>NC_141700.1:439016198-441416198 GCF_964263255.1 Lissotriton vulgaris
CATGTCCTATGTAGATAAGTTCACAAGGGCACCAGATGACATAAATGCAGTTACTGGAATTGCATTTGGAATTTTGCCTGAGTGTGTGCTTAGTAGCACTATGTCTAAGCTTGTGTACAGCTTTAAATAAACTATTATACAATTCCCGCAGTAATAGACGCCCACAATTGAGTTCTGTCCCTAAAAGTGTTACTAGATCTGTGGGTTTTTCTTGCTGGAGACCGGCAGGGACTAAGTGATCCCGCAGCTTCTTCCCTTTTCGAATGAAAACATAAGGGCATTGATGAGGCCTATGGATTGTTCCAGTGACCAATTGTTGGACCCGGCGACTTTTGCTTTTTCCTAGCCTGTTTCTGGAACCTGGTGGTGGTGATTTTAGGCCTTGGCGCAGTTTTTCACTGTGGTACAGTGTAAAGTGTGAGAGCTCTCTGTGTGTGTGTTGTGAGTGACCTGCCCTCCCATAGGAATGAATGGGGAATATGTATGCCCATGGTAGTTCCTGATGTGTGGGGAGTGCAGGGTCGAGTTTGGTATGTGCGAACTCGTGAGATTGAATGCTGCGCAATGGCATATGCGGCATGATTGTGTCTAGTGTAGAGGTGCCACTTTTAGAAGTTGGCATATTTGTGTAATTTGTGTCTGGCGTGTGATTGGCTGAGGCTGGCTGGTGAGCCTGGCTCCAAGAGTCTGGGAGGGTCTGCCCCGGTGGTGAATGGAGTGTTTAGCATGCTGATGTGAGGGGAGGAGTGAGCCTGGGCCTGCTTGTGGATTGACCATCTGGTTTGAGGGTCCTCAATGAGGCTGGGTTTTCCCCACACAATGCTGGCTCCACCCCCTGGGGTGCGTCTGATGTCCCTAGCCTGGCCAGTGAAAGGAATTTCCTATAACCAGTTCTGGCTGGTTCTCACACTGCCTGCACCCTGCTAGACAAAGGATTTCTCTGTATAAAAAGGGGCTGTGTCCCCTTACAAAATGTTCTTGTTTCTGACTTGAATCTGAATGGGGCGGGCTCTGCCCAGCCCCTGGATGCCTGGAGGATTTCTGGGGGACCCCTCTGCCTTGCCTGGGCTGATAGGGGGACTTTGCTTTGCCCTGGATACCTGATGGACTTGTCCTGGATACTGAAGGACTTTGCCTGGACTTTGCTGGCTTCCAGCGCCTGGAAGCGCTGCATCTTGACCCTTAGCGCCTGAGAGCACTTTATTTGTGCCCCTAGTGCTTTGGAGCGCTTTATTTTGACCTTTGCAGCATAGGGCTTCTCTCTGCCCCGAGTGAGAGTGCCGCGCTGGTACCGGCTGCCGTGTTGGGGGATCGACGTGCTTATCGGCACGTGTGTGGTGGTGACCGTGAGATCGTGGGCGTCCCCAGGGCCACATAACCCCCTGCGAGGATTTGCGGCTCCGAGGTAGGCCCGTTAATCCTGGGCGCGCTTTGATATTTTGCCCGCATCTCACCGCCACGACTCGGGGGCCTGAAATTGACCCTCAGTGAGGAGGTTAGTCCTCACGGCCGCGACAGGGAGCTCAAGGTTTAAGGCCTTGGCCGCCCGCATCAATACTACACTATAAGCAGCCCCCTCCTCCGTAGCCACGGTGGGAGGGGAGACAAATCCAGTGTCTGGCGAAGTGTCAATTCCACTGGCCTCCCCAAGCTCATATGTCCAGTCCTGTGGTGACTGGCACTCCCGTGCCAGAGGGTCCTCAGACCCCTCCCAATCACCCTCGTCTGCGGGGCCGCTCCCGCCTAGCTTTAGACGTCAGGGCCCGGCAGTTGGAGCAGGTGCGGTCGTCGTGGTCGAGGCCTAAACACTTGAGGCACCGGTGATGGGGGTCGTAACCAACATCAGTCGGTCGCACTTGGAACAGGGTTTAAACCCGGGCATCCCTACCGGCACCGTTGGAGTCGAAGACGTGAGTAGATCAAAAGTTTTGTCAAAAAAGACTAAGGGGTAGAGCTTCTACGGATCTGCGCTAGTTGGCGCGGAAAAAAGAAGAACTGACGTCAGTGCGCATGGGCGGCGTCTAAGTACTCAGACAATGTCATTCCGGCGCCAACGACGGACGCGGAGCCGCCTGCCGGCGCGCAGGGGTATTGCTACGCAAAATTTTCCAGATCCAGTCTGACGCCTGGGGATATTCTAAGGTAAGGAATCTATCACTAACTATTGTCTCTTACAGATATATCATTACACAAGTAGTAACTTGTGCGACAGGTGCAGAATAATTGCCAGTAATACACCAATTACCAGAATGTCAGCCATATAGTGGATATTGGTGTACAACTACCTAATATCCAGGCACACCCAAAAGAAATGTCAATATCAAAGGAAATTAAAACATTCTTGTTGATGAGTTCTTCACTATCATGTATGTAACTATCAGTTAGATGGGACAAAATCCTTCAGGAAAATGTTGATGGCGTTCTAGTACTGATCTGCAACCTGAGATTACTGATCTGCCTGGCAGTTTCTGTAAGTTATTGTGAATTTTAGGGCAGGTGGAATGAACAGGTCTACTTGGGAATATTGCCTTAAGGTATTGGATTCCATGGTTACTGAGAAAGCCATTGGCTTTTGCTTTGGTGAAAGGTTGCTTAATGACTTTCTGAATTTGTGAAAGGGAGCTTGCAGTTAATGAGGTATAGTGGTCACGGTTGCTTGTTTTTTTTATTTGAAAAGTTTTATAAAGCGCAAACATGACCCTTGCGGGTATCAGAGCGCTGCACACATAGGCAGAAGCATGCATGAACTCGGAACAGTTGAAGTCAACATTGTAAAACAACAAGGAGTAAACAATCAAAGTCCGATACCGGGTAGAAGACCCTACTAGTTCAGTTTCTCATATAGTGCAAAATATTTCCCGAAACATTCAGTAAAACAATCGTATATATTGGCTCTTCACAGCATAGTAGAGTAAATGACGAATCTGTAATCGTGCCAAGAAGTATTCATCTATTATAGTTCCGAAAGGGCCCTAGAGTAGAATAACAGTTTAACATCAAATCAAAAATACGTAGCGAAAGATATGTTGGGATAAGTTGTCTTTGAATTTCTTGCTTGTATGATGTATTTTGGATTACAGTACCTCCATCCTTGTTGGCAAGTTTAATGATGATAGAATTGTTGTTCCTCAATTTGTTCAGAGGCTGTCTCATATCAAATATAATGTAATATAATGTTATGGATGTTTTCATGGGAGGAATTAAGTTTGAAACTTTCTCTCAGGACCAGGCTCTCAAAAGGCAAAAGCTCAGTGGGTAATTTAGCACTAGGAGGATTGAAGCCTGAGGATGTTTGGAGTCCGGTTGAGTTAAAGACTTCAATGTATGGGTTCCAAAAAGAATGATTTTAAGTAGTCTGAAGAACCGAAATAGTTCCAACTGCATGTTGAGAATATCAGTCTTTTTGATGGAAATGGATTGAAACTCCCTACTTAGCAAAGAAATATTAGTAGTAGATAGTGCACTCTGACAGCTTCAAAATCTTCAGAGTTAATTGCAAAGCTGGACGTGGGGGAGGTGTCGCCTTGGTAGTGAGGGAAGAATGGGAGTGTCAGTGGAGCAAACTCAAGGAGTTGCTGGAGGTCGAAGCCCTTGACTTCTGCATCAAAGTCTCCCCGCAATACTCTTTAGGGGGCATATTGATGTATAGACCTCCGGGTCCTGTGGGCCCATTCCTAAAAAAACTCGATGAGGGTGATCACTCCTCTGGCACTCCTTTACTCTCACTTTGTGCTCCTCTGAGATTTTAATATCCATGTGGATACTGCTGAGTTGGGGGATACACGTGACTTTCCCAATACTCAGCAGTCGGCTCAACTTAAACAATGTTTCACCTCCACCACGCATCGTGAGAACCACATTTTTTACCTGGTCTTCTCTAGTACCCCTCTCGCCGTTGCTGCCCCCTTGCCAATATTATGCTCTGACCACTTTGTTTTTTTTTTCTCATGGCAAACCCCTAATAACTCTATGCTGATACGGCCACTCACTGAACAACAAAGTAAAGCTGCGCATAGAATTTATCCAGTGGCCTTTAGTTGCGCGTTAGCTGATACTCCTCCTGTGGTTACTGATGATTTGAATACAGTGCTGGAGAACTTTAATAATTGGATTGATAAGGCGGTAGTACTCCTTGCCCCGGAGTCCCGGCCTAGGCGATTTCAGAAACGCCTTACTAAGCCTTGGCTTTCTAGTGCGTTGAAATTGCAGAAATAGCCCTGTAAAAGGCTGGAACGGAAATGGAGGCAGAGCTATTGTCTTTAGTTAAAACCACTCTCAAGGAGGCACAAAAGACTTACAACACGGAGCGCATTTCTCAATCTGACAATAATACAAAAGCTATTTTTAATCTTGTTCAAAGCTTTGTGGCCCCCAAAACAGAGACCAGCAACCCTGCCCCGTCTCTCCCCATGTGTGAGGAACTCCCTAGCTTCTTCATTAATAAGGTTTGTGCTTTGCAATCCTACTTTGACGCCAAGGATAGACTTTCAGCAGCCGTACCTCCTGCCCTGACGTTGTCTCCTCCCACCCTTGTTTAACTATCTGGTTTTGAACTCGTTTCGAATAAAGACTCTCTTGCTGTCCTTTCCACCCTTAAATCTGGGTCACCTGCACAGCCCTGTCCAGCCAAACTGCTGGCTGACTCCCCTGCAGTGATTAATCCGAGGATAAACTCTCTGATTAATGCATCCTTAGCATCAGCCACTGTCCCCCTTTTGTGAAAACAAGCAAGGATCGACCCGCTATTGAAAAACACCAGCTCTCGATCCCAAGCTTCCTGCCAACTATTGTCTTATTTCTCTGCTCCCTGCTATTGCCAAGGTTTGTGAGAAATTGGTCAACAAACAGCTGTCTGGCTTCGTGGAAGGGAATGACTTTCTACATCCAGCAAAATCGGGTTTCAGAGCCTCTAGTAGTATGGAATGTGAACTGGTCGAAATCTCGAAGTCTATATGCGAAACTTTAGACTCAGGGGGCAGGGCAGAAGTCAGCAGCATATGACACCGTGCCTCATGCCCTGCTCCGGTCTTGTCTCCGGGATATTTGCATAACAGGCTCTGCATGGGAATGGAGGAAATCTTCCCTTGAGGGCAGAACTCAGCAAGTGTGTTTCCCCCATCCCCCTTTGCTGCTAACCCCCAGAATTTATTGACTGGGGTTCCGCAGGGCTCGGTCCTGAGCCTTTTGCTGTTTAACATCTATCTGTCTCCCCGTATTGGGATGGCAGAAGGCTTGGGTGCCAAAGTCATGGCCTATGCTGATGACACCCACCTTCTTTTTACATCGAAGAAAAATTAGACAGCTTCTTTCCAAGTGCAAACCTGTCTAACAGCCGTGTTTGAGTGGCTCTTGGCGGCCCAGCTAAAATGCAATGAGGAAAAAACGGAGATCCTCCTTTTCAGTAATGTTCCTCCTCAATATTGGCATTCTTTCTGGCCAGATGCATGCCCCGGCCTATCCCTTGGGGCTTGCCTGTAAAAATTAAATTAAATTGATACTTGTATAGCGCACTACTCACCCGCAAGGGTCTCAAGGCGCTTGTACAAATACCGCTGTGGAACCCATCCTGGCTTTCCCTGTGAGGCGTCCACTCCTGGGCACCCCCAAGGTGGAGGCCAGGCATCCTTAGCGTTGTGGGGGCCGTTGTGGAGATTAAGCAAGCTATTGCCCAGAGTTGCAGAGTGGGACTCCATGATAGGAATAGGCACCGAGGCGAGAATTATCAGGTCCGTGGAATTTTGAGCCCAAGACCCGCCGAGGCAGGGAATTGAACCCTGGTCCCGGGCTAGACCTCTGCATCAGGGTCTGCCGCTCTAACCATTGAGCCACAGTTCTCTAAAGAACTTGGGGATCTGGTTTTATGAAAAACTGAGTTTCAGCATCCAGATCACCAAGCTGACTGGAATGTGTTTCGGCATTCTTAAATCACTGAAAAAGTTCTTGCCTCTGCTCCCTATTTCGGCAACGGAAATAGTCATGTGTGCTCTTATTACCCCACATATTAACTATGCCAATGCACTGTACACTGGTTTGCCTATCTATATTCTGGACAAACTTCAGGTAGTCCAAAATGCCGCAGCCAGAACCCTGCTTAACTTCCCTAATAGACTCAGTGTCAAGCAACACCTTTGTAACCTGCACTGGTTTCCTGTGAAAGCACAGGTGAAATTTAAGGCCTTGGTAATGGCACACACTGCTATGTACACTCTAGGCCCGGTGTATCTTAGGAAATGCTTTCCGTTTTATACACCAACTAAGCAGCTTTGCTCCTCCTCAATGCTTATGGCCCGCACCCCAGGTTCCACCTTAATAGAGTGGGCGGCAGCTCCCTTACTTATAGGGCAGCGATGGCCTGGAACCAACTTTCTTTTGAGCTTCTCCGCCTGCAGGAGCTGAAAATCTTTTGGAAGACACTCAAGACTTTTTTCTTTTTAATGAATTTCTCCTTCCTCTTTCCTCATTCTTCACGTTACAAATGCTTTAAGCTAACATAACATTTTTACACCGATTTAAGATAGGTATCATTTCAAAGTTGTCAGTCACTGAGGCGGGTATCAAATCAGTAAACCTGTTTATTGTTGTGTGCATCCGCTGTAAAATTTGAATAATTGCTGTCATTTGCCTGATTTAAAGTTCTGTTTCTTGCCTCAACCACATCCCCTCCCACTGTTTGAATGGGTTTGGCCTAACAAAGAGGGATTATAACTGGGGCTCCCGGTTTTATGGTATTTATTTTTTAGAATTTTCCATCTGTATTCATCCATATTTATTTTTTGCTAATTTTATCTGTATTTATCTACATTTATTTTGTGTTTTGTTAAAAAATGGAGTTGAAACTAGTATATTTCCACATGTTTTTAACCGATAAATGTTTATTCATGCTTAAATGACTAAGAGATTTTTAATGATATGAAAACCCTGAGACGATGAATCAATGCACTTAGATGACAACATATGGATATCGGTATCAACCGTGTGTCTATACATCTACTGCTGTTTAAGCAGCTTTATAAAAATTCCTTTCTTTTTTTTAACACCCTTGCCGTCAACGCACAAGTATACACTTGGCAGCCATGACTGGCAGCATTTAGAATCACTCAAAAAATAAACTAATTTCCGTTTCTATCCACATTTAAAAATAAATACAGACAGGAAAATAAATGGGTTTATGTCTGTATTTATCAGTAAAAACAGACAACACAGAGCCTTAATTATAACCAGAAGAAGGTATTTGGCCTGCACTGGTACCTTTTATTTGGTCTAAGTCCTCGAAGGAGTTACCTGATGATTATGAGAATGTTAAAAACCTGTTTTTATATCTGTACCAAGGTTTGTGCATTTGCGTGTAGTCATGCAGTTGGGTGCAGAACTTGTTCAGCAGAGTGGGTTTATTCTTTCATACATACCAATAATCTTCATTAATTCTAGTCCTAGTTTCTTTCATCTCAGTTCTTACATCATCAAGTTTACCTCTTTGCATAGACCAGATTTACATACATTTGGTCTAAAACAAAATTAAAATCACATACTCACACCCATTTCTCAAGTTAGGTCCACATCCTTCCTCTTTATCTGGGGAGAACTAAGGACATTAGAAGCACTGATCAGATCCTTGAGGCTTTTTGACATGCAGGATGTTGCTGTTCACTCTCTAAGCAATGGCTTGTCTGCATGCATTCTCTTTTGTCACAAAAATTTGATTTGATCTCTGAGGACCCCTATAGCACACTTCATCAGAAGTAGGTCCTGGACACCAGCCCTCAGTGTAGGGATGCTTCTGAAAGATATTTATCACGCTATGCCATGAAAGTACAGACCCAGCACTACTGACTGAACGTTGATATAGCAGCGGGTTCTTCAGTAGGATAAGCAGTTCTACGAAACGCCTCTCATTAAGGGACCCTCAATTTTGGAGAGGAAACAATGTATGCACTGATAACTATAGTTCTCAGCATTGGTATCTTTCCTGGATTCACATGTGATACACATATGACCCACGCTTCTCCCTGGTCAGAGCTCGCTGGTTTTTCCCATTCACATACGTGCTATGAACATCTAAGCTATTGTGACTTCTAGGTTAAGTTAGAGTGCTAGTGCCTTCGCTTGATTGGCGGATGTCAGGGTACTTTTCAATGATGGGAATGCAGTAAGAAACACTCTTTTTACTTCTATGCCATTTAATAGTGTTTTTTACTGTTTTAAACTACCGGGGATTCCCAACCTGATGACAGTGGTGAATGGGGGGTAATTCAAGCATGTAAATCTCTGAAGACACCAACACTTTAGAGCTATAGTTGCAGGTAAGTGGTTTGTTTCATGAGTACTTCTGAAAAGACATAGTTTTAAAATCCGGTCATTGGCCGGTGCACATAAGAAATAGTTTATTTTACAGGTACGCACAATGGTAGAGCTGTAAATGAGGTGATTCATAGAGTTCAGTATTCTGTTATTGCTGTTTTTCATTAAAAAAATTAATTGCTCCCGCAGGCGAGTTCCCCTTTCTAGACTTGTTCTGTAAGTACATTTTGTTGTGCGTAGCCTTGTATCCTACAGGTGTGAGGACACCTCTTATCTCCACCACAACGATGTTATTTGCATGTGTGCATGCTGTGACTTAGATCTATCCAAGAAATATACCTTCTGAACCTTTCCTATAAGGGGTCTTGTCGTAAATAAGTAGTCAGTAAGAGTGTTTACTTTAAAACATAGGAGTGAACAGAAACATTCTTGTCATCAGGGTGTTGGAATCCTCATACATCAGTTAGCCACAGGTCCCAGAATAGCCTTTACGTTTTTTAGCTATTACTTTCAAACACAACTTATTATGGTCAGAGTGGTTAGGCTTTGGGCCCCTACCAGATTTAGATCTCCTCTGACAATTACTGCCCTCTCCATCTCCCATGTGGTGACTGTGACTACCATAGTTGGAAAGGAATCTTGGGTCGCCTTATTGCATATAATTTAATCAGTTTTACGTTTTTACCTTGAAATGTACAGCTTGTCCAGTAGGAAACTCCCCCAGGATTTTTTTTAACCTTTCTAGTCGATGCTTGTACATTATGTCTGCATGGAATCGCTACATCTGGTTCCTTAGTACTGTTGGAGGCCCATAAGTGCAGAAGGAAGGTTTTGTGTTCCATGCAAAAATGGTTGATTGTCAGGCAATATGTCTAATGGACAAATCTCATGCGTTGTTGCTTTCGAATGAGATAGCTCCAGATTATGTGGCCCTTCCCTTGAGACTTAAGACCCTTTATATTGAGGGATATGAAAATAAATAAATAGATGTCTGCAGTGCACGAAATTCCCACTCTGTCTAGGCTACATCTGAAGTTTGATCCCGTAGCTTCTAATTACCAGAACAAACGTGTTATATCCTGATTGCATTTATTTATGCTTCCCAGCCTAGCTGCCTCCTAGCTGCATCCTAGCTGCTCAGCCAGAGAGAGAGTTGGTATTGGAATGTTGGTGTGACTGTGATGAATGGGATGCTTGGGTGCCTGTGTGGAGGGGTGGTGAATGTTGGAGATGGGCTGAGCAGCAGGCAGGCTGCTCCTGGTGGGGCTGGCATATCTGACATATGGACTGATGTACATATCTACTATCCTGCAGCCAAGAAGTTAATAAAGTTATTCTTGAAAGACAACTTGGCTACGTCTGGTAAGGCACAACATATTTTGGCGATGACCTGGACTCAAGCCTACGTTTGGATTTTAAAGGAACTGTACATGATTTGGACAAGGAGAAACTAAAGAAACCCAGTGAAACAAAGAATACAGCGTGAAGAATGGAGCTACTGGCAAGCCAGCCCCACCAGTGTCCTTGTCAGCGGACAGACTCAGCCTGGATATTTGCTCCATTGGACTTCTATTATGGACATTGAGCAAGTGGGAAAGTGATGTAATCCTCATTACTTCCACATCTTTTCTTTGGTACTATCGACCTGTATATGGATTTTGGCATTAGGATTTAATTCAACTCGGTTTGGTGGTGACTGGAAGCTTAAAAGTGCTACAACTGTGGCATGTTCATGCAACGTTCTGCAGCGTGGGATCAAATAGAAGTGTGTTTTTCTAATACAATGTCTTGCGCTTCGAACTGTCAGCACGTCATTACAAGAACATTGCAATGGACGTTTTTGAATGGGTCCCCAGCGTTTTGGTGGTATGTTTCTATATGCCATCTGCCTTGCTTTTTTAACATGTGCTGGGAATTACAGTGTGACCCTGGCATTTGGAATCTATTGGAGTTATCACTGTGATTTCTATTTTTAAAAACCTGCAATGCCAGACTGCACTACGACTCCAGCACCCTCCACGCACTCAACACCGAACGAGACCACCCCTGCTACTGGGCCACCCCGAAGAGCACCCAAGGGCCCTTCGCCTGCCGGAACTGCAGATTTACCAGCATCCAGCCCACCAAAGCACCAACCAGAGAACCCAACCACCTCCGCTGCATCCTCCTCAACACTCACTCCGCCCGCAAACACGCCATCAAACTCTGGGACCTCCTAGACTCTACTGCCCCCGACGTCGCCTTCCTGATGGAGACCTGGCTGAACGCCACCTCAGCACCGGACATCGCCATAGCCATCCCACAGGGCTACAAGATCTCCCGCAGAGACCACACCAGCGAAGTAGGAGGGGGAATCGCCATCATCCACAAAGACACCATCAGAATCTCGACCAACACCGACGACACCCTCACCTCCGCAGAGCACATGCACTTCCAGATCCACACCGACCCCAACACCACCCTCAGAGGAACACTCATCTAGTATTACATATTTTATTCAAAGCCAATACACCGACTAGTGCTTATGGAGGCACAGGCCGAACAGGGACAAAACAGTTGCCACGCCATTGCCAATGCGAGTTCCTTACTAGGCATATTAGACACAGCATGCCGCCTACAACCCAGCTGGGCCGGCCGGGTTTGAAAGACTGAGAATCAGTTGGTCGCTGTAACAATGCATACATTATACGAAAAAACCCCAACTACCCCCTCCCCCACCCTACCCCCCAACTTCCCCCTTGTCCGCTGAGTAAAAAGAAAGGAAACACTAAAGAAACCAGTAGCAGTGGCTAGGGCACCATGGGGGAAATCCTATTTCTGGGATGTCTTTCTGCGGGGCTCTGTCTTGATCTCTGAGAGTGGTGTGTCAGCAAGATGCAACAATCGCAGGTAACGGGGACAGCTCAATTCCCTGAACTCCCCCGTAAGAAGGGTCAAAAATGGCTGCCAGAGGTCTGCAAATTCGTCCCCTCTGCCCACCGTGGTCAGAGACAACTTCTCCATTCCTAGAATAGTCCAAAGTCTGTGCAGCCAGCCCAGTTGCACAGGAGGTTGATGATCTCTCCAGCGGGCCACAATATTTTGCACAGCTGCCCCTAGAGCAAGCGCTATTAGCCTCCCTCTCATAGACTTTAGAGGGTACATCAATGCGTTGGGTAGCCCCAATAACACATAGGCAGGAAATCGGGGGAGCTGGGTGTCTAAATGCATGTCTATCAGGTCTAAGATGGTGGTCCAATATTGCTGCAGCCGCTCACAACTCCACAGCAGGTGCTCCAGTGTGCCCAGCTCTCCGCAACCTCTCCAGCAGCGGGCACTGACCTGGGGGTCCCAGCGGTGTATGCGTTCCGGGGTGTGATACCAGTAGGTGGCCACCTTTGTGAGCGTCTCAGTGAGACCTGTGTGATAGGCCGAATGCCGGGCCCTATGGTAGATCCCTTCCCATTCTTTCTGCGAGAGCTGCCTTCCTAGGTCCTTTTCCCATCTAGCCTGCCACGCGTTATAAGTGTATATGTTAGTGAGAAGCAGATGCTGATATATGTCTGAGAGCAGTTTCTTCTCCGACGTGCGTGTCAGTAGCCATTTTTCATAGGGTGTAAGAAAGCGCTGCGCTCCCGGTTTGATCGACGGATGGAGGACCCAATACCGAACCTGCAGATAGGGCATACGATCCGCTTCCGGTACACCATAGGTCTCCTTCACCTTCTGGAAAGGTAGGATGCCCTGAAGGTCAAACATGTGGCCTACCTCCCGGCAAGGCGTAGCTCTCCAAGCTGCGAATGCTTGTGCATCTAGGCCTGGAGTAAAATCCGGGTTGTCAAATATTGGCGTTAGCGGGGAGGGAAAGGAAGTGAGATCTCTCCGGACTGCCACCCTGTCCCATACTTCCATTACAGTGCCAGTGATGTACGACGCGTAGAGGTTAGGTGGCCTGTGGCGCCGCGGCAGGAAGGGAACACCCTGGAGGGTACGGCCCGCCACCGCCTGGTCTTGAAAAAGCCAGTGTTTGCTGGACTCCAGCTGGTACCACTCTACAAGTGTGCGCAGCTGTGCCGCTTGAAAGTACAGGGTAAGGTCGGGCAGCCCTACCCCCCCATGTGCCGGGGGGAGCGTTGCGATCAGGTGCTTAAAGCGGGGGCGGCGCCCGTTCCATACAAAATGTGTCAGATCAGCTTGCGTTTTCTGAAGCCATCCCGCTGGTGGGCGCAGCGGAAGAGTCTGGAAGACGTAGAGGACCTGTGGGAGCAGCGTCATCTTAATAGCCGCAATACGGCCCAACCAGGATAGTGTGAGGTGCTTCCATTTCCTAAGAGTCTCGGTGAGGCGTGTGCCGAGTCTGGCATAGTTGACCTCTGCTGTAGCACGTATCGTGGGCGCTAGTAAGACTCCCAGGTAGGGAACAGTGGAAGTAGACCATCGCAAGTCAAATTCTGCCTTAGCTTCCGCCAACACCTCTGGGGGCAGGGACACACTTAGCGCCTCCGACGTATCCACATTCATTTTAAAGCCCGAGGCCAGGGCAAAAGTATGCAGCTCGATAAAGAGCTCCCGCAGGGATTGCATCGGGTCCATGAGGGAGAGCAGAATGTCATCCGCATAGAGACTGATTTTGTGTGTGTCTCCACCAAAGGGGATGCCCTGGATGAGTCGGTGCTGTCTAATTCGCTGTGCCAAGGGCTCCATATAGAGCGCGAATAAGACGGGGGAGAGCGGGCAGCCATGTCTGGTCCCTCTGCCAATCGGGAAACGTGGCGAGGTGTGGCCATTCACCCGGACCGTAGCGTTTGGATGCCTATAGTAGTTGAAGATGCGGTTTCGGAGAGTGTCCCCAAAGCCAAATCGTTGTAGCGCCAGATCGAGATAGGGCCAGTGCACCCGATCAAACGCTTTCTCAGTGTCTACGGTGAGGAGCATGCAGCCCGGCCTTGCTCGTGATCCGGCCTCGATGAGGTGGAGGACACGTTTGGTGTTATCACTTGTCTGCCTTTGAGGGATGAAGCCAGCCTGGTCCGGGTCTACCAGCTGTTGCATATAGGGAGCCAGTCGGCCGGCTATGATACTTGTATAGAGTTGAGGTCGATATTTAATAAGGATATTGGCCTGTAGGAACCGCACCTAGTTGGGTCTCTACCGGGTTTGGGTATCACCGAGATTGCGGCTTCAAGCAGCTCCGGGGGGATGGCTCCTGGCTGATCAAAGGTATTGAACAGATCTCGCAGTAGGGGGGCCACCTGTGGGCAGAATTTCTTATAGAAAGTCGCGGGGTAGCCGTCTGGGCCCGGTGATTTCCCTAATTTGAATCGGGCGATTGCCGAGATGATTTCCTCCAGGCCAATGGGCCTATCGAGGAACTTCGACTGCGCCTCGTTCAGGGACGGGAGGGTCGCCCCATCCAGATAGTCGCTGCCAGCTTGCAGGTCCAGATTGTCTGCGTCATACAAGTCGGCATAGAAGTCTCCGAACGCTGCAGCTATGGCCGCATCCTCTGTAATTGGGTCACCCCTGTTAGGTTGGATAGTCCGAATGTGCTGCCTCTGGCGCTGCTCTCGCAGCTTGCTTGCCAACAATTTCCCACATCGGTCTCCCCCAGTGTGGTAGGCATGCTTCAGGCGCAAGATTGCGAACTCCGCCACATCCTGATCTAGGGTCGCTAACATCTTCCTCTCTGTGCACAGTTGGTGCCAGGCTCTGGCTGCCCCTGTGCGCTGGTGCATCTGCTCCAGCTCTGCTACCCTTTGCGTAAGTTCGGCCCTCTTCTGGGCGCGCTCCCTATTGTTGGCCGCGGCCACCGAGATAAATTCGCCCCGCAGGACGGCTTTAAGCGTAGCCCATTGAGTGGCTTTGGAGGTGTTGCCGTTGGCATTATGAGCGAGGAAGTGGCCAATGGCTGTTATCTTCTCAATCGTGGCAGGGTTTTGCAATAGGCCATCGCGCAGGCGCCAGTGTCGTTGCGGACCGGGAGTGTCCGGTACCAGGAAGGACGCCACTACTGGGGAGTGATCCGATAGCGAGGCCGGGAGGATCTCAACATCCCGCGCCGCCAGCTGGGTAGAGCATAAGAAATAGTCTAGCCGCGCGTAGGACTTATGGGCTGCTGAGTAGTGCGTGTAGGCTGTAGCTCTCGGATGGGAGAGTCTCCACAGGCAGGGGCGGCTGGTCCATAGGGGCGTTGGGGCAGCGCCCCCCAAAAGAATCGGGCAACAGAAGAACAGAAATGTAAGCAGACAAATTGACAGTTTACAATTCGTCTGTTTACATTTCCGGGCCGCCTGTGCACTTCACTTGTTAAAGTGCTCAGTTCACGCACAGCGCACGCAGGCAGAGACGAGCAGGAGTTCCAAAGATGGTCTGCGCATGTGAGAGAGGAGCGTTGCCCCTCACTCACATTCACAAACCATAGGTATGCTGCGCATGCCCAGTGTAGTGCAGCAGTTTGAAGATAGGCTCCTGCTCGGGCGGTGATGCGTTTTACGCAAAGTCGCCCCATGCCCTATTAAATGGCAGGACAGAGTAAACATGGTTCAGTCACCTGGCACCCCGTCGCATCCAGTCTCCTAATTGGCAAAAGAAAAGAGCGGGGAGAAGTTACTTCCACCACGCTGCAGAGGAGACGTGATGCACCGCAGGACCGGAGCCGGAGGGGATGCCTGGTAAGTTCTTTTATTCATTCAATTATCCCCTTCCCCGCCCCAGCTCCTCCCCCCAACTCCCCCCGCCCAACTTCACCCCCGCCGGTCGTGTTCTGCTTTGAATGTGTGCATACAAATACAATTGACATGCACCTTTGTCTTTGTGTGAGCACTCTGAAGCCACACGCTTGTTTGTTATCTCCCAGTACGTCTGGGCATTCACGAGACACGACCCTCCCACAGGTGCCCGCACCATACCGCACACTGCCCTTGTCTCTGCCCACTCATCTGACTAAGATACAAACGTTTATTGGCCTGTAACAGAGGGGTTAAAACAGGGGGCTGAAAAAGGGTTATTTTACAACACAGGGACTCTGTCACGAAAGCGATTGTATTTGACTTTTTTTGTGTGTCTAACCTCCTGTGTCACTTCATTAACACAGCAAGTTAACTTCGAAAAACGATCCAGGTACAGTTTTAATAAACTGTAATCTGGCTGATTATTAGAAAAAGGAGCAGTGTCTATCAAAATATAGCATTCAGATATCTTTGGTTTATATATGTGAGTATTCAGTTTTACAGATGTTTCCTTACATCTTTAATGTAAAATATACAGTTATATTGGCATATAGCAAATACACTCGATTCCCGTGCGTGGTGTTTGAGGCCATTCAAGGAAAAGAGAGGCAGTGAGTAAAGTAGTGGGAGTTACAATGAGTGTGTGATTGAAAGGGAGTGGGAGTGAGTCAGAGGTGCCTCTATCAATGGTGCAGCTGGTGCAGTGGTACCATGGAATAGAGGCCCTGGTGCAGCTGCTCTCACTGCACATTAAACAACTGTAACTTAGTATTTCAGATCAGAGCCCCTGTATACCAATGGTTGTGATTGAGGGTCAGTGATTATAAAAGTGTGTGTGCATGTGCGTTTGTGTGCAAGAAGCAGTGTTAGTGAATGGGTGCTTTAGTGTGTTAAGGCACCTAAGGCAATTTTTGACAGTTATGAGGTGAACCAGTGGCACGTATTACGCCTCACCATTTTCAGGGATCACCAGCCGCCACTGTCCACAGGTCAACCAAACCTAAATCTGCAAGATGGGTGTGCCCCGCCGTGGAAAGTGCCCCGACTTGACCGAAGCGCTGGTTAGAGCGGTCTGCAGTGTTGTGAAATACTAGGTTGAGATCACCCCCTATCAGTAAGTGTGGGTGCGTGTTGGCTGTGGCCGCTTCCAGTGCTGAGTGTGGTATCGTTCCTGTCCATCATTAGGTGCGTATGCTGAGCATATCAACAATGTCTGCCCCGCCACCAGGAAACGATGGACCAATAGTCTGCCCTTAATCTGTGCTTCTTTTTGCAACACCCGTCCCCTGAAGGATCTTGCTACTAGGATCACCACCCCAGCCACTTTCTTGGATGCCGATGAGAAGAACTGCTCTGGGAAGAAGCGGGTTCTAAGCCTATGGTGACCCTTGGGCAGTAGGTGTGTCTCCTACAATAGGCAGATGTCCGCTCGTGAGTTCTTCAGAAAAGAGAGAATCGCCCTGCGCTTGTTCGGGCTATTAAGCCCCCCTCACATTCAGTGAGAGAATGGTCAAGGGTTTAGTCATCCCGGGCATGCAGCAGGGGCAGGTGCGCTATGTGTGTGAGCTGTCAGTGCAATAGGAAAAAAGGGAAAAAAGGAAAAACGGTTCCTCTCGGCACTAGTGGACAAGGGGGTCCCTCCCCCCACCCTACCCCAACCCCCAACCCCTAACCCCAGAAAAGTGTCCCTCCCGGCAACCCCAACTGTGCCACTTCCCCCCCCCCTTTCCCAGTCCCACCCACTGCCCCCTCCCCCCCCGATCCCAACCAATAAAACCCAAGTAAAAGTCATAGTCCTAGGTCTGTCTATTATAGAGTAAACCTGTAGTCAAAATAGACCCAAACCTGTGGAGTCAAAAATAGATGGGGAATGTGGCATCGGCGACCTTCGTGGCCCCCCACCCCTCCTCCCTCTTTGTCATGGCTGCAAATGTATGCCCCCTCTGTTGCTGTCTTAAGAAGGCCCTGAGGTGTCTTTTGCTACTTCCTGGAGTGCCACTGCATGTTCTTTGGCAATCGTTGTCGGATCCGGGCGTGCACTCGAGTTAGGTTGTCGCCGTCGTCGCACTTTCTGCCAGCCATCTCGTCGGGTCTGTGACTGATTCTCTTCTGACGACTCCGTATTGGCGTCATCGCTGTGGTCTTGATCTGGCATCTCGAGCCCTAGCAGGGCGCAGGTGTCCTGGAGGGAGCGCATCTGGGGAAGGGTTCCGTCCCATCGAAAGATTAGTCTGAACAGGTGGCCCCAAGAGTAGGGCACTTCTTTATCCCTCAGGAATGGGGTGACAATTTTGAGGTCTTGAAAGAGTTCCACTGAGGCATCTCGGAACCGGAGAGGCTGGGACTGGCGCGCCTCTCTAAGGATCCTCTCTTTGAGTGGAAAGTCTGGGAGAAAAGCCAGTATGTCGGGGGGGGCGGGGCGCGACGCGCCAGCCCCACCCGATGCGCCCGATCAATACGGATGGGGAAGTCCAAGTCCGTGGGTTCCTTGAGAATCTCCCGGAACAGATCCTGGAGGTACATAGTGACACTATTCCCTTTCGCCTTTGATGGCACTCCCCGGACCCTTATGTTGTTCCGCTGGGAGCGGTTCTCTAAGTCTTCGTTATGTGCTTGGAGGTCCATTTGCTGGTCTCGCAATCGCATAACCTCTTGCTGGAGATGCACTAGCTCTTCACAGCGGACGTGATTGGAGTCCTCCATTGTTGCCACTCTTTCCCCCAGCCCGTCCAAATCCCGGCGCAGCTCCCTCTGTTCACTCACCAGTTCTTGTTTTAGGGTTTGAAAATCTTCCCGCAGTGTGCCGAACAAAGACTCAAGAAAGGACCTCGTGACAGGGGCTTCCTCTTGGGTTGCACCCAGGTTGGTGGCGGGCGTGGACGACGGCGATACTGCTTGGGACTTGTCCCCTTTAGGCGGCTGTTTCACCAGCAGGTCGGTGATGGAGCGGCCTCCCCTGCTGTTAGTATTCGCCATCGCGGCGTTACCTGCCGTGCCTCAACTTCGTGGCCGTGTCCGTGATTCTGTGCTCGTTGCGGTTCTTAGGCCGTGGGACCCGGTCCCCCCTACGGTCGCTGCGGGAGCGGTCGCCGCGGGCCCAGGGGTTGCGTCTTCCGTGATCCGCACCCGCGCTGCCTCCTCTGGTCCGAGATGTGCAGCCTCTCCTTCCACTGTGACTGGGCCTATCGCCTCCGTCCCCTTTCCTCTGATGGCCTCCTGATACTCTCCACTACGATTGCGTCGTCCGCCTTCGGCCCTCCGGCTCCTCCACGGGCGCGAGCCACCACCACTAGGCCCCTTGTTTGTCGTGTCCGCACCTTCACGCCCCCGCTGGATGTGGGGCCGTCCGCTAAGGCCCGGGCTGGGGGTCCAAGACTGGCCTTCAACTCCTGATATCCCCCGGCTTCCTCTGTATGGTCTCGTCTCACCGGTCTGCGTCCGGGCGGACTAAGTCTCGATATCGGGCCTGTAGTTCCCACCTCTCCGCCCAGTTGGTCTCCGCATGTGGGGCCGTGCGCCCGCTAACTAGGGCCCGCACCTCCGGGTGGTTGCTGTGCGTGGTGGGTCGTTTGGCTGGTGCTCCAGTGGTTGGGATCTCGTCTCCCACTGTCGCTGGCTGGTGCCTTCGGCTTCCCGTTGGCTCGAGTGTTTCTCCGGGTTTGTGTCCCCAGGGCCGGGCTCTCTGGCCCCGTTCAGGTAGTGTGTCCAGCAGCACCTGGGGTGCTCATCGGCTCATGCGCTCCGCCGCTTCTCGCCCCCGTGTGCCCCAAGGGTGTCTCCAGTCTCGGGGTGTCACTGGGGTCGGACTCACGGTAGCTGCAGTGGGGCTGCCAGGTAGGGGCTCCCTCCGCAGGGGCGAGCTGCCTCCTGTGCCGCTTTGGTCCGGTCTAGGGAGTGCTTTGAGTCCTCGGGGGGAGGGGGGCCCGTCTCTCTCTTCGGGGGTCTTCCTGGGGGTGCAAAACTGCCTCAGTCGCGTAGCCTACCCTCACTGCGTTGCTGCGCTGCCTCGCGTAGGCTTCAGCTACTACGCTCAGGACGTGTAGGCCACTCACCGCCAGCTGCTCCGCACCGGGCCGATCCCCTGCCCCCTTGGTCTCACCGGAGGCTATGTGGGTTCGTGCAATGGGGCCGACCGCTCCCTCGTTCTATGTTCCCCCTGGTCTGCCTGGCTCTCTTAGGCCCGACCGGGCCCTCAGGTTCCTCGTCTCTGGTCCGTCCGGTCGCCCTCCGCCGAGAGTTCCGCTATTCCGGCCAAGGCTCTTATCCCGGGGTCGCTTCAGGTGTCACATGGTCGCCCTCGGGGAGCCGACCCTGCACCAGCTCTGCCCACGCCAGCTCGCTAGGCCCCGACCGGGCCCTCGATTCTTAAGCTCCCGGCCCGTCTGGTCACTCACTGCTGGGAGTTCCACGGGTCCGCTCGGGGCACTTCACTCCAGGCCCTTCTGGGGGCTGTGTGGTTGCTCCCGGCGGGCTAACTCCTCCTCCGCTCCGCCATAACCCAGCCGCATAGGCCCAGACCGGGCCCTCTATTTTTGCGCTCCCGTCGCATCAGATTCCCAGCCGCCGGGAGCTCAGCGCGCCAGGCCAGTCCCTATTCTCTCTGTGTCTCCGGGGGCTGGGGGGCGCGCGGCGTCCCCCAACAGGGTCTCCCGCCGTCCAGCGCCTGTATGTATGTATGTATTTGAGCTTGTATAGCGCACAGCTTCCCGCAGTGGGTTTCCCGGCGCTTGCTTAGGGAACCCGTCCTGGTATTCCCCTGTGAGATAACCCCCGCAGGGTATCCACAAGGTGAAAGCCAGGCATCCCGCCGCGAGGGGCCGTTGTGGAGATTAAGCAAGCTATTGCCCAGAGTCGCAGAGTGTGAACCCGTGAGTCGAGACGGCACCGGAGCGAGAATTATCGAGTCCGTGGAATTTTTGAGCCCAAGACCCGCCGAGGCGGGGAATTGAACCCTGGTCCAGGGCCGATCTCAGCTTCCGGGTCTGCCGCCTCTAACCCCTGAGCCACACTTCTCCACAAGCCTCTCCGACTGGTCCGCGTAGGCCCAGCCCGGGGCCTCGATTTGGTGCCCTCCGCACTTCCTGCTCTTCCCGGTCAGGGCCTCACCCGGGCGGGGCGATTCTCCGGCTTCCCGGGCGTTCAGGCGACGCCGCCGGCCCCCCAACCGCGTCGAGGGTGCGTGTGGCTTTTGTGGACAGCAGGGCCCCCCGAGGGTCAGCGTTTGGGGGCAATTCGCTGTGTTTCTAGGTGCTTAAGGGGAATTAGGGCAGGGAGCCACGCAGACCTGCGTCCGTTCAGGTCGCCATCTTGGCCACGCCCCCAGGAACACTCATCTAAAGACCTCCCGGACCTCGACCACAATTAAGCGACGACATCGCCGACCTAGTCAGCACCCACGCCCTCGCCTCCACGGACTTCATCCTCCTCTGGGACCTGAACTTCCACCTCGAGAACAACGATGCCAACTCCACCGCCCTGATCGACAACCTTGCCAACCTCGGACTCAAACAGCTCGTGACAACACCCACCCACGCTGCTGGACACACGCTGGACCCCATCTTCTCCATCAGCCCCCAAGTCTCCTTCAACCACACCACCGAACCCCACTGGACTGACCACAGATGCGTCCACTTCACCTTCAGGAAACCCACCGCACCCAACAGCTGCCATGCCGCTGCTGGGGCAAGGTCACCAAGGACCAACTGACTACCACCCTCGCCCTAAGACCACCCGTCGACCCCACCGACCCAGACACCTCCCCGTCCAACCTCAAACAGTGGATCAACGACTGCACCGACACCCTCGCCCCCTCAATACTTCCACAACCAACCACACTAACAAGAATGCCGCCTGGTTCACCGAAGCCCTCCGGATCTCCAAGCACACCTGTCAGAAGCTGGAAAAGAAATGGCTCCACGACCGATCACCTGAGCCCACAAGAGCGCGCTACCCGCAGACACCACCAACTCATCAAGGCCGCCAAGAGGACCACCTTCAAGGACCGCTTAGACAACAACGCACACAACACCAAAGAGCTCTTCAGCATCGTGAAAGAACTCTCCAACCCCAGGTCCAACACCAACGACATACCACCATCACAAGACCTGTGCGACTCCCTGGCCACCTTCTTTCACCGCAAGATCACCGACATCCACGACCGCTTCAACTCCGACACC
This sequence comes from Lissotriton vulgaris, assembly GCF_964263255.1. Taxonomy (NCBI): domain Eukaryota; kingdom Metazoa; phylum Chordata; class Amphibia; order Caudata; family Salamandridae; genus Lissotriton; species Lissotriton vulgaris. The sequence goes on from NC_141700.1 coordinate 439,037,380, forward strand.
CCCGCACCGACCACCGAGTCCACCACCCCTATGACCACCAGCCGCCTGACCGCCTGGACCAACGTCAACGACGAAGACACCATCAAAATCATGAGCTCCATGCACTCCGGATCCCCTTCTGACCCCTGCCCTCACCACGTCTTCAACAAAGCCAGCACAACCATTGCGCCCCACCTCCGGAAAACAATCAACATTCCTTTGAGACAGCAACCTTCCCGAAAAGCTGGAAGCATGCCGAGATAAACGCCCTTCTGAAGAAGCCCAAGGCGGACCCCAAGGACCTCTAGAACTTCCGACCCACGTCGCACGACAACATAACCTCAACATCATCTTCTACACCGACGACACCGAGCTGATCACATCCCTCACCCAAGACCCCCACACTGCCAAAGCCAACCTCTACAGAGGAATGAAGGCTGTTGCCGACTGGATGAAGGACAGCAGACTGAAGCTGAACTCAGACAAGACGGAGGTCCTCATTCTCTGACCCACCCCATCAGCCTGGGACGGCTCTTGGTGGCCCACATCACTATGCACAGCCCCGGAACCCACAGACCACGCACGCAACCTGGGGGGTCAACCTCGACTCCACCCTCTCCATGACCAGGCAAGTCAACGCCGTCTCCGCGTCCTGCTTCAACACCCTCCGCATGCTCCGCAGGATCTTCAAATGGATCCCTCCCGACACTAGAAAAACCGTCACCCAGGCCCTCATCACCAGCAGACTCGACTACGGGAACGCCCTCTACTCAGGAACAACAACCAAGCTCCTGAGGCGACTTCAACAAATCCAGAACGCCTCGGCACAACGGATCCTCGACGTCCACCGACGCAGCCACATCACACCCCACCTGAGAGGCCTGCACTTGCTCCCCGTCAACAAGAGGATCACCTTCAAACTCCTCATCCACGCACACAAAGCCCTACACAACACCGGACCTACATACCTCAACAACCGACTCAGCTTCCACACCCCCACCCGAAACCTCCGCTCAGCCAACCTCGCCCTCGCCACAGTTCCTCGTATCCGGAAAAGCACCGCTGGCGGCAGATCCTTCTCCTACCTAGTCACCAAGACCTGGAACGCTCTCCCCACCAGCCTAAGACCGACTCAGGACCTGCTGGCCTTCAGGAAACTCTTCAAGACCTGGCTCGTGCATCAGTAGCGCTCCCCCCCCCCCCCCCCGCCCCCCCAGCGCCTTAAGACCCACACGGGTATGTAGCGTGCTTTATAAATGCAGTGATTGATTGATTTATTGTTTTTTTTTATTTTCAATATCCTCTACTACAAGATGCCTGCCTCTTTAACTGTTTCTCAAGGGTGTAAATTTACAAAACAGCGCGTGTACTCGCCATTGTTACGTTGTCTCGTGTGTCTCCAGTGAGGTCTCCAGTGACGTACCTGGCAGTACGCAGCTGTTTGCTGCTGTGGATTGCCATGCAGCTTTGTGATGCCGTGTGCCATCCAGGGCGACATTGTCAGCTTGCCGCCATCTTGGTGTTGGAGGCTGCAGGCAATCATCGGTTCTTTCTGTCAACTGAGAGCTGGGTCATGGAGTATCCTGTGTTCTTTTGTCTTTGATTTTCTACTGCCAACCACGTTGTTCTATCATTGAAGTTTAACTGCAGTTTGAAGGAGATCTGGGATGTCACTGTGTCCAAATCGCCTGCAGCTCATGTCTTCTGTCTGGTGTGTTTTATGATTTTGCGAGCACCCAGAAACCACGGGTACTTTCTTTGTAGCCCATGTGTATGACAGAACACAGTGCACAGTCGTGGAGCAGCCACCAAATTCCTCCTGGAAACGCATGGTGCTGGTGATGTTTGTCATCTTCCACAAATAAATGTCTGCACGCATTCTGCGGATTTCTGTTTTCCCGGTATTGACCTGTGGGCACTGCTTCAAGTGCGTGATTGTTTTTGTGTCATTGCCGATTCATTTGTGCACGCATATCCTACTGGCTCCTCGTGACTGCTCCTCTACGTCCAGCAAGTTCACAGTTTTGGCGTTTTGGTTCCTGGTTTGTGGTCTGAGTGAAGCTGCATTACTTTGAGTGCAAGTGCTCTTTTTAATTGAAACCATTAATGTAAATGGGGTGACCAAGAAAAACGTCAAAGGACCTGGGTATCAATTGGTACAGATCAATTTTCATAATGTTTCTTATTCATAAACGATTAAATCCTGTAATAGAAAAAAAGAACACAGCCAAAATACATTTTGTTAAAAGATACAGTACCCACTGGTATAGTTATGCCGAAAAAAACATTAATTTATCCGTAGGCAATTATCCATAGTTCAATTCAAAACATACAATTTTCTTTAAAAAGGAGGGGTTACTACCAGGAGGTGAAAAGAAAAGTGAATGTGAGAAGTTAGCCTGGCATATGATGTCCACTAGTTCTAGTGGGCACCTTGCACCAGTCAAATCGACCCTTGTTGATGGTGGTTGTAAAGTCAACCTTATAGAAAGCTATCCTAGTGGTAGCATGAACCAGCAGTCTTCAGGCTAAGACTTCGATAGGCGAGTTAAGCAAGTTGTTTTACCATATATAATTCCTTGAGTACCAAATGAAAGGACACCCCACAAGGTATGTATCCAATATATATGTATTTATTCTAAACACAACCCCTCTGCACTCTTTATGAGGTCAGAGGTCAAAATACAATACAAGTCACACAGTTAATATACGATAAATTGCACAGTATACGTTATGCCCTAGGGGCCTCACAAACCTTATACTAAGAAAGTGGTATAAGTACCATATGAGAGTTAGAAAGCAGGCCTGGGGCCTGTGGAATCGCTGGGGCTACACTAAACAACCAAAGGTTAGGAAGTAGAAGGCCCACGGGAGACGCGTGCAGTGTCTAAACACAGACGCGGGTTACCATTGACTTTCTATGGGAAACGAAGAAGTTGCAAATATGCAATTTAAGGACACTTCCGGGTGGACTAGGATGGAACCATTTTAAACCAGGACACTTCAAGAGTCAAGACCCACGGGAGCACCGGAGTACTCGTGTTACCTCACCCTGGGAAGCCGGGTGCATAGGTGTCTTTTTGTGTCGGGTTTCGTCGTCGTTTTCTATGGAGAGCTGCAAAGAAGTGCTGCAGGCGACCAGAGGAAAAGTGTCCGGGTGGATCAAAGGGTGGATCGAAGATGTGAAGAACCTGAAAGCAGAGGGGACAGAGTCTGGGTCACTAGCCAGTGACCAGGAAGGTACCAGGAAGGAACCATGCGATGTCGGGTGCTTGAAGGTGAAGAAGGTGAGTTTGTCTCTTCAGCCACGAGGTCTAGGAGGCATCCACGATGACCAGGCGCTGGATTCGAGCTGTCCCACAATGGATCTAGATGACTGGGGCTTCTCGTACCCCAATGCACAACTTACTGAGGCTTCATGAAAGGATGTCAAAGATGTCCGGTCCCACGTCTCTCGCGTCCGCCACAGGTCTCAGCTTTGCTGTGGATGTGGGTCGGGGTCAGAGAAGTCTGGAAGTCTAGTTCTTGAGTCGCAGAGTCTTCAGGTTCCGATGGGAGCCTTGAAACTGCAGACCGGCGAAGTTGCTGTTGGTGTCTGTTTGCACAGGGTGGTCACTCCTTGACCACAAGGGAGATGTCTTCCGTCTTCCAGTCAGAATGGAATGTCGAAGGTCCAAGATATGTCTTTCAAAGATTCGTCCAGGATAATCTAAAGGCCTGGGGACACAGCTCCTATACTTATACTAAGAATGGGGGCTGGATTACCTGACTAGGTCCCTCCTATGGGTGGACCTGAGAAGGGGGTGGTTACACCCCTTTCTCTTTGTCCAGTTTCGCGCCAGTGCGGGGCTGGAGTGCCCCAGCAACTGGTTTGAACCGGGCTATGCATGGAGCACCTTGTGTGCCCCAGGCAGTGTCTAGAAAAGCATCTGCTGATGCAGCCCTCCCTGCCCCAATACACAAAACCCTGTCTGGGGAGGTGCTGGCACCTCCCTGGACAGGAAACCTATTGTCCAGGCTTCCCCTGCCGGACTTTCGTCCAGCAGCAGGAGGTCAGACTTGTGTCTGTGGCAGCAGCATCCATTTTGTGATGCTGAGGCTCTGTTTAACTTTAACCGGGTAAAGCAGTAACTACATGTCTTCTCCCTCTAGAAGGGTGGAATGCTATCCCGCCACCAGGACTGGCGGGGGTAGTATTCCAAAGTGTTTGACACCTTACACAACATGTTTTGATAAAGCCAAACCAAAGTTAGCATTCACCGCGAGGATTATAATGCATCTAAGAGTATATGGTGTAGCTATATCATAGAACAGCTATAAAGACATGGTTTCGAAAGCTGCAGAGGGGCTCAGCTCATGCTAGGGCACCCTCTCACATAAAACCAAGCACTCTGCCTCCAGGATTGTCAAGGCCTGCCATAGGAGTGACTTATAGGTGTATATGTATTAATATGGATATATAGATTAGGTATACTATATCTAAGTAGGTGTATGTGTGTTAATATGGATATATAGATTAGGTATACTATATCTAAGTAAGGGGTGATTACACCACCTTACCCAGGCTGTGTGAACAGACCTGTGGTGTCAGTTTGGCGGGCCAGCCAGGGGTGGCATAATACATGCTGCAGCCCCTGGTAGGCCTTGGATGCACCTATACCCTGGGTACCTATGGTACACTGTACAAGGACTCAGAGGTCACCCATTACCCAAACTGGTATGTACCTAAAGTACAGGGAGTCCATTTTGTAGGGAAAGCAGATAGACCCAGGCCCTGATTAGCAGGGTCCCAGTCCAACTAAGTTGAAAACCAGCAAAACACCAGGAAAAAAGTGTGGGCAACCATTTAGTCAGATTCAACCTTCCTACAGTGAAGAGTTGGTGCTCACGTGAAAGAAGAGTATCAGAAAAAAATGAATATATTTTATACAATGTATAGTGTCTGCCAAGGCCAAAATCTTTAAGTTAGCAGGCCTACCCCTAATGTCATTCAAAGGTACAAAGGATTCATCTTGATGGGCACCCTGCACATCTCTGCATTCTACTGATCTCATTCATAGCGTGCATGTGTAATGTAGTAAGAGCTGTAGTGAAGATCGTACCCTCCATGCTCACTGCTGAATGTGCAGAAGGCTGCAATGAATGTGGAGTTCTACGAGTGCACCATTCAGATTTCCTACACTTAAAATATTACCTTACATGTTTGGATGGGCCTCTCAAAATGGCCAGGAACCGGCCTAAACTTTGACCATGTGATGTCATTGTACTGTCAATGTCCTCTTCATACTGTTAAAGTGTTGGTCTATTCATGTCCTTTGCAACGAGCCCACCTACATGTGAGGTATCATTTGTATGAGAAGCAGTGAGTAAAATTGAATGGGGGGGCTATTGCGGTTTGCGAGAAGTTGTGTAGTTGTCTTTCACAGAAAACCTAAGAAATTGTGATTTATTTATTTTTTATCGTATACGTTGACCTTTGCTTTGAATTTTGTGTCATTAGATGTCCTGCAATTAATTCAAGCCACATCACTTTTGGTCCACTAGGTTTCTACTGTTTAAACGTTTGGTGTGGGACCCCCACTGAGAAAACCACGAGGTACAGTGGTGTGAGTCAAATCTTGGCAGGGATCTCCTCCTGTGCCAGGAAGACTAAAGGGTAAAGAAAATGTTTTGGGGGAGATTGCTAATAATCCAATAAACGTCAAGTTCAGCACTTTGATATGGCTAGCTAATCAACAGTGATGGAGTTCTGGTGCACAGCTATCAAAACTGTAGGGCGTGTAGGTGTTAAATATATATGATTGTGATATGTTTACATACTGTAACACAGACAGAGGAGGTAGAGGTACACTTCTTTTGCTATTCCTTCCTCTGGTGGAAGATTCACATGACACTACAAGGTATTGCAAGAGAAATATATTATCAGAAATGTCCTTGTAAGAGAGTTCCCTCTTAGTATATAATGAAGACCTTGCACACACATTGTGGCATGCTTCATCATCGGGCCTTTATCATCAGCTGCCTACCTATAGTCAGAATGAGTTCAACCAGTGAGTCAGAAGTTTTTGGTACAAAGTATATTTCTCCATCTATACCTTGTGGTGGTGGTATATGTATGTTTCCATACTGCCAAATGGGCAATATATGTAACCAAAAGACAGGTAGTCTAAAACAACTTTACACTTTCAGGTGCTTTCCAAATGTCTCAAATGACATGCACTCAGTTTATGGCATGTGGGCACCCTGAACCTATTGAAAGCACATACATTGTGGTAGCCCCACAGGGATAAGCCTGGAAGACCAAATGTAGGGGTCCAGCCTTGGCAGGGCTATGTTCTGTGTGAGGGAGACTGGAAGGAATTAGAATGTTTTGGGAATAATTCTGAACATCTGACCATGTCCACCAGCTAGTGAGTCAGGCAAGGGGAGTTTGGCTCACATAAAAAAAATTCCTTAGGTCTGCTGTATTAACCTGTGGGCCAGGGACACCTACTCCGGAGGTCCGTGACTGCTTAGAAAATTAAATAGTACAGACTAATAAAGTGTATATAAATAAGCAAAATTGAAAACTCTAATACGTCCGTAAATGTGCAGGAATTTGGAATTGGAAGCTAGAAAATAAGTTGGGATCCTCAATTTGATTCGTGGGAGCAGTGCAAATGCATCAAACCTAATACATTATGGACGATTGGTGGCCTTAGTTGAATTTAGAAAAGCCCCAATGTTTTCCATTAAAATGAAAATGTTTTTATATTTGTGAATTAAATATAATGTTTCATCATTTGTGTATTTGATTAATGCTTGTTTCTGTATTTTTATGTACTGTTTTGCGGTTCAAATCATTGAAATTGCTTAAGTTCAACCCTCCAGAAATAACGGACTGGGGATCCCCGGATTCCAGTAATGATTACATGGGGGACCACAGAATGAATTCAAAAGGTTAGAAACCACTGCCTTAGGTCATACTGAATTTAGAAACTGTAGTTTATTTTATGCTCTACACATAGTTCCGAAATTGATATGTCATCACATTAATAGTGCACCATAAACAGTGATTCCCCGACAATACCTCTTCTGCAATAACATTACATAATTGATTTGGTAGCCTGCATCCCATATGAAAACCCACGTATAGTAGGTATTGCCAGACTTCAGGCATTCAGGCAACATTTCCTTGGTTAACTCTCCAGGATTATTTTGTCCATTTGGGAAATGCAACACAATATTCGGTAAGTTTGTTAAAAAGAAAATATCTCTGCACTCTTAATTATATCTTCATTCTGCAATGAGATATTGATGCTGAGTTTGCACAAATACATAGCCTGAATATGCCACAAAACATAGGTTGTATGGGTGCACAAATGCCATAGCACGTCAAAGTATGTCTTCATTGCAGTTTTGTGTATGAGGCAGTGAGAGTAATGGTTTCTGTTTTATTTTCCATAGTATCTTGGGTAGTAATAGGCTCTGTGGAGTATTTGAAGTGTGTGAGGCAATAACGTGAAATGGCCAGGGAGCACTAAACCATTTTGGCCTCTGTCCATTATTCATCTTTGATTTTCTCTGTGTTAGTTCCCCACATAGCTGGTCAGTAATGTTTAGTAGTTGTGACCTGTATTCTTCTGGAGTATTCCTTTTACCCAACTGCTCCATTCTCAGTTTAGATCCAGTGGATTGAATTCAGGAATGCTGTTTGTGTTGGTGCTGTTCATTTCTAGGGCGTGCCTTAATTCCAAGAACTGAGATCTCTTTAAAAATAATTGTTAGTTGCTCACAGGATTGTATGTGATTCCCCTCTAGACATTACCCAGTTTTCAGATACCAATCCGGTCCCGTGCTTTAAATCAGTTTAGGTGTGTCACTTTAGCCATCTATGTCCTACAATGGGGTTTTGCTAGGAGCTTTCGTTCACATTTGATCTATCTCAAAGTTCTGCAACAGCATTGCAGTGGGATGTTGGCGCCTTTTCAGCAGTGTTTGCGTCAAGGATAGACTGTATAGCAAATCTAGTAGGCTTGTGTTTCCCAGTAATTTAATTTCTAGCTAGTTTGCATGTCGTTTCTGGCTCCAGACACTCAGCCATTGATGGTATCGGGTTGGCCGCCCAGTAGTATATCCTGATGTCTGCTATCACCAGTTTGACTTTGTAGGATGATTGTATACATTTATGAAACAAAACCCTTTCGACTCCACTGTTCCACAATTAACTGTTCATTTAAGATTAGAGTTTTGCAAAGAATATTGGGATGGGTGGATTTCATATAGGTAATTTGGCAGTACATATGATTTGAGGGAAAGAAATCCTTTTAAGCTGTACCTCTCTGCCTGTTGCAGGTAGTGGGAGCGCACTCCATGGATCCATATTAGTCTACAATAGCCTCAGCAGTGGAGTAATGCTCAGGCCCCTGTTCAATACCGGGCTCCATTACAAATACATTCCCAGGTATTTAAAGTCCTCTCTCTCCCAACTTGATTCTGTAATGTGCAGAGTTTCATGGTGCCTTCCGGTCAGTGGGAAGTAATTGGATGTAACCCAGAGAGTCCGCCTCCCCCCTTTCAAATCGGAAGCCACTGAAGTCATCTGCGGCGTTCCACAAGGATCATCACTCAGTCCCACCCTCTCCAACATATACATGAGTCCCCTCGCATCCATCGCGTGCCAACACAACCTCAACATCATCTCCTACGCAGACGACACCCAGCTGATCCTCTCCCTCACCAAAGACCCAAACACCGCCAAAACTAACCTACACGAAGGGATGAAAGAAGTACCCGAGTAGATAAAGAACAGCCGTCTAAAACTGAACTCTGACAAAAAGGAAGTCCTCATCTTAGGATCATCCCCCTCAGCCTGGGACGACTCATGGTGGCCTGGGAACCGCACCCATACCAACGGACCACGCACGTAACCTGGGCTTCATCCTGGACTCCTCCCTCTCGATGATCAGACAAGTCAACGCCGTCTCATCATCATGCTTCAACATCCTACGTATGCTCAAAAAAATCTTCCGTTGGATCCCCACTGAAACAAGAAAGACGGTCACCCTTGCACTGGTCACAAGCCGACTGGACTACGGAAACACCCTTTACGCCGGAACCACAGCCAAAATACAGAAAAAACTCCAACGCAAAACGCATCCGCCAGACTCATCCTAGACATCCCCCGCCAAGCTCACATTTCCGGTCACCTGAAAGACCTCCACTGGCTCCCCGTCAACAAGAGAATATCATTCAGTCTCCTCACCCACGCACACAAAGCCCTCTACGACCTAGGACCCGAACACCTCAACACGCGCCTATCCTTTTACACCCCCACCCACCAACTACGATCGTCCAATCAAGCCCTCGCCGCAATTCCTCGCATCCAAAGTTCCACCATGGGGGGGGAAGATCCTTCTCCTACTTAGCGGCCAAGACCTGGAATTCTCTCCCCATCCACCTCCGCCTTACACAGAACCACCTCTCCTTAAGAAAACAACTAAAAACTTGGATATTCGATAAGTAAAGTACCTCCCCTCCCCTCCCTCAAGCGCCTTGAGACCCTCTGGGTGAGTAGTGCGCTATACAAATTTTAAACTTAAAACTTACCTTGAAACGCGAGGCTGCATCATATATGTGTAGGTTAAATCAAACGTATAGCAGAATGTCATAGGCATAGAGGTACACTATGTCCTTATATCTGTTTACCCATTCAAATCCCCATGAGCGTCTTTTCTAGTCAGTTCAGCAAGAGGCACTGTCACTAGAGTGAAGAGCAGTACAGAGGACAGGGGGCTTCCTTGCCCTGTGACCCGTTCTGTTGAGAAGGGAAGTAGAGAGAAAACAATTAGTGCAAACCTGGGCTTTCAGAGCGATTTATAAAACTGTGATCTATCTAATAAAAGTTGGGCAGACTTCATTTTATCGAGTATTTGGAAGACAAAAGGATAGGCTACTGAGTCAGTCCTTTTCAAAGTCCACTGAGACCAAGACACTGAAGCCTCGGGTGTAATTTCTAGGGCTCGCCTGGCGTTGCAGCGCGAAGCCCTGCCGCTAGCGAGCCTTATTGTCACTGTTGCCTCCCCAAGTGGTGCACGTGCTTCCAAGAAACGGGCGAAGACTGCAGGCGCCGCCACTGGCACGAGCCGCAGGGAACGCCAACGTGCGCGCTCACGGCGTCATGCTCCTGCCCTCCCCCGTCTCTTCGAAGGCTGTTCTTCGCTCCAGGCCGACTTGTTAGGTCCTTAACTTCATGCTACTTGCTCCGCCTACCCGGAGAGTGCCCTCCCCTGTCTCTTTTCACTGTCTAAGGAGGGCAGCGAAGAACGTTGAAAATGTGCAGTCTATTTTAGAACACATAAACTACTTGCACGTTCATTGCATTTGTGGGAAGATTAATTTAAAAAGATCTGCCTTTCACAAGTCTTTCCTTATTGCACGATGCACTAATGTAAGTCTAATGTAAGTCTCTGACGACCTCTGATCATTCTGATAGGCTCACCTCATCTTCCGTTTCATAGCTGTTATTGTCAGCGGTCAGTAAAATCGGTTAAAGGCGCAAGGCTGTAGACGCTATGCTAGGTGGTGCCTTCAGTGCTCATAGTCGCATCCCCTTTCAGGCACGGGTCTGCAGCTGTGGGAGGGCAGGGCAGGCTGGGCAGTGAGTGTCAGTAGCGGCACAGGACGCGGGTAGCGAGGAATGCATGCCACTCTCTGCCTCTTCGGTGGCTGAAGGAATCTGCACCAGTAACATGTTTCAGAGCTGAGACTCCTGCGTGTGTTGAACGGCCCTCGTTCTGCAGTGTGCCCTCCTGTGGGTCCCTGTGGACCCCCACAATCAGCGCCTCCATTGCACGGTCTCCTGCTGCTCCTGTTCGGTGCCGCCTCGGAGTACTTCCCCGAGGAGTGGTGGAGCCCCGAGTCCCCTCTGCAGGCCCCTCCAGTCATGTTAGCTCTACTTGCCCGTAACAGCGCCCACTCCCTGCCCTCGGCGCTGAGCTGCACCGAGAGGCTTCGGTACCCCAAGGACCGGCTGGCGATCTGGTAAGTATAGTCATCCTAGGATGGAATGGGATACCTCCGTTTTCTATGGAAAACCCCAACACCTCAAGCAACTCCTTAACATTTATGTGCAATCCCTCGAGGGTGCTATACCGAGGATTTGCTGGTTGCCTAGCAAGTTTAAACCCAAGATCTGGGGATGTGACAATTCTAGAGACCCCACTCACCCTTGAATAGCAAACCCTCAGCCCCAAAGGACCCAGTCATCGGTTTTACCCCCTCATTCATCACCCCCCCCCATCCTCCTCGCCTCTGGTAGTATATTTGAGCCCCATCAGAGGCTGCAGTATTCCAAGGGAAGGCTGGCAGTCTGATGAATGAAGCTGCTTAACCCCCGACCTCTGCACAGATCTTTCCACGAAGAGCTGTAGTAGCCCATGGATGAGGTAGCATTCTATGGAGTGGAGCATAGCACACGAGGTGGGGAGCGAGAAGACTAACCCCTGCCCCCCCCACGTACACGCATACTCCAGACATCTTCCATTCAATACTACAAGGGCCCCAACATGCAGGCCCCTCTGTAGGTGTGGCATAGATCCTCCAAGGGAAGCCTACCTTTTAGTTTTTTGTTCATTTTTTTACATCATTAACAGTGTGCATAATGTGTGTGTGTGGCTCTGTGTGTGTGTGTGGCTCTGTGTGTGTGTGTGGCTCTGTGTGTGTGTGTGGCTCTGTGTGTGTGTGTGGCTCTGTGTATGTGTGTGGCTCTGTGTGTGTGTGTGTGGCTCTGTGTGTGTGGCTCTGTGTGTGTGTGGCTCTGTGTGTGTGTGTGGCTGTGTGTGTGTGTGTGTGTGTGGCTCTGTGTGTGTGGCTCTGTGGGTGTGTGGCTCTGTGGGTGTGTGGCTCTGTGTGGGTGTGTGGCTCTGTGTGGGTGTGTGGCTCTGTGTGGGTGTGTGGCTCTGTGTGGGTGTGTGGCTCTGTGGCTCTGTGTGGGTGTGTGGCTCTGTGTGGGTGTGTGGCTCTGTGTGGGTGTGTGGCTCTGTGTGGGTGTGTGGCTCTGTGTGGGTGTGTGGCTCTGTGTGGGTGTGTGGCTGTGTGGGTGTTTACGTGTGTGTGTTTGCGTGGCCGTGTGTGTGTGTGGCTCTGTGTGTGGGTGTGTGGCTCTGTGTGTGTGTGTGGCTCTGTGTGTGTGTGTGGCTCTGTGTGTGTGTGTGGCTCTGTGTGTGTGTGTGGCTCTGTGTGTGTGTGGGTGTGTTTGTGTGTGTGTGGCTGTGTTTGTGTGTGGCTGTGTGTGTGGGTGTGTGGCTGTGTGTGTGGGTGTGTGGCTCTGTGTGTGTGTGGCTCTGTGTGTGTGTGGCTCTGTGTGTGTGTGTGGCTGTGTTTGTGTGTGTGTGTGGCTGTGTTTGTGTGTGGCTGTGGGTGTGTAGCTCTGTGTGGGTGTGTAGCTCTGTGTGTGTGTGTGGCTCTGTGTGTGTGGCTCTGTGTGTGTGTGTGTGTGGCTCTGGGTTTGTGTTACTATCCTTGTGGGGACTTGGGTGTGATAACACACTCACGCTGTGGGGACTTGATTGCACTGTGGGGACCTGAACCCAGGTCCCCACAAGGTAATGTCCTCAAAATGATAAAAAATGACTTCAGGAACATCTGTGTCAATTTTTACAAATTTTTAAAAAATTGTCTTGTGGGGACCTGTGTTTCATAAAGTGTGTTTATATTTTTGCTCGCTCTGTCCCCGTAGACAGGAGGCGGTACTGCAGTCTTAAACACACTTTGCATTTAAACACACTTTGTTCACCAGGAACACAAGTTAGCAGCAGAAAGCACAGATATTTCCAAGGAAAAGCTGCAAAACCTGGGGTTAAAACATATTTTTCATGCAAAGTAACATTTTCCCCATTTAATAAAGTAAAACTTTATTTACATGAAAATTTTGAATTCAGACTATTTGAGTTTAAAAATTGCTAAACATTTTTACAAGCAACTTGGATACGATTTGAATCCCAGATTACATCACTATTGTGGTATGATTCTCATCTACAATTAAAGAATGTAATATAAACTGATCTGATCGCTTTTTACAAATTTGATTACATATTAATATGCACTTTGGAATATGTTCTTAAGATGATGGCTAGATGAGTGAGTGCTTAGAGTTGCATTGTGCTAACAGATATGCTCTCTCCGATGCCAAACTGCAGTAATGTCATGCTCACAGCAATGGGAAGTTTAATTTTAACAGAAAAGTAATAATTTGTTAGCTGAGAAAAACGGGAATTTAAAATAACCAGAGACCTAAAAGAGCAGCACGAAGGCATGCACATGCATGAAGAGAAAACCTGAGCTCTTTCCTAACAACTGTTGCTACTGACTATGAACACACCCAAAGCACTTGTTTAGGACAGGCAGCAAGAGGAAGGTCAATCGTACATAACAAAAGAGTCACCAGCATGACAGGACACCAGTATACAGAAGCCGACTGGTGATGGGGAAGTCTTGCATGACTGGGTGATGGGCCTAGCTGCAACAGAGCACACCTTTGTAAAGATGAAAGGCTACTGCTTGCATGGTGTGTAACTAATTGGAGACCCTAAAAGCAGACGGAATAAAGCAGAGACACTGAACGGAGGCACTCCTTCATCAAAGCTTCCAGTTCAGAACAGGTTCTCGCTTGCAACAATTAAAATGTCTTGCAAAGTTCTATAAGTAGGGTCATAGTAATTGTAATAAATATGACTTTTAGATTTAACCTGAATATTCCTCATGTTGAAGGCTTGCTCTCAATTAAATAAATACCTGACTTTCTGAGGCCTTTTCACAGGGTTGCTGGAGATGTTCACATTATTTTTAAATGGGAAATTCTGTAGTGCGTTTTGAATAACCTGCACTGAATTACCCGCTGTTAAGTTAAATTAAATCCCATGAATTGTGAGTGCATCAAGCTAGTGCCTCTTCCTTCCATTCAAGGCTGAGGGAGCTCCCCTGGATTATTCTTTTGAAAAATAGCAAAACTACAGAACTTTATTGGCAATACTGGTTTAAAATAGATTCAGATTGCCCCTGCCTCATCTGAAAAAAGCTGGGAGGAAAAAGGGTGACACTATAACATAAATATGAGATGAATGGTTTCATCTTTTTATTCTGGCACTTGTGGAACTACATTTAATATAGGGAAACATAAACAAAAGGACCATGGTGCGAACAAACATAAGAGGGCTAAGTATTCAAACCATCATTGATAGTGTACAAGTTGGCAGCAGTGAAAATGCAATCAGCTTAGCAGAAAGATTGATGTAAAATGAAAAGGCGATACGGACTTATGGAGGTAAGGACGAAGATAAGACATGTAGATAGAGCAAGACCTGCCATTCGAAAACATGTCGGCAACAACTGTGTAAGCCCATACAGCAAGGTTTTTCATGCAAGCATGGAAAAGGAGTCGAGAGCAGGACTTGCTGTTGAAACATGCAAATAAGGCAGGAAGTCCTGCTGCAACGGTAGGGGTCCCTTGCATGATTTGCATGCATGCATTCCTGGGCTGTTACCTCTAGATCAGTGCACACTCAACAATCAAGTGTATACACTGAGGACCATTTTATGTTTTTTTTGCAGTTTTATATAGCATGAACTCGACCCGAAGTTATTGGAGCGCTTTACATAAGTACCAGTTACATTACACAAGGACACATTCACACTGCACTGCCGCAGTCCAGCCAAGCATATTACAAGTTTCCCCTCCGCCAGGGTTTTCATGGTGGTGAGCCCGCAATGAAAACTGTAGTGGAGAGGAAGCATAAAGGCGCCCTTCAGGGCCTCCTGTTGCCTCAGTGCCATGGGGTGCCTATAGGAAGGCACATGTTGTGCCCCATGTGTGAATATACCCCAGTATTGCAGCCGTGCATGGACTGATTTTGATGTTCCCATTGCAGTGCTTATTTCATATGCACCATCGTGGCTACGCCAAATAATTGCCCACCAGACAGGGGAAGACTCCTAATATGGTGGGTCACCACAGGCTTGGCGGTGCAGGAGTGGGCGGTCACACTACCGCAATGCCAAGCTCATATTAAGGCCCATAGACTGCCCATTGTACTGTGACTAGCATAAACATTTGGCTCAGCAACACTCATTCTTATGTATTGCATACATACATGTGTGCATGCTTGGTGCCATATGTGTACTTGCTCAGTACATATCTGTAGTTCAAATTAGTTACAGTGAACTGGTCAGTCAGTCCTCCTGCCTCATCAGATGCTAGGATTGTATTATATTGTATTGCATTGCATTTGCACTTGCATTTGCATTTGTATAGTGTTTCCTACCCCATGCAAGGTGTCAAAGAGCCCTATAGTGGATGGTACACTACTTCGGAACAGAAGTCTAGTGATCCATTATATGAATTTAATACAGTCTATGGGGTACATTAAATTAATAAGAGTTAGGGATGACTATAGTGGGAAGTATGTGAGCCCATGCCAATAGTTGGTGGAGTAAATAGAGGAGATTAAGTATTGTTAGACTGCAGGGGCGTACTTTCAAAGAAGGACAAGTTGTGATCTATGAAAACTAGGTGTCAGCTTTACGGAAATACAATAATAGAGAATTGAGCAGACAGATGTGTAACTTAGAGTAAACTATACTCAGAGTGGAGGCAAGCAGAGGAAGGGGAGTACACAGAGACTCATTTGATACAAAGGAAGGATAGAGAGAGTTAAAACACTCCATATTTTTAAATTAAGGTTAATTTTTCATTCAGACTTTTGGGAACATAGGGACAGGCTTATTAACTTTAGTGCAATGCAGTGAAACAACTAAAGTTAATGCACTGCATTGTGTCAATAGGAAAGACAAAACAGTACCATAACTATAAAAGATTTGGTGCTGTTTTGCCCTACCCAGCGCTGGCGCACTTTTGGCTTCTGTGCGCCAATTTACACATCCTTGCACCATAGTGTAAGCGTGTGTGCGTTCTGTCAAGAATAGGTATTGTCTTGGAAGAGGACCCACCCAATACAATAACTGTCCTTTCGTACTTTTCCTATTTTGTATGCGTGCTGTATAGTGTAGCACACACACAAGGTTTGAGCGTTTTTCTAAAACCTTACACCTGCTTCGAGGAGCAATACATTTTTGGTGCAATACCCTGTGTACCAATGTTAGTAGATAGGAATTTTCATAAATTCCCCGTAGGGGCTGCATGGAAACACCCATACAACAGCCATGGAATCCTCTCTTGCCACAAAGTAGTACAAAGTAACTCCCAGCAACACAACATTTTACACTAGGTTTGAATCACTTTTATGAAGTTTTATCTATAGAGTTTCGAGTTCTTATAATAACAGATATGAGTACAGCATAAGAGATGAGGAGAGATGACTTAATGCTCATGAGGAAAGAACAGTGGATGAGAAGTGACTTTCACTAGATGATTGAACCGCTGCAGGTACTAAAGGGCTTTTGTTTTAGAGAATGTCTTAGTGTGTTATTTTTGATGATGCAGTTAGGGATAGATTTGCAGACACGGTTTAGGGCCTTCTTTCTCTGTATGGGTCTATCTATTAGGTGCAGCTGAGAATGGTAAGCTACGTGTGGTTTAGATATGGCATCATTTATTACACTTCTGGTTGGATGAGGGAATATAAATAGGTGCTCATCTTAATGTAATCATATGTGGGGCTATTCTCCCTGTTAGGGTTTCTTCCATATTAATTGGGTATATATCTTTTATTTCTGTTAATAAATATATATATATTTTTTGAAAGAGAGGATGTGGCCTAACGGCTAGGGCGGTCAACGTTGAATCTTGGGAACCAGGTTCGAGTCTCTGCAACAACGCTCGACATACTGTGATTCTGGGCGAATCACTTAATCTCACTGTGCCTAACAAAAGAAAAAAATGAATTAATGTGTCCATCTGTAAGCAACTGTTGCTCCTGTAAAGCGCTCTGATACTTTCAGGTTGAGTTTGAGCTATATAAACTCTGAAAAAAATAAAAAAAATAATTGTGCGCTATTTCCTAAACCTCATTACTAGGTTTAGTGCTGTTTTTCTTCCAGATATCAGCACAAGATTGTTGTAGCCAAAGCTATAACATGCTTGCAGCTTATGTGCAGGAATTATTATGAAGTAAAGAATATTTTTGCTACTGCAACATTTGGAAGTTTTGGAGAAATCATTTGAGTACCCAACTAAAGTGGCATTACATATATTTTGACCCATTATATTCAGTGTATCTGGACTTTAACACTAATATAACTGATATACTATGAGTGCTCCGCTATTCTCTTTTTTCTTTTGTCTGGGCAGTAATGTTCAGTGATCCAAACATACACGTTTTGGTAACAGTGGTGTTGTAATTTTTTTTAGCACCATTCATGCCAGTCGCTTCTCCAACAATAGAGATGTGTGACTGCTATACCACTGTTGCGGTTTCTTTTGTCTAAACATCTGTTCAGCATGCACAATAACTATTTTTTTCCTTGCTGATGCTGATCACTAAAAGACCAGACCTATTGGCTTTGCTAGTGCTTGTTTTTTCTCTCTCCATTCTGGCACTTGTGAGCCTATATTTGTAACGAAAAAAATAATATAAATAGTCAATGCAGAGAATTTATGCCTGCAACCGAAGATGGAAAATCACACACATTTTACCTCTAAAAGTAAGGTTATGTAAAAAGTTCAAACTAATACTATGTATTTGACATTGCGTGCATTTAAAAAATACTTCAGCGTTAGTGCATGAGTAGAAATAGATTTGTTTTTAAAGAACTGTTTAGGGAATTTAATATGAAAAATGTTTCTTTCACTCAGGATATGTTATTAATTATTGTACGGGAATTTCATTATATTCTTTAAATTGTCCTGCAGATGCTAGTAGTTTTGGTTGGGTTTCCAAAAGTGCTAGTTACTGAAATGCCCAGGAATGTGTTACCGCTCATTATTCTCGGCTAACTGTCCTAACCAGAAATATGTAGGCCCGGTATTCACTGCACCAGGCCTCCCAGCTCACCTGTCATATGCAAGTTGGGAGCCTCTCCTCTCCCTCTGTTGTCATGGGGATGGCCCAGGCCCAGGGTTAGGTGTGAATGCTTCTGACCCAAGTTCAGCATAACAAAGGGCCGAGCGCTTGACGCGCTCGGCTCCATTCAGGCCTGTTCACACCCTGGCACCAGCGTCTATACAGAGTGAGCATTCCTTGAGCTCACCTGCAGCAGGGGGCTGTAGATGGGGGTGGGGGGAGCCAGTGGGGCTGATGTCTTGTGCTGGTTTCTGCTTCTCAAAGGAAGCAGTCTGGAGACGAGTTTAGCAGACAAAAAAATCGGCTTTAACTGACTGGGGAAACCTTGAATTGATTTAAGCAGGGCATGCACGTTTACAGCATGTGAAAAACTAACTATTTCAGAACTGCATACCTTCAAATCTTTAAGGATTAGAAAATACCGTGCCTACTTCAGAGGTAACTGTTCAAGGAGACGTAGCTAGGTGTTCCCACGTTTACAACACTATATGATCTTTTTTCTGCTTGGTGACAAACTTTAGCGCTCTTTCTCCACATGTAAAGTGCTCTGATGTTTCAAGCTGCTGTTATCAAAATTTAAATTTTACAATAAATATCAAAGTTATAAAATGTTTATTAATCTGATGATCAGCGATGACAGCAGCAATTTGAATTTAATAAACCCACACCAAATCATTTGCAAACATAGCATACTTAACGATTTAGCAAAAACAAATTATTTCATTTGCAATTCTATATGTCTTCATAAAGTCCATTAAAACGAAACATTCAAAGCTGGAAATACAGATGGTGAAGAGTGAATTATTCATTTTGGTAGGAACATTTAAGTTAATGGTTTTGAACCGCAACTTTTTCGGGCTCATTTATGAGAAAGTGATGCTCTATTCAGTCCAGAGCTTGTCTTATGAAAAAGAGAAGCACTTTCATTTCACAGCAGAATGATATACTGTACACATCACTGGGGGTTCAGCAGAGTCCCAGACACAATCTCTCAGTGTCTAGATTTAGGCCTCTTGTTACCTGTTCTTTGAGATGCAGAACAGCACAGGAGTTAGTGGTGCTCACCATTCACGGTCGCACAGTCAATGCCTCAGCCAGTGGGCATGGGATTGAGGGCAGCAAACTCACATCTTAGGACTTTATTGATGGATGCAAAATAGCACAACAGACCTTTGCAGTTGTCACTAGTTTTCAACAGTCACAGCCTTAAGGCAGGTGGGAGTCCTTTGCTATGGCAGTATTTTGCTGCCTTCAGGACTGCAACTCAACCTGTTCACATTGTCTTGATGCCAGATGGAGCACTGTCACTTGTAGTTGATGGGGCTTCATGTAGTTACTAAACTACTGAGTCTGGTGGCTTAATGGACTAATGCATCCACTGTAGGAACCTGTGTTTGACCTCATGGACACAGGCTCAATTCCTGGCAGGTCCACTCAGCCTTTCATCCTTCTTTGGTCGATAAAATGGGTACCATTGTGTAAAAATGAACGTCTGTTATTCTGCATCAAGATACCCTTCTGGATGAACGTGCGCTTTACAAATACACATGTTGTAGGCGACATGCTGTGTTACCTAAGATCTCCTTTGATAGAATTCTATTGCTTGGATGTGATACTCTTTCAAAGAGCTGCCGGCCTGTTTGTTTCAGGTTGTAGGCACACAAGCTGTGTACCCCTCCTGGTATCTCAATAAAGGTCTTAAAAAAAAACAAAAAAAAACAACAAAAAAAAAAAACATGCTACCGAAATTTGGGATTTGCTACAAGACTGATCACCAGTCCTGCTCTTCCTACCCGAAACCTGTTTGACTCCATCCTCTGCTCACATTATTACCACGCCAATGTACCTGGATACAAGACTACTTGGGCGCCGTGTTGTGTGGCCGTACCCTGATGTGGGTGTTGTGTTACAGCGATCTCTGATTTAAAACCTCGCTGGTTGTTGCTTTGCTTTTAGAATTGCAGCGCATTGTTATTTCTTATAAAGCAGCTGGTAAAGCGCTTTTTAACCTTACTGGTATCCTCGAGCCCTGTTACCCTCTAGATCACAGCCCGCACCACCGCACGCCTCCCGCTCCGACCCCGGTCCACCACAGCCCAGGGCTGCTTGAGTGGAGGGCGGAACGGGGAGAGAGCGAGACACGCCCCCTGTCTCCTCCCACTAGGACTATTAATGCAGGCCACTTCGAGATCGCGCAGCGGACGCGCGCAGCGGGCGCGCCTAAGGCAAACCCGTCTGCGGCCGTCCGCGCCTGTACCCGGCTCAGGGCCACATCCCCTGGTCCTAAGATCCCCCTCCCTACTTGCACTCCTCTGCGCTACTCCTCCAGACGCCTAATGGATCTTAACATCGGTAAGACCAATCAACGGTGTAAGACACTGCCACTCCCTACTTCCTGCACCTTAGTTCCTGAAATCTGCCCAGGTTGTGCTTTCACTATCCCCTCTCCCCTTTCAGTTTCTAGTCCCCCGCCTAAAATCCAGAATCCCAGACCTCCCTACCGCATGGCACTGATCAATGCCCGATCCCTTCCCAAACATCATCTGGAAATCAGGGAGTGTATCATTGACCAGGAACTAGATATTCTTTTTATCACAGAATCATGGGGGGATGCGGCCTCTGGCCCAGATTTCTGTGCGGCCACCCCTGAAGGCTTCGGTGTGGCAAGATTTGACAGAGCCGTGGGTAAGGGAGGCAGCCTAGCTATTATTTACAAGGTCACATATTCGGTTAAAATAGAACCTATCCATCGTTCAGACTGTGAGGCCTTGGCCTACGCCATATCCCTTAACCACAACCAAGCCTTTAAAGGCATCCTGCTATATCGTACCCCCGGTCCACGCACACGCTTTCTTGCAGCTCTAGACCAATTCACAGAGTTAACCCTAGAACCCCCTGACTACACGATTCTGGGAGATTTTAATTTTCACTTAGAGGCCCCAGATGACAAAAACACTACTCATTTAATCACTGATCTTCAATCAGTAGGACTTCAACAATTAGTCACCGGCCCTACCCACCAAGCAGGACACACTCTTGATGGCCTATTCACCAACAATAAGGACATCTCGCTGCTTACTATCCTCCCTTTAGCGTGGTCAGATCACTTCGCGGTTGTCTTTACCATGCCAGTTCATAATTCCAACCCCCCACAGCCCAAAACCCATGTTCCCAAGAACACCAGAGTTTGGAAGAACCTTGGTATCTCACTGCTCTCCACTACCCTTATCAATTCCCCCTACGAGGCCTCTTCCGACCCTAGTCTAGGGTCCAAAAGATACCACGAATGGATCTTGGAGGCGGCTAATCAGTTAGTCCCGTCCAAACGTATTTCGCCTAATCGCGCAGCACCATCTGCGCCATGGTTCACGGAGGACCTGAGACTGCACAGACAATACTGTAGGAACCTCGTAGAGACACTGGCGAAAGCACTATAGCTCCGTGGATAAACTCACATACAAAATTGCCCTGGCGATATACAAAAGATCTATCGTTACACACAAGAGCGCCTATTTCTCATCTCAGATTGAGTCTGCTCAGAACTCAGCCAAGAAGCTATTCCAAGTTGTTAATCTCCTTGCTGATCCCCCCTCAGGCCCCTCCATTGAGGCAACTCAAGATCTTTGTAATTCCGTAGCCACCTTCTTTGCAACCAAAGTTACCAAAATATACTCCAAAATATACTCCACCTTTTCCTCCCCCAAAGGTCCGGAAGCTCCCCATCCTCCGTCTCTTTCACAGAGACCTACCTTTTCCTCCTTTCACGCAGTCTCAGTACAACAAATCAATAAACTCACCACTGCAATTAGGTCAGGCTCCCCGTTAGATCCTTGCCCACCCTCTATATCCAACTCCATCACAGAGGTCATTAAGCCTCCTCTGACAGACATTTGCAATTCCATTTTTCAAACAGGGATTTACCCAGAAATATGGAAAAAAGCAGTTATCAAACCACTGCTAAAAAAACCCTCTCTTGACCCCGGAGATTCAGCTAACTACAGACCCATCGCCTGTCTTCCCTTCCCTGCCGAAATCTTTGAGTCTGTTATGAACCAGCAGCTTTCTGAGTTCATCGACACGCATCAACTACTGGATGACACTCAATTTGGTTTCAGGAAGGGCCACGGAACAGAAACTGCCCTGATAAAGGCCTCTGATGAAATCAGGGCCATTCTAGACCAAGGAGGGGCTGCAGTCCTTATACTTCTAGATCTGTCTGCAGCCTTCGACACGGTCGATAACTCCATATTGATCGACCGTGTCGCATCCCTGGGGGTCAACCATCTGGCCAAAAAACTCCTCACATCCTTCCTGGCCAACCGTACGCAGGCAGTTAGGCTAGGGGAATTTTACTCACCCTTCTTCACCTTACCCTGTGGGGTGCCCCAGGGATCCTCGTTAAGCCCTACATTATTTAATATATATGTAGCGGACTTGGCGAGGGTCATAAAGGCACATGGGTTGTCTCTAACCACCTACGCGGATGTAAATAGGGTGGTCCAGCAGTGGCCTCGAGATTCCAGGAGGGGATGCTAGCCATCTGCTCCTGGATGGCGAGGAACTGCTTGAAACTAAACTCTGATAAGACCGAGGTGATGACCTTTGGCAACCTCTCTCCGGACTGGTCTCCCATTTGGTGGCCAAAGCAGATGGGACCCCCTCCGGTCCCGGTGACCAAGGTCAGAAACATAGGAGTCATGTTCGACAACAAGTTGTCTTTTAAACATCACGTGAACACCGTGGTCTCGTCCTCTTTTTACATGCTGAGAAAAATTAAAAAGCTGCTTCCTTATCTTCCAGCATCAGCAGGTAAAAGATTTATCATCACCCTCGTATTTTCCAAAATCGATTATAGTAATGCCCTCTTCCTCAACTCACAAGAACAAATATTAAATAAGCTGCAGTCTATTCAGAATGCAGCGGCCAGGGTCCTGCTTGGTATCCCTAAACATTACTCAACCTCCTCGGCCATACGCCACCTCCACTGGCTACGAATCAGGAGCAGGATTAAGATCAAGGCACTCTGTATCGCCTTTAAGGCCATACACGAGAAAGGACCTGGTTTCCTTAGGAAAGCCTTTCGAATCTATGTGCCTAGAAGATCACTGCGATCAGCCTCCACCTTCCTACAACCTGTTCCTCGCACCAGAACCGCCAGCTGGGGAGACAGACGTTTCTTGGTGGCGACCCCCAGACTCTGCAACTTGCTACCCTTAGCGATCAAAACCTGTCCCACAATCATTTCCTTCCGCAGATCATTGAAGGCCTGGTTATTTTATCAATGATTCCACCAGCTGGTTGTTGCCCATTGAAGTCTTTAATGCGCCGAGACACCTTAGGGTATTTGTCGCGCAATACAAATTACGTAAACATAGACATAAACATCTCAAGACAAGCAGACTAGCGGAATCACTATCATCTTCAAAGAATCCATCCTGTGCTCCACCACCTTGGCAAGCACCTCCAGCAACATGGAACACTTGACCTTCAAGCCCCTCATCATAGTGAACTACATCCTGAATGGCACTGTTATCTACCGCCATGTGCCACCTTCAGTGGCACCATCGCAAACATTTCAACCTCCCTGATCCTTAACTCAAGTGCTAGTTTCCTCCTTGGGACGTCAAATACCAACTGGAGGACCTCACTGATCTCAACACTGCCAACATCCTCGAGGACAAGTCCAACCTCGGGCTCTCTCAGTGAGTGGAACCCCCACACCTGCTGCCGGACAACGACTGGACATCATCTTCACCAGCTTCAGCAAATTCACAGTAGAGAAGCCTGCACCAATCACCTGGTCTGACCACACTCTCATCAACATCCGCGGAGCCATGCCATATCACAGTAGAAACACCATCACAAGCAGTCGCGGCCGGCATGACTCGCGGGTGGGGGGATATCGCAGGGGTGTGAATTTAAAGATAAATAAAAACCTTACCTTATCGGGTTCCATGCCGCCTCCACTCCTGGCAGGGTCCTGCATTTTCCTGCTGCGCCTGCTTTCCTGCCCTCCTACCTCTGGCAGGAACAGGAAGAAGGCAGCCTCCCTCCCCTAAGCCAATCACAACGCTGCTATGACAGCGTTGTTATTGGTGAGGAAGGTGCTCATCCGGGCGCCTATGGGGAGGCCATTTTCTCTATGTAGGCTGCATGCAGCCTACATAGAGAAAATGCAGAGTAAGCATGACTGGTTGGTCGGCCCCCAGAGGCCTGACCAAACAGTCAGGGCCCACAGCATTGGGCAAGCCACTCCTCTCCAACCTGAAACCCGCCCGCCCACCCAACCGGTCTTAACTTTCTGCTTTCTCGAAGTGCAATAAGCAGAAACATAAAATGGTATTTAAAATACCATTTTATGTTTCTGCTTCTCGCACTGCGAGAAAGCAGTGGGGCGGTGCGCCTCTGCCCTAATGAAGCAGCAGCCCCGGATCACAAGATCTCAGAAACATCCTACTCTCCGTACTCCTACACCACCAGCATTGACACAAAAACAACCTTCCCTAATCCATCTCCAACTTCAATGCCTAGATTACCACCTGCACAGATACCTTGGTGCCGCTGAAAGCCAACAAAGCCACGAGAACCAGACCACAAGCAAGCTGGAACAGGAAAGAGCATAGGCTCATCAAAGGCCTCTGCGAACAACTTGAAGGCAGATGGTGATACAGTCAGGACGCCACCTATAGGAGCACCCACAAATCCGACCTCAGACGCTTCCATCAGGAAATCAGAAACACCAAACGTTCCAAGGTGCATGCCCGACGCAAACCCTAAAAGCTATTTATGTAGCCATGCAAGGCCTCTTTGCATCACCCTGAGTGGGCCCATAAATCTGGAGTAAAGCAACGCCGTACAGCGTAAATCGCTGCATTGTCTTACTCTGCATGAGAGAGGCATTCCTTGGGAATTGAATGGGTGCTCCCATGCAATTCCCATGGTTTTTGACGCATTCCCAGATTTCCTAGAACTGGTAAACCTGGGAATACACCAAAAATATATGCCTTCCAAGAAGAGGCGTAACAAGTTACAAGTCCAGGGCCCAGCTTTTCAAATGTAGGCCTTGAACGGTGACTGAAAGACAAGAAATACTGAACAAAAGGTTGACTTGAAAATAATGACAATGCTGGAGGTAACAAAAAAGTCAAAAGTCTGCTCTTTCTTGCTGCTGACCATAATAGACTGGATAGCATGGATACAAAAGAGGTCTGTTTTCCAAGAGGTCATGTATCAGGTCCAGGGTCCAACTTTTGGCAAATGGGATATACAGTTAACCTAAACGGTCTGGGCAGGCAAATCAAAAGGCCAAGAGTTAGTCTCAATATTCTGAAGTTACCATGTGATTAGATTTACTAAGTTTTGGTGCAAGTCACATCAAGCTAAGGTGCTGTATCAACAGGAAATACAAAATTACCGCTATCTCTAGAAAGATATAGTGCTGTTTTTCTCTCCCCTAATGTCGAGACACTTTTGGCTGCCAGGCTCTAATGCAGATACCCTTGCATCTTGATGCTGAAAGATAGCAATATATGCCAGTTCTAAATATTAAAGAGGAAATCTCAGAAGGAAAATTCTCATCTTTCACCACAATACCTTCATGCTGGCAAGGCTCCTACATGTATCCAATCCATAAAAAAAGGAAACCAGCATGATTTTCTGAAGTATAGGTTGGTATCCCTCCAGGAAGTGGAATTCAAATACGATGCCTCACTAAGATGTCCATGAGTGGGTAGAGCAGACAGATCGGATACCATAGCTCCATACTGGATTTCTGATGAACAGCTGAACCATCGACAACATTGTGGCACACGCCCTACTAGCCCACAATGCCATATTAAGTCAAAGGCTGTTTAATGCATTTTTTATCGACTTTAAGAAGGGTTTCAAGATCCCTAAAGGGAATTTGCTATAGCAACGTTGAACAAATAGGGTGTGCCAGCCAATATGTTAAATGCCATCATAGCTTTCTATTGTAATAACTGGATTGAAGTTAAACTTGGAAGGGATAACAGCCTGTACATAAAAGTATATGTGAATATCAATATACATCAATATAACCTTTTTTGATCATAAACAAATGGTCATAAAAGAAAAAAGTACACTTAGAATAAAATCAAGAAGTAGCAATAAAAAGAACTACAGTTTCTAAAGTACACCTGCAAAAGAGTGTGGGGTACCAACAATGCATTATAAAAAGTCATAATATATTATGAAATGAAAAAGGATCATACAGACAGAGTGCTACGTTTAAGAAATAGCGGATTTCTGAAAGCATCCTACATGGAAACAGATGAAAGGGCTTTCCAACATTGGTGAAAAGTACTAGGGAAACAGAGCAATGATCTAATGGTTCCTAGCAGAAATTTGGCTAGGAGAGCTCTTTCCCAGAAGATGGGGACCCAAGTCAGTTAAGATTCTAAATAAGATGTCGTTTGAACCACAACATAGTCCTGCAACATTGGTTTCTTTAGTTTCTCTTGTTCTTTGCAGGCCACTGTCAGTTCCGTAATTAGCATTTTAACTTAATGGATGTCTGATTTTACAAGGGAGAGTGGGAGGAAAACAAATCACTCCACCCTAGAAATTTGGCAGTGATTTGCATATACTTTAGACACGGCATAGACATAGCCTTTTCACAGTTCAAGCAATCTGACATAATCTCCCTGTTAAGAGATGTATGACTGTTTGACCTAACAGACTCAGGGCGAACAAAGCAAAACCAAAGGGGATGATGGATGGAGTGTTGAACATTGCAAGCACTCACCCCAGTCAACTGATCTGGGTTTAATCCATCATCATTCTTTAGCTCACTCCGCCACCCCAGTTCAGACATGGCCATATGCAAATCAGTCTGACCCTGTGCCTCATGGGAACAGTCCAAGCCAAGTCTTCCCTGGACTGGAAACAACCATCCTGGGACCGGTTTCTGGCTAATCAGCCGCCATCAGCCATGCTAGCTTTAATCCAGTGGCAAAGGCATACCCTGCCAACTTAAGGGCGAACAAAGCAAAACAAAGGATATCAACAAGCCCCCGTGTGGTACCTGTTGATAGTTATGAAACCAGTGTGCAGCAAATTGTGTTTGTGCAATGTAGTAATAAAACTCTAAATGGTGAACAGCAAAGCCACCCTGCTCGTACAGCCTCTGCAATAGCATTCAAGCTATTTGTGGGTGCTTGCCCGCCCACGAGAGTTTGATTAAAGAGGATTTAACTGGTTATAGAATTCTAGGTTCAGTGGGAATTAGATATTTTGGAACAGATATAGGAGTCATGGAAGTAGCACCATCTTTATGAGGGCGATACATCGTTAAGGGTAGTTTGATCAGTTTATCAATATTGGTTTTGATTCTGTCTATTAGAGTCCCTTCATCGTTAAGGGTAGTTTGATCCGTTTATCAATATTGGTTTTGATTCTGTCTATTAGAGTACTATAATTCCCACATGGTATGACATTTGAATCCTGGTGGATATGTATCCCAGAAAGTGGACAGAGACCACTCGCCACTGCAGGGAATTTATATTTTGTGGTGCACCTGTGCTGCCCTTGAGTGGCATCATGAGTGATTTGAACCAATTTATGGTAAGGCCAGACCGACATCCAAAGTCATTGATCTCAGTTAGTATGGGGTCTCTGACAAGAAGTAAGATGTCATCAGTGACACCAACACTCTGCGCATCCCAAACTAAATGCCCCTATGACTGTGCACTTCTCAGAGCACACAATAGCTCTAATGCCAGAACAAAGAATATCAGAGAAAGGGATCATCCCTGCCTGGTACCACATTGTATTGCAATTGGGGCAGAGAGGCAGTCATTCACATGTATTCATGCCGTTTGTTTGGTATAAAGTAAATTGATCAATATTTTCATTGCTGTAACTAGACCCATTTTCCTCAAAACTGCTATGAGATATGGCCATTCTAGAGTTAAACGCCTTGGTAGTGTCCAAGAACACCGCCACTACCCGAAGCTGTGGTTTGATCTAGGGAAGATCAACAAGAGGGTACAAAGGTTGTAGATCATTAAGGTATGAATCCCGATTGCTCAGCACAATCTACAAAATCTTATTTATGAGGTTACGTTTGGCAGACGTCGCATTTTCCCACACGTGACTTAAGTATAACCACAGAATAGTGGATAGCTATGAAAACGGAGCAGGTGTTACTCGTTTTCATTATTTCCTATCTGTGCTTTTCAAAACATGAAGTGCATCATCAGAGAAACAGGTGCCCTGGAAAGCAAAAAAAAGTGCGCAGCAAGGAACATTAAATTAAAGAAGCGTACTTACATTGTACTTTGTGCTGTGTTGAGCGAAAGTCCCATGGGGCTGTGTTGGTGTTGGAGTGGTGTCTCAAAACCTCAGTGAAGTGGTGCTTGAGACTCACATAGTGGCGGTTCTTTGGAGGCGCTGTATCGGCAAAGTCATGGCAGCATTGTGAGTCATGGTCGCTGTGTCATGCCCTTAGCGAGCGGGGAGCACAGCATCGGTGCAAGCAACAACAATGCATCGAATATTGTAGGAATGCACCAATTTCAAACAGACGCTTGGAGTCGAATCATTGGTTTCTTGATTGCAGTGCTAAATTCACCTCCAAGGGCCCAGGACCGCATGGTATGGGTTTTTAGGTGGCAAGGGAATTATTTGGGGTTTAGGGTTGGTGTGTGTTTTTGGGTGGCAATGGATTTTTGAGGGTGGGTATGGGTTTTTAGGTGAAAAGGGAATTTGTAGGGTTTAGGTTGCATATAGGTTTTCAGTTGAAAAGGGAATTTTTAGGGTTTAGGGTGGGTCTGGGTTTTTGAGTGCCAAGGGAACTTTCAGTATTTAGGATGGGTGTGGGTTTTTAAGTGGCAAAGGAATTTTTAAGGTTTAGAGTGGGTGTGTATTTTTGCGGGGCACGGGACATTTATGGTTTTGGGTGGGTATGGAACTTTGGATGGTAAGGTCATTTTTAGGGAATAGAGTGGAGGTGTGTTTTTGGGTGGTTACATACTTTTTCGGGTTTAGTTTAGGTATAGTTTTTGGGAGACCGGTGAATTTTTCTGGGGTTAGGGTGGTTATGAGTTTTTGAGAGGCAATGGCTTTTTTAAGGTTAGGGTAGGTATGGGTTTTTGGGTGTTAAGGAAATTTTTTCGGGTTAGGGTTGCAAGGAATTTTTAGGATTTAGAGTGGGTATCGTTTTTTGGGTGGTAAGGGAGTGTTTAGGGCTTAGGGTGGGTATGGGTCTTTGGGTGGCAAGGGATTTGTTAGGGTTTAGGGTGGCAAGGGAAATTTTATTTTTAGAGTGGGTATGGGTTTTTGATTTGCAAGGGATTGTTTAGGGTGGGTATGGTTTTTTGGGTGGCAAGGGAAATTTTAAGGTTTAGGGTGGGTGTGGATTTTTGGGGGCAAGGGAAATGTTATGGTTTTGGTTGGGTATGGGTTTTTAGGTGATAAGGGAATTGTTAGGGTTTAGGGTGGGTATGGATTTGTGGGTGGTAAGGGACTTTTAAGGATTTAGGCTGGGTATGGGTTTTCGGGTGGTAATGAATCGTTTAGGTGTAGTATTTGTATGGGTATTTGTGTAGCAAGGGATTTTTATGGGTTTTGGGAGGCAAGTAAAATTTTAGGATTTATGGTGGGTGTACGTGTTTGAGTGGTTAGGGATTTTTCCGCATTTAGGCTGGGATGGGTTTTTAAGTGGCAAAGGATTTTTTAAGGCTTAGAGTGGGTGTGGATTTTTGGGGACAAGGGAAATTTATGGTTTTGGGTGGGTATGGGTTTTTGTATGATAAGGGGATTTTTAGGGTTTAGAGTGGATGTTGTTTTTTGGGAGGCGAGGGACTTTTTAAGGTAAGCGTTTTCAATTCTGTTGTCCAAGGAGTTGGCTCAATTTGTGCTAACCCCATACAGGAGCGCTTTTACCCTGCAGCATGGGCAGCACAGCTCCCTCATCTAGGGCCTGAACATTGAGAAGGAGGAGGTGAACGGAACAAAACGCTCTCCCTCTCGGATTGCTTGCCTTTGTTTATGTGAGCCAGCAGCCGGGGCTATGCTACATGGCTGCGAGGCCATGCCCAAGCAGCAAGGAATATCAGCCCGGGAGTTCCCTTGGCTGTCAGAAGATGTGGCCCAGCCGCACCCGGAAGTGACCAGAGCCTCACGTGTCCATTCAGATGCTTCCACACGCAGCCGATGTGAGACCCTAGGTGGCCTACGTGAGCCCCTGGGTGCGGGCATTGCTAAGGCAGGCAAGAGCCTCCCAGCTGCACCAGGCCGCTTGCAGCGAAACATGAAGAGATTCGTACCCATGCCACACTACGGAGCTGTACCGGAGACATTTGGCTCCCCTTGGCTTCTGGCCTTGTTGTTGTGAATAGTGGGGGCAGGTGGACCCATCACGCTAGATAGTGCGAGCACCCAGGGATAGTGTGCTCGCACCAACAAACAGACCTCCCACTGGGCTGATCTCCAGGAGTAAGATCCTTTGGTGTTTCCTTACCCCGCAGATCACCCCTGTACTTCCGTCATTCCCCTGCTTCCATGGAAACAGGTAGTGTTTCCCTGCAGAGAGTGCAGGCCAGTGGTCCTATCCTGCTGGTGAGCACAAGCACCCATAGACTGTGCTCTCTCCCCGTTGTGCAGGCAGGAGATCTTTTGGCGTTTTCTTGCCCCGTAGGGCGTCTCTGTAATTCCTGGCATTTTCCCTATTTCTACGGGAACCAGTGGAGCATTTTCATGGAGAAGGAGGCAGGGGATGTAGAGGGGATGTAGTTGGGTGTTAACAAAGCTGGAAGCAACTATCTTAAAAGATTGCCCTGTCAGACTGGTGACACCGGCTCAAGCGGAAACATGTTCAACTAATCGTTATTGTCTTGATTACACTAACTGTAATGTTAGGCCTTATGTTTTCAGTGTGGTGTTCACTTATAAGTATTTACTAAAGTTCACTAACATTGTTAATTATGACAATTATGCAATTGGCAAAAGTGGTGTATGACTTTATGTGATGTCATGACAAAGTGCCTGGTGGCACAGTGATTTATGTGATTGTCGTCTAACTTTTTAAAAATAAATAATACAAAAGATATTTTTATGTAACCTTGTGTGGAGCTGCTTTTTATGGTGTGCCTAAAGTGTCACTGTTGTGTGAGTGCGTTGTGCAAACGCTTTAGACATTGCCTCTGGGATAAGCCTGACTGCTCTGCCAGGGGTTGTCTTTGATGTGTTACTAGCTTACCCTTACTAGACTGATGGGTTCTGCCCTACCATACCTGCATACCCTAGCCAACCAGAAACACCATGTCAACTGGAATACTAAAAAGAAAATGATAATACGGTCCATTATTATCATTTCCTTTTTTCCATTGCCCTGCTTTTAAGCAGTGGGGCGACGCTCTTCCACCTTAGTGGAGCAGCTGCCACTGTTGAAGTGGCTACATTAGTTTGCTAAACCACTAGATTATGACTATCTGTTTAAGTCTTCATAAAACCTATAATCACAGACATCACTGTGGAGACATACTATCTCTGTGGGAACTTGAACAAGTCTATAATCACACACTATCTCAGTGGGTTCATGGATATCGATATAATCAATCAAACACTACCTTTGTGGGGAATTGAACAAGACTGTCATCACACACTATTTCTGCGGGGACTGTGGTAACGCTATAATCACACACCAACTCTGTGAGGACCTGGATATTTCTATAATTGCACACTATCACTGTGGGGAGCTTGACATCTCTATAATTATAGACTATCTCTGTAGGGACCTAGCACCCCTATAATCACACACTATCTCTGTGGGGACCTGCCATCCCCATAAACACACACTATCTCTGTGGGGACATTGGCATCAATATAACCAATCAAACGCTATCTTTCAGTAATTGAACATAACTATCATCACACATATCTTTATGGGGTTCTGCCATCCCTATAAACACACAGTATTTCTATGGGGACCTGTCATCCCCATAAACAGACACTATCTCTGTGGGGACCTGCCATCCATATAAACACACACTATCTCTGTGGGGACCCGGTTTCCCTGTAGTCACACACTATCTCTGTGGGGACCTCGGCATCCTTATAATCACACACTATCTCTGTGTGGACCTGGACATCACTATAATCACACACTATATCTGTGGGGACCTGGGCATCAATATAATCAATCAAGCGCTATCTTTTAGTAATTGAACATGAATTTCATCACACATATCTCTATGGGGACCTGGCATGTCTATAATTACACTCTATCTCTGTGGGGACGTGGGTTCAATATACTTTAACTTTGTGGGACTTGAATATGACTGTCATCACATACTATCTCTTCAGGGACATCAACATGTATATCATAACAGACTGTCTTTAGAGGGACTGGAACTTTACATGTATCACACGCTTTCTCTATAGGTCAATAATCACCATCTTAGTGGGCCTCCCTAATCATGCACTATCGCTTTGGGGACCTAAGCTTCAGTATAATCACAACATATCTCAAAATCACTTGAACATGACTGTAACTACACACTACCTGAGCAGGCACCTAGGCCTCATTATAATCACATACTACCTCTGCAGGAGCCTCTGCATGACTGTTATAACAGCAAGCACCTCAGCATCATTGTTATAACACTCTCTATGTGGGGCCCTGAACATTACTGTAATCACATACTATCTCTACGGAGATGTAACATAACAATAATCACACACTATCTCTGAGGGGACTTGAACATGAATATAATCACACATTTTGTCAACGGGGTCTTGAGAGTGACTATAATTAAGCGCTATACGAATTCTGAATGAATATCAGAATGACTCATCGTACACTTTCTCTAGAACACTTGAACAACACTATCATAATACTCTCTATGTGGGACTTTAATATGGTTATAATCACACACTATCTCTGTGGGGGTCCGGGCATTCCTATAGTAACACACTATCTCAGTGGGGACTGGAACATGACTATTATCACACACTATCTCTGTGGGGACTGGAACATGACTATTATCACACACTATCTCTGTGGGGACTTGAACATTACTATGACCACACACTATCTCTGTGGGGACTTGAACATTACTATGATCACACACTATCTCTGTGGGGACTTGAACATTACTATGATCACACACTATCTCTGTGGGGACTTGAACATTACTATGATCACACACTATCTCTGTGGGGACTTGAACGTGAATATGATCACACTATCTCTGTGGGGACTTGAACATTACTATGATCACACACTATCTCTGTGGGGACTTGAACTTGAATATCATCACACAATATCTCTGTGGGGACTTGAACATGGCTATAATACCACACTCTCTCTGTGGAGACCTGGGCATTCCTATAATCACAAACTATCTCTGTGGTACCTGTGCATTACTGTAATAGTGTTATTTCTGCATGAACTGCAGCATGACTATCATCGTACACCAAAACCACAATATCTGTAGGGACTTGGGCATCAATCTAATCATGCAATATCTCTGTGGGGGCTTGAAAATTATCATCATCATACACTTACTCTGTCAGCTCTAGAACATTATTATAATATCATGCCATCTCTTTGGGGACTATTAATGCACAGCCATACGTAGATGGTGCCAATTGGTGAGGTTGATGAAAAACAACTAGGTGGTCAGATGGCAACTTGGTTTTGCCATCTGACCCCATTGCAGGATCTTAAGCCTCTCGATTAATTTAACTATGTGTTGTTTTCATATTCCTTAATGTTTGTGTGCACTCAGTAATAGGCTAAACATCCGTGAATCCCTGTCAATGCACTTTATATATATGATCATTTTCTACTGTAAAATTCATTATTAGACAAATCTCTGTTCTAGGTGCACCTAGGACATAGTGACCTATTCAAATTTGACTAAAGTATCATGTTATGTATG
Organism: Lissotriton vulgaris; assembly: GCF_964263255.1. NCBI lineage: Eukaryota > Metazoa > Chordata > Amphibia > Caudata > Salamandridae > Lissotriton > Lissotriton vulgaris. The sequence goes on from NC_141700.1 coordinate 439,071,260, forward strand.
TATGGCACTGAAAAATAGCATTTATCTATTAGATAATGAGTGTATTCAATCAGAAATGAGAATTATTGAGTAGGTCCCCACAAGGATGGTAACACATGTCCAAGTCCCCACAATGATGGTTCTGTGCGCGTGACTAAATAACAACATATTTGTAAAATTGAAGCAGGATCCTGTATTATGAATTTTTGCTTAACATTTTTCTGTTATTGGCATATTTTTAAAACATTGGGAAGGGTTAGTCCCCACAAGGCTGGTGAAAACACATAGTCCCCACAAGGATGGTAACACGTGTATGCGTGTGTGTGTGTGTGTGTGGCTCTGTGTGTGTGTGTGGCTCTGTGTGTGTGTGTGTGTGTGGCTGTGTGTGTGTGTGGCTCTGTGTGTGTGAGAGAGACAGCTGTGTGAGAGACAGCAGTGTGAGAGACCTTTTATTTGTTTTGGTTTTTGAAACATAAATAAAACGCATTGTTTGCAATGTGAATAGCTCAAACTTGCATAAATACGCGACCTATTGCATTGCAAATGCAATAGGTCTCTCATTTGCGCGAGATTAAGCTACTGGCATTGTAAATGACAATGCCATTTATTTATCTGTTTTCAAAACCAACACATACATAAAAATTTTGTCATTTACAATGCCAATAGCTCTAACGTTTGTAAAGGCGAGACCGTTGCATTGTCAATGCTTGTTTTTCCTAGCTAATGCTTTATGCAGTGACCTAAGACAGTGGTGTCACGAAAGTGTTTGGGTCTCTGTATCAACAAAATAATTATTCAGATCAGTCTGGTAATATTTTGGCCCGAGTTTTTGTTTCTGTATTTATAAATGGTGTGCCATTGATAGGTATTTTGACATATATTTGTTATCATCATCTAAGAGCTGCCTTTGAGTTAAAAACATTGCATAAGCTACTTCTTAACACTGACGTAGACCCTGGGCCTGACTTGATTTCGACATTCTTTTATCAAAAGTATTTGTAAAGGTCTGACGTAATTAGAGCAAGTGCTGTCTTTTAATTTCTCTGTGGTTTTTGTTATAAAGGGCTTTGGTAATATGATGATGATTCCTGGCGATTTCATGAACGAAGAAATGCATTCCAAAACCAATGTAATTTAAGTGGTTTGACAAACGTTGCTACTTTGTCAAAAGGGTACTTTGTTAACTGCATCAGATTTCTAAAATCTTAGCTCAGACATGGATATCAGACCTATATGTCCTGAGTAACAAAATGTAAAGGAAGCCCCCAAGGCAAAGGGCAGATTCATTTAAAAGCTGAAGTGGAGAAGGGCACACACACTATTTGGCAACTTGCAAGGTGGGCTATGAGGGAAGAGCCCACAGATTAGTTCAAGTGTCTGCTTGGGTGTTCCATTTTGTTTATATAATTACTTGGCAGGCAAGGCTAAATTAAGGAGTGCGTCCATGTTGAAGGAAATATGACCGTTCTCCTGTAGACTCTGAGAAGACCCCAGGCCCTGGGCGGTAACCCTTTGTAATCTCAGTAATATAATTAATGTTAAAGAAGCAGAGTAAAAATAGAGCTACTGAGCCTGGTTGTGTGCCAACAAATATTTTTTTCTGACTTTCGAATCTGAATTCTTTATCAGGTTGGGACTGGAGCCAGCTTTAACTGTAATTCCAGCCTCAGATTTTCCAGCCAATTATAATTAAAATACATATACATAGTTACCTACAAGGGCTTTCCCTCAGTCCTCTTCATCCACTTGTCTGTTCAAGTGTCAGTTGCATTTGCTTCTACCTATAACTGAATACAGAATGGGACAAAGTCAGCCAATTTAAGCTATTGGCATTTTAGTGTGAGCAATTCATCACATTTTGCTTGTGCACATTCGCCTAAAAAGAAGCCATTTCATTGCCAGTGCTGGAGGGCCAGTATTTGCACGAATATAATACCAATGTTCCAAACAGGTTTCCGTCCAAGAACCGGTACACTAACAAACCTGACAACCCTGTCTCTGTTGAAAGAAAAAGCAGAAAAAAGGAAGACAAGACTATGCTTGTTTTATAGACCTGCGAGCAGCCTTCGACAAGGTGAACAGAACCCGACTGTGGGAAAAACTGAGATCATGGGACCTCTCGAGGAAATTACTGGATGCAATTATAAGCTTGTATAGTAACACCTGGACTCTAGTTAAATTGGCAGACGGTTGCAGCGTCAAGGCTGAAATTACAACACAACAGGGCCTGAAACAAGGCTGTGTACTGGCACCAAGTTTATTCAACCTATATATTGCAGACATCGTCAGTCACATGGAGGTCGGGAAAGGTCATCCTCCCTATCTGTCAAAAATCCCAATCCCCTTCCTGCAGTATGCTGATGACATTGTCGTTCTGAGTCAAACGCCCATAGGCCTGCAAAGGTTGATTAACAACTTGGTAACTTATTTTGAACACGAATGCCTGGAACTAAATAAAGACAAAACCAAAGTGGTCCGCATTGTGGGTCCAAAACAGACAGCATTCAAATGGTACGCAAATAGTACCCCAATAAAGGAGGAAACATCATATAAGTACCTAGGTTTGAAACTTGGGCGAGGCCAAACGAACAAAGAACACAAAACAGATCTAAAAGCCAAAACACAGTCCTTGATCTACGCATACCGACATTTGCAAAAAAAACAAAGCTGCCAAAACTACAGACATCTGCTGGAAGTGATGAAAACACAATCCTTACCCACCTTGTCATATGCATTGGTCACCTGGTGTGGTAAGGAAGCAGGACTGTTAAACAGTTTACAAACAAAGATCTATAAAGCCGCCCTAAACCTCCCAAAATCGGCAGCACCGGCGCAGATTCGTCAAGAATTTGGCCTTTTGAACCAGAAGTTTCGCAGTATGGGAACATTTGTGAAACTCTGTCACAAATTACGAACGTCAGAAAAAGACTCACTGGATAACCTGTGTTGGGAAGAAATTGCCACTCAGCAGAAACAACACGTGCCAAACAGTTGGGGAGATTTTTTGTCTCAATCCTTGATCAGTATAGGAATCGAAGAAACCTGGGCCTCAATGCCCAATAGAAATACCTTTGACAAAATCACAAACAATGCTGTCAAATGGGAATCCTATCTGGAAGATAAAACAAGTACAGCAAACCGACGACACAGGTGGACCGTGATAAATTCATACTCCGGGATAAAGCCACAGACCTATCTGGAAAGTCACTTCTGTAGTAGGGGATCTCTGTGTATAGTCATAATCTAGTGAATGTGCGTGGACCCCGGCAATCAAAAATAATCTCTTAAGTTGTCAAATCATGCAGACATTTAAGAGAGAATTTAAAGACAAATAATGCAGCCAATATCCACAGGCTACACTGTCCAGTACTTCAACTAGAAATTCCACCAAACAACACCACACACAACACAGCCTGCCCAGTTTCTACCATAGAGAAACTTGCCTCCACCAGTAAAAGACTCTGGAATGGTAGAGAGGAAGGCATGGACAGACAAGCCCCATAGGCTGCCATTATGTGGCTTAAATAGGATACTGTGCCTTTAAGAGAACTTTCCAGAACTTTCTCCCAGTATCCCAGAATGCATAGCAGGTCCCTCTTACTTTCAGTTCTTTTTTCCGGCTCCTGCTAACAGGACCCTGGCATTGAGCTCTCCCTTGTTTCAAAGGTTTATTAGATTTTTGTCACTTTTTTGGTTAAAAGTGTTTGTGTATATCTTTCTTGGGGCTTCTCTTCTCTCCTGTGTGTTGGTTCAGGCTTTTTAGGGCTCTAAAATGCCTGGTCTTTTAGACAAATGCCCAGCATGTGGAAGGAAGAAGGCCAAGAGTGATCCACACGACGTCTGCATCGTCTGTCTCCCTGACACACATGTCCCTGAAGACTGTGACATCTGCCAGCAATTTTCAGCAAGGACCCTGAGTGACAGGCTGAAGATTAGGCTTCAAGGCCTTGAAGAGAGACGACTGCAGGCTGCAGGTGGGTCTGGACAGGCTGGGAAGGTTCCCTCTGCCTCTGCTGAGGCCTCTGGGGGGCTCCCCAGAGGCAGGAAGGCCAGCAAGCAGTCCCGGTCTCCTTCGGCGTCGATTGCATCGACAACGGCGTCGAGCGGGATGACGACGGTGTGTTCCCCATCTCCCCGGGGCTCCAGGTCGAGACGGCGTGAAGATTCGACATCGAAGAACCTGGATAGGCCGCCGTCGAAACCACCGTCAACTGCATCTTCATCGTCGACATCGGAGTCGATCTATCGACGTCGAAGACGGAGCGACAGGCATCGGCGCTCGCCGTCGAGGCGACCTCGCCGTCGAGACAACGAACGGCGTCGAGGGGCTCCTCGGCGTTGAGGACCTCGAGAAGGAGGAATCGATGCTCGTCGTCGAGAATGGAACGGTCGACGTCGCGGAGGCGGCGTTCGACGTCGTGGAGGAAGAGGTCGATGTCGCGGAGGCGGCGATCGACGCCGGAGTCGCGGAGGCGTCGTTCGACGCCAGAAAAGCGACGCTCGGCGTCGAGAAGGAAGAGATCGGCGTCTAGGAGTCGCTCCACCTCTCCTAAGCGGCGCAAGAGGAGTTCTGGCGCCAGAAGTCAGGCTGGATCTAGTAGAGGACACAAGAGAAAGCGATCGCCTGCTGAAGGGGCTGGGTCACAGTCCCCTTCGCCGAAGGAGTCACCGGGCTCGGTGTACTCGGTGGTGTACACCCCAACTCGGCCTAGGTCGCCCCCACCTCCTGTACCTAAGGAGGACCCTCCCGCCAACCCTACACTTCCACCAGGACGACCACTACCACCATTTCCGCCGCAGTTCCGCGCATCCACAGATCCACCATGGGAGGAAGATCCTTCTCCTACTTGGCGGCCAAGACCTGGAATTCTCTACCCGCTCACCTCCGCCTTACACAGAACCACATTTCCTTCAGAAAGGAACTTAAAACCTGGCTATTCGATAAATAATGCACCCCCTCCCCAAGCGCCTTGAGACCCTCTGGGTGAGTAGTGGGCTATACAAATTCTTGAACTTGAACTACAGCGCTTTACATGAGCACCAGTTGAGTTACAGACAGACACATTTATTTTTGTTGGGCATGGGAATATTAAGTGATTTGCCCAGAATGACTGAATGTTGAGCGTCTCTGCGGAGACTCGAACCCGGTTGCCCAGCTTTGAGGTCGACAGCTCTAGCCGTAAGGCCACATCCTCTCCCCATTTAAAGTGTCTGTCAGTGTAGTTGGTAATGAGGTCTGAGGTTTGAAAGGTTATGCTGGTAGTGCAGCTATCTATGGAGCCGAAGTATGGGTGTATACATTTAGCAAGGCATTAGGGCTTATTGAGTTGGAACTTCCTAAGACCCCATTAACAGTACCAAAAGTGTACCATCCATGTGAATGAGAGCAGAATTTGGAATAAGATCTAGCAGTGACATTTCTGATCTGACGCTGCTATTGATGCTGCTACCGATGTGGCTGAATCCAGGGAAGGATACATACAGAACTCCTGTGATTATTATCTCTGGAAATGTTGTGCCAAATTCCCCCCTAGTATCATGATGGTTACTGAGATATAAGCTGTGTCGAACCCCATAGAAGAATAGACATTTGTTGACCTGGCTACTCAGATGACATGTAGCTAGCTGGCTGGACGATATGCAGAAATGGGCTATAGTGAGAGCGATCTAGATGAAGTTAACAAGATCAGATAAAAAACTAATAGAGGACCTGTCAGAGTAGAGGATGTTGCTTCAGAACATGCTGGACCACCACGACAGAGATACATAAAGACTAAATAACTACAAGAAAATGTACATCTATGTAATCCATGAGGACAGAAGACACAGTGAGCCAAATGAGAGGCAAGAGGTTAGGTGCTAGGCCTATAGGCAATCATGTAGGGTGGTAGTGAGTGCTAATGTGGAAAACAAATATCCAGCTTACCAAGAATGACCCATGTCTTGAGACCTTGGTACATCAAGGTAGCAAGTAAGTACAAGACCTACGAGATCAACCCTGAAAATTGCCAAACCCCATTAAAGCAGAATTGTTATGTGGAAATTCAACGCTTCGACAGTCTGACATGTGACATGTTACAATGACCTACACATCTTCCTTAATAAGATTTCTATTTTTGTATGGTTTGCGCAAATGTACAAAAATAAAAATTACTTAAAAAAAGAAGAAAGAAAAAAGGATATGTCAAGTGATTAATGAACTAGCCACAGTTGCGGTGACCTGCGTGTAATTCCCAATTTCTTACACCAATCATAATAGAATTGCCTCAGCCTTTAAAATAGAGATGTCCAAATTAGGTCCCAGAAGTCAGATCCATGCCAGATACTCCTAATGACCAATGAGTTATCTTTAAAATCTGTATATTTAAATTCAACTTGTGTAGATATACTGAAAAACAGTCCTGTGTAGGGCCTTCCCCTACTATTGTTGGAACACCATCTTTAAAACTTCCTTGGATCAAGAACAAGTGCAGTTGCATTGGATAATGAAATTTCACGTTAAATACAAATTTTAGCTAGTGTGTATTTTATAGATGGACAGATCGCTAATTTATGTTTGTTATGACACTTGTATGCCAAATGTGCAGCAATTTATGTTGCTGCAGTGGCATCCCATGAGTTATTTTCTGACACCTCCTTTCTGTTTTGTAAAGTTTACTTGACTAAAGTACCTTTCAAATCCACCATTTTGCTAGTTGTAAAAGAATATTGTGTTTAAATGCTTGTCTTCCTTGACAAGTGAACTGTCCTGAAGGTTTAGGTTTGCCTCGTCTTGCTCATTTAGTCAGGGAATAATGTCTTTGGGCAGGCGAAGAGAGGTGGGTCCCCCAAACCTTTGTACCTTTCCCGTTTCTGGGCCTAGGACAAGAGTCCCCCCACATATCGATTCTTTGCTTTTGCAGTGACTTTCTTTAGATTGCAAGAGTCAGGGATTCAAGGAGGGGTAGCATCAACCAATCCGTGCCAAGTCATACTGTTGCACCACTCTACCTTTCAGCCCATACGGGGCAGGGAGTGAGCGTTGTGCCAAGTGAAGACCGTAGTGGAGTATCCCAAGTTATCAACCTCCTTCCAGGCTCAGTCTGTGTGTCCTCTTTTCAGCATTGTCAGTTACTGCAGTGAAGGAGGTTGGCGCAGTGTGATCTGCGAAGATCCAGGAATCCGTTTTTAGGTCTCACGTGGGCGGAGCAGTGAAGCTGCCACGCCTCTGCGAGAGAGATTGTTAGGAAAAGGGTACTGTAAGCTCCACCCTCCTTTCCATTGGGTAGCGTCAGCATTTATGTTTAACGGTGGGTTCCCAATGGAAAGGAGTATTTTCAGGTGCCACCCTGTCCGCTTTTCAGACAGCCCCTACGGACACCATGGCCGTTTTACAGCTGTGGTAAAGAACTTTCTTATCAGTTGAGGCATGTTTTGTTACTTTGTTTACTACTCCGACCAGGCACGGAGCTCACAGGCGCAGGGGTTCACGGGGAGGACAGAGGGATCCCGGCAGACTCTGTAGTCTTAAGAGAAGCGGAATTCCCTCGCCCTGCTACTTTACCTCCACCCCACTCTCTTGGCTGTTCCTCCTCCTCCCTGGGGTGCTTTGTGGAGCGTGCTTGTTCTCATCCATAGAATTGTCAATAAATTTGACCATACTGTCCTAAAATGCATTCTGAGGCCTTTATCGGAGTCCATGGTGAATTACGACACCAAAGGAACCCCCTGTCCTCCCATGAAGGTTATTATCATAGAGTGAAGTGACTGATAGCCGAGGAGGCCTGTCAGCGGGGAAGCAGAAGCGTATGGTCTTGGGAGAGGGAGGGTAGAAGAGGTGCAGGGGGAAGAGGACCCAGGTAGAACTTCTTGTGAAACTCGAGCTGCAGTACCAGTGGGGGAGGGACAGCAACACTGAAATGTCGTTGTTTTTCAACAAAGTGTTTGGGAGCAGACCTGGCAAGCTCGAGTAGGGGCATGATGGAGAGGGCATTTTAGAAGGCGTGATCTCAAACAGAGGGGACACCCTAAGTGCCAGAGGAAGAGGGGTGAGTGCAAAGGACAAGGCAGCGAAGAAGGAGAGACTTTGAGAAAATAACAGAGAAGAGTGGGGGAGGAGAGTACGAGGCGCTCAGACACGAGGAATGGAGGGTCGGAGTCTACATTACAGAGCTGGAGTGAGAGTGGAAACCCTAGAGAGGAAGTGTCAGCCACCCAAGAGACAGTGAGAGGAAACAGAAAGAACTGAGGCGCACAGGGAGTGAGCGAGAGAAATAGAGTACCGCGTATGCTGAGTGGAGGAGAGAGGATGGGGCAGACAAGAGACCAGGACACAGCACACAGGGGCAGAGAGCGAGGCTTCACGAGTGACTGTTCAGGACAGTGAGAGCCCAATGTAGGCAGGTCAGGGCCTGCTTGTTCGCGAGGCCTCACAAACTGCATATCATAAACAAATATGGAGAGTAAAGGGATTTTATCCACCTAGGTGGGCGGGAGAGTACTCCTGATCCCCTGGGAAAGGTAAATATATAACAAAAGAAGGAGTACCACCATATACAACGCTCAAGGAGCGATCTTGGTGGGATGGAGTCCTAATGAGTAAAAAGAAGAAGTCCTTCTTTGTTTTTAATAAACCCCTCACTCACCGACCTGGTCGGTGACATGCTTCATCATCGGGGCCACCTTGACAGCTGAGTGCCATCAAGGTGTGCTGCGACACCTGGAATACAGTGGAGCGGGTATGTGAGTGATGAATGCAAAAAAAGAAGTAAGTGAGTTAAAAATTGTCCTGGTATGGTTTATATGTGGAAATTTTATTCTTAAGTCTACTGGACAATAATAAAAACAGTGTATGTGTCGATACAGTAAAGGTTTTAATTTGACCAGATGTATCTATAATATGTGTGCAAGGTCTACATGTTTCAAACCAAGTGGTAATTCCCGGTTTTTCTTCAGGACCAAAGAAGGGAATGGGTGGTCAGGGTACACTAACACCCTGCCATACCTGCAATCCTTCGTTCCCTGGTAAAAATTATTTACAGGGCAAAAAACAAAGTAACCCAAAAGTGGTTACAAAAATAGTAAAAAACCTGTGAAAGAAAGAGAGTATAAGTCTCCAAAACTAGTTACAAGCCTGTAACGTAGTGAAGTGGCTGAATCCGCTCTTTCTGTGAATCATCCCACAGTCAGTTATTGCGAACTAGTTAGGTGCAAGTCGTGATGACCGAGTGTTGGGCATTTACAAATTGGTGGAAGAAAAGATTTTTCTCTTGGCACACCTATCAATATAAGTGTGAATAGTGAAGGAGCGTTATTAATTTACTGCTTGCATCCTTATATTACAAGTGCGTGGTTAGTCAGCATTCATATCCTAGGGAGTGAAAAGGGAATACCGACGTGCTATTGTTGCAACTTGATCCAGACCTGACAGTACAATACAAACACTACATTTAACATAAAATGAAAGTTAAAACGTGCTTACTCCTAAATAGGGGTTGTTTGGCTGCAGGGGATAAGGGGGAAGGGAGGCCACAGTAGTGAAAACATATTCTGAAAACAAAGAAGTAGAAAGGGTCATCTGTGTACCTCGTGGGTTGTTCGTGGGCACCAAACAGTTGCGTGAGTGAAACGATCGCGTTTCGAGAATTGGAAACGCCAGGGTCTACTTACAGTTTCTGTGGATAAATCAGGTCATGTACCTATATCACCCCTCCTTGCGCCCGTCAAGACCAGAATGCGGGGCCGTTGTTAAATGCAGCCGGCATCTGAATCGAGATGGGCGTGGTTACCGTAGCGTGATGACGTCATGCGTACATCAAAACAAATACGGAAAGCCACTAGGCACGGATGGGGGTTGTCAAGGGAACGCAGTAGCGTTCCGTGTTTACCAGTAGAGGCGTGACGTAAGGATTATGGGAAAGATAACAGGCAGGCTGTTAATGCGCTTTCGGGATAACAAATAGGTGAAGCGTAACTTAAGGAGAGATGACAGGCAAGCTGTTAATGCGCTTTTTGGGATAAAAGAGCAAGCAGTTGATGCGCTTTTTGGGATAAATGAGTGAGTTTGAGGAGATAGTTTAACAAGTAGTAAAAAAGGGGGGTAGGTTCAATGAACAAAAGGGGGGTATATTTTTACCATTGACAGGGATGGAACTTATCAAGGGGCTAAGAGTAAGTAGTGGTCTTGATTGTTAGAACACCTTATTCGCCATAAACAATATATTCAGATATATCTACGCTTAAGGAACAGGGTTATTAACAGAGGTGTTCGAGTCTCAGAAGAGAACCTAGAGCACGCTTGCCCAAGGAATGTTATCATTTAGACCATTAAGGTGTGTGGATAGTCTATACACCCATCTTTGCTCCTTCTCATATAGGCGTTTCTGTAAATTAGGGCCAGGTGCTACTTGTTCGATGATGGTCCAGAACATGTCATTTGGTGTGTGACCATTCTCAATAAAGTGATCTGTAAGTCTGGTTGCATTTTTCTTACAGCGAATAGTGCTGCGGTGTTCGCAAATCCTTTGTTTCACTTTTCGAGTGGTCATTCCTATGTACCGTTTGTTACAGGTACATTCGATTAAATACACTACATCACTGCTGTTGCAGTTGGTGTGAGAAGTCTGCCTCCATATTTTGCCATCTTCCAAATCCAGAGTTTTTGTGTTCCTTGTCAGATGACAAACGCTGCAGTTTCCGCAGCGGTAGTGTCCGGTTACTTCTGGTAGACCCCAGGTTTTTGTGATAGATTGTGTTGTTGATACTGTCTTTACTTTTGGTCTAGTGTTGACCAGAGTGTCCTTGAGACTGTGCGATTTTTTGAAAGAGAAAAGTGGTTTCTCCCAATGTAGGTTTCAGGTATTTAAGATTGCCCAGTGCTTGTTTATGCTTCTGGTCATCTGGTTTGAAATTGAGTTGAATGTGGTCACGCATGTGAGAGGTATTTCATCATTCGTCTCATTTTTTCTTTCAAGCAGTGCTTCTCTTGGCTGGTTCCTGGCCCTCTTTTGGCATTTATTCACAACCCTGTTGGGATAACCACGGTTTTCTAGTTTCTCAGATAGGTCCTTTGCTTGTTCCTTGTAGTCAGACAATTTGCTGCAATTCCTGCGCAGTCTTAAAAATTGACCGTAGGGTAAATTTTCCCTAAGAGGGCGTGGGTGGAAACTCTCGAATCTTAACAGATTGTTTTTAGAAGTGGGTTTGTAATAAGTTTAGCCCCCACATGCATCATTGTTTCATTTTGCACTTCCTAATTTGCGATTTTTAGGGAATCGCAAATTAGGAAATGCAAAATGGGATGCATGTACATTTGTGCAAAATATTTGAGAATCGGTAAAAATCGCAATTTTTACCGATTCTCAAATATTATGCGAATTCCAAAGTGCGAATTCGCACTTCCCATTGTTTCCTATGGGCCAAAAGGCCCATAGGGATTAATGGGAAGGCTTTAACAAAATGCGATTTTCATTTTGAAAATCGCAATTTGTTAATGCATTTCATGGGTGCAGGGGGGGGTCCAAAGGACCCCCCCCTGCACCCCTGAAATGTATTTTTCGCATCATGTTACACACACACATGTCCTAAGGACATGTGTGTCCGTAACATGACTGCTTAAAAAAAGCATTTTTAAGCATTTTTACACCTTTATCCAAATTTACCGAGTGGTTCAACCACTCGGTAAATTTAACCCCCTAATTGCGAATTCGCAATTTGAAAAATATTCATGCATTGCTTTTAAGAAATCGCATATTTGCGATTTCTTAAAAGCAAATGCAATTTTAGAAATCGCAAAAATGATGCAAATTCTAAAATTGAATGATGCATTCCAAAAAGCTATTTTGGAGTCGCAAACGGACGATTTTAAGGAATCGCACCGTTTGCGATTCCAAAATACTTTGATGCATGTGGGGGTTTGTCTCCAAATGGTTGTCCTCTTTGTTGATGACTACGTCCAGAAACACAATTCGTTCCTTATCATAACAGTTGGTAAATCTGAGGTTACCATCACATGTATTTATCCAGATGATAAATTCCTCAAGAAGTTCGACGGGTCCTTGCCAAATTGCCAGAACATCATCGATGTAGCGCCTCCAAAAGGTCAGGTTTCTTCGGAAAGGATTTGTCTCATTCAGAATGAACTTTTTTTCAAAGTCATAAACGTACAGACCAGCTATGCTGGGGGCAAAAACGCTTCCCATTGACGTGCCCCCAGTCTGCAAGTACAGGGTACCCTCGAATTCAAAATAATTACGTTTTAGTGCCATTTTAGCACATTCTAGAATGAAGGCTTTTTGTGTGTGAAAAGGCCAGTCTGCATTCTCCAGGGTTTCGCCAAGGACTTTGATGGTGTCGTCCTGGGGTATACTTGTGTACAGACTCTCAATATCAAAGCTTAGTAGGATGGTATGATCATCAACCTCCAGACTCTGTAGTAGGTTTAGTAGGCTCTTAGTATCTTGCAAGTAAGTATCTGTGTTTTGAACAATAGTTTTCAGGAAAAAATCACAGAATCTTGATAGAGGTTCTAACAAGGAGCCAATCCCAGACACGATTGGACGTCCTGGAAGGGGTAGTCTGCCCTTATGCATCTTTGGTAAGATATAAAAGTAAGGGATTTTCCCTTCAGAAGTGCATAGGTAATCTGCTTCCTGTTTGGATATTCCGCCAGAAATTTCTGCAGTTTCGACTAATTGATGTATTTCTGCTCTCAGGTCATCAGTGGGATCTGTATTGAGGATCTGATAGTTCTTGGTATCACTAAGGAGTCGAATACATTCCTCGCGATAAGATGTTATGTCCATAACCACCAGTCCCCCACCTTTGTCAGCTGGTTTTATTATAGTGGTTTCGCAGGTGCGTAGTTCATTCAGTGCTATACTTTCAGCTCTGCTCATGTTTTGGAATTGTGAGGAAGTCTGCATTTTTTCAACATCATTAAAAACAGCTTGTTCAAAAGCAATCAATTCAACTGGGGTAGTATGTGGCGGAGGCATAAAGGTCGATTTTATCCTTAGTCCGCTCTCATTTTCCACTTCGCTTTCTCTTGGTGGGCCTTGTTTTTCAAAGAATGCTTTAAGTCGCAATTTTCTAAAGAACCCCACCAGCTCACAGTGTAATTGGAATTTGTCCAACTGGGCTGAGGGGACAAAACCAAGTCCTTTATTCAGGACACATTCTTCAGTTGGTGTTAGAGGTCTTGACGATAGGTTGGTGACTAGGGTCTTGCACTGCTGGGACCTGCTGTTTTCAACCCTCCTATGTTTCAAGACCCCTTCAACCAAGCAGCCAATTTTCCTATGTATGGATGGCAACCTCCATTTCAGCCACATTTCCAACCCCCTTTTCAACAAAATCAATTTCGGCCCCCTTTTTTTCCCATGGGCAGAAGGGGAAGAGGAAAAAACAGGCAATCCAACCAAGTACACTGGGAGGAGGACGACCCAGTGAGCAACAGAACAAAGAGCAAGGCAGGTCCCAGCAGTGCGAGACCCTAGTCACCAACCTATCGTCAAGACCTCTAACACCAACTGAAGAATGTGTCCTGAATAAAGGACTTGGTTTTGTCCCCACAGCCCGGTTGGACAAATTCCAATTACACTGTGAGCTGGCGGGGTTCTTTAGAAAATTGCGACTTAAAGCATTCTTTGAAAAGCAAGGCCCACCAAGAGAAAGCGAAGTGGAAAATGAGCGGACTAAGGATAAAATCGACCTTTATGCCTCCGCCACATACTACCCCAGTTGAATTGATTGCTTTTGAACAAGCTGTTTTTAATGATGTTGAAAAAATGCAGACTTCCTCACAATTCCAAAACATGAGCAGAGCTGAAAGTATAGCACTGAATGAACTACGTACCTGCGAAACCACTATAATAAAACCCGCTGACAAAGGTGGGGGACTGGTGGTTATGGACATAACATCTTATCGCAAGGAATGTATTTGACTCCTTAGTGATACCAAGAACTATCAGATCCTCAATACAGATCCCACTGATGACCTGAGAGCAGAAATACATCAATTAGTCGAAACTGCAGAAATTTCTGGCGGAATATCCAAACAGGAAGCAGATTACCTATGCACTTCTGAAGGGAAAATCCCTTACTTTTATATCTTACCAAAGATGCATAAGGGCAGACTACCCCCTCCAGGACGTCCAATCGTGTCTGGGATTGGCTCCTTGTTAGAACCTCTATCAAGATTCTGTGATTTTTTCCTGAAAACTATTGTTCAAAACACAGATACTTACTTGCAAGATACTAAGAACCTACTAAACCTACTGCAGAGTCTGGAGGTTGATGATCATACCATCCTACTAAGCTTTGATATTGAGAGTCTGTACACAAGTATACCCCAGGACGACACCATCAAAGTCCTTGGCGAAACCCTGGAGAATGCAGACTGGCCTTTTCACACACCAAAAGCCTTCATTCTAGAATGTGCTAAAATGGCACTAAAACGTAATTATTTTGAATCCGAGGGTACCCTGTACTTGCAGACTGGGGGCACGTCAATGTGAATCGTTTTTGCCCCCAGCATAGCTGGTCTGTACGTTTATGACTTTGAAAAAAAGTTCATTCTGAATGAGACAAATCCTTTCCGAAGAAACCTGACCTTTTGGAGGCGCTACATCGATGATGTTCTGGCAATTTGGCAAGGACCCGTCGAACTTCTTGAGGAATTTATCATCTGGATAAATACATGTGATGGTAACCTCAGATTTACCAACTGTTATGATAAGGAACGAATTGTGTTTCTGGACGTAGTCATCAACAAAGAGGACAGCCATTTGGAGACAAAAACTTATTACAAACCCACTTCTAAAAACAATCTGTTAAGATTCGAGAGTTTCCACCCACGCCCTCTTAGGGAAAATTTACCCTACGGTCAATTTTTAAGACTGCGCAGGAATTGCAGCAAATTGTCTGACTACAAGGAACAAGCAAAGGACCTATCTGAGAAACTAGAAAACCGTGGTTATCCCAACAGGGTTGTGAATAAATGCCAAAAGAGGGCCAGGAACCAGCCAAGAGAAGCACTGCTTGAAAGAAAAAATGAGACGAATGATGAAATACCTCACATGCGTGACCACATTCAACTCAATTTCAAACCAGATGACCAGAAGCATAAACAAGCACTGGGCAATCTTAAATACCGGAAACCTACATTGGGAGAAACCACTTTTCTCTTTCAAAAAATCGCACAGTCTCAAGGACACTCTGGTCAACACTAGACCAAAAGTAAAGACAGTATCAACAACACAATCCATCACAAAAACCTGGGGTCTACCAGAAGTAACCGGACACTATCGCTGCGGAAACTGCAGCGTTTGTCATCTGACGAGGAACACAAAAACTCTGGATTTGGAAGATGGCAAAATATGGAGGCAGACTTCTCACACCAACTGCAACAGCAGTAATGTAGTGTATTTAATCGAATGTACCTGTAACAAACGGTACATAGGAATGACCACTCGAAAAGTGAAACAAAGGATTTGCGAACACCGCAGCACTATTCGCTGTAAGAAAAATGCAACCCGACTTGCAGATCACTTTATTGAGAATGGTCACACACTAAATGGCATGTTCTGGACCATCATCGAACAAGTAGCACCTGGCCCTAATTTACAGAAACGCCTATATGAGAAGGAGCAAAGATGGGTGTATAGACTATCCACACACCTTAATGGTCTAAATGATAACATTCCTTGGGCAAGCGTGCTCTAGGTTCTCTTCTGAGACTCGAACACCTCTGTTTATAACCCTGTTCCTTAAGCGTAGATATCTGAATATATTGTTTATGGCGAATAAGGTGTTCTAACAAACAAGACCACTACTTACTCTTAGCCCCTTGATAAGTTCCATCCCTGTCAATGGTAAAAATATACCCCCCTTTTGTTCATTGAACCTACCCCCCTTTTTTACTACTTGTTAAACTATCTCCTCAAACTCACTCATTTATCCCAAAAAGCGCATCAACTGCTTGCTCTTTTATCCCAAAAAGCGCATTAACAGCTTGCCTGTCATCTCTCCTTAAGTTACGCTTCACCTATTTGTTATCCCGAAAGCGCATTAACAGCCTGCCTGTTATCTTTCCCATAATCCTTACGTCACGCCTCTACTGGTAAACACGGAACGCTACTACGTTCCCTTGACAACCCCCATCCGTGCCTAGTGGCTTTCCGTATTTGTTTTGATGTACGTGTGACGTCATCACGCTACGGTAACCACGCCCATCTCGATTCAGATGACGGCTGCATTTAACAACGGCCCCGCATTCTGGTCTTGACGGGCGCAAGGAGGGGTGATATAGGTACATGACCTGATTTATCCACAGAAACTGTAAGTAGATCCTGGCGTTTCCAATTCTCGAAACGCGATCGTTTCACTCACACAACTGTTTGGTGCCCACGAACAACCCACGAGGTACACAGATGACCCTTTCTACTTCTTTGTTTTCAGAATATGTTTTCACTACTGTGGCCTCCCTTCCCCCTTATCCCCTGCAGCCAAACAACCCCTATTTAGGAGTAAGCACGTTTTAACTTTCATTTTATGTTAAATGTAGTGTTTGTATTGTACTGTCAGGTCTGGATCAAGTTGCAACAATAGCACGTCGGTATTCCCTTTTTACTCCCTAGGATATGAATGCTGACTAACCACGCACTTGTAATATAAGGAAGCAAGCAGTAAATTAATAACGCTCCTTCACTATTCACACTTACATTGATAGGTGTGCCAAGAGAAAAATCTTTTCTTCCACCAATTTGTAAATGCCCGACACTCGGTCATCACGACTTGCACCTAACTAGTTCGCAATAACTGACTGTGGGATGATTCACAGAAAGAGCGGATTCAGCCACTTCACTACGTTACAGGCTTGTAACTAGTTTTGGAGACTTATACTCTCTCTTCCTTTCACAGGTTTTTTACTATTTTTGTAACCACTTTTGGGTTACTTTGTTTTTTGCCCTGTAAATAATTTTTACCAGGGAACGAAGGATTGCAGGTATGGCAGGGTGTTAGTGTACCCTGACCACCCATTCCCTTCTTTGGTCCTGAAGAAAAAACGGGAATTGCCACTTGGTTTGAAACATGTAGACCTTGCACACATATTATAGATACATCTGGTCAAATTAAAACCTTTACTGTATCGACACATACACTGTTTTTATTATTGTCCAGTAGACTTAAGAATAAAATGTCCACATATAAGCCATACCAGGACAATTTTTAACTCACTTACTTCTTGTTTTGCATTCATCACTCACATACCCGCTCCACTGTATTCCAGGTGTCGCAGCACACCTTGATGGCACTCAGCTGTCAAGGTGGCCCCGATGATGAAGCATGTCACCGACCAGGTCGGTGAGTGAGGGGTTTATTAAAAACAACGAAGGACTTCTTCTTTTTACTCATTAGGACTCCATCCCACCAAGATCGCTCCTTGAGCGTTGTATATGGTGGTACTCCTTCTTTTGTTATATATTTGCCTCACAAACTGGGCCAGTCGCTGTGCAGGTGCGCACAGGTCACGTGGCCACTATCCCATGCCACAAGAGGGCCTTTGGGACAGCACCATTGAGGTGTCTGAGGTATTATCAGGTGTAGCGGCGTTCCCAGGTACTTCCACCCCTCCATTATCACCAAGGAAGAGCAGGTGAGAGGCTCCTGGGGGCCCTGCTCTCATTTTTCAGATCAAAACAAATCTTTACCTAACCATGAATACTGTGACAATGCAGACATTGCTCCGGGCCTTTGGCCTGGGACTTTCAGACTGTGCCCCCACCCCCCAGGGCTTAGGGTGTCTTCAGAGCGGGAATAATTGTCTGAGTTTACTTCAGGGTCCGTCAGGCAGAGTCGACCCTGAGGGTGTCGGACCTGCTCCCTGCAGGTGCGTCAACCGCCTGAGGTTTCTTGCTGACATTGCATGACATTACATTAGAAGATGGGATCAGTTGGGGGCGTGGCCATGATGGGGGCGCAAAGCGACACAAGTATACGGTGGGGCTCGTACCGTCTGGATGAGGAAGGCGCCCAGCTCCTGGTGGGCACGCTCCAGGTTCGCAGCGCGAGATCGCAAGCCCCTGCCGGGGAGGAGGGGGGGGGGGCAGGTGAGGCCGCAGTACATGACAAAGATTAGCGCCAGGCAGCCAGCGCTGAGGAAAATGGCCAGGGCCACCCTGGCATTGGGCTTAATCCCGCAGTGAAGACGTCGCACTGCAGCTGGCAGAGGGGGACAGTGGTGGGTCTGATGCCAGGCACTGCCCAGTGCGCCTAAAATGCCCTGGATGCCACTACCAGAGCACCCACTGACCCACACTATCACCCGCCTTGCTGTATCCATCCTCGGTATAAGAACCACCCTTCCCTCCCTCGCCAACGGGGGGGTCTCCAGAAATCCCCGATGGGGCAGCGTCGCGGGAAATCGCATGTCAGGACAGCGCTAGGGGCATGTGCAGCCCAATAATAACTACCTGATGTCCGGGCAGCAACGCATGAGGTACACGGTGCAGGTCATGGGCGGCCCTGCTCAGGACTGTGCACAGACTGAGTGGCCGTACATGAGGTACAGAGTACAGACTGTGGGTGTTCAGTACAAGAGGTACAGAGTGCAGACGGGGGTGTTCGGTACATGAGGTACAGAGTACAGACTGTGGGTGTTCTGTACAGGAGGTACAAAGTACAGACGGGGGGTGCAGTACAGGAGGTACAGAGTACAGACTGAGTGGCCGTACATGAGGTACAGAGTACAGACGGGGGGTGTTCTGTACAAGCGGTACAGAGTACAGACGGTGGGTGTTCAGTATAATTGGTACAGAGTACAGACTGTGGGTGTTCAGTACAGAGTACAGACTGGGGGTGTTCAGTACAGAAGGTACAGAGTACAGACTGAGTGGCCATACATGAGGTACAGAGTACAGACGGTGGGTGTTCAGTACAAGAGGTACAGAGTACAGACGGTGGGTGTTCAGTACAAGAGGTACAGAGTACACACTGTGGGTGTTCAGTACAGAGTACAGACTGTGGGTGTTCAGTACAGAAGGTACAGAGTACAGACTGAGTGGCCGTACATGAGGTACAGAGTACAGACGGTGGGTGTTCAGTACAAGAGGTACAGAGTACACACTGTGGGTGTTCAGTACAGAGTACACACTGTGGGTGTTCAGTACAGAGTACAGACTGTGGGTGTTCAGTACAGAGTACAGACTGGGGGTGTTCAGTACAGGAGGTACTGAGTACAGACTGAGTGGCCGTACATGAGGTACAGAGTACAGACGGTGGGTATTCAGTACAAGAGGTACAGAGTACAGACGGTGGGTGTTCAGTACAAGAGGTACAGAGTACAGACTGGGGGTGTTCAGTACAGAGTACAGACTGGGGGTGTTCAGTACAATAGGTACAGAGTACAGACGGTGGGTGTTCAGTACAAGAGGTACAAAGTACAGACTAAGTACTCTCTCCTTCACAAACAATTCCCTTTGACTTCGGATCTCTGCTGGTCTTGCTCCGCCCCTAACGCCACACTTTTTCATATGCTTTTCATGTGTCCTCTCACACACGCATTCTGGACTAAAGTCTGGAATCAAATCAACTCTATCTTCCAGACCTCTATCCCCTTTTCTATCACTGACATTTTCCTTGGATCACTTTCCTCTTCCTGGATTGATGTTGAAGCAAATGTTCATATTATTGATTTGTTATTAGCCGTTGCGTTCCAGCAAATTACTGTTAACTGGAAAGACTCCAAGGGTATTACTTTTAAAGCCTGGTGGTTCAATGTATGCCATAATCACAGACTGGATACTGCCTTTGTTTATCCCATTACCCTAGCCCCGAAAAGACTTGCGTTCTGGCTCTCCGTCACCCTCTACCTGGATGTTTGTGCCAAACGATCCTTTCATTTACCCCCAATTCAGCAAGAAGTTTCGAAACCCCCTTGAATAACCTTTTGTTCCTTCTTCCTCTTGAGTATTTAATTTTCTGCATATTTGTGCATTGTTTCCCATGTTATATAGCCTCAATGATTGTAATCTTTAAATTTTTAGCCTCATCTTCGTTTTATTTTCCTTTTTCTTTTTCCCCTCTTCCCTACTTTATCTCATGATACTTTTTATGATGTCCTAATTTCTTATCCATATTATTGATGCTGTATTCACTTTGTTTTTTGTAATACCAATATATGTTCATTTCAATAAACTTCTAATTGAACTCAAAAAAGAGTACAGACTGTGGGTGTTAAGTACAGAGTACAGACTGTGGGTGTTCAGCAGAACAAGTACAGAGTACAGACTGTGGGTGTTCAGCACAAGAGGTACAGAGTACAGACTGGGCATGGAGTCTCACTCGTCACTGGCCTCACACACTGTAGTGGAGTCTCACTCGTCACTGGCCTCATACACTGCAGTGGAGTCTCACTCGTCACTGGCCTCACACACTGCAGTGGAGTCTCACTCGTCACTCACCTCACACACTGCAGTGGAGTCTCACTCATTGTCACTGGCCTCACACACTGCAGTAGAGTATCACTCATTGCCACTGGCCTCACACACTGCAGGGCAGTCTCACTCATTGTCGCCACTGGCCTCACACACTGCAGTGGAGTCTCACTCGTCACTCACCTCACACACTGCAGTGGAGTCTCACTCATTGTCGTTACTGGCCTCACACACTGCAGTGGAGTCTCACTCATTGTCACTGGCCTCACACACTGCAGTAGAGTATCACTCATTGCCACTGGCCTCACACACTGCAGGGCAGTCTCACTCATTGTCGCCACTGGCCTCACACACTGCAGTGGAGTCTCACTCGTCACTGGCCTCACACACTGCAGTGTAGACTCATTCATCGTCTTCAGTAGTCTCACCCACTTTTTTTGTTTTTGCAGTATTATTTAGCGCTCACTCGACCCGAAGCAGGGTCGGATTGGCAAGGCGGGCATTCGGGAAACGGCCGAAGGGCCGTTGTCTCAGTGCCCTCTGTGGGCCGGTTTTTTTCTCCCCTTTTTCAGTTCACAGAGAGTGCTCTCTGCTATCTGCTCTCTGTGAACTTGGGAAGGGGAGAAAAAAAAACGGCCCACAGAGCGCACGGAAACAGAGACAGTAATGAAAGCGCTTCACTGTGTGCCATGCAGTGATTATTAGCTGTGGCCTCACTTCACCCCCTGCCCCTGAAAAGCAATCACGCCAAGGGTGGGCTGGGGAGCGGTGATTGTCTGCGAAAATCGGCCTCCCTGGGGGCCAGGTGTTGCTCAGGCCTTGAGCCATTTCCACCTCGGCCCCCCTGGGGCCCACGCAGCCGAGAAACGGTGTTAATCTCAACACCTCGCCCACAGCCCCTCAGATTCAGGGCACAGTGGGCGAGGAAGAATGGGTCTGGCTGTGGGGGCTAGGTGATGTTTTGAACTCCCACCATCTTCACCTCAGCCTTCCCCTGTCTACCATTGTGCTCCCCTGCCAAGACATTGCCCTGGGGCCTGGAGGGCTGGGGAGGGTTAATTAATTTACTAATTGCAGGGGCCATACTGCTGCTCATGTGCTCTTGAGCTAAGTAGGTTAGTAATAGCAGGGGCTTCCCTTCTTTTCAGGTGCTCCTGCACTGAAGTTCTTGAATAATTTTGTGACAGAAAGGGGCCTTGCTGTTTTTTTAGTTGCTCAGCATGTAGGCCATTGTCACCTTGGGCCTGTGTCCTGCGCAAGAACAGTATCCTCCCACTTTCATTCCTTATCTTTGCATAGGCATAGGTGGCCTAACGCCAGAGTTGCAGAGATGGGGATTCAAGCTTGAATCCCAGGGTCTGCTCAACAGCCTGTGATTCTGGGCAGATCACTTCCTCGCCCAGGCCCTTAAATAAAAAATCAGATCATGTGTACTGTAATTGGTACTCATGAATAGAACTCAAATAGCCTTTGTCTTGGGCTGAATTTACACTACATAAAACTGTCAAATGGTAAGAAAATTATAAAAAATAACCATTTGTTCATGCTTTATGAATCTGCAAAGGGACCATGATAATTAAAGAGGACACTTTATAAAAACATGTCCATATTTTTAACACAGCTTTTCCGATACAAAATTTCCATTTCATTCCCCTTAGTGCTTCACTGTCTGGTTGTCTTATGCTGTGGAGGCTGCGCTCTGACCCCTAAGTCATTCGGCACCTCTTGCTGAGTGCACCATTCTACTTCTATGTTCTTTTTGTTATTCTGGGAGAGTCTAAGCTTGCCCTAAGATAACATTTCATAGTATTCATAATTTCCAGTGACTCCCTCCTCAATGGGGGATCTTGTTGGCTGATGTTTATGGCCTTCCTTTCCCTCCCCAGCTCCTGCCTCACCTTCATATGGACACACCCCTTACTCACTGCCTGCATGAGTGTGAAAACAGCAGGCCTATAGGTTTCTGTCTCACTGCTCTGGGATCCAAGATAAGACGGATACTCAAGGAAAGGACCAGACACAGTTAGTTGACCTTTACTTTCAACGGCCAACGCATGACCAGCTTTCTGTATTCTTTCACTATCACCCAATCCAATCTTCCAAAAGTCAACAGTTCAATGGGCAGTTGGCATTCATGAGGAAAGATGGGAGTACGCGACACTGGTTAAGCTTTTCAAAAATCCAAAAAGCTTTCTTTTGCACAGTTTGCTTGGCATTTAGCAAATGTGAAGAAAGTGGGCATTTTATTCGAGGGGTGAAAAACTTTAGGCACGTGTACATGCGCATTACAGAGCATGAGGCATCCCAATTCCACAAAAGATGCACTGATTCGTATATGATGACAATTTCTGGAGTTGACATAACCACTCTCCTCTTTTCTCGGCAGACAACTCGTGCAGTACAAGTCAGAAAGAGGAGAGAAATATTGGAGCGTGTGGTTGAAGTGATTAAACTGATTGGTAAAAGGGGGCTTAGCTATCGGGGGAAATCAGAGTCTGTGTCTGAGTTGGATAATGATTTAATGGATCATGGGAACTTTCTGAAGCTCATCCTTCTGCTGTCAAAATATGACCAACCTCCTAAACAACACATTGAGTCTCTCACTTCCAAAGCAAAACAAAAAGGTGGTCGTGGTGCATCTGTGACATTCATGTCAAAGACCACAATTGGTTATGTAATAGAAACAATTTCCAAACTGATAAAAAGACACATTGCTAAAGAAATAAACGATGCAGGTATGTACTCAATCCAGATAGACTCAACTCAAGATATAAGTATTACTGACCAGTGTTCCATTATCATCCGATATGTCACAGACACTGTACATGAACGCCTAATAGCAGTCAGAAATTGCACTTTGTCAACTGGAAAAGGATTGTTCGAGTTGGTACAAACTGCAATTCAACAAAATGGTCTTGACATAGCTAAGTGCATTGGAAATTCGACTGATGGTGCTTCCAACATGCAAGGCCAGTACAATGGACTCAGTACTTGGCTAAGCAAAGAATCTCCAAATCACATACACGTCTGGTGTTATGCACATGTGTTAAACCTTGTCCTTATTGAGGTGACCCAAGCATCTACAGCGTCCACCTCTCTCTTTGGACTGCTACACTCTTGTGCAGTCTTTCTCCGGGAGTCATATAAGCGGATGGATGTGTGGCGTGAGCTGGCAAAGGATAGCCGGACAGTCCAGATCATTGGAGAAACAAGATGGTGGGCAAAAGATGCTGCTCTCAAGAAAGTTTTTGGCTCTTTCAATAACCCTGCCAATGCTATGTTTATTGATTTGGTCAAAGTCCTTCATAAGATTTCATCTGACAATCTTAGATTTATTCCAAATGTACGGTGCCAAGCCTTACAATTTGCTGAGGGACTATGTAAATTTCAAACAGTCCTAACAGCCCAATTGTATCTTCGCATTTTTGCTTCAACCACACCACTATCTAAGTATCTCCAAACAAGTGGAATGGATATCCTGCAAGCACAGAGAATGGTGTCAGACACTGTAAAACTCCTTGCCACAGATTCCCGCAATTTTGATGCTGTGTACTCTGCTGCCACAACATTTTCAGAGTGGGCCAACAAAGGTTTAGCAGAAAGGAACTGCGACCAAGAAGTACAAACAACACTTCCAGAAGGGAGATTGTTCTTTAAAAAGATGCCTGGGATGAGCACAAAGGATGAGCCTATAACCCTAGCTAAAGATCGATTTCGTATTGGGGTGCAAAATACAGTAATGGACCAAGTTATTCAAAGTCTGACCACTCGTTTCAAGACACACTTCACTTTGGCAGCAGATATAGCATGCCTAGACCCAAAGAACTTCAATCAGACTCTCCCAGGTAATGCTCTTGTGAGACTTTGCTCCTTGTTGCAAAACATAGATAGCTCAATAAATGTGCAGACTTTGCAGGAAGAACTTCAGGATTTTGCTGCTAAATGGTCAAATTTAAAAAGGACACTACCTGAAGAGTACGACAGAGAAGACCAGATTAATGAAGACAAACCACTTCAAGTAGAAGAATTTGACAAAAAACCTGAGGCTGGGCCAACAAAGTGCAATACTTGCCGTGACTGTGCTGTCTGTTGTTACTCTATCTTGAAAAAATACCTTCTTTTCAGCAGTGCCTATCGGCATTTGTATTTGGCATACAAATATGTCTTGACCTTATCCTGTACACAAGTAGCCTGTGAGAGAAGTTTTTCCAAACTGAAGTGCATCAAAACCCGCCTAAGAAACCAAATTGGTCAGGAAAACCTTGAAGCCTTTATGCTCATGTCAGTTGAATGGAATGTGCTGTCTCAGTTGAAAACTGATGACATTATTGACTTTGTTGCAAAAAAAAGTGCATTGCTGCAGGATCTTTTGATTGAGTAATCCTCAGTCTCCCCATGGCCCAGACTTTAAGGCAGCAACAGATATGAATAAAACTGTGTTTTTTGTATATAGACATCACCTGCTGACTGTGAAATAAATGTATGACTAGATTGTACAGATACATTTTTTCAGCATTCTTTACACCCCAGACTGCCTTTTCCTCGTTTGTGAATTCTTACTTTTGTTATTACATGTTCTATTCCCAGAGATTCCAGTCTTACCCTTTCTCCTTGACTTTGTACTAGATTTCTGGTTTATGTGATGATTAGAATCTAGGACATAGCTGGTTAGGAAAGAGTATCCAACGACATTGTGCAGGGCGTTAAGACTGCAAGTAAGTATTCAGTTATCTGAACTGCAGTGCTCCTAGTCTTTACCAATGTTACTTGCTCTGTAAGCTTTAAAAGGCTTAATTTACTAAATATTTGTCTACAAATTAGACCTCAAAGAGTAACCAAATGGTGTTTCATGAAAGGGCATGCCCCTTGAATGTGGGCCACGCCCCTTAAATATAGGCCACGCCCCTTAAATATAGGCCACGCCCCTTAAATGTAGGCCACGCCCCCTTAATGTGGGCCACTTTTTCGTCAGTGCCCGGGCCAAATTGTGATCCCAATCCGACCCTGACCCGAAGGTATCGCAGCGCTTTACATGAGCACCAGGTGCATTGCACGAGGACGCATTAGAGTGTTTTAGGTACGGGGGGGTGACGAGATTTGCCCAGAATCCCTGCATGCCGAGGCGACACCACTCGAATGGCGTCTCACACGTTTTCACTCAGTCTCACGCACTAATTACACTGACGACGAGTGTGAGCAGCCTCAGTAGTAATTCTTCCAATTAATAACAAGCATTTGCAATGCAGTAGGTCTCGCATTTGCGAGAGTTTAAGCTATTGGCATTGTAAATGACAATGCCTTTTATTTATGTTTTAAAAATCAACACGTAAATAAAAGGCATTGCCATTTACAACGCCAGTAGCTCAAACTCTCACAACTGCGAGACCTATTGCATTGCAAATGCTTGTTTGAAATTAGAACATTCTGCCTTGAAGGATCAGAATCTCCAAACATTTACTGACTACCTTACCACCCCTGTGTTTTAAGCAGCGTGACTGCTCTCCTGTGCCTACAGTTATGGGCCATTTTTCGAAAAGAATGTTTTTCGGCTGCTTTAATTCAAAGCTTTTGCAATAAATGTGTAAAATATTAAATATCGGCAGTGGCATAACGCAAAATGATGAAGCCTCCTGCATTCTCCACGTGTCTCTTAGATATTTATTGGCCGTTGGCGGAATGGGACCCCTGAATGTTTTAGAGGGTGGCTGCAGTTTTCCACACTTGTGTTGCTGACAGCGATTCTTAAAGTAATACTTCCGGGCACGCGGGAGGACACTAGGACAGAGGAGTTGTAGTGAGTCTTTGGTTGACGTCTGCTTTCTCCAGTGTCGAACAGGTGAATTAACAAAAGCAAGGATGTAATGTCGGCTTATATTTCATGTTTTTTAGCCCACCATTGTACTGGAAGTTCCGCCGTACCACAACAAAACCGTGACAGCTGCTGTCCAGGTGCAGTTCTACCTATGCAACGGCAAGAGGAAAAGAAGCCAGTCTCAACGTTTCACTTACACACCAGGTACTATTATTCATCTGGTTACTCCTAAAAACATAACACTTGGTCCGTTTGTTCTGTCTGCTCTTTTTCTCTTTGTAATTGTGTCTATTAAGTGTTTTTATATGGGAGTTAGACGGTGTAGATGCCGTTCCTAAATTCCAGTATTGCTTGTGACACGACGAAACAAGGGGGTTTTAAGATTAGGTGTTGTAAGTCAAAACACTAGAAAGTGTTTTTAAAGGCTTATCGGTAATTCGATTTTTAATTAATACATTAGTTGGATCTTGAGTGATTATAGCTTCCGATCACGGTGATAACAAATAATCAAGTTAGAAACTGGTTGAAAGTAAAAAATCCAAAATTTCGGAGAAGTGCAAATTGAAAGGGTAACATAAATGTTAAGAGAGGAAGTGCCTGCAATTAGCGTATAGTTGTTTTAGTATATGCTAGATATTATTAGGTTGACGGGAAGTCAAAATAAATAATTTCAAAAAGCAAATTAGTGTACATTTCTCTCTGCTACTCGGAAGAAAATTACGGTTATAAAGTGCTGTACTCTCCTTACAAAAGCAGAGGCGTCTAGCGTCCATTGGAACTTCTGAAGCGTAAAAGGCTACCTCGAAGTGGTGTTGAAATTCATCCAATGTAGTTTGGTGTTTTCTCTTCCTAAAACGCGCTTACATACAGGTGAAAGGTGGGACCTAAAACGTTCTATTCTGGTTCAGGCTTCATACAGCAGTAGTGACCGGGTGCTTTCTACGTGGTTCATGACACTTCAAAGGAGCAAGTGCCCTCCTGAACACCAAGTAATTTAAGTTTTAAATAGCTATACCTACGTAAAGGATTGACTGGTTCGCCGTGAATTAACATTCATAAAGGCTCGTCTCCTCTGACAACAAGGAAACATTGTCAAGGAGTCTCATCGCCACATAAAGCATCAATCAATATCAATCAATAACATCTTTATTCGATGCATTAAATATAGATCATAAAAGCACAGATAAGAAATAGAAATCCAATAATCAACATACATCTCCAATTCATTTAAAGTAGAATCCATGTTACCATTAAAATTGCATATCTTTACTTTACTTTTCGATCTTTATTTCGGCCATATGGCCATCAGAGATATACAATAAAAACATATACAACCATTATAAAATCAGCAAAAATAATCAAACAGTACATGCTTATACAATGTAAAATCTTTCCATTCTTGGAGTTACATACTAATAAAATTGCAATTAAAACTATAGACCTTAAAATTGGGTGGGAGCCTGCGACTTCAGAATACGGGTGCGAGTGTGCCAGACATTGGTGAGAAATTTTGCTAGTGCAAACACAGTTAGGCTTGAAACATCGGTTTTTAGAATTCTGTACATCGGGAGATACTCCCTGCAACCAAGGTTTCTGATAAGTGGAAGGAGCCAATATTTCCTCGCTGCCTTGTAAGTTGGGCAAAACAGGACCACGTGTAAATCGCTTTCCTCCACACCAGCGCATGCCGGGCACTCCTTGCTGGAGGGCGGTGATGACCAGGAGCTGGTAAAAGATCGCAGGGGCAATGTGCCATATCTCCATTGGAGAAACAGCTTCCTGGCCAGCACGGGGGAGATGGCGTCTAAAACCCTCTCCAACCTGTATGAGTCCTTGCCTTGCGCAAATACAGATGTTAGTGACCCCTCACCCTGACTATCTAGGGCCATGGCTAGTTTCTGTTCGTGGTAAACAATGGCCAGAGCTCTCCGAGAGATATTTAATGAGGCATTAGCAGGGTCGGACCAAAGGTCAGGAAACCCCAGTCTCGCACAGGATTTTTGAATATATTTTATCCAGGGGATCTGTAACGCTTTTGGGTGGGTCAATAGCTCCCTCAGTTCCGCCCTATAGGCAGAGAGTTCTTCACTACTCCATAGCCTTCGCCAGAAGGCTATGGGTCTTAGGCCTAGTTCGTCAGCTATTGGTCGCAGGCCCAGATCCAGCCTCAGGGGGAGGAGCGGGGTGCTGGGCGGAAGTGCAACTATCTGTCTGATAAAGTTGTTCTCAGTTGAGGACAGACTGCGGGAAGATGTATGGCCCCACAATTCCGCCCCATACACATTGGCACCCCTGGCCGGTGCCTTATAGATCTGGATGAGCGGCCCCAGCGGACGGTATGTGGAGCTATTCATCATCCGCGCGATACCCCCTGTAGTCTGTACCAGTTTGAGGTTGGCCCTACTCTGATGTGGTCCCCAAGACATGGTTTCATTGAGGGTTACACCAAGATATTCAAAGGTGGAGACTCTCTCAAGCCGTGAAGCTCCAATAATGGATTCAGACGCAATTTTTGACTTGGGTTCAGAACCATAAACTTGGTTTTAGCCACATTGATTTCTAAGACCCTATCAGTGCAAAAGGCCACAAATGAATCGAGGATCCTCTGTATCCCCATTGGGGTTTTGGACAGCAGTAAGGTGTTGTCTGCAAACATGATTGCAGGCACCCTGCTGCCGTTCAGTTTGGGAGCGTCAGTGTATTCAGTGGCGTTTAGGTGGGCGATTACCCCGTTGACAAAGAGGCAGAACAGGGTTGGTGCCAACACACAACCCTGTCTAACCCCCCCGGTCAACGGGGAATCTGTCCGTCAGTGCCCCGGATCTCCCGCACCTCACTCGAGCATAGTTGTTGTGATGCAATCTCTTTAAGATTATCAGGATATCCGGGGGGACGCCCATCTCGGCCAGAACGCTCCAAAGTTTCCCTCTGGGCACCAGGTCGAAGGCGGCCCGCAGATTCACAAAAATTGTGTATAGGCTGCCACCCTTGAATATCGCTGCCCTCCAATAGATAATATTCAATCGAAAGACCTGATCCACTGTGGAGACTCCCTTCCTGAATCCCGCCTGGTACGGACTAAGGACACCCAACTCTTCTGCCCAATCCTGGAGCCGGTTCAACAGTATCCTACCGAACAGCTTCTGTGACACATCGATTAAACTGATTGGTCTGTAGTTGGCTGGGAGGAGAGGCGAGCCCTTTTTGAATATGGGAACCACCTCCGCCCCCAGCCAGGTACTCGGGATTTCCATGCCGCTCAGAACTCCATTAAACAGAACGGCAAGGTAGGGGGCCCAGACATTGGGCTCCTGCTTGAACAGGTCCCCGGGTAGGCCGTCCAGTCCTGGCGCCTTTCCCGAGGTGAGTCCTGCTATTGCAACCTTAACCTCCCCCACTGTTATTGGATCCCCCTCGTAATCAGGCCAACCAATACCGGTGTCGTTAGTGGGTTCTCCCGGCTCAGAGCTATAAAGGGATTGAAAGTGTGCCTGCCACACCCCTGCTGCGATGTTTGGCTCAATTGCCGAGTGGAGATTCCCCGACCCCCCCGCTTACTATTCTCCAGAACATTCGGTGGTCTCTTATTGCGAGGGACTTAGTGAGCTCCTCCCATTGGTTCTCCTCCCATTCAGTTTTAGCGTGGGCAATACGTTTTTTGTATGCCCGTCTGCTTTCTCTTAACTTCTCTCCACCTAGACCTTCCATGATGCTTCTAAGGAGTTCCCCCTTTGCCCTTCTGCAGGCTGTATTATACCATGAGGATTTGTGTGGCTGCCCCCTCCTTGAATTCTGTGCATTACTAAAGAGGTTGGGGGCCGCAGCCTTTATAAGGTCCTCATGGGCCTGGTATAATTTGCCATGTGAGTCTTTGTTGCCCACCCCGGTGGCTAAATCTCCCACAGTTTCCAGAATGGAAATTAACCCTGCATAAAGCCTCTGGAGTTTCTCTTGGCTCGAGGCCAGTTTTTCCCACCTGATTCTTCTCCTGTTGTTATCCAGTAGAAGTTCAGGTTTGTTCTCCTCCCCAGATGTTATACAGGTTTGAAGGCCGGGATGAATGAGGTCAAGTTCAAGGGCGTTGTGATCGCTGTCTAGTCTTTCCGTAACCCTAAAATCCTGAATAGCTGGCCAGTTCACTATCTGTACCAGGACATAATCCAAGCGAGATTCTCTTCCCACTCTGTTATAGGTGGTTCTGCTAGGTATGTCAGAATTAATACGCCCGTTACAGGCTCTAATTCCAAACTTTAGGGTAAGAGCTGTGATCTGCAATGCTACGGGAGTCCATGCCTTCGGGGGGGTAGCTTCTACCAAAGGCACTGACCACCTGACCTCTTCTTCCATTGGAAAACCCTCTAGGAGGCCTGGCAGCGGCTCAAAATGGGAGTTTAGGTCCCCTCCCACTACATAGGGTAGATCTCTTGGTATTTCAGCTAAA
Source organism: Lissotriton vulgaris (assembly GCF_964263255.1). Taxonomy (NCBI): domain Eukaryota; kingdom Metazoa; phylum Chordata; class Amphibia; order Caudata; family Salamandridae; genus Lissotriton; species Lissotriton vulgaris. The sequence goes on from NC_141700.1 coordinate 439,101,906, forward strand.
TAGTCTGAAAGTTCATCTATGGTGGGCGATTCCCTGGCAATTCCCACTGGCCTGGAGTAAATGTTTATTAGGGCGAGTTTCGCTTGATTTGGCCAGGACAGTAGAACCACAAGGATGTCATCGGAGGGCACCGGTAGACGTGTAGCCTCACAGCCTAGGTGGGATGCCACCCAGGTTGTGAGCCCGCCTGAAGGGCGTCCTTTGCCCTCCCACCTGGCCGGGATGGAAACTGACTGGTAACCCTGGTGCCCATAATCTTCCCTTGCCCAGGTCTCCTGGAACATGCAAACGTCCCCAGTCTCAATGTAAATTTCCCAGTCTTGAGTGGCTAGCTTGTTAGCTAGTCCAGCCACATTCCACCAGATTAGTCTCAGATGCTCAATAGGAGGGATTGCCGGGATGGAAGTGTGGGGGGAGACAATACCGGATGCTACACCAATTGCTGCATCGGGAACATTATCAACGGTGAATCCAGATGGCTCAGAGAGATCACAGGGACCATTGTCCAAAGTCACAAGGTTGTTAGTGGACAGTCAATCAACCCCGTCCAGCCCGCTCAAACAGTTATAACGGTTGAAGTGAAAATAGGGTGTATCAGGTGGTTAATAATTTGGACGTGGGACATATTCCGTGTGTCTGGGTCTCCGTTCTACCCTTGTCCAATTGCCTTGCGGCGGGTCATAATGCGTACGGATGGGTGGAAAGAAGAAGGAGACTGGCAGAGTCTGTATGGTGGAATCCAATGATCTGTTTGACCCTGCGCAGATATGTAAAACAGTGCCAGGGTCCCTGAAGGTCACCATTATGCAGTCCCCTATTATTGTTTTCCTCGTCTTCCCCAACCATGGCACCCTTCTGACCATGATGATCTCATTGTTGAAATGGGGTGGTAGGGGTCTGTTCCAATTCAGCCATTTGATGACTTTCTTCTTGAGAGATTGGACATTTTCGCTTTCACCCCTTTGTAGAGTGGGGGCACCCGCTAAAACCACCATAAGGCTATTAGTTTCCGGTGGCAGGTCTGGTCTCCGTGGTCTGGGAGCGGGCTAGCCAGGAGAGGAAGGGGAGATATTAGCATTGGGGGGGATCCCGGGATTTATGCCTGGCACTAAACTGTGGGGGGCAGGGCCTATTATCTGAGGAGGCATGCTATTTGAAATGTTTCGTGGGATTGGAACAGGGATAGCCATAAGTGGTTGCAGGGGGGGGCAGTAGCGGCGCCCTGTAAGGCTCCTACATTAGCGCCCTGTAAGCCTCCTACATTAGAGGACGGATTTTGTTTGTTGGGGAGGGTTCCTATAGGTGGATTGGGCACAGTAGTTCTAGTCTGCTTGCTAACCGAGGTGTTCAGGGTAGTTAGAGTTGCCTCTAGGATGGTAAGCCTGATCTCAACTTTTTTCAGACTCTCGCTAATAGGCAGCATGAGTGATCGGAGTAGGAATTCTATACTCCCTAAAGATGTAACGGGGGGTGCTGTGTTGGACGGGTTAACCCCTGGATCACTGTTAACAGCAGCAGTGATAGCGCTTGTGTCCTTGGGGAAAGTGACGGTATGCACATTCTCTCTGGACCTAACGGGGATGAGTGCAGGCTTGTGATTTTTACCAAAATCTGAGTGGGGTATTTTGGTTTTCCCCTGTCCCCCCCTCGTCTTCCTTCTGCGCTTGTTGGGTGGAGGGCCATGCAGCTCCGCCACAACAATTTGCTTGGGTTTATTTTTCTTAATTTTGTCTTGTGGGGGGGTTTGGGTGACCAAGTCAACAGCCATATTGGTGGAGATTGAGAGTGGGATAGCCTCCGTGATCTGTTCGGGCAATGTACCGGGGTTGGGGATGCTATCCCGTAATAGTAGGGGGACGCCATCTTGGGTTGATCGATCCTGGCTGCCATTAAGGGCGCCTTCCTCTTGGGAGATGGGATAGGGAATTATCTCGCTAAGAGGTCTGCGTTTCATGTTTTCAATAGAGCGGCGGCGTTCTGCCCTGCGCTTCTCTAAGGAGCTTTCTTTTCCCCCTTTGCCCTTGGCGGATTTGAAGTAGTTGTCCAAAGTCCCAGTGTTGTTTCCCCCCACCCTTGATGGAGTTTCACATAGTGCCGGTGAGGGCATGTCCGTGTCCTATTCCTTAGTTCAGCTAAAATCAAGAAGGTGCAGGCGAAAGAAAGTGGGCCCAGCCCAGCCTCCTTCAGCCCCTGACGGCCACAGACGGTCCCGCCCTTGTCCCGGGCTTAGCCCCGGGCGCTCCCGCGCAGCGGGGTTCCTGCTCTCACTTATAGTAGCCTCCAATTGGGTGAGGGAAGAAGGCGGGGCGATGAGGGAGAGCATCCCAGGTGGAACGGGCGCGGGATGTCCTGGGACTCCTGGGAGAGTGAGTCCCAACCCTTCTGCTCGCAGCCCTCAGCCCCGGATTCACACCAGCAGCTCCCGGTTTATTCAGACACCCCTCAGCGATGCGGGACCCGCATAGCGGATACCACGAGACGTGGAGATAAACAGCAATCGGTGAGGCAAACAGTAGCAAGAACAGGCTCAGAAAGGTCCCACGAAGCTATGGAAATCGGGGAATTTAAACAGGTTCCGTTGGGGGCGGGGCGATGAGGGAGAGCAGCCCAGGTGGAGCGGGCGCGGGATGTCCTGGGACTCCTGGGAGAGTGAGTCCCAACCCTTCTGCTCGCAGCCCTCAGCCCCGGATTCACACCAGCAGCTCCCGGTTTATTCAGACACCCCTCAGCGATGCGGGACCCGCGTAGCGGGTACCGCGAGACGTGGAGATAAACAGCAATCGGTGAGGCAAACAGTAGCAAGAACAGGCTCAGAAAGGTAAAGCAGCCCGTTGTTATAGAAGCGCTGGCTTAATTTTTTTTTTTAAATATAAGTTTTTTACCAAACACACAAAACACACAATTTTCAATTTGAGTTAAAAATCTTCCAAACAAATACAGAGTCATTGCCTGGAAATAGATATTTTGTCCAAAGATACCACTGTTAGTTTTTAGTCGGTCAGTGCACGTTTGAACCCCAAAATATCACCTTCGACTTTTTGACTACAGACATCTACAGCCCCCCATATGGACTGCTCTGTCACGATCCGGGAATGCCCTCCGAGAAGCAGAGGTGGCCATTAGATGTTCTGGATTATAAGCCCACATGTGAGGTGTTCCGTAGGTGCCAAAGATGGCAGCTGCATGCCAGGGAGGGCAAAAATTATGCGACGGGCAGGCACAGTGTGTCAAACTGATCACTGGTTTGCAGTCCCATTATTATGCCTTGGCCTCTTTTATGCAGTGCTGTTACCATAATACTCCTGTACACATAATATGCTAGGTTGGCTAAAGTTATGGGCACATTAGGCTAAGGATGTTCTGATTATGCTAAAGCTGGCAGTATATCAGAAGTGACCAAACAACAAACTACTTAGGGGGGGTCAAAGGGCTAGTTTACCGACTCATACTAGATACAAGCCCCAGTCGAGAACATGAGTATACTCCAAAAAATATCTAGGAGTCTTTCAGTCAAATCACAAACTACCATTGGCATGAAATAATAAGAGAAAGGTTAAATCTACATTCATCCATCGCATCACGTGACGACATAGCAACACATTCACGTGAGGCACCTATTATGGGTGAAAATTTTCCCATCAGTACAGTTAGACAACTGATGGGAAAATTTTCACCCATAATTGGTGCCTCACGTGAATGTGTTGCTATGTCGTCACGTGATGCGATGGATGAATGTAGATTCCACCTTTCTCTTATTATTTCATGCCAATGGTAGTTTGTGATTTGACTGAAAGACTCCTAGATATTTTTTGGTGTATATTCATATCAGAAGTGACCACCATAATGCTCAGTGGGATACAACGCCTCGCCAAGAGTAATAAGCGCAACCCCCCCCCCCACTGTGAGTCTTTGGAAAACCAACATGGATTGGTGCATGCTCCGGGAGAAGACTGTCTACTTAGCTCGGGGTAAGCCCAAGATGTGGGGGATGGTCTGGGGGGCCTGGAATGCGTATAGAGGAGATATTTGTGTGCCCCCGGAGGTAGTCCGGCCGGAGGTTCGTCTCTCACCGTAGCTATTCCCTCCACCCAATTTTCACGTGTTGTAATCCTGTTTCTTGCTCCCCCCACACATGTATGCTCTTTGCTATGATTATTCCATGATGCGGAAGTTCCCGCCTCTCCCCCTGGATATATGCCTTACCGCTCTCCTATGCTCCTCTGCCTTGCCATCTTTCCCCCCTTTCCCCCCCTTTCCCTTTTTTACTCTTGTCCCTTTTTGGTTCTCATTTTGTTCCTTAGGTTCACTTCTATAACATATAAAATTAAACCTGACTGCTCCTGTTACTGTTTTGTGCACACCTCTATGTTGCTTTGATAATGCTGCCTAGCCTCCGGGATGTACGGCTGAATAGCGGTGTACTTTGAACTGTAAATAAAGGTTTTCCACAAAAAAAAAGAGTAATAAGCGCTATATAAATGCAATTATAATATGTAAAGAATACCGGCATGTTGCCTGGGATGGGCATTATAATAAAACGAAGGAAATATATTCCAAAGGTTCCTCCTCTTTCCTTGCTGTAGTCCAGGTTGTCGCTCTTAAACGTAACATGTTTGTATAAAATAATATCCTAATCAAAATCATAAATCCCCAACCATAGTTTCTTTAGTGAAGACCGACAAAAGTTAAGATTTGAAGTGCTTATTCATGACCAGACGCGCAGCAAGACCGCCAGCTCCAGGAACCAACTGTCAACTGTCGGTCCAGTCAGCGCATATAGATTAAACTAAAACAGGCATTGTTACATGGGTAAAGTTCCAGCATTCTACACCACGGAGAATATGAATAAAAGAAACACTACACCATCTCCCTCTTCCATCTCCCTCTTTGCAAATAAAAAACACAAAAAACAAAAACAATATTAAATACAATAAAGTTATGCATGCAGCCAAATAAAGAGAAAAAGAGCTTAATCACAGATATAATCATTTACAGCAATTAGACGTTTGATGTTTCTTTTTCCTCTGCTTATGACGATCTCCTTCTGAACAACGTTTGCCCCACTGATATTTTCCATGTTAACTTGCGCACATAAGGCAACTCTTTTGAAATTCCAGCATTTACCATTATCTAAGATCACAGAGTTTTTCCTCAATCGAGCAACACGTTGAGGTTAAAAAAATGTGCTCTCATTTTTGGCTCCAAAACCAGGTTTCTTAATTCTTACCCACTCACCCACAGAAAGCTTGATCTGTTTGGTATTATACTTAGTGTCATAAAACTCTTCATATTTGTCATGTTTAAGTAACAGATTGTTTTTTACTTCAGAGGAAGACCAATTTACATCACTAAATCTTTTGATCCAAATCTTTGGCTCTAGTTTTACTTCCCCTCATGAATTTGAAAAGGGGAACACTTAATGGAATCAACCACTGAAACTCTGTATGCCCAGACCGTTTTAAACACTTGAGTCTCCCAGGGTATGTTGTCCCTACAAGCCAACTGAATGGCACCCTTCAAAACTCTGTTATAATGTTCTACAAGACCGTTGCCACTAGGATTGTACAACAAGGTCGTTTTGTGTTTGATGCCACATTTTTTTCAAATACTGTATAATAACATCAGAAGTAAATTGTACGCCATTGTCGCTGATGATGATGACCGGGGTTCCTTCATTAAGAAACACTTCATCAAAAAATGTGATGACCGTGTCCAATTTCGTAGTAATCTTTGCAACAGGCCATTTAGAAAAAACGTCCACGAGAGATTACACATTTTCCAGAATGTCCTACAGGACTTATGATGTCTACCACTATGTGCTCCCACGGAGACTTGGGACACATAAAATCACTAATGGGAGGGTGTCTCAAAGGTTTAAGGGTTTTGTTAGCAGACAAACATGTCCTACACTCTCTTACAACTCTCTCCACCTCAATGTCCATGCTGGGTGACCAGTGCCTACTTTTCACAATAGATTTTGTTTTAATAATACCCAAATGTCCTTCGTGAAATAGATATTATTTTGCTTCTCAAATTTTCAGTTGGAACCAACCTTTTCGCCTCTCACAATATTCCCATCAATAATGGTCAACTCATCTCTGACCTCCCAGAACGCCTTGAGATCTTTCACCTCCATTTTGCGTGACCAACCATTACTCCCAAATTCAGCCACTCTCGCCTAACACAAATCTTTCTTACACCCTTCAATCCACTCATCCTTAGTGAAAGATTCCAAACCAGGGTCACACGACCAGGCTAACTGAACGTTTTCCATAATTTCATCATGGTTTTCAACCATTTGAATTGGCAAATGCGACAAAAAATCCACAGTTTTTTTCTCCCAGGTAAATATTCAATTTTATAAATGAGGTCTAATAACCTCATGGAGATCCTTGCTAGTCTGGATGAAACATTATTCATGCCAACATTAGACAAAACCTTGACTAAAGGTTTATGATCACATTTGATGTAAACTTCTCAGCCCCAAACAAATTTGCGAAAATGTTCGAGAGCCCATGCAAGAGCTTCTCTTTTATTTACAGCATATTTACATTCAGCAGGAGATAACGACCTTGACGCATACGCAACAACACATTCACAACTATGTTCTCCACTTGGGAAAGAACCCCACCAATGCCAGTACCACTAGCATCAGTGATCACATTCTTTCTCAAAGGACCAAAACCCTGCAAAGCCAGGACTGAAGAAATAGCATTTTTGATATCCACAAACTCTTTTTGAAAATCAAGAGACAACTCAAAATTCACTTTTAATTTCAAAAGTTGCCTATTGTGGAAAGTTCAACCTGAAAATGTTCCTCAAATTCGGGAAAAAAAATGACAAGTCCCAAAAATGATTTTACCTTCTCCTCGGTTTTAGGACTGGGAGCATCATAAATAGCAGAAACAAGTTTAGTTTTAGGATGAATGCCAACAGTGCTAATCTCGTGACCTAAATAAGTCACCTTCTTAGCAGCAAATTTGCACTTGGAATACTTCACTGCCAACCCAACCTTGTTCAACAATGACAGCACTTGGGTGAGTTATATTTTATGGTCATTACTATCCTTCCCCGTTACAAGAATATCGTCTTGGAAAATTAAAACGTAATCCAAATTACCAAACATTTTGTGCATTAAACACTGGAAAACAGCGGCTGTGGAGGCTAAACCAAAAGGCATTCTGGTAAATATAAAACAGCCAGTGTGAGAGATGAACGCAGTAAGTTTTAATCTCACTTCACACAGGGGAATCTGATTATAGGCTTGCGATAAGTCAATAGTGGAAACAATTTCCATACCTCTCCTTTTAGTTAGCATTTCACAGATTCTGGGAAGGTGAAATTGATCCACCAAAATGTTACCTTTAAGGTGGCGCAAATAAATGCACAATCTGATTTTTCCGTTGGCCTTTGTGGGGGACGACCATCGGAGAAATCCATTCCACGGACTAGATAGATTCTATGACGTCATCCTTTGACCAACCTCTCCAATTCCTTCTCAACTTCATCTCTGTTTGATACAGGAACACTCCTAAGTTTATGAATTTTATGAGAAGAATTGGATTTAAGAACAATTTTATGTTCAGAAACATCTAGTTTGCCTAATTTGCCTGAGAAGACATCTGGAAACTCCTCACATACTTGTTTCCCCAAATACTCACCCTCATCTAAAACTAACACCTGTTCAATGCCATGCAAGCTACAGCTTGCTGTGTGGTTTTATATATTTAACAAAGGTACTAGAACGTGAACCTCCCATTTTTGGCAAGTGTAGGGCTCACTCAGCTGGAGTCAAAGCGCTGCGTGAGTCTGTTGTGCAGTATCATTATTCCAAAGAAAATGATGCACTACCCATGGTCTGGGACTGCCAGCCACCCCCGCCTTAACATGCAAACTATAGTTGACAACACTTATCAGTCAAACAACAGAATTCTTTGGAAGGCAGGGGGTCTCGCGACCCCCCGGACGTATTTATTAAAATATGAAAACAAATTAAAAATTGATTAAAATAACATTATTTGCATAATTATTAAATGCAAAATTCAGACATTAGATTTACAGCAAGTGAGACAGGTATGATGGGCTAACCTTAACAAATGTGTAATACAGCGTGTTTCCTAACCGAATCTAACATCCTACATATATATTTTGCATTCTAATAATTTCTGGTCCTTCGGCAAGGTCGTTAACCGGTGTCAGATCCTTTACCCAGCTACGCTCTCACGTCTGAGATGCGCATGCGCGACAAGGGCCCGGTTACCGGGAGAGTACGTCCCTCTCCTGGTTGCCCTCGTACGCTCCGTGAACTCCATTTAACCAAAAAGGAGGGCCCTTACACTCGCGCCATTTGCTGACGTCATAGTGTATGTGCGGGGTGGCTACCAGCCCGAGGAAAGGTGACTCCCTCCCCCGCACCCTTCCAAGCAAGCGGATATCCTGCCCCTGAAGTTCTGGGAGAGACCATTGGCCCCTCCCCCTGGGCAGCCCCATTCGCTAATGGTGCCGCCCCATAAGGACCTTAAATTGCTGCTCACCGATTATGACCTTACCGCCTGACCCTCTTAATAAATACGACAATTCTAATCTATGAAGGGGAAAAAGGCCTTAGAAAAAAATTAATTAATGCATAAGCAACAACGAAACCCATTAAGCAGATTAAAATTAACATTGCCTGTACACGGGAAAAAGGCCTAAGGAAGGAAAACACATTTATCATTACCGCGTTAACAATAGTCTCAGAGGATACCTACCAATGTCCTCTCCTTGAATTCTGTTACCAGGGATGGAGGGAGGGTGGGGAAAATTAAAAGCCCCCACTGTGGGGCGAGGAGCGAGCCTGGGAAGCGCGGGCACAAAGAGAAGGCCTCCTGCGCTCCCCAGGCTCTTAAACCCCCCCTTTGCCAAGGGTCCCGCCCCCTTGACCCGCAAGTGCAAAACGGCTTCCGGGTCACTGGCGGGACCCGTGGACCAATCAGTGCAGGTGAAGTGGGGGCCGGGCCCAGCCATGTGTGCGTGGGGGCCGAGCGGCCCCCCCCTTTCCTTTCTGGAGATTCGTGCATTATTTTCTCGAATCATTATTACATTATCTCAAGTAGGGTAAGCTAGCGACCAAATACTTTTTGTTACTGTATGCTCGATTTCGTCTGGCCTACCTCTAATTAATTTTGCTTGTATGGTGGCAGTACTGTTATAACGTAATGTACAATGACGATGATTCTATCTTGGATATGGAAACAATGAATAATAAAAGTCCTATTTGTAATCCACCCTCTTATATACCCCCTGCTGAAAAGGTTTATTTTTTCTCTCATGGTAATGCAAATAGATAGAGTAGCTGCACTGTGTTTGGAAAGACGTTAAGTGGCCGCATCTCAATTCGTCTTCCTGCAAACGTATGTTTTAATACATTTTGAAATAAAAATCTTAATTACTTTTATTTTTAATTATAATAATATAAAAAAGGATACTTGTTCGTGCTGTGCCAGCAGGGATATTCTGGTTACGAACATGGTGAACATGCCCTTGTTTCAGGACTTCCATGTCAATTAAGACGGTCACAGAAAGAAGATTTGATTGGTACAGTCTCTGGGTGACAACTCCTTGCTGACATCTTGCAAGAGCAGTACTGATGGCCTTTATTTAGTTGCCATCTTTAGCAGGAAGCACGGTCACTTTAGGAAATGAGAGCAGTTGTACGGCTTCTTTTGTGGGCTGTCACATCTATCTTTAGTTCTACTCTTGCAGTGCTGTTGCTGTGACATTTTAATGGATGACACAGGACTTATCTGGTTAGTGCTTCTAAAAATAGAGTTTCTTTTATATAAATGCATTTTTCCTGTCTAGGGCGATTTAGCAGCTGAGCACGTTCGTATTCTTTACATGCACATTGCCTCTTTGTTGGTGGAAACACTATCGCCAAAGATACCTTTTCTTTCACTACCCGAATGAAATTAATAGTGTTTGAATGACATGAATACGCTTGCGGCAGTGTTGAAAACTAAAAATAGATTTTCCATATGTTTTGATAGTTTTGTATCTAGGACTTTTGTTTGCTCTCTCCCTTTTCGGCCACCTTTATCTCCATGTTTATAAAAACAAATGTTATGCACATGTCGTGTCATCATTTACAGGCATAACAGGTTATGATAAATATACAGTTTGTTGGGGTTCTTACAGCTAAACGACGAACACTGAAAGTGCTGTAGAAGTTTTTCATATTACATATGTAACTTGTATAAAAGAAAAAATATATATTGAGTCAAGTTCTCATTTATCAAACTAAATTTTAGAACACGAATAATCTGCGAAAAGGCAGTGTATCATTGTGTTTCCACTTATATAGATAGATCTGTGTTCAGTGAGAGATATTGGGTCAAGCTCAGCAGCAGGAGGCTTCCGGCATCGGTAGTCGAACGCAGATGCAAACTCAGAAGCACAGCAGTCTCAAGCGTTTGCGTGGCCTGGGTATTAAACTAGGTGAAAGGGGAATGCCCATTTATGGATTGCTTTAAATGGAAAAAAATAAGTGCAGGTACTCACCAAAAGAAGCAGTGGGCGGGGTTTAGGGCGGGGCTAAGGGGGGGACAAGGGGCGGGGTTAGCTTTTTGACCGTGCCAAGGTTGTATGCACAAAATCTGCATGCATTTTATCAACCGCGTAAGGATTAGATGCTGCTTCAGCCCTGCCTTAAATCGAACCGGTGGCCTACACAGCCCACTGAGCCATCTGTCCAGTACTGGTACTCTTTTGTAACATGCACATGTCACTTTTCTCTTGTAACATACTGTTTGCTACCTCTTACATTTTGTTTGCTTTAGATACTTGCGCAAGTGCCACCTGTAACGTTTGTTCTTGTGCTGGAGTGTCTGCCATTTATTGCAGTACTACACCTCTACTTGTACTTTTTATGCTTTTGTAACCTGCACACATATCACTTTTTCCTCCTGTAATGTATCGTTTGCTACCTCCTGTATTTTATTTGCTCACACTTGTCACTTTTGCCTCATGTAACTTAACGTATGCTTTTGTAATGTGTTCACTTGTAATTTTCTCCTCATGTATCATTACTGTTCCTATTGTGAAGCGCTCTGACACCTTCGGGTAAAGTCCGCACTATATAAAAACGCATAAAATAAATAAACAAGTCTCTCCTGGAACATTTGTAAACCGTAGTTACCCCAGTATTGGAACTTTCATAGATTCCCATGCTTTGTATCATTCCCCGTCGTCGGAATGGGAGTCTCGGTAACAAAAATACCATAGCTGTAGGTACAAAAGACAATGGAAAAAGGCCTAGGCCTCATTACCTTTTGTAGCATATCACCCTCTTTGTGTAAAAGAGACCAAACTTTTGGCCTCAGCCAATCAGAAGTGCCTCACCACTTAGAACCTTCCTGAAGGAACCTCAGAGCCTCAGATTTTCTACCGCACGTTGTGCTAGGGAGTCTCCATTGAGCTCTGCTCAACTTCTACTCTTCTACAGGATTTCATCAGGTTTTTTCAACAGTTTTTTCTTCAGGATCTTTGGGATTCTTCTCAGGATTGTTGCTGCCTGACAGTATGTCGGAGATTGAGAAGAAAAAAGCGCTTTTCAAGCCTTGTTCCTCCTGTGGCAAGAAAAGGCTGTTTGTGGAGGATAAGCATGAGAACTGCATCTATTGCCTCTATCCTGACCACCAGGTAGCTAAATGTGCAATCTGTCGCTCCTTTTCTGCCAAAACCCTCCGGGACCGTGAGGGTAGGCTCCTGACATGGCTGCAAAGGCTTAAATCGAGGAAGGATACTGTCTCCAGTGACAGTGAAGATGCTGGATCGATGGCTTCTACTAGAAGGTCAGTGAAAAGGGGTAGGGGTTCCCCTTCTTCTTCTGTCAGTCGATCTTCTAAGGCCTCAAAAAAGACCCCCAGTGAGTCTGAGAGCCAAGGTCCCAGCAAATCTCCTCACGGAAGTGTAAAGGAGAGGGATGGACCTTCTACGCAGTCTACAGGCGCGAAGACTTCCACAGCCTTCAAAACGCCTCAAAGCCAGTCTTCTGAGAGGACTTCTAGGTCCTCGACGACGAAGACGTCGACAGCGGGAGTCCCGTCGACTAAATCATCTAAGGCTCCGTCAACTGGAGGTTCGTCGACGACGAGACCGTCGACGGCGGAGAAGGCGCCGACGACGAAGGTACCGGCTTCACAAGTGTCGACGAAGGAGCCGTCGATGAAGGAGCCGTCGACGACGAGAGCCCCGTCGACGCCCAAGATCCAGTCGACGGCGAAGGACCCGTCGACGACGAAGACTCAGTCGACGACGAAGGCCCCGTCGACGACGAAGGCCCCGTCGACGAAAGCCCCGTCGACGATGATACCAACGAGGGCGACGACGACAGTGTCGACGACGAGAGTCCCGTCGACGACAATGACGACGGTGTCGTCGACGACGGTCTCGTCGACGAGGGCGTCGACGACGACTACGATGACTATGACGACGGCTGGTGTGTCCACAGTCTCGTCGACGACAACGTCCACGACGCCTATCTCGACGGCGTATGTACAACCGTCGACGACGGAACCCACGATCTTGGCCACAGAAAAGCGTATCACCATTTCTGTGACGCGGATAACGCCTGAGATGACTTCTCCAAGGGCAGTGTCCCCTCTGCTACCAACAATGCTCTTGCAAGAGGGTCAATCAGAGGAAGATGACCAAGATGCATATAGTTATGCCAATAGTCCTTCGCAACTATTTGTCAAATGCCAGGACACCGACTCAGAGGGCGAATACACCCACGAGGAGCATGATCATGGTCAGCATCAACAACAGCACTCTGACCAGGGAATGGTTTCAGTGCCAACATCTTTCCTACAGGATCTACATCGGATGCTACAGGACTATAAGTCTAAGGCCAGTAGACCTTTGCCAAATACGTCAACACCTGCTACGCCTTCCACGACTCAGGCGTCATTGGTGCCACCTACGCTCTCGGCTCCAACCTCTCCACAGCCTCAAACAGCCGTCCCTCTGGATTCCTTTGGGGTACCAAGATCACATGATGTTGATGAATCCTCGGATGAGGATCAACATTCGGATCACGTCTCTATTCCCGACACGGAATATGATGAGTACATTATTGACAATCCCGCATCGCCAAATCCGGACCCGGCGGACTCCCCGCCAGTGGATATTGGAGGTTTCCATCAGCTAATGGAGAGGGCGGCGGCAAGATTTAAGCTAGCAATGCCTAAAGTCACCACGGATTGCTTCTTATATGACTTTAAAGAACCTTTCCAGAAAAATGCCAGATCTATTCCGATTGTGGATCATGTATGGAAAGAGGGCCTAAAGACCATGACACACCCGGCGACGGTGGTGCCGGTGCTACCGCGTCTGGAAAAGAAATATAGAGCAACCGATGATGCCCCAGCGGCCTTGACAGGTCATCCGAAACCAGACTCTGTAATCTCGCAGGCAGCGCAGAGGAAATCGGGCAACCCTTCAGCACCGCTGACAACTCCTCCGGACAAGGAAGGACGGAGATTAGATAATGTGGGGAAAAGATTCTCAGCGATGGCGAGTTTGCTGGTGCGAGCAGCTAATGCCTTAGCCATCCTGGGTAGGTACGACCGTCAACTCTGGTGCGATGTCTCCCCGTACCTTGACCAGCTACCTCCTGAATCTATGTCGGAGGCAAAGAAAGTTTTGAAAGAGGGAGAAGCAACGTCGATGGAAATAATCGATTGTGCAATGGACATTGCGACTACGGCATTCCGTTCACTAGCTGGAGCGGCAGTGCTCCGTCGCCAAGGGTGGCTTAAAGCTACTTGGTTCCGACCAGAGGTCCAGAACAAAGTGTTGGATCTTCCCTTTGATGGTGAGGCTCTATTCGGCAAACTTATTGACGACACCCTGCAAGATATTAAAAAAGACACAGAGACCGCTAGGTCTTTAGGAACACTTCAGTACAGGAAGTCCCCCTTCAAGGGAGCCAGAGGCAGAGGTGGTACGTATAGAGGATCCTTCCAACAACAACGGTATTCCAACACAGGATCCGGTTCCCAACAGCACCGCCAATCTTACCAACAGCGGCAAGGCCAGTCTACCAACTACTCCAGGCCTTACAGTAAAGGAAAGCAGGGTGCGCGAGGACGAGATTCGTCCAAGCGCCAATAGCGGCCTCCTGGCTCTTCCTACTGGACCCTCCTCCAGGAAATCATCAGTTGGAGGCAGGGTCAACAAATACCTTCACAACTGGTCCCTAATAACATCGGACCGTTGGGTGCTCAACATCATTCGGAAAGGGCATACCTTAGAGTTCACTCAAGTTCCGCCACCCAAGCCCCCGACAGCCACTCCTTCAAAACACCAGCGTCTCCTTCGGCTCGAGGTTCAACAAATGCTCCGAAAAGGGGCGATAGAGCCAGTTCCATCGAACCAAAGAAACCAGGGATTTTATTCCAGGTTCTTCCTGGTGAGGAAAACGCTCGACAAGTGGCGTCCCATTTTAGACCTCAGGGGGCTAAACACCTATCTCATCTCTCTGTCCTTCAGGATGGTGTCCCTCCAGGACATCTTGAAACTAATCAACCCGGGAGATTACATGGCCACACTCGATCTCGAAGATGCCTATTTTCATGTTCCGATTCACCCAGCACACAGAAGGTTTCTGCGATTCACAGTAGCCAAGAGCCATTACCAATTCAGGGTTTTACCCTTTGGACTCCGTTCAGCCCCAAGGATATTCACGAAAGTGCTGGCTCCAGTAGCGGCTTTCCTGCGGAGGCACAAGTTTCAAGTCTTCCCCTATCTGGACGACTGGCTGCTGAAGGCTCCGTCCAGAGAGGCAGCGCTACAGGCGGTTCAAGCGTGTACCAATTTATTCCGAAACCTGGGTCTCACTCTAAACGACGAGAAATCTTGCCAGATCCCGTCCAGAAGAGCCCGGTTTCTGGGAGCCATCTTGGACTCCAAGCTTTCACGAGCTTTTCCTACTCTGGAAAGGAGGCACTAGTTACAGACGATGGCCCAAGACTTACAAACAAAAAAGTCTCTTTCAGTTCGCCGCTACAAGTCTCTGCTGGGAGTAATATCGTCGTGCATTCCACTGATTCCCCATTGCAGACTGAGGATGCGTCCCTTGCAGGAACAACTGGACAATCAATGGCGGCAAGTCCACGGTTACTTCGACGACAAAGTGGCGATCACTCCGGAAATGAAGAATGCGGCCCTATGGTGGACAGACCTAGACAACTTGTCCCAAGGCCTATCCTTCGCAAGCGACCCGTCTCCACAAGTGATAACGACGGATGCGTCGTTGGAAGGCTGGGGAGCAGTGCTGCAGGACCTTCATGTCAGTGGTCATTGGTCACCCCAGGAGAAATGCCCCCACATCAACCTGTTAGAACTCAGGGCGATACGTCTGGCTCTGCAATCGTTTCTTCCTCTCCTGGAGGGTTCACAGGTGCTTATCAGGACGGACAACACCACGGCCATGCACTATATGAACAAGGAAGGAGGGACCAGATCGCGCCCATTGTCACAGGAAGCCCAGCAGATTTGGGAATGGGCTATCCGACACAACATGTCTCTGATGGCGGAACACTTGCCGGGCGTTCTCAACGAAAACGCCGACAAACTGAGCAGGTCATCCTCGGTCACCCACGAATGGGAGTTGAATCAAGACATTCTGGAACAAATCTTCAGCCGGTGGGGAAAACCGGACATCGACCTGTTTGCCACCCCGACCAACAACAAATGCCGGTCTTACGCAAGCAGGCTTCCCCATCCAAATTCTCTGGGAAATGCCCTTTTGATACCCTGGTCGAAGACATTTGTCTACGCTTTTCCTCCCATTCCTCTAATACCACGACTAATCAAGAAATTCAAGATGGAACCGTGCAGGATGATCCTGATAGCCCCGGCTTGGCCGAGGCAGTTCTGGTTCACGGAGCTCCATCTGCTGTCGATCGCTCCTCCTTTACCTCTCCAAATTCTGCCGGACCTTCTCACGATGTCCGAAGGACAGATTCTACATCCAGACCCTCAGTCGTTACACCTGACTGCATGGCTCCTGAGCAGCGAGAATTTATGAACCTGCCATTGTCTAAGGAAGTTAGGGAGGTTTTGTCCCAAGCAAGGGCCCCTTCCACTAACAAAACTTACCGCCTTAAGTGGAAAAGATTCTGTTGTTGGTGTCGACAGCAACACATTGATCCATTCAATTCCAAACCTCATCAGGTCCTCCCGTACCTACTGTCCTTGGCCAAGTCTGGTCTGGCCCACTCATCAATTAAAGTCCATTTGGCTGCTTTGTCACGATTCAGGAGGACGGACTCTGGACCTTCATTATGGTCTTCAAGGATAATCAAACAGTTTCTTAAAGGTCTGTTCAGGGTCTATCCACCGGTGAGACCACCTCCACCAACGTGGCATTTGAATCTGGTCCTTTCTCAACTCATGAAGGGCCCATTCGAACCAGTCCATCGTTCTGATATCAAATACCTTTCGTGGAAATTGGCTCTTCTCCTCGCTCTCACGTCGGCTCGGCGTGTAGGGGAGTTACAGGCCTTGACCATTCAGGAACCTTTCCTTCAATTCAAAAGGAACACTGTCATCATGAGGACTAACCCTAGGTTCATGCCAAAGGTCCCCTCGGACTTCCATTTGAATGAACCGATCATTCTGAAAACGTTTTTTCCTCAGCCTTCCACACCGGCGGAAAAAGCCTTGCATTCACTGGATGTACAGCGATGCTTGAAGTTTTACTTACAGCGTACTAAGGATTTTCGAAAATCTACCCAACTGTTTGTGGCCTTCGGGGGACCAAGTAAAGGCCTTCCACTCTCCAAACAGGGTGTTTCAAGGTGGATCACAAGTGCTATATTACATTGTCACAGGGCTGCTGGTAAGCCTCTGACTGGAAAGATACAAGCGCATTCCACAAGATCTGTGGCTTCCTCCACAGCACTCTTCGCAGGGGTGCAAATTAAGGACATCTGCAGAGCTGCAACCTGGAGCAGCGTCCACACTTTTACCAAGCACTACTGCTTGGAATCTCTGCAGCAGGAGGATGCAGCAGTTGGACAGGCTGTCCTGAGGAACCTCTTCCACTAATGGTGAGCTTTCCTATCTTCCCACCTTCCATTTTTTCACATTTTGTATCTAATGTCATGTTGTCTACTGCTATTATTTACGATGCAAAATGTGATTATCTTGCTACTGCTTACTACTCTGATACAAAGCATGGGAATCTATGAAAGTTCCAATACTGGGGTAAGAAAACAAGTTACTTACCTGTAACTTTAGTTCCCCAGTATTGGTAACTTTCATAGATTCCCATGCGCCCACCCACCTCCCCGGGGAAAGCTCAGCCTACAGCACAGATGGTGTCTCAGTACACAACGGCTACGAAAATCTGAGGCTCTGAGGTTCCTTCAGGAAGGTTCTAAGTGGTGAGGCACTTCTGATTGGCTGAGGCCAAAAGTTTGGTCTCTTTTACACAAAGAGGGTGATATGCTACAAAAGGTAATGAGGCCTAGGCCTTTTTCCATTGTCTTTTGTACCTACAGCTATGGTATTTTTGTTACCGAGACTCCCATTCCGACGATGGGGAATGATACAAAGCATGGGAATCTATGAAAGTTACCAATACTGGGGAACTAAAGTTACAGGTAAGTAACTTGTTTTCTTAGGGCCAGAGCTGACAACGTCTGTACTGGGGAACCAGGTGCCAATCTCCACATGTTTGATTGGTCTTAATGTCTGTCCAAGGTTGATAAAATAGGAATCAGCGAGTGTGGAAGTAGAAGTGTGCAAGAAAGCAATTCAGATGCGTGGCGTCTGTCAAAGCCTTCCCATACGTTCTTTTGTTATGTCCTGAATAGTGCCTCCCACCGCCACCATTTAGATTTTATAGCCCCCTCTTAGCGCCCAGTGTGAAAGATCTTTGGATAAGCAAATGACTCAGCAGACACACCCCTGCTCTGATTTACAAAGCAGCTCACGCAGGGTCCTGGTGACGAGCTCCATTGATTGATTCCGTGCAGTGCTTGAAAGGTGCTGCCGTAGTATAACTTGAGGGATAAAAGGAGCGCGCTGCCTCGGTTGAAGTCAGATACCCACGAGTACCGGTACTCTCTTCTAGAAAAAAGTGCCGGTACTCAAGGGGAGAAAATGAAGAAGTGCCGGTACTCTGTACCGGTGAGTACCGGCCCATTTAAAGCACTGCATTTATGTACACATTCTTCCTGCTTTTTTCATGTAGGTATACAATAGTACGCTATTCAGTGAAATAATACAAAGTGCAATCCTTTAATTATATCTGCAAAATAAAATTGATTCACATAGGCCTGTTTTTCTCTGAAGGGACTTTTAAAAAATTAAGAATTTATCGATTGAAATATGATTGGGACCATGCAGACTGGTGCAGATTATTTATGAATTATAGGAGTTCGTGAAGCTTAGACAGGATTGTGCATTATTTTGCAATACATTTCATTCCGATTGGGGGTACTTTTAGAACATTCCAAATTGGTATGGTAACTGTAATAAGTCATGTTTACTTTAATACTTTCTGTTAGAACCGGGGTCTCTAGTTGGCAGGGGTATGTACCCTAGTCCAAGTAGGGACCACCGCTTCCGACCTGGTAGCTTGGCGCAGAGCAGCAAAGGCGTAACTTCAGAGGCAACGTGTAAAGTATTTGTGCAACACACCCACAGTTCCCAGTGACACACGCGCACAAGAAAAAGACACTACACCGGTTTTATATATAAAAATATAAATATCTTTTATCTAAGAATTATGGAAGATCAATCACCAGGTAAATGCAGTTGCAGGCAAGATCAATAATTAGCCAAATCTAGCTTCCAGTCCAAATCCAGGGTATAAATGAATCCAGTTGCCAGGCAAGATTAATAACAAATTAATTCAGTTCCCAAACAAGATCAATAATCGATAAGAATGACTCCAGTCTCCAGGTAGGTTCAATCATTAATCAAAATGCACCCCAAAAAGCTCATGTGTGCCAAGGGCTCCAACATATGCCCGCAAAGGGTGTCAGTAGAAAGGAAATGTCCTTGGGACTGGTGTGGCCGGTACTCAGGGAAGGCTGTCTTTTAGCTAGGGAACATGAGGGCAGAGACGATTATAGTCCCGCTGGCTGATCACACAGCCCCTGTCCTCTTAAAGGCGGTTGTCCCCCCAAGCAAGGCAATCACAAGTTCTGTTACTGGGTGTGCCGAGTATCACTGGCCCGCCGTCCTTATGCCGCAGAGTCCCCCCAGTCCTGGGCCCGTTCTCACTCTGATGACCACAATCAAGTTTTCAGGACAGTCCTGGGCGGCCTGCTAGCAAGCTACACAGCCCCCGCATCCCGCTTCCCAGTGGATCAGCTTCCCCAAGAAGCCTCCCGCCCAAGACAATGATAGGCGCGGGAGGCTCGGCACATACACGGGCTTTACCTGGGAACCGGATGGGGGCTGGCGGCAGTTCGGTTCTTCCCCGGTCCTCGGTGCGACTCTCCCTGTTCCGGCCGGCGCTGGGGAAGCCCTCGAGGCAACCACCAATCCCAGCGCGGCCCTTCTATGACGAGCAGGGAATCCCGGAGGCTCAGGGCCAATCGTAGCGCGGCCTGGGGCTGACGTCGCACCAATCCCAGCGCGGCTTCTCCTGATGCCTGGGATGACGCGCCCCGGGCTCCCGAAGCTCCTGAGCCGCGGCAGTGTCTTCAGGGGGATTCTTGAAGGAGTTTCAGGTGCGCTTTTGCTCGGGCCCGCGGCGGTGACGTTGGGGACA
The DNA here is from genome assembly GCF_964263255.1 of Lissotriton vulgaris. NCBI lineage: Eukaryota > Metazoa > Chordata > Amphibia > Caudata > Salamandridae > Lissotriton > Lissotriton vulgaris. Next base: position 439,121,680 of record NC_141700.1, read on the forward strand.
GTTTACCTTGTCAAATCGGCTCAGGGCCGCCACGGTGATAAGAGCCCACAGCGCTTCTAGCTCCCAGCGCCTGGATCACGGGCACACAGCATTACTTTGCAATAGCGCTTCGAGTCCAACACAGCGCTTCTTCTCCCCCGGTGCCTCGTAGCGCCGTCAGGGTCACCCAGGCAGCGATGGTGATTTAGGGGACAGTCGTGGTTGCAGTTCGCTCAGGCCCGCAGTGATGATCTCGGGCAAGTCTTAATCACGGTGCCAGTCCCGCGTTGAACACCGCTACAGGCACGCTGTGTGGGGGATAGTTCTGTAGGCAGAGAGTTCTTTTAAAACAGGTAGCTCTCCAAAAAGGTTGTAGTCCCAATCAAAGAAACTAAGTTTCATGTATGTTGTGGAGACACTCTGGAGGTGTTTCTTCAGTCTCCTCTTGCAGGGCAGGATCAACAGGCAGTGAGACAGCTCAGTAGATTGGGCAGCAGTTCCTTGGAGCAGTCAGCCTCCTTCAGACTGGCAATCCTTCCTGGCGCAGCAGTCCTCACTCCAGCAGGGATTCTTCTTAATCCAGGGTGTAACAAGAATGTGAGGCCAGGACCCTCCCTTATATATCTTTTTAGTCTAGGGGCTAGAAAGTGGTGGAAGTCTCTGGAAGGGTCTGGGGGCAGGGGTTTCTGGAAGAGTCCAGGGAGTTCTGGTATGTTCCCTGCCTTCCCTGACCTAGCTGTCACAGTGACGAGAGACAGGCTGTTAAGGCTACAGTGGGCAGCCCATCACAGCTCATCCCAGGGAAGAAGGTGTGAATCACCACTCCCACCTCCCAACCCAGGCAGGCTATCAGTATGCAGAGGGGAGGGGGGAGTCTGCAGCCTAATCTAAGTGTAGGCAGGTAAAGGTCCACTTTATAAAAGTGGGATCCCTAGCGTAGTAATGCCCAAACCCTATATATCATTGGAAAGGGTTCCCCGCCCCGAGTCCAACAAGACCAAACATGACGGACTTATTAGGTCCCTGTCGGAAGTTATCCTATAAGGAGAGGTTCCCCATATTAGCCTATGGAGGATTAGCCTTACTGCAGTAGCAGTGGCTTGTGGCAGATATGCCAGCCTCACAAGGTTTTTAGGGGAGAGCACCCGCACCTCAGCACTGTTTAGCAGTGGTGAGGCGCCCAGAGTCCTAAATGTAAGGTCAAAATGGGAGGCAAAAAGGGCAAAAATGTAGGGGAGACCACCCTAAGGCTGACAGGTCTAACACTTTCCATAAGGCATTATTGTTATAAAAGAAATCAACATTAGGAATTCTGCTATAAAGCACATAGTCCCAGTAGATTGTCATGTACGCATTACTTTCTGTAAAAACTACAAAATAGGACTTTAATTCTTGAAACTTCCTCCGCTTATCTAAACAAGTCTTTTTTTGGGTGATGTTATTTTTTGTCTGTTGGACAAGCTAGACCATTTTCCTTTTCCATTTATAAAGCATTATTTTGCCCTTCCTGTTATCTTAGCATAAGTAAACTGACTCAACTCTGATTTCTTCTCTTTAAATTGTCTAATGTTTGTGCCTAGATGCACAATCACATCTTTCTTCTCTTTTGGAGATTTTCCCCTCAGAAAAGATTATACAGCAATGGATTATTTTGACTCTACAGTCTACACCATGAGTTTTTAACCTGTGGTCTGGGGACCCATAGGGCTCCGTGAAGCCCACTTAAGCGGTTCGGGTCTGCTTAGGAAATTAAATAACAATAAGAGTAATAACTGAGTAATAAAGTGTATATAAAGGAGCAAAATATAAAATTGAAAATTTTAAAAAGTTCAGTACATGTGAAAGAAATTGAAATTGGAGACTAACAACTTGGTATCACTGGATTGAGTTGTGCATAACAGAGAATATAGTATGAACGATGGGCAGCCTCCATTGAATTTAGAAACGCTCCAACCTTCCCATTAAAATCAAATTTAGATAAAAACATTTTTTTTATTTGTTTGTGAAATAAATACAATATTTTACCATTTGTACGTTTGTTTGATGAATGCATGTTTCTCTATAATGTAATATTTTGCAGTTCCGGCCATCGAAAATTGTTTGGGCTAGGGTCTCTGGATTCCAGTAATGGTTAAGTGGGAGTCAACAGTAGTCGAAAGGTTAAGAACCACTGCTCTACAGTATAACTTTTAAGACAACAGGAACTAGATTGACCCCAAGGTTTTTCTGGTTGCCAATCGGCAACAAATTACAACTCCGTCATTAAGGGATACGTTTATGGTACTTGCTTCATTGTATGATAACATATTGTATTTTATACTTATTTAAAGGTGTTTGGGGCGCTAGCCTCATAGTGCCATTAACTTCTTCTGCCTTGTAACCTTCAATGATTGTCTTGCAGTGAAAGGGATTTGGAGCACCCTGCTGACACGTCACAGCTGAATTACCTCATGCATCATGGTCCATGTGGTTCAATGTTGCTCGCTTCACACACAGTTCTCAGTTTGTTGGCCAGTGCCAGTACCAGTATTCTTTTCAAGTGTATCCCCAGACACGTGTTTCTAGGTTCCTCTTTCATCAGTGGGGAAAAATGTTCATAGGTCGCTGGACATGCTGCCGCAGTTTCCTCAGGGTTAGTGCCACTCTCAGCGTGCAGGTGCTCACAGAGCTCGTCAGCTCATGGCCCACGGGAGCCATCTTAAACAGTCAAAGGGATTTGGAGCACCCTGCTGACACGTCACAGCTGAATTACCTCATGCATCATGGTCCATGTGGTTCAATGTTGCTCGCTTCACACACAGTTCTCAGTTTGTTGGCCAGTGCCAGTACCAGTATTCTTTTCAAGTGTATCCCCAGACACGTGTTTCTAGGTTCCTCTTTCATCAGTGGGGAAAAATGTTCATAGGTCGCTGGACATGCTGCCGCAGTTTCCTCAGGGTTAGTGCCACTCTCAGCGTGCAGGTGCTCACAGAGCTCGTCAGCTCATGGCCCACGGGAGCCATCTTAAACAGTCAAAGGGATTTGGAGCACCCTGCTGACACGTCACAGCTGAATTACCTCATGCATCATGGTCCATGTGGTTCAATGTTGCTCGCTTCACACACAGTTCTCAGTTTGTTGGCCAGTGCCAGTACCAGTATTCTTTTCAAGTGTATCCCCAGACACGTGTTTCTAGGTTCCTCTTTCATCAGTGGGGAAAAATGTTCATAGGTCGCTGGACATGCTGCCGCAGTTTCCTGAGGGTTAGTGCCACTCTCAGCGTGCAGGTGCTCACAGAGCTCGTCAGCTCATGGCCCACGGGAGCCATCTTAAACAGTCAAGGGGATTTGGAGCACCCTGCTGACACGTCACAGCTGAATTACCTCATGCATCATGGTCCATGTGGTTCAATGTTGCTCGCTTCACACACAGTTCTCAGTTTGTTGGCCAGTGCCAGTACCAGTATTCTTTTCAAGTGTATCCCCAGACACGTGTTTCTAGGTTCCTCTTTCATCAGTGGGGAAAAATGTTCATAGGTCGCTGGACATGCTGCCGCAATTTCCTCAGGGTTAGTGCCACTCTCAGCGTGCAGGTTCTCACAGAGCTCGTCGGCTCATGGCCCACGGGAGCCATCTTAAACAGTCAAAGGGATTTGGAGCACCCTGCTGACACGTCACAGCTGAATTACCTCATGCATCATGGTCCATGTGGTTCAATGTTGCTCGCTTCACACACAGTTCTCAGTTTGTTGGCCAGTGCCAGTACCAGTATTCTTTTCAAGTGTATCCCCAGACACGTGTTTCTAGGTTCCTCTTTCATCAGTGGGGAAAAATGTTCATAGGTCGCTGGACATGCTGCCGCAGTTTCCTCAGGGTTAGTGCCACTCTCAGCGTGCAGGTGCTCACAGAGCTCGTCAGCTCATTGCCCACGGGAGCCATCTTAAACAGTCAAAGGGATTTGGAGCACCCTGCTGACACGTCACAGCTGAATTACCCCATGCATCATGGTCCATGTGGTTCAATGTTGCTCGCTTCACACACAGTTCTCAGTTTGTTGGCCAGTGCCAGTACCAGTATTCTTTTCAAGTGTATCCCCAGACACGTGTTTCTAGGTTCCTCTTTCATCAGTGGGGAAAAATGTTCATAGGTCGCTGGACATGCTGCCGCAGTTTCCTCAGGGTTAGTGCCACTCTCAGCGTGCAGGTGCTCACAGAGCTCGTCAGCTCATGGCCCACGGGAGCCATCTTAAACAGTCAAAGGGATTTGGAGCACCCTGCTGACACGTCCCAGCTGAATTACCTCATGCATCATGGTCCAAGTGGTTCAATGTTGCTCGCTTCACACACAGTTCTCAGTTTGTTGGCCAGTGCCAGTACCAGTATTCTTTTCAAGTGTATCCCCAGACACGTGTTTCTAGGTTCCTCTTTCATCAGTGGGGAAAAATGTTCATAGGTCGCTGGACATGCTGCCGCAGTTTCCTCAGGGTTAGTGCCACTCTCAGCGTGCAGGTGTCTTGCAGTGCCTTTTGCATAAATTTGCAAACTAATGAAAATAAATCCTACTCCCTCCAGTACCAGACTTATTGGTTTTGCAGATGCATATTTTTTTTGTAGCATTTTATTCTTGTTTTTCTCCGTTAGTTTATCTTTGTGCTTGAAATTGCAATACAATAATGGTTTATTGACCAAAAGGCTGCTTCACTTCCTACACCTCCTGTTCACTTATTTCTTTCAAGGAAGTGTGTCTATCACACAATATTCATGCTGGAAACTGACCTACTTTTGTTGTAGAAGAACCTGCTGCTCCACCTCTGCTGCCGGTTATTGGCTTCCTCCTGACATCCTGTATGTGTTAAAGGCTGCTAGGGAAGCATGGACCAAGGCCCCAATACAAGAGCATCGGACTAAAACGTAGTTACTAATCTTTAGCGAAGGACACAAGTTCACTCCCAAAGCCTAAAGGGGCTGTAAATGACGATGTTTTACGGCAAGTGTTTGGGGAATGGAATCACTCATAGCTGAATTTGTTCCTTCCAATTCATAGGACACTCCCCATAATGAGACCCTATTTTTTCAGGTTTGGCCTTTAAACCTCTCTGACCTCACACCACTGGTGGCATTTAATTGTTGATCTGGAAAAAGTGTACATATTCGTGCCACAATCTCTGCTTACAGTGCTGGTGAACTACGCACAGTATCCTTTTCAGAACCTTAGGTTGTTGCCTTATAGTGATGTACCGAAAAATGAATTACAACCCACCTAGAGCCATACTTACAAATAGCCCAATACCAATTACCAATAATCAGTCAGTTGGCAGTGTAGAAGGTCCAATTGTTTATTATAACAAACAAACTCTGCTAGAGGAGGACCTTGCGACCTAACCCCACGAGGTCCGCCAAGAAGACTGCTGGCACATTTTCAACTCATCACGTATATACTGTTACATTTCAAAACCGTTACCTAAGAAGGGAAAATACAGGTTTGTACAGGTTGGTGCAGGGGAAAGACCATATATGGGAGACAAAGCGCTCTTGGTTTAGCTCATCTCATTATAGCAAAGTCGTGAGGGTAACTCCCTTCTGCTAACTCCGTGAGAGTCCACGCAGCACCCCTCGGAATATGCTTATCCAGCCTGCCTCCACCCACAACCATGACAGGCCTACCAAGCAGAAGCAGCAGGTTGCTACAATGGTACTGTTTCTCAGGAGAACGGCTTGAGCTAAATGCAATGTCAGGATTTTACTAATCCCTTGAGTGAACCAGGCCACAAAATGGCACCGGTCGGGCGAAACAGTACAAATATAATTAGGTGCGGAAAGTATAACACAGTGTATACTAATCCCTATGTTATTACATATAGCGTGCGTATTGGAGTTAGTGTCTCTACATTAGCCTGCTAGGTACATCACGCTAATTACTAAAAGTAACTACATGCTCTACCAGGCCTAAATCGAATTCTGGTTCCTCAAAAGCACGCTGCTAAGCTATACCAGTTGTTAAAGGCCCTCTCCCTCATTATAGTCCCTCAACGCAAAGTCTTTAACGCCAGTATAGCCCTCAGCAGAAGGGTTATGATGCTGTTAGTATATTCTCCCCATAAAGAGCAGATTTTTCGCAACTTTGGTAGAAACATATAGACAAACATAAGAATGTTGGCGCAGAAGGCCTATAGGAGCCAGTACCTCCATAATCCTCAGTGGAGCTCCCAATATTGTAAGTTCAAATATTTTTTTATAATGGCAAAGTCCTTCACACACACACATCTTTTAGACATCTCAGCTTCCTGTTGAACTTTCTTCTTACCGAAGAGCTTGCCCTCTCAATTATTTCCCCAAATCAGCCCTCAAGTGAAGAAAGGGCTATTCACTTTCATGAAGGTGGGCTCAACCTTACATTTTATATGGGTAAGAGTTTTAAGTCCTTCAACAGGCTACTTGTCTGCCTAGACTATAGAGTCTCTTGGTGCTTAGGATGAGAGCCAATGCCAGTTCGCTGTTTTCTTTCAGTGTAAGATTATCTTGAATTTCATGGGCAAGGCAGCTACTTGGACTACCCAGGAGGTGTTCTGTGAGCTTTATGCCACGTTAGTCATTTCACAATCTGTCGCTCAGTTTGGCAAAGCTCTGAATAAAATGTGTTTAGTTCAGCTTTTTCGAATATAAGATTGCCTCTTCTTTACAAAATTCTGTTCTTCAGTCTCCTATTTTCCTGGAGTGTGATTGACTAGGGTGTGCTAATAAATAAATCTAACTCACAATGTGATAGAATAAGTTGTTTTTATACAGCAGTTCATTTCACAGCTTTGGAGTTTCTTATTAGTATAAAAATAAGTTGTTACTATTTCCAATGTAATTGTACTGTTAACCTCTTGGCTGCTAATGACAAGGGTAACTCGTCATGCACTTTTGATTGATTTCAATGGAAATTAGATGAGAAGTAAAATATTGCCTTAGCAGCCAAGAGGTTAATGATGTTTGCAATAGCAGCCCCCTCACCTATCCTTACCCTCCCCCGACCTACGGGCCTACACCCCCTCTCTGTCTGTGCCTAAGGTACAGACGCAGAGGAAATGACTGATGTGTGGGAGTTGGTGGGTGCGTAAGGAATGTAGAATCCACGGGGCATGTGGTTAGTCATCAAAACAGACTTATTTTGCAAACCATGCACCACACCTCACATGCAGGTATGCAGCTTCTTGTGAAATGAGATGAAGGGTGCATTTGGACTATGCGTGCAGTCAGCACTATGGTTAGTACCTTCTATTTCATAAATGACTAGATTGTCTCCATAGTAATCCAATCGTGTTTGACAATCCACACAGTAGACAAGTAAAAATGTTTGGCAAGGGCCCTAAAATAAACCTTTACCTTAGGTCCTCTTTTGCAAAACTTAGATCCGTCTTGGAAGGGACTGTTTGTGTCACAAAGCTTTTGGTTGGCAAAGGGAGCACAGTATCCCAAAGAAAATTCAGCGAGCATTTGCAATGCAATAGGTCTCGCATTTACTCAAGTTTGAGCTATTAGCATTGTAAATGACAATGCCTTCTCTTTATGTTTTAAAAACCAAAACACAAATAAAAGGCATTGTCATTTACAATAACAATAGCTCAAACTCGCGTAAATGCGAGACCTATTGCATTGCAAATGCTTGTTTTTATTTTGTCACCCGTTCACTTGAATGCTTCCTCTTCAGCTGTTCAGTTCAGAGTATATACTTTTCTCACATATTAACCTGCTTGAAAGTCAGAAGTATAACAGTTCTGTTTTTCGCCTTCAGTATCAAATTATTCTGCACAAACTCTTATCATTCAGGTGGTCGTCTATTTACTTGGTTAAGTAGAACTATTAGTACCATAGCGGATTACCAACAGTTCGTCAGCTTTAAAATTCTAATAACATTTGAAGTATTTCGATTTTTGGGGGGATTTTGTTTACTTAAGTATTTGGTGTTCAATTGTATTGTTTCTTAACTGCAGTGGGAGCCTTCTTGGCGAACCTCAGTACAAGCGGAGATCACTGATGCAAATCGTAATTTTAACAATGAAGTCCTGTGTCCTGGGGCTTGTACCAAGTACATCCGTTTAGTATATGACACTCTGGTTAGTGAAGTAGTCCAAAGCTAACTCAATGAGTTGCTGGGGGTAGAGGCTCCCGTAAATAGCATCCGTTAATAAATCCTTGTGAAGCCTGTGCTTTTACTTTAAAAGCAAACATACTTTATCCACTGGCAACAGCTAAATACTACACATGTAAAGTAGAGCGGAAACATTATCTACTCAATTAACACGGAGATTCAGTGTGTAAGGGGTCCAGTGTAGCTTTGTTCTGTTAGACTGAACCCTATTTCCATTTGTGTGTCTCTTGTTGCAATTCTAACTGCAGGAATGATCGTGTTCTTGCTTTTAGTTTTGTATTGATGTTTGTCGTGTTTTTGAAAAAGATTTTGTTTATTGTAGTGATGTAGATTTGGTGCATTCAAAAAAACCTATTACCAAGGCATTCACATTTTATGAAACACCCACTAGGCATTAAAATACTTCACTATTCTTTGTAAACAAAAGGAGGGACTATTGTATGCAAGTCAAGACCGCTCCGTCTCCTCGATGCATGAACTGCAGCCACCTTGTGACCTTGCGGGAGCCCTGCACTTCGAACGCATAGTTAATTATCCCAGACCAGGCTTGCAGACAAACAGGCTTGTATTTCATACCATGGCTGCCCTCGCCTTGAACTGTGCAAACAAGCTGGCCACGTGGAGCCGACGGGGGAGGGAAAGTGAAAGCGCAGGATGTACGCGCTGACAGGAGATGTGCACACGTATGCCCAGATCTCTGTACTGGGGTGAATGTATGACATTGTTCTGCATTCTGTCCATCACCTGTGGTTTTTGCACACGTATGGAGTGCACATCTCCTGTCCGTATGTATGCACATCTCCTGTCCACGCGTGCCACCTCCTGTCTCCCTTCGGGACAGAAAGAGGCAATAATAGAGTCTCGCAAGGCGAAGCAGCGTATGCGCTGCTTTCGCTGGCGCAACCTAAAAACAGACTTGTGGATGCCAGTCTTATACAGAAAACTGACTAGCTGATTGCTCTTGGAGCAGCCAATGGCAATTGGACTATACCTAGATTTCACAAAGTGAACCTTAATTTCATAAGTTCCTCCTTCTGATTGATGGTGCTGTTCTTACAGGTGTTCATTGGAGTGAAAAAGGGCTAATTAGAATCACAGTAAAAGTTGCCTTCTGGGCAACCTCTCATTTCGTTAAAGAGCACACACTGCTCCCACCTCACAGTGATGGGATAGAGATATTGCAGTCAAGCAGTTAAATAGTTGTCAGCTTGAGGGACACCATTCTTGTAGCCTTACTCAAATAGGATATTTGCCGGCTGGAGTCCTACAGTAAGGACAGAAGACTAAGATGTGAGTTTTAGATTCTAGTGTTAGAAATAAGGAAAGAGTGAAAAAGGCAGTAACAGCAGTAGAACAAGTGACATGGCAACATATTGGAGGCGCAGAGGGAATTTGTGAGGGACTGCACGATCATGGTGACTCTCTGGGACTGTATCTGGTGTGGAAACATTTTAAAAATGACAGCCTCCCTGTCGGAGGGATTAACAAATGAGAATACCGGATGTCATTTGTATTGTTATAAATGCTATGATTTCAGATGCTAAACGTGATGTAATATGAAATTGTATAAGCAGTTCATGGTAGAGTGCTAAAATGCAATTGAAGTTTGAAAAATTAATCTAGTGCCAGTTTACTGCACCCTCATTACCTATTTTGTAGTTAAGATTCTAGACCAGATTTAACTCCTACTAGAGCCTTCTGGTATCCCTAGTAAATGATTTATTTGTAACAGTTGCATTTTGGATTGATTAAATGTTACGTTTATTATAAAATGTACAGTGAAAAGCTGTATTGTAAAATGTGCATTAATAATTCATGCACAGTAATATTTTAGTTTAAATTCTTAAAGCATAATAACAATTTACATAGTTAATTGTCTAACATTGATGAGCTACCTAATTAATTTCAAACCTGTTTTTTCATTCCTAATTTCGACCTAGCTCATTTTCAATATTTCTTCCACTATATTTGAGTTCGTTTATAAAGGTGAAATAATGCATTATCTGAGATTTTACTCTTCTTTAATCAAGTTGTCTACACAAGTAAAAGAGGTCATTTCCCATCCATGTCATTATTACTCTTCCATTAGATGTCTCTTGTCTGTTCCTAAGGGCACTGGTTTCTGTAGCAATTTGTGCTTTTTTTCTGTCTCACTGGTTTGTAACCCCGGGCATTAATAATTTGTGTAAATATTAATTTATCTACATATTTTTGATCAGACGTTCTGTTTTCATATCTGTTGTCAAACTGTTTACACACAATTGTATGGTACGAATGTTTTAGGCACGATTTAACTGTTTCATTTGCTTTATTCATAGTTTTAATGAAGCAAGAGCACGGAGATGAGGTGGAATTGCCTGCAGTTACAACTTTGGCGATGCCCCTCAGTGGATCTGTTCAGGGCATTCAGTCTATTCGAACTCACCTGCCTTCACCAGATCCAGGAAATACTTGTGACAATATGCTATCCACTTCACCCAGGAGCCTTGTTTTTCCAGTTCAGCAGCACTATCCATCTGTGTTAAACCCATCTGTACCCCATCTTTCTCATTTACAGAGCAGGAACATTAATCCTGGTGCAGAATGTCATACTGTAATCCACCAGTCTTTTCAAGCTACGTCTGCACCTCCAGCGAGGCCTTCCTACCTTCCTATGCAATCTATTATGTATAATGGGCAGTCTAGTCTTCCCATGAACTCTAGCCAAGGATTTGATGCAGTTTCATTTCAACAAGATTCATCTGTGCCTCTTTTAATGAATCTTGGGTCACGGTCAATGCCATCAATTCAGTACCATTCTTTAAATTCTGACTCTGCAGCAGCAGGACACCAGTTGGCACAGTCTGGTCATTCTGGGCAATCATCGCTACAGCCAGTGGTATACCATTGTTCAAATGCAGGACACAGTTCGATTCCATCGCCTACGACAAGTCAACCCATTGTGCAAACTTCACCGCAGCTGCAGCCAGTCACATACCGCTCCTCAAACCCAGGCTCTGCTTCATCACCAACTGCAACAGCTTCCTGTCCACTGGTTTGTTCACCATTATCGGGACCTTCGTCTCCTCAGTTACAGTCTTTGCCTTACCAGACACCTAGCTCAGGGCGTCCCACCTCATCTTCATCTCCAGTGCCGATTGTGCATTCTGGACAACCTTCCTCACAAAACCTCAGCACTGGACTGGGAAGTCTTTCTTCAGATCCGTCCCTAGTCCATCACAGTGTATGTGATGCAGCTTCAGTGTCAACTGATGATGCATCTCTGAATATTAAATCTGAACCTGAAGATCAAGAGCTGAATTTTGAGACCATTGGTCTACAAGACATCACTTTAGATGATGGTAAGGATTGTGTTGATCATTCAAGACCTTCATTGTTATGGTTGTGTGTTTTTTTATTCTGCCTTACTGTGTAGGAAAATGTTTTAAAGATAATATTTTATGTCTTTGAACAAAATTGCAATACATATAATATCCTGAACTGAAGACAATAAAAAACAAAAACACACATAGATCTGCCCATAAAACAGATCTATGTATCATATCTGCAAACTGCATCATCTTATACTTGGGTTGCTTGTTTTTTGCATAAATGGTATTTTACAAATACCATTTCGGTAATGAAATCGTTTTTTTCGGGAAAATGACAACATGAATATATATATTTTTTTATCCACAAGTTAAGTACAGTGCCTTAAACTGCTGAAGAGCATGCTGCAAATGCTTAGTGTTTTTTGGCAAAATCTTGTTCCATGGCCTACTGGTAGGCATCTTGAAATTGTTACACACATGGAAGAGTAGAAAGTAGTGATCAAAAGGTGGCACGTGCTCAGTGGAAAAATACTGACTTCACTCACAAAATTGTGATATGCTTTATCATTGGGCTTGCTTCAGTACACCCCCGCACAGACCAGTGCCTGGGGTGGAGCAAAGGGAGGGGGAGGCAATACAAAAATGAAAACATAATGTTTATCAATGTATTTTGGGATCACCGAAAGAGAAGTGGAGTGAAGGTTCACACTAGCTCGGTGGTGTCTCTGATCAAAAATGTATTCCTGGACCCACCCGCCTGGTCTAAAAACGTGAAGAATGGTGGTGACAGGAAAAAATTAAGGTTTCTTTCACCCCTTCTTACTGCCAAAGTGTCAACATGTTTCTGCCGTCTTAGTAGTGCCCAAAGTGTTCTGATCCCAATAGCATTATACCCTCAATACCTGGATTAGGTACCCCTGGAAACTATTATTTCCACAGGGAGGGTATCACTATGTAAATCGCCGTTGATAATCTGTAGGGGACAATACAAAGAGACATAAAATAATTATTCGTGCTAGGGTATCTAACGTAAAAACCTACTCAGACACACAAAGTACCCTCTCATAGCTCATCCCTAAAGGCACGCATACACCACCCTTTTGTATATGTTTTACCAAATCTGTCCTGAAAAATGACTACATGTCTGTCCACAGTGGGACATACCATCCAATCCTGGGGTGATTCACCTCTACATATTTTATTGCTGCTCAAAGAAGAGCCTTCTTTAAAAGTACAAAACATGGATTAATATTAATCTGAAAGAGACACGTTAGTGATAGATTCCTTACCTTAGAATATCCCAAGGCGTCAGACTGGATCCGGAAAGTTTTTCGTCAGCAGTACCCCTGCGGGTCGGTAGGTGGCGTTGTGCGGCTCCGCATCCGTCGCTAACGTCGTACGCGCCGAGATGAAGTCACGGATACTACTTAGGCGCTACCCATGCGCGGTGATATCCGTTCTTTTTTTTCCGCACCAGCAAGCGCAGATCCGGTGAGAGCACATACCCTAGTCACTTTTTTACTAAGTTTTCAAGACTTCTTGTCTCTACTTCTTTTGAGTCTTTGACTCCTGGTGCCACGTAGGGATGCCTGGGTTTAAATCCTGTGGGGCCTGTCGCCGTACGATGTCGGTGGCCGACCCCCATGGTATCTGTCTCTACAGTCTGGAGCGCATCCTTTACTCCGGTCATGTTCCGACTGTCTGGTCATAGCTCCAAAGGCTTTGCAGGAGCGGTCCCGAAAGCTGCTGGAGGCCAGGCAGTCGTCTTCGCGTCGTTCAAGGTCCAGGGGTCGCTCGAGGGACGGACCGCCGAACAATCATCATCGCTCCTCGGGGTCAATGTTTTTACCCTCGGAATCCGGTAAGCGACGTCCCAAGAAAAAGTCGAAGAAGCTTGTTTGTACTCAGACGTCCCCTCGTCGGTCTCCGGACGAGGGGGCCAGGGGTCCTTCCCCTGCGGGTCCGTTGGAGCCTGGGAGTCCCGCGGCATACCCACCCTATCCCGGTCCATCGGCGACTCCGGCCTAGGTGCAAGAGTTCCTTGCTGCCATAAACTGCTTTTTCAGGCCTAGGGCTCCCGCCGGCGTGCCTTCTGGCCCGCGGTCCCTAATGAGGGCCCTTGCTTGCCACCGACTCCGCCACTGGCGGCTCCTGACCCAGCGCTACAAGGTCCTCCGCTGGCGGTTCCTGCCCCGACGCCGTTCCCGGCGCTGTTGGAGCATTTGTTTTCCCCTCTGCCTCCCCTGCCTCCTGTTTCTCGGGCTGCGGAGGAGGGGGATGACTCGGAGGGGTCGGAGGACCCTCTTGCACGGCAGTGCAAGTCTGAACATGAGTGGGCGGAGGACTGGGAGGATAAAGGTGGCCTTGACCCCTCCTCCGAGCCTGGATTTATGTCTCCTCCCGCTGTCATGGAGTATGGCGCTGTATGTACTGTGGTGCTCCGTACAGCAGCTGAGGCCCTTGACCTTGATCTGCCTACTGTCACTCACAAGACCAACCTACTTACTGAGGTGCTTCAGCCGGCGGCAAGTTCTATGGAACTTTTTGCTTCTGTTTAATGAGGCCTTGATGGATGTTTTGATAGACACCTGGTCTAGGCCAGCCACGGGGGTTCCTGTGGATAAGAACTTGGCCAGGCGTCCTCGCCCGGCACCGGGTAACCCGGCCTTTCTGACAAATCATCCGACTCCGGAGAGCCTGGTCATTCAGGCCTCTACTTCCCAAAGTGGGTTCCCTACCGCTCCGCTGGATAAGGAATCGAAAAAGCTGGAGCAGTTAGTCCACCTCCGCTCCCGCAGCATCCGCCACAAAGCCTTACTAGTCCGAGCTTTGGAGTGCACCCCACGCCAGTGGGCGGCTGGATTCAACATCACCTCCCCCACTGGCGTTCTGTCACTTCGACAGGTCGGTGCTGCAAATCATCCGTTGGGATAACTCCCTCCCCTTCGAGTCTACCCCCCCAGCCTTGCCACCAGAGTTCCACTGCATGTCGGGGGATCACTTTTCGCTTCTCCAACAGGAAGTCATGGCCCTCATGGCCAAGGGGGCCATTGAGCGCGTTCCTGGGCCAGAAGTAGGATGTGGTTGTTATTCCCACTACTTTCTGGTCCCCAAGAAGGACAAAGGGGGCTTGCTCCCCATCTTGTACCTCAGGAACGTCAATCGCTTCCTCCGGAAGGAGAAGTTCAAAATGTTGACTCTTGCTCAGGTCTTTGCTGCCCTCGACCCTGGAGACTGGATGGTAGCGTTGGACTTGCAGGACGCATATTTTCACATCTCCGTCCTGCCGGCCCACCGGCGTTACCTGCGGTTCACGGTAGGCCAGGAGCATTTCCAATTTGCCGTGCTCCCCTTCGGCCTTGCCAGCGCCCCTCTGATGTTCACGAAAGTGATGGCGGTGGTCGGAGGTCACCTGTGCAGGTCAGGGGTGTCTGTGTTCACCTACATTGACAACTGGTTGTTGAAGGCAGGATCGCCCCAGGCAGTTGTCACCCGCCTTCAGACTTCGGCCGACCTCCTGCATTTGCTGGGGTTCTCCATCAACGTGCCAAAGTCACCCCTGAGTCCCTCTCAGAAGCTCCCCTTCATTGGCGCGGTATTGGATTCAACACGGTTTTGGGTTTATCCTCCCGAGCAGCGAGTCCGGGATATTTAGGCTATGATTCCGATCTTTCAGCCTCTATCCCAGGTTTGTCAGGATGACCCGCTGGTTCCTGGGCCTGATGGCCTCCTGCATCCTTCTAGTGCAACATGCCAGGTGGCATATGCGGGCTCTGCAGTGGGACCTGAAGTTCGAGTGGACACAGCATCAGGGCAACCTGTCTGATCATGTCCAGATCTCGGAGGGCACTGCACGACAATTGCAGTGGTGGCTCACGAATCGCGATTGGGTCAATGGCAGATCCCTCTCCCTTCCCCAACCGAAGCACATAGTGGTGACGGATGCGTCCCTCCTGGGATGTGGCAGACACTTTGGAGAGGCGGAGATCAGAGGCTACTGATCTCCGGCGGAGTCCCGGCTCCATATCAACCTTTTGGAGCTTCGGGCGATCCAACTTGTACTGAAGGCATTCCTTCCCTCTGTCCGGGGAAATGTTGTGCAGGTGTTCACAGACAACACCACCGCCATGTGGTATTGGAACAAACAGGGCAGGTGGGGTCGTGGACCTTATTTCAGGAGGCTCTGCCCCTCTGGACATGGCTGGAACATCAAGGCATTACCTTGGTGGTTCAACACCTGGCAGGTTTTCTGAACGCCAGGGCAGGCGAACTGAACCGCCGGTGCTTGATGGAACACAAATGGCATCTGAACTCTGACGTGACGCAAGGTCTCTTTCTGTAGTGGGGAGAGCTTTGGTTAGATCTATTCGCCACCGAAGAGAACGCGCAATGTCATCAGTTCTGCGCGTTGGAATTTCCAAGGCGGCACTCGCTCGGCGACACTTTTCGTCACGAGTGGAGCTGGGGTCTGTTGTACGCCTTTCTGCCTATACCACTTCTGCCCAGAGTGCTGAAGAAGATTTGGTGTGACGGGCCCAAGTCATCCTTGTGGCCCTCTTCGGGAGGATCCTCTGTTGCAGCAGCAGGGGACGATACTCCACCCGAGCCTGTCCAGCCTCCACCTCCATGCGTGGAGATTGAGCGGCGACAGTTGACAGCTTTCGATCTTCCTCCCGAAGTCTATGATGTGATTCTGGCAGCCAGGCGTCCCTCCAGTAAAACAGTATACGCCTGCAGATGGAACAAATTTGTGGCATGGTGCACAGCTAAGGCTGTGAATCCCCTTTCTGCCCCTCTTTCCGAAGTCCTTCTGTTCCTTCTTTCTTTGCCCCAGCAGGGCTCTGCTCTAGGCACTATCAAAGGCTATCTTTCGACCATCTCCGCCTTTCTACGGCTTCCAGATCAGCCTTCTCTTTTTAAATCCCTGGTTGTTAACCGTTTCCTGAAAGGTATTACACACACATTTCCTCCTGTGCTGTTCATAATGCCTCAATGGGACTTAAACCTTGTCTTAACATATCTGATGTGCGCTCCCTTTGAGCCCCTTCATAACTGTCCTTTGCGTCTTCTCCGTCTCAAGACGGCTTTCCTGGTAGCTATCACCTCTGCCAGAAGAGTGAGTGAGCTCCAGGCTCTTTCTTCCAAACCTCCTTTTCTTTCTGTTCATCCGGACAAGGTGGTTTTAGGGACCCGTCCTCCTTTCCTGCCAAAGGTTGTCACGCCCTTCCACATCGGGCAGACCATCACTTTGCCCACCCTCTGTCCGCCACCGCATCCTTCAAAAGAGGAATTGAGGCTCCACTGTCTGGACCCGAAACGCACTCTCGTTCTATCTGAAGCGCACACAACAGTTCCCGGTGGATGACCAGCTCTTTGTTGGCTACGTGGACCCCCCAAAAGGTCGGGCAGTGCACAAATGAACCATCTCTCGGTGGGTCGTTCTGTGCATCAAAGCGTGTTACTCGTTGGCTAAGAAGGAGCCTCCTGTGGGACTGCGTGCCGATACTTCCAGGGCGACGGCGGCTACTACTGCCTTGGGAGGCGGCGTTCCCTTGCAGGACATTTGTCAGGCAGCTACGTGGGCTTCGCTGCAAAAGTTTACAAAGCATTACTGCCTTGACAGTCCAGTCCGGAGAGACGGCTTCTTTGGCTGTTCTGTTCTCCGAGACTTTCTGGTGTAATCTTATTCACAGACCCCCTACCGGGGTTGGTATTGCTGGGGTATCTATTCTAAGGTAAGGAATCTATCACTAACTTGTTACTTGTGTAACAATACATCTGTAAGAGACATCCGTTAGTGATAGATTACTTACCGCCCCAACCCATCCTCCCCGTTCTGCGAACTGATTTCTAGGGTTAAGGTTATCCCTTTCAGGGCCCCAGTTTGATGGCACCAGTGGTCAGTTTCTTGTTTGGCTCTGCGTTCCTGGCGCGGAAAGTCATGTACAGAACTGACGTTAGCGCACATGGGTGGCGCCTAAGTAGTCTCTGTGACGTCATCCCGGCACTTACGACGCCAGTGACTGACACGGAGCCGCGCAACGCTACCTACCGACGCGCAGGGGTACTGTTGATGAAAAACTTTCCGGATCCAGTCTGACGCCTGTCGATATTCTAAGGTAAGGAATCTATCACTAACTAATGTCTTTTACAGATGTATTGTTACACGAGTAGTAACTTGTGCATTGTGTACGTAATTTTGAAGGATACTTTTTTTTAACTCATTTTAACCTATCTTTAATATAATGTATTGTGGTTAATGCTGCAATTTATTAAATAGTGTAGTATTTTATGTGAATATTAGTTTAATTGTTATGGTTTTGTTTATCTAATCCTAATTTAGATATATTTAGCAAATCTTCAGATGTCACAGAAGAATGGAAGATTTTGCCTGTTTTAGTTATTTCCTGAAGACCTGTAGTGTTGGGTCATTGTCACATGAATTCAATCTGGAAGTTGTGCTTCATAGGAAGGTGTACCTGCTACCTTTTTCTCATATCTTTCCTTCTCTATAGGATCTTCAGGGACATAGTGTTTGTGCTGCAGGTGCGCCCAGAGAAGGATTTTCAGCCACACAATGCACGTTACTAGTGTGAAGGGCTTTTTAAACCATGTTAAGCAATTTTAAACTGAAGTATGCCGATTGTTGAGCCAGTGCAGCTCCTGAATGGTGCAAGGGAGATTTCCTGTCTGCATTGTTCGATTATTAGACCAGTGGCATCAGGGGTGCCTACTTATAAGTGGTTCAGGTGGACTTCAAAAGATTGTTATGAACCAAACTCCTATGCACACGTTATGATTTTTCTATGAAAGTTCATCAAGTAATTTGAGCACAATTGACAGTAAAGTCCAATATAATCTGTTTCTTGTCTTTTATTCAATCAATCACAAAGATCAACCAGCCCATACGTGTTTCATTGCAATGGGAAATGTCCCTCAACTTCAGGGCTGGGAATGATACAGTAAGTCTTGTATAAACAAAATGTGCAACATTATGGGAAGTAATATGATGAGGAATTCCACCTCTCTTTAGTTTTAGTGCGCACAGATCACCTTGTACGTGGAAACCCTAGGCATATTTTTAAATTTTCACCATATTACCTTCATATGAAATAGAAACAGATTCTATTAGACTTTACTGACAGTTGTGCTCAAATTACTTGATGAATGTTCCTAGAAAAATCATAACGTGTGCATAGGACTTTGCTTCATAGCAACCTGCAGTATTCTTCCTTCGCGCTCTTAGGGGCTATGCACACTACACGCAGAAGTAGCCAGGCGCCATCACTTCTTTTACCACTAACACCCCACACCGAAGAGTATTCAAGAGATTGTTGATGAGGGCATTTTCCTCTCTAGGTTTGAAAAAAAGACTGGTCGCATCAACCCAAAATGCATGCTTTAGTAATAAGGAGTGTATCCAACGTTAGAGACTTGGCTGATAGTGAGCCATCTAGGATTTCTTGTCTGCATCATCTTTGAATGAGAGGCTGGGCTTAATGTAGAAACTGAGAGACTCGTGTATATTGTTGAGCCAATGTTTGAGATTGTGGTGGAGGTTCCGAAGTATGATGAGAATGAACTGCAATTTGATAAGATTGGATTAAATACAGGCTGCAAAATGCATGATTTAATGATGTTCAGGCAGTATCATATAATGTGGGTAGTAGTTGTAGGTGTACTGGAGTAGGTTAATGTTTTACTTAACTAGTAAGACCCTCACAGATTCTGGCAGGACTGTTAGAGTAATAATAACCGCCCCCCCCCACCACCACCCTTCCCGGGGAAAAAATAATAGGTCAATGTGAAACAAGAGGTGAGAGCCACCCATCGGTTCAGGATTTGTCAGTACCTAATAAGAAAGTTAGTGATGGTGACGATCATGAAACAAGTATTCAAAGATGCATGTGAAGAATAATGCAACTGAAGATTCAGGAAATGGGTCTTATGCCACAGGAGGCAGTTTTCACAGAATTGTCTTTATTCTGGTCTCGATAAAGGTTACCACTCTATTTCCAATTCAGCATGCATCTCCTTATTGAGTGATGTGTCCATCAGATCATCCTGCTCCTTAAGACCTGAATTAGACAACTGAGTTACACACCTCAACCCTCGGGTTGCTGTAATCCTTTGCTACAATCTTTTTGTTCTTATTTGGAAAAATATTGATTTAAAAATCAGATGTTCATATGTTCACATAGGTCCCTTTGAGGCATCAAAGGAGGATCTTCAAGTCAAGTTGCCTTCATTCATTGTCATGTCAAATTGTATTTCCTAGATGTGAGTGAGGGGAGATTTCATATATATACATGAAGAATAGGGTTTCTAATTTTTGCCATATGGATCTCTGTAGGGGCACGCTAGTGCCTTCTGCTGAGATGTGATCTTAAAGGTTGTGTTTACTGTCTGTTGGAAACAGACAACTGGATCTTGCCATGTTTGGCAGAGGACGCCAGTGTTCCAAAAATATCTTGTGTGTTGCAAGAAAGTCAAGGATGCATGCTGCAGTAAGATGACAGGTTGAGTTTTAATAACATTAATTTGATTTGTGATTCAGATTTTTCGGTTTGGTGTGTAGTGACGCACCATTCATGGCAAACATAGTCATTTATGAAACCAAACAAGCAATGATGGCTAGGGGACCTGTTTGTCGCCCAATCACGTGTTGCTAAAAGTATCTAATGATAAAGCAGAATCACAGTTGCCCACCTCAAGAAATGGTTCGCCACCAATTAGAACCACAAATAATTCAACATAAATCACAAAGATCTGAGAGGCAACCAGACCAACATACACTGAAATAACGGCAAAATTGCCAGGCATAAACAAATGAAACGAGAGATGATCTTTGAATATTAGATCCCTTATTTCATATTCTTTGGAGAATTTGAATACAGCCAACGTGTTTCGCCCGTATCTGGGCTTCTTCAGGGCATCCAAGAAGACAAGCTCCTCAGTTTCATGGCTATTCCAAATGCGATATCTTTTTAATGAGACAGAAGCTATAAGGCTTGATATCACTCTGCACAAGTAAAATTGATTTAAAAGAATTAAAAAAGCTGTAATCAGCATCGCCAGTGTAAACCGTGTCCGGATCTGGCGTCGAACGTCAGTGTAACGTATGTCTCGATTTGGCAGCCCAATTTATTTATTTTTGATTTATAGCCATTTATGGATAAAATGATACGTAGATAAAGGGGGCTTAAGACCAATTAATTTCCCCAGTTGTCTTGTTGGCGTATCATTTCTGTTTTAGATTTTACACGTGTTAATAAGCAGTGAAAAGCGCACATTGATAGTGATGCAGGGTCAAGACCCCATAAGCAAATGATGTACAAGCTTCCCCAGTTATGAAAATAGTTTTCATTTCAGAGCACCTTGCAGGCTTGGAAACACTTATGGCAAATGACAACGTTTGGAGGAGCGGTGGCGATGCTGTGCCATCCGCTGCCCCACTAATCCGCCTAAGGTTGCTGCTGCCTGCCTGCGAGATTGCGACTACGCGGTCCCGCTGCAGTGTGTCTTTCAAAGCCGGCGGGGCCTTTGAAAGAGGTTGCGCATTGGGAAGGCCACATCGGGTTCCTGCACACAGGGGGGCACATATTGTGCTCCCCTGCATGCAGCCCCCGGCTGAGGGGGCAACTTCATCAGGAATTTAACAAGACAACAGTTCTGCTGAGGGTTCCCTGGATCGAAGCTGGCCAGCACCCCGCTGGCCTTCGCTAGTGTATCCCTCATTGGTTTGAACTGTGTTTTCAAAAACTGTCTAATTTCACTGTGTGTCGCTTTCCAGGAGCAAACTAAGTGGAGTAGGTCTTCCTTAACAACCCTGCATAGGCGACAGGTGTCCGGAAGCCGTTCTTATAGCCAGGGAGATAGGTGGACATTAGAAGATACCAGGCCTAGTCAATATTTTAAGAACTGCACTTTGACAATGGCTTGGCATCGTGTGGTGAAATATGTTTGTGGCGCAAGGTTTTTATTCATTTAATGTCATCCATCCATGCACTGTTTTTGATAATGAGGCCTTATCCTCAATGATGGAGCAGATTTTTAAGGCCTTTCAGACCGTCTGCTTGAATACCGGATGACTGGTGGAGGTGTCCCAGGGTTGTGTGAGCTATCTGATTTCCAACGATTCCTGTAGATAGGCCCTTGCCGGCGACAATTTGCGGTCCAGCAACTCCTTCCATAGCAGGTGATTCAATGTGTTTGACTCTGCTCTCCTGATCTTATTCCAGCATATTAAGCATGCCCGGTGCCTAGCCAATGACTGTTTAGACAACCCAAATTCCAAGTGATTCTGCACCAGTGAAGTGAGGCGCACGAGTGAGATGATTATTTTATAGGTACGTATCATTACATCGTCCAGCACGCTGGCATCCCGGCCTCTTAGGAGTTCTCTCCCATATGAGATTGTCGGTATGAGCTTTGCTTGTACTCCTTCAAGTAGGGCGTCAGGGAAGGCCCAGACAGTTTTTTCTTAACGTTTTTCAGGGTTATGGCCAGCCCCAGCCCTTTCCTTTATATCACCTCCTTCTTAGCTGTAAAGGAGCCGTTCTTATCAATGATGACCCCTAGATATGTATACTCATCCATACTTTCTATTCGGGTGCCTCCCCAAAAACATGAGTGTGTTTGTGTTTTCTTGTTATTGTACGACATAATATTGGTTTTGCCAAGTTTGATGCGAAGGCCATTGGCCGCGGAGTAGGCCTTTGAAGTGTCTAGCAACCGCTGCAGCCCCTCCTGAGTGCGACTGCCCAGAACCTCTTCGTCTGCGTAGAGGAAACTGGATATTACCGTGCCCTTAATTTTGGAGCATGGTAGGTGCAGGTTTGCAGTTGCTCTGTCAGGTCTGCTAAAAAGAGATTGAAGAGCATCTGTGCCAGAACTCACCCCTACTTTAGGCTGTGCATCGGTGAAATTTATCATGAGATGCGTTCCAGCACCTAGCTTGACTCGCACCCATGTGTCCTTATGGATCATGATAAGCATCTTCAAAACGCTTTGAGGAATTTTTTCTCGGTCCATATTATCAAAGGCCACTTTGAAGTCAATGAAACTGAAAAATAATGGTGTTTTGGTGCATTGGGCAGCATCCACTAGGATTGAGATTGCTAGTATGTTTGTTAATGTGCCTGAAAAGAGTGGTGATATAACCGAACCTCGCCATAAGACAGGCAGGGTGCCCATGCTGCTGATCTGTTTATATACCAGTGCTGGAGTAGTCTGCCCAAAGATCTGGGTCATGTTTAAACACTGCCAGGGGAATGCCATTGGTGCTTGGTGCTCCTCTCTCTGCCTTCGGCTATCTTCCTTATGATTTTGTCTGTGTCCACCTCATTGGGCTCTTTGGTTGGTGTGAGGATTGATTTCCAGAAGGTCCAGCTGGGGGCTGTTTGACTTAGGGTGGTTGAGTGTTCTTTTAAAAAAAAAAAATGTTCCAAGGTGGCTTCAGGGATATTGGAAATGATGCCTCAATGGCTCGGACGGAGGAGGTGGTTGACAGAAGCCCAGAATCTGCTGCTGTAGTTGCATTTTAAGTCCGTGTGCAGTATGGCCCAAAGGCTGTCGTCCTGTGCTCTTTTTATGGCCCATTTCAGTTTTTTTATCTGAGTTTTATGTTGCCTTAAAGCAGCCAGTGCTGCGAGGTAACCTGGTTTTTCCGCAGGATTCGCAGCATATTTGCTGTTTTTATGCTGTCTAAGTCTCCTTTCTTGTGTTGTGTTCTTTCTCTTCACAAAGGTTTTTTGAAAAGCTTTGGGTTTAATCACTTTTGCGAAGGTTTCCTGGCACGCTTCTGTGAGAGACTCCTACATTGATACTGCGTCGCTTTTTATGTCCCTAAATTCCCTAACTATATCCGCTGCAGGTAGTTGCATGAGAATAGCCAGGGTGGACGTAATGCTTTTGTGGTTTATAGTGTAAGTTATTCCCATTGTCGCCCTGATGTATTTTAAAATTGATAGTTTTGGAGAGAAGGATACCTCCTGCATGAGGTGGTCACTGCCAGTTATATCTGTAATTCGCTATGTGTCTACGTATTGAAATAATGGCAGAGTCACAGAAGTGTAATCAGAGTTGTGCTGGTTCTGTTAGAATGGTATGTAGCAGCTAGTTATGTGTATTATGCAAATTTACCATTCACCTTGCTGAAGCACAGGTGTTTGAGTCGTCCAGCAGGCGGCTTCCGATTTTTGTTTGGGACCAAATGTGTTTTTACCTAGCATGGGTATCTCCCAGAGTGTGGTTTGGGCTGCAGCAAAGGTGCTGGTGGAGAAC
Source organism: Lissotriton vulgaris (assembly GCF_964263255.1). Lineage (NCBI taxonomy): Eukaryota > Metazoa > Chordata > Amphibia > Caudata > Salamandridae > Lissotriton > Lissotriton vulgaris. The sequence continues at coordinate 439,145,366 of NC_141700.1, forward strand.
CTAGTAGATGCAGATTAAAATCCCCGGAGTTGACAAGGTGTGTGGAGTTGTCCTATTATTTGTCCCTCGTTAGTTCATGCTCTAGTTTCCTGCTGTCCATTGACTTGCTCCTTGTGTGGTCATAGGTGTTAATGAAGACTATGTCAACTGCTGTTTTATTGATTGGTATGGTGCATTTTTGTGCACTCACTCCTGGAGTTTTTACGTCCAAGGCCGTTGCAGAAGCTATGCTTGATATTGAGATGTAGGTTGCTAGGCAGGCAGTGAGATGACCATATTTCGCTAGTTTCACAGCTGAGGTAGAGAAGTTTCTGTAGCCTTGAATATGGACAGGTTTGGCGTGCCAGGTCTCCTGCAAGAGGATGAAATCAAATGACCTCAGATAGTTGTTTAGGCCCGGATCGTTCAACTTTGTAGTTCGACCATTTGTATTCTGGAAGCACATTCGAAGTAGCCCAGTGTTAGCTTAGTCTTATGGCTCAAGGGCCGAAAGTGGTCACTGGGAAGCAATTGATTGTTCTCACGACGTCCCTTGTGGTGTCGTGCGATTGCTTAATTTCAGGACATCCTGTCCTCGAGTGATTTCTGGTTGCTGATGTTTCTCTCGATTAGGAGCCCCTTGTGCCCCTTAGGACAGAGATGATTTTCTTCTGTGCCTGGGATGATCCTCTTCCAAGGCCAGGCAAGGTAGGTGGTATCCTGGCTCATACCATGGGGCGATCTTTATTCCCCACCTTCCAAAGGTAGGCTCTTGTGTGAGGGTTCTCTTTGCCACGTTCGTTGTGGTCCATGTGGTCTTACCTACTTCCATGCCTGGAGCTTCTTACAAGCTTTCAACCAGAATTGTTCTAAGGTCCTTTGTACTCAGGTCATGTTGTGCTGGGATTTCTGATAAAAGTCGAAGAATGTTGCCCCTCTATAGGACATCATGGTTCTCTCTGGTGTATTCCGGGATGAAGTTTAGCACTGTGGTGTCATCTTAGTGGTCCCCAGCAGTTCCCGAGTGATGTTCATATTCCCATTGTACACAATTTAGAGTCACTGTGATCTCTTGTGAATTTACGCCAGGTGCAGTGATTTCAAAGACACTCTTTGGTGAATTACTTTGATTAATGCAAGTATTGGGTTGGGATTCATCACATGTGCTTGTTGCTGAGTTCAGCTCAGCACCCATGTGCTACGGGCGATCGAAACTTGTCGTGGCAGTATTTGCGGGGATCATCTCAGTTGTGGAACTCCTTGTTCTTGTTTTATTTAATGACCGTTCTGCTTAACGGTACCTCTTTTCCACTAGAATTGCTAGTTGTCACAAATTGTTGACCAGGCAGTGTGCCCAGCATGCTTTCGGCTGGAGGCCTGGTGCTTGTAGCGGATGACTGTTTGCCCACCCCTTGTGGGTTTGTTGAAGTGAGAGCCTGCTCTTCCTCCAGCTTGTCCTCTTGCTCTTCCTCCGGGGATGCTTAGTGTTCCTTTTTTATTTTTTTTTATTTAAAAGATTTTATAAGTTTCCAACATGTATCGCTCAATGTTACAGCACATTTATATGGTTCATATCATAACATTTCTTATTCCTATGTTACACATTCTATAATCAACTTCTTTATACATGCACTTCCTATTTCTTATAACCAAAATTAATTTTAGGCACAAACATATTCATATATCTTTAGAGACCTTACTACGTCCACGCTAGCAATAGTTTCTAGACATTATAAGCGTCTGACAACCTTGGCTAAATCAGTACGTCAATCCCCTCTTCCATCGCTCTATAGGATTCCAGATCTTCTCCCCCAGTGCTCTAGCTCTCCGCCCCTTCTTATCATATATCCCCTTCTCTAAATTATATACAGCAAGTAACCTGGCAATCCAAGTTTGAAACGTTGGTGGAGCCTTATCCAACCAAGCCTTAGCAATGCACTGCCATAGCAACAAATATAAATTCTGTAAATTGGGTTTCGCCCTCCCCCAAGAGCCCCAACATTATTAGTTCTGGTGTCATTGCTGTTTCAATCCGTAATGATCCTTGTAAAAAGGCATTAATTGCTACTTTTAATGAGTGTAATTGTGGGCATTCTGCGAACATATGAACTTTGTCGGCATTCATTGAATTACAGCGCGGGCAGGTTATTACTGAGGTGCCACCCCATTGTGCTATTCTGGCCGGGGTGTGATATAGGGAGAACAGTGTCTTGTAGTGCTGTGCCTGTAGCGTTGCTGAGCATAACACAGTGCAACCTAAATCTAAAGAATCTTGAAAATTCTCATTAGAGGAGCCTATTTTCTCTCTCCATTTCGTAGCAAATTTTTCCCTATCATCTTTTTTAAGTGAATGTAGTTCTGCGTACAAATACCTAATCGTACAGTGATGATTATGCTCTATGTGTTCCATTATCTGGGATTGTCCAAACCCTAATGAGCCTCCCTTTTTGTTCATAAAATAGCTTCTCAGCTGCAGATATTTGAAAAAGCTCCCACCGGATAACTTATATTTTAATTGTAGCTCCTGAAACTGGAGGATACCTTCCTGGTTATGCAGATCTCCTATTTTCCTAATGCCCTTTTCCTCCCAATCTCTCATGACTGAATCCCTAAAAATATCCACAGGGAGTGACTGATTAGTGTATAAACGAGTATATCTGTTATACCTACCCAGCCCTAGTTTTTTTGCAACTGCCATCCATACTTTATATGCCGCCCTCAACGTCTTAAATCTTGTATGCTTAAAATAACTAAAGTCAACTGTATTTAACAAACAATTCGCCGCATCACCCCCCATCAGTGCACTATATACATTTACAAACCCAGTGCCATTGCCACCTCCCCCTATCATCCCCTGAAAGTATTGTAGGGCCGCCGCCCAGTAGTAGAGTCTAAGATCTGGGGCACCCCATCCCCATTTCCCTCTTGGTAGTGTAATGTGTCGATATGCTCTCCTTGTTTTCCCTTGTGCCCATATAAGTCTATTGAGGATTGACTCTAGTTTGGAAAACCATAGGTGATCAAAGAAAAGGGGAATGGCTCTAAAAATATATAGGAATTAAGGGAAGGTAACCATTTTAATAAAATTTATGCGACCCATTAAAGTTAAATGCAAGTTGTGAACTCTCTCGGTATTTGCCTTCACTTTTGCTATTAAAGGCTCCATATTTATTTCCACCATCTTTTCTAAATCCGCAGTCACCCTTATACCTAAGTAGGTTGTCTCAGGAACCACCCTAGCATCCTGATGTATTGTGTTGTTATTTTGTACTATCTGTGTCTTCCCTTTGTTAATAGAATACCCGGAGATTGCCCCAAAGTGTAATGCCTCCTGCTCAATTTCGATCATAGCCCTCCCTGGCGCTGGTGTAATAATGGCCACATCATCCGCGTAGGCGAATACCTTAAATTCCATATTATGCAGTTTGACAGGGGGAATAGAAATATTACCTGCCAACCTACGTAGTAGAGGGTCCAGGTATAAAGCGAAAAGAAGTGGGGATGCAGGGCAACCCTGTCTCGTCCCACGCCTTATTCATACTATTTCAGTATATCCTTTGTTGATCCTAACCCTGGCTGTTGGGTTTATGTATAGGGCCTGGATTGCTTTAATATATCCCTGTCCAATGCCGAACCAGGCCATCACCCTCCATAAGTAGTTCCAGGAGACCCTGTCGAAGGCCTTCTCCGCATTGAGAAAAATGGCTGCGACAGGGTCTCCTGCAACCTTCGTGGCATCAAGTAAGGTTATCATCTGTCTTGTGTGTTGGGTGGTCCCCTTCCCTGGGATAAACCCATGCTGTGAACTAGTGACCAGGTTCTCTATTATTGTACCTAATCTTTGGGCCAATGATTTTGAGTAAATCTTGGCGTCTGCGTTCATGAGAGTGATTGGCCTATAGCTTCCTGGGTCCAGTTGTGGCTTATCTTTTTTTAAGATGACTATTATATCTGCCCCTGCCCAGGAGTGTGGCACAGATAGCCCTCCTTGTGCCTGCCTAAAGGTATCATATTTACAACAAGGGGTGGTGAGGGACAGAGTCTCTGAATTAAGCAGAAAGCTCTCACCCAGTCAAGAGATCAGGGCTAGATCCAACACCGTTTTTTAGCTCACTGCACCATCCCAGTTTCAGAACCTGGCTGTATGCAAATTAGTCTGTTCCTGTCCCAGTGCATGATGGGAACAGGGCAAACCAAACTACAAAAGCCAATTCTTACACTGGGAAGGAAACAAGCTCCCGGGGACCGGTTTCTGGCATTACAGCCGTCTTCGGCCCGGTTTGCTTGAATCCTGATGGTGCAATGAGCAAGGGTCTCACATCTGAGAATACCCTTCCACGCTTAGGGTGGACAAAAATATTTACAACAAGGGGTGGTGAGGGACAGAGTCTCTGAATTAAGCAGAAAGCTCTCACCCAGTCAAGAGATCAGGGCTAGATCCAACACCGTTTTTTAGCTCACTGCACCATCCCAGTTTCAGAACCTGGCTGTATGCAAATTAGTCTGTTCCTGTCCCAGTGCATGATGGGAACAGGGCAAACCAAACTACAAAAGCCAATTCTTACACTGGGAAGGAAACAAGCTCCCGGGGACCGGTTTCTGGCATTACAGCCGTCTTCGGCCCGGTTTGCTTGAATCCTGATGGTGCAATGAGCAAGGGTCTCACATCTGAGAATACCCTTCCACGCTTAGGGTGGACAAAAATATTTACAACAAGGGGTGGTGAGGGACAGAGTCTCTGAATTAAGCAGAAAGCTCTCACCCAGTCAAGAGATCAGGGCTAGATCCAACACCGTTTTTTAGCTCACTGCACCATCCCAGTTTCAGAACCTGGCTGTATGCAAATTAGTCTGTTCCTGTCCCAGTGCATGATGGGAACAGGGCAAACCAAACTACAAAAGCCAATTCTTACACTGGGAAGGAAACAAGCTCCCGGGGACCGGTTTCTGGCATTACAGCCGTCTTCGGCCCGGTTTGCTTGAATCCTGATGGTGCAATGAGCAAGGGTCTCACATCTGAGAATACCCTTCCACGCTTAGGGTGGACAAAAATATTTACAACAAGGGGTGGTGAGGGACAGAGTCTCTGAATTAAGCAGAAAGCTCTCACCCAGTCAAGAGATCAGGGCTAGATCCAACACCGTTTTTTAGCTCACTGCACCATCCCAGTTTCAGAACCTGGCTGTATGCAAATTAGTCTGTTCCTGTCCCAGTGCATGATGGGAACAGGGCAAACCAAACTACAAAAGCCAATTCTTACACTGGGAAGGAAACAAGCTCCCGGGGACCGGTTTCTGGCATTACAGCCGTCTTCGGCCCGGTTTGCTTGAATCCTGATGGTGCAATGAGCAAGGGTCTCACATCTGAGAATACCCTTCCACGCTTAGGGTGGACAAAAATATTTACAACAAGGGGTGGTGAGGGACAGAGTCTCTGAATTAAGCAGAAAGCTCTCACCCAGTCAAGAGATCAGGGCTAGATCCAACACCGTTTTTTAGCTCACTGCACCATCCCAGTTTCAGAACCTGGCTGTATGCAAATTAGTCTGTTCCTGTCCCAGTGCATGATGGGAACAGGGCAAACCAAACTACAAAAGCCAATTCTTACACTGGGAAGGAAACAAGCTCCCGGGGACCGGTTTCTGGCATTACAGCCGTCTTCGGCCCGGTTTGCTTGAATCCTGATGGTGCAATGAGCAAGGGTCTCACATCTGAGAATACCCTTCCACGCTTAGGGTGGACAAAAATATTTACAACAAGGGGTGGTGAGGGACAGAGTCTCTGAATTAAGCAGAAAGCTCTCACCCAGTCAAGAGATCAGGGCTAGATCCAACACCGTTTTTTAGCTCACTGCACCATCCCAGTTTCAGAACCTGGCTGTATGCAAATTAGTCTGTTCCTGTCCCAGTGCATGATGGGAACAGGGCAAACCAAACTACAAAAGCCAATTCTTACACTGGGAAGGAAACAAGCTCCCGGGGACCGGTTTCTGGCATTACAGCCGTCTTCGGCCCGGTTTGCTTGAATCCTGATGGTGCAATGAGCAAGGGTCTCACATCTGAGAATACCCTTCCACGCTTAGGGTGGACAAAAATATTTACAACAAGGGGTGGTGAGGGACAGAGTCTCTGAATTAAGCAGAAAGCTCTCACCCAGTCAAGAGATCAGGGCTAGATCCAACACCGTTTTTTAGCTCACTGCACCATCCCAGTTTCAGAACCTGGCTGTATGCAAATTAGTCTGTTCCTGTCCCAGTGCATGATGGGAACAGGGCAAACCAAACTACAAAAGCCAATTCTTACACTGGGAAGGAAACAAGCTCCCGGGGACCGGTTTCTGGCATTACAGCCGTCTTCGGCCCGGTTTGCTTGAATCCTGATGGTGCAATGAGCAAGGGTCTCACATCTGAGAATACCCTTCCACGCTTAGGGTGGACAAAAATATTTACAACAAGGGGTGGTGAGGGACAGAGTCTCTGAATTAAGCAGAAAGCTCTCACCCAGTCAAGAGATCAGGGCTAGATCCAACACCGTTTTTTAGCTCACTGCACCATCCCAGTTTCAGAACCTGGCTGTATGCAAATTAGTCTGTTCCTGTCCCAGTGCATGATGGGAACAGGGCAAACCAAACTACAAAAGCCAATTCTTACACTGGGAAGGAAACAAGCTCCCGGGGACCGGTTTCTGGCATTACAGCCGTCTTCGGCCCGGTTTGCTTGAATCCTGATGGTGCAATGAGCAAGGGTCTCACATCTGAGAATACCCTTCCACGCTTAGGGTGGACAAAAATATTTACAACAAGGGGTGGTGAGGGACAGAGTCTCTGAATTAAGCAGAAAGCTCTCACCCAGTCAAGAGATCAGGGCTAGATCCAACACCGTTTTTTAGCTCACTGCACCATCCCAGTTTCAGAACCTGGCTGTATGCAAATTAGTCTGTTCCTGTCCCAGTGCATGATGGGAACAGGGCAAACCAAACTACAAAAGCCAATTCTTACACTGGGAAGGAAACAAGCTCCCGGGGACCGGTTTCTGGCATTACAGCCGTCTTCGGCCCGGTTTGCTTGAATCCTGATGGTGCAATGAGCAAGGGTCTCACATCTGAGAATACCCTTCCACGCTTAGGGTGGACAAAAATATTTACAACAAGGGGTGGTGAGGGACAGAGTCTCTGAATTAAGCAGAAAGCTCTCACCCAGTCAAGAGATCAGGGCTAGATCCAACACCGTTTTTTAGCTCACTGCACCATCCCAGTTTCAGAACCTGGCTGTATGCAAATTAGTCTGTTCCTGTCCCAGTGCATGATGGGAACAGGGCAAACCAAACTACAAAAGCCAATTCTTACACTGGGAAGGAAACAAGCTCCCGGGGACCGGTTTCTGGCATTACAGCCGTCTTCGGCCCGGTTTGCTTGAATCCTGATGGTGCAATGAGCAAGGGTCTCACATCTGAGAATACCCTTCCACGCTTAGGGTGGACAAAAATATTTACAACAAGGGGTGGTGAGGGACAGAGTCTCTGAATTAAGCAGAAAGCTCTCACCCAGTCAAGAGATCAGGGCTAGATCCAACACCGTTTTTTAGCTCACTGCACCATCCCAGTTTCAGAACCTGGCTGTATGCAAATTAGTCTGTTCCTGTCCCAGTGCATGATGGGAACAGGGCAAACCAAACTACAAAAGCCAATTCTTACACTGGGAAGGAAACAAGCTCCCGGGGACCGGTTTCTGGCATTACAGCCGTCTTCGGCCCGGTTTGCTTGAATCCTGATGGTGCAATGAGCAAGGGTCTCACATCTGAGAATACCCTTCCACGCTTAGGGTGGACAAAAATATTTACAACAAGGGGTGGTGAGGGACAGAGTCTCTGAATTAAGCAGAAAGCTCTCACCCAGTCAAGAGATCAGGGCTAGATCCAACACCGTTTTTTAGCTCACTGCACCATCCCAGTTTCAGAACCTGGCTGTATGCAAATTAGTCTGTTCCTGTCCCAGTGCATGATGGGAACAGGGCAAACCAAACTACAAAAGCCAATTCTTACACTGGGAAGGAAACAAGCTCCCGGGGACCGGTTTCTGGCATTACAGCCGTCTTCGGCCCGGTTTGCTTGAATCCTGATGGTGCAATGAGCAAGGGTCTCACATCTGAGAATACCCTTCCACGCTTAGGGTGGACAAAAATATTTACAACAAGGGGTGGTGAGGGACAGAGTCTCTGAATTAAGCAGAAAGCTCTCACCCAGTCAAGAGATCAGGGCTAGATCCAACACCGTTTTTTAGCTCACTGCACCATCCCAGTTTCAGAACCTGGCTGTATGCAAATTAGTCTGTTCCTGTCCCAGTGCATGATGGGAACAGGGCAAACCAAACTACAAAAGCCAATTCTTACACTGGGAAGGAAACAAGCTCCCGGGGACCGGTTTCTGGCATTACAGCCGTCTTCGGCCCGGTTTGCTTGAATCCTGATGGTGCAATGAGCAAGGGTCTCACATCTGAGAATACCCTTCCACGCTTAGGGTGGACAAAAATATTTACAACAAGGGGTGGTGAGGGACAGAGTCTCTGAATTAAGCAGAAAGCTCTCACCCAGTCAAGAGATCAGGGCTAGATCCAACACCGTTTTTTAGCTCACTGCACCATCCCAGTTTCAGAACCTGGCTGTATGCAAATTAGTCTGTTCCTGTCCCAGTGCATGATGGGAACAGGGCAAACCAAACTACAAAAGCCAATTCTTACACTGGGAAGGAAACAAGCTCCCGGGGACCGGTTTCTGGCATTACAGCCGTCTTCGGCCCGGTTTGCTTGAATCCTGATGGTGCAATGAGCAAGGGTCTCACATCTGAGAATACCCTTCCACGCTTAGGGTGGACAAAAATATTTACAACAAGGGGTGGTGAGGGACAGAGTCTCTGAATTAAGCAGAAAGCTCTCACCCAGTCAAGAGATCAGGGCTAGATCCAACACCGTTTTTTAGCTCACTGCACCATCCCAGTTTCAGAACCTGGCTGTATGCAAATTAGTCTGTTCCTGTCCCAGTGCATGATGGGAACAGGGCAAACCAAACTACAAAAGCCAATTCTTACACTGGGAAGGAAACAAGCTCCCGGGGACCGGTTTCTGGCATTACAGCCGTCTTCGGCCCGGTTTGCTTGAATCCTGATGGTGCAATGAGCAAGGGTCTCACATCTGAGAATACCCTTCCACGCTTAGGGTGGACAAAAATATTTACAACAAGGGGTGGTGAGGGACAGAGTCTCTGAATTAAGCAGAAAGCTCTCACCCAGTCAAGAGATCAGGGCTAGATCCAACACCGTTTTTTAGCTCACTGCACCATCCCAGTTTCAGAACCTGGCTGTATGCAAATTAGTCTGTTCCTGTCCCAGTGCATGATGGGAACAGGGCAAACCAAACTACAAAAGCCAATTCTTACACTGGGAAGGAAACAAGCTCCCGGGGACCGGTTTCTGGCATTACAGCCGTCTTCGGCCCGGTTTGCTTGAATCCTGATGGTGCAATGAGCAAGGGTCTCACATCTGAGAATACCCTTCCACGCTTAGGGTGGACAAAAATATTTACAACAAGGGGTGGTGAGGGACAGAGTCTCTGAATTAAGCAGAAAGCTCTCACCCAGTCAAGAGATCAGGGCTAGATCCAACACCGTTTTTTAGCTCACTGCACCATCCCAGTTTCAGAACCTGGCTGTATGCAAATTAGTCTGTTCCTGTCCCAGTGCATGATGGGAACAGGGCAAACCAAACTACAAAAGCCAATTCTTACACTGGGAAGGAAACAAGCTCCCGGGGACCGGTTTCTGGCATTACAGCCGTCTTCGGCCCGGTTTGCTTGAATCCTGATGGTGCAATGAGCAAGGGTCTCACATCTGAGAATACCCTTCCACGCTTAGGGTGGACAAAAATATTTACAACAAGGGGTGGTGAGGGACAGAGTCTCTGAATTAAGCAGAAAGCTCTCACCCAGTCAAGAGATCAGGGCTAGATCCAACACCGTTTTTTAGCTCACTGCACCATCCCAGTTTCAGAACCTGGCTGTATGCAAATTAGTCTGTTCCTGTCCCAGTGCATGATGGGAACAGGGCAAACCAAACTACAAAAGCCAATTCTTACACTGGGAAGGAAACAAGCTCCCGGGGACCGGTTTCTGGCATTACAGCCGTCTTCGGCCCGGTTTGCTTGAATCCTGATGGTGCAATGAGCAAGGGTCTCACATCTGAGAATACCCTTCCACGCTTAGGGTGGACAAAAATATTTACAACAAGGGGTGGTGAGGGACAGAGTCTCTGAATTAAGCAGAAAGCTCTCACCCAGTCAAGAGATCAGGGCTAGATCCAACACCGTTTTTTAGCTCACTGCACCATCCCAGTTTCAGAACCTGGCTGTATGCAAATTAGTCTGTTCCTGTCCCAGTGCATGATGGGAACAGGGCAAACCAAACTACAAAAGCCAATTCTTACACTGGGAAGGAAACAAGCTCCCGGGGACCGGTTTCTGGCATTACAGCCGTCTTCGGCCCGGTTTGCTTGAATCCTGATGGTGCAATGAGCAAGGGTCTCACATCTGAGAATACCCTTCCACGCTTAGGGTGGACAAAAATATTTACAACAAGGGGTGGTGAGGGACAGAGTCTCTGAATTAAGCAGAAAGCTCTCACCCAGTCAAGAGATCAGGGCTAGATCCAACACCGTTTTTTAGCTCACTGCACCATCCCAGTTTCAGAACCTGGCTGTATGCAAATTAGTCTGTTCCTGTCCCAGTGCATGATGGGAACAGGGCAAACCAAACTACAAAAGGACAGACTGATTTGCATATAGCCAGGTTCTGAGCTGGGATGGGGCAGTGAGATAAATAACGGTGATGGATCAAGCCCTGATCTTTGGACTGGGTAAGAGTGGTCTGCTCAATTCAGACACTCTGTTCATCACCACCCCCTTTTGTAAATCGATTTTGGCCACTATAGGTGTGGCAGGGTATACTCAGACATGAGTCCCTTTCTCACTGCTCCATCAGGATTCAAGCAAGCCGGGCCGAAGAGGCTGAAATGCCAGAAACCGGTCCCCGGTAGCTTGTCTCCTTTCTGGTAAAGAATTGGCTTGGTAGTTTAGTCTGCCCTGTTCCCATGATGCACTGGGCCAGGGACAGACTGATTTGCATATAGCCAGGTTCTGAGCTGGGATGGGGCAGTGAGATAAATAACGGTGATGGATCAAGCCCTGATCTTTGGACTGGGTAAGAGTGGTCTGCTCAATTCAGACACTCTGTTCATCACCACCCCCTTTTGTAAATCGATTTTGGCCACTATAGGTGTGGCAGGGTATACTCAGACATGAGTCCCTTTCTCACTGCTCCATCAGGATTCAAGCAAGCCGGGCCGAAGAGGCTGAAATGCCAGAAACCGGTCCCCGGTAGCTTGTCTCCTTTCTGGTAAAGAATTGGCTTGGTAGTTTAGTCTGCCCTGTTCCCATGATGCACTGGGCCAGGGACAGACTGATTTGCATATAGCCAGGTTCTGAGCTGGGATGGGGCAGTGAGATAAATAACGGTGATGGATCAAGCCCTGATCTTTGGACTGGGTAAGAGTGGTCTGCTCAATTCAGACACTCTGTTCATCACCACCCCCTTTTGTAAATCGATTTTGGCCACTATAGGTGTGGCAGGGTATACTCAGACATGAGTCCCTTTCTCACTGCTCCATCAGGATTCAAGCAAGCCGGGCCGAAGAGGCTGAAATGCCAGAAACCGGTCCCCGGTAGCTTGTCTCCTTTCTGGTAAAGAATTGGCTTGGTAGTTTAGTCTGCCCTGTTCCCATGATGCACTGGGCCAGGGACAGACTGATTTGCATATAGCCAGGTTCTGAGCTGGGATGGGGCAGTGAGATAAATAACGGTGATGGATCAAGCCCTGATCTTTGGACTGGGTAAGAGTGGTCTGCTCAATTCAGACACTCTGTTCATCACCACCCCCTTTTGTAAATCGATTTTGGCCACTATAGGTGTGGCAGGGTATACTCAGACATGAGTCCCTTTCTCACTGCTCCATCAGGATTCAAGCAAGCCGGGCCGAAGAGGCTGAAATGCCAGAAACCGGTCCCCGGTAGCTTGTCTCCTTTCTGGTAAAGAATTGGCTTGGTAGTTTAGTCTGCCCTGTTCCCATGATGCACTGGGCCAGGGACAGACTGATTTGCATATAGCCAGGTTCTGAGCTGGGATGGGGCAGTGAGATAAATAACGGTGATGGATCAAGCCCTGATCTTTGGACTGGGTAAGAGTGGTCTGCTCAATTCAGACACACTGTTCATCACCACCCCCTTTTGTAAATCGATTGCCTAAAGGTATCATGCATTTCCTTTCCCAGGATATTCCAGAAGGTTCTATAAAATTCTCCTGGGATTTGATCCGGGCCCGAAGCTTTTCCACAGGGAAGTCTCTTCAAGACATCTTGGATTTCTTGCATTGTTAACTCCTGATCTAACTCATCTCTTCCCTCCTCTGACAATTCTGGGTGTGGCAGATCTGATAGGTATTCCTGGGTCTCTGTGTTATTTTCAACGGGGCCCTGGTCATATAGTTTTTCGTAGAAGATCCTAAAGACCTCTCTAACTTCTTCCACCTTATTTACGACTCCACCCAACCTATCCTTTATTTCTTTTATTTCCCCACGTGCCGAGCTTTGCCTTGCTCTAATTGCTAGCAAATGGCCGGTCCTCTCACTATATTCGGAACATTTTTCTTTCTTGGAGCGATAGTTTCCCGCAGCCTTCCCTGCTATACTTTCACTTGCTTCTGCCCTAGCTGTCTCAATCATTAGTAAAATGTTCTCTAAAGGGTCCTGTTTGACTATAGCCTCAATGAGTAATTCCTCCAACTCCGCCACTTTTTTAATCCTTTTGACAATCTTTTCCCTTTCCATCATATTCCTATGTAGAGTGTAACTCAGCGTCTCCCCCCTTGCTGCGGCCTTAAATACATCCCAAGTTGTGCCCGTCGAAGCTGTTCCTCTGTTTATTTCCCAAAAGAGTACAATCCATACCTGCATATGCTTAATATAGCCTTCTTCCTTAAGAAGTCCTCTCTCAAAGGTCCACGTTTGTTCCTTCCTTATTTTCTTGCTGAGGGCTATTGTTAGAATGAGTGGGTTGTGATCTGACAGTATTCTTGGTGTCCTGACCACCTGACTACAGCTTACCAGGGAGCTTGAAATAAAAAAATAATCTAACCTGGCAACCATCCTATGGGGCGCTGAGTAATACGTACTCCCTGTACCAAGTGGGTTGTTCCGTGCCCATAAGTCCACTAGTGCGTTGTTGCGTGCCAAATTCCCAATCGCCAGACAGGTCTTCCTCTTCCTTCCCCTATATGCCCCCCACCCGGCATACCCAGCCCATCAATTCCATTAATATTGAAGTCCCCGCAACAAATTACTGGCTCTGGCCAGAGTGAGAGCTCTGCATCTAAAAATTCAAATATATCTGGTTCGTCATCTGTGGATCCGTAAACAGAGACTATAGTACATTTCCCTGCATCCGTTTCACCCTCCACCATCACCCATCTACCCCATTGATCTTCCCTTTTCCTGATAAACCTGACCCCACCTTTCTTAGCTAATCTAGCCACCCCTCTTGTCTTGGTCCATTGTCCCGTGTAGGCCAATACATCAAAGCCTATCTGATCCAGCATCAATTTGTTCTTTCCCTCTACATGAGTCTCCTGTAGACAGATCACATCTAATTTTAATACTCAAGCATAGCAGCCACTTTCAACCTTTTGCCTTGGTCATTCAGGCCACAAACATTTATAGTGGCGATCCTCAGCGCCATATTTGGTTATGTTTTTCCTTTCTTACTACCAGCTTCCCTCTGAGCCTACAATATGCATTCATCCCCAAATACTTGCAATCTCCGTCATTGTGCTGTAACAGTTCTGACAAAGCCACCACCCCCACCACCATCCCCCCCACCTCCCACCCCTGACCCCCCACCCTGTTTGAAACCCTCCCCCCCCTTACTACAGGCAAATAGGGCATTCATGACCTATATGTAGCTGCTGTAGTCTGTAGTGTTGCCTCCCTCTCCTTCCTTTTTCCAATATAGAAGCTAACTTCAGCTTTTATTTGTGTTGCTTCTTCCCTACGTTGCCCTGCCCCTTTCGACTCTGTAAGCTCGGCTAGAAATTGGCTGGCTTTTATTTCTGACTGAAACATCTTAACCTCCCCTCCAGTTATAACTTTTAATCTTGCTGGATATAGAAGATAAGCCTCTGAGCCTTGAGCTTGAAAGGGTGCAATTAACTGCCTAAGGCGCCACCTCCTCTCAACTGTAACGTGGCAGAAATCTGGTCTTGAGAAAAGGGTGACTCCCTCAACCGTTTTCTTAGCATCCGGTCTGGCTTTGACCATAATCTCCTGTCTAGCTAAGAAGTTTCCCAAAAAGACTAGCATTGCCCTGGGTAGATTGTCCTGGTTACAATCCCTTCTCTTCCTAAGTGTGAGCGGGAATCTGTGTGGTCCCTGAACCTCGGTCTCCCACTGCCAATGTGAATCAGGGAATGCTCCCTTAAGTAGCTTAATGACATATCCTCTGGGATCCTGCCCTTCCACCCCTTCTGCCAAACCTAAAAGTCTAACGTTATTCCGCCTCTGGCGGTTTTCAAAATCCTCCATCTTCCATTGAAGATCCTCCACTCGTTTCTCCTGATCTACTTTGAAGGTCTGCCAATCCGTTGCGTCATCTTCCAACCTGCCAGTTCTCTCCTCCACTTGGGTCACTCTTTCTTCAACTTCTTCGTACCTCCTGCTCATCTTCCTTAGTGTGCCTTGAATCTTTTTCGTTGCTTGCCTTGCTCTTCGGCTTTCTGCCCTAGCTTCCCCCTGCATTTGTTTTAAGGTGCCAAATAGTAAGTCTAATGTAGCGTGTTGTGGGGATGCACCCTTCATATTCTCTGTGGCTACCTTTTGCATTGTATTGCTCTCTTGGTACACCTTTGAGGTAGCTGAGTAATCCCACAGCAGTTTTTTACTTGGGCTAGAGGGGGAGGCACCCCCTGCCTTGCCGCCGGCTTCCTTCTTTTCTGCGTGCCTCCCCCCCCCCCCCCCCCCCCCCCCCCCGAGCCTGTATAGCTTAAATCCGAGTCAGAGACAGAACTCTCTCAGGTGTAGCTTCCTCCCTCGCTAGATGTTGTATAGTCCGTTTCTTCATTCACTGAAAAGAATTTGTCCAACTCGGGGGAGCCCCCACCTCTGACCTCTCTGTTCTCATCCTGTTCCTTTTGTAGGTCAAGACTCACCAGGCTCCCCCAATTTGCCTGAGCAGACTGCCTGTCCCTCAGCCCCGCCTCCACTTGTAATATGGCATCCAGCATCTGTACATTATTAGAGTTCTCCCCCATGTGGGGCACTGTTTCGGCCTCTCCCCCTTCTGCCCCCTCCAGCACACTCCCGCTCACCTCCTGTATGCTGACAGTATACGTTGTTGTTGCCTGGTAGTTTTCCGCCGAAGGCGTGGGATTTGGAGGCATCTCTTCCCCGTGCGGTTGCTGAGAGACCACGACGCTTGCGTCCTCGAGGACGGCTTCCGCTATTCCGGCGTCTTTGTCTTTGTGTGCTGGGTGTTCCAGATCAACGCCGGCAGCCGACTTCGGAGAGAATGCCTCTGTAAGAGTAGGTTGTCTGAGCATAGTTCCTTTAGGGCCAGTGGCATTAATCGATTGTTTACTTATGACCTGTTTGGCCAAGGGGGTTTCTTTATCCTGTTTTCGTATTTTCGGGGTAGCCAGCGCACCTTCGCCTGCATTATGTATCGGCTCCAGCTTTTTTGCCTTTTCTATTTTCTTCGTTTGCACTCTTGCTGCCGCGCTGGTCCCTGGTGCTCCCCACTTGCTGCTGGTTAGGGTCCTCGTGTTATTCCCAGGTATTAAGCCATCAAGTTGGTCCTGTTGGTCCTTCGCCTTCGTTGCGCTAGCTGGCGGGGGGAGTTTCTCTTTCATCTTCTCCTGTCTCAAACGGTGCGGCATTGCCCCGTGAGCTCTGGAAAAGCTGTAGCAAAGTCTTTCCCACCAGGTTTTTGCAGTTGGGAGTGCAGAAAATCCTCCTTGTTTTCGCTGCTGCACAAAGCGTATGAGGTTCTCCGCTTGAGTCTGTATGTAGCCGTAGGTCAGCAACATTCCTAGGTTACAACTCGAGCATCAGGAGAGGGAGTGAAATGCGACTGTCCACTACAGTCCACTAGCGGCCATCTTGCCGCAACAGGATGCTTGGTGTTCCATTCAGTTTGGTCTTGCTGTTGAGATAAAGAGGGGGTACACTGTCTCTTAATCAATCTTTTTTTTATTCTGTCCCTTTCTCCTTTGTGTCTGCTGGAATTGTATCTTATGCTCCTGGCCTTGTATGGACTAGGATAAGGAGCTGCTTTGTCTGCCGTCGGGTGCGACGTTGTATCGTCCGGAGTTGTACAATAGCCTCCCCTGCCTATGTTTGGTGTCTCGCTGTTTGAGGCCTCGGTGTTCTCTGAGATCATTGATGACAGTTTGGCTGGATTTGCGGTCCCACTGGGGACTATGGCAGTTGGATGAAGCCTTATGTTGACCCTGTGGGTGGTTAAATTGTAATCTGTAGATTTCACTAGTTTGTTGTACTTCCGGTGCCTGTTGACCTTGTTTAAAGCCAGTTATAAAATCATTCAGCATTATAAGAAGAGTTGACAGCTCGTTAACTAGGTTAGTGCAGGGGCAGTTTATTTCGGTGAACGTGATGTCAGATTGGACCTGTTTGATCAGGTAGTTTATCCCTCCAGATTATTATCAATCCCGACCACAAAGACAGCAAAAGTATTGAGAAGTGAAGGTTGAATGTCCATCTTATTTGATTGGTACTGTAGTGCCTCCACAGATAACTGTACCGTGTTCAGGATGAACATAAATTGTTCGGGCTTGGTTGTTGATTCCCTGCCTGCCTCTGATTTGCTGTCTTCCTGTTAGTGATTAAGGCTGGGTTGCCGAAGAGTCTGAAGTGGTTGCTCAGAACCCTGTGAGTGGGTAAATGCAGCAAAAGAGGGCCCCTAGATAGAACTGATAAGAGGTAGGAAAATCAAGGTAACACAATCAAAATGACAAAGAACAAGGTTTCCTACCTATATATTTTTAATTGGCGGAATCTCTCACCATATCATAAGTACACAGCCATATATTGGACAAATAAACAAAAGTTTGTAAAAAATCTTACTTTTATGATTTTTTTAATGTTTATATAAAAAAAAGTATTTATAGGATTTATTTTCAAACACTTACATTCTTATATGTAGCAAGATAACGAAACTGTGGATCAGACACCAAAAGAAATTATTTACCCTTCTGGTCATGCAAACCTCACATAACCTCTTTCATTAACCACTAAAACAAAAAAACAGGATATAACGACATCTGAAGAACAAGAAATGTTAAGTATCTGAGAGGGTCTAGAAAGACAATTAGTTCTTTCATTAGAGCAGTAATAGTGTCATTTCTCCGAGTGTTGCAGGTTAACACATTCTCAAATAAACCTATTTATACATTCCAAACGGTAGCTAAGTATAATGGTCCTCTCGTCTTGTCTTCAGAGGCTGCGCTAGCGCTTGTTTCCGTGTAGACCCTAGAATCCTGGCCGCACCTTCCTCAGGGTGCTAAAAACGTTGAATGAGTCAAGAGTCTTGGTGCCCACAGTAAAACACAACGTCTGGGCGCTAATAGATCAAACCTATTTAATGAGCGAACAATGATCTAACCTTATCCACAGTATGGCATAAGTATCCCTTAGCTGGAATATAGAAGACTTTCCTTAACAGCACTGGTAATGCCATTCTGGAAGTATCTCAGGTAGCGTAAATAGATGTCAAGATGCTCCGAACTTTGCAGATGACTAGAGTCAGCATCTATCTACTTAGAGTTCCTGAAACACAGAGGTACACCTTGCATTGTCTGAAATAGATACAGGGGTGGATCTACAGCTTCAATCTTGTCTGAGTACTGTGGGTTGGTTGCCAGTATTTTTTCTTCTCATTCTGGGGTTTTAAAGTAAGAGAGTGCTTCACAGTCCTTTTCTTCTGCGTCTTCTGTGCCTATGAAAGGTCCTAGGGGTGACGCCCCTGGGCTGCCAGGTGGAGGTTAGGAGTTCAAAGTGCAGTAGGTGTTACTTATGCTGATAGGGCCAGTTGGACCCTTCTTCAGAGGAGTTATTTTATTGTACAGTATGTTTGCATGCTCAAAGTGTTCCCATTGCCTTCTTCTTGGTAATTATGCTGGCTGTCTGATTTGAGCTTTTTTGTCCTTGAGGTAGTTGTCAGCCCTTCTGGTCTTCAACATTCCTCATTACTGTTTGGTGTTACCTTGGAGGAGCTTAGATGTCGTCCTGGGGAGCTTGACTTAGGTTTGCGGGTCCCAGGCAAGGGGAGATGATCCAGAGCTGCTTCTGTGCCAGTCTTCCCCTATCTCGACAACTAGCTATTGAAGGTGGACTCGCTCGCCCCAGTCTGTTAACTCCCTCCTCCAGACTAAGGCGGACATCCTGAATTCGCTGGGTTCACTATCAATGTGCTAAAGTCGCCCCTGACTCCCTCTCAGATGTTCCCTTTCATCGAAGCTGTTCTGGACACTGCGGTTTTAGGCTTATGCTCCTGAGCGGCGAGTCCAGGATATTCAGGCTATGATTTCGATCTTTCAACCTCTATCCTGGATTTTGGTGCAATGCCTTTGAGGCTGCTGGACCTCATGGCCTTCTGCATCTTGTTTGTGACACATGCTTGTTGGTATGTGCAGGCTCTGCTGTGGGAACTGACGTTCCAGTGGGTGCAGCATCAGGGAAATCTCTCCAACATGGTCCAAATCTCAATGGGAACTGAGAACGACCTGCAGTGGTGCTTAACAAACTGCAATTGGGTCAGCCGCAGACCTCTCCCCTTTCCCCAACCAGATCTGACAGTGGTGAAAGATGCGTCACATTTGGGATGGGGCGGCCATCTGGGAGAGGTGGACATCAGAGGCCTCTGGTCTTTGGCAGGATCTGGACTCAACATCAACCTTCTGGAGCTCCAGGCGATCTGGCTGCATTAAAAGCCTTTCTACCCTCCATCAAGGGAAGGATACTACAACAACGCCATGTGCTACTGCAACAAACAGTACGGGGAGGGCTAGTGCAACCCTTTGTCAAGTGCCCCTGCATCTATGGACATGACTGGAATGCCAGGTCCTTTCCCTGGTGGTTCAACAACTGGCGGCCCTCTGAACGCCAGTGAAGTCGAATTTAGCTGTTGATGCCTAGCAGATAAGGCAACTCCATCTGGAGGTGGCCTCTTCCAAGAATGGGAGAGGCTTGGTTAGATCTGTTTGTTACGAAAATATGACGTTATCCCGCAGACAAACAGCCCGCATACCATCAGTCCGCAAAAATAATCCCGCATGTACTATTAGTCCGCAAATTAAAAGAACGAAAACTTTTAGAACGAATATGCCTTTAGCATGCATGCCATTACAACGTAAAGGCATGCATGTTGAAGGTATACTCGTTGTAAAAGTTGTAAAGGTAAGTAAAAGTACACTACCCTACACTACACTACCCTACACTCTAATGTAGTACCCCTGCACCACCCACTCTTGACACAGTCCTTTTTCTACATTTACACTACCCAGCACGACCCCCCAACACTACCATAAAGCACTTTACTTCCCTGCACAAACACTACAACAGTACCTTAATACACTACCCCCAGCTTGACCCTACACAAACACTACAGTACTACACTAAACAACTACACCCCAGCATGACCCTACACTACACAAACACTACAACACTACCCTAAACCACTACACCCCAGCATGACCCTACACTACACAAACACTACAACACTACCCTAAACCCTAAAACACTACCCCCAGCATGACCCTACACTACACAAACACTACAACACTACCATAAACCCTAAAACACTACACCCCAGCATGACCCTACACTACACAAACACTACAACACTACCTTAAACCGTAAAACACTACCCCTGCATGACCCTACACTACAACACTACCCAAAAACCTAAAACACTACCCCCAGCATGACCCTATACTACAACACTACCCAAATCCCTACAACACTAACCCCAGCTTGACCCTACACTACACAAACACTACAACACTACCCTAAACCCTAAAACACTACACCCCAGCATGCCCTACACTACACAAACACTACAACACTACCCTAAACCCTAAAACACTACCCCTGCATGGCCCTACACTACAACACTACCCAAAACCCTAAAACACTACCCCCAGCATGACCCTATACTACAACACTACCAAAACCCTAAAACACTAACCCCAGCATGACCCTACACTACACAAACACTACAACACCACCCTAAACCCTACACCCCAGCATAGCCCTACACTACACAAACACTACAACACTACCCTAAACCCTAAAACACTACACCCCAGCATGACCCTACACTACACAAACACTACAACACTACCCTAAACCCAAAAACACTACCCCTGCATGATCCAACAATACAACACTACCCGCAGCATGACCCTATACTACAACACTACTTAAAACCCTAAAACACTACACCCCAGCATGACCCTACACTACACAAACACTACAACACTACCCTAAACCACTACACCCCAGCATGACCCTACACTAACACTACAACACTCCCCTAAACTCTAAAACACTACACCCCAGCATGACCCTACACTAACACTACAACACTACCCTAAACCCTAAAACACTACACCCCAGAATGACCCTACACTACACAAACACTACAACACTACCCAAAACCCGAAAACACTACCCCTGCATGACCCTGCACTACAACACTACCCAAAACCCTAAAACACTAACCCCAGCATGACCCCATACTACAACACTACCCAAAACCCTAAAACACTAACCCCAGCATGACCCTACACTACACAAACACTACCCTAAACCCTAAAACACTACACCCCAGCATGACCCTACACTACACAAACACTACAACACTACCCGAAACCCTAAAACACTACCCCTGCATGACCCTACACTACAACACTAGCCAAAACCCTAAAACACTACCCCCAGCATGACCATATACTACAACACTACCCAAAACCCTAAAACACTAACCCCAGCATGACCCTACACTACACAAACACCACAACACTAGCCTAAACCCTAAAACAGTACACCCCAACATGACTCTACAGTACACAAACACTACCCTAAACCCTACAACACTACCCCTGCATGACCCTACACTACAACACTACCCAAAACCCTAAAACACTACCCCCAGCATGACCCTACACTACACAAACACTACAACACTACCCTAAACCCTAAAACACTACACCCCAGCATGACCCTACACTACACAAACACTACAACACTACCCTGAACCAAAAAACACTACCCCTGTATGATCCTACACTACAACACTACCCAAAACCCTAAAACACTAACCCCAGCATGACCCTACACTACACAAACACTACAACACTACCCTTAAACCCTAAAACACTACACCCCAGCATGGCCCTACACTAACACTACAACACTACCCTAAACCCTAAAACACTACACCCCAGCATGACCCTACACTACACAAACACTACAACACTACCCTAAACCCAAAAACACTACCCCTGCATGATCCTACACTACAACACTACCCGAAACCCTAAAACACTACCTCCAGCATGACCCTACACTTCACAAACAGTACAACACTACCCCATAACCCTAAAACACTACCCCTAGCATGACCCTACACTACAACAGTACCCTAACCCCTAAAACACTACACCCCAGCATAACCCTACACTACACAAACACTACAGCACTACCCTAAACCACTGCCCCTGCATGACCCTACACTACAACACTACCCAAAACTCTAAAACACTACCCCCAGCATGACCCAACACTACAACAGTACCCTAACCCCTAAAAAACTACACCCCAGCATAACCCTACACTACACAAACACTACAACACTACCCTAAACCCTAAAACACTACCCCCAGCATGACCCTACACTAAACAACCACCTCAACTCTACACTAAACTAACACAATACTACACTACACAATCACTTCCCCAGCACGACCCCCACCCTTAAAAATTAACCCAAACCCCCTTACCTCTTTCGTCATAGTCATCAACGCAAATGCATTTACCATACATGCCTGTACAACGTATTTCGTTGTAAAGGCATGCGTGATAAAAGCACATGCGTTGTAAAAAAAATGCGGGATGATGGTATGCGTGATGAATGACATTGCGGATTAATAGTATGCGGCCTGAAAGTCCTTGGGAAAAAAAATGCGGGATAAAGGTTGATTACCGTTTGTTACTGCTGGAAACTTGCAATGTCAGCTGTTCTGCAGCTGTTCTGCACTTTGAAGTTTCTACGGCGGCAGTCGACCAGAGACTTTTAGTCTCGAGTGAAGCTCATGACTCCTGTATGTCTTTCCACCAATACCACTCCTGCCCAGAGTTCCCAATACGATCAGGAACGACCAGGCCCAGGTCATCCTTGTGGTTCTGGACTGAGCTTGGTGGCAGACGGAAGGTGGACTGGCCTGATCAGCTACCTGATGCTCGAGGTCTGTGGGTACCGCATCCTCAGACACTGAGTGGGAAACCTGTGGGCCGTGGTGGCTGGGTGGGTAGAGACATGGCTCGAACCCCCTTCTATGGTCCCAAAAGGAGCAAAATGCAGACTGGGGTTGGCGAGGACCTGGCCATAGGTGTTCTGTCCTTGAGCGCTCTAACGCCGAGTCTGTCTTGTCTCGGAAGAGACCGGAGCAATCAAAGGGCTTGTCCATGAGCGAGATCTTGACATCCCCCGAGAAGCCGGTGGTTCTCAACCAGGCATGGCGCCGAAGGGCCACTGATGATGAAATCGCTCTGCCCAGCGAGTCGAATGCGTCCAGCCCACATCGAATGGCAAACTTATCTGCATCTCTCTCATTAGCAATGGCTTAAGAGAGTATTTCTCGGGCCTTCTTCCAGACCATCGGCGGCAGCTGCGCAGCAGAGTCCCAGATTGTATGGGAGTATCTAGACAAATGGCATGCAGTGTTCAATGACCATAGTGCCAGGCTGGCAGAAGAGAGCGTACCCTATTAACCTGAAGATTTTGACAGTGACGGTGAGCACAAGGAGTGGCTCTGCGAGCGTTCTCAGAACCTTTCTCTCAACCAAGATCGAGACTGTCATAGCATCACACGTCGAGGAGCTTAAGGGTCTGCTCCTCAAGGGTGCCGGGTCCAGCAGTTGGAAAACACACAAGATGATGGACGGAATGTTGCACAATGGCAAAACATTCACCCCCGTCACAGATCTGGGTTTAAGCCATCGTTATTTTGCTCACCAAGCCACCCCAGTTCAGACATGGCCATATGCAAATCAGTCTTGACCCTGTGCCTCATGGGAACAGTCCAGCCTGAACTGCCAAGCCTTGTCTTTCCTGGACCGGAATCAAGCATCCTAGGACCGGTTTATGGCTATCGGCCATTTTCAGCCAGGATAGCTAGACTCCAGTGGCCTAGTGAGCACGGGGCCCACGTCTGGGCATACCCTTCCCACATAGGGTGAACAGCAAAACACACAAGATGATGGATGGAATGTTTCACAATGGCAAAACATTCACCCCCAGTCACAGATCTGGGTTTAATCATTCGTTATTTTGCTCACCAAGCCACCCAGTTCAGACATGGCCATATGCAAATCAGTCTTGACCCTGTGCCTCATGGGAACAGACCAGACTGAACTGCCAAGCCATGTCTTTCCTGGACCGGAATCAAGCATCCTAGCACCGGTTTCTGGCTATCAGCCATCTTCAGCCGGGATAGCTTGATTCCAGTGGCCTAGTGAGCACAGGACCCACGTCTGGGCATACCCTTCCCACATAGGGTAAACAGCAAAACACACAAGATGATGGACGGAATGTTGCACAATGGCAAAACATTCACCCCCAGTCACAGATCTGGGTTTAATCCATCGTTATTTTTGGTGAGCAAAAAAAACGATGAATTTAGGCCCAGTTCTCTGTACTGGGGTGAATGTGTGACATTGATCCACATTCTGTCCATCACCTGTTTTGTTTGCAATTGCCGCCATAAGTGCGCTGGGGATGCTCAGACGTGGGTCCCAGGCACTCCACACCACTGGAGTCAAGCTAGCCGGGCTGATGAGAGGTGTTACCTCGAAACCGGTCCGGTCCTCGGATGCTTGATTCCGTTCTGGGAAGGACATGGCTTTTGTAGTTCGGACTGGACTGTTCCCATGGGGCACAGGGTCAGAGCTGATTTGCATATCGCCATTGTCTAACCCAGGGTGGTGTGGAGTGCAAAAAAACGATGGATTTGGGCCCAGATCTTTGGACTGGGGTGAATGTGTGACGTTGATCCACATTCTGTCCATCACCTGTTTTGTTTGTAATCTCTCTGAATTTACAAGGCTACATAGGCTGCGATGATAAGTCAGAGCTCCATCTGTATCCTTTTGTTTACAGTCTACCTTGATATGACTACATTACGTTATGCATAATCTATTACTGTAGAGGACCTTTCCAAACCATCAAGTCGACATGGCCCACGATAGAAACCCAGATCAACCAAATACCGAGCCAACTGACGGTATAATATTGATGGATGTACATGTGGCTGCAATTGTGTACTGAGGGTTCATTGAGATATTAATGGGCCACGACCTTTCTGTTGGATGTATGCTTACGTATATCAGAAATTTCAGAGCAGACAAAGTTGAGAAGAAATTCCCTTCTCCCCTCACACACAGCTGGGTGTGTAGTGCTCTCAATCTTCGAGATTCCTGGAAAGTGGGTTTCAACCCACTACACCTACTAGTAATATGGTCATGGGTTTGCCTATAAATCAGAAACAAAAAACTGGGTAACCCCATTAACCCTTAGTTCCTGGGTAGTATAAACAAATCAAACATAGGTTAAATTGGGGAATTCGGAACAGCAGGAGGTAAGCCAAAAATAGATAAATACAAATTGTTAAATAAGCCAATGCCCACAAAGGAAAACATTAAGGAAAATATCCGCTTTTATAAATCACAAAAACAATGAATTGGTTAAGGCTGATTAAAACACAATCAAACTAGATGACAGTGCAGTGCAAAACGTGTGATGGTGCAGTGAAAAATAAGTGAAACCCTAGTTGCAACATTGAGAAAAACACAGATATAATCACAGTAGGCTGAAATGAAAAGAACAAATTGAAGCGAAAAAGGTACTCCACTATCTCAAGACTATCTAGTCTGGGAGTTAAATATATAATGATTATAGCAGTCCATATGAGAAAGTTACTTTGACATTTCAGCCCCTATGGTTAACTTGACATGGGCCATCATCAGGACAAGGTGCCAGATGACCTTTTAAGAAGAAGCAGCCTAAAGGTTTTATTGGGAAGTAGCACACAGTTAATTGTACAATGATACGTCCCGGTCAAGAAACACCGAAGGCTTCTAAGGATGGCGGCAAGGATTCCTACAAAGAGCCATGATGAAAAACAGGGAACAGAATTTGGCATTGGAGAACAGAATCAAGGCAGGGGGTGTTTAAAGAAAGAATTGTAAGTCCAAAGGGAAAGAACGCCACACACAACGGACCACACAGCCAATGGTGAAGAAATGTGGGGCTAGCATGAGATAACCCTTGGCTCAAAGGGATCCCTAGCAGGTCTAGCTATCCAAATAGGAAACTGGGCGTGAAAACACACAGGAACATCGAAACCAAAAGCTAACTCTACGGGAGCTATTTTATGTTTGGATAGTCAGACCTGCCAGATATCTCTTTGAGCGGTTCGCCGTTCCGTGTTGCTTCTTCTAAAAATGTTTTCTGACACCTTGTCCTCATGATGGCCCTGGCCAAGTTAACATAGGGAATGAAACTTCAACCTAACTTTCTAGAATGGACTGCTAAAATCATTGTATATTTAACTCCCAGAATTGATACTCTTGAGTTACTTCAGAGACCTTTTTTTGGCATCAATTTCTTCTTTTCATTGTAGCCTATTGTGATTATTTTTTCTGTTTTTCTCAATTTGTGCTCCTAAAGCTTAACTCATCTATCACTGCGTTGTCACACTTTTTCCACTGCACCGTTCTTATCTACCATGATTGTGTTTTAATTAGTCTTAATATATTCATTGTTTTTGGGATTCATGAATTTCATTCTTTTTTCCATTGTATATTGCCTTATTTATTTAATGATGTGGGTGTTTACCATAAAGCATGCAAACTGCAAGAGCTATAATGTAATAAATTATGCAAAGAAAAGTTTAAAAAAAATCAAATTGTGCCTCCTTTTAAGTGCGCTTTAAAAAGCACAATTTCCACATCATTGTCAAACCATTCTTTGGGTGTTACATTTTAAACGTTCTAATGAAGTCTTGGCCAAGCCTACGTTGTTTTGAAAGCGAGGCATGATTTTCCACTATTTTTCCAAAGCTTGCTTAATCGGAGACTCCTACCCGCTCCGTAAAGTTATCTTTTATATTGTGCCAAGTCGAGGTGCTATGGCCAGCACTCTCGACCCAAATAATATTCAATAATTGCATCACCACTGGTTTTCACTTTCACTTTTGGTCAATGTGAGTTATTCTCCCCCCCCCCCCCCCTTAACTGTTTACCGCCCATCAACCTCTTCCTCCCACCTCACAAATTTTGCAAACTTATTCACAAACTTTTTTCCCAAATAGCTTTCGCTTTGTGCCAGACCATCACTCAAGTCGTCATACCAAAACCTGGACTGGGGTATGGAATAACATTTGTCGTCCATCTCACTCAGAATGTTTAACAAGTTAGAACATTTAGTAAGGGCTCTCCTGGCTTGGTTTATACAAACCGCTTCTTGCCAAGTTGGTAGTGTACTTTAAACTATACAATACAGGCATAAGCTGTAGCTGGCCTGGCCATGATCTCCTCAAAAGGTAACCCTCCGAGCTATTGTTCGTTCACCACTTATTGCCTCAGTCTTAGTATAGATCTATTTTCAGCCGCAATATTGTTTTTATCCATTAATAGGATGTGTATCTCATATCCGAAAACTTGCCATCAAGCGAAGAGGGCCTGTTGGATAGGGCTTCCTACTAGTTACATATTAATCATTGCTTTTCCAGCACACCCTTTTTCTAGACCGTTCCTTCAGTTGCAGCCACCAGTTCAAGGTTGCACAGTTTGATCAAACTCAAGATCCTTGGGCAGGAACCACTAGACAGTTTGTTCTTTTTTTGGTTTTGGGTCTTGCAATACTCTTACTTTCTTTTAATCAATGCAATCTTTCTCCTATTTGCAGCTACTCTTAATCTGATTTAAGTTTGCGCTTTCTTCTAACTACTCTTCCTCCTACACTTACTACTACTCCTAAGAGTGCTCTTACTGCCACATTTACGGTTATTCCTAAATGTAAATCTACTCTTTTTTTCTGACATGTATTTCAAATTCAGTACATAGGTCTGCTTCTATGTACTCTTACTCATATTTATGCCTACTCTTAATCCTAACCCTAAATCTACTTATTCCTAATCCTTCTTAATGCACCTCTGGCTTAATTCTACTCTTACTCATGCACGTATTACTCCTACACACTCATAGCTGCTCTTCTAATTACTCCTATTTGTCCCTAAGCAATCACTCATATTTACTTGTATGTTTACTGCACTTACTCTTATTTGTGATTTGAATTGCTCTACTACTTACCCAATTTACTCGGACTTTTTCTAAAATTACTCCTGTTACTGCTTTATACTTTCATTCTTATTCCTCCCTGTTAGCCACAGCAGTACGCAGCCTTTTTCATCCCCCGACACTTGCCACGCATATGTGTGCAGTCACCACACAAATGTTCAACCTATTGGTTTTGTTGCATTGGTAACAAAAAGTACGTAGTGAAGTGTCTTCTTGTTGTATAGTGTTTCCCTCAGATGTTTCTTGGATATTAACCTTTGATATCCGTTCCATCCATTCTAATAAAGGACATCATTCTCGGCGATATAATTTTATGGTTCATTGCGGTTGGCTAACATTTGTGGTGGATGACAAGCAAGGTTTTGGGGGTGCTTCGTGGAATAAATAGTAGTGTGTTGAATTGATGCTAAAAAGTATTACCTCCTACATGTTGCGAGCGCCGTGTTAGATTTGAAAGTAAGTGTAGCTTTATTACTTAATGTACGCCTGTTTCAAATCACAGACCGACAGAACCACAGCTGTTGTTCAAGGTAAAGGATGATCTGGGTTAATTATAGCATGGTTTGCTGCTATGGTGAAAGCTGACACCACCCCACTTGCAGAGTGTGCGCAGAAACATGAGCGACTAAATATACCTTGCTAAGTAATCTGGTGGGACTTCAGAGACCACATAATTACAGCTGTTGTAGATCTGCATGAGGCTGACAATCATAAAGCAGTCATACGAGTACTCCTAATATCCTTTGAGGATTCATGATAATCTTGATCAGCAAGGTGTTCTTTAGTTGATGGATTCCCCATAAACTGTTTCGATGTTATTCTTAAATTGTCCATATTTTAGGAATGGTGATATACTGGTGAATGTATTTTAATTTACATGGAGTGTGCAGGTTAAGCACAGCACTTGCAGGTATGCAACAAATGACGTATCCAATTACAAGATTGCATTTGGAATAACAGAAAAGGCAATAAGTGAATTGTGAAAGCTCAAAATGAATAAGTATAAGGGGAGGACGCATTATTATATTGGATTTCACGTATTTGGAGGTTCTTGCTCAAACAGTAGAGGTTTAAAAACCATTGGGTTACTGGAATCTTATCATACCAGTCATTTTCTACCGAACATCGTTTTAGCGACTTTAATCACTGGAGACCACTGGAGACCTAGAATTTGTTCTACCTAGAATCTAAACTTTTTTTGTCTGTTAAAATGTGTTATGTGCCAGTAAAGTTTCGGCAGATATGGACACATTACTTGGTCTTAAAATTTTGATAATGTCTCAAGAACCCTTTGATGCATCCTGGGACCACAATGATAGTTATTTTTATGAGGGTTATGCTACTCGTAAACTTGCTCATATTGTAAATGTTTTTGCACCTTGTAGCTTGCTGATAGTATCAGAAGCTGATTTTCAAAGCGTTTAAAGCAGTGCTTGACACAAGCACAACACAGCTAAAATGATATGAACCTACTGGCCTTGTCGGTTTCACGTATTCTGCACGCACATGAACGAATCCACAGACTTCATCCTGGTTGTCACATAAAGGTGAACACCAGGCAGTTGTTCCCCGTGAAAGACTTGCATAGATGCAGTGACCTGCCTGTAGCGCTTCATACATAGCTAGACCCCTAGACACTCCAGTGTTCAATCATCTTCAGCTACTCAGCCGAGTGGGTCTCAAGGCACTGGGACAGTGGGGAGGGGGTTGCAGGTCTGCGTTGTTAAAGGAGATCCGTTGAATTGCCAGGTGTTGAGGTCCTTTGTGAACTTGTAGAGTGTTGGTGTTTGTCTGAGGTGAAGCAGGAAGGTGTTCCATGCCTTGGTTGCGAGGAAGGAGAAGTAACTACCTCCTGTTCTGGTCTTCTTGATGCAAGGCACTGTAGCAAGGGAGAGCTGGGCTGAGCTGAGGGATCTCTGGGGTGCGTGGAATGTGAGGCGGTAGTTCAAGTATGCAGGTCCGGTGTTGTCGTAGTGTTCTAGCACGGGCTGGTAGAGCTGAAGAAGTAAAAAAGAGGGAAAACTTCAAATATTAGCTGAAACAGGACATACTGGTACATATTCACTGCATTCAAGATAAACCGGTTCTAATCCACATCAATCTACAGAAAAAAAATGGAAATGGTAATGGTCTAGACTTGTGTTGGTA
This sequence comes from Lissotriton vulgaris, assembly GCF_964263255.1. Classification (NCBI taxonomy): domain Eukaryota; kingdom Metazoa; phylum Chordata; class Amphibia; order Caudata; family Salamandridae; genus Lissotriton; species Lissotriton vulgaris. The sequence goes on from NC_141700.1 coordinate 439,175,229, forward strand.
TAGGGTGCTAAATTAGCTGCACACAAGTAGTAGTACCGATCTGTATTAACTGCTTGTAGAAGCCGTCTCTCTGGTCCTTCTTAGTAGGTTGCATAATAATCACAGGTTGGGATTTGGAGAGAACCAGAATGCAAGAGTCTATGTGGTTCCCATTTACATATCCTGTATTTCTAACAAACAGTAGTAGTATTTTAGAACGTCATGCCATTGGTATTGTGGCATTCACTTTTATGGAAATACACTCAATAGTAAATTTATACAAAAAAAGGAAGTAAGGAGTAAAAACATTTCTGACCGTTAACAAACCATTCAACCCTTGCATTTGCATATCTTTATTATGACTTTTCATCTATACAAGCTAGAGGCCTGGATTACATATTTATCAAGAGGAAGTTGGGGTGGGGGGGAACCATAGTTTTTGTTGTCTAACTATAGCATCAGCCGTCGCACAAAGCATTATACAGAATACTATATAAAATTAACTTTTGGTCAGCACCTTGTTGAGGATTGGATGGCGATTTTTTTAAGTGACTTTTCTCAATATTTTAATTTGTCCTGTCCCTAGAGCATTTTTTCTTTACCCTTGATTTTGGTTGCTAACTGGGAGATGCCTGTCAATCTCATTCCTGTTCTTGCTTGCTGGTAATAATCTGGGGGAATTGTACCAACCTCTAGAATAAATAAATCCATGTTCATAGTACTTGCTACAAGATCTGTGAGAGACATTTCTCTGAACAGGAATATAGGCTCCTAAATCTGCTGATGACATTTTTGAGGAATTGTTTAGTCTGTCCTGTGGTGCCGTTAACTGAGAACTTCCTGGACCACGAGAAAATGCAGGTTGGTGGTCTCCCAATTAATTGGTGAGCTTCTGAACAGACTTATACCAGTCCTGAAGCTGTTTAGAGAAGTTGAGTTTTGGTTAAACTGCCTTTACCCTGACTAATCATTAGACAGCATTGATTGGAGGGAACATTTGATTCTCACTTGTCAAATGTGATTTCAGTTGCCGCTGCAAGGAAGCAACTTTGTCTTGTGGCAGTCTCATCTGATTCTCTATCTCTTCATATTGGGTCCTGTGTATTACACAGCACTTTGAAGAAAACAACCAAGTGGTATTTTTTGTTGTTGTTAGATCAACTCATTTTCTTACGTGGTGTCTTCCTTTCTGTCTGTTATCAGAGATGAATCAAGGCTACTGCGAGTGAAACATTTTTGCTTTAGTATCTTCTTTTTGCATTGTGGGAGCTTGTTGACAGTTCGCTACTAGATTGTGACCGCTCTACCCAGTAGCCTTACAGTTGTTAATTTTTCCTTGCATATTCAAAGTTCGATAACCATGAAGACCGAACCCATGTCTTTAGATTTTGAAGTCTGACTCAGCCGCTAAGAGAACATTTTTGAAATCTTCCACCCAAATATAGTTGACTAGCAGCCCGCCCCAGCGTTGCCTGGGGAAGGAGGGGCCTGGGGGCAGCATTTCAGGCTTGCGTGCACTCCCGGCCCCCGCCCGCTACAACATTGTCTGTGTCCCGGACAATGTCGTGGCGGGCGGGGGCCGGGGTGGGAGTGCACGCAAGCCTGAAATGCTGCCCCCAGAGCCTGAGTCTTACCTCAGCCGCATTTGTTCAGGGCCAACCTCCCGTATGGCTCCCTCCCGCCCCGATATTTCCCGTGTCCCAGAGCCTTACCTGAGCCGCCGCTCCTCCCCGCGCTCCTCACTTCACTGCCACTCCTTCTCGTCATGACGCACCTGAGCTGCCGCTCCTCCCCGCGCTCCTCACTTCTCCGCCACACCTTCTCGTCATCACGTACGTTGTGGCCAGCGCAGCGTCACGGCCTGGGCTACTTTCAGGGCACTACTTTTTTTTTTAAAGTTATTTTTTAAATTTACGTTTTTTTTTTTTTTTTTTCTATAGTCTATGTCCTTCTGCACACCCTGAGGATTACAACAATGATTTGGGTGTGTGGACTGGCGCTGTGGTTCCCGAGTTTACCTTGCCAAAAGGTTTGTGTTCTCTCTTTATAATAGTAGTATAGATATATATATATATATATATATCGTGTATATATATATATATATATATATATATATATATATATATCGTGGCTCATTTGCTTAACAGTGTGATTTACTGCAGCAACAACACTACGAGTTTCAGAACTCCTCGCTCCTTGGTCACGAGTAAAGGGACCGTTGTTCCATTCTCATTTAAATGAAATTTACACCATGTGATTATTAGACAGTGAAAAAAGACAAAATGACTGTTTTATTAAGACAAGCATATGACTGATTAGCCAATGCATTATACTTAAATGTTTTCAACATATTTGCACAAAACATTAGTTTAGCACCTGATTGTGCATTAACTAAATTTGTTAAATTAATTCGTGACAAATTAGAAATTCTCTATAACTCAAATATGAAAATGACAATATTATTTATACAATGTAACTACAGAGTCTCAAACACTGCACTGTTGAAAGGAGCGTCAATTGTTCCCCGTGTGTATTGCTCAATAAAGTTATTTATTGAAAAATAACATTGCCGTTGTAAATGGTCGAGGGAAAGAGCAGAAGGTTACTGACCCCCAGCCTGCTATTACAGCAGAATATGAACTGCTTAGACCTGCCCCCTCATGATAAAATGGAATAGCAAATGCATCACCCGTGATCTCGGGGATATTCAAAGAAATCCAACTTTATCGACAGTTTCATGCCCATGTCGAACAGCCAACTCTCAGTATGTTTCGACATATTTTCGCCCTTATTGCTATCCCTATATTGTTTTAACAATTCAGCCCCAATGAGGAATGGCTGCAGCCAATTCCCACTAAGGATAATTTCTAATTTGTCACGGAATAAAGGGCTGAAAGAGAAAGGGTTTCTCATCTTTTTAGGGGATTTAGGCTGGTGAGACGGGTGGGGGCAGGAATAACTGCTGCAGGACAAACCTGACACGTGAGCGGCAGCTGGCCACCCTAGACCACGGGAAGGGGGCATTTTGGTTGCTGGTCAGTTGCCCACAGTGCCCCTGTCCGGCCCTGAGTATGTGTGTTCTGCTGCAGTGCTCCAGTGCGGCGGTTCCACAAATCGGATGTGAAGTGTCTCAAACATATGGCTGGTGGAGGGTTATTGCAGGGGCATCCAGCGGCATCGTGCACTCTGGATGTAAGGCGGACAGGTAGCTTTCGATACCGCTAGCATAGCTGTGCTCAGATGCCAGCCTCGAAGAACACGCCAGAGGTCTTCGAATGACCAACAACCAGCTGTTGACACGAGCACCAACAACCAGCTGTGGACACGAGCACCAACAACCAGCGGTGTAGCACACACGCTCCCCTCATAAGTCATAACCCTATGAGAGAGGGAGTCATCGGCTCATTCATATAGTGGGATGTTGTACCATCAGCATATACATTAAGATGATAAATGAATACTCGAAGAGGTGCTTAGCTCGGTCATCAGAAACAAAAGTAATTGGATTAATTGTATTTAGAGTCATTCGCTAAGAAAGCATTCAATTCGCAAGTGCTGTACCATTAATTTACTTCCAGTACCTGTACGAAAACAAATGTTCAGAGTGTTCTGGTTTTAGCCAGTAGATGGCCGTCTAGTTCCACATAAATATCAGAAGCAGACAGGGTTTGCCTGTTAATTCAGCTCTTTTAGTAAACTGCGAGAAAGGGCAGCAATTGTCACTGTTAATCTACACGTGCAAGAACCTTAGACAAGGCAATAAGATAGGACGAAATCAGGAAAGAGGCCAGAAGATGAGTGACGCTGCATTACTGGTATGTGTGTTGGTAACAGTGTTCTCGGTGTGTACAATCAAGACTCTAGTCTAACAGCTAGCTTTGTGTGCTCCTGTGCATAAGGAATGAATGCATCGTCCCTGTGCGCCTCAATCCCTGTTCCCTATGTAACACAGGAAAAAAGGCTGAAAGTCCGATTCACTCGTCCAGCGCCCGCTCTCTCCCCTCCGCACGCTCTCTCCCCTCCGCCCGCCCTGGAAAGCAGAGACGAAACCAAACTCGGGCTAACAGCAGGCCGTGAAGTGCTTGGCTTGCCTGGGACCGGGTACGGAGCGCACACCTGCCAACAGTCTTTGGACATTTCCCGTTTTAAAACCTGTAACGCAAGATGAACTTACTACGACATGAAGCCCTAATCAATAACCATGTCCGCCCGTCCGCTGCTCCTCACCGGCCGCTTGCCACCGCTCCTCCCCCGCGCCATGTCCTGAAGTCAGCACGCAGGTCACGGCCGGCGCTTCTTCTCAGGGACTACTTTTTTTTTAATGTAATTTTTTTTAAATATAACATATTTTTTTACTTTATATAGCCTATGGCCATCTGCACACCCTGAGGATTACAAAAATGTATCGGGTGTGTGGATTGGCGCTGTGGTTCCCGAGTTTACCTGGCCAAAAGGTGCAAGTTCTCTCTTTATAATAGTAGTATATATAAACCAATTATGGCTTAGGGCATGGACAATGCCGAGAGGCACATGTCTATATAGAATCTATTATGCAACTTACCATGATAGATATTTCTAACTGCAGATTTTTCCCCTTTAGAATAATCCCTGACACCACCCCGGTTCCAGATTTTCAACAGCAATTGCTCCACTATGCTGGTAGCGGCCTTGTGCTGCCCCAGAAGTGATGACACTGAGCCACATACTGTTGTCACCTCTGCACGTTGACATCAGTTCCTTTATTTCAGCACACTTTGATATGGATCTGGAGCTTTGTTCTCAATTTCATTGACTCCTCCAATGCCTTAATTCCACATAGACAGTGTGCCAGGAATAAAGTCTTTCCCTCTCCCCCAACCCCTTTCCCCAAGCAGAAGGTTTGTATTTTTTTAACCAGGCCACAACTGCTTCAATTAGATGCCATTGACAGACCTACACAATGTTTGTTTCTGAAGCCTAGGTTCTGGTCATGATTTGAAGTAATGCGACAAATGTTTCCTTATGTACCTGCCGGTGATCAGGACGTGGGAAGTAAAACTGCATCACAGAACACAAGAAGAGAGCATTGTCGAAATAGCCATTCCAACCCCAAGTCACGGAGCTGCTTATGCCAAATCTCAGTCTCTGTCAAAATCTTCAGGTAATGCCAAGTCTCACCATAATCATAAGACGGCCAAGTGAGATTTGCGCCCTTCTAACCTTTGCGGAATTGATGAGAAGCCATGCATCTGTAACTTCAAAGACCCAACTCGGTTGGCGTCTTTGGACTCTGAGGCTGGTCCTGGCACACCCTGAGATCCCCAGGCATTTGTTGACCCCTCAAGAAACAGAGGCCTTCAAGTACCCCATGCTGCAGTTCCTTAAATTGATACCGTCTTTCTCTAGAGCACTTTCAGTCCCATTGAGCTTTGGATGCCACCAGTTGCACTTCTGCAAACTGGTAACCCTCCAGCACTTACTAAGCCTACTGGGCTTCCTTCGGGCTCCTTGCTGGCACAGGAACAAGTTCAACTCCATCCCCAGTGTCCACACTGGGTCAGCCCTGACCCCTGAGGCCTCCATGCTGGTTCCAGTTTCCCCGCTGATCTTAGACCCGGACCCGATGTCGGCCCACCTTAGATCTATGTGCTGCTATGAATTCACTATAGCTTAGCCAGCAAAGTCCGATGTTCCCCAGCCTCTCCCTCAATGCCAGTGCTACCCGAGGCTGGAAGCACAGTTCAGTTTGGATTTAGAAGCAGGTCAAGGGCTTTAGAATATGGAGATGAGGAGGCAGACAATGTGCTCCCCCTCACTACACTGAGGTTGGATTTTGCCGGAACCTACAGATGTTATTGCATTGTAAACTTCTCCTTAGATTAAATTGGAATCTCCAGCAGGTCCACACTCGGAGAAGAGTATCTCCTTTGTAATGGTTGTCCATGTGGCAGCTGAAGTTCATGATCTACAATTACCTATGGTTGAAATAAAGGCAAATTTATTGACTGCAATTTTACAACCCTGGCCTTTCGCATCACAACCTTGGCTGTCTTTCATTGAAGCCCTTACTGATACTTCAATATCGACGTAGACAAAGCAGTGCTAGGCGACATAGACTTGCTCCGTGTGACCTGGCTTTCTCACCGAGCATCCACCCCTGGAAAGCTTAGTGGCACAGGCATTCACACACAAGCTCAACCCTAATACCTTTACTTCGCCCCTTCCAAATAGATAGTTGAAGCACATGGATGCATTCGGCAAGAGAGTATTTGACCCTCGTGTCCTGTAGGCCAGTGGATCTTGAGCTGTGTGTCTGGGACCCCTAGGGGTCCGCAATGCCTTCTCAGGGTGGTCCGCAACTGAACTGCTTACAAAATTAAATAAAATTAAAATATAAAATCCATTATTTTACATAAAGGGGTCATTTCTGCTTTTTGGAAGAAATAAAAATTTGTTAATTCTGTTCCTAGATTGCCCATATTGGAAATCCATTTACTACATTAAAACGATTAACTGTCCACTGTGAAATTTTGCAAAGCCCCTTAAGCATAATTCAAATGATAGTCATGTTTAAGATCCATTTATTTCGGTATTCACATAGTGCAGTACATGTTTCTATGCAGATATTTTAGATTTAATTTGTTTATACCGAGTGCAATTGGGTTGTGAGTTCATAAACCTAGGACAGTTTTTTAGTAGTGTTATAAAACCTTTGAGTAGTACAATGTCTTATGTGTAACCATATTTATTATATGTCTTGCATTTTCTCTCTTTGGGTAAGGGTAAAATTATTGGAAGGTAAGCAATGAGGGACAAAAGGGTTGTAGCGTGGTACTTAGTTTGAAGGACTGAATTATGTTTATCTATGACTCAGCCAACCTCACCAAGAACACAGCAAAATATTTCAAACATCGAATCCTTAAGGCTAGCCCAGAAACTCTAGTTTTGGACCCCTATTTCTGTACTAACAAGGGTAACGACCGTATATTCTATACTAGGAAACGAGCTTGCTGGCGCAAAGTGCTCTACTCTTAGCTGCAAATATCAGGTTCTAAAAAAACTCCTCATGGTCTCAAGCTCACAACGTATCCCTCGCCCTTCCTCAAAGTCACCACCACTATCACCCGCTACAATAATGGGATCATTCTAATACAAGCCTCCAATGTCAACCTTGGTTAGTTGGCCTTGATCTACCCCACCCTTAAGAAACTGGTACACAGCAACTCCACTTACCCCTATACAGCCACCACCTCTCCGTTGGGATTATCTAGTTCCCCCCCTCTCCCTCTCTTTCAATCCCGAGTCCCTCTCCCTCCCTGAATCCCTCCCCCTCTTGCAACTTCAGAACCTCCTCACGCTTGGTTTGTCGTCCTCAACCCTCCAGATCATCACCAGATCACCACCTCAGTTATCTGACGATCTTGTGGTCTCACTCGCCCGTCGATTGTCAGCCCAACTCTGGATGACCTTTATGATGGGTTGATTCCTCAAACCATTTTATCGCAACGATTAACCGTTGATGCCCTTACCTCCTCCCCTCTAACTTTTCCCCCAACCAGGCCTTTGTCTGGGCAACGTTCCCCATTGGATTCTTTTCAAATCAACCCTCTGATCAATGACCTCCCCCCATCTGCGATGATTCATACCTCACTTTCGAATTGTCCGCTAGTACTCTCCGTCCAACCACCTAACTATGAGCCTCCCTCCACCATAGTGGGCCCCTCAGTTCTTCTCCTTGGCCCGCTATCACCCTTAGTCTCTCCTGCACTCCTTTCCTCCTCCAACCATTACTCATTTTTAGCGGCACGCCTTGATGATATATCCCTGCAACTGTTAAATCTCTCGGCTGAGTTACATGACGTGAAGACCCTCTCAAAATATCTTCTCACCATACTAAGTAGTAATAATTGGCCCAGAGTCTCTACAGGACTTAGCAACCACAAAGGGCAGTTTTTAGCCCCCACCATCTCAAAATCTATTCCACTCCAAACTCGCCACCCTGCCCCAGATACCTTAAGCCCGGCCTTGCGGCTCCTGATCCTCAAGACCATCTCTCTTCCCGCTGGTCCAATGCTATCCTGACCCCTCAGAGGCAAATACACTCCATCCTTCCCAGCCCAAACAGAGACCCTTCCTGTAACCTGAGATGCACCATTCCTTACAACCTCACTAGGGTGAATATTACCAAGACTTCTTCCCCCTCGAATCCGCTTCGCCTCAAGTGTGTATTACTAAATTGCAGATCAGCCAGTAAACACGCCTCTGATATCTTTGACCTCATCCAACACAACGATTTAGATATTATCATCCTCACCGAAACCTGGCTAAATCCTGCTTCCACTCCTATTTTAGACCTCCTAGTACCTCCCACTCATGATATAGTCAGACTTGCAGAAATCTGAAATTGGGTGGTGGTCTAGCCTGTATTTATAGGAATACTCACTCTATCTCTCAGGTGGAGTCCTCTCCCCCCTCCTCCTGCGAATATCTTTGTCTCAGCATCTCTAATAGGAACCTATCAATCTGTAAACTTCACACATTTTATCACCCACCGGGAGATAATCTCCCTTTCATTGAGCACTTAATGGATATCATCTCTAGCAATGTTAACTCTGCAGTATCACAAATCTTACTAGGGGACTTCAACCTGCATTGGTCCAAACACAGTGACCCAGCGGTTTCCTCCCTCAAATAATTTCTAAATGATCATGATCTGTCACAACACTGTGATCAATCTACTCACACAAAAGGGGAAATCCTTGATCTCATCATCTCCAAGGAACAGACCATCTCCTTAGAGTCCATAACTCTTTGTGATTGGTCTGACCATCACAGCATCCTATTCTATATTAACAGGGAGTTGATATTGAAGAAGGCTCAACCGCTTAAATCAAATATTTTGAAAAGAGATCACAACTAGCTGCTCAATGTAAATCCGTCCTTCCCTCCCAAGCTGACCTGTTTGAGGTTCAATCTCTCACGGACCACTACAATTCGAGCATCGCCAAGATCATGTACGACATTGCTCCAATCAAGCGCAAAAATACCTCATCAAAAATCTCCAAACCGTGATACAACGAAAACTTAAATTCTGAACCGCGCAATCTTAGAGCAACAGAAAGATCCTGGTGTTCCAATCCGTCTTCGGATCAACTAAAACTTCTGAGAGATGTCGGAGGCCTTTACAACCAACAGATCAAGAAAGCTACGGTTGACTACTTCAGATTACAACTAGATCAAGCGGCAAATCACCCCAAGAAACTCTTTGAACTGGTCAAACAGCAATCTGTTACCACGCCTAGCCTCTCTGATTCGAATGGCAACCGACCCTCCTGCGAGGAATTTGACACTTTCTTCACAGAGAAATCACGGGTCATCTCCATTGACCTCGCCTTTAAGAAGGCCCTTTTGCCCCCTTCTTTAGATGACTCGCTCCCCGACTTGCCTGAAAAGCGTATCCGAACCGCCGCTGACACTAAGAACAATGCTTCATGGGCTCCTTCTCCTCTTTTAGTGAAAAAGACATTGAAAATATTCTCAAGACTACCAACCCGTCTAACCACTTCGGGGACCTGCTGCCTCCGACCATCTTCAAAGAGATCAAGAGCGCTCTCATCCCCACCTGGACCATGATTGTAAACGCCTCCTTATCTCAAAGCTTGATCCCCGATTGCCTAAAAGCAGCTCAGGTTTCACCTATTCTAAAAGAAAAAACTCAATGCGGACAAATCGGATCTTAACTTCCGTCCCATATCCACCCTAGCGAAACTTCTCGAAAATGTGTTCAAACTCCTAGCTCTGTGCTCAAATTGAGAATTACCAACTCTTAGACCATCATCAATCTGGTTTCCGGAGGGGTCACAGCACTGAATCGGCCCTCATACACATTTTTGATGACATCCTTTTGATGACCCTTTCCTGTTTAGAGACTCACCCGTGTGTTGCCGCCAAAAGAACTGAGGAAAAGCGCCAGGTCTCCATTGCAGCCTCCCCGTGTCCCAGGAGGGATTGACTGCCCCGCCGCAACTCTACAACTTGCAGCACCCGCTACGCGGGTGCCGCTGCGCGGCGTGTGGCGTGGGGTCGAGGCTGCGGGAGCGCCTGTGAGTCAGCGGAAGGAGGAGGGAGTGCAGCGTTTCCAACGGAGGGCGCGCGCTGCAGGGACTCTCTAGACCAGGAGTCCCTGCGCTGCACAGGTGTGCACGGCCGCGCCCCCAGAAAGACACGCCCCCCGACCGACCAGAGCATTAAAGCGGGAAGACATCCTGTTTGAAGTGGGACCCTTTCCTGTTTAGAGACTCACCCGTGTGTTGCCGCCAAAAGAACTGAGGAAAAGCGCCAGGTCTCCATTGCAGCCTCCCCGTGTCCCAGGAGGGATTGACCGCCCCGCCGCAACTCTACAACTTGCAGCACCCGCTTCGCGGGTGCCGGTGCGCGGCGTGTGGCGTGGGGTCGAGGCTGCGGGAGCGCCTGTGAGTCAGCGGAAGGAGGAGGGAGTGCAGCGTTTCGAACTGAGGGCGCGCGCTGCAGGGACTCTCTAGACCAGGAGCCCCTGCGCTGCACAGGTGTGCACGGCCGCGCCCCCAGAAAGACACGCCCCCCGGCCGCAACACTCCCCCTTCAAGAACAGCGCCCAAACGCTTAGCGGGACGCGAGCGGGACGCCAAGCGAAGCCCGGGCAAAGGACGGGCCCTCTGTGGCCAAAAGAGGCTGGGCTGGGCCACCCCCCTAATATCCACTAAAGCACCGCGGATAGCAGCTATTTAATTGTGACTCCTTTATCTACTTAGTCTAAATCCATCTACTGCCCTCGTATTCTTCAGCTGGGGATTATGAGGAAGACCACCAAGAAGGCTAAGATGCCCACCCTGAGATCAAGCACTAAATCAAAAGTAGACCCCCTCCACCATTACCAACCCTCACGGCCATCGACAAGATGCTCAAACAAACAATAGGGGCGGTATCTAACGCCATTGCAAATACAGAGAGAAGGCTGTCCCTACCACCCGTGACTATCGTCCAGGAAACGCAGGAAGCCCTCATCAATCTAACCGAAGCTTTCATAGACTTGACAGAGGACCTTGAAACTAGCTTGGCCCTTACTCCCTCCTCTTTTGTAGATCTCCCATGCGCTCAGGTGCCCGTCGAAACCAGCACAGAGCGAACGGACCTACCAATAAATCATCATAAGAAGAAATCAAACACCTTGGACAAAAATTTGCACAAGGAAGGTTCTAAATGTGGGGTTAAAAAAGGACCAACTAAAACTAGAAATCATAACTTGGTAACGGCCATAAATCCACCTACACCAGGAATACCCTGCTGGATCGCCAACATGGTGGCGGACTTAAAAACGGATCTTGAACACTCCATTATGGTGCTGATAAAACCCCTTATAGCTAAAATTGGCAGATTAACATCACTTGTAAACAACAAGGGGGTTGGCCCGAAAGGCCAACCAGCACAAGAGGGTGCTCTAATAAAACAAAATGAGGCCTTAGCCAAAAGAACAACCAAAGACAAGGCCTCCCTAACACGGTAGCAAAAAACTCTACCAGAGTCACACAAAAAAGCACCAAAGATATACAAAAGGCCACTACTACACCAAATATGGGAAAAATTAATAAACAGATATCTACTGAAACCAGCAAACCACTCCCTGGACCCCCCCCAAACATTGGAAGGAAACAGTGCTCAAACTCCCAAAGCGAGTATGAAGACCAACCCGACTCCCTCTACAACAGCTACTAAAGAAAATAAAACAGCAACCCGCTTCAGGACAATCAACCTCCCGCCTGAAGCTCTACCCTTCGTAGTAGTTTTAACAGGAGTTCCACCTTTAAGGGAGGGCAAAAGGGAAACCCAAACAGAGCTGAAAAACAAATGCGCACAGTGGCTACAAATACACAGACCACTGCCCCCCAATATTCATGGGGAGATCCTCTCAGTAAGAAGGGGGGAGTGGATCGGTAAAGGCACAAAGACGATTGCAGGGGACATAATCACGGTTAACTTTAGAGATACCGCAGCAGTTAACTTCATCTATAATGCTCCCCCTGGCCTCACTGACTCACAAATCCATCCGGTACACTTATCTTACTTTTATCCACTCGCACACCAGCGACCTAGGCAGAACAACAGACCACCGCTGTTCAGAATGCCTCACATGGATTTCCAATATGGCCCACCCCAGTGGCAAAGGCCACATTATGTGACCCCAAATTTTGACCCTTTCCTAATGCAGCATGCACATTGGAACAGGTTCAGTGCACTTGAAGAAGTCGATTGACAGGGATGGGACAAACAACCCCTCACCAATGTAAAGTGGAGGGAGGCAAGTCCACTTAAAACAGAAGTGAGAACGGGGGCGGGAAATGGAAATAGATCAGAATCCGCAGCTTGCAAAGGAAATCGCACTAAGTCGTTGAACCTAAATAATGGAAAAGGCGACCTGATAAACCCCCAAAACTTAGGCCAATCACCAAACAGAGCAGATTGGCGACTCCTTGTAGCACACAGCCTAGCTTGGTTACCCCACCTAACGTGGGAGAACCGACTGCGTCCCCAGTAAGAAATCTAACAGGATCCCCAAAGGAAAAGACTTATGGAAAATTACAGGTTGTATCCTGGAACATTGCAGGATTAGCGGCCAAATTTGAATCCCAGGAATGGCTTAGCTATATAAATAAATTCCAGATCATATGCCTGTAAGAAACATGGGCTACTGAACTAAATGACTATAGCTTGGAAGGCTACAAAAGTTTTTTTGTCCCTGCTAAAAAGGCAGTCTCGGGAAGATCTAGTGGGGGACTCGTCATATACGTCAGCTTAGATATAAAGGGCATCTGGTCCAACACCACAGGGGGCTCACACAACCTCCAAGCAATAAGGTTTGACTCACCAAGACTAACTTTCTTTTTAGTCAATTGGTATAACGCCCCGGGTACCATGGAAAAGGGAACAGCCGTAACCGAGCTGGATGCCTGCTTAAAAAATTTGAACTTCTTAAACAAGACACCAAATCCCTCAAGTCTAATACTTACGGGAGATTTTAATTGTCATCTTTGTGATGAATTAAAACCTTTTAACAAAGACTGGTCGAGATGCACCATAATGAAAGGCCCACATTTTACTCACTCAAAAGAGGGATGGGATCTGGAGAGAATAACGAAAAGGTACAACCTGACCCAAACCCTAGATCTTGTCGTGCTGGGTGAAAAAGGAGAATTAACCCCAACATACAAAGGCAGAGGTTGCAATTCCTACATTGACTATGTTTTAGTCTCGTCCACACTAAAAAGAAATATTAGCAAAACCTTAATAGATGGGAGCATCTTTAGTGACCACAATCCGGTTATTATCACAATTGAAGGTTTTCATTTTAACACGGGCCCCAAGAGGCTCGACACCATAGAAAAAAGCAGTGGATCAGGGAAGAAGAATTAAATGGGCCAGGGTCGATGGGGACAGATTTTATAAAAAACTGATAACAGAGGCCTCAGAAGCAATAAACAAATGCCTCGATCCAAGTGTGAATGGAGCTCTGGTGGTTAGGGCATTCGAAGAAATTGCGTCTCACGTAAATAACTCCCTAAAGTCCACCGGGGTGAACAAAGCGCCCTCAAATCCACGATGGTTTGACTCAACTTGCACCAAGGCGCTAAAAAAACTGAAAGTCAGTCTCCATGCCACACCAAGGGACAAGACCAGAGTTATACAAAACAGAATTGAATACAAAGATGCCTTGAAGAAACGCAAACAAAGCCTACAAAATCAAGCTTGGGAGGACCTAAGGGACGCTGCGGAAAGGAAAGACTCCGCCAGTTTCTGGAAAGTTATTAATTCCCCATGTTTTCAAGACCAAGGGGCACTAAAAATTATGAACATTATCTTGCCGGAGCAATGGCAGAAGCACTTTCAGAGTCTATATAATCATTCAAGCCATTCAACCCAGGGGGACGCATCAAGGGGCTTCCAGCCGGCTAACCTGGTCTTTTCCCTGAAAGAAGTTGAAATGGGAATTGCAGGGCTCAGTAAAAATAAAGCACCCGGCCCGGATGGAATTCCACCCGATCTATTCTTAAGCAGACCCGAGCTATGGGCCCCGCTGCTCACCAGGATGTTGAACGAGGCAGTGGTGGCAGGACTGCCTCGGTCCTGGTCAACAGCGACTATAGTCCCTATTTATAAAAAAGGGAACCGTGATGACCCCCAATGCTACCGACCCATTTCTCTCATTGACGTGACGGCAAAAGTATTGGGGCGAGTCATTTTACAGCGGCTACAAGACTGGGCTGAGGAACATCAGGTCCTCTCTGAAATCCAATACGGCTTCAGGGAGGGCAGATCCACCACTGACCAATGCCTAAACTTATACCTCTTGATAGCTAAATACACCATTGCTGGGAAGGGGTCCATCCACGTGGGGTTTATGGACCTTTCAGCGGCTTTCGACCGCGTAAACAGGAGAAAGCTCTGGTCTATGCTGTTAGAACTAGGAGTGGATCCACCGCTAGTTGACACCCTGCAAAATCTCCACTGGAATACAACTGCAAGTGTGAGGTACAATCAAGAGGGAAGAAAGACCGACCCCTTCACCTGCACCAGCGGAGTAAGGCAGGGATGCATTCTCGCGCCCTTCCTTTTCTTCATTTATATTAATTCGCTGGAAAAAGACCTCCTCAAATTGAAGGTGGACTCACCCCAAATCGGTCATCGTGCAGTGCCTGTATTACTTTACGCCGATGACGCGGTTCTGCTTGCCAGAACTCCTTTAGGATTACAAAAACTGATTGACGGGTTTGTTATGTTTATGGATAAGCTGGACCTGGCGACAAATCTGGAAAAATCCTACATTATGTCATCAGGGCAACTGACAAAAGGGAACTTCGCCTACCATATTGGGTCACATAAGATAGACCAGGTCAAGACCTTCTCATACCTGGGGGTGCTGTTCGACAACCAGCTAAACTTCAAACCTCTGGTAGAAAAACAGGCTATGAAACTGGCAGCATCAGTAGGAGCCATCATGGGGTATGGCCAAAGACTGGGAAGATGGTCTCCAGAACAAATACTGAACCTGTACAGATCAATTTGCTGTGCGAAGGTATCCTATGGGGCAGAAGTGTGGGGCTTCTTGGATAACAAAGCTCAGCAAATCCAGACAGAAGAAAACAAATTTTTGAGAAGGATCCTGAAAGTGCCCCAGAGTGTACCGGCTCACATCATTCATGAGGAGGTGGGAGAACCCTTCATAGAAGACAGGATTAAAATTAAACCTCTCCTGGCTTGGGTTAAATTATGGACCAACCCAGAGGCGGCCTTAACAAGACAAATCATATTGGACTGCCTAAAACGAGACAAAGGTCAAGACATCCCCTGGCTGAAATACGTCAAGAAATCATTAGCAGAGATTGACTGTATACATTTTTTCACATCCCCTGACTCTTTAACAACTGAGAGCAAAGCTTGGGTGAACATTTTTTTCCGGTATGGCTTCAGTCACTAAGGGCGGAGAAAGAAAGACATAAACCCACTAGTCTATCTTACAGCGAACTCACAGTGAAGCATGGAATGGAACCCTATTTGAGAGTCATGTATAACGCCCAGGATCGTTATGTCATGACCCGCTTTAGACTTAACATGCTTCACCACCTCTTTGCGGTTCCGGCTGGGTTCACTCATACAGTGGCAGAGAAGGGTGGCTGCGACCACAGGTCTCCGCAGGATACCCTTCACTTTGTTTTATTATGCCCTTTTTACACCGTACCAAGACGTAAGTTCCTGGTGGGGATTTTGAAAGACCTAAAATTTAAACATGCAAAATTGGCCCTGAGGTTCTTACAGGAAGCTGAGGATGCTTACACCCTTTTTTGCACTATAAATTTCATTCGGATGGCAATACGGCTGAGGAACACCAGAGAACCTGGACCCTAATATTTCCTGTCCCCTCGTACAATTAACTTCTGCTCCCCTAGCTTAATGAATTTTGGTGTTAAATAACAGATAATTTTAACTTTTATAACTCTTTTTTTAAAGGAAATTTACTTCAGTTTTTAAACATTTTTGCGTGTATCTTGTATATGTGCTTTTTATGGTGTCTTTTTAAGAACCGAATAAAGATTATAAATTGAATTGAAATTGATGACATCCTGTGAAAATGCTTGACAAAAACTAATCCTGTCTCTTGATCCTCCTTGACCTCTCCTCTGCATTCGATACGGTCTCTCATGACATTCTCCTATCCATCCTACAAAACAGAATGGGTTTCTCGAATCTGGTGCTCAGCTGTTTCTCATCCTTCCTTCTCCACAGATCTCAAAGATTCAAGACAAACCACTCTATCTCTCTCAGCCCTCCCCAGTACTTATGGGGGTCCCCCAAAGATCCACCCTTTCTCCTATCCTCTTCAACCTTTTCTTGGAACCTCTTACTAACCTACTTAACGCTGAATATTCTCTTCCACATGTATGCAGACGACACACAAATCTATTTGAAAATTTCATCCCCGGACAATATCATATCACTAAATTCTATCCTCACGTCGACCCAAAATTGGTTAACGGAGAACCATCTCCTGCTCAACGCTTCCAAAACGGAATTCTTGTTCATCTCCCTGCCGAACCACACCCCCAAGATCGATCTCTGGTTGCCTTACCTCACGACTCTCAACTGCACTCCGATTATCATAGACTCAACCAAATCGCTTGGAGTCACAGTGGACAAGCACCTGAGTATGAAGGCTCACATCAGCAACGTTTGTAAGGGAGAAAAACACCTGATGAGGACACTCCGAATGATCAAACCCTTCTTGCCACAAAAGGATTTCAAGCAGGTGGTACAAGCACTGGTCTATCAAGGTTAGACTATGGCAGTGCAACTCTCTGTGGCCTTCCTAAATACGCCTTGGCTCCACTTCGGGCCTCGCTGAACTTTGCAACAAGACTGATTACAGGCTCCAAACGAAATGAGCACATCTCCCCAGTCCTTAAATCTCTCAACTGTCTACCTTCTGAAGCACAAATCCAGCTAAAGATTGCAATCTTGACGCACAAAGCCCTGCACTACAATACCCCCACTTATCTAGGGCAAAAAATTGAATTATCTTGCGGGGTGAGGGCTTCCAGAAGCGCCTCTACTTTCCTTCTGAAACCTATCATCCTAAAGCAAAAAGCGAACTTGTCACTGAGCCTTCTCTGGTGCTGCCCCTAAAATATGGAACTCTCTTCCTCCAGATGTACGCAGACTCGCCTCGACGACTGCTTTCAAACTGAAAGCCAAAAGATTCTTAATGAGCAAATTCCTACCATAAGAGGTTGTGGTACTCGTAAGGTGGCTATCTCTTGGTTCTTGGCTCCATAATACAACTAACAGTCACGGACCATATCGTCTGTTTAATATTGTACTTTTTATGTGTACCATTGATTACTGTTTATCATTTTTTTCTTCTTTCTTTCCTCAATTGCTGTGTACATTTCATTTTGTCCTCTCCACTAACTTATTGTAAAGCGCTCTGATATCCTTTGAGATCTTGTTCGCGCTATATAAAACTTAATAAATAAAAAATGTTTATATAAAAAAAGAAGCACATTGTATAATTGAACATTTTAAAACATTTAGTAAATGTGCAGGAATTTGGATTGGGAAGCTTGAAATTAAGGTAACATCCTTAGATTGAGTCATGGAAGCAATCCAAGTGTATCAAATAGATATAGTATTGATGATGAGTGGCCACAATTAATTTTAGGAAAGTTCCAGCTTCCCAATTAAATTTGTTTTTTTGAGTTCAATAAAATACAAATTCTTGTTTGTGTTTTTTTATGTATTGTTATTTATGTAATATGTATGTATTATAAACAATGCTTAGGCCCGGGTCCCCAGCTTCCACTAATGTCTCAGTGGGTACCCCCGTAATACAGTAATGATTCAGTGGGGTTCACCGGGTTCCAGTAATGATTAACTGGTGTCCATCAAGTGGTATCTGCAATAATGCTGCTGAAACCATAGCCTGTGTCTAGTTTGTCTGCTCAGCTTACCCTTGCCCGTGCCAGGTCTCGATTAAGCCTCTTTGCAAACAGGTGAGTACACATAGTCATAGTAGTTCATTGAGAATTTTGTGATCAGATCCTTGCCCACTGTATGCTTGTACGGTTGGCAAATTTCTGGGTTGCATGTGGTTCATCAGAAAAAGGCTTCTTTTCCCCCTAGTGTCAACAGAGGCTATTTTGTAAATGAGGCAGTCTAATGTCTTATGTACTTTACTGTATTTTTACACCTTAAGGCATTATGTATAATTTTTGGTGATATCCCTGAGACCTATTGTACCCTTTGGAATCATGACCCTGACCGCGCTATTGAATTGGTCCAATTTGTTTCTGGTGACGGTTTTTATCCTTTTATGAAATATTCATTTATAGAATATTTTACAGTGAATACATTCCGTAGCGGATTTTAATCTTTTATTTACTCATACTTTGTATTACTTTGCATTGTATACATTAATGGCACTAGTTTGCCAAATTAAGTTATTTGATTTCACTTGATTAAGTTAGAGTCCACAGAAATTAAAAAGTTAAGAACCACTGCTTCAGGCCATTGGGCACACACTGCCTGGGACGAGGCAAGCGAGATTTTGCCAGCGGTCTCTGACAAATTGAAAAAACCCTTTTCCAAAACAATGCAGGATCAACAACACACTAACAAATGTGTGTTCTGGGCTTGTCATGGCCCAAAATGATTTTGTTGTCTGTGCCATAGGACCCATTATTGTGATCAGACTTCATGCCTGGATGCAAGACAGAGTTTTCCTGGTATATCGAGGACTCCTTATTGGACATTTTCTTTGATGGATCCAGACAGACTCTTGGAGAAAAGGCCAGTTCAGTGCTAGAATGCTTCAGACGTAACCATATTACTGCCCTATCACTAGGCTTGCTCTCATAAGCCTACCAGTTATATCAGCAGTGAAGAAAATTCTGAGGTTACTTGCAGGATTTGGCCTATCAACAACACCAACAATCGTAACCAGTTCAGCAGCCAGCCCGTTATTTTTATGGCTCCAGAGTATGTGGTAGTGGTGCCTTAGATATCCATCTTCACCAAAGGCTACAACATTTTACCACCTCTCTTCCTGCCACAACTGTTTCCAAGCCACTTTAATTTCCGCCTTGCAAACTCATGCACAGCCAGTAGGGGGCACGATTCGAATTTTTCTACCCAGCTGGAAAGTGATTATGCCCTAACATTCCCTTGTTTCCCCACCTCCTTCTATCCTACCCATTCCTACTAAAGTGTCAGCTTGCCATGCCCTCATTTAAAAAGACCTCAAATCCTGAATGCCAAGGGGACATTAAGAGGTTGCTGGAAAAAGAAGAGGGCGGGCGTTATTCCCACTATTTTCTGGTGGCCAAGAAGGATGGAGGGCTCACACCCATTGTAGACCTTGTGAATGCCTTTCTACTGAAGGCCAAATTCAGAATGATCACTTTGGCTCAGGTTCTTTCTGTCCGAGACCCGGAGAATTGGATGTTAACTTGGATTTGCAGAGCCTTTACTTTTATGTGTCCATACTACAGTCCCCGAGTCACTGCCTTTGGTAGATGGTGGGGTGGAGACATGATCAATTTGCTTTTGGTCCTTTCTGCCTCACCTCCACTCCTCAGGTGTTTACAAAGGTTGACCCACCTTCATAGCTCAAGAATAATTTATACCTGTACCTCAGCGACTGACTGCACAAGTCAGTCACAGGCCACATCTGATTGGCCATCGTTTTTCTTCCAGCCCTCGAGTTTTCCATCAAGGTATTGAAATATCATCTAATGCCAACATAAAGGGTTCCCTCATAGGAGCAATTCTGAACACAGTAGGGTTCAAAGCCCTTCCCAGTTTCAGAGGAAACAGCCTATTCAACAGTCTTTACCATCATTGCCTTTACTCAATGCATTTACCACACAAGTATTGTTAAGGTAAGTAAATGTATGTATGTTGCATGTAATCGGTGACAAAATTAATGTGATGTCATAAATGATGCCATAGAACATGTCATGAGTGAGGTAATATATCAGGTCATAAGCAGTGCATGGCAGGGGGTAAGTTATCGTTAGCTATGCTAACTACAACTGGCGAATTTCCGTGTATTCTTTTGGTTCAAAACATTAATATTGTCTCTGAGAATTTCACCTACATATAATGTAACTTTATTTAATCTTTTTTTCAGTTAATTTATTAAGTTAAAAAACAGATCTTTTTATCACACCTGATTATAATGTTACTTTTACCTTTGTTTATTTCATTATACTTCTAGTTTAAAAAAAATTTAAAGTAATATTTTATTACCACTAGTAAAGCCGGCTGTGTGTTGCAGGCTGCCAACCCCACACTGCTCACAGCTTTTGGTCACCCTGTTGCCAACCCACACGGAGCCACTCAACCACCCCACAGACCGGCAAGCCCACACTACGCACAGTCTTTGGCTGCACATAGTGGGTGTTGGTCACATGACTTGGCCTGCCACCAGGCCCTGTGGCCGAACCCCCAGCAGCCTGTCAACCCTTCTCTGTGCACATCCTTTGCCGTATGCAGCGTAGAGTTGGCCTTCAATCCCCGGGGACCCCATGCCACAGGGCCAATACATAATATTAAGGGGGCGTGGGCATGCAGCCCCCCTTCTTGAGCTTTAAAAGTCCCAGGGGGGGCCATCACCAGGGACAAATACAATTAAACAGCGGAGTGGCCTTTGCAACCCCCCCCCCCCCCTTCCTGAGCCTTCATGGTCCCTGGAAACTCAGTTCCTCTCCTCTCCTCTCCTCTCCTCTCCTCTCCCCACCCCACGGGAAAGGCAATACCTACCCTGGCCCTTGTGTCATTTACTTTTTTTAGACTTCAGGGCAGGGTACGAAGTCCAGAGTCATGTAATGGCTGGTAGAAAAATGTTCTCATGTTGCTGGCAGCCATTCAAAGTGCATCATCCTGCGGAAGCATGCCTATCATGAGCGTGAAGTGGCCCACCAGAAAAAAAGCACTCTGGGCCAATCAGACCGCTCTATTTTTTAAAATTGGGTTTGAGGGATTCTTATAACTGTCCAGATATACAAATACTTTTGAAGCTTAGTTTCTCAAAAACTACTTGACGAGTTACATCGAATCACAAAACAAACCAAGATCTAGCTTCCTTATAAATTTGGTGTCATTCCGTTCAGCTGTTTTTCTGAAAACGCTTCTTACAAAAGTCTTTGGGAAATGCATGAAGATGTTGTGTTTTGGGACCCCCTGCTTTCGCGCCCCCGCTTGACTGATCACCTGAAGCTTTACATGCAGAAACTAGTGAAAAAGTATCACTTTTAGGGAACGTTTCATGAAGATAGATCAAGCGGGGCCAAAGGTATTAGAAAAACAAATACATTTCCTATTAAAACGCTGGCTTAACTATAACTACATAGTGACGGTCACCACTGGGTAAGACAAGCACAGAGATAGATAGATAGAGTTGGTTTATGGGTGGGTAGTGGTAAAAAGTAGAAAGGTTAATTTTAGAGGATTTGGGTGGGTAGTGGTACGAGGTGGTAAGGGTACATTTAGGGGTGGGTAGTGGGGAACGTTTGTTCTAAGTTTTAGTGGTGGGTAGTGGTAAAGGGTGGTAATGGTATTTTTAGGATTTAGGGATAGTAAGAGTATTTTTAGGGTTTGGGGGGTAGTGGTAAAGGCTGGTATGGGTATCTTTAGTGTTCAGGGGTGGGTAGAAAGGTTGGGAAGGGTAATTTTAGGTTTATGGGGTGATAAGGCTATTTTTAGTGTTGTAAAGTGTTAAAGAGTGATAAGAATAATTGTAGGTTTTAGGGCTTATATGGGTATTTTTACTGTTATGGGATGGATAGTAAATTTAAAAAAGGGTTGGTTTGCGAGAGCCCCCTCCCCCAAAAGAATATGAATATACACACACACACCTCTCTAATATTTCACTGCAAAAATAAAATCAAAGGTTTAAGTATTGTTATAGTTAAGTGAACATTTCAGTGAAAAGTACATTTTAAAACTAAAGAAAACCCTGAAATTCACTAGTTGGCTTTATTTCAGGTAACTATAACTCGATCCTCAAGGCAACTTCAACTAGCACCCTGCCATGCAGTTTTGTCATTAATTATTGTTGTAATACTTTATTCGATAAAATATATCATAAAAGTACAGACCTAAAATCACATTAAACAATTACCAAGTATTACTACAAATCCATGAAGAATAAAAACCATCGCTATAGACAATTAAAAATGTGGAGAAAAGTCTACAGAGATTTTTTTTTTTTAAAAAGGATACATTCTTAAAAGTGAATCTGGTCAGACGTTAAAAGCAGCCTAGATCGTATAAACCAAGCACTGGCCAAATACTTAGCTATCCCGCAAACTATGTACATTGAGGTAGTGTTGGTTAGAATAATGCGCAGAGCTGATCTGTGGTCCCTAACTCCCATCTCCCTACACACAGGTTTCAGCCATTTTGCTCTGACATGTTTATAGGCATTACAAGCAAACAAGAAATGGCCAAGGGATTCTTCCGGACATGGGCAACCTGGACATTTTAGATCATGAACCCTCCTGACCTTCCACCCTTCCATACATTTTTTAAGAGGGATGGTGCCGTATCTTAATTTCAAGAACAGAGTTCTATCTCTGGGGGTCTGGATAAAGTCCAGAAATGGTTCCAACTTTCTAGTGGGTTTATGATCAAGGAAGTTGTTTGTCAGAGGTCCCCAGCTTGAAATGTTAATGTCTTTGCCCTCAGCCCATTCCCAGTATAATTTTTTAACAATTTGTTTAGTGGGAGGGGACTGGAAGGCCCAAGACTCAGCCAGACCTATAGATTCCACCAGCTTTTTTAAATTGTTGAGCCACCTTATTTTGCCGGATGCATTCAAAATGATTAATTCGTCCAGCACTAGAGCATAATTTGTTAATTCAGGGGTCCTTCTAAGTCGCACCCAGAATAGCAAAGGGCGTAGTTGAACTATTTCTGGAATTGGTCTTTTGCCCATATCATAGAATAATGGTTCCAAGGGGGTCGAGGGAGAAAGGGAGAATAGGTCTCTCAAGAACTTATTCTCTGCAATAGCCAGCGCCTTACTATTCTCCACACCCCATAGTTCAGAGCCATAAACTGCAGAAGCTAAAGCTTTCCTCTCATAAACTGCCAAGGCGGGGGCTATTGGTCTACTGATGGAAAGACGCTGGTTCTTTAAGATGGCTCCGGAAACCCTTTTAAGATTTAGGACCATTTTGGATATATGGGAGTCCCATCTCATATTATTACAAAGCCTGACCCCAAGGTAATCGAATTCATCCACCATTTCTAGGGGGGTCCCATTCAGAGAGAGATGGACTTTCTTCAAATTCCTTTTAGCAGATAGTACCATAAGTTTCGTTTTCGTGGTATTGACCGTTAGCCCACGATCTTAACAGAAGATACTAAAACGGTCGAGCAATTTTTGAAGACCCTTAGGGGTTTTGGACATCAGGAGGGTATTGTCCGCAAAGAGGAGTCTGGGGGTTTTCTCTCCGGCTAAGACAGGGGCATCCACAGGTTCCTCCCGTAAGTTGTCCACCACCCCATTTATGAAAAGGGAGAACAATGTCGGCGCCATCACACAACCCTGCCGCACCCCTCTATTGACTGGTACCCTCTCTGTCAATTGGCCTTGGCTCCCCCACCGAATCCTTGCATAGTTGTCTTCATGGAGCTTGATGATATATTGCAACAGATAACCAGGGAAGCCCATATCTAATAAAACCTCCCAAAGTTTGGCACGGGGGATGACA
The DNA here is from genome assembly GCF_964263255.1 of Lissotriton vulgaris. NCBI lineage: Eukaryota > Metazoa > Chordata > Amphibia > Caudata > Salamandridae > Lissotriton > Lissotriton vulgaris. The sequence goes on from NC_141700.1 coordinate 439,198,991, forward strand.
TCAAATGCTGTTTTCAAGTCTATGAAAGCCAGATACAAGCTTTCCTTGTAGATAGACACTGACTTCTAATAGACTGCACAGAACCGGAATACCTGGTCCATAGCACCAACATTTCGTCTAAACCCCGCCTGAAAGTGGGACAGAATGCCATCATCTATTAGCCACGTCTCAATTTGGTTTATGATGACCCTGCCAACGACCTTTTGAATGGTGTCAATTAAACTTATTGGTCTATAGTTGGGAGGGTCATCTCTATCACCTTTCTTATATATGGTGATGACCTCCGCACCCTTCCAGGATTCAGGGACAGGATGGCCATGCTGGATTAAGTTCATTAGACGGGCTATGAGATCTGCCCATATTTTGGGGTCATGCAGTAGTAAATCCCCCGGGAGGCCATCTGGGCCGGCCGCCTTCCCTGGTATTATTTTCAAGATCGCGTCATGAACCTCCCGTGAAGAGAAAGACTCTTCCTTACATCCTATCTCCAAACCAGGTACGCTTAGTGGATCCTTTACTGAAGATATTGAATGATCTTGCAGACTATCCTCGCAGTATAATTTTAAAAAATGAGTGCCATTGAAGTTCATTTATACGATTTGGAATCGGTTCAGCCCCCCTTCTATCAAGGACATTGATCAATTTCCAGAACTCAATAACGTTTTTCCCCAAGCTGCATCCTTAAGCTGCTGCCAGTGCTCCTCCTCCCAATTCTTTTTAGCTAAGGTAATGCTTTTATGATACTCTTTTCTTGCTAGTCTCACTGCTACGGGGTCCTTATTTCTTATGGCTTGCGTTATGGCCCTCCTCTTAACTCTGCAGCTTGTCGTGTACCAAGGATTACCCGTGGGGTTTTTTTGTTTTGGTTTGGAATTCCCCTGTAGCTTCTTCATGAAAAACTCTCCTATTTTATCTGTTAGCTTCTTATACGAAGCTTGTAGGTCCGAAGCAGGAGCATGAGGCGCTACCGGAGCAACAGCTGCAAGGCTATAGGTTTCTGCTAGAACTATCTCTTTTATACAATTAAGTTTCCCCTCTTCACACTTGACCATGTTCCATTTTAGCTTCCGATTACAATTCGAGGGCAAGACCTCTTTTGTAATCATCACGAAACCACCACTCTTGCCAATCCTATTTGCCCAGTAGATTTCCATACATAGTGATCACTATCTGAAGACTGCCTAACCTCCATATCTACTAGATCTACCCAAGATTGAGTATCCAGGAGGATGTAATCCATTCTAGAAGGGCAACCTATCCTATTGTAAGTCATTGCCCCGTCCCGGTCTGAAATGGTCCGCCCATTTAGGGCCCGTAGATTATGTTCGAGAGCCAGAGCATTCAACTGGATAGCTCTGGCTGTCCATTTCTTGATCGGGGAGAGGGTTAAGGCGGGTATGGTCTGCCTCCAGTCCTCTGAGCTGAAACCTAGTTTCTCTTCATCATCCAGAGGTTCGAATGTGCAATTAAAATCCCCTCCCACTAGTATTTTAGATGTAGTAGGAAGATCTGACAGTCTTACATCCAACAACTCTATTGTGGGCGAGATTAAGCCGCCCTGTGAGCCTCTTGCGTAGACACAAAAGAGTTCGAAAATTGTGCCCCCAGATGGACTTTTTAAGGAAATGTGCAAGATGTCGTTAGAATGGACTTTATGGGTGGTAACTACACAGTTCAAATTCACCTTAACCCAAATATGCAGGCCACCTTTCCCCATCGTGACTGCTGGCGTAAAATAAGTAGAGTACCCATTTTTGTATAGTGGGGTCAGTGGGGGTTTCCTGGAACATACATATGTGGAATTTATTGATAAAATCATTCCAGTCTGGGTTACCAAGATTTTTTTAGCCCAGCTATGTTCCAAGACAGAATCTTGATGGAGAAGGGGGTTTCAGGTAATTCCTTAATTATAACTGGGATACTAGGTTCTATTCCTCCCAGACTAGGTCTAATGGTTCCCAAGCTGGCTATGCCCTCTCTACTGCTTTTGGTTTCATCCTGAGGGGCAGCTCCCACCACACTCTTTTCCGTTTGACCAGCAGACTGGATTGGGAGTCAGTCGACTGCTTCCAATCCACTGAAACGATTATAGCAGGGGATTAGAGGGTAGTTAAGCTGTGGGCCATGCCAATCCCCATTAAACTGGGTATCACCTGGAATAAATCTCCCTGCTCTTCTCCCTTCTGTGTTCCAACCTCCATCATCGCCCTCTGCCCAATTAGTTGTGTTCCAATCTCTCAATGGCTCACCCCTCATCCCCCTCCTCGTGTGGTTAGGAACCCTCAACCAACTCCACCTATTGTCATGATGTTCCGTACGCGTGTAAAAGTATGACAAGGGTTTAACCCTAATCGTGGAGATGTTGTTACTTGGGGGCCCGAAGCAGATGTGGTCCACCAAGCGTGGGTCCTCAAATGTGACAACAACACAGTCCCCATGTAGGCTTTTCTTATTCTCGCCCACCCAGGGTGCTCTCTCCACCATAAGAATTTTACTATTGATGTTAGGAGGACGGGGAGAATTACTATTTAACCAATGGCAATCTTTGTTTTTGAGTGCCCAGAAGGATTCAAGTGTTGCAGGGGCAAGCTCAGGGACACCAGTTAGAACTATCACATAGGGACAGGCGTCGGGTGGTAGATTAATGTTCCTACGTGACTTAGGTTGCTCGGGATGGGATGAGGAGGGTTTGAGAATGGAGGTGGTTGGGCCAGCTACAATCTGAGGTATATTGATTGCATTAGTTGCTGGCTTGATAGCACTAGCTTTATTACCCTTGTGAGTAGGATTTTTGGCAGTAGGAGGTTTAGGAGGGCAGGTCTTGGGGGTAGCGTTTTTCCCTACAGATTGATTCTTAGTAGTGGGAGGAGGATTAAGAGCAGAGACCAATGCATTGGGAGCACTTTGGATGTGGTTACTATTTCGAGATTTTAGTTCATGGTGAAGAGTCTGAAGCTGTTGTTTTATGCCCTGGAGTCTACTCTCCAGAGGCGAGAGAAGAGACTTCATAAGATCAGATAGAGTACTTATGAGTGGGCCATACTCATCCTCTAGATCCTCAGAAGTTTCTTCATGACTACTGTCGCCCGGTGCACTACCCAAACTGCTGTTCAAGATTGTGTCATCTGGGGTACCTAGTGATTGAAGGCGATGTACTTGCTGTGCCTCTTCTCTCCCTGTGTTGTGGCCCAAGTTATCCCTCCCCTCCTCAATCCTGCCACTTCCGCTAGCCTTATCACTCAATCGTCCTGACATAACTTGTTTATCTGTATTGACACCGTTAACCTTGATTGTAACACTTTTCTATTTAAGAATTGCTCCTTCAAGTATACCTCTTTGGGTACAGATGTTCTCAGGAGGATCAACGACGAGTGGGGACAATGAATTATTATCCTGAGGGGTCGCTATACCAGAGGTCGGGAAGAGTGGGTCTGGGGGGACAGCGTTGGTACTAGGGATAGAATAAGTCACATAATCGACCTCCATAGGGTAAATTTCAGGGATAGTTGAGGCTTTGACAGGGGTACGCGCAGAGGCTATGTTGCCTAATGACGACCTTTTAGCATGCGCTAAGTCCTGAGAGACTCTTCTTTCCATGAGTACTATGCCTTGATCAATGAGGGAATTAGTACGAAGGATGAAATTATCCAATGTGCCGGTCCATTTTTTGGCTCCCGCCGCAGCCTTACTACGAGTCTCACGGGTAGACATCGCCACAGCCAAAGCAGTAACAGACTAACAGCAGGATGTGGGGACGAGGCACTAGCGGGAAGAATACAAATAAAACTGGGTACTCGATGTTACAAAGACCCTCAAAGAGTACAAATTGCAAGGATACAAACAAGAAGAAAAGGGGTCAGTAACAACACAATAATAAACCACAGCAATAGGGGTATACTTGCTGTGTAGAAGACTTTGAGGATAAGGTTAATCAAAGGACCTGGCCCAGTCCAGTCTCTACAGGCCTCGGAGGGCCACAGAGGGCCCGCCCTTTGCCTGGGCTTTTCCCGGGCTCAGTTCCCCGCGCGTCCCGCGGTGCGCGATGGGTAATTGGTTATATACGGAATAGGAGGCGGGGCGGGGCACGGCCGGGAAGAGGCACCAGCTGTGGGTGTTGGGCTGAATGCTGGTCCTCGCAGTCCCAGTCTCCCGTTCTCACTCCTCCCAGGTGCTCAAGTCCATATACTGTACAGGCTCCCTGTGGCCTTTGTAGTCCAGCCAAAAGGGGGCCCCAGCAACAGCCTTCAGGCAAGGAAATCTCCAAAGTCCAAATTCCAGCTAGCGAGTGGCACCCCTATGCTCAGTCATCCTTTGCTCTGTCGACCTCTCACCCCTTGATCCCCTAAAACCATGAATCCCGGAGCTGTGAGACAAAAGCTGCGAGGATGGGATTTATTCAGCAGTCAATAATCAGTGGCGGAGTGATTAGCAGCTAAGTCTGTGATGTTACTTGCTGTTGCAGCAGTGACCAGCAGTGGTCTACGCAGTGGTCAACGCCAGATGCCAGTCACCAGTTCTCAACTCTGCCTGCCGAGCTCTCCTCACTCCTCAGGCAAACCACTCCTCACCTCTCCTCACCTTTGCGTGCTTGCTGGCGAGCCGTACTTGCAGGCGAGCCCGTACTTGGCAAGGACCCCCTGGAGCTAGTCCCAAGCTTTTGCTGTGTGCTCGACTCAGCTTCACAGCTTTCTCAGCCTCGTGGTTTGTAATGAGGCTGTGGGACGATTGTCAGGCAGACAAGGCTCCCCCTGGGTCTGGGACCCGCTCACGATTCCCAGCATGTTACTGCCGCCGACGCCTCTGCTCTACTGCTCAGCGGCTGCTTCTGCCGCGCACACGATCCCCACCTAGCGTCCACTCCCTGCACACCCTCTAGCCCCCGTCACCATATCCCACGCCTTATGCCATTAATTATGTAATTTCAAATGTTGCAGTGATGTTATCAATGATTTTGTAGAGCATGTCACAAGTGAGGTAATATGGGGGATAATCAGATGTGCATGCAGAGGACATGAGGGCACCCCAACTAGTCTTGTAGCGGGCCACTCCTACCCCTTCCAGTGCCCACTGTAGTGACAAATGCACCATCTCCATGTTATAGCAATCACCTGGGAGAAGTGTAAATCATTGGTTTGTGGTCCCCAGTGGAATGATTAATCTACATCAACCTCCTACCATCTAAAAGGTGGTGAAAGCCTTTGTCATGCCTATCAGAGGGAGGCTGGTGCAGGTCCAGACAGACATCATGACCAAATTGTACTGCAACAAGCAGGGTGGCATGGGGTCTTGTATCTTGTGCCAAGAGGCACTTTACTCTTGAGGTGACTGGAACAGCAGAATCGCTAAACACCAAGACATTCTGGCTCGGCAGATTACCGCTAGCAGATCATGAATGGCATCCTCATCCCTGGATTGCTCTGAAATCTTCAACTCTTTTCTAAATCGATGCAGTGTTAGGTCAGTTCTAATGGATACAGTGGTGTTTCAGATCCTGTGGGTGCATAGATGGAAAAGGCCTGCTCCTTTGATTATTCTTTTTTAGTTTCCTTGATTTGCAGACTGATGGTGTCATGGCTGAAGATGTGCCAAGAACCAGCAGAAATGGTTAGTTTGTCTGAAAGATAAGCAGGTGTCCTAGTCGTGATGGTTTTGTAAACGAGGAAGCTGATTTTAAAGATGGTGCAGGTCAGCAAGGGGAGCCAATGGAGTGCCATCAAGAAAGGGCGATGTGACCATATTTCTTCAGGCCCTGGATGAAACGTGCTGCGGCGTGTGGGATGCCCTTAAGGAGTGAGTTACAGTGTGCAATCTGGGAGGCAGCAGAGCATTACCACCATCCAGATTTGAGAGTACAGGGGCTTGAACAGCTGTTTTGAAGGCACTTTAATTAGAAGGCACAACTCATATTAGGTTGTCTATGGTTTTTTCCACATTGTTAACCTTCAGAGTGAGCTTTGTGTCCAGGGTGAATCAAAATGATTTAGCATTCTGTGAAGGTTGGGGTTTGAAGCTTTCAAAGTTTTTGCGGTTGAGCTAGGGTTATATTGTTTCTTGTTTGCTATTCTAATTAATAACAGAAGTGCTGTCTTGGTTGGGTTAAACTTAGGGAGATGCTGGACATCCAGGTCTTGATGGTGTACAGGCAGTGTTTGAGATTTTGGATATCTGAAGCAGAGTAGTCTTTTAAGTAGGGTGGGTATCATCAGCATATTGAAGACCCTGATGCTGTTATCTGTGAGTTGAGCACCAAGCAGCTCTATGAAAAGTTGAAGATGGCAGGGGACAGTATGGAAACCTGGGAGACTATACAGGACCTCGAGGTTTGCATGTGAACAAATTCATCTTGTTTGGAAAGGTAGGAGGAGAACCAGCGGAGGACATTACCGGTGAATCCCATTTGATACTCCAGGGTAGTTATGAGGGTGGGATAGTGGACTGTGCCAAAGGAGAGGCCCACAAGCACTACGCATCTCAGGAGCATTATCTATTCCCCCCCCCCATCCGTCCTCACACAGGTGCCCCCCAGGATCTACTGAGGTCAGACGCTAGTTACTGGAATGAGTTGACTTCTAGTATGAGGTTGATAGGCAGGGTAGCCTCAATCCCTGCTATTGGGGGACCGGGTACACAGCCCCAGGGACAAAACATCATCTAGCTACCACCTGAAGCCACTTCATATGTTGTGGTCCTTGGCAATGTACAAGTGTTAAAGCTGAGCGTTACTGAGGACTTTTACCAGTTAAAGAACAAAATCCTTCACTGGCTTAACATCAGTACACCCTTGGGCTTTAGAGTGGAGAGGCACATCATCATGGTCCGCAGGGTGGCCTGGATAGGAGGATTGAAAAAGAGAAGTGGAAGCTGAGGCGATTGCGTAATCAACTTTAACCGGCAATACCTTGCAGAGAGAATTCTTCATGCAGCTAGTCGTTGTAATAGCAAGGGTCCCACTTCCATCATGGCCCTCCCCTTGGTCTACTTTTATACACCTTTACCCATGGCCTCATATTCTAGGAAACCAGCTAGTCTGGCTCTTTTTATGGTTTAAATCTTTAATTGGTTTTCCAAAACAAGAAAAACAAACAGACCACATTTCCCCATCAGATGCAATAGTGCTAGTTTGTGCGTGAAACCCCCCTGGGCTTGAGGTAACAAAGATATCGATCACGTCGTAAGTATAGGGGTCTCGCAACAGGGGAACCCAGTCCGCAACCCCCTCCCAACCCCTCTCTTTTAGATGGGACTCATGTGTCCTTGCCAGTACCACTTTTCAACACATTTGCACCGCTGGGACATCTTGATAACTGCGATTGTCTTGATGGGCTGGGAAATATGACCCCTAAGGCCCTTTCTTTACAACCTGATTCCATGCATCAGCCGGCACGATGAAACTCTAGCAGTCATGACCAGGACACTAACTTTTGTAATCTTGTCTCCTGGAATGCAGCCGGCCTGGCCAGCAAGTTTACAGATCCGGAATGGCAGTGCTTTATCCAAAAGTATGAATGAACTAAAGGTGTGGGAACCCCAAACCTGCTCAAAGCATAGCAAAAGACCCTGAGGTCTCATTTAGTATCCAATCTTTAGTAAATGTTGTGAAATTTCTTTAAAATAAACTCAAACGCAATTTAAGTCAGTTACTTTCAACACTCTTGTATTTTCCATGATTCTGAAATAACAATATGCATTGGACATTCGCAATTTAAATCATCATTGGTACGTAATGCAATAACTACGTCATGTTTCCTTTTCACAAAAAACATAAACTACACATTTGAAATTCATTCCCAATGCATTTTGGGTTGTGATAAACCCTTCATCAGGGGTTTTTTGAACATAGTAGTACAGGTGATGTATGTAGATGAATTCCTCCGCTCGGAGCTACAACAAAAGTAAAAATGCCTCATGAATGTACATATCTATACATTTCAGGGTATCTTAAGAGTAGGATTTGCACTCCGGAAGAAAAAGGTGCTCCTGCATGACAGCATGCACTCTGTAGATGTGTGAATATTGTAAAAGACGCGTGCGTTATGCAACATGCACCACGTTAACAACCGTGAGTTCCTGAACCGGAATCATGTACCCACTAATGTGTTTAGGTAAAAGATGTACGCTCTAACTAGAGCTAACAACTTGTTAAAGCAAAAAACTGCTTACCCGACTTAGAACCACAAATGCTAATCTTTCAAAAGCTGTACACCAAGCTAAAAGACGAGAGAGGCACGTATTAGGCGCTCGAACTACAAACAAACTAGCAAACAATGGCTGAACTCGCTATTCACTGTATATGAATGCTTACCGGTGCGTGCTAAAATTCTGCGTGTATACGCGGAAAGGAAAAGAAAAAAAGGAAAAATATGCCGTCAAACATCCGTGATACGTGTTAAGCGCTCGAACTACAAACAAACTAGCTTACGATAGCTAAACTCGCTACCTGCTGTATATGAAACCTTATCGGTGCTTGTAGAAGTCCTGCTCGTGTAAGCTGAAAGGAAAGGGGAATGTGCCGTCAAACATCCTGTCCGGAAAATGCCACAATAGGTGATCGGCATTTAAAACATAAAGATTTGTGAAAAGCTCACCCGATACTGACGAGGTCTGCCTTCCTCTGCTACTCGAATCGGCCACCACCTACATGCGTGCTGACGTATCTACATGTATCCAAAGCACATAAAGTAAAGGGGACCCATGGGCAGTTTAATGACCAGCTCTGAATACAAGCCCACCTAACAGTAATCACAAGAGAGTATCAGAGGGTCAAAAAGTGAGACAGGCTAGTTGTAAAAGACAGAACAGGTGTAGCGCTCCCACTGGCCATATGACTAAGGGGCAAATGCTATAAAATATGCCAGATCAGGATCAGTATCTGGTCTCTGGCTCCCATCAGTCACCACTCGGAACCGCCCTTCATCATTTGGGGCTCCGAGGACCAACACTGTACCAGATCTTGGTATATTAGCAGAAAGAAGTGATCTTCCTGTTAGTCAGTAAGTGTTGGTGTTATGGTTGAGACCATATGTGTTGGTGAAGTAACTGACAGGGTTGGAGAAAAGTGTAGTGTGCAGTGCAAGAAAAAACCAGGAAAAATATGAAGGTGAATAAAATTGGTTTAAGGAGCAAAAATTAATTTAATGAGGTATAACTCCTAGCACCAATATTAAAAAATACGGTGCTAGGAGTTATACCTCATTAAATTAATTTTTGCTCCTTAAACCAATTTTATTCACCTTCATATTTTTCCTGGTTTTTTCTTGCACTGCACACTACACTTTTCTCCAACCCTGTCAGTTACTTCACCAACACATATGGTCTCAACCATAACACCAACACTTACTGACTAACAGGAAGATCACTTCTTTCTGCTAATATACCAAGATCTGGTACAGTGTTGGTCTTTGGAGCCCCAAATGATGAAGGGCGGTTCCGAGTGGTGACTGATGGGAGCCAGAGACCAGATACTGATCCTGATCTGGCATATTTTATAGCCTTTGCCCCTTAGTCATATGGCCAGTGGGAGCGCTACACCTGTTCTGTCTTTTACAACTAGCCTGTCTCACTTTTTGACCCTCTGATACTCTCTTGTGATTACTAGTATCTACATGTATAACATTATTTAAAGAGCCGGCATCCTCATAACAGAAGGGAAATGCTAAAGAAGCAACTTTATTGTCAATTCAACTAATTGATAATGACATATGCAAAAGCATTAGTACTCCATTACATCGCTATAGACATTCTGACCCACTAGTCCACGCTTGCGTAAACAAGGTAAAATGTAAACCTAAAAGAGGTTTAGAAAATAAGAGTGTGAAAACTCGCCGAGATGCCCTAAGAAATAACGCAACAAGAACAGTGTAACAATAGCACGTGAAATGCTGTATCAGTTATTATGTCAGAGGAGAGCTGTGTAGAATAAAACAATTCCAAAGTGCAAAAAAGGAGAATCAAATAGGTAGAATGTGAGTGCAAATCCTGTACAAGTTGAGACATTGTGGACACATCAATGTTAAACAGGCATATACATCAGGTGAATGACATTCTAATAACAAACACAAAAGTTCATAATGATCATTGAGCCCCCTAGGGCTCACCGTACATAAATACTTAATCCAGAAGGTCTCTCTGCGTGCGAAGGTTGTGTGAAAATCAGTCCCTGTAGTTATATCAATTTCTTCAAGAATGGTGAACCTCAATTGGGGAATTGTGTGTGATGTATTCACCCAGTGTGCTGCTAGACATGAATTTAAATTCCTGTTGCGAATCTTACTTTTATGTTCTATGATACGCGTTTAGATTTTTTTTTAAAGTTCTGCCTACATAGACAAGCCCACAGGGGCATTGAATTGCATAAACTACTCCCGCAGTATTGCAATCCGAAGTGTGTCTACAGTACGATCCTTTTTTGTGGTATGTGGATGAGCAAAAGTATTCCCAGGAATTATGTTGCCGCATTGTCCAGAGTTGTAACACTTCCTCATAAAACTCATTCCTTTATGACACTTTCTAGCAGAAGTGTCCTGGTTTCAGTAGTTCCCGGAGGTTCTTAGATCTGTTGTGTGCAAATAGTGGTGTATCATGAAGCAGACCGGCAAAGTCCGCTTCTTGTTCAATTATGTCCCAACGCTTCCTGATGATTGCTTTGATTTGCCCAGACTGTACTGAGTGTTTTGCTTAATGGTTTTTTCGTTTTCAATAACAGATCTTCACTTTTTTGGGGGCCTACACTCCTTGCTGCTCTTGTCAATACATCTTCTGGATAGCCTCTTTCTTTGAATCTGTTGAGTTGTTCCTGAATAAAATGCTCACATAATGAGTCATCAGAAGGTATTCTCTTTATTCTGCTCAGTTGTGATACTGGTAGATGACTCTTGAGGGACTGTGGGTGAGCGCTGGTGTAATGTAGAGCATTGTTTACATCAGTAGGCTTTCTGTATACTGTTTGTGAAACACCCTAATGCAAATATATTAATTCAAAGTGGGGCATCGACCACAGTTCCTGGGGACTTCATACGCTCTTTTGAGCAAGCAGTGTTAACGAGAAATAGGCTTGAGATGAATACAATCCATGTTTCTGGACTATATTGATCCTTTGGAATCTTTGACATCCAACTTCCAATCAAAACGAGGGTGATTGATCCTGAGCCCTGTGTTGTAAGTTGCTCTGCCAATGTACTACTATTAGGCATTTGGCCAGCTGGTGTGGAGAGATTGTTTCCTCCGTTGACTCACCCATGAAATTGATTAAACGTGTGGAGAATTAGACAATTCACTTGTTAGCCTGATGAAGGTGGGACAATATTATATACCACCGAAACATGTCGCTTCTGTGTCTATCAACTGTTTGATAATATAACTCTTGGTTTCAATGTGGACTCACTGGAAAACTTGTTACTACATCTGGTGCTGAATACAAGTATCAATGTGTATAACATATACTATGCAAAGCACCTATATGATATTGGTTTCTAAGTGTGGATCTACTTTAACCAAGTTATTCTCTTTCATATACTTGTTTTAGTTGTGTGTTTTTTGTGTCTATACACATTATATGTGTTTCTCCCTACTTATGTAATTTGTTGCCCTGTGACAAATATGTATGTGTATTTTTAATACTTGTGTCATGAGATTTCTGAAGAAACTTATTTTTAACCAATTTATCAAATGTGTTTTTTAATATAGATAAAAAGATTTGTGACTTCTTTGACATTGTATTCTTGAGTTCTAATTGGTGCTATTGGAGTGTGGCATGATTGGCAATGATATATGTGTGAAGTGTGCGTAAAAAAGAGAACCCAAAGGGATCTTTTGTTTTCAGTTTGTAGACCTGTGGCAGTCAGTCAGTAAGAAAAGTATATTTAGTTAGTTACAACCATAAAAGTGTACCCTTAGCATTTTGTTACTATTAAAAACATAAACAAGACAATCATAAAAAGTGTGGCATATATACATCACGCATAAAGTAACCCATTTCCTTTAAAATGTAATCAAATATCCACCTACAATTGAATAAATCAGGTAATTCATACATATGCTTCAAATCCTTCCAACATCCGATATTTACTCTGTGCACTTGAGGAACACCTTGACTTTACTCATAAATTTCCCCATAGCACAGGCTATATCTAGGTTCATCATTCCCACTAGAAGGTTAACAACTTGCATCCTATTCCTAATCCTGTATTTTTTTAATATCGAGCATAAAATCTCCTTTCGTATGTCTAAAATCTTCATGCAGTCTAATAAAATATGTACAATATCACAGGGGGTACCTATCACGCAAGTGCAGTTACCGTTACTATTCATCATAACATTTTTAACCCCAGTATTCACATAACAAGGGTTTATCCCCATTCGCATTAGTACCTCACGTCTTAAATGGTATCTCGGCACCCTATCTAGATAGGGATACTGTTGGTCGGTTTCCCAAGCCAAGGTCATATGGGACACCAATATTTTTTGTGAAAGATACTCTCTATCATATATGCGGGAAGTCTCAAATCCCAATGACCTTAGTTCTTTTTTTATCTATTCTTGGGTGTCCCAGTTGCGGGCATAGCTTTAAACCCAACACTCCATATGCTTCGCTTAATGAGGCTCTTGTTTCTTTCGCCCAGGACAATTCACTAGCGGCAATTTCACTTTTACACCACTGGGAGATTTTTTGGGGCTCTCCTGTCCCTAGGCACTGCCAAAAGTGTATTAGAGCCAAGCAGGCAGTTACAGCCCAAGAGGTAATTCCCAGCTCAAGTATTGCTGCATGCACCATAGAGGATTTTGGCAGCGAGAACAAGCTTTTTAGGAAATTTCCCTCCTCTTTATCCCAACATTTTTTCCCACTTAAGTAAAGCACTTCTGCCCCATACAGGAATTGGGAGGGACAATTTCTAGGTAGGCCTTTATAACTGGCCTGTCTGAGTTTTCTCCATATACGCTGTTGAATCTTTTTAGTCCCTTCACAGAGGTCGATGCCCTCATTTTTAAGGCTTCCAGATGGGTATGCCATTTCAGGTTACTTGTGAACCAGATTCTTAGATATATGTATTCTGTTACCCTTTCGAGTAATTTTGTACCCAGATACCAAGGGAACTTAGTATTGCTCCTCCGAAACATAATATTTTGGTCTTTTCCATGTTCACTACTATTTTTTTATTTAGGCAGTATTCATTGAACATGTTTAATTTTCTCTGGAGACCTATCTCCGTCTGGTCCATAATCACCAGATCGTCTGCATATAATAAGCAGGAAATATGATTACCTCCTAATTTTGGACTAGCCCCTCTAACCTCTCCTAGTTTTGACGGCAAATCGGCTAGGAGCAGGGAAAAAAAGCAAAGGGGCAAGTACGCACCCCTGCCTCAGGCCATTTCCAATCTGGATCCTCCCAGACAATCCTCCCTCCTCGTCCAAGATTATCTGGGCCCAGTTTTCAGTATGTAAAGCTTGTATAAGGGCTAATAGGTCACCATGTAAATTGTAACCTACCAGGGTTGACCACAGCTGCTCCCTACCCACAAGATCGAATGCCGCGCGGAAGTCCACAAAACAGAAGAATAAATTACCCCTCTGTTCTATCAACTTCCGCGCGATGTCCCAGAGAGCAAAACAGTGGTCCACCATTGAATGACCTTCTTTGAAACCACCCTGTTCTGGGGGTACTATCTGATTATCCTCTGCCCAATCTTTTAGCAGACCTAAGATTACTTTGGAGAATATTTTTCCCCCAATGTCCAGTAGATTTATTAGGCGGTAATTTTTGGGACAGTTTACATCGCCTTTTTTGTGTATCGGTCTAGCAATAGCCCCTTTCCAACTATCTGGTATAGTTCCTGTATTTAGTATCCCCTGAAACATATTTGAAAGGAGCTCAGCCCACCAGTATGGGTTAGTTTTTATAACGATTGCTGGTAGGTTATCTGGGCCACCCGCTCAGGTTAAATTTAATCCAGCTATTATGCTCCTAATATAGCTTGGGTAGAAATGTACCATTATTTCTTCCCTGACTCCTGGCCAGCTGGTTGATATTATTCCCCCCTTACTCGGCCATTTGCCGTAAATTTCTTCAAGGTAGGTTACCCACTTATCCTCTGGGACGGAGCACTGCAGGGTTCCCACAGCTTTTCCCGTGCATTCCTGAATCACTTTCCGGAATCCTTTGACTTTTTTTTCTTCAATTGCCTCAAGTAAGTTCACTGAACATTTTTCCTTATAGGATCTTTTGCCTTATATTTTATCCTTAATTTCTTAAGTTCTAGTGATGATACGTCATTAAAGCTACGCCTAAGGCATCTTTCGTATTGCCTAATAGCGGCCTTTACTTTCCGACAATCATCGTCAAACCATGGTTTGTTATTTGAGACTAAATTAGCTTTGCTTACTGACCCATGATTTCCCCGTTTGATTTTTATCCTGAGGCATTCTTCCAGTTGCCTTATTATATCCTCGTACCAGGGTATGCCCTCCCCTGGTAGTGGGTTTTCTAGCCCAACTATTAACTGGAGTGCACTCCGTTTCTTTAGATATTTTTCACTGATCCTGGTTGTAAGCTGCTTTGCATATTCAACATCTATTTGTAGCACTTTCTGTCTCGGCGGGTCCCTGTTTGCCTGTAATTCCATCTGCAGTGGGAAGTGGTCGCTACCCTCTACCCTGAGAATTTGAAAGTGTTTTAATAAATAGAAGCACCATGTCTGAATGAATACATAATCCATGGGGCACATTTGCTGCCCTATTTTAATGGTACGCTTTGCGGGCCGATCAGTTTCTTTTCTTCCATTGACACAGACCAGGCCCATAGCTCCCAGCAGCTGTCCAAGCTTCACGTCTTGGGTTGAGATGCTGCTGGAAAACATCGCAAACTCTGTTATAAAGTCTTAGCAGATCACTCTGCCAGGCATCAGTTTTTTGGGGGGTTTAGTCTATGGTTAAAATCTCCCAATATTAGAAGCACATCTCTAGGATATATATCATATAAACCCTGCAAATCCTGTTTTAAACATTCCAGCTCCACTTTGTACTCATTTATTTTCCCTTTCTGTATGTACACATTTATGATGCATAGACCTCCAACACCTGCATTATTATTTAATGTCAGCATTCTACTGCTTAATGCCCAGTTACATTTAAGATCAAGGGGTTGTATATCTCTCACTATCCTTGTTGAAACGTCATCTGACCGCCTGATGGCCTACCTACTTGATTCTTTCATGCAGGCAGTACATGATGAGTAAAGCCTTCAGTAACTGGGGTTTCGTCGCACAGCCAAGTCTCCTGTAAGCAGACAAATCGGTCTTCCCTAGGATATTTTTAAACCCTTCCTCTAACGCTATTCTTTTATATCCGTTAACATTCCAGGACAAGATGGATAGGTTGTGCGACAAACCAGTTTCTTAATCAATATTGCTCAAGTACCCTTCTTCCTCGCAGCCCATATATGCCAGTTCCCTGTATCTATTCCCGACCAGGACATCTTCATCAACCCAGTCTAAGTTTTTAGGAATTATAGTAATTTCAAGAGCTTCCTTATTACCTCCACCCGAGGTGATCATTTTTATTTGCCGTTCTCCCAACCCCGCATGGTTCCTGAGGAATGGATTCCCTTGATTATCCATCAGCACCTCCTCTCTCTTTAATATTCTAATACCTTCTCTTAACATCTCAGCCTCTGACTTTTCCATTGCGACATTTATTAATGCTGAGTGGAAAAGGACCTTTGTTACTTCTTCCCCTTTGGTGTTAATCAAAAACCCCACTTCTTTTAGATCATCTGTACTAACATATTTTAAACTGGGGCATTTTGCAAACAAAGAGAGGAGCTGGGACTGATTATGGGGCTTTCATTTCTTAGCCTTTTTACTCCCCTTTCCCTGTCCTATGGGTTCTACAAAAAGCCAGGTATCCACAGTCCTATTTTGCTGTGAGGCTTGTAATCTTTCATCTGCCCTATCTTCCCTTCTTTTCTTATTTACTTCTTCTCTATCTCTATTCCTACAGATATTACCAGATGTTCGGTTACTAGACCCTGCACCTTTGGGCGTCTCCATTTTCCATTCTGGTTCTACGTCCTCCTTTCCCCCGGGGTAATTCCTCAAATGATCCTTAGCACTATTTGTCGTACTTTTTCTTGATTCCCACTTAGATTGATTCTCAGATCTGAGTGCTTACTCGTGTCCGCAAAGGTTAACGTTTTTGTTTCTGGCATCACTACCTTGTCTCGTGACCTTAGGTCTGGGGATGCCTCCTTCCCGTACTCCTGTTGCTTTGCAGATTGATATTTACATGGGGCCTTTTTTCCCTTTCTCCGCCTCAGGGTATTTTGTTTTATACACCTCCTTTTCCCATATCTCTTTATGATCATAGGACAGCGGGAGATATATACTGTTGGTTCACCTTCTTTAAGTCTGCTCACCCTTACCACTTCATCCTCCCTATCCTCTTTAATTTCCTCCTGAATTTCCTCCTGAATTTCTACTGATCTTACAAGAGAGGGCATTAGGCCTTTGATCTGAGTCAACTCCCCAAATATATTCTTAAATTGGTTACTTTGTGTTTCTAAGATATCATTATTTAAAACCGAGACCTGTAAAATGCCCTGCAAGGCTTTCTGGAGCATTAGCATAACCTCGAGCATAGATAAACTGGAGGAACCCGTCAGCTCCAAACTATGCGCGGGAAGGCCTGATAAGTAATTACGAGCGGCATAGGAGTTTTCCAGTCTTATTTCCACATTTGGACTGCAATTGCTCTGGGCAGCGTCTTTCCCTCCCAAGGATTTAATCTGGTTTTCACTTTCTTCCTCCTCCACCTCTACTTCTATGTCCTGGATAATTAGCCACTGAAATAACCGTGGGGAGGAAGACAAGCGTGGCTCCAACGGAATCTCAGCAATGTCAAAGTCAGTCTGGTTTAGGGATTCCACGCTTATAGCTGCCAGGTCCTCTGTAAATTACGGCGACTCTACCACACATCTCTCTCGTTCTGGCGTCTCTTTCACTTTAAAATGTTTGCCTAGAAAGCCCTTGATAGATTTTGAGACTGCCGATCGGTCTTTTGCGCCTGCTGTCTTAGAAGACACCAACACCTTCTGTGGGATTAAGCCTGAAAGGGGGGGTTGACCCCATCGCTGGTATATTACTTCCGGAGGGTGTCGCCATATCCCCATTTACATTTTTCGAGCCTTTCGGTAATTCCGTCAAGTCCTCCATCCCGGGGCTTTTATTTCCTGTTTTCTTGGAGATTTTCGTGGCTTTACGTGGTTTATTTTTCCCTATGGCCATTTCTTTTATTCCCCTTCACTCCTTCCTTCTGCTTTCTTTAAGTTCCCCCCGCTCCTAGGGTACACAGCCGCCCCTGTTTCCTGTGCCCTTAATATGTCGCTCCTTGGCACTTTTCTTAGAAAAAAGAGGGAATGTCACTTACCTCTGTTCTGTGGGCCCGCGCTCTTTCCTCCACCACTTCTCAAAAGTATTCTAACTTTCCTTTCATCAATCTGCCTCTGATCTGAGTACTCAACCACTCTTCACCCCTTTAATCATGCAGCAGATTTGTATGTCCTCGGGGTCTTTAGAGCTCCAAATGGCCCCTCACCGCTTCTTATCTTCACTGAGCCACCTGTGTGTATTTGCCCGCGTTTTTGACCACATTTAACTCCTGTAATTAACACCTGCTGTTTAACGCTCGGGGGTCTCCTTCCCCGTACGGCGTCAGCTACAGGCAGGCTTGATGGATGTGGGTCGCGCCTATTCACTGGCTCTGTTGTTGCGGCTCGCGCCTCCTGCGCCGCTGCTCGCTACTGGGCTCGCGGTCCACTGCGCGTGCTGTCTGCTTTCCTCCTGTCTTCTCAATTTCAACACGCACTTTCCGCATGCAGTACACCTTTACCGCCTATCCTGGGTGCGGCTGCTTGATGCGGCTTGCGGCAGCGTCGAAACCGGAAACAGAGACCGGAAGTCTAATGTCGTACGTCGTCCGTGCGGCAGAGAGAAGTGGGAGTGGGAGCGCGTATCCGTAGCCACACAGAACAGGTGGCAGTCTTTTGAATCTCAATGTCCAAAAAATAGTTTTTTTCTGATTGAATGTCATGGGTGAACTGTATCCTGGGATTGAATAAATTCAAGTCATAAATGCGTTCCTCCAGCTGTGTCTTGGATCCTCTCCAGATCACAAGTATATCGTCAATATACCGTAGGAAGAGGACTGCATTTTCACGCCATTTAGGATTCTGTCAAATATGTTGGTGCTCAAAGTGCGCCATAAAGGTGTTGGCGTATAAAGGGGCTCTGGGAAAACCCATGGATGTACCTGTTTTCTGTAAATAATACTGCTCTTTCCAAACAAAATAACTATGATTCAACAAAATATGTATCTGAAAGAAACACGTTCGTGTTAGATTCCTTACCTTAGAATATCCCCAGGCGTCAGACTAGATCCGGAAAGTTTTCGTCAGCAGTACCCCTGCATGTTGCTAGGCGTCGTCTGCGGCTCCGCTTCCGTCGTCGGCGTCGGGATTGCCGGGATGACGTCGTCGGAGTACTTAGACGCCGCCCTCGCGCGCTGTCGTCAGTTCTTCTTTTTCCGCGCCAGCAAGCGCAGATCCAGGAAGAACAGTACTCTTAGTCATTTTTTGACTAACTTTTTTGATCTATTTTGATCACTTCTCGAGTCGACCTTCGACTCGCGGTGCCGGTAGGGATGCCGTCAGTGCGTTTACTGTCTCAGTGCCGACCACGATGACAAGTCTTGCCCCGACTGCCGGGCCTTGACCTCGAAGGCTAGGCGGGAGCAGTCTCGTAAGTGGCTCGAGCTCCGGCAGTCGGCTCCGCACCACTCGAGGTCCCGGTCGAGGAGCAAGTCGAGGGACGAGTCACCACCACTCAACGGGCTCAAAGTCCTCAGGTAAGTCGAGGCACTCGAAAAAGAAGTCGAAGAGACGTCATCGCTATTCCGAGCAATTCACCCACAACCTGGCTCCATCATTTTTCCCTGACTATCAGGAGATGGATGACTAGGGGGACTGGGAGGGTCTGAGGACCCTCTGGTGCTGCAGTGCCAGTTGAGCCAGGACTGGGCAGACGAGCTAGTGGAGGCCAGTGGTCTGGACACTTCGCCCGACACTGGATTTGTCTCTGTGGTGTTGAACAGGGCGGCCAAGGCCTTGGCTCTTGAGCTCCCTGTCACGGCCGTGAGGACTAACCTCCTCACTGAGGTGCTCAAACCGCAGGCAAGCTCCTCTGAGCCTCTTCTGCCGTTCAACGAAGCCTTCACCAATATTCTGTTGGGCACCTGGTCCAAGCCCTCCAGAGGCCTCCCTGTGGATCGAAACATGGCCAGACGCCACCGCCTGGCTCCGGGCGACCCTAGCTTCCTGTCCGTTAACCCCACCCTCGAGAGCCTGGTGATCCAGGTCTCTACATCCCAGACTGCATCCCAGACCACTCCTCCTGATCGGGAATCCAAAAGGTACGATCAGTTTGGGGCTGCGGTCTGTCAACACCGCCTGCCTTTTGGGCCGTTACACCCACTCTCTGTGGGATACGGTTGCGGAGGTGCTGCCACAGTGCCCGGAGGAGGCCCGGGTGAAGCTCGCCCAAGGCCTGGCGGAAGGGCGGGATGCTGCACGCTACTCAATACGGTGTGGCTCGACACAACAGACTCGCTGGGTAGGGCGATTGCAGCGACGGTGGCGGTTCGCCGCCATGCCTGGCTGAGGTTCTCCAACTTTTCAGGGGATATCCAGGCCACCCTTATGAACATGCCCTTTGATGGCTGTCGACTTTTTGGCGACAAGGCGGATAGTGCGCTGGAGCGTTTCAAGGACTCCAGGGCTACGGACAAGTCCTTGGGCCTAGGCCAACGCCAGCAAACTTCCGCTTTTCGCTCCTTTCGTGGCCAAGGAAGGGGCACCCCCACACGTCCAGCAAGCCACAGGCCGCAGAGCCAGGCTCAACGGGGTTGCGGACATGGTTACCGCCGTGGCAGTACCGGGGGACACCGGCAGGGTCAGTCCACACCCGCCCCTGCAGCATCTGCCTCTAAGCCTTCCTAGTTCCGCATTTCAGGCCCATTTGTCGCCAGTGGGGGGCAGGGTCCGCCATCACCTCCCCCACTGGCGTACCATCACGTCGGACAGGTGGGTGCTGCAAACCTCCCTCCCCTTCGAGGCGACCCCTCCAGCCATGCCACCGCAATATCCCCGCATGTCGGGGGATCACTTGCAACTTCTGCAGGAGGAAGTTACGGCCCTCTTGGCCAAGGGGGCCATCGAGCGCATTCCTGGGCCAGAAGTAGGACGTGGTTGCTATTCCCACTACTTTTGGGTACCCAAGAAGGGCAAAGGAGGCTGTAGTAATCAAGTCCAGGCTGATTGTGAAGTTTCATGAAGATTTATTTAAGTTGGTTACAGATAAGTAGTACAGTAGTATTCAACCCCACCAGGAGCAGCCAGCCAGGCGCTCAGCCCTTCTCCAACTGTAAGTTCCCACTCCCAACATTCCATCTTGCATCATTCAGGCAGCATTCCACTGGCATATCATCACCATAACAAACAAGGATACTACATATCCTCCTTTGATCCCATAAGAAAACAAAAGGAACACCAACATTTGAAATAACAAAAGATAAAGAGAGCAGAAGCTAGGCGGAGGATAAAGGAATAGAAAAGCGGAGAGTACCATAGAGAGTAGAGGTAAAACATAATGAAGGGAGTTGAGAATAACATAAACCAAAGTCATCTTCCCCTCCAAAGATAGCAACAGAACAGGAATACAAAAGGGCAAAGAATAGAAAAAGAAACCATCAATGCCTGCCCTCTCCACACCCACTGGCCAGGTAAGCATATAAGAAATCAGCTCACATCAGGAGGAAACAAGATGACAGAGAAAAACAGAAATGCAAATACTCATACTTCTCCATCAAATATTTGAACAATGAATTACAAATAGAAAAATACAACTGGGCTACAGTGATGAAAACAAAACTAGTACCATAAGGAAAAACGCCCAGAGTAACATAACCCATGCACTATGGCGACTGAGACCATACACCGCTTAGGGTAAAACTTTGCTTATGAATGGGCAACCTTGATTGCAGGTAAAGATATGTGCACTGTTACAAAACAAAACTCGACCCACACTAAACACCTAAAGAAAGGTAAAACGTGCACTATAGTGAGGGCATAAAACATGTAATGTGATGTCCATGTACGGACGCACCTCTAGATGAGGTAAAATGCTATGCACAGGGAGATGGGGAAGAGCCCCACAACACACCTCCGGAGAGGTCAATAAATTGTGCCTAGAAAATGCGGGACACCCGTCCACGCGACGCACCTCAACTGGAGGTCAACTGAATGCACATGAAAGCGAGAAATAACCCCAAAACATACCTCGTGGAGAGGTCAAGAGTCGTGAATGTGGGAGTGGGACTACAGTCCACACAACATTGGGAAATAACCTCGAAACATACCTCGCGCAGAAGTCAAAATTCGTGCATGTGTGAGTGGGACTACAGTCCACACAACACCTAGTGTACTTGAGGAAAAAAAAATGTTGCACTGTGTGAGGGTAAAACCTCAGGCACCGTAAAATATAAACACAACATGTTGTACCTCCACTGGAGGTCAAAGTGTATGCACATGAGAATGGGGAATACCCAATAAACACCTGAAGGAGGGCAAAAGACATTGTGCATTGTAAAATAGAATAAAACAGTATAAACTGTAAATAGAAAATCACTGTAAACTGTAAATAATGAGACCTTAAAAATTGCTATAATCATAATAAACAGTGGCGTATAGGAAATGGACTTTACAGATACAGATTTACCAACATTGAAATTGATGTATGTAACAAGAAAGCAGTAGAAATAAATTGCATTCACTTTTCCCAACTAGTCACTAGATGGCAGCCTAGCAATTGAAAATGAAATTCATGACGGCAAGAAATACGCTACATTCACAAAAGAAATGACACTTCCAATACCACCTCATAAAAAAATGAGTCACTGATGATGATGCACGTAAAGTGTGACAAAGGAATGTGGCTCTATTATCCAGAAATCTTACGGCACCGTACTGTAAATCATCTTCATCTTGAAAAGATTGTGATAGTGCGGAGTTGTTCCAGAAAGAAATGACACATCCAATGCCACCCCTTTAAAAATTAGTCATTGATGACACACAATGTCATGCTTCAGACAAACAAAAGAAATCGTTGTCTCACCTGTGCAAAAAAATAAAACTATTTCTGTGCTTGGATTACACTTCATGACGAAGACGGTCCTACTTTGAATGTAGAAGAAAACTTTATTGTTATAACAATGGTTGGCAGAGGCACAGGGCAAGGCAAGATACTTTTGAGCACCACGAGTTCAATATGCTCCACCGGAGCCAGCCACATAATGGTTGTACGCTCCTAGACGTAAATGCTGGGTGGCTTCAGACTAGGCATGAGCGAATTTTGCGGATCTCGCGTTCGCGAATTTTGCGGATTTGCGGATTCGCAATCCGCAAAATCCGCAAATTCCCGCGAATTTGCGGATTTTTTTTTTTTGTGTTCGCCCGTGTTTCTACCAGTTCGCGAGGGTTTTGTACACTTTCGCAAATTGCGAACTTACCTGTCGGGTCGCAAGTTTCGCGAACTTGTTGTTTCTACGTGTCCAGCCTGTTTGGGACACTCTTCTTCATCACTGCCACTCTCTGTCACCACTGCCACTCTCTGACTACTCATGCCACCCTCTGGCCCACCCATGCCACCCTCTGTTTCATCACCACACCCTCTGGTTGTCCAGTGTACATTATTTTCGGCAAAGCAAAGCACACCTTCCCTGCCTCAAGTGACCTGAATTAATTTGGGGCTGATTAATGTGTCACAGAATATTTTTTTAGCTGGCACCTGCTTCCTTAGTGCGCCCTGATTAGTGATCTTTTGCACTTGCTAAGTGCTTTCATTGTTGCAAAATTAGTTAAAACACCTGCCCTGCCCCAACTGACAATAATGAATTAGGGGCTGATTAATGGATTTTAACTTCCAGCCTGGCTCCTGCTTGTCTCCCTTAGCTGTAATTCAGGACCTTTGTGGCATATGTGTAACTATTCTGAGGTTCAGAGCAGGGTCACATAATAGTTTCAACTGGCAACTGAACTCTGGAGGGGCCCCTCAGGAAGCACTACAGGAAATGGCTACTAATGATGAGCCTGAACTTTTGAACCTGGTAAGTAGTTACTTTCAGTTTTGCTAGGATCGTATTTCTGCAATTTTGCACTTATTCGCGGGGCGCGAACTCACGCGAACTCACGCGAACAGTGCGAGCAGTGCGAGCAAAATCCGCTGCTCGCGGATTTGCGGATTTTGCGGGAGATTCGCAAATCTCGCGGATTGCGGATTTCCCAAAAATCCGCAAAATCCGCGAGCGGAACGGATTTTCCGCCCACCCCTACTTCAGACACGCTCTTGCTGCGAGGCGTCCAACAGCAGCACCGGTGTCTACCAAGCAGGGAAAACGTCATGAATGACTCCACAGGTGGAAGAAGCAAAGAGGTGAGAAGCGTGCGCTGACTTTCAAGTTTTGAAGAGCAGGGTGGCCGTTTATACCGGCATTAGTGTAGGGAAAATCACAGACACATAAAACTAATTTAAAAACGCTGTACCACGAATTCAAAAACGTTGTATTACCCATGCCGAACCGTCTTCCCTTGTTCCAACTCCGCCCCCAACGAAATCCAAATCGCCAAAGTAACAAGAACTGTAATAGTGATACACTGTGCTCAGTCGCCATAGTGCATGGGTTGTGTTACTCTGGGCGTTTTTCCTTATGGTACTAGTTTTGTTTTCAACACTGTACCCCAGGTGACTCATCCCTCAGAGAATGAATGTGATTGAGGGGTTGATATATCCAAACAGTGTAGCTGAAGCTGAATTTAGGTAGACTCAAATTACCTCGCCTGAAGAAACCACACGAGTACAGGCTGTAACTCTGTAGACACAGCAGTAACTGGCAGAAACTTGAACAATGTAGAGACTTGAACAGTAAAGGGAACTGGCACTTCAGCATAGACAGAAACTTGAAAATCCATGTTTCTTGCATGCAGGGAAGCTGTGGAGGCACACAAATGAACTTGAGACGCTCTAGGTGCTGCCTGCATTGAAAGGATAGGCTTTTTTTACAAGCTGTAGGAACAACTGTCAAAGACTTGGAAGGAGAGCGTAACTGGTGTATGCATGAGAACGCACACTCCTTCACCAGGCTTACCCTCACGGAACAAGCTAGTGTGCCAGTGATGCCATCCTCGTCGCCATAAAAATGTAGTAATCAAGTCCAGGCTGATTGTGAAGTTTCATGAAGATTATAAGTTGGTTACAGATTAGTATAGTAATATTCAGCCCTACCAGGAGCAGCCAGCCAGGCGATTAGCCCTTCTCCAACTGTAAGTTCCCACTCCCAACATTCCATCTTGCATCATTCAGGCAGCATTCCACTGGCATATCATGAACCATAACAAACCAGGATACTACAGAGGCCTACGCCCTATCTTGGACCTACGGAGCGTCAACGGCTTCCTCCGGAAGGAGAAGTTCAAGATGCTGACTTTGGCTCAGGTCCTAGCTGTTAAGATTTTTGAGAGGGACCCCTTAAAACCAGGGGAATGGGGTACTGTCACACAGTGTAAACAAGTATATCCCTTGGCTCAGTTCAATAGCCATTGAAGCCCAAATACTCGTCTTGGACACAAGCAACTAAAGGTTAAATCATAAACATGGCAACATTCTTTGTATGAAAATATGTAAAATATTTTATTAAAACAATTAACAATACCGGACCATATGGACACAACACTTAATAAAAATAGAGTTAAGACGACTCTATGCAGAAATTATAAAAACATCATCACATAAATGTATTTAAAAAACATGAATGAAACATGTATATACAATATTGATAAACAATTAATCAAAAGGAAGACCTACTCAAGTTGAATAAAGACATAAAGGAAAGATGTTTGGGGGAGAGAAATTAAACAAACACAGTCACAATTTCTCATTGAATTTTGCACATTAAATATCCAATCTGACTCAAACCCAAACCCGACTTGTTCTCGATGTTCTTGGGGCGAGTTTGGTAGTTTAATTGTGCACTAGTATGCGTCGACGCGTTTCGATGGCCTTTTTAGATGAATGCCATCTTTATCAAGACCTGTAATCTTGTTTATGACTCTCCTACAATGGCACTGGATGGTTGCCTTTGTGCATAGATCCTGTTGATAACTATATTTCAGTAAGTATATGGTATAAAGTAACATATTATTGTCTCTGTGAATATTTCTTTAGGCATGCTCAACATTTGTTGGATCATGTTATCGGCATGTGCCATTTCCGTTTTACATTTATGATATACGCAAGGTTAACAAAGCATTAATCAGCTACACCTTGTTGTTGTAACATCCCTGGATAATATCTAGGCACATACTTTTGGAAAACATGTTATCATCACAACCTATTTGTCCTACCAGTATGTGGGCTTCTGTTGTAAAAATTCCCCAAAAGCTCTCAAACTAGGGACCCGTCATAATTCTAAATAATAGGGGCATGGACCCTCGCTTCAGCAATACCCTGAGTCTACTCCCACTATATGTTGGAGGGCGGGGCTAAAGAGTTGATTACCTTAACCTAGCTGCCCTGGACTCAGAAGACTGGATGGTAGTGTTGGACTTGCAGAACGCGTATTTCCACATCCCAGTCCTGCCAGCCCACCGGCGTTACCTGCGGTTCACGGTAGGCCACAAGCACTTTCAGTTTTCCGTGCTCTCCTTCGGCCTTACCAGCGCCCCACGGGTGTTCATGAAAGTGATGACGGTGGTTGTAGCTCATCTGCCCAGATTAGGGGTTTCAGTCTTCCTGGTTGTTGAAGGCGAGCCCGCCCCAGATAGTCGTCTCCCACCTCCAGACTACGGCGACCTCCTGCACTCGCTGGGGTTCTCCATCAACGTGCCGAAGTCACAACTGTGCCCTGCTCAGAAGCTCCTTTTCATCGGAGCGGTTCTGGACTCAGCGCAGTTTCGGGTTTATTCCCCCGAACAGTGGGTTCGGGATATTCAGGCTCTGATTTCGATCTTTCAGCCTTTATCCTGAGTCTCGGTCAGGTTGACTCTGCGGCTCCTGGGGCTGATGGCCTCCTGCATCCTTCTGGTGCATCACACCAGGTGGCGGATGCGGGCTCTGCAGTGGGACCTGAAGTTTCAGTGGGCACAGCATCAAGGCAACCTGTCCGACCATGTCCTGATCTCAGAGGGCACTGCGAGACAGTTGCAGTGGTGGCTCACAAACCGCGATTGGGTCAGCGGCAGATCTCTCTCCCTTCCCCAACCGGAGCATGTAGTGGTGACAGATGCGTCCCTCCTGGGATGGGGGGGCCACATGGGAGAGAGGGAGATCAGAGGCCTCTGGTCTCCGGCGGAGTCCCGGCTCCATATCAACCTTCTGGAGCTGCGGGTGATCCGTCTTGCACTGACTGCATTCCTTCCCTCTGTCCGGGGAAGTGTAGTGCAGGTCTTCACGGACAACCCCCTGCCATGTGGTACTGCAACAAACAGGGCGGGGTGGGGTTGTGGACCCTCTGTCAGGAAGCTCTGCGCCTCTGGACATGGCAGGAACACCAGGGCGTCACCCTGGTGGTTCAACACCTGGCAGATTCCCTGAACGCCAGGGCGGACGAACTCCGCCGCAGGTGCATGATGGATCACGGATGGCGTCTGAACTCGGACGTGTCGAAAGGACTCTTTCAGCACTGGGTAGAGCCTTGGTTAGATCTATTCGCCACCCAAGAGAACGCCTAATGTCATCAGTTCACTCGCTCTGAGACGCTTTTCGTCGCAAGCTGTGGTCTGTTGTATGAAAGAAATTTCACAACATTTGATAAAGATTGGTTACTAAATGAGACCTCAGGGTCTTTTGCTGTGCATCGCGCAGGTTTGGGGTTTGCCACACCTTTAGTTCATTCATTATCAATAAGGGGGTTCAGGGCTAAACTCTGCAGCGTGAAAGCATGCCGAAAAACAGTTTGAAACTGAATAACACTTCCTATTGTTCCAAAAGCAATTCACTTTGGTGTGCAGGTCCATCTGAACATATAGTATTATCCAAACGTATCACATTTGCTAGTATTTTTTGGAAGGCTGCAAGTTGTTTAATATACCCGCAACCCCTTCGATGACTGGTCGACCCAAGAGGGGCCTTGCAGTCTGTGTCACTCAAGATAAGGGGCAGCATTGTGGACTTGAACACTGACAATCCATGCCTTCAGGCCTTTCTATATTCTCTAGGGTCGTGTAGATTATTGCTTTTGAACTTTTATAATACTACATTACTCGATTAGGCACTTTACTGACAAAATGTAATGCCTCGCCCTGTAACACCACTAACATTGTTTTGTTAGGGGGTTTTAACGTTCATCCTTCTGGGGATCTAAGGCTTCGGGTTATTGGGGGGCCCCCTGCCCTCACGCTGCTGATGCATGTTTTGGACATAGTGGACAGGGGGACAAACTAAACTCCCTAGTTTGTGATCCGGACTTGCAGTCAGCTATGGGCAAATTAATTGAAGATAGGAGGAACTTAATTTCCACCTTTAGAAGGATAGGTTGTGAACCCCCCTATTAAAGATTTAATTCTAGTCTCCACCCCTCTCTTTTACTTTATTTCTGCCTTTTCAGTTACAGCCAGTAACCTCAGCAATCATAATCTGCTGTGTATTAAAGCTAACTGGCTATTGGGTTTGAAAAAGAGGAGTTGTGGAGGAGGAGTACTTCGACCCACTAATGGAGGTAGAAGGCTCAAATGAGCGCAGGGTATCCCAGGCTCTTTGCATGAGTCCCTCGTGGTGAAGTCTTAGAGCGAGATTCAGATTTCTTGGGACATGGAGGCAGAGCCAAACGAGTCCATCATCCACGCCTTTGAATCTCTCGTTCTGTTGCTGAGCTTTTAACGGTCCCTGCACACAAAGTCCAATAGGAAAGGGCACCTAGAAGGTTTAACCCAGAATGCTCGCTTGCTGCTAGGAGGCTCGGATTAGCTTTGCACTCCACCCGCAGGAGCAGCTCCCAAGTTGAAACTCGAAGGAAGCAATATAAGAAAGCCCTCAGTAAGTGTAAGGAAGCTCTGTCGGAGGAAGCTTGGGTTAAGCTTATGGAAGCTCCAAACATTAAGTGCAGTGCCAAGTTTTGGAGCAACGTTAACAGCCCTTTTTTGGGTGTAGAGGCAGCAAATGTCCTAGACTCACATATTGCAGAGAATGACTTGGTCAGCCACTTTGAGGGCATGTTCAAGGGCAGTTCCGCCCAGTTTTTACTACATGAGGGGGAGAACCGATAACACAACTCTATCTGTAACGGAGGTAGAAGTGAGGCGAGGCATTGCTGGCATGATGCGTAGTAAGGCCCTGGGTCATGACTGAATTCCTCCCGATCTTTACCTGTCGATATGGGGTTCTGGGCACTATCGCTAACCTCTTTAAATAATGCGGCTGCGAGGTCTGGCCCTCCTGCCTCTTGGGCTACCTCCATAATCGTCCCACTTTTTAAAAAGGGGAACAGGGAAAGCACTAATTGCTACAGGCCTATATCCCTGTTGGACTAAGTGGTCGGGTGGATCCTGCTGGGCAGGTTATCGTCTTGGTCTCTTGACAATAACATCCTGTTGGATGCCCAATATGGTTTCTGCTCTGGCCTGACCAATGTCTAAATCTTTTTATGATCTTGAATAAGTACTTGGTAGCCCACTCTGGTATCATCTTTCTAGCCTTTATGGACCTGTCTTCAGCATTCGATTGTGTGAACAGAGGCAAACTCTGGCAAAGGCTTCTTTCTCCATGGGTGGACAGGGATATATTCTCCTTCCTACATGACCTCCATCAAGACACTAAGGCGGCCATGCATTATTCGGCCGGCCTGAATGTATCACGCACATTTCCCGTTAAGGGCGGAGTCAGCCAGGGTTGTATTTTGGCCCTGTTTTTATTTAACCTCTACATTAATAACCTGGAGAAAACCCTCTTGGAGACCAAGGCAGACTTCCCTCAGGCAAGACAGCAGGGTCTCCCGGTCTTGCTATATGCGGATGACGCCGTCCTGATGGCCCGGACCGAATGGGGTTTGCAAACGCTTATAAACTCCTTTGCGCAATTTATGGGGGACATGGACCTGACGATCAACAACTCGAAGTCATATATTAAGCAAGTAAGGGCACGGCCCAGTAGGCCATACACTTTCAGGGTCGGGCATACCCGGATTCCGAAGTCAAGCGTGTTCTCCTATTTGGGGGTACTCTTAGATGAAAAAATGAATTGAGGGTCCCAACTCACTCGCAAGAGAAATGACCTTATCAGGGAGACTGCACCCATCTTTAATGTTGCCGCTAGACTGGGGAAAAGACCTGTGCGGGCCCTTCTAAAGCTCTATAGTGCCAAGTGTATCTCAAATGCCGTTTATGGCAGTGAAATCTGGGGGTATACCGACACAGATGATCTCCAAATTGCGGAAAACAAATTCCTGAGACGTCTTTTATCCGTTCCTCAGGGTACTCACTCTTTCACTTCTCATGAAGGGCTAGGCATGCCCTACAGCTCTGATCTGATACCATTTCGCCCTGTGTCTCTCTGGCTAAAACTTTGGGTTTGGGAGTGGACCGCCCTAAACAAAGCAATTTTTAAAGTTTGCCTGGCTCTCGATCACACTTGTAGGGTACCAGGGCTCAAATATGTAGAAAGGAACCTCACGAGTCTGGGAAGAGGAGACCTGTTCTCCAACCCCGATGCAACGTAAAAGAAAGATCTAGCCCTTATCAAGACAGCCTTCCTTGCAAGCCAGACCATGGCAAGGGAGAAGAAGGAGCTTCTGAAGCCTAGCGTACGTTGCTTCATCATGTTAAGGGCCACCTTGATGGTGGAGCCGTACTTGCTGGGGTTCACAAGACCAGGTTCCGGTTTTATCTTTTCCATCTTTTTCTTGCCCATCCCAAGGGTCATAACAAAGGGCACACTCTTTTGTCCTGCAGCTGCGATGGTACATCCCTGCAGGACATGGTTCATTTCATAATGTGTTGTCCATTTTATGATACAGCTAAAAAATCCTTTTTAATTCCCATTTTGAAGCGGGCCAATTTTAGACAAGTGCAGCCCACTTTCATATTCAAATGTTGGCTGGTAACACTGTTTTGTATGTGCTTAACTTTTAAAATCTGCAATCAGGCTTAGGGCGAGCTGTGACTAACCTGCCTGACCCTTATCACTAATCCCAGCAATATGTACTTTACCTTGCTCCACTAGCCTGTTCAACTAATAACTTGATCAAGCACTAGGTATTATTGTTCCATCTAGAGTGTTTTGTTTAGCAGGTATCCGATCTGTGTTTGTGGAGATTTGGTAATCCTATATTTTTAACTACATGTATTTTTTATTTATATATAATGTTTAACCCGGGTATGCTCCTGTCTGGATTTTACGTACTATATTTTATCTTGTGCTTTTATGGTTTTATCATATGAAACTGAATAAAGTTATTTGAATTGAATTGACTGCCAAAGGAAGCTGGGAAGTTCAGCAATATCAGGTGGCAGGGGTTATCTGTGGTCAGAAGGTTGTCTACAATGTGTAAAGTAGCAGTCTCTATGATGCATAGTAATCTGAAGCAGGAGAGGGCTGGCATTAATGTGATCATGAAGTTGAAGTTAGACTTCTTTTTCAATGACCTCTCCGGCGAATTGTAGGTGATTGAAGGGTCGGTAATTTGAGAAGTCATCAGAGTGTAGTGTTGATCTGTTTGGTATTTGGAGAGTATGGCCTCTCTTGGAAGTATCTAGGAAGATGTCTTGAGTGAGGGCATTGACAGTGGTGAGTAAAGGTGAGCGTGCAGCCCTAGAGAGAGCTTTTTTTAAAGACCGGGATAAGACATCATCCTCTTACATTTCATACAAAGTAGATTAGAGGAAGTGATTGTGTTTTTGAGATCTACAAGAGATGGGGCTCTGAAGGTTGACCATTGCAGGATTTAATCGAAAGAGAAGACCAGGTCAAGGATGTTCCCTTTGGAGTGTGCTGTGCAATATGCTGGACCATGTTGAGTGTGTTGATACGTTTGAAGATGGTGTCTCTTGTGGATTTTCTTTTGAACTTGTGTTGTCTGGGAGGTCAAAACATCCTAGTGAATGGTGTGGGCTTGTCGAATGGATGTCATGGCAAGGGGATCTGAGACTACATCAGTGAAGTCCATGTTCTTCCTGGGAGATCTAGATTAGAATATAGGTGTCAGTCTGAGTTTCAGTTATGGAAAATAGCATCTCAGCAGCTCCATTGAGTTAATTCTTACTTGCTTGCCTAGGATGTGGGACCAAGAGGACTTTATGGATAACATCAGGGCCTCATCCCTTCTTATGTGCGCAGTCCATATGATTGCTGCTGTAGCCTGTGGGAAGAAGGATTTCAGGTTGTGTGGGTGAACCATGTTTCTGTGATAAAGAGGGCATCAAGCTTGTGATAGGTGATGAGGTCTGTGAGGTTTGGTGTATGGAGTACTGCAGATCAAGTGTTAAATGAGCATTAGTTAGAATGTGTTTTCTGTAGTTTGAGGGTGTTGTAAGTGGGATTTGTACAAGGTCAGGTCTAAGTGTTGTGTGATTGCTATGTGCATATTTCGGCTGTCAGATCTTTGTCTGATTGTGGGGATTGGTAGTATGAGGTGCTATATGAGGCACATGATTAAATCTTAAGATGCAACTTTCAGTGGAACAAGGATTCTGGCCTAAAGCCCGTACTGGCTGTAACAACACCAAACAGGCAATGCACCCCCTCTGTGTGTCCACCCTTCGCTAAGGGAATCCCTGTATCAGTGCAGTGAATTATAGTGGAACTAAAAATATGATCCAGGATGCAGTCTTTGTTGTGTGTGTAGAGGGAGGAGTGTTTCTTCTGGTTACGGAGGTGGTTGAGAAAGTTTAGGGCACTAATACGTTTGTTTTTTCCATTCCCCGTCACAAGGTATATGTAGTTTAGTGGAAGAAATGGAAAGCTGGTAATGTGTTCAACAATATGAAGCTCAAAGTCTGCTTCGAAGTTGGGAGGAAGTTATCTGATGTGTAAAAAGTTGGTGTGACGAGGATCATGATCGCAACTTTGACTGCTACAAAGGCGGGGAAGGATAGTGTTGATACTTGCTCTGCTGCGTTTGGATTGTCTAACCTTTGTTATTTTTCGACCAAAGAGTATAGGATGGGACCAGAGTGGTTGTTCATCAAAGATTCTGTCACACAAAAGAGATTAGTCGAAGATGCATCCTTTTAATTCAGAAAGTAAGAGTATTGCCCCTCCCCACATTGCACTTCTCTTTTCCGCAATCGCTGTACTCCGACTCTACCCCACGTCCCCTTCCAGTCATTACTGTTATCAACCTCAGAGGCAGTGACGCAAAGTCTGCCTGCTAGGAACCTTTATACTTTCTGGACCTTATGAGGGTAGACTCTCCCCAACATAAACTACTCTCTCAGATTATTGCACTGATTTGTCGCGTCAGCCTTTTTTCTTTCCCACTTTTGTTTTACTGCTCTCAACTATCCTGTCTGATTACCTTGATATCATGGCTCAAACTCCAGTCAGATTTGTTGGTATTATTATTGTTATTATTAGTATTATTACTACTAATAGTTATTTTCATGGTAGTCATTTTACCCCCTTTGGAAGGATGAAAGCTGAGTCTTCCTTGCTGGAAGTCAGACTTATGACTTTCAAAACACTGCATTTGGTCTCCGAGGAGTGTTGAGCTTACTGAACCATCTTCCTGGTTTAGTCCAAAAGATTGACAGTTTAAGTTCAGAGTTAAAACACCACTCAGACATAATTTTTGCACTTTAAATTCATAAATAGAATGTACCATACCCCAGTTACACTAAACAAGATTTCTACTTCATCCTGTTTGGATTTTGAATGCTATGCTCTGGACAGAGCAGGCTGTGTGCACTATGCCTGGGAGTGCCCCTCCAAAACCATGTTTTGACATAGGAGGATAGTGATCATTGATGACTTAATTGGAAACTTGTCTTGTTCCCTGTGATCACACTTCTAGGATACATAGCATGCATTCCTATGTCAGACAAGAGCCTCACTATCGTTTAGTAGTTTTTGGCAAATGGCATGGTTTAGAGGTCCTCCACTAAAGACAAAAGATTGGATATGGAACGCAGAATTATGCAGAGATGCAGATTACTATTTTGCAATGCTGCTACCCATTCAGAATGAGCCCAAAGATATATGGGGTCCGCTGCATGGATGCTTGAAGAGATAACCTCATAAGATCACATGGCACATAGGTAGACCGCAAAGCATACTAGTGCTGATGCATTGTGATATGTTGGATTGATGTCCTATTTTAAAATAGTCTGGACAGGACCGCCCATACTGATTGTGACACAGGGCCCGGCCAGTGTTCTAGACAACTCTAGCCCTTAGCCAATGTAATCATGTTTACTCTTTAACATTTGTGGGTAATATCCATTCTGGCAGGGGTGCTCTACTGCTAAGTTGCTGTAAGGTGTGATCTCTGAATATGTCCCAACGTAGTACTGTGTTGCCTGGCTCACATATAGGGAATTGATTGCTGAACTGTGTTTGCATGAATTTACAGTTGAAAAATGTAAATAAAGTTAAAAACAGAAAACACCACCCATGCAAATCAGATCATTTTCTCACTCCTGCTCCCGAAACATTGTATATGCTACCACTCCTTCGTTTAGTAATGTATGTTCTTTCCAAACTCTCACTTTCCAAGGATACAACACTGTTTACCCACCCAATCTTCCATTGATTCACTAGTTTCTTTTTAGTTGCACCAGCATCAGACTGATTTGTATAGGCATTTTTACACTAGCCCCCGTATTTAAGGCTCCAACTTATACTTGAGGTTGACATGGGATATGTATATATCAGTAACCAGTCTACATCCAATCTGTTCTATCATAACATTTGCTTCTAATACAGAAACCTCTGGCACCTCAACTCCTCCTTTAAATGTTTTCACAGATGAAAATGTACTTTTTTGACCTGTAGAGTAAACTAATGCTATTCTGTCAAGTTTCTATACAATATATCAATGTATTTCCTGCTGCATCACTTTTGAGAATATTTGTATATATTTATTAAGCAGAAGAGAAAACGTATTTTAGTATATGCTGTAGCCATCTTAATCTTGGTTTACTTCTCGTATTTACCAATTACTGGTGTAAAATTAGCACACGTTTTTTGCTTATGCTCTGGTACTAGTAAGCGCAAAATGCAATGCTTTTCTATAAATGCAAAAATATACATACACTGAAAACCACTTGCCACATATTTCTCTGGATTTTGTTTTTACAGCTTCTCGCTTGCTCCAAATGACCCTAACAGTAGTTTCTACATAAGTGACTAAAATTGCAGCATATATTAGTCGAGGACCATTCTAAATTGTTCATAATGATGGCCTATCTGTATACGGTATATTTTCCTTTTTAGTGCTGACTTGACAGTTCAGGTGCCTGGGTGACATATTTTACAATTTTTTTTAAATATGCAGAGTGGGCTTTGTCGTGGCTCCACACAGAGTGTTACTTTCACTTCTCATGCTACGAGCTGGCGGTGTATCATTCCGCTCTCAAGGAAGGATTTCCGTTAGAATTCTAAATTTGAAAAATAAACTCAACTATGTTGTTTGGCATATTCAGTTTTTTCTCCTGTATGCATTATACACAGAACACAATATTTTTGCTACTTTTTCTCAGGATTTGCAAAGCCATAAGGGCATGCTTTAATACAAACTGCTTTTGTGAGTGCCTATGTTTACAATTGTTGGGGGATTAAACCAAGACCTATTGGCTTTGCCAATGCTTATTTGATAATTTTGCAGTTTGAACTAAATGGTTCTTATTCACATTGAAGAACCAGTCCCTTTTAAGAATGGTGCCTACTAAAATTTCAACAATTTTTAAAGCACATGCCTTAACTTAAGGGGTAGCAAGGTAGGTTATTACTGCTAGAGTTCCACCCTAATGTTGAAACTGTTGTTAGTTGTGGGCCAGGCTCCATATTTCTGTGAGACCTATAAAGATCGTGATTCGTCAGCAACAGGTAGCTGGATCCTGGCCTGGGAAGGAGGTAAGAGACCCTGGCACTCGCAGGATTTATAGGCTTCTTTTGGAGTGGAATATACCTTTTAAAATTAACCTTGCAGCAATACTGGGGTGTATGTGAAGGCTGACTGTCTTAAGGGAGTCAGAAATAATTTAATCCCCCCCCCATTTGTACATGCTCCTTCACAAATTGCACAAAAGAACAAAGATAATGGGAGGCAACCGGTGAGCAAGGAAGATCAGTTTAACATTAAATCCGATATCAGTCATTTCCAAAGTTATTCGAATAGTCCAATGTTGCTTGAGTGATTCTTTTTATTTTTTTCTAATTCAGTCTAGTAAAAAAAAAACAACTGTCCCTAACTCGGGTTAAGGAAGGGCCTTTACACTTTTGAACCCTGGTGCGCTGCACTGTCTATAGCGACGCCCCTGAGAGGCACAGGCATTGAAGACCTCCCCAGTGTTGTGCACCACTCTCACAAAACAGGCATTACCTAGCAAAACGAAACTGTTGCAGCGTCATAACTCAGCCAGAAGAGAGGTTGTGACACCCACAAAGACTTGTGTGTATGTCAGCAGGAGACCATCGATCAGTTTGTGTCCAGCTCTCTACCACAGGCACTGTACGATTTCACGGTGAGCGCCAAGTACTTTGGTGCAGCTGATTGCAATAAAAATAAATTACTAATGGGAATTTTTTTAAAGGAGCCTTCTTTTGAAATCTATCTGGGGTGCAGCAAGGAAGCTGTCTGTCCATTGAAGTACTAAATTGTACAAAGTAGATATTGTTTTGCATCTGCGGTCTACCAACTGCTTTCAGTGCATAGATGCTGTATGTAGTAAATGCATGGAGACTCGACGTCATTGATATGGCGCCTGCATGATCATCCCTTTCAGCAAATGTAAAATGAAAAATGTGCTGTAAACTGGACTGTCTGAATCCATAGTTTTTGGCCCTTGCATTTATATATTTTTTCTTCAAATTAATCACTGGTGCAATGCCAAAACTGCAAAGAGGGGAAATTAACCTAGCTGCTCCTTGGTTGGCATTAAAAGGCACCAGTGACTAGGGTGCCCTTCAGACTCTCGTATCCTGGAATGAAAGCATCTATGTTGCTGGCTGATTCCCCCTCTTTAAACCCTTTGTCTGGTTCCCTTCTTCCTCTGTACTTCCTTAATATTTTATTTTGTGTTTTACTGTAAGAAGATACAAAAGGAAGGGAAACGGAGTTGCATCAAAGCTCTGCTCCTTTTTGGCCTTAGAGTAGTTTAAAACTTTGAGATGAGCACAGCCTGACATCTAGCTTGAACCTTATTGGGTCACCCGCCTCCAACATATTTAATTTGTGGCTAAATATTGACTGCGAATAACAAGCAAGCCATTATCTGCAAGTAGGTATTATAAGCAGGTGAAAGGAAGCCAGCACAAGTGTAAAGATGCAGATCCATGAAAGGATTACAGAATCGTCCTTTATTGAGGCAGCACAGTACCAACAGACTGAACGCTAGCCAGTCCACTTGACACAGACTCTTAATTCCACGTTCTAGAACTTAGATCGCAACAGGAAAGAATTCATTAAACAGCAGTGTTTAACACCTTTTCCCCTAAAACCACAAACTAATATAAGATAAAGCTAATAAGGATTCTACAAAATCTATACATAGCCACCAAACTTTGCAGGAGGGTGTCTCATTATGCATTTCTTCTAACTCTAAATGCCACAGACTCAGCGTCAACAAACACGTTGTCTGCTGTCAACTCAACATTCTTTACGTCTCCGCAGTGACTACCAACATCAATGGAGACAGATTCACTCAACGTATTAGGCATAGAGTGACCTGAAAATGGCTTATTTTAAAGAAACATTGACTTCCTTCCTAATGAACATCTGCCCTTATAATGCCATTTCACATCTATACTTGACCACCCTTCTTATATTCTACACATTCCCATATTGTGACCACATTATTCTTGTTGACCTTCACAACTCCCAAAACACGACCAAATTTTGATCTCCCTTTCACTTGAAACCCAGGTTTGAATATTTTTTAGTCAGTCTCCCCCTACAAAAGTGGGTCCTTTGACTCTGTAAGGTAATGTAATGTAAAGGGGATTTATACAGCACAACTGTTGGTCCGAAGAGTCCTGGTGCTCTGCACAGACAGTGGAAAAACCAAGGAGAGCAAAGAAGCAGAATCAGTTATTCCATAAAGACGGTCCCAAGAAGGAAAATGATCAGCCCCCTGTCCTGGATTTGCGGATTCAAGGGATTTTGACAAGACCGAGATTAGCTGAGCGTAGACTTCTGAGAGGCGTATAGTAACCGATTCTCACTCTTTAGGTACCCTGGGCCTGTCCCATGCAGTGCTCTATGGATTAGCAATAGGATCTTAAAGGTAATCCTCTTGTTAACAGGAAGGCAGTGCAGGTCTCTCAGAACTGAAGACACATTAGTTCTCAGAGGTAGGCTGATTATTGAGCGAGCAGATGCGTTCTGAGCTACCTGTAGCCTATTAATCAAATAATCCGGCAGGCCCAGATATAATGCATTGCCATAGTCCAGTCTTGATGTAATTAGGGCTTTGGCCACCAGTTTTTAGGACGCCAAATACAGAAAGTGCGAAGCTTCCTCAGCATACGTAATATGCCAAAGCATGTCCCTACCACTGCATTGACTTGTGAGATAAAAGAGTTCCCCTTCGAACTTGATGCCTACATTTTTGACCTAATTAATGTGAGTAAGTGGTGGGGGAACATTCTTAGGCCAAAAGGTCTGCCAAGGTTCTACCGATCCCAAACCGAAAAAGAGAAGCTCAGTTTTTCCTGTGTTACATTACAATTTATAATAGAACCTAGCGTCAGTAATTTGTGCATAGGGAAGGAGCCTTCGCTAGCTGCTATCTTGCAAACTCTACAGGAGCAACATGGAGAGGCACAAGCACTTCACGCACAAGTCAGGGCAGATTATTTAAGTATTAAGGTGTCACCCAACGAGGTCACAAATACAGTTGCCAATTTTGCTAAAGATGTGATGGAGCTGCAAAGTAGAGTTGCTGAAGTGGAGGAGACAGTCACTGCAGTTGCACAGCCTGTAGAGGTACATGAACAGCAACTTGATACTTGCCTCGCTAAGATCGAAGACCTGGAAAACAGGCAGAGGCGTAATAACTTGAGATTATTTGGGCTACCAGAGGGAAGAGAAGATTCGGATCCCCGAAGTTTTGTTGTTAGTCTTTTCCAGAAAGCCTTTCCCGATCTATCAGATTGGGATTGGGACTGCCAAATTCAGAGAGCACATAGGCTCACTCTTAACATACCGAAGGCCAAGACCCGCTATCCTCGTCCCATCTTGATTTTTTTGTCGAAACTTTTTGTTGAGACAAGCATTGTCCTTTAAGGCCCGCCCTAATGCTCCAGTGGCTGTGGATTCTTTATCGATATTCTTTAGGTCAGATTTAAGCCGGGCAACTATGGAAAGAAGATGGAAGCTGAGACAATTAATCGATCCTTTTAAGGCTGCTGGAGCCCAGGCATTTCTCCAAGAACCTGCTAAACTGAAAGTTGTGAAAGATTGGAAAGCCATTTTTTTTGTTTCAGCTGTAGAGGCTAAATTGGCGCTGACAAAGTGGCAGACTGTATTATTGGGTAGCTGTTATTCAGTACCTGGAGATTGTGCTCTGATGTCGCAACTTTAGTTCGGATGGGTGGATGCTTGGGGCTATATGGGCAGCAGAGCAGCTGTACTGTATGATGCTATGAGGGTGGAATCACGGGTGGGTTTTTTCTTTCATTATGGGGATTTATTAGGGCTATTAGTAGGGTGTAAGCTTAGAGATACCCTCTATGTCTGTTCATGCTGAGCCAGAAAGGGCTGGGCTTGGGGGCTGGGAGATGCCAGCTGCCATTTTCAACGGCAGCTGTTTTGAGGGGGTGATTCCTTCTGTGGGAAACTGGGAGGTTGGCCTTGAAGAGGGCAGGGGAGGGAGCTGCAAAGGGGGTGGGGTATTTAAAAAGTGGGGGTAAAAGTCAAAAAGAAGTGTTGTTATATACATGGACATGGGAATCGATAGTGATTGCTATGTTATTTTTTTTATGTTTTTGGCGGATGTTATTAAAAAGATATGGCATTAATTAGATGTTTAGCTTGGAATGTAGCTGGCCTAAATTGAGGCCTAAATTGAGGATCCAAAAGGCAATTAGTTCGGGAAGAGCTTAAGACATATAAACCACATGTGGCACTTTTGACTGAAACGCATTTAGCTTATAAGGACCGCCGTCTTTTGGAACAGCTTGGTCTAGAGGTAGTTGTATGTACCTCTCAAAGTATATCGATTGGGGGAGCTGCTATTTTAGTGTAGAAAACGCTGGGGTGCCAAGTTCATAAAGTTTTAGCAGATCAAAGGGGAAGATGGGCTATTGCTCAAATAGAAATTAATGGTGTTAACTATGTTTTCTGTGTCTTTTATGGACCGAACGTTGACGATCCAACTATATCTTATAATATGTGCCTAGAGTTAGCAGGCTGGCAGGGGGAGATGGTATTGATAGGGGATTTTAATTGTATTATTTCTTATGGGGTAGACTCCATTAGTCAACCGCTGGTCCCAAGAATGACGAAGGTGAGGGCTTCTATCTTAGAATTGGCCAGATTATACTCCTTGCAGGATGCATGGCGGACTTTACACTTAAATAAACCAGGATATACGTACTACTCAGCACCACACCGTCAATATTCAAGAATCAATATGGCCTGGGTTTCAGCTACTTTATTGGCATTAGCAGATATGGAGATATGCCCCAAAATTACGTCTGATCGTAACTCCATAATTTTTTGTCTTCAAGGTAAAACTGCTATCAAAACTTCTCGATCATTTACGTTCCCTAGGCATTTGGTTACAAATGCGGAATTTGGGACCTTTATTGGTAAACACATCTCTGATTATCTTATAGACAAAAATGGGATGCTATGAAGGCATACATTAGGGGAGGCATTTTAGCAGTTTATATATCAACATAATAGGGAACGGAACGGCCAAGTCAAGGATGCTTTTCATAAGCTTATTATTTGTGAACTGGAATATGCCGATGCAGTCCATCATGAAAGGGCAGAACAAGACCATCTGTATCGACTGCTCTTGGAGTAGAAGGCGGTTATAAGCAGTGTATTAATGGAAAAAGTAGCAGCCTGTTTTAATAAACACAAGACACTACAATATGAATATGGTGATAGGATTGGGAAAGTCTTGGCTCATCAGCTTAGAGATAGTCAGCTCAAAACTGAGATTAAGGTTATAAAAGGGGAAGGTGGTTTCCTTTATAGGGAACCCGGGGAGATAGCTAATCAATTTTCTACTCTTTATCAACAATTATACTCTTCGGAGGTAGGCCAGAATACGACAGATATGATTAATTATTTGCAGCAGAGCAATTTACCAACTTTGACTGAGAAAGATTCCCTCTCTCTAGAATAGGAGGTTACAGTAGAGGAAGTTTTGGATGCAATAGGGGGGCTTTCATTAGGTAAAGCGGCAGGCGATGATGCTCTCCCTGCGGAGTTTTACAAGCATTTTAAAAATCTTCTGGCCTCGGTAATGCGCAGTATTATTTCTCAAATTGCACACAGGACAGGTACCTGAATCATGGAACATTGCTAATATGATTTTCTTTTTAAAGAAAGATAAAGACCCTGAGGAACGAGCCTCGTACCGTCCAATCTCTTTAATTAATACAGATGCAAAAGTGTTCGTCAAGATATTGGCCACCCGGTAAGCCCCAATGATGGCCAATTTGGTCTCTCCCCAGCAGCATGGGTTCATTACTGGGAGAGATACAACTGCCCATGTTAGTACTGCAGTAGCTGCCTTTGATGCTGCAGGGAAATTAAAAATTCAACTAGTCATGATATTATTGGATGCAGAGAAAGCTTTTGACCGGGTGGACTGGGATTATCTTTGGGCAACCCTTTTGGCATTTGGGAATAAAGAGAACTTTCGGAAACTGATAGCTGCTATGTATAGGGACCCGAAAGCAAAATTACCGTATTCTAATATTCAAACTACCCCTTTTTAGGTCAAGCCTAGACGTGCAATCAATGTGAAGCATTGATTGTTGTCTGCTGGACGACTATTGTTATCCGTTTCTGGGAATGTAGGCACGAGAGGGGCACGAGCGCAGATTTCCCCTCGTGGGCGCACACTGCGCCGTGCCCATCTCCTGCCTCATATTCCCGTGCGCAAACACACACACAGCCACACTCACGCATGCGCACATACACAGCCACACGCATACACACATACACAGCCACACGCATACACAGGCACACACACACTGCATACACACATGCACCCCCCCTTAAACAGACCCACGCGCACACAGACAGACACACGCACAGACACACTCGAACACACACAGACACACTCGCGTATTCATACGCCAGCCTCGAGGCCACCATGCCACATAATTCCAATCAGCATAATTTCACTCAACGCCACACACAGTTCCAAGCCACACATTTCAACTCCACACATTTCCATTCCACACCAAATAATTCAACATTAAAGCACATAATTCAACTCAACACAATTACAAAACACACCAGAAACATTCAATCCACACTACAGAATTCCATATCATACCACATAATACCACAGCATGCCACAAAATTCAACAGCACACCACATAAGTAAACTCCACTACATACCACTCAACACAAAATACCAATCCACAAAATTACACTCCACACTCAATACCACAAAATCACTTTCCACATAATTTCGCTGCACACCATGCCACAGTATTCCATTACTCATATCCACTTCAAAGCACAGTATTCCACGCCACACAATTCCACAATAATTCTACTCCAACCCACATAATTCCACTCCGCACCACATACATCCACTTCACTCCACAACACACTGGTAAACAACATTGTCATTTACAACACCAATAGCTCTAACTCTTGCAAAAGCAAGGCCTATTGGCTTTCCCAATGCATGTTTAATCACGTTTCTATGACAACTGTCTTTTACTATCGATCGTTAGATTCATCATTGTCTTGTAAATCATTTGATCGATAATTTTTTTTAACACTGACCATGCTTCAACAAATTGTAATGGTTTTCAGTAACCTAACAATAAACGTATTATCCTCAGCATGCACTGGTGCTTACAAGCAGTCCTCTGACTTGAAAACCTACTCCTTAAAACAGACAGGCCTGCTAGGTTTGCCAAGAATTCAATCTCTGATGTGCGGGGGGTCCATACTTTCCACCTTGCCGGACTGCACACACTGCACCCTCACACACACTGCACTCACACACACTGCACACACCGCACCCTCACACACACACTGCACACACTGCACCCTCACACACACTGCACACACTCTGCGCACCCTCACACACTCTGCGCATCCTCACACTCTGCGCCCTCACACACTCTGCAATGGAACATACACCCCAAATACCACTCCGTGCCACATATTTACTCTGCACTCAATGGAACATCCACTCCAAATACCACTCAGTGCCACATAATTACACGCCACATAATTACACTGCACTCCAAATACCACTCAGTGCCACCTAATTAGACGCCACATAATTACACTGCACTCAATGCAACATACACTCCAAATACCACTCAGTGCCACATAATTACACACCACGTAATTACACTACACTCAATGCAACATACACTCCAAGTACCGCTCAGTGCCACATAATTACACTCCACATAATTACACGGCACTCAATGGAACATACACTCCAAATGCCACATAATTACACGCCACATATTTACACTGCACTCAATGCAACATACACTCCAAATTCCACAATGGAACATACACTCCAAATGCCACATAATTACACGCCACATATTTACACTGCACTCAATGCAACATACACTCCAAATTCCACTAAGTGCCACATAATTACATGCCACATAATTACACTGCACTCAATGCAACATACACTTAAAAAATACCACTCAGTACCACAAAATTACACTCTAGTGAATACAACATACACTCCCCATATTACCACTCAGTGCCACATAATTACACACCACATAATGACACTCTTCTCAATGCAACGTAAATACACTCCACATAATACCACTCAGTGCCATATAATTACACACCTACTAAGTGCAACATAGATACACTTTATCTATCTGTCTATCTATCGCACTCACTCTATCTATCTATCGCCCTCCCTCTATCTATCGCCCTCACTCTATTTATCTATCGCATCACCATAGCATCACTCAGGGGCACCACAACATCACTATGCGCTACCACAGCATCACTGTACGCCACAGCATCACTCAGGGCCACCACAACATCACTCAGCGCCACCACAGCATCAATCTGTGCAACCATTCAACAACAACTGGGTCACGAAAAGATGTTAATATTTCACTTCTGTTCTTGGATTTTCATCACAATAAAATACAATGAACATAATCTTCAAAAAAGTTATTTACAAAACCTATTGCCATTATAAATTACAATAACTTTTATTTAAGTAGTAATTATTAAAAAAAATAAAAGCCATTTTTATGTGTAATATCAATACATCTAAGTCACGTAAATATAACCCATATTGCATTACAAATGCTATAGGTGTCACATTTGCGAAAGTTAAAACTATTGGCATTGTAAATGACAAAGCTATTCATTTCGCTATTTTCAAAACCAA
The DNA here is from genome assembly GCF_964263255.1 of Lissotriton vulgaris. NCBI lineage: Eukaryota > Metazoa > Chordata > Amphibia > Caudata > Salamandridae > Lissotriton > Lissotriton vulgaris. The sequence continues at coordinate 439,242,831 of NC_141700.1, forward strand.
CACATAAATAAAAAATGTGTCATTGACAATACCAATAGCTCAAACTTTCCTAATGCGAGACCTATTGCATTGCAAATGCTTGTTCTATTAGGCGCGGTACGAGGCAGGGCTGTCCCGTCACCTTTTTTATTTGCTCTTTACATAAAGCCATTTATTCGGACACTTTTGGCTAATAATGTGATCCTCCCGTTGAATATTGAGCAGCGCTCCCTTAAGCTGACGGCATATGCCGATGATATAGCTATGTTTACTGAGAAACCAAAGGAGGCTATAGAACATATAGATAGAGAGGCAATACAGTTTGGGCTTTTCTCCGGGTACAAGCTAAATCGGAATAAAACAAGTTCTGTTAAATATTCAGCCAAAGGAGGTAGTTGAGGGTGTTTGTGAGAAGGCTACTTATTTGGGGGTACAAATCTCTTCCAAAATCGAGCTAATATATTCTCTAAATTATGGTTTTTTTTTAATGAAGTTGAAAAACAATTAAAGGCATGGCATAAACTTCCACTGAGTGTCTTGGGCAGATGCAATGTCATTAAAATGAATATACTCCCCAAATTTCTTTATCATTTTAGGTCTATTCCATTGTGTATTCCAAACGTTATTTTTAGAAAATTAGACAGCGTTCTTAGTAGCTTTAGGAGGGGGTATCGGAAAGCAATTAGAGCCGCAGGATTAAGGAAACTTCCATATAATCATGGAGGGCTAGACCTACCCGATTTTAAACTATTTTTTTCGGCTTTTGTAGGCCGTTCGGAGCCTCCTGAATCCTGAGCTAACAAAGGCCTGACAGTGGCTGATTTTGGTTGCTGAGAGTAAGCTGTTTCTCTATCGCATTAATGACCCCAACTACTTTAAACACGTACGGTTTAAGACCATACGGGACTGTTTATATATGGAAAAATATCGAGACCAGACTCTCTCTCCCCTTAATGCATAGTAAACTTCCTATATGGGGTAACCCAATGCTGCCCGGCATCTATCAAGATAACACAGCCCTTCAATGGGGTACGCTTTTTGGAACAAATGTTTGATAGCAATGGGATGAAGACATTTGAGAACCTCTCTGTAACATTTAAGATTCCACAATGCCTTTTATAAAAAAAAATATTTACAGGTTAGGGACCATTTGGTTAGGAGGCTAGAAATACGGATGGTTAGTGGGCTAGTATGTGGGAATTTATCTATGGTCGTAATCGGTAAGCAACTATTAGCAAGGCATATCAATTGTGTCAGAACAGGGCAGATGGGTGTGAGAAACTGGCACTTAAAAGGAGTGAGAAATTGGGGGAGGCTTTTACTACTGACAAGATGAAGATAGCTTTTGATAATATATCTCGATTTGTACATTCAACTAATCTACAGCCGCAGCAATTCCGGACACTGTGTCGTCTATATTATTAACCAGAAAAAATTGCTCAATGGTCTCAAGCTGCGAATGTATGGGATGGGCCTCAGGGAGGGGCACGTCAGAACTGCCCTAAATTCGGGCAACATGCAGCAGACATTGTAGACATGTTTGTGCTCTGCCCTTTGTTGAAGGGGTTCTGGGATAAGATCCTGGTGACTATCTCGAATAATTGGATTTTAGGTTGTCAAGAACAGAGAGGATGTTGGGATATAGAGAAGATGCTGGGCAGAAGGGTCCTATATTATCAATAATTATTGTTGCTGCACGACTAGCGATAGCTAGAGCATGGATCTCTCCTAAACCCCCTACGGAGATAGAATGATGGTTAATTCTTAAAGAAATTGGGGAAAGAAAAAAGGCTCTGTCTAAAGTTAGGGCAGTTCAGGCTCTTCGGAAATATAGATCTGTCTGGGGGGTCTTTAGAGTAGGAGAGTTTTAAGATATCTTGCTCTCAAGGAAAGAAATTACATAAATGAATTTATTCCCTAGAAAAGAAGCTCAGCAAGGAATGCTATTGCGGAATTTAGTATATACACCTGTGCCAATTTTTGCTATGTATGCTATATATGAGTATGCTATATGATTTAAATCTATGTTCTCTCCTTTATTTTTCTCTTTCGGATTATATGTATTTTACTTGAATGTATGATTACAATATCTCCTCTTTTTGGCAAATAAAATAAAAAAAATTACAATTTATTGAAGGAAAGCTATTGGAAAACTTCTGTCAAACAATTTGTGATCTTTTCACCCGTAAAAGTTTCATTTTTCCCTCATGAGCATAACAACTGGCTGTCCTCTGCATAAGAGACTACTTTAGCGCCCAAGGCCTCAGCTAGACATGTCGTGGGGGCAGATATAGGTTAAATAATGTTGTGTTCAGAACAGAGCCCTGCAGCACTCCCACCTTTAGATTCTATGGTTCTGCGAAGAAGGGAGGACACCACACCTCTTCCTCTATCTTTAAGGAAAGAGGCCAGCCATTTTCACGCCTGTCCTCTAATCCCGCCAGACTGGAGGTGAGTCAGAAGAGTGTGGTGAAGGATCGTATCAAATGCTGCTGACAAGTCCAGCATAATTAGCACAGTATTGCCATCAACATCAAGGACACGCCTGATGAAATCAATCAACCACCTCCACCATCGCTGTTTCAGTACTACAACTATGGCGAAACCCTGATTGGCTTGGGTGCAGCAAATCATTGCTTTCCAAGTATCGGTATGACTGCTGATTAAATGTTTTTTTAGAACTTTTGAAAGGGCAGGGAAAAGAGAGATGGTCCTATAGTAAGCCATGTCCTTAACAAGCTCCTGCAGTTTTTTTTGTAGTGGTTCAATTTTGGCCTGTTTCCATGTCTTAGGAACACTAGCCGTAGAGAGTGAAATAATAACAAGATAGTTAGCCAGAGGATTGATTTCCTCTGCTTCCAGGGCAGAAAGATTTGTCTGGCAAGGATCAGATGTAGAGCCTGATTTAAGATCCCCAATAGCGGAAAGTAGATCTACAGTAGATATGGGTTTAAGTATTTTCAAGGAAGAAGTAGGATCGGAAGTCTGATTGTCTTGCTGACTGACGTCTAGTCTCTCCTCTCACAGTCCTGGGGGAGGAGACTGGCTTGTATATTCAAGATCTTGTCAGTGGTGTAACAAAACTTGAGGGGCCTCTCTGCAAAGTTCCGAGGGCCCCCCTACGCTCCGGACCCAGTCAGGAGCTTTAAGGACATGAACCTCACTGCCCGTGCACAGTGCTTGAGGGGGCACCCTGGAGCTCGAGGGTCCTCCGCACCACGGATGCTGCAGGGATGTTGAAAGCATCTGTTGACCTGTACAAGCTACTGGGGGTGTACAAGACTTCACTATTTTAAAGACTTCTCTTTATTTATTACCAGCCTTTAGAATTCTGGCCTCAAAGAAAAGTGTTTTGGCTATTTGAATTTCTTTTAGATTATTTTCTTAAGGATATACTGTAGTTGGTTTTGGCAGTAGCACAGTATGACCTCCTCCATTGTCTTTCAAGTGCTTACACTCTAGTTTAGCCTCTTTGAGAGAGTTAGTATACCATGGGTTTGAAGGCTTAGTAGGACGTAACTGTTGAATCCGCTCAAGGGCTAAGGAGCGAGTAGTGGCGCCAATCCAATTATCTATAAGTTCTAAGTAGCAAAAAATTCCACCGGCAGTTTATCCAAGCCCGGTGCTTTATTACGTGGGAGCCCATTAATAGCGGCTCCCATTTCTCCTCTAGTGATGGTACCTGCCAGAGTGTCTTGCATGCCTGCAGGAGTCTGTGTATAAGATAGATTCGTTAGGAATGTATCTATTAATGTGGTATCCAGTGGGGGTGGTTTGCTATAGAGTGTTTAGTATTATGTACTGAAGGCGTCGTTAATGTCATGTTGCATGCACACCATGATCCCAGGCGTGATAATTTGACTAATGATAGTGGCCGGTGGGTCTTCTCTCAATATTTTGGTTGGCAGTGTTCGTGATTTATCTGCCTCAGTATGTTTTATCTGAGTAGAGTCAAAACCACTTTATTCGATTATTAAAAATCATAAAAGTATACTATACAAATTTTTGTTTCTTTTAAAAATAGTATCAAAACATAAAATTCCATTAAAAACAGTTAAAAACGATTTCATGGTAAAAGTCAGTTAATCACTATCGGTAGACTTATATTGACTGGTATTCCGTCTCCTGTGGTGCTGCCTGTCTGATCCTCCTACTCCTAATAGACGCGACAAGAAAGCTTGCAACACCAAACATGGTTACAGGGGATTCCATTAATTGTAAAAACAATAATGCAGGTTTAGACTGTATGAATGCTTTCTCTTTCAGTACTGGAAAAATTAACCTTTTTCTAGCTTCATAATACAGAGGGCAAAAAAACATAAAATGCATGGCATCTTGGGGGGAGAAATCATCGCATATACAAGGAGCCGCATCCTCAGGCCTACTCCATCCCTGTGGGTCACTTAATACCAAATGGATCTGGGTGAAACAAAATTTTGTCAGTAGCCATCTGTGAAAAGGGATCGTAACGATAGAGAGGTTCGATTGCATGGCTAGAGACGAAATGAGCAAGTAGTGGGCCCTAACTGTGGGTTTACTTAACTCTTCTAATTCCCGCTCTAGCCCGCTGAGCTTAATGTAATTTGTTTTAACCCATTTAAGATCAGCTTTACATAGACCTTCAGGATTGGAGAAAATCTCTGGGCGCCCCTGTTTCCTTGTTGTCATTTTAATATAGGACAGCCACCGGATTTCCCTCATTTTGTCTAAATTCATACAAACCTTCAGAATCTTGTGGTTCAAAGTAAGATTCAGATTCAACCAGGTTCTAATCCAAAACAGTATTGGGGCCATTTTTATTGTCTCTATAATATAGCCTATCCCCAACTCAAGGTGGACCGAAAGGGTCGCTGTCGATTGTGGAAGGCCGAGAAGGGCACGTAGAAATTTATTTTCTTCTCTTTGAATGGAATCCGATTTAGTGTACCCCCATATTGCAGCCCCATACCTAGCAATTGATATGGTTTTTGCTTTGTATATAGCTAGGTTTGCTTCGCACGGCTTTCCCCCCAGTCTTTTAGCAAAACCTAATATTGCCGCTGAGGAGCTTCTCACAGCATTTACCTTAGTTGAGAGTTGCGGTGCCCAAAGTCATTTGTCGTCAAAAACAACACCCAGATAGGTGAACACTTTCACTCTTGAGATTGCTTCCTTGTGGCAATAAAAGTATTTAATGTTGTTTTTTCTCGTGCCTAGTGACATAATATGCGATTTACCATTATTGACCACAAGGTCCAGTGATTTCATAAAATCCCCGAAGGAATCTAATAGTCTTTGTAAACCAAGGGGGGTCCAAGCCAATAAAACTGCATTGTCCCCGTATAGGAGTACAGGGATGGGCATTCCTCCCATACGCGGAATATCTAGTGATGCCGTTAACAAGTTTTCTTCCAGGCGTGTTTATATATAAAGTAAATAACATAGGGGCCAAGATGCATCCTTGGCGCACCCCTCTACCTGATTTAAAACTTGCAGTAAATTTCCCCTCCTGCGTCATCCTTATTGACGCTCTCAGGTCTCTGTGTAACTCGGCTAAAAAGTACACAAGGGGCCGGTCAAGTCCTAGGTCCAACAACACGGTCCACAGCCTCGATCTATTGACTAGATCGAAGGCCATGGACAGGTCCATGAAACCCAGAAAAATTGAACCCTTAACAGCCTTCGTGTATTTAGATACAATTAGATGTAAATTAAGACATTGGTCCTCCGTCCCCCTCCCAGTTCTAAACCCATACTGGGCATTAGATAGAATGTCTTTCTCCGTAGCCCAGTCTGTTATTTTAGCTAGAATAACCAACCCTAAGATTTTAATAGAGGAATCTAGTAAAGATATTGGCCTATAACATCTGGGGTCTCCCCTTTGGCCCTTCTTAAACACTGGGATTATAATTGAACAGGACCATGATTTCGGGAACCCTGTGGCGCAGATGTGTTAAAAACGTTCTTCAGTATTTTTGCCCAATATTTGGGATTAGCCTTGTACATATCAGAAGGCACACCGTCAGGGCCTGGCGCATTACGCCCGGCCATTCCCTCTATCGCTTTCTCAACCTCCGCTATATTAAAGCTGATGGGTATCAATGGTGGATAAAAAATTGGTACCTCAAAGGTTTCCTGCTCAATATTGCTCCCATAGATTTTTTCGAAGTGGCTTAACCAGTCCTCCTCTGAGATGTTAACTTCTAATACAGAGTTCTGGGTACCAGTGAACAAAGGATTGTTGACAATTGCCCAAAACTTGGAACTGTCTTTCATAGTAGCTTTTTACATTAATGCTGCCCATGCATCTTGTTTAATTTCATTTTTCCGTGCCTGAACTATTAATGTGTACTCTTTCCTAAGCTGAGCTACTAGACTTTTATTCCTTGGTGTCTTGTTAAGAGCCTTTTTAAGTAGGTTGTGATCTTTAGTGCATTTATGATCGAACCAGCCAAAGGCAGAATTAGTTTTACCTTGGGTATTAATTGTAGGTTCTTTAGCCACTTGCAGGCAGATGGCTTCGTATGAAGCTATTACATTTCCCCCCATAATTGAGGGGGTCTGTACATGTATTTAGTTCCGAGCCAACCTTTATTGTAATGGTGTGAAGAAAGTCTTCAGGGGTGACCTTACTCCATTTTAATCTCCTCCCTTGATCTTTACCTTTTACATCAGCTGCAACTTGCAACGAAGCGGTTTTATTCAGGAGGGAAAGACCGTTATCCAGTTCAATCACTACCGGATTGTGATCGCTAAAGGAAGAGGGTATAGCATTATAAAAAATAACTTGACTTAAAAGTCCTGGGGATAAGAATATGTAGTCTATTATAGATTCACAGTCCCTAGCTCTATACGTAAGAACACGGTTATTCTCATCAGAAAACCCCACCTCAAACAGGTCATTATTGGACAAAAGTGCCTCCAAAGCTTCCCCCTTGGAGCTATGTTCAAAATGTTGAGGGGTTGTGAAATCAGGGCCATCACTATCTCTGTATTGGCAATTTAGATTACATAAGTGTACATCAAAATCACCCATCAGGATATAGTGAACAAAAGTGGTTTGGTTTTCCTTATAAGTTGTTAAAAAATTTGACAACAAATGCAGATGCTCTTTTGTGGACTCCTCTTGGAATGAGTTATAACAGTTAATAAGAATTAGTTTGATATTGTTTGCCAAACTTACTTCTAATATTAGATAATTAGGGGATGTGCAGTCGACCTTTCTAATTCTTCCTGTTATGTTTACTGAAACCAGAAACATAAGTCACCCTCTATCTCTCCCTGCTGACGAACTCAAGGCAGGTACATAGTAAGATGTAAAACCATTAATCCAGAAGTCACATTCCTTGTCCCAAGTCTCTTGAAATGCAACAATATCGTACTGTTTCACAAAATTTTGCCAGACATTATCATCCCTTTTGGACCGCAGGCCAGCAACATTACAACTTAACATTTTTACCTTTTTCCCCCACGCCCTCAGTGATGCTTGCACAATTAGGTTGGGTATTATTATAAGTCATTTTTACTTGTGCGGGTTCCATACATCCAAGGTCAGCCAATCTCTCCCCTCCCTGTCCCTCAGAGACCTCACGTCAGTCACACGCCTCTAGACCCGAGAGTAAATCAAATCTATTTTGTGTCACAACATTGGGCCCATCCCTACAGTGATTTTCAACATTATAGAATTGTGATATTATAGGGGTCCGCGGCTCAGTAGGCGTAAATGGTCTAAATCTCCCTAGATTAGGAGGAGCTTTGATTAAATGCATGTAAAAATAACCAAGTGGTCGCACACAAACACTGTTTATATCGTAGACCAGGGAGGCTGCCCTTAACAAAACTGTTGCATCATGTTGGGGGTGTTTAAAATTAACAATGATACAATCCCAGCTACATGTCTTTCTGGACGGGCCAATCCAGTTTGCCCTTCTGGTGCACAATATTTGATCAGAATATTTTATTGGGAAGCCACATCTCCTATTCAGCCATGACACAGTTTTTTTTTTTTAGTGATTCATGTGATTCCTCCTGGAACTGAGCCGGGTGGTGATCAGGAGGCGGGACATTAGTTAGGACAACCACATAGGGTGCACAATCAGGGGGAAGATTTATGAAGCGACTTTTATTTACCTGTCTAAATCCCGATGTGCCATCTGGTCCTGAGAAAGGTTGTTTGGTTGTACAGGTTATTGGTGTAGGATCAGGGGTTATTGGTGTAGGATCAGGGGAAGCAGTTTCAGTTACAGTTGTTTGCTGGCTTAGTTGCTGCAAGTTATCTTTACTATTTCCCTGCCCCACACTAGCAGGACCCTTAGCGACAGCCTTAACTCTTTCGACTGAGGCCAAGTGTGTTGCTAACAGACCTCCTAGCCTCTTTACTTCTGAGGTGACAGTATCCAATTTGAGCACTAGGGGATTAAGGATGTATGACATTACAACGCATGCTTTTACCACGCATGCCTTTACAACGCGGTCTTTACAACGGAAACCTTTACAACCCATAGCGCTTTGGGGTGCTGGATAGTGAATAGTTTAATTTACTATTCCAGCTCCAGTTCCCGTGGACACTAGGGAAGGTGTTGGATAGTAAATTAAACGTATTCCCTATCCTAGAGCGCCCCCCAGCGAAATGCGTTGTAATGGTTTGCGTTGTAAAAGTTGCGTCGTAAAGGCACTGCCTGGTAAAAGTTGTATTGTAAAGGATGTTTCCCGGGGATTAATGATCTCTTCCATCTTAGCCTCTATCTTAGCTTCTATGGTGCAGACCAGTAATGCAAATTGCTCCGGGCTTATATTAATACTGGCTGCACTATTTCCTTCCTGTGGGTCGGTTCCAGCAGCACGACCATTATGAACTAATTGGGAAGTTTCTACTCTTTTTTTACTATACTTCTCCCCGCGTTTAATTTGTAATTTTCTACAGGTTCTCACTGGTCTAGGGGCTGGCGGGACCTCCCCTATTGCCTCAATAGAAATATCAGGTAATTCCTCCTGCAGCTCAGAATGGACCTGCGCCTCAGCCGTTATGACCACCCGATTGCCCAAATCAAGAGTATCATCAGCTAGAAATTCCATCGGAGGGTTAGGTGTATCTTGGTGTAGAACAGGTGGGCTCCCTCGACCTAGCGAGGCTCTCCTATCATTATTAATTTTGTTTACCACTTTTACCAAGTAATTGTCCATTGTACCTACCCCAGATACAATCTTATCAGTTTTAGCTTTAGACATGGTCAGAACTTATAAATGATGCTTTGGTATTAGATAAAAGACCTAAGGCGAGTAATATACCCTAGTACCAAAGTTACAAGTATGTTAGCTAAGATAATACCTATGACAAATCCCTAACCAGGCTCAAAAGAAATGCAAAGTCTCACCTGGGCAAAAGAATCTTGTATTGCAAAACCAAGGTCCGTGGCCCGGCCCGGCCTCCTCCGGCCCCGGACGGCCACAGACTGCCCGCCTTTTGCCCGGGCTTAGCCCGCGCGCGTCCCGCGTGGCGGGAATCCGTTGATGCCTATAAGGATGTGACAATGTTGGGGCGGAACTACTGTGCTGGTGTTGGCCCCGCGGTCTCCTGGGCCTCAGAGTCCTTTTCACAGCCCCCAAACGTTGCGCCTGTGGTCCTAGGCAAAATGTCTCCCGCGAAGCGGGAGGCGCGAGCAGTAGATGAAGCCCCGGTAATGTGGGGGCGGAGCTACGGTGTTGATGGAGAAGAGTTTTGGTGAAAGAATCTTTTGGCTGGGGTGTCAAACAAAGCATTCAGAGTTGCCAGGATTCCCTTATTCAGTTGTTCCAATCCAGATGTTCTCTTTTATCTGAGTAAAGGCCCTGTAATCTATTACCCTGAGGGTTTCTAATAACTCCACATGTTGGATACTTGCCTTTTGCAATGGAGCCTGCTTAGTGGGATAATTTGCTGCCTCTTGTTCCAGCCCTTTCATATTGTCCTCTAATGCCTCCAGGTTCTTGGGTACCTACTGCCTAGCTCCCACTGTGGTGCTGATCACAGTTCCCCGGATTACCACCTTGAGTGCGTCCCATTCAACTAATATTGAGGACGCAGTTAACCGTTTTCCGTGAAATAGTGTGTGTGTAGTGAATAGGGTGGTATGGAACACTGTATCTTCTAATAGCTGGGGCCATAGCTACCATGTAGGTACTGCAGTGCGTACTCTACCCCATGTAAGTGAAATCTCTAGAGGATTATGATCTGAAAAGGTTTTTGCTAAATACGTGGTGTGCCTCACCTGGTCGGCTATGGAGAGGGAGCACAGGGTTCTATCTATCCTAGTATGTAATTGGTATACCAGAGAGTAGAAAGAGTATTCGTTGTGCAACACATTTTTCATTCTTCACACATCACATAAGGACCAGCCATCCACTAAATTACATAGGGGCTCTGGTTGTTTGACTGCTCCTGCTCCATGGAGGGGTGGATGTGAGCAGTCTAGTCCAGCGTCCAAAACCGGGTTGCAATTGCCCTCCATGAATCACGGGTGTGCCTCCCAACCTGCTAGTAACATATTTAGTCCCAGAAAGTATTTATTCTGATGGAAATTCGGAGCTTATAAGTTCCCCTATATAACTTGTGTACCACGTAAGAAAATGTACCTACCCTGTGCATGTATCCTCTTATCTAGCACTACAAACAGGACTCCATGTCTAATACAGATTGTTACACTCCTTGCAAATGCGGAGTAATTAGTAAAGAATATCTGACCCTTCCATTTCTTCCACATTTTTGCGGCTTCCGGATCCGTTAAGTGGGACTCCTCCAAGAATACAATTTTCGCCTTGTGCCTAACCAATTGTGCATGCACCCTATGTCGTTTCCGCACTGACCCTAGACCCCGAACATTCCATGTAATCAAGTTATATGTGTTGAGCTTGTACATTGCACGATAACAGTGGTTTGTGTGTCCGGATCAAGGGATAATGAACGAGACATAGGATATAGTAACTGCTTTTTGCCAGAACCGTAAACTCCCATTGTAACACTAATACAAGGCCCGGCTTGTGAACACGGCTGGGCCACACCAAAAATACAACATGTTGAACTTTGCTGTAATGATCTGTTACATTCACAAATAGGGGGGTGTCTCTTTTGCCAACCATGGGTTAACATGACTCATTAGCTCAGCCGAGCCCAGGCTAATACAATTAACATTACTACCCCATTATATTCTTACAAAACAAAAGGATATGTATGTCCATGAACCATTGTGCTCAGCTGTCACGTGGGCGTGCAGGCACCCAGTTCCCAGTTTCATAAACCCAGTAGATCTGCAGTTTGCGGTGTCACTGCAGGAAATAATGTCAGGCTGATCTTTGAGTCAGATCTCGTGGTACTGCCCTCTGAAAATTCCAAGTCCATTCGTGAGGTGCTGTCTCTGAACGTGGTTGCTGTCGCCAGGGCCACATCTTTGCTCCTTTGTACCTGGTCTTCTGTAGGGACGAGATTTAGCGGGTTATTGGTAGTCTTCACGTTGTTGCGCGATCGCCAGCCCTGCAACCGTTTGGGGTTGTTTGGCAGTCACCGAGGGGCATCACCAGACCGGTAGTTTGGGTCCATGACCTCGATCCACTCCTCTACATCTTCTGGACTTTCAAAGAAATACGTTTTTGTTCATGGATTATTTTCAAATGGGCAGGTTATAATAGTGCATATTTTAAGTTCAGGACTCGTAATTTCTTTTTAACGGTCTTAAAGGAGGATCTTTGACGTTGGACCATGAGGGTATAGTCTGGGTGCAGAGATATCTGACAATTTTCAAAACTGATCTGGGTTCTCTCCCTTGCCTTCTGAAGTAGTATATATATAAATAAATAAATATTAATAGCATATAACAGTCATTGTAGTTTAGAATCCCGACTGTCCTTGGCAGCGCGCCCACCTTCGGTTTTCTCAATGGGGATTCTGTGGGCTCTTTCAATACAGTAGAAGTCCGATAATCCATTAGGGGCTATATGTTCTCGGAACCACTGTTCCATAAAGGTGGCGGCGTCGGAGCCCTCGCTTCGCTCCGGGAGCACAGTAACACGCACATTGTTCCGTCTAGCTCTGCCTTCCGCAAGTTCAACTCTGTCTAGAAGGCCCGACCTCGCGCAATATCAGATCTAATGCATCCGGGGTTCCATAGCATTCGTGGGTGGTATACAGTTGAGCTACGGTGATTGCGCGTTGAGATCCTTATCTTCTGCAGTTTGCGAATTTGAGGCAGTCGGTTCCTGCAATTCGCCTTTTTGATACCCCATGGTGCACGGTGGGTACTCAAGAATATCTGCTGCTGTCAATGAGGGATCTGGTGTCTCAGTTGGTTGTCAGGCCGTATTATTCCATATGTCATTCACGTTAGCTAGATGTGGCAATCCAATCTATGACCAGCATAAGGTACACACAGTTCCTCAGTGTGGCAGTGCGGTAGATATGTGCTTTAGCTTACTGCAATATGAGTGGTCACAGCTCAGTCTATTAATTGTGCGGCCCAGCCGGGATGCACCCACTGCTACACAGCTTCTTATTGTCGATACTCCATGGACCTGGGAATCAGTAGGACCCCCCTGCCGGACCCCGCATTAGGCAGTGTATAAAGTATTCACCGCATTGGGTTCTAATGTAGTGTGCACATTTATCTCCATATCTGAACATTGTCCCCACTCAATGTGCTTGTTTTGTTTGCGCAAGTACTGGTCCTCTAATCAGTGCCCCATTCTGTGAAGTGTGCCTTCAGACATGGGCCTCTCGCCACTCATTGAGCATTGTAGGCAATCCGGCAGCTCAGGCCCAATGCAGTGGAACCCTGCAAGACCGCAGCTCGCCCACTGGCTGATCCCACTCAACCAGCCTTTGCCCTCTTTAGGTACATTATTGTCCCTCACAGATTAGACCAGTTTCAGTAGGAACCAAGGTTAACATCAACAGGGCAGTACAATCTCTCCCAGGGGTACTTCGTCCCAATCTAGTCCGCCCAGCATTACTAGCCCCTGCCTCCAGGGCCAGTGCACTGCCGCGTAGGCCGCCTCGTACACCCAAAGTAGAGAGGAGCGGGGGATGGGGACCAGACAAGGTGTGTGGGGAAAAAGGCAGACTTTGCACCTCTGACTGCCTCAACCGATGTGTTGCCCAGTGTGCGTGCTGATAGGATTAACTCCACCTGCACATCCGGCAGGAGTGTGGACACTCCCAGGGTGATTGGTAGGTCTGCAATTGTCTCCGCATCTTGCGTTGTCGGTGGGCAACTTGTGAGCCTTCCTCAGCCGCATTTCAACTACATCCTCCTCGGTCCATGAGAGAGAGGGGGGGATCCGGCCCGTTCTTCCAGCCGCTCAGCGCCCTAGACAGCATGTGAAGGCGAGTCTGGCCCCCTCTCCGTATAGGTGGCACTATCTGGGCTCAGGACCGTGTCACCTACTGCTGAGCTGTTGTACGGTGAGTCAGGGGAAAGCGGGGCTTCTCAAAGGGGTAGGCACCCTTCTCTGCTGTTTTTCCCAGGAACGTAGTGTCGGCCTCTCTGGCCTGCCTTCGCACTGCACAGCTCTCGGCCTCACTTGTTCCGCCGCAGGCCGTCATCACTTAGGCCTCATTGCTGTTTCCGCCTAATGCAACATCGATGGCTGTTTCACGATTCCCGAGTCGGTAGCCCGTGACCGACACACCAGTTCGGTTCGGCGGATGGAGCTCGATGGGCGCAGCACTCTGCAAATATGAAGGATCTGTGTGCCCGGGCTCCGGAGCGTCTCTATTCTGCGTCTGCCATGATCAGCGGTTAGCCACTCCCCCTCCCAGCTTTTACCACTAATCAAAATATTGATCTTAATGTAGTTGATCTGGGATTTGCAGCTCATTATTAGTGGAACCAGGCTGTTTGATTGGGGCATGTATAAAACTGCCCTCCTTGTTTAGCTCCCTTATGTTTTCTACATCCTAACTAATTGCCCAAATATCTATTTGTGGTAAGCATCTAAAGGCAATATTAGTGCTTCTGATCAATTTGTCATCAGGTGTAACAGGTGATGTTCTTCTTTGCAGACTTGTAACTGGCTGAACCTGAGATATTCTATATAAATTCTGTATAAATAATTTCCAAGATTTTATTAAACAGGAAAGTTGGGGATTCCTAACTCCTTATAGCGGGGCAAAGGGGCAATTGTTTTCACATAGCCCCCTGTTTTTGTCCTTGGTGTGTCCTGTCAGAGGTGTGCCTCAGTGTTACCACCCCTTTCCAGCAGCTCATTTGACATTATGGTACCACTCATGTTTCTGTATCTGCTCTCCCACAGCCAGGCTTTTTTCTGTGCTGCCTCCGCTTACTTTCTCTCCTGTTGCAATCTGCCAATGCCTGTGGGCTGTTCCACCCCTGGTTCCATTGCAGAACATTGCATTCATCACAACCCACATTGCAATAGGTCAGCGTTTTACAAGCTGTAGGTCAGGACCTACTGGTGGGTCGCGAAAGTCCTGGTATATGTTATATTTAAAACTTGTGCTTGATTTGTAATTCCCTCCTTCCCAGGCCTAATGATCAAAATACGTTGTTTACAAAGTAAATGCAATGTGGCACCAACTAATAGACCCACCCGTGTTCTCAGTGATGTTTGTTCTCTGCATTGGCCTGTTTAAATCATGTTACGCCAGATTAACCACTCACTGTTCCTATTGAATATGGGGAGATGTGCAGAAGTGAACGTATGGCAGTGGTTAATCTGCTGTAATTGGACCATTAGGGCTGAGAAGGAGGGAGTTACACATCAAACACAAACTTTAAATGTGACTGATTAACTCAGCACTGTAGCCTCCCTACAGGATTGACCTACAAGTAATTACATTAACTTGTCTAGGTCAGTATTCCTTAAACTTGGGGTTTAGGACCCATTTATGGCTTGTGAGCCAATTTTCGTTGGATTGCTAAAGTCCTGGTCTATATACAAGTATTATGTAAAATGATTATCCTTGTTTGTGGACCAGTGGAAATGAGCCTTCAATGTGCCCAAGTACAGTTTTAAAACAAACACTTGCAACTATTCCCAAGCAAGACTCCGGGTGAACATTTCAGTATTTGTTGCTGCTTTTTTTTCATTTACTTCGCAATGCCATTTTACCAGAGAATATGGTCCCTGTATGTGCTCAGATACAAACTTTCACACATAAGTTGAGGAATATTGATGTGATCTAATGGCCAGTGCTGCTGACTTTGAATTCGGGGAACCAGGTTTGTGTTCACTCATTGGCTCAACATTCTTTCATTCTGGACAAATCGAGTAAACTCTGGTGCAAATGTATCTAATCTTGTGTAGTAAAATGTGGTTCTCATATTAAGCATTCCAATGCCCTTGGCCCGTGTTAGAAATGTAAAACTGATATATATGTATACAAAACACAGTGACGGTCACCGCTATGTATTTATAGTTAGGATCTAGTTACTGTAGAACATGTATTTTTTGTTTTTCTTATAGTTGGCTCTGTTTGACAAATCTTCATGAAATTTTCCAAAAACAAAGTTCACCCACCTCCTCTCCTTCCTCAAAGACCTCTGGTAATCCGTCCAGTAGGGCCAAGTAAAAAGGAGGGGGTCCCAAAATAATATTTTCCCATGCAATTTTCATAGTGCTTTTTAACAGCTCTACATCCCAAATGGCTTAATGTAATCATATCAAATTTGGCAGAAAACTAGACCTTGATCCAGAAAATGTGTTTGTGTGATTTGATGTTAATACTTTCAGTAGTTTTTGAGAAATTGAGGTTTAAAATATTTGTAATCTGGATGGTTTGCTTCACGGGACTCATGCAATAGGTTCATGATAACTCCATTTATAACAATAAAGTGATCTGATTGGGCATGAAGGTCTCTTTTCTTTTCCACTGCCTCACTCCTGCTGGAACGTGTACTCTGATTGACTGTCTGCAACATGAAGATAAATGTAGAGCTGCCATTTCTGGATACAGGGACTCAGCCCCCCTTGACCAGAACATTAAGCTATGAATAAGGTATAAAAGAGAAGGGTAGGGGAACCCTGACCCCCTGCACATTGTGGGGTGGGTATATGAGGGACCCCTCAGGCCAATTCGAACACATATATTTATTCAGGGGGTTGCCACAATCCTGCAGGCCTCTTGCAGGAGGTAGCAGGGCTCCACTGCCCCTGCAAGAGGCCCTTTAGAGCCCAGAGGCTGCACCGGCTCCCCCAAGAGTTGTTCGGGATGGGATAACCCTTTAAAAATATGGGAGAGATCTTGAGTGTTTGTGGTGTATTGGCCACTTAAGAGAGGATGTCCATGCAGCTAATCAATGCCATTCTCAGCCAGAGCCCATGCATGATCATGGGATAGTTGACCACGGGCGATTGTGCACAGGACCTGGCTGCAGGTCAGGCCCTGTGATCAAACCCTTGGAGCGAAAGTCTGTGCACGGGGTAGGCTTGGCGTTACGTATAATAAGGTATTACGTAAAAAATAAAAAAACGAGGGGTAAACTAACATTGTCAGACTAAAGGTAACATTTTGAACAAAAAAACCTGAAATTTTCCAGTTGTATATATTTAAGTAACTTTTTCTGGCGCCCTCGCCATGCACTGCTTATGACTTCACATATTACAACACTCATGACTTGTTGTATGACACTGACAACCTCACTAATGAGTTTGATCTGACATCATTGATGACCATACTGTGCATGGTGTGGGCATGTCTTATAGTTACATGAAATAACTAAGTTGCAAATTTGTTTCTTTGTTTTGTTTAAATGTTCAGTTAAATTGCATTTTCATCGAACTAGAATGTTGCTTTAATCTTTGGGGTTTTCAATGAATATATATGTTAATTTACAGTGAAAAAGACTTTTGAGTCGAAACACGTTGGTGTTTGCCTTGTATTATTGATTTTGAAACTTAAATGATCCAAGCTTCTGGAGTGTGGCTTATGTTTGTTGTTTGAAATTGAACCAAGAGGGTAAGTATACCTCTCCCACCAGCAGCGAGAGTCAGCCGATTACTGTGACTGTCTTGTTTGGATATATATTCTGTTCAAATGGAAGAGGGAAAACATGCTTTCCAAAGAGGAATTTGATTTTCTTAATGTTGAAAACCCAGTACTGCCTAAATTATACCTTTTGCCCAAGGTGCATAAAATGGTGAGCCCTACCCCTGGGAGGCCTATTATCTCTGCTATCTCCAGTGTGGCTGAGCACATTGGGGAATACATTGATTATTTCCTTCAAAATCTAGTGCAAGCTCTGCCATCTTATATTAAGGATACTGGCCATTTCTTGAACAAGATCAAAAATGTTCCTTGGAGTGATGATCTGTTATTAATCACCCTAGATATAGAATCACTCTATACCAGCATTAACCATCATGCTGGATTAAGAGCACTTGAACACTTTTTGGGAACCAGATCCATCAATTGCTACAATCACAATAAGATGTTGATAGAACTGACAAATTGGTGCTTGCATCATAACTATTTTATGTTTGGCAAGGAAATATACCTACAACAGAGAGGAGTGGCTATGGGTGCCTGCTTCTCCCCCAGCTACGCGTGTTTACACGTTGGCTGGTGGGAGGAGCGGGTACTCAATGTTACTTACAGTGACATTATGGTCAACAATGTATTGCATTGGATGCGTTTCATTGATGATGTTTTTGTTGTTTGGAGGGGGGACCAGATAAGTGCAGAAAACTTTATACAATCAATCAATATCAATAATGAGAATTTGCATTTTACATCACACATTGACAAATTAGAGGCAGATTTTCTTGATGTTAAGATCTTTGTAAAAAACTCTAAGTTATGCACCAAACTGCACCGCAAGAGTACTGCTGGAAACAGCACACTCCACGCAAGCAGCTCCCACCCCCGTCACATCATTGACAATATCCCCTTTGGGGAACTGTTGAGGCTTAAACATATTTGCAGCACCGATGAGGACTATCAACTCTGTGCTGCTGAAGCCCTCAATAGAGTCAGAGAGAGGGGATATAAAGAATCAGTTTTGAAACAATCCGTTGCCAAAGCCAACTGCAGACCCAGGGAGTCCCTTCTATCTAGCTCAGACTCCAGCTCTGAAGTAACCACAGAATCAAGCAGCAGTCCACCCAGATTGATTCTGACTTTCAATAGACAGGAACGCAAAATACGGTCCATCATCAACCAAAGATGGCCAGCCTTAAAAACTAACTTGGTGCTGGCCCCTAGAATAGCAGATAGACCCAATATCACTTATAGGAAAGGGTTGAGCATGAGAACCCAGCTCAGTCGAGATTTTCCAGAATTGATTAAACAAGATAATTGGATGGCCAGGCCTGGATTTACTCGTTGTTCTAGTTGTAGAGCATGTAAATTTGGGGTAAACACCACCAAATACTCCACACCCTTCAAACCCGACCCTGTGGAAATTAGGGGGAAACATAACTGCAAAACTGATTTTGCAGTGTATGTTCTGACATGCACCTGTGGCCTAAGATATGTGGGTAGTACCGGCAAACAGGTGCATGTCAGAATTCTACAACATCTGCGAGCCATCGTGAACAACGACAGCACATATCCTGTGGCCCGTCATTTTAAAGCCATCCATCAGAATAATCTTGACTGCTTAACATACTTTGTCATAGCCTCCGTACCCAAACCCATCAGGGGGGGAGACAGGGATCTCCTGCTCAGGAGATTGGAATCTCAGTTCATCCTAGAACTGGGCAGTCGTTTCCCTAACGGTCTTAATACAACGGAAGACCTTCATGTATTCCTGTAATGACCTTTTTGTTGACCAGCTTATACTTACTTAAAGTGTCCCTGCCAGTACCTGCCTCTCTTGCTCTTTTCAAGGTCTCTTTTTAGAATTGTATTCACTGAATCAATCCCTTCTATCATGGCACGTATGTTTGATAGTGGTAAGGAGTTTTTCTCCCATCCACATTGAAAGATAACAAAAAAAAGAAAACAAAACTTTCCCCCAAAATTTTTTTTTTCCCCTTTTTATTCCCCTTTTTTTTGGGGGGCACACACAATTCCAAAACCTATCGAGCACTTTTATTCGGACACAGACAAAGGGGGCATGATAATAGGCAGTCATTAAACTCTTTCGTATTGCACGATTCACTCCAGTGACCATATAAAATAAATCACAATCAATACACTGAGCATTTATGCTGACATCATATTGGATAAGTGCCTTATCCAATAGATCTAAGACAGTACATTGTTATATATTGGTATTAGGTTTTAGTTAATCAATATTAATATCTTTTTGTACATAGTGTGCTATTTATTTATTAGTGACCAACTGTTATCACTATATAATTGCGATATTTGCACATTGTCTTAGTCACATGTTTTTTATAAAAATGTATATATATTTTTATAGATTACAATATATTTATTTTTTTAATCATAAAATAAATTGTATTATGATTGTGATTTTAACAACGCATTTATGCTGTTAGCTTAACCATGTAATCATTTTTTATGGCACTGGCTTAGAGGAAAGACTGTTTTAGCCTAAGTTATGTAGTGTGTCTTCTATGTTAATTTGACACGTGGTTGTGAAAAAAATGCCCGGGAAAAACTTTTTGCATTTAAGCCATTGTGAACTTACTGACGAATGATCTGTGAACAAGGGCGGACGCCCGAAACGCGTAAGATCTGGTGGCCTTGAACGCTAAATAAATCGTTTTTAGCCCATAACGAACGTTGGAGTGGCGTGGCTTTTCTTTCCAACATTGCTGTGGCGGCGGCTGCGTTAGTTTGGTGAGAGAGCCTCACTTGTGCATATATATATATATATATATATATATATATATATATATATATATATATATCTCAAAATGCACCACTGATTAACACAAATCATGGAAATGAGGCCTTACACCATACTCTGCTGCAGAAGGGACTTCTCAAATTTGCTAAACTCGCTGGTATCGGCACAAATATTTTGCAGAAGATGTGAGACTTTAGTGAACAGATGCCACAGGCCAGCACCCCCTCTGAAAATTGTTTCAGCTCAAGACGTCAGTGCAGTTCACCATTTGCCACTTTTATGGGCTGATTAATATCTTGGCCGCAGTCTGATATTGAAGGACGTGGTCAAGGTTTTGACATTTATAAACAGTTGCTATTATTACATTAAAGATTGCCCTTGCATCTTCTTGAATAAAGTTGGGAGGGATGTGAAAGTTTCTCATTATAAAAATGTGAACTTTGTTGTAAAAAGTACGGGAAGCTCTTCCGTAGATCCTATCATCACACCAAGCGAAGTGGATCCCACTTCAGGAAAACAACATTTTGCTGCAGGTGATAGCTTTGTCTAACCTACTTCAAGTAGGAGATTGTCACCAAGAGCCCACCAAACTGGGCACCAATTGTATCTTAACAGTCTCCATGAGTTCCACTGTGTGTGATCTGTCTGAAGGGTCTTATTCTGTGCACCAGGTGAGTAGCTCAACACAATTGCTGAGCCTTTGTTGAGTATGCATAGTTATGACATTTCACTATTCTGTAGACAACATTGGCATGCCATCACTTGAAGTAACATTCATTTAGTCACTGTGCACCATCTGCCTAATCATAGCTCAGCACCCCCTCCTTCTCCGTTCACGTCAAGCTATTAAATTACAAAGTTAGCACACACATGTACAACTCCTCCTCAAACACCTGCCTCGACTATATGGGGATACTATTTTTCTGGACAATACTAAATCTACTAAATTGTACACCCTACGTGGTCTTGTTTAATTATGTGCATCCAAACTCTCACAGCAACCTCATGTTCTATTCATTGATCATATAGGCAAAAGCCAGGCAACTTATTCTCAGAACAGACCAATCTGACTTCCCTGCACTCTCCCTAGCCTGGCACGTCACTGAGCCAATTTCTGCTTCATCAAAGTCCATTGCATTTGCTCATTTACCCTAGCCAATCAATTGGCACCTTGCTACTTTAAATGCTGCACTTATACATCTCAGGTTTTTGGTGTCTTCTCCGATAACTGGTTTATATTGCTTTGAGAACATGCTTTGATCATCACTTGCTTAGACATAAACAGCATGTTTGTACAGGCTAGCCAACAATTCCGCTTCCTTTGCACTAGTTTGGGAGTCTTTTGCAGCAATCGGCTTTCCATCTCAGAACAAATGCTGTTACTCATACACCCGACAGAGCATCAGTGCTAAGCAGTGACAAACGGGTTTCTCACAAATGCTTGTTAACATAAAATTACGTTATTCCTTCTAGATTATTTGTCATGTTCTCTATATACCTCAGATTTGGTTGTTGTCCACAAGGTGAGCAGAAAAAGTGTGTTGAACAGAGTAAGGCACAATAAAGAATTGGCTCAGGATTTTCAAAATCTTGGGACAGTCAGAGTGTTAAAATATCCTTTAAGATGCCTAGCTTCCCAAACCCTTACAGTTTCATATTTTAGAAGAAAAACGCCTTGATATCTTTGTTCTAGAAGATTTTTGTAGCTGTGACTGATAATCCATTGTAACATTCTTGTTTGCTTTGTAGTAAATGAGATCATCGGACGAGACATGTCACATGGAACACCAGTGGCAACCCCTTCATCACACAACTGCTCTGGATCACTTGAGACTGAGCCAACAGATGGAGTCTAGAATTGGATGGCAGCACAGAAAAATGTTAATTAACAGTTCAGTTCTCTCAGCAAGTTTCTTCTAGAATCCCTGTATCCTCTTCTTAGACTTACTGTGCTTCCAACTCTGTGGCCTTTGTGAACTGGAACAGTGGATCCTTGCATAGACTTTTTTGTGGGTGTTACTTTTGATGTAAAAAGATATTTCCTATTCTAATCTAATTCCTCCTAGGCTGTAAAAAAAAAGAGACTGAATTTGTAAATGGACATACACATGGAACAGATGTTGTTTATTTGCAGATATTCTTGTTTGCATACAAGTAAATATTTTATATTAAAAATGCTATAAAGGTAGGAAATATGCTAGATTTACTCTTAATATGTTCACAAGTACGGTCAATGAAAAATAAGATTTAATACACACCGTAAGTATGCTTTATTTTAGAAAATGTCATAGAATCGTTGTAATTGAGTATTTGTACAGCTTTTGTCATACGAAGAACCTTTTAGGTTTTGTGTTTTTAATGACAATAACTTTTTTAATTAATTCTTCCATAGGCAGAAATATCTGTCAACTAACGCCAATGCCTTGGGAGGTGTAATGTATACCTAGTCTTTTCTCTTAGATATATAGGAAGCAAAGCCAAATGTAGAACTGCACTTCTTTGCAAACTTAAAATTTGTTGCTGCATTATCATTCCATCATCAAAGTGCATTGTGATAAACTACATTCCAAAATTGAAAAACTATCTTTATAAATCCTGTTCTATAAGCTGTTTGATAGTTATTAAATTAAGGAGCGTATACAAAGTTAGGTCCTTCAGCATTTCAAATGCTTTTTCTTCAAGCTGTTACAGATTTATTTGCTGATGATAACCATACTGTTTTCTGTCATTGAGGATAGAGTTCAACATTTATTGGTCTGTTCTTTGGAGCTACGCCTTTTACGAAGTAAGCTAAATGTTTACTTGTGCCCTAGATAAAAGGTCTTCTCAATATTCGAGTAACTACTCTTTAATCATTTGTTCTCTTATAAAGTGGTTAACATTTTTTGCATTGGACATAGGCAGAATAACAGATATGTATTACAGTCGTTCACAAGGACCTGTTTTCTGAATGCCTGCTTACTTTCATCGTGTAAGTTAGCCATTATTGTCGGCATGCAGACTTCACTTAAGTATTCATCACTCCTAAATCTGTAGGGATCAACAGTATACGGACATGGTGCCTCTCACTCATGATCAGTCTGTTAGACGAGCAATGTTTTTCTCGAGTATATGGTTCAAAGTACCGGCACTTAATTTAAAATTGTATGGCACACCCTTCTTGATTTCCAAGGTGGCCATCATTTAAACGTGTGTAGATCTTGTAATAGCTCAAGTTTCTTTAAGCTGTGGGACAATTCCAGCATTGCAATTTTCAAGTAGATGTTGGAAATTGTGTAATTAGCAGAAGGAAATGAAGTGAACACCGCTTTTTTTTTTAGATTCAACTGATACTGGGAACTGGCATTTAAACATCATTGCCTCAGATGGAATGGGCAATGGAAATTTCTTCAAACCTGCTGAATTTTGAAAAGTCTATGGAATCTTAAGGGATTCTTCAAATATATCTACTAAATACATTATGTCCCTTTTTGCAGAACATACGCAAAGATTTATTCAAGTGACAATGCAGGAAATAGAGGACTTCTAACTCATGGATAAGCCTGCAGAATTTTCATGTATTCTGAGTTTCTAGGAAAATCTCAATTAGTATACCTATGGAAATTCCATAGAACTATTTTAAAATTGATATTGATGGCCTTCTAAGAGTACTGCATAACATTGCATTGAACATTCCATAGAAATTGAAATGCAAATATTAATGGAGTGTCTAGAAATATTTGTAAAATGCTGCATTTAAACAAGTATAGTTCACACAACAGGCATGTAAGCCAAAAAACACAATATGGGTAAAAAATTAGTGAGTTTTAGTTCTCTGCATATTTCAAAAGATTGTAGACTTTGTAGCCAATATCTTTAGTATATGTCATCTTTTAATTGTGGTTTAGCTGTGACTGGCCAACTCTGTAGAAAAAAAAATTATCACTGTTGGGAATTTCATAGGAATAACATTGACTAAACCATCCCACAAAATGGCCTCCATACTGTACAAATGCAAAGGGCAGATTTCGAATGAGTTGGTACCATCCCAATCCTTTCCACAAACGAAAAATGGGAAACTAACCCAGTGAATCTGCTTATTGTGAAGTTTTATCTGTATTGCTGTCTATTTTGCCTCTCCACTTTCAGTTTTAAGAGCAAACTGCAAATGTGATTGGCTAGAGCCTAATCTTTTAGCAAATGGATATATTTTGCTATTCATTTTCAAATGTATGTAGTTTTTAATTGGAGGAAACATTTTTATTCTATAATTTAGTTTATGGTCCGCCAAAATCCAAGATGAAACTATTCTCAATTGTTTTTGACATTACAATCTGCTGCACAGGAAATGTTCCTTTGTAAGCACATTTGAAAGTGTTCTTAATTAGTTGTCTATACAGAGCTCACTATGTGAACTTTTTTTATGGTCCACGTTCTCCTGCTAGGAGATTGATTTTCAAGCTAACACTCACACAAACTTAATTTGAAAAGTAATGATTGGAAAGTGAATTCCCCAGCAGAACAAACTGAATTACTTTAATGATAGTAAAGATGCTCACAGGGTTGCCTTTTGCTGTATTAGGGAAATATTTACCTGTCATCGCAGAGTAACCTAGTATGGAAACAGAGTTATTTCATTGCACTTACTCCTATAGCATTGTTCACACTCTGCAGTTTAACATTTTCAACTTCAGGGAATTGAATTGTGCTAGAGGTTCCAGAGAACACGCTGACTAATCCCCATTTATATTGCACATAAGGTGGCTCTTTACTGAGTAATGTTAATGAATACATTTTAAGCATGCTTGGAGTAGTAAAAAATAAAAAGGTAGTGTGGGAAATGTTGATGAAAGTAAGGGCTCGAGACTTCGAATGTTTAAAAACAAGTTAATAGGAATTGGTAGACTGCCATATTAGAATAAAATAATGCTTTTGAACAGAAATTGTTATACAGAAGTAATTGTATGCTTAAAGCGAAATAAAGTAGCAGTTTCTCGATTTATCAACCTTTGACCTGCAATACCGATGCAGCATAACAGCAAAGCACTGGCAAGATACCTTCTCAGATAATTCAACAGTTTGAAAAATCATTATGAATATTAGCCTTAAGTTATCATCCCACTTACTGAAGCTGTGAGAAGTTTCCAACAACAATGTATGTTAAAAATAACTCGCAATCACTTTACAAGCTAACAAATATATTTCTAGTTTATAGTGTTGATGCCATCTCCCAAGTACAACCTCCAAAACTCTGTTGAATCTGGTCTTTCTCTGTTATTGTAGATCTTAAAGATCTAAATGCTATATTTTATTTCCTGCTTACTTCTATATTTTTGTGATTAGTCATGCCTAACACAGCCATAGTGAGGACTACAAAAAAGCAGTCTGTAGTTGAGTGATAATGCTCACTAAATCCAATTTCACTCACAGAAAAGTCATAAACATGCAAGGGATAAAAATCTTTGTGAAATGTCTATGAACTAAGATACCGAATGGTAGACGTCTCTTGTCATGGATGCTAATGTACATTTTTTTACATGATATTTTGTTGTATTTTAAGCTGTTAAGTTATGCATTTTACATGACTATCCCAAGAAACCAAAGTGAAATGTATATGATTTTTGTGACCTAATCATGTAGTTTTAAAGATTCTTTTAGAAACTCTTTAATATGAGAGCCTTCTTGTAGATATGTAACACCCCTCCCAAGCCATTATTGGCCTCTATGTACTTTTTCTTCAGGTGATAGGCAGCAAGACAAATTGAATATGCTGGTTGTCTTTTAAAGAATAACGTACTGTACGATTTTCACAACATTTCTGACTGCTTTTTGATTTTGTGTTGATTGGCGTTTTGTTTTACATTATTAAACGTCCTCTCATTCTGTTGAGGAAACTGTACTGTACTCTAGGGTACGGAAGCCTGTAGTATCCGGAGTTGCTATGCACTAAATCCCCCTGATGCCTTCAAATACCTTGATGCCTGTAGAAATAGAATTGCTTTCCTATTTAAAAACAAAGATAAAATAAAAACATGTATAGCTTTGCATTATGAGCAGTTTTGTATTTGCCTTGCTAATGTTTAAATATGAGGGTCTTAATTTTCTTCTATTCTTGTGTGTTTATGTAGATAAAGACTGTTAAATAACTTGTGTAATTTAAGGTATAAAAGCACACAATTTCTGTTGGGCTATGCAAATTTAAACTGGTAACAGCACCATGTGTTGCTACAGTTGAGTTGGCATCCATTCTGTTGCCATTTTTATTTTCCAGTTCTCACTGTCACTGAATTAACAATTAGATTTTAAACCTGTATGAAAGTAAGCAGTGCTGAAATTCAGAGTAGTATTAGTTTGTTGACAATCCAAGCATTTGAGGACATGCTTAAATATGTAGGTATGGATTTTATGAAAAGAAATATCTAAATATTTTGGGAAGTAGTTGGAATTAAAAAGAGTATATGCGTAGATAAGCTTGAACGGGGTTAGAAGGCACCAGTAATTGGCAATAGTCTTATAATACTACTACAAAACAATATAAACGGATGCCTCTACATTCTTAATTAAAAGAGCCACATGTCTAAGTTTTCAATCCTATCTGCTCAGTTTTCTTGCTCTCTTGTGTTATTTAGACGACCTGGAATGTAATGTAATTGTTTGCATTGACTGCATCTTCTGGACATTGATCATGCATTAATCATACCCAACAGCTGCTCACGACAGACTACGTATTTAATAATAAGTCAGAAGGTTTATTTCGGGGCTCATTTTAAGTTGCCTAAAACATTTTCATTGTGTAAAAATAAATTCCTTTATTCGATTCTACACTAGGTGCTAGTAAAACATTAAGTGGGGACAAGGGACAGCAAACTGGCTTCATACTGTCAGTTCCCATAATGTTTTTTCCTATTTTCTAAAGTAACCCATTGACTTATCTCCCCTATCACAAGTAGTTGTTTGCCTTTTCTTGAAGTGTCAAAAATGAATTGGCAGCAGTAAAAAGCATCAAAAAAAATACTGTGGATTTTAATATTTGGACTGCAAATTAATCCTACATAAAGTGGGCGAGAGTGTTCATTCACTCTGTACTTTCTTGTGATGCATCTTATGCTAGCTGATTAAAAGCAGCAGTTATGTAGAGGCCTCATACATTGCTTTTCTTGTGAATTTTCTTGTCTGTTGAATTTGTGAGAGGTTTCATATTCAACAATAAACGTATAGCTGTCTAAACATTTATGTGGAAAAAAAATTACTTGATGTTGCAATTCTCATTTCTTATCACCTGCGCCACCAAAATTTGCTGATTTTCCTAAATATCTTCTTGCCAGATTCTGGACCTTTCCAAATAATGCTGCAAGACTTATTCTGGGATTTCTAAGCCAAGTCTTGTCTGAACTACACTTTTTGAAAGTAAATAGTATTAGTTTTAAATGCTTGTTCATGTGCTATCAATCTATCTTGGTATGTGACCCAGACTTTCTGTGAAAAAGATTTTCTCTCTTCACCTCTTCCTGTACTCTACGCTCTCATTCTCTTGAATTTTATAGGTTTCCACATTCTTTCTTACCAGGATTTGTTGCAGGTCTTTCTGTGTGGTAGTGACTAGGCTATGGAAGTCACTTAATGTTTCTTTAAGAATTACAGGACTTACCTCTCTGGAAGCAGCTAAAACATTGAAGCTTTTCTCCACCACCTTGTAATTCCCTACTTTCTGGCACATGTTTCTCTTTGAACATCCCTCACAACCCCTGCCCTCTCCATTGGCTGGTTGTAGAAGCACCAGGGTGCTCGTTCTGGGTTACCAGTGTGCTTTGTAAATGATGAATCAGTCAAAACCTGGAATTGCTGTGGTAGGGCTGATCATATGAATGAGCAGGCTGTAAGTGAAATTCATTTACAAACTGTTCTAGAAAATTCTACTTTTGACAACCAGTCCTTGCAGACTTACTCTTCAGTCTGAAGCATATCTCTGGTTGCAGTTTTTATAGCACAGAATATGCCAACTTAATGTGCTTTTTCTCACCAGAAATCAAATATTTTCTGAAATGGGCATCTGTTACAGCAGTCTTCTGCTAAATGCAATGTGTAGCTTAAAAAGCTTCTTCGGCATGTTTGTATTTATCCTTTTCGAAATAAAGAGCAGAGCAAAATCTTTCTTTATACTGCAAAATCAAAGTAAATAGACCATCCTATCTTTCCATTAAATTTAGTTTGGTGGTAAGTTTTCCATGTGAGTAAACAAAT
The DNA here is from genome assembly GCF_964263255.1 of Lissotriton vulgaris. Classification (NCBI taxonomy): domain Eukaryota; kingdom Metazoa; phylum Chordata; class Amphibia; order Caudata; family Salamandridae; genus Lissotriton; species Lissotriton vulgaris. The sequence continues at coordinate 439,270,757 of NC_141700.1, forward strand.
GCATTCATATGCTTTATATGTATATGGTGTTTGGTGCACTAGTAAGCCATTTGAATTTTATATAAAAGGATGTAGTACATCTTTTTAGATAATCCCTTTCAGAAATCAATTTTGGTACACACTGCTAGCAAATATGCTACAGAAATCTACAAAGCTGCTACTTGTAGATAGAAAGGTAAAAAAAAAGCTGAATGCAACTCGTAGTGTATTCCCATCCCAGTTTAAGGTGCCAATTCTGCATTCACCTGAACTTTTGATTTCTTCTTGAGCGCTTTCTAAAATTTAAATCTGTGCTTTCTAAAATTAAACTAGCACCACCCAATTCATTGGAGTCTTGTGCAAAGCTTGTAATGCAAGAGACTAAATCAGTTTAATCTGGTTAGTGAAACATCTGGCAGGCTTTTAGCTAAATAGATAATCAGGCTGCCACACCAAATGCAGAGATTATTCAAATGAGATCTAGCAATGGATTAGTCAATGAAAAGGTTGACACTTTGTGTCCCTTGAGAACATTGATTGTGTTGTACACAGCTTTATGTAATAGTGTTGTAAGCATGGATGAGACCAATTCTGGTACTTATGTTCTGAACTGTAAAAGAGAAGAACTGAAATCTCATTCACTTTCCTGGCTCCTTTGGAGTGATTGTGTTAAAGCCTGTCAATTACCTTTTACCTCATTCTCTTACCTGCTAAATTGCAAAGCACATATAAAATGGATTTTTACAGATAGAAATTGGTGTATCAACAAATTAGCTAATCTTCATTTCCAACAATATGTTCAAGCAGTCATTTGTTTTGTGGCCTGTGTGGGAATCTAGGAAGCGTATTTTTAAGCTTTGATTTATATTTATGCATCAGTAAATCGCCTACCTTTTGCAAGCTGGTAGCATCCGTGTCCTTTTCTCAAGTTGATCTTGAGTAGACTATTCATTTTATTGATCACAGCTTGAAAAACTGAGCAGATATGAGCTGTATGATATGGATTTCCTAATTGTCCTCTTTAGAAACCAAACTTAAGTTTATAGTGGTATTCTAAATGAGTGTATGTTAGATAATAAACCATTGTTTTTTTAAAGATGAAGTACAACACATTTCATTTAGAAAGACAGCCAGTCTGTGTACCTATGATACTATAGTTGTGCCTCTCCTGCCACAAGAGTGGGGGTGCATGCTTTGACAATTTATGACCACCTGAAGAGCAGCTCTGTAAAACGTGTGCATTTCCTAAAATGTAAAATGCAAAAGTGCAAAAGTTTGTACATGCTCTTAAATGTTTGGAGCACTCCTTTGTCTGTTAAGTGGAAACGGCATTCATTTTAAACCAAAGATGAGCGAGGGTAAAGGTAAATTAAAAGTATGTTCGTGTGTACGTCACATTCTTTGAAACTCTATTTTTGATACTCAGGATGGTTGTCATTCTTCGAGGTTATGAAATGTGTTCCACAAACTTGTTTTGTATACTAAGAAGCCACCATGGGACAATGCGAGTGAAATAACTTAGATGTTTACAGAGCCTTGTAATTTCCTGTACATTTTGTATTTTAAAACAAACCTTTTTGTAAGTTTTATGATTGCAGTGTAACTTGCTGAAATACAAAGGGAACTTGCATTATAGGCTCTAAAATCGTAGTGTTGAAATAAATATGAAAATGTGAAATGTTTCTGTGTTTTGTAAATTGTGTCCAGAACTTGATTTTTTCCAAAAGGGATACTATGGCCCTTCATCTTGCCTTTATTTTAAAGCATCTCATTTGTTTTGCTGAATGTGTTACTTAGCTCACGTCTATTGGGGATCACATTAGTTTACATTTGCACCAACTTCTCTCATAGTCCATGGTGAACTTGAACAACTATCATCTGCAAATGTTTAGTGAGTGTCCGCAATCCATGAGAGAACGTCCTTGTGTAAATTAAAAGAAAATGCCCTTATTCTTCAGGTTTATCCTTCATGGGAGGTCAGGGCTTTTGGATAGGTGTGATCACATCATTGGCTCCCATCTTCTGACTGGTCTGCCACATGATCAATAGCTAGTCTTTTGAGTTTTCTATTGACCCTGATGTTCCTCTAGATAGGACTGCAGATTACACGAGCTCATGCTTTTAGAGCTATTGCAATCCTTCTGCTTATTCTTGCCCACCACAATGAAAGGCGCTTAACATTTGATTTCTAACATTGTTATCAAGAGGCACTTTTTGCACCTCACTGCAAAGTTGTGTCTTGTGGCAACCATCAGATCTGTTTAAATGGGTGAATGCCAGTCGTTATACTCATTCTCTTTCCATGCTGACTTTGAAGTGGGAAGAATTGATTTCCCCTGAGTTCCCACAGTACGATCTGCACCATCACTTGTTCATCCCTCTGGCCTGCCATATGCAAAGGGCTGGGCAAGGCCACATTAATTTAAGCCAATCAAGCTATGTGGTGCCTTCTTATAATAGCTTTCCTTATCCAAAGCGTAAACCCAATTTTGTGAGTCACTGTACGACTCCTCCCACAGATAGGACTAGTGGTTTAACAAATCTTCCCAGCAAAACTTTCTGACTTAGCAAGTCTAGCCGAACTTCAAACTCATTGGTCTATCTAAGTATTTTGCACCAACTAAATGGTGAATTAGGGCCCTGTACAAACAGTGAAATAAAATTAAAAAATAAAATAGTCTATATGATATGTTTTCCTACCTGGTCATTCTCTTGTTCCATATGTAGCATTGCCTTTTCCTATTACTAGGCCTAAACCTATCTTGAAATTTTGCCCTGATCTGTTTGCATCTGAAAGAAACAGGTTAGTATTAGATTCCTTACCTTAGAATATACCCAGGCGTCAAACTGGATCCGGAGATTTTTGCATAGCAATACCCCTGCGCGTCGTCTCTGGCTCCGCGTCCGTCGTCGGCGTCGTCTGCGCCGGAATGACGTCGTCGGAGTACTAAGACGCCGCCCATGCGCGCTGACATCAGTTCTTCTTTTTTCCGCGCCAGCTAGCGCAGATCTGGGGAAGCTCTACCCCTTAGTCACTTTTTGACTAAAACTTTTTGATCATTTTTGATCCTCTGCTAGTCGTTCTCGACTCTTCAGGTGCCGGTAGGGATGCCCGGGTTCAAACCCTGCTCGAAGTGTAGTCGACTGATGTCGAATACCGACCCTCATCGCCGGTGTCTGCAGTGCCTAGGCCTCGACCACGACGACCGATCCTGTTCCGATAGTCGAGCCCTGACGTCGAAGGCTAGGCGGGAGCGGTCCCGCAAGCGGCTCGAGCTCCGGCAGTCGGCGCCGCGCCATTCGAGGTCCCGGTCCCACGGGAGGTCGAGGGACCGGTCGCGGGGTCGGAGCCCTCGCAGCTCCGGAAGTCGGCATCGGTCTTCTGGTTCCTCCTCAGGTAAGAGGCATGAGTGGTCGGAGCGGCGTCATCGCTCCTCCGACCGCCCCCGACGCTTGCCCGACGCGGCCAGGGTTTTGGGTGGCACCACCAACGCGGCTCCGCCGAAGTCGCTGGCGCCGCATCCTGCCCCATACCTTCGGGTCCCTGAGCAAGATGCGACGTGGGAGGAAATCGAGCAGTACCTCATGGCCATGAGGTTGCTCTCTTCTCCACGGGGCCCCACGGCGCCTTCGGGCCCAGTGGGCCCGGCTCCGGGGCCTAGCGGGTCGGGTGCTCCGGCACCGGCGCCGCCGGCGACTTTGGTCCCGGCGCCTCAGGCCCCGACCGGATCCTGGTCGACCTTACGACGTCACCGGCGCCGTCCCCGAGGGTGTCACCAGCGGCGCCGACTTCGGTCGACGCCGGCCCCAGTCATTCTGTCGCTCCCGTTCAGCCGTCCACATGGCCCCGTTGGGAGCCGTATGAGACTGCTCTAGGTACATTCCAGTTCCACTAACGGGCCCCCGATTGTTGATCCTGGCTACCAGGGATTGGGTGACGAAGAGGACTGGGAGGGGTCGGAGGACCCTCTGACACGGGAGTGTCAGGACCAAGCGGACTGGACAGTGGAGCTTGGGGAGGCCAGCGGCCTGGACCTCTCTCCAGACACTGGTTTTGTCTCCCCTCCTACCGTGGCTACGGAGGAGGGGGCAGCCTATAGCGTAGTACTGATGCGGGCGGCTAAGGCCTTAAACCTTACGCTCCCCTCAGCGGCTGTGAGGACTAATCTCCTCACCGAGGTCCTCAAACCGCAGTCAAGCTCGGTCGAGCCTCTGCTGCCGTTCAATGAGGCCTTATCTGACATTCTGTTGGGCACCTGGTCCAAGCCCGCCTCAGGACAGCCTGTGGACAGGAACGTGGCCAGACGCTACCGCCCGGCTCCGGGTGACCCAAGCTTCCTGTCGACCCAACCCACCCCCGAGAGCCTGGTTATCCAGGCCTCAAACTCTCAGACCGCGTTCCTGTCGGCTCCTCCTGACAGGGAATCCAAGAGGTTTGAACAGTTTGGTAAGAAAGTGTTCTCGTCCCTTAGTCTGGGACTGCGGTCAGTCAACACCGCATGCCTCTTAGGCCGCTACACCCACACCCTGTGGGACACGGTTGCGGACGTGCTGCCACAATGCCCTGAGGAGGTCAGGGCTAAACTCGCCCAAGCCCTAGTGGAGGGTCGAGATGCGGCACGGTACTCTATCCGGTGCGGACTGGATACCACCGATACACTGGGCAGAGCGATGGCTACGACAGTGGCGGTTCGACGCCACGCCTGGTTACAGTGCGCCAATTTTTCGGCCGATGTCCAGGCTACTCTTCTGGACATGCCGCTGTTTGGCGACCAGGCAGACCACGCGCTTGAGCGCTTTAAGGACTCCAGGGCTACGGCCAAGTCCTTGGGCCTCTCGGCCCGCGCCAGCAGTCGGGTGCCTTTCGCTCCTTTCGTGGCCAAGGAAGGGGCGCCCCCACACGTGCCGCCAGCCACACGCAGCCTCAACAGAAACTTCAGAGCGGTGGCGGCCGTGGAAACCGCCGGGGAGGCGGTCGGGGACAACGGCCAGGCCAGTCTGCACCCGCTCCCGCAGCATCCGCCTCAAAACCCTCCTAGTCCGAGTTTTCAGGCCCATGTGACGCCAGTGGGGGGCAGGGTCCGCCATCACCTCTTCCACTGGCGCACAGTCTCATCGGACAGGTGGGTGCTGCAAATTGTCCGAAAGGGCTACTCCCTCCCCTTCGAGGCGACCCCTCCAGCCATGCCACCGCAGTACCACCGCGTGTCGGGGGACCACTTGCGACTTCTGCAGGAGGAAGTTACGGCCCTCTTGGCCAAGGGGGCCATCGAGCGCGTTGCTGGGCCAGAAGTAGGGTGTGGTTGTTACTCCCACTACTTTCTGGTACCCAAGAAGGGCAAAGGGGGCCTACGCCCTATCTTGGACCTACGGAACGTCAACGGCTTCCTCTGGCTCGGGTCTTGGCTGCCCTAGACCCGCAAGACTGGATAGTGGCATTGGACTTGCAGGACGCTTACTTTCACATCCCGTCCTGCCGGCCCACCGGCGTTACCTGTGGTTCACGGTAGGCCTCGAGCACTTTCAGTTCACCGTGCTCCCCTTTGGCCTTACCAGCGCCCCACGGGTGTTCACGAAAGTGATGGCGGTGGTCGCAGCTCATCTGCGCAGGTTAGGGGTTTGTCTTCCCCCTACCTCGACGACTGGTTGTTGAAGGCGGGCTCGCCCCAGTCAGTCAACCACCTCCAGATTACGGCGGATCTCCTGCACCTGCTGGGGTTTTCCATCAATGTGCCGAAATCACACCTGTGTCCCTCCCAAAAGCTCCTCTTCATCGGAGCTGTTCTGGACTCGGCGCAGTTTCGGGTTTATCCTCCCGAGCAGCGAGTCCGGGATATTCAGGCTCTGCTTCCGATCTTTCAGCCTTTATCCCGGGTTTCGGTCAGGTTGACGCTGCGGCTCCTGGGGCTGATGGCTTCCTGCATCCTTCTGGTGCATCACGCCCGGTGGCGGATGCGGGCTCTGTAGTGGGACCTGAAGTTTCAGTGGGCCCAGCATCAGGGTAACCTGTCCGACCATGTCCTGATCTCGGAGGGCACTGCAAGACAGCTGCAGTGGTGGCTCACTGACCGCGATTGGGTCAGCGGCAGATCCCTCTCCCTTCCCAAACCGGAGCACGTGGTTGTGACGGACGCGTCCCTCCAGGGCTGGGGAGGCCACATGAGAGAGGCGGAGATCAGAGGCCTCTGGTCTCCGGCGGAGTCCCAGCTCCATATCAACCTTCTGGAGCTGCGGGCGATTCGTCTGGCACTGAAGGCATTCCTCCCCTCTGTCCGAGGGAGTGCAGTGCAGGTGTTCACGGACAACACCACCGCCATGTGGTACTGCAACAAACAAGGCGGTGTGGGGTCCTGGAGCCTCTTTCAAGAGGCTCTGCGGCTCTTGCAGTGGCTGGATCATCAGGGCGTGACCCTGGTGGTTCACCACCTGGCAGGTTCTCTGAACGCCAGGGCGGACGAACACAGCCGACGTTGCTCGATGGATCACGAAAGGCGTCTGAACTCGGACGTGGCGCAAGGCATCTTTCTGCAGTGGGGAAAGCCTTGGTCAGATCTATTCGCCACCGAAGAGAACGCGCAATGTCATCAGTTCTGAGCGTTGGAATTTCCAAGGCGGCACTCGCTCGGTGACGCATTTCATCGCAAGTGGAGTTGCGGTCTGTTATACGCCTTTCCGCCTATACCACTTCTGCACAGAGTGCTGAAGAAAATCAGGCGCGACCGGGCCCAAGTCATCCTTGTGGCTCCGGACTGGGCTCGAAGGTACTGGTATCCCGAGCTACTCAATATGTCAGTCGGTCCCCCGATCTGTCTGCCTCTTCAGGAGGACCTTCTGTCGCAACAGCAGGGGACGGTCCTCCACCCGAACCTGTCCAGTCTCCACCTCCATGCTTGGAGATTGAGCGGCGGCAGTTGAGGCCATTTGACTTGCCTCCTGAAGTCTGTAATGTTATTCTGGCAGCCAGGCGTCCCTCCACAAAGTCGGTATACGCCTGCCGGTGGAACAAATTTGTGGCATGGTGCACAGCAAAGGCTGTGGATCCCCTTTCTGCACCTCTTTCGGAAGTTCTTCTCTTCCTCCTTTCTCTTGCCCAGCAGGGCTCTGCTCTGGGCACTATCAAGGGCTACCTTTCTGCCCTTTCGGCCTTCCTAAGGTTGCCTGATCAACCTTCTTTGTTCAAATCCCCTATAGTAACTCGTTTTCTGAAGGGCATCACACACGTTTCCACCTGTCCCCTTTGTGATGCCTCAGTGGGACTTGAACCTGGTTCTTACTTTCCTGATGTGCGCTCCCTTTGAGCCACTTCACTCTTGTCCTCTCCGTCTTCTCACCTTGAAGACAGCTTTCCTGGTTGCCATCACCTCTGCCAGGAGAGTGAGTGAGCTCCAGGCTCTATCTTGCAAACCTCCTTTCCGGTCTGTGCATCCGGACAAAGTGGTGTTGCGTACAAAACCATCTTTCCTGCCCAAGGTAGTCTCTGCTTTCCACATCGGGCAGTCCATCACCTTGCCCTCCTTCTTTCCGCCTCCGCATCCCTCAAAGGATGAAGAGCGGCTCCATCGTCTGGACCCAAAACGTGCGCTTTCATTCTATATGGATCGCACACGCCAGTTCCGGGTGGATGAACAACTCTTTGTTGGTTACGTGGGTGCGAAGAAGGGACGGTCGGTGCATAAACGGACCATCTCTCGGTGGGTTGTCTTATGCATCAAGGTGTGCTACTCCTTGGCTAGAAAGGAGCCTCCAGTTGGGCTGAGGGCCCATTCCACTCAGGCCACGGCGGCTACTACTGCCCTGGGTCGGGGAGTCCCCCTGCAGGACATTTGCCAGGCGGCTACGTGGGCCTCGCTGCACACCTTTGCGAGGCACTACTGCCTGGACAGTCAAGTCCGGAGGGATGGCTTCTTTGGCCGTTCCGTCCTCCAGGACTTTCTGGTGTGAGTCCCACCGGGGTTGGTATTGTTGGGGTATCTATTCTGAGGTAAGGAATCTAATACTAACCTGTTTCTTTCAGATGAACAAGTTACTTACCTTCGGTAATGATATATCTGTAAGAAACAGTAGTTAGTATTAGATTCCTTACTGCCCCACCCATCCTCCCCGTTCTGCGAACTGATACCTAGGGTTAAGGTTATCCCCTTTCAGGGCCCAGTTTCTTGGCACCAGTGTTGGTTCTAGCATGGCTCTGCGTATCTGGCGCGCTAAAGCTGTGTCTAAGAACTGAGGTCAGCGCACATGGGCGGCGTCTAAGTACTCCGACGACGTCATTCCGGTGCCGCCGACGGACGCGGAGCCAGAGACGACGCCTAACGACGCGCAGGGGTATTGCTACGCAAAAATTTCCGGATCCAGTCTGATATTCTAAGGTAAGGAATCTAATACTAACTACTGTTTCTTAATATATTGTTACCGAAGGTAAGTAACTTGTTCTTTTGGGTTGTTCTGGGTTCCAGTTCAAGACTTTGGCCACACTATCTACACTCATTTGAGATTTTCTCATTGTTGTCACCTCAGAGGCATACGGTCTATTTACGCTGAGGATGCTAATAAAAGTTATTCCTTTATCTAGAAAAACTCGAAATAGGATTATTGTTATCAGATTGGCTAATAGAAGTATTTTCTTACACGCTGCCTACAGGATTCAACTATAAAAAAGAAATGTAGTAATGCACATAAAACCTAGCAGTGCACTGTCCCTACAGAGACTCTTGTACAGTTTCCTTATCCCTACAGAGACTCTTGTTCAGTTTCCTGAAATGTCTTAGTGTTGCAGAAAACGGCCTGAATGGTAATCTTTCCATATCAGGGTGTACCATCTAGATCCTATTGGAAAACACAACTATCTTATGGCTTTGGAAATGGGCTATGCAGAAGTGGATATTCCCAATGGCATTCCTGTTGTAGGCTTCTTGAATCAGAGGGCCGGTGCGCTGTCACCTCTATTTTGAGGCCCACAAGTGTAAACTCTGTCCCAAAGTGACGGAAATGATTTTCTAAAGATTGGGATGCCCACTTGTGGACCTGCTCTCCATGGCCTAGAACCAAAAGTGTCCCCAGATTTTTGCTCTATACTTTGGATGGTTCCCGGGGGGTTGCCCTCAGAATGGCTCTGTTACAGGGTCTGCTTTATGCGTTGTTGTGATCCCACATCTGTCAAATGTCTAGCAGAAGTGCAGCTGGACCTCAGTCAACTGATCTCGACCTTTTCCTTACCAGCTCAAGTGGTTGATATTACTTTGGCAGCCAGTGGCGGTGCGTCCATTTGGGCACTGGGGCGTTGCCTCACCTGCCACATATGTCACATGGCCCCAGGGCACATTCATCATTTATTCGTGTATGTTGTGTTCGAATCATATGTACAACTTTACTTTAGAGCCGTGCCGCGCAGTTCACTGTTCCGGCGGGCCACGCCCACTTTGTTGACGGAGTCTCTGACTAGCAAGAATTGAGCAACCAGTACTGGCAACAACAGATCGTGAAAGCAGTAGTCAGTGCGCATGTTCGATATTGGGCATGGGTCATTTTAACCACCAGTCTGTACATGCGCACTAATACTAGCCGCTGCCTTACCTTAGGAGAGCGCGGGACCGAGGGTTGCTTGCTTCAGGGGGGGTGGGGGGGGGGCATCTCTGCTCTAGCCTATCATGGCGCTGCTAATGTAGCATCTGGATTGGCCAAGAGTGAGAGACACCATTTAATTCTGAGGGCTTTCTCATCATTGGGTGCAGCGCGTGGGTGGCACAGCACTGCCGCACTGAAGCGGTATAGGCAACCATGTTCATACCGCTGTCGAGCAGGATTACTCTGATGCGCTCAGCCGTGATCGCAAAACTGCACGAAACAGAGCTGCTTCTTTGACATGGTATGTTGTCACCCTGCCAGACTTGGAGCGGCCAGTTGGACCCACTGGGGCATACACATGGAGCTCTGCTCAACTTTACCAGCTATGACGTCACGCCTGCTTTTAGTGACAACACGTAAGGTGCATTATGGTACTACCAGTTCTGAGTATCACGAAAAATAAATAACACGCAGTGACGCTTTTAAACGAAGGTGGCCTCGCTGAGACATCGTGGGAAATTTTATTTTAGAAACGTGCGTTTATAGTGTCTCCTTCTTTCAAAGTATAAAGAAAACTCGGTCCTGAGAGAGACGCCGCCATCAGTAACACTCGAAGGCTGCAGTGCACACATTTAGGGAGAGGACTCTTTGGAACTAGATTCTTGGAGACAACAACTTTCTGGCTTGCTGACGCATCGTGTCCCAGCGGCTTGCCTTGTTTATTGTACAAGCTGTGCCCTTGCTGGAAAGAGTTGTGCGAGATCTCAACAGACTGATTTACAGAGCAATTTAAAAAGTGGTCTTCCTGGCGCCACAACCTCTGGCAGAAAAAGAAGTGTCTTCCCGCTACTCCCAGTTTCATTCCTCCAGTGAAGGAGACTTCCCGATTCCGAGGCAGTCTGCTGAAATGAAATGAAGCGAAACCATGATGAACCCAGACCAAGGTAAATTACTCAGTCTTCTCTCTTTTCTAATGTTACCTGTCAAGCGCTCCTCTTTCGAGGGCAAACGTGGGTGGTGGATTCATGCACGTTTGTCATGGTATTTGGACTTATGGTTAATGCAGTGATCGAAGTGGGAAAAAAAAGTAGAGGAAATGTGGGTGGAGAATCAGGGGGCGGAATAACCGAAGATTGAATCAGTGGGCAGAGTCAGGGGTGTGGCTAGAAACAGCAAAACATACCAATTTTTAGTACGTTTAGCTTTTCACTGACCAGTTACAGCTTATAACGTTATTTAATTAAAACAATGGATAAACATGTTTATTTGAGGTTTAATTCAGGAAAAAGCAAACACTCATAGGGAATACAGGTTTATGTAAAGCGTGTGAAATGTAAACAGGAACATGTTACCTTAATGCTTTTACTCTCATTGTTCAGAAATCCATGATTATTTTTTGTCTTGAAGGGACTCTTCAGGAGAATCTAGACACACGGAAACTCACAAATGCTCCTTCATATTCATGTCAGCCAGCTAGCTGCTCAATCATAATATAGCAAAAAGAACAACTGGTGGACAGAATGCAGAACAATGTCATACATTCACCCCAGTACAGAGATCTGGGCCAAAATCCATTGTTTCTTTGCTCACCATGCCATTCCAGTTTGGAGCCAGCCATATGCAAAACAGTCTTGATCCTGCACCCAATGGGAACAGTCCAGCCCTAACTACCAAGCCAGGTCCTCCCTGGACTGGAAACAAGGGCCCCGATTCACAGAACTAACTTAAGACAAAATCCTAAACGTACTACTTCTGGTATTCACAGAAGTTAGGATTTTGTCTTAAGACAGACTTAAGTTAGGATTCTGTCTTAAGTCTGTCTTAAGACAAAATCATAACTTCTGTGAATACCAAAAGTAGTAAGTTTAGGATTTTGTCTTAAGTTAGTTCTGTGAATCAGCCCCAAGCATCCTAGACCGGTTTCGGGCTTTCAGCCCTCATCAGCCAGATTAGCTTGATTCCAGTGGCATGGAGAGCAGGGGACTCATGTCTGAGCATACCTGTCCCACTCGGGGTGACAAATCCAAAAAGAACAATTGATGGACAGAATGCAGAACAATGTCATACATTCGCCCCAGTACAGAGATCTACGCCTAAATCCATTGTTTTTTTGATCACCATGCCATTCCAGTTTTGACCCAGCCACATGCAAATCAGTCTTGATCCTGCACCCAATGTTAACAGTCCAGCCCGAACTGCCAGGCCATATGTATTCAAGTGTCCTTTCATTCGGGAAGTGAACACAAAGCAGTACCCACAGAACTACGCACATAACATATTGCTCTTTGATATGCACGGTACATGTTCTTTGCAGCAGGCATATTACCCTTCTGCGCTACCTTAGATGAGTAAAACAGCCCCTAGACAAAACATGCTCCCATCTCTCTCCAACAGGTACATTGATCACCAACGTTATCTTGGCACTTGTATTGTTGACCGAAACCTGCTGAATATACAAAGAACTTTGCAGTGTTTTTAAAACTCCTGCACTTGTACAAAACCGGTCCCCCCCGAACTAAACTGGCCCCCTACCCTTCCAGTCGCCCTGGGAAACGCCTGCTCCTGCACTTTCACTGCTCCTGTCCAGTCAGTACTCCTGCTCATGCTCGATCAACACTCCTGCTTCTTCAATTCCCCTGTCTTTTTCCTTCTCCTGCCCCGTCACTTCTCCTGCCCAGTCACTTCTCCTGCCCGGTTACCTTTCCTGCCCAGTCACCTCTCCTTTCATGTCGCCTCTCCTGCCCCGTCACATTTCCTACCCCATCACTTTTCCTGCCCCGTCACCGCTCCTGCCCGTTCACTGCTCCTGTCCGGTCAGCACTCCTGCCCGATCACCGCTACAGCCACATCACTTCTCCTGTCCCATCACTTCTCATGCCCCGTTCACTGCTCTTATCGGTTCACTGCCCCTATCCGTTCACTGCTCCTGCCGGTTACCGCTCCTGCCCATGCCTAATCACCGCTCCTGCCCCTTCACTTCTCCTGCCCCTTCACTTCTCCTGCCCCATCACTTCTCCTGTCCCGTCAAATCTCCTTTCCTGTCACCTCTCCTGTCCCGTCACTGCTCCTGACATGTCAACTCTCCTGCCCCGTCACTTCACCTGACCTTTACTTCTCCTGCCCCGTCACCTCTCATGCCCTAGTACCTCTCCTTTCCTGTTGTCTCTTCTGTCCAGTCACTGCTCCTGCCCAGTTCACTCTGTGTACAACATTGACAAATTACACAAGGTGTCAAGCTCCCCACAGTACTCTGTCTGGGGAAAGCTCCTCTGTAATCACCAACTCCGATCTCACTGGCACTTCATATGCTAAAGGCAGAGGGCGGGCGCATTGTCATTCGAAAGGGGATAATCAACCTCAATCGGAATGACAATGGGCCTGCCCTCGGTCTGTGCGAGCTCAGGGAGGGGCTGCTGCAGCCTCTGGAATTCAACAGAGAAGTGCGAGCAGCCCCTGGAAGCTGAATGAAAAAGTTATCGTTTGCCGTCCTGGGACGATATCTTGAAAAAAAGAAGTAGGGGAACGGACTGAGAATTTTTAGAAGTAGGAGCACGCCGTGCCCTTCCGTCCCCGCCCACTTCTACCACTGGGTTAATGTAGCTTGTTTACTTTAGTCAGTACTGAACGGCTGTACAACTAAAGGGAAGAGAAAGTTAAGCATAATCCTCCTCTTCCCTGCCCGTCATAGAATTAAAACTTTCAGGTTGGATGTTTTTATTTTTTTGTGGCTTTTAGATGACAAATGGCACGGGTCTGACTTTCAGGCTATGTTTGTGAGGGTTTGGGTTATATTTTTATTTTTACAAGAAAGCCTGCAGTAATACTGCTAACTGGACATGAAAAGAGGAAGAGAGTAGGAAGAAATGAACGAGAGGGATGCATGAAGGGAGAGTGTCTGTGAGAATGAGAGAGACAAAGAGAAATTAAAAATAAAGAGGCAGTCCAAGAGGGAGAGAGAGAGAGGGAGAGAATACAAAGAAAGAGGTTTAAAGAGAATTGGTAGCCAGCGGAAGAGAGTGAAATAGCAACAGAGGGGGGAGAAGAAAGAGGGAGGGGCAAGAAAGAGATATGAAAATGTGATAGAGACTGAGAACGAGGTAAGGGTAAAAGAGAGAGAGGAGGATCAGGAAGAGCATGCAGGACATACTTTAGTGAAGCTGAGTCTTTAGCTCTGGAACTGCTGGTGTCACAGAGTGAACCAAAGCGCTAGAGAGGCCATAAAGTATCTGGTAATTGTGTGTGAGGGGAGGAGCTGACTGTGCCAGAGCAGTGCAGCCATCCCATTCATGAACGTGAGCTGTAACAGCACTTTCACTAACTTTGACAGTGGTGTGCAGAGAAGCACATTCAGCAAGAGGTGGATGGGGTGGAAGCAGGGCCGGACTGGCTACCGGGCATTTTGGAATGCTGCTGAGCTGGGTGTTCATTTCATTGATGGGGACCTGCGTGTGCTGAATGAAATTTGTTTTGCTTTGTTTATTTCAAAGCACACGCAGGTCTCCATCAACGTAATCAGCCCCCACCGCAGTGAAATCAGCCCCCAGCTCGGCAGCATTCGGGTTCGGATTTTTAAGCTAAATAACTTATATCTGTTTAGGAATTGTGCAACTCTTTGGTCTTAAACTAAACGTGACAGGAGAATGCTGAAAAAAACTATGCAGAGCTCTTCTAGTTCGCTTTTGTCTCTTATGGCAAATTACCTCAATAGTAAGGTAGCTCAGTGAACAATGCACGCATTGTAGAGATCTTCCTGTAACCTAAAGAGCATCTGTAATTTGGCATGCATACTAAGACTCGAATTTTTGAAGGAGGGGAAAGGTAGCTGGTGAGAAATCCAATGAGTTTAAATGGGCAAGTGTAATTTACATGCCTATATTTTTGACACATTTTATTTTAAATGGTGTTCCCTACCTGATGTTCACGTGTTAAATTGTTATCCGGAATGGTAGTACAATTTTGACGTTTCACTATTGACTTAACGAAGGTAGATATTTCATTGTTTACTCAAGGACAGCATCAAATTTAATTATATGAAGTTTTTGAATAAAGTTTTACTGTGGTCGCCAAAACTAGCTGATTACTACATTCCAGGTTACTCTGATAACGTTAATTAACAAGTGCTCATTTACACCCCATCTTGACAAATACTGTAGCTCCAGATTGGGTTGTGTCATCTTTCGTGTTGTTTTGTGTATGTAAGTAGTTGCCCGCAGCACAACCCTAGGGGTTGTGGTATTGTCTCAGGCTACTTGTAATTCAGAACAGGTACCTAGGACTATGGGAGAGAAAGATAAGTGTGATCTAGCTAAACTAGCAGCTTGTGTTGGTATAGGAGAGCAGCCGATTCGCACAAAAGCAGGCTTGTCCTTAAGTGCCAATGGTGTTGCTGAAGTGCAAAAGCAATGTATATAAACACAGATCTAGACTGACAGAAATAACCAGCAGAACAGCTAATATGTAAACGTGTTTATATAAACCTTTTTCAGATTCCCTGAGAAGGTAACATTAGAAATCGGATTTATTGGTCCTGAAAGGCAGCTCAACACAGCCGTATATGTATATATACTTTGAATGTCAGCGCTGCCAGCCAAACCCCTTCCAAAAATGTATATGTATATATACTTTTAATGTCAGCGCTGCCAGCCAAACCCCTTCCAAAAATGTTTGTTTTGTTTAGCTCGTTTTGATGTTATGTTGTGGCCTTTTTCCCATATTTGTCAAAGTCTCTGTATGTAGGCAACCATTCCTATATTGCGATGTTTGTGACATCCCATCTGTACTAAACGATCTTCTTTGTCTGAAACCATATATTTTGGCTCATTATGTTACTGCTTTGGATGTGTTTGTCTGCCCTGTTAAGTCACAGTATACTCTAGCACAACAATTTGCAGTAAATATGTGGTGTAAAACCCACCATTTGAATCCATTTTGTTCAAATTCTCCCCCCCCCCCCTCCCCCACCACCACCTCACCTCCTTTTGAAGTTCAGGCTTGCGCGCTTCGCCCGCTTATTACATTAGGGTATAACATTTCTTGCATCACCACTTTCAAAATCCACCAGCCGCCACTGTTGGCAGCCACGAAACCTGCTATTGGATTTATTCATACCGACCACGGATCTGGGTTTCACTTGTGCTGCAAGTGAGAGGCTTTAAACCTTCCAAAACTCGTTTCACAGATGTTTTACATTTTGCACTAACCTTGTCTCAGCAGGGTTTGTCAGTTGCCACTGTTAAAGCTTACTTTGCAGCTTTATCTGCCTTCAGAGTCATTCTTAACTGTTTAAGCCATTCTTGGTGGGACGTTTTCTGAAAGGTTTGCCAAGCCCAATACTTTTTACACCGTTAGATTCCAGTTTTGTTTTTAGTTTCTTCATGGCTTCTCCATTGGAGCTTCTGTACATGTCATATCTAATCACTGACCTCAAAGACAGTCTTCCAAGTGGTGATATCTTTGGCCTCCTGGAGTCAGTGAAATTCAGACCTTTCTTCACAAGCTCGGTCCTTCCTTCTTATGGAAGGTGATGTCTGCTTTCTACATGAGCCAATTCATCACACTCCTTCTTTCCTCCTTCTCCCACCAAGAAGGAGGAAGGACTGCATAGAATGGAACCAAGGAATCCAGTGTTCTAATACATAAATCAAACAAGACTGAGAAGATGATCTGCTCTATTTGGGTTTTGCTGGTGCCAAGAAGGGTAAAGTGTTCACCAAGCATGTGATCTCCCTTGGGGTTACTTTTTGATTAAAGAACTTTTTTACCTTTGCCAAAATAGAACCTTCCGCTGGCATTTGTGCCCCCTCTATAAGGCCTATGGCTGTCGCTACTGCTGTTACCAGAGACGTCCCAGTGGCTTATATTTGCTCGGTAGCCCTTTATTCTTCGTTTCATTCCTTTTCAAAACATTACTACTTTCTAGCTCTGGCTTGCAGTGACTATATACTTTGCTATGGCCATGTTGAATGGCACTAGAAAAAAGAAAAGATAAGGGGGGTCTGTATGAGTTAGTTTACCGACCCCGACACCTCACAACCCAATCTATAACGAAAACAATTAACAAGAGATGTCAGGTCACAGAAAATGTGTGCTGTTCTGAAACTAAAAACAACAAGCATTTACAATGCAATGGTCTCGGCAATATTATAGGTAGAGCTATTGGTATTGCTCATTATTTTTTTATCTTTTTTGTATCCCTAAATAAATGGCATTGTCATTTATATTGGCATTAGCTTATTTTTTGCATATGTGATACCTATTGCATTAGCAGAGAGAGAGTGAGGTATTGAAATAGAGCGAGAGTGAGGTAGTGAGAGAGAGAGTGAGGTAGATAGAGAGTGAGGTAGTGAGATAGAGAGAGTGAGGTAGTGAAAGAGTGAGGTAGTGAGGGAGAGGGATGTTGTGAGGTAGTGAGATATAAGCAGAGTGTGATGTTGTGAGATAGAGAGAGAGGTAGTGAAAGAGAGTGAAAATGAGTTAGTGAGATAGAAAGAGTGAGGTAGTGAGACAGAGAGTGATTGAGGTATTGAGTTAGAGAGAGAGTGAAGTTGTGAGGTTGTGAGCTAGAGAATGAGAGAGAAGTAGTGAGGTTTTGAGAGAGAGAAGTTGTGAGATAGTGAGGTAGTGAGATAGAGTGGAGTAGTGAGGTAGAGAGTTATGTAGTGAGAGAGAGGTAGATAGTGAGGTAGTGAGAGACAGAGAGTGAGGTAGTGAAAGAGTGAGGTAGTGAGGGAGAGGGATGTTCTGAGGTAGTGAGGGAGAGGGATGTTCTGAGGTAGTGAGATGGAAACAGTGAGTGAGTTTGTGAGGTAGAGAGAGTGAGGTAGTGAAAGAGAGTGAAAGTGACTTAGTGAGATAGAAAGAGAGAGAGTGAGGTAGTGAGTTAGAGAGAGAGTGAAGTTGTGAGGTAGTGAAATAGAGAGTGAGTTAGTGAGAGAGTGATGTAGTGAATTTTTGAGGGAGTGAGTCGTGATATAGAGAGGTAGTGAGAGTGAGATAGAAATAGATAGTGAGGTAGTGAGATAGATAGATAGAGAGAGAGTTAAGTTGTGAGGTAGTGTGTTAGAGAGTGATGTAGTGAGAGAGTGATGTATGTAGAGATAGTGATGTAATGTGGTATTGAAAGAGTTATTTAGTGAGGTAGTGAGATTGTGATGCTGTGAGATAGAGTGAGTTAGTGAGAGAGAGTGAAGTAGTGAGAGAGAGTGAAGTAGTGAGAGAGAGTGAAGTAGTGAGAGAGAGTGAAGTAGTGAGAGAGAGTGAAGTAGTGAGAGAGAGTGAAGTAGTGAGAGAGAGTGAAGTAGTGAGAGAGAGTGAAGTAGTGAGAGAGAGTGAAGTAGTGAGAGAGAGTGAGTTAGTGAGAGAGAGAGTGAGTTAGTGAGAGAGAGTGAGTTAGAGAGAGTGAGATAGTGAGAGAGAGATAGTGAGAGAGAGAGTTAGGGAGAGAGAGAGTGAGGTAGTGATAGAGAGAGAGCCAACTACACACACATACAGACCCACCCGACACAGAGTCACACACGCAAAGTGTATCACCCACAGACACACATACAGAGCCACATACACACACAGAGCAGCAAGCACAGCGAGGGTGCAGGGAAACAACTCTGCTTCTCTGATCCATTTGTGACTCACCACCTTCACTTCTCCTACCACACAGCGCCTTGAGGCAGCACAGCGTTGTGCAATTGCATTCATGAATTCATGTCGCTCACAGCTCGGAGGCAAGGCTGTGAAGCGGTTTGTGGCCCTATGTTTTTCATAGCTGTCAAGGGATTGTATTACATATCTCTCACCTTCAGGCACATTACATCATAAATGGCAAATGTGATGCTTATGGCTTCAGTACGTTCAAAAAAATGCTTCGACCATTAGTACTAGCTAGAGACGTAACTAGCTGTTTTAATAACATACGATTACTAGTGTAATTTAAGTCAAAACAGACTTAGCTGCAGGGAGAACGGCTGTAAATGTCCCCGGACCCAGTGCCGGGTTTTACATCGGTCAAGCCTATATTCCCATTTATTCGACACCTGCCCTTGCAGTTTGTGATAGAATACAACGAGTTCAGTTAGACAATACAACACAAGTCCTACGAACAACTGTGGCACCCCAGAGCCTCTATGGACTCTAATTAAGCAATGCAGGCGGTGAGCCACGGGGCTCTACATACAAAATGCCGCCTTTGCCCTGGTGGGCTTTTAAAACCAATGGCGCCTCCTCGAGCCTCTCGGGGCTCTGACAGAACTGTGGCGCCTTCTTGAGCCTTGTGGGCTCTTAGACAACAAAATGCCCCCAAGATACTGGAACCTCGCTGGGCTCTATCTTATACTCTGCCCGAGCCTCTCAGACTCTCTGAAGGAGTGCCCCTGCCCATCTACACTCACCGGGATCTGTGGACTCCTGCGGAGGCTCGGAGGGAGCAGCGCGTCTCCTCTGCCCGGCGGCTCTTCTCTTCTCCCTTGGCTTCTCCTGGTGCCGCGGGTGGGGCTTTGCTGGCGGACCCAGCGCTCTCCTGCCGGTAAGCCCCGGGGCTCTTCCTTGCTCCTCGGAGCCCCGGGGGGAAGCCACCTAGACTTCCGGTTGTCCGCTAGTCTCACCCTCGTGCTGCCTGGCTTCCGGCTGGGCAGCCAATTGCAGCGTGGCCCCTTGGGCGAGCCTCCAGGCTCCGGGCGGCGCTGCTCTCAGGATTCAGTGAATTACGGGGCAAAATAAAGGCAGCACTGAGCGGGGCAATGCCGGGTGGGCACCGGCTTTCATTAGATTATACAGCGAGGTGGGCACTCGCTAGTCAAGAAACAGCGCAAGGTCCCTGGCAGGGTGGGCACCTGCCAGGGGACTCAAAAACTGCAAAAAGCGTCGTGGGCAGCCGCGAACAGAAAAGTAAAGCGCTCCCAGCGCTCAACGGTCAAGCCTATATTCCCATTTATTCGACACCTGCCCTTTCAGTTTGTAATAGAATACAACGAGTTAAGTAAAATAGTGCCCCGCCGGCCACAAAGGCAAACCGAACACGAGACTGGTCAAATAACGTGCAAGGGAAGAGGAAAAGAAAAAGAGGTGGTCAAAGACAGCAACGGTGAGGCTAAAGAAAGAACAAAGTGAACACAAGAGGACAGCGAGGCCCACCTTCATTGCGAACAAAACAAAATGGCGGCCGGCAAGCTCCGTCTTTTTTTCGGATTTGGGGGGGGTGTTCGGTGGGCGTGGCTAAAAAGTGGAAAGAACAACGAACACACCTCCAAATCCGAAAAGGACGGAGCCTATTTGGAGTGACGGCTCTCTCCTCCAATGGCTGGCCTCCATTTAGGAAGCCAGCCAATGGGAGAGAGCCAAAATTAGAGGCGGGATAAAGAGCCCCTCTAAGGAACATAAGATCTCTCTACTTCCGGTCGGATAGTACCTCGACCTAAAAAACAGACATTTGAGGTGAGCAGACCTAGAGTGTCGCTGGTGTTGAGAGTGCTCTAACAGGAGCTGCTTTCCACCTAAACTTGAGAACTACCCTTTGTATAATTTATGCATCCCTGTATTCCTGAATGGGTATATTTTTGACTTAAACTGGGTGCTCCCTTTTGTCTGGGCTAAGCTATACCATTCTGAAGAGCTGTAAAGAGAGTGTAACACGTGTCAGGGGTTGCTTTTATTAATTTCAGCTTGGCTTGGACTGTATTTTACCAATCCAAAGCTGTAATACTGCGCCTCGAGTGGTAAAAGGCTTTGGCCATTCTAAATATTTACTCTTGAATGTATAGTAAATGTATTTGTGTACTGCATCTTGAAACATCCATATCAATCCGCTTTGGCATCCAGCACTTTAAAATCTAGTACTGATCCAGTGCCCTCGAAGGCTCCCACTGAAACACTAATCATGAACTCTTGCCTTTCATACTTTCTTCGTCCCTTGTAATTAACATTGTACTGATGAAGACCCTGTGAAGTCACGGTGTTGGGGTTGAAAAGTCAATGATCGCCGTCTTGCACTGTCTGTAGAGTGTCCCATTATAGGCAAGCCCAGTGAACGTTTGATTGTAGGTACATGTACATGAATCATCGACAGCCATTGTTCATGTGACATGCGTGTTCGGTTCCTGTACATGGCAAGCACTTGAGCTCTGTCCCAGCACCTGTTCACTTTTGTAACTCTATTTTTGATCGCCTGTTCTGAATACGGAGTCTAATATATTGACGAATGGCTCCTCCTGCTTTCCGTGCTCGAAATGTTTGACAATTTCGTTTAATTTCTAATGTTTTCTTTCAGTTACAATCTATTTATGCAAAAATGGTTCACGTTTTATATAAAGGACTCCGAGAGATCCACTGTGGATCCTCGTATCTGCACACTACCCTGGGTGGTTGGGGTGCCCCTGGGGACGTGCCTTGAACCCTGAAAGAGGTGCCCCCTTCACTGCGGCCACATCCCGAACTGTGAGAGAGGGTCGGCGGGGCGAGTCTGGCCCATAGTAGCAGCGTGTTCGTATTGTTTTTACGAGGCCTGCGGAGGTTTTCCAAGTGCCATTCAAGGCTTGGGCAGGAGGAACATCTAAGTGGGCTGTGACAGGGTCCGGGCTGTGAGGACGTCTCAGCAGCGAGCTTTTAACTCACTGAGCTGTCCGAGCGGTCTCTTTAGAGTGTCAGCACGTGACTGGGCCTGCCCCAGCTCTGCGCGCTCTTCAGGGGGACGGGTCGCCCAGCCACCGTTCTGTCGGGATATGTCGTGATATATGCGTCCTCCACCCGCCCCCACTTCTTGCTGCCACGCGTTGGGGGGTGGACTGGTAAAGCCAATGCCAGCATCTGGCTGGTGACGTCCTGTGCGGTGCCTGGAGGGTCAGAGAAGGGATGGGCACGGCGCCTGCCCCCCCTGTGACGCTCTGTGTTCATACCTGTGATAAGATCCTAACGTGTTTGGCATAATACATATGCTGTTTTTCACCGAAACTGGTGTGGTCTCTTTTTGTAGTGTGCCTTGTGTGTGGCCTGTGTGTGCAGTGTGGATGCTTTACACATTTCCTCTGGACTTTGGCCCGCCCGCTCTACGCTACCCGTTTCTAACATGGATCCTCTGGGTGTGTCTGAGTACTGATTAAAAACCTTACGTTGGACATCTTGTTCTAACAACATTGGCAGAAGACGTGCTGTGTGTGTTATAGAATGCTCCACATCAGCAATTGCATCATTTAGTACAACCAGTGATTTTTTTTTTTTTTTTTAAGAAAATGGCTCAATTATAGTCATGTTTATTTTACACCATTTACCAGGAGTAGTCTTTGGAGCTAAAACAACTTTCTTTTTCAATAGATTAATTCACAGAAGCAAGAGAGGTGGCTCAGAACTGCTTTTTTTAGCCCTCTGATGGGCACAGACGGTCCTGTTATTGTCCCATGCTAAGACCAGGTACACCAGTGCATGTGCAATGCAGCAGGCAAGTGGGATCACCTTTGTACCCGTCTGCAGGGCCTGGAGCAGTGACTTGGGGAATTCGGGTACTTGGGGTTTCCTTGTGTGATTTGCCCAGTCATCACACTTCCTGTCTCCTAATGTGCACTTTTTTTTTTGAAAACCTTTATTGTAGCATTCAATAAAAATACAAGCATGGGCCCAAAACCGCAGGGGCCGGCCGCTAAACAAAAATTAAGACCCACTATATCACGGTACGACACAGCTCATCAGCCGACAACCCTGAGGTCCGGCAGCGATTCAGGATAGAACTTGTATTAGAACTCACAACTAAGTCACAGGATGAGACAGAGGTTCCATTTTATATTATCGAGATAAACGGATCAGGTGGCATACAGTCAAACAGAGAATACGGGGGACAGGCCAAGAAGCAGGATGTGCACGTAGAAACAACTATAATGGAGCGCTGGCGCCAAAGCATATGAATCGGTGTAAACAACAATACAATATATATTCTACGTTAAGCGCCAGTTCTCAGGGCCTGCCCACCCGGGAATCAGGGTAGCGTAAGAAGCATGCACACTAAATACAAGTACACAATAAAAATCAGAATGATTCGCAAGCTATACTGATCCTAAAGGAAAGAAAAAGGAAGGAAGAAAAAGGCCATAGAAATAAATAAAGGCAAAATCAAAAAAAAACTCCAACCCCCCACCCGGCACCCCTGCAGATGGCTACAGCCTAATCCCACTAGCAGTGGGCCAGTCGCCCCAAATAACTAAAACCCTAAAAGTAGGAAAAAGAATGAAGGAGGGCATATCCGTATGGGCTCCCAGCCCCCTTAGTCCCCCCGCCAGAAACAGACACCCCCTATCGCAAAAAGACCAATGTATGACAACCCTTATGGAAGAAATTAGGGGGCACCGTTATACACCGCCCAGCCTCGTAGGTCAAACAGTTGCAGGTCAAACACCCATAAAACCCACTCCAAACCGTCCCAATCTTAACCTTGACACTTCCGAACCAGCACACGAACCCCCCCCCCCAGCGAGACCCAAAGGCACACAAAGGAATCATAGAGGAGAAGGAAGTCATCAAGAATCAATCCGTTATAACACGTAGACAGTGAGTTCACGAGAACTTCAGATGCAGAAAAACTCTCTCTCCTAGATGGACAGTCCCAATGTATCTTGCCCCGGAGTCGTAAAGTCATCAAGAAAGGAGAAGACGACCTTAGATGAAAGCAAAGTCAACAACAAAAGTCTCCGGGAGGGGAACGCCTTTCGATACCTCCAGAGTCAATAGTGATGGAGGGTTCTGCGGTACACTCACGACCTCGGGAACACCGTCTTCCAGGGCACCATCCGATGGTTTCAATACTTGCCTCCTCACGGTGTCCTCGCACGGAGTCAAAATGGCCGCGACTTGAATGGCTGCAGATTGCTGTTCCAACAGTGAGGCAGGGTCCGGTTCCACAAGCAGCATCTCAGATAGTCTTGTATCCAATTTGTTCAATACAACATCCACATGTGAATGAAATGCCCAAATCTCTACCAATATTGACCTCAGCGATGGCTTAAGCACCGTTCGATCCATAGTCTCACGCCCGACACCAATCACAATCACCTCCCCCGGTGAATCTGGCATCTCCGGGGGGGACAAACAGGATCACGATCGGGCAGATGCGGAGGGTGACCAATCTTTATCTGCGGCTGCGGTCAATCCGTTTAACGCCGCAGGCCGGGACCCAACACCGGGTCTGCGGGACAGGGGCCCCCACCCACAGTCAACAACAAGCAAAGTCACTCCTCCATCAATGCTGAGCAATGGAGACGATCGCCGCCAAATTCGGGCATAAAAGAAGCCTCCACTCCGATTGACCGGACCCTGTCTGGGTCTCACGGCCGATGTTGTTGCACTGCAGCCCGGCTGTGCAAGTACTCGAGGCCCCGGCTTCCCCGCTGGAGTAGGCCACAATATTCAACTTGATGCAACTTCGTCAAACCGGCTGATAAAAGTTTCCGGATTTCACCATCGGAGTGCGGAACAGTTCATTCACACAGAGGCTAGGAGTAAAATCAGGATAATGTACAGGATCTTGTGGCGGGATACGGAGGTCGGCGGTGGCCGGGAGCCTAAGCAGCCATCTTGTTTGCCAGCGTAGCTCCTCCTCCTAATGTGCACCTTTTAAATTCATTCTATCAGTGCTCCATGTAAGCCTTGACAGTAAGATGCTTATCTAGTAGCTCTCTCAACTGCCACCGGGATTCTGCACAGTGACCAAGCCCTGCGTCTCTTCTTTCCTGCCCTGACAACCCCTCGCGTCTGCTGCTGGGTCGCTGTTTCTTTTGAGCACGCCTGGTATCTGCTGGGTCCTGCCGCCAAGCCACATTTGGAATACAGTGGGGCACAGAAGCTTCTTCTCTCTACTGACAGACACTGAAAAGGCCGGTTGCTGTGGCTTGTAGATTACAATAAGAGTCAGGCCAATTGTATTTGTGCTCTATGCATAAGAACTGCAGCAAATGTGAAATCCAACAGGGTTCTCTTGCATGAGTGGCTTAACGAGCAAGGATTATTCAACATTTCAAGCAAATCTCCAAAAAACCATCTACCCTTTGTATGGGGTTTGGACAGTGGAAACTGAGAAGTGTGTTTTGAGCTTTTTAAAGTTTGCACATGGGTCTCTCTAAAAGTATACTCGGCTACACCCACTTTGAATTGGACTGTTTTGTGGGCTCATGTTTCTACTTTATCAGCACACTGGGCAGAACTCTTTCATCACCCTCTACCAGTTTCTTCAAGACTGTTACTTGCACCAGCATGCAATTCCTCCAAGTGTGAGGAGAACTATGGAAGGAGTCTCATTGCTCACCTTGAAATAGGCCCGACCGGGAAAAGATTGTGGGCCTCATCAAAGCTGTTCTTTGCTACTTTCGGTTTTGCCTCCTTGTAACTGTTACACAGACACTCCTCTGGTGTTTCCTCACTTGTTTTCTATACTCCTCTACCCTACTTAAGTACGTTTGCATTTTTAAAATAAAACTGGATATGGGCACTATGCCAAATCTCTAGATCGTAGTTCTCAGAGATTCGGAAGTGAAGAGGTCCCCACCAGGCCTCAAAGACTGGTTGAGTTGGAAAAGAGAAGTTATCTCCATTTTTAAAATAATTTATATATTGAATCGGCAGAGTGGAGTATGTTGTCCTGCACAGTGTCAACAATGACCCATTAATGTGAGCTTGCCACACGCTGGCTGGAGGTAAAGATAAAGGTGTAATGATTTATACCTTAGCTCTAGTAGAGCAGAAGGTACTTTTGAATCATCCTTTCATAGCTTTCCCCCAACTCCGCATCGGGTGCTCATTGTAGTGGATCCTGGGGGTGGAGAGTGGTCTCCAACCTTTTCTACAGAAAGCACTATTTATGTTCAACAAAAGCTCACTTTAGTGTCCGGCATTCACAAGATCACCTAAAGTGCACTCCACAGTTCCTCGGGTACGGTTGCCGCCAGCAGTGTTAACAAGCATTTACCATGCAATAGGTCTCGCATTAATCAAGTTTGAGCTATTTGCATTGCTAAATATTGCAACACCAATTGCAACAAAAGTCAATAAAGTGTAGGCCAGGGGTACTCATAGTACGGCCCGCGGGCCAGTGGTGGCCCGGCAAGCCTTCCCTGGCGGCCCGCGGACCCCCGAGACATCATACTTGTGTTTCCCAAGTTTTTTTTTTTTTTAAGTGTCTGCAGCAGCGAGAGAGACTCTTGCTGCTTTGTGGGGGCTGCCGGCCGGGCGATCCTAGGAATGGCCAGAGTAAAGCTGCAGGGGCCTAAGGAGAGGTGAAATACAAAGGCATCATTAACATGCAAATGGTCTTTTAATGACCTGTGAAGTGCTCGGGTGTGGCTGTGTGTGTGTGCCCCGGCTGGCGCAGAGGCAGGGTGAAGTGACCGAGGGAGTGGGAGGGAAAGGGAGGGGGAGGGGACGGCGAGGGAGAGAGAGAGTGAGAGGGAGAGAGAGAGAGAGAGGGAGTGAGTGAGTGAGAGGGAGGGAGGGAAGGAGTGAGAGGGAGGGAGTGAGTGAGTGAGAGGGAGTGAGAGTGAGAGGGAGTGAAGGAGAGGGAGTGAGGGAGAGGGAGTGAGTGAGTGACTGAGAGGGAGTGAGTGACTGAGAGGGAGTGAGAGAGAATGAGTAAATGAGTGGGAGTGAGTGAGTGGGAGTGAGAGGGAGAGTGTGAGAGGGAGAGAGAGGGGTTGAGAGGGAGTGAGTGAGGGAGAGGGAGTGAGGGAGAGGGAGTGAGGGAGAGGGAGTGAGTGAGGGAGAGTGAGTGAGGGAGAGGGAGTTAGTGGGAGTGAGTGAGTAAATGAGTTGAGTGAGTGAGAGGGAGTGAGTGAGCGGGAGTGAGTGAGCGGGATGAAGTGAGTGAGCGGGATGAAGTGAGTGAGAGGGATGGAGTGAGTGGGAGGGAGTGAGTGGGAGGGAGGGAGTGGGAGGGAGGGAGTTGGAGGGAGGGAGTGAGGTGTAGTGAGTGGGAGGGAGTGAGTGAGAGGGAGGGAGTGAGAGAGGGATGGAGTGAGTGAGAGGGATGGAGTTAGTGAGAGGGATGGAGTGAGTGGGAGTGAGTGAATGAGTGGGAGGGAGTGAGTGGGAGGGAGTGAGTGAGTGGGAGGGAGTGAGTGAGAGTGAGAGGGAGGGAGTGAATGGGAGGGAGTGAGAGGGAGGGAGTGAGCGAGTGAGAGAGAGGGAGAGAGTGAGAGTGAATGAGTGGGAGAAGGAGGGAGAGGGAGTGAGTGAGACGGAGAGGGAGTGAGGCGGACAGTGAGGGAGAGGGAGTGAGATGGAGACAGAGAGGGAGGGAAAGGGAGGGAGTGAGAGGGAGGGAAAGGGAAGGAGACGGAGAGGGAGGGAAAGGGAGGGAAAGGAAGGGAAATGGAGGGAGAGGGAGGGAAAGGGAGTGAAAGGGGGTGAGACAGAGAGTGAGAGGGAGGGAAAGGGAGGGGGAGAGGGAGTGAGTGAGGGAGAGGGAGTTAGTGGGAGTGAGTGAGTAAATGAGTTGAGTGAGTGAGAGGGAGTGAGTGAGTGAGTGAGAGGGATGAAGTGAGTGAGAGGGATGAAGTGAGTGAGAGGGATGAAGTGAGTGAGAGGGATGGAGTGAGTGGGAGGGAGTGAGAGGGAGGGAGGGAGTGAGAGGGAGGGAGGGAGTGAGAGGGAGGGAGTGAGAGGGAGGGAGTGAGAGGGAGTGAGTGGGAGAGAGTGAGTGGGAGGGAGAGAGTGGGAGGGAGAGAGTGGGAGGGAGAGAGTGAGAGGGAGTGAGTGGGAGGGAGAGAGTGAGAGAGTGAGTGAGAGGGAGGGAGTGAATGAGAGGGAGAGTGAGTGAGTGGTACGCCCCTGCCACTCCGATGTGTGCTCACAGCACATGGGTAAACCCAGCAGCCCAGCCGCACGTCTATGGCACTTGGTTCTTCCAAGGGGTTGTGTACATATATACTTTCAGTATTAATCCTTCGGAGTCACATTCTACGCCTTGAAGCATACGTATCAGTGGATAAGTACATGCATGAGTGACGTATTAACCATTGCAGCTCTCATATACACGCATAGAGATGGACTGTATACAGTTTGCCCAGTGTCTAATTAGTCTCACCCGAAATATTTTTATATAAAATTAGACCCTGTAAGCAGGATTCGAACCTGCGCGGGGTAACCCCATTAGATTTCGAGTCCAACGCCTTAACCACTCGGCCATCACAGCAGCTGTATGGAAAGCTTTGTTTGTTTCTGAAAACACGAAGTTGCTGAAAAACGTGTGACGGAGCACGTACGTGCTAGACATGTGTGTATTCATTTTTCATTTATACATAGTTAAATCACCTGAGAAATTGTATGTATATATGTGCATACAATGCTCTGCACATGGCAATAGCAACAGGTCCCATATACATAGAATGCACGCAGGCACTGCAACTGCGCAAACATTCCTCCCCGAGCCCCAACTGGCCCTTTGTTGTATGTGTCGAATTGCCACGTGGCTTGGAAAATATGGGCAATCATTCACAGATCTCTGTGAAATATGGGTTGCATCACCAAACTGACAGACCCTAAACCCTCTTCAGCGTGTTACCATTGTCAATGACACCAATATTAGACGGCAGTGCTCTAACACATTTATGCAGCATGGCTCTCTAAATTATGCTGCAGGAAAAGGCTAATTATGTGGCGTCATGCAGCAGATTTTTGGGATATGTTTGAGCTAGGCAAAACAGTGTTTACTGATATCTGTACATCTTGTTGTTAGACTACATTTGTACGTGTGTAGTTCGGTGAATGTGTGTGTGTGTGTGTGTGCATGCGTCAAACCAAATCCTCCTTGAACCGGGACACAAGCAACCCATGGGCAGTTTCACCCTGATTGGGGCTTGTCAGTTGGGTGTACCTTGCTTCCGGTGGCAGGGTGAACATGGTACCCACATCTGGACATACCCTTGCCTATGAGGGCGGTACATCACTGGAACCAATCTTCAGCTATAGCCACTGTTTACACTTTCATCACCTTTTGTGTGTTTGAGGAACATCACCCTTCAACCATGCGTATATCTGACCCTTTAGACCATAGATAATCTCAAACTTTTTAAGAGGGGCTGCAAAGTGTGGTCTGTGGTGAGCCGGAGGGCAGCACTGATGTTAGCAAGATGGGAGTGGGGCATTGTGGGTGGTTAAATGTTGCAGGGTTCTCCATTAGAATATTTTACTGAAGTTCATTTAGGTTGTAAATATAAGCTCCCCCGTGTATTTAACATCTTGCTGAATGTCAGTGCTTGAAACCTGGTTATATTAAAAAGAAGTGGATGATGCTGGGTTTGGGCTCGAGTAGGGGGAGGGCCCCATAAAATGCTGGTGTTTATTGCTTCAGGAAGGGGTGTCCGGTGTCTGCCTGGCAGTGTGATTAATCATAGCCAAGGGGTCCCGGCCTGTTTCTAGGGCCCACAGGATATACACGGCCTGGGGCGAAACTAGAGATGGGGGAGCGACGAACGGGGGAAGGAAGATGTGCAGAAGTGATGCCATGCCCCCACAAGCAGTTCTCATAGTCTGGCATACAAAGAGGGCATGCACAGAACCTAAACAGTAAAAATGCCCAGATCTGAAAGAACCAGGTTAGTGTTAGATTCCTTACTTTAGAATATCCCCAGACGTCAGACTGGATCCGGAAAGTTTTGCGTAGCAGTACCCCTGCGCGTCGGTAGGCGTCATCTGCGGCTCCGCGTCCGTCGTTGGCGCTGGGATGACTTTGTTGGAGTACTTGGACACCGCCCTCGCACGCTGGCCTCAGTTATTCTTTTTTCCGCGCCAGGAATCGCAGATCCGGAAAATACTCCTTAGCCACTTTTTGACTAACTTTTTTGATCCTGTTTCGAGTCGTAAGACTATCGGTGCCGGTAGGGATGCCCAGGTTAAAGGCCTGTGCCGATTGCAACTGACTGATGTTGGTTACCGACCCCCATCAGTTACCGGCCCCTGTGTCAGGAAATCCCTGCACCGACAGGGAAAAGACATCCGCGACTTCAACGGACTACGACTCCCAGAAGGCCAAGCGGGAGGAGAGTTACATAACGCAATCACCACACGCCTATAAAGGCGGTACCTAATCCAAGAAGGGTGTCGCATATTCTAGTATCTACACGGCCTTCCACCAAGCTGTTCCTGTGCTCCAGCAGTGAGAAGAATCCCAGCAGGACCCTAGGACAAAGACAGAGGTGGGTGGAGAGAGTCTCCCCGGACCGATCTTTGTTAATCCGCCCTGTGTCTTCTCGGTGAGCCGCCAGGAAAGCTTCCTTGCCGCTTCTAACTCGGCCGAGTCGAGAAGCCTGTCTGTTGTTAGTAGAAGCGGAAAACTTTGCCGCCGACGACTCGGAGGGGTCGGAAGTCCCACACGGGAACAGTCGCTGGTGTGAGCCGTAGCTCCCAGCCTGTTCCAAACCTACGGGAGGCTCCAGCCGTTACGCACACCAGGAGGTGTTTTCCGTGTATCGGCTGTAGAGTTTCCGAAAGGACGATCGAGCGGCTGCTCTCGTCAAATAGCATCTGGCATTATTGGGACAACGGTGACGCATCACCCGGAGGTGAAGCAGCGTCCCGTTGTAGAAGAGGAAGAGGTCGAGCGGCTGCTCCCTTCAGGTCGAGACCCCGGCTGGGTGTTTCCCTGACTCCTCTGTGGAACAAGGTCGAGCGGCTGCTCCCTTCAGGTCGAGACCCCGGCTGGGTGTCTCCCTGAATCCACTGTGAGAAACGGCTGTTTCCACGATTCCCTCAAAACACCTCGAGTGGCATTGTCGGCTACTGTGTTTCTGCCCTCTGTTGGCGTACGCCGGGACCGGCGTATATGCAGAGGACGGTGTACGTATACCGGCTGAAGGTGACCAGTGACTAGTTACCTTATTGATTTCTTGTATATTGTGTTTAATTACAATAAATCACCAAACCCTAGAACTGTGTCGTGTCCTGTTTTGTGGTGTCTGTGGCGACCCCGAGACCTTCAGGTGTTACAAAATATCCGACCTTATAAACCTTAACAGTCTCCTGGTCGTCTACCGACATGGCAACTCTGGACGACGTCGTGGCCGCATTGGCCGCAATGCAAGTAGAGCTCACGGCTTCAAGACAGGAAACCGCAGATGTGCGGGCTAGGCTGGATGCCATACAAACAGACCCGTTAACGCCCAGCGTTTCCCTCACAACACAGAGCCCCTCGGTAGTAGTGGAAATGCCGGTTGCTATTCCCTTGGCAACCCCGGAGAGATACAGCGGAGACCCCAACACCGTGCAGGTATTCCTTACGCAGGTGGCTCTGCATTTGTCTCGCAAACCTAAAGCATTCCCAACGAGTCAAGCAAGGGTGGCGTTTCTGATATCCTACTTGGCTGGGAACGCTGCACAGTGGGCCGTACCACTGGTGAGCCGTGACGACCCCATCCTCTGCGACTGGGGAGCTTTTCGCGAGGAATTCCTCAAAGTGTTCGACAGAAGGGCAGACTCATACACCGCAGACCGCGAGATGCTGGAACTAAGACAAGGGTCTAACGATCTAGTGCAATACCTCAATGCGTTTCGCAGACTGGTGGCTGAAACCAAGTGGCCAGTAGCGAAACAAACTGCACTGTTTCATCAAGGGTTGTGTGACGAGCTAAAGGATGTGGTTGCTCAAATCGATCCCCAACCCAAGACGTGTGAGGGGCTTATCAACCTGGTTTTGAGGTTGGATCATCGGATGAGTGACAGAAAAGGCGACACTAGAAGAAAAGGAAAAACTCTTCCATCTTATACCACGGTGGGAAGCCCGGAACCCATGACCCCACCCAAGGGGGAACCCATGGACATCGGTGCCATCAGAGCGAGTCTCACAGCATCAGAGAAGGAATCCCGCCGTAAACAGGGGCTGTGCCTGTACTGCGGCAAGAAGGGACACTATGTCCGGGAGTGTCCTGCCAAGCCAAAAACTTCAAGATATAAGAACAACCGGTCGGTAACAGCGGTATTGGACGTCCCGGCGGAAAACTAGAGGACTCCCAGACCAACGAAGGGGCATCTAGGAGTCACGATTACATCCCTTCATTGTCTAAATCTGTGTCCAAGGGACAAAGGCACTTGTTCATCACAGTCCACGTGGGAGTGCACGACCAGTGGGTACCGGTGGTGGCCATGGTGGATTCGGGGGCGACAGGCATGTTCATGGACATTAACGAGGCGAACAGACTGGGGCTGGTGCTTCTCCCCAAGGTTGTTCCAGAGAACGTATACGCCGTGGATGGAAGACGATTGGTGACCGGTCCCATAGGGCAGCACACAGGGGGTGTACCGATGAAGTATGGACGGAGCCATCTGGAAGAGATAGACTTAAACATAATCAGGGCACCGCAATACGGGGTCATTTTGGGTCTTCCATGGTTACAGAAGCATAACCCCTCTGTGGATTGGCCTACACATACCATCAAGATGAAATCCCCGTTCTGCCGAATACACTGCGAGAAGAAACAGGAACAAACCCTCATGGATACGAAAGTAGGTCAGACGGTAGCCACGGCAGCTGAAAAGGATGTTAAGCTCCCCCGACATTATCGCAGTTACGAAGATGTGTTCGATGAGATGAAGGCGGAGGTGCTCCCTCCACATCGAATATACGACTGCCAGATCGATCTGGTCCCTGGAGCCAACGTGCCCAGTGGCAGATTGTATGCATTGACAGAACCGGAAAATGTACATCTCAGAGGTTATCTGGATAAACTCTTGGGGCTGGGATTCATAAGACCGTCCAAATCCCCCGCCGCCTCGCCACTCTTCTTCATACCGAAGGCTAATGGGGAACTGAGGGCCTGTGTGGACTTCAGGGAGTTGAATGCCATCACCATAAAAAACCGCTACCCCTTACCACTCATAAGTGTTCTCCTTGAGCAAGTCAAGAAGGCGAGGATTTACACCAAGTTGGATTTGAAAGGGGCATACCATCTGGTGCGCATGAGGGACGGCGACGAGTGGAAAACCGCATTTAAGACACGGTTTGGCCTATTCGAGTACCTCGTCATGCCGTTCGGGTTGTGCAACGCACCGGCCGCCTTTCAATACTTCCTGAATGAGGTGTTTCGGGAAGAGATGGATAGATATGTCGTGGTCTACATCGACGATATCCTCATTTATTCTGACAATGAGGAGGATCATGTAAGACACGTCTCGGCGGTACTCCAGAAGCTGAGGGAGAATATGCTGTTCTGCAAGCTCAGCAAATGTGATTTCCATGTCACATCGGTGGAGTTCCTGGGAGTGATGCTGAGTCCGAACGGACAAGAGATGGCGGAACGCAAGATCAAGGCAGTGAGAGAGTGGCCAACCCCCCAGGGAGTCAAGGATGTCCAAAGCTTTATTGGCTTCGCCAACTTCTACAGGCGATTTATCGATGGCTTCTCGGGGCTCGTGGCACCGATCACACAACTGCTAAGGAAATCGGCTGAGTTTGTGTGGTCTCAAGACGCACAGAAGGCCTTCGAAGCCTTGAAGGACGCCTTCGGTAAAGCACCGGTGTTAGCACACCTGGATCCTTCCCTTCCCTATGTAGTCGAAGCCGACGCATCTGACGTGGCCATTGGAGCTATATTATCCCAGCGCAATCCGGACACGGGATTGCTACATCCTGCGGCATTCATGTCTCGCAAATTGAACGACGCTGAGCGCAATTACCATATCTCTGAAAAAGAGCTCCTCGCCATCAAGGACGCTTTCGCTGAGTGGAGACATTGGCTGATGGGGGCCAGGCACGTAGTGACGGTGTACACCGACCACCGGAACCTACAGTTCATGACAACTACAAGACATCTCTCTCCTCGGCAGTTACGATGGATGATATTCTTCGCTGGTTTCAACTTTCACATTACCTATCCTGGGTCAGAAAACCGAAAGGCCGATGCGCTGTCACGACAGTCAGCTGTCAAGGATCCTCCGCAAGCGATGGTGCATTCGATCATTCCCCCACAGATGGTACTGGGGGTGATACAACCAGATACCTTCATTACGGGAATCCGGAGAGGGATCTGTTTGTTCGCTTGGAGGAGGTGGTTACAGAGCCACAAGGAATGGCAAGTGAAAGACGGTATACCGGTTAAAGGCAGATGCCTATTGATACCCACGCCTAGACTGAGAAAACAGGCGTTTGAGTGGTGTCATGATTCCCCCAGTGCGGGTCATCTGGGGTACGAGAAAACGGTGGCCAGTCTGGGACGTCATTTTTGGTGGCCATCCATGAGAGGAGATGTCAAAACATGGGGGCAGGCCTGCACCACATGTGATACCATGAAGACGGATCACAGCAAAACCAAGGGCTCCTTCGTCCTCTTCCTACCCCGAATAGACCATGGGAGAACATTTCATTGGACTTCGTGGTAGGTTTGCCAAAAGATCAAGGAATGACGGCGATATTGGTGGTCGTGGACTACTTGACGAAGATGGGGCACTTCATTGCATGCAAACAGGTACCTACTGCAGGAGAACTTGCAGCGGTATTGCTAACTAACGTGGTCCGTTTGCATGGGCTGCCCGAGGTGATTGTGTCAGATAGGGGGTCACAGTTCACGGCACAATTCTGGAAGACGTGGTGCTCTGCGCTGCACGTCCAGACAGCGATGTCCACCAGCTACCACCCCCAGACGGACGGCCAGACGGAACGCCTAAACCAAACTCTAAAACAGTATCTGCGCTGTTTTGTGGAGCAGGGGAAGGAGGAATGGGTTGATCTGCTTTGGATCGCGGAAATAGCGTACAACAATGCCACTCACAGTTCAACTAAATCATCCCCGTTCTACAGCAACTATGGTTATCATCCGAGGTTCTTGCCCTTTGTCCATCCACTGCGAGAGAGCAAGATACCTGCCACTGCGGAAAGAGTGGCACACATCAAGGACATCTTGTTACGCTCCAGGGCCTTCTTGATTGACGTGAAACAAAGATATAAGGCTACAGCGGACAGAAGAAGGAGACCTGGTCCGATATACCAGCCTGGAGACCAAGTTTGGATATCTACAAGGAACATGAGGTTCTGCAAGAACAGCATCTTCCATCCTAAATACAAGGGGCGGTACAGGATCACCAAGTGTATAGGTCCGGTGAATGTGAGGTTCTGCTTACCCCAAACATTAAGAATACATCCTGTGTTCCATGTGTCACTGCTCAAACCGGCCTTAAACAAAAAGTACGCGAAACCCAGACCGATAGTGGTGGAATCAGAGGTGGAGTATGAGGTTGCAGGCATCCTGGCTTCCAAGTGGCTAAGGGGAAAGTTGTGGTACCTAATAGCCTGGAAAG
Organism: Lissotriton vulgaris; assembly: GCF_964263255.1. Lineage (NCBI taxonomy): Eukaryota > Metazoa > Chordata > Amphibia > Caudata > Salamandridae > Lissotriton > Lissotriton vulgaris. The sequence continues at coordinate 439,305,536 of NC_141700.1, forward strand.
GATATGGACCAGAGGAGCAATCGTGGGGACCGGCTGCAGGGGTGCACGCACCGCGCCTGGTTTCACAGTTTCACCGTCGCTTCCCTTCCAGCGCAGGCCCCGTGGGGAGAAGCTGAGGGAGGGAGGATGTACTGTCAGGAAATCCCTGCACCGACAGGGAAAAGACATCCGCGACTTCAACGGACTACGACTCCCAGAAGGCCAAGCGGGAGGAGAGTTACATAACGCAATCACCACACGCCTATAAAGGCGGTACCTAATCCAAGAAGGGTGTCGGATATTCTAGTATCTACACGGCCTTCCACCAAGCTGTTCCTGTGCTCCAGCAGTGAGAAGAATCCCAGCAGGACCCTAGGACAAAGACGGAGGTGGGTCGAGAGAGTCTCCCCGGACCGATCTTTGTTAATCCGCCCTGTGTTTTCTCGGTGAGCCGCCAGGAAAGCTTCCTTGCCGCTTCTAACTCGGCCGAGTCGAGAAGCCTGTCTGTTAGTAGAAGCGGAAAACGTTGCCGCCGACGACTCGGAGGAGTCGGAAGTCCCACACGGGAACAGTCGCTGGTGTGAGCCGTAGCTCCCAGCCTGTTCCAAACCTACGGGAGGCTCCAGCCGTTACGCACACCAGGAGGTGTTTTCCGCGTATCGGCTGTAGAGTTTCCGAAAGGACGATCGAGCGGCTGCTCTCGTCAAATAGCATCTGGCATTATTGGGACAACGGTGACGCATCACCCGGAGGTGAAGCAGCGTCCCGTTGTAGAAGAGGAAGAGGTCGAGCGGCTGCTCCCTTCAGGTCGAGACCCCGGATGGGTGTTTCCCTGACTCCTCTGTGGAACAAGGTCGAGCGGCTGCTCCCTTCAGGTCGAGACCCCGGCTGGGTGTCTCCCTGAATCCAATGTGAGAAATGGCTGTTTCCACGATTCCCTCAAAACACCTCGAGTGGCATTGTCGGCTACTGTGTTTCTGCCCTCTGTTGGCGTACGCCGGGACCGGCGTATATGCAGAGGATGGGGTACGTATACCAGCTGAAGGTGACCAGTGACTAGTTACCTTATTGATTTCTTGTATATTGTGTTTAATTACAATAAATCACCAAACCCTAGAACTGTGTCGTGTCCTGTTTTGTGGTGTCTGTGGCGACCCCGAGACCTTCAGGTGTTACACCCTGGTTCTTGTATTGCCTTGGGGCCGACCATGACGACAAGTCGTGCCCCGACTGCCGGGCCTTGAAGTCGAAGGCTAGGCGGGAGCGGTCCCGTAAGCGCCTCGAGCTCCGGCAGTCGGCCTTCACTGTTTACGGTCCAGGTCGAGAAGGAGGTCGAAGGACCGGTTGCGGGGCCACAGTCATCGCAGCTCGGCGAGTTGACACCATTCGTCGGTCTCCAAGTCCTCAGGTAAGAGGCACAAGAAATCGAAGAGTTGACATTGCTCTTCTGACTCCCCCCTCCCCCCCCCCCGATGCTCGCACAATGCGGCCGGGGGTTCGGGCGACTCCGCCCACGCGACTCCGCCGGAGCCACAGGCGCCGCTGCCTGCCCCATACCTGCCTGCCCCATACCTGCCTGCCCTATAGCTGAACACGATGCCAGAGGAGATCAATGCCTTCCTCATGGCCATGAGGCCGCTCTCTCCTCCGTCTGGTCCCACTGTGGCGCCTTCAGGGGCTTCGGACCCGGTGCCGTCGGGTGCTTCGGCCCTGGCGCCGTCGGGTGCTTCGGCCCCGGCGCTATCGGCGACTTAGGTCCCGATGCCGCAGGGCCCCACCGGGTCCGGGTCGCCGCTGGTCGACCTTACGACCCCTCCGCCGACTCCCAGGGTGTCGCCCCCGACGCCGTCCCCGGATGACGCCATCCCCGGTACTCTCCCGGTCCGGATCCAGCATCGGACCGGCGCCGCTCGCCGACGCATTCGACACCGAGAGAAGAGCCATCTTCTGTGATCCGGCCCCATCCTTTGCACCTGACTATCAGGAGATGGGAGATGAGGAGGATTGGGAGGGGTCCGAGGACCCTCTGACACGTGAGTGCCAGTCGTATCAGGACTGGGCAGTGGATCTAGGGGAGGCCAGTGATTTGGACACTTCACCCTACACTGGCTTTGTCTCCCCTCCTGGGACGTCTAGGTATATCAGTGTACAGATAAGTCAGGCCAGTTATCAAGAAGGAACAATGGAAGGGATTGGCAAAGTTATATAAAAAGTATATTTTTATTAGGTATATTTAAAAATCATATTGGAAATGACCAAAGGTCAAACAATATGATGGGTATGTAAAAATATCTTTGTCAACATTACATGCAATAATCATAAAAGGTTAACATAAAATTCACAATACACAAAATAAAGGAATATATTGACAAAAGTATACAGGCAATCACAAAAATCAAACAAGCATAAGAATTCGACGCGCGTTTTGGCAGGGGACCGCCTTCGTCAGGAGACACAATTTAATTCCTGAAACACAATTGTAAAAGAATATCTCTGTTATCTAAGCAATCATAGAATTTGTAAAAACAACATTTTCATTTATTATTACTGACATATTTAAAACCTCATTCCTAACTAGAAGACTGACCATGACTATTGTTATGTACACTAAAGGCCTTTGATAAGCCACATAATGTCTGACGATTGTACAGTATCTGACTTGACTAAGAATAGCACCCCTTGGTCTACAAGGGTACCCTCTTACAATGGAGAGGAATATAATCAGGTTCCTATTTGTAGACTGAAGTAGAATCACTTCTAAATTCATAAAATTCAGAATCAATCTTTAAAGCTGTTAGCACACAATAAGTATACAGAGGTATGCATCAGTTACAGATTGTCTTTTAAGAAAGCTGTTTGTTGAAAGGATATCCAACCAGGCCTTTAACATAAGTGCTCACTTAACAAGGGTATACTCACAACGGTAGAATTCTATCCATGCAGCAAAAAACATCCAAGGGGAATCTTCATGCAGTAATGATGCGTTTACGGAATAGTTTTAGGTAGAGGGATTCCTATTGATAGAGTTAAATATTAGTAACGGGTGGACATACCGAATTATTCATCTATATACAAACACATTGGCTCAACATCTTCCTCTTAACATGTGGATGGCGCTTTGTATCTTCGAGAGGACGAGTCCCCACACGCCGGAACACGGAGCAGCTACATCTTGCTGTCCGCAAGTTACCTCTCGTTTTTCGGTAAGAACCTCGCTATGGTGTAAATTGGTAGTACGCTTAGATCGTAGCAGACTTTTTGGTGTGTTGCAACTTTGCAACTTTGTAACTATAATATACTTAACTAACCGAGTACTCTGGTTTTATTCTTTCAGAGTGCACCTTTTAATTTAACACCACAAGGCGCCATTCTGAGTCGACCTACCTGAAGTGTGTCTAACATAAGCGCCGCTTCATTTTATATTAAGGTAACCTCTAATAAGGATTGTTTGGGGCATGTTACTATTTTTTAAACAGCCCAGATTTGTTAAAATGTCTCAACATGCAACTAACATTGAGACTACTTAAAGATAAATTTGCCATTACGATTTCCTTCTTTCAGAGCCCATTTTATCAGTTCTGATTCACGAGCAAAAGTGCCATTAATAGCTACTTTGCTTCAAGCATCAACCATACCAGCTTATACAGCTTCTTGATGAAGGTAATTATTATATTTACCGTCCTTCAAGAGTAATTTCATTTTAAGACCTACGATGTTACAATGGACACAACTCATTATGAATAAGCCTATTCTTGTTTTATTCTTATCCATAGTGCATTTTCTGTACCCATTGATATGGGACATCTTCAATATGGTCAACATATGCCGATATAAAGAATAAACCTCTTCTTGAACATTCACACATCGCATGTGGAATTTTAAGGTACTAGGTTGGCACTATCATTTCCTGGTTTTTTTGGTATATTACATCCATTTCGTGTCGGTCTCCCATCGTATTTATTTGCCTAATAGTCAGTGGACTTCATCTGAAAGTCTACAGTAATCACTTGAGATTCCTGAGGGTCTCAACGTTATCATACACAGGTAGCATGACCAGTATCTTAAGACAGAGTCATTTAAAGGCTACATCCTGCATGAGCATGCATATTTCATGTCCCATCCTTCCAAAATTATAACCTCTGCAGCGCCATCCACATGTTAAGAGCAAGATGTTGAGCCAATGTGTTTGTATATAGATGAATAATTCGGTATGTCCACCCGTTACTAATATTTAACTCTATCAATAGGAATCCCTCTACCTAAAACTATTCCGTAAACGCATCATTACTGCATGAAGATTCCCCTTGGATGTTTTTTGCTGCATGGATAGAATTCTACCGTTGTGAGTATACCCTTGTTAAGTGAGCACTTATGTTAAAGGCCTGGTTGGATATCCTTTCAACAAACAGCTTTCTTAAAAGACAATCTGTAACTGATGCATACCTCTGTATACTTATTGTGTGCTAACAGCTTTAAAGATTGATTCTGAATTTTATGAATTTAGAAGTGATTCTACTTCAGTCTACAAATAGGAACCTGATTATATTCCTCTCCATTGTAAGAGGGTACCCTTGTAGACCAAGGGGTGCTATTCTTAGTCAAGTCAGATACTGTACAATCGTCAGACATTATGTGGCTTATCAAAGGCCTTTAGTGTACATAACAATAGTCATGGTCAGTCTTCTAGTTAGGAATGAGGTTTAAATATGTCAGGAATAATAAATGAAAATGTTGTTTTTACAAATTCTATGATTGTTTAGATAACAGAGATATTCTTTTACAATTGTGTTTCAGGAATTAAATTGTGTCTCCTGACGAAGGCGGTCCCCTGCCGAAACGCGCGTCGAGTTCTTATGCTTGTTTGATTTTTGTGATTGCCTGTATACTTTTGTCAATATATTCCTTTATTTTGTGTATTGTGAATTTTATGTTAACCTTTTATGATTATTGCATGTAATGTTGACAAAGATATTTTTACATACCTATCATATTGTTTGACCTTTGGTCATTTCCAATATGATTTTTAAATATACCTAATAAAAATATACTTTTTATATAACTTTGCCAATCCCTTCCATTGTTCCTTCTTGATAACTGGCCTGACTTATCTGTACACTGATATACCTAGACGTCCTAGGAATTTTTTTGCATCTGTTGCTACCCTGCCCTAGGAGTCTATAGATTTTCACTACCCAGGGGGTCCTTGTTATTCTCAGTAGTTTGTCTCCCCTCCTACCGTGGGTATGGAGGAGAGGGCTGCTTACAGCGTGGTGGTGACGAGGGCGGCCAAGGCCTTGGTTCTTAAGCTCCCCGTCGCGGCCGTGAGAACTAACCTCCTCACCGAGGTCCTTAAACCGCAGGCAAGCTCTTCGGAGCCTCTACTGCCATTTGAGACCCTTTCTGATGTTCTGTTGGGCACTTGGTCCAGGCCCGCTACAGGTCCGCCTGTAGATCGGAACATGGCCAGGCGCCAACGCCCGGCTACGGGCGACCCTAGCTTCCTGTCCACCCACCCCACCCCGAGAGCCTGGTTATCGAGGCCTCTAACTCCCAGACCGCATTCCCGACTGCTCCACCTGATCGGGAATCCAAAAGGTATGAACAGTTCGGTAAGAAGCTGTTCTCCTCACTTAGTTTGGGGTTGCGGTCAGTCAACACTGCTTGCCTTTTGGGCCGTTATACCCACTCTCTGTGGGACACGGTCGTGGACGTGCTCCCAGCTTGCCCGGAGAAGGCCCGGGTCAAACTCGCTCAGGCCCTTGTGGAAGGGCGGGATGCAGCACGGTACTCTATCCGATGTGGGCTGGATACCACGGACTTGCTAGGCAGGGCGATTTTCACGACGGTGGCGGTTCGCCGCCACGCCTGGCTGAGGTCCACCAACTTTTCGGCTGATGTCCAGAATTCCCTCATGGACATGCCGTTTGATGGCCGTCGCCTCTTTGTCGACAAGGCAGACAGTGCGCTTGAGCATTTCAAGGACTCCAGGGCTACGGCCAAGTCCTTGGGCCGGTCGGGCCAGCGCCAGCAAACTTCTGCCTTTCGCTCCTTTCGTGGCCAAGGAAGGGCTCTCCCTCACGTCCTGCCAGCCACAGGCCGCAGACTAACATCCAGCTCGGCGGCGGACGTGGTAAACGCCGTGGCGGTGCCAGGGGACAGCGGCGAGGCCAGTCCACATCCACCTCCGCAGCATCCGCCTCAAAGCCTCCCTAGTCCGAGCTTTCAGGCCTATTTGACGCCAGTGGGGGGCAGGGTTCACCATTATCACCTCCACAGGCGCTCCATCACTTCGGACAGGTGGGTGCTGCAAATCATCTAAAGGGTCTACTCCCTCCCCTTCGAGGCGACCCCTCCAGCCATGCCACCGCAGTACCATCGCTTGTCAGGGGATCATTTGCAACTTCTGCAAGAGGAAGTTACGGCTGTCTTGGCCAAGAGGGCCATCGAGCGCGTTCCTGGGCTAGAAGTAGGGTTTGGTTGTTACTACCACTACTTTCTGGTTCCCAAGAAGGGCAAAGGGGGGCCTACGCCCTATCTTGGACCTACGGAACGTTAACGGCTTCCTCCGGAAGGAGAAGTTCAAGATGCTGACTTTGGCTCAGGTCTTAGCTGCCCTAGACCCAGAAGACTGGATGGTAGCGTTGGACTTGCAGGACGCATATTTTCACATCCTCATCCTTCCGACGCACCGGTGTTCCCTGCGGTTCACGGTAGGCCACGAGCACTTCCAGTTTACCATACTCACCTTCAGCCTTACGAGCGCCCCTTGGGTGTTCACAAACGTGATGGCGGTGGTCGCAGCTCATCTGCGCAGATTATGGGTGTCCGTCTTCCCCTATCTCGACAACTGGTTGTTGAAGACGGGCTTGCCCCAGACAGTCGTCCGCCATCTCCTGACTACGGCCGACCTCCTGCACCTGCTGGTGTTCTCCATCAATGTGCCGAAGTCACACCTGTGTCCCTCTCAGAAGCTCCTCTTCATCGGAGCTGTTATGGACTCGGCCCAGTTTCGGGCTTATCCTCCCGAGCAGCGGGTTCGGGATTTTCAGGCTCTGATTCCGTTCTTTCAGCCTTTATCTTGAGTCTCGGTCAGGTTGACGCTGCGGCTTCTGGGGCTGATAGCCTCCTGCATCCTTCTGGTGCATCACACCAGGTGGCGGATGCGGGCTCTGCAGTGGGACCTGAAGCTTTAGTGGGCCCAGTATCAGGGCAACCTGCACGACCACGTCCTGATCTCGGAGGGCACTGCTCGAAAGTTGCAGTTGTGGTTCACGGACGGCGATTGGGTCAGCGTCAGATCCCTCTCCCTACCCCAACCGGAGCACGTAGTAGTGACAGATGTGTCTCTCCTGGGCTGGGGGGGCCACATGGGAGAGGCGAAGATCAGTGTCCTCTGGTCTCCGGCGGAGTCCCGGCTCCATATCAACCTTCTGGAGCTGTGGGCGATCCGACTTGCACTGACGGCATTCCTTTCCTCTGTCCGGGGGAGTGTAGTGCAGGTGTTCACGAACAACACCACCGCCATGTGGTACTGCAACAAACGGGGCAGGGTGGGGTCGTGGACCCTATGTCAGGAGGCTCTGAGCCTCAGGCAATGGCTGGAACACCACAGCTTCACCCTGGTCGTTCAACACCTGGCAGGTTCTCTGAACGCCAGGGCGGACAAACTCAGCCGCCGGTGCATGATGGATCACAAATGGCGTCTGAGCTCGGACGTGGTGGAAGGCCTCTTTCAGCGATGGGGAGAGACTTGGTTAGATCTATTATCCACCGAAGAGAACGCGCAATGTCATCAGTTCTGAGCCTTGGAATTTCCAAGGCAGTACTCGCTCGGAGACGCTTTTCATCGCGAGTGGAGCTGCGGTCTATTGTACGCCTTTTGGCCTATACCACTAATGCCCAGAGTGCTGAAGAAGATCAGGCGCGACCGGGCCCAAGTCATCCTTGTGGCTCCGGACTGGGCACGAAGATACTGGTATCCCGAGCTACTCAGCATGTCAGTCGATCCCCCGATTCGTCTGCCTCTTCAGGAGGACCTTCTGTCGCAGCAGCGGAGGGGTCCTCCACCCGAACCTGTCCAGCCTCCACCTCCATGTGTGGAGATTGAGTGGTGGCAGTTGAGACCATTTGACTTGCATCCTGAAGTCTGTGATGTCGTTCTGGCAGCCAGGCGTCCTTCCACAAAAACGGTATACGCCTGCAGGTGGAACAAATTTGTGGGATGGTGCACAGCAAAGGCTATCGATCCACTCTGCTTTTTCAGAGGTTCTCCTGTTTCTCCTTTCTCTTGCCCAGCAGGGTTCTTCTCTGGGCACTGTCAAATGCTACCTCTCTGCCATTTCAGCCTTCTTAAGGCTTCCTGATCAGCCTTCTCTTTTCAAGTCCCCTGTTGTAAATAGATTCTTAAAGCATCACTCACACGTTTCCTCCTGTTCCTTTTGTGATGCCTCAGTTGGACTTGAATCTTGTTCTGACTTATCTGATTTGCGCTCCCTCTGAGCCACTTCACAATTGTCCTCTCCATCTTCTTACTCTTAAGACTGCATTCCTGCTTGCCATCACCTCTGCCAGGAGGGTGTGTGAGCTCCAGGCTATATCTTCTAAGCCTCCTTTCCTTTCTGTCCATCCGGACAAAGTTGTCTTGAGAACACGTACCTCTTTCCTGCCCAAAGCAGTCACAGCCTTCCACATCTGGCAGTCCATCACCTTGCCTACCTTCTTTCCGCCTCCGCATCCCTTGAAAGAGGAAGAGAGGCTCCACCATCTGGACCCAAAACGTGCGGTCTTACTCTATCTGGACCGCACTTGCCAGTTCCGGGTGGATGACCAGCTCTTTGTTGGTTACGTGGGCACTAAGAAGGGATGGGCGGTGCACAAACAAACCATTTCTCAATGGGTCGTTTTGTGCATCAAGGCTTGTTATTCACTGGCTAAGAAGGAGCCTCCTGTGGGGCTGCGTGCCCATTCCACTTGGGCCACGGCGAGTACTACTGCCCTGGGTCAGGGAGTCCCCTTGCAAGACATCTGTCAGGCAGCTACGTGGGCCTCGCTGCACATGCTCGCTAGACACTACTTCCTGGACAGCCAAGTCCGGAGGGATGGCATTTTCGGCCATTCTGTTCTCCAGGACTTTCTGGTGTGATCATTGGTTCGCAGACGCACCACAGGGGTTGGTATTTCTGGGGTATCTATTTTAAGGTAAGGATGCTAACACTAACCTGTTTCTTTCAGATGCATAAGTTACTTACCTTTGGTAACAATATATCTGTAAGAAACAGTAGTTAGTGTTAGATTCCTTACCGCCCCATCCATCCTCCCTGTTCTGCGAACCAATATCTAGGGTTAAGGTATTCCCTTTGAGGGTCCTAGTTTCATGGCACCAGTGTTGGTTTTTATCATTGCTCAGCATTTCTGGCGCGGAAAAGCTGTGTATGTGAACTGACGTCAGCGCGCGAGGGCGGCGTCTAAGAACTCCGACGTCATCCCGGCGCCGACGACGGACGCAGAGCCGCAGACGACGCATACCGACGCGCAGGGGTACTGCTACGCAAAACTTTCCGGATCCAGTCTGACGCCTGGGGATATTCTAAGGTAAGGAATCTAACACTAGCTACTATTTCTTACAGATGTATTGTTACCGAAGGTAAGTAACTTGTGTATTAATGCGACAAGATGAATGATGCTTTCACCTTCGAGTCTGAGACAGATGCAAGGAAGTGTGTATGAGAGTGGCATGATTTTTTTTAAAGAACACAGCGAAACAGAAAGTGAACGGGGAAAAAGATGAAATGAGGTACTGAACCTGTGGATTGGAGGAAGAATAACGAAAGAGGCGAATAAAGCGAGGAGTGACAAAGAGGAAAAGGGGAAGGGTGGGAGTGGGAGTGGAGACAGCGAGAGTAAATATGGCATAAAAGAAAGAAAAGTAGCAACAAAGAAAGATAAATACATGAAGGATATTGGAAAGAAAGATCCATAGAAACATATACAGATACAATACATGTGAAAGAAATTACACGACTTAAATGAAAAGCAAACTAAGGGCTAGATGGAAAGAAAGAACGGGAGGGCGACAGATAGGAAGAAACAGATGCAAAGAGCTGCCTTTAGCATTTTATGGCGGGGGTTTTGTGTCGGCCCCCGTCAGTTCCTGCTCACGCTTGGGCAATGTCCCAGACTGAGGTGTGAAGTCCCCGGCAGGATGAAAGGAAAGGCCGGGGGTGGCGAGCATGAGGCCTTTGTCTCCGGAGCCCGCCTCGGATACCGGGCAGCCTCAGTCTCTTGGGGTTGAGGAGGGTGGGGGCCCCTCTGAGGACAAGAAGTAGAACCTGCCCGGCCGGGGAGGGGCGTGGGGGTGCACAGACAATGCCAGTGATTAAGGAGATGTCGCGCAGAAGCACCACCACAGCCTAGACGGTGGTCTGTGTCACAGGTGTGACGCATTCATCTGAAAGCGCTTAGTTTGTTAACTATTACGTCGAATCCTTCAAAAGGCGAGATTTAGCATTTGATCTACGAGCAAAAATCAACCGAATTCGAGCAATCCTCAAACAGTGATTTCATTGTAGCTTCTAAAATGCGGACAAAATCAGTTTTAGATCGCTTCATCTGCGCCAACCTTAATGCTGTTGACAACAGCACACTGAAGACATGCATGTAAAACGATGCCATGACTGTTGGGCTTTCACCTGTGTGCATTTAAGGTGGGGTATAGTTCAATTCACATAATGAGAACTCGAGACTAGAACTAAAAGTATACAACGTACATCCTGCTGACAACTTACTCCCCGCTCAATGCATTCTATAAGCATATATACTTTGTCAAATACAACCTGCGGGAAATACCACCTATGCCATTAAGATTATTGCATTATGCTCCATACAATGTCAGTAATGTGACCAAACTCAAACAATTTAACTGAAATAGGCCATGATACACCATACAAGAAATGTAGTCTTCATAACCCACAGACCTAACAACCCAGCCACTCTCCCCACTCAACTTCTTATGCACTGAAAGCGATCGCTTTCGCAATCACAACAAAAAAAACACGCCTGCGAGTGGGGCGCGCCACTGCGAAGCATATGTTTTCAATTATCGCGTCCGTGACTGGGCACGATAATTGAAAACATATGTGCTTTGGTGCGCGAAACAGACACCAATAGGCCATGAGTGGAGCTATGCGCCCGCCTCTGGCCTATTTGTGTCTACTTTACAAAACAGCAAGCAGTGAAAGGCCAATAGAAGGCCGCAAACGGAAAATCACACGCACAAGCGTGTGGAATTTCCAGGTCTATTTGCAAAACCCGGACAAAGGGACTCTTGCTGCGCAGCACTGCTGCGCAGTGCAACGCAGGGCGCGAGCCCTAAAAAGGCTTTGTCAATGTGGTACAGTTAATAGGCACACTTTCGTATGAAAAAAACAAACACACACTCCCCAAAATTCAACTGTTTTTGAGACAAAAATGTGCTTATTATCAGTACGTAAGAGCTGATCTTTTGAAGAAACATGACTGAATTTACAAAATACATTTAAAGCTGACATATGAAGTTGATGAAAGGTATTACTAATATTATAACCTGGGTGCTGGGCCACTGCAGGTATGGCTTTTATGTATTACCTATGTGACATTCTACATTGACATTCTAGAGATGAACAGCACTACCTGCACCAACGTACTTGAACTACTACTACTAATATTCAAGTGAACTGCCTTTACCATAATGCAAAGGGGCGAACTGTGCTGGGATGTGAGTTGGTGTGCTCCCATCCCCCTTCTGTTTAAAAAGGCGCCCTTGAGCCAGTGAGCTGACGAGCTTTTGGATATGCGCCCGTGAGAAGGAATGAGACCCGAGAGGACTGTTGCAGCATTCTTAGCCACCCCTGATAAAGGTTTTTTTTAATATCTACTGAAGATGGATAAAATCCAGAAACACGTGGCTAGATATTTACAGCACTATCTGCACCAAATCTGGTGAAAACCTGCAGCTAATGCCCAAGTAAGCGCAAGCATACTTCATTTTCTATAATGCTTAAGGGCGAACTGTGATGTGATGTGAGGCAGGGTGCTCCCATCCCCCTTCTGTTACAGGGACATTATAGTTAGGGATTTGTTTTTAAAAACCTTAGAAATCCACAGAAAAAAACAATGGTTACAGGGACGGGGATCAGTGATGTAACTGACCATGTCATGACTGATGTAATATGTGAGGCCATAAGCAGTGCATTGCCGGGCGTACGCTATAGTTAGCTCAGGCAACTAGAACTGCTGAATTTCTATGGTTTTGTAAGAGTGAACTCTGAACCGAACTATAACGTCCATGTAACTTTTGTTTTTCCCCATGGAATTTTTAAGGTTTTTTCAGATTCTATATCCTAACTATTAACGCCCCTGTAACCTTTGGTTTTTTCAATGAATATATATATATATATATATATTACCTACTGGCGGTCGCCAGTAGTTAGTTATAGTTAGGACCTAGTTTCTATAGGAAATCCGCAACATTCTATTTGGAATAACTTTGGCGCCGGTGGACGAATCTTCGCGAAATTCCCATCAAGCGGGGGCTGAGAAAAAAGGGGGTCCCAAAACGTGTTTTCCCTATGCAATTTTACATAGGGACCTCTAGACACGGCTACAGCCCGAACTGCTGAACGGAAGTACATCAAATTTGGCAAAAAGGTAGAGTTTAGTTCGTAGATTGTGCTTTTTGTTAAATGGTGTAAATCCGTTCAGTAGTTCCTGAGAAAATCAAAAGTAAAATCATAGATATATTTGCGAAGTTGTACCGTACGAGTACTGAGGTTCCGTGACAATTGTAAGTGGTGTTTTCGACTCGCACGAATATAGTCGAGTCTGGTATCTACGAACCGCAAATGACGAGTTTAGTAAGTGTGCGCAGTTTCGCTGTGCTAACTTAAACCGTTCGTTTGCTACATGGGTTTTTCATCTGTACCCACGGGTTCCATCTTAGATACGGCATCCATTTTGTCTCTTGCCCTCAAGTAGCCAGCGAACGGACGTTGTCCGCTTCGCGACCCTGGGACTCCCAAGATATTTGCGAAAGACACATGTCCTTTGTAAGTGTCTTTATGATGAGGGGGATGATACTGTAAGGCAGATGGCCCCGCTCGAGGCTCATCTCGCCGTGCCGGTTTATTGTCTCAGCCGTGCATCTCATTAGGCACGTCCCTTTGATGCCTGTAGCTCGTGTTTCTCGATACCGCCCCTTTTACACCCTTTCCAATCTCCCCACTGTTTCCATATTCCTCTGCACCTGTCCTTGTTCCTTTTTCGATCCGTTTTACTGCTGATTGGAATGTACTAATGGTGGGAAGATGGGTTTTTACAGTTGGGAACCGCCAAATGTTTCCGCACTTATGTTCCGGACCTTATGAGTATCAAAGTGACCAAAGCGACCCCTCTCGGGGATAATTGTGGGAACCGGGTTGTAAACCTTTGTCTGCTGTGCAAACCTATGGGAAAATCGTGTATAAAAGGAGCGATCCACAGAACCAATTTGAAGCAGTCTCCCTGAACTACACTCGTTGTACTTCCGTGATTTCTGTGTTTCCCTGCAGCAAATAAACCTTGAATCTTTGACGCCGAAGGAAGTGTCCCGTGTCTCTGTCATTCGTATGCCGGAGCAGGTTACCCACGAAGGTTTCAGGTGTTGTCCCCTGGCACCGCTGGGTCTTAAAGAACCCAGTCCTTCAGCTGGCGCCCAACGTGGGGCTGCATCAGTGGTACCGGTCCAAGCCCGACGATCGTGAGGAACTTCGTGTGAAATCTCCGAGGGAAGGTGCACTCCGCTTCATCGATCCTGTTGTCGAAACAAGTGGCCCGAAGACTTTTCCCGCGAAGATTCCCGCCTCCTGACGGCTGCGACGGACTGCTGCCCTGACTGTAGACCTGTTTTGGCGCCTGGCGTAGACCTTGGTAGAGCGAGACGACTGACGGGCCTTCCTGGTGACGCCATCGATCTTTGAGTTAAGTATTTGTGGGTCGCTCCCAGAGTTCTTGGTTGTGGTTGCTTAGTTGTTGCATGGTTCCATTGCATTTGTAGTTCTTGGTACTTTGTTGTGTTGTTTGACGACTGCAGCCGCCAAAAACCGAGGGTTTTTGCTTTTTGCTGGGACTTGGTAAATCCCGTAACCCTTGAAGTTTGTGAAACTCGGCTAGTGTGCAAGATGCCTGGTCGTAGTACTTTGTTTAGTTGTTTCAGACGTTGTGGTGCAGATTCCCGACTGGAGGACTCGTGTCCGATACCTCCGGTTGGAACTCCGACTTATGAACTGTACAGCAAACATGGGCTAGGCCCGATTACTTTTAATGATTATTGGATTCGCTATACTAAGAAGGACGGTGTCCTTAGTTGGCCACCTCATGGTAGCTTTGAGACCCCAATCTTAGATAACCTAGAGGCTAAACTGTTCGAGAAAAAGTCAAGGCCGGCCATGTTTGATGCCTTTCGGTTGTGGCGTAAAGAAGCCCGACAGAAAGAAATCAGACAGGCTAAACGAAATCAGAGAGATGGTGTTGCTACCATTGTAAAGAAAGCAGAGCAATTTCAGCGGGATAAGGAGGTTAAGGAAAAGGAAGTGTTTGATAGACTACAGCGCATGACTATAGATAAATGCTATCCTGCTTTGCCTACGGAGTCGGAAAAGAAGGAAGAAGCAGTTGAGGATCCTTTAATGTCCTATCTTATGAAGTCGCCACCTCCGTATGTACAGGGTACCGCGGCTCCTGCGGTTCCCCCTGTACCTATTCTTCCACCTATTCTTCCTCCACCTGTTCCTCAACCTGCACCCGTTCTTCCGACGGTTCCTACTCCTTTGCCTGTTGCTATCCCTACTGCTCCTCCACTTCCACATACTCCTGCTCCCGCTACTGCTCCTGCTTTGTTAACTCCTGCTGTTGCCTCTGTCTCTACTCCTTCGCTTGTTAGTTCTGTGTCCTATACTTCTCCCTCTACTCGTAGTCGTACTTCTCCTCTTGCGGCTAGCTTCTTTCATTCTCTCGGACCTGTTATTGGGTCCGCTGGTTCAGATGGTCCTCAAAGACGTAGTCAGCTTCCTGGTAACAGGGAACGCGCTTCGCTATATAATATGGCGATGGGTTGGATGACGCATCCCCTTAGAAATCCACCACGTATTGTGCTTGACACGTTTTGTCAATTCAATATTCCAACCCAAAGATTCGTGTTCGTAGAAATGTGTAAGGTTCTTCGTGATCAGATATCGGCCGATGCACCTGACGAGGTGCTGACCGCTTTGTCTGATTTGCAACTTCAGTTCTCGACTGGACTGATAGTGGATACCAATGTTCGACGTGCTGTTGAACGGTTGCTATCTTTCCGTCCCACTCCTATACCTCAAGCCCTCTTTGTTGAAGATGTTGAAAGACAGCCAGATGAGTCTGGCCAATTTCCTATGCGTGAAGTTCCACCAGTATGGATGCCAGGTAATCCTAACACTGCTCCGCCGATCTTGCCGTTCTTTCAGAGAGTATGGATACATCTCCCATGGAAACGCTCAGAAGTGTTGCAGGTGAAGCAATCTTTGCCTGACCCTCGCAAAAATCCTACCGGGTATTACAAGGAATTATCGCAGCTCGTAGATGCTACTGTAATGAATCTTGCTGATATTGACATGCTGTTTGGCAATGTTGTACCGCAACCGGTATGGGCTAAGATTCGTCAGGAAAATCACGCAAACGAATTAGGTGGTGATTGGGCTGCCATTGTAGCGGCGGATGGTCGACAAATTGGTGGTTCTAAACCCGAGCAGTTGATTACGGCTCTTCCCCAGAGAATAATTACGCTTATGAAAACTCTTATGCCAGCTATGAGAGTGAATTGGGATAAATTGTCAGCTTGTAGACAGAAGAAGGACGAGAGTGTCTCCGACTTCTTTACGAGATTCGAGGAGGCATTCATCGACCATAGTGGTCAGGATATGGGTACTGAGGGTGGTCAGCGGTTGTTCGTAGACAAATTTGTTTCAAACTTATTGCCCGATTTGAGCAATAAATTGAAAAATTCAGAAAGTGCGTGGGCCGTTTCTACCTCGGCTCAAATATTGGCTACGGCACAGTATTATGAGAATAGAGAGAAAGAAGAGAACGACCGTGCTGATAAAAAGACGAAAGAACTCAAAACTAAAGTGTTGTTACAGCAGGCCTATCCTCCACGTTCGAATCAGAATGCTTCGCAACAAAATAGATCGCAGCCGCAATCGAATCGATCACAATCTCGTAATGACTCCTCTTCCCAAAGATCTTCGTTAGGGTACAATCAATGTGCCTATTGTAGGCAGGAGGGTCATATCAAATTCAATTGTCCTGTTCTAAACGATCGCAATAGCGGTAATTCATCTAGAGGAGGTCGTGGTGGTTCGCAGCAGGCACCACGTGGTAGAGGTCGTGGTGCTCAAAATGATCGCTCAGATAACTCATCAAATTCTGATAATTGTTTTGATCAACGTGGATCATCGCAAGGACGATCTGCGCAGTACAATGTAGACGATTATTACGTCGATCAGGGAACTGACGACAGTAATTACTAGGACAGCCATAGACAAGGAGAGGGAGTGGTATCAGTTCCGGTTGATCAGAGAGGGCCTTACGTCGCAGTTGCTACATCGGGCGTCGTTGAGCCTTTTCTGTTGGACACTGGTGCAGCGAAAAGTTCCATAAAGCATTCGAAACTCCCTGGCGCACCTTTGTCTGGGTTAACAAACGTTTCCGTTGGATTCTCTGGCGCCCCCGTTAGCAATCCAGTTTCGCGCCCTCTGCCCCTTACAATTGGGCCTCGTGAGCTGCAAGCTCCGTTGATTTTGACCACGGGTTGTGGTGAAAATCTTTTGGGTCTGGATTTGCTTAAACGTTTGTATGCAACTCTGTATTGTTCCCCTGCGGGTGTAAAGCTTACGTTGGGAGAGAGGGTTGTCTCTCCTATGTACTTGTCTCTCGATAAGCTTCCACCGGAATTGAGTTCTCTTCCTGCATCTTTGTGGGCAACAGGTCCCAACGACGTGGGCCTGCTTGACATCTCCCCTTATGTTGTTCAGTTGAAATCTAATGTGCGGTTGCCACGTATTCCCCAGTATCGTATCTCTCTTGATGGTGAACGAGCATTGTTAGCGATCATCTATGATTTGATCGAGAAAGACGTTATTGAGGAAACACGGGGAAACGTGTGCAACAGCCCTGTACTGCCCATTCTAAAACGTACTGATCCTTCGAAACCACCTGTTTATCGTTTTGTTATCGATTTACGGGAGGTGAATAAAATTGTGATTCCTCAGTTCCCCGTTGTGCCTGACATCACGGCACTACTGACTCTGATTCCAGCTTCTGCATCTTGGTTTTCGGTGATTGATTTGAAGAATGCGTTCTTCAGCATTCCCATTGCAGAAGAGAGCAGAGACCTTTTTGGTTTCTCTCTTGGTGGACGCAGCTTCCGGTTCAAACGCGCTCCTCAGGGCTACTGTGTGAGTCCATCGATTTACAGTCAAGCCTTGAAGGGTCAACTGGATGCGTTTTCATTGCCGGCTGGTGCGGCCTTAATCCAATATGTCGACGACTTATTGGTAGCTGCAGATACTCAGGACATTTGCAAAATTGCTACGGTATCGCTGCTGCAACATCTCTGCGAGTTAAATCACAAGGTGTCACCTTCTAAACTCCAATATTGTTGTCAAGAAGTAACCTATCTAGGTCACTTATTGTCAAAGGAGGGAAGGCGGTTGACCCCAGAGAGAATTGCAGCAATCACGCGAATGGCTGTGCCAACAACCCAAAGAGATGTGCGTGCCTTTCTAGGTATCACGTCGTACTGCAGGCAATGGATTCCAAATTTTTCATTGCTGGCGAAACCATTGGTAGCTCTTACGTGCAAGGATGTTTCAACTCCTTTACCATGGACGGAAGAATGTCAGAAAAGTTTTTCTGAATTGCGTGATTCATTGTGTTCGGCTCCTGTGTTAGGTACTCCTGATTACAGCAAGCCGTTTACATTATATGTTCACGAGAGGGAAGGTTGTGCGTTGAGTGTCTTAACGCAACCTTTCGGTGGTAAGCAACGTCCATGTGCATATTTTTCCTCGACCTTGGACCCGGTAGCTAGAGCATTGCCGAGTTGTTTGAGAGCAACAGCGGCAGCTGCGGTGTCCATCCGACAATCAGCAGGATTGGTCATGGATAATATGCTTACGGTGATGGTTCCGCATGCAGTCGACACTCTTTTAAATCGTACGAAAACCCAGCACCTGACGAGTGCGAGATTGTCTGGGTACGAGTTGACGTTGCTGGCAAGCCACATTCAGATAAAACGTTGTAATGTCCTGAATCCGGCGACTTTGTTACCAATTAGCTCAGAGTCAGATGAAATAACAGAACACGACTGTTATTTGAGGACAGAGGAAGAAACAAAAGGTCGAGTGGACCTTAAAAACACTCCTTTGGAAGACACAGATGGAACGCTGTATGTGGATGGTTCATGTTTTAAATTACCGAATGGCGATGTGACTACTGCATATGCTGTTGTAACGTTGAATACTGTTGTTGAGACTGCACGATTAAATCAGAATTCTGCCCAAGCTGCAGAACTGATCGCTCTCACTAGAGCGTGTGTGTTAGCGAAAGGGAAACGTGTGAATGTGTTTACCGACAGCCAATATGCTTTTGGCGTCGCACATAGCTTTGGACGATTGTGGAGAGAGAGAGGTTTTCTGACATCGCATGGTACGAAGATTCAGCATAGTCAGCTTGTGAATGATCTTTTGGATGCACTTACGTTGCCTAAGCAAGTAGCGATTGTTAAATGTAGTGCGCATCGTAAGGTGACGGATGATGTTGGTCGTGGTAATGCGTTTGCGGATGAGACTGCTAAGGAGACTGCCCGGAACCTTAGCACTCGAATGTATGTGACGAGTTCGGTTAGGTGGCCTACAGAATCGAGTATGTGTGAAGACACTATTGAGAGTGTGAAAGCAATTCAGAATGAGGCCACCGAGACTGAAAAGATGAAGTGGGAAGAAAGTACGGGAAAGTTGGATGCGAATGGTTGTTGGATTGACTTATCGGATCAGAAAAGATGGATGTTGCCTGATGCATATGTGCTGGCTGTTGTGACAATGGCACATGGGTTAGCACATATTAGCGCGAAAGGTATTTGCAAGTTGTTGTCTCCTGTGTGGAAGAATGATGGTATCACGAAATGTGCTGAACGATTGGTTAAGAATTGTATGGTATGTATGTTGTACAATCCTGGCAAGGGAACCCCAACTCCTCCTGGTAGTTTTGCTCCCCCTTCATGTCCCTTTGAGGTGATCCAATTAGACTTCATCCATATGGAGCGATGCAATAACCTGAAATACGTTTTAGTTGTGGTTTGCGCGTTCTCCCGATAGATCGAAGCCTACCCTCTTAAGGACAACACTGCTTTGCCAACTGCGAAAATCCTACTGAAGGAATACTTTCCTCGGTATGGAATGCCTCGAATTGTATGGTCGGATAACGGAAGTGAGTTTGTGGGGAGTGTGATGAAGAGTGTGTGTAAGGGCCTTGGAATTAATCAAAAATTCCATAGCGCCAATCATCCCCAGTCAGCTGGTTTGGTTGAGGGGTACAACGGCTCCCTTAAACTGAAGCTGGCGAAGATTCAGGCTACGACTGGTCTCTCGTGGCCTGACGCTTTACCCTTAGCATTACTGTTAACCAGGGCAACTGTACACTCCCGAGTAGGGCTCAGTCCCTATGAAATAGTGTTCGGTCGTCCTGCAAATGTTTGGGGGTCCCTAGGCCGGGTGTGTTCTGTGATCTTGAGTATCCAATGTTGATCGATTATCTTCATGACTTGACTGCTAAACTGAGGTTAATTCACCAACAGGTTTACGAAGCATTGCCGACGCAGACGGAGGGTCCAGGCCACCAGCTCCAGCCCGGAGACTGGGTGGTGACGCGCAATTTTTCGCGCAAGAAGAATTTGGAGCCAAGATTCACTGGACCCTTCCAGGTCCTCCTTGCCACGAGAACTGCTGTTCGTCTAGAGGGGCGGAAAAATTGGGTGCATGCCACCCATACCAAAAAAGTCCCTATTCCGTTGCCGGCAGACTCGTGGGTGAGGAGAGGCATTGCATCAACTGAAACCGAAGGATTGCCGGCGTTTGTACCTTTCAGCGACGCACAACCTGTCGGAGAATCCTCAGTGCAGCAGAAAGACACTGTTGAACATTTGTCATCAAAAGACTCAAGACCAGAACATTCAACTGATCAACATAACGCTGTCTCTTCAACGGATCCTTTGTTTGACGAACAGACACGTCCTGGGAAAACCCGATACTTTTTGCGATCCAGCACTAAAGACTAATAAAAGATCCTGTTCTGTCCCTTGACTAATTGGCTGTAAACTGTCTGTCAACACTCCAAACCAGGAAGTGGTGTCAGCCATCTTGTGCCCTGGTAGAACCGAGGCACAAGTAAATTGAAACACAAGTGCGCAAAAGGTGCAGGGTAGAAACACCCTGACCCCCTAGGCCAGAGAGGTGTAAAAAGGGGCGTGGCCTCAGAACACCTCTCTGCAACGCAGCCCCCTGGCGCATACTGGAGGTTCCTGGTGGGCTAGTTGGCCTCCAGGGACCCCCAGTATGCAAGGGGAATTAGTTCCCCTCTGCAAATGTCCCAGGAGGCTGCATTGCGGAGAGGTGTAAAAAGGGCGTGGCCTCATTACACCTCTCTGCAACATAGCCCCCTAGTGCATACTGGAGGTTCCTGGTGGGCTAGTTGGCCCCCAGGGACCCCCAGTATGTAAGGGGAATTAGTTCCCCCTCTGCAAACGCACCAGGGGGCTGTGTTGCAGAGATGTGTAAAGAGGCCACACCCCTTTTTACACCTCTCTGCAACGCAGACCCCTGGCGCATACTGGAGGTTCCTGGTGGGCTAGTTGGACCCCAGGGACCCCCAGTATTCAAGGGAACTTAATCCCCCCAACTTAGAACGCGCCACGGGTGCGTTTGCACAGTGGTGAAGGTAGGGGGTGGGGCTGAGGTGATGTGTGTGCAAACACGCCCTGTGGCGCGTTTTAAGTTGGGGGAAAATGGCTAGTTGGCCCACAGGGGACCTCAGAAATGAAGACTAATAAATTCCCCAACTTAAAACGCGCCACAGGGTGTTTGCACACATGTCACCTCAGGCACCGCCCCTTTCCTTCAGCATTGTGCAAATATTCCTCTAAAATCAGCCGAACTATGAATTCCAATTTACTCACCTGTATCAGGAGTGACCTCAGTGCTGCAACTTTAAGCACAGTACTGATCCTGAAAAGTAATTTTAATTGTACTTAACCAGTTACTTGAATTTCCTTCCATAGGAATCCATTGTGTCGTTTTCACCAGAAAGTTTCTAAGTGTGGCGTTTTATACCTTTAAAAAATTCCTCTAAAATCAACCGAACTACAAATTTCAATTTAATTACCTGTTATAAGGAGAGAACCCAGTGCTGGATCTTTTAGCACAACACTGACCCTGAAAAGTAATTTTAACTGTGCTTACCAGTAACTTGTATTTCCTTCCATAGGAATCAATTGTGTGGTTTTCAGCAGAAAAGTTTCTAAGTGTGGCGTTTTAGAACTGAAAAAAAATTCCTCGAAAATCAGCCGAAGTACGAATTCCGATTTACTCCTGTTATCAGGAGAGACCTCAGTGCTGCATATTTCAGCCCACTACTGATCCTGAAAAGTAATTTTAACCGTACTTAACAGTAACTTGAATTTCCTTCCATAGGATATCATTGCCTGCTATATAAAATATATATGTTAAAAAATATATAAAAAAATATATATACATTACAATTTCAATTAAAAGAAATGTTGTTATTACTGGAATTGGTATCTCTATTTTTTGAAAACGTTAGTTTCTATTTTTGAATGTGTGTATCAAAGGTTATATTAGGGTGAGAGGAGGTCTGCCACTCTTTCACAAGGATGATGTCATCAGTGATGTCATTTGAGATGTCATGAGTGATGTAATATGTGACGTCATAAGCAGTGCATTGCGGGCGCACAAGTTATAGTTAGCTGAACTAACTATAACGGCGGAATTTTAATGGTTTTGTATACGTGAAATGTCCAGCTAACTATAACATGTGTGAAACCTGTGTTTTTTTCAGTGAATTTGTAAGGTTTTAAAAAAAAAAATTCTCGAAAATCAGCCGAACTATGAATTCCGATTTACTCACCTGTTATCAGGAGAGACCTCAGTGCTGCATCATTCAGCTCACAACTGACCCTGAAAAGTAATTCTAACTATATTTACAGTAACTTGAATTTCCTTCCAAAGGCTAACATTGACTGGTTTCACTTAGAAATTCTTCTAAGTGTGGCGTTTTGGAACTGAAAAAAAATTCCTCGAAAATCAGCCGAAGTACGAATTCCGATTTACTTACCTGTTATCAGGAGAGACCTCAGTGCTGCATCTTTCAGCCCACTACTGATCCTGAAAAGTAATTTTAACCGTACTTAACAGTAACTTGAATTTCCTTTTATAGGATATCATTGCCTGCCAAATAAAATATATATGTAAAAAAATATATATAAAAAATATATATATTACAATTTCAATTTAAAAAAACAAAAAAAAAATATATTAAAAATATGTTGTTATAAATAGTATTGGTATCTCAATTTTTTTGAAAATGTCAGTTTCTATTTTTGAATGTGTGTATCAAAGGTTATATTAGGGTGAGAGGAGGTCTGCCACTATTTCACAAGGATGATGTCATCAGTGATGTCATTTGAGATGTCATCAGGGATGCCATGTGTGATGTCACTGACCATGTCATGAGTGATGTAATATGTGACGTCATCAGCAGTGCATTGCGGGCGCACGAGTTATAGTTAGCTGAACTAACTAGAACAGGGGAATTTCAATGGTTTTGTATGAGTGAAATGTCCAGCTAACTATAACATGTGTGAAACTTATGTTTTTTTCAGTGAATTTGTATGGTTTTTTAAATGCTAAATCCTAACTATAACATAGTTGAAACCTATGGTTTTTTCAGTGAGAATATATATATATATATATATATATATATATTACCTACTGGCGGTCGCCAGTAGGTATATATAGTTAGGATTTTTTCTCTATGGGATTTTTGAAAATTCTATGTCTAATAACTTTGGCGTTTGTGGACGGAATTGGCTGAAATTTTCAGGAAAATGGAACATTTTGTTTCTGAGCAGCCCCTGACAATTTGGGGGGGTTTCATCAAGGGGGGGCCGAGAAAAAAGGGGGGTCCCAAAACGCGTTTTTCCCATGTTAATTTCCATAGGGCGGTTGGCCTCACTTTTAGCTCGAACGGCTGAATGGATTTGCACGAAACTTGGCAAAATTGTAGGGACTGTTAGCCCGATGTGCCTTTGCTAGGTCTCAATATATGTGCTCCAGTGGATTTTGAGTAATTTAGGTTCAAAAAAAGATATATATCTGGGCGGAGCCTAACCACACATCTGATCTGATTGGCTGTCAGCACTTCATCCAAGAAGTGTTGGCAGCCATCTTGGGACCAATATACATGATAGCACCTCATTAAAAAGCATTGTAGTTAATAGAGGGTTTTAGGACTTTAGTTACATTATAAATCATTTGTTGATGGTACCATACTCGTTTTAGGAATTGTGGTGGGTTCTAAGGTGATTTTACCATGTGAAAAAACCTTCTGCTGTGATATCATGAATATTGTTTGAAAGAAAACTAATATCTCATGATTTTCCCACAGTGGTTTGGAAGGGGATCTATAAGCTAAACTGAAAGCATATTTTCTGTAAATTCACATTATCTTTCTCAGTCATGTGAAAATGAAGTCTGACATTCTCAGTAAAACATGTACATCCAACAAGGACAGAGACTGTCAGTTGATTCCTTTGTGTTCTACTGCAGCCTCCTAGAGTGTTCTAAAGAACAACTAGAGCGCTAACAGTCCTACTTATTACAAAGGTATGGCACACCTGAAGCCATCTTGATTGGAATAAAGTGGTAACTCTTAAAACATTTAATTTAAAAAGAAACAAAATGAGGGGGTATATTTTGCCATAGAAAGTATGATTAGTGCTGCAGAATGAAAAATTAGGGCACATTTTGAGTGACTTCTCAAATCCTTTTCTATTTCATTAAAACATTCTGACATGCAGTCTCCCAAAATGGCCACCAGAGACAAAAGAGCCCAAATGTAGCTCAAATATCACCCAGATGTAGCCCAAGTATAGCCCAATGACAGAATGTCCCAGAGTGTTCTAAAGAACAACTAGAGCGCTAACAGTCCTACTTATTACAAAGGTATAGCACACCTGGAGCCATTGTGATGGGAATAAAGTGGTAACTCTTAAAACATTTAATTTAAAAAGGAACAAAATGAGGGGGTATATTATGCAATAGAAGGTATTATTAGTGCTGCAGAAAGAAAAATTAGGGCACATTTTGAGTGACTTCTCAAACCCTCTTCTATTTCATTAAAAAATTCTGACATGCAGTCTCCCAAAATGGCCACCAGAGACAAAAGAGCCCAAATGTAGCCCAAATATCACCCAGATGTAGCCCAAGTATAGCCCAATGACAGAATGTCCCAGAGTGTTCTAAAGAACAACTAGAGCGCTAACAGTCCTACTTATTACAAAGGTATGGCACACCTGAAGCCATCTTGATTGGAATAAAGTGGTAACTCTTAAAACATTTAATTTAAAAAGGAACAAAATGAGGGGGTATATTTTGCCATATGAATTATGATTAGTGCTGCAGAAAGAAAAATTAGGGCACATTTTGAGTGACTTCTCAAACCCTCTTCAATTTCATTAAAAAATTCTGACATACAGTCTCCCAAGATGGCCACCAGAGACAAAAGAGCCTAAATGTAGCCCAAATATCACCCAGATGTACCCCAAGTATAGCCCAATGACAGAATGTCCCAGAATGTTCTAAAGAACAACTAGAGCGCTAACAGTCTTACTTATGACAAAAGTATGGCACACCAGAAGCCATCTTGATTGGAATGAAGTGGTAAGTCTGAAAACACTCAATTTAAAAAGGAACAACATGAGGGGGTTAATTTTGCCATAGAAAGTATGATTAGTGCTTCAGAAAGAAAAATTAGGGATCATTTTGAGTGACTTCTCAAATCCTCTTCCATTTCATAAAAAAAATTCTGACATGCAGACTGAAACATGCACTTTGAATACCAGCAGCAGACGTCCCTGGTGAGCAGTAGCTTTACTACAGTGATCTAATGTGCAACTAGAGTGCTAACATTCAGAATTTATGGCAAATGTGTGACACATCTGAATGCCTTCTTGATGGAACCAAAGTAAACAAGCATTGAAAATGCAATAGATCTCGCCCTCGTTTAAGTTAAAGCCATTCTGTTTGTAATGAGGTGGCTTTTTAGCTTTGCTTTTATTAGTGTTTTTTCAACTTTCATGTAAATAACATGCATCTGTATGCATATAAGTATATGTATGCATGCATTTATGTTTGTATTTATATAGATATACAGATGATATATGTTTATATATGTATGTATATATATATATTCACTGAAAAAACCATAGGCTATAGACCATATATAGTTAGGAATTAGCATTTACAAAACCTTGAAAATTCACTGAAAAAACCATAGGTTATAGACCATATATAGTTAGGAATTAGCATTTACAAAACCTTGAAAATTCACTGAAAAAACCATAGGTTATAGACCATATATAGTTAGGAATTCGCATTTACAAAACCTTATTTTACTCACACAAAACCATTGAAATTCGCATATATAGTTAGTTGCACTAACTATATATCGCGCACCCGCAATCCACTGCTGATGATGTCACATATTACATCATTCATGACATGGTCAGTGACATCACTGATGACATCACTGATGACAACATCCAGTGACTGTATGTTTCTGTAAAGTTAAAATATGTCTTACATATTGAAGAATGAGTGGATGTATAAGTGTCTGGATGAAGGATTTAGTAGGTGCATGACTGACTGTATGAGTGAGTGATTAAATGTGTCTCACTGAGTGCATGGGTTAGTGACTAAACTGTCTTAATTTGTGCATCATTATGTCTGTTGTTCTGTAAACTGTTGCATGTGTTGATAAGTAGCTATATGAGTAACTATATGGGTTATTGATTGGTTGCCCACGTATTTGTATGGGAGACTGAGTGTGTGTGTGGGTGGCTGGGAGGTGTATGACTCTGTGCATAGATGTGTGAGCAGTTGATTCACTAGATGTATGGTTTCAAAAGGGCATGTGGAAACAGCTGTATGGGCGGTTGACTGTGTGCATGAGTGTATTGGTGAGTGAATTGATATCTCAGTGCTACATGTCAAAGTAAGTACATATGTAAAACACAGTACATGTGAGAGTTGACATATATAAATAACTGTGCATAAGAGCCAGTGAATGTGTGAGTGGCTGTATGGATCATTGTGAACTTGTATCAGGGATTGTATAAGAGAGTAAATATGTGTTAGTATATGTTTGAATAAGTAAAGTTTGTATAACTGTATAGTTGAGGAAATGGAGGTGTGATTGATTCTTTGCATGACTGACTAGGTGTGTGAGTAACTCCATGGATGAGTGACAGTCTGTGAGTGTCTGTTTACACTGATTGTATCTAAGGTTATATTAGAGTCTGAAGAGGTTCATCGTATTATCACATGAATGATATCATCAGTGATGTGATCAGTAATGTCAAATGAGATGTCATCAGTGATGTCATCAGTGATGTCATTTGAGATGTCATCAGTGATGTCATTTGAGATGTCATCTGTGATGTCATCAGTGATGTCACTGACCATGTCATGAATGATGTAATATGTGACATCATCAGCAGTGGATTGCGGGTGCGCGATATATAGTTAGTGCAACTAACTATATATGCGAATTTCAATGGTTTTGTGTGAGTAAAATAAGGTTTTGTAAATGCGAATTCCTAACTATATATGGTCTATAACCTATGGTTTTTTCAGTGAATATATATATATATATATAACCTACTGGCGGTAGTTATAGTTAGGATTTTTTTCAATGTTAAATCTCAAAATTCTATTTGGAATAACTTTGGCGCCGGTTGACGAATCTGCTTGAAAATTTCCTCAAAATGGCCTCGTGGCGCCCTGGTCCTTCCCTAAAAGTTTGGGGGGATTTGTGAAGCGGGGGCCGAGATAAAAGTGGGGTCCCAAAACGTGTTTTCCCCATGTTAATTTCCATAGGGCGGTCGACCTCACTTTTAGCCCGAACGGCTGAATGGATTTCCACCAAACTTGGCAAAATTGTAGGGACTGGTAGCCCGATGTGCCTTTGCTATGTCTCAAGATATGTGCTTCAGTGGATTTTGAGTAATTTAGGTTCAAAAAAATATATATATCTATGACAGCGCCCCGGTACGCGCTCCGGGGTGCGCTCCGGGCGCGCCACGTGACTTGCGCGCAGAAAGCTGATTGGTTCTTGGGTGTCTGTAAACATTCGAAACAGTCCGGAGCGGCTGCCATCTTGTGTCTCGGTAGGATCGAGACACAGTAGGTGGCCAAAACAAAGGGGGAAATGACCATAAGGGGGCAGGGTAGACCCCCCCTGATCCCCTAGGTTTGATGTGGGGGCTATAAAAAGGCCTCGTGGGGCAAAAAAAATTATTTTTTTTTTTTTGATTTGCGCAGGGGGAGCGCCCGGTATGCGCACCGGGGAGCGCACCGGGAAGCGCACAACAGAGAAAAAAGAATGCCAGAGTTTAAACATTTTGGGCAATATTTTATAAATGGGAGGTAGTTCTGAAAAGAACTTTTTTTTATTCTTTATGTTTTATATATTTTTTATTTTTTTTATGAACATTTTTTTATTTTTTTGTGCTTTTGAACAATTTTATATTTTTTGGGGGTGCTTCAAAATACTACGCTTTCCGGGGCGCTCACCGGGGCGCGCGCCGGGAGCGCTCCAAGACAAAAAAAAATATTTAAAAAAATATTTGAAAAATTGTAAGGACTGGTAGCCCGATGTGCGTTTGCTATGTCTCAAGATATATGCTCCAGTTTTTAAGAAAATTAACTTTAAAAAAAAATATATTGGCCTACTTTGGGCTTTATATATGTTAGAGCCCAAATGTAGCCCAAATGTAGCCCAATGTAGCCCAAAGATGGCCACCAGAGACAAAAAAATACAAATGTAGCCCAAATATCAGCCAGATGTAGCGCAAGTATAGCCCAATGATAGTATGTACCAGAGTGTTCTAAAGAACAACTAGAGCGCTAACAGTCTTACTTATAAAGTGAGACTTAGTAATTAGCATTAAAAAAACCTTTGAAATTCACTGAAAAAAACATAGGTTTCACACTAGTTATAGTTAGGAATTAGCATTTAAAAAACCTATTAAATTCACTGAAAAAACCATAGGTTTCACACTAGTTATAGTTAGGAATTAGCATTTAAAAAACCTATTAAATTCACTGAAAAAACCATAGGTTTCACACCAGTTATAGTTAACTGGAAATTTTACTGACATAAAACCATTGAAATTCCCACGTTATAGTTAGTTGGACTCACTATAACTTGCGCGTGTAATGCACTGCTGATGACATCACATATTACATCACTCATGACATGGTCAGTGACATCACTCATGACATCACTGATGACACCATCCTTGTGACAGAGTGACTGACCTACTTTCACTGTAAAGTAACCCTTGAAACACATATTAAAAAATAGAAACTAACATTTTCAAAAAAGTGGAGATACCTATACCAGTTAAAACAACCACCATTTATATACACATGCACTCATTCGCCAACAGTTCTATATAGTCAGTCATACATATACTCACTCATCATATGTAGTGAGACACCTATACATCCGTTAACACACCGACAGTCTTCCATAAGTTGCTCACACACATATTCACACATGCAAATAAAATATTGAACATCCATTTTTTGGCATATACAGCTATACACACACTACCACCTTAGTTCTAAGGAAACTTACACATACTTACTCTCTTAAACAATCACTTATAGAAACACATACTTATTTAAACAATAACTCTTTCAATCTCTTACTCTCACATGTACTCACTTATATACACACCAATACTCACATATACTAGATTAAAACATATGAAGTTACTGATAAAGACACTAGTAAGACAGTCATTCACTTACTAACATATACATATACACACTAATTCACCCATACAGTCCGGCACATATGCTGTCTTCAAAACACATACAAACAGTGAGTCAGTCATTGATGCATCTGTGTGCTAAGTAACACCCCCACCAAATCATACAGACATTTATACTGATACTAAAAAAAATCTTATAACCCATAGAAACACACATGTAGCTACTCACCAACCCATGCACCCACTTATACACAAAGTGAAACACTGATACAAACATTAAAATATTGAAACAATACTCGCTAATATATGTATTCACTATGATACACTTAATAAGACAGTTAACCAATCATTTAAAAAAAAAAACATCCATTAAGACACTTATTTAAATATTTATTCTTCCATGGACCTTTACATATACATATATAAAACATGTTTATTTTTCAGAGAGGCACACATTCACTGGATGGTGTCATCAGTGATGTCATGAGTGATGTCACTGACCATGTCATGAGTGATGTAATATGTGATGTCATCGGCAGTGCATTACACGCGCAAGTTATAGTGAGTCCAACTAACTATAACGTGAGAATTTCAATGGTTTTATGTCAGTAAAATTTCCAGTTAACTATAACTGGGGTGAAACCTATGGTTTTTTCAGTGAATTTAATAGGTTTTTTAAATGCTAATTCCTAACTATAACTAGTGTGAAACCTATGGTTTTTCAGTGAATATATATATATATATATAATTCCAAAAAGAGCAGGTCAGCGCACTCTCAGGCAAGGAGACACAGTAAACATCAAACAGTGTCAAGGATGTTTAATCCACACAACGCGTTTCACCACATGCAGTGGCTTGATCACGTGTGCATCATGCACTCAAAACACCACATATGTAAATCAGAGTAACGTGGAAACATAAATGGGACTGAAATGTAATTTGCCATATATATATATATATATATATCCCCAGCAGGATACCAAACAGTATCCCCAAGGGAGAAACGGACACTCCAATCAGGATTTCGCTTTCACAGAATTATTTTATTGCATTAACAAGTGAATCGTGAAGGCCTCAATCTAACGCGTTTTGGCGAACCCAGTCGCCTTGCTCACCAGATAAAAGTGAATGATTCCAAACAGTTATTTGAAACAGATCACCACCAATCAAAATCACAGCTGTCATGTGACCTTTGATAAACATAAATAACAGACCTACAACCCTGGGTTAAATGGTAGCAGACAGATTACGATGTATTAATCCATTTTAAACAATTTAAAAAAATCACATGATATTTGACAATTTATAAACACTCTTGCTTTACATTGTATAATTGCAACATAAATATGTAACTGTATAAATACTTTAAAATAGCAACACCATGTCATAGCCGAAATTAATTACACAATTTAAGGTTGCTATATAAAGGAGATCACATTTCAAACTTCAACACATTATACTCATAATATGTATAAATCACTGCATAATACAGATCATTTGAAATGTTATTTAGATCCTTAAAATCGGCCATCAACTAAGTTGTTTGACATCTATGCAATTATCAAGTAAATGTGTGATATTATTTGTATGTCTGCGATATACCCAGATCGTATTCATGACAGACTAAAGTGCCAAATGTGAAAGTGCTCTAAAATAAAGTGCTCATATATTCCCAGCCGGGAAAGAATAGTTCTCTACCAGAACTGTTTAGATCAAGTGGGACATGGACAGCAGGGAATGTTTATAAATAAGTTCCCGAATTGGTCCCTAGAAATAATTCTAATCTTAACTATTATAGATTCAGAAAGCCGTCTGTATCCTATTATTATCAACAAGTGGACCAATAATCCAGGGTGAAGAAGGAAATTTCATTTATAAATTCCAGTATAACACTGGACTCATAGGTCAAAAGACTCAGAGAAATTTAGATCATATCTGTGCAAATGGCGCCAATAAATAATGTCAAACCATAAATTCATAAAAACAAATTCCTGATCAAACAAATAGATACAGGACACCAGATGGAGACATAAAACTAAACCCAAGATAAATATCTTAGAGTTGCAGTACAAAAATATATTTTTCTTATCTAAAAAAGTGATTAAATTCCCACAAAGAAGTTGCTAATATCGTACCCAATCATAAACTAATGAAGGAGCCAATTTTACTATTTGAAGGGATCATCTTTAGCTTAGAGGTAGTGATGTAAATGCTCACAAATGTTCAGTCCTCTGGGAGCCTTAGTGTCGAGTTCCAAGATATATTTGGTTTCTAGTTGCCTAAGCAACTTCTCCCTGTTGCCTCCTCTTTTATTAGGGGGAATACCATCGATTACAAAGTATTGTAAGACAGTGAGGTTGTTATGTCCTGTCTTAACATGCCTTGCAACCAGATAGGAGGGGTCTTAAGTGTTGTAATATACGTGCATGTACCTGGAGTTAAGTACTCCCCACATATCGGAGACCACATATGCAAGAGAGAATGTACACGGCATAGTCCGTTTTACATGTAAAATGCCCTTGTATCTTCATTAACTCATCAGAAAATACATTCTTGTAAGAAACGGTGTTGCTTCCAAATTTACAGGCTCTGCACGTACTACACTTAAAAAAAAAACCCTCTTAGGTGAAAGCCATACATCTTTATTGTACAATTCAGGACTCGTTTTAACCAGCTCACTTCTCATAGAGCGCGCCTTACGATAAGTAAAATTGGGTTTAGAAGGTAAAACCATATTAAGCACTCCATCAGTTAAAACTATTGGCCATTGAGAATTGATGATCTTCCTTATGACATTGGATTGCCTACTGTAGGTGGAAATGAACCTACATGTAGTATCAGGCGTGTTAGTCCCTGGAACGGTATTGTCAGTTGTTACCGATACAATAGTACCAGCATCACTGATGCAATCCTTCTTTTTCAATAAGGATGATCTTTCTTTAGCATTTGCCTTTTGTATTGCAAGATCTAACTTACGTGTATTGTACCCTCGTTCCAGTAACCTACATTTTGCTTTATCTTGGGACTCTTTTAAGGCCCTATCTGTACTACATGCCCTGTGTATTCGCAAAAACTCGCCATAAGGAAGACTGGCTATAGTGTGGTGCGGGTGGAAACTAGATGCATGGAGTAATGTATTGCCCACCGTGGGCTTCTGATACAAACCAGTTTCTATGTGGCCGTTCTGGACAACAATTTGAATATCAAGAAAATTGGTGGAGACTTTACTAATATTGGAAGTGAAATTGAGGTTTAAATCATTGATGTTTATGACCTCAACAAACCTATTTGCTTCTTGTTCACATCACTTCCACACAATAAAAACGTCATCAATATAACGCCACATATGCATCACATGCAAATCATAAAGTGCCCTGTGCTCTCGGCGGAGGACATGCTCCTCCCACCAGCCTACATCTAAACATGCATAGCTGGGGGAGAAGCATGCCCCCATAGCCACGCCTTGTTTCTGCTTGCAAATTTTGCCATCAAACATGAAAACATTATTAAATAAACATTTCTTGATCATCTCCAAAAGCATCTTATTGTGTCTATACATTCCTACATCTCTTTTTTGTAGAAAATATTCCATGGCTCTGAGACCATCATCATGTTTGATGCTGGTATAAAGCGAGGCTATATCAAGTGTTAAAAGCATAAAATCCTTACTCCATTGCACAGTACTTAATTTAGATAAAAAGTCCCTGGAATCCTGTAAAAATGTTGGTAAAGTGCTGACAAATTCCTGTAGGTAGAAATCGACATACTTGGATGTGTTTTCAAAAGTACTATTGATGGCCGATATTATCGGTCTTCCTTGAAGTGGATTGAGGCCTTTATGGACCTTCAGGATCATATAAAAGGTGGGTAAAACAGGATTCTCTTTATATAAAAAAATGTATTCGTCTTTAGTCATTAGACCCTCCCGTTGCCATCTTACAAGGTCACCTTTGTAGTCATTGTTAACTTTAAGTACTTTCACACTTTTGCTTAACTCATAACAATCAGAATCATCTAATTGTCTGAATGCCTCCGATCTATATAGTTCCTTGTCCCACAGTACTATATTTCCTACTTTGTCAGCATTATTAATGACCAATGTATCATTCTCCTTAAGTTTCTTAATTAATTGGAAATATTCCTTCTCCTTACCCTTGGTCTTCTTCTTGGATTTGCACGTGTTCTTGTATAAAGATTTGAGTTCATCTGTAACTCGCTCGTGGAAAATGTCCAGGGCATCTCTAGGCATAATTGGCACAAATGTAGAAGGCGCTCTAAGACTATTGCCTGCCAAAGAAACATTGATGTTTTCCCGCTGGGCTACCTCTTGCGATGCAATTGTTCCAGTTGCCGTAGTGTCATGCAGTAATGAATGCAAGGTTGTCAAAACCGGAATATCCCCCGCCACCAATGTCTCCTTTGAAATTTGCGCTGCTGTGCCAGTCTTTGGTCTAGATGATCCCTGGTTTTTAATCATAAAATTATTTTTTAATATCAGCTTGCGGATAAATTTATTACCATCTACTCGTGTCTGAACGAATCCGAAGTTACTTTCTGGGCAAAAACTTAGCCCACAGGCTAACAGTTGTTGTTCTGCCTCATTTAACTCCGTGTCCGGACGATGGTGTTGTTATGAAGAGTTGTTATTTGCGCCAATTGTTTATCTTTGGTTTGCCCCTGCCGGTTGCGCCTTGCGCATTTCCTCCTTTCTCTCCTCCGTCGATTCCTTACTTTATTTGAAACCCTTGATTGTTCCTCGGTCGTAAGGAGTGTAGTCTCTGTTGCCTGATAAAATCCAACTCGTCAGCATACGAGATTGGACCCAAGGCTGTCAATGATGCGGAGGAGTCGCCACTGCCACTTTCCGATTCCAAATCTCTCAATACTATGCTTGATTCAGAATTCGAATTGACATTCCTTAATAGTGTTGTTTGGCTTGTTACTTCCGGACCAGCTGGCAACGTATTAGACCTAGTTAGCGCCTTCTGTTTCTTGACTGTATCGTATTTCCGAGCGAAGGTAAATACCTGCCCTCGCTCGTAGTCATTTCTATCCCGCGCGAATTTCCATATTTTACGAGTTTTGATGACTTCCTCTTGCTTGTTTTTTCTATCCAACATTTTTTGGGTGGATTTTTCAACCGAATCTTTATTAGCATCATTGGTTAGAGCATCAATTTCTTGTTGTATGCAAATTATTTCTTTAAGGTCCTTTTCACGATCTATTTTCGCATACTTGATAAACAGACACACCAGGCGCATGGATGCGTCTAAGATGTTCTTAGCCCATTCTTTTAGCAGCTGTGGATTGGAATTATTGAAGCTTGGCGTCAACATTATTCTTAACCCCCTCGGCACACGACCTGCTTCATGATACTTTTCCAGAGATTTTACTTCCCACCATTTGGTGAGTTCGCTTTTATGATGCTTTTCTAGTTGTTTGAAAAGGCTCCTCAAATCTGCATTCTGTGCTTTTGGTTCTTCATTTCTATTCACACGTGCATCAATCACTGGCAAATTAAGGAACAATTCCTCTGCTGCCTTCTCCCGAAGAGCAAAGGTTTCATCCATATTGAGGCCAAAACGATTCTTTCACTTGAGATATTTATTGTGTATACACTCGGCTATCTAGCCGTGTCACTTTTAAATAAACTGCATGCGAAATCCAACCTTCCCTCCTGCTCTTTATGCCATATAGCACAGGGTCCCGACTTACTCAACACGGAACGCTGTCCTTTCCAAGCCGCTAAACTCGTCCTGGACGGCTCAGCGCCTACTGCGGGGCTCCTCCTTTCACAGCTGAGCAGGGGGCTGGAATCAAAAAAGCTCTCCATGAACTCGTACTTCAGATCGGCTTGTAAAATAACTCCAGCCTCTGCATGGGAAGGGGTCCATTGTAGAGAAGCCAAGCCGTGCTTCTCTGAAGCATCAAAGAAAACGCTTCCAGTTGGATACCAAACAGTACCCCCAAGGGAGAAACGGACACTCCAATCAGGATTTCGCTTTGCAGAATTATTTTATTGCATTAACAAGTGAATTGTGAAGGCCTCTATCTGGCGTTTTTCGGCGAACCCAGTCGCCTTGCTCACCAGATAAAAGTGAATGATTCCAAACAGTTATTTGAAACAGATCACCACCACCAATCAAAATCACAGCGGTCATGTGACCTTTGATAAACATAAATAACAGACCTACAACCCTGGGTTAAATGGTAGCAGACCGATTACGATGTATGAATCCAATTTAAACAATTTTAAAAAATCACATGATATTTGACAATTTACAGCGTACAGAAGGGATTGCGTTAGGTATAAAAAAGTAAAACGCTCACGCTACAATGATATAGAACACTCCCTTTAAAGAAACCTGTGAAATAAGTTTAAAACATCAGGTTTAAAACATCATCTTTTACTGTCTCATCATTCTTGAACATAAGTATTTACAATATTATATTCAACAATGCCATGGTTGCTGCTTTTTTATTTTAAGAAACTAGCAACCATTGACAAAGCCAATAGTCATGGCTTGTTTTTCGTGAAAAAATACTTGCTATATTATATATCTGCATTGAATGACAGAAACAACATAACACCAGTCGGGCGCAACACTATGCTAAGCGCAGATTTTTAGCCTACGTGTTTTAAACTGCCCTCTGAATTACATCCAACACTCCCTTTGAAGAGACCCCCCCATTTTTTAAACACCTCTTAAAGCCCTGGAAACAACACCATTTAACATTAACCTCACATCCTGGCACTATAGATCATGTATGACTCATGACCTCTACGTTTTCAGTCTGCCTATGTGCAAGGGCATAGTGAAGTCTCCCCCACCGCACCCTACCCCTTGCTGTAGTTCGTTCTTGATAGGCCTCTTCTCCCTGCAACTCTGCAGACAAAAGCTCAGCTCATAATTTGGAAAGGTGGTTGAGTAAATAAGTATGGAATGTCTGAATGGTTGGATGTATTATTGAAAGGATGACTGGATGAATGAAAGGCGAATGAATAGAAAATGAAACATAGGATGGATAGATAAGCGAATGAGTGGAAGTATGGATGAGAGAAAAGGTAAATAGATGGATGTATGGGACGAACGGTGGATGGATGGGTAAAAGGATGAATGGGTGTTTTAAAGGATGGAAAGAAGACTGAAAGGGCACCTGATGGGTGAGTGAAACGATAGATGAATATGTGGTAAATAAAATTACCGGGACTATTTTTCTATACATTAAATGACAATAAGTATAGCTCAATAAAAATGAGAGGCAGAGTCCGTGGTATCTGAGTCATACGGGCTTTAATTAAGTATCTTGAGACACTGGACATCGGGTTCCATCACCACTAAGGTTCAGGAAGGGATATTCAACATTTTATTAACATCACACATTATATATAGTAAAACTGTACAATTGAAATGAATACAGTAGGCGTAGCAAGTGAAAAGAGAGAGATAAGAACACATGTGCGTAACAGGAGGCGTGTAAGAAGGCGTACACGTAGGCGTGCACTTTATGAGTCAGAGAAGTGTCACAAGTGGGTGGATGCTTGGAGAAAGTTTGCAGGATCAGCAGAAACCTTTGCCACGGATGCGCGCGCAACTGAGCATGACGTGGTGTAGACGTGTAGCTGGGGAGAACTGGGGCTTGACTTTAGCACTAGTAGAGGAGACTGGTGTCTGGGATGTCAGAACGACCTGCACCTATAGCATATCTGGTATCTTGTGTTTAGAGGATGTATTATCTGAAGTAAAAGGTCTCTCGGGCAGAGGCCGTTCAATACTGAATGCTAGTGCGTGCATATGGTTCTTCATGCACTGTACGGGGGCCATGGGCCTACCATGGTAACTGGTTCAGTAAATCACTTGCATGGAGACAGGAAGACAGGGCCCTTTGCTCTGCAGCCGGGAATATGTTTACCTATTTCACTAGACTGGAATGTGTTTTTACGGAGGCTGAGCAGATAACTGTAGGCAAAATACCGTCTTGGCAGGCAGGCCAGGCCGAGCCGGGCACCGCTCGCCTGAGCAGGGAGTAAGGTAGAGGTCAGGGATGCATACCTAAACTGCAGCTTTCAGAGACAGAAGAGACTCAAAGCCTCAATTAAGGGCCTGGCTCGGCTGAGCCAGAAAAACATAGAGAACGTGTGTCTTGCAATATTTAAAAGTGCACCATGTAAAGACGTTGGCACCATAGGCCTAAAAGCCAAATTAACGTGGTTTTCTGGGGGGCCTGAATAACTGACATGTTAACGTTGGACGCAAATGCATATGCGTCTTCAT
Organism: Lissotriton vulgaris; assembly: GCF_964263255.1. Taxonomy (NCBI): domain Eukaryota; kingdom Metazoa; phylum Chordata; class Amphibia; order Caudata; family Salamandridae; genus Lissotriton; species Lissotriton vulgaris. Next base: position 439,342,967 of record NC_141700.1, read on the forward strand.
GGCAGACACAGGAAAGGGAATTACACGACATACATGGAACATGGGTGCATGGCTAGGGTGCGAGTGGGGGACACACTGACTACCTAAAAATTTCTATTTCCTCATTTGGATGAATGAAAGGGTAGATGATGGGCAAGTGAATGGGTGGATGGATTAATTGATAAGTGAAATGGTGAACGGATGGATGAGTGAAACGGTGAATGTAAGTATTGATAAGTTAGTGAATGGGGGTACATGGACAAAAGAAATAGATGAGTGAAGTAAAAGGGTGGATGGATGAGACAGTGGAAGACAGAATGCATGAACAGATGGTTGGATAAGTGAAAGAATGGGTCCCAATTACTTTAAGGAAGATAACAAGAGGTACATACCACCCACCCACCGGTAAAAAAAATGGTGGGGAGCCACGGCCAACTGCTGATTAGGTCAAGGGAGCTACAGGTCAAAAAAGTATGGGAACCACTGTGTTAAGCGATACAAATCGGTCGAAATGCATGAATATTGCTGTGAAGTCAGCGATATTCATGCATTATCGAGCTACTGCTCTTAGTCATGTTATCCACCTACCATTGAATAACATAGGTAAGAACTGCTCAGGGGCAGGTGTTAGCTTTTGGAGATATTCACCCTTAGTGCAAATATCTCCAAAAGTGGGTAATTGGAGATAGCAATGTCACCAACTGTTTCCAGTCGCTAACATCTTGGCATGCCCACTTTGCATGTCATTACTGATAAATATCACTGACAAGCAAAGTGGGGCCCAAGATGGTCGCTATCTCCTACTAGATGTCGCTAACTGATGTTTGCAACAGCAAGGTAATAGCGACATAATTTAATCTGCTTTTTTGTTTTTTAAAACCAAAAAAGCGGAGATAAACCCCCTTGATAATATGCCCAAAGTTCTTTAACACACATCATTTACAGCCAATGTTTTCATATATCAGCGTTGGTGAACTGACTCAGTGAAATGTCGCTGATTTCATAAAATCACTTTTAAGGCGCTCCTTATGACAGTGCACCCAATCCTGCGTGGAAGTGCTCACATAAAACATGACACTGGTATGACCAGGATAGACAAAGAAATAAAACAGTGATGGAAAAGTTTCTTTATTTTTTATACTTACCTAAGAAATAGTAACAAAGTAAAACTAAATTTCTTTAAAAAACATAGTATCTATGGAAGAAAAGTAAAAATAAGGTTATAATAAATTTAATTAATTTAATTTTAATAACGATTTCTAAAGCGCCTGGTGACCCAAGGGCATCCCCGCGCTATTAAGATTTGTCATCCTGTTGAAGGGGGGAGGGGGGAGGAAGATGCTTATCAGGAGGCTCTATTTAGGGAATAGGTATGTCTTTAGTTTCTTGCGGAATGCCAGGTAATTTGGTTCAAGTCTGAGGGAACGTGGGAGGGCGTTCCATCCGGCGGCCGCTTGAACGGAAAATTGTCGTCCTCCTGTACGAGTCCTTTTAAATCTAGGTATGCTGGCCAGGTTCTCGTTCTGGGATCGTAATGATCTGTTTGATGTATAGGGGGTGATCATTTTGCTGAGAATGGCCGGGCCAGAACCATTGATCAACTTATGTGTAGTACACATCGCTTTGAATTGCACCCTTTGGCGCACAGGGAGCCAGTGCAGAGTCTTGAGGGCCGGCTTGGCGGACACTCTAGCGGGAAGGTTGGTGAGAAGGCGTGCCGCCGCATTCTGTGTCCGCTGGAGTTTTGTCAGTGTGGCCTCAGGGGCTCCTAAGTAGACCAGATTACTGTAGTCGAGACGAGACAGTACTAGTCCCTGTATGAGTAGTTTCCTAGAGGTAGGTGGCAGTAAGGGGAGAATCTTGCAGGTTGTGCGTAGGAGCCCGAAGCAGGTGCCCGAGGTTTTTGCTGCTTGTGTCTTCATAGACAGCTCTGGCTCAAGCCACACACCTAGTGTCTTAATTTCACTCTTCGGGGGGGGGGGGGGGGGGGGGTATTTCCCCGAAGACGTCAGGCCAGATTGCTGGAGGGATGGTGTCCATTGCTTCCCTAGGAGCATCACCTCCGTCTTTGACCCATTAAGTTTTAGTGATGAATTGTTCATCCAGTTGTGAATCCCTAAAAGACAATTGGTCAAGTTTTCTGGGTGGGCGATCAGTTGGGACAGGGAGACGACCAGCTGCGTGTCGTCAGCATAGCTTACCATTTTTATAATAAATGGTGTCACCACATCCTCGAGGGGGGCCATGTAGGCGTTAAAAAGTGTCGGACTCAGGGAGGAGCCCTGAGGGACACCACTAGTGAGTGGGAGGGTGGATGAGTGGTGGTTATTGTCCCAAACTTGGAACGTGCGCCCTGTAAGAAAGGATTCAATCCAGCTGAGTGCCGTCCCGGTAAGTCCTGCATCCGCCAGTCTATGCAGAAGGACACGATGATTCACTGTGTCGAAGGCTGCGCTTAGATCCAGGAGGATCACTGCCACTGATCCTCCTGAATCCAGTATGAGCCTAGCTTCTTCAATGACGGCTAGGAGTGCGGTGTCTGTACCATGGCCCGGGCGAAATCCAGTTTGGGATTGCCTGAGTAGTTTGTTGGTCTCAAAGTACTGAGATAATTGGATGTTTACCAATTTCTCTGCTACTTTGCTGATACCCGGGAGGAGTGATATTGGTCGGTAATTAGACAAGTCTGCTGGGTCTAGCTGAGGTTTTTTTAAAAGTGCTTTCACCACAGCACTCTTCCAGCTATCGGGGACAGATCCGTGGGCGAGCGAGCTGTTGATGAGGTCCGTAACGGTGGGCACGATGACTGAGGCTACGGTTTTAAGAAACCTAATCGGAGCTGGGAATCCGCTTTTCAGTTTCGTCAAGGTTCTTTCAACCTCTAGGCAAGTTACTGGCCGAAATGTAGGCAGTGTGGGGCGCAGATTGTTTTTGGCCTGGTCGATGGATAAACGGTTTTCCATGTGGCTGGGGGAGCCGGGGGGTGGGAGGGAAGCCAGGATGCGTATGATTTTGTCGTCAAAGTAATTGGCTAGTTCCTCACTTCGATCAACTTTGGGGGTGGTGGAAATGGTGGAAATGGTGGAAATGGGCACTTTGAGCAGTTCCTTTACAATTAAGAAGGATTCCCTGGCTGAGTTGGATGATTCTTGTATCCTTTTGTCATAGTGTGAGGCTTTGGCTTGTCTAATGGCCTCTTTATACTGTCTGACTGTGAATTGATAGGCTTCTTTATTGGCGTGCTGCCAGTTTCTCCTCCAAAGCCGTTCAGCTTTTTTGCAGTTTTTACGAAGTATTCTGAGATCCGTAGTATACCACGGGGCTGACCCGGGTTTGCCGTTTTTGTCTTCCCTAGTTCTAATGGGGAGTACTGAGTCCAGGGAGGAGGTGATCCATTCTCTGAATTGTTTGTCGGCACTAGCCGGGTCTTCCGCGTGTGCCGGGGTGGACCTTTCTAAACTTTTGGCCCATTCTTCAGTGGGTAGTCTGGACCAGGTCCTGTCTCTGCTGTAGGTGGGCGGTATTTGGGGTTTCCTGAAAATTCCAGGAAGTTGGCAGGGGACTAAGAAGTGGTCTGTCCAGGGAAGGGGAAGAGCCTCCTTCGCTTGCATTGATGGAGAGCTAGTGAATACCGGGTCCAATAAATGTCCCTTAATGTGTGTGGCTCCGGAGTTAAGTAGGCGGATGTCAAGTGCCGCCAGATCTAAGATCAGATCTTTAGCTACTGGGTTTGCCGGGTCTTCAAGATGAATGTTAAGGTCACCTATTATCATAAAATTTGATAGGGAGTGGGCCTGAGTTGTGACTGAGTCTAGGAGGGAACTAGCAAATGAGCCTGGGAGACCGGGAGGACGGTACACAAGTAATCCCGTTAGAGAGTTGGTAGGGTTTAGTTTAATGGTAAAGTGAAGAATTTCTGAGTCCATAATCTGCGCATCACTGTTTTTACAGTGGAAATGGTCTCGATGGATAATGGCGACACCACCGCCTCTTCCTAAAGGGCAGGGTAGGGACTGAATCAGGTAGCCCGTAGGAGTTGCTAGTGCCATGTCTGATTGTGAGTGTGGGGCAAGCCACGTTTCCGTAAGAAAAAGGATATCTATCTCCAGGTCTTCTATGAGATGATTAATCTGTGTCGCGTGTTTAGGAAGTGAGCGACAGTTTAGTGAAGCAAGTTTGAGGGAAGCGGGCTTGTGGGATTTTGTAGGGAGTGTGAGCTGGGCTGGTATGCAAAGAGAGCAACGAATGTAAGGTCCATTAAGATCATGGATGTAGTCACGGGAGCTGGTAGATGGTCTCAGACTTAGCAGCTCTCTCTGTATAATGTACATTTCATAAAACAAAACAAAGTAGGAGTGAATGAAACAAAGTGAAAAAAAAGACTGAGGGAGAGCAAGAGACAGTCAGAATGTGTAGTATATAAATCAATGAGTAAGATAATTAATTGAAAGAGATAATAGCACTGAAGGAATGACTGTCTAAACGAAAGTAAAGTGAGAGAGAAAATGAGAGTATGATCAGTGATAGTACACGAAATAAACAGTCTCTTAAAGAAACGGACTAAGAGTACGGGAATGTCTTAAGGAGATAGATAAAATAAAGGAAAAACTAAGAGAAACAGAGTGAAAAAGGCTGAGTAACAGAAGATGAACGGAGTAGAAATAGACAAGGACTGTAAGAGACAGATAAATACAAATGAAGTAGGGTAAGGGAAGTAAACTATAGATTTAAGTTTAGGAATTGAGCATAATTAATGAAAGCAGAGTAAGGGAACAAATATCAAGGTACAGTAAGACAAAGGAATTAAGATTCAAGAAACAAAGGTGATACGGGGTCAATAAAGGTGAGTCACCATGAGACAACGGAAGAAACAAACTGAAGAGATAGATAGACTGAATAAAATAGTGACAGAAAAGATGTTAGAGAAACAGGAGAGAAAATTAAACAACGCAAAATGTGGATGAGTTAAAGGGAATAAGCGTGACTGAACAGTACTGACAAAGGAAGGGGATGAAAGGAATAAGGATAAGAGAGAGGCAGAGGAAACTCTCAGATGTTATTACTTGTACTTACCTTATAAATGTAATATCTGTGGAAGACAATAAAAAAATCTGTTATAATACATTTCTAAATCCAATGTAACAAAATAACTTAGACAACATATTACATGGTTTATTTTTGCTGTCCTCAGAATATATTGATTTTCACTATAAACAGTGATTTCAATAGTAATCATCATGTAACAGCGGGGAAAAAAACACAATCTAAATTGTGTTTAAAAAACCTGTACAAGATCTCTATACATAATATAAATACCTGAAAAAAACATGTCTTAAATGTTTTTCTCTAATTCGCAATTTCTTGAGTAAGCACAGTACATCTTCCACAGTTCCAAACTAATTAAACCATACCACTTATTTTTAAATACGTCTCAACAAAGCTCCGTGCAAGTATGTTTTTAAAATATTTATCTTAAGTACACATTTTCTTCTCTCATACCTTTCCGCGTGGCCAAATAGTATGAGTTAACTCGTTATTTTTTAAATACCTCTCAACAAACTTCCGTCCAAATATGTTCTAAAAACATTTATCTCAAGTACACATTTTGCTGTCTCATATTTTTCCGCGTGGCCAAATAGTATGAGTTAAGTAGTTATTTTCTCAAATTACTTAATCAGTCTTATCCATTCTTTTCTCAACCTTTCGAGTAAAAATTCTAACGTGTTCTGTACCATCAAACATTAAGTAAACTTGTACCTGATGCTATCACTATGCCAAATACAAATTTCATTTCTAGATTTGCACACCCTCAGTCACATGATCTTTCTAAACAACAGAGTTTCATATCTTTACAGTATTAACCTTCCTACACCAAGTAATTTTACTGAAATTTTCAGATAATAATTAGTTAAGTCAAAAGGCAAACGTTTCTTAAAAGTCAATTGACTATCATTGCAGAGCGTCCAGCCTGTTGGAGACTTCAAATAAGCTCTGTAATGTCCTGATGATGTTGAAGGCCCTTCATAAAAAATAATGGCTACAGTTACAAATGTTCTTCTAGAAATAGATATTTGAGAAGCCACAACACTTTTAATTAAAGTTGACAATTTACTCCCATCAGCTGTGCATCATTGCAACATTAAAATTACATATTGTCCATATCTGTGGATAAATAATGTTAACATTTCAGAGTTACATTGAGAACAGACCATGTTCTGATGCGCATCTTTAACTAGTTTATTAAAGGACACTGCTTTACAGTCTGGTAATGTTAAATATATAAATCTTTCAGTGTGTATATCAGTACTACTTGAAAATGAACAATTATCGCAATTATGTTCCCATTTATAAGAAAGGCCAAAAAGACTATCAATATCTACCCCTTCATCTTCCAAAACTGTAAGCATATACATAATAAATTCCTGACAATCTTGCTGAATATTCTGAGAAAATTGATTTAGTCCTGCACATATGTCTAAAACATTCCTTAGTTCTGAAACACTTGCTACTTCACTATTATCACTGCTACATTTTTCAAATACAGAATGTAACGAACAACAAAATGTTTGCTCCCGATTTTGTACAATCTGTGTCTGAAATTTTTTTAGAAAAACAACAACATTAACCACTACATTTGCATAGCAGTTGACACCAGACCTGTTTTCAAACTTAAATCCAACATCTCTTCAATACTAACCTTTTTCTTACTGCTACCAATGACCGCTACATCTTTTTTTCTTCGTTTCTCTACTACTTCGGTACATTTTTCCTCATTTCTCCTTTTCTGACCAACCATACACTTTTCAATTAAAGGATATTGAGGTAAACTTGGAGCATATTCTCTTCTTAACCTATTATACTCCTTCACACAATTTAAATCTGCACTAATCTTTGTCTCATCAAAATCAATTAGATAAAGTCCACATAAAGTTCTAACTCGAGATAAAGCAACATACGCCATACCCTCTTTGAATACAGTGCTTCCAATATATACCAAAGCACAATCTACACTTAAACCTTGAGATATGTGAATAGTCACTGCATATGCCAAACAAATTGGAAATTGCTTCCGACGGACATATAAGTCTTTCACAAGCAAAAAACGAGTTGAACAGCGACTGAATTGTTGAACTTCCTCAATTCCATCAAATTTGATTCTTAAAAATTCAATCTCATCTCTATTTGGGTAATTGACAAAACCAACAACATTACCCATTGCTCCATTCACCAAACCTCTTTCTACATGTAAATTTCTCCTTAAAATAATCCCACAATTTAAACATACATACAGATTTTTTTCTAAGCCAGCAATTTTAGATATAGATTTCTGAAGAGAATCCAATTTTAACTTCAACTTTTCAGACAAAACATTAGTACTACCTTCATGCTCTATTCTGTCTTTAGCTTCCAGTTTCTTAATTTCTTGATTTTCTAACTTCAACATTTTTTCATTGAAACCCGAACATTCTTTGAGAGTTGGCATCAAGCATATGACTGACTTATCTGCTACCTCTTTACTATATATTTTCTCAGGTACATTATCTTCATTAGGAAACAGCTTCTTCAGTTAGTTTTCCAATCCTTATATCTTGAAGAATATTTCCATATTTAGTATCCTTTGCCTGTCGCATATTTTGAATCAGTTTAGTATATTTGAAATGTGACCATATATTAACATTTCCAATACTGCCCAGGCACTTTCTGGTCTCTTCATGCATAACAGTTTCAAATACAGGTTGTCCTTTCACAGGAGTTAGCTGCAGTAGATCTCCAAAAACTATGACATGTTTACCTCCAAAAAACACATCATACTCTGTCTTAAGTATCTGTTGCATTCTTAAATGCACAAAAGCAAGCATTAAATTGGATACCATGCTTACCTCATCAATAATGAGAAGTTTCATTTTTTAAGGACTCTAGAAACTTCACAACAAGCTTCTCCAGATAGCTTGTGATATTGTAATTTATTTTCATGTTCAACTGGCAACATCAGTAAACGATGTAAAGTAATACCTTTAATATTATGTGCTGCCAATCCAGTTGGAGCAGTAACAACACAAGACAGTGTTGACTGAGTTCTTTGCTGTAGATATGTAGTAATTCCTTTAATTAGGAAACTTTTACCAGTTCCAGCTTCTCCACTTGCATATAGTCGAATAGGTTCAAATGACATACATGAGCATTCTTTTTTCTCATGACGAAAGCCATGCTCAATGTGCTCAGTCACTTCATCATATATCTGTCTTTGCTCAAGATTAAGTTGCTTCTCCAATTCTTCTAAGTTTATTACTTCCTCTTGACCTTGCTGCATTGCTCTTTCCACCTCATCCATGGCAGTGGCTGCTTCATTTTGGATAATTGGTTGTCCCAGTGGATCTTGACTTAACGAAGCCGAACTTTGACTATTTTGTGAACTGTCTCTAGCAATCTCAGCTGCAATTGTTGCTTCTTGCTCTATTTCGTCATTCAACATTTGGAGATAATTACTATAAACAGGACATTCTATACTACTTTTAGATGTGTTAAATGAATCTTCATAACTATCAAAGTCACCAAGTAGTTCCTCTTCTGTACGCCATGGTTTAAAGAGTTGCAAAAGAGCTAAATAGTAAAATTCTCTTTTGTCAGGTGTTTCACAACTCAGTTTTCGGTGATTAATCAAGTGTCCTTTTCTTTGTTTCACCAAACATCCTTCATGTCCAATTACAGCGTGTACACCTTTATCAATATTCTCTGTAATATTCCTTTTAAAACTGTAGTTTTTAAGTATTTCATACAGACAAATGTTTTCAAGCAGAGTACTTCTATTTGGATAGTATGTATCTAACATATTTGTTTTCAGAATGTCTGTACTGTTTGGTTCTTTCTGTGCTAAATATTCATTTTCTTGCACAGGTTTCAGAACACGGATTCGTGTTTCTGCAAGACCCAAACTCACCCACAGGATAGTTCTTGATATTGCATAAAGACTTGCTGATGATAAGCGATCACAACATTCATATGCTCCAATTTCTCGATGAGATAACATCTTCAAACTGTACGTATACAATTTCTTGCTTAGGCTCTTTTCATGAGAAATGTCTTCCCACATCTTCAGTTCCGTCTTTTCAGATTTCGTGATGTAAGACGTTATATATCGAGCCACAGCAATAGAGTTGTCTGCAACATATTGTATATCCATGTTAGCATTCCACATAGACAAAATTACTGGGTTATAGTCATTTATATATTTGGACTCTTCACCTCTTCTTAAATTGTAGGTATTTTTAGGTGACCTTCTTGTGATGTTATGTCGCAAAGATGACATAAAATTGTTGACTCTTCCTTTTGAAAGTACCGGTCGTGCAAATCCAAAACGACATTTGGTGTAGAATTTAGTCTTTGATTTGAATTTTCGCCGACAATATTTTCCACAACGATGACTTTGAAAGCGTAACACTTTTCTTCTTATGTCCTTATCTGTTGTACTATTAAGGTATGTCACAAGTGGCATATTGTTCAATAAAAGACAGTACAGTCTCATCCGAGTCTGTTCCAAATTTGGGAGCATCCTTGATCCATAACAGCATATGAATATGAGGAGCACCTCTTGCTTGATATTCTTTTCTCCAAAAGAAATCCAGAACTTCAGCAAGAGGTGGATTTTTCTTGTTAGTAATAAAAGACATCATAGCTTCAAATCTATGATTAAAATATCTGCAAACATTAACCGGATCCAACGAACACAGTTCTCCAGGTGTCTTGTAGTTTATATTTTCCATGTTTGCATTCGCCTCCCGAAGAAATTCAAGTAAATCTTCCCAAGCATACTCTGCACAGCTTAGAGTTAAAAACCATGTTGGTGCTCCTAAGTTTCTAAGCATGCATTTCAAATCTCCATGACGACTGTACCAATACTCATTAGTACCACGCTGACTTGCCATTAAATTAATTAGGTGTGAATCCAAAACACTATCTTTCTGTTGCACTTTATCCATAAATTCCTTTGCTGAAACATTTTGCAGATGCACTTTTTAAGATATGGTTTACTGCACACGAAAGACCAGATAAGTCACTCTCAAACAGAATATGAAACAAATATGGAATACATTGACGAAATCTCGGATCTTCTGCATATAATCTTGTTGTCCGGTACTCGGATGCAGGAATCTGCATAGGTCGATCATCCTATCGTGTACCTTCACCTGTAGGGAATAACTGTGGGAAACAACGACCTTCCAAACTTTCTTCCCATACACTAAAAGGACTGCCTTTTGCTTTTTTCATCTGAAATAATTCAATAGCATTCCCTATTGCTTCTTTGGAATGCAGTGGATGAACACTGTAATGCTCATAAATTTCTTCACTTCTGGATAAGTCAACTTTTTCAATTTGTCCAATAGACAAATCATTGTCCTCTTCTTCACTTACTTCTTCTTCTTCTACGTATACATTTTTATAGTATTTATTGTTTTTGACAAAATACAACGTTGCCCTTTTGACTTTTCTAACATCCACTAAATCTTGCCAGATTTTCTTACTCTTTGTAGGTACACCATTAACTAGAATAACTAGAGGTTCCTCTTCTACATTTTCAACACCAATTGTCTCCATATTTTTTTTTAAAATCAAGTGGCAAATATACAACTCTACCCTTTAATCCTCTTTGTAAATCTGAAGGATTTAATTTGCCAGTCTTAGGCTCCATACGAACAATAGCCTGAAAAGGATGTACACATTGAATCAGAATAGTCTCATAAGTATTTAAATCCATCAGTTCCGATGGAATATTTATCAACTCAAGATTATTATGTACAGCTCTAGCAGGCATTCTATTTTCATTTAATTTATTATAACAATACTTACAAATACGTTGCTCAAAACCCAAATCAAAATAGTTTTCTACCAACAAGTAAGTTGCAAAATCTTTCCACTGACTATTATTTTCATCTTCACTTTTTAAATATAAATCAACTAACCTAGTTTGACTTTTGTAATGAATGCGTCGACAACACACACAGAGAAAATTCGGTTTTTCACCTGCAATGACCTTAAACTTTATTTCCTGTTCAAAATTTTCAGTATTAAAATTTCCAACATTTTCTAACACATTATCTTCTATAACTATATCGGTTTCTGCATTGTCTTCATCTGGACCAAAATAACTTACCTCAATTTCTGCACAAATCTTCTTAACATCTAATTCACATCCATGCAAAAGAGCACTATTTAACTGTTTAAGTTTAAGTGCTGGACTTTTTGCATAATATAACTTTCTCACTAATTTTCTCATTGTCGTATGATGCACTGCTAACATCCTGAAGTGATGAAACACACTCTGGCATATTTTTTTAGAAAGACAAGCCAGAGAATGGCCTTGCAGACCTATTTTTTCTCACACTCTGCAATGGTCTAATTCTTGCAACATTACAAAATTTTTTTTAAGACTTTCCTTAGTGTACTTACGTAAGAAATTGCGAAAGAAATCAATTGAATCCTGTCGTACACTGCAAATGCTACTACAATTCGAACTGTGTCTTCAGCGCGGGGACACGCCGTAGGCGTCACCATGCGCTCTACAAATCCCCCTATTATTATTATTATTACTGTAAACAGGAACATTAGGACGTCCCTCTAAAACTTCTCCAGCTATCACCTCTTCTGCATTTCTAACCACAATTTTCTCTTTCTCAATAGCACAACCATCCTTCACCTCATATGCTCGACCACTGGTGTCAACTGCATGCAACAAATCGTTACTTTGAAAGTAACTCTCTTCATTAAAAAATGGCTCAGAAGTTGAAGTATGCATCCATTTCCCAGAAAACACTTTACAAAAATTACTTCTATTTATGTGTCTCTTCCATTTACTCTTAGCTTTTAAAACTCTGATTGCCTTATTTAGTGTATTTATTCTATTAATTACTAAAATAAATAATTTTCTTTTTGTCTCAAACGCGCACTCAACAACATCCTCTATATATTTTTTCTTCTTATAAAAAGCAGATTTTCTTTTAGAAACGTTTTCCTTTTTTAATAAATTCGAAACTACTCTGTTATAAAACATACGCTTCCTGATTTCCGCAAACTGATTAGTACGTCTTTTACTGTACATATTTTCCTCTCTGCTGACTTGAGAAACATTTTGCTTTTTTCTGGCATTTCTCCTTGTAGATACTGATAACTGTTTTTCCTTTTGAAGATTATCCTTTGCATTTTTCCTTTGACATAATGTTTTAAGAAATCCTTGCTTTTCTTACCAGGAGCACTCTTCGTCTTCTTTTTATCCGTCCTTTGTTGTTTTGATAATTCTTCTAATTCTTTCCTCTTCAAATGGTATGTCCGTTTATACAGCCTTCTTTTTTTCATTTCTGGTCGGCATACTAATTTATGTTTCTGATAAAAATGACAATCTGTAAAGAACAAAGATAACAAATATTATAGACCGCTACTAGCATATAGCATACAAATTATAACCACAGGTTCATTTTATAAGTAGAATAAAGACAAAGAAACAGTCTCTGAACAGAGTAGGAAATCCTGTAGTGAATGTTGGTTCTAAATTTATGACAGTCCATAGCTGTGTCAGCATTATAGACGTATTTTCTGATTCTAATTTTTAAAGCATACAAATAGTACACTGTTTTTCAAGCACTGTCGGTGATCCTAGTGCTTTTAATTTTTTTTACTATAATCTCTTATACACTTCATGAGAACATGTATTGTCACTCTCATAAAGCAGATCAACGACGAATAGTACAAGAAAACTGTCTTCAAGAATGCTTTACTATCAAAAATAATTTTATTTATTTAAAAGTTCATATTCTAAAAGGACTTGTAGCATAATTTCATCAGATACTTCTTCAGATTCAAAATTCTCATCCTCCAAACTCTGCTCTTCCCCTTCCACCATCTCTAAATAGGCAGTCGAATGTATTATCCATAAAGTCCTCATTTTCAGTATCAATGTCCTCCTCAAAAACTCCATGTAGTAATTCCTCCAGTAGTTCATTAGCGATTTCAAAATTGTATTCACTTTTCTCAGAGTAATTCTCCATTTTTGTAATCTTTTTTGTCTTCTGTATCCTTTTAAAAAAATATAAAGACTAAATTATATCTTTTTCATCAATAGATAACTTAAAACTACCTTTACTAATTTTTAAACTACATACATTTTTATACTTTGTAACTCATTAACTACATATATTAAGACAGCACCTTCCTCTTGTTTGAAAACAAATTGACACTATGAGCCTAGACATTAACAATGTTCCTTTTTTTTCATTAAATAATTACTGCTGTAAAAAGACAACTTACTGTAAAATTCGTTTTTAGGTTTTCTGGATATCACAACTATTGATCGACTTTATAATTGATTTTTAGGGATCCATTTTCTGAGTTCACCACTACAAACTGCTATTCAAACTATATACAGTCTGAAGGGGAGGCTCACATTGTACAAACCATAACATTCACTTAACAGATTACTACTTCCCACAGAGACAGTTGCTTTTATGTTTCAACAGCATACTCAGCATGTGAATTTCATAGCATGTACAAAATTTCATGCTAACCATGTGGAACCACATCATAATAAAGCTCTGCAAATGTATGTAAAACAGTGAACACAGATAGTACAGTCACAGATATGCAGAAAAGATGCCCATTACACCAAGAGCCATATCATAATTCACCTCTGTAAATGAAGAAAAAAGACTGCTAAAGATAATACAGCATGAGTTAGAGAAATAATGAAGACTTAGCAAGAATTATTCCATGGAAACAACAAAGTATTATAGTCAAAGGATAGATGAACCAGAACTGCATCGAAAAGAACACATGGACCAGGCCCATAAAAAGATAGTGTCAACAGACAGTGGAAAAGTATCTCAAAATACATATCTAGTGCAAGCAGATACAGACATGGCAAAAATAGAAGATAAAATCATCCACCAAACCAAAACTTTGCAAATATTCTAAAAAATCGTGCTTATTATTTTAATCTGCACCCAAAAAAATTGCCTTTCAAAAATACCAAGTCACCTGAAAAAAAGAATGTGATTGCTGAAAATTCGATAACGTAGAATACAGGTTGCTGCTGTTCAGCACCAAACACTATAAAAAAGAGAAATACTGAAATTTAATTAACATATTACAGACATATTTATTACACAACATACACCCGTTGTAGCAAACAACAAGCCTAACAGATAAATTCCCTAAGATTCTCTACCATTAGATATCCTAATGCCTAACTAAGTTCAATAATTGTTTTTTTAACACATCAAATAACTAAATATTAAATAAAATATTAAATATAGAGTAGAAAAGAGACACAGGACAGGAGAGATACAGACTACAAGAGAGAGAGAGACAGTAGCAGGGAGAGGAACATGCAGAGACAGACCAGCATTCTAAGCACAAATGGAGAGATAGAAAAATACCAGGAGCAGAGAAAAGTCAAGAAAGAGAAGGAAGGTACACTAAAGTAAAAGATGAACATAGAGAGGGAGTCACAGAGTAGAAATAACAGACAGAGCACAAAGGAGACAAAAGGCAGGAGGCACAGGGAAAGAGAGGACAGCAGGCAACCAGTACAATAGGAAGAGAGAGAGCAGGAGGAACACAGAGATGGACAAGCAGAGCAGAAAAGAGAGAGAGATGGAGAGAAGAAGGGTGAATAGGAGGGAGAGAGATATACACCACCATACAGACAATGCAGGAGGAAGACTGAGAACAGGAGACAGAGAAAGATACAAAACGAGCACGAGAAGGAGAGAGATATCACAAGGGAGAGTAAAGGTAAGAGTGGTTTCAGGCCAGAAAAGAAAAGAATGACAGAAAGGAAAAAAATATAGTAAAAAGGACAACAAAGACAGAGAGAGCCAGAGAAACAGAAAGAATAGGACACAGAGTGAGAGAGAACAAGAACTGCATAGAGAGAAAATGCATGAGAGACAGGAACGGTAGAAATCAGAGGATAGGCAACATGAAGAAAAACTGCACAGTAGACAGAGATACAGAGGGCGAGCCAGACACACTAAAATATATGAAGTAAGCAACACAAAAACAGTATGTTGAGAAAAGGAAAGCAGCAACACAGATATATGTATACTGACTCCACTAACTTAGTGCAAGAACGTATCTGTTGCAGGAACTTCTGCATAACCTCATACTCACAACTCTTTGTTTCCCTTTAGCCCCAACCCTTTCCCCTCTGACCTCTCACCCACCAGAGCAGCTCTCGGCCACAAACCACACTGTAAATTTTGCCCTCCATATTTTTGCATGTAGGTATGGTACAACACGTAACATCATACCTACAGCAACTGAGTACTAATACCTTTGACATAGATTCATAGCTGCACAAGTTAAGTAAACAGTCTGCCTACGCCAGGGCTCAAAAGTGGAGCCTGATAGACAGCAAGCCTACCTTTAAGAAACTGCCTGTGCTGAGACCCGAAGAGACCCGGCCAACTTAAAGCCCTGAAACTATCTTAATGTCTCCTCTCTCTTTAAACCTTTACATTTCACTTTCAAACCACGTTTGCTTTCCATGACACACGCTTTTTTTTCCAGTGTTTCACATTCAACGCCTAGACACTTTTCCCTTTTTAGTGTCCGAAGCCGCAACTGCAACATGGCTAATGCACAAATTAATTAGTCTATCTTTCGCGTTTTTTCTGTGTTCAAATTCTATAAATTTTTTCCACATAAATAGATACGAGCGGATCAGTACCTCCTACTGGCATAAAACCAAGTCGCTCCCTTTCACTTACAAATGCCTTGGAGAGGGCAAAAAAATGTCGGGCAGATTTATAAGCCCCTTACGCCACTTTAGCGTCACTTTTACCATGGGACAAGTGAAGCAAAAGTGCTGCACACAGCATGTTAATCTGCCCCTATATCTGTATAGAGCTGAGTGTACTGAAACATGTAATTAGTCGTTCACATCCAGGCACTTTCAATTACATAACTTATTTACCTAGAAGCGCTGTAATGTTGCATGTCTTTTCAAAGATACACCAGAGCCTGCTATAATGCCGACTTTTTCCTTATTCTTCAACAGTGGTTATTTTTTTTTCATGCAATGAGATTGTTATGAGTTTTTAAACAACAAAGCTTACGAGGTAATAGTCACTCTGCATATGCTTCCCTGTAAGTATGTAGTTTATCCACCCCCGCATGGGAACCTTGATGTTTCCATCTGGACGCGAATTCCGGCCTTGAATTCAAAGTTGAATCACAAGACATGAACAAGAGTCTTATTGTCACAAAAACAAGTTACCCTACCATCTATTCACAAACATATCTCTTTCACTTAGCTAACATTCACAGAGAAGTGCATTCCTTATAAAATAGTGACCTTCCTTTACAATTTGCTGAGGTGACTCCCATAATCTTTAACGCATCCTCCACTTCAGGGCAGGCCTATTTTTTTTATAACCACTAAGCAATGGTTTAGTGACTTCTTTGCCAGAAATTATTTGAAGTCATTCTGCTACTCTTCACTCCATAGTCGCCGACCTATTTTTCCGGACTTCCTGTTCTACTACCAGTGCCTGCTGCTTTTGTGTTCCTATTTTGTTTATGACAAAATGGATGTCCGTCCTGTCTTCGCAAACGAGCCGGAGCACTTAGAACTATTTTGCCAGAGGATGCTTGAGTACTATGGCATCCTGCCACTTGCGACTTTGAGTGCATCATATGCATTATCATTTCGATTTTCCTATTTCACCTGTGTGCAGCCTGTATTTCATTGCCTGAACTGTGATTTCATGTGGGCCCTGGACTTATGTCTCTGCAACTTGGTATCTCCTGAAGTGAATTACAATCATCTCATGAATCCGTTAATTGATCATGAACAGCTTTTTTCCGACGGAGGGATTACAGCCTTTGCAGCGATACATGGAGTTCTGGGTCATTGGAATATATTCGCAGCGGCACAAGATTTTTTGGCACACAGCTACATAGAAAAGACACGAGTTGTCCTCTGATGGTACTAGAGGCTCCGGTAATTCAAGAGCATGTATGTTCTTTTCCTCTTTTCAATTGGATGGCTGACATGTTTTCAGATGATAACAGTGACTTCCTTTTAGAAGCGGTTGCTGCTTATTTCGCCTACTCAGTTGTTGGATGACTCTTATGCAAGCCATTGACGTCTACATTTTTTTTTTCCCTCCCTATCTTTTTCACGTTTTCTTGGACTTCTTTTTTTATATGAACAGACCTATTGGCTTTACTAACAGTGGACATTACAATTTCGTGCTGGTCAGATTTTCGAGTTTTATGTGGACTAAAAATTTTTTCCTCACCTACTCGATTTCCATCTAAACTTTTTATTGAACTCTAATTTCAACAATTCAGTTGCATATCTTATCTTCTTCGAAACGTACTCGGAGCAAAGCATGGTAATATGCTACATGTGCCCTGATTAATGTGTAAAGTTAGCATGAGTTTTTTATAAGTTTGAACGCCATTTTTCCTTTCAGCTGCTTATTAGCGCCTCACACACCTCTGCTGCTTTAGTTTTCCATGTACTGAGATATTTTCAATTCATACGAGAAAAATATGTTCTTACACTAATATTAGCCTTACTTTTCAAGCTGTATCTCAGATGGAGTACTGAAACCTTAAAAAGATATGTCAATACAAGATATGTCAATACAGTAGTTGTTCTCAACACTAATTTTCGAACGTTCCAACAGATAACATACATGCAGCTCCAGCCAACTTGTCGCTTTTGGCACATTTTTTTTTCCTTACACAATAGCATAACACAAAGTTGATAGTGCTTCGCATGCAGAGAGCTGATTGTTAATGAGCTGATGTCTAACCACTAGCATTTTCATGTATGGTTGATAAACTTAAAGTCAAAACACCTTCTTAGATTTAATAAAATGTAATATACTTCCTCAGAACGGTGTAGAATAAATGTTGCTAAACCGTATTCATTTTACATCATACTATGCTTGCACTGTTTGTATTCTATGGACTAGTGACTATGCCGATTACTTTGTTTCTTACAATATCTGTACTAGTATTAGATAAGAAACTTCCCCTGAAATCATTGCATTACTTAATAAACATTTCAAATATACATGTTCTCTCTTTTAATCCATATTCTGAACTGAAATGATTGTATACTGAAAGAGTATTCATGTGTTCCACGTAACCTCAGCTGTACTAAGTTCATGTTTTCTTTTGTCGACCCGAGTTACTCATACTACAACCCGCAGGCCTGTGATGGCCCGTCAAGCCTTTCTTAGCGGGTCGCGGACCATGCAAACAGTCGTACCTCTGGTAAAAAAATAATTTATTACTGTTACCAAGCACCGCCGCAGTTCTGCTTCACTCACAGTGATAATCACTGCTCCCCCGCTTCTACAGACCAGACGCTATGTCGTATTTCACTACTTATCACACTTTCATCTCCAGTATAACAAACACTTCTCCGCCAGCCACCAGAGAACAGAGTGGAAAAGCGAAGGCACTAAGAAGTCAAATACGACATACCCTCTGCTCTGTGGAGCCAACCAAGTGGTAATTGTGAAAGTAGACATTCACTAGCGCTTCAAAAAAGCATCTCAGTTATATAAATAGTTTTTTGAAAACCTGCCAAGCACTTTGATGCGACTATCTGTGTGTGCCTGCAGAGCAAACTTCCTCAGCCCGAACTGAAGGCAGACACAGACACACTAAGATAACACAGGGCAACGGAGACGGAAAGCAGGAAGGAGATAAAGATGGAGTCAGACGGCAGGAGGGAGAGAGATGTATGTATACTCAGCCTGCTACCTCAATGTATGAAGGCATGTACTGCACGAACCTGTGTACAACCTCATGGTCACAAGTTTTCATTTTTTTTTACTCTGCCCCCTCCCCCTCTCACCCCACCCCCACCAGTGCAGCCCGCGGCCACAAACCACACTGTAATTCTGTCTTCTGACAGAAAGTTTATGAATACCTTAAGCATTAGCACCTTTTGACGACGGTATCACATGTAATGTACCATTTCTCTCTCTATCTGCATTATCTGTGTCTCTGCTAATACCATTTTTTCATCTCGAAACCATCTTCTCTGATTATATGGAAACGTTTCAAAATCACACAAATAATTACTGTCTATTTTAAACATATTTTATATTCCATTTTTTGCTGTACACCAAAATTATATACAAAACTATAATTTACACTTGAAAGAATGTGAAGAAAAGACGCGCAACCCCCATTAAATTCACAGGACTTCAGGCCCCCACCCCCTCCCGTCTGGTGTGGCAGCCCAAGGTAACATATATATTCCAGATACACACACAGCCGCACCTGAACGTTTCACATCTCTGTAAACATCCATTTGAATGTTAATTAGGCCTTGCAGTTGTTTTACCCCTTGTAAAAGCCCTTGCAGCTTTACTCTGCCTACTAATTAAACATTCATGTACGCCTAACAATTTCTTTTAATTTGCCCCCCAAAATTTCGTTCCAGTTTAGTCTCTGACTGACAGTGAATTAAAAAAACTAACAGTAAAAGATTACATAAGAACATGACTGAAGACCATTCAGCTTATTGAAATTTATTATTCAAAATGTTAAACTAATAATTGCAAACAAATAATGTCGTTAAAGAGTGATGAAACGAAATGTAAAAATAGTTTTAAAAATACAAGACATTGTCACAGTCAAAAATGAGGTTACTCAGAGACTGTGAGGGAAATGAACCAATTATAGTGACTAAACCACATTTTACGGTACATGACAAAAGAAACAGTTACAGACTTACCTTTACCAATGCTTTGTAAGATGTAGAACAGTGACAGTCACAAAACAGATATTCGTTTGACGGAACTCCCAATAATGCTTCTATCACTGCAACCAAAATTCAATGGCACAGATATCCTGTCAATACAGACTCATATATGTCTCTTCAACCATTCATATTTGTTCCCGCACAATTTTAAAATCAAATTAACATTTCAGTTGGTTGTCCCTTTCAATATTTTCAAAGTCACATAAAGGTCACCCTTCACCCTCTGCCTTCTCTGGCTGTTACCATGGTAACACCTCATTCTGCACCTGGCTGAAGGCACAGGTCAAAAGTTCATATCTCAACGTTCTACATCAAACCAAGAAGGCTGATTTCCCTTCAAAAACACCTGCCTATCCACTCCTTTGTTACATGTCATTTTTTTTGACACCCAATAGTACTTTTCGTTTTACATAAACATTAACATGCAACGTAGTCTTCAATCTTGAGGTATTAGAATCAACCAATCATTTTTAGTTTTTCAACCACACCAAATCTCATCCACTTTTTTATCCTGACTTTCAGCTTTTAACTGCCATTCCACTTCCAGAACCAATCGGAGTACTACTGCATCTGCCTTGAAAATGAAGGTTTGGCTTTTAGGACACAGCTATATTCACTGGAGTTAAAAATATGCAGCAAACAGACGAATTTCCAAACCTTGATTTACCAAATGTGCAGATTACATGGATTGGCCAGAGAGGATTGAGATGTCACCAATTGTTACCATTGGTGAAAACTTTTATGCATCTCACAGAATCTGACCTTATAATTGTGCACTCTGGTGGGAACAATCTAGGCACATTGACTGGGGTAGGTCTGGAAATGCTTCTAAAGGACACCTTTCGACAATTGATGACACTTTTTCCTCGACCTGTCTTGGTGTATGCCAATATATGCCAAAGACAGAAATGGAATTGGTCCAATCAACATTGTCCACAGATTGAAAAAGCAAGGAAACATGTAAATAAATCTGTTTCTGCTTTCCTCAGAGATTATATCATGGGTTCTATATACCACAACAACTTGCGTTACAACATGCAAGGCATCTATAGGAGAGATGGTGTTCATTTCACGGATGAGGGAAACAGAATCTTCCTCTGTAACATGAGACTCTGCATCGGTACTTACTTATAAGTGCAGAAAAAACTCAATTAACACAAGGGCTCTTTTAAGAGCCACCTTATATCTAAACACTCAAACTTCTGATTTATCTCCATCTTTCCTTTTATTTTTGTTCTTCGTGCGCGACCGGGTGCGCGCACCCCGCTACATTTTTTGCAAAAAAAAAGCTACTTTTAGACTTTCTGCAACCTTAATAAACCCCTGAGGAAACCTACCAGATCAGACACTCGCCACCCTGCTCCTTTTCCATGCTCTACACTATAGTTTTTCACAGTCTTGTAAATAGGTGTGCGCAACAGAGTGCGCGCACCCCGCAACTTTTATTCAAAAAAAAACTTTTCGCGTTCAAGGGCCTTACTGCACCCCCTGAGAGAACCTACGCAGCCAGACAATCTCTACCTTGTCCCCTTTCCATGTTCCAACGCTTTGAAATGTACAATATATTCACTCGCACTAACAAAATGGCAGTCAACACTTCCTGATTTCCTCCGAATCGAACGTTGACAGACGTCAAACAGCAAAACAAAATTCCGCTCGCGCACAGCCGCATTAGTGCGCGCACCCGTGCGCGCTTACAGATATATAATTGAGTTCAACTTTAATTTTCTCAGCAACTACTGAACGGATTTACACCATTCATACAAAAGCGTAATCTGCGAGCCAGACTCTACCTTTTTGCCAAATTTCTTATAAATCCATTCAGCCGTTCAAGCTGTAGCCGTGTCTAAAAGTCCTATGGAAAATAACATGGGGAAAACACGTTTTGGGACCCTCCTTTTATCTCAGCCCCCACTTGACGAATCCCCCCAAAACTTTCAGGGAAGGAGCGCAGCGGACCGAGCCATCTTCTTTGAGAAATTCGCAAAGATTCGTCCACCGGGGCCAAAGTTAATCCAAATAGAATGTTGCGGATTACCTATGGAAACTAGGCCCTAACTATAACTACCTACTGGCGACCGCCAGTAGGTAATATATATATATATATATATTGATATTGATTGTATGGGTGAGTGAATGGGTCTGTGAGTAGCTGTATGGGTGACTGAGTAGCTCTGTACTAGCTGTATGGGTGAGTGAGTGGCTGTGTGAGTTGTATGAGTGATGTGTGCGTGGTTCTATAAATCTGTGGATGAGTGGGTGTGTGAGTGGTTGTGTGTATGATTGAGTGGTTCTGTGGATGATGTCATTTGAGATGTTATAAGTGCTGTCACTGACCATGTCATGAGTTATCTAATATTGAGGTCATAAGCAGTGTATTGCGGGGGCATAAGTTATAGTTAGCTCAGGTAACTAGAACGGCTGAATTTCACTGGTTTTGTGTGCGTGAAACCGGAGCCTAACTATAACATCCCTGTAACCTTTGTGGTTTTCAGTGATTTTCTAAGGTTTTTTTTAGTTCAATTTCTGAACTATAACGTCCCTGTAACCTTTGTTTTTCTTTTTCAATGCATTTCTACTTTTTTTAAAGTCAATTTCCGAACTGTAACTTCCCTGAAACATTTGTTTTTTAAGTGAATTTCTTGTTTTTAAGTTTATTTACTAATGTAACCTTTAACATTTGTGAGTGAGTGAACGAGTGTCTCAGTGGGTGTGTGTTTGAGTGCGTCAGTGTCTGAGTGTGTATTTGTGTCTCAGTGAGTTTACAAGTGCCTCCATAAATGTCCGAGTGGGTCTGTGTGTCAGTGGGTCTGTGAGTAAACACGTAAGTCTTTGAGTAATTCTATGAGTGGGATTGAGAGAGTATGGGTGAGTCTGTAAATGGGTGCATGGAATGAAAATAAGATTTAATAAGGGCAGGCTCCTGCCCAAAGGAGCCTTCATGCTCAGTGTCTGAGTGGGTCTGTCAGTGGGTGCATGTGTGTCTTTATGGGTCTGATTAGCCCTGGGTGCATGAGTGGGTTTGTGAGTGGGTGCAAAAGGGACTGAGTGAATCTGTGAATGTGTGCATGACTGTCTGAGTGGGTCTATAAGTGTGTGCAAGAGTGTCTGAGTATGTGAGTGTGTGTGTGAGTGGGTCTCTGAGTGGGTGTGATGGAGCAAGGATTCGCACGTTAAGCGACTTGCTTGTATTAAGAACCTCACATAATGTTAATAAAACTAAATCAACATGTTTGTGTTACTAATATTGCAAATTTTTACACTACACGGTGTGTCCCAGTGAAGCTTGCCTATGTGTTTACTAAATCTAATACACTTGCCTCTAAAATGGACGCTGCTACGCGGGAATATAGACTGCGCATGCGTAGCTCATACCCATGTGACGTGACGTACTCGCAGTTCTGGTGAGAAAGTGTTTGCTCATGCGCAATACAGCGGATATGGCCACTTTGTGTTCTCACATGCTCTGAGCTTGCATTGCCGCTTTCGCAAAGCTGTTTGTTCTGCACTTACCCTAATGCTATAGTTATTATAAAGTAAGGGATATATTATAGCCATTCATGGTATACAGTGTGTAACTTGAGGGGTAGGAAAAGGCAGGAGACGTGTCTTAGTTATGGTCGGTTTTATTTGGTGGTACAACAGATCAGTGCAAGTTTTCCGGGGTACTGCTCTCCGGGGAGATCTGCTTTGTTCAGTTCTGCACTTTCTAAGGATTCCTTCCTCTTTACGCCGAGTCGGACTCCTCCTCCGCTTCCATTCTTCCGACTCCTTAATTGAACAGGCTCCGCCGACGGGGAAACACAAAAGAGGACGGGGTGTCAGTTCACACACTGAACGCTTTTGTAGGTATACTGGAGGGGAGTGAGGGAAACCAATGTGCTCCGGGGGACTAAGGAAGTGAAGGGTAGTGATTACCAAGGGGGGGGTTCACGGGGTGCCTCTACCCTTCCTCCCAACCCAACCCGAGATACGTTTACGCACCTCTGCTAGCCACACACCTCCAGGTGTGCAGCTGGGCGACCCGTAGTGATGTTGGCCTCCTGGCTTCTGTTCTCTTCGCTCCTCCGCGGCTCCGCTCTTCGCTTGGGCCATTCCTCACGTCTCCTCCGCCTCCGATGTTCCTTGCGTCTCCTCCGATGTTCCTTGCGTCTCCTCCGCCTCCGATGTTCCTCGCGTCTCCTCCGCCTCCGATGTCATTCTCTCGAGTCGGTACTTCTCTACGCTTCCGCTCCATGCCGCTCCTCTCCACATGCTGTCCACTCCTCCGGTGTAAAGACACACCTGGTCTCTCTCGCTGCCGACGTTTAAAGTCGAACAGGGCTAATTCTCCTCGCGGCACACGCCTGTCCACTTAAAGGGCCCGGTACCTTCCTCATCCTCGTCGCAACTGTAGCATTCCTCGTGTAAGTTCCAAACAGGGGGTATTGTCGGCTGTGGAAACAAGAGGGAGGGGTCACAGGTTGAGTGTTCACACAGGGTTTAGGGGGCAGAGGCAACCCGTCCCTGTTACACAGTGTAATCACTTGTTCTGTATTTCTAAATTGTTTTCACTTGCTTTTCATGTATCGTATTCTGTGGACCTGGTAGCTGCTTACTACCCCATCTTGAAAAACCCGTATGGTACCAGTCACTTGATGAGGGAAAAAGAACTCTGCAGCAGTGGAACCCAGCCAGCTGGCAGCCACCGCCAAGATGGTCCTGGGAACCTGAACTTCAACCTAGCCAAAGAAGCTGAACTGTACTGAAATCGCTACAAATGTACCTGATTAATGTATTCACCATTGTTATGTGAGAATCATATGTCATGGGAAGTCAGAAACTAGGGGGTGGGTACAAATATTGAATATTAAGCCTGATAAAGTCTAAATTTTAGGTGGTGTGATGACCTATCCTCCTCCTTTGTCCAATCAAAATTGGGGATCCTTACACTTGCAACATTGGGGGGTGGTACATTGACCCGAAAAACAGTATAACTAGCGTAGGTTTAGCTAGAGAAATTGTCTGACTTGTCTGAATAGCTGACCTGTCACTGACCCAACGCACTCTATAGGTGACTGAACTCAAAGAGCTGCGAAACACTCTGTTGGGAGGTTTGAGAAACCCATTTGGGGTTTATGCAGACTTAAAGTGCTGGCGAAGCACTTTCCTGGGAGGTTCGAAAACCCAATCGGGGTTATTGGCAGATCCCTTGCAGAGAGGGAGTAGCGCAGGCGTTGCAACCGAAGCTGCGGGTGTTGGTCGTACCCTTTGGTAAACCCGGTCCTGATCCAAATTCTGGGGTTATCCTGTCCTGACTGTCCATGAGCTGTACCTGCTCACCTACTGGCATCTAAGTCCTTGAAGGTCCTTTCCCGTCTTTTCCAACTGACCCGTGGCCAGGGTTGGTCTTCACTATATCCTAGGTAAATATAAAGTCTGTGTGGGTGATTACTTATCTTTATGTGCATTTCTAACTCTCGAATAATTTCACAGCATAATTGCATATGTTCCTTTTTTGTCCCCCTTCCCTTTATAAATGAGATTTCCATGCATTATTTGTCTATTAGCATGTTCCACTATTCTACCTACCTTTAGTCAAATGCTAAATCGTTTTCATATATAGTTTATGTTCCATTCTTACCCTCCCTATAGAAAATAAGCATATCTGGATAAATCAAATTGCATAAGTTTCATTTCCTTTCAACAGTTAGTGAATTACGAAAGTCTACTTTGATTTAGCATGTTCCCTTTCTTTACCCGCCTTTAGTAGAATTGTGAAAGTCTGTTGATCTAAATAGCATGTTCCTTATTCTCACCTTCCCTTTATTTTTCGATTTCTAAATGATTAGTATTCTCTGCCTTATCCATAGCTATACGCTATTTCTAATTCTAGTTATAGACAGTCTTATCTGTGTGAACCTTATGCTCATGACATATGATGATGATGATTAAATAAAGGTTTTCAAAACTTCCCGAGTCTGTGGTTATTTTAAAGAGTGCAAACATTTATTAAAATTGATATTGCAGTTGTGATGACTGCTTATCTTTACAGCTAGCTCCTTGATCCATTGTGATTTTAGGTACCTGTGACAAGGATTGGTAAGTCAGGTACATTGGAAATAAATAGAAAGGAACAGGGTTGCTGGTAGTAGAGTGTAGGTTACCCGATTAAATAAGTGTAATAAATAAATTATGGGCCCAAGTGTGCATTTTAGGTAATAAAATAACCGGGTGACCTGCGCACTCTATCAGTAACTTTCTGGTAGCAGAATGATGGTTAAGGACTAGTTAAGATAGGTAAATAGGTTAATTGCTGCTAACTGTGAAAGGGGGGACTCCAACGACAGGGCATATTTCCTCTCGAGCCACGAAGGCTCCAACGTGCCCTTTTTTTGTTAAAAGGCCCCAGTGGGGGTCCAGAAAGCCCATGAGTGTTTTAGGAGCCTGAGTGCTCCGATGGGCATTCCTTTTGTTCACGAGTCCCCAGAGGGGGGATTCCAACGCTGGGCATGTGTTATGCGAGAGCCTGTGTGGCTCCAACGTGTGTAGAGTACCAGAGCCTGTGTGGCTCCAACAGGTGGCTATGACTTGCGCATATGTGTTTGTAGAGCCTGTGTGGCTCCAACGATGGGGCGCCGTTCTGTTCTAGGGTCAGTAAGGACCCTGTGGAAGTTTTGATTCCCAGCTGCCCAGCAATTAGTGGGCAGCTGCACCGTTTAGGTCTTGGGATTGTTCCCAGGTGCCCAGCAAGTAGTGGGCACCTGCAATGTTTAGGTTTTGCGCCGGTGGTGCACCCCTGACTGGCGCCTCATGGCAGCGCGCCCTGACATTTTGGACACAGGGCTCTTTAGTCCCTTTATTAGATGAGGGGTGGTATGTGATTTTATTTAGGCGCAATGTGATTAGCTATGTGATAGTAATTGCCTAATGTGAGTTTTGCGCAATGTGATGTGGTGCTAAGAAATGTAATGCATTTAATATGATTACGCACCTTGATCTTACACCTCTGAACGTTTTTAGGCATCATGTGTCTTCCTGGATTTTATACCTCTGAATGTGTTGGTTTATGCATCATGTGTTTTTCCTTCCCTGCACCTCTGAATGTGTTTTTGATGCATCATGTGCCCTGTTATTACACCTCTGAATGTTGGTTTTGCATCGTGTGTAATGTGTTCTTACCTATACCCCTAAATGTATTTTATTCTTAGGTGGTTGTTCTTTCTAGTACAGGTGGTCCTAGTGAGGTCCTGGTTCCCTGCATGACATTCTCCTAAAGTGTTTAGGGTTGCATAGGTGGTACTTACCTGTTCCCAGTAGTTACTGGATGTGATCTATAACTGTTATTTTGTGCTATACCTATATTCTATGTTCTAGAAGTGCTATTTCTACTAAGTGCTGATTCTGACAGGCGCCCACGTGGCCCTGTCCTGTGTAAATAATCCCTTGTGAATTATGGGGAGGCTGAACGCCCCAGCTCCCTCCTGGCCAAAATACTGCACGAGGAAAAGAGCGCTCCCCGGCTGACGGAACTGACCACTCCGGGAGGGTCCACGGTCACGACGGACGCGGACATCATCTCAGCTTTCCGTGACTACTACTCAGACCTATACTCCATCAGGTCCGTGGACCTGGAATCCGACATAGACGACTACCTAGAACACATCCAATTACCGTTCTTGGCGCAGTCGGACAGAGTTCCTCTTGGCGCCCATTCAGGCGGACGAGGTCTCTGAGGCCTTGGCTTCCATGCGGTTCCACAGTGCTCCCGGGGTTGATGGTCTGACAGTGGGGTTCTATAAAGCTTTCCAAGAAAAACTCATTCCGCACTTGCTATCCTTATTTGACGACATAGGCGAAGAGGGCAGCATGCCGGGAACGATGAGGGAGGCCCAGCTGGTAACCATCTTGAAGCCGGGTAAACCCCCTACCCTCTGCAGTTCGTATAGACCGATCTCTCTCCTAAATGTCGATGCGAAATTTTATGCCAAAGTACTGGCCACCCGGCTATCCCTCATTGCCCCGGAGATAATCGCCCCGGAGCAGGCCGGCTTCGTCCCCGGGAGGAACCTGTCCTACAATATTCGAACGGTTCTAGGCATGATGCAAGACGTCCGACAGGACGCGAAGGCGGTGGCCATCTTCCTGGATATGGAGAAGGCGTTCGACTCCGTCGAATGGCCATTCATGATCCGGGTCCTGCGCCGTATGGGCCTGGGAGAGCAATTTTTACAGATGATCGGTGCTCTGTACTGGAAGCCGACAGCGCGGGTACGGCAAGGGGATCGGGTCTCGGAACCCTTTCCCATAAGCAGAGGAACGAGACAGGGATGCCCTCTGTCCCCCCTGCTTTACGCCCTGATGGCGGAACCACTGGCGTGCGCTCTGAGGGAATACCATTGGCATCGGGGGGTTAGCTTCCCGTCCTATAAAATAGTCATTTCCACTTATGCAGACGACACGCTATTGTATGTCAGAAACCCAGAGTCGAACCTTGCCCCGGTTCTGAGAGAGGTGGTCCGTTTTGGCGCCCTCTCGGGCTTGCGAGTGAACTGGGAGAAATCTGCGGTGTTCCCGTTAACTCCGGTGACGGACCGCTTTGCCATGGACTACGCGCTCACCTGGACCACGGACCCGGTACGATACCTGGGCGTGATGGTTCATGCCGACCCAGAAGTGCTCTTCAGGGAAAACTACGGGGTGGACTTCAGTAAGTGTGAGGATGATGTGGAATGCTGGTGCAAGCTTCCGCTCTCTTTGATGGGCCGGGTGGCCATCATGAAAATGGTGCTTCTGCCGTGGTTCTTGTTCTTGTTCTCTACCTTGCCCATAGTGCTTTCGCGATCCTTCTTTAGGAATGTGACGAAACTAATGACCAGGTTGGCTTGGGGAGGTAAGCAAGCTCGTGTGCGATGGAGTACGCTCACACTGCCGTACGAGCTGGGAGGACTTGGCGCGCCCGACTTAGAACGGTACTATAGGGTGGCTCAGGCTGCGCATCTACATACGTGGATCCACGGGGAAGAGAACATACCGCACGTTCGGATGGAGAGGCTATTTGCGGATCCGCTTCCGCTCCCAGCCACGGTCTGCGCCCCTGCGGACCGCCGAGTGGGCATCCTGGACTCTATATCGGCCACAAACCATGCATGGAATGCGCTGTTAAAGGCACGGGACGAAGTGCTATTGTACTCCCCCGCGATGGCGGTGGAATGGATGCAGTGGCTGGCCCCCATTGGAGACAGGAATGTTATACGTGCACTTCACGGCCTCAGGATTCACACGGCGGGCGCTTTGTTTGCGGACGGCCAGGCCAAAACATGGGACCAGGTTGCCCTAGGGGTGGAACACCCGACTCTGCTGCAGCGGTTCCAATTTCACAGACTTCGAGGGGCCTTGAGGGAGGTCCTGGGATCAGAGATGACGGAGCCGCCAGACATTCCAGAACTAGCTTATGTCATAGCCCACCCCTCCCAGCGGCACTTGACGACGCATCTGTACAAGTGCATTACTTCACACAGAGCGCAGGAACCCTCAAAAGCCCGGTTAGCCTGGCAGAGGGACTTGGACGTAGATATAGATGAGGCAATGTGGTTGTACTGCTGCAGCAATACCAAAAGAAATCTCTGAATGGAAAACACAGACTAATCCACTTAAAATTTTTGCAGAGAGTGTATAACACTCCAGAACGACTGCACCGTTATGGCCTCCGTCAATCTCCAGAATGTGAGCGCTGTCACGCACCGGTGGCAGATTTCTTACATATGGCATGGAATTGCCGCAAGATACAAGAGTTCTGGATCGCGGTCTTCTCGGAACTCAGTGAAATACTAGAGCATGAACTGCGGGCGGATCCGGTTCTGGCGTTGCTGGGCTCCTCGAAACCTCTGCCGCTGGCATGTAGGAGATTGGCGGATATGGGATTATTACTGGCGAAACGCACGGTGGCACAGTGTTGGATGAGAGGCCCGACCCCGACAAAAAAACGTTGGGCCAGAGACATGGTGTACTGTTGCACGCAGGTGGAGCACTACAGTGAGCTACTTCCCCCCACCAGCAGACCGAAAAACTTCTGGGGTTTGTACAACACCTTTAGATACTCCAGGGAGGAGGTAGCGGACACGCAGGGTACCGAGGGAGTGGAAACACCAGAATAGCCTTCACTACTTCACTAGGGAGAATAGGACGACTGCAGGGCAGGTGGGACGGCCGGGTGGAGTGTTGATATCCGGCTGTCACGAAACAGGGGGTGAGTGGGAGGTTCTGATTCGAGAGGTAGTGCTGCAGGGAGACTTCTCTTGACACGCCACAAGGGCATTGTAACCTGGAAGTGGAGAGGAGGCATGAACGTGGTCTAGACAAACCGTTGCAGTCATCGGGCGGAGACGTGGACAGATAGGACAGGAGGGGGGGGTGGGGGGGAGGGACGGGAAGTTCTTTCGGGGAGTTTGTAGAGTTTTTTCGAAAAAATTTAACAAAAATACACCTGCATTTCTGGTTGAGCAGCACCTGGCCTGCGTGACCTTCCCCCCCCTTACGTTTTTTCTGGGGTACATTGGCAAGTGGGCGAGGACGGCCCCAGTGACTGACTCACGTTTAGCTTACTGGTTGCACTGGGATTTCACGCTGCCGTACCCCAGGGTTGACGGCGTCAAGCTGTGTACATTGTCTTACCAAATACCCGACTGTTTCCAACTTTGTCGCGTCGCCGGCCCAGATGGGTTGTAGGTGGGATGCTGTGTATGATGTGTACAATTCTAATAAAGGTGTTTAAAAAAAAAAAATCCCTTGTGAATATTGCCCGTGCCAGTTGGCACAGTGTACCTGTGTGACTTCTATCTGATGTGTTTTTACAATACAAAAGTTATTTTTTTTATAACCTTGTGTGGAGTTCCTTTTGTGGTGTGCCTAGGATGTTGTTGCTGTTGTGTGCTGGCGCAAATGCTTTACACATTGCCTCCGGGATAAGCCTGTCTGCTCGTGCCAAGCTACCAAGGGGGTGAGCAGGGATTATCTTGGCGTGTGATCCCTTGCCCAGATAAGAGAATTGCTGAACCTGTTACAGAAATGGGGAGACTTAGAAAAATGGAAAGCCAGGTGGGTAAAGAAAAAAGAAGATAGTAGATCCAAACAAATGACTTCTGAATATGTCTTAAAAGAAGCTGACTAGGCAGAACAATGATATCCTATGAGAGAAGTGCCAGGTGGAGGATATGTACATGTTCCATGGTCCAGACAAGATATTGTGTCATTTACAAATGATTTCCCAAAATTACGAGAGAAACCTGTAGAATGGTACAGACAAGTTGAGAGATTTGTTAAAGTTCAAAAATGCCTCCTGAAAGATCTAGATGGGTTCTTTGACATTGCAGTTCCCGTAGATTTATAGACAGAATGTAAAATTGCTGTTGATTGGCCAAGTGAAGAATACGCCAGAGACCCAAAGACAGGAGCTCCCTCAGGGGAGGTGATGAGGAAGTACAATCAGGTAATGCTGTACTTGAAAGGAAAGGTACCTGCAAAAGAAACTGATTGGACACGAATAGATAGAACTACCCAGAATCGAGATGAAACTGTGCATTCATACTATGAACGACTGTTACAGGTGTTCAAGACATACAGGGGCCTGGATAATATTGAGATGAAGGACATGAGACACTTCATTTATCGATTTGTTTTAGGATTAAGACCTGAAATTTCCCAATGGATTAAAGACAATAAGATCTGTTGGCAAGCCAAACATAGATGAGGTCCTGAAATACGCAAAGTATTGTGAAGATGAGCTAGAAAATAAGAAAAAGGAATTAAAAGAAAAAGTCATGTGGGCACAAGTAAAATTAGCAGAGCACCAAGAACAGCAGTTAAGCAAAATGACAAATACTCAGAATCAGAACCCTGGGGGTGGAGGAAAACCAAGAATAAAAAATGAGCAGAGAGGAGGCCAGGAAGAAGTTCCCATGCCATGGGTGCAGAAAGATGGGGCACTGGAGGGACGAGTGTAAGGCTGTGCAGAATCATAATGTGCAAATTAATGATTTAAATCCACAGGCGCAGAATGAGGGACCACGGAAGACACAGCAACAGGTAAAACAAAATCATTTGCCTCGTGCACCTAGGCCAAACTATAGGAGCAAAGCACAACAGGGTGAGGAAGCTGAGGTTTGGGAAGGAAGGGAGGATAGAAATGCAGCAACTTCGCAATTTCTGTTGAATGATACATTCCTCTGTGACGAACCTTTCTGACGGTGCCTGAGGGGGGAGGGCGAGGAGTGCGTGCTTGGCGCCTCCTTGCCGGTGGACCAGTCAGGGCCATACATTGAAGGAAAGGTTGAAGGAAATTACATCACCTTTCTGTTGGACACTGGTGCCACCCGTTCTACTGTGAGAACAGCAGACGTTCCAAACCTACCCCTCTCGGGAGAAGCGATCCAAGTAGTGGGCGTTTCAAATAAATTAATTAGTACCCCAGTTACAGAACCCATGGAAATTAAAATAGGGAATTTCAAAGAAATGCATAGATTTGTTGTTTGCGATTCAAGTCCTGTGAACTTACTAGGACGAGATTTGCTGTACAAAATGAACTGCACCATCTTTTGCACACCAAATGGTGTTGAAATTCAGACCCCAGATGAAGTCGGAATTTACAAATTAATGCTGATAAGACCTGACTCAGAAATTAAAAGACTGACAATACAAGACTTACCTGAAGAGCTCCAACAGACAGTGAAACCAGAAGTGTGGGATTTCACTGGGAAAGATGTAGGATTAATGGCAAATGTTGACCCAATTAAAGTTTCCATAAAAGAAGATGCAGTTTATCCGAATACTAAACAGTAAAAAATGAGTGCAGAAGTGAAAGCAGGGGTTGCTATTGAAATAAAAAGGTTGTTGGAAGCAGACATCATACAGGAGGTATTGAGCAGTCCTTGCAATTCACCCATAATTGGAATAAAGAAACTGAGTGGTAAGAACAGGGTAGTGCAGGACCTACGCAAGGTAAATAAAATCGTTGTTCCTTGCTGTCCTATTGTGCCGAACCCTGCACTGATCTTGTACCAAACACCATAGAATGCTGGATGGTTTACTGTCTTTGATTTATGCCATGCATTCTTTTCAATTCCATTGCATCCAGACAGCAAATTTCTTTTCTCATTTGAATTTGACCCTCATGTTTACGTCTGGAATCGTGTCCCTCAGGGTACTTGGAGAGTTCTTCGATTTTCAATCAAATTCTGAAAAAATGCCTTGAATCCTTGGTATTGCCTAGAGAATCAGTCCTGGTGCAATACATAGACGACCTCTTGGTGGCGTCTAAAAGCATGAAAGACTGTTGTTCACACCATTGCCTTACTGAACCATTTAGGTGAAGGGGGACATAAAGTATCACCAGACAAACTACAGTTCTGTACCTCTTCAGTGAAATATCTGGGGCACCAGATAGAGAAAGGTATCAGGAAAGTTACCACAGAAAGAATTAGGATAATTCGAAACATGCATCTGCCCAATACCCAGAAAGAAATCGGAATGTTTCTTGGAGTTGAGGATACTGTAGGCAGTGGATTGTGGGATATGCAGTCCTTGCAAGACCATTGATAAAAATGACAAAGAAAGGAGCAAAAGACCCAGTGGAGTGGGATGATGAAAGCATGACAGCTTTTATGAAATTACGAGAATGTCTGTGTACAGCTCCCGCATTGGGAATGCCTGAATACTCAAAAGAGTTTGCATTATTTTGTGACACACGAGACAATTGTGCACTTTTAGTCCTGACCCAAAGTCATGGTTTCACCAGACGACCTGTAGCGTATTTTTCATCTACGTTCGATCCAGTGGCTGCTGGATTACCTGGATGTCTGAAAGCAGAGGCTGCAACTTGCATGAGTCTTGAACAGAGTGAGTCTATCATTATGGGACATCCTGTAGCTGTGTATGTTCCACATGCAGTTGTAATTTTGTTGACCAGAACCAAAACTCAGTACCTCACACCTAGTCGGCTGACTAAGTATGAGAGAATTCTTGTAGGTGCAGGAAATGTAACCATTGCCCGATGTAATATCTTGAATCCAGCCACTCTCCTACCAAACTCACTCACAGCAGGAGTGAAGGGAGAAGTTGAGCATGACTGCCTAGACCTGACTGAGTTAAGCACAAAACCACGCCCTGACATAAGAGAAGTGCCCCTAACTGATGAAGATTACGAGCTGTTTGTAGATGGCTCATACATGAGACATGAGGATCGAGGCTTCAGTGCTGCTTATGTGGTATGCACTTTAGGAGGTCCAGTGATAGCATCTTATTTGTATGGAGTCAAGTCTGCACAAGTAGCCGAATTGGCTGCATTGGCAAAAGCCTGTAAATTTGGGAAGAACATGAAAATAACCATATACACTGATAGTCAGTATGGTTATGGGGTTGTGCATGACTTTGGCCAATTGTGGCTGCAAAGAGAGTTCCTGACTTCTTCAGGTACTCCTATCAGAAATGGAAATTTTGTGCAAGAATTACTGGAAGCAATCCAGTTACCAAAAGCATTGGACAGTGGTCAAGTGTGCTGCTCACAAATCTGGCGATGACAAAGTGACAGCAGGTAATCGATATGCTGACCAACTGGCCAAACATTGTGCTAAATACAAAATATCAATCAATACAAAATTGGGGGTAGGCGGAAACAGCTGCCAACTTATGGTGTTTGAAGAAATAAAAACATGGGAAGAACTGAGAGATTTGCAGGATGCAGCAGGACCAAAAGAAAAGGAAAGGTGGAGAAAATTTGGCTGTCAGAGAAGGAATGAGGATGGTGTCATTGTTTATCTTGAGGATACGCCTGTGTTGCCAGACTCCTATGGCTAGATTGATACATGGAGATACCCATTTAGGAAGAGATGCAATGATCCGTGTCTTTAGACAGACATGGTTCAATTTGAAATTCAGAAACATAGCAGAGGCCCTCTGCCAGAGGTGCTTAATATGTCAGCAATTCAATCCCAGAAAGAAAACAGTAGTTTTACCAGGTAAAATTTGGAAAAGAAGAAGGTCCTTTCATAAGATTACAAATTGATTTCATTCAGTTACCCCCCTGTCGAGGAATGAAGTACGTCCTCGTAATTGTCTGTTTTCAAAATGGGTAGAAGC
Organism: Lissotriton vulgaris; assembly: GCF_964263255.1. Lineage (NCBI taxonomy): Eukaryota > Metazoa > Chordata > Amphibia > Caudata > Salamandridae > Lissotriton > Lissotriton vulgaris. The sequence continues at coordinate 439,377,843 of NC_141700.1, forward strand.
TTATCCTGCAGGCAGAAACGATAGCATCACTGTAGCCAAATTGTTACTGAGGGAACTGATGCCTAGGTACGGTTTTCCAGTCACAATTGAATCAGACAGAGGTGGGCATTTTAAAGTGAAATAATAAGACAAATCCATGAAGCATTCAAAATTACGCAAAAACTACACTGTGCATATCGCCTAGAGGCTTCTGGAGTGGTAGAACAGCTGAATGGCACAATCAAGTCAAGATTGGGAAAAATGTGGGAATCGACTCAAATAGAATGGCCAGATGCTTTGCCCCTTGTCTTGATGGGACTTAGAAGTATTCCCGACCGGAAGACAGGCTTGAGTCGATTTGAGATACTGATGGTAAGAGCAATGCGGCAAGCATGGGTGCCAGGACACAAACTGATAAACATAACTGATGATTTGGTGCTGGAGTACTGCAAGCAACTGGGTGACCAAGTGCGTTCTATCTCTCACCAGATTGGAGAAGACGCCGTCGCCAGACCAGCAACTCCAGCCCATGATTTGAACCCTGGTGATCGGTTTGTAATTAAGAAACACACTCAGAAGAGTTGCCTTGCACCAAAGTGGGGAAAACAAAGACAGGTGATTCTTGTTACCACAACAGCGGTGAAGTGTGCAGGTGCGCCACGGTGGAACCATGCCAGCCATACGAAGAAAGTGACAGAAGAAAAGGAAACTGAGGCTGAAGGTTTTGCAGCTGTGGTGTCTCCTGAAGTTGGTCCTGAAGTAGCTGAAGAAGAATAACCGAGCTCCAGTCAAGATGATTGGATCCCAGTAATTGACCTGACTCTCGATCCAATAAGAACAAGAAGACAAACCTACTTAGATAGAGAGTGGGATAGTGAGGACGAGGCAGGAATAGAAGAAGATAATCAGATCATCGAAATTCAAATCAAATCTGACGATGAGGAAGGCCAGGTAGGGACAGAGCAGGTTATCGACACACCTCCAAAAACTCCTGAGCCTGAAAAGGGACAGATAGAGATTAGAGCAGAAGTTCAAGTGGAAGAAAATCAAAAGTTCGAAGTGCTTGAACAGGATCAGATAGAAATAGATAAATGTGTTCAGGAAGAAGAAATTGAAACAAAAGAAAGCCAAATCCAGCATATACCTGAATAAAGCCAGCTTAGTAACCAGGCAGAAGAAACTGATGTAAGACCTGGAACTAGTCAGACAGGAAGGGAAGAAGAAGACACTGAAGCAGATGTGCCACAACTGAACGGGAATAAAAGAGCACTTGAAGAAAGCCAAATTACAGTGCCAGTTAAAAGTTTCAAGAAAAGAGATAAAGTACCAAGATTTGTCAAAAGACTGAGACTAAAAACTATTGACGAAGAACTTGAGCAAGAAAATCAAGACTCCAGTAAACCTGACCAGTCTGGAACAAAGCCTAAAAGAAGAAGTGCCCGAATAAAGAGACTAAATAACAAGTATCAGTGTCCTGAATGGACTTATCTGGTTTTGGAAGACTTTGAAAATCTTGAATTAAGTGATGAAAGTGTTGAAGAATTGATTGCTGACCAGACTGACGAAGAAGTGAAACCCATCTGAAAGTTGCCCTGTGTAAGCAACCTGTGTAAAGTTACAAAGAGGGGTTGAAGCTTCTTTTGAGCCAAAATGTCTGATTCCACTTTGAATGGAAGACCAAGGCGAAATCGTTATAAAACATGCTGCAAAGTATGTTTGCGTAGTATAGCATTAGTACTGATATTATGGATAGGACTAACAATAACTATTCCTTGCATGATGAGTAAAGATACTAATTTGTACTCTACTAAACCAGTGACAGAAGACACACAAGAACTACAAATAGGAGACACACTACGAAGAGTAGAAACACTAGAGAAAGCAGTTAGCCTTAAACAAACTAGAATGGACTTGGATACACCAGATGAGGAAGGACTACATTATCATAAAATCAAGAACAAAACTCATTTAAATGTATTTGCAAACTTGTGAGTACACTACGTAGAAGCAATGGAGATAGAAGACTGTTACGTCTGCATGAAGCTACCTACGTCAGTAGCTGAGGGTGTGACCTACCATCACTTGCCACTAACATATGGAATTTCGTATAGTATTTTAGCTAGTTTATTCTGTGAAAGAGGACCGTTACAGTATTATTACTCAAACGTAGATGTGATATTTTCTGAACTTCCTGTGCGAAGAAATCTGAATCCTGTACATACTACTAGAGATGTAGCAAAATACATGGGAGAATATTTTCTAACTATAGGTAAGATAAGTATAGATGACGCACACAGAAATAACTTGACCTGTAAATTACACGAACAAGAATGTTTTTTTTCTAAATATGGTAGAGAAACGAAGAGAGAGTTTCCAAAAGAAAGCAAAGGACAAGAATCAGAAAATTCCCAAGTGGGCTGAAAATATAGAAAGCACCTCAAATGGTGGAGCTAATGCTGCATTGCTGCTGGATTTCGAAAAGAAAGGGAAACTTTGTCTTCACAGAGAAAAGACTAGTTATTATAATAACATATTCATTGGTTCCAGTGAATGCGAACACAATTACAAGGTAATTGGAGGTTGGGGTTTCAAAGATGGGTCAGAGCCTGTGTTTCCTGGAATTTATTATATATGTGGGAACAAGGCTTACTTCAAATTGCCCGACCATTGGTACGGAAGCTGTTATTTTGGTATTGTCTTTCCAAAGATATACCATATGGGGAATGTCACTGGAAGCAATGAAAACACTAATGGATTAATGCGTAGTAAAAGAGAAAGTGTAGGAGAAATAATAGGTGATATATTTAGTGCAATGATACCTACAGTGGGAGTAGCTCTGAATACACACAGAACTTGGAAATTGTCTACAGTAGTAGATCGGTTATCAACTGACACTGCTGGAGGTTTCCTGATGGTTAATACCGAAATGGTTCTGATCAGAACTATGGTTTTACAAAATCGACTTGCTCTTGACACTTTATTGGCAAAAGAGGGCGGAGTCTGTAGAATGTTGAAAGCGCAACATTGTTGCACCTATATTCCAGATAAGTGTTGGAATTAAGAAATATGTGAGAAACATTACTAATTTGGAAAGAGAGCTCAAACCACTGGAGGCTGACAGTGCCTGGAAGAGACTAACTGATAGTCTCTCCTCTGTAGGTATTTGGTTTTCTAACCTAGGTAAAAGTCTTGTGAGTAAAGTACTGATGCCAATAGCGGGAATAGGCTTATTTGTACTCATCATAATAATTTACTGCAAATGTCGAAAACACCAAAAGAAGTATGCTGTGAATAAGAGAGGAGTGAAACGAAATGTTGAAGAACTTGAACTAGAAGAATTGAATAATAAAATTTACAAAAAGATGAAAAATTCTCATCCTAATAAAGATGCAGAGAAAAAGCTGAATAGAAAGTTTGAAGAGATCGAAATGGGTGAAATGTGAAAAGTTGGCATCTGGTTCCATTAATAGTGATGATAGTAAATATCATCAAAGAGGAGATTGATGGAGCAAGGATTCGCACGCTAAGCGACTTGCTTGTATTAAGAACCTCACATAATGTTAATAAAACTAAATCAACATGTTTGTGTTACTAATATTGCACATTTTTACACTACACAGTGTGTCCCAGTGAAGCTTGCCTATGTGTTTAATAAATCTAATACACTTGCCTCTAAAATGGTCGCTGCTATGCGGGAATATAGTCTGCGCATGCGTCGGTCATACCCATGTGACGTGACGTACTCGCAGTTCTGGTGAGAAAGTGTTTGCTCATGCGCAATACAGCTGATATTGCCGCTTTGTGTTCTCACATGCTCTGAGCTTGCATTGCCGCTTTCGCAAAGCTGTTTGTTCTGCACTTACCCTAATGCTATAGTTATTATAAAGTAAGGGATATAGTATAGCCATTCATGGTATACAGTGTAATCACTTGTTCTGCATTTCTAAATTGTTTTCGCTTGCTTTTCATGTATCGTATTCTTTGGGCCTGGGAGGTGCTTACTACCCAATCTTGAAAAACCCGTATGGTACCAGTCACATGATGAGGGAAAAAGAACTCTGCAGCAGTGGAACCCAGCCAGCTGGCAGCCACCGCCAAGATGCTCCTGGGAACCTGAACTTCAACCTAGCCAAAGAAGCTGCACTGTACTGAAACCGCTACAAATGTACCTGATTAATGTATTCACCATTGTTATGTGAGAATCATATGTCATGGGAAGACACAAACTAGGGGGTGGGTACAAATATTGAATATTAAGCCTGAGGAAGTCTAAATTTTAGGTGGTGTGATGACCTAACCTCCTCCTTTGTCCAATCAAAATTGGGGATCCTTACACTTGCAACATTGGGGGGTGGTACACTGACCCGAAAAACAGTATAACTAGCCTAGGTTTAGCTAGAGAAATTGTCTGACTTGTCTGAATAGCTGACCTGTCACTGACCCAACGCACTCTATAGGTGACTGAACTCAAAGAGCTGCGAAACACTCTGTTGGGAGGTTTGAGAAACCCATTTGGGGTTTATGCAGACTTAAAGTGCTGGCGAAGCACTTTGCTGGGAGGTTCGAAAACCCAATCGGGGTTATTGGCAGATTCCTTGCAGAGAGGGAGTAGCGCAGGCGTTGCAACCGAAGCTGCAGGTGTTGGTCTTACCCTTTGGTAAACCCGGTCCTGATCCAAATTATGGGGTTATCCTGTCCTGACTGTCCATGAGCTATACCTGCTCGCCTACTGGCATCTAAGTCCTTGAGGGTCCTTTCCCGTCATTTCCAACTGACCCGTGGCCAGGGTTGCTCTTCACTCTATCCTAGGTAAATATAAAGTCTGTGTGGGTGATTACTTATCTATATGTGCATTTCTAACTCTCGAATAATTTCAAAGCATAATTTCATATGTTCCTTTTTCTCCCTTGTCCCTTTATAAATGAGATTTCCATGCATTATTTGTCTATTAGCATGTTCCACTTTTCTACCTACCTTTAGTCAAATGCTAAATCGTTTTCATATATAGTTTATGTTCCATTCTTACCCTCCCTATAGAAAATAAGCACATCTGGATAAATCAAATTGCATACGTTTCATTTCCTTTCAACAGTTAGTGAATTACGAAAGTCTACTTTGATTTAGCATGTTCCCTTTCTTTACCCGCCTTTAGTAGAATTGTGAAAGTCTGTCGATCTAAATAGCATGTTCCTTATTCTCACCTTTCCTTTATTTTTCAATTTCTAAATGATTAGTATTCTCTGCCTTATCCATAGCTATACACTATTTCTAATTCTAGTTATAGACAGTCTTATCTGTGTGAACCTTATGCTCATGACATATGATGTTGATGATTAGATAAAGGTTTTCAAAACTTCCAGAGTCTGTGGTTATTTTAAAGAGTGCAAACATTTATTAAAATTGATATTGTATTTGTGATGACTGCTTATCTTTACAGCTAGCTCCTTGATCCATTGTGATTTTAAGTACCTGTGACAAGGATTGGTAAGTCAGGTACATTGGAAATAAATAAAAAGGAACAGGGTTGCTGGTAGTAGAGTGTAGGTTACCCGATTAAATAAGTGTAATAAATAAATTATGGGCCCAAGTGTGCATATTTGGTAATAAAATAGTCGGTGACCTGCGCGCTCTATCAGGTGTATCAGTGTCTGAGTGGGTTAGTCAGTGGGTGTGTGAGTGCCTGAGTGGGTGTTTAAGTGTCAGTATGTCAGTAGCTGTGTCAGTGACCGGGCCACAACACATCCACACCTGCCTCTACCCAAGTTGAGTGCTTTCTAATGGTTAATTACCAAGTGCTACCTCCGTGGGTAAATGTCCAGCACGTATTCTACACTACAACTGCATGAAAGAGCACAAGGAAATGTCACCAGTGACCTTGTGTGTATTTTGGCAGTGTGATCGTTCCTCATGTGTCTTTATCCAGAAATGTGTGATAACATGAATCTTCCTATAGAGGAAAAAGTACAGAGTTTTTTTTAAAGAACCTTAGAAATTCACAGAAAGAAACAATGGTTACAGGGACAGGATCAGTGATGTAACTGACCATGTCATGAGTGATGTAATATGTGAGGCCATAAGCAGTGCATTGCCGGGCGCACGCTATAGTTCGCTCAGGCAACTATAACTGCTGAATTTCTATGGTTTTGTAAGAGTGAAATCTGAACCGAACTATAACGTCCCTGTAACTTCGTTTTTTTCCCATTGAATTTTTAAGGTTTTTTTGGTTTCTATATCCTAGCCCCTGTAACCTTTGATTTTTTCAATGAATATATATATATATATATATATATATATATATATATATATATATATATATATATATATATATATTTATTACCTACTGGCGGTCGCCAGTAGGTAGTTATAGTTAGGACCTAGTTTACATAGGAAATCCGCAACATTCTATTTGGAATAACTTTAGCGCCGGTGGAAGAATCTTCGCGAAATTCTCGAAGAAGATGGGGTACTCCTCTCCGCTCCTTCCCTGAAAGTTTCGGGGTGATTCATTAAGCAGGGGCCAAGAAAAAAGGGGGTCCCAAAACGTGTCTTCCCCATGCAATTTTCCATACGGACCTCTAGACACGGCTACAGCCCGAACTGCTGAACGGAATCACACCAAATTTGGCAAAAGGGTAGAGTTTGGTTCGTAGATTGTGCTTTTTATTAAATGGTGGAAATCCGTTCAGTAGTTCCTGAGAAAATCAAAAGTAAAATCATAGATATATTTGCGAAGTTGTACCGTACAAGTACCGTCCGAGGACTGTATGCGTACCTTTACGAGCACGAGCTGCATGCTAATTGGCTGTAAACTGTCTGTCAACACTCCAAACCAGGAAGTGTTGTCAGCCATCTTGTGCCTCGGTAGAACCAAGGCACAAGTAAATTGAAAAACAAGTGCGCAAAAGGTCCTGGGTAGAAACACCCTGACCCCCTAGGCCAGAAAGGTGTAAAAAGGGGCGTGGCCTCAGAACACCTCTCTGCAACGCAGCCCCCTGGTGCATACTGGAGGTTCCTGGTGGGCTAGTTGGCCCCCAGGGACACCCAGTATGCAAGGGGAATTAGTCCCCCCTCTGCAAATGTGCCAGGGGGATGAGTTGCAGAGAGGTGTAAAAAGGGGCGTGGGCTCATTACACCTCTCTGCAACGCAGCCCCCTGGCGCATACTGGAGGTTCCTGGTGGGCTAGTTGGCCCCCAGGGACCCCCAGTATGCAAGGGGAATTAGTTCCCCCTCTGCAAACGCACCAGGGGGCTGCGTTGCAGAGCAGTGTAAAAAGGGGCGTGGCCTCATTACACATGCCTGCAACGCAGCCCGTTGGGGCATACTGGAGGTTCCTGGTGGACTAGTTGGCCCCCAGGAACCCCCAGTATGCAAGGGAAATTAGTTCCCCCTCTGCAAACGTGCGAGGGGGCTGTGTTGCAGAGAAGTGTAAAGAGGCCACGCCCCTTTTTACACCTCTCTGCAATGCGGCCCCCTGGCGCATACTGGAGGTTCCTGGTGGGCTATGTGGCCCCCAGGGACCCCCAGTTTTCAAGGGAACGTTATCCCCCAACTTAGAACATGCCACGGGCGCGTTTGCACAGTGGTGAAGGTAGGGGGCAGGGCTTGAGGTGATGTGTGCGCAAACACGCCCTGTGGCTCGTTTTAAGTTGGGGAAAAATGGCTAGTTGGACCACAGGGGACCTCAGAAATTAAGACAAATTAATTCCCCAACTTAAAACGCGCCACAGGGCGAGTTTGCACACATGTCACCTCAGACACTGCCCCCTTCCTTCAGCATTGTGCAAATATTCCTCTAAAATCAGCCGAACTACGAATTCCGATTTACTCACCTATTATTAGGAGTGACCTCAGTGCTGCAACTCTAAGCCGAGAACTGATCCTGAAAAGTAATTTTAACTGTACTTACCAGTTTCTTGAAATTCCTTTCAAAGTGACCTCAGTACTGCAACTTTAAGCACAGTACTGATCCTGAAAATTAATTTTAATTGTACTTACCAGTTACTTGAATTTCCTTCCACAGGAATCCATTGTGTGGTTTTCACCAGAAAAGTTTTTAAGTGTGGAGTTTTGGAACTTTAAAATATTCCTATAAAATCAGCAGAAGTACGAATTCCAATTTACTCTCCTGTTATCAGGAGTGACCTCAGTGCTGCAACTTTAAGCACAGTACTGATCCTGAAAAGTAATTTTAATTGTACTTACCAGTTATTTGAATTTCCTTCCATAGGAATCCATTGTGTGGTTTTCACGCAAAAAGTTTTTAAGTGTGGAGTTTTGGAACATTAAAATATTCCTCTAAAATCAGCTGTAGTATGAATTCCGATGTACTCACCTGTTACCAGGAGTGACCTTAGTGTTGCAACTTTAAGCCGAGAACTGATCCTGAAAAGTAATTTTAACTGTACTTACCAGTTTCTTGAAATTCCTTTCAAAGTGACCTCAGTACTGCAACTTTAAGCACAGTACTGATCCTGAAAATTAATTTTAATTGTACTTACCAGTTACTTGAATTTCCTTCCACAGGAATCCATTGTGTGGTTTTCACCAGAAAAGTTTTTAAGTGTGGAGTTTTGGAACTTTAAAATATTCCTATAAAATCAGCAGAAGTACGAATTCCAATTTACTCACCTGTTGTCAGGAGAGACCTCAGTGCTGTATCTTTCAGCCCACTACTGATCCTGAAAAGACATTCTAACTACATTTATAGTAACTTGAATGTCCTTCCATAGGCTAACATTGACTGGTTTCACTTAGAAATTCTTCTAAGTGTGGAGTTTTGGAACTGAAAAAATAATTTCTCGAAAATCTGCCGAAGTACATATTCCGATTTACTCACCTGTTATCAGGAGAGACCTCAGTGCTGCATCTTTCAGCCCACTACTGATCCTGAAAAGTAATTTTAACCGTGCTTACCAGTAACTTGAATTTCCTTCCATATGATATTATTGCCTGCTATATAAAATATATATAAATTAAACAATATATAAAATAAAAAATTAATATTACAATTTCAATTTTTTTTTTTTTGGTGTAAGATTTTTATTGACAGTCATCATCAAAATAACAGTAGTACATTTAGTCAGCATCACATGTCTTGCGGTAATGCAGTAGTTTGTACTTTTACACAGCTATTCAGCCGACAACCCTCCGGTCCGGCAGCGAATGTCAAAGATGATGTGGAGTGCCATCAGGATACGATAAACGAAGGCATGAAATCTTACATTTTCAAGTCCATTTTTTATAATTTTGTAAAAAAGAAAACAAACAGAACAAATTCGATGGCTCATCTGTGGTGTATAGTCACAAAACAAAAGGAAAAATGCTATCAAGGAAGTACGCCGATCCCAACCACCCAGGTAGGTACCCCTCCCCCTTCAAACACCACGCTATGTCGAAATCCCCATCAAAAGGTAACATTTCCGTTTCCTACCCAAAGCACACCCTCGATTCAGTCAACCAAGTCCTCCTCATCCTCCGAATCGTCTTCATCATCCTCCGGCAGCGGTTCACATATATCCCCTCTATATCTATTCCATGCCTCCCATACCTTGTTCCATTTCTTGGGGTTAGCTCTCACCTTATATACAGTTCTTTCAATTAACATCAATTTATCCATATTTCTGCACCACAATGCCAATGTAGGTACCTCCGCCACCCCCCATCTTTGTGCCACGTCGCGCTTGGCCACCATTGTACCAATCGTAACCCACTGCTGTTGTCTAAGATTAAGATCAGTACCCTCCCAGATATTCAGTAGACAGAGGCGTGGCTCCGGCGTAAGGGAAGAGTCAAGGGCCTGGGATATTGTTCGCAGGACCTGTTGCCAATACCTGCCAATAAATGGGCATTCCCACAGTGTATGTAATAGCGTACCATCCTCCCCGCATCCCCTGAGACAATGTGGGGTGTCAGCCCTATGTATTCTATGTAGGGTGGTTCTTGTATAATATACTCTGTGCAATATTTTCAGCTGTATAAGCCGGAACCTGGCCGATACCCCTGCCTCCCTCGGAGATGCCATAGCAGCATTCCAATCCGTCTCATCCATAGCTCCCAACTCATTTTCCCACTTTTCTCGTAATTTCTGCAGGGGATCCGGGAGATTGTTCAGCAGTTTGCGATATGTGAGTGAGGTGGCATGTGTCTGTAGAAAGTCCGTAAGAAGCCGGTCTTCTAGGGGTGAGGATTCCGGGACGGTGGTCCCCGGTTCCAACACCGCCAGCAGAGCGTGCCTTATCTGGATGTATCTATATGTTTCAGTGGGGCCTAGGGCATATTGTTGCTGTAGTTGTGCGAAAGGGAGCACCCCTGAAGAAGTCCAAAGATCCCCCACCGTTGAAATGCCTATATTATCCCATTGGGTGAACCCTTTGCTAGATCGGAGGCAACCCAGTTTTTTGGTGTCCCAAAGTGGGGTGAGTTTCGTGATGACCCCTTTCCACTTCAGCCGAGTGAGCGCCCTGTACCACAGGGCAAATGTGTGTTTAGTAGGGCCAATCAGTCCTTTAAGGAGACTCGGATTATATAACGGGGCCAGCAGACTTTGCGTCCCCAGTTGGGCCCTATCAGCCAGATATACCGGGTCATCGTGTGGTGCGTGGAGCCATTGGTTAAGTACCTTAAGTTGGGATGCCCAGTAGTAAAGTTGCATATTCGGTAACGCTATTCCCCCATCGTACCAACCACGATTAAGTTTAAGGTGGGCAATTCTCGGTGGACGTTCACCCCACAGCAGAGTAGTCACAACTGCGGTGACTTTATGGAAGTATGAGGGCGGAATTACATCCGGGGTGTTTTCCAGAGCATACAGGAGGCGCGGCAGCGCCATCATTTTAAATGAGGCAGCGCGCCCCAGTAGCGTGAGTGGCAGGGCCGTCCAATGTCGAGCGTCCGCTTTCAAACGAAGGAGGGGGGTGCCAGGTTCCGGTCATAGAACATGGCCGTGTCGCCGGTGACATGGATGCCCAAGTATTTAAAGGAGACGTCGGTCAATACCAGAGGACAGTGTTCAGGGAGGACTGGCATAGGGCCCCTCAGGACATAAAGGACCGACTTTGTCCAATTAATGGTGTAGCCGGAGGCATAGCCATGCTTATCGCAGAGTGCTAGCAATATCGGGACAGTCGATTCGGGATCGGACAAGTAGACCAACTTATCATCTGCATACAGTGATACTCTGTCTTCCCAGGCCTCCGTCCATTTAATACCTTTCAGTAGTGGTGTCTTTCTAATAACAATCGCGAGCGGTTCAAGGACCAGCGCAAACAAGAGCGGGGATAAGGGGCAGCCCTGACGAGTCCCACGCGCCAAAGGAATTGCCCGAGAGATGTGGCCGTTGGCCGCCACGTGTGCTACCGGATCTGTGTAGAGAAGTCTAACCCATGATAGAAATTTCGGTCCGAAGCCCATCCGGGTCAGAACTGCAAACAGGTAGTGCCACTCTACCATATCAAAAGCCATTCTGGCGTCTAATGACAAAATGGCCGCCGGCTCCTCCAGTAAGTGTGCCCGAGCCAGTGCGCCGTGCACCCTACGGAGATTTAGTGCCGTGCTCCTATGCGGCATAAAGCCCGATTGGTCCGGGTGAATCAAGTGGGATAAATGCGGAGTAAGCCTATTCGCAATCAATTTCGCCAAAATCTTCGCCTCCGCGTTGAGGAGCGAGATTGGGCGATACGACGTACAGTCCTCAGGAGGCCTGCCGGGTTTTGGGATAGCCACTATTGTCGCCAAGCGCTGGTCTAAAGGCAACGTTCCGGTCTCTCGGCAGTTCTCAAACATGGCCAACAGAGGTGGGCCTAATGCATCCGCCATCGTTTGAAACCATTCGATCGGCAACCCGTTAGGGCCCAACGCTTTACCCGTATGCAGTGCACCTATTGCCATACGGAGCTCCTCCACCGTGAGATCCGCCTCCAACTCGGTTATCGCCTCCGGCAACAGTGTCTCTGCTTCTACATCCTGGAGAGCTAGCTCCGCCACCTCTGCCGTGACCACCGTCTCTGGGGTATAAACCCTCTGAAAGTGGTCCGCCAGTAGGTCAACAATTTTGGAGGGGTGCGTGTGACACGTCCCTTCTTGGTCCCGCAGTTGTAAAATGTGCCTGCCACCGTCTCGTTTCTTATCTAACCAGGCCAATAGTTTATTGGCCTTATCGCCCATATCATAAACCCTACTCGCAGTCGACTCTATATGTTCTAATGTCCGCCGCCGAAGAAAGTCGTCATGTCTTTGTTGGCAGAGATGTAATGCGTGTCGAGTGTCGTCCGACGGCGCATCCATATGAGCTTCGTTGGCCTGTTCCAACTGCAGTTCTAACTCTGCCAGTTCCTGTTTTTGCTTACGTTTATGGTCGGTTACAGCCGCGATCGCTTGGCCTCTCAGCACTGTCTTATACGCCTCCCACAGTGTTGTCGGGGAGGACACTGAACCGGAATTCTCCTGGAAGTAATGTTTGGTGGTCGTTTTTAGGGATTTCCGAATCTGGGGAAGTTTAAGATAACCAGGGTAAAGAGGATAGAGCCGTTTGCGAGCCGCTATTGTGCAGGACAGTGTAACAGTCAAAGGGGAATGGTCCGATATACCCCGGGGTTTAATTTGCACATCAGCAATCGTAAGTCTGCCACCCCCCAGTGTGAGAAAGTAGTCAATGCGAGACAGGCAGTCATGGGTGGATGAATAATAGGAATAGTGGCGATCAGTGGGGTGAAGCTGCCTCCAGACATCAACCAGACCCTGCGCCTCCAGAAAGTCCCCGAATTTTGTGGGGCCAGTGAGGGGGGTGCGGACCGGGAATCTATCCATATCAGTATTGGCCAGTGCATTGAAATCTCCGCCCACCACCAGGTCCCCTTCTGGGAGTTCCAGAAGAAATTTGCCCAGGTCCGGAAATGCCGATGAATGTAGCGCCAGCGGGATATACACAGACACCACATTAATAGGCACACCTTCCCATTGCCCACACACCGCCGCGAAGCGGCCATGTTTGTCAGTTCTTGTGGAGTGTTGTATAAAACGTGATGTTTTTTTCACCCAAACGCCCGTCCCCCGTGACCCTGAAGTGCAGTCCGAATGCACTACCATGTGGTAACCTCGCCTATCCAGAGCTTTAGTAGCCGCCCCCACCAAGTGTGTTTCCTGAAGTAGGGCAATGTCGCAGTTCAGTCGCCTAATGCATTGCAAAACTAGTCCCCTCTTTACTTTGTCCCCCAACCCCCGAACATTCCATGACAATATTTGTAGCGGTGGCACAGGCCCCACCCCAGAGTCAGTCGTTATGTTGTTAGGTCGTGGAAGATCCGCCATTGTGTAGATGCTTGTGTGAATCGGTGTCCCACGGGGTAAAAAAGAACCATGGCAGCCGAAGGGCCTCCCTGCCCTTTGCAACCATGCGTATGTTGGTGCATTCCCAGTGCTAGAAGATCAGAGGTGACACACCCGGTACAAGGAATGCGGCCATATGTGACTACAAATGAGTTCCATACGATGAATAGAGCCAAACAGTTCAAACAAACAAACCAACGAAACCCCCCCCATTCCCAAAACCCCCACCCGCCCTGCTTCCCTGCTACACGGACTCAAAACTGCCCGCCACCCCAATTTAGCAGAGTGCTTAGTCCCATCCCAAAGAAAACACACAGTTACTTGCTCGTTGGAGGTGAGGAGTACTCCGGAAATAGCGACCCCTCATACCCTCTGCAGAGGCCCTCGGCCCAGTGTCCATGGCGGTTCCAGCCGCAGTCCCGAACAACAATGTTCCATACCTGTCGAGTGTTCATGGGTTTACCTCCTGGTTCAGGTCGCCATTATCTCTTGTCGGCGAGCTTCTGCCACTGTTCATACCAGCTTCTCCAGTGTCGTCCCGGTCGTTCGGATGTGAGCCATTCTTAGTCCGTTCAGGACGGCGAGAATGGGGGGCAGGTCGCCAGCCGTCCAGCCAGTCTCGTGCATTCTCAGGGTTATCGAAAAACCAGGTCCTGTTCTCTGCCACCACCCGGAGCCTGGCAGGAAAAATCATGGAATAAGGGAGTTCTCGTTTTCTGAGTTCCTTTTTAACGTCCAGGAATGTCTTCCGTCGCCTGGCCACCTCCGCCGTGTAGTCCGGGAAGAACGCCACCGTAGAGTTGAGGATTTTCACTGGCGGTGAAACCCGCGCCGCTTGAAGGATGACATCCCGGTCGCGGAAATTAAACATTCTTGCTAGGATCGGCCTGGGCGAGGCCCCTGGCTTAGGTTGGCCCCCCGGAACTCTGTGTGCACGTTCCACTGAAAAGAAGGCTGACAGTCCCTTGGGTTGAAGATGAGTTTTAGGGCCAGATGTAGGTAGGCGTTTACCGGGTGGTAACGGCCGAAAACCGGTAAAATCGGCCGTTACCGAGGAAATGAGATGTAGGAGGCCATTAATTACCGATTTTAGAAAATCCGAATCGGAAACATACCGACTCGGTAAGAATGACCCGGTAAAATTACCGTGTCGGAATATACCGTATACATAAATACCGAGTTGGTATTCTCCGACTCGGTAAATCAGAAACGGTAAAAATTAGCCTTGGAGATGTAGGTAAGCACAAAAATACCGATTCTGCCGAAAAACGGTATTTTTTAGTCGGTATTTACCATGCATTGAAAGCAGGTGGTAACCAAGGGAGGGCTATAAAAAAAGTCCCAAAATGCACCTTAGGACCCATGATGGTGGCTTTTTACATCATAGCAAGACGGCAGAGACTACAGGCAGCAGGACAGAGAGAATGGCTAAGGGAGGAACAAGTGTACAGGCAGAGGATAACACTGTTCCAACTGACAGAGCCTGAAATACTTCAGAGGTACAGGCTACACCCAGACACCATCAAGCAATTGATCAGGGACCTACACCCTCTCCTGGACCACCCAACACCCAGGGCCCATGCCATCCCACCTCATGTCCAGGTGCTATGTAGCTTACACCTGCTGGCCTCAGGGAGCTACCAGAGTGTGATAGCTGTAGTGGGTGGCGTGTCCCAGGGCTGCCTGTCCCGCTTCTTCAGGAGGTTTATTGACGCCATGATGCAGAGGATGGGGCATTATATTTCATTCCCTGTTACACCGGCAGAATTAGCCAAAACCAAGACTGACTTTTATCAACTGGCACACTTCCCTCACGTGATCGGCTGCATCGATGGCACCCACGTCCCACTCTGTCCACCTGCAGCCACAGAGCACATATACAGGAATCGCAAATCGACGCACTCCATCAACGTCCAGGTCATATGTAATGCAGGTAACCTCATCACTGACATCGTAGCCAAGTTCCCCGGAAGTACCCATGGTTCATACATCTTTCAGAATAGTGGAATATACACACGCCTACTTGCCGGAGAATTTGGAAATGGATACCTGCTAGGTAAATCACATTGACACACCCTGACACTCACATTAGATCTACGTCTCATGTACTTGCAATTAATGGCTATCTTTCTCCCCCTAGGCGACAGTGCATATGCCCTGCGGTCCTTTGTGCTCACTCCCTACCTCAACCCATCCACCAGGAGTGAAAGGCGATACAACGTGGCTCACAGATCCACACGAAACGTAGTTGAGCGCACATTTGGACTCCTAAAGAGCAGGTTTCGCTGCCTCCACAAGAGTGGAGGTGCACGGCAGTACACCCCAATCATCTGCTGCAAAATAATAGCGACCTGTGCAATGTTGCATAATCTCGCCACCAAGCAAGGCACTGAGGTGGAGCTCACATATCATGAGGACATTGATGACGACCCAGAGGTGGCAGAGCCCCAAGCTACAGTGGCAGCAGCAGCTACAGATGGGAGACTGAGACGGGCAGAGGTTACACAACAATATTTCTGAGTGAGTAAAGAGACACAGGCATGAATGTAACTTTGTGGAAGTAGTTTAATATTCACTACGCCACAGCATTGTTAGCTCACATTGGGCTCACTAATACAAACACTCCATGAGTGTGATGTCACGGTTAACACCACCGTGACTACAGCCTTGGGTGGAGTGCAAAGTCATTGTTTGTGGGCACGGGCCACAGGGCGGGGCTGCTGTGGCTGTAAATCAATGTCCTCACGCTGGCCTGTCACACTTCCCCCACGCCTGCCACTCCTCCGTAACTCATGCACAGGAGTGCTTGCACCACTCCTGCTGGTGGACCCCTCGCTTTCGGCAGCACAAGTGTCGCCTCCAGTGCCAGTCTGATGCGCGAGCACCAGCTCCATTGCAGAGGTCATCCTGGCCATGCCTTCACTTAAATTGTTGCAGCACTGCACTATGGCAGTTGCAAACATGTTCAGGGCCTTGGTTTGCTGGCGCACATCCACACGGGCCTTGCGTCTCTCCAAATGGTCCCTGTCCAATTTGTCACACAGGACAGTCATGCACTGTTATATCTGATATTCCTGACGCCATGGATTGCATGCTCTCTGCCATTTCCCCTATGCCCTTGCCTACTGCTTCCAGTTTATTATTTGTTGTGCGTGCGTGCCTCTGAACCCCCATCATTGCTTTTGCCTGCAGGCGCTGCACCTTCACCATGGTGGCCTCCAGTCCGCAGAAGACACCTTGGACTTGCCGCACATCCTCTACCTCCCGTGGCCGTCGCCCTCGGACACTGGCCCGCGTGACTCTGGGACTGGGCTGCTGCTCGGTGTTGCCTCTGTCCTGTGTGTCACCCTCCACCTCCTCCTCCTCCGATGATGTTTGCAGTATTCTGCGAGGGGGCACATCATGGCTCCTGACTCTTCCCAGCACTGGGGATGGTGATGTGGGGGTGGGTGATAGTTCTGCCGCTCCTGTGTCCTGACTACCGAATAGGAGAGGGGATTGTGGATTTTCTGCAGTTGCCTCCTCAGGTATCGGGGCTGCCTGCTCTTGGTCCTGCCCTCCGTGAGATGTGCTAGGCCCGGCTCCTTCCCTCCTCTTCTCTCTGACCTCAGCTGTGCTGCGCTTTGACTCTCCTGTGGACAGACATGGACATTGTGTCAGTAATGTTGTTCACCTGTGTCATGAGATAAAATACACTTCTATAGCACTTTAGCCTGTCTCTCATTTGCCTATGCTACTTGTCTGTTGCTCCCCTTGCTGCAATGCACGCTGACTGCTCTGAGGTATCTACACATGACTACATTTCACAGGATGCATTGCAGGACATTAGTTAAACCTGTTGTGGAGTCTGATTTGTCCTGTGAGGGGAATAGGTAAAAGGGTAAATGATAATGTTCTTGCATCTTACCTGGTTTCTTTGCTCCTCTTGCTAAGCTGTCTGCGTCTCCAATTCCGTGAATACATTCCTTCTCAAGGGTGGATGCGACCATCTCCTCGATGTCGGTGAGTCTGGGGGCTCTGTTTCTTCCTCCGCCTGTAGCATCACTTTCCTTGCGGTGGGCAGCAAGCTTTTTTTTGGTGATTATGCGGATGTCATACCACCGTTTTTTTAGGTCTTCTAGGTCACGGTGGGTGACACCAATGGCATTTACTTTGCCTTGTATGTCCAACCAGGTGCTGCGTTTGATTGATTCAGCAACATGCAGAGTTTGCTTTCCAAAAATTTTGCCATAATGTCTGACAACCTCCGAAATCAGCACCTGCAGTTCCTCCTGGCTGAACTTCTGCTTCCTTTTGCGCTCTGCAGCATCTCTCTGTGCCTCCTGGCTCTCCATCTTGCTGTGTATTTTGTCTCAGGTAAGGCTGCTCCACACTCTGTCCTCCTGCTCTCCTGACTGTTTGTTTCTGCACCTGCATGGGCGTGGCCTGTCCCAGGTACTGGGGTGTGGTGGTTGGATCTGATTGGTTAGTTCCCCTGTGGCTTGGAATTTGGGTGTGGTTGAAGTACCTGATTGGTTCACAGGCACACATGTTTGTCAGTTTCAAATTCTTCGGCGGATAGTTCCGACACGGTAAATACCGGGTCGGTTTTTACCTACTCAGTATTTTCCGGGTCGGGAGTTGCCATTCATTCCTATGGGCCGTGGCACCGGTGGATCGGTTTGGGTTTTTCCGTCTCGGATTTTACCGTGTAGGTATATTCCGAGACGGTAAATACCGTTTCCGATTACCGACAGGTTCTGAGTCGGTATTTGTTACCGGCATTCTTACCTACATCTCATTTTCCTACTCGGTAATACCGAGTCGGTATGACTCGGTATTTAAGAGGTCGGTAAATATAATTTACCTACATCTGGCCCCTAATGAGGTCTTCCACGTATAAGTCCATCGCTCTAGTGCCCTCTGATTCCGGAACACCAAGAATGCGTACATTGTTCCGCCTGGAGCGGCCCTCCTGGTCATCCAGCTTATCTTTCAGGATTTTGTTTTCCGCCATGACCGCTTCCATGGCTGTCTGCAGTTCCGAGACATCCTCAACCAGCGATTTCGTGACCAGTTCCAATGAGCCTACTTTTTCGGCCATTTTGTGGAGATCCGCTCGGATAAGGGTGATTTCGGTTGAGATGGTACCCACCGTCGTTTGGACCTGCGAGAGAGCCTTCATAACATCATCTAGCGTCGCCTTCTTCGTCCCCATAGGCTCGCCTGGTTTCGTGGAAGAGTGTTTCCCATCCGCCGGAGGGGAAGCGGTTCTGTCGTTCGTGTACCGCTCGATACGGGTCTGGGTCGTACCGCCTTTAACACCTTTCCCGGCCATGGTTCGTGCACGGAGATTATACAGTTCGTCGGCACGCTAGGACACCAGGAGCAACCACCGTCACTGCACAGTCCTCAGTTTAGTTCAGGAAGGAGCTTTCGCAGCAATGGGGGAAACGCCCCGATGTTCTCCAAGGATCAGATGGCAGGAGAGTGTGCTTATGGTCTTCTCGAAAATCCTCGGTCACCTCCTTCGACGAACTGTTGGCAGGAATGGCAAATGTTCTGTCCCTAGATAGGGATCCCGTTCGCCGGCCGTCACTCGGGGTAGTCCCCCAGCACCGATCACTTCCTGTCTGTGGTAGCTGAGCAGGCTGCACTTTCGGTCGGCTTCACTCGCCACTAGAGTGCCCGGAGGTAGGCCTGTACTTCGATCGGATCAACACTCGACGATAACTCCGTCATCCAGTCCTCGGTTTCTGTTCGGAAACTTGCCGCCAGTTCCGCCCGGTCTCGTGCGTTCGGTGCCTCCGTCTGAGGTAAGATTTAGCCACGGATTATCGTGCGGATAGATGGAGAGGCCGCTTCCCTGCCGGAGCTAGTCCTCTATGCTGCCGCCATGTTCGGCCGCTAGCCACGCCCCCCACAATTTCAATTTTTAATTTTTTTTTAATTTATACTAAAAATACGTTGTTATAACTGGTATTGGTATCTTCATTTTTTTTTAAATGTTAGTTTCTATTTTTGAATGTGTGTATCAAAGGTTATATTAGGGTGAGTGGAGGCCTGCCATCCTTTCACAAGGATGATGTCATCAGTGATGTCATTTGAGATGTCATCAGTGATGTCATGAGTGATGTCACTGACCATGTCATGAGTGATGTAATATGTGACGTCATCAGCAGTGCATTGCGGGCGCGTGAGTTCTAGTTAGCTGAACTAACTATAACAGGGGAATTTCAATGGTTTTGTATGAGTGAAATGTCCAGCTAACTATAACATGTGTGAAACCTATGATTTTTCTGTGAATTTCTAAGGTTTTTTAAATGCTAATTTCGAACTATAACGTAACTGAAACCTATGGTTTCTTCAGTGAATATATATATATATATATATATATATATATATATATAATTCCAAAAAGAGCAGGTCAGCGCACTCTCAGGCAAGGAGACACAGTAAACATCAAACAGTGTCAAGGATGTTTAATCCACACAACGCGTTTCACCACATGCAGTGGCTTGATCACGTGAGCATCATGCACTCAAAACACCACATATGTAAATCAGAGTAACATGGAAACAGACATGGGACTGAAATGTCATTTGCCACATGTATCGTAAAGCACAAAACATATACTGCTGGCCAACACAATTCTAGTACTTATAACACAATAGTAGGTGTCAAAACACATGTAAAGCAACTTGTGAAGCGATTGCAGGTTACACTAGCAAATGCCCTTGTATGATACATTGTATACCACAAATGATCATTTAAATTGTTTGTAAACATTGTCATACTCCCGTCAACAAATAAATACAAATAATAAATGTTGCTGACCATGTATAGGACTGAGCGAGCAAGAAGAATAAATCATGCAAGATATACACATCATGTCGCTTCCCTAGCAGAGTGGCATCCCAGGACCCGCCCAAGTTACCGCCCCCTGAAGGATCAATAAAGTAGAAATATAAAGTTGAAATATAATTGTCCTCCTAAAACAGGGAGGGGTATGGTGAAAAGGGGGGGTAATAGTGATCCACATGCCGTGCCTGCTCCTTGAGAAAGCTTAAGATTAACAAAACCTGGGTGTCATGGTTGGCAAGTTTATTACTTTTATTTACATTGTTTATTACTGAAACCTGGCTCAAAGAAAGTTTGGGTCCAGACATAGCTATGGCACTTCCGGACTCCTACGCTATCACCAGACTTGACAGGGAAAAGATACCTGGCGGAGGAATTGCCATCATCTTCAAAAAGATTTTTAATTGCGAATTTAAACCTCTTTTATGTGATGGCTGCCAAGCGGCGACATTTAAACTTACGCTAGCCCCTTATTTCACTTTAGCCGGAGTCCTTGTGTATCGGCCTCCGGGGGCAGCATCCAAATGGGTGACAAATATGTCTGCACTTATCGGACCGTTAGCCATGAGAACTGCCAATTTCACAATCTTAGGCGACATAAACTTGCATCTAGAGGATGAGGAATGCTATTTAGCTAAAGACTTCATAAATGACTTAGCAGCTCTCAATCTAACCTTAAAGAACTCAGGGCCTACACATCGTGCTGGACACCTGCTAGATCCCATCTTTTCCAATCTTAACAATATTGTGACGCATTCTGCCCAGCCTCTGCCCTGGTCCGACCACTATTTGGTTAAATTTGCCCTTCAGGTCGACCCAATAAATAAAGATAATACTCCCCTACCCACCCAGTTTATAAGAAAGTGGAAACAACTTGACATTGACAGTCTCAATACCCTCCTGGAAGAACATAGGCCTTGCACTAAGACCACTGTTCAACAGCTTTCCTCCACAGTACAAAACTGGCTTCTTGCAGCCATTGACTCCACCCTGCCCAAAACAAAGCTTAAACTTAACACCCACCGCTCTCCTGCGCCCTGGTTCAACGATATCTTACAAAATGAAAAAACTAGATGTAAAAATCTTGAACGTCAATGGAGGAGGAGTTACTCACCTGTAATCAAGGAAAAATACAAAATTCAGTTAATAGCGTATCAAAAGCAGTGTAGCAAGGCTAAAGCAGAATTCATCTGCACAAAAATCACAAATGCCTTAGACCACTCCAAAACACTTTTTAAACTAGTAAAAGAGCTGGCTGGCTCTAATACGTCTCAACTCCCACCTGAACTTAATAAAACTCAATGTGACCTACTTGCTGCCTTCTTCATCAATAAAGTCGACCAAATTCACCAAGACATTAATCAAGCTTCTAATAAATATAAGTTAACCACTGAAGCTACCCCAAACTGTGCATCACCTACCTCGGGTAATGCTCCAGGCATTCCGGATTGCTCTACTCCGGTTAATGCATCTTCTGTCACACTTGATAGTTGGCCCTTGCTGAACCCTGATATGGTTCAAAGGCTGCTAAAAACTATTAAATCTGGCTCACCTAAAGACCCATTGCCGTGCTCAGTCTTAAAGCAACTTAACAGCAACGTCTTGGTTACCATCACTGATCTTCTCAATGCTTCGTTACTGGAACAATTTGTACCCAGTGAATGGAAGCATGCAATGATTCATCCGCTCCTGAAGAAAGCTGGCGCAGACCCCAATTTGCCAGCTAACTTCCGCCCAATATCCTTGCTGCCCACCTTTGCAAAAATATTGGAGAAACATGTACATCGTTGCCTCACTGATTTCATTACCACTCATGACCTATTACCATCCCACCAGTCGGGATTTCGTGCAGGCTTTTCCACAGAAACTACCTTGCTGGGGGTAACCGAAAATATCCGCCGCATGGTGGACAAGGGCGAAACAGTGGCACTTGTGCTGCTCGACCTCAGCGCGGCATTCGACACCGTGTCGCATGCGGTCCTCGCCCAAACACTCCACTCCCTGGGCATCCGTGGGGCAGCTCTCAACTGGATTAGATCATTATTGGAAAACCGCACGTTCCAGGTCTTCTCACAAACTGCCTGCTCCGATACCATGACATTCAAACACGGAGTTCCACAGGGCTCTATTTTTAGCCCGTTGCTTTTCAACGTGTATATGAGCCCCCTGGCCAAAATAGTGGAGGAAACAGGGCTTTTAATGTTTTCCTACGCTGATGATTCCCAGCTGCTTTTTTCTTTATCAGCTGCAGATTCTGATAATTCCTCCACCCTACAACTCGGACTCTGTAAAATCGCCGACTGGATGCAAAAAAACTTCCTAAAACTTAACGGCGAAAAAACCGAGTTAATCGTGTTGGGCAAAAATAAAGAACTTTGGGGACCCCAACATTGGCCAACTGAAATGGGCACCCCCCCTACCCCGGTTACTCATGCTCGCAACCTGGGCGTCATTATTGACGACTCACTCAGTTTACATCAGCAAGCGGTAAAGACTTCAGCCACCTGCTTTGCCATATTAAAATGGCTAAAAAAGATCTGTTGGATGCTGCCTGAAAACACCAAGAAAACAGTTGTCAATGCCCTAATAACATCTAGGCTAGATTATGGCAACGTTTTGTACCTGGGGGTGAACAAAGCTACTGTCCGCAGGTTGCAATCAGTGCAAAATGCAGCAGCCAGACTACTCTGTAAAATTCCCATCTCTACTCCAACCACTAAATACATCAGGAAGTTACACTGGCTAAAAATTGAAAACCGAGTTAAATTCAAATCTCTATGTTTTATGCACAGGATTTCCACCAACACCGCTCCTAAATATCTGCAAAACCTGGTGCGCCCCTACCGTCCTTCCAGATCTCTTCGGTCTTCCACGGCAAATCATTTTGAAATTCCAAGGACCAGGCTGTCACGCATGGGTGGCAAGTCCTTCTCATTCCTAGGACCTTCGCTCTGGAATTCAATGCCACATACATTGCGGTCTGAGTCGAATTACATCAAATTCAGAAAAGCCTTAAAAACATGGCTCTTTAACATCTAGTTTTCTGTAACCGCATTGCTATTGGGATCTGCCGCACCGGGAAACCCTTTGTTGGGTAGCTGTGCGCATTACAAATGTAAACAAATAAATAAATAAATAAAATAAATAAACAAGTGCCAAGATACACTGTGGCCTCTCAACTCGGACAAGGCAGCAGCCGATCACGAAGGTCTACCAACAAAGTATCACAATGGTGACACACACGTAAAATGCAGAGTCGGCACCCTCCTATAACAAATGGCAAGTGTCAGACCATCGTGGGAACAATTCATGTAAAATACAAGAAAAAACTGTTCAGGAGATTAAAGACCATGCCTGAAAATGCTCAGCAGCAAGGGGGTACAAGGCAATAACGTCCAGGCAAAAGTTTGTTACCCATTGTAATGGAGTGTTAAGAGGTAAGTGCAAAACAAACGTCCTGGTGCTCGTGATTGAAAGAAGAGAAAGAAGGGAGAAAAACGCCCGTGAAAGGTGAGTGCAAGTGACTTGGGCCCAATCTTTCCTCCTGTAAAGAAAACCTATAACAAAAGAATTACACAATTAAAATTGCTAAATGGGGGCAAAGAGTAACAGTACAGCCATTGCAAAACACATATCAACCATGAAACAATGTACATCTCAAATAGATAAAACAGGGCACACACTGATGAAATCATGTGGTATAACATTCAATTAGCATATTAAAGAGCAAGAAATCTATGTGTGACTCAACGATTATTCTTTAAGATGAACCGATAATTCTTCCTCTTGGTTGAGCCCCCCCGGTGCCTTAGTCTGGAAATCAATGATCATCTTGGACTCCCTCTTTCTCAGTGCCAGGACCCTATTGCCACCCCTGGGTTTTTTGATGATTTGTTCAAGAATGATGTAACTCAAATCTTTCGTATTCGAGAAATGGTGCTCCCTGAAATGGCGTGCCAAGAGGTATTTGGGTCAAAGTTGGTAATCGCTCGTGAATGTTCCAGAATGCGTTTTTTGGCCATACATGTGGTACTGCCAATGTACCACTTGTTGCAGGTACATATAATGGCACAAACCACAAAAGTGGAACTGCTCGTCAGAAATTGGGTAATGATCTTAGTAATCCCATTATAACAGACCTGTTTGAAACTCTTGCTATGGGTGCAGGCCTTGCAGTGCCTGCATGGAAAAAACCCTTCAAGGCCCTGTATGTTGGATGGGGTGTAAGGTGTGATATCACTATGGACTAGCATATCTCTGATGTTACTACTCCGCCGGTAAGTGATGCTCGGTCTCACCGGGAGACTGTTACCAATCATATTGTCCGACCTCAATACCTCCCAGTGTTTGACAATGATTTTCTTAATGGCCTGGGTATCAGAGCTGAAAGTGAGTACCAGTCTGGTGGTGTTATTCTCCTAATCAATCTCAGTGGATTTCTCAGCCAGGGTATATGATCTTTCTACCTTGTTGGCTCTTTCAAGGGCTTTTTTTAACACCCAGTTGGGGTACCCTCTTTCACTAAATCTTTTAAGGATCTCCTCACTCTCCACATAGTATGCCTGATCGGTGTTACAATTATGTTTTGCCCTCAGCAGTTCCCCATACGGGATTGACTATTTGAGATTGTCTGCGTGACTGCTGAGGGCATGTAGAAGGCTGTTCCCAGCAGACATTTTTCGATGAAGAGAGGTGTGTACTTTGTTGTTCTTAATTTCTACCTTGACGTCCAGGTATTCTATTTCTGTCCTACTCATGAGAACTATGTTGCGATCATTATCATTCAGCTTACCGATGAACCTATGTGCTTCATCGGTAGACCCTTTCCAGACAATGAAAAGGTCGTCGATGTAGCGAAGCCACATCAACACATTCTTGAAATCCTCATGAAAACTAGGATCAGACCGTATGTTTTCCTCCCAGTTCCCCATGAAAAGATTGGTGAAACTGGGAGAAAAACATGACCCCATGGCTGAACCATTGACCTGACGATACAGGTTACCATTGAAAAGAAAAATGTTGTTGTCCAAACAATATTCCATAATTTTGAGTAACATAGATGTATGTTCACAAAACCTGATATGTCTGTTAGACAAATACTGTCTACCGGCCTCTAGTCCCTGCTGATGGTCGATGATAGTGTAAAGACTCTGCAGGTCGAGCGTTCTGAGCATAGAGTCATTATCCCATTTCAAAGTGTCAATTTTGTTAAGGAAATCTTTGGTGTCCCTAACATAGATATCTAGAGCGATGACATACTCTCTAAGGAAGTGATCTATGTACTTAGACACCCGTTCTGCTGCACTACCCCTTGACAATACTATGGGTCTGCCTGGTGGTATGTTTGTGTACCTTGGATAAGAGATATAGTACTGGCAGTACCGGATAGTCACATTTCAAATAGCAAAACTCCGTCCTTGTGTGATTACAGTCCTCGTGTTGCATAATGAAGCCTGACGCGTTTCTGGGCTAATGCCCTCATCAGAGGCTCAACAGGAGATTCGCAGAGTAGACACAGCCACAAGCTCGTGACAAGCTGCTGGAGCGTGCTGCCTTGCCTGCGGGCAACTTTGGAGCGTTGAAAATGTACACGGCGGCCCGGCTGTGAAGGCGTGCACCACCCCCTGTCTTAGGCGGCCACAAGTCCCGAAGACTCCCGAGACCCAAGTGGACCAGCAGCAGGGGATTGATGGCTCACCCGCCCCTCTGGGCTCATCCAGGGCACCTAATACAGGTATATTATCGTGGTGGACACGCACTGCATGGCCTATAAGCCTTTGCGGTTATTCACCAGAAATCAGCACATTTGAGGACGGTTAAAAACATTAGGTGAGCGTGTCTACTCCACGAATCTCCTGTCTAGACTCTGATGAGGGCATTAGCCCAGAAATGCGTCAGGCTTCATTATGCAACACGAGGACTGTAATCACAGAAGGACAGAGTGTAGCTTATACCCTTACAATTGCTGCAAGGAATATGCTCGTGACAAGCTGCTGGAGTGTGCTGCCTTGCCTCTGGGCAACTATGGAGCTTTGAAAATGTACACGGTGGCACGGCCGTGAAGGCGTGCACCACCCCCTGTCGTAGGGGGCCACAAGTCTCGGAGACTCCCGAGACCCAAGTAGACCAGCAGCAGAGGATTGATGGCTCACCCGCCCCTCGGGGCCCATCCAGGGCA
Source organism: Lissotriton vulgaris (assembly GCF_964263255.1). Taxonomy (NCBI): domain Eukaryota; kingdom Metazoa; phylum Chordata; class Amphibia; order Caudata; family Salamandridae; genus Lissotriton; species Lissotriton vulgaris. The sequence goes on from NC_141700.1 coordinate 439,404,164, forward strand.
CCTAATTCAGGTAAATTATCGTGGCGGACACGCACTGCATGGCCCATAAGCCTTTGCTGTTATTCACCAGAAATCAGCACATTTGAGGACAGTTAAAAAAAATTAGGTGAGTGTGTCTACTCCACGAATCTCCTGTCGAGCCTCTGATGAGGGCATTATCCCAGAAACGCGTCAGGCTTCATTATGCGACACGAGGACTGTAATCACAGAAGGACGGAGTGTAGCTTTTACCCTTACAATTGCTGCGAGGAATATGCTCTTGACAAGCTGCTGGAGTGTGCTGCCTTGCCTGCGGGCAACTTTGGCGCTTTGAAGAAAAAAAAAAATATATATATATATATATATATATATATATATATAACCTACTGGCGGTCGCCAGTAGGTAGTTATGGTTAGGATTGTTTTCCATAGGAAATCCTCAACATTCTATTTGGAATAACTTTGGCCCTGGTTGAAGAATCTTAGCGAATTTCTCAAAGAAGATGGCTCGGTTCGCTGCGCTCCTTCCCTGAAAGTTTGGGGGGGATTGGTCAAGTGGGGGCTGAGATATAAGGGGGGTCCCAAAACGTGTTTTCTGCATGTTATTTTCCATAGGACCTTTAGACTCGGCTACAGGTCGAACGGCTGAATGGATTTATAAGAAATTTGGCAAAACTGTAGAGTCCGGTTCGCAGATTACGCTTTTTTTGGAATGGTGTAAATCTGTTCAGTAGTTGTTGAGAAAATTAAAGTTAAAGTCAATTATATATCTATAGGCGCGCATGCGTGCGCGCACTCAAGCGGCTGCGCGTGAGCGGAATTTGTTTTTGCTGCGTGACGTCTGTTAACGTTCGATTCGAAGGAAATCAGGAAGTTTTGTCCGCCATTTTGTCACTGCGAGTAAATATATTGTTCATTTCAAAGCGTTGAAACATGGAAAGGGGAGAAGGTAGAGATTGTCTTGCTGCGTAGGTTTTCTCGGGGTGTGCAGTAAGGCCCTTAAACGCGAAAAGATATAATTTTTTTCCGAAAAAAAATACGGGGTGTGCGCACCCGGTCGCGCACACCTATTTACAAGAGTGTGAAAATGGAGATAAATCAGAAGTTTGAGTGCTTAGATATAAGGTGGCTCTGAAAAGAGCCCTTGTGTTAATTGAGTGTTTTCTGCATTTATAAGTAAGTACCGATGCAGAGCCTGATGTTGCAGAGGAAGATTCTGTTTCCCTCATTCGTGAAATGAACACCGTCTCTCCTATAGACGTCTTGCATGTGGTATCGCAAGTTGTTGTGGTAAATAGAACCCATGCTATAATCTCTGAGGAACGCAGAAACAGATTTATTTACACGTCTCCTTGCTTTCTCAAATTGTGCACAATGTTGATTGGACCAATTCCATTTCTGTCTTTGGCATATATTGGAATATACCAAGGCAGATCGTGGAAAAAGTGTCATCAATTGTCGAAAGGTGTCTTTTAGAAGCATTTCCAAACCTACCCCAGTGATTGTGCCTAGATCGTTCCCACCACAGTGCACAATTATAAGGTCTGGTTCTGGGAGATGCATAAAACTTTTCACCAATGGAATCAATTGGTGACATTTCAATCCTCTTTTGGCAATCCATGTTATGTGTACATTTGGTAAGCCGAGGTTGCAAATTCGTCTGCTTACTGCATATTTTTCACTCCAGTGAATTTAACTGTGTCCTATTAGCCAGACCTTCATTTTCAAGGGATTTGTAGTCGTCCTCCGATCGGTTCTGGAAGTGGAATGGTAGTTAGAAGTTGAAATTCTAAATAAAGAAAAAGGAAGAGGCTGGGTGTGGTTAAAAAGACAAAAATGATTGGTGATTGTAATAAGTGTAGATTGAAGAGTACGTTGCATGTTAATGTTTATGTTAAACGAAAAAGTACTATTGGGTGTGAAAAAAAAGACATGTAACAGAGTTGTGGATTGGCAGGTGTTTCTGGAGGGAAAACAGTGTTCTTAGTTTGCTGTAGAACGTTGAGACATGAACTTTTGACCTCTGCCTTCAGCAAGGTGCAGAATGAGGTGTAACCATGGAAACAGCCGGAGATGGCAGTTGGTGATGGGTTCACTCTTTGGTGCCTCTGCATCTGCACTCTGTTCTGTGGTGGCAGGCGGAGAACTGTTTGTTATTGTGGAGATGAAAGGGTGATAAGGAGAGAAATACGACATAGCGTTTGGCCTGTAGAAGCGTGGGAGCAGTGATTAACTCTGAGTGAAGCGGAACTGTGGTGGTGCTTGGTAACAGTAAAAAAATGTTTTTAACATAGGTTACTGTACGGTGCGCGACCTACTAAGAAAGAGTTCACGGGCCGCAATTGGCTTGCAGGTTCTAGTATCAGTAAGTGAGGTCGAGAAAAGAAAACATTCAGGACTTTATTTATGAAGGCCTTGCGCCACCGGTGCGTCACTTTTTCCCATTTTAAAAAATGAGGCACCAGCGGCGGAAGGTCTTCATAAATAAGGTCCACAGTGACTACAATTAAGGTTATGTGGAACCCATGAATAGTTTTTCAATATGAAATCATTTCAGTTGAGATTATGGATTAAAAGAGAAACCGTGAATATTTGAAATGTTTATTTAGAAATGTACTGTTTTAAAGGCAAATCATTATGTAATATGAGTACAGAAATTGCAAAAAACACAGTAATTGGTATTGTCAGTAGTACATGGAATACAAACGCTATAGTTGAAGAAAAATGAATATAGTTGGAAAAAAACATTGTACACTCTTATAAGGAAGTATATCATATTTTAATAAATGGAAGGAGGTGTCTGGCCTTTCAGTTAGGGAACGATATATGAAAATGCAAGTGGTTATACATCATTACTTTATCAATCAGCTGTCTACATGCGAAGCACTATCAAGTTTGTGTTATGTCAGTGTGTGAGGGGAAAAAAAAGGCGCCAAAAGCGATAAAATGGTAAGAGGTGCATGTATGTAATCTGTTGGATGCTGCGCAAATCACTATTGAGGAGAACTACTGTATTGAGATATCTTTTGAAGGTTGCAGTATTGCATTTGAAATACAGCACAAGTAATAATGGAAATATTGTTGAAAGAACATATTTTTCTGTAAAGTATTTTAAAAACATAATTTTATAGGAAATTAAAGGAGTAGAGGCGTGTGAGGCGGAAATAAGCAGTTGAGATGCGAAATGGCGTTTACAGTTATAAAAAACTCGTTTAAAATTTACACATTAATAAGGGCACATGTAGCATATATTAGCGAGTTTTGCATCGAGTACTTTTGAAATAACCTTAGATAAGATATGCAATAGAATTGTTGAGATTAGACTGTAAAAAAATAAAGTTGAAAATCGAGTAGCTGAAGAAACAAATGTAGTCCACATAAAAGAACAAAATTTAACCAGCACGAAATCATAATGTCCACTGTTAGTAAAGGCAATAGGTCTGTTCTTCAAAAGAAAATATGGAAAAGAACGTGAAGAATATAGGGAAGCAAAGGGAAATGAGGACGTCAATGGCTTGTATAAGAGTTATTGAAGCATTGTTTAGGCAAAATAGGTAGCTTCTGCTTCTAACAGGAAATCACTTTTATCCTTTGAAAGTATGTCAGCTATCCAATGGAAAAGAGTAAAGCAGTACTCATGATCTGTTAAAATCGGAGCCTCTTTTATTATCAGAGGGCAGCTCGGTGGGTTTTCGATGTAGTTCTCTGTTAGGAAAGAGTTAACCGTCCATTGTGTAGGCAAAATAGGCAGCAAGTGCTTCTAACAAGAAATCACTGTTATTATCTGAAAACATGTCAGCCATCCAATTGAGAAGATGAAAGGAGCATTCATGATCTGTCATTATTGGAGCGTCTTTTACCATCATAGGGCAGCTCGGTGGGTTTTCGATGTAGCTCTCTGTTAGGAAATCTTGCGCCGCTGCGAATATTTTCCAATGACCCAGAACTCCTTGTATCGCTGCAAAGGCCATAAACCCTCCGTTGTAACAAAGCTGTTCATGATCAAGTAACGGATTCATGAGGTGATTGTAATTCGCTTCAGGAGGTACCAAATTGCAGAGACATAAATCCAGGGCCCACGTGAAATCACAGCTCAGGCAATGAAATACAGGCTGCACACAGGTGAAATACGAATATCGAAATGATAATCGATATGAAGTATTCAAAGTTGAGAGTGCTAAGGTGCCGTAGTACAGAAGCATTCTCTGTCGAAATAGTTCTAAGTGGTCCGGCTCGTTTGCGAAGGCAGGAGGGACATCCATTTTGAATTTCCCAAGATGGTAAAGGAAACGGCGTAGCACTGCCGGTTGTATAGCAACTCCACAGAATTAGGTGCAGTGGAGAGGAGCAGAATGACTTGATAAATTTTCTAGGAGTCTAGTCACTTAAATATTGCTTAGTAGTTATCAAAAAAGTAGCCTGTCTTGAAGTGGAGGATGCGTTAAAAAATAAGGGAGTCATTTGAGCAAGTTGTAAAGCAAGGTCAATTTTTTTTTACATCAATGATGTTTTCTGTGAATGTTAGCTAAGTGAAAGATATGTGTGTGAGCAGATGCTACGTTCAGTTTTAAATGTGACAATGGAGCTCTTGTTCATGTCTTCCGATTCAAGGTCGGTATTCGCTGCCAAATGCAAAGATCAAGAAACGCATGCGTGGGGTAGATAGTCTACATTCTTAAAGGAAAGCAAATGGAGGGTTATTTTTACCGCGTTAGCATTGTCGTTTAAAAAGTTACAGTGATTTTCATTATATGTTAAAAAAGTGTCACTGATGAAGACTGAAAATAAATCCTTATAAATAACAGGGACTGGTGTATTTTAGAAAAGGTGTGTAACATTACATGAATTGTAAAAAAAAAAAAATGTAATTGAAAGTGTATGGTTTGAAAATGAAATGTAGAGGTTTATAGTTCACGTTTTGAAAGCGGTTCTAGAGGGTCAGATGCATGATAGATTTATAAAAAATAGAACATGTTTTTCAATAGTATTATGGAAAAAATATGTGCCTTTATGTACTATTTAGATTATCTGCCTGTTGCCTATTCTTTGAGTTTTAGTAATCCTGTGTCTTATAAGTTTTCCAGGGGCGGTTTGAGGTTCATGGTGGGCTTGGGCAGGAAGGGTAGGTTGGGGGTTTGTAATAGGGGGTCCGGGTGGGGTGGAGTGCGGAGTTTAGTAAAGAGTGAGGGGGCGGGGGGTTAGGGTGTTTGGTAATGGAGCAGAGTCAGAGGACGCCACATTTCTGTTATGGGGTGCCACGGAAATATGTATCCATTCTCAGAGGTTTATTATATTAAGGATATATATTAACATGGTGGCTCTTGTGGTTTTGTGGTTCTGTGCATGTGTATAATGCTGGCCCTGTAGTTTTTGTCTATGGACCTCATTACGACACAGGGGAGCCACGTTGCACAGTTGGAGATCAGAGACTTAGGAAATAAAACTTTATAATTGTAAGGGCTCTAAGCGATACAAATTGCACGTTCTCGGTGTAAAAAATATCACCGCTATTGGTGGTATTTTCTACGGTGTTAGTGCTCGAAGGAGAATAGTACCATATATGTGAAAGAAAATTCTGTAACAGGCTCAGCATTTCATATTATCGCGTGAAAACAAAAGTTGTTCTCACATAGCAATAAGTCTCTTATAATTAAGGGACGGAGTGTATATAGTGGTATTTACTACACTGCTATGTGAACGATGTCGAATGTTTCATAAGAGGAGGCTTTAAAAGTTTTTTGATAAACTGGTTTTCCAGGGAAGTGGGTAGAGTGTTCCGTGTAAATTGCAGAATAGAAACTAGTAAGAACCAATTGGAAGTGTTGTTCTAAAGTCACATGACTTCACATGCATGTGTCGCTGCCTCTACGCGATACGTGGGTGTGCGCACCCGATCGCGCACTAAAAAAAAAGCGGCGAGAAAATATCAGCTAATATGCTCTTGGAGCTCGTTTTGGTACAAAGAGTTAGTTCTGAAAAGAACTTTTTTTTTTTTTTTTTGGAAACAAGTGTTATGATGCTTTTGATTTCTTAAAGTTGCTACAACATTTTTCAGTATGTCATACTATCCAAATAAAGTGAAGAAATTTAACTTTTCTTGGAGCATTTATGACTCTCAATTTTGTGTTTAATTACAATAAAGCTTTGCTCTCCGTATACAAGAAGTTTTCCACAGTTCTTGCATTTCATGTGCACGTTCGCCAGATATGGTTTCAAGTCCATGTCAGCACTCGATGGAGATACAGGTCGTTCTGCCGAAGATGTGCTGGTCACTTCTGATGGTAATAGCGTGGCCTCCGTTTTTCTAGTCAAAGGTGGTCGCTCATTTCCTTCAGATTCGGAAGATGAATGCGGAACGGTAGCCATTGCAGCAAAGTTTTCGGGAAGATGTTCGACGTTGTTCTCTATTGAGAGTAGAAAAGAAAGTGATGGAAGTGGGTGGAGTGCTGCGTGTAAATTCCAGAATAGAAACTACCAACAACCAATTGCAAGTGTTGTTTTCAAGTCACATGACTTTACATGCGCTTCTCAGGACGTGTAGGCGGTGACACTATCTAGTTATGAACGTGATTTGGAAGTAGCGATGTTCTTTAGTGAAGTTTAAAAACGTGAAAAGAAATGAATTCAAACACATACGGATTTCACATATTTTTAGAGCTCGATTTAAGTATACAATTATTAAATTATAAAACCCTTTATATTTTTTTAAAAAAATATTAAGGTGTGTACAATCAGTCACGCACGAACGATTAAAAACAATTCGGCTCCATTTAATTAAAAGGTTTGTATGACAAAAAAAAAGCCTAGGTTCAGTGTCTTAACGTACTATAAGTTCTTTCATTGGTCTATGAAGAAATTCATTAGGTTTAAATTGGAAAGCTTTCATGAAATAAATAGGTGGGTGCGTGCACTCAGTTGTGCACGTAAGATTGGTATGTCGATATTTATTTCAGGTATATCTTTCATACTTAGGAACTAGCATTCAAAAAACCTATGAAATTCACTGAAAAAAACATAGGTTTTACACACGTTATAGTTAGGAAATAGCATTTCAAAAACCTATGAAATTCACTGAAAAAACCCTAGGTTTTACACACGTTATAGTTAGGAAGTAGCATTTAAAAAACCTATGAAATTCACTGGAAAAACCATAGGTTTGACACATGTTATAGTTAGCTGGACATTTTACTCATATAAAACCAATGAAATTCCCCGTTATAGTTACTTCAGCTAACTATAACTCGCGCGCCCGCAATGCACTGCTGATGATGTTACATATTACATCACTTATCACATGGTTAGTGACATTACTCTTGAAAACACTGATAATATCTAGTATCTCACATATGCTGCCTACAACATATAGGAATAGTATGTCACTGACTCTTGCATGAATGCAATATGTAAAATCTCCTAATGTAGCATATTAACACTTAGACACTGAGATACTTTTGGTAATAATAAAGAAACAATAACCTATATAGATATAATGTTTCAATGATATAGCTACTCATCAACACATTCAGCCAATAAAATAGAAACTGATAGACAGACACAGATAGGTATATATTTAAATATTACTCAGTAACACATGTACTCATTAAGATATATTTAATCAGTCAGTTATAGAATCTATTTGTCACCCAAAAAGCAACCGTTTATACACTTATATATTACAATTTTTTTTCAACCAACTTTCTGATCTACATATATAAAATATATGTAATTTTCAAAACTAACCCATTTAATAGATGATGTCATGAGTGATGTGATGTGTAACATCATCAGCAGTGCATTGCGGGCGCGCGAGTTATAGTTAGCTGAAGTAACTATAACGGGGAATTTCATTGGTTTTATATGAGTAAAAAGTCCAGCTAACTATAACATGTGTCAAACCTATGGTTTTTCCAGTGAATTTCATAGGTTTTTTAAATGCTACTTCCTAACTATAACGTGTGTAAAACCTAGGGTTTTTTCAGTGAATTTCAAAGATTTTTGAAATGCTATTTCCTAACTATAACGTGTGTAAAACCTATGGTTTTTTCAGTGAATATATATATATATATCTCTATACTACTATTATAAAGAGAGAACACAAACCTTTTGGCAAGGTAAACTCAGGAACTATAGCGCCAATCCACACACCCAATACATTGTTGTAATCCTCAGGGTGTGCAGATGGACATAGGCTATAGAAAATTTTTAAAAAACGTAAATTTTAAAATATAACTTAAAAAAAAGTAGTGCCTTGAAGGTAGCGCCGGCTGCGACGTAGCGCTGGCCGCAACGTACGTGATGACGAGAAGGAGCGGCAGTGAAGTGAGGAGCGCGGGGAGGAGCGGCAGCTCAGGTAAGGCTCTGGGACACGGGAAATGTCGGGCGGGAGGGAGCCGGTGCGGTAGGTTGGCCCTGAATAAATGCGGCTGAGGTAAGGCTCAGGCTCTGTGGGCAGCATTTCAGGCTTGCGTGCACTCCCGCCCTGGCCCCCGCCCGCCACGACATTGTCCGGGACACAGACAATGTCGTGGCGGGCCGGGCGGGAGTGCACGCAAGCCTGAAATGCTGCCCCCAGCCCCCTTCTGTCCCAGGCAACGCTGGGGCGGGCTGCTAGTATATATATATATAATGATTGTATGGGTGAGTGAATGTGTCTGCGAGTGGCTGTATGGGTGACTGAGTAGCTCTATACTAGCTGTATGGGTGAGTGAGTGGCTGTGTGAGTTGTATAGGTGATGTGTGCGTGGTTCTATAAATCTGTGGATGAGTGGGTGTGTGAGTGGTTGTGTGTATGATTGAGTGGTTCTGTGGATGATTTCATTTGAGATGTTATAAGTGATGTCACTGACCATGTCATGAGTGATGTAATCATGAGGTCATAAGCAGTGTATTGCGGGGGCATAAGTTATAGTTAGCTCAGGTAACTAGAACGGCTGAATTTCACTGGTTTTGTGTGCGTGAAACCGGAGCCTAACTATAACATCCCTGTAACCTTTGTGGTTTTCAGTGAATTTCTAAGGCTTTTTTTTTAGGTCATTTTCCGAACTATAACGTCCCTGTAACCTTTGTTTTTCTTTTTCAATGCATTTCTAAGTTTTTTAAAAGTTGGTTTCCGAACTGTAACTTCCGTGAAACATTTGTTTTTTAAGTGAATTTCTTGTTTTTAAGTTTATTTGCTAACTATAACCTATAACATTTGTGAGTGAGTGTGCGAGTGAGTGAACGAGTGTCACAGTGGGTGTGTGTGTGGGGGTGTGTTTGAGTGCGTCAGTGTCTGAGTGTGTGTGTGAGTCTCAGTGAGTTTACAAGTGCCTCCATGAATGTCCGAGTGGGTCTGTGTGTCAGTGTGTCTGTGAGTTAACACTTGAGTCTCTGAGTAGTTCTATGAGTGGGATTGAGAGAGTATGGGTGAGTCTGTAAGTGGGTGCATGGAATGAAAATAAGATTTATTAAGGGCAGGCTTCTGGCCAAACGCGCCTTCATGCTAAGTGTCTGAGTGGGTCTGTCAGTGGGTGCATGTGTGTCTTTATGGGTCTGATTAGCCCTGGGTGCATGAGTGGGTTTGTGAGTGGGTGCAAAAGAGACTAAGTGAATCTGTGAATGCGTACATGACTGTCTGAGTGGGTCTGTGAGTGGGTGTATCAATGTCTGAGTGGGTTAGTCAATGGGTGTGTGAGTGCCTGAGTGGGTGTTTAAGTGTCAGTATGTCAGTAGCTGTGTCCGTGACAGGGCCACAACACAACCACACCTGCCTCTACCCAAGTTGAGTGCTTTCTACTGGTTAATTACCAAGTGCTACCTCCGTGGGTAAATGTCCAGCACGTATTCTGCACTGCAACTGCATGAAGGAGCACGAGGAAATGTCACCAGTGACCTTGTGTGCATTTTGGCAGTGTGATCGTTCCTCATGTGTCTTTATCCAGAAATTTGTGATAACATGAATCTTCCTATAGAGAAAACAGTACAAAGAGGTACATTTCCACCAAACAAGGGTCTTTTCTCTAAACTATAAGAAGTAAGTGCTTCTTTGTTTGCTGGAGATGTCCTCATATTCCTCGGCATCAAGCACTCCTCACCAAAATCGTCAGGAAACACGCTGGGGGGCTGCTTATGAAGCTGTCCATCATCCTAGCAAAGGTCAGGAAGACATACTACAGTAGTGGGCAGGACGAAATGGGCGAAGCTTCCAAGTGATTTGCACATTTCCATACTTGTAGTCATTTAAAAGGGAGAACCTAGAACTCTGCTCTCACCAGGACAGGACTAGAAAGAACCTACTCGTCACAGACAGATTGCACTCGTATAGATCATTGATGCATTCACCTCCACAAAGCACTTCAGATTGTTTTTCAATGTAGAATTAGCAACAAAACACACCTGCTTTGCCTTTGCCAAGCCCAGTAGTTAGGATCATCTGTCCTTTACAGAGGGGGTGCTTCAACTGGGTCACTGGCTATGTTTATATGTGCTTACTTTTGAGGTTTAATTTTTGTGAAATGAGCATCACAGCCAGAACGACCTCGGGGACCCCATCCCCCGAGGTCTGGCCACAACGTAATGGGGAAGGGCTGCTAGGCTCCCCTCCCCGATTTTAACCCAGGGACCCCATTCCACAGGGCTTGGCCTTAATTGAATGGGAGAGGGAGGGCATTCCCCCCTCGGGGGATAATTTTGGCCCAGGGCACTCTATCCTCCGGTGCCTCGTTGAAATGTAATGTGGGAGGGGGGCCATTCAGTCCCCCTCCCCAGGTCGGTTTCGGCACTGGGGACCCCATCCCCCGGGGTCCAGGCAAAATTCAATGGGGGCCACAAGGAGCCCCCTCCCTGGGAGGATTTCAGCACCGTGGACCACATCCCCTGGCCCTGACCATGTTTATCTGGGTGCATTGGTCCCACCCAAGGCACCCAGTATGCTGGATGGTGACTTTGGAGAGAGCCTCAAGTCCCCGGTAGCCCAGCTGGCTCCCTGCCTCCTGCAGTAGCCGGCACTGCTCTTGCACACTACTCCCTGCTGGCAATGCAGCTTCCTGAATACAAGAGTAATAGTTTCATCTTTTTTCTTTGCCTGCTTGTCTGCGGGACAGGAAAAAAAATGAAACCTCTGCTTCCAGCAAGTGGGAGCACTTAAACAGCCCCTGCTTGCTGAAAGCTGAGTGTTTGCTTTGCTTGGTGGAAGCTGTCAACTCTCGCCAATCAAAAGCAAACAGCTTTGTCCTGCGGGGACACTGGGGTGGAGGTCCCCAGGGCCATTAACGGTTTCAGAAGGGGGGCCGCATGGCCCCTTTTCTTTACAATGCATGGGCCGGTAGGAGAGGTGGTGATCTCCGGAGCCATATATGGCCTGGGAGGGTTGCCACGTGGCCTCCCAACATACATTTCAAATGCTGGCCCCAGAGAGGTGGAGTTCCCAGGGCATTGGAGGGTTTGCATGGCCCTATGCTAATTATTGGTGTTAAGTCCCACAGAGGTGGTGGTCTCTGGGGCTCTCTTTGAGCCCGTGGAGGGGGGGATGTGCAGCCGCCCTCCAATATTTAAAATAAAGCCCTCAGGATCTCACCTGAAGTGGACAAATTTCAGCAGCCATCTTGGATGTTTAGTGGTCCAGCCACCGCTAGCACGAGGCAGTGAACGCGAGCCGACATGACATTAATCAGTATGGTCTTGGCACTCGCATTCCCCTGCGGAGTCACAGGTAGGCACAATGCTCTGGGGGAGAGTGCCGCTTTGATGAAATGAATACGGTATAGCCGCTGCCCCGATTGGCCAGAAATACTTCCTTTTTTTCCTTTTTTTTCAACAGCACGTTCTGGTGAATACCACTATTTCATAGAAACTCTGCTTATTTTTCAGAGGGTGATTACAAGCGCCCCTCCCATGCAGAGATCATGGGGTCAAGTTTAAGCAATAATTAAGTATATTTTTTGTATAAATACGCTAAGTACTTTCACAATGTGGATATTTGGTCTAGAACATAAGGAAGTACCAGAAATTAGGTATACTGCTTGTCATAATCACGCAAGGACTGCTTTAACAATGATGACTCCATAGAGTGTGTGTTTTCTGTTATATGTTGTGTATTTTCTTGTTCGTATTACTTGAAAGGGCACCACGACAAATGTTAGAATTATAGAAAAATATATTACACTATTTCCACATGTTGGTGTTGTTGTTTACACTACTTAACCACTTGGGTAAGTTAATCCCTCTTTGTAAATTCTTATCTTTCCAGATTGTATTGAAGCATCATTCCAATTAGGTAATACACACAGTATTTATACCTTGATATGCACTGAGGAATACATCAGGCATCACTCCGGAGCGGTACTAGGGATTTATTTAATGTGGTCCTGATGAAAAGCCATAGGGGTAAGGCTTGAAACATGTAGACAGGGAGTTACAGATACATTACTTTGTGTATCCCCCACCCAAAAAGACTATTTGAACAATACTAGCCGCAGGATTCAATAAAGTGTAGGTTCCAAGTGGCCAGGTATTTTTTAGATTTTTTTCCCACTATCTCTCGGACTCTTTCACTCCTACCCTAGTATTATAGCCCACACCTTCCAGAAAGTGCTCCCTCGTCTCTGTTGATCGTAGCATGCCCCGTCCCGCAGCGGGGCGGGAAGAACCCGATGATGAAGCATGCCACCAAGGGACCTTTTGGTGGGTGAGGGTTATTTTAAGAGAATGTATCTTTTCTCTTGGGGATCCCCAACACATCTGGACGGATATATATATCTTTTATTATTTGGCAATACTTTTTCTAGTGGACTTCTTTTGGCTGTTTGTATGATACAGGAAGCTAGGTCCACTACATAACTCTCTCTCCCGCATTGATTAACCTCATGCTTCTAACTCTCCACAGGCAGCCAACCACCTGCTACTCACAGCCTTTGGTTGTGCGCAGCAGGTAATTGGTCTCTGGGCGTGGCCTACAGCTGTGCCCTGTGTATTTATTTATTTATTTATTTAAAGGGGAGGTGGCCCACGCGGCCCCACTCCCCGAGCCTCATCAGGCCTTGGAGACCCCAGGCCTTTATCTACTTTAAAGGGGCTTTAAAAGCTAGAAACAAACATTTACTTCATCTAATAAAGAGATTCAAGCTGGACTGACATCGAGATTTGATGGACTTGTTACAGAATCCCCCTAATGAATTTGTGTTTTAAAGTATAACCATTTTTATATGTTTCTTAACAATTTTTTTTCAGGAGAGATATGATGATATGAGTAGTTTTTTTTAGCATTTTAAGTACTATGATTATTCTCATATTGTGGTGTTGATTTTACATGGTTTTATAAGTTGATGATTGTAGACCTCAGGTGAGGTCAAAAACAATTTATAATAAAACTTGCAACTAGTTTTCTGTCCAGAATCAGAAGCAGTGTCTATGATGCAAATGTTTTCTGTTCATGATCAACACTCTTTTCTGGATTCTTGATTGTTTGTCTCTTGAAGGTATATAACACTGCACAAAACCCCCAAACAATTCAAACATATATTTACAACTTCATTTCAGAAGTATGCTATTGTTTTTTTAATTTTATTGAACAAATCAACTTTCTGCTTTTTCCTGATATTCCGAATGCCACTATTATACAGTTTGTTCAGCAATCTTCTCTTCGAAGAAGGGCAACACAGGACATGTGCCTTGAAGCAGAAAAAGACACTTATCGATTAAGGAAAAACAATATACAAATTGCATCGAATTCATCCAATATTATTGCTTATTCCATTAAAAAACCAACAATCTACTTACATTCAAGAAAGAACTTTAAACTTGTTATTATTTTGTATTATGCATATAACTGAAACATAGGCAAGTAAACACAGTTTAAGTATTGAAAATCAGCTGTGCTCCTATTTAACTATGCTGTTTTACTCCCAAATAGCCCATCCATATTTGTTATACTGAAAGTGCCATGATTAAATTAAACAAAATGTTTTCTATTGTTTTTGTAAGCAACTGTGTGTGCACTGAAACATTTATTTACTGCTGTAATGTGCATCATGAATATATAATTCTCACTTATGCTTTAAAAGATGTCAACATTTTGAGAGGATGTGTTTATTCCGTGATGAGAGTAAATTGACAGTAATCTGAAATAGTTATGTGGCCAATGTTAAGTATTAAATCCTACTATTTCTTTTATCTTAACATGCAACAAAGATAAAACTGCATAGTATGGTTCCTGTCCATTCTACTGCTCACAACTGGAGAAATGATGGCTTGACATGACTGGGACGTATACAGGCAGGTAAGATGACCCTACGCCTGAAAATATTCGATGTAATGCAGACAATCCTGAGCTCTCCACTAAGGGGAACAGTAGAGAAAATGCAGGGATGCTTATCTCACTACTGTGCTGCAGCACAGCTCCACTATATGGTAGATTGGCATCTCCCCAATATAGTAAAGCATTGGTGTGTTATGGACCAAGTAGTTGTCGACATTCAGATTTGGAAAATCCCATAGTTGACCAAGAAAACGTGGACCATAAAGTGTCTACATTTCCCTGGTAGTACAGGCGACAGAGAAAGTGTGGGTCAGGGTTGCGGCGGTATAGGGACTCACGCTATTACTGCCACCATTGACCCCAATACTGAGGATTCCATACAGTGCCGCAGCAGCAACGGGCACCGCCTACCTGGCCTGGCAACAGCCTAACTGCAAAAGAGTGGGAGACCTATTTAAAGAAGGTGGAATTGCGTTCTGCAAAACAATTTAACAAGATTATGGCCGCTCCAAGACAGAACAACTGCATTATTGGCAAATTAGTCAATGTGACATGGAAACCACCAATAAAAGCTCAGCGAGTAGGACCTCAATGCCATTTGAGAAATGGCTTGTCACAAAGCGAGATGACCAGGGCATTCTTTCCAACATAATATACATTACTGTGATGGCAGAACGATGCTGACCGTTCAGCAGCACAAACTCTGTGGGAAATTGAATTAGGGTGACAGATGACAAATAGGTGTAGTGCTAGAGGCACTCTTGTGGTCTGACACCCTGGGATGACTTTTGACTACCTTTATTTTAACTGACTTTAGTGTGTTACTTTATCTAAGCCTGAATGTACGACAGTCCTGCATATGCCTTGCTTCTCTTACACGTTTCTTTCTTGTAATCTTGCAGGCTTTCAGTGGGAGCTGTTACAGAGTAGGACAACCTTGCCAAGAACAGAGGTGCGAATGTACTTTTTGGTCTCGAAGTGCATCGTTGTGGGCAGTGATGCACACATGTGCTCGGTGTTGGACATTGAGAGATGAAGTATGTGAATCTATAAGCAGTTGTGCACAATTGTGCATTGTGTTGTACATTGATGAGTATTATGAAGTTCTTACTATTGGCTTTGACATGCCCTCATGTCATCTTGTTTTTTGACTCTGCCTTGCTTTAGCTTTTTCTGCGTGCACGGCAGCGCTTGCAAGTTGTTTGGGTTATTCACGTTCAAGGATTGTTTTTGTGAGAGATTGTTTCCCTGAAGGCTTTTGTGAGCTTCGTCAAGATAAAGGCTGGAACATGTGAAATTTGGAGAAGGGGACGTGAGAACTCCTTCCTGCCATGGTAGTGCTTGCTTGGAACCTGGCCAGTTCTGGTAAGATTCCTCTGGAGCAGGGGGAGGTCTTTCCCAAACCTTCTAATGTGCTTTGAGACTATAAAGCTGAGAGTTGTTGACTCAGAAACCGAGAATTTGGAAATTGAGTGGGGATGGACGTGTCTACCTCGGAGCGTGGACCCTGGTTGCTGAGGCTCTCAATCACGGACGTTTAACTTCCCCAGTCATGAGTGGGCTGAGATGCAATGTTTGCACCAGATGAAGTATTGAGTTTTGTTTACTGCCATTGTGAAGTTTGGCCAGTGGCTCTGATCATTTGTTGTGTTTTCTTTGTGATGTGTGAGTGAGTCAAGTTGCACCTCCAATGTAATCATTTGGTATATATATATATCTTTCTGATCTTTTGCAGGGTGTCCAGTATATTTGCATGAGTCTTATTTCATAATATTTGCTGCTTGTTTATTATTTATGCATTATATTTACCAAGTAAATTATTCCTGCTTGCATATAAACATATATATCTCTTTGTGTATTTGAACCTTGTGCATTTGGCATCTGGGAAAGCCTTTTTGTTGGAGAGCATTGTGTAAAATAAAACCCCAAGTCTTATTCTAAAAGAGAGAGGTCTTGCATTTTGTAACATAAAATCATTTTCTAAAGGTGTTGTTTGTTTTGTGTTAAAGTCTTTTGCGTCGCCGAGTATTGAGCCATCATGTGGGAGCTGTATTATCTGATAGGTGCAAGCAAGACAATAGGGAGTGAAGTAACATCTTCACCAGGGCACGAATCTCAGCTACCAGTTATTCAAACAAGGACACCCTTTTCAGGATGGCATACTACTGGTATTACACGCCAGTACGTATAAATAAATGGCACACAGCCCCCCACCCACCTCACATGCTGGTGACTGTGGTGGATCAATAATAAATACATTTCATGTGAAGCTGCCCCAAGGTGAATAAATTCTGGGAGGAAGTGCTCAAGAGCATCTACACTATATTTAACACCGAAAAACCACGCTTCCCAGTGTACGCGACATTGGGACTACTCCAGGGGCAGCTCCTCCGTTATGGCAGAGGAGCGTCTCACCACTAGCCAAATTGCCCCCAGATATATAAAGATAAAATGGTAATAAACTTAATTTATTATCCTTTTATTTTTCCAAACCCCGTCCTGAGCTGAGCGTCAGGACAGGACAAGGGGGTGGAGCTTTCTGGTTACTGCTGCTGCCAGTCGGGCAGAAGCCGAAAGCAGTGATAGGCATTTCACGCAGGTTTAAACTGCGCAGGTCTTTTTGGCCGGCCGTCTTGTGACGGCCAAACAGACTTGCACAGTTTAAACCTCTCTAGCTCAGCTGTTTTAAACAGCTGAGTTAGAGACAGCAATGGGCTCCAGTGCCCTCAGACAGCAATGGGCGCCAGTGCCTGCTCCAGCCAATCACGGCGCTTGAAAGCTGTGCCAGGATTGGTGGCTGCAGCTTCCTGGTCCCACACTGGAGCCTGCCCTACTGTCTGGACCCGAGCGAGGAGGACGTTGTGCCAGGACCAAAGGTAAGTGTAATATTTTTTTTATTGTTTGCGCTCCCACCACACTACCCTCCTTGCATGCCAGCCACCACTGGACTACTCAACCCACCAACATAACCCCTGTGGAGCTAGGACTATGGGTCTGTGTGCTGCCAGGCAGGTGCTAACGACGCATTGGAGTACAGAAAGCGCCCCGGATTATGGAGATTGGCTTCAATGAATCTGGGGCATGTTGCAATGGAGGAATTTACAGAAGACCTGGAACCCCAGGAGGTTTCTTTTCAAAAGACCTGGGTCCATGAATCGAGTTTCACTCCCAGGAACATCGAGAACTGACTTGTCCAAGAATTTTACAGCTGACAGATGCACCACAACATTACTACAGCAGGCCTCTTCTCTATCATAATAATATCGACCCCTGTGTAACAGAATAATTCCTTTTCAGACCTCACTTTTTTTAAATTCATGTGGATCTGGGGGAGGGGAGTTGGAGTGGATACGGGGCGAAAGATTATTGAGGGACTTGTTAGTAGTTGCTTTATTACAAAATGTGTATTGAAGTTGCTCAACTCTCATTATGCAGTACTGGCCTATGCACCCAAGCTGTGCGACAAAGAACAAAAGATGTAACTGCTTAGTATGTTTGATGTACGAAAACACAATAAAACAGATTAAAATAGTATGGTTTAACATGCTCCCCATATGCTAAACGTAATCAAGAGTGATGCCTCCCTATAAAATCATTTACACTGCTAATTTGTGTGAATTGAGGTTAAATTTGTCCTAGAGAACTGTGCGTATTCCTGCGGACAAGAATTAGACAAAGCAACCAACACGACCTGTTAAGAAAGTAATATTAATCCCTAAATATGGCTCTGTTAACATTTTATTACAGTGAAGAATGTAGGGACAACTTTAATGTTTTTTAATACCATAATTGTTTTGCAAATTTAGCACTTTTCTACACCATTACTGATCCCTAGTCCCAAGTAATTTAAACTTGGCAGTCACATTAAACATTGACACTCCCAGTCTGTCGTGAAATCTGACAAACTAATAAAAGCATGTGTTTCTGCTGAAAAGATCATGCGCTGAAACAGTATTTTTTTTTAACTCAGATTGCATGGCTGTGCTAGAGTATATCAGAATTATTTTAGTTGGAATTCATTTTAATAAAGAGATTCCGAAGAAAGCTTTTACATATGATTGTGTTCACTAAAATCAATAGAGTCATGAGAACAATGATTGCAGACTTTGAGAGTGTACACTGGCCGGCAAAGAGCTCCTCCCACAAACCCTGCCTCTCTACTACTGGCCAAAAGAAGATTTGATTAACTCACTGGAGACTGTCGATTTTACATGCAATTCGACAATTTGGCTGAATATATGTTGAGCATTGGGTCTGGGTGGTGAACTCTGCTCTGCGGAGCATGCATAGTTCCGAAAAACTCCGCTCCTCGTAGTGGAGCTGCATTGTTTCCTTATTCGCGATCGGCAAAGTTAAGTTGGCAAGCGCGAGTGAGGAAAATCCAAAGCTAGACCACCTCCCAGCGAGATTTCTCAACGCAGGCAGTTGTAAGCGTTCGCGTTGAGAACCCATCCATTTGCGTTACGGAAGCTGCCGCTTGAGTACAAAATCTACTCAAGCAGCAGATAGAAGCAGCGCCCTAATGCTCTACACATGGTGCCGTTCGTGCTGATTTTCCACCCGGTGCTAAAAATCAGCACGAACAGCACCACTGAATGCACTCCTCTTCTTGCAGAACTCTGCGTAGCTTCAGAGTTTTTTGGTATATGAAACTCCGACCAGGCCTATTGATTATATCGCGTGCAAAACATAGTAACTTAGTGTTCAGCAAAACTGATGCACCATTCTGTTTTTTGTGAAAAATTGCATACTGTATGCTCCTTTACATTACAACCCCATACAGTTTAAGTGATGCTTCAGTGCTTAATTTGTAAAAACTCAATTGCCTGGGACCATAATATTTCTCAGAAAGCCAATGTAGCTTGTTCCCACCATTGCCCCTGCTAGGACTTCTAAATGCCAGTACCAACAAAATTACTGACCATCACACTCCTACAAGTGGAAAAAAATTGACTATTCCTGGCCACCCAAAGCTGTAAAAATGACGACTGTACTGGAATTATTCGTTTTTAATGCATGTTGAAATGTTAAACTCACTGCTGATGTGCTTACCTCACAAATGGACTCACAGCGCCACCATGTGTTGATAATTAAATACCGGTGCCGAGCACCGGCAAACAAACACGCCTCTCAAATTAAGTGTGAATGAGGCCATAAAGTGCTTTCCTTAGCACCTAGTGCAAATTAGTCTGAACTGCGCTCACAGAGCGAACTCTAAACCCAATAATTTTGCACAGAGAATTTGCTTTCTGGCCCCTACTCATCCTGAGATGAAGCTAGCTCCCAAGTCAAGTAGGGGCGCGCTGCCGATGACACAACACCCGTCACCTCTTTCTATAGCAAGTTTTGGTGCCCACCAGTGCTTTAAATGCGCTGGTACTCACCGGTACTGAGTACCGGCACTTCCGAATATTTGTGCTGTCAGTACCGGCACTTTTTCTGTAGACCAGGAGGGTACCGGTACCATGACGGCAGGTTCAGGTTATGCATCTCCTGCACCTCAGGGCAAGGCCATCTCCTCCAGGGCTTCCGAGCAGCCAAGTAAATGAGGCGTGAAGTAGCCGCCCTTTTGCAAAGTTGCTGCTGAAGATTATCAGCCCCATTTCATTGTTCCCAAACTGCAGGGGTTTGAGTGGGCACTTGTCACACTGTGATTAACAGGGCAGGGTCTCTAGACAGACCCTGCACTGTCAATCTGGTGAGCAGCGATGAAAGTGCTTTAGCGCCCCTACCCCCACCCGGTCTGCGTTCAATGCCATGGCTCCTTGCTTGGGAGGTAGTCTCTCGCAGTTCACTTCTTTGGATGCCCTCTCAGCTCCTTACGTGCTTTAAAGCAGATGAATGAAAACGCCAGGATTTGCATACATATTGAATCGGATTACTGATACGGATCTAAAAGTACCTAAAAGGAGCTTTCCTTTCAGAAAGATAAACATTATATTTATATTAAGGTAATAGTGCGACCAACTAATTACAGTGATTATTTACTAAGTTAAAACCCTGTAAATTGTATTTCTTTGGCACAAACAATGGTGAAACGAAAATTAATGTTCCATATTTATTTAATCTCTTTCCGTATTCCTGTCAGGTTAGAGGCTGCAAAGGAAAGAACCTGCTGCCCTAAGGAAACTTGTATGCCGCATTCGTTTACTTTCACAGGCGTAGGTTTCTGGACCATGAATAATTGTAAATCAAAAGAGAAAGAGTTCATTTGGGAACCAGCTTGATTAGTATTATGCTCAACAGAGACCTGGCGCTCAGTGGCGTCACTAGGGGGGTGCAGACAGCAGGGGTGACACCATGATGAGTTACAGTGACGCTTCTGCCCACCCCTCCAGCAAATACCTCAAAACAAGGATATCTTAACATATCACCGTTTGGCTGTCATTTTGGGTAATGAGGTAATCTGTTTTCTTGACAAACACATTTCTCATGTGTTTTGATATATGCTGCAACTCGTACAGAAGTCATTATGTATGATCATATCTTCCCGTAGCCCCGCCCCTAACCCCGCCCACTTGCCACGCCTCTAGCTCATTTCAATGAGTACCTGCACTTTTTTTTTCCATTTAAAGCACTGCTGCCCACTATTTACAGTGGTGGATTTGAGGAGTGTGAAGCTTTATCCAGCTAAACGATACGACCTTGTTCAGCTTTTAGAAGTTGTCAGGACGGAGTGTTTCACTCACTGATTAATCGTATACCCATTCATCAGTGCTCAAGTTACACAACTTATTTCATTTATCTGCCGACTGTGTTTAGCATTGCCCCTATTTTCTGCAATGATAGTTACGTTTTCAGTCATAAACGTGCAGCTGACAAGTAGTATACCATACTGTGTTTACGTTACATTTATTTCTCAGCCTCTGCAGTATGAACCTTTGCCGGTAGGTGGCACCAATGTATTACAAAAAAGTGTTCTTGCGTAGAGACAGTAAATGCGACTGATATCAAGTGAATTAAGGGCCATATGTATCAATGTTGGGTTTTACGATTCTCAAATAGCAAATTTTTGAGAATCGCTATTTGAGAATGGCAAAACAAGATGTATGTAGGATTTGCATAATCAAATTGCGAATCCTACATCTTCCTTAATTGCGAATTGCAAATTGCGATTCGCAATTAAGGAAACCCTCCCCATTCATTCCTATGGGCCAAGAGGCCCATAGAATGAATGGGAAGACATTCTCAATTTGCGATTAGCAATTAGAGGATCACAAATTGAGAATGCAATTTCAGGGTGCAAGGGTGTCAAAAGGACACCTTGTTGCACCCCTGAAATAAGCATGGGTGCACATGTAGCGCACATACATGCCCTATGGGCATGTATGTGCTCCACATTGCACTTGTATGTGCTCCACATTGCACTTTGAAAAATGCAAAAACTTGCATTTTTCAAAGAAATCGCAAATTACCACCAACTTGAAGTTGGTGGTAATTAGCGATTCCTTTAGCCCAAATTGCACTTTTAAGGTGCTTCTTACATTGCATTTAAGGAATAGCAATTAGCGATTCCTTAAATGCAATCGCAAAATAGGGAATTGCAAATTTGGCAATTCCTTATTTTGCGAGCCAGTTTTGCCTTAATACATACCACTAAGCCAAATTGCGATCACAAATGCTGAAATTCTGCGAATTTCAGCATTTGCGATCGCAATTTTGCTTGATACATAGGGCCCTAAAATCCGTAAGGGGGCACAAATTCATTTATCACCAAAGTTCAGCCGGCGCCTGTAGTTTGAAGAGGCGAAGATGGTTAGAGACTCGGCATAATAAAAAGTGGGTGGGAGGGTGTTTGAATCTGTATCCGGGCTTCGAGTGGGAGGGTAGATTTTTTTAGCTTGTTGGGGTACCAGAGATGGGAAAAGGCTCTTTATAAAACACATATTCTGAATATTATTAATACGTTGAACCATTTAACACGATCGAGCTCAATATAGACTCGTCAGACTGCAGAATACTAACTTCTGATGGATACTTCTGCCTTTGGATTACTCACCTTTTGAATATCAATTCAATTCAAAAATAACTTTATTTCGGCCAATTTCACCTTAAAAGCACATATAAATCATTTACTTTAAAATCAAGATAGATAAAAAAGAGAAAAAGACCGGGTACGTACAGTATAAGAGGTTAATTAAGACCTATCAATGTATGGCCTAGAACAGTGTAAAATACAGTGCAATCTATGATGGCAGCTCAATGAGTGGGGGGTCTATTCATGTAGATCGCTATGTCAATCAGAGATAGAAAGCAGTATTGGCGTTTTAAAGTGCGTGTGCAAAAAATGCAAACAGTTCACCAGTCAAAATTTGAGCGGTCAGAGCTTTAACTTCACCAGTAAAAAAGGTCAATTCTCAGAAACATCAATCCAGTTTGTCAATAAATTCATAGTATAAATAAGTTACATCATTAAAATATTTCCCAATTGAACAGTAAAACAGGTAATCCCTTTAAAATCCCTTTGTTTGACAACTGGTGTACAAGAGTATAGACCTTGTTTATTAGATTGGTTTTAAAAGTACTCTGTGAGTGCACCACATAGAAAATAAGAAGCCAGCTACCAAATATACTATGGGGAGGCTAGTGTCGTGTTTCAATATCCTAAAAGCCTCAGAACAGCACCTGGTACCTAGGTTTCTGCATATCTGCACCAGCCACCGTTTTCTCACTTTGTGGTATCTGGGGCAGCAAAAGAACACATAGTAATCTGATTCTGTGGAACAGTCACAGGCCGGACACCCCAGAGTTTGCGAGCCCGCTTATTTGTTTGTAAAAGAGAGGAGTGGCAACACCCTGTATCTAAACTGTAGGTAAAGCTTTCTGGCAGCTGCCGGCTTGATGTCGCTCCGTGCCCGCTCTAGGCTATACCAATCCTTAATTTCTAAGAAAACTGCAGTTATTCTGCCTCCTAAAGGATTACTCTAGAGTTGAGCCAAATTATACTCCCAATAACAGTCCTTTCCTGGACACTGTGGCACATGCCTCTTCTGGGTCATTCCAAAGATTACCCTGTCCCAGGTTCTATGAAGTGTGTTGAATATGAGAGAGCCAGAGTAGTTTACCTGCCCTCGGTCGGCTCATCACCTCTTAGTTCGTCCCTGTATTCTAAAAGTTCCAGTCCAATGAGAGTGGTGTGAGTGGGGTGCTCCATGGGAGGCCAAACAGTTGCCTGAGAAAAGTGTTTTCTGTCTGCGTGAGACTGTCAGAACAACGATGACCCCACTGTCTGCGCCATACGACGCTGCTCCGCTGGCTTGGACTTTATATATTTCTATTGCTGGGCTCACAGGTTTGTGGCTGGATTTTCGAAAGACCTTCATTAATCCCCCTGATGTTTGTGCTAATTTCAAGGTTGATTTTTTTATTTGAGCCCCCCAATCCATTATTTCTGTGATAGTTATGCCGAGATAATCAAAAGCGGATACTCTCTCTAGGGGTTTACCATTTAAACTTGGATTTGGTCAGGTATTTTTGGTTAAACACCATGAATTTCGTTTTTTGAAGGTTAATCTCAAGCCCACTTTCTCTACAATAGGCATTGAATCTGTTAAGTACCCTCTGTATCCCCATGGGAGATTTTCATTATAATAGAGTGTCACCGGCCCATCTCATGGAGAACTGCCCACAACTTGTATCTTGGGACGAGGTCAAACTCAGATTTCTAGTCCACAAATATTAAGTAGAGGCTGCCACCCTCCAAACACATGATCTTCCAGTGCAATATTTGTAGCCTGAGGATCTGATCCAGTGTGGAAATTTTTTCTCGGAACCCTGCCTGGAGAGGGCTGAGTATCTTATGCTCCTCCATCCAGCTCTGCAACCGAAACAGCAACACTTGCGCAAAGATTTTTTGACTAATATCTATGGGGCTTAAAGGCCTATAATTTGTGGGTAGAAGCGGGAAGCCTTTTTTAGGTCTCGCCTAAGAAGCGCGCATGCGCTGCATAGGAAAAGACCTTTAGAAATCGATTCTGTTTTGCTGCCAAAAACGTGCACTCATTGCTTTGAATCGCAACGCGTGCACGTTTGGCGATTCCCTTGCGTGAGCGAGCTTTCAAACCATCCGTTTGTAATTAACAGATGGTTCCTGCCTGCTCCCGCAAGGGAAACAGGCACAGGCCCCTTCCTCTGTCCCCTCCCCCTGTTGTCTCTCGTTAAACTGGTTGTTCATTCTAATGGGGAAAGGTGGGTTGGGTTTTATTTGGGTATGCAGGTGTAACTCTGAGGGTGGAATGTTGTGGGAGAAATGAACAGGAATGCTGGGGTGGAATATTGTATTTTAAATGTAGTGAGTCAGTTTCTCCTGGCTGCCCTGCTGGTTGGATCAATGAAACTAAGGCTAAAATTACCTGGAAATACGAGCAGCTCTCGTCTTTAATGAAACCCACACTTCCTTTCAGAACTGCCACCCTGTGTACTGCTGGTCCTACTGTAAATCGCATGGACGTTACTAGGACGCCTGAGCCCCAGAAAAAATGGTAGCAGCCTACAGGGACTGTCCGGCCAGCGCTACGAATCAGCTGCCACTCGTGAACACACAGCAACTGCCGCGGTGTCAAGGCCGGGTAAATACAACCTTTGCTCACTGACCAACCGCAGTAAACCCACCTCGGGATGCAGCAACCCGTTCCTCCTTCTACCTCACTTCCTACCTAACTTGCACACACAGCGGCAAGGGTAGAAGCCTAGCCTGGTCTGCTCTGCCTTGGCAGAGACAGATCATTGCTGCCCCGTCCTGGACTACTGAAGGACCTCCAGCCAAACGTAGCCTGCTTCGAACTTGGTGACACTATGTCACCCGCCAACGGGCGAGGACACCTTGGTAGAAGGTAAGCGCGGACTCCAAAGCCAAGCAGCGCTTCAGAATGATGTGCTGTGCACTAGCATTGGGTGAGGGGCTTCTCATTTTACAGTTCTGGGTCGCCTTTCACATTGGCCTCACCTCCCACTTCCAGACGGCTCCTTCAATATGTTTAACCGTGGAATTGGTGGTAAGGCTACTCGGAAGGGCTAAAATTATGGCCAAATGACAGTTGTTAGGCTAAGTTCACAGGCGGGATTTGTGTTAGTAGGCAGGGGGTAAGCGGCCCCCTTAGTCAGATGGAGCTGCAACAACTCTACCTTGATACTGTGGGCATATTCCGATTCTACTTGAGTGGACTTTGATACTTTCGGGAGATGGTATTGCCCAGCCTAACTCAACTGTTCTAGAAGTTAAGCACTTTCAGACTCGGCTTACAAGTAATGTATTGTCAGACTGTCAAAAGTTAACTGTCTGGTGGAGCCTCTGAAAAAATATTTTGGTTTGCGTCTTTGTTCTTAGTCTTCTGGAAATTGTCACTCTAGGGCCTTGGACCCGCTAAGTGATCCGATGAAAATATTTTGGTAAAAGAAGTTACGAGGTCTATTCTAATGTCAACATGTTGAACCAGGACTCCAGGTTTCTTAAAGAAAATTTACAAAAATCGTGTGATAATGGGCACATGTTCCCAGCCTCCTTGTCCTTCCAATTGTAAGTAGGTACCATTTTATTAAGTTACACAAAATACTTAATATTTCCAGGCATTCAGAAGTTTTCGCTATGCATTCAGAGGTTTTCGCAAGTAAAATAAATAAAATTTAAAATCAGGAAAGACGTTGTCTATTTTCGATTCTAAGAAAAGTTTGAAATTCAATGCACTGTTTTTCGTCTAGTCACAGACCACTTTGAAGTACTGTGCAGGGTCTATGCACATCTCCGTGTTTTCCATTTCATGCATGAGTTCTGACGCAATGGCTGTGTAAAGAGACTATTTTGCTATAACCCATTCCACATTGGTGCTTTTAATTGGTAGATTGATTATTTTTAAAAAGCTTATGGCATATCAAATTACTAGAAAATTTACTTTGGATAAATGCATATTGCTTGCTTGTGTTTATTTTTTGTTTTAAAGGATGCGCACCCCAAACCCCCCAGTATAATCTAAGTTGCATTTAATACTAACCACTATTCATTTAAGATGCGCGCGCCCGCACCTATGTGAATCTGGGTGTGTAGTGTCCTCTTTGAAGCGCACACACAACAGAAGAGACAGTTTTCTTGTTACTCGCAGCGCTATATGGAAGCGTGATGGGCGCTGCGATTAACATGAATACTTGAAGGGCTTTCTACCTCGGACCTGGGTTTGTGTCTCGGTAACAACGCTAAACAAAACATCCTGTGATTCTGGGCAAATCACTTAATGTCCCTGTGCCTAACAAAAATTAATGTTTGTCCCCATGTAACGTAACTGGTGCTGTGTAAAGCGTTCTGATACCTGATTCGGTTCGGGTCTAGTTCGCGCTGCATAAAAAAAACTCTCAAAAGAGACAATCGGCCCCCCTCTGCGCTGTTTTAAGAAAAGTCGTGCAGCAAGCCTAAAAGCACAACGTGTGCTTTCACAATCATTAACATACATTAGTGATTTTGAAAGCACATGTAGTGCTGTTGGGCTTGCTGCATGCAAGAGGAGAAATTAGGTACCAAAGCTGCAGAGATATTTTAGAATAAAAAAGCCTTCAATAGTTTCCTATAAACAAGATAGGATGTGGACTCGTGCAGAGCTTCTGGTAAGGAGTTCCAATATTTAGGGGCAATGGATTAGAAGGCTTTGGCCCCTAAACGTGTCCACCAGATATGCGGAATCCTCAACAGAGACTTTTCATTCGATCTCAGATTACGACAGGAGGTCTGCTTACAAAGTTTGTTTTGCAGATATTCAGGGCCTGTTCCATTAGTAGCTTTAAAGGTGAAACAACAAATCTTAAAAAAAGACCTCTTCTTCACTGGAAGCCAGTGGAGCTCTTTCAACAAGGGAAGTGACGGCGAGCCCGGGGGGGGTGGTTTAAGACCGTCCTAGCTGGCGTATTTTGCATGACTTGGAGTTTTGCTGTAAGAGTCTCACCTACCTCGGCCAGTAGAGGGTTTTCGTAATCCAGTCGGCTCACCACCTTTTCCTGGACCACCATTCTGTGATTGTTCACTGATAGATATGGAATAATTCTACAAAGTAGTCGGAGACTGTAGTAGCACAAACTCATGATGTTTCTGACATTATCCTTCATGGTCATTTTGTCATCCAGTTGTATTCCTAGGCTCTTTACTGATGTTGATGGGGTAGAAGCCGTCCCTAACTGGGCAGGCCATCAATCGGCCAGAGTCAGATCCTGCACCTTTCCCAAAAACATAGCCTCTTTTTGAAAGTTTTCCTGCTAAATGCTGCCCCGAGTGTAAGCACGTCGGGAGCTGCAATTAACATGAAAACTATCAAAAAGGCACGCAATCTGAAGTGCTCTATTAACACGTTAAGCGCGCGCAAAAATTCCGCCCCAGTGCGGACGTTCGATTGCCCTAACGGGATTCGGACGTCCAACTGTCGTGCGCAGCACTAGCGAGGTAGTGCACGCGACGACCGTTGGACGTTCGAAGCACTCAACGGGTTAAGAAAAGCCTCACAGATATTAATTGACTGGGGCTGAATGTGCCCCTCCCCCACCTGGGTTAGGGACCCTCTGACCCCTGTGGGAGTATTGCATTAGTCGCCCCCTACCCACCGCCTTGAGGTCCACTCACTGGCTGGGGCGGGGCACTTCAAAGAGAGAGCACATGGGTCGACCAACCTAGCTGTTCTCCTGGCCACGTTCGATGAAAGTACAGTGGTCCCACCCCACAACTTTCCTGTAGAATCCTGGGGTCCTGGCAGTTCACAGAAAGCGCCCTTAGTGTATGTTATCAGCATGTACGTGTATGGCGCCTTCCACAACTGGTATGTCACCGTAGCAAATAAGGATTTGAGTTTTCTGGATGTTTGCGGGTGTCATAATGTTTCCCCAAGGGGTGCATGGCTATTTTCCCCATGACCCTTGAGAGCTCAGCTCCAGACTTCCTTCTTAGGGGGCGGCGGCAAAGGGGCCGCCTCATAAGAGGGGTGTAAGGAGGACAGGTGAGAGGTCACTCCACGGCAAGTGGTGATCAAGTGCTGGCACCTTCCAGTTTATGTATAGACTAGTAAACGCCCACACAGTCCGCTTCAGGATGCGAGCACAGGAAGAGTGGGTGGCTGAAGTGTCCTCCAACATGGACGGGCATGTGACGTGCAGGAGATGTGCGCTAAAGTGTGCTACTGAACGCAGTAAGTGCACTTCACAAGTTCAGGTGGCACGGTGCAGTCGACTGGCATGGGACTCTGGTGACACTAAACACGCCTCAAGGGACGTGACCAGCTCCCCTAGGCTCCCCGACCCCTTCTACCCTGCACTCCTGTCCCAGGGCAGTGATAATCCAATCAGTGGCTTGGATCATCGTTGCAGAGGTGTGATCGGATCTTAAAAAGATCTGAAGGCATCCGATGCCGTGCTGCAAGAAGAGACCACAGTCCTCGGTGACTCAGATAGAATTCATGACTACTACTAACATGATGTTGATTTTAATAGAACATTAATAATTCATTAACTTTTAGCTACGAGGCTGAGCCTGCAAGTTGCGTATAATAGCAGACTGGGCTGAGCTGGGCTGACTGTACAGTCAGTACCTGGAAAGCCTTGTAATTACACTGTGTATGGTGTATTACTGAGTAATCAATTTGTTGTTAAGCAACACTCATTTTGGAGCGCTTTTTTAAATAACATTCTTAACTAGGTGGAAATCGGCAGTCAAACAGTTACTGGCCCACCGTCGGATTTCCTTTAACCGTAACAGACTGAGTAAACCATACCTGCTGGACACAATATATATTCAGGGGTTATGGTTTTCTGCTATGAAATAAGTGAAGCACGTGTTTCTGATGTTTGAGATTTCCTAATGCCAAAAAAGCTTGCTGTCCACTGCATGCAAAGCAGGCAGTTTGGAGCAAAGGCCTGTTTCTGTACTTCCTCAGCTCGACCTCATGAACAGCCATGTCACTTCTAATAACGCTCGTCAATCATACACACTCAGTCTACACTACAGGCTCTCCTCTCTGAAATTCATCTTATTCTTTGCAACATATGCTTAAACCCATTAGGCCGTACCCGAAGGGGATGATGGAAGGAGCGTTTGAGCAAATCAAACACTCACCCCCAGTTAACTGATCTGGGTTAAATCCATCATCATTCTTTAGCTCACTCCACCACCCCAGTTCCGACATGGCCATATGCAAATCAGTCTGACCCTGTGCCTCATGGGAACAGTCCAGCACGAACTGCCAAGCCATGCCTTCCCTGGACCGGAAACAAGCATGCTGGGACTGGTTTCGGGTTCATAACCCTCATCAGCCAGGCTATCGTGAATCCAGTGGCAAAGTGAGCAAGGGACCCACGTCTGGGCATACCCTGCCAACTTAGGGCGAATAAAGCGATACCAAAGGGAACTTTGAGCAAATCAAACACTCACCCCCAGTCAACTGATCTGGGTTAAATCCACCATCATTCTTTAGCTCACTCCACCACCCCAGTTCAAACATGGCCATATGCACATCAGTCTGACCCTGAGCCTTATCGGAACAGTCCAGCCCGAACTGCCAAGCCATGTCTTCCCTGGACCAGAAACAAGCATCCTGGGACCGGTTTCGTGTTCATAACCCTCATCAGCCAGGCTATCTTGAATCCAGTGGCAAAGTGAGCAAAGGACCCACGTCTGGGTATACCCTGTCAACTTAGGGCGAACAAAGAGATACCAAAGGGGATGATGGACGGAGCGTTTGAGCAAATCAAGCACTCACCCCCAGTCAACTGATCTGGGTTAAATCCATCATCATTCTTTAGCTCACTCCACCACCCCAGTTCAGACATGGCCATATGTAAATCAGTCTGACCCTGTGCCTCATGGGAACAGTCCAGCCCTTACTCCCAAGCCATGTCTTTCTTTGGACCGGAAGCAAGCATCCTCGGACCAGTTTCAGGTTCATAACCCTCATCAGCCAGGCTATCTTGAATCCAGTGGCAAAGTGATCAAGGGACCCATGTCTGGGCATACCCTGCCAACTTAGGGCGAACAAAGCGATACCAAAGGGGATGATGGAAGGAGCGTTTGAGCAAATCAAACACTCACCCCAGTCAACTGATCTGGGTTAGATCCATCATCATTTGTTAGCTTACTCCACCACCCCAGTTCAGACATGGCCATATGCAAATCAGTCTGACCCTGTGCCTCATGGGAACAGTCCAGCCCGAACTGCCAAGCCATGTCTTCCCTGGACCGGAAACAAGCATCCTGGGACTGGTTACGGGTTCACAACCCTCACCAGCCAGACCATCTTGAATCCAGTGGTAAAGTGAGCAAGAGACCCACGTCTGGGCATACCCTGCCAACTTAGGGCGAACAAAGCGATACCAAAGGGGATGATTCCAGTCACAGTTAATAAGACATGCTTTTCTTAATTTACTTTTCAAGCTGAGACCTGGACATGTTTCATGCAGAACACAAATCATGCATATTTGCAAAACTGTATTTCATGAGGATTAGTTGTGAGCTATGTCTTTTTACTAGGTTAGTGCCCTTTCATTTATGGTGCTTTCCAGCAGTTTTAAGATCTTCTAGTTTCTAGTTGCTCAAATTAGTGAAATTATTTATATATATATATATATATATATATATATATATATATATATATATATATATTACCTACTGGCTATCGCCAGTAGGTATATATAGTTAGAATTTTTTCCCTATGGGACTTTTGAAAATTCTATGTCTAATAACTTTGGCGTTTGTGGACGGAATCGGCTGAAATTTTCAGGAAAATGGCACATTTTGTTTCTGAGCAGCCCCTGAAAATTTGGTGGGGTTTCGTCAAGGGGGGGCTGAGAAAAAAGGGGGGTCCCAAAACGCGTTTTTCCCATTCATTTTTCCATAGGGCGGTTGGACTCACTTTTAGCTCGAACGGCTGAATGGATTTGCACGAAACTTGGCAAAATTGTAGGGACTGTTAGCCCGATGTGCCTTTGCTAGGTCTCAATATATGTGCTCCAGTAGTTTTTGAGAAATTAACGTTCAAACCAAGATATATATCTGTAACAGCGCTCTGGGCAGCGATCCGGTCCGCTTACTTTTCGCTTATCGGAACTTTGCGCGCAGAAAGCTGATTGGCTCTCCGGTGTCTGTCAACATTCTAAACAGTCCGGAGCGGACGCCATCTTGTCTCTCGGTAGGATCGAGAGAGAAGAAGAGGTGGAAAACGAAGGGGGAATTTAATGAAAGGGGGCAAGGTATCCCCCTCTTGACCCCCTAGGAATGTTGTTGGGGTTATTAAAGGGTCCCGTGGGGAAAATAAAAAAAAAATGATTTTTCACGGTAGAAGCGCGGCCGCGAACTGGTACCGAAACGGGAATTCGCCATTTTGTGCTTCGTAAATTAAATTACTAGTTATAAGTGGGTGCGGGAGACGTATCCTAATCCCCTATGTTTCCTGAGGGTGGGTGAGGAGGCTGATATATGTTGATACATCTCTTCCAGCGGCTGTGCGTGAGCTTTTTTTTTTTTTTTGCTGCGTGACAGTCCGGAGCGGCCGCCATCTTGTCTCTCGGTAGGATCGAGAGAGAAGAAAAGGTGAAAAACTAAGGGGGAATTTAATGAAAGGGGGCAAGGTATCCCCCTCTTGACCCCCTAGGAATGTTGTTGGGGTTATTAAAGGGTCCCGTGGGGAAAATAAAAAAAAAATGATTTTTCACGGTAGAAGCGCTTCACGGGCCGCGAACTGGGCCGCAAACTGGTAGCGAAACGGGAATTCGCCATTTTGTGCTTCGTTAATTAAAGTACTAGGTATAAGGGGGTGCGGGAGACATATCCTAATCCCCTATGTTTCCTGAGGGTGGCTGAGGAGGCTGATATATGTTGATACATCTCTTCCAGCGGCTGCGCCATCTTGCCTTTTTTCGAATGCCACAATTTTGTCGTGCACGGCAGCCATTTTAGATGCCAGGCTGGTTCCAGGCTATCACCTAACCCTGCGGATGTAGTTTATGGCCCCAGCTGTAGAGAATTCAGACATGCCAATCCTCCTGATTCAGGCGTGTGAGTACTGATTTCAGTGCTAGTCTCCCGCCTCCCGATTTCTGCAAGCAAAAACCCGGGGGCATATTACGAACAACTAGCGATAATTTTTGTCTCTAACTTGTTTAGAGACAAAAATTATCGCCGCACATCGGCGATTTTTATCGCAGATAAACCTTGCTATTATCGCAGAAAAGTCAGCGATATTCATGTATTATCGACCTAATGCTCTTAGCCATGTTATCCACCTCCCATTGGATAACATGGCTAAGAACTGCTCAGGGCAGGTGTTAGATTTTGGAGATATTCGCGCTTAGCGCGAATATCTCCAAAAGTTGGTAATAGAAGGTAGCGATGTTAGGGACTGTTTCCAGTCGCTAACATCTTGGCACGCCACTTTGCATGTCATTAGTGATAAGTATCACTGACATGCAAAGCGGGGCCCAAGATGGTCGCTATCTCCTTTTAGCTGTCACTAACTGGTGTTAGCGACAGCTTGATAATAGGGAAATAATTTTATCTCCGCTTTCATGGTTTTTAAAGCCAAAAAAGCGGAGATAAACCCCCTTGATAATATGCCCCACGATTCCTTGGGGGTTTCAGCTGACAGGGCTTGGTATTGTGTTACATGGTAATTTTTCCATGAAACGTCAGAGGGTCGATGCAGGGGTTCTAGAAGAGGTGATAAACCATTTAAGCCTCATGAACAAGCGCATGGTCTTTTAAAGATTTGTGAAGTACTCGGGGCGGCGGTGTGTGTGTGCCCTCTTTCAGGAGCGGGCGGGGGGGCACTGCCAGCAACTTGCCAGGTCAGGTAGTGTTCAACACGTGCATCACCCTTTCTCTGCCTGCTATTGCGCTCCATGCTTCGGAAAGGTAAGAAAAAGAACGTGCATTTGAGTTTGAAATGTCCGATCCTGCAGCAGCACACTTCCAAAGCCCACACATGACAATAACCCGATTCAAGGCCCCATTCACCCGTTTTTAAAAAAATAGATAACACTCCAACAAAGTAAGGTTATAAAACTTTATTAACTACTAACTTTAACAAACGGAACAAAAACTAAAAACATTTAAACATTTCTCAACACAAAAAGCAACAATGGTTAGAAGCTGTCTTTTGTGCGAATAGTCCCAAGGCAGCACAACGTGCAGAGTTCTGGACGGCACCCAGGTGATGTCGCCTGGGTGCCGCACTGGTTTAGGGATCCTACAATGCTGCTCCGAAAATTGGCGTGGGGCGTCCCGGGTGGGGCGGGGGGAGGCCTCGTCAGTAGCGGTCTGTTGTGCGAATAGTCCCAAGGCAGCACAACGTGCAGAGTTCTGGACGGCACCCAGGTGATGTCGCCTGGGTGCCGCACTGGTTTAGGGATCCTACAATGCAGCACAGAAAAACAGCGTGGGGCGTCCCGGGTGGTGCGGGGGGAGGCGTCGTCAGTAGCGGTCTGTGTCCAGTGTCACATGGCTGACACAACATGTACGACAGGCACCCAGGTGATGTCCAGTAAACTGCCGCACTGGTTTTGGTATCCTACAATGCTGCTCCGAAAATTGGCGTGCGGCGGCTCGGGGGGGGGGGGGGCGTGGGGGAGCCGGCGTGAACGGGCCTCCCCAGGTGGCGGCCATCTAGCTGAGTTGCGCTCGCTCTTGCGGCCACAGCGTCTCGCTCACCATGTTGTTGAGTTGCTCCCACTCTTGCAGTGCAGCGATAGGCGGCTGCCACATGGCTCTTAAAATGGCGGACAGCTCCTCGGTTTTAGGCCTGGTCCACTGAAATGGCCCTGGGACACTTTGGAACTCGGACGCTTGCCTGCTAGGGCTTGGGCTCCATTCTCGAAAAGCGTCCGCTCAGCCGTGAAGATTGTATAAAAGTCTTGGGGGCCCCCGACTCCCGCAGGCTTCCGGTGGGGAGCGGCTGCCATGATTGCTCGCGGAATGACCACGACGGAGCCACGAGATGGTGGTGCTCTCATGCTGACGCCAGCTTCAGTCTGAATGATCCAGAAACAAGGTGGGGCTTTCATCGTTTGGGAAAAAAAAATGTTCTAAACCAATGAAAAGTGTTATTTTTAGGTCATATGACCAAGCCTTCCATCTTTAGGAAACCAAAAGTAAAATGAACCAATGAAAAGTTTTATAAACAAGTCACATGACCTGTTATGCGACATAGGGCTACAAAAAGCGTAGAAAATCCGTTGGCACGTGAGGCGGCGTCAGTAGCGGACCGATGTGCGAATAGGCCGAAGGCAGCACAACGCGCCGAGATCCGGATGGCACCGAGGTGGTGTCCAGCAAATTGCCGCACTGGTGTGGCCATCCTACAATGCTGCGCCGAAAGACGGCGTGTCCAGCTGAATTGCGGTCACTGTTGCGGTACAGTGACTCGAACGCGCCGAGATCCGGATGGCACCGAGGTGGTGTCCAGCAAATTGCCGCACTGGTGTGGCCATCCTACAATGCTGCGCCGAAAGACGGCGTGTCCAGCTGAATTGCGGTCACTGTTGCGGTACAGTGACTCGAACGCGCCGAGATCCGGATGGCGCCGAGGTGGTGTCCAGCAAATTGCCGTACTGGTGTGGCCATCCTACAATGCTGCGCCGAAAGACGGCGTGTTCAGCTGAGTTCCGGTCACTCTTCCGGCACAGTGACTCGAACGCGCTGAGATCCGGATGGCACCGAGGTGGTGTCCAGCAAGTGGCTGCACTGGTGTGGCCATCCTACAATGCTGCGCCGAAAGTCGGCGTGGGGTGCCCCGTTGGCTTATGAGGTGATGTCAGTAGTGGACTGATGTGTGAATAGGTCGGAACCAGCACAAGGCGCCAAGATCCGAATGGCAAGTCCTGGATGTTGAGTGCCTCAGTTGAGATTTCTGAGCAGTGCTTGTAGGACTGTCTGAAGCTTATTTGCACCTGCTGCAGCTTCACTAGGTCCGGCGGAACTTTTTGCCTTTTCCTTTCTGCTTCTTTTCCTACAATGCGTTTCATCTGAAGACACGACCAGGTCCCTGAATGTGTGCAGGGGGACGCTATTGATTGAATGAACGCGCCGAGATCTGGATGGCACCGAGGTGGTGTCCAGCAAATTGCCGCACTGGTGTGGCCATCCTACAATGCTGCGCCGAAAGTCGGCGTGGGGTGCCCCGTTGGTTTATGAGGTGATGTCAGTAGTGGACCGATGTGTGAATAGGTCGGAACCAGCACAAGGCGCCCTGCACTGTTGAGCCTTTTTCAATGCCTGTTTTTTGTTGTTTCCCCTCCATCAAAAACAAAACAAAAATACAAGGCGCCAAGATCCGAATGGCAAGTCCTGGATGTTGAGTGCCTCAGTTGAGAGTTCTGAGCAGTGCTTGTAAGACTGTCTGAAGCTTATTTGCACCTGCTGCAGCTTCACTAGGTCCGGCGGAACTTTTTTCCTTTTCCTTTCTGCTTCTTTTCCTACAATGCGTTTCATCTGAAGACACGACCAGGTCCCTGAATGTGTGCAGGGGGACGCTATTGATTGAATGAAAATGGCGGCTTGACACAAAGCTGACTCAAGCATTACTGTTGGTGCTATACAGACAAAAATTGGTTTTCAGTTTGTACATTCTTCAGGTTTTTTTTTTCCATCCAAGTCTGATTGAGAGTTTGTAGAAAAATGGCTTCAGATTTTCCACATACTACTCTTCAACATTCTTCCTAAATGTAACAATGTGAAACTCACTAGGAGAACGGCTGTTTCTGTTTCCTTTCAAAATGCTGCCACCAATATTTTCTGAATGGAAGACACCATCTTGTAGCATAAAGGGCCGAAAGGGGTTCTGGTCTGGCCGATGGTTGGTGGAGACATTTTGACTATATCTTGGACCTGCCCGGCCTCGCCCAAAATGGCGCCGGTATAAATGGGACTCGTAACTCTTTGCCCGCAAATGTATATCTAGAAAATGTTATTGTAAGTGGCCCTGTCGTATTTTAATTACAAAATGTACGTCCACCGATTCCGCAACTGTTAGACACCTTTGTTCTTGTCACCTAATGGCCCGCTCGTTACGTTCTTCTACAGTGTAAATGTCTCCTCATCATATACGATTTCAGTTTGCTCCGTGGCCGGCCCACGTGGTTATAGGCCCGTATTTGTATACTGACATTTTCACAATAAAGGTTTTTAAAACAAAACACGGTAGTAGTATTTTCATTTGTAAAGTTTTTACTTTTAGTGACTGTTTTCGAATCAGTAAAAGGCAAGTGAAATAAAGCAGTCCAATTACATGACGGATAAAAGGTATAATATGTAGGAACGCAGTAAAGATAAATGGTCAAGGGCAGTTGTGTTTTTCATGTCTGCAACATAAAGTGATCGATAAGAATCTGATAATCAGGCGTATCGGCGACTAAGACAGCAGGCCGAATCTCTTTTACTCAACGGCTCCGTCATGGAAGGAAGAAACGCCCTTTTTCTCGAAAAAGGAATATATTTTACTTGCAAGACAGTTGTAAATTTTCCGGGAAAGTACATTAGCCTGGAATATTATAACATATGTTTGAAAAAAAAATATTGTTCGAAAATAATAAAAAGCGTAATTTTTAGGTCATATGACCAAGCTTTTCATCATTAAATTAACAAAAGTAAAATGAACCAATGAAAAGTTTTATTAACAAGTCACATGACCTGTTATGCTTACGTTACGCGCTGCGCGCCGCGCCTCGGATCACTTCCGGGTGCGCTAACGCGGCGTGTCATAAAACGCATTACGCGACAACGTAGGTCAAGAATATAGTCTAAATGTCTCCACCAACCAGCGTTCAGAACACAACCCCTTTCAGCAGTCCAAAAAGTTCTGTTAAATGACAACAGAGGGGACAGGCAACAAGAACCATCAGTCAAAGAGGGGAGGGCAAGTTCTTCTCTTCCGGGTCATGTTGGGGCGCTACCGGAACTGATCGAATTGGTAGTCTACAGTGTTTCTGGATGTTTCAGACTAAAGCTGGCGTCAGCATGAGACCACTACCATCTCGTAGCTCCGTCGTGGCCATTCCACGAGCAATCATGGCAGCCGCTCCCCACCAGAAGCCTGCGGGAGTCGGAGGCCCCCAAGACTTTTGTAGAATCTTCACGGCTGAGGGGACGCTTTTCGAGAATGGGACCCAAGCCCTAGCAGACAAGCGTCCGAGTTCCAAGGTGTCCCAGGGCCATTTTAGTGGACCAGGCCCAAAACCGAAGAGCCGGCCGCCATTTTGAGAGTCCTGTGGCAGCCGCCTATCGCTGCACCGCAAGAGCGGGCGCATCTCAACTACATGGTGAGCGAGACGCTGTAGTCGCAAGAGCGGGCGGTAAACAGCTGAATGGCGGAAGAGGCACAGTGTAGCAAAAGCGGGCGGAATGGCAACTAAAACGATAAAGGGGCGCCCCACTACAGCTTGTCTTCAGGTCAAACGGATTGTGGGACAAGGTCCAGAATTGAAGAGTCATCAAAAGGCAAAAAGTTCCGCCGGACCCCGGGAGCCGGCCGCCTATGTCGGGGGCGATCTCAGGCTACACCAGTGCTATAAGACTTGGGGAGGGTGTCGGAGCCAAGCGTCTTCTCCGAGTCCATGGCCATCACACCGCCCCTCAGGGGCCTCCGTCAAGCTGTTTAGGAAGGTAACATATCACATTGTTTTCTAATGCAGTCAGGTCCACAAACGACACTCACTTACTTTGAGAATAGTGAAGCTGCAGTAGGTGGAAATAAGCTTCAGACAGTGTTACAAGCACTGCTCAGAACTCTTAACTATGGCACCCAACATCCAGAACTTATGCTATTTGAGAATGGTAGTGACATCGAAGCATCTCAGGGACCAAAACCATTAACGTACTTTCACGTATGAAAATCTTACTTGGGGAGGGGGCAGGAGCGAAGCGCCCCCTCCCAGTCAGCGCCACCACACCGTATGTTAAAAATCTGAAGCCATCGTTCTACAAAGTCAACCAAACTTGGATTGAAAAATCTAGAAAAATGTACAAACTGAAAACCAGTTTTGGTCTGCATAGCATCAGTAACAACGCTTGAGTCAGCTTTGTGTCAAGCCGCCATTTTGATTCAACAAAGCACAGGCATTGAAAAAGGCTGAAATTCAGAACTCTAAACTATGGCACCCAACATCCAGGAGCTTGCTATCCGGATCTTGGAGCCTTGTGCTGTTTTCGATCTATTCACACATCGGTCCACTACTGACATCATCTTATAAACCAACGTTATGTAAATAGTTTTTTAATAAAATGTTTTACCCTGTTTCTTTGCTGGTGTGTTGTCTATATTTTTAATATTTGCATAGGGTTTGTCGTTATTTTGTGCGGGATGGGTGATGGAGCCGAGCTGTCTTGCAGCCCTCATGGTGTGGAGCTCAGTTCATCTCACTATTTTCGTATTTCTCAAGAAGGGTTGTTCCTAATATTTCTATTTTAGCGAGGTCAAAAAGAGATCCAATTAGTGGCCTACTGATTTTGCTCGATTACTTTTATTTTTTTACACGATTTTTCACTATCTGCAAAGACTAAACAGAGTATTGCGACTTTGTGCTTGTTTGTAAATAGAGAATGATCCAAAGAGAACCAATTCTAAAACAGTAAATGCTTGGACAACAATCAATCAAATGGAGAGACAAGGAGGCACGACGGATTACAACGGGGGTAAAGGCCTGCGTTAACTACCCTTCAGTATCTGCAAAGAGAGAGTACTACTAAGGCAAAAGAGGGGAGGGGGGGGGGGGGCAGCGTTCAAAGCACATCAGCGTGCATAAATACGAAAATGTTTTTATCTATCACGTACTTGACATTTTAAAGCTTTTCATATTTGCTATTAAAAAACCAATGAAATTCACAGAAAAAACCATAGGTTATAGTGGATATATAGTTAGGAATTTGCATTTACAAAACCTTGAAAATTCAATGAAAAAACCATAGGTTATAGGCCATATATAGTTAGGAATTAGCATTTACAAAACCTTATTTTACTCGCATAAAACCATTGAAATTCCATATATAGTTAGCTAACTATAAGCGCTAACTATATATCGCGCACCCGCAATCCACTGCTGATGATGTCACATATTACATCATTCATGACATGGTCAGTGACATCACTGATGACATCACTGATGACATCTCAAATGACATCACTGATGACAACTCAAATGATATCAATGATGACATCTCAAATGACATCACTGATGACATCACTGATGACAACTCAAATGACATCACTGATGACATCTCATTTGTCATCACTGATCACATCACTCATGTGATAATACAATGAACCTCTTCAGACTCTAATATAACCTTACATACACTCAGTATAAACAGACACTCACAGACTGTCACTCATCCATGGAGTTACTCACACACCTAGTCAGTCATGCAAAGAATCAATCACACCTCCATTTCCTCAACTATACAGTTATACACATCTTACTTATTCAAACATATAATAACACATATTTACTCTCTTATATAATCCCTGATACAAGCTCACAGTGATCGATACAGCCACTCACACATTCACTGGCTCTTATGTTCAGTTATTTATATATCTCAACTCTCACATGTATTGTGTTTTACATACGTACTTACTTGCACATGTAGCAATGAGAAATCCATTCACTCACCAACACACCCATGCACAGTCAACCGCCCATATAGCTGTTTCCACATGCACTCTTGAACTCATACTCCTAGTGAATCAACTGCTTACACATCTATGCACAGAGTCACGCACCTCCCAGCCACCCACACACACACTCAGCCTCCCATTCAAATACTTGGGCAACCAATCAATAACCCATATGGCCACTCTTATAGCTACTGATCAACACATGCAGCAGCTTACACAACAACAAACATACTGATGCACGAATTAAGACAGTTTAGTCACTAACCCATGTACTCAGTGAGACACATTTAATCACTCACTCATACAGTCAGTCATGCACCTACTAAATTCTTCATCCAGACACTTATACATCCACTCATTCTTCAATATGTGAAACATATTTAAACTTTACAGACACATACAATCACTGGATGTTGTGATCAGTGATGTCATCAGTGATGTCATTTGAGATGTCATCAGTGATGTCATCAGTGATGTCACTGACCATGTCATGAATGATGTAATATGTGACATCATCAGCAGTGGATTGCGGGTGCGCGATATATAGTTAGCGCTTATAGTTAGCTAACTATATATGGAATTTCAATGGTTTTATGCGAGTAAAATAAGGTTTTGTAAATGCTAATTCCTAACTATATATGGCCTATAACCTATGGTTTTTTCATTGAATTTTCAAGGTTTTGTAAATGCAAATTTATAACTATATATCCACTATAACCTATGGTTTTTTCTGTGAATATATATATATATATATATATATATATATATATATATTCACTGAAAAAACCATAGGTTATAGACCATATATAGTTAGGGATTAGCATTTAAAAAACCTTATTTTATTTGCACAAAACCATTGAAATTCCATATATAGTTAGTTGCACTAACTATATATCGCGGACCCTCAATCCACTGCTAATGATGTCACATATTACATCATTCATGACATGGTCAGTGACATCACTGATGACATCACTGATGACATCTCAAATGACATCACTGATGACATCACTGATGACAACACCCAGTGACTGTATGTTTCTGTAAAGTTAA
Organism: Lissotriton vulgaris; assembly: GCF_964263255.1. Lineage (NCBI taxonomy): Eukaryota > Metazoa > Chordata > Amphibia > Caudata > Salamandridae > Lissotriton > Lissotriton vulgaris. The sequence continues at coordinate 439,445,048 of NC_141700.1, forward strand.
AATATGTCTTACATATTGAAGAATGAGTGGATGTATAAGTGTCTGGATGAAGGATTTAGTAGGTGCATGACTGACTGTATGAGAGAATGATTAAATGTGTCTCACTGAGTGCATGGGTTAGTGATTAAAGTGTCTTAATTTGGCAATCATTATTTATGTTCTTCTGTAAACTGCTGCATGTTTAAATCAGTAGCTATATCAGTAACTATATGGGTTATTGAATGGTTGCCCAAGTATTTGTATGGGAGACTGAGTATGTGTGTGGGTGGCTGGGAGGTGTATAACTCTGTGCATAGATGTGTGAGCAGTTGATTCCCTAGGTGTATGGCTTCAAAAGTGCATGTAGAAACAGCTGTATGGACAGTTGACTGTGTGCATGAGTATATTGGTGAGTGAATGGATATCTCAGTTCTACATGTCAAAGTAAGTACATATGTAAAACACACTCCATGTGAGAGTTGACATATATAAATAACTGAACATAAGAGCCAGTGAATGTGAGAGTGGCTGTATGAATCATTGTGAACTTGTATCAAGGATTGTATAAGAGACTAAATATGTGTTAGTGTATTTTTGAATAAGTAAGGTGTGCATAACTGTATAGTTGAGGAAATGGAGGTGTGATTGATTCTTTGCATGACTGACTAGGTGTGTGAGTAACTCCATGGATGTGTGACAGTCTGTGAGTGCCTGTTTACACTGAGTGTATCTAAGGTTATATGAGAGTCTGAAGATGTATTATCACATAAATGATATCATCAGTGATGTAATCAGTAATGTCAAATGAGATGTCAGTGATGTCATCAGTGATGTCATTTGAGATGTCATCAGTGATGTCATCAGTGATGTCATTTGAGATGTCATCAGTGATGTCATCAGTGATGTCACTGACCATGTCATGAATGATGTAATATGTGACATCATTAGCAGTGGATTGCGGGTCCGCGATATATAGTTAGTGCAACTAACTATATATGGAATTTCAATGGTTTTGTGCAAATAAAATAAGGTTTTTTAAATGCTAATCCCTAACTATATATGGTCTATAACCTATGGTTTTTTCAGTGAATTTTCAAGGTTTTGTAAATGCAAATTCCTAACTATATATGGTCTATAACCTATGGTTTTTTCTGTGAATTTCATTGGTTTTTTAAAAGCTAATATCTATAGCTGTAAAATATATTCTTTATTAAGTGACGTATCACGTAGCCCGTGAGACGCCTCATGATGCATCGCATAACCGTGACGTATCGTCTCTGCAGCGCAAACCAAACCCAAAACGTAAGCGCGCCAAAACATTATCCTGCAAATGCTCTTAGCCATGTTATCCACCTCCCATTGGATAACATGGCTAAGAACTGCTCGCAAATGCGAAAAAAATGCATGAATAACGCTGAAAAGTCAACGATATTCATGCATTATTCAGCAAATGCTCTTAGCCATGTTATCCACCACCCATTGAATAACATGACTAAATACTGCTCAGAGCCCCATGAGGAACGCTTTCCATTTAAAAGAGAAAACATATCATCATAGAAAAGAATCGTTTTTAAACACAGCATATAAATCAATTGTATACCTGCATTCAAGAGGAAATGACTGAAAATGTCCTTGAGACACACGAAAGCGTTTTCTGGAATACCCTAGCACCATTTTTCCGACATTATTAACATGGCTATGTAACTCCCATAATCAAAATCTAAATTTGCCAAGCGCAGGTGAGAACGTATTTACAAGACACTTGCCCCATGAGGAATGCTTTCCATTTAAAAATGAAAAAATAACATCAAAGACACTCAAATGCCTTATAAATATAACCCAAAACAACCTATGAAACTCTAACAGTACATATCCAAAATTTAATTGTTTTCAAAATGTTTTTTAAAAACAACATATCTGTTTCAGCTTACATAAAAGACCATGGAATGCGCTTCATATACAACAATACCTTGAGTTACTACATGCCAGAATCCTACACCGAATATGCAAATACAATTTCTCAAAGTAACAAAATCTATTTCTATATCACTATAGACAAAGCCACAGTTTTAAAAACACAGCTTTCTTCATCATTTTCTCCTTAAATCATTCTATTCTATATCTAAAATAAATAAATCTTTTCTCACCTTAGCAAATACTTTTTGAGTTTTGAAAACAGTCTCAGAAATACACCAAATTGTCTTCAGCAGAAGAAAAAGGATGCACTCCAGAGGCTGCAGCTATTGAAAGCACAGAAATACAGATATTCATTTCACATATCTCTCATATTAGCCAATCATAACTCTTCCCTCACTTTTTTCAAATCAAAACCCTTCCCCCCCTCTGCCCTCTCTGCCTTTTTTTTGCTTAGCAACGACCTCCTGAAAGACCTCTCATGTTTGCAAGTTCACACAACAATGTTTCAATTGAACTCTGAACTCTCAGTGCACCTGCGTATCCAGTGCAATCTTTCATTAAAAGTTTCTTCCTTGACCATTGAAATTACATGTTTCAAGAACACATCCATGCACCCTAACTTTCTGTTTTCAGAAATGGAAATGCGCCAATCACTGCTAATGAATAATTAGCATTGGAAATCCACAGTTTTTTTTCTTTACAAACTCCTACTGTTTCAACTGCCCTTTCATTACCACACTTCATCTGACTGCAGCACAACCTTCTCCCACCATGTTTAACGTCTGGATTGTTGGACATAGTTACATCCACTGGGCTCAAAGGTATGCTGACAACAGAAATTTACACAACCTCAATTTACAGGATGTGGAAATTAAATGGTTGGGCCAAAGAGGATTAAAATGTCACCAATTGATACCATTGGTGAAAACCTTTATGCATTTGCCAAAACCTGACCTCTTAATAGTGCACTGTGGAGGAAATGATTTAGGCACTATGACTGGGGTTGGTCTGGAAATGCTTTTAAAGGACACCTTTGAGCAATTAATGGCACTTTTTCCTCAAACTGCCTTGGTATATTCCAATATATGCCAAAGACAGAAATGGAGGTGGTCCAACCAATTTGGTCCACAAATTGAGAAAGCGAGGAAGCATGTAAACAAATCTGTTTCAGCTTTCATGAGAGACCATGGAATGGGCTCCCTGTACAATAATAACTTGCGTTACTACATGCAAGATATCTACAGAGGAGATGGAGTTCACTTCTCAGATGAGGGCAACAGAATTTTCATTCTGAATTTAAGACTGTGCATTGGTACCTACTTATAAGTACCTAAATGGAACATAAACCCAAAAGCTCTTCTCAGAGCTACCCTTCATCTGATCACGCACAATTAATACTTTTCTCTAACTTATTTCTGTAATTTTCAACAAACTACGCTCAAAGAGCGCTACCCGGTACGCGAACTGGAAGCTAACCGCCCAAAATTATTTTAAAAATGTTTTTTCTCCGCACATATGGTCCTCCTCAGCCACCCTCAGAAAACCTGGGGAGTCAAAATACTTGTACCGTGTCCCCTTCTACCCTTTCTGAACATTATTTAACCTCCATTTTATATGTTAATTCGACCGAAACACAAAATGGTGGACTCCCGTTACGCTTCTAGTTCGCGGACTAAACTGCTTCCCGGGAAGCGGCCCAAAGAAAAGGTGGGAAAGTAATTCAAAGAAAAAGGACTGGAGACACTCTCACCAAATATAGATTAACTCATACTACATAACAATCCCTTTCATTTTCACAAATTTGATTGAAATTCCATTTAGCCATTAAGCCTGTAGACCTCTCTAAATACCTTGAGGTAAATTACTTCACAAAACACATCTGAAGTGTTGGAATTGACAACCAATAAAAATCTTACTTTCATTTTCTACTTTTATTACCTGATATTTGATTGGTTATATACCTGAATATATATAAAGGAAGAGAAGAAAACACAGCCATTTTGACTGCTACTTCTTGTTGTACATCACATTTCAATACTTACCTAAGACTTCAACTTGTTTCTGAAGGTAAGTTGTTATTTTTAAAAATGAAGTATATTGTACACTATAACTTGATATGGTAGACTTTTTCTGATACATATACACTATCCCTCTGTAGTAGTTATGGATTTAGATAGACTTCTCTGTTATAGTTAGGAATGGAGTTAGGCTTCTCTTCATTAAATTACATACACTTTTTTATAGTCCTATTTCCACTCTGATACTATACACTGCCAAAAGAAAAATTCACTGATAAAAACTACCTATCTAAAATTAATCCCAACAGTGCCCAATCTCTACTAATATATATTTTTTTATTCAAAATTTCAGGCAAAATGGAAGGCGAACAACAAGTTTCATTTTCAATTGAACTGAAGGAGAGCAGCCAAGACAAACTTGATGACTTTATGGATGACAGTAGAGACCACGAACTTCTACAATGTGTTGAAGCAGTAGACAACCTGCTTCAAAATGAAAAACAATTACACCCTATAATAAATTATGACATTTCTGACAATGAAATGTTAGAAAATTTAATAAAGTATGAAACACAATCATAATAAAAAAAAATAAAATAAAAAAAAAAAAAAAACCCAACAAAAACAACAAATAATTAACATACAGTATTAAAAAAATCTATCATTCTTTTATCCTTATAGTACGCTGCCCAGAGCGCTACCCGGTTCGCGTACTAGGAGCTCACCACGCATAAATAATTTTATTTATTTTTTTTTTTTTTCCCCCGGCAGAAACCTTTTACAACCTCCACATAAAACCTAGGGGGTCAGGGAGGATCTACTAGGCCCCCTTATCGAAATTTCCCCCTTTGTTTTGGCCTCCTCTTATCTCTCGATCCTACCGAGAGACAAGATGGCGGCCGCACCGGACTGTTTAGAATGTTGACAGACACCGGAGAGCCAATCAGCTTCGCATCGCAAAGTTCCGATAAGCGAAAAGTACGCGAACCGGATCGCTGCCCGGAGCGCTGTTACAGATATATATCTTGATTTAAACGTTAATTTCTCAAAATCCACTGAAGCACATATATTGAGACCTAGCAAAGGCACATCGGGCTAACAGTCCCTACAATTTTGCCAAGTTTCGTGCAAATCCATTCAGCCGTTCGAGCTAAAAGTGAGGCCAACCGCCCTATGGAAATTAACATGGGAAAAACGCGTTTTGGGACCCCCCTTTTTTCTCAGCCCCCCCTTGACGAAACCCCCCCAAATTTCTAGGAGCTGCTCAGAAACAAAATGTGCCATTTTCCTGAAAATTTCAGCCAATTCCGTCCACAAACGCCAAAGTTATTAGACATAGAATTTTCAGAAATCCCATAGAGAAAAAATCCTAACTATATATACCTACTGGCGACCGCCAGTAGGTAATATATATATATATATATATATATATATATATATATATATATATTTCACTGGTCCTGATTGCTTGATTTGCTCTCCAGAAAGTGTCACTCAAAGTCGTTGAATGTCACTCATAATTAATCTGAAATTATGAATATTTCACACATAAGCAATCTGAGACCTGGACAACTATGAAAAGACATGCAACAAGTCTAACAGCACCTAACAGCATAACGTGTGCTTTCACAATCACTAATATGTATTAGTGATTGTGAAAGCACATTTGGTGCTGCTTGCTGTGTGCTTTTTCTTAGAGCTCAGCAGTATGCGTACCTTTTAAAAAAAGTTTTCATGTTAAATGCAGCCCCGAGTGTAAGCACGTCTGGAGCTGCAATTAACATGAACACTCTCAAAAAGGCACGCAATCTGCTGCACTCTATTAACAAAAGGCACGCAACAAGCCTAACAGCACGACGTGTGCTTTTACAATCCATAATATATATCAGGGATTGTGAAAACACACATCCTGCTGTTAGGCTTGCTACGTGCCTTATGTTGAGAGATAGGGGAACCAGAATTCTAAAGCGAAAAACTGGGACATTTCATACAAACAGAAAAGGGACAGCACATAGCTGCCAAGGTTTCAGATTGGTATGTGTGATATTTAAAAAAGTCAGTGCAATTATGAGGTAGATTTCAACAACTAGGAGTCACACTTACTTAAGAGCATAATCAGCCTGGTTCTACTCAAGTACGCTAGAACGCTATTCCCAATATGATACAACCTGCCCCACCCATTGCATTCAAATAGCACACAGCCGTGAGAACTAACTCCATTCATATCCACTAGAACCAACCTGCTCCTTGGCAGTCCATATTTACCCCATTCACATCCCCAGTGTTCAGCTCACCTGTTCCTGGCAATACTCGCGCCAGGTTGAGATGAAGCTAGGGGGATTGCGTTGCTTTGCAGATTATTGCAGGAGAGAGGCCGACTCTCAGGACTGGTCTCAGATTGTACGGTCCTCCTTTAGTCTGTGTCAACAGAGAGGGGCTGCGGCCTGTGTGTCCTCGGGGCTGCACTGAGTCCACGTCCTAACGTAAACTGCACAGGGTAGCTCTAAGTCTCAGCTCGTTGTCACCCGGGCAGTGATGGTGACCCTAGTGCCAGTACACTGTAACTGTGTGACGCAATCGAAAAAGGGCATATGGTGAACGGTTGTTCAGTCAACAACTGAACAACATTCAATAAAATTAACTTGTCTGTCAGGCTGCAAGGGACTGGGGAAATGAGCAGGTAAGATTTAATTACATTATTTCATATCGCCATCCTGGGCTGCACCGCAATTTCACAGTTTCCAGTACAGTCAAAGCTAACTGATCCAACCTCAAGTCTGCGCAAGCAGGGATGACCGGGCTCTGCCAGCTTTCTGTAAGTGGTTTTAATTACCAGCTGGCACTGGGCTTGACATCGGAGGAAGTTTTATAAATGAGTGACTTTGCGTTTCAGTTCGGTGATGCGGACCACCACACTGAAATGCGTTGGTCTAACGCCTGATGGGTGGTACTTGGGAGGGCTGGCTACAATTTTTACTTAAATGGAGCACACAGAATAACAACGCTCATCAATATAGAATTACAGAAGAGGCAGTAAAGACATTGATAAAATAAAGATTTTAAAGCCAGTATCATGCCAGTTAATTACATTGTTTTTTTTAACAGCTTCTAACTATCACCGCTTTAGAAAACATAAAAAGGCACCTCCCACCGTTTTCAGTCAACCCGCTCTAAAAACCAGGACATGAGGTAAATTTACTGAAATCTACCGGGACAGGTGGTGAAAAACTGAGAATACCCTAGCAAATCTGTGAGGTATGGTCAACCTATTGATAGTGCTGAGTTTTACCGGGGTAAACCCATAAAACTACCCGGCCTGGGTCACAATTACAGTACGTTCAAGAAATGGTTGTGGTAGTTCTTTCAAGTTTGGACATGTAAAGACATACAATTCACTACAAAACAATTCTGATTCTATTCAACAGAAGAGATGATTTTTAATTTCATAAGTGATACATTTATTAGATGCTCTTATGATTCAAAGCATTAAAATTACTCCATGTATCAACTTAGATATAATCCTAGTGTATGTAATATTTACAGTGCTCACAGTGTGATAGAGAAGAGGAAGGTATTTGGGTAATGGGGTGAGTAGATGAATGAGGGACAGGGTAAAGGTATAGTGACATAGGCACAATTGCAATTATATGCAATAAAACCTTTACAGCCTAGTATCGGTCTATAGTTTCCTTATATTCATAACACATAAGTACCTATTAATTGGCTTATTCTGTTCCTATGGGTTTGAGTTGAGGGTGTGTGGTAGTCTACGTTTCGACACCTGTTGGAAAGAGGGTGGTTTGTTCCTCAATGTGGGGTCTTCATCAGGACACGGTTGTGTAGAGAGCACCTGGAAATAACAGAAATGATTCAGTGCATGAAGTACAATGTGGTGAAAACGGCAAGTAGTAACCATGTTGGAACCTACTTGTGGTAGGATGAAAAAATCAATGTACGATCCTCAATGTGGGGTCTTCATCAGGACACTGTGTGTAGAGAGCACCTGGAAATAACAGAAATGATTCAGTGCATGAAGTACAATGTGATGAAAAAGGCAAATAGTAACCATGTTGGAACCTACTTGTGGTAGGATGAAAAAATCAATGTACGATCCTAGTGGGCATTCAGTGGATCCTTGACATCTGCAGTGGGATATAAGGTCTCAGTGTTACAATGAGGTGGAGACAATCAGGGAACCTCATGTAGTATATATGCGGTGCAAAGACTCCCTCTGCTGAACAACAGGCATCCGGGGTAGTGAATCTCCCGATGTACTTTGCAATCAGTCAACAGGACAGGGTCTGTGGAGAAGAGACAGGGGGTATGTATCGGGGACAAAATAGATTGGATTTTGGAAAAATGTGGCGTGGTGTTCATTGGATAATTGAATCAAGGCTTAACATAATACCCCATAATTGGTGGGGTTGCAGGCAACCCCACCAATTATGGGGTATTATGTTAAGCATTATACCCATTATCCAATGAACATCATGCCACATTTTTCCAAAATCCAATCTACTTTGTCCCTGAAACATACCCCCTGTCTCTTCTCCCCAGACCCTGTCGATGCAACGTACATCGGGAGATACACTACCCCGGATGACTGTTGTTCAGCTGAGTGAGTCTTCTCACCAACAAGGAGCCAGGCAGAAATAAAGGAATGGACCAAGCTGGTGACGGCGCTAAACTGCACCCCCACCCTAGTCAACTCAGCTAAATCGCTAGGAATCACTTTAGACGAAAACCTTGACATGAAAACCCATATTAATTCAATGGCTAAAAGTGCCCGCTTCCATCTGAATTACCTAAGAAAATTGAAACCATGCATCTCAGAGGCTGACCTTAAACTGGCAATCCAATCCCTAGTCATCTCTTGGATTGAATATGGCTGCACCACCTTAGCCGGACTACCAAACACGTCGACAGCACCACTAAAAGCCTGCCTGAACGCAGCGGCAAGACTCATCACGGGATCGAGAAAATTCGACCATATATCCCCGCACCTGAAAGCATTAAACTGGCTACCCTTTGAAGCCAGAATTAAACTAAAGATAGCATGTATCACCCATAAAGCGCTCCACTACAACACGCCAAGATACCTAGCCAAGAAATTGAGCTATCAGGAGGTAACAGACCAGCTAGAAGTGCTAAGGAGCTGCTGCTGAGGCCAGCCTTCTTCCGAAAGAAAAAAAACCTATGACAGAGCATTCTCAGGAGCTGCCCCCAGAATCTGGAACTCACTCCCTCCAAGAATGAGGAAGATCCAGAATACTGCAACTTTTAAATGGGAAGTGAAGAGCTTCATGATGAAGAAATTCTCCACTTAGGATCGTTTTGATCACAACTAAGTGCAGTCCGACTACTGAACTTTTGAGACGATATGAGACTGGTGACTTCACTGAGACTAAGCTGTATACAAAATGCTACCTCAAGTAAAGGCGATCGTATATATCCACATCACTATATATTCTATCACATTGTGTAAACCAGATAAGTCTTACCTTTTATATGTTGACGTAAATGGAATATGGTATAAGTTATGCCTTAACCTACCTCTTAATGTGTAATGCACATTTGTAATGTATATCGGAATGTATATAGATCTATATGCACCCAAAGCCTATAACTTTCAATCTCATATCAGTGTGTTGTTTATTATTGTGCTTACACAGTTGAACTGTAACCTGCTCTTTATGTGAAGCGCTCTGATACCCAAGGGTCTTGTTCGCGCTATACAAAACTTTATAATAAATAAATAAATAAAATACAAGAGGTTCCCAGATTGTCTCCACCTCTTCATAATAGAACTTCTGGAGGTGGCAATGACCAAAAACTTTTTTGTATTCCAAAAGGAATTCTTCATTCAGAGCAAAGGTGTGGCGATGGGGGCTGCCTTCACCCCAGACTTGGCTATCCTTTTCATAAATAATTTTGAACAGACCTATATATTATCACCCGCCAACCCATACAGGAACAACATCACTGAATGGCGAAGGTATATATCGATGATGTGTTACTTTTATGGACAGGAGAGGAACAAGACCTGACGCCCTTCTTCATTTGGCTAAACTCACAATCCGAAGACATCAAGTTTTCCATGCAATATGACAGAGACACTATTGATTTCTTGGACATCAGTATAAAAGTCTAGGATGATCACCTGTACACCACCTTATACAGGAAACCGGCGGAGAGAAACACATTGCTTAGATATACAAACCACCCCACGAGAGGACTCCATGATAACCTACATTTTGGGCAGTTCCTCTGGATTAGGAGGAACTGCTCATTGAAAGAAGACTTTTTTAAAGAATCAGACGAGTTGATCTCCTGCCTTCAAGAGAGAGGATACCCCAAAAGACTGGTCAAAGGAGTCAGAAAGAGGGCCTGGTACAACAATAGAGAAAACGTACTGATGCCCAAAAAACGCACTGCAGGAGAAGACAGGATGATATGTGTAACCACACATTGCACAAGGAGCAATGAAATCAAAAGGACAATCAACAGATACTGGGGCCTGGTCTCAGATACCATAGAAAGGCCTGAACCTCCTATTCGTGCCTTTAAAAAGGCCAAGAACATTAGGGACCACGTGGTCTGCTCACCACTTGAAACACCTCGTGCCCCAACGATTCAGACAATGTGGAACCTACCGGAGGTAGTAGGCCACTACAAATGTACAAAATGCAAAGCATGCTCAATGTGCTTAGAAACTAACACCCTGACCTACAGAAACCATACCATCAACCTCAAGTCACACACTAACTGCAATACCAGTGATGTGATATACGCTATTCTATGTCCATGTGATCATATGTACGTGGGACAGACCAAACAAAAGGTGAAAATCCGGATCCTACAGCAGTGTATTCGAATCAGATGTCAAACAGTGGGAGCCCCCTTGGTTGAACATTTTTGTACCCAAAAACACACCCCGGAAGCACTCAAATGGCTAGTGTTGGAGAAAGTAGCCCAAGGCCAAATAGGAGGTGATCTCAGCCCAATCTTAAACGTTAGGGAATGCAAGTGGATGCATTTACTAGACACAGTGACCAATGGTTTTAACAAACTGGATGCCAAATATGCCCAAATGGCAGGTCTACAATCAGAATAAGTGTATACCCAGGTCTCTACACCACGCCCAGAGTAGCCATGATAGAACGGACACAAATCACATATAACACCCTCTTCCAGCTCACACCTAGGTTGGAAAGATGATCCCATGAGAGTCAGCATTATCATATTTGTAAGGCCAGTGCCTTTTTTGGAAATGCCGCATAACGACACATGACTAGCCTTGTCACTATGTTGCACGAATAACTGTGTCCAATGCGATTGTTTTACAATGACCCAGACCCATAGGTTGGTGGCCAACTTGTGCCGCATGATAATATGTGTCTAGATTGTCATAGCACTTTATGTGCAACCCCATGGATGCAGAGGAACTCTGGAGATGCAGTACTAATATATCTGTAAGGTTTCTTTGACATGAACTATAACGATACATGATACCTCCTACTACAGCGATGTAAGTATAACCATGCCTAGATTTGGTAATTTTTCTATGATATGTATCGATTTAACTTGGGCGTTCTTGTACCGTACTACAAAATGTGTATAGATTTACATAACACCGTAATTCACATCTATAAATTAAGTCTAGGTTTCAATGTGTTTAAGCGCATCGATAATTTGACCACTACTAGCTACATATGTATAGCCACTAAACTTGTTTAGTTTGAATATAGGTAAGGAATTGTGTACACACTGATGTAATGTCTTTTACCCCTGAAGGACAATCCGCGCATGTCTGCATTGATCTGTACTGACACTAACTGCTGGATTGACCCGTTTGGTAGCGCCTGATTACGTTGCTCCCCTTTTATATTTTAAATACTGCTTAGTTTCGTAACTTCACTGATCGAGAAAACCCTTGTTACCGGGGTAACTTGTTTCAAGCTAAACATAGTTTCTCCTTAGTGCCCATTGGCTAGAGGAGAGACGAGCCTCCAACTAGCGGCTGTTATTACAAACAGTAATCCTTAGACAAGAGGGAGAATATTAAGGAAATAAATATAGACTAAATAGAACTATATTTTTTTAGAAATGTCCAGCCGGACAGTTTAATATCTTAATAAAAAATAATCTCAAAGAGATAAGACACAAAGTGTGATGGAAGTGGGACACCAGCCGATGTCCAACTAACCCACTGGAGGGACACAAACAGAACACAAGAGTAGTAGGCAAAATATGGTCATCTGAATATCATAAATCATAAGCAGATAATCCACAATATACACATATGCATGAAACAATTATTGTCAGCTATGCATTTAGTGCACTCAGGTCGACGACGTTTCGAACCATGCATAATATCGGTTCATCCTCAGGACAGAAAAATATTTGCTTAAAGAAATAGCAATTTTACTTCAACCCACGGTGGGGTTGGGCTGAAATGGATTCTGCACGGTGAAGCAGAATAAACAATTTTTGCGGGGGTAGTCCGTATCGGGAATTGAAGAGATCAGAAGGGGCAATGCCCTGGACAGATGATCGGGAAATAGATAAAGCAGGTCCACAATGGGGATCCTTGCATGGCGAGTAGAATCTCCCACTTCCATCACACTTTGTGTCTTATCTCTTTGAGATTATTTTTTATTAAGATATTAAACTGTCCGGCTGGACATTTCTAAAAGATATAGTTCTATTTAGTCTATATTTATTTCCTTAATATTATCCCTCTTGTCTAAGGACCACTGTTTGTAATAATAGGTACCTACCCAAGGTCCTTAGCATATTGCGCCCTGGATTCTCTTGTTCTGTACAAATAATATCCAACTAGCGGCGGCACCGCGTGATGTAGTCACACCCCCTCCTTCAAGTTTTTTTCAACGTGAGCTCTACAAGCGGACTGCTTGCCAGTCCAAGTCGAGACATGAGCGAGGTAAGAGCCCCGTTTTTTTATCACGACGCAACCCGTGAGGCCCGCGCACATTGTTTTGCATGTAAGAGAGATTCCGCAATCTGATTTTAATGTAAGCGCCAAGGTCACCATTCATTTTTCCAAATCTCAACACGCTTCTACACATAGAGAGAAGGATATACTACCAGGTCCCTTCTCTGTTTAAGTAGAGCAGTAATCTGCTATCTTGTATTCGACCACATTTGGAATTTCCCGATAAGCGGACACAACGTGCCTTCGGCATTTTTTATGTATCTGGCAAAGGGATGGACACATTTAACACTAGGTCCTTCCCATGTCAATTCAATTCGACTTTATTCGGTTAAAATCAAATAACCATGAAAGTACACATAAAAATTCATCATTCAAATACATAGAAAGTTCATTACAGACAAAACATCAAGATGACTAAATTAATTTATATACAGTGTAGTTAAGTGCGAATTGATTTACGTAATCTAAGAGTAATTTTAAGAAATTCACTAATAGAAGCCACAATTAAAATACATCTAATTTCTGCAATGCTAAAAAAGCAGGGCGACATCGGTTAACTCCCATTTCCTTTAAAATAGGTACAATCAGTCTTTTACGTGCTGCTTTGTAAAACTTACAGAAAAATAGGATATGGATGTCAGATTGGACAGATAAATCATCGCAGGGACATTTAATTAAGTCATGTGACCAGGAGTTCATAACGGGGAAGGTTAAAAGTCTAAAAAAGATATTCAATCACAAACGAGTTAAAACGAACCACTCATGTTCTTTCATCGTTAGGGTTAGGTACGGTTGGATTTTCCTGTGTACCAATACTAGTTGGTGAGCAGCAACAGACTTTTTCTTTACTTCCTCATTAGCTCTAATATTTTCTAGATATTTCATGCATTGCACTTTCAGTATTTTCCTAGAAATATTGCACATTGAGGACGGATCGTCATAGTAATTCTGGCAGCCCAGTTTCAGAAGAAAATCTTTTACATATGAGAACCACCTAATCCTACATACATAATCTAGACTTAATGCGTCTTTTATAATGGCGCGGTTCTGTACACATTCATTATTGGTCCAGATCCTGTGCCATAATAAAATTGGCCGGACCCTAATTGTGTCTTCGATGTAAGGTTGACCAAGTTCCATGTGACAGATATAGCTTGAGGCACTCTCAGGTACAGCTAAGATGTACCTCAAGAACATATTTTCTGCGACCTGGATTGGTCTCACGTTTTCATATCCCCATATCCCAGCACCGTAGACAGCAATTGAAATACATGTTGAGTTAAAACATTTTAAAAGTTCAACAGATGTTTTTTTCCCCCATTTTTTTCTCAAAGTTTTTTAGGGCCATAATTGATTTACATAAAAGCAATTTCCTAGCTTTTATTGCACTTGCCGATGTGCCTGCTTCATGAAATAGGATCCCTCAATATGAAAAAGTTGGGGTAAAATCTAAGGGACTAGCATCAATGTAGATAACCTTTATTCTTCTTGTTAGCGCCAGGACCGAAATTCATAGAAAATGTTTTTGTACAATTAATATGCAAGTATAGATCTGACATAAAAGTGTTAAAAGGTGTTATAAGACCTTGTAGTGCTATAGGCGTCCGGGCCATAATAACCGCATTATCTGCGTAGAGAAGCTCAGGGATCCGTCTTCTAGCTACCATAGGCATATCCTTTGAAGATTTTAGTAAAGCTTCCTCCAGACTGTTAATATACACTAAGAATAAAAAGGGTGCGAGGACGCACCCCTGGCGTACCCCGCGCCCTATGCCAAATGGTCTGGTACATTCCCTATTTTTCCCATAATGCACTGTTGCGGTGGCACCCGAGTATAATTCCATAAGAAAGTGAATTATATTTTCTTCAACACCCAGATTTCCCAGAATAGCCCATAGCTGGCTATGTGATACACAGTCAAATGCTGATGTCAAGTCAACAAAGGCAAAGTAAATACGCTCCCGTCTTGCCCTGATGTATTTTTGCTGTAGGATAAATAGTTTGAACCCTTGCCTCATCGTTCCTACCCCTTTTTGAAACCCAAATTGGAGATCACTAATAATACAGTTATCTCCTGCCCAAGTTTGTAGTCTGCTTAAGATAACTCTACCTAAAATTTTCACAGAACAATTCAATAAGGAGATTGGCCGGTAACACATGGGGTTTTGTCTGTCTCCTTTTTTAAAAATGGGCACAATGGCAGATGTAAACCAAGAGGGTAGAATGCCCTTCTCCGCTGTCACATTAAATAGTTGCACTAAGACAGGCCCCCAAAGGTCAATGTTGTTTTTAAACAGATCTGATGGAATTCCATCTGGTCCCGGGGCTTTCCCTCCCCGGGTTGCCTTTAGACTCAGTTACTTCTTCTAGTGTAACATCCAATTTTAAGACCTTTGCACCTCCCTCCCTCAAAAATTGGTTTGGGGGTTGTTTTCCACTTTCACGTGTATTATAAAGGTTGGAGTAGTGGTTTACCCACACGTCTTCGGAGATAGTGGTTTCAATGCGTGCCTTAGTATTATCACAAAAGAAAGGAACATTCACGGCTTTCCAGAACGCGGTGACGTCCTTTCTCTGAGAAGCCTCGCACAGTGCCTCCCAAGCCTCCCTTTTAATTGTTATTTTCCTATTGTTCAATGCCTGATTGTACCTTCTCCAAAGATCCCTAACCAATAAAGGATCACGGGGAACGGCATGTAGCGCATGTTTAAGATTTGTGTGGGCCTTTGTGCATGCAGAATCAAACCAGCTACTAATCTTTCCTTTGAATTTTTTTCGGTCCACCCATAGGTTCTCCTTAATTTGACGGACAATGTTATTAAATTGATCTATAATATCCTGGCTATTAGAATTCTTGTCAAGTATAACCAGGAAACTAGGTAGGCACTTAGATATTAAATTAGCTAAAAAATTGACCAGGGACCACCTGGTTCCACTTAAGAGGGTAGTCATTTGTCTTGTCAGGTTTGCATCAGAAACATTCTGTCTGGGTGGTTGTCCAGAGCTCAATTGCAGAAGAGGAATTCAAATCTCCAGGACTAGGGGATAGTGGTCACTTAATGCACTGCTCAAAGTATGACAGGTTTTGATTAAGTGTACTAGGCTAGCAGAGACTAGGATAAAATCTATCGTGGAGGATGCACCCCTGCCTATGAATGTTGGCTCAAAGAGAAACTCAGAATGACCAACTTAATTTGCGTACTCCAGGTCCCCAAAGAACATGATATCGTTTAAAAAATCTCCGCATGTAACGTGCTCAAAATGTGTCAAATCGCAGTCATGGTCAAGCATAATACCACAGACTCCCTGTCTAACCTTTCAACAGATAGTACAATTAAAATCACCTCCCCAGATGACTGATATATCCATACGATTATTATCTATTTCTTTATTTAAATCATTGCCCAGTTTTTTTAATGTGACTTCCATATCCATGGGAGAAATATTATTATAAAAGTTAATAATTAAGATGCAGGCCTGTTTAGTTATATATATCTTCACTAGCTGATAATAGGAACAACCAGAAAGTAATTGTACTTTCTGGTATTGGAGCTGGTTTGATAAAAATTTGCACAGGCCACCTTTAGCCCTACCATGTGCAACCTCCACTGCCGGAGTAAACATGGTTTTATAGCCAGGAAGATGGAGTGCCGCTATTAACCATGTCTCCTGAATACACAGGATATCAAACTCTTTTATGGTATCTACCCAAATTGGGTTTGCTATTTTAGCTCTGAGTCCTGCAACATTCCAAAACATTATGCGGCTCAAATCTCCATAATCTACGGGGATAGAGGTACCACTCGATTAATTAATTACCAGAGTATCCCTCAGTTGTTCTATCGTAGTATGCGGGTTCCCAATAAAGCCACTTGTATTAGTGGCCACCATTGCGGCAGGTAGATTAAGGGGGTTATTTACCAACGTATTGGGACTGCATTCACAACTAGACGTTGCACCTTTCTCAAAAGTAGTTTCTGAACATACCCGTTTCCCCCGTCCCCTCCTTAAGAACACTGGTTCCTGCCTGGGCACTGATAGGTAAGCTATCCAGTGTCTTTTGCCTTACGGAAAATCTAAGTGATTTGTTAGGAAGTCCGTCAACAGATTCTAGGCCCGAGAGCCATTGCAAATTGGTTTGATGTCATAATATTGAAGTCGTTATAAAAAGAGTTTACTGGATGGTCATCTTGTTGGTAAGCATTTGGTGGTCTTACTATGTGAGTATCCCCAGGGTGGCATTGTGTCCAAGGCATAGCTTGTAGTTTCGGGTAGAAGTATGACAGATCCCGCAAGGCTATGCCACCATCCCTTACCTGGCCAGGCCAGCTTTGGAGGAAAGAGGTTACACGGCTGTCCCTAAAGTTCACAATGATCAAGTCCCCTGCGAGGTTTTTTGACCGATGTCCCAGCCATCCCACTCTCCTTACATGAAGAATTTCCCCATTTATGTTTGTTGGCAGTGGTCTATTATTGCTGAGCCAGTGCATTACTTTATTTTTCAGCTCGTAGTATCCCTCTTTTTTCTCTGTAGGTAGTTGGGGACCCCTAGTAGTACAGCTACATATGGAGCCGCCTCCGGTGGTAAGTCTGTACGAGGTAACCCTATATTTATTCCGTTATTTTTAGTTTCCCTATTGCGGTTAGGAGATGTATTTGCCTGCCTTACCCTGATTTGCTCAGTCTGCTTTGGGGGTTCAATAGTGTTGTTCTGCGATTGGGTAGTATTTGATGGAAGAGGCACTAATTTCTGAACTACCTCATTCTCAGGGTTTATATTTGCAAGGCTAGACATAGTTATTTGATTACCTTGATTTTGGGCCATAGTTAGAGTCCGATTTTGGGGGATGTGGGCCAGGGTTTTGCTGATGCTGCGTAACTCTAATCCTTCCAAAACTCCAGCAAGGGTGATCTTTCGTGTGCAATCATGGGGTATTATGTTAAGCCTTGATTCAATTATCCAATGAACACCACACCACATTTTTCCAAAATCCGATCTACTTTCTCCCTGATACATACCCCCTGTCTTTTCTCCACAGACCCTGTCCTGTTGACTGATTGCAACGTACATCAGGATATTCACTACCCTAGATGACTGTTGTTCAGCAGAGTGAGTCTTTGCACTGCATACATAGTACATGAGGTTCCCTGATTGTCTCCACCTCATTGTAACACTGAGACCTTATAACCCACCACAGATGTCAAGGAGCCACTGAATGCCCACTAGAATCGTACATTGATTGTTTCATCCTACCACAAGTAGGTTCTCACATGGTTACCTACTTGCCTTTTCCACCACATTGTACTTCATGCACTGAATCATTTGTTATTTCCAGGTGCTCTCTACACAACCCTGTCCTGATGAAGACCCCACATTGAGGAACAAACCACCCTCTTTCCAACAGGGGTCGAAACGTAGACTACCATACACCCTCAAACCCATAGGAACAGAATAAGCCAATTAATATGTACCTATGTGTTATGAATATAGGGGAACTATAGACCGATACTAGGCTGTAAAGGTTTTATTTTATATAATTGCAATTGTGCCTATACCTTTACCCTGTCCCTCACTCATCTACTCACCCCATTACCCAAATACCTTCCTCTTTTCTATCACACTGTGAGCACTGTAAATATTACATGCACTAGGATTATATCTAAGTTGATACATGGAGTAATATTAATGCTTTGAATCATAAGAGCATCTAATGAATGTATCACTTATGAAATTAAAAATCCTCTCTTCTGTTAAATAGAATCAGAATTGTTTTGTGGTAAATTGTCTGTCTTTACAAGTCCAAACTTGAAAGAACTACCACGCTCATTTCTTGAACGTACTGGAACCTATTGATAGAGCGGTGTAGATTAGATGCCTTTTTGAAAGTATTCAAGTTAATTGCAGCGCTGTATGTAGGCAAGAAGGGTGCTGAAATTAACATAACTTTCAAAAGGTACACAATCTGCAACGCCTTATTTACAAATGCATAGCTACCAAGGTTTCAGATACGTGAGACATTTTCTTAATTTCAGCGTATTATGAGTGCCACTTTCTCGCGAGCAAAATCAAGGTATGAGGTAGTTGGACCTCCACCACTGCAGTGTCCTAGATCAATTAATAACATTTTAAAGCACATTTTGAAGCAGAGTCACCGAGGCACTACCTCCTGCACTCAGTGTTGCTCTTTCCATTTTACCATGTGTTTCTCCATCTGCAAAACACTCCAGCTCTCAGTGATGCTCTCTGTCCCTCTTGTGCTTTTCTCTGCCATCCCATCCACTCCATGCTGCTTTCTCCCTCCTGTGTTTCTCCTACCTTTAAACACTCCCTCCTCCATGCTCCTCTTGCTCTCTTCCTTGTGAGCTTTTCTTCCTCCTGTGGAAAAATAGTCCTGCGCTCCTTGTTGCGTTCTCACTAAGAGTCTATTAGGCAATCGCTCATTCCAAAGACTGCCAATCCCCCAGGTGGTCCAGACAATGGTCAACTCAAATTGTCCCCAAACAAAGTGGTGCACCGCATCTGAGTGTTCCTGGCAACAGCGTTGCTCGAAATGAGCAGACAGCTAAGCTGTTTTTGGGTACTGTGCCCAGGAGGTGAGTGGGGTGTTTGATGGGTCCTTCCATTTTAACTCACACCAAGAGCAGGGTCAGGAAGGCCCCAGTGGAACAGGGCCCCTTCACTCACTGAGCACCCCACAACAACAGGCCACCACTTCCCGCACAGCAGTGGGGTCCCTCTCCTGCAGTGCTACCTCTCACGTATTTGCTGCATGATGGCCCCAGTGGTGCATCACTACCAGGGCACTAACTACCCTTTCAGACAGGCCCAGTATCTCCAAGCCATCAGCCAGGCCCGGTCGCCCACACGTCCAGAACAGAAAGAGATTTGAGCCTCAACCTCGTCACCGTATAGCAGCCATTTTACTTTCTCTACAGCAACACTTCCTTTGTTTGCGAATGTCACCCCAGCGCTTAATTTGAGCAGCATTTTCTACACTCAAACGGCCAGTAAGTTCTCTGTGTGATTTACTGAAAAAAAACAGAAATATGCAAGTCTTTAGATACAGCCATCATTTGTTAAATTGTTTCCGATTATGCCTGCTGGACTAGTAGTGTCAGTAGCAGAAGAATATCCAGATGATCAAAAGTATGTTGCACAATGAAACCACAAACTGGCAGCTTGAATATAGCCGTTATCTACTGAAATAGTGCAGATGATGTGCATTTTGCAGCTGCAGTTCCAGCTTCTCCCTCACAGCACACAGGTGTTGTCAAGGCACTACAAATATGTGATTAATGCATTTTAGTGCAGTGATGCAGAGCACCGCACAAAAATGCATTAGTCTAAGCCTGATGCATGGTACTTGGCAGGGCTGCGAAAGGCATGCAAGAAATGCAGCAGGAGATAACACTCATATACGGAATGTTCTGGGGTTGGCTAAGGATAGGACACAACAATGCATTTTTACAGATTCCATTGTGGTGCTACCTTGAATAACACAGACGTCTCAGGGATGTAGCATTTACATTTGACAAGTGATAGTAAGGGACACATTGCTACATTAACCCCTCCCCTGCTGATGACGGAACCGCTCCGTCATCAGCCGTGCTCGCGCTGTGCTGATGACGGAGCGGTTCCGTCATGGCCCGGCCACCGCGCCTGCGCGGCGCTGATTTTGTGCCTGTGCGGCGCGTTCTATTGAGCGGGCGGGACCGTGACGAACCGCTCCGTCATGAGCACAGCGCAACCGACGCTGGTGACGGAGCGGTTCCGTCACCAGCATGCGCCCGCCACTCGGCCGCCCTCCCCGCTTAGCACTGCGGCGGAATAGCCGCCGCAGAGAAGGGGTTAAAAAGACCTTCAATGGAGATTATGCTTTTGAATACTGTATCCTTTTTATGTTTGTTGTATTTTGCAAACCTGCCTTAAGACCCTTCATGTGGTGCTGTATGTGTAGAAATAACTGTCTTTTCTCTTTATTATGCAAATGTTTTAGTGATATTTGCTCCGATAATTGACGCTGCACCCACACACGCGGTTGGGTTCTTGTCGCACACAGCCTTGGCTGCAGTGCACAGAGACCTTTTACTGCTTCACGCAGAGGAAAAAAATTAGAGGGAACATTGATACTAACCATGACCACCTTCTGTTTGTAGTTCAGTCAGGTCTGTGCCAGCTTTTCACGAATTTCGCACTTACAACGAGTAACTAACATTTTTGAGTTTTTCTTGCTTTACACCAAGTTTGGTAATTTTAACAGAACTCTAAGGCATTCGCTAGCAATTGTCGTGAAATTTTCGTTTTGTAATTTATGATGAAACAAACTTTGCCATCAGTACCTTTGCCAGTTCGTTAAATTAAAAAGATAAATTACAAAGCTCACAACTAACGTAACTTCCGATTGCGAGAGTGAAAGTCTTAACTCAGCAGTTCTCTAGAGTGTGTGGTCCAATTTCAGATCTAGCACATATGTTAGACATCTACACGATGCTGTGATAACAATCCTCTATCTTATTCCAAAAGCTACCCCCATATGCTTTGTTAAACCACTGGTACTGGGTGCTTGCATTCTACCGTGCTAAAATTGTTTAGATCATGTCGGTATTAAGGGCAATGGCAATGGCACCCAGATTTAAATCGAAATATTCTATGGTAAGTTTGTACCTATGGATTCACAGTGTGCGAGAAACCTGCTTGAGGCCAAATGGCATGATCTGTTTATTTAAGATGCACTGATGTTTTTTGCTTCGCAAGTATTCTGACAGAGCATCAGCTTGTTGCTGAATAACATGACAGGATTACCTGGGCCCATTAGTATAATAATGTGCCCACTCTATACATTAGTTGGAAACCCATGAATATTTCAGGTTGGGGTTTGGTCAAGGTCCATGGCAGTGATAAGTTGAACAGCGTCAGAAACAGCACACACCTTTGCTTCAATCGAGTTTTTGAATGTATTTTTGCCAGGAACTGGCTTTTCACTTCCAACTGAGCCCAGTTTGCTGTGGATAATGACAGTAATATGCTTAAGAAACCAGGTTAATTGACTATGTTGCGTGCCCGGAAGTCACAATGGCCGCAAGGCTGTCGGCCATTTCGGCGAAACTGCCCTTATAATATTTAAATATTTCCATCGGGCGTTTTGCACTCCAGATCAATTCCATAAGACGAGGAATGCAATACCCTGTACTGTCTGGTGGTGGTGAGTATGCTACTCTACAAATTATGGGGTTGCTCTATGATTCAAACACACTGGCCCCTGATTCATAATAGGTTACGAAAAGTAATTGGTGAAACAGAGAATTAGCTGCAAGTGTGCCATATTGGGTATAGAGCTAAATTGTAAAGGTTTCCAAAGAGATAAAATCCTACTCCAAACAGGCTTTCTCGTTGGCAAAAGAGATTCCACACAATATTGGTGGGCTGTTAATGCCCCAGTGGTCACTGAATGACTGAGAGGTATGGACCACACATTCGCAGAAATGTCAGTGTATAAAGTTATGACTGCCCAGTGAAACAAAAAGATCTGGGCTCAATGGTGTAGAGAGCCACCCGGGCTCTCTCTTACAATGTATCTTTTCCCCCACGCACGCACGCACAACCCCAGGGCGGGCTCGCGCCGGGGTATAAATAAACATGCAGAAGACCGCTCGGGGTCTTTCCGGCTGACTGTGAATAAGAGTCCGTGTCATTGATTAGTAGTATTGGCTGCCACGTGTTGGGCCTTACCTAGAGCGCCACATTGGCGACGAGGCCGGTCTTTATCCACGCGTGCCTGCTGCTGCCTGCGGCACCGCGACGCCTGTATCCAGCTGCGGTGCCCACCCGCATTACTGTGCCGGTCCCCCTCTGGCCCGAGACCCGCCCACGCATCTCCCGTGAGGGAGCGCCTTCAGCTGGCGGGGCTCGTGGGGTCGGCGTGCAGCGGAAGGATCCTGCGGGTGAGTTAACCGTCTGCCCCGCCTGCGCGATTCCCGCATTGGCCCCATTCGCCGGCCGGCGCGGAGGAAGTGCGCCCGCCCGCCGCTGACGATCACTTGAGCCCTGCGGCAGCACCACGGGGCCACGGCCTACCGCAGACCCCGCCTCTCCACTGCAACAGGCGCGCGAGCGGCGCCCCGACCACGTGTGCACTCAGAGCACCGCGGCTGGCCCCCGCGTGCTCTGCTCCAGCCTGCACCACACGGAGCATCCAATAAACACCGCCAAATGCAAATCGGGACCGCCTGTCAGGCCTCCAGAGCGCGCCTACGCTGCACAACGAAAACAAGCTTTGGCAAAATCAATTAGGGACCTGCCAGCTCCAGGCCTCCCAGGCGCCCAGCCTGCACCACACCTGCTCTGCTTGTGCTGGGAAGAAGCACGAAGACTGTTTCCTTCACGCGCAGGGTGTCTCACGGCGCACCAATCCTTGGCACACCCAAGCACCTCAGCCCTGCCCCGCGCGCTGACACGACTCCGGAAAGCTCCAGAACCACGTGCTTAGAGCCACGCCATGAACCAGAACGCGACTGGGGCGGTCCAAGACGGGGCTGTCCAGGCCCCACCGCCAGCGGTCCAGCCGCCGCCAGCCGTGCCTGCGGCGCTCCCACAGGCCCAAGCCCAGGCGGGAGCCCAGGCCCAAGCAGGGGCCCCCTTGCCAGCGATACCCGCCCACTTGCACGCCGGCACAGCGCCCATCCCGCCCTTCAGCGAGACTGCAGACCCAGCCACAGCGGCGCTCCGATGGAAGGCGTGGGTCTGGAGACTCAATCTATACTTTAAGGGTACCAGAGAAACGGATGGTACGGTGAAGAGGTCGCTCCTCATTTTGTACAGGGGACCAGAAATCTACGATCTGTTTGATTCGCTCCCCAACACAGGGCCTGAGCACGACTACGATGCCGCGGTCGCGGCTCTAAACGCACATTTCGATCCCCAGCTCAACAATGACTTTGAAAAATTCAAGTTTAAACGCGCCTGGCAGACTGACTCCGAGTCTGTCGACATGTACTATGCTGGGCTCCGTCGGCTCGCTAGCACGTGCCCGTTCGCCAACCCCCGGGAAGAGATCAGGGATCAGATCATAGTAGGATGCAAATCGAAGCTGCTGAGAAAGGTAATCCTGAGACAACCAGGCATATCACTCGACGAGATACTGATCCTAGCCAGGTCGCACGAACTGTCCGATGCCAGGGCAGAGGAAATGGAGGCGGCGCTGCGCACCCCGGTAATTGCCCCACCCGCTGCAAGAACCACGCCGATCAAGGAAGAACGGGTCGACGCAATACAAAGGAGATTCCCGCCACCGAAGCAGCAGACTGTCCCGCCACGAGGAAACCGGTGCGGGTATTGCGGTGAAGATCACCCTGCCACTGCCACATGTGGCGCCAAAGGCAAGACATGCCTCAAGTGTGGGCGCTTGAATCATTTTGCTGCCGTCTGCCGGGGGGGGGGGAAGTTCAGGTCCACAGGCCCACGTGCCAGGGCAGTGACGCAGCGCATCCGACAACTATCACTCGACCAGAAACGACCTCCTCCGGACACTCAAGCCCAAGACAGACGACCCAGGTACGAAGACGACGAGGACGACGAGGTGTACGTCGTCTCCTATGTAAGCCGAGCGTCCACGAAAAGGAGGCCGCCGCCCTTGTGTTCCATAACAGTGGATGGGACTAATGTCAATGCCCTGCTAGACACAGGAGCATCCGTGAATGTCATGGACTCGGACCAATACGAGAGGATGTCCCCGAAGCCTGCACTAACGCCCTCCGCAGCGAGGATCTACACCTACGGAGGAACAGAACCGCTACCCCTTCGAGGAGTAATCCAAACAACCGTAGTAAATGGAGAATATTCCACGGAGACCAAATTTCATATCACGGAGGGAAAGAAAGGCACCCTCCTGAGCTGCCACACGGCAGAAGACCTCGGCCTGGTGTTCTTTGCCAATCAAGTGCACGAGGCACACGGGGATTTCATGCTAAAGGACTTTCCAGAACTGTTCAAGGGCCTAGGTAAACTAAAGGGGCGGAGATTCAAACTACACATAGACACGTCGATCAAGCCGGTAGCACTCCGACACCGGCGGGTGCCCTTCAACCTCAGGCCGCAGGTCGAGGAGGAGCTTCGGAAGCTTGAAGACCTAGGAGTAATCGAGAAAGTGTCGGGCCCGACACCCTGGGTCTCCCCGTTAGTCGTCGCACCCAAACCGAAGCAGCCAGGGGCCATTCGTCTATGTGTGGACATGGGGCTCCCCAACACAGCCGTCAAGCGCGAAAGGCATATCACCCCCACCATGGATGATATAATAGCAGACCTCAACGGGGCGAAATGGTTTTCAAAGCTATATCTCAACTCGGGTTATCATCAGCTCGAGTTGGAACCAGCCAGCAGATACATCACTACCTTTTCGACCCACGTGGGATTGCGTCGCTACACCCGGCTCAGCTTCGGTGTCTCCTCTGCGGCGGAGGTCTTCCAAAACGCCATTCGAGAGGTGCTATCGGGAATGAGGGGAGTGATTAACCTCAGCGATGATATTCTAGTATACTCCGCAACCCTAGAAGAGCATCACGTCAACTTGAGGGCAACCTTGCAAAGACTTGCGGACAGTGGCCTGACTCTGCACCGTGCCAAATGCTCCTTCTACCAGGAGTCAATAGACTTTTTTGGATACACCTTCACGAGGGAGGGTCTGAAAGTTGACCCCAAGAAAGCGGAGGCGATCAAGGCAGCCAGCACACCCCGAAACCCGACTGAAGTACGCAGCTTTTTGGGCATGGCCACATACTGTGGTCGATTCATACCCAACTTGGCCGCCATTGCGGAACCTCTCAGGACCCTCACCAGAGCCGATCAGAAGTGGGACTGGACCGGCACCGCGAACAATGCATTCCAAACCATCAAAGCCAGTCTCCTTGACAATACCACAATGGCCTACTTC
This sequence comes from Lissotriton vulgaris, assembly GCF_964263255.1. Classification (NCBI taxonomy): domain Eukaryota; kingdom Metazoa; phylum Chordata; class Amphibia; order Caudata; family Salamandridae; genus Lissotriton; species Lissotriton vulgaris. The sequence continues at coordinate 439,470,844 of NC_141700.1, forward strand.
CAGCCACGGCTTCGGACCGAGTTAATCGTCGACGCCAGCCCCGTGGGACTGGGAGCAGTCCTTCTGCAAGAGTACAGGCCCGAAGAGTGGAAGCCGGTTGCCTATGGCAGCAAGGCGCTGACTGACACCGAGACCAGGTACGCCCAAATAGAAAGAGAAGCCCTGGCCATCAAGTGGGCGTGCCAGCATTTTCACCTCTACCTCTGCGGGCAGGAATTCACGGTGGTAACAGATCACAAGCCTCTTCTGCCCCTCTTTGCGGGGACATCACGGCTAGCTCCCCCACGCATTGAACGATGGGCAGTCCAGCTGCAGGGCTACCGCTTCAAAATCGTGTTCCGTCCAGGGGCCCACAACCCGGACGATTACCTGTCCCGGCACCCGGATGTCATCACTCAGCGTCCGCCCACAGAGGAGGGAGAAGAAGTGGAAGAGATTGTCCACATGATCACGCAGGCCGCGTGTCCAGAGAACATGTCGCTCAAAGAAATCGGAGACGCCACCGCTGGGGACGAGACTCTGACGAAAGTCCGCCGTGCTCTCGAGGAGAATCGTTGGGCCCATTTTCTCGATGGCGCATCGAGCCTCCGGCCGGAGGTGAGCCACGCAAGACAGCAACTGTGGCAGATACGCAGCGAACTAAGTGTGGGAGATGAAGGAATCATCCTGCGAGGACACCTCATCGTCATACCGGAAAGCCTCCAACAAAGAGCTCTGAGTCTAGCACATGTGGGGCACCAAGGCATGGCCAAGACAAAGGCATGGCTAAGGAGCAAGGTGTGGTTCCCGGCGATGGACAGCCAAGTGGACGCCATGATACGGTCCTGCCATGCCTGCACGATCACAGGCGGAGAACCCGCCCCGGCACCTGTGATCACAGAGGAAGCACCTCAGACACCCTGGACACACCTCAGCATAGACTTTGGCAGCTTCCCCGACGGAAGACACATGCTAGTGTTAGTCGACTCGTTCTCAAAATTCCCAATAGTTGAAGTCATATCATCGACCGCATTCCCACAAGTTAAGAAAGTGCTAAACCGCATATTCGCCACGATGGGGCTCCCAGAAGAAATCAAGTCCGACAACGGACCCCCTTTTCAAGGGAGAGAATTTCAGTCATACCTGGAGGCCCTCCGGATCAAACACAGAAAGATCACCCCGCTGTGGCCCCAGGCAAATGGGGAAGTTGAGAGACTAATGCGAACACTAAATAGGGCCCTCAGGATTGCGGTGGACAATGGCGAAGACCTGGAGGCGGCCCTTGACCAATTCCTCGGAGCATACGGCCAGACGCCTCACTCAACAACCAAGTGCGCTCCCGCCCACGTGTTGTTCAAGCGTGCTCCCAGGGACAGTATCCCAACCGCTAGCACATGGGTGCCAGAGGACAGAAACGCCGAGGCTACCCAAGCCAGAAGACAGACTACAAACATCAAGGCGAGCGTGTATCGCCATGCCAAGGAACCGAACATCAAGGAAGGAGACGTGGTGGTTGTCAAGGATCGCCATCCCGGCTGGAAATTCCGAACCCCATTTGAGTCAGAAGTGTGGATAGTGGACAAGATCCAAGGGACAATGGTCACTGCGAAGAGGAACGGACAGGTCGTGACAAGGAATATATCATGCTTCAGAAAAGCAACAGAAGCAACTGAAGGGCAAAGAATGGATGAAGGAGCGGAAACAGGAGAATACGAAGATTTGGACTTCAGCAGTTTCCCGAGTCCAACAACAACGCCACGACAGGGCGATGTTCAACCAAGGCCAACACCACCGAGCCTCGGTACTGAGCAAAGCCAAACGAGGGCGACTGATGCGAGTGAAGGTCCAAGGGCAACCCCGGCTGGGGTTGTCGAATCGCCGTGGACCCGGAATCACTGATACAGTCTGAGGCCCAACCCGAGGCCTAACCAGCGGATGAGAGACTTTGCCTGGACATCGCCCTAAGCTGAAATCCAGAAGCGTGCCAGCATGCACAGAACTAAAATAAAGGAGGGATGTAGAGAGCCACCCGGGCTCTCTCTTACAATGTATCTTTTCCCCCACGCACGCACGCACGCACAACCCCGGGGCGGGCTCGCGCCGGGGTATAAATAAACATGCGGAAGATCGCTCGGGGTCTTTCCGGCTGACTGTGAATAAGAGTCCGTGTCATTGATTAGTAGTATTGGCTGCCACGTGTTGGGCCTTACCTAGAGCGCCACAAATGGCTGGATCACTTCCAGACTGTATCTCCGGATAGATGATTCATATATGAATGAGACGCAGCTAATATTATGTGAATTGGTCATTTACAAAATGAGACTCTATATTTACGTCTATATGTTATATAGAAAATCAATAAAAATAAGTTTTTGAAAAAATGAACCATCGTTAGTATCCAGATAGGAGTTTTTCCTCCACACAACTGTTTAGTAGATCTTAAGAGAAGTCCACAGAACATCAAGAAAGTTGACAGTTTTAATATGTATCTCTTTAGGTATTTATTAAGCATGGCCAGCATCGCCAAACTAATAGCTATTGTGTTGAAGTGCTGGTCATAAAACCATTGACAACAAATCCAAAGAACAGTTACAAATAACGAGACAGAAAATCCACTTTTCGTTGTCCATTTCTATTTTCAGAGGGCCATGGGCACACATGGGATACTGGGCCCAACCGTTAGGGTTGTGGCCTTTTACTTCTGTTGTCCTGAGACCTGACTTATTATGGGCCTAGAGTCACTGGACCAAGTACTAGTCCTTCAGCACTTGACTCTCAGTGGTAGTGTGGGTCGAGCAGTCCAAGGATCTTCAGGGGGAGGTAGGTGCAGGGCATACATCTACTCATAATTCAAAATACCCAGAGTAACCCCAAAAAAATATATCCGTAAGAAATTGGATTATTAGTTGAGAGGGGTGAACGCCCCACTCAAATAAGCTCAATCGATGTCGGGGTAAACCACGAAAGTCACTAAATTAACCTGTGCTTAACCCTCTGGTAGCTTGGCAAAAAAGAAGTCAGGCATAACTTGGAGGCATTGTGTAAAGTATTTATGCAATACTCCAATAGTAATAAAAGTTAAAACACAACACAAAAGAATCCCAAACCAGTTTAGAAGACTAGAGTAAAATGTAATAAATAAATGGACACCAAAACGATAAAATCCAATCAGTATAACTGGAAATATATGTTTTTAAAATTTTATGCTAACATATCACCAAGAAGAAGGAATAGCCACTCATGGATATCTGGTCGCGCTGGAGTCGGGGGTAAAGTCACAACTTCTGGCTGACCATGGTGTAGTGCAACTAGGTTCGCACAGCTGAAGAGTTACCATTGCAAGTCTGCACAAATAGTGTCGTTCGTGTTGGCACGAGGAGCAGGTCAGGCATCGCAGACAGCTCAGTGCTGTAGCGCACAGAGCATTTCATTGCTGGAGATCTGTGTTGACGGTCGGCTTGGGCTGTAGCTGTTGTCACTAAGAGCAGTCTTACTGAAGCGTCATGCGGGTGGGATCGCAGACCATTTCTGTCGGTGCAAAAAGCAGGTCCTGTTGCAGTTTCACATTGGCGGCCGCCACAGGTGGTCGATTCTTGGCGCAAAGAGGTCCCTTTGCAGTCGCAAGGAACCCAAAACGTCTATATCTTCACCTTCATCTTTACCTTTTCCTCAGGAGTAGTACCCTCTCCTGCAAGCCAAGGGTCCAGGACCTGGTGAGGGGGCACCTCTTGGGGCTCAGGACTTAGTCTAACAGAGGCCATAGCCAATAGGTCTTGCCATTTGGGACCTTATAAGTGTTTAGCCATGAAACAGTTGATGTTCTTGCACGAAGGATATTGTGCTGGATAACTAAACACTTATAAGGTCCCAAAGACGAGACCTATTGGCTATGCCAATGCTTGTTATATATAGGAATTATTTCGGCTCCGTCCCAGCTAACAGGAATCTTCATGCCTTGTAAAATGGCTTTGAATAAGACCCAAAGGTATGGTGCCCAGATAGTAGATTCACTGGGGAATAAATCCCCTGGGATGTTGTCTAATCCTGGCGCTTTGCCCGGTGCTATTTTGCATAGAGCACCCGTTATCTCTTTGAGAGTTATTGTCAGGGTGTTGTCCATGGTCCTGGTGGTGAAGATGGGTGTTATCGGGCATTCAACCGGTGGGGAGTGGTCTTTATGAGCTGAGTAGCCAATGTGAAAATGGTCCCTCCACACATCTGCCTGTAGGTTTGGCTCTATCGGTGATTTAGCCTCAGAGCTACCTGTATTGACCACCTTCGAGAAAGTCCTCATGTCACAGGCGCCCAGGGAGCTGCTCAAATTATCCCACTTGTCACTTTCCCACCCTTTTTTCGCATCAATAACACTGGTCTTGTAGGCCGCTCCGTTTGTTTTAATTAAAGGACAGTTGTTAGCCTTGCTAGATATAATCAAGGCTGTTTTAGCCTTTCGGCATTGGTCATTATACCAGGGGTGAGGAGGTTTCCTACTGGACCTGATTTTTTTCATGGGAAAAAAGAAATCAACCATAGTTGACGTTAGCCTAGTATGATTCAGGGCAACCACCTGAAGATCGATTCTGGTGCCGTTAGTGGGGACAGATTTGGTTGCAGTCAAGAGGACCAGAACAATGACTTCATACAGGGAGCCTAGCCTTTCTTGTGACTGGTTTATGTTTGCCCATCGTACTCTCTTCCTGCAGTTGGTGAGAGACAGCCTGGCAGCAGCTGGAGCTTGTGCCCTTGTAGCACTCCCAGGGTTTAACTTTTTATAATTCTCGAACAAGGGCATTATGGTCACTATCGTGCCGTGTCATGACCTTAAAGTTGGATACCCTGTGCCAGGATTTTGAGTCAATTAAATTGTAATCTAGTAAAGACCCTCACCCATTTCTAATAAAGGTACATTTGCTAGATGTGTCAGACTTTGTTCTTCCATTACATGACCTTAGAGAGAATTGTAGAGCAAGGGAATTTATCTGGATCACCAGAGGGGACCTGACTTTTACTGGTGGGCAAACAGTCTCTGGCATGGCCCAATACTTATCTTCTTCACAGGGGCTGTCCTTTGGCATGCCTTCTAATGGCACAAACTGGCAATAAAAGTCCCTTCCTATAATCACCATATGTTTGTCTGAGATAGTGGCTAGGAAGGACATTAGTGTTTTTGACGCCTGGCCACGACTGACTGGTCTTGAGTACACGTTTATTAGGGCAATTGTAGTCTTTGGCAGGAAGTGAAGGAGTTCCAAAAACCACAGTTGATGGACAGAATGCAGAACAATGTCATACATTCACCCCAGTACAGAGATCTGGGCCTAAATCCATCGTTTTTTTGCACTCCACACCTCCCCAGCTCAGACATGGCCATATGCAAATCAGTCTGACCCTGTGCCTCATGGGAACAGTCCAGCCCGAACTGCCAAGCCATGCCTTCCCTGGACCGGAAACAAGCTTCCGAGGACCGGTTTCTGGCATCCAGCCATCTTCAGCCCGGCTTGCTTGAATCCAGTGGTGTGGAGAGCATGGGACTCACGTCTGAGCATACCCATCCCACTCGGGGTGACAAATGTAAAAACCACAGTTGATGGACAGAATGCAGAACAATGTCATACATTCACCCCAGTACAGAGATCTGGGCCTAAATCCATCGTTTTTTTGCACTCCACACCACCCCAGCTCAGACATGGCCATAGGCAAATCAGTCTGACCCTGTGCCTCATGGGAACAGTCCAGCCCGAACTGCCAAGCCATGCCTTCCCTGGACCGGAAATAAGCTTCCGAGGACCGGTTTCTGGCATTCCAGCCGTCTTCAGCCCGGCTTGCTTGAATCCAGTGGTGTGGAGAGCATGCGACTCACGTCTGAGCATACCCATCCCACTCGGGGTGACAAATGCAAAAACCACAGTTGATGGACAGAATGCAGAACAATGTCATACATTCACCCCAGTACAGAGATCTGGGCCTAAATCCATCGTGTTTTTGCACTCCACACCACCCCAGCTCACACATGGCCATATGCAAATCAGTCTGACCCTGTGCCTCATGGGAACAGTCCAGCCCGAACTGCCAAGCCATGCCTTCCATGGACCGAAAACAAGCTTCCGAGGACCGGTTTCTGGCATTCCAGATGTCTTCAGCCTGGCATGCTTGAATCCAGTGGTGTGGAGAGCATGGGATTCGCGTCTGAGCATACCCATCCCACTCGGGGGGATATATGATGATACAACGCATGGTATTACAACGCATGCTTTTACATAGCATTTTTTACAACGCAAATGCTATTACAACGCAATTTTTTACAACGCATACTATTACATCGCAAAATAGTGTTAGTAATGAGAAAGTACCAATACAACGCATTATATTACAACGCATACCATTACATCTAATTTAAAAAAAAAAAAAATTTTGTAATCTTAAATCTGGCACAGGATGCAGGGAAAATAGGGGTTTTGGGTGGGGAAGTGTATTAAAATGTTGTGAAAAACTACACGTAAAAGTATCAATTTTTATAAAAATAATTACAACACAAACCGATTTTGACTTATATATTTTTTTTGTAATATAAAATCTGGCACGGGATGCAGGGAAAATAGGGGTTTTGGGTGGGGAAGTGTATTAAAATATTGTGAAAAACTACACGTAAAAGTATCAATTTTTATAAAAATAATTAAAACGCATACCGATTTTTACTTATATATATTTTTTTGCAATATAAAATCTGGCACGGGATGCACGGAAAATAGGGGTTTTGGGTGGGTAAGTGTATTAAAATCTGGGAATAAAACTACACGTAAACATACATATTTATGAAAAAATAAATAAATTATTTCCAATTTTTTTTTTAAATAATTAAATAAATAATTAATATATAATAAAACGTAAAGGAAAAAGCAAGAAAATATATTAAAAAACTGCATAATCATACGAGTATTTAATTTAATAATCGAGTATTAAATTAAATACTCGAGTAACAATAAAGATACTCATATACTTCAAAAATTACATTTAAAACGAGATAATTAACTACAAACTAAAAACATTACATTTAATATTTACGAAGATCAAATAGTTTTAGAAACAAATAATTAGATTATTACCAAATAATATATGTATTAATTTAATTTAATATATAACTTTTTTTTAATTTTGAATAACATACAAAAAGAAACGGGATGGTAGTAAAATAATGCCTTAAATTAATTAACTATAGTATAATATTAAAAACTTCACGGAAATCAAGCTAAATCATAGAGATATTGTAATTTAAACGGGAGTAATTAAAAAAATAGTTGAGTAATTTTGAAAAATACTCATAGTTAGGAAATGTAATATGTTAGATAAAGATAAGGACGTAGCAAAACGAAAACGACAAATTGATTAATAAATAAATTATAATTTAACTTGATAGACAAAAAGAATAACTTTACGAACAGAAGAGCGCCATTTTACACACAGTAAAAATAAATAAAGTCCATCTACTATTTCCATGACCTACAATATCAACAACACTTTCAAAATGGATGCCAAAACGGAACGAAACAGTGAAAAGTTTTCTTCAAAGTAAAACATTTTAAATTATACGTTACCACATCAAATGAATTACAATAAAATTAGAAACGAAACGATATAATTTAGACCAAAAATAATGATTATTATGAAAAGTTATAAATAGAAGTAACCCACCATTTTGAAAACAGTTGATTATCAACTAGCAGAGTGAGCAGACGTGAAAACCTGACCCTCTGACCTCTTGAAGTAATTCGCAACGAAAACGAACTTAGAAGCATTTCTGTTTCACATTACAGTAAGTTAATTAAAACGAAATTTACATATATTTAATGTTAACACATCGGCAGCAATATGTAAAAAAAAAATGTTTTTAAATTAGAATAATTAATATAATAGTAACCATTAATGAAGGAAATATTAGAAAATAATGAGAGAAAAGGATACGAATATTTTAAGATAGTCATCGGAAATAATATAAAAAAAATGTGTTAATTAAAATTATTTTTTTTGATTGTGAGAAACAGAATATATTTAATAAAACGAGTCAAAATATTAAGTCCTGATATAAAGTGTTTTCTAACTAAGTTTGAAGATACACCCAACATTTCCAAATTAAGTTGTATTTTTAAACAACTTTATTTAGTAATTAGTAGATCATATTCCATCGAAAACAAATTATTAATACATTACAAATATATTTTGAAGGTATTCAAATATATCACCTCAAGCAGTACGAAGTCATTAAACAAAAAGTGCTAATACCAGTAGACAAAGCGCATTTAAGAAAAATATTTCACCAAAAATTGGACTATCAACAAGGTAAGTACTGGATAGTGTAAAAGTCGTTATATTATAACTTATTGTAGTTATATACATAAGTAGAGTTAATGAATTATCATATGCGAAAAAAACAAGCCACGTTAATAAACGTACCCTCCCTCTGCCCCCACACCCTTGAAAAATTAACCAATAACTATATAAGTTACTCATATAAAACAGAGTGATAATACAGTGTGTAGATCGATTACATTTACATAGAATAACTTTGCGTTACACAACAGTGATTAATATTAAAACGTTGCATTTGTATTTATATCCTTTGCATCTGATGCAAATCATCATTTATTTTTAGAAACTCCAATTTATGTTCTAAAGCAGTGTTATTTTCGAAAAAAACTGAAAATACTAATCTACTCTGCACGACATAGATAAAGATAACAAAAAGCAAGGACTATAAGCAAGGTAAGTACTTGAGAGTATAAAAGTGCCAGTACAAAATTGTATTAAAATAATGAGCATTAGTATAATAATTTGAGAAGCTTAAACGAAAAAAACATGGCAATTTAATAAAGCTCACATGTATTGAGATCGTCATTTTCCCTCTCCCCCAACCCCATTCTAAAAATGAAACAATAAATAGAAATCTAATTAAATAAAAACATAGTGCTAGAGAATGGCCACATTGCTGATGTCTAGTAAAGTGCATGATCTGAGAAAGTGCTGGATAGTGTGAAAATTCCATTAATTTCTAAACATCAATCAAAATAAACCTTTTTTTCCAACGTTCAAAAGAGAAAAATAAATAAAACATTTTCAAAACATATAACACCTTTTCAAATCGTTTTTTTTACAGCCAAACAAGAACAACTAAAACCTAGAAAGCGCCTGAAGAACAGCCAATATCCAAATAACTTGCAAGAGTTTTAAGAAAACAAGAAAGCAACCTTCAAAACTCAAAGGTAATTTTTAAATATAAAGACATCTCATTTTCAGATTAAATTCCAAATAATACATAATGTTAAAGCAAAATAAGTGCAGAATAGTGCAAAAATATCACTTACTATTCAAACTCCATGTAAGTACATGTTATAAGAAAGTGCTGGATAGTGAAAACCTGCCACTTACTATTCTAACTCCAGGAAAGTGCATGAGTAGGGAAAGTGCTGGATAACCCAAAGGTGCAACTTACTATTCTAACTCCTAGAAAGTGCATGAGTAGAGAAAGTGCAGGATAGTCAAAAAGAACCACTTACTATTCCAACTCCAGTAAAGTGCATGATTAGGGAAAGTGCTGGATAGTGTGAAAATGCCACTTACTATTCTTACTTCTGGTAAGTGCATATTCTGAGAAAGTGCTGGATAGTGAAAAGTTGCCACTTTACATTCCAAGTCCAGGAAAGTGCATGAGTAGGGAAAGTCCTGGATAGTCAAGAGGTGCCACTTAGTATTCCAACTCCGAGAAAATGCATGAGTAGGGAAAGTGCTAGATAGTCAAGAGGTATCACTTACTATTCCAACTCCAGTAAAGTGCATGATTAAGTAAAGTGCTGGATAGTGTAGAAATGCCACTTACTATTCTAACTTCAGGTAAGTGCATGATCTGAGAAAGTGCAGGATAGTGTGAAAATGTCAGTAATTTCTAAACATCAATAAACATAAATCTTTTTTTCCAACGTTCAAAAGAGAAAAATAAATAAAACATTTTCAAAACATATAACACCTTTTCAAATCGTTTTATTTTTCAAGCCAAACAAGAACAACTAAAACCTAGAAAGCGCCTGAAGAACAGCCAATACCCAAACAACTTGCAAGAGTTTTAAGAAAACAAGAAAGCAACCTTCAAAACTCAAAGGTAATTTTTAAATATAAAGACATCTCATTTTCAGATTACATTGCAAATAATACATAATGTTAAAGCAAAATAAGTGCAGAATAGTGAAAAAATATCACTTAATATTCTAACTCCATGTAAGTACATGTTATGAGAAAGTGCTGGATAGTGAAAAGCTGCCACTTACTATTCTAACTCCAGGAAAGTGCATGAGTAGGGAAAGTGCTGGATAATCCAAAGGTGCAACTTACTATTCTAACTCCTAGAAAGTGCATGAGTAGAGAAAGTGCAGGATAGTCAAAAAGTACCACTTACTATTCCAACTCCAGTAAAGTGCATGATTAGGGAAAGTGCTGGATAGTGTGAAAATGCCACTTACTATTCTTACTTCTGGTAAGTGCATATTCTGAGAAAGTGCTGGATAGTGAAAAGTTGCCACTTTACATTCCAAGTCCAGGAAAGTGCATGATTAGGGAAAGTACTGGATAGTCAAGAGGTGCCACTTAGTATTCCAACTCTGAGAAAGTGCATGAGTAGGGAAAGTGCTAGATAGTCAAAAGGTACCACTTACTATTCCAACTCCAGTAAAGTGCATGATTAGGGAAAGTGCTGGATAGTGTAGAAATGCCACTTACTATTCTAACTCCAGGTAAGTGCATGATCTGAGAAAGTGCTGGATAGTGTGAAAAAATATCAGTAATTTCTAAACATCAATAAACATAAATCTTTTTTTCCAACGTTCAAAAGAGAAAAATAAATAAAACATTTTCAAAACATATAACACCTTTTCAAATCGTTTTATTTACAGCCAAACAAGAACAACTAAAACCAAGAAAGTGCCTGAAAAACAGCCAATATCCAAACAACTTGCAAGAGTTTTAAGGAAACAAGAAAGCAACCTTCAAAACTCAAAGGTAATTTTTAAATATAAAGACATCTCATTTTCAGATTACATTGCAAATAATACATAATGTTAAAGCAAAATAAGTGCAGGATAGTGAAAAAATATCACTTACTATTCTAACTCTAGGTAAGTACATGTTATGAGAAAGTGCTGGATAGTGAAAAGCTGCCACTTACTATTCTAACTCCAGGAAAGTGCATGAGTAGGGAAAGTGCTGGATAATCCAAAGGTGCAACTTACTATTCTAACTCCTTGAAAGTGCATGAGTAGAGAAAGTGCAGGATAGTCAAAAAGTACCACTTACTATTCCAACTCCAGTAAAGTGCATGATTAGGGAAAGTGCTGGATAGTGTGGAAGTGCCACTTACTATTCTAACTCCAGGTAAGCGCATATTCTGAGAAAGTGCTGGATAGTGAAAAGGTGCAACTTAACATTCCAAGTCCCGGAAAGTGCATGAGTAGGGAAAGTCCTGGATATTCAAGAGGTGCCACTTAGTATTCCAACTCTGAGAAAGTGCATGAGTAAGGAAAGTGCTAGATAGTCAAAAGGTACCACTTACTATTCCAACTCCAGTAAAGTGCATGATTAGGGAAAGTGCTGGATAGTGTAGAAATGCCACTTACTATTTTAACTCCAGGTAAGTGCATGATCTGAGAAAGTGCTGGATAGTGTGAAAACATGTCAGTAATTTCAAAACATCAATAAACATAAATCTTTTTTTCCAACGTTCAAAAGAGAAAAATAAATAAAACATTTTCAAAACATATAACACCTTTTCAAATCGTTTTATTTACAGCCAAACAAGAACAACTAAAACCAAGAAAGCGCCTGAAAAACAGCCAATATCCAAACAACTTGCAAGAGTTTTAAGAAAACAAGAAAGCAACCTTCAAAACTCAAAGGTAATTTTTAAATATAAAGACATCTCATTTTCAGATTACATTGCAAATAATACATAATGTTAAAGCAAAATAAGTGCAAAATAGTGAAAAAATATCACTTACTATTCTAACTCCAGGTAAGTACATGTTATGAGAAAGTGCTGGATAGTGAAAAGCTGCCACTTACTATTCTAACTCCAGGAAAGTGCATGAGTAGGGAAAGTGCAGGATAGTCAAAAAGTACCACTTACTATTCCAACTCCAGTAAAGTGCATGATTAGGGAAAGTGCTGGATAGTGTAGAAATGCCACTTACTATTCTAACTCCAGGTAAGTGCATGATCTGAGAAAGTGCTGGATAGTGTGAAAAAATGTCAGTAATTTCTAAACATCAATAAACATAAATCTTTTTTTCCAACGTTCAAAAGAGAAAAATAAATAAAACATTTCCAAAACATATAACACCTTTTCAAATCGTTTTATTAACAGCCAAACAAGAACAACTAAAACCAAGAAAGCGCCTGAAAAACAGCCAATATCCAAACAACTTGCAAGAGTTTTAAGAAAACAACAAAGCAACCTTCAAAACTCAAAGGTAATTTTTAAATATAAAGACATCTCATTTTCAGATTACATTGCAAATAATACATAATGTTAAAGCAAAATAAGTGCAGAATAGTGAAAAAATATCACTTACTATTCTAACTCCAGGTAAGTACATGTTATGAGAAAGTGCTGGATAGTGAAAAGCTGCCACTTACTATTCTAACTCCAGGAAAGTGCATGAGTAGGGAAAGTGCTGGATAATCCAAAGGTGCAACTTACTATTCCAACTCCAGTAAAGTGCCTGATTAGGGAAAGTGCTGGATAGTGTGGAAGTGCCACTTACTATTCTAACTCCAGGTAAGTGCATATTCTGAGAAAGTGCTGGATAGTGAAAAGGTGCAACTTAACATTCCAAGTCCAGGAAAGTGCATGAGTAGGGAAAGTCCTGGATATTCAAGAGGTGCCACTTAGTATTCCAACTCTGAGAAAGTGCATAAGTAGGGAAAGTGCTAGATAGTCAAAAGGTACCACTTACTATTCCAACTCCAGTAAAGTGCATGATTAGGGAAAGTGCTGGATAGTGTGAAAATGCCACTTACTATTCTAACTCAAGGTAAGTGCATGATCTGAGAAAGTGCTGGATAGTGTGAAAACATGTTAGTAATTTCTAAACATCAATAAACATAAATCTTTTTTCCAACGTTCAAAAGAGAAAAATCAATAAAACATTTTCAAAACATATAACACCTTTTCAAATCGTTTTATTTACAGCCAAACAAGAACAACTAAAACCAAGAAAGCGCCTGAAAAACAGCCAATATCCAAACAACTTGCAAGAGTTTTAAGAAAACAACAAAGCAACCTTCAAAACTCAAAGGTAATTTTTAAATATAAAGACATCTCATTTTCAGATTACATTGCAAATAATACATAATGTTAAAGCAAAATAAGTGCAGAATAGTGAAAAAATATCACTTACTATTCTAACTCCAGGTAAGTACATGTTATGAGAAAGTGCTGGATAGTGAAAAGCTGCCACTTACTATTCTAACTCCAGGAAAGTGCATGAGTAGGGAAAGTGCTGGATAATGCAAAGTTGCAACTTACTATTCTAACTCCTTGAAAGTGCATGAGTAGAGAAAGTGCAGGATAGTCAAAAAGTACCACTTACTACTCCAACTCCAGTAAAGTGCCTGATTAGGGAAAGTGCTGGATAGTGTGGAAGTGCCACTTACTATTCTAACTCCAGGTAAGTGCATATTCTGAGAAAGTGCTGGATAGTGAGAAGGTGCAACTTAACATTCCAAGTCCAGGAAAGTGCATGAGTAGGGAAAGTCCTGGATATTCAAGAGGTGCCACTTAGTATTCCAACTCTGAGAAATTGCCTAAGTAGGGAAAGTGCTAGATAGTCAAGAGGTACCACTTACTATTCCAAGTCCAGTAAAGTGCATGATTAGGGAAAGTGCTGGATAGTGTGGAAGTGCCACTTACTATTCTTTCTCCAGGTAAGTGCATATTCTGAGAAAGTGCTGGATATTGAAAAGATGCCACTTAACATTCCAAGTCCAGGAAAGTGCATGAGTAGGGAAAATACTGGATAGTCAAGAGGTGCCACTTAGTATTCCAACTCCTAGAAAATGTATGAGTAGGGAAAATACAGGATAGTGAAAAAGTACCACTTAATATTCTAACTCCTGGAAAGTGTATGAGTACGGAAAGTGCTAGATAGTATCAAAGTGCCACTTACTATTCCAACTCTTAAAAAGCCATGAAAAGGGAAGCTGCAGGATAGTCAAGAGGTACCACTTACTATTCTAACTCTAGGAAAATGCCTAAATGGGGAAAGTGCAGGATAGTGAAGAAAAGCCACGTAGTATTTCAACTCCTGTGAAGTGCATAATTTGAAAAAGTTCTATATAATGAAGAGCTGTCACTATCGATTTCAACTTCAGTTTAAAAATTGTTTTTCAAAAATTTCAAAAACAAAATAATTTATATTTTATATTTCCTTTTTTCAACAGAAAATGGCAAGCCAGACCACTGCAACTTATACCAAATCAAGAAAAGGGAACAGACTCCTTAAACATTGTGGGTATATATATTGTAATGAGAGGCTAAGTGAACCAAGGAGACATTGGAGGTGTGTACAATATTATTCTGCCCATTGCAGCGGCAGAGCGGTTACTGTTGGTGACAACGTAATCAAAACCACAGAACATAACCACTCTGCCTCTGCAATGGAGATAGAAATATGCGATACAATCAACCAAATGAAAGATATTGCATCCACCTCCAATGAAACTCCTGGTCAGATTTTAAGAGAGGTTGCACAACATGTCCCCGGACATGTTGCTTGTAATATGCCAACCATCCCAAATTTGCGTAGAATTATTCAACGTAAAAAGCAGGCAAGTAACACACAAACAGTTACTCCACAAACTTTTGCTGACATTGTAATTCCACATGATTTAACTCTTTCTTTCTCTAATGAACCTTTTCTACTCTATGATAACCAAAACCCTCTCAAACGCATTTTAATATTTAGCACTCCCCGTAACCTTTTTAAATTAGAGAATACTGAAATTTGGATGATGGATGGAACGTTTAAATGTACGCCCCATCCTTTCACCCAAATTTACAGCATTCATGCTCAAATTAATAAAAATGTAGTTCCCTTAGTATATAGTTTGCTACCAGATAAGCAATCTGCAACCTATACTGAATTTTTATCAGTTATTAAAGAGAAAACATCTGGAAAAAGTCCTAGGAAAATCATTTTAGATTTTGAATTGACTATGATCAATGTGATCAACAAATTGTACGTGGATACCCAAATTCAGGGATGTTTTTTTCATTTTTCCCAGGCATATTGGCGTAAACTTCAAAAAACATCCCTGGTTGCAGATTACTGCTCTGATAGCAAATTACAAGTTGAATTAAAAAAATTAACTGCACTTTGTTTTGTACCACCTGATAGTGTAGATGAGTACTACACTGCGATTTCAGAATCGGAATATTTTGTAGAAAATGAAGAAAAATTGGCTCCCATTTTAAATTATTTCGAGGACACATGGATTGGGCGTCTAGGCAGATCAGGTCGCAGGAGGAAGCCACGTTACCATGTGGAGTGGTGGAACTGCTACTCAACCTGCTTGGAAGGTGGTGCTAAAACAAATAACGCCATAGAGGGATGGCACAACTCCTTCAGTCATACAATTGGCAAACATCATCCAAATTTCTACTCTTTTTTGAAAACTTTGAAGAAGGAGCAACGTTTTCAAGAAATTAGACTTGCACAGGCATTTTCAGGTAGCCTAAATCCACGTCCTTCAAGACAAACAAAGGAGATGTCGAAGAGACTATTGGGTGTACTACAGCAATTTTCGTTGAGTGTGGCATTAGACTACCTGGAGAATGTTGCTAACATATTACATTTCTAATATTTATTCACATTCTTACTTTCCTGCTTTGCCCTAAAAAAAATTTTTAAACTTTTAATTCAATTGCCTTTTTTAAAAACATTTTTTAAATTAAAAATCGTCGGGTTCCCTTACCTTTAATAAATCTTTTTTTTCTCAACTGCACCATTTAAAAATGGAGAAAAATCCATTTCATTTTTCTTTCCAAATAAAAACCCATACAAACTATTTAGAAGTTATATTTTTTCTTATGAAAAAGAATAATTTTGATTTCATTCCATTACTTTTAAAATGGAATATCTATAGATGTTTTAAACATTTTGAACGTTCTGATTAAAGTAATATTATAAAACATTTCTCACCACTTACTTTTTCAAAAGTGATGCTGGCTTGAGAAAAATTAATTCTGAAAATTGGTTTTTATTAAAAGTTTTTTTTTTCGATTTTTATAATTTAAATTTTTCTGTACTATTACAAACAGAAAAAATACAAAAAAGCAAAGAAAACCGTATTCCTTTACTTAAATGTTACCCATTCCTCTTTTTATTTGACAATCCCTTAATAGAAAATGTGACCTTCGCAACCTGTAAATTAATTTTTTATGATTAAGTAACATCACAACCTAACTGCATATGTTCTCGCTAACTAAATATATTTGTAAAATCTTCCAATACAAAACAGTGTATGTAAATCAAAATTCATTTGAAATTTTTTTTTACATTAATTTCCATTTAAAATCAAGGAAATATTTTCAAACTTTTTTTCAACTCATCCTAACTGCAGTTTTTCTCGCTGACTAAATGATTTAATATTTCAAATAATACAATTTTTAAAAGCAAAAAGCAAAACAGTTTATTAAAAATCTGCTTTTTGAAATATTAAACCAAAACAACAAATCAAACCCATTTTTCGAAAATGTCAACAATTAATTCGAAAAATATCTTGCATCGATTTCAACTCTCGTAAATAAGCCTTAACAAGTGAATTAAATTCCTTCTTTTTAAAATATGCAACCAAAACAACCAATCAAACCCCTTTTTCGAAAATATCAACAAACAATTCAAAACATATCTTGCATGAATTTCAACACTCGTAAATCCAAAAACCAGTTTTCTATTTAACAATGCAAGCCAAAAGCTATCATTTTTCAAAAAAGTCGTTACTATCCTTTGTATGTGGATCAAACTTTCAAAAACAATACATTTCTATCACTACACAAAACATATGACGTTCAAAATGTTTTCAGTATGTATTAGAATAACATTTTTTTCATATATTTACCCTTTACTTTTCCCGTAACATAACCCGACGAAGGCATATACAAGTGAAATGTTCGGCGACATGTTCAATTTAAAACCAAAACAACTATTAGTTTAAAACGCAACCTCTCCTTATCCTCTCATTACAATATATATACTTTTTTAACTATGTTTTACTGTAAATAAAGTTATAAAAGTTTCCTACCTTGAGCGCAGATCAGCTTCCTGCTGCTTCCAGCAATTGATGAAATCCAAGATGGCGGCTTACGTCGACGTTAACGTAACGACGTGATCAAAAACTTGCAAAATGAAAAAAGGACTATTTCATTATAATTTATTATATTTTTGATAAAATACATTATATTATTTATTTGAAAAGTTAAAATCCTGTGAAAATGTTATAAATATAAATAAAAAAATATATTATTTTTTAACATGTTTATTTCAATAATAAATGAAATGTATTTCAAAACACAATGACTTTGTACTTTTATTTTCATTTATTTTAACGTTATAAATTAAAGTAAAGGTACCAAAAATTATGTTTCTAATCACTTACCATTATGCTACCCTTGTTTCCTTCTTCTCCATCCTGCTTCAGTTGTTTTTCATCCATAATAAACCGTTCTGCGGATTCCAATCGAGTATTCATAGAAATAAATAAAGGACTAAAAGCTTCATTGAAATCAATACAAAAGCGTGGGAAAAATTCAAAATATACATGTTAAAATTATCATTTGTATTTTAAATTTAAAAAAAAATATTGTAAACATTAAATAATATTTTAGATCTTTTTTTAATAACAAATATTACCTTCTTAAAACTTTTTTAAATTTTTTATTTTTTTTATTTATATAAAAATATTAATATATTTACCCCAAAAATACCTGAGTATTATTAATTTATTTTTAAATCACTTTATCTTTTAAATACATTTATATATATTTATATATGTACCAAAAAATACCTGAGTATTAATACTTCATTTTTTAATAATGTTTTCTTTTAAATACATTTTAAAAATATATATATTATTGTTACAACATTTATAATAAATACTAAATAAATAAAATGATTTTTTTAAAAATATATCTAATTATAGAAAAAAACAAAGCATTGAAACACATAATATCTTTTAAAAAATAAATAATTAATATTATTAATAAATTTAAATAATATAATAAAACCCTAGAAATTACAAAAATAAATACTTAAAATACTAAATGAATAAAATAATTTTTTTAAAAAATATATCTAATTATAGAAAAAAACAAAGCATTGAAACATAATATCTTTTATAAAAATAAATAATTAATATTATTAATAAATTTTAATAATATAATAAAACCCTTGAAATTTAAAAATAAATACTTATTAAATCACAAAACAAATAAAAATATTATTTGATATATAATTACGATGTAAAAGCATGCGTTGTAATGGCACTTGCGTTGTAACACCATGCGTTGTAAAAACATGGGTTGTAATAGAAATTGCGTTGTAAGACCTGCGTTGTAATAGCACTGCGTTGTAATACTTGCGTTGTAATGGATGTTCCCCCACTCGGGGTGACAAATGCAAAAACCACAGTTGATGGACAGAATACAGAACAATGTTATACATTCTCCCCAGTACAGAGATCTGGGCCTAAATCCATCGTTTTTTTGCACTCCACATCACCCCAGCTCAGACATGGCCATATGCAAATCAGTCTGACCCTGTGCCTCATGGGAACAGTCCAGCCCGAACTGCCAAGCCATGCCTTCCCTGGACCGGAAACAAGCTTCTGAGGACCGGTTTCTGGCATTCCAGCCATCTTCAGCCCGGCTTGCTTGAATCCAGTGGTGTGGAGAGCATTGGACTCACGTCTGAGCATACCCATCCCACTCGGGGTGACAAATGCAAAAACCACAGTTGATGTACAGAATGCAGAACAATGTCATACATTCACTCCAGTACAGAGATCTGGGCCTAAATCCATCGTTTTTTGCACTCCACACCACCCCAGCTCAGACATGGCCATATGCAAATCAGTCTGACCCTGTGCCTCATGAGAACAGTCCAGCCCAAACTGCCAAGCCATGCCTTCCCTGGACCGGAAACAAGCTTCCGAGGACCGGTTTCTGGCATTCCAGCCGTCTTCAGCTCGGCTTGCTTGAAACCAGTGGTGTGGAGAGCATGGGACTCACGTCTGAGCATACCCATCCCACTCGGGGTGACAATTGCAAAAACCACAGTTGACAGACAGAATGCAGAACAATGTCATACATTCACCCCAGTACAGGGATCTGGGCCTAAATCCATCGTTGGGCTAAAGAACGGTGATGGATTAAACCCAGATCTTTTGACTGGGTGTGAGTGTTTGATTGATTCAGATGCTCTGTCCATCACCACCCCCTTTTGTACCGCTTTTGGCCACCATAAGTATGGCAGGGTATGCTCAGACGGGAGTCCCTTGCTCACTTTGCCACTGGATTCAAGCAAGCCGGGATGAAGATGGCTGGAATGCCAGAAACCGGTCCTCGGAAGCTTGTTTCTGGTCCAGGGAAGACATGGCTTGGCAGTTCGGGCTGGACTGTTCCCATTCGGCACAGGGTCAGACTGATTTGCATATAGCCATGTCTGAACTGGGGTGGCACAGTGGGCTAAAGAACGGTGATGGATTAAACCCAGATCTTTTGACTGGGTGCGAGTGTTTGATTGATTCGAATGCTCTGTCCATCACCACCCCCTTTTGTACCGCTTTTGGCCACCATAAGTATGGCAGGGTAGGCTCACACGCGAGTCCCTTACTCACTTTGCCAATGGATTCAAGCAAGCCGGGCTGAAGACGGCTGGAATTCCAGAAACCGGTCCTCGGAAGCTTGTTTCTGGTCCAGGGAAGACATGGCTTGGCAGTTCGGGCTGGACTGTTCGCATGAGGCACAGGGTCAGACTGATTTGCATATTGCCATGTCTGAACTGGGGTGGCAGAGTGGGCTAAAGAACGGTGATGGATTAAACCCAGATCTTTTGACTGGGTGTGTGTGTTTGATTGATTCAGATGCTCCGTCCATCACCACCCCCTTTTGTACCGCTTTTGGCCACCATAAGTATGGCAGGGTATGCTCAGACGTGAGTCCCTTGCTCACTTTGCCACTGGATTCAAGCAAGCCGGGCTGAAGATGGCTGGAATGCCAGAAACCGGTCCTCGGAAGCTTGTTTCCGGTCCAGGGTAGACATGGCTTGGCAGTTCGGGCTGGACTGTTCCCATGAGGCACAGGGTCAGACTGATTTGCAAATAGCCATGTCTGAACTGGGGTGGCAGAGTGGGCTAAAGAACGGTGATGGATTAAACCCAGATCTTTTGACTGGGTGTGAGTGTTTGATTGATTCAGATGCTCCGTCCATCACCACCCCCTTTTGTACCGCTTTTGGCCACCATAAGTATGGCAGGGTATGCTCAGACGTGAGTCCCTTGCTCACTTTGCCACTGGATTCAAGCAAGCCGGGCTGAAGATGGCTGGAATGCCAGAAACCGGTCCTCGGAAGCTTGTTTCCGGTCCAGGGTAGACATGGCTTGGCAGTTCGGGCTGGACTGTTCCCATGAGGCACAGGGTCAGACTGATTTGCAAATAGCCATGTCTGAACTGGGGTGGCAGAGTGGGCTAAAGAACGGTGATGGATTAAACCCAGATCTTTTGACTGGGTGTGAGTGTTTGATTGATTCAGATGCTCCGTCCATCACCACCCCCTTTTGTACCGCTTTTGGCCACCATGCGTATGGCAGGGTATGCTCAGACGTGAGTCCCTTGCTCACTTTGCCACTGGATTTAAGCAAGCCGGGCTGAAGACGGCTGGAATGCCAGAAACCGGTTCTCGGAAGCTTGTTTCCGGTCCAGGGAAGACATGGCTTGGCAGTTCGGGCTGGACTGTTCCCATGAGGCACAGGGTCGGACTGATTTGCAAATAGCCATGTCTGAACTGGGGTGGCAGAGTGGGCTAAAGAATGGTGATGGATTAAACCCAGATCTTTTGACTGGGTGTGAGTGTTTGATTGATTCAGATGCTCCGTCCATCACCACCCCCTTTTGTACCGCTTTTGGCCACCATACGTATGGCAGGGTATGCTCAGACGTGAGTCCCTTGCTCACTTTGCCACTGGATTCAAGCAAGCCGGGCTGAAGACGGCTGGAATGCCAGAAACCGGTTCCCGGAAGCTTGTTTCCTGTCCAGGGAAGACATGGCTTGGCAATTCGGGCTGGACTGTTCCCATGAGGCACAGGGTCAGACTGATTTGCATATAGCTATGTCTAAACTGGAGTGGCAAAGTGGGCTAAAGAACGGTGATGGATTAAACCCAGATCTTTTGACTGGGTGTGAGTGAATTGATTGATTCAGATGCCCTGTCCATCACCACCCCCTTTTGTACCCCGAAGTGAAGGAGGACACACAGAATAAAATTTGAAGATGTTTCTATTTGTTTGGCTGTACAGCCTAAGTGGACTTCAACCCATAGGCCTAATCCACCTGAGGGCTTGTCCACCTGATACTGCAGGAATGCTATAAGTGGCAAAACTAATTTTAAGACATCCCCTCTTGCCCACGTATCTTGGAACATACAGATCTCATATTGGTCAATAAAATAGCCCCATTCGGGGTTATCTATCTAGGTGTTAAAACCGCCTACATTCCAGGATTAGACTCGCAGCCTTGGAGGATCAGGGGGGTTGGTTTTGACGACAACTGGAGGGGTAGGTGGGGATGAGGTCCCGTAAAACCCAGGATCAGCTTTTGTGATAGTCCCACTATTCAACGAAGGGAATTGGTTGTTGGTCAAGACTAAGTTTTGTCCCTCTTTTTTGTCTCCTGAGGAGCCGCTCATGCTCCCACAGGTTTCTCCTTCCCCTAGTATCGAGCAATGCCCTACATCCTCCTTGGGTTTAATGATTTCCACCTGAGACTCACCCAGCTGTACGTCAGATCCTCTGACCTAGATCTCGAGTCAGTCTACTCCTTCTAGACTGTTAAATCTATTTGCTGTGGGAATAGTGTAGATTGGTTGTCTAGGCCAATAGTGATCTAAAGCAGCTATTTTGTAGCTTTGATTTTCGGGTCTCCATCCCCACCCAATTTGCCTTCTTTAACTTGATGGGTTCTCTCTAGGGGATAAAAGTAACCCGACGCAATGGCTCTAATAGTGCCCATTTGTCTCCCATCATCTCTATTTAATATTTCTTGGGCAACGCATGAATTTCTGAAGTTTATCACTATGCAGTCTCCTTGCTTGTTCTTGGGTCTCCATTCTAGTCAATCAACTCTGCGTGTTATTAGGATCTCTCCTGCATTGTCATACCGGAATAGTCTATGATTGGCTAACCAGTATATGCATTTATTTTTTAATTCCTGGTGTGATTCGTTTTGTCCCCCTCCAAGCTTAGGGATGCCTTCAAGAACGAGAACATATGGAGTTGAAGTGGGTGGTAGGTTTATAACTGGGAGGGGAGGGTTTTCTTTAATAGCTTCTGTGCACTTGTTAGATTCTACCCCTACCTGTTGTTTGTTCGGCTGCCATTGCCTAATGGGCTGTTGGTGTGGAGGTGTCACGACCGCGTATCCTCGGGATCAGGCGTTGCTATATTGGGGTCCACCTCCAGACTGCCCTATGCTCAGAATTCAAAATACACCAAGCATAAGGTAATCAGGTGAGGGAAAATAAGACCAGGAAGGGACTGGAACGGGACGGGAGGCTGAAATGAGAAAAGACAAAGAAAACAACAAGCATTAATACCACATTGCTGCTAACTACTCTCAGTAAATCTCGCTAGGACACCACCTACCACGGGTACTAGCTACAATCTCCTCTTCTCCCTCTCGGTAGGTAGTGTAAAAACCTTTTTCCACTGTGATACACTAATCTGGAATGCAAGGAACAAGGTCAGCATTCAAGAAGGCAATTACACATCCCGAACACTCCTCCAATATTCAGTCCACTCACACACACCTTCCAGCCTTCCTGGGTGACACCAAATGAAATTCCCCAATCGTGTACTTTCTTAAATCCAAAAGAAAACTTGAATGTGCACAAAAACGATAAGATTCTTCTCTGAAAGTTCCGAGAATGATTCCAAACAAAACACAGTCTTGATATCACAATGTTCAACAATCCATAAGTCTAATCGTTATCATTCCAGGATGTTTTGCCATAAAACTCCAAAGCACTAGAATGCGTCTTTACATACGCTCGATAGCTCCCAAGTTCGTATTTACTCTTAACTCACGGAATCCTGTGTCAGCAGATGAAGTCCAATCCTATCCGCTTCGAAGGACTCCGCTAACACCAGCCGGTGCTAGAACCGCGCTCAACAGCCGTTGAACGCTCCAAAGGGAAGCCGCCACTCCCCACACATTCGTTCTCTCAGGGGAGAAAACACTGGCTTGTTCGAAAAGCCGTTTGGGGTCACAGCCGCTTCTCCCCTCGTAGAACGCCGGAAACTTCCCAGCCGGAATTGAGGGGAATAATCCAAAAACCGCAACACTGCAGAGGCACACGGCAGCCACCGCACACCTTCTTTTCTTCGGTTGAGAACTCCGCCTTGGCTGAAGCGCAACCAACGCGGGTAACACACTAGTTCCAAAGCTCCGGTAACTGGTCAAAATCACGTTCACAGCACGCCAGCAGTCAGGTACCTTTATAGAAGATGACGCCTCCCCCCTGCTAAGCATTCTGGGATACGTAGTTCTTTTTAAATGTACAACCCTGCTAAAGAGGCAGCCCATCCGGAATCCTACTCATGACAGTATATCCCTCCTTTATTTATTTATTTATTTAATTTCTTGTATAGCGCAAGAATCGACCCCATACGGGGTATCTCCGCGCTTTTGCTCGCAATGAGGTATGGCAGGTGTTACCAGAGGGTGGAGTCGTTGACTGATGATTAGTTATTTATTCTTCCAGGAACAAGCAAGTTTTTAGTTTTTTCCTGAAGGAGGAATGGTTGGAGGTTTGTCTGATGCAGGGGGGTAGGTTGTTCCATAGGTTGGGTCCTATCAGAGAGAAGGCTCTGCCACCTTGTCTGGTTTTTTTTACCAGTGGAGTTTTTATTAGTAATTGATTGCTAGACCGTAATGCTCTGTCAGGTTTGTAGAGGGGTAGCTTTTGGGTCAGATAAGTGGGGGCTTTCCCGAACAGGCATTTATGAACAATGCAGCAGATTTTGAATTTGATGCGTTGTCGTATTGGCAACCAATGGAGTTCTCGGAGCGGAGGTTTGGATGGGGTTCTGGGGGGGGCGTTCAAAACCAGTCTTGCCGCTGTGTTTTGGACTACCTGGAGGCGGTTTATGGCATCCTCGTTGGCTTGTATCAGGAGCCCGTTGCAGTAATCAATTTTACTTATCACCATGGTCTGCACAAGGGTCTTTCTGTGGTTATCAGATAAATATGGAAAGACTCGTCTTAGCAGACCAATTGTGTGGAAGCATGCCCCCGCAACTGCACTGGCATGTTCCTTCAAGGTTAGATTTTGATCTAACTTCACCCCCAGATTCTTTACTGTGAGTTTTGGGGTGGGTACTGGACCCAGATCTAGAGGCCACCATTCGGGGGACCATAGTATGGACGCTTTTCCAAATAGCATTAGTTCCGTCTTTCCAACGTTGCACTGGAGACGGTTGACAGCCATCCAGTTGGAGATGGCCCTCATGCCTTCCGCGAAATTGTCCCTGACATTGGAGTTTAGGGAGTGGAAAGGATAGAGGAGTTGGGTGTCGTCAGCGTAGGACACCGGGGTGAATCCTTACCAGCGCCTATTGGCTCCAGGTTTCCTCGTATGACTGTCAAAGAAGCGGCGGATCGCCACAGGAGCATGAACCCCTGAGCTAGGTTCCCATGAATCATCCTCCGCAGCATACCCCTTCCAGGACACCAGAAACCACAACCTCCTCTGCCTGAAATGGGAATCCAAAATCTTGCGCACCTCATATTCCAGGTTCCCATCGCGCATTACAGGAGGGACTGCCTTCCTGCGCGCAGCGAAGGCGGGTTTCAGCAAGCTACAATGGAAGACAGGATGAATCCGTAATGAAGCTGGAAGCTTTGGTTTGTAAGCTACCGGATTCACCCGTCTCACCACAGTGTAGGGCCCAATGTAGCGGGGATGGAAAACGCTCCGGAATCGGAAACAGATGTTTTTAGTTGAGAGCCACAGTCTATCCCCCACTTTATACTCTGGCCCTTCCCTCCGATGCTTGTCTTCCCATTTCTTGTATGAAACCTTTGCCTTATCCAAAGAGGCCTGCACCTTCCGATGGATTTTCAAAAGCGCCTTCACTTGGCCCGCCACCATTGGATGATTGGCCACATCGCAGGGTATGGTCACAGGTAGTATGTTAGCATTGAACCCAGAATTAGCCCGGAAAGGTGTTTCCCCGGTAGAACAATGACAAGCATTGTTATAGGACAGTTCCGCTAACCACAACAGAGAAACCCAGGAATCTGCAGCCTCATCAGCATAGCAGCGAAGATACTTTTTTGGAGTTTGGTTCAGTCTCTCAGTCTGACCATCAGATTGAGGATGGAAACTGGTCGACAGGGCCGCAGAGATGTTCAAGGCCTTACACCAGGTACTCCAGAACCTGGCCACGAACTGCGGACCCCTGTCAGAGATGATGACTTGTGGAACCCCATGAAGCCGAACCACCTGAGTTAATAGCAACTGGGCTGTTTGAGACGCTGAGGGAAGATTCCTGCAGGGAATGAAATGTCCCATCTTGGTGAAACTATCCACCACAACCAATATGGCGTCATTTCCTTTATCCATGGGCAAACCCACCACAAAATCCAAACTAATAACCTGCCATGGCCTTGATGGTGTTGGCAACGGCATGAGTAGCCCTGCTGGCTTCGATGGAACGTTCTTGGCTCTCGCACAGGTCTCACACTGGTTCACCCACTGTCTTACATCCCGTACCAGGCCTTCCCACCAGAAATGTCTTTGCACTTCATGTACGGTTTTTTGATGTCCCTGATGTCCAGCCATCAGGGCATTATGACACCAGTTAAATGCCATCAAACGGAGCGCATGGTTCGGAAGAAACAACCTGTTCTGCACCATTGGTAATCCATGTTTAAGGGACCGGTGACCTGACACAGCCGCCCACTCTTCCCATTGCTGCGGAGTACGCTGATTGGCTACTGCCTCCAGGAAATGTTCCACCTGAATCGAACACACCACCACCTCTGGCGATAGAATAGGTTTGAGAGCCATTCTCTTGTCACAGTCCGTATTCAAACATCGGGATAGAGAATCAGCTTTTCTATTCTCTACCCCTGGACGAAAGGTAATCGTGAACTCATACTCAGCGAAAAACAGCATCCAGCGCATCTGCCGTTGGGACAGGTGCCGGGCCGTTTTCAAGTACACCAGATTGCGATGATCGGAATATACTGTCACCGGATGGTTACCCCCCACAGATAATGCCTCCACTCTTGAAACGCCTTCTTCACTGCCAACAGTTCTTTCTCGGCAATGGTATAATTAACTTCAGCCGGATTCAGTTTTTTGCGAGAAAAATGATACCGGGTGCAACAATCCTGTTGTTTGATCTCGCTGGGATAATACTGCCCCAATGGCCACATCAGAGGCATCGGCTTCAACTATAAACGACACTTCCATCTGTGGATGCATGAGCACGGGAGCAGCACTGAATGTCTTTTTCAATAGTTCGAAGGCCTCCTCGGCTTCCTGTGTCCACATAAAGGATACTCCCTTTTGTAACAAGCGAGTGATAGGAGAAACCAGCTGTGAAAAATGTGATATGAATCTCCTATAATAATTGGAGAACCCCAGGAAGCACTGGATATCGCACACATTCAAAGGGACCGGCCACTCCAGAACCGCCTTCACCTTTCTATCAGCCATTCTGAACCCTCGAGGGTTAAGGATCACCCCCAGAAATTCCACCTCTTCCACCCCAAACTCACATTTACTCAACTTACAGAATAGGTGATGCTCCTGCAGTTTTTGTAAAATGAGGAACACATGACTCCCATGTTGGGCAGATGTCACAGAGTAGATCAATAAATCATCGATATAGATGATAACAAACCTGTTCAGGTACTCTTTCATAATATCATTTATGAAGAACTGGAATGCCGCTGGGGCATTGCAAAGCCCGAACAGCATTACCAGATACTCATAAAGACCGAAACAGGTCTTAAATGCCGTCTTCCACTCATCACCAGCCCTGATCCTGACCAGATGATAAGCCCCCCTCAAGTCCAGGCGTGTATAAATTCCCGCCTCCCAGACTTGATCCAAAAGGACGGCGTTGAGTGGAAGCGGATACCTGTTCTGTACGGTCACCTTATTTAGCTGTCTATAGTCGATGCATGCCCTCAACTCTTTATTGGCCTTTGAGATAAAAAAAAGTGGCGAGGCAGCAGGGGAGCGGGAAGGACGAATGAATCCAAGGGCGCTAAAGTGCTCGATGTATTTCCTCAGATGCTCTGTTTCTGACACTGAAAGCGCATACACCCTACACGAAGGTACCACCGCCCCTTCCACCAAATCTATTTGGCAATCATAATCCCTGTGCGGGGGCAATGTTTCCGCCTTCACTTCACTAAAGACATCCCTAAATTGATGGTATGCGGAGGGCAATTCCACTTCTTTTTCCACCGCTGTGGCGATGGTAAACCCCTGGGCCAAGGAAGATACATGAGAAGCCGAGGACTTCATACAACATTCCTCACAGTCCTCGGACTCAAAACCAACTGTCCTTGCTCTCCAGTCGATGGATGGATTGTGTTGCCACAACCAGGGCATCCCAAGAATAACCTCATACTGAGGAGCCTCGATTATGTTCAACACAATTCTTTCTCTATGATCTCCTAACCCCCCAGGCATAACCAGTTCTACATTCTCAGTATGGGCTGTAACCGGGCCAGACTTCCACTGCGTGCCATCCACGGCAAACACCATTTCAGGTTTATCAATAGGCACCTTTACCAACCCCCAGTCTGTCAACCAACCCTTGATCTATGAAGTTACCCGTCGCACCCGAATCAATCATGGATACCACCAGATGACTCTCATAGGTGGTGTTTAGGAACATGGATAACAGGATGTGAGTCTCAGACTTCTTACATGTGGGTACCTCCAATGACGGTATTTTCCACTCAGGTGATGGCTTCTGGTCCAGAGACAAAGCCTCAAGATTGGGATATCTGACATCACTAGCTACAGTCTTAGACACCGCTAGCTGCTTCGCTGGACGGGAATAAGTGGTCTTTTTTGGCCTCATGGTACAGTCCCTAACATAATGCCCCTTTTTGCCGCAATACATGCAGAGACCCATAGCTCTTCTACTCTCTCAGCTTTTGTTAAAGGTGGCCGAATCGCCCCCAACTCCATGGGCTCTGGTCCTGCATCCTTTACACTAGACTTACCCCCCATCGGCGGTCCATATCCGGTTCTGTCCACCCTCCTACGTTCTCCGCCTCTATCGGACATGCGATGATCTAATCTCAAAGTAAGATTGATCAGATCTATACAGGTTTTAGGTTGGGGGTCTATCTGTGCTAACACATCTTTGATGTCCTCGTTTAAGCCCTGATAGTATAACGCCATCTGTTTAGCCTCAGGCCAAGACGTCTTGACTACCAATCGATTAAAGGCAGTCATGTAGGTTACGAGCTCCTTTCTCCCCTGACGCAACCCCAACAACTCTTTATCAGCACTCAACGTAGTGGCCCGTCTATCGAAGACCCTCTCGAATTCCGCACGGAATTCTTCCCAGTTGGACAACAGAGCATCATCAGATCTTACCAATGGCACAGCCCAATTGGCAGTGAGGTGCCGGGTTTTTAGGAACCCGGTGGTGCCAGGGGATAACACCCGAAAACCTCTGAGTTCTCCCTGTTCCGGACCACAGAAACCAAGAGTCTTCTAGGTGAAGTCAAAGATTGAGTTTTATTGGCTGCAACCAAGTAACAAGTGTCCTAGAAGTACAACAGCACGGGTCGTAAGTTCTCAGGAGACTGTTCGTTTTTACAGAACCAGCCTTCTCCTTTTATACAAAAATAACAGCTGCAGGCAAGAATTCTTCAGTTTACAATACAGTCATAGACATATTTCCACAATAGAGCAAAAAGCACAGTCATGTCGGCCAACCCATACTTTAGATGTCCAGTTTGTGATAGATGGCCCAGCCCGGCCCAGAACTACCATCAGATATCGATGAAACCCCAATAAAATCGGGCACCTCCTCGTCGTAAAACTGGCCATAAACAAGAAACATGGACAGGTGTATGTGTGTAGAAAACATGGTCTGTATGTAGTGAATGGTTTATGGCATGTTGTGCCTTGATGCTATCTTACTCGGCCACTGGGCGAGGAACTGCCCAAACAGGTTTGGCTGGAGGCAGTGGAGTCAGCTCGGCCAGGTCATGGGGAAGTCGGCTAAGGTGGACGTGTCCTTTCAGATCAAGCTCGGCCTCAATTCAATTGACTATATGAGGGCAAGCCATAAGATGGATGCCGTTCACAAAATGGAGTCCGAGGGTTCAGAACGGAAACCATGATTTAAGGGTGTTAGCATCACTCAATCACGACGCAAATGCATAGGGATAATGTCCTAATCATTACCGGTCTGTCGACACCAAATTCGTCATGGTACGATGATATTTTGTGACACGAGGGTAGGGCCTCGGTACCGTATTACAGCAGGGTCCAGAATTTCAGAACCACACACCCTCCTTTTGCCCTCATATTAGGCAATAACTCATGCTAATCTGAGTCCAAATCTGTATTCATGAATTCATGGAGATGCTGCTGTAGCATCATTCTGTTGCTCAATTCGTCCCTTGACACAGGCTTCCTTATACATGAAGTAGCACAGAGGCCACATATTGCAGGAGCGCACTGCACAAACAGGCAGAACATAAACAGAATGGCTAAGATCATCCCAATGAAGATCAGAGTTTTCCATCCCCAGGCAGAGATCAGTTCCCAGAACCACCCTAGCAGGGACCAATCCCCTTTATCCACGTGAAGGGAATCGGAGATTTAATGCAGTTTGGAGATGGCCTGGTACACTGCCGGAGCATTATCAGGGATGAAAATGCAGCAACTGGATTGAATCACTCTACATACACCACCACGGTCTGCAAGTATGACATCTAGGGCAACCCGGTTCTGAAGAGTCATAAGTCGGTCCGACTGGAGCTCAGCTGTCAGGTTACTAAGGGCACCGGCCGTTTTGGTCACGGCGGATTCAACTACCCTCGTTAACTGGCGAATGTTCCTGCTGTTCACCATAGGCCCCCAAAACGGCAGAAAACCCTTTGCGAAGTCCCCAAACTCTTGACCCGCAGTGTCGTCTTGACTCACGACACCCCTAACTGTCCTTGTCCGATGGTAATCTGCCCCGGCCGTGTAGGTGGGTGGCAGCAGAAACGAGATAAAACATGTGCCCAAGTCAGGGGGCAACCATGTGTGCGCTTTGTCATGGCAGATGAAGTATGTACCCTTACTCGCTAAGAATGGAGGGGAAGTTCGGGATGCAAATACATACGTTTCCGTGCATACGCTCTTCCTCAACTGTGCTTTGGGATCCCTGCCAATACCTTGCAGACATAGGTGACCTCGGTGGGGTACTATCCAAACCGGGGAGGATTTCTTTGTTTTCTGGCTCTCACTCAAGGAAATCCCATACTTAGTGAAGTTCCATCTACTGTACGGGGTAAACTCATCTTTGGGAATCGTTCGATACGTGTCGATATCCCTGCTCATATTCCTTATTCCTGCCACTAGTGCCTTGTTGCTGGAATTGCTCCCTGCGGGACGCGGGGGATATGGTTCTATGGCAAACAGGAACATTGTCTGGAAAGCCCACAGAGAACCATAGTAACTGAATGGCAGGACGAAGTAAGGGATACCCTTATCTGTTGTGTGCGGCATAAGTCCACATATCCAACAGTTCGATGTGTTCATTATAGACTGGTGCTGGTGTAGGAGCTGGATGAATGAGTTATTTACACATTCTAGTCTTCTGGCAGACTCGTGTTCAGGTAGAGGGTGAAAGGAGTGTGGAGGAACAGTAGGAGGAGGTGTGGGCTGAGTGTTATTTACAAAGGTAACTTGAAATGTGAATAAAGTATAGCCAATCAAGAACATCATTATGCTACACAACATTAAAATACATATTATCAAGAATCTTTTTCTGGCCATCACAGTGCATATTTTCTTTTTAAAGTTCGTGGATCTAGCAGGTCTCTCTACCCTTGGAAACTCCATCCTCTAGTTGCTGCCCGCGGTGGGAGATTGATTCTGCCAAAGAGTGCTTTCTGTTCAGCCCAGGGTAATTCCCTCGGACCAACCAGAACCGTTGACCTAAACGTCTCCAGCTGCACTGCCCAGACTGTCAACCGCGACCCTAGCAGCAGAACCGGATGGCGGTTCGAAAATCAAAAATGAGCAAGTTCCCTGGGCGAGAGAGCTGTAAAATCAAAATAGTTCTTGGGGGGGGAAGGTCTTATTAGTTTGTTTTCACTAGTTTGTATTGTCTTGGCCTTAGATTATACCGTTGTTTCCCAGGTACGGTTTGGTCTTCAAACAATGTTTCAGGTTCTGTAGTGTCCAACTGCATTGACGGTGGCACAAATCCTTGCAGAATACGATCACTCTCCTTTTCGGTACCAGTTCCTTTCAATCGTGCATCGCTGAAGGGTGCAAAGCATGGTACGGACTCGGTTTCAGAGTCAGCAATTCCCTCCTGGACTCACCGGTCATATGGAAGAGGCAGAGGGATCCGTTTACAATGGATCCCGTGGATCCAGTTCTTCTTCCCTTCCACCCGAATGGCTGATCTTGTGGAAAGAAGGACGAGGTACGGGCCGGTCCACCTGGGCTGTTTGTTCGTCGTTCTCTGAAAGTTTTTCACCAATACCCAGGTGCCAGGTTCAATTGCGTGACCTGGATCATCAGATGCTGGCGGAGAGGAACTGTGAACCTGTTGGTGTAAAACACGCAATTTAGTTGTCAATTCGCACAAATAGTCAAGCAGTACAGGGTGCTCTATCTCGCTTAGTTTCTTGGGCCTTGGCACTCCCCATATGTTTGCTGGGCACCCGAACACGATTTCGTGGGGGCTAAGTCCCAGTCTAGAGTGGACAGTCATTCTGGTAGACAGGAGTGCTAAAGACAGGGCGTCAGGCCATTTAAGACCTGTGCTGGCTTGGATCTTGGCCAATTTTAACTTTAACGTGCCGTTGTATCACTCTACTAATCCCGCTGATTGGGGGTGATTTGCAGCGTGGAACTTCTGGTGTATGCCTAGACATTCGCACACTCTCTTCATCACTCGTCCCACGAATTCACTTCCATTATCACTCCAGACCATTCTAGGCATACCAAATCTAGGGAAGAATTCTTTGACCAGGGCTTTGGCAGTTGACAAGGCAGTGTTGTCCTTAAGGGGATACGCTTCCACCAATCTGGAGAAGGCGCAAACAACAACAAGCACGTATTTCAGATTGTTGCATTTTTCCATGTGTATGAAATCGAACTGCAAAACCTCGAACGGATACGTTGGAGGCGCAAAATGACCAGCTGGAGTTGGGGTTCCCCTACCGGGATTGTACTTCAAACACACCATACAGTTCCTGACCAAATTCTCTGCGCATTTCGGGATACCACTATTCTGCCATACTGGGGCCAACAACTTACAGATTCCTTTCGCACTAATGTGAGCCATTCCATGGGCCATTGTCACCACTGCAAGCACATATGCATCGGGTAACAGCCATCGTTGATGCTCTGACAATTCGACCCAACAACCATTCGCATCCAATCTACCCTTGCTTTCTCTCCATTCATTCACCTCTTTTTCAGTGGCATCAGATTGTATAGATTTCACACTTTCAATAGTGTCCTCACACATACCCACATCAGCAATCCATCTCGCAGGACCTACAACATACATTCGACTCATCGTGTTCCTTGCAGTCTCTTTCACAACTTCATCTGCAAATGCATTCCCACGACCAACATCATCTTGAATCTTTCTGTGTGCACTGCATTTTACAATCGCAACTCGTAGTGGCAAGGTCAGTGACTCGAGAAGCTCGTTAACTAGCTGACCATGTTGGATTCTTGCACCATGTGACGTCAGGAACCCACGTTCACGCCACAATCTTCCAAAACTGTGAGCCACGCCAAAGGCGTATTGGCTATCAGTATACACATTCACTCGCTTTCCTTTTGCCAACACACACGCTCTTGTAAGTGCAACTAACTCGGCTGCTTGCGCGGAATTGTGGGGAATGCGCGCGGCCTCTACAATCGTGTGCAATGTTGTTACAGCATATGCTGCAGCCGTATCACCATTTGGCAACTTGAAGCATGAACCATCAACCCATAAAGTATCATTACATTCAGGAAGGGGAGTGTCCTGCAAGTCTACTCTCCCTTTTGTCTCTTCTTCTGTCCTAAAGCAGCAATCATGTTTTTCAACCTCATCTGTCTCTGCCGGAATAGGCAATAACGTAGCGGGTTGAGTGTATCACACCTCTTTATGTGTATGTGACTTGCTAATAGTGTCAGCTCATAGCTAGACAGTCGAGCACTAGTTAAGTGCTGTGTCTTCGTTCTGTTTAGTAAAATGTCTACTGCATGTGGGACCATAACGATCAGAGTATTATTCATGACTAACCCAGCAGACTGTCGAATACAGACAGCTGCTGCAGCAGTGGCCCTCAAGCAACTTGGTAATGCCTTAGCTACAGTATCTACAGTCGCTGAGAAATACGCGCATGGGCGCTGTTTGTCTCCAAAGTATTGTGTCAAGACTGATAATGCGCAACCTTCCTTCTCAAGGACATATAATGTGAAAGGCTTACTGTAGTCGGGGTTGCCCAACATAGGAGCCGAACACAATGCATCACGCAACTCGTGGAAACTTGTCTGACAATCTTCAGACCAAGGCATGGGATCGGGTGTGTCTTTACAGATTAGTGCCAGCAAAGGTTTAGCCAATAGTGAAAAATTCGGTATCCATTGTCTACAGTACGATGTAATGCCCAAGAAGGCACGCACTTCTCTTTGTGTCCTTGGGGCACTCAATCTTGCAATTGCCTGTATTCTTTCTGGGGTCAGTCTCCTTCCCTCCTTCGATAAGATGTGACCTAAGTAGGTCACTTCTTGTCGACAAAATTGCAGTTTTGAAAGAGAGACTTTGTGCTTCATGTCACATAAATGACGCAACAACGACAATGTGTCTTGCTTGCAAATCTCTTCAGTATCTGCAGCGATCAGCAGATCGTCTACATACTGAATCAGAGTCGCACCATCAGGTAGAACAATCGTGTCAAGTTGTGTTTTCAGAGCCTGGCTGAATATCGATGGACTTTCACAGTAGCCCTGAGGAGCGCGTTTGAAGCGGAAGCTTCGTCCTCCTAAATTGAAGCCAAAAATATCTCTGCTCTCCTCAGCAATCGGGATGCTGAAGAAAGCGTTCTTCAGGTCAATCACTGAGAACCAAGTGGCTGAAGCTGGGACCATAGTCAATAGGGCAGTAATGTCAGGGACAACTGGAAACTGTGGTACAACAATCTTATTCACTTCTCTGAGATCAATCACAAATCTGTACACAGGGGGCTGTGAAGGATCAGTACGCTTTAAGACTGGCAAAACAGGACTGTTACAAATGTTGCCTGTTGTTTCTTCAATGACATCTTTCTCGATCAGATCGTAAATGATCGCTAACAACGCCTTTTCACATTCGCTAGAGATCTTGTATTGGGGAATACGTGGCAACCTAACATTGGCTTTCAATGTTATTACATACGGCACTATCTCCAAAAGACCCACATCATTTGAACCACTAGCCCAAAGTATATATGGAAGGGATGACAATTCAGTTGGAATATTCTCCTTTGCCAAATACATTGGAGAAATCACTTTCTTACATAGGGTAAGTTATACTCCCGAAGGAGAACAGTACAAAGTTGCATATTGTCTCTTTAACAAATCCAAACCTAACAAATTCTCACCACAACCTGTTGTAAGAATGAGGGGTACTTCTAATTCACATGGGCCAACAGAAAGGGGCATAGGACTAGAGATCGGGTTTCTAACCGGGGCGCCAGAAAAACCTACTGAAACATTCATTTCGCCAGACAAAGGTGCGCCAGGAAGTTTTGAGTGCATAATCAAACTTTTTGTAGCACCAGTATCCAGCAGAAAAGGTTCTGACACTCCTGATGTAATCACCTCAACATAAGGTCCATTCTGATCTACTGGAACTGAAACAACTCCCTCTCTTTGTCCATGGCTGTCCTAGCAATTATTACCCTCATTCTCGTAATAGTCATCAGTATAGTACTGAGCTGACCTAGAAGACACATTATTCTGTTGATCAAAGCTATTCATAGAATTCTGAGGCGGAAAAGAAGTGGTATTCTGGGGGAAATTTCCACGGCCCCTACCCCTAGGAGCTTGTTGAACACCTCTACCTCTTGAACCAGAAACACCATTTAAACGTCGCAATAAAGCTGGACAATTATTCTTGAAATGACCCTCTTCCTTGCAATATGCACACTGATTCGGACCATACGGTAAACGATGATGAGAAAACTCGTTTCCTTGCGAGTTTCTCGAATACTGCTGTGGTTGCTGATAATTGGGCTGACTAGGAGTGCGAGGCGGATAGGCTTGCTGGGGAAGAACTTTAGTTTTTAAATCTTTAGTCTTTTTGTCTGCCTTATCTAGCTCGTCTTTGGGCCTATTTTTGTAGTACTGGGCTGTGGCTAAAATCTGCGCTGACGTGGAAACAGCCCAAGCACTCTCTGAATCTTTCAATTTATTACATAGTTCAGGAAGCAGATTATGTACAAATTTGTCTACAAACAATCTTTGGCCACCCTCGGTAGCCATATCCTGACCACTGTGGTCGACAAAGGTTTCTTCAAATCTTGTGAAAAAGTCAGACACATTCTCATCTTTCTTCTGCTTGCACGCAGACAACTTGTCCCAATTTACGCGCAATTCAGGCATTAATGTCTTCATGTACGTGATAATTCTACCAGGAAGTTCAGCTACTAAAGGCTCAGGTTTGGAACCACCAACTTGTCTAGCATCTGCAGCAGTAATATTAGCCCATGTGTCACCTAATTCTTGGTCATGATCTGCATGACGAATCTTACTCCACAAGGGCTGTGGAACAACATTCCCAAACAACATGTCTACATCCGCTAAATTCATTATACATGAGCTGGCAGTCTGTGATAACTCCTTATATTACCCTGCAGGATTTTTACGAGGATCAGGTAACGTCTGCTTGAGTGCTAAAACTTCAGATCTTTTCCAGGGGACATGTACCCATACACGCTGGAAATGTGGCAGAATTGCTGGATTTGCATTTGCGTCACCTTCCCTCCAAACTGGAGGAACTTCTCTCATGGGGTACTGTCGCGCCTTTTTTCTACATGACATGTCATCCTCATATAGTGATCTAGACACGTTTCCTTTACTCCTATAAGATAAGAACAAGTCTATTGCTTTTTCAACATCGGCACCTACAATCATGCCTTCATAGAAATTGAATCGCATGCGGAATAATTCCTGCATTTTGCGTTTGGGATCATTTGTCTCCAAATCTTCGCAAAGATATACACACATCTCTTCGAATACATATCTCTGAGTGGGTGCATCCCACTGACGGAAGACTTCCATAACAGACTGAACATCGTATCTAACAGTGTCAGTAACCCATTTGCGTGCTAACTCATTCAGCACTTCTCTTTCCTCGTAATCAGGCAGTTGACTACGCAACTGTCTACGTCCTGTTTTAGGGGTCGTTTTAGGCGACCCAAAGAAGGGTGAGAACAGACCAGTGACAGTACTTACCACTCTCTGTCAAATGGAAGGAGACGCTTGTGGAGAGTCAGATGTGCCAGAAAAGACAGGCTGATGCAAAGAGGAAGTCGAGGCGATAGCAGAGGAAGTTGAGGCAGTGGCAGAAGTAGTATCAGGATAAACAGTTGGAGCAGTAGGCAAAGTCGTAGGAACAGTAGAGATAGTATGTAGCAAAGGCGGCGACCCTTGAGAAGGCTGCGCCGGAGAAGTAGGAACCAGCTGAAGAGGAGCTGGTGCTTGTGCAAGAGCTGCATTTCGTGCGCCGGGGCGTGGTATAACAAAACGCTTCGGGGGTCCAGTAATACTCGATGTATATGGGGGTGGTGAATTCAATAAATGAGATTAATTTAGCCACATTTTTCTCATTACATTGTTTGTGTATTTTATGTAAACCCCATTTGTTGAATTAATTGCTTCTTTTAATGATGGTGTTATATATTTCTGATTTATTAAGTTATATGTGTTAAATACAATTTGTAAATGTACATTTTTTTCTATGTGTTTTTAAAGAATCTTTGTGAATAAAATTGTACCTCCCCTCTTTTTACAAAAACCTTTGTTTCAAGCTCAGTTAATTTCAACCAACTAATTTGCTGTGTTGCCTAGATTGATACATATCAATTGAATTCAATAAATGGGACATTAATGGATCTTTCTCAGATGTTCCCTTCGAACCTTGTCCGTCATGCGGCAACATTGGGTAGCATTTATCTACTGCTAACTTCTTGCTTCTGAGCATTTGTTCACTTTCCTGCTCTTTCTCATTATCCCTGTATGCAATGGCAGCTTGCACCATTGACATACCTCTTTTATTTTTCTTAGCTAGTTTAATTTCTTTCTGTTTGGCTTCTTTGCGCCACAAGCGAAAAGAGTCAAACATCGCCGGCCGGGCTTTCTTCTTGAAGAGTTTGACCTTGAGGTTATCTAAAATTTCTGCGTCAAAGCTACCATATTGGGGCCATTTTAAAACACCATTTTTTCTGGTGTATTTTATCCATACCTCATTATATGTGATAGGGCCTACTCCGTGCTTTATATAAAGTTCATATGTTGGAGTTCCAATCGGAGGAACCGTACACGAATCCTCTAATCGGGAGTCCTTACTACAACCAAGACAAAACAAGTTTCCAAGTCTGCTAAGACCAGGCATCTTTGCTCACTAGTCTAGCTTCAAACTTCAAGGGATTATCTATTTATGATATTCTCGTGAATACACGAATCCCTCGGTTTTGGCGCTTGCAAGTTCCAAACAAGGTGTATCTCAAGGATACCAAAACTAAGAACAAAACTAAGGACTGGGAGACGCTCCGCTTATACTTAACTGAAGTATTGAAGATCGATGACGTCACTAGAAGACTCGTCTATCGTTTCGCTCTACCAAGGATCACTGGGTCCAAAACAAGGCGATAGTCAGGGCAGCAGTCCTTCGTAGCCGTCGGGACGCGGGGAACCTCGCAGCAAAGACCTTCGGAACCACGTCGACATACAGGGGTCGCTGAAGTGGCTGGCCGTCCTCTGGAATTTTCACACGAAGCTCCTCACGAACATCTGGCTTGGACCGTCACCGCTTGATACCGCCCCGAGTTGGGCGCCAACTGAGGTGCCGGGTTTTTTGGAACCCGGTGGTGCCAGGGGATAACACCCGGAAACCTCTGAGTTCTCCCTGTTCCGGACCACAGAAACCAAGAGTCTTCTAGGTGAAGTCAAAGATCGAGTTTTATTGGCTGCAACCAAGTAACGAGTGTCCTAGAAGTACAACAGCACGGGTCGTAAGTTCTCAGGAGACTGTTCGTTTTTACAGAACCAGCCTTCTCCTTTTATACAAAAATAACAGCTGCAGGCAAGAATTCTTCAGTTTACAATACGGTCATAGACATATTTCCACAATAGATCAAAAAGCACAGTCATGTCGGCCAACCCACACTTTAGATGTCCAGTTTGTGATAGATGGCCCAGCCCGGCCCAGAACTACCATCAGATATCGATGAAACTCCAATAAAACCGGGCACCTCCTCGTCGTAAAACTGGCCATAAACAAGAAACATGGACAGGTGTATGTGTGTAGAAAACATGGTCTGTATGTAGTGAATGGTTTATGGCATGTTGTGCCTTGATGCTATCTTACTCGGCCACTGGGCGAGGAACTGCCCAAACAGGTTTGGCTGGAGGCAGTGGAGTCAGCTCGGCCAGGTCATGGGGAAGTCAGCTAAGGTGGACGTGTCCTTTCAGATCAAGCTCGGCCTCAATTCAATTGACTATATGAGGGCAAGCCATAAGATGGATGCCGTTCACAAAATGGAGTCCGAGGGTTCAGAACGGAAACCATGATTTAAGGGTGTTAGCATCACTCAATCACGACGCAAATGCATAGGGATAATGTCCTAATCATTACCGGTCTGTCGACACCAAATTCGTCATGGTACGATGATATTTTGTGACACGAGGGTAGGGCCTCGGTACCGTATTACAGCAGGGTCCAGAATTTCAGAACCACAGCAGCGTCCCCTGTAAGGTAGGATATTGCAAAGGCAACTCGGGAAATGTGAGTCGGGAAGGAGGCTGGCCTACACGAGAAGTGCAAGGCCACCTGGGTCAAAAAGGTCTGGATCGTAGCTGGATCCCCCGAATACCTCTCTGGACTTGCTAACGGTATAGGGGGAGATACTGTAACCTGTATAGGCGAACCACCAGTCGTAGCATCGAATGGGTTGCGCGTCTGTCTATCAAACCGTTCCTTCAACGCTGCTGTTTCTGCCCTAGAAGCCTCAAGTTCATGTTGGACCACACCCAACGCATGCAACACATCGTCTAGAGTGGCCATCCCAACAGCACCCCCTGACCAGGAGGATAACAATACTTGGGTACGTGATTCTGTCACGACCGCGTATCCTCGGGATCAGGCGTTGCTATATAGGGGTCCACCTCCAGACTGCCCTATGCTCAGAATTCAAAATACACCAAGCATAACGTAATCAGGTGAGGGAAAATAAGACCAGGAAGGGACTGGAACGGGACGGGAGGCTGAAATGAGAAAAGACAAAGAAAACAACAAGCATTAATACCACATTGCTGCTAACTACTCTCAGTAATTCTCGCTAGGACACCACCTACCACGGGTACTAGCTACAATCTCCTCTTCTCCCTCTCGGTAGGTAGTGTAAAAACCTTTTTCCACTGTGACACACTAATCTGGAATGCAAGGAACAAGGTCAGCATTCAAGAAGGCAATTACACACCCCGAACACTCCTCCAATATTCAGTCCACTCACACACACACCATCCAGCCTTCCTGGGTGACACCAAATGAAATTCCCCAATCGTGTACTTTCTTAAATCCAAAAGAAAACTTGAATGTTGTACCGACCAGATTCTCGGACCAGATGGAATCAGCTCCTAGGAGCCCCTCTAACCCGGCCGGAACGTACTCACCTCCCTCCTTAGAATGTATTTACAATGGGTATGGATATATGTATGTACATCTTATACCTAAGGATGGGAAAAATAGCAATAAACATGCATTAGTTTTCTACAATATCCTATTCACACCTATTGGTCTCGCGGCCACGTAGGCCCAGACTGGTCTACCCTAGGGCAGGTCTGATAATGTACCATTACACACTGATCATCAGTGCTCACCCGACGCACAATCCGGCGCGCCTACACACATGGGCCTGCAGACCCAGTGCTCTCATTAATATCCGACCTGCAATCTGGCAGATCTACACACCTCTCTATCTTAGGTGCTCTCACTTACACACTGCCCACAATCCGGCGAGCCTCCACACCGTCTCCCTCCGGTGCTCTCACTTACACACGGTCTGCAATCCGGCAGACATATACACACGCCATGTACCAATGACGATCACTTTCCTATGAACATTTAAGGATGAAGTCTTTGGTTATCTACTCGGGATAAAACTACGATAATAGAAATTGATATGGCCAAATTATAATATGTACCTTCTGCTCCTGACATCAAATGTTCCCTCTCTCCCTACTTGCTCAGTCATTCCTTACCTGATCGGGATTCGCATCCGTTCATGCAAACAATGTCTAACTAGAAGCTCAGGTTACCCTGATTGAACAAGAATACAAGGCACATGTCGGTTCACTAAGAACTGGGGTGTTTTTTTTATTACAACAAAAATAAACACAATACTACACAATGTATATACTGTAAAGAAAAGTAAAGGTTAGAATGCGCGCTTAACAAGGAAAAGGGCAGAGATCACCTTATTAATGTGAAGTCGGGGCTCGGCAGTCATCTAGGTTCCCTTCTCGTCTCTGTGTCTTGGCTCGTCTCGGAATCACACCTCAGCAGTCACGGGTACACGTCTGCACCGCTATGCTCAATCTCCTCTGCTTCCCTCCAAGTCACTGGAACCTTGCTGGCTATTATCTACCGTCTCTCTCTCTCTCTCTGTTTCTGTGCGCTCCGGGCTATTTCTCCTTCAGTCTTTCTTAGAGAGCCTTGGTTTCAGAATCTTTTCTCGGACTTCAAAATGGCGATTGTCTGCTCTGGAAATAATTAATGGCATAGATGCTAACGGCTAGCTGCCGCCTACAGACTGACTGACTCATTGCCTAACACTTTCGCTAATATCAAAACCTGCCCCTTCATGGAAAGTTACGGCCAGTAACCTGCCGCCCACCAAATTCTTGTACCTCCCCCTACCAAGGGCACGTTCCCAGCCGGCCGGCCTGGAGTTGTGTCTTCGGAGTGGAGAAAAATACAGTCTTTCGATAAGGGCCAGCCTGAACCGGTTCTCTCCAAGCGAACACCTTAAAACTAAAACATTACACTTGACCTAGAAAGCCTCTCGAACTACCAGGCAGAGAGCAAGATGGAGTCTGTCCCGTTTAAGGCCTACAAGGCCCAAAAT
Organism: Lissotriton vulgaris; assembly: GCF_964263255.1. Classification (NCBI taxonomy): domain Eukaryota; kingdom Metazoa; phylum Chordata; class Amphibia; order Caudata; family Salamandridae; genus Lissotriton; species Lissotriton vulgaris. Next base: position 439,512,738 of record NC_141700.1, read on the forward strand.
ATGCATAACTCCACAGAAGATGTACTAATACTCTTACAAAAGGATGGATCATCACTAATACTTATATATCTATCCCCTAGCTTAAGTTTATAAGCCCTGATCTAAAGAAAAGGGTACGAAAATGCACTACTGTGCCTCATGGATAGGTCCTACTTATAGTCCTAATCCCTATACTCTAAGGGTAATAGGCTGGAGTCATTCTCCATCATCTTCCCTCTCAAAAGAGGGTCGAAAAAGTCGGTTATCACACTTCACCCTTGACTCCAGTCTATTAGCCATATCTTATATCGAACTAACATCAGTGGAAGAGTAATAAGAAACAAAATTAACTGACCTATTTCTCCTACCAAAGCTACAAAATTGTAATAGAGAAGGAATGCACTGAATAAAGCAACAAATAGCTATCAAAGCGCAAATAAAAATAATGACACCCCCTAAAATCTGTCGTAAAAAATGTAAGTCAGGCAACCAGTTAAAGAGCCAGTCAAACCAGCCCTGGTCGATATGTTGTCTTATTTCTGTAGTCAAGTCATGAAGTTTGTCAATATGGGCCTGAATTGATTTAGAATGGTCGGACAAATCAAAACAGCAAAGACCTTCAAAGTCAGAACAATCGTGTCCATGCTTTAACAGAAGGTAATCAATCGCAGCGCGATTTTGCAAAATGGCTCTACGTTCACCCTGGGCATCTAATAACAGGTCAGATAATACAGTAGAAGTTTGATTAATGGATTTAACCATCCAGCAGGCCATCTTGCCAATTGTTTTGGCATTATAAACTGCTAACGCCGGGACACCAATAATAGAAAAAGCTAAACCAAGGTATTCTGATTTAGAGTAAAGGTGAACAGAGGAATCACAATCTTCATGTAATGACATAGAGTCTCGTATTATACGAGAATGGGAACCAGGGTGTGAGGAAAACATTAACAAACTTAATCTAGTAATGGCACGTGGACCTCCAGAAATATTAGCGGGAATATAGGGCCAGGAGGAGTTTCCACAGGAAAACAACCACCCAGAGGGCAGCAACATAGAACGATAATAACTAGGGGCAACTAATAAACGTTTACATGTCATATTATTTTTCACGGAAACACATGAATTCGGAAGTCTCTTTAAACACAGCAATTGTTGATGAGCTGAAAAGGAAGTGGCAGGCTGAATTTTTAATTTGATGCATTCGGTGATAGCCTTGGGGTCACATGTTAGAATAAAACATAAATCACCCTGCGTAATATTATAGGTCGTTATTTGGGAATGCATAGGGGAATCAGAATCAGGAAGAACAGTACATAAAGGGCAAAACTCATGGGCCGCAAAGTCGCCCAGAATAATATTGGGTCGGGCACTTGAAATATTGAAAATATGTCGCAAAGTCTCAGTAGATGCAGGGTAAGCATGGGCGGAAAATCCGTTACGCTCGCGGATTTTGCGGATTTTCGGTAAATTCGCAATCCGCGAGATTCGCAAATTTCCCGCAAAATCCGCAAATCCGCGAGCAGCGGATTTTATGGCTTGCTCGCACTGTTCGCGTGAGTTCGCGGCTTCCCAGTTAAACTTCGCGCCCCGCGAATAAGCGCTAAATTGCAGAAATACGATCTTAGCAAAACTGAAACTACTTACCAGGTTCAAAAGTTCAAGCTCATCATTAGTAGCCATTTCCTGTAGTGCTTCCTGAGGGGCCCCTCCAGAGTTCAGTTGCCTACTTGCAACTATTATGTGACCCTGCTCTGACCCTCAGAATAGTTACACAAAGGTCCTGAATTACAGCTAAGGCAGACAAGCAGGAGCCAGGCTGGAAGTTCAAATCCAGTGACACATTAATCAGCCCCTAATTCATTATTGTCAGTTGGGGCAGGGCAGGTGTTGTAACTAATTTTGCAACAATGAAAGCACTTAGCAAGTGCAAAAGATCACTAATCAGGAAGCACTAAGGAAGCAGGTGCCAGCTAAAAAAATATTCTGTGACACATTAATCAGCCCCAAATTAATTCAGGTCACTTGAGGCAGGGAAGGTGTGCTTTGCTTTGCCACAATAATGTACACTGGACAACCAGAGGGTGCTGTGATGAAACAGAGGGTGGCATGGGTGGGCCAGAGGGTGGCATGAGTAGTCAGAGAGTGGCAGTGGTGACAGAGAGTGGCTGTGATGAAGAAGAGTGTCCCAAACAGGCTGGACACGTAGAAACAACAAGTTCGCAAAACTTGCGACCCGACAGGTAAGTTCGCGTTTGCGAAATTGTACAAAACCCTCGCGAACTGGCAGAAACCCGCGCGAACACACACAAAAAAATCCGCAAATTCGCGAGAATTTGCGGATTTTGCGGATTGCGAGTTCGCAAATCCGCAAAATTCGCGAACGCGAGATTCGCAAAATTTGCCCATGCTTAATGCAGGGACAGCAACCAAGCAGGTCGCCAAGATATCAGTCACAGACCTCATGGGAGTGAGGCAAAAATGCGGAGAGTTAGTAACCCGTTTAGCAAGGGTAATCCAGAAATTCGACGACGAATACCATGCAGCGAAGGATCGTGGAACTCGTGTTCTCCAATCAACCGAAGTCGGTGGGTCCTCTCCACTCCCGGCGTAGCAGACCAAAAGGAGTCCAACGCCGGCACATCCTGCAGCAGCAGTCCAGAGAATGACCTGAAAGAATACAAACAGAGGCCTTAATCATTCTCGTAAATAACATTTGTCAGCTGGGACAGCTTCCCAGCTATCTTTCCCTGGTTTCATCACCAAAATGGTGTTGTCATGACCGGTCGCAATAACTTCAGCCTGTTCAGGGGGATGTTTAGGCGATTGCACCCATATTTTGGCACCGGGATTATCGGTGGAACCGAATCCTTTTTGGCCTCGTACTGTCAGCAAAGTTGGGGCAGAGCCTCTCTTAATCTCACCACTGAAGACAGGCATAATGAGTAACTGAGCAACACGGTCAGATTTTTTGATCGATAAATCAATTTCACTGCTATTAAGCAGAAGAACCTTAATCTCTCCCTGATAGTCACTGTCAATCACTCCTCCGAGAACTTGAATACCTTTCATGGCAAGGCCCGATCTAGGGGCAATAAGTCCAAAACTACCGGCTGGTATACAGACACCAACGCCGGTTTCAACAATAATTCGGTCTCTGCCTTTCAGGATCGCATCATTCATAGCATGCAGGTCCAAGCCTGCGGAACCTGGGGTCGCTCTGCATGGAGCTAAAGCTCCGGGGGTAATTTCCCAGTACATAACAGTAGTGGACGTGGAATTGGGTTTTGCATCAACAGTTGGAGGAAATAAACGCATTAAAGGAGATTCAGCATGTAACAAAGGGCGATTATTTAGAATCATCAATGCCTGGAGCAAAAAATCTCTCCAGTTTTTGTAATGGTCATCAGTCAATTTACGCAGTTGTTCTTTTAACAAACCATTCATACGCTCAATGAGGCCCGAGGCCTGTGGATAATATGGAATATGAAAAATCCATTCAATGTTATTTTCCACACAGAATTCTTGCACCAATCTTCCACGAAAATGGGATGCATTATCCGATTGAATTTGGAATGGAACACCATAATACAAAATAAGCAATTCCAGAGTCTTAATGGTATTCACTTGGGTGGCTTGTTTGCAAGGGAAAGCGACCAATAGGCCACTAAAAGTATCAACCGCTGTGCAAATATATTGACAATTTTTGCTCATAGGGAGCGGGCCAATATAATCAATTTGCCAAATTTGGGCGGGCATTCTTCCTCGATGTAAATGGCCTTTAACAATATGAGGCACTGTTCTTTTTCTAGAATGCTGACAGATAGGACAATGCAGAATGACATCTTTAATCAAATTTAAGGGAATATGAATCCCTCGATCGGAAGCCCACCTGCTAGTGGCTCTTTCTCCAAAATGTCCCGCTTTTTGGTGGGCCCATTTTGCCAATCCTGCCAAATCAGAATCCTGCATGTCCACCACTGCCTCAGAAATTTTAGACCTTTCATCTGCAATGTTATGAAAGAATTTGTCAAGGGAGTCAATCGGGGTATGAGCATCCACATGAAAGATTGTAACAATACTCTGTGGGAGCAATTCCCAAATTTCTTGCCATAATTCCTTACCCCACAGTTCTTTTGAATGCAATTCCCAATTATGAGAATGCCAAGTTGGTAACCAAACCGCCAGTCCATTAGCAGTGGACCAGGAATCAGTAAAAATATGACATGTGCCAGGTAGTTCCTGTTTCAAAACCTGGTAAACTGCATACAATTCAGCATATTGACTACTCTTTCCATCACCAGTTGTACTCAATAATTTTTGCGTGACCGGATTGAATGACACTGCTTTCCAATGCCGTTTCTCACCAATGAACTTCGCTGAACCATCCGTAAACCACACATGTTTTCTGTCCTCCGCGGACAAATCATCAAATGGCTTACCCCACCTAACAGGAGATTCCTGGACTACAGGCACAGAACAATCATTTCCAGTCTCATTCGATGGCGCCTGCACCACTCGCTCATGCAACACAGCCACACATTTCAGACCCACACGCGCTCTGTCCTGAATGTACCATTTCCATTTAATGATACTCGCCTCCTGAGCATGTCCAATTCGATGGGATTTCGGCGAACTCAAAACCCACTGCATGATAGGAATTTCAGGTCTCAAAATCACGGTATGACCCAACGTCAATTGCTCGGTATCCACCAGAGCCCAATAACAAGCAAGCAACTGTTTTTCAAAAGGTGTATAACGCTCACCAGCTTCAGGTAACTTTTTAGTCCAAAAACCCAATGGCACTTTTTGTCTGCCCTGCTTTTGCCACAGACTCCAATTGGCATACAGACCATCCACAGAAACATTCAAATCCACATCACCTTCGCCCACGGGCCACAAATCCAAAGCATACTGAATTGCTTCTTTCGCCAAATTAAAAGCATTTTGTTGTGGTTCACCCCACTCAAACGCATTCTTTTTACGGGTGACTCGGTACAAAGGAGCTAAAATCTGACTCAAATGGGGAATATGCTGACGCCAAAAACCAAACAGGCCAATAAAACATTGAGCCTCCTTTCTGTTCCTCGGAACAGCGAAATCCAAAATTTTACGCCTCACCTGCGGGATCACTTCTCTGTGACCTTCATGCCAATTAATTCCTAAAAATTTAACATTCTGGGAAGGGCCCTGCAATTTATCAGCATTAATTTCCCAACCTTTTGCACGTAAACAGTCAAGAATCTGATCTAAATGTGATTGGACTTGGTTGTGCGTCTCACCTTGAATCAAAACGTCATCAATATAATGACACACCTGAATCTGGGGATGTACGGGCACTTCAGATAAATGTTCCGCCACCAGCCGGTGACAGATCGTAGGACTATGTACATAACCTTGAGGAAGACTCCTAAACGTCATTTGACGGCCATGCCAGGTAAAACTGAATTGCTCCTGACACTCGGGGGCAATTGGAATCGAAAAGAAAGCATTAGCAATATCAATGGACGCATACCATGTACCTGGATGCTTCTGAATTCTCTGAATCAAAGTAACCATGTCAGGCACAGCAACAGCCAAAGGCGGAGTGTGTTTGTTCAATTGTCGATAATCAACCGTCATGCGCCAAGAATTATCACTTTTGCGCACAGGCCACACGGGATTATTCCAAGCAGAAGTGATTGGAGTTATAACCCCTGCATCAATCAGATCCTGAATTGCGGCACTAATTTCTTCATGACCACCTGGAATTCGATATTGTTTCTGAGAAACAACTTTCGTAGCTTGGGGAATCTTAATGGGGGGCATCCGCAAACGACCAACCCGTACGGGTCTGGACGAAATGTAATGCTTCGTTCCAAATTGATAACAGCCATCATCAAGATGCAAAGTCATTCCTTTCAAAATGTCAATTCCAATTATATATTCCAGGAGAGGCACAACTAACACAGAATATTCTTTACGGGGAATTCGGCCAATTTTCATGTCAAGGGCAGTTTGCACTGCGGGAGTTTCCTTACCACTTAAACCAGTAATTGTAAAAAACTGTCCTTTGAATTTTTTCGATTTACCATGAATTAAAGTGGCCTCCGCCCCAGTATCCACCAATGCTCGGGCCCTTTGGATATTACGATGTTTCCAAAAAATTTCAATATCTACATAGGGTCTATTGTCTTTATGAGCCCACCTGCGTACCGGAGCTTGACCAATTTCCTAGTCATTTTTACCATGGTCAGCCAACCAAGACAAATCAGGATAGATGTTTTCAACTTTTTTCAGAATCAGAATATCCTGCTCATATCCATCTCTATTACGAAACGGATTAGTGTCATGTTCAAAGAATTGAGAATTACGGTCAGAAAGCTTGTGACGATCCTCCCGTCGTCTAACATCAGGGGAATAACTTCTCTCATCTCTGCGTCTATTAGAGACACGATCATCTCTTCCCCTGTCTCTCTCTCCCTCTCTCACCCTTACGCTCTCACGGCGGGGGGAAATATCACGTTCATAACGCCGGTCATCACGGCGATCAGCATCCACACGACGCCTCTCATCACCACTGTCATCAGATCCTCGGTCACAATCATTCTTACGTACACGACGGGCACCCTCCTTCCGATCCAGACCACGCTTACGAAACATGTCCTACAAGCGATTATTAGGTTCACCATCAATGTCCTCCCTTTTCACACCATCAGCCAAAAGTGCAAGAAACATATCACGTCTAGAAAATTTATAATCCCCAGCGGTACGACCTTCAGGTCGAGATTGCCTCGCAGGTTTAAACCATTCACCCAACTCACCAAGCTGACGAACAGATTCAAGCACCATAGACAAAGGATTGCCAGTTTGATTGATCAACAAATTCATCATAACCTGCTTATAAGCAACAGGCGAAGAACGGATAATGCGATTACGCACAGAAGATGTTAAAAGACCATCCAACAATCTGTCAGACGTACTGAGAAAAATGGCAGTTTTCATTACTTCCTCTTTCAAACGTTGCGACGCATCGCGCAAAGTGTACCATGGCTTGTCATTGACAGGCCAATCAGATTCAGTAGGATATTTATGGTTACAGCCATCGTCCGTAAGCTGGAGCAAGCTAATTTGGCCAGCACCATTATAATTTCGAAAATGATCTTGTACAGTAGAATCAGAACTCAAAGAGCAAAAACGTAAGCAATCACCAGCATCAAGCATAATACCGGCAGCACCTAGTTTATAAAGGCGCACCATCCAGGTAAGCAAAGTTTCACCGGGTCGTTGTCGAAATCGTTGTAAAATGTCACTAACCTCCTGTTGAGTAAAATCTTCAATACTATCCAAATGAATACCATTCGGCATACCAGGAGCCTGTTGTAATTTACGTCGAAACACAGGGTGAGCAGAAACCTCCGGAAGAGCCTCAGAGGAAGCCCGGTCCTTAGATTTAGAAGAACAATCAGAGCGTAATATGTCATCAGAATTGGTAGAGCGACCACGATCATCAGAAACGTCGTCTTTGTCACAAGAAGCAGATTTACAATCACGTCCGGTGCGAGAAGACTCGCGCTTGTCACCCTCCTCAGCCGAGGAGCCAGATTCGTTTGAGTCCCAGATATTACCATCCCACTCATCAGGATTCCAATCCAGTCCGGCTTTTGCCACGACCAGACGCACTTTCCGAGTAGACACACGACCACGGCGGTGCCTGTTTTTATATTTCGCAATGCGCACCGCAGCCCTTTCGGCTATAGTCTGATAAGTCTCAAGTTTGTCGGCAAGCAACTTATTCTGACATCGCAAAAGAGTATGCGCATTCTGCACCTCAACAAACTTTTCTTCCATATCAACAAACCGCTTCTGCAATTTTAGAAACTTCTCATGAAGCATCCTGTAAGCAGTCAGCACAATCCAACCTCTGCGTCCTAAAACAGGAAGCTCATCACCCTTCACTACTGGTGCTTTTTGCAAGCAAGAAACCACATCAGCAGGCTCCGCCTGCTCCAAACAAGAAGTCCAATTCTCACTCAAACCAGTAGAATCGGCCCACTCACGGGCCAAAGCCTCATAAGGCGTTGATTCCCAACCGGGAATGTCAATCGGTAATTTGAAAGTAGATTTAGATTTCTTCGAGAACATGTTAGCACACAAAAAATATATACACAATTATAAACAAAGAAAAATACGTACGAGCCGAGCGCAAACCAACAAGATGAAAACAATACAGCGCACACAGGCTTCGTAAACAGTTTGTGACGCCAGATGTACCGACCAGATTCTCGGACCAGATGGAATCAGCTCCTAGGAGCCCCTCTAACCCGGCCGGAACGTACTCACCTCCCTCCTTAGAATGTATTTACAATGGGTATGGATATATGTATGTACATCTTATACCTAAGGATGGGAAAAATAGCAATAAACATGCATTGGTTTTCTACAATATCCTATTCACACCTATTGGTCTCGCGGCCACGTAGTCCCAGACTGGTCTACCCTAGGGCAGGTCTGATAATGTACCATTACACACTGATCATCAGTGCTCACCCGACGCACAATCCGGCGCGCCTACACACATGGGCCTGCAGACCCAGTGCTCTCATTAATATCCGACCTGCAATCTGGCAGATCTACACACCTCTCTATCTTAGGTGCTCTCACTTACACACGGCCCACAATCCGGCGAGCCTCCACACCGTCTCCCTCCGGTGCTCTCACTTACACACGGTCTGCAATCCGGCAGACATATACACACGCCATGTACCAATGACGATCACTTTCCTATGAACATTTAAGGATGAAGTCTTTGGTTATCTACTCGGGATAAAACTACGATAATAGAAATTGATATGGCCAAATTATAATATGTACCTTCTGCTCCTGACATCAAATGTTCCCTCTCTCCCTACTTGCTCAGTCATTCCTTACCTGATCGGGATTCGCATCCGTTCATGCAAACAATGTCTAACTAGAAGCTCAGGTTACCCTGATTGAACAAGAATACAAGGCACATGTCGGTTCACTAAGAACTGGGGTGTTTTTTTTATTACAACAAAAATAAACACAATACTACACAATGTATATACTGTAAAGAAAAGTAAAGGTTAGAATGCGCGCTTAACAAGGAAAAGGGCAGAGATCACCTTATTAATGTGAAGTCGGGGCTCGGCAGTCATCTAGGTTCCCTTCTCGTCTCTGTGTCTTGGCTCGTCTCGGAATCACACCTCAGCAGTCACGGGTACATGTCTGCACCGCTATGCTCAATCTCCTCTGCTTCCCTCCAAGTCACTGGAACCTTGCTGGCTATTAGCTACCGTCTCTCTCTCTCTCTCTGTTTCTGTGCGCTCCGCGCTATTTCTCCTTCAGTCTTTCTTAGAGAGCCTCGGTTTCAGAATCTTTTCTCGGACTTCAAAATGGCGATTGTCTGCTCTGGAAATAATTAATGGCATAGATGCTAACGGCTAGCTGCCGCCTACAGACTGACTGACTCATTGCCTAACACTTTCGCTAATATCAAAACCTGCCCCTTCATGGAAAGTTACGGCCAGTAACCTGCCGCCCACCAAATTCTTGTACCTCCCCGTACCAAGGGCACGTTCCCAGCCGGCCGGCCTGGAGTTGTGTCTTCGGAGTGGAGAAAAATACAGTCTTTCGATAAGGGCCATCCTGAACCGGTTCTCTCCAAGCGAACAACACCTTAAAACTAAAACATTACACTTGACCTAGAAAGCCTCTCGAACTACCAGGCAGAGAGCAAGATGGAGTCTGTCCCGTTTAAGGCCTACAAGGCCCAAAATACGCATAACTCCACAGAAGATGTACTAATACTCTTACAAAAGGATGGATCATCACTAATACTTATATATCTATCCCCTAGCTTAAGTTTATAAGCCCTGATCTAAAGAAAAGGGTACGAAAATGCACTACTGTGCCTCATGGATAGGTCCTACTTATAGTCCTAATCCCTATACTCTAAGGGTAATAGGCTGGAGTCATTCTCCATCATCTTCCGTCTCAAAAGAGGGTCGAAAAAGTCGGTTATCACAAATGTGCACAAAAACGATAAGATTCTCCTCTGAAAGTTTCGAAAATGATTCCAAACAAAACACAGTCTTGATATCACAATGTTCAACAATCCATAAGTCTAATCGTTATCATTCCAGGATGTTTTGCCATAAAACTCCAAAGCACTAGAATGCGTCTTTACATACGCTCGATAGCTCCCAAGTTCGTATTTACTCTTAACTCACGAAATCCTGTGTCAGCAGATGAAGTCCAATCCTATCCGCTTCGAAGGACTCCGCTAACACCAGCCAGTGCTAGAACCGCGCTCAACAGCCGTTGAACGCTCCAAAGGGAAGCCGCCACTCCCCACACATTCGTTCTCTCAGCCGAGAAAACACCGGCTTGTTCGAAAAGCCGTTTGGGGTCACAGCCGCTTCTCCCCTCGTAGAACGCCGGAAACTTCCCAGCCGGAATTGAGGGGAATAATCCAAAAACCGCAACACTGCAGAGGCACACGGCAGCCGCCGCACACCTTCTTCTCTTCGGTCGAGGACTCCACCTTGGCTGAAGCGCAACCAACGCGGGAAACACACTAGTTCCAAAGCTCCGGTAACTGGTCAAAATCACGTACACAGTGCGCCAGCAGTCAGGTACCTTTATAGAAGATGACGCCTCCCCCCTGCTAAGCATTCTGGGATACGTAGTTCTTTTAAAATGTACAACCCTGCTAAAGAGGCAACCCATCCGGAATCCTACTCATGACAGGAGGATTTGGATTTGCTTTGCTGAGGGTTGAGGAGGGTTGTCTCTCTAAATTGACTCTGTTGAGTGCTGTAAATTGCTGTCTCTCTGAATTTGGTACAGAATAGCCGGGGTATTGTTCTGTATAAGGGATGGGGTCGCCCTGATGATGTTAGTAGTGGCCTGGACTTTAGGTCCAATGTCAGGCCCAGCGTTCCCATCTACTACCCCCCCTGTCACCTGTCCATTCATTGAGCAGCGTGGTCAACTTGTAAACCCTTTCTACAAGTAATTTAAGCTTGTCCTTGACTACAGCCCTTACTTGGATTTGCAGATCTACCACTAACTTTGTAACCCAAACTTGCTGTTCGATGACTGTTTTAGTACTGTTTGCTGTTCCTCCCATCCCGGTATTTCTATCATCTATAACCTTCTCCCATAACCTTCTTACCACTGTTTTCACTTGTGTTTTAGATCTCCCTTTTGTAACAGGCTGTATTGGTTACTTCAACTGTAGATGTTTGGCCCCTGGGAGTATCATTTGGCAGCGCTCCTGAAGCTTGCGAGGTGTCTAAATCTACCAGAGGGAATTCCAGATTTGGAGTTAATGATAATCGTCTCTGTCTGTTCAATTTCAGTTGCCACAGCTCCTATTGCCTTTTCTAGCATTCTATCTATAGAGGTCAGTTGGGCTTTAGTTTTTTACTTTGGAGGTGCCTGTTGTTTCTTTTTGGCACACATACCTTTGCCCATTATCCTATGATTTTGCAGCTTATCTTATGTGGGAAGGATATTTTGTTGGGACACTACTGGTTATCTCAGGGCACGGGGTACAGGGGGAACAGATTGAAAGTTTGAAAGACCGTAAGATGCAAAGTGCGCAAGTGCTCAGACGCAAGGTGCAGAGTGTGGTAGGCAAGTGCAAATATGCAAGACGCAGAGTGCAAAAGGCGCAAGTGCAAAAGCGCAGAAAGCAAAGTGCATGTGCGAGAGTGCAGGAAAATACAGGCTACAGTATGGATCTACACAGGATTGGCAGAAGTGCCAGATAAGAGTATCTATGGTAAGGAGGTCCGCCTAAAAGGCAATCACTGGGGCATTCAATACTATAGTCGAATTGTTTCAAATCAAATCTAAAATCTTATAATATTAGGGTCCTTACCAGAGAGAGGATACACCAAAGCTCTGGTCACTACTGGGTGACTGTAGATCTTTAAAAACCATTAAAAGTCTTATATGGCTAAAGTACATGAGAAACTAAAATATAGGTGTGCAGGCAAATACTTGGCTGTTAACTCTCAAAAGCAGCTAAAAACGAAACCTCATTTAACAGTTTCTTTTAGTCCACCCTGCAAAATATTACCCTCTGTTATTGGACAGTCTGCGTGGTTTTTTACGATGGTAGGGAGGCAGTAGTCACAAGACCAAAAGACTGAGTCTCACCGCCTTACACTCCAGATTTTTACAGAACCTGTTCCATAGCCGTGGTCCATAAGTGGTGATGCCTGATAAGATAGCCAAGGGGTCTGGCCCAGCCTCTGCCAGTGGCTGACGGGCGCAAATGGGCCCACCCTTGGCCCGGGCTTCGGCCGCTCTGGAATTTTAAAGCGCCTCCAGTGCCGGAAAGCGGGGACAGGAGAAGCGTCCGCACCTCTTGGCGTGCGTTGCAGCCTGGTAGGTGTTGTTCCCCTCAGGTGCTGGTGCTAGTGGCAGTGATGCCGCGTCCCGCACTGGATGTTTAAAGCGCTTCTGGCGTGGTTATGCAGGGGGCGGGAGAAGCATCAGCGCCTCCTGGTGTGCGTTGCAGCCTGGTAGCTGTTGTCCCCCTCGGGTGCTGGTGGCAGTGATGTGGCCACCCGCGTGGCTGGAGCCGCACTGGATTTTTCAAATGCCTCCGTCCCAGGATGCTTGTTTCCGGTCCAGGGAAGACATGGCTTGGCAGTTCGGGCAGGACTGTTCCCATGAGGCACAGGCTGATTTGCATATAGCTGTGTCTGACTGGGGTGGCAAAGTGAGCTAAGGAAAGATGATGGATTCAACCCAGATCTGTGACTGAGGGTGAGCGTCTAAAAAGTTTCAGCGCTCCGTCCATCATCTCCTTTTGTTTACTTCATTTCCTTATATACCAGGTGATAAAAATTCTAAAAAAAATGGAGCAAGCTGCAAAGAAAGTATTTTCTTCTGCGAGCATGGCACTTAAGTCCACTAATGCTACATGTCTTTTTGGGAGGTATATCCATGGTCTGATGGACTCAGTCAAGCAGTTAGCTCCAATTTACCTGAAGATCGCCGGAATAATTTCCTGGAGGCCCATTCCGATTCACAGGCTGCGGCCCGTTAAGTGATAAAATCGGGTCTGGACACTCCTGACTCTTCTTCTGTAGCAACAAGAAGACAAGATTGGTTCAGGTCATCCAGATTTTCTCCTGATGTTCAGGCAACTCTTCTGGATTTGCCCTTTGATGGGTCAAGGCTGTTTGGCACTAAAGCTGACTTTGCCTTGCAACGCTTTAAGGATAGCAGAGCGACTGTAAGATCTCTGGGCCTTCAAACACAGTCTATAGGGTACGGCTGCAAGCAGTATTGTAGTTTTGGAAGGTCTGCTTTCTTTTGTGCATGCCAACAACTTCAGCAGAGCCAGCAGCTGAACCCTTTGTACAAATCGTACTGAGGCAAAAATAGAGGACATCTTGGAGGAGCTGCCAGGCAGCAGTCCTCCTCCTCCTCCTCTTCTTACCCCCCTTCCACCAGTGGTGCCTCAGGAAAGCAGTTCTAGATCCCCCATCTTAGAACATGTTGGTCCTATAGGGGGCTGGTTGTCCCACTTTCTGTAAGCTTGGAAATCAATTACTTCAGACCATTGGGTTTTAAATCTTGTAGAGAATGGGTATGCCTGGTGTTCAGAGGACCACTCACTGCTTTTGCAGCAGGAGATTCTTACTTTGTTACAGAAAGAATTTCCTTCAAAGAACACATCAACAATAAAGCACACAACAGCAAAGAGCTCTTCAACATCGTGAAAGTACTCGCCACCCCCAGCTCCTGCTCCAATGACATACCGCCATCACAAGACCTCTAGGACTCCCTGGCTACCTTCTTTCACTGCAAGATCGCAGACATCCACAACAGCTTCGACACCCAGTTACCGACGACAGACGCCATCACCCCCAACTCTACACCCACCAAGCACATCGACCCTCTACTCTCCTGGCACAACGTCAATGACGAAGATACCGTCAAAATCATGAACACCATCCACTCCGGCTCACCCTCCGACCCCTGCCCCCACCACATCTTCAACAAGGCAAGTTCCATTATCGCACCCCAACTCACAAAGATCATCAACAGCTCCTTTGAGACAGCCACCTTCCCAGAAAGCTGGAAATATGCTGAGATTAATGCCCTTTTCAAGAAACCCAAGGCAGACCCAAAGGACCTCAAGAACTTCCGACCCATTTCCCTGTGCCCGTTCCCGGCGAAAATCATTGAGAAGACTGTCAATAGACAACTGACCCACTTCCTGGAGAAGAACAACGTCCTGGTCTCCTCCCAATCTATCTTCAGCAGCAATCACAGCACCGAAACCTCCCTCATCGCCGCCACTGACGACATCAGAACCATACTGGACAGTGGCGAAATGGCAGCCCTCATCCTCCTGGACCTCTCAGCCGCCTTCGACACAGTCTGCCACCACACCCTGCGCACACGCCTCTATGAAACAGGGATCCGAGACAAAGCCCTGGACTGGTTCACCTCCTTCTTCACTGGCAGAACACAGAGAGTCCGCCTCCCCCCCTTCAGGTCCGAAGCCACTACAATCAACTGTGGCGTACCCTAAGGATCATCCCTCAGCCCAACCCTTTATAACATCTACATGTCACCGCTCGCCAACATCGTCCGAGCACACCACCTCAACTTCGTCTCATACACCGACAACACCCAGCTGATCCTCTCCATCAACAAGGACCCGGCCACCGCCAAATCCAACCTCTATGAGGGAATGAAGGCCGTCGCAGAGTGGATGAAGACTGAAACTCGGATGAGGGCACTCCAGTGGTGCCTCCGCAGGCAGTGGTATCAACACAACGGAGATCTCAGGGAGAATGTCAGAATCTCCAGAGACGCTGCAGCGGAGATGACTTGCTGGAGTGTGCTGGGCAACCTGTCTCAAGGCAAGCCCTTTCAGAATCCTCCGGCGGTGGCCACAGTGATCACAGATGCCTCCACTCTGTTATGTTATGTTATGTTACACTACATTTCTAAAGCGCACAGCTACTCAGAGTATCCCAGCCCTGCTACCCCGAGCCCCCACCACCAGCTAAACAGTAAGAGTCTCTAAGAGAATGGGCTCAGAACAGAAGTGTTTTTAGGTTCTTTTTGAAGATAACCGGATCCGAAATCCTCCTGAGAGGAAGCTCATTCCAGGCCATGCCAGCCTTACGGGTGAAAGAGCAGCCACCTATCCTATGGCGTGAAAAGCGCAGGTTCTGGATAAGGAGTTGGTCCGAGGACCGCAAAGTCCTGGAAGGAATATAGAAAGAAAAGCACTTCTGCAGATAGAGTGGGCCCAATCCATACAAGGCCCGATGGACAATGGCCAGCATTTTGAATTTCAAGCGGGCCTCAACTGGGAGCCAGTGAAGGTGGCGGAGATGGACCCGCACGCTCTGCCTGGAAGAAAGACCCAGAAGGAGATGAGCAGCCGCATTTTGGACTACCTGTAATTTTTTTATCAGATAGCCTGGACATCCCACTAAGAGCACGTTGGAGTAATCCAGCCGAGAAAGAATCAATGGCCGGACTACTGTTTCTTTAGCCTCCACAGGCAGAAGGGGGAGGAATTTACACAGCGTTTTAAGTATGCCAAAACAGGTCCCTGTAAGTTTTTTGACATGTGTCGCAAAATTCAAATTTTCCTCAAACCAGACCCCCAAGTTTATTGCAAGGACCTTGTCTTATTGGGGGGGTGGAAAGTCCGGGAGCCACAGTCTGGTTCTGAAGCCTGCAGGAAACGCTCCAAACAAGAGCACCTCCGACTTCTCCTCATTGCACTTGAGTTGTGCATTGGCCAACCAGCGAAACACCGCGGAAAGACAGCGCTGAGCCGTGTTGACAGAGTCCTCACCCCTTCTCCAGGTAAACAATAACTGCGTGTCGTCCGCATAGGCCATCACCCTAGCCCCCAGTGACTCCGCCAGGTAAACCAGGGGAGTCACAAAGATGTTAAACAAAAGGGGGCTAAGGGAAGAGCCCTGCAGGACACCAGTGGAGAGAGGGGAGGGGGACGAGGCAAAAATGGGGGGAGCCAGACTTGTTGTGACCTATCTTCCAAAAAGGATTGCAGCCAGCTCCACGCCGTACCTGCAATGCCGATGTCAGTAAGTCGATCAAGGCGGAGAGAGTGGGGAACTGTGTCGAATGCCGCCGAGAGATCCAGCATCACCAGAGCTGCTCTCCCGCCGGCATCCAAACTGTCCCTAATAGCCTCAGCCACCTCCAGCAGTGCTGACTCTGTGCTATGGGCTGCCCGGAACCACGATTGCACAGGATGTAGCGCGCCCGACTTCGTCACATAGTTGGTCAACTGCAAAGTGACTGCTTTTTCGCAAACCTTGGCCAAACTAGGCAAAAGAGAGATGGGTCTGTAATTACCGGGAAGCGAGGGGTCAAGGGTGGGCTTCTTAACCCCTTCCATGCTCATGACAAGGTCAACTCGTCATGGGTTTTACCTGCCCTGTGCTTATGACGAGTTGACCTTGTCATGAATAATGGGATTTTGTAAACAGAAGCACCCAGAGGGAAAACCCCCTAGCAGCCAAGGTGTTAAGTAATGGAAGTAAGAGGGCCTGCTTCCAAGCGAGCGGAACGTGTGCCTCGCGAAGCGACTGGTTGATCAGAATATTGACTTCCGAATTAACTGTGTTGGCTAGATCAGCCTGCAGCCGAACCGTGCAAAGATCATTGGGGGAACCAGATTTCAACGCCCCAAGGATTTTGCGAGAGGTCAATGGGGCAGAAGGCCGAGAAGGAGTGATCTGGGGCCTTCGCCACACTAAGCCCCCGCTGGGGCCGGGGAGGCGTCAGGTTTTTTGGAAAAGAGTCTTGGATATCCCTGATTTTCTCCCTAAAGTGATTGGACAGAGTATTTGCCCAGATGACAGAGGGCGTAGCCACTATCTCCTGTGCTCGGGGCACCACAAAACTCTGCACAATGGCAAAGATTTCCTTTGCATTGTTGTTAGCCCCATCAATGCGCGCAGCAAAATGGGTGCTTTTTGCCAAGGAGATGGATGAATAGTACAATTTCTGTTTGTCCCTAAGAGCCTGTTTGGCCATACGACAATAGCCGCTGGCCCTCCATGTTCTCTCCAAGACCTTACAAGAGTGTTTGAGATCCCTCAATTCTGCGGTGAACCAAGGCTTGGAGGGGGTTTCTCTCCTCAACTTACGGGGGCCAGAGGCCGAGAGGCCCATGACCGCACCACTAATCCAATTTGAAAACATAGTAACATTCTCCGATAGGGTGCTCCCAAGGGACGGGCGCGAAGCCACCAACTTAGCACTCAAAAGCACATTATCAATCTTTCTGACCTTCGGAGCGCGGTAGCGGGGTGGTGGTTGGCGTTCTTGCAAGGCCGTCCACGAAAAGAATACTGGGAAGTGGTCTAACCATGTAACCGGGAGGGGTTTTTGGACCAAAACCGGAAAGTTGGAGCAAATAAGATCCAGAGTATGGCCCCCCTTATGGGTAGGAGCACTCACCCACTGGGAGAGCATGGCTAACTGGAGAATATCCCGGAAATCAGGGGCGTCCGACGACTCTGCCGAGTCCAGTCCTCTAGGGTGGGATGCTCATCTGGAGGAGCTGGAGGTCAAGGGATTTTGGTCTCCAGAGGAAAGGTTGCTTCACATCAGCCATCTGGAATTGCGGGCGATACGTTTAGCACTAAAGGCTTTCCTTCCCTTCGCGGTCAGTAGGTTCAACACTACCGCGATGTGGTACATCAACAAGCCGGGAGGAGTGGGGTCGTATCGTCTGTTGAGAGGCTCTGCAACTCTGGTCCTGGGCTCAGGTCCATCAGATTTGTGTGTTTTCAAATCATCTAGCCGGGGGGGAGGAGCCTGGCTTGCAGCCATGATGGCCGCCTGATTCCTCGGCTCCGCTGACCCTGTTGCCATTCTCCCGGTTACCGCATCATCCTGTTCCTCATTATCGCACTGCGCTGCATCAGCGGAACCGGGAGGCGCGCCCGGTCATGCCGATGTGCTTCTCTTCTCGATCTTGTCCGTGGAAGCTCCGGAGCGCCCTCACCTTCTCTGGACGCCGAGCGGATCAGTCCGTGTCTTTGTTCGTAAGAGGCGACCGGCCCAGCACGTAGAGACGGCGGCCATCACTGGCAGAACGGAGCCGGCTGATGCGTCGTGTCCGCCGCTTTAACTCTGCTGCACCTGCTTCTGACGCTCCATAGGCTTTGGGCACCGCCGCATCCAGAGACACATTGTTTCGATCCTTCAGCCCGGGGACGGCTCATTGCAACATTGTCTCCCCTAGCGCCGAGGCGGGCGCCATCTTCCTGCCTCCCATCGGCTCCTACAAGTGTGTACCCTGGGCTGCCGTTGCGGACGCGGACGTCTGCCCAAGCCACTTCATTATCGCGTAGGGATGGAAAACGCTGCCTCTGTGCCCCCAGACTGTTTCCACCACGCCACGAATCGACAGGGTGCTCGAAGGATTGCTGAGGGTGATGGCAGCCGGATATCGGGACAGCCCCGCGCCTGCCCTCCCCAGGTACAGGGAACAGCTGCGCCCTTATACTCTGAGGCTCCACTGGCGATTGGTGATATATTGGGCGCCCTTAACGCTTTCAGAAATGCCCTGCGTACTGCTGCTTGTGAATTGGGGGCTCGGCTAGACGCTACTATGCTTGCAACCCCCCAGCTTGACGGTGGAAACCCTCGTGAGCGGGACACTGCGCCACACCCTGTAGCTGACTCCTGTGATTCCTTCGCCACGGTCGTCACTGAACCGCTGTGGCTGCGAGAACCCGGCACTGCTGATGTACTGACAGAAGCACCCTTAATGAGGCCCGAAGTTTCTGGGGCGATGGTCTGGATTGGGAGAAGTCGCTGGACACCACGCTTGGCGGTTTTCTCATGGACTAATGGCGGAACTCATTCTCTCATCTTGAAGCGGTTGCTACTGTCTGAACTAGCTGCCTTTGGTGTACCACTGCCGCGCGTTGGTTCTTCTTCTATTATTGCTGACTGCATGGCTATGTTTCGGATGAACTTTGGTGGCCGAGTTCTCATTCTGCTGTGGTCCCTTTGTTTGGTCTCTCCTTCCATGATGTCTATCGTGCAGCTGGACTGCGTCGCTACACCATACCGTAGGGGACAGGGATGAGGATGTCCCCTCTTGAGTCAGGACTGTCTTTCTTGTATAGCTGGGAAACTGATGGACTGCCGGGGACATTGCACATTGGTACTGTATTGGTTGCGGGGTCGGGGTAAGGGCGGCCGGAATAATATTTGCTGGTAGTACTGCATAAACTTGAATGGCCCTCCTCCGGTCTTATGTGAACTCTGTCTTTTTTCTTTTCCCTTTCTCTTTTCTTGCTTTAAATTTCGGGTTTAATGGGCGACAGGCACACTGCCAGGGGGGGGGGGGGTAGGCCGTAGCCTCCGCATGAGTGCAGGGTGGGGGGTTAGGATTTTAATTTGTGTAGTTTCAGTTTCTATGGGCCTTTTCTCTTTTCTCTCTCGCTTTTCTTTTACTTTCTCTTCTCTTCGGGTTCGTACAGCTCCTGGGTATAGGGTAGCTTTCCTTTTCTGCTGATGGTCCTATGCCTTTGTGGGTTTGGATTTTCCATGTCCGTGGGTCGGGCAACGGCCGGTATGTTTTGTTGGATTGCGCAATCATCCTGATTAGTGCTATTATGTGCTAGTTGCTGATTATTTTCTTCCGTATTGTAGCCAACATGCTGTGCTCATTGCTTGTAATGTACTGTTGGTGGATTGTATGCACCTGATCCTTCCCTTTTTATAAAACTTAAAATTTAACCTCATTCCTCCTTACCGGGCGGTCCCTCCTTTCATATGTTGAGATCTGGACACTAGCTGCTTTTCGTTTTTGGGACCGCTGGGCTGGCCTATCCTTCCTTTTTGTGCTCCCACTTGCTTTCGAGGCCGGCCGGCACGGTTGTAGGCCCGTATCTGTATACTTATGATGCACAATAAAGGTTCCAAAAATTAAAAAAAAAAAAAAATCATCTAGCCGGTGTGCTGAACGTTCGTCTCAGTCGGCATTTCTCGGCCGATCACTCTTAATCCGGAGGTGGTCCATCACATGTTCGAGATGTGGGGGTTTCCTGGTTGGACCTATTTGCCACTCATGAGAATGCGCATTGTCCGTTGTTCTGCAGTCTCCAGTATCCGATGCAGGGAGCGCTCCCATACCATTGATTCCTCAGGTTCTGAGGAACATCGCCCCTGATTGGCCAAGAAGGGTGTGATACACAGATCTACTTTACCTCTCATCGCACCCTCCGCTTCATCTACCTCTCAGGGCAGATCTCCTCTTGCAGTCGCAGGGGCAGGTTCTACACCCCACCAGCTTGCACCTTCATACCTGGAGATTGAACGGGGCAACCTGAGTTCATTCTCTCTCCCGCCAATGGGGTGGATGCGATTTAATCGTCCAGGCAACACTCCACTGTCTATTTACTCCGCTGGATGGTCCAGATTTGTTAAATGGTGTGGAGAGAGGTCCATTGATCCTTTGAAATCCCGTTTGTCTAATATTCTGGAGTTTTCTCTTTCTATGGCCCAGCAAGGTTGTGCTGTGGCTACAGTAAAGGGATATTTATCGGCTTTTCTATGTTTGCTGGATCAGCCATCTTTATTTAAGTACCCCATTGTTATGAGGTTCATTAAGGGCCTTACTAATATGTTTTCTCCCACTCCTTTCATTATGCCCCAGTGGGATTTGAATCCTGTTCTCACCTTTTTAAAGGGTGCTCATTTTGAGCCTCTTCATAGTTGCCCATTGAGGCTTCTCTCTTTTAAGACGGTTTTCCTGATTGCCATTACCTCGGCTAGGAGGGTAAGTGAGCTTCAAGCTCTTAGTTCTAAACCTCCTTTCTTGACTATTCATGTAGATAAGTTGGTTCTAATGACCAGGGCTGCTTTCCTTCCTAAGGTGGTTACTCCTTTCCATATGGGACAGCCCTTTGCTTTACCTACATTCTATCCTCCCCCTCACCCTTCCAAGGAGGAGGAGAGACTTCCCAGTTTTGATCTTAAGAGAGCTGTCAGCTTTTATGTGGACAGAACAAAAGATCTGCGACTGAATGATTAGCTCTTTGTGGGCTACGTTGGGAAGATGAAAGGCAAGGCTGAGCACAAGCGGACTCTCTCAAGGTAGATTATCTTGTGCATCAAGATTTGCTACACCTTGGCCAAGAAGGACCCTCCTGAAGGTATCATATCAATGAGAGGAACACCTCTAGCCAAAGCAGAAGACAAAGACTTAGCTCTGGTGGAATTTGCTCTTTGTTAAGCAGCAACTTGGGCCTCCCTCCATAATTTTGCAAAGCATTACTGCTTGGATTTGGAGGTTAGGAGGGATGGCCATTTCGCTTGATTTGTTTTGCAATATTTTTAGTCTAGTCAGGAGGACACCCTCCTCCAAGAGAGGTACGGCTTGGGGATTCTATTCAAAAGGTGAGGAATCCACAGGCAGAAGTATCCATCAGAAGAACAAGTTACTTACCCTCTGTAATGCTTTTTCTGGTGGATACAGTATCTGCCTGTGGTTTCCTCACTGTCTCACCCACCTACCCGTTGTCCACCAGTTTCTACCAAAAGATGCTTTTATTGTTTAACATGAGAGGTTTTTAATATGTCTTAATCATGCTTATGTTTTAACAGTGGGAAATGTTTGGTTATTTGCTTTTGCTCCATGCATTTATTGGTTATGCATGTGTATATATATTTACTTCGTATGCTATGTATACATGTGAAAATGTGTCGGTCCGCCCGTTGGCCTTGGTGACATGGAAAAAATGGGTGGAACGGACGTCAGCATGCCGACGAGGTCTTCTTATGGCTCCGATGACGTCATTGGGAGTCGTGAGCGGAACCGAGCTATTATGACGTCCTCGTCGACGTGTGAGAGCTAAGAAAAGAATTTCCGCTGAATGCTGGCGCAGGGGATATTCAAAAGGTGAAGAATCAACAGACAGATACTGTATCCATCAGAAAAACGTTACCAAAGGTAAGTAACTTGTTCATCTGGGATAGTCACCAGCTAATCTTAGGGAAGGTTACAGATTTAGGATAAGGGGCAGTTAATAATATTATTGGCCGACTCCATGGTCAATAATGCTGTTAGCATACAAACATGGAAGCATTGACACGTCCCTTGTTCTCCTCTCCCATTAATAATCACTTTGCTGTTGTGAGAGGTGCAGTATGGGGCCAGCACTATTGTTTACTGAGAGTTGTAATTGGCTGTCCCACTTAAAATTGTGAATAATACTCGTATCTGTTATATTTTTTAGTTCAGTAGAACAGTGCCTAAGTGTTTTACTTTTGTGATTTTGAAACAAAACAATATTGGAAATTAAGATACAGCCACACTATCATATAAACATGTATCCATTTGCTATTTGAATCGTTAAAACAGATTGCCAATGCCATAATTGTGCCTTGCAGCGTAACCATGCACAAGATGCTACTCTTGAGCTATTTTAAAGTTCCCGTTAAAATATAGGTCTCATCGTTCTAATAGCAGCCCCCAATCCTCTCTGCAGACATGTACCATTGTCAGGGCCACCAGGATTATGCAGCAAAGTTGTGTAAATTATGCAGCAAAATACACCTTTTGTAGCACCTACTCTGGTTGTATCCATTTCAGCTAGAAACAATATTTTGGTGATAATAACCATGTATTATGGTCCTATATTGCTATCTCGGCATTCTGGTGACATTTAGAAACCATTTAACCACCGACCTTGGGCCTTGTGGTCACTGGAGCCCCTTAATGGTTATATTCGTAAATATTACACAGTTACCTGTTGTGTCACACATATATATATATATAGCTACTGCCTTCTTTTTTAGGTCTGGCATTAGCCAGGACCTTTTTATTTTCTTAATTTTTGAAATAGGTGTACAATTTGCTTATTTAAAGGGGCTTTCAGCCAGCTTTCTTCATTCATTGATCTGTTCTTGTGTCATTCACAGTTTGCTTCCACCCACTACAGCATACAGCATGGTCTAAGTCCATTTTAGTCGTTGGCTGGATTGACTGTAAGGTACGGCATGCTGCCCTTTCATAAGGAGCATCTTGTCTTGATTACCACCCAACGACTTTTAGTTTCTTCCATTGGTAATTTATTCATGCTCGGGACCCTTCGCACCGGCAACGTACAAGCGCAGTAACAAGTGCAGAAACAGTACAACCGTCCACTCCCTAGCTTGAATCCAACCGGCATTCTACCTTCTGCATGCCATCCACCACCCGTACATTCTAAAAAGTGAGGAAAGGAATGAAAACAATACTCACGAGCAAGAGGTGTATGTTAACATTTTAGAACTAAACACAACCCATCCTCCCTTCTAAAATAAAACCTATTCCCCAGAAAGCAAGACCATAATCCTTAACAGTGGATGCAAAACAATGCAATACTTTAAAAGGACAAATGAAAGAATATTATTTCTCTAGAAAAACTAGATGCGAAAGACAGTTCCTACTAACTCACATAACTATAAAGTCATTAAAACGTTTAGATTTCATACAAACTCTGCCATATCTGGAAACTATTTGATGAGGAATTTCATCCTCAGGTTTGTGAACAGGTGTAGTAGTTCCACTTTCATCACCACCCTGTTGCTTGGAAACCACATTATCAAGTGTAGTAGTTTCATTACCATTGCCACCTTGTTGCCCAGGAACTTCACTAATACATTGGTGGTCAGGCATGATTAGCCCACAATTACCAACACCTGAATGATTTCAATCCATCCATACATACATCATCCAGCCAATCAAATGACTTACAACCTAGACACCCACGTGGATCGGGGACCCTCCTCTTTCACCTGAACAGCGCCAACCTTTTCGCATACCACACTTTACAGTCACTCAAAGCAGAATTGCATACAATTTTGATCACCTTCAAATGCTCAGAAAATCTACTCTCACCCTTGCGGATCAACCTTCCTTTGTTTAACTTTCACAAAATCCCCCTCCCTGAGATCCACCCTTTCTACACTGTGCGATGAATCATACCTTTGCTTGTACTTCTCTTTTCCTTGTTCCATGCACTTTCTTACTGCATTGGGTGACCCCTCCACCACCTGGAACTACACAACCACCTGGGTGAGAGGTGATCTACACCTCATCAGCTTAAAAGGACTAAGTCCTATGGTCACGCACTTGGAAATTCTATATGCTCCTACATTTTTTCTCATTTCCTCCTACCAATCCATGCCATTGCTGTTAGACAGCTCAATGGTACCCTTGATATGACTGTTGAAATTCTCCACATTCCCATTTCCCTCAGGATGATATGTACTACTCCTGTTTGCTTTACAAATGCATTGAATACATCTGACACAAAATGAACCCCGTTTGAGAAACTATAAGCTTAGGTAATCCTTCCCGACAAAACATCTCCTTCAAGAAATCCACTACCGTTTCAGAATTTGCCCAGGAGACCACTTTAAATTCTGGCCATTTAGAAAAATTGTCCACAAACACTAGAATCAACTTAGATGTACCTTCTATATTTTGCACTGGACCAAAAATATCAACCCCCAATCTTTCCTGGCACAGCTGTGGGGTGTAACGGTGGTTTGAACGTGACCATGGACTTGTCTGAGTTGGTATTACTTACACAATCCCTTACCACATTTTCAGTCTCTCTATCTACTCCAGACCACCAGTACAATTGCTTACCCCTACTTTTCGTATTCACCATGCCAAGATGGCCTTATTGACACAAATTAATCACTTGTTCACTTAGTGCTGTGGGGGGGGGACAAGCTTGCTCCCTCTCAGCAAACATTTTTCCTCCACAGATCATTCACTCTCAACGCCCAAAAAGGAACAAGATCTTTTTCTAAAAACCGTTTCTCAGGCCAGCCTTTTAAATGATATTCCTTGACAAAAGCTAAAAAATTAGCCTGTAGGAGTAAAGCAATCCATTATTCATGTCCTATGCTCTGTAAATCTTCTTTAGCTACCAGAGCCACACAATATTTATCCAACTTACTCTTAGCTACATCGTTGTCGGGTAAAGTTAAACGACTAAAGAAATCAGCAATTGCCTGGATAACCTACTGATCCTTGGGGGGACATTACTCAAACCCTGTGAAGTGAGCACCTTAGTAAGCAGCTTGTGGTCACTTCTCACCACCACCAAATAAATTGTCCAAAGTGTTTAAGCCCCCAGACGCACCCAATAGTTTCCCATTCAGTGATGGAATACGTCTCCTCAGCAGGAGTGAGGGCTCGGATTGAACGTAAGTATCTGTTCATATCCATCATCCTGCAGTTGTGACAATGCCGCCCCTAAACCTTTCCCACTAGCATCAGTGGAGAGAAAGCTTTCACACAAGGGATCCAAACCTTGGAGTGCTGGAGCTGTGCAAATATCTTCCTTAATGCTTTCAAAACTACTCTGGCAGTCATCTGACCAAAGGAAAGTATTACCTTTTTTCAACAATTGTCTTATATAGTACATTTCTTTTTTAAAATTCCGTACAAATTTGGAGTAAAACTCTGCAAACCCTGAAAAGGAATGTACTTCGTCCTTGCTCTGGGGAACAGGAGCTTTCCTTATAGCATCGACAAGGGCCAATTTGAGACTAAAGCCTTTTGAATTGATCTCATGCACTATGTAATAAACGGTATTTGCTGCAAATCTGCATTTTGTTTCTAGTACCGTCAATCCAAATTTCTTCTTACTATCCCTTCCAATGATGAGGATGTCATCCTGAAAAAAATTACATTGCTCTTAGCCTTGAATAATTTGTACATTAAGCGCTGAAACATTGCAGCAGCGGAGGCTAATCCAAATGGAACCCTTCTAAATTGAAAACAGAGAATGAGAGTTATGAATGCTATAAGGCGTTTGCTACTGTGGTATGGAGTTACCCGGTGGTAAGCAGTTGTTAAATCTATGGTGGAAAACCACTGCATCCCCTTTGTTGTTGCTAATATTTCCTCAATCCTGGGTAGCAGAAACATAACTACAAAAATATTCTTATTCAGCTATCTTAAGTCAACACAGAGGCGAATGTGTCCATTTGCTTTTTACATCTGATGATTCAACTTGCTCGATTAAACCACTCTCTACCAGTTTCTTGGGCTCATTCATTACCTCTTCTTTAACATTCACAGGAATGTTCCTTAACTTGTGCATGCACGGTTTTGTGTTTTCTTCAAGAATGGACAAATCCATCTAGCTCACCCACTTTACCTGTGAATACCTTTGGAAATCTTCTCACAACATCCATATTGTTCATACTATCATTCCTCATAATCGAAACAGGCTCGGGACTGTTAAGATCTAGCACTATGCCCAAGTCTCCCTGATTCCACTAACCTAAAACACATGGTCCTGATACAGCTGCATACATTTTGCACTCCGCCACCGTACTCTTAAACTCAAAAAGTAATTTGCGGAAACCCAAAAGATAAATATGCTCTCCATTAAAACTCTGAGGACAGATTTCTGCTTTTTCTAGCCTGGAACCTATTTTGTCAAAAAAGATTTTGGACCACGTATATTTGTTGATGATGGTGAATGGAGAACCTGAATCGCCTACTAAAGACCTCTGGGCACCTCCAACCATTAAATCGCACACTGGTTTCTTCCTATTTGAACCTTCTATACACAAAACACTTTCTTGGACACAAAAGACTTGGGGATTGTTGCCATCAGAATCAGAGTTATACTCCTCGCCAGGCTCCTCCACCACACGCTCAACAGATTTGGATTTGGAGCATACACGCTCATAGTGACCTTTGATGCCACATTTAGCACATTTTTGCCCAAATGATGCAAAGAGCAGAGGCGGGGAATATCAGCAAGAGCCCCAGAAGAGCAGGTTGGCACTCTTACCTAGTACAGAAAGCATTTCATATGGGAGGGTGCACTCAGAAGGTCAAAATAAAATGGTTGCTAATGAGCCTCTGTTGTGCTTTACGAAAGCTGTCCCTTGTTAATTGTTTCCGAAGAAAAACTTGCTGCAAGGGGTGCTTTCTCACTTAGGCCACAGTTTCGGTGAGTCTGGCTATGACTCTCTGGTTGTCTGTCTACATTACTGCCTAGAATAGGCGTTTGTCTTTAGTCTAACCTCTTAGGGTGAGCTTTCGGAGTGAGCATGCTTCATCATTCAGCATTGCAAGTGTCTGCGAGGGGCCCAGCACCCCCACTGAGAACCTTACAACTCACAGCTGAAGCGAGAGCAGGTACAGTAGACCTGAACACGCAGTTATTATTCAAAGTGTTGTGTTTTTATGACTTTACAGCCTTTATCTGTTTTTCTCAAGATGTACGATTTTAACTCATGTAAATGTGTCATTGATTTCCCTTTATAACTACAACAGTCTAATAATAATAAATAATAAACAAATTTATAAAGCACATGGCTACACTAACTAGTGTGTCCCCGCGCTGCAGCAGCAAAAACTCGTCAGTAGCAGTACTTTGATCCAGCTAGAGGAGAACCTAAGGAAGGAAAAGCCAAGTTTTCAGTTTTTGTGAGTGTTTCTGATGGTTCCATCCGGAGACCAAGGGGGAGGTCATTCCAAAGCTTGGCCGCCAGATAACGGAAGGATCGACCACCCATTCTTGCTCTTTTAATGACCGGAGTTCTGACCTTTCCCGCCCCAGAGGATCTCAGAAGGCGGGTCGGAGTATATGGGGACAGTAGATCATGTAGATAGGTTGGCCCTTTTCTCAGTAGGATGTGGTAACTGACACACAGGTCTTTGAAGAGTATTCTCTCCTTCACTTGAAGCCAGTGAAGGGATGCCAGGGCCTTGTTAGAGGAAGCTCTCCTGGACAGCATCAGAACGAGGCAGGCTGCTGCGTTCTTGATGCATTGAAGTCTTTTCATACACTTGCTACTTGTCCCCAGATAAAGGGGGTTACAGTAGTCCAAGTGGAATTTACTAGAGCATGGACCATGGTTTTTCTAGCTGCCACGGAAAGTACATCTAGGGTCTTCCAAAATCCTCTCATTACCCCAAAACACTTCCCCGCCACCAGTCTGGTATGGCTCTCAAAAGAGAGTTTGGTGTCCAGCCACATCCCTAGGTTCTTAACCTGTTCACTGGGGGATGGAGTAGGGCCCAAAGTCTGAGGCCGCCATGCTGAGGACCAAACCGAAGGGGCTTTGCCTACCACTAGAACCTCTGTCTTATTGCCATTAAGTTTTAAACAGTTGATTGACATCCAAGATGCCAGTTCTTGTAGGCAAGTAGAGAAATTGACGGCTGTCTCATTGTGGGATTGTGTTAATGATACCACCAGTTGCATGTCATCCGCATATGACACAACACTGAAGCTGAATTTTCCAATAATCTCCGCCAATGGGGTGATATAGAGATTAAAGAGAGTGGGGCTAAGTATGGAGCCCTGAGGGAGCCCTTGGGCCAGCGCAATGCTCTTTGAATAGTAAGGTTGCTGAGACACCTTACAGCTACAGTCCTGTTAAAAGGTCTTCAGCCGATCTAGGGCTTGTTCCGCCAGTCTGCCTTTCCTGAGGCACTGTAGGAGTATTGGATGGGCTAAAGTGTTGAATGCGGCACTTAGGTCTAAGAGGACCAGAGAGATCGTCTGGCCCTCATCTACATGTCTGCGGAGCAGTAATGATTCGGTACAGTAAGTCACTTGAAAGCCCGATTGTGTTGGGTGAAGTAGGTTGTGTTGGTTAATATGGGCATCAGTTGAGTATTGACCACTTTTTCAGCTATTTTTGCAAAATATGGAGAGAGTGAAATTGGACGCAGGTTCTCCAACTGACTCATGCTTACATTCAGCTTTTTTTTATGGGAAGGACAATCGCTTTTTTCCACCTTTTTGGGACCACTCCCGAAGTGAAAGAGAGTTCAAGGAGGTGACTGGTGTAGGGTGCTAAGACCTCCAGGCTTTCTCTCAACACTTTAGGAGTAGTGGGGTCCCTACGTGAGCCAGATTTAATGCTTGAGGCTATGCCTTTGAGGCTGTCACAGGAGGGGAGAACAAAACAACGAGGGCAGTCTGCCTCCGCTATGTTAGATGTCCCTTCTCTATTAGAACACCCGGTACGTGCTTCCTCTGGAAAGGTAGAATAAATCCTTGCTACCATATCCGCAAAGAAGTCTGACACTAAGTTGCAAGAGTCCATGGAGCTATTGTTAGAGGCTGTAGTCCTTGCAAGTGATGAAATGTCTTTAAAAATAGTGAAGCGTTCTTTAGAAGAATTCTCAGCTTTCTCGATCCTATCACTGTAGTAGGCGGCCCAGGTTTTTCTTCTGAGGGAGTGATAGTGTTTAAGACTGGTTTTATATTCAGTCTTCTTGTAATCTGAGAAGTCTTTCCTCCATGTCTCTTCTAAACGCTTACAGGAAGACTTGGCTATCTTGAGTTCTTCATTAAACCAAGGGGCCATTTTTAATTGTCTCCCCGGCGCACTCGAGGACCATGGAGCAATTCTGTCTAGTGCCTCTGTAATCCGTTCATCTAGCGCACTGCAGGCTGACTCAATGTCATTGCCTCCAGGTGGCCCGCCCTGCTGAAGGGCCTAATTTAGCTTTGCTGCTGAGAACCTACCCCACTTCCTATATAGTTTCCCAGCGCCTGATGTCTTTGGAATAAGGGTATTAGGTACCGGGGTGCTAAAGGGAATTACAAAGTGATCTGTACAGGGAACTGCAATCAACCCCCCAATTGGCAAAAATCGGGTCTAATAGATGGCCTAATTGATGAGTCGGGAGCGGAGATTGTAGTTTCAGCTGCAAGGCGGCCAATTCCTGACAGAGCTCTTGCACTCCGGTATTAGCCAACTCATCAAAGTGTAGGTTCAGGTCCCCCAGCACAAGCATTTTGTTATATCGCAGAGCAGGTTGTATCACCTGTTCTATTAGGCTCGATACAAACCAGGTGGAGGGCCCGGTGGTCTGTATATTAAAAAACCCTTTATAATAGAATTAGCTGCTGGCATGTTTGAAAAGAAGCGTGGTTCGCTATCAGCAATATTAGCCAGCTCTAAAGTGCATTGAATTGTTAACTTATGAACGATGGCAATCCCTCCGCCCCATTTATTAGGCCGATCCAATCGAGTAATTCCATAGTTTTGTGGAAGAGCCTTGAGGATCTCCGGTGCAGAGTCCTCGTTAAGCCAGGTTTCAGTAAGAAACATAACATCTGGTTGCATGTCTACCAGATGGTCGTGGATTTTGTGATGTGCTTCTTGAGGGATCTGCAGTTGATCAGGGTTAGATTAAACTTCTGACCTGTCCGTATCTGTTTTTTGTTCATCTCCATTGTATAGGGGCAGTGTCTACACTTCTGGTGCATGAATCCTGTAGTTATACTGTGCCTACATTGCTCTGAAATGGGGGGGGGGGCATAGTGCATATAGCTGTTCTGCAGTATACTTATGGGCTGATCCTAATTGGGCAGGGGTTCTAGCTCCAGGCACTGACCGGCCACGGATGGGGGCAGGCGGGCGCAGATGGGCTTGCCTTTGGTGCATCTGTAATGTATATTATGGGCCATCACCAACAATAATTTGAAACTTCGTACACATGCTGGTGGAAACCTTAAATTGGATTGTATTGTATTATTTCTATTGAGCTCTCCATACCCTTGCGATGCCTAAAACATTGTAGATGTTCTGAGTCAGCTGGGATTTTATCAAAAGGTGAGCGAAGTAACCACCTCATGTTACTTCTAACACACATGCATCTTTGAATCCATTATGTGACTGATGTGGGTCTGTGAATGGGTATGCGAATGTGAGTAGTTCTGTAAGTGGGTGTGAGAGTATGAGTGGGTCTGTAAGTGGGTGCATGGAATGAAATGAAAATTAAATGAAAAAAGGATTTATTAAGGGCATGCTCCTGACTGAAGTCATATTGGTGCTGAGTGGTTCTGTGAGTGGGTGTGAGATTGACTAGGTGCATCTGTGAATGGGTGCATGAGTGTCTGAGTGGATGTATCATTGTCTGAGTAGGTTGGTCAGTGCATGTGAGAATGCCTGAGTGGGTGTCTAAGTTCTGTGTGTGTGTCCGTAGCTGTGTCAGTGACTGGGACACAACACACCCACACCTGTCCATTTAGCCAAAAAGAGTCTACAGTTTTGCACAAAATATCTACCCAAGTGGGCTGCTTTCTACTGGATATTTATTAAGTGCTACCTCCGTGGGTAAATGTCCAGTAGGTATTCTGCACTACAGGTGCATGATGGAACTGTTGTTTTGCACGAGGAAATGTCACCAGTAAACTTGTGTGCGTTTTGGCAATGTGAGTGTTCTTCATGTGTTTTTATCCCAAAATTTATGATAACATGAATCTTCCTATAGAGAAAACGACAAGAGCATGCAGAGGTGACTCTCCACCAAACAAGGGTCCTTCCTTTTAAGTATATAAAGTAAGTGCTTCTTTGTTTGGTGGAGCTATCCTCATACTCCTCGGCCTCAAGAACCTCTCACCAAAATCAATGGCAAACGTGCTGGGGGGCCACCTATGTAGCTGTACATCATCCTGGCAAAAGGTAGGAATATCTTTGCATACTACTAAAGTGGGCGGGGCCAAATGGGCAAAGCTTCCAAGCGATTTGCGCATTTCCATACTCATAGTCATTTAAAGGGAAAACCTTGGACTCTGCACTCATGAGGATGGAGCAGTGGTGTAATGAAAGTTTAAGGGGCCTCCCTGCAATGTACAGGGAGAGGCCCCTGCTCCGGATTTTGAGTACTGTGCCTAGGGGGCCCCCTGCAGCTGGGTGCCCCATGCACCGCGGAGGATGCAGGGGCCTTGTGTTACACCCCTGGGATGGAGCAAGGAAGAACCCACTCATCACAGTCACATGCAGATTGCACTTCAATAGATAACAATGCATCCACCACCACAAAGCATTTCAGATCATTTTTGGATATAGAATTGCAGAGAAACCCCACTTACTTTGCCTTCACCAAGCCCAGGAGTTAGGATCATATGTCCTTTACAGAGGTGGTGCTTTAGCGGGGTCACCTGCTATGTTTATATGTGAAAGTGCTTACTGTGAGGTTTCATTTTTGTGAAATGAGCAACAGAGCCAGAACGACTCTGGGGACCCCATCCTATGGGGCCCGGCCATAACTTAATGGAGGAGGGGGGCTGCGCGGCCCTCCTCCCATACCGATATGGACCCCAGCAACCCTATCCCCCAGGGCCAGCCTTAATTGAATGGGAGGAGGGCTTCATGACCCCCCTCCCATGCTGATTTCGGCCCTGGGATCCCATCCCCTGAGCCCAGCCAAAATAGTACAGAGAGGTGGACCACAAGACCCCCCTCCCCAGGCCGAGTTTGGCACCAGGGACCCAATCCCTGGATCCCGGCAATGTGTCCCGGAGTCCTCTTGTCCTGCCCAGGTCACAATGAGGACTATGGGGGGAACCTCAAGGCCCCCACCATCCCAGCCGGCCCTGCGCCTCCTGCAGGAGCCAGCATTGCTCTTGCACACACGGAGCTCTTGGAAATGCAACTCCCTGCATGCGAGAGCAATAGTTTCATCTTTTTTCCTGCCTGCTTTTCTGTGGGCAGGGAAAGAGCTGAAACCTCAGCTTCCAGCAAGTGGGACCACTTTGTCAGCCCCCTCTTGCTGAAAGTGAAGTGTTAGCTTTTGCTTGGTGGGATCAGTCAGCTACCACCAAGCAAAAGCAAACAGCTATGTCCTGGGGCACTGGGGTGGCGGTCCCCAGGGCCATTAATAACTCCAGAAGGAGGCCCACATGGCCCCCCTTCCTTACAATGCACTGGCCGGTCCCGGGGCGTGGTCCCCGGGACGGATATGACCCCGAAGGGTGGCCGCATAGCCCACCCCACACATTTTAAATGCTGCCACAGAGATGTAGTAGTCCCCCGGGCTCTGGTGTGAGCATGGCCCCACGATAATTATTTGTGTTAAACTCTGGAGAGGTGGTGAGTCCTGTGACTTCCTTGAGCTCGTGAAGAGGGGTCTGCACGCCCCTCCCTCCAATATTTAAAATAAAGCCCCGGAAGGTGGTGGTCCCCGGGGCTTAAAAAGCCTCAGGAGGGGGCCCGTGCACTTTCTCTGAAAGGCCTGCATGCCTCTGGGACTTGGCCCACCTGGGAGCTTCTTTAAAAACAGGCATGGCGGTGGGTGGGGAGACCGTTGTCTCCCAACAGTTTGTTATTTTTAGCCGCCTACGGGCCGCTGTTTGTTGATGCTCTGTTTAGCCGCCCACGGGCCGCTGTTGGCGCCGCCTGCGGGCCGATGGTTGCAATTCTCCTTCCTAGCCTTCTCCTACGGGTGGGTCCACAACTGACACGCAGCTCCTTGCCTTCACCACTTTGTTTTTTTTGGCCGCCTACGGGCCACCACCGGGAACGGCTGCGGGCGGCCGTTCGCCCCTCCTTCCCTCCCCCCTCCTTCCCTCCCCCCTCCTTCCCTCCTCCCCTCTGACTCTACATTGGATGAGTGCCCTCCCTTAGGTAGGGGTGCTCCCCTGAAGTTCTCCATCCCTCCACGTTTCTTTCCTTCCAATGGCATACACACTCACTAGGCCCCTCCTTATCCTCTCCTGGAATGTCAATGGCCTCCTGGACGCATTAAATGCATAGCCATCCTCCGCGCTGCCCACCGCCACGCATCGGACATCCTCTTTCTCCAAGAGACACACCTCTTAGGTACACAATGTAACTTCCTAGCCCGATATGGCTTTGACAGGGTCTGGCACTCCGGCTTCACACGAGGGTCCCGGGGGGTAGCAATCTTACTCAGGAAGGGCCTTCCCTTTACCTTGGCTGCTGCCGAAAGAGATGTGCAGGGCCGCTATGTGGTGGTATCAGGTACTATGGAGGGGTGCCCCCTAAACCTCCTGAGGCTTTACATTCCCCCCACCCTCCTATCTCCAACACTCCAACATCTGCAGCCCCTGCGTGATACGACGGGGACTCTGTCCACGGCCAGTGTCCCCTCCACTAATTCCCTGTTGAGCTGGACCTCGGCTCTGGGATGTGTCGCGGGTCTAGAAACCCGTGCAAGTCAGTACACCCATACGTCGGTATCCCACCATACCCACTCCCGCATCGACCTTCTTCTGCTGCCGGCCACTGACTGCCAGCTGATCTCTGGTGCTGCAATCCTGCCCAGAGGGCTGTCTGACCACTTCCTCTCTCCCTCCGGCTGCGGTCCTCCTCGACGGGTCCACGGGCGGTCTGGCGTCTGAACGCCTGGTTCCTACAGGACTTGGAACTGGTGGAGTCCCTTGGCCAGGAACTTAGTCACTACTTCTCCACCAATGAGGGTTTAGATCCCTCGCCGGGGACTCTGTGGGAGGCAGGCGAGGCCGTGGTCCATGGAGTGGCCAGGGGTTTGGTCGACTCGAAACGATCTGAACAGGTGGCCCAACTCACACGGCTGGAATCCCGGGCGATGCGGTTAGACACTGCGCACTCCTCTGGCGGGCGGAAGGACTCTTCCCGACAACTGGCAGCGGTTCGCGAAGAGATCCACCGGATCTCGCTGGAATTGGCCAAAATGCTGTGGCACTCGTCGGTTGCACGGGTTTATGGATGGGGGGACAAGAACGGCAAGCTCCTCCACAATCTGGTGTCTTATCCTAAAATCAACCGTATTATTCCTGAGGTCCGCTCACACGATGGAAACCTCCACGTGACTTCCTCGGCGATAGCACAGACTTTTGCTGACTTCTATGCATGCCTCTATGCTGCTCGACCCTCAGGTGCGCCTCTGGCCACCCTGCTAGATGGGGCTGGTACCAGACTGCCTTCTATCCCCCAGGACACTGCAGAAGTTCTGGACTGCCCCTTCACCATGGAGGAGAATCGAGATGCCATCTCCCTCCTGCACCCCGATAAGACGCCTGGTCCTGATGGATACCCGCAGGAATACTACGCGGCCTTTCGAGACATCTTGGCCCCCCGCCTGCTGGACCTTTACCGCCATGTAGCGGAGACTGGCTCCTTCCCCCCTGAGTCAGACTTGGCCACGATAGTGGTTATCCCGAAGACTCAACCACCATCTCTGAGCTGTGCAGACTACCGCCCGATCTTGCTGATCAACACAGAGATTAAGGTCTTCGCCACGGTCTTGGCCCGGAGACTCCGGCCCCTCCTGCAAGAGCTGGTCCATCCCGACCAGTGCGGGTTCATGCCGGCTAGAGGTACCCACCACTGCATCCGTCGCCTCCACCTGGCCTTGGCCCACCGTGATCGACTAACCCCGTACCTAGCCCTCCTTTTCCTCAACTTCTAGAAGGCCTTCGACACAGTGAACTGGGATTACCCACAGGACGTGCTGGACATGATGGGCTTCAGCCCTCGTTCTGCGGCCTCATCAAAGTCCTCTACACCAACCCCCGAGCCCGGGTACTTATTAACGGAGAACTCTCCGTGGCCTTCCCGATCCGTAGGGGCACGCGCCAGGGTGCCCCCTCTCTCCACTTCTGTTCGCATTGGCGATGGAGCCCCTGGTGGCGCTCGTCTGGCAGGACCCCCTCATTCAGGGATGGGCCTGGGACACAAGCCAAGTGGACAAAATAGCCTTATATGCGGACAACGTGCTGCTCTACCTGGCGGATCCAGCGGATTCAGGCCCCAGATGCCTGAAGGTCCTCTCGGCTTTTGAGGAGGTCTCCGGACTTCGTCTCAATGCAGCCAAGTCCACTCTGGTCCCACTACACCCCTGCAGGGAGTGCTACGACTGTCAGTCGACTATTCCCCTCGGTGTATGGGTAGCTCTCTTACCTGAGCTTGAGTGGGCCCTGAACATTACGTACCCTGGTTGTCCGGATGAAGGCAGACCTTAAGAAGTTGTAGACTCTTCCCCTGAACCCCCTGGGCAGGAGTGCGCTCTTCAAAATGATGGTCCTCCCCCGTTTCCTCTATATACTGCAGAACATCACGATCCCCCTTCCGAGCAGTTGGTTCTGTGAACTCGACGGGCCCTCACCTGGTTTCTCTGGGGAGGAGGGAGATCGGGCATATACCTGGCACACTGCCGCATTCCCCCTTTGATGGAGGTATGGGGGTGACCAACCTCCACCTCTACAACCTGGCCATAAAACTTATCGTCAGCCACGATTGGTATGCGGGCGGCTGGTCCGACCCTGCCTATCGGGTGGAACTCAAAACGGTGGACTTTCCACAGGTTCAGGCACTTCTGTACAACAGTCCAGTGCCACAGGCGATGGCCCTGGTCCCTAAAACAGTGTTCCTGGCCTGGCGTACTGCCATGAGACACGTGGGGTGGGACCGGAAACTCACTCGGCAGACGCCACTCTGGTGGGGGGCCTGGATGCGAGAGGTCTCGTCCCTGTGGGGGTTCCGATGTTGGGACCTTGTTGGAGTTTGTGCTCGGAGATGTTTGGGTCGGGGATCACATCCGCTCCTTCGCGGACCTACAACAGTGCCATGCTCTCTCACTCCCAACACTTTTGATACCTACAACTACACCACGCCCTCTACACGCATCTCTCACCACCTGTTTCCCTTCCAGAGTTTAACCCATTGGAGGCCCAAATGATGATGGGGAATCTGGGCAGGGGGGGAGTGTCCCACATTTACCGGTCCCTGGTGAATAATGGTCCAGCTTCCTTAGACCGGCTTAGGGCCCGTTGGGAGGGATGGCTGGGCCCCCTAGAAAAGGCAGATTGGAGGGATGCCCTTATGGAGACCAAAACCCTGGCCACGTCCTCCAAGCTGCGCCTGGTCCAATTATACTACCTCCATGCGGCATACCTCACCCCGGCGCGGCTATTCCGAGCCCGACTGAGACCCTCTTCGGATTGCCCGAGATATGGTACGGTCTCTGCCGATTTCTACTATATGGTGTGGCTCTGCCCGGCGCTGGCAACATTCTGGAGGTGGGTGGAGCGGGAGCTTACACAGGCCCTGGGGTGAGAAGTTCCACACGACCCACTGCGGATGCTGTTGGGGGTCTTTGACGGCCTAGATGGTTCTAGGATGGATAAACCCCTCTTGGGGATGGCTGTGGCGGTGGCCAAGAGGGACATAGCATTGCACTGGTCACAGGCTAGGGCACCTACTGTACAGGGGTGGAGGAGGGGAGTGGATTGGTGTGGGATCCAGGAAGAGGCCCTATTTGAAGCCCGGGGTTGCCCGGACTTATTTCAGAGAGTGTGGGGTAAATGGTTTAATATGATGCTACCATGATATTCTGTTTCCTCTTTGTTCTATGTCATAATGTAACTGCTACACAAAGTGCCGTGTTGGATTGTAATGGACTGACCCTACCTGTAACATCCATTATCCTTGACCTGTTCCCTTTGATGCTTAATGAACTGCAACCAATGACTTTTCTTTGTTTATGCAAAACCAATAAAGTTGATTATCAAAAAAAGAAAACAGGCACGGGAGACCGCACTTTTTTTGTTTATTATTCACAGCGATATTCGTGAATACTACAAATTGTGCCATGAATAAAAAGAAATAAAAGTGTTTTTTTGCCCTGCCGGGGCCCCATCCAGGACCCCAAATTCAAGACACTTGGGGGTCAGGATTTTCTTATCCTGCCCCCTTTTCTTTTCCACAGTTTTGTTTTGGGTCTCAGTTCAAGCGGAGTCCCAGGATGACTGCCAACACTTCCTGGTTGAAGTGTTGTCAGCCAATCAGAGCTCTGCATATCTCTGCACAAACTAATCGCAGCCACAAAAATACAAATTTAGATTTCAATTAAATTTTGGACAAATACTGAACAGATTTACACCAAATACCTGATATTGTGATCTTGTCGCGATGTCAGTGGTAATAGTAACACTAACCTCGGAAGGCCGTCAGCAAGAACACTGGAACGCAGAAGGGCCCCCTTCTTCCCCTGGAAGCACCCACTCACAGAGTGATGCCAACACTACTATGCGCCCGTGCTCCCCGGGGAAAACTGAAGTGGATAAAATAACAAACACTGCTAGAATAGGCAGCCCTTCTAGTCCTGCTTCTGTTTCATCAGAGATTGATGATCTTCACAGAAGTGTGAAGTCCTCTACAAGGGGGAACTGCATAAATGGTTGAGATAAGGAACTAGAGTTTAGATTTAGCGAGATAGATACCTTGCACACCTAATCTTAAAACAAATTATCTTACACAACTCACCAGAGCAACATAGCAGTTTTTCTAGGAATTGCAGAAGAGAATCTATACCCTTAAAGGATACTACAAGCAACCTCCAGCGGTTCTCACTAAAGGTTAACAATGTAGTGTTGGTTTCTACAAGCGGCAGGAACATGTACCGAATGGACACACAGATGGTGGTAACTTCCCAGTCTTCTTGCTGGAAAGTGTACAACAAATTCAGCCAAGCTAATAAGGAAACAAAAGCGCTCCTGCGCTTAAACAAAATCAGTAAGGCATTTTAAGGAACCAAAAGCGCTCCTGCGCTTAAACAAAATCAGCAAGGCATTTTAAGGAACCAAAAGCCCTCCTGCGCTAAAACAAAATCAGCAAGGCATGAGGAAACGGAAAGTGCTCCTGCGCTTTTGAAAAAATCAGCAAGGTGAAGGAATATACAAGAAACAGAAGCGGAAGGGCGGAGAACACCAAATGCGCACTTGTGCTGTTCTCCCCTTTCCAAGACCTAAATAACTGAATGCAGCGCTTTGGTTTCCCGCTCCGGTGCAGGGAACCGTGTCTCTCCCGGTAGCGCTCTGTAAGCTCGGGTTGGGAGGGATGAAGGGGGCAATCAAGACCGACTACCATTTTGTGTGTGTAAAAGGCCGCTTTATTTGAAACAGGTACACATCACATTTACTAAAACTGGCAACCGCCTCACAAAACTAACACCTCTCTAAACATCGAGTTACCTGACCCCTTAGGTTTGTGTCTCCCTCCACCCCTACGATCCCCACATGATACAATCCCCCCACCCTGCATATACAGATATACAATTCCATAACATCCTCATGTATCAATTTTCCTCCACTACATCTTAACTCCAAAACCTGTCAATACCTACAGACCTATCTGCCTTATTGCAACTGTAACTAAGCCCCTCTAATGTAACCCCAAAACTGTTTTCCCTTTCCCCGCTCCCGCTCCCCAAATCCCCCAACATCATGATAAAGACCCGAACTCCAGCCAAACTTGGCCAACATCAACCCAAACTCCGCCTGCACCTGCTCCAAGCGACAAATACATACTGCGCAAGCCCCCCCTGTGCACCTGTCCCAAACGCCGCCACCTAACCAGGTAATGTACGCCAAATCACTCCCCCCCCCCCCGTAGCCCCCTCTTAAAGGTGGGAGGGTGGGACAAGCTACAAACTTCACACCCAGCCACCAGGTTACAATACCTAAAATGGTGGCTGGGCGGAAGTTAAGCCCCCATAAATAGCCCTTTTTGGGCTTGTTAGTAACTTTTGGGCTGCCTTTGGGCTCTCCCAGGCAGCCCATCCGGCGGCAAAATGGCCGCGCCCATGAGAACCCTTCCCCCTCCCAAACCTGCCCGGGGGGTAGACCTCGTGGCTCGGCTGCCCCCCAAATCCCCCTTGGGAGGGATGAAGGGGGCAATCAAGATCGACTACCATTTTGTGTGTGTAAA
This sequence comes from Lissotriton vulgaris, assembly GCF_964263255.1. Lineage (NCBI taxonomy): Eukaryota > Metazoa > Chordata > Amphibia > Caudata > Salamandridae > Lissotriton > Lissotriton vulgaris. Next base: position 439,552,248 of record NC_141700.1, read on the forward strand.
AGGCCGCTTTATTTGAAACAGGTGCACATCACATTTACTAAAACTGGCAACCGCCTCACAAAACGAACACCTCTCTAAACATCGAGTTACCTGACCCCTTAGGTTTGTGTCTCCCTCCACCCCTACGATCCCCACATGATACAATCCCCCCACCCTGCATATACAGATATACAATTCCATAACATCCTCATGTATCAATTTTCCTCCCCTACATCTTAACTCCAAAACCTGTCAATACCTACAGACCTATCTGCCTTATTGCAACTGTAACTAAGCCCCTCTAATGTAACTCCAAAACTGTTTTCCCTTTCCCCGCTCCCGCTCCCCCAACATCATGATAAAGACCCGAACTCCAGCCAAACTTGGCCAACATCAACCCAAACTCCGCCACCCAGGGAAAGTGGGGTAGGTGATTACACCTCTTCCCCCCTTTCCCTGCCCCCCCCCTTCCCGTCACCCCCCCTTCCCGTCACCTCCGCGTGCGTCACCAACCCATTACTCCCGTCGCACCCCCAACAACTTTGCCAACACCTCCCGAAGCTCCAACAGGTACTGATCCATTCCCATGCGAGACAAGTGCACTCCGTCTCCTCTAAACATCTCCGGCGCATCATACTTTATGTCCCTGTGCCATATGCGCGTAAAACCCAAATGACGACAGAACCGCACCATTTCCACGTTTATCTTCCGTCTCGCCTTATCCACCGCCTGCGGCTTCACCGCTCCACGCCACACTCTGCGTGGTACCAACTCGGTTCAGACCACCGTACACCCTGCCCAACACCTGCGCAGCTCCGCCAGATCCCGCCGCATCGCCCTCATCAGCACCAAGCCTGTTTCCTGTACCAGGTAGTTTTCCCCCAAATGGAGGACCAACGCGTCGGGGCACCGCCCCCCGCACATTAAACCATTCAAGGTTGTGACCAGCTCTTTCCATCTAATGCCCCCCCTCCCCGACCAGACCACCCTGAACAGATCTGGATTGAACCCCAAACCGTCCCCAAAATAGCTGTCTTGTGCTTGCAGCTTCGCCCTCTTCACAAACGAGTGACCCACAATCCAGATCAACATCTCCCGGGATGAGGGTCCCGCCACCGAACCTGGAATTAGAAACATATGTCATCAACACTGTCCCCCCATTTCCAACACGCGCGCTCTCGCTGGTTCAGCGCCGCGCACATAGCGTTGATAACAATCTGATGTCCACCTACCCAAGCGCATGATGGCCCCCCTCCCCTGCCCCCGGCGGTGCGCCTCGGATGCCGCCCCTATTCGAAAAGAATGCGTGCCAAACTGCCGCCCATCCACTCCCAATCTTGCCAATGACTTCCGCAACACTCCCAACAACTGACGCCCCGTCGCCCCCTTCCCATTCGCGTGCTGAAACACCAGACCATTCGCTGCCCCTGCGGCCCTCCATCTCCTGCCCCAAAGCACCGGGCACTCACTTTCTTCTCCCCCCCTTTCCATGGTCACCCAGGCCCCCACACTCCTCTGGTCTGTCTTGGACTTACGCAGCCACAAGCGCACCTCCGACTGCGTCACTTGTACCTCGGCCCACACCACGCCCCGTTCAGCCTTGGAGCCCAACAGCTCAGACACCCGGAAGGCCCCCGCAAACATCCACACCATCAGTGTCCCGAACAAGCATGCTTCCCTGCCATCCCTGCACACGCGCGGTAGCATCTCCACCATTCTGCCCAACAGTTCAACTGACACCGGCCGCCGCACTGCCCCCCCGCCCGCATTCCCACGCCCAACCCTCCAACATCCTAGACCCCAATTCGCCTGCGGTCGGGGCTTATCCCCACAGTAGCTTACCCATGAAACTGATCCCCGCCAGCTTACCCGCTATCGTCACTCTCGACGATCCCCTTCCGATCAATTCCAGTAAGTATTGTACCACCTCTTCCTGCCTGTCCCTGCCCGGCGGCCGCCAACGTGCCCCATTCGCCACAAACTCCCCCCAGGCTGCCACATACGCTGTTTTGGTTGACTCTGCCAAGGATCCTAGAACCAGCTGCAACATCCGGTGTTGCCTATGTCCCACATCCGCGCCGGCAGTGGAGTCGGGTCCCGTTCCGCGTCCTTGGCTAACCCACGGAATCTCCCCCACTGCGAACGAGACAGAGCGTCCGCAATGTCATTGTCAATTCCTGGGCGAAAAGCAATACCGCGCGAAAAGCAATATCATGGCGCAAACAGCCTAGCACAAACACTCTCAGCAGCTTTAGCACTTGTTCATCCCTGGCGGACTGGCGATTGACCACCTGCACCACCGCCATATTGTCCACATTGAACGTCACTCGACGATGCGCCAGCACCTCTCCCCACAGCCAGATCGCCACTATCAAAGGGAAGAGTTCCAAAAACGCAATGCTCCTCCCGCCCCCTGACCACTCCGGGGGCCATCTCTCTGCGCACCACTTCCTGTTCCAGTAGAGCCCGAAGCCTTCGCTACCCGCAGCGTCCGAGAAGATCTGCACATCCCACACCAAGTCCACGTCCCGCTGTAAGGGCACTCCGTTGAACTTGTGGAGGAAAAAACGCCACATCCGCAAATCCTCCCGCACCCCGCTGACACGCGCACGTGATGATGTGGAGGCCTCCGCCCCGCCAAAGCCCGGCCAAGTCGTCTGCAATACGTCCTACCTACCTGCACCACCCTGCATGCGAAGTTGAGGTGCCCCAACAGCACTTGTACTTCCAACACTGTCACCTTATTCCTGGCCACCATCACCTCCAGCAGCCCCAGCATCTGTTGCTTTTTGTCCACCGGTAGCCTTGCTTCCATCCTTCTTGAGTCGATCTCAACGCCCAAGAATGACAGCGCCGTGCCTGGCCCCACTGTCTTCTCCGGTGCCAGCGGCATCCCCATGTCCACCATGATCTCCTGAAATCTGTCCAGAGCCACCTGGCAGTTCGTGGAGTCCAGTGCCCCGACCAAGAAAAAGTCATCCAGGTAGTGCGTGACTCCTTGGTGACCCGTGCGTTCCATAAAAAACCACTGTAGGAACGTGCTAAAACACTCAAAAAGCGCGCAGGACATCGAGCAGCCCATCGGCAGCGCCTTGTCCACATACCAGCGGCCGTGAAACTGGATCCCCAGTAGGCCCCAGTCGTCTGGGTGAACAGGCAGTAGCCGGAAAGCCGACTTGATGTCACACTTGGCCATCACTGCGCCTCTTCCCTCCTTCACCACCAATGCCATCGCCGCCTCCACCGAGGAGTACACCACTGTGGCCTCACTCTCACTGATAAAGTCATTTACAGACTCGCCGTCCGGCCACGACAAGTGTTGTATGAGCCGGAACTGCCCCGCCTCCTTCTTGGGCACTACGCCTATAGGGGACACTATTAAGTCTGCCATTGGCCAATCATCAAAAGGCCCCGCCATGGGCCCCTCCTGCACCTCCCTGTCCAGTTTAGTCTGTACCACCTCCGGGTGCTCCGCGCTGAACGCAAATTTTCCGCCCACCGACGCACCCGAGGACCTCCATAACCCAGGCGAAATCCGTCTCGAAACCCGACCCGTAGACGTTCCGCGGCCCCCGCGTCTGGGTAATTGCGTAGGGCCGCCGTCAACTTATCCACTCTAACCGGCGTATGAGCCCTTTGGCCCAGGCCCTTTCCCCCCCCGGCCGCTTCCCGACTGCTGCCCGCTCCCGGGTCGTGCTGCTCCCACCGCCGTGTGTGCACCGCCATACTGCTGACCGGGCGGGCCCCAGCAGCGCGTCGCAGGGTGCCCATATCTCCCGCACCCTGAGCACTCGTGTCCAAAACGGCAGTGCTCTCTGGCACACGCCCCTTTATTAAAGTCCCAGCAGGGCCCCGCGGTCCCGGGCAGGCTCCTGGCTCCCGCCCCCACCCCTCCTAGGGTGGGGCGCCCTTGAAAGGGCTGATATATTATCGGGAGCCCGCTGGCGGTAAAGATAGTCTTTCCAGACCCCGCCAGACCCATCGTGTGTTGCCACAGATCGCAATCCAGCTCGCCCCACTTCGCCTCCGTGTCCCACGCCATTCTTGCCCTGAACTCCTCATCGTACTGCGCCCACGCAAACCCCCCCCCCCCAGTAATCTGCGCCTTCCGAATGACGTCCATGTACTTAAACAGGGACACCGACCTCTCAGGGACCTTCTCGCAATACACACTTGCGAAAATCAAAAACGCCGCCGTCCAGTTCTCAATTGTGAGCGGCACTCTCGGGCGCTTCTGTAGCTCGTATTCTTCCTCTTTTGACCCTTCCTTCGACCGAACCTCCCTGTGCAACAACTTCAACAGTTCCACATACTCTCCCTTCCATATCTTTTCTTTATTGGTCGCCATCAAATGCGCCCCTAGCGGCTTCGTGACCCCCATATAAGGAAGTTGTTTAAACTTCAATTCTTTGCTGTCAGGTTTTTTCGCGCCTTCTTCCTCCGCTGCTGCGCTGCCCGCTGCTGCGCTGTCTGTATCACCCCCTGCTTCCGGTTTTGCCACCTTCCCTTCCGCCGCCAACCCCGCTGTGCCCCCGCCCTTTCCCCCAAGCGCAGCCACATCCGTCCCCACACCCCGGTCCACCACATACCTCCCCTTGCATAACCGATCTCCCGCTCCCACCTCTCCTCCTCCCCCCACCCCCACCGACACCATCCACGGTGTCTCCCTGCTTTTACCTGCAAGCAACGCATACCCTCGCCGCTCCTCGACTCTCCTGTCCGACGCTGATCTGCCTCCCGACTGTGTCCGGGCCGCCGCAGCACCCAGGCCCCGTGACACCTGCAACAAAGAACCAACAACATTACCGGACCCCCGACCGCCCGGCCCGTCTCTCACTTCTCCTTCCTCCACACTGTCTTCTCCTTCCAACAACTCCACACCACCCCACCTATACTTCCGGCGCGCCGCTGGCGGCGCCGACTGAAATCTGCCAGAGGCCCCACTTCCGCCTCTGCCCTCACTCAATCTAAAATAGTCCTCCTTGTCGTTGCTCCATGTTTGCTGCTGTTCCCCAAGCCGCTTGGGCCCTGTGAGTGCTGGGACCGGCGAGCCCGCCTGGGGCCTTCTTGAGCCAGCCGCGCCGTGATCCCACGTGGTCTCCAGGCTCGCCGCCGGAAGCTCCGCCCTCCCTTCTCCTTGGTGTCGCTGAGCCACCCCAAGCCGTACCAAGTCTGCTCCCCCTCGCCGGCTATCTCCCTGCAATAAAAAGGGTATTGCTGGTGTGCTGGTTCCCTGCCACTGCGCCGCCTCGCCCGCCCAGCGCCAATCCCCCAGCCCTTCCCCGCCCCCCCTCCTCCTCGTCTTCGCTCCAACAGAGCCCCCCTACCCCTGCCCCTCCGTTGACCGCGTGTTTCCCCCGTCCCCGACACACCCCACCTTCGCCCTCTCCCCGCCGCCACCCCGCCCCGAAACCACCTCTGCCCGCCCCGACGGCCCCGCTTCCTCCCCCTCCTGCCTTGTCTCCTCCGCCTGCTTCGCCTCCCCCGGCGCCGCCATGCGAGCCTCCCTAATCCCTTCCTCCCATGACGAAAACACATCTAACCCTTCCCACTCCTGCTCGCTGTCCTCTGAATCAAATAGAAGTGGGGACCCCCCCCTATGCTCCTGCTCAGCCTTGCCCCGCCCCCTGCCTGCTTCCCCCGCCCCTCCCCCCACCTCCCCTTGCCCCCCCTTCTTCCCAGTGCTCCTGCCCCTCTCTCCTGCCCCCTGCCGGGCCGGCGAGGGGCTCTCATAATGCCTCCTCATGGCCTGGCCCTCTTCCGCGCGTCCTCCTTGTCCTTTTCCTCCTCCTCTCCCGCCCCGACCACGCTCCTTTTTCCTTGCCAACCACCCCTCCCCTCCCTCCCTCCCGCTCGCTCTGCCTCCTGCTCTCCCCCGAGGCCCCCCCACCCCTCCTGCCACTTTCGACAAAACCCGTGCGGCCGCGCGACTCCACGCGCGCCCGCTCGGCCTCCAACTCCTGCCGGCCTCCCGCCGCCCCGCCTCCCCGCCCGCCCCCAACCGCTCCTAAGAAACGCGGCGAGGCGCCCCTGGCAACGCGCCTCGCCCGCAAACCTCCGTCATCCGGGGCCGCGCTCCTGACATTGGCGCGGCCCTGGAGACTCACCTGCAGCCTCTGAGTCTTCCTCGGTGGCGAGCAGGCCAAGCCGGCCGCCGCCACCCCAAAAGACGCCTGCCTCACCGGCCGCGCCTCCCGCGGCCCCACCAAGAGGTCCATCCGCCCTGCTTCACTCAGCAGGCGGATGGCCTCCAGAACACGCACATCTTCCGCGCCTGTCATCCTGACAATTTCTCAAACCGACAAGCGCCAAACCAACTATAATTTACAAGCTACAAACTTCACACCCAGCCACCAGGTTACAATACCTAAAATGGTGGCTGGGCGGAAGTTAAGCCCCCATAAATAGCCCTTTTTGGGCTTGTTAGTAACTTTTGGGCTGCCTTTGGGCTCTCCCAGGCAGCCCATCAGGCGGCAAAATGGCCGTGCCCATGAGACCCCTTCCCCCTCCCAAACCTGCCCGGGGGGGGGGCAGACCTCGTGGCTCGGCTGCCCCCCAAATCCCCCTTTTCATGCAGCTCGTGGGCGTTTTGAAGATGCCACCTGAGAGTCGGCTGTGGGGACAATTCCTTCCGCTTGCCTCTCTGTCCGAACAGCAAATCCCTCGGCAGTGGAAGGCTTCAGGAACCGTCCTCCAGAAACGAGGCGTCTCCCGCAGGCGCTCGCTCGAAGAAGCATGGGAGCAGTTGTCAAGCCCCGAGCCTGTAGACAGGCGGGGCATTGTAGCTCCGTCCGAATCTGCACTGCTGATTACCGCTGCTGGCACGAGGAACACAAGGCTACTGGGTGTTGTAGTGCCTTGTGTTCCGTTCGCCACCGGTGCTCTCTGCCAGGTATTACACTCGTACCAATTCCTTCTATGGCTGAAAAAGGAAGGGAAAGGGGTGCCTACCACTTTACTTCGAAGGGCATGGACCGTGATCGCGACAGATCTGCTGCAAAAAATCTACCTTTCTGCTAAATTTGTTGTAATTCCGTCCAGCAGTTCGAGCTGTAGTCATGGTCAAATCCCCTATGTAAATTAACATGCACTTTTTTTACCCCCCTTTTTCTCAGCCCCTGCTTGCCAAATCACCCCAAAACTTTAAATGCGCAACAAGAATCACTGGCGCACTTTTTGGGTGGGAGGTTTTGTGAAGATTCGTCTAACAATGCCAAAGATATAGGCAAGTGAAAATACGCTTTTCCTGTTGAAACATGGTCGGAACTATAACTACCTACTGGCAACCGCCAGTAGAGGAAAATATATACATATTTAAAAGTCTATTTTTGTGATGAAAATGGGCCTTTTATCAGTACTCATGAGCTGATGTTTGTAGAAACTTGGTTGAATTTTCAAAATATATTTAAAGCGACATGAAGTTGGTGAGGCTCATTACTATTATTACCTGGGTGCTGGGTAACTGCAGCTATGGCTCTTATATACTACCCCTGTGTGTGTGTGTGTAACTATAACTTGTGCCCTAAGGTAACTATAACTTGCGCCCTAAGGTAACTATAACTTGCGCCCTTGCCATGCACTGCTAATTACCCCACATATTACATCACTGATATAATTAATAATATCACTGCAACTTTTGAAGTAAAATTATTGATGAGAAAAGGGTTATTCGCAGGGCTGGGAGATATAGTTACCTTACGGCACAAGTTATAGTTTCTTGAGATAAGTATAAATATAACTGATGAATTTCTGTGGTTTTGTGCATGTAAAATCTGGACATGTGCCCCCCCTCCCGAGCCTATTTGTCCCCAGGGCCAGGTATATTATTTCTGGGAGGGGGGCTTGTGCCACCCCTCCCAGAGCCATTTGTGATCCCTGGGACCCCATCAATTTAATAAGGGGAGGTGTGCACGTACCCCCCCCCCCATCTACTCAAGCCTATTTTGGCCCCGGGTTTGCTTCCAGCAGATTGGAGCATTTTTAAAGCTCCCGTCCACTAGGAGCAGACTTTGCGTTTGCTCCAGTTTGGCAGGAGTTTTGAAAATGCTCCCATTATACAGGAGTAAACACAAGTTTCCCTGACTATGTGGGCAGGGAAACTGCTGTGTCCTGTGTGAGGGCTCCCGGGGACACAGCAAGTGAGCCAGCCCTTTGTGATGGGATCACTAGGGCCATCAAAGGCTCAGAGAGTGTGTCCGTGTGGCCCCCTCTCTTTTTCAAAAGATAATGGGCCTGGGGTCCCTAGGGCCTTTTAAAGGTTTAGGGTGGGGGCCGCATCCCCCTCCCAAAATTTAATAAATTGAGCTCATGCGGATGGAGTTACTGTGGCCGAATGTGGTTCAGGGAGGGAAGTTGCGCGACCACCTCCCACTATTAATGAATCGGAACCTGGGGGATGGGATCCTTGAGACTGAATATTTCTTGGAGAAGGGTTATCATTGAAATGTTCACCTCACTAACACCACTTTAACCTTTTGGGTTTTCAGTGAATTTCTAGGTGTTTTTCTAACTTTAAAGTAATATTTTATTACCATATGTAAAGCTAACCTCCCACCGTGCAGGGCCTTTGGTGGTGCATAGCATGCGGTTTGCCACACGACCTGACCAACCATCCGCCGGCATCCAACTCCCCACCAGTAAGCCGCAGGGTGTGGCAGGAGCCGGAACTTCTTTTTCTTTTATATCGAGGAGGGGGATGCATGGTCCCCCTCTTTGAGCCTTTAGGGCTTCCAGCAACCCCATGCACAAGGGACATTTTTTTAATTAAGGGGAGGGTACATGCTCCGCCTCTCCCTGAGCCTCTACATGCTTTGGGGACTCCATACCCTAGGACCTAAATATATATTTAAAAGGGGAGGGGGAACATAGTCTTTCTCTCTGAGCCAACATTTGGCCCAAGGGCACAATCTGCCAGGGACTTTTATTTTTATTTTAAGAGGAGGGAGCACATGCCCCCCCCCCCCCCTCCCCATTCCCCCAACCAAGCCAATATTGGCTCCAGGAACCCCATCTCCAAAGGCCTTTCATTTTTTAAATGGGAAGAGTACACTCAGCCGCTCTACGTGGGCCGAAATTCTTAATGTTGGGGGAAGTGGGCATGCAGCCAACTGCCAAGCCTCTATAGCAGGGGCCTCCAACCTTTTCTGGAGTGAGAGCTACTTCCGATCAGTGAACATCATTGTCAGCTACTGAAGGCCAAGCCTCTTGCGCACTGTTATCAGACACCCCTACGCCCAGTTTCTTTGATGAAGCCTAATGTCTATAGAACCAAAGAGTATGGTTAAAACAAAAAAAATAATTTAGGGCACTGTATCAGGGCTGCTGTGTGTCAGTGAGAATGTGGTCTTTGGGGATGTGTGTACATGTGTGCCAATGACTGGGATATAGGTGTATGGGTGAATGAGTCTGTCATATGTACTTGTGACAAAGGACATAACTTTTGCCAAATGTAGCACTGTTACATATATACACACAAACATATGACCATTCTTTTATGGGAGAAATTTAAAGTGTAGAAAGCTGCTCGGAGAAAGATTGTCAGAATTTGCCCTTTATATTTCTCCCACTTAAAAAAAATGACTATCTTTTTCAGTTCTAAATACAACACTGTGTCTACCAGCCACTGGGAACAAGATGCTTGCTGTGCGTAAATGCCCTGTAGAGATGGTGCCATATTTAGAACGGATAAATAAAGCCATTTGTTTAAATAGGAGGAATTTAAAGTGAAGAAACATGCTTCACAAAATATTAAGTTGTAATTGGCTTAATTGAAAGCAGAGAAAAACATTGACTCAGTGGGATAAAATGAAGAGTTAACTTAATTGTTAAGTTAGCACTTCCTTTTAATCAGAAGCCTAATTTTTAGTTGAAAATGACTTTTATTGAAGATTTAAATACATCAGTGCTTTAGTTCTTCACCTCTGAACCCTGGGTCATAAATCTGACTCCAGCACTGCTCATTATCAGGTCTTGCTATCTGCAGCCTGAATAATAAAGTAAAATTAACACAGACTTTCCTTACTTTAAAAAGAATAATGTAACCCTGTGCTGATTGAAAAATGAACTCAATGCTTGTGATCAACTGGTTGGAGACAACAGGCTGTATGCTGTGAATATTTCGCTTTCAGTTTAGACTTCTCTAGAGCATGCTGCATTAAAAAAAATTCTTGGGCCTTCTCAAAATTGCATTCAAAAAAAGGCCTAATAGTAAACATAATGCTAATGGAAGCCTGGTTAACTTACATTAGGAACGTATACACACCAAATAAGGAATCAAGTTATTTTGTGATGACCTCCTAAATATCAGAACGTATTCAACCCCCCCTCTTACAACCAGATAATATTGTTTATCAAAAAAATAAGAGCTTCGGCAGCAATGGGCACTGACATAGTCCCAACGTTGGTGTTAAATCCTAATCCTGAAATGTGGGCCATATGCCTGGTTCCCTTATTCCAATTCTGCTATGCTTTTGGTAAATTGCTAAATTTTTGGAGGAGGCATTATTGTCCCTTTTCTAAACAAGTCGGGAAATTGTTGGCAAATTTCGCACTTGGATGATGTGGGGAAGGACTTTGGAATGAGCATATTAGAACATTTGGAGAACTGAGCACAGGAAGTGAACATTCTTCCTCTCAAACAATCTGGCTTCAGAGCAGATTGGTTGGTCATTAATAATATAGCAGTTATACAATTATTTTTAGACAGATATGTAGTAATAAATTCGTCTTTTTTTATATACAGCTTTTATTGACTTTTCAACCGCATTTAACACTGTTAATAGACCGATGGTGGAAGCTGTCCGTGCTAGATTCCAAATGATGTCTACTTGTGTCTTTCTACTCATTTGGGGGAATCCAGGGTTTGTCTCATTCAATATCACCAACAAATAGCCTAAAACAGAGATGAATATTAGCACATATATTATTTCCCCTTTATCTTTCAGAATTTCCTAGCTATCTTCATCAAGAAAAAAAATTATCCCCCAAAGGTTGGCTCTAGACCGTTCCATACTTTTTTATATGGGGATGACGTAATTCTTCAAGACCAGTCACCACTATATCTTTAAATCAAGTTTGAGGCGGTTTCACATCTTTGTGCAGAAGCATTTTTTAAAGAGCAACCCATCAAAAACACACATTTTTATTTTTAGGAGGAAGAGAAGAGCCCAGTCGTACAACTGGTTCTTGGGTGAAGAAAAGCTAGAAAGAGTTAGAAATTATACTTATTTAGGAAGAACCTTATCAGAAAATGTAAAAGATTTGTTGCACTTTACAAATCTATACAATAGGCACTTGAACACGTATTCTTGTTCTTTGTCTATTTCCACTTTATTAAAGTGGTATTGGGTAGTGACATTTATTTTTATTGTTTTATATATTTTTTTAAGTTTATGGAGTATTACAATAGTACCTACAAAGTACTGCGGTAATTACAGGGGAAAAAAACTATATATGTGAACAAATAAAAAATGCACTATATTTGAGAAACATAGTGTAGTATAGATAGTGTATGTTTGATTTTTTAACAAATTAAATAAATAAATACAAAATCTAAGTAGCACAGTACTTTGTAGGTAGTACCACAGTGTTGCTATTTTTTTTGTCAATATGTAAAAACTAATGAAAACATTGGAATACACTGTATTTGTTAAACCTAGTGTAGCACTGTATTTTTCAATTTTTGACATTCATTTTTTAAAACTTATTTTAAGTACCTCTGTACGTTCTATGTGGTACTGTAGTACTCTGTAACTTTTTTGTAAACATTTTTAGAAACTTATAAATAATGTTCCCTACCTATTACCACTTTAAAAAAGTGGTAATAGGTAAGGAGAAAGTATAAAACCTACCACTCACCTTTATCTAAGGCCTTAACCCAGAACACAGTCAAAGTGTGTGAAAAACAATGTGGCTGCCATTTATTTTTGTAAAGTTTGCCTTTACCCAATCATATACTACCTTGTCATCGGCAGGTACTGGGAAACACTGCAGTATTTCTTGAAATGTCATGGTATTTTACAGCCTGAGATATCTCTAAGTCTAAATACCTTATAACTTTAACAATACTTACTCTACTTACCTGTAGTACCAAAAAGGATCATCTGCACACCATAATCTATAATTCTGCCAAATTTCAATGAAATCCGACTGGGTGTTTGGCTGCTAAATCCAATTCCAAAGTCTATGGAAAAATGCATTGGTGAAAAAACGCGTTTTGGGACCGCCCGTTTTTTTCTTTGCACCCCTTTGACCAATCACTGTGAAACTTTGTATCACCTGCCAAAGTAGAAAAATCAATAGGTCTGCAATGTTTCATGGAGATTTGTCAAACAGGGTAAACTTATTCATGGTCAAAAATCCCAGGAATTCCTATCTCTCGGAATCCTAAATATAACTTCACAGTGCAAAAGGTCAGTGCATATGCACGATTTGAACTCCTCCAACATAATATAATATATCAAACATATCTTACCCCATGCACGTTACGTATAATATACCAATCTCGCATGGATGGATGTCCTAGATGTGGGGCCCGGGGGCAGATGTACTCCTCATGATTTGGCTATGCTGATTATTACACCCTTACTGGTAGGAGGTTTTGACTCTGCTAGGAGAAGCTATCGGTTAAGATATACTAAAAGAGATTAAACAGATAATATTGGGATTATTGCCCACGCCCAAAAATAAAAAACTAAGCAGACGTTTTGTTAACCTAGGTTGGATTTGGCTAAAAGACGTACAGTGATAGCATGGATGCAACCTCAGCCACTTTCATGTACTCTTTACATTCACCTTCGATCAGGGGTTCATTCATTGATATATCCCACTTTTGTCTGAGTGCTAGAGGCCCAGTGGGCAAGTTCTCACGTAGTGTCCGATAGAGGTATGAGACAAATGTTTCCCATGCGCCATGGACAGTATAGTTTGTTAGTGGTGGGGGGGTTCCTCTGGAAAGCCCTGCCAAAGTTCCTGTGCTACGCTAGATATTTTACCATACTGGAGAAACTGACCCGGCCACAGTTCAAAGGTGTCCTGTGCCTCCTCCCGGGACATAAATTGTCCATTTACATAGAGATCTCCCAATAACTGGCAGCCGCCCTCTTTCCACAGATGAACTGACATAGAGTCTGCAATGGTTGCAAAGGGTTGAATCGATTATAAGGGCATGTCAGGGGCATACAGGCGTGTTGTATAATTTTTCTCACGACTTTTTCCCATACTTTTGCTACATGCGGTCTTATATATGGATACTTTTTGGGAACTCCACCCCCCTGCAGCAACATCTCAGCCAACGAGCCACATCCAAATGTAATGGCTGGTAGAGACTTCTCCCAGCTTTCCTCGCTATCTAACCAGTGGACTGTGTGCTGCAGTTGAGAAGCCATATATCAGAATTCAAGTCGGGGTACCTTTAAGCCTCACCTCTACAATGTTCTCTCGAGGGTCGCTAATCATACTCATCCACGTTTTTTCCCTGCACAAAAGGTCCCTGATTAGACCCTCTAGTGTAATGAAATATGAACGAGGAATTATATAGATGGAGTGTTGCAGTGCATATAGACACCGGAGTAAAATAATCATTTTAATGATGGCTATGCGTCCCATGAGGAATAGTGGCAGCTCAGTCCAGAAACGAAGCGATGCTATTAGACCCTGTCTTATGAGGCTGATGTTAGATTCGTGATATGCTTTGGCTGTGTTTGTCAGATATATACTTAGGTATCACTCTCCTTCTGCCCAAGGTAATTCAATGGGCGGTCTCAGTTCTGCTTGGACCGTAGTCATTCTACCCTTTGGGACCACCCTGGACTTTGTACGATTAATATGGAGCCCTGATATCTTCCCGAAGCTTTGCATTTCTGTGAACAGCACTTGTACGGACCGTTCCGACTGTGTCAGGTACACTAGAGTTTTGTCCGCATACAGCGAGACCTTATGGTTAGTGTCTCACAACCGTATTACCCATGCCTCCATCTTATCTCGCAGTCGATTGGCCATTGGTTCCATCACTATTGCAAAAAGCAAGGGTGAGAACGGGCATCCTTGACGGGTGCCCCATCTTAACGTTATTTGTCTTGATACCCTTCTTCCTATCCGTACTCTAGCCATAGGGGCTTCATAGAGCAATTGAATCCATTGAAGGTAAGTGTTGCCCACCTCATTTCGTCTAAGGACTTGCCACATATACGGCCACTCCTCTGTATCGAACGCTTGCTCGATATCCAACAGCACGGCGGCACTGTCAACCTCTATCAGTCTAGGGGCCTGCTATACATGTGCCAGTTGTCTCAGATTACAGGTCATGTTCCTGCCAGGGATAAGTTGATAAGTGGATTGGTTGTGACACCTTCGGGAGGAGTCGCTCCGCCATGATGCTGCTTAATATTTTCAAATCTATATTTCACAGCGATAATGGTCGGTATGAGGTCGGCTGGCAGGGATCCTTATCTTTTTTTAGAATCATGGGAATGCATCCCTCACCCATTGTAGTTGGTAGGGTACCTTTACCTAAAGCCTCGTTATAAACTTCTAGGAGTCTGTCTACTAGAAGGGGGGCAAAACATCTATAGAAATCCTCGGGGAGCCCGTCAGAGCCTGGACTCTTGGCCGGCTTGAGACGCCTATAGCGCCATTTATTTAGTCTCTGGTAATCAGAGAACTTAGAGTCTCTTGTTCCTCAGGCGTTCGGCTCGGGAGTTCTATCGTGTCCAAGTACGATATCATTGCCTTGGGATCTAATCTAGTGGGGCTAGTGTATACCTTTTGCAGGTGATTTGCAGGGATTCAGCTATTGCTTTCTGCAAGTATACTAATACCCCATTCTCAGCACTGATTTGCAGTATCTGGGCCACTGGTTTTTCCGGTCTTATCAGTCGCGCCAATAGCGCTCCGGTTATGTCGCTTTTCCTGTAGATTTTCTGTCTATATGTCGTGTGAACATGCTTTTCAAGTTTGCAGAGATCCGTCATAAGAGCCTCCCTAGCCTTGCTCCATTCTGTCAACTTTTGTGGGGTTCTGGCAATGTCAGTCTCCAGTCTTCCCAGGATGGCCCTCATGCATTGCTTCATCTTGTTCCAATTGGGATCTGACTCCATATGTGGTTTAAATGCAGATTCCTCGTATAACTACCTTCATGGCCTCATACTCAGTCGCACAGAACAAGGCTGACCCCCAGTTCTCTCAAAAATACCTAGTCAGTTCCTCGAGCACTGAGGCAACAAATGGAGGGTTTGTGAGGGCCTCACTATTGAGCTGTCACAGAGGTATCGCATATCTCCTTTTGTGTCCGTGAGACGTAACTGATGCAGAATTTGAGAGACCGGAGACATAACGAAATACAAGCTTGAGGCGGTGAAAGCAATCCAAATACAGTGATCACCAGGTACAACGAGGTTGGACCAAAAGTACCTAACTATACAAAGACCAGACAATGGCGACACACTAATAAATTGGACATGTAAGGAACATAAAGAATCCTCAACTCTGAGAAAAAGTTTCCCGCCGTGCACCTGATTGTAACTGGAGATTGTGATTTCAGAACAATCTGTTACGGATATCCCAGCACCCCCGCTAGAAATTAAACCGTCAAAGGGAGGTCCCGAAGAAGGCGACCTTTGAATCAATTTACCCACCAAAACATGTGTCGACACTATGGACATCCAGCTGGCAACACAATCATGAAAGAACAATGAAGGATTTTCACTCATGATTCAAAGGTGTATGCCACTATAGCTAGGTGAAGGTTGAGCGTATGTATGAGTATGCTAGATTACGATGTGATGTAAGGTAGTTTTGGTGCATAGATGGATCATTACATGGAGTTATCTATTGCAAACTAAATACAGAATGCATATCAATTGAAAATGTTTAAATGTTACAATGTTGAGATGATGAACTGCAAACAATGACACTGTATATGAAAGAACAAAAAAACTTATAAAAAGTCATGTGTTTTTCATATTTATATATAAAAATGTTTTTTACTTTTGATTAATTGAATTGAATAAAAAAGAATGGATTTGAATAAAAAAAGTTTTGAACATTGTTACAAAGTGATAGAGGGGAGCCCAGCGAGCTTTAGTAAGCCAACAGTGAATTAGATATAAGTCGGGTGGGAGTGCTCTTGTAGCTTATGTATATGTTGTTTTTTCCCCCTTATCCCAGACCTTAAAAGTATATCCCAGGGGGTACCTTCTAGATATCGCACGTATCTCAGATCTCACTCCTCTGCCCCCCAACTCCAACAGGACCGGGAAATGATTCGACAAATATCTTAGTAAGTTCTGTAGTAGGGGATCTCTGTGTATAGTCATAATCTAGTGAATAGTCCCGCCCATGTGCGTGGACCCCGGAGCAATCAAAAATAATCTCTAAAGTGTCGAAAAAATGCAGAACTGCACAGACACTTAAGAGAGAATTTAAAGACATATAATGCAGCCTATAACAGGCTACACTGTCCAGTACTTCAGCTAGAAATTCCCCCAAAAAGCCACAAAACAGCAAAGCCTGTCCAGATTACCCTTGCCTTCAGCAAAAACCCCTCTGGATGATAGAGAGGAAGACATGGACAGACAAGCCCCATAGGCTGCCATTATGTGGCTCAGAATAGGATACTGTGCCTTTAAGAGAACTTTCCAGAACTTCACAGTATCCCAGAATGCCCTGCAGGTCTCTCATACTTTCAGTTCTTTTTTCCGGCTCCTGCTAGCAGGACCCTGGAGCATTGAGCTCTCCCTTTTCAAGGGTTTTGTTGGTGTTTTTTGCACTAAATTCGATTTTGTGTACTTTTTCAGTACTTTAAAGCTTTCTTCTTGGTTCCTTGCACCCCTTGGCAGTCCATGATGCCTGCATTATTCGACAAATGCCCGGAGTGCTCCAGGAAGAAGGCCAAGACAGACCCCCATGAGGTCTGTATTCTCTGCCTTCCCTCTTCCCACATTCCTGAGGAGTGTGAGATCTGCCAGGGCTTCTCTGGCAGGACCCTGAAGGACAGAATGAAAATCAGACTTCAGGGACTTGAAGAAAGAAGACAGAAGACGCAAGGTGGGTCTGGAGGGGCTTCATCTGCCCATGCTGAGGCCTCTGGGGGGCTCCCCGGGGGCAGGAAGCCCAGCACACGTCCCCGTTCTCCGTCTGGGTCGGTGGCCCCCACCAAGACGTCGAGGGGGAAGTCCAAGGCCGGCTCCCCATCTCCCCAGGGCTCTGGGTCGAGAAAACGTCGCCCGTCGACGTCAAGGGACCTGCATAGGCCGCCGTCGGACACAGAGACGCTGTCTTCGTCGCTGTCATCGGCGTCGACGTCGAGCTCTCGGCGTCGACAGCATCGGCGTCGACGCTCGCCTCCTAGGCGACACCGTCGTTCGCCGTCAAGGCGCAAGACTTCATCGTCGTCGAGGTAATCCTCGTCGTCAAGCCCGCCGTCGACACGTAAGCACTCGCCGGCGAAACGGAGGCGTTCGCCGTCGAGGCGTAGGAGGTCAAGATCGACGTCGAGACGCTGCAAGGCGTCGTCGAGGCGGTCGACGTCGAGGCCCAAGAGATCGCCGTCAAGGCGCAAGAGATCGCCGTCAAGACACCGAGGGTCATCGTCGAGATGGTCCGGGTCGACGTCGAGACACAGCAGTCGTTCGACGCCGAAGAGGAAGAGACGGTCGACGCCGAGGGGTCGCTCGACGTCGAGAGGTCGGCGGTCGACGCCTGAACACCAGCCAAAGGCGTCGAAGGATAATATTACACGGCCTAGGGCTATGGGGGGATCCCCTCAGCCCAGGAAGGATGGTGGGTCACCGGGAACGGTGTACTCGGAGGTATACACTCCAAAGAAGTCAGTTCCACCTCCTCCTCCGCTACCTAGAGGCCCGCGTCCGAGGAATCCTACTCCTCCTCCTTTGCCTCCTCCGCCCGTCAAGCCTCCTCCGGTTCGGCCGAGGTCGGCCTCGTTGCCCGATCTCCCGACCCCTCCCAAGAAGACTCCTAAATCCAAGGAACCACGTAAGCCCGAGTCGGCCACCCCGGAGAAGCCAGTGGACCGGCCGAGGCCCAGGAGATCGAAGTCTCGCTCCAGACGGAGGGACCGTTCGAGGAGCAGGCACAGGTCCTCCACCCGTTCCAGACGGCGCCATAGGAGACACAGGTCCAGGACCGATACCTCTTCTAGGACCCGCTCCTATTCACCTACGTTGTCCGATTCCCCGGAGACTAGGGTGTCTCCTATCGACGACATTGGTACATTCCAGGAGGTCCTCCTGAGGGGGGCCGCAAAGTTGGGTATCACGGTGACGGCTCCTACACCTACGACGCCCGTGATATTCGAGACCTTGCACAAGAAGCACCTGTCTCACCCTCTGCTGCCCTTGGTTCCGGGACTGGTGGAACCGGCGCAGGAACTGTTCCTTACCGGCGGTGGTGAAGGCCGCCCCGTCTAGACTGTTGAAAAAATACAGGGCACCGGACTCAGATCCTGCCTTCCTGAGGATGGACCCAGTCCCCGACTCAGTGATAGTTACGGCGGCCAGAAAGCAACATTCCACCTCCCCATCCTCCACCGTGCCTCCGGACAAGGAGAGCCGCTGGATTGATTCGGCTGGAAGGAAGGCGTGTGGGAATTCTTCCACCACGATGAAGGCTTCCAGCGACTCGGCATTGCTAGGACGATATGACCGTGCGCTTTGGGATTCCATGGAGCAGTTCGCGGACCTTGTGCCGCGGGACAGGCGGGAAGACTTCATGGAGGTCGTCAAGGAGGGTATGCTGGTCTCGAACCAGGCCATCAGTGCCGCGGCGGATATCTCCTTGTTAGCTGCACATGGCTATTGCCATGGGATCACCCAGCGCCGCCATGCATGGCTCAGACTTACGTCTCTCAAGCCTGAAGCGCAGCAGCGAGTGGCCAACCTGCCGTTTTCCGGGGACACGCTCTTCGGAAAGCACGCAGATGACGAGATGGCCAGGATGAAGGCCGAGGCAGAAACCCTGACGGCGGTGGGCTTGGAGAAGCCCAAGGACAAGAAACCCTACCGCCAGTTCCAACGGCGGTTCGGCTCGCAAGGGAAAGGAAGAGGACAATCTTCGGGGCAACAGCAGCAGCAACAACAGCAGCAGTTCCGGAGACCTTTCCAAAAACGTCAGAGGGGTAGAGGTGGGCAGCAGCCCTCTACCGCGAACAAGGGCCCGGCCGGGTCTCGACCCTGAGCGGTTACTTCCCCGTCATCCGTTACCCGCTCCGGTGGGGGGAAGCGTTCAATTTTTTCTGGCAGAGTGGAGAAAAATTACTCAGGACAAGTGGGTGCTGAATATTGTTTGCAATGGATACAGTCTTCGGTTCATCAGCCCTCCTCCAGCGATCCCTCCGGTCGGCTCGCAGTACCAACTGCGCGAGCTCCAGGCGGAGGCCGATATCCTGTTAAGGAAAAGGGCGATAGAAGACGTACCTCTGTCTCAAAGAGGAAGAGGTCTGTACTCCCGGTTCTTTCTGGTTCGCAAGAAGGACAAGAACGAGTTCAGGCCCATTCTGGACTTGCGACAGGCAAACAAGTGGATTCGCAGAGAAAAGTTTCGTATGCTGTCGTTGCATCAGATCTATCCTCAGTTGCAACAGGGGGATTGGCTTTGCGCCATAGACCTACAGGATGCGTACTTCCACGTGCCCATAGCACACAAGCACAGGAAGTTTCTGCGTTTTCAAGTCGGCACCAATCATTACCAATACACGGTGCTACCTTTCGGACTGAAATCTGCACCCAGAACATTCTCGAAGTGCATGGCAGTGGTGGCGGCACACCTAAGGAAAGACAGGGTGTTTGTCTACCCGTACCTGGACGATTGGTTGATCAAGGCCTCCTCCTTCTCAGAAGCTCAAGCAGACTTCCGGAAGACGTGCGTTCTCTTGAACAAGCTGGGGTTGCACATCAACATGTCCAAGTCTGTCCCGATCCCGGTCCAATGTATTCAATACTTGGGGGCCACCATCAATACGCTGTCAGCAAGCGTGTCTCCTTCGGAGGAGCGACGGAGATCGATCCTTCGGAAGTCTCAGGCTCTTATGACCGCTCCATCTACAACAGTGAGGACGGTGTCTTCTCTACTGGGGTCGATGGCCTCTTGTATCTTCCTCACTCCTCATGCACGACTACACATGAGACCTCTGCAGGAGTGCCTGGAGGACCAGTGGGATCAGAGGAGAGGATCTGGGGACGACAAGATACGACTGTCTCTGCATGCTCTTCAGTCTCTGAAGTGGTGGTGTTCAGCGGAGAATCTCCTCAGAGGAGTTCCCTTCCACAAGGACATTCCTACTCAGACGATCATGACGGATGCTTCTCTCCAGGGCTGGGGAGCGCATTCGGGGGACTTACAGATCCAAGGCACGTGGTCTCAGACGGAGTCCACGTATCACATCAATTTCCTGGAACTCAGGGCTGTTCACTTGGCGCTGAAGGCCTTTCATCCGTCCTTCCGGACCAACTCTCTGCTTGTACAGACGGACAATACGACCACGATGTATTACCTCAACAAGCAGGGGGGGTCGAGATCGCGCACCCTGTCTCGGGAGGCGCAGACGATCTGGCACTGGCTTCTGGCAAGAGGATTGACGATAACGGCTACCAATCTGCCAGGTGTGCAGAATGTTCAGGCGGACGCACTGAGCAGGCTGATCCAGGAAAACCACGAATGGGTCATAAACGACGACGTGCTAGGAGAAGTCTTCACAAGGTGGGGGACTCCAGACGTAGATCTGTTCGCCACCGCTGAAAACAGCAAATGCCGAGACTTCGCCTCCAGGTACTACCAGCAAGGGACGCTGGGGAATGCACTCTGGATCAACTGGTCGAACAGCTTTGTTTACGCTTTTCCGCCCATCCCTATGATTCCGGCGGTGCTCATCAAGCTGTCCCGGTCCAGGGCACGGATGATCCTGATTGCCCCGGAATGGCCCAGACAGTGGTGGTTCACGGACCTTCTACACCGGTCGTTCCTTCCACACATTCGGTTGCCATGCAGGCCGGACCTTCTCACGAAGTTCGGGGGCAGATGGTGCACCCCAACCTCTCATCCCTGAGTTTGGCGGCATGGCTCCTGAAGTAGTGCAATATGGACATTTGAATCTACCAGACGATTGCATGAACATATTGAAGGAGTCTAAGAGGCCTTCCACTCGGACGTCATACGCTTACAAGTGGAAGAGATTTTGTATCTGGTGTGTGTCCAGGAACTTCGATCCTACGACGTGCAAGGAAGATGTCATCCTTCCTTACCTTCTACATTTGGCGCGATCTGGCCTTAATGTTCACTCTATTAGGGTTCATCTCGCTGCATTGACTGCCTACAGGAAAAGCCCTTCACAGACTCCCTTCTTTCAGATCCCTGTGATCAAAGACTTTTTGGAAGGCTTGAAGAAAGTGTTCCCTCCTGTCAGGCTTCCTTCGCCTTCATGGGAATTGAATGTGGTGCTGTCCAGTTTGATGAAGGAGCCTTTTGAACCCATTCATAAGGCTTCGTTGCAGCACCTGTCCTGGAAGGCGGCGTTCCTCGTGGCCATTACATCGGCCCGCAGGGTGAGTGAAATTCAGGCGCTGTGTTGTAATGAACCTTATACTGTATTTCATGCTGCTAAGGTTGTTATGCGTACGCACCCTAAATTTCTTCCCAAGGTTATTTCTGACTTTTGTGCCGATTGCAGAAATTTGCAAGGCCGCCACTTGGAAGTCAGTTCATACCTTTGCTAAGCACTACTGTCTGGACGCTGATGCCAGAGCAGATGCTCAGGTTGGACAGGCTTCGCTGCGGAATTTGTTCGCACAATAGTGGTGTTGGTTTCTTTTCTCCACCGCCGCTTTGGTGTGGGGATGGGCTTGCCATTCTATTCACTAGATTATGACTATACACAGAGATCCCCTACTACAAAAGGAGTAGTTTCTTTTCTGTAACTCCAGTTCTGTAGTAGGGGTATCTCTGTTATAGTCATAAGCGCCCGCCCTCCTCCCCGGTGGAGAGAGATATTCATGTAAGGAATGCTACAGGTCTGGCGTGTTACGCCTTCAAAAAGAACTGAAAGTATGAGAGACCTGCAGGGCATTCTGGGATACTGTGAAGTTCTGGAAAGTTCTCTTAAAGGCACAGTATCCTATTCTGAGCCACATAATGGCAGCCTATGGGGCTTGTCTGTCCATGTCTTCCTCTCTATCATCCAGAGGGGTTTTTGCTGAAGGCAAGGGTAATCTGGACAGGCTTTGCTGTTTTGTGGATTTTTGGTGGAATTTCTAGCTGAAGTACTGGACAGTGTAGCCTGTTATAGGCTGCATTATATGTCTTTAAATTCTCTCTTAAGTGTCTGTGCAGTTCTGCATTTTTTCGACACTTTGGAGATTGTTTTTGATTGCTCCGGGGTCCACACACATGGGCAGGACTATTCACTAGTTTATGACTATAACAGAGATACCCCTACTACAGAACTGGAGTTACAGAAAAGAAACTACTCCTTATCCCTTCTACACTCCAGCCAAGATCCACACAGAAGAACGAATAATCTGCTGAAAGTCCCTGTGGCAGGAGTGAAAACATGAGAACTGTTTTGTAGTAGGATGGCGTTCACGCAATAGGTCTTGTAGGTGCATTCCCTGCAATGCGTCAGTCATTCTTGGTATAGTGTGGAGTCGCGCTGGCTCCCGTTCGAGGAAACCATCAAGAACACAGTTAACATCCCCTGCCAACTTTATTGGTGCTCCCAAATAAGGGGAAGCCACCTCCAGAAGGTTGACGTAAATAATTAATTTACTCTCTTAATTTCTATGCAGGTAAGTACTTAATCGATAATAACTCAGATCGGAAAGAAAAAACCAGAGTCCGTGGTGTTAGAGTTCTTAGGGGTTTTATTCCTCAGAAAGGAATGGTCATGACCAGGATATCGGATTCTGACCACCACAGGGGTGTCAGAAGGGATAGAGCGCTACATTTTATTGACAATACATAGCTTATATACTTAATTCATATCATAAGCAACAGTGCAGGAGGCGTAACAGTTGAGAGAAGACAAGATAACAGTATACACGTGGTACTAGTACGTAATCAAGAGGCGTGAACTAGAGGTGTGTGCTAGAAACGTCACTGATAGGTAACGCGAGTGGGTGGCATCAAGCAGAAATGTGGCAATGTCAGCAGAAATCGGAAACTTGGATGCGCGCGCAGCTACATGACGTGTGATTGGAGGGGTGCAGGGGACTTGACATTTACACTGACGGAAAGAGACAGAAGTCTGGCATGTCAGATCAACTTGTACTTCTATCATATCTGATATCTGATGTTTAGGAACCATATTATCTGGACGGAAAGGTCTCTAGGGCAGAAACTATTCTATGCTAACTGGGGATGCGTGTATAAGCGCCTAAGTGTCTGTATGAGAAGCGAGGGGCACGGGGCCTTCCATGGGAGCATGGTAACAGAGGCTATGAATTACTTGCATGGAGACAGGTCGGCCCTTTGGCTCTGCAGCTGAGGAGGATGTTTACTGAAACTAGTAGGCAGGAATGTATTTTCGAGGAGCAGAACAGATAACTCGAAGGTTATAGTCAGTCTTGGCAGAAAGCAGGCTGAGCTGAGCGCGAGGGGCCGCGCTAGAAGTAAGTCAGAGTTCACGGGTACAGAGGCAGCCTGGGCTGAGGCTGTCATAGTCAGAAGCCAGAAAAGAGGCTCGATGGCAGAAATTCAGGGCCTACTCTGCCAGAGCAGGAAAACATGTAAAGTATACTACAAAAAGACGGTGGCATAGCATACTTAGGAACAGACTATTTAACCCATTCAGGGTGGGTCTGAAAGAGGACAAGTTAACGTTGGACGCAAATGTATTTGCGTCTTCATAGCTGGTACAGGAGGGAAGTTACATGCACTTTAAGCTGGTACATGGAGTCGGTGGGGTACGCGCTAGGGAACATAACTTGACCATAAAATATATATTTCCTCATTCCCTCCTTGTTCCCTACGGACCCTTCATGATATATCGATCCTCATGAATCGATCAGTTTGTTCTTGTAACATCATTTGTTCTTCTTTCTTTCTTTTACGTTTTGAGAAAAAACTGGAATGTTCAATACAAGAGGTGGCACATAGTCCACAAATCGCTGGCCCACACTGCAGGCACAGACAGCAACTGAATACTAGGACTAGGCCAATGCCTAGGAAGGATAGGATCTTCCATCCCCAAGCTGTTAACGTTGTCCAGAACCAACCGGACCAAGTCCAGGTGCCTGGATCCTGATGTATCTGATTTGCAATTTTATGGAGACGTGTAATAGCTTGATATACAGATGGTGCGTTTTGTGGTATGAAAACACAGCAACTTGACCCGATGACCTTACAAGCTCCGCCTCTATCTGCCAAGATGACGTCAATAACAAGGCGGTTCTGAAGGACAACAACCCGCATGGCGGACTGTTCTTCTGTTAGGTTACCTAAGGCGGAGGCAGTTTCATTCACTACTGCTTCAAGCGTTCTAGTTAATCTACGTATTAATTTACTATTCTGAACAGGTCCTAAAAAGAAAAAGAATCCTTTATTAAAATCGGTGTACTGTTCCCATGCCGTTTCTGTGTAGTCGACAAGTGGGATATCTCTTCTGGGTCTATTCTTTACTAGATTGGTATTTCTATGGTAATCAGGGGGGGCTAGGAAAACAGGTGGCAGAAGGAATGCAATGTAACAGGTACCGTCCCAATCTGGAGGTAGACGTATGTATGCGGTATGACCACAAACAAAGTAAGAATGACTAATAGCTTTAAAGGACGATTTTCCATGATCGCTGAATTCGACCACAGTAGTGCATTTACTACGACCTAAGTGTACTGAACCTTTCTTCCTGATACATAATTCGCCAGTAACTGGCAATACTGACATAGCGGGTATAACAGGTGCGTCTTCTGATTCAACAGTAAGAATCATAAGGCTAATTGTGTAGTTACCTAATCCATACACTTCATTTTCTAGATCAGTTCCTATTCTAGTGGGGAGTCCCTCCTTATCAGGGTAACAAACGTCGAGCAGGACTAAGTTCAGGTTTCCCCAAACCCAACCCCCGTCGAAAACAGCAATATCAGGATCTAAGGAATTAATTATTTTAAACCATGCACCACAGGAGCCATTGTGAGTGAACGGGTACGGAAAGAGGGGCAGAGCTCCCTTGTAATTCTGGTAGGGAGGGAGTCGGCCACATATCCAGCAGTCTGTAGCATTGTTAGTTTGATGGGAATGATGTAGCATACTGATGAACGTATTGTTGCGCAGCGCAAGTCTGTAGGAGAGTTCATGTGGAGGCAACTTGCTAAAAGTGTGTTCAGCAGAGACATTGTAAACAGATTGTTCACGCTTGAAAATAGGATAGTAGATAGGTAAAAGGATGCTAGCAACAATAATTAAAATACTCAGAATAAACATGATTAATAGTGTCACTATACAGTGACTACGGAGTGATTTACAATATGTGCGTTTCTTAATTCGCCTCTCTCTCTCTCTATCTCGATCTAGGGGATACATGTCAGAAACTATTTAACCGATTCACCTAGGGGAGGACTTAAACAATTAAACTGTCTGACTTGCTAGATCGAAGTTTCATGCAATACTCCTCTTGGGGAGTTTTTTCTCGTTCAGATTCTGTAAAGTCTTTTGGCTCAACACAGTCTTTGGTGGGGGTGGACGAGTCTCGATCAGGTTTCAGTTCAAAGAATTTTTTCACATGACTCGTGTGAACCCACCCCTTTCTCCCTTCGATCTTCACGGCGGTCCTCGTGGTGAGAAGGACGGTCTTCGGCGATTTCCAGCGGGGCTCCAGCGGACTCTTCCTATCAAAATTGCGCACTAAGACGAGGTCCCCGGGACGGACATCATGTGGCTTTACATCAGTGTTGTCAGGGAAGGCTGCGGCAACCTGTGAACGACATGATTGGAGTGCAGACATCAAGGAGGCAAGGTAATCTGTCAACATGTTACAATCAACATCAGTAATCTTTTTCGGAATGGGCGTCCCCCACATATTCGGTGGTCTGCCAAAGACCACCTCGTACGGAGATAGCCCTGATCTCGAATGGGCAACCATTCTCATGTAGAATAGTGCCACTGGCAGGGCGACTATCCAGTCGACCCCTTTTTCCTGACATATTTTGGCAAGGCGGATCTTTAGTGTCTGGTTATGCCTTTCTACAAGACCTGCGGCTTCGGGATGTCGGACACAATGGAATTTCCACTGGTATCCCAGTAATAAAGAAACTTCTTTCATTAATGCAGATGAGAATGGCTGACCGTTATCTGAATATACGACACGAGGCAAGCCGTATCGTGGGAAGAATTCACGAACCAGCTGCTTGGCAGTGGTCGGAGCAGTGTAATCTGGGACTGGGTATGCTTCGGTCCAGCGGGACAGAGCACAAACAATTACGAGAACATATTTAAATCCTCGACAACGGTCCATCTGGATATAATCCATCTGGAGGACTTCAAAAGGGTGATCGGGAGGATGAAATCCACCTTGCTCTACAGGGACACTTTTACCTGGATTGAACTGACAACAGATCATGCAAGTACGCACTTTCTGTTTCGCTGCTGCTCGTAAGTGTTTATTGTTCCAAAGATTTTGTAAACTGTCTAGCATCGCTTTCTCTCCTAGGTGTGCTGGGCTATGTGCTGTATTTATCATGACTTGAACCATAGAGTCAGGGAGAAACCATGTAGATTTTCCCTTCGTCATCCAACCTTGATCTGTCTGGATCCCTCCTAGTTCAATCCATTTCTTTATTTCTTCTGGGGTAGCGTGTGTCTGAATATCAATAACATCTAGTGCGGGATCCCTGACTGTCATGCAATTTGTCGGTCCTATTGTCTTTGTCGTGTCAGTTGTCTGAGTGTGAGTCGATGCTGTATGTTTTGCTGTCTGGTCTGCCAGGTCGTTACCCTGGGAAACAGAATCTGTGACTTTAGTATGTGCTTTACACTTCATGACTGATATGCCTGAAGGCAGATGTATTGCTTCTAACAGTGCTTGAATGAGGGGACCATGTTGGATCTTGGCACCATGAGAGGTCAGAAAACCTCGTTCTTGCCATAACATGCCGAAGTCGTGTACAACTCCGAACGCATAACGGGAATGAGTGTATATGTTGACATTTCTGTTCTTGGCTATAATACAGGCTCGGGTCAGAGCGATGAGCTCTGCCGCTTGAGCAGACAGTGTATCAATACGATGTGTTTCTTTAACTTCAGTTTCAGTGGTCACTGCATACGCGGCCACTAACTCTCCTGTACTTGTTCTCATACATGAACCATCCACATAAAGTGTCAGGTCTGGATTTGTCAATGGAACATCTGTTAAGTCTCGTCGGGGCTTTGTTACTGCATTAATGATCTCTATGCAATCATGCGGAGCTGGATCTGTCATAATGGTAGGTAACAGTGTTGCTGGGTTCAGGATGCTGCAGCGTCTGATTTCTATGTGTGGCTGGAATAGTGTCAATTCGTAACCTGTCAGTCGTGCTATAGTCAAGTGTTGAGTCTGAGTTCTGTTTAAAAGAACCTCTACAGAGTGTGGAACTTGTACTGTTAACTGATGGCCTAGAACAATTGAATCGCTCTGTCTTATTGCTAACGCTGTTGCTGCTACTGACTTTAAGCACGCAGGGAGTGCCTGGGCTACGGAATCCAATGTACTTGAAAAATAAGCGCAAGGCTTATGTGAATTTGCTTGATCTTGAGTGAGGACAGACAATGCTGTACCGTCACGTTCTGTAACAAAAAGTGTAAACGGTTTGCTGTAACATGGTGTCGCTAAAACTGGTGCTTGGCATAATGCTTTCTTTAATTCCTCAAAGGCTTGTGTGTGTTCCTGAGTCCAAGGGAGGGCAGTCGAAGTTGCTGCCTCCTGCGTCGTTAACTGGATGAGTGGTTTAGCTAGAAATGCATATTGAGGAATCCATTGTCTGCAGTATGAGGTGAGGCCTATGAAGGCCCGCACTTCCTTTTGTGTCTGGGGTCGTGGCATGTTTACAATTAACTGAATGCGATCGGGAGTGAGCTGTCTCCCCACTTTGGACAGCAAGTGACCCAAGTATACAACTTGCTGAACACAGAATTGTAGCTTCGAAGGAGACACCTTGTGTCCCTTATCGGCCAGGAAATGTAAAACTGTCAGTGATGCTTGTTCACATTCGGGCTCACTTCGTGCGGTGATCAGTAGATCATCGACGTATTGCAGTAAAGCGGTGTTAACTGGCATTT
Organism: Lissotriton vulgaris; assembly: GCF_964263255.1. NCBI lineage: Eukaryota > Metazoa > Chordata > Amphibia > Caudata > Salamandridae > Lissotriton > Lissotriton vulgaris. The sequence continues at coordinate 439,580,478 of NC_141700.1, forward strand.
GAATACAATCTAGTTGTCTTTTCAGTGCTTGACTATAGATGCTGGGGCTTTCTGTGAATCCTTGAGGTGCGCGGGAAAATTTGAAACTTCGTCCATTTAAACTGAATCCGAAGAGATATTGGCTCTCCGGATCAATAGGTACACTGAAGAAAGCGTTCTTGAGATCAATTACAGTAAAGAACGTTGCTTCTGAATCAATAGCAGTCAATAGGGAAGAGATATCGGGGACCACAGGGTACTGTGGTACAATGCATTTGTTCAATTCTCGAAGATCAATCACCAGCCGATATACTGGCGGTGTATTGGGGTCAGTACGTTTAAGAATTGGGATGATAGGTGAATTACAGATATTGGAGTCGGTCTCTACGACCACTCCCTGGGCAATAAGCTCTTCAACAATTTTCAGTAAAGCCACTACAGCATCGGGCGGTAACTTGTATTGTCGGATTCTGGGTAGAACAACTCCTGTCTTGAGTGAAACACGGTATGGAGTGATATGCATACAACCTACGTCAGCTGGGCCTTTTGCCCATAAGTGATCTGGTACATTTTTCAATCTGACATCAAATTCTCGTAAAACATAATGACCCTTGAAATCCCGTAGAAAGAGTCTAACTCCCTCCGGGGAACAGCATATTATAGCTCCTAGAGCCTTCAGTGTTTTAATTCCTAACAGATTTTCTGGGCATGAATTTGTAAGTAGCAAATCTGTAACTCGTGATAATGGACCCACAGCCAATGGTACTGGTTCCGATACTTCATTTACAATAGGCTGTCCTGAAAATCCAAGGGAAACATTCTGTGAGCCTGAGAGGGGTGCCCCTGGGACTTCATTATGACTGATTGTGGTGCGGCTTGCCCCTGTGTCAATTAAAAACTTTCTGTCTTTTCCCAATACGTGACTGTGTACATAAGGACCTTCTTGATCTACAGGAATTTCAATAAGAGGCAAACCACCTTCCCTCTCTAGGCTGTTTCATGTATATCGGGGGTAATCTGGATATGCAGATTGGGCATACTGGTACATCTGTTGCGAAACTTGCTGAGTCGCGGCAATGGGCTGTGGTCCTGCTACTGTCTGTGTTGTATGAGATGGAGCATGCATAGGCTGTGTATTCTGCATTGGCTGTACATTTTGTGAGGTCTGTTGCTGGACCTGATCTTGTCTAAGCGGATGCGGTCTTTCTTTAGTTTTACCTGTGGCTATGTTATGTTTCAGGACTGAGCATTCATGTACGTAATGACCTGGCTGTTTACAGTAATTACATGTCCCTCTAACAGGAGCTGTAGTGTGACTTGTCTGGGTCCCACCTTTTCTCTGACCGTCGGCTGGGACCGTCTGGGCTACTAACATTTTCATCTTGGTGTCTTTCATACGTTTCTGTTCCTGATCTTGTTCTTCTCTAATTCTGTTCTGATGATATTGTAACATTTGTAACATCTGGGAGGGCGTATTTGCCTGCCAAGTACTTTCAACTTTGTACACTCTATTTTTAACTAATGGTAGGGAGTTCTCAACTAGTTTTGATACAAAAAGGTGTGGATATGATTCGCTGCTTGGTTGTAGGCCACTATTTATAATGAAACATTTCTCGAATCTTGAATAGAAGTCACTAGTATCTTCGTCATGTTTCTGTTTACAGGACGAGATGGCGTCCCAATCTTCCTTTCTAGTTGTCAATAATCTTGGCAAAACCTGTACTATTAATCCGGGTAATGCTTTAGTCTTGTCCCCAAGGCCTACCCCTGGGACCCGTTTGCTTTCTTCGTCTTCTATTTCTGCCCATACAATCTTTTTCTCTCCCACCTCCCATTCCTTTTCCTTTAGTTTCTCGTAGATGCCCGTGGGCAGCAGCACCTTTAACATTTTCATGATATCATCATACGTGTAATCCCCCATCAGTAACATGTCTTTAAGCTCTCTGTGAAAACCTGCAGGGTCTTTGTCATGACACGGAACTAGTTTCTTCATTTCTAACAGTTCTAACTTAGTCAGTGGCGTGTGCACATATACACGTTTCAAGGCATGATCCGCACCCATAACTGGGTGTACTTCTCGTAAGGGGTTCTGGCTTTCAATGCTACTTCCGCATTGCATGTGGTACATTTTTCTTTCTGGAGGCGGGGCGGGGACATATTCGGAGCTTATGAAAGTGTTATACTTATGTCGTTGTTCTAGAATTATTTGTATTAACTTGGTACTGAAACCTCTCCATCTATCCATGAGTAGTGCTTCTAATGTTTCGTGTAAGGGACCTGGATCGGAATGTTTATTTCTGTATTTCGTGAGGAGGTGCTGAATCATGTATACACCTGCTAATTTCTGTTCGTCTGGGGAAAGGTTTAGAAACGTCTGTGCTAAGGTATCATCATTATATATGTCCGGATTTTCGGCCCATAAGATGGCTGACCGGGCTAGTTCTTGTTCATCCATCGAATTGAGTACATGGTACCCCATTCTTTCTCGTAGTCTTTTATCAGTCTCCTGGAACTGGTGTTCAGAAGAATTCGGGTTTGTTAAAGCAGAGAGAAAAACTCTCTTGTTTTCCGGACGGATGCCCTTCCTAAGGTAAGCTCCCTTACCCACATATGCTATAGTATCTGTAGCTCGTTCTGGTTCTTCAAGTTCTTCTTCCTCCTCGGAGGAAGCTTTTTCTTTCTGGTGTGCTGTTATCACTGCTTTTCTGATTTTCTTGTACATACTGGCTATGCAAGCCCCCTTGTCATGTTTTCCTTCAGCTATATTTTGACCCCACTTGTTCAGTGCATCTAATTCACTTTGATCTGTTCCAGGCCTGTCTCGTTCTCTTATTAGACAATTTATGAAAAATCGTAGTATTTGTGCTTGAATGTCAACTTTCTGTTTCTCCATGGCATCCTTGATACTGTCAGGGTCTTTCCCTGTCTGAACAAACTCATATATTCTATCTAGATGGTCCTTCATCCCTACATAGCATAGCAAGATATCAGTAGCAGATCTTAACCGTAGTGATGCCAACATCATTAGATCGTTTTTTCCGGGTACTGGATCATATCTGCAAACTGAAATGTTTTCCTTTAATGCGTCAAGGCGGGGTGACCTGAACATGAGAGGACTCTGCATATCCCTGAGATTGAATCTGTGTGTTAATGGCGGGGTCCGAAGACCCGCGGTTGCACCTCCTGAAGCGGATGCTTGGGCATTATCTCCCTGTGGAGTCTGTATCTGAACTTGAATTTGTCGTTTAGTAGGATCAGGTAGGCCTTGCTTCGGTAGGTCAATTTTGGGTGCGGGAAGTGGCGGAGCTGGCGGAACGGGGGTGGTCTGTCACGGTACTGGCGGAACATGATCCGGGGGCGGGGTGCCACCCCTGCCCCTGTCAGTAGGCAAGGCACGAACAGGCAGATTGGTGTAAGCTGGTGCTACATCCTCTAGATACGAATTTAGGAATATGTCTGTAGTAGTCTTGTGCATTACTTTAGTTGGAACTAATGGTGGCGGTAAGTTTTTCGGTATTTCTGATAGGGCCTCAGGTGTACCCTCAGCCGCGAGATACATACCATTTACGAGATTGTTTCGAGCTCGGTCTATTTGTTCTGTTTTTACTCGGATCCCTTCAGTAACTAACTCGTTTTCTTGGTCCTTTCCTGATTCTTTAAGTCTGTCCTCTCTACGGAGTGCTTTCTCAGCACGCTTATGTGATTCCTTACACCAGAATTCTATGGCGTCTTTCTGAGATTGTCTAGCTTTCTTTTTCCATAATACTTCTTCTATCTTCATGATGCACTCGGCATCCCATGTTCCGGTAACAGGCCATCTGTGTCTTTCGTCTAGGTGTTTAGTATAGTCGGCCCATAAATCTAGATATAATATGGCATCTATGCCATGTTTATGATACATAAAGTTACCTGGAGTGTCCCTAGGGGGAATAGGAATTTCTTCCTCCAGTATCCCTTTCCTAGTTCCTATCTGCTTTAACTTGTTGAAAAACGGCATCTTGTTTACTTATTACTGAATACTCAATCCTTACTACTTAATACTGGTTACAGATAGTTGATACAAGAAACACAATAATGCACATTAAACGGTCACATTCATACCACGACATTAATCACACAAGAAAACATTTGAGACATAGATGACTACCCTCTATACTGGATGTACTGCTAAACAGTACAGATACACTGGTGTAACAGTGCAGAAATTCAGAATACTAGATATACTGCTAAACAGTACAGATACACTGCCTAAAAACAGTGCAGACCGGACTTGTGTACCCAAACCCGTCTAGATACGTCCCAGCAATGGTACTCACCGGGAAGCACGGAAACAGAAGGCCTCGGAAAACTCGACTGGACTGGACTTGACTCGGCTCGACTTCGGGAAACTTCGGAAAACCTCGGAAACCTGGTGGGCCTCTTGACACCTCGGACCTTGCTTCTTTCGGCTAGGCTCTGGTCGGGATCCTCCGCACTCCTCACCGCCTCGTCTGGGCACTGATCGCAGTCTTCGTCACCTCCGTGGGTCAGAGGGAGATGCAGGAAATCCTGCCGGTACGCGTTTGTTCCATCTAACTGATGGCAGGGGACAGAGCTTGCAATGCGCCAACCGGCGCGTGAGGTGGGGGAGGGGTCCCTATTCGGGCGCCAAAATGACGTAAATAATTAATTTACTCTCTTAATTTCTATGCAGGTAAGTACTTAATCGATAATAACTCAGATCGGAAAGAAAAAACCAGAGTCCGTGGTGTTAGAGTTCTTAGGGGTTTTATTCCTCAGAAAGGAATGGTCATGACCAGGATATCGGATTCTGACCACCACAGGGGTGTCAGAAGGGATAGAGCGCTACATTTTATTGACAATACATAGCTTATATACTTAATTCATATCATAAGCAACAGTGCAGGAGGCGTAACAGTTGAGAGAAGACAAGATAACAGTATACACGTGGTACTAGTACGTAATCAAGAGGCGTGAACTAGAGGTGTGTGCTAGAAACGTCACTGATAGGTAACGCGAGTGGGTGGCATCAAGCAGAAATGTGGCAATGTCAGCAGAAATCGGAAACTTGGATGCGCGCGCAGCTACATGACGTGTGATTGGAGGGGTGCAGGGGACTTGACATTTACACTGACGGAAAGAGACAGAAGTCTGGCATGTCAGATCAACTTGTACTTCTATCATATCTGATATCTGATGTTTAGGAACCATATTATCTGGACGGAAAGGTCTCTAGGGCAGAAACTATTCTATGCTAACTGGGGATGCGTGTATAAGCGCCTAAGTGTCTGCATGAGAAGCGAGGGGCACGGGGCCTTCCATGGGAGCATGGTAACAGAGGCTATGAATTACTTGCATGGAGACAGGTCGGCCCTTTGGCTCTGCAGCTGAGGAGGATGTTTACTGAAACTAGTAGGCAGGAATGTATTTTCGAGGAGCAGAACAGATAACTCGAAGGTTATAGTCAGTCTTGGCAGAAAGCAGGCTGAGCTGAGCGCGAGGGGCCGCGCTAGAAGTAAGTCAGAGTTCACGGGTACAGAGGCAGCCTGGGCTGAGGCTGTCATAGTCAGAAGCCAGAAAAGAGGCTCGATGGCAGAAATTCAGGGCCTACTCTGCCAGAGCAGGAAAACATGTAAAGTATACTACAAAAAGACGGTGGCATAGCATACTTAGGAACAGACTATTTAACCCATTCAGGGTGGGTCTGAAAGAGGACAAGTTAACGTTGGACGCAAATGTATTTGCGTCTTCATAGCTGGTACAGGAGGGAAGTTACATGCACTTTAAGCTGGTACATGGAGTCGGTGGGGTACGCGCTAGGGAACATAACTTGACCATAAAATATATATTTCCTCAAGGTCAGCAAAGAAGGAATCATTGTAATCATTTGGTGCATATACATTAATCTCTAATAAAAGAGAGAGGGACCCTCTACCAAAGGGATGGGGTACCAACTGTTGACTTTGTCAAAAAAGCAATTCCCTTTGGCCACACTAATCAACACAACATAAAAAACAACTGACAATGCAGACAAACTAAAGAGCAGTGCAGTAAAAACCCAAATCCTGAAACAACAAATAAATTACCAAATGTACAAGTTTATTAAAATATCATTAAAAACCAAGTAAAATTAGGTTTAGTCAAAATCAAGGGAAAACAGACAATAAAGGGAACATACAAACTTCACAGTTCATCATATAAGTTCCTAAAGTTCAAAAGGAAGGAGGAATTCAATAAGGTTGTATTCAGTATCAATCAGAATAGTCCTTAGCTAGTCATATGAATTCTCTCCCCCAATCCTCAACGCGTTTCGACGGGCAGGTAGAATTGCAGCCGTCTTCTTCAGGAAAGTTATTAGCTGTATTCCCCAGAGATACTATGGTTTAAAAAAGAAATAAGTCTCATCATCAGTTTCTAAAATTTCTAAACAAAAATTATACATGAGGATACAATCCATCTGCTAACCAGAATTTGAAAGTTTTAACCACCGCTCAATACAATACAACACCTTTCATCGACATTTACATAGTAAACATTACAACACATATACAGATCATATCATTGCTGTTCTTCAGTTGTTTACAGTTCATCACATTTTCCACAATTTACAGTTCATCACATTTTCACTAATAACCATTTATGATCACGGCATAGTATATGTTCTAAGCCACCTTAATGTTTGATCATTTGCCACACATGAGTGGCCAAAGAGCACATTTACATACATAGTTCATTAGTAATACTCTCTGTTGCCACATCAGGCACAATTGTTAGGAATAGTGATTGCGATTCCAATTTGGCTTAGGTTGTTTATCTCCTGGATTTTATGATTACCCAGGCTAAACCCCGGATAGTCGGTTAGTACTGACCTTTAGAGTGGACGAAAAAGAGCAGATAGCTTCCGCTTGGTCTTAAACGGGAAATTTTCTTTTCTGTGCCAAGTATACGTACAGACTGAAAGAAATGTATAAAAAATATACATCTTAGAAGCCCTTCTTATATTCAGTTGGCTGTTGACTAGAGGCGAGCTAAAGTCTTCACTCGCTCGGTAAGTGGTCGTCTCACACGGACCTGACATACCAAAGATAGTTGCTAAAGCAATCAGTTTATGCTGCCTATAGAGTTCTTTTTAACTATAGGAAGTACACACATCAGATACTTACATATAGTATTTCTTATATGTTCCTCTCATTAGTCGGCGCACTTAATTCTCTAAACTTGAACCCAAGACCAGTTCTTCGTTGGGTTTTGCATCCTAGAATAGAGCGAATATCTCACTATACATTTTCTTACGTAGCAAGACAACATAAAGAAGAGATAGGCTGACTATTCTACTTACGAATAAAATCTTGCAGTATTATGTGCACGCGGTAGTTAGGATATATCGATTAAAACATCTCACAATTGGGAACACTGTAGAGAGAGTAAATGGGATATATTCAGTTCCCATGTTGCATACACATAGGGCGACATGAACTTACACTAAGCCTACACTTACATTCAAAAATGTTAACACCAGCTAGTAAGTGATGCGGGGCTGCTTACGTCCTCCCATTAAATCCTAAAATAGAGCAAATGCCTCACTAAACGTATTCGTTTAAAAAAACATATTTTGAATACGGAAAAACTGACTGTTCTACTTACACATTGAGTCATACAGTCTAGTGTGCACGCGGTAGTTCCGATGTATAGATTAAAACATCCCAAAAATGGAAGCACTATGGAGAGAGTAAGATCAGATATCTTCAGTGCCCGTGCTGCGTATACGTAATGCGAATCCAAGTCTGGCCGAGCTAATACTCACATAAGATAGTCTTTACGCCAACTCTTAAATGATATGGGGCTGCTTTCGTCTTCCCATTCAGTGGTGGCTACTATTCCTACAAAAGTTACAAAGCGTAAACACGCCTAAGTATCAGAGTATTTTCACCAAGGGGTTTAATACACAGCAGGTTTACACCCTACGGGCTAACACATACCTCTTCATAGAATCCGGTAAGCTTTCCGCGTGCCTTCACCATGGAGTGCTATCCGCTTTCCAACTAAACCCACGAAAGCGCCGTTTAAATACTTTTTCTCGGCGTCCAAATGCGGAAGTAGAGGAAAGACCGCCGGTGATGATCATAGACATCGAAAGAAGACTGCCGATAGCAGGCCGAAATAGATTGCCATAACAGATCTTTTTTTGGTTGTGTAAATTACTCACGGTTATTCTATTCAGGCGCAAAGGGCCTTTATAGTTTCCATTATTTCCGTAAATATGTTTGAACGATCGGATTTTAAAGAAATTAAAATGATTAGAGTCAATAGACCGCACATGCGCATACCAACGTTGTTTTTCCCTAAAGTACGTATCTATACGCATCTGTACGCAAATGCTCCCAGAGCCTTGCAGTAGATTGTTATAGGCATTATTACGGAATGTCCTGATATAGAATACACAAAAGGGTGGGCATAACCCGGAAGATGACGGTGCCCACTTCTTGACCGGACATATGTCTATACCCTAATATACAAAGTATCTATGAATTATCAATTGAGATACACTACAGGTACCATATCTATCACCTGATACGTCAGTCATATATATGTACATGTGCGCATGAGCTATTTGGACCATTAGATACGTGTCCAGTGCTTTATTCGTGCTGTTGGTGTATTCTATCCTCGCATTTTTCTAAGTTATCTATCGAGCTGGTTACTCCTATTCAGTATATGAAGTACTACAGTTAATTAAAATAAATGGAACAAATCTGTACCAGATCTGGAACTACACTGGCGATGCCATTAGTGATATAAAACATCCAATCATCACCCAATCAGCCTGTCCCATTCTTCCCGGGAATTGAGTCGATTTCTTACCGTATCAAAGTAGGAAATGTACCATTGTTCTCTTTGTTTGCGTTTATTTATAATATTCCCTCCTCTCTTCCTTTTGAACTTTAGGAACTTATATGATGAACTGTGAAGTTTGTATGTTCCCTTTATTGTCTGTTTTCCCTTGATTTTGACTATACCTAATTTTACTTGGTTTTTAATGATATTTTAATAAACTTGTACATTTGGTAATTTATTTGTTGTTTCAGGATTTGGGTTTTTACTGCACTGCTCTTTAGTTTGTCTGCATTGTCAGTTGTTTTTTATGTTGTGTTGATTAGTGTGGCCAAAGGGAATTGCATATACATTAATGACACATATTTCTGAGCCATCTAACCTTCCATGGAGGATTACATATCTCCCATCCGTGTCGACCACATGGTGTAAGTGTTGAAATGGGATCCCAGGAGATACCCATATAAGTGCCCCCCTCGCAAACCCAGAATATGAGGTGGCATAAAATTGTCCCTCCATCTCTTTCGCAGGGACTTTATTGAATCACCCCAAACATGAGTCTCCTGGAGACAGGCGACCACCACCTTATATCTTTTTAAGTAGGCAAATATACGTCTTCGCTTTTCAAAGGCCCCAATGCTTTGGACATTCCAAGTAATTAGTTTACTCATGGTGGTCTTCTTAGTTTACTTCGTACTCCCTTTCGCATAACATAATTCCATACTGTTTTAACTGCGGTGCACATTTCCATCCAGATCTTTAGTGTTTTAAGTTTCACAGACTGACATCCATGAAGTAGGGACCTTATGACCCAGATTTTAACTTCCCCAACTTCCCCCCTCCTCCTGGGCAATACCTCATTTCCGTCTCCTTCTGAACTAAACCTGGTGAAGGCATGCAGATGTCGCCCCATTTCCCCTGAAAATATCCCCAAATTTATATGCTTGAATAACTAAACAAGAAGAAATGAACACTTTTGCCCATCTCCCTCCCCACCCACCCTGTTCTAAGGTAGTGGCTAGTTAGCTGGTGAGGTGTGAGGGCTAGCCTCCAAATCCTTAGCCAGGTACCAAACTCTGGGGGGACAACCCCCCGGCATATATCCCAGTTTGTGTGAAAAGTCCCATGGTAAAAAGGTTTTCTCTCTACTCCCTCCCTACATATCACCTTGGTTCAATCTTACCAAGTGTCACCCATCAAGGAGTGTCTTTAGAATTACCAGTTCTTGTCCTTTGCCTTCATTTCGTGTCTCTGTTAAGCCTTTGTGTCCTCTCTCAAGCTACTGTTTATGGGGCCTCTGGGCGAAGAGGCTCTAGAGTCCGGGATGCCTGTAAGGTTCCATCTGGACAAACCCTTATTCTGCTTGGGCTTCGGCTTTTGGCAATTGTTTTGTGATTGTATGTGTTGACGCCTGTGTCTAGGTTGTCTTGGAGATCCGGATTTCCTCAGTGTCACCGTAGAGGGCACCAAACAGGCTCCCGGGGACCCTCTTGCATCCAGCCAATTGCTTGCCTCCCCTGCAGAGAAGAAGAAGAATGTTTTGCCACCACTTTCGACTCCAACTTCTCAAGGAATAAAAGGCTATATTTAAGATTCACGTCTCGCATGCGACGTTTCACTTCAGGGATGGATTGCCTTTGTTCTTGTACTCTTTGTGTGTAATTCGGGTATATAGAAATCTGGTGGCCCTCATTTGTTAGCAGACCACGGCTTCGGGTAAGCTGCAGGATAGAGTCTCAGTCCCGGAAGATGAGGAATCTGGCTACAAGGGCCCTGGGAGGTGCCCCTGGTCTTGGAGGGGTGGGGGGGCAACTCTCTATGCAACCTTTCCACCAAGAAAAACGTGGATAGTTTTTTGGGGCCAGTACTCCAGTCAGCCAGTCTTTAATGAATAACTCTGTAGATAGGCCCTCTGCTATCTCTGGAAATCCTACGAAGCGGAGATTGTTCCTTCTCGATCTACTGTCTGCATCTTCAACTCGATCATCGAGGCATCCCACGCTTCTCTGGATGCCGATTACTGTATTCCTCAGGGTATGGAGTTCCTTTTGGAGCGTGCCCACTGTCTGCTCAGTGATAGTGACCATTTCTGAGACCTTTCGTAGATTGCATCATAGTAGATTCACGTTCATGGCAACAGAGTCAATTTGATTTTTTAGCTCATCTCTGGTGGCATGTATAGCCGTGAGCACCTCTGTTATATGGGGGGGGGGGTCAGTACGAGTCTTGTGGGTGCTCATCCGTATTGGTGTTATGGGCCGGTATCGGTGCCTCTTGATCCAAGGGGAGTGGCTGGGCATAGTTGGAAATTGTATTCGTCTGGGCTGCTTTACTACCTTTCGCTTTCACTATATATAATGATGAGATTTTGCTGTGTGAAGCGAAGTCGGGACGACGGGGCCCATGCACAGGTATGTTTATTGTAATCTCTTCTAAAACTGTCACTAAGTCTCAGTTAGGCATGGTTCTTTTCCAGCCCTTTTGTTCCACGAGTAACCACTTTTTGTATGGGGACCTCACGTTACCCTGCCGACGAGTATCCACTTTTGGTATATGGGGCTCAATTTACCCAGCTGAATCAGGAGGGTTTATCAGTCAATTCTCAGAGCCCATTAGCCACTCTTCAGGTTCCTCCCGGCTATTGTGGTATTATTTGCTGGCAATTTGCATGCTATAGCATGGAGGCTGCGTATTCAGATGCCTTATTTTTGCCTTCAGGATTATATGAAGCTTTGGTCCGTGCCCAAGGAGGTGTAGTTCCTCTCAGGGGAGTTTGTGGGCCTCTTCAGTTTATTTGGGCCCAGGCGACTTTTGTGGTGCCTTGTCATCTTACTTGCGGCCTTCAAAATGCCCTTCGCGTCTGTGCCCCTCCTGCTGTGCTCTGTGCCTTTGTTTGTATTTATTCCTTCATCCTGGGTGATAATTGCATCAATAGAGGCATCGCGAACCACGTGGTTGTGTACCCTGTAGTACAGCCAGTAGGAGCGATTTGTGGATGGGGTCGCACCAGCCTTCTGTTGTGCTGTGGCAGAATGGAGAAGCATCCATTCAGAGGTGGTACCCCGTGGCGTAGTTTATTTTAATGGCCATTGGAGAAATAAATTCCACTTTCATGCTATATCTTGTTAATTTATCTCAGCAGGGCTTCATCCCAAAAGCATTACTAACTGCCCCGTGTGTGGCCAGACAGAGGCTTCATGCGCCGCGCACCTACCGGTGCAGTCAGCTCCTGATAAGCAGCATGAGTCCTTACTTTCTTTGCCTGCATCAAGACCAAGACGGTCGCATCTCTGCTGCGCACTGCCGTCATCTGTACGCTATATAAACATGCAAATTAAATTAAATTAAAATTAAATGTGCTGCTGCATTCACAGGGGTCCCAAGTGATCGCTGCGGGTTGCAGGGGGAGCCTCAGTACCGCTTCCTGTATTGAGACCAGAGCTCTCGGTAACCCTTTATTACTTTCACCGGGGCAGGGCCCTCTGCTAGCGTCTCAAGATGGCTGCTCGTCTTTTTTTGCTGTGTGTTTTCATTGGTTCTAGGTCGTATCAGAGTTCCACCATTAGCTCCAGGCAGCCGTTGAGGGAATTCCTCTGATTATCTGTATTGCAGGTCCTTTGTTCTGCACCCACTCACATAACCATACAGCAAAACCACTGATACACACACCCATACAGGCACTTACACACTACTCAGAGACCCACACAGCCACTTACACACCCACCCATATACCTACCCATCACTCACTTACACGTGCACTTATATGCCCACACAACCATTTTTCAAACCCACAGAGCCACTCGCACACCCACTCAGAGACCCAGAAAACCACTCACCCACCCACACACACACACACACTTAGTCACACATCCATACAGCCATTTACACACCCTCACACATCCATACAGTCACTTGTACATCCACTCAGAGAACCACTCACACACGCAATCAAAGACCCACTTAGGTACTCACATACCCAGTCAGATACCCAGAAAACCACTCACACACTCATTTACAATCCCATACAGCCATTTGGCCACCCATTCAATAATACATCCACTCAGAGACCCAGATACCATTCACACACCCATTTACACACTCATACAGCCACTCACACACACACACACTTACAGACCCAGAAAACCACTCACACACCCATACAGAAACACAGTCACACATCCATTCAGCCACTTACACACCCTCACACACATCCATTGTTTCTAATACATCCATACAGAGACTCAGAGAACCACTCACACACCCAATCACAGACCCACACAGGCACTCACACACCCAGTAGGATACCCAGCCAGGTCTTGGGTGTCTTCTAGGATACCAAACGAGAGGTGGAGGTTCATAGCTGCGGGGGAAGTTGATCGAAGTTTTTGCTGCGAGTTAGGAGAAGGAGCCTCCTCTGCTGTTGCTTCAATGGATATGGGGGGAGTGGGCAAGTGAGAGGAACATGGAACATAGTTGTCCGGGAGGTTGGTCGAAGTTAAGGAGGTGGTTGTTGTAGACTGGTCCTTGATTGTGCAGTATTTTGTAGGTGTTGATCATCATCTTGAACTGGCACTTCTTTATAGGGAGCCAGTTGAGTTTCCTGAGGTGAGGGGTGATATGGGTCCCTTTGGGTAGGTTGAGGATGAGTCTAGCAGTGAAGTACTGTATGGTCTGGAGTCTCTGCAGAAGGTGTGTGGTAATCTGTGAGTAGAATGCATTGCAGAGTTTTTGTAACATGCAAAGTGTCAGACAACAGGCGGTGGAGACTGAATTGATCTGGGACTGTATGGTCAATTTTCTGTCCCGGATAATGCAGAGGTTTGTGGCGTGGTAAGTTCATGTTCATTAGTTCTGAGGGCCACCAGGAGTCGTTCCAAAGGATAATGGTATTGCCGACGATCAGCACTTCCATTTTGTCTGTGTTGAGCTTCAAGCAGTTGCCCTTCGTCCAGTTGGCGATGCTCGTCATGCACCTGCAGAAGTTGGTTCTCGTTGGTGGCGTAGTCTTCTAGAAGTGAGAGGAAAAGCGAGGTGTCGTCCGCATATGATATGATGTTTAGTCCATGTGATCTGATAGTTTTGGCCTTGTGTGTCATGTAGATGCTGAACAGGGTGGAGCTGAGGGAAGAGCCTTGAGGAATGCCACAGATGAGGTATTTGGGTTCAGAGGTTAATTGTGGTAGGCAGACCTTCTTTGTTTTTCATTGAGGAAGGAGGCGATCCACTTAAGAACGTCGCCTTGGATTCTGATGTGATGCAGCTTTTTGATCAGGGTGTGAAGGGATACAGTGTCAAAGGCTGTGGAGAGGTCGAGAAGGATCAGAGCTGTCATTTCTCCCCGGTCGAGGAGGGTTCTGATGTCATCGGTGGCTGCGATCAAGGTGGCCTTTGTGCTGGTGTTGGTGCAGAAACCAGATTGGGAGGTGTCTAGGAGATGATCCTGCTCAGATGTTTCATGAGTTGTCAGTTGATGGTTTTTTCCAGGACTTTAGCAGGGAAAGGGACCAGGAAGATGGAGTGGTAGTTTTTGAGTTCACCGGGGTCAGCAGATGGTTTATTGTATAGTGGTTTGCCTTCTGCATGCTTCCTGTGTTTGGGAAAGCTGTGGTTAGTGAGGAGTTGAAGAGGGTGGTGAGCTTGCTGCTGATCCTAGGATTTCAGAGGTTGAAAATGTGGTGCGGGCAGGGGTCCGTGGTGGGGCCTGATTGAATGGAATTCATGATGGTGGTGGTCTCCTGGGTAATGAGCTGGTCCCATGTGGCAGGTCAGTGGTCAGTGTTAGTTTCAGTGAGTGTGTGAAGGTGGAGGAAGTCTGAAGGCTTGTACTGGGGCTCGAAATTCTTGTAGATGATAGTGATCTTGTAGTGGAAATAGTCAGCGAGTCTGTCACATAGTTCTTGAGAGAGGGTGATACTGTTTTGTGTGGGAGTGGGGTTGGAGAACCCTCTTAAGATGTTGAAGAGCTATTTGCTATGGTTTGAGCTAGACTCGATGTGTTCAGATAGGGCATTCCTTTTTGTCTCGCTCAGTAGTCAGTGGTACTGGTTGATGGAGTTCTTGAAGGTGGTCCTGTCTGAGGTGTCCTTGCTTGTGCGTCATCTTCTTTTCAGTTGCTTGCAGGTGCGTTTTGCTGTTATCTTGTGTATTATCTGGCCTGCTTGGTGGATCTCCAGTGTCTGCTGTGCTTGATGATGGTGATGTTGTCCGCATAGTTGGTGATCCAGGAGTTAAAGTTTTTGACAGCCTGGCCCAAGTTTGATGCAATGTCAGGGTAGCATGCCTTGAGGGGGTCGGCCCATTGTCTTTCTGATACATTCCTCCAACTGCAGTGTGGGGAACGGGACAGCTTACAGGTAGTGGTGTGGGTGTTGGAGATGTTGAAGTGGATGATGGAGTGGTTGGTGCAAGTGAGTTTGGTGACTTGACCCTGTTGCTGGTGGTGAAGATGAGGTCCAGCGCGTGTCCTGCACTGTGGGTGGGGTCGGCGACTAGTTGGGTGAACCCAATGTTCATGTTTTCGAGTATGGTGGGGGTGTTGGCGTCATCGAGGTGGAAGTTTAGATCAATGAGGCAGATGTAGTCTTTGGAGTCTATGGCGAGTGGGATGATGAAGTTGGAGATGATGTCGCAAACGTTGGGATGCAATCCCAGTGGTCTGTATACGAGGGTACCTCTGATGGTAGATTTTCCATCTGTTTGGAGTGGCAATAATGCCATGCCTTGTACCCTGTTTGGAGTGGCAATAGTGCCATGGCTTGTACCCTGACCCATCACTAGTGGATAATGGATCAGATACATGGCAGTTCGTATGAATTGAAATGGTAGGTGCCGAGTATAACAGTTGGGCCAAATTTAGGAAAAGAATTACCTCTTCCACTTTTATGCAATCCCTCAAATATGTAGGTCCATTGTAGCAAATTAAACACCTTCTCTGCATCTAGAAAAAGTACAACCTCTGGTATAGATATCTCAATATGATGCAACATTGCAGTGAACATGCAAATGTATGCAGAGCATACCTTTTGTAAAATAACAGAGTAATCCACCAAGACCATATAGGGCATCAATGACATTAGACTAGTATCTATTATTTTAGCACATATTTTGTTATCAACACTTATAAGTGGTAGTGGTCTGTAAGAAGAACAGAATTCTGGAGTCTAGCCTGATTTCAGTACAATGATTAGAACAGCCGCTGTAGCTGTGGGAAGAAACAGGGCCTCCTGATATATGGAGAGGAGATGCGGGCTCCCCCATTTTAAGGATTTTGATTGGAGATGTGCTAGTCTTCAGGGCTCTGACTAATGCTTTATGTAGAGCAAGCAAAGTGTGATGTAATGTGAAAAATATACACTTTGAAATAGGTGTACTTTGAAATCACTCTACACATCACATGCATACATATCGCAGGTCTTTGCACCAGAATCAAGGCACAGGCGGAAGGCATAGTGACACCAAGTTTCACCAAGTTCCACTTTTCAGGGTCATTCCAAATCCAAATTCCCAAATTCTTTATTCGGCATTTTAGATTAACGCCATGAAAGTACAGATAAAAATGACAGTAATGTACAATTTAAAATGGACACAGAAGCAATTACTCATACAATTCATTGGGACCGTCTCCCCCCACATATTAATCAAAATTATGGGGGTGTTTTACTCAAGGAGTCCCTCTAGTATCTCTTAGTTTTACTGCTAACCTTAGAAAGTTTGTCACGGAAAGTAAGGTCAGGGGGTCTTGGATCATTTGTAAGTGCAACAGGGCCTCCTTCGCATGCCTGAATTTGGCCTTTTTCAGCAAGCTTACTATAAAACGGCACCTGGGCAGTGAATAAAATGGACATAGTAATACAAAATGAAGGGTATCCTGCGGAGATCGTTGATCGCAGCCGCAGGGACCCTTTGACTCAACTGAATTCATAAAACCTGCAGGATCGGCTAATAAATGATGTAAAAAGTTGAGCCTAAAACGTGTGATTAAAAATCTGTCCTGGGCATTATGTATGAGGGCAAGGTAAGGCTCTATTCCTTCACAGGTCCTCACTAAGCCATGGGCATTGACTGATTGTTTGCCTCCGTCCCTAACTTCTCTGGCTAAGGCTTTGCGTTTGAAAAACATCTCCTTAACCCTAACCTGATCCCGACCTGTTATGCCGGTCGGCATCAGAAAAAGGTCCTTACATCCGATGTTTTCCAAAGCTCCCTTTATGTACTTCAGCCACGGGATATTCATTCCCCTATCCCTCCCCATGCAATCCATAATTATTTGCCTAGTCAGCCTAGCTTCTGGGTTGACCCAGATCTTTAACCATGCTAGCAGGGGCCTGCTCTCCACCTTGTCTTCTATAAACGCTCCACCCAGTTCTTAGTATATGATATAAGAGGATACACACTGTGGGACTTTCAGGAGCCTTCTCAGATATTTGTTCTCCTCTATCTGCAGCTTGTCTACGTTTGCAATTCCCCACAGTTCTGCCCCATACGCCGCTTTAGAGTAGCAAATTGAGTTGTATAGAGTCATCATTTGCTCCGGCGACCATCGCCCTAGTCTGTGACCGAAATTCATTATTGCCCCTGAACTAGATATTAGCTTATTGCATTGTTCCTCAATCAGTAATTTAAAATAAAGCCCCTATCAAATAAAATGCCCAGGTACGAGAAAGACTGTACCTTCGCTAAGCTAAATGCGCCTATTCTATAGTTATAAAAATTTCTGGGTTTGGTCCCCATCTCCATGATATACAACTTAGTCAATTTGGCAGATAAATCTAAACTAGTCATAAAATCCACGAAACCGTCTATCAATCGCTGTAGACCCAGTGGAGTGCGTGCCAACAAGACCGCGTTGTCTGCATAGAGCAGGACAGGGATTACTCTGCTACCTACTCTGGGTGAGTCCACTTTTAAGCTTCTTAATGATTCTTCCAGGCCATTAATATACAGGGAGAACAGGAACGGGGCCAAAATACACTTCTGTCTTACCCCGCTAGTGCAAATGAAAGGCTCGGTGTTACCGCCATCCAGGTTGTACCTAACTTTGGACAATGTATTCCAATGCAAAGCTCTCAGGCTCTTAATAAGATCTTGGTCCGCCCCTAAGTTAGACATTAAGGCCCACAACTTCTCCCTGTTCACACAGTCGAAAGCTGCGGCCAGATCCATAAAGGCTAAGTAAACAGCGTCATTATTGGCAATGGTGTATTTCGCCACTAATAAATATAGGTTTAAGCATTGGTCTGTCATTGATCTATTGGCCCTAAATCCGTACTGAACAACAGTAAGGATATTGTGTTCCTCGGCCCAACTCATCAGGCGATTTAAGACGACTCGACCCAGAACCTTGGCAGTCACATCTATCAAGGAGATAGGACGATAGCATTGGGGGCTGTCTCTATTCCCCTTTTTAAAAATGGGGACTATTATGACCGTTGACCATGAGCGGGGAAGCCCTGAAGCTATGGCAGTGTTTATTAATCTTGTTATGACTGGCCCCCATAGGTCCACCTTACTTAGAAAAAGATCCAGAGGGATCCCATCTGGTCCTGGAGCCTTATTTCGAGTTAGGCCCAGGATGCCCGCGATAATCTCTTCAAGAGTAAATTCTAGCGCCACCTTCCACCTCGCGCCACCCTCGTCATTCTCCTGTATCTCAGTGTTTCCCCAATTATATAGCCCTTTGAAGTGCTCCACCCACTGTTCAGGAAGCACATTGGACACTATCTGCGGGCTATTTGTGTCTTGGAAGCAAGGATTAATAACTATCTTCCAGAAGGTGGACAGGTCTTTCCGTTCAGCCGCTCCTCTCAGGTCCTCCCACGTTTGAGTTTGGAATGCGTTTTTCCGGAGCCTTACTGCCTGCTTGAAGGTTAATCTGCAGCGCATAACCCTCTGTCTGTCCCTTGGCTTATGTTTAAGGGCTGCTCTTAGATTCCTCTGGGCTAAAGAGCACCCTCTATCAAACCACTTGGGCTCATTTTTTCTCTTACTCTGCCCTGTCGTCTGCATGAGGCCATCTATCAACCGCCCTATTTCTTCAAATGCCTCCACTAACGGGGGTCCTTCCACTGCTATATCTAGGCACACCTCCAAGAGCTGTTTCCCCTCTTCCGAGAGGGAATTATAAAAGCTATCTACATTAAGCCTAGACCATTTAAGGCGCCTGCCTTGATCCGTAACCTTCTCCTTATTTGTCCCCGCCCCGCTCCTTATAACCTTACTAACATTTGTCGCTGCCACCGACAGTGTTAATGGGTTGTGGTCGCTAAAACCACTCCACTCTATTGCAAATCCCAATAGCCACTTCTTAAACAGTGGGGACACTAGTATAAAATCAATGTATGAGCTACAACCTCTCCCTTTAAAGGTAGGGTTAACCTGCGTATTAGGTTCAATGGTCAATAAGTGTGGAAATTGAAGAAATTGATGTACATAAACAGCGTTCATTTCCCTTTTTCCCACTCCTCTCCCTGTGAGCACCATGAATACCGTAAATTATTGACCGCATCACTCTACCAGTAAGAGCCCGTACCCATATGTACATGACAGCCATTCTAGGCACCCTGGCCCTTTTTGCCCGCTCATTAGAATCACCGGCTTCCCTTCTGCACGTATCTGAACCCCCCCCCTCTCTCACATGCATAGACTATGAAACCCTCTCCCTCTGCGCGACCCTGCCCTGAAAGGCAACCCTTCTGCTTGACCCACGCAAACCCCCCATTTCCTCTTGAAGAGGCATCCTTTGCCTCAGCTGACATAGCCCTCCCCAGCTGCACCTGACTGCCCCCCGCACTCTCATGCACGGGTCATAAGATCTCTCTCTGTGCGACTCTGTCCCTGTGCACACCCTGGCTCCCCCCTCCCCTTCTCCTTCACACAGGCAAGTCATAAACCTTCCACTTCTGCAAAACCCTGTCCTTGGGAGTCACGGCCGCGCCTGACCAACACCTCCTTTTCCTTTAATGAATAACCCTTCTGTTAGTAAACCCTCCCTCCGCGATGGACCGTCCACACATGTCCGAGGCCATCGCCTAAGCCGGAAGATACTGTTTATTGCCCCTTATTGTATTGAGTCACTCCTCTTCAAAGAACCCACTATTGATCCTGGCTTCCCCACCCCTGGGGATACGATCAGGCGCACACATCCTGATAATCAGCAGAACGCTCAGCTGCGTGATTGCCCCTTCCCTTATCGACAGTCTAAGGGTCTCTATTGTGAACATATGTGGGGTAGGATTGACACGTGGATCATGGGGATGTCTTTTCCGTGTTTCACAATGTTGTGATTGTAATGCTAAGTGTTCTGTAAGGTATAAAAGACGATCTTTCAGCTCACTTGTTAGAGCACCTCCCGAAAGACACTGTGTTTCGTGTCCGAAATGACAGTCTCTCCTCATGAGAAATAAAACTCTGTTCTTGTGATTCCTGCTCCCAGCGCCCGTCTCTTTATTTGGTAACTATTCAGAATGGGAACTAAGAGGCGACTTGCGCCAGCAGCCTGGGCATCGATAGCAATGCGGCCTAGTGTTTTACAATTGGCGTCCCAACGCGGGGTCCATCAGTGACATAAGGTCCAGTAAGAGAGATCCAGACGATGAAGTGAACATCTAAATGATCGGAGTATACCTGCCTTGAGAGGGCCCTCGTCCGGCTGCCGATTGAATGAACTTCCCCGATTCTGAACGGACCTCTCTCGAGTGACCTATTGTCCTGACTGGAATCCCACAGGAATGCTGCATGGAGTAAGAGAACAATCGGGCGCTGGAGGAGGAAGACGAAGAACTGTCCGTATGGTCCGGTCCGGGTAAGATTAAGTAGGGCGTTTTGCGCCTGATTGGTAGGATGGTTTTATCCATCTGATTGATTGATTGATTGTATTGGAATCGGTATTTGAATACTGATATTGTTGTTATTGGTTCATTTAGCTTTGGATGCTACTTGAAATATTGGTTCTCTTATTGAGAACGAGACATTCTCTGTTTTCAAACAGCGGCGAATAGGAACGTTCGTCTCTCTTTGCAGATAGAGAAGGGTAGGTAATGCAGACGTTTGTCCCCGTTGTAATCCGTCATGCCTACTTTTCTCCCCACTGATTGCTTGAAATCGATTAATAATTGATTGTTGCTCTTTGAGATCTTCCCTGTCTACAAACAGAGACGAGTAGAAATATTCTGTCTCCCTTTATGGATAGCGAAGGACAGGTAATGCAGACGTTTGTCCCCGTTGTAATCCGTCATGCCTGTTTTTCTCCCCACTGATTGATTGATTGCCTGGACATTGTTGTTCCAGGAACTGTTTCGTTTGAGGTATTTTCTATTTGCAAACAACGTGGAATAGAAATATTCTATCTAATCTTTGCAAGTAGTAAAGGGTAGGTTATGCCCCTTTGTGAATTCGTCAGTCCTACCCACTCCCCACTGATTGTTTATTTGGGGGGTAGCTCGCATGGTCCGTCCAGGAGGCTACCCTTATGGAGGACATATGCTCCCCACTCATGGGCCATTTAGTGGAAGTAGACCATCTGGTCCGTCCGGGAGGCTACCCTAGTAAGTGGAAGTACATCCTTTGGTCTGTCCAGGATGATACCCTAATGAAGGAATATATGTTCCCCTTTTGATTGATAATCTCGTTCCACCCCGGACCATTTATTGGAGGTAACTCATCTGGTCCGTCCATGAGTACCCCTAATGAAAAGGACATATAAAAATATGAAGTGATCACCGTACCCTGTTAACAGAAACTTTAGCTCGAAACACGCTAAGGAAAAGAAAGAAAAATAAAAAGAAATCGGGCTAAGTCAGTAACCCCCTGATGAGCTTTAGACTTCACTAAAAATAAGAAACATTAGAAGCAGTTCGTAACAAGAAATATAAAATGGAGAAAAGCTTGACAGCAAGGCAGCCACGAGGTAGCAAGGTTCCGCCACCTACTCCTGCTCCAAACATGTCTGCCTCATTGCCCACCACGCCCAAATAACGGTCACATGAAATAGATACAAATCAATAGGTACCTACCCCCATTCCGGAAGCTCCCGAAGTGCAACAGGTCCGCGGTTACGCCCATCCGGAAGGCGAGGCCTCGAGGCATGCGGGGCTCGCCTGGCCGCAGTCGGAAGGGGAGGCTGTTGGGCGGACGGCCCAAAGAATCGTAATGACCTCTCCTTCTCCTCTCTTCTGCTGCCCTGCAGGCCACGGGGGGGGGCTGTCTTGCCTCAGCCACCGACCACCCCCCACCCCCTCTCTTGCCTGATCTGGCCATCGACGAGGACCGGAGCCAAGACAAGGTCGGACAACCCTGAGAGTTGCAGGTGGTCCCGCCACATGACCACGCCTGAAAATCACAGGTAGTCCCGCCACATGTCAACGCCTGAGAGTGACAGGTAGTCCAGCCACACGGCAACGCCTGGACAGTTGCAGGTAGTCCTGCCACATGTCAAGGGGGGGATGTCTTGCCTCAGCCACCGACCACCCCCCATCTTCAATAGCCGGCACGGCCAATACCGAAGCGGTGGAGCCGAGGAACGGCGCGGGGTCGCTGGAAGGGGGAGGCGGCGCGAACGAGCCTCCCCCACCTCCCTCCAGGTGGAGGCTTCCAGCGGCACCCCAACGCTCTTTGCTTAAAGAGGGTCCACATCGAAAAGCGGTCTTTTGCCCGGGACGAGCGCACGCCCCGTGCCTTCTCTCCTCAACTTTGAAGATTCTATGAGAGCCGGGGGGGGTCCCCCGACCCCTCTGCATGGGCGCCCCCGTCCCCCTCACTGGGACCTGCGACATCGACGCACTCCTGCCGGCGCCAGCCTCAGTTTGGAAATGGCTAAAACACAGCCAAGGTACAGACTTGTTCAGTTCCGGTGGAACACCAGAGTGACCCGGTAGGAAAATCGTTGCCGCCCTCCCCACTCTTTGACTGATGGTCCATATTGTTAGACTGTTACCACATTGCGCGAAACTTTTTGAACTACCAATGGAAGGTTCTGGTCCAACCACGAGTCATTGGAGACATTCTGACTATGCTGGAACCTGCCTGACCTCGCCCAAAATGGTGCCGATACACGAAACAAAACTTTCAAACTCCCTGTTCACCCGGATTGCTCGAATCTTGATGCTCTGAGATACGTGTGCATTTTTGGACAATGAAAGTCGATGAGATGGATAGTGATTATGTGCTTAGAGAAGAAAGCAATACAGATATTAATCATATGTTTGGACAATGAACTGACTTAGGGTGGGTACTAATTATGATTTGGAAAATGAATTGGTGTAATTTAGACAGTGAATGAGCATTTGGATAATGAATTAATGAATTAATTGAAAAACTGAATTCTTGACATGCATCATGCTTGCTCTGTAGGGAAGTTTGATACGATTTTATTGCACTGCTGCACTTTATGCAATGAACTGCCACCAACTTCGTTCTTCTTATGTACAGTTTCAATCTGCTCCGTGGCCGGTCCACTGGGTTGTAGGCCTGTATTTATACGCCAACACTTTTTATTAAAGGTATTTTGAAAAAGAAAGCATAGTTGTAGCGGTTGCATTAATGAGTTTTGGATGTTTTGCTACTGTGAGCGAAGAATAAGTATGATGAAAGCTGAAGGTTAAAAAGGACCAGATATTTAGCAGCTACATTACGTGTCACAGGCAGCCGGAAAAGTGTTTTAGACGCCCTTAAAACGACACCACAGAAATGCCACCTGACCGCCACCCTTGCACCCAACAAAAGGGGTTGCGACCAAGTAACTCATGTACATACACAGATCGTCAATGATTATCTATCTGACATTACTGGTCCCTCTGGGCTTAAACGCCGAGATGGTAAAGAAATGCAGTACGTGGAGATAGGTCGAGTATATGGTAGGTAAAACATTTTCGGACTACTGCATGCTGATGTGCTTTGAATGCTGCCTCCCACCCCTTCTTTCTCCTCCCTTCTGCAGGTCACGTCGGAACGTCGGCTGAAGTGTGGGAGAGCGATGATCGAACCACCGATGAAAAGGGAAGGAGGGAATATGTGCATAGTCCTTATGACGATAAGTTTTTACAAGACGTAGACTTTAAACATGACTGTTCCTCCTTAGAACATAGCGACTGGGAGGA
The DNA here is from genome assembly GCF_964263255.1 of Lissotriton vulgaris. Taxonomy (NCBI): domain Eukaryota; kingdom Metazoa; phylum Chordata; class Amphibia; order Caudata; family Salamandridae; genus Lissotriton; species Lissotriton vulgaris. Next base: position 439,604,381 of record NC_141700.1, read on the forward strand.
TGGACTGACACAGAAACTTGACGGGTACTGTATGACGAAAATTGACTAGAAATAATACGTTAGATAATGTAACTAGACGTTTGACTAGGTAGGGAGATGATAAAGAAGAGTGCTGAGGTAAGGATTACCAAGGCACCACCCGTCTGGGAAGTTAGGAATGTTGCTGATGTTCAAAATGTACCGCCTCCTTCTCACACTCTTATAGATATAACCAAGCTGTCCGACTGTTCTCCCGATCAATACTTGCCGTTGCCTCAGCCTGGAGAACTTCCCACCAAAGGAAGAAACTGAAAAATGGTTTAAGATCCAACCATGGGTAAATAGCGTGACCGGGTTAATTTCTGATCGACTAACCGAGGTGTAAGTATTGGCAATTGAGAACGCTCGCAGAGATAACAAGCGAGAGGGAAAAGGAGGGAAGGGTAAAAAGAGCTAAGCACGTAGATAAATAGGATAGTAAAGATACGTAGGATATAAAAATAAATCTTGTTGGCCAACAATTGTTCTCTGTTTTGTCGTGAATATCTTATATATATGTAATACATGTACTGTCTTCCTTCGTCTGAGTGTGTGTGTGTGTGTACTGTAGGGGTTTATGTTCTCCCTTTGTTGCGTCTCTCCGTTACCTGACCCCCTGTTGTTCTGTGTTGTGAACTAAATGACCTATTTTTGTACACGTCTCTCTCTTTCTCTATCTTTCTCCCTTTTTCCTATATCTCTCTGTCTCTGCCTCTCTGTCTGTCTCTATCTCTCTCTCTACATGTCATACGTGTACCAAATGGCTCGTTTAGATTGCGGACGACTCTCACTCTCTACGAGAGTCTCCCTATTTCCTTTTCCTTTTTATGGTAAAATCGTGCCTTGCTGGCACCAGTCTGATTGGATACTTATTGAATGCGAAGGTGTTCAGCGAAATTGACCGAAACTAAAATGATTGTATCTCGCCATATTACTACCTCTCCTTTCTGCAAAATGAATGAACTCGAATTGGCTGAGAAGGAAAGGACAGGTAAGATGACTAAGGTCCCCCAATCTGGCCTTTTATAGGGGAACTGCATGTCAATGGCACCTTATTTTTCAGCGCATTAGAGACAAGCGCCAACGCCTAGATTGACCCCCAACGTCCAGATTGCCCCACCCCCCCCCCTTTTTGCACCCAAGCGCGAGCGCCCGAAGCATCCCCGCCCCATTTGATAGACCCCAGCTGCTGTCCCAGATATAAAGATGATGACCATGAGTAACTGTCGTCCCTCGAGAAAAACATGTTTTACCTGACTCTTGATGATAGCGCCCCTGCCCTGTTTGAAAAGGTTAGCCAGCCTTGAAGGGAAATGTTCCGAAATGTTGAATTTGATGAAATGCACAGTTGATGGGAATATTATTTATCCCCATTTGAGTTATAAATGGGACGATGAATAAACTTGGCATGAACTCAGTAGGAATGCCGACATGTGCACTGCTTGGTAATGAACCACTGACTGTGACCAATGAGCGCAACTCCCAAGTGCGTAGGATTGAGGGAGGAATTCACGTGCATAAATGTCTTCCCCTGACCAGTTCTCTAAAGCTTGTTTTGTACCTATTTCAAAGATATGCGATCACCGGAGGAGAAGGGTCGGACGTGACACACAGCCTGGCCGCAGATCATGGGACACATGCGACATCGACCAAAGGTGGAGCCCCAGCACGACAGGAATACGGGACGAGACAGCACTCTCCAATGTGGTAAAACGAAAGGATGAAGGGCTGTCCTGAAGCCTTTTGTCCGCCTACCCACACGCGCCTGAAGCTTCCGTCCCCCTCTTCAAGCCCGGTTGATGGGCTTGCTTGCTTGTTATCCTTTGCTCCCTTGGTCCCTTTTGTGTGTCCCAGGAACTCTGACCCAACTCCGCCCTCTCTCCTATCGACTATTTGAACCACACACACCCTCTTTTTCACGTGACTTATTGCCAAAAGGAAGAACTGCATTCAAGTGGGAATAGGGTGTTGCCACGGAAATATAGGTGCCGAGCATAAGGCGCCGCTAAACGGATTGTTTAGGGAACAGGACTGTGGTCTAACAGCAGAGGACTGACCGCACCCTGCAACGCGTAAGGATAAATCCGAGCTGGACCTATAGCTCCACCGCCGGTGCTAAACAGCGCCAACGAAAGAACACGGACTAGAGCCTACCAGTGATGGCTCACTGCTAAAAAGACACTGTGATGAAGAGATCTTGTGTATTGAACTGAATTCCGCCCTCAACTACTTGGTCAAAATGTTCATTGGTCACATTTTTGAGAAAGTCAGAGGTATTTATGCTATGTAGTGCGTTTAAATGTTAGGAACTCAACGAAATGCAATTTCCTATGTGCTGCATTCTGCCCATCACATCAACAGTCCATGATTATATGCCAAATGTTAGTATTAACAAATGCTAATTCTTCAACGACGCCTGTCTATTTGTAACGCCATCAATTACAAAAATGAACTCTGTAATGTAAAAAGGGGCGACTGTGGAAATTGAAGAAATTGATGTACATAAACAGCGTTCATTTCCCTTTTTCCCACTCCTCTCCCTGTGAGCACCATGAATACCGTAAATTATTGACCGCATCACTCTACCAGTAAGAGCCCGTACCCATATGTACATGACAGCCATTCTAGGCACCCTGGCCCTTTTTGCCCGCTCATTAGAATCACCGGCTTCCCTTCTGCACGTATCTGAACCCCCCCTCTCTCACATGCATAGACTATGAAACCCTCTCCCTCTGCGCGACCCTGCCCTGAAAGGCAACCCTTCTGCTTGACCCACGCAAACCCCCCATTTCCTCTTGAAGAGGCATCCTTTGCCTCAGCTGACATAGCCCTCCCCAGCTGCACCTGACTGCCCCCCGCACTCTCATGCACGGGTCATAAGATCTCTCTCTGTGCGACTCTGTCCCTGTGCACACCCTGGCTCCCCCCTCCCCTTCTCCTTCACACAGGCAAGTCATAAACCTTCCACTTCTGCAAAACCCTGTCCTTGGGAGTCACGGCCGCGCCTGACCAACACCTCCTTTTCCTTTAATGAATAACCCTTCTGTTAGTAAACCCTCCCTCCGCGATGGACCGTCCACACATGTCCGAGGCCATCGCCTAAGCCGGAAGATACTGTTTATTGCCCCTTATTGTATTGAGTCACTCCTCTTCAAAGAACCCACTATTGATCCTGGCTTCCCCACCCCTGGGGATACGATCAGGCGCACACATCCTGATAATCAGCAGAACGCTCAGCTGCGTGATTGCCCCTTCCCTTATCGACAGTCTAAGGGTCTCTATTGTGAACATATGTGGGGTAGGATTGACACGTGGATCATGGGGATGTCTTTTCCGTGTTTCACAATGTTGTGATTGTAATGCTAAGTGTTCTGTAAGGTATAAAAGACGATCTTTCAGCTCACTTGTTAGAGCACCTCCCGAAAGACACTGTGTTTCGTGTCCGAAATGACAGGCTCTCCTCATGAGAAATAAAACTCTGTTCTTGTGATTCCTGCTCCCAGCGCCCGTCTCTTTATTTGGTAACTATTCAGAATGGGAACTAAGAGGCGACTTGCGCCAGCAGCCAGGGCATCGATAGCAATGCGGGCTTGTGTTTTACATAAGTCCATTGAGTGTTCCATTGTGTGCTCGAAGTGTACTCCCTCTTCTAAGCTGCATGAGGTCCAGTCTTCTGTAAAGGGTATCAGATTTGGGCACAGGTGACAGTTAAAATCCCCAGCTACTAGAAACAATGGAGCCGTTGCACCCTGGACCTCCTCTCTCAGTAAACTAAGTCTTTCATCCAGCTCTCTTGCTGTATATCCTCCCACATTATAAAAATTGACCAAAATTATATTGAGGTCCCTACTTTTAAACCGTAAGCCTAACATGCAGTCCGAGTTCCAGTTTAGGTCAGTCCACACCCCTTCCAGACCCAAATCTACCAGCGTTAGGAGACCACCCCTTGCTCTTCCTGCCGTGGACTTGCTTGTTGGAGCCCCAAGCGACTTATACCCAACTAGGTGAAAGTTGGTATGATCTACTTCCCAAGTTTCCTGCATACAGATTATTTTAAATCTGTTAATGTATTCGAGCCACTACCTGGTTTTGGAATGTGGCAGACAAACCTGCCACATTCCAAGATACTAGCTCGAAAGAGCTCCCATGGCAGTGTGTAAGGGGGCGAGGGGGCATAATAGACCCATTACTGTTTAGGGTGCCCTCAGGCCTAGCTAGGTTTAGGTTGCAAGAGGTCAACTGATTCTCTTTCAGAGAAGCACATTCCAAGTTCTCCCTTGCTAGTGGTGTTGAATTTGGCTCCCTTTCTTGACATAACTCCTCTCCGTGTAGTCCGTCCACTTCACTGAGGTGTCTTCCCCAACCAAGTGGCGCATATTTATTAGATAGCGGGAGCACTGGCCCTCCTTCTTCCCTCTGTGGGGCTGCCTGGCAGTCGTGTGTATTTCCTCCCACTGCAACTGTTTCCAGACACTCACTCCTCTCTCCCTCAACCCCCCCCTCAGTCTGCCTGGCTGCTCATTCCTCCCCTATAAGTCTCAAAAGGCCCATTCATTTTGAGCAAAAGCGTTGCAATAAAGTGATAATCTAATGACAATTTTAGATTAAGCAAGACTTTATAACCAATTTGCGACAGACATTTCCCATAGACGCCTAGCATTATGCCCTGCTAGGGGGCTCTTCGTTGGTCAGCATGAGAACTGTTTCTGGAGCAATGAAGCCCAAGAGGCGGCCAATAAGAAACTATGCAAATACTATGGTAAGTAGGCACAATAGGAAATAAAAAAACAATTCTTAATTATTCAAAGTTCATTTATTTCACGTTATAATCAATATTCATTTTAATTCATTGACCGCAAGTCATGCCGCCTTTCTATTTAGATTATTTTGATAGCGAGAATTTAAAAATAATGACATAACTAGTGGGTTTCTAGTTCTAGTGGGTACTGCGAAATGTTATCATTAGCAACGAATATCTACAAATTGTCCACAATTTAAGGTAATATGGGTGCCAAATATTTTTCACCGCATGTATGGTGCAGCCACACCCAATGAACTGCTTAGAAGGTTTAAAAAATTACCCTTATCTTATTAAATTGTTTGTGCTTATTTTATTCAATTGTTTTCAACTGGTTTGAAGGCTACGCTCCCCTGCAGAAACCGGTTTGGTCCTCACCCCTGGTGCTACACATCTGCCCTTGAAAGGTGGCTTCACCTTGGAAACCTGTCTTTTGGGACTAACGCCCAAGTGTCTTCCTGAAGGAGCCACGGTTCCTTTCCAAACAGAGTCGAGCCAGTTGGAAGACTCGTGGTTTAGAAAGTTTACACCCTTGAGCCGTGGGCTAAACGATCAGATTGCAGAATGCAAACGCTTGGCTGGAAATATTATGGAAGCATTTACCAGCACATTTCAAAACATGCATTTTTGGTACCTCATGCCCTTCCCTCCATAGGGTGGCAAGACAAAGCTATCTCTCGTTTTTGAGATTTTAAAAAAGAAAAGTTGACGGATTAGGGAGGGGCTAACACAGTCTTTTACTGCGGAAAGAAGCTCGTGCTTCAGAATGGAACCCCATAGCTCTTGGTGTGAAACTGACTTCCAACGCCCTCATATTTCCCTATACGAAAAGCCAAAACGTTCTTATGAGACCCTCCTAAAAATGCTTGTTCAGTGAATTGAAACAGACAGTCACGGCTTTGGTCATTTCAGTGAACAAGCATTGGCAACGCTAATAGGTTTTGCCTATGCGAGTTCTATTGCCGTTGTCAATGTTTTTTTTTTTTTTAAAGATTTTGCACAGCAGCGCTGGCTGCTTTGCAACATGGCTCAAAGTAAGCAACCAAAAAAACACTATTGCCTGGCCAACGTGGATCACCTCATAGCGCTGTTTTTGTTTACTTTAAGCCATGTTGCAAAGCAGTCTCCGTTGCTATACAACATCGTTAAAACATGTTAACAAAGTGCAAAGCCAAATAGCCAAATAGCCCTCAGTGACAAAATTTGACTTAGTCTGTTCTCTTCTTCGTCTAACTCATGTTATCAAGTATTTACTGCTTCTGCTGCCTTTACATTCATAAGCAGTGTGCACGCAGAAAGATGACAACACCATTCTCATATTAATGTAATCTTGCAGAAAGAAACGCAATTAAATGTATAGAATAGTTTTCCCTGAGAGCACGTGACTGATGCCAATAAGCAGCAACTGATTACCAACTTACCTTGGGTGCTGGAGCAGCGTGCTGCTGATGTGAATAAGGCGCTTCAATATTCTCGTCCTGAGTCTTTTTTAACATTTGTGTTACATTTACAAGTAATCCACAAGGTGGCACTCACAGCTAAGTTTTTATGTGAAATGGACACCGCAGTCTGAAGTATTATACAAAACAAAGAGCGGCGGTATCTATATGTGGCTGCCAATGTTTTCACCGGCAATAGGTGATAGACATTCATCACTGTAGGACAGTGGTTCCCAAACTTTTTTGGACCGTGGCTCCCTTGACCTAACTGCCAGTTTGGCCGTGTCTCCCCATTTTTTACCGGTGCGCGGGATGGAAGCCCGACTTCGGAGGTACTTCCTGTTGTCTTCCTTAAATTAATTGGGATGCAATGAAGGTATTATAATCATATTTGTAACAAAATAAAACAGTTGTTTAATAAAAACTTGTTAAGTGAAAACGATACAAGATTCAAGCCAAATATGTTTAAATGTGCCCAATCACCATAGGTGCCATGGGCGGGCGTGGCTGTGTGGCATAATTTCACTAATTTCGCAGCTAGCAGGCTTTGGGCCTGCCGCTGCAGCTCTCAAAATGCGGCCGCCGTAATGAATTGACTGTGCTGGTGGTGAGCATGATGACTGCCGCCTCAGCTGCTGCCAGCAGTCCAGTCGGTTCGGAGACTCAGGAGTCAGTGTCTGATCCAGACTGCGGCTGCGGCACTGGCCGGGACTGTCTGTGGTGCCAGTGCAATCGTCGCACCTGTACCATCAATGGGGTCGGCGCTGGCAGAGTAAGTGAAGTGTACTTTCTTTTTGTCTTACAGACCAGCAGGCATTTTGGCAACTTGCATCCTGCACGCGGCGCCCCCCTTTACTTTTATGAATCCCCATTCACCCCTACCCGCCTTCCTGATCTTTTGAATTCAGACATTGTAAAACTCAGAGCTGGCCCTTACATTGCCACAGCCAGCCTTCACAGACCCTCATCGCCACCCTGCCAGCACCCAGAGTCTCTGAGACCTCATCTTATAGCTGTTAGAGTCCATAACCAGCTCTGAAGAGCACCCCTACCAACTGTTAGAACCCATCACTGTCCCTGAAGATTACTGCATCAGGCTCATGGACCATCCCTCTGGCCCTCACATATCGTCAACACACCTTTGCTTACACTGGCCTAGGGCATTGTGTGTGACTCAAAGGGTTAAGTTGGGGGTGCGAGGACTGTGTGCACATTACAATTTATGGGACCAATACTCTCTGTTTGAAGTCCCAGCTGTGGGAAGGCTCTTGTTTGGTATAGCAGAACCGAAGGACGACTCAGATCTTTATGAAAATTAGGCAATCACCCCCTAAAGAAAGTGGAGCGGATTAGTTGTAAGAATACTGATTATCCATTCGGGAAAACCAAGTTAAGTCAAGTCAAAAACCACTTTATTCGATTATTTAAAATCATAAAATTATGCTATACATATACAGAAACATTAAAAGTCTAATAAAATCTGTTATACAAGCTAAAAACGCAATTCATAATCAATTAAAAAAGCGTAATCAATCATGCCCACGTTTAAGCAGTTGATAGAGATGCAATTTCTATTACTGAGAGGATTCAATTTCATATACAGCTTGCAGTCTATCCCTCTTGATTCTAACAGACGCGGCGAGAAAGCTGGCAACACAAAACATAGTTACTGGGGATTCTAACAATTGTAAAAACAGTAAAGCAGGTTTACACTGAATAAAATTCATTTTTTTTAATAATGGGAAAATAAACCTTTTCCTGGCCTCTTGGTACAATGGGCAAAAAACGATAAAGTGTCCTGCAATGAAAAATCATCGCATTTGCATGGAGCAGCGTCTTCAGGTCTACTCCAACCCTCCAAATCCCAAAGAACTGTGTATATTTGATTAAACCGCAATTTAGTCAGTAGCCACCTATGGAAAGAATTTGTCACTATGGTCAGATGCGGTGACATTACAAGTGGCTGGGTGACCAGAACATGGCCCCTAACTGATGGTTTACATAGTTCTACTCCTTCCCCCTCTGCCTCCTTCAACTTGATGAAATTAGTTTTTACCCACTCAATGTCAGCCTTACAGAGAGATTCAGGGTTAGAAAAGATCTCTGGTCTCCCCATATACATAGCCAACATTTTTATGTTAGACAACCACTGGATTTTATTCATATTGTCTAACCTAATACAGTCCTTTAAGATCTTATGATTTAGGGAGAGTTTCGGATTTAACCAGATTTTAATCCATAGCAGCATTGGGGCTAATGTAATTTTTTTTTTTTTTTTTTAATATCTTTATTCGGCAATTTTTCACCATAAAAGAATACACATACATAAACATTTCATCCCGATAAAAGATTATAAAATACAGTAAAAGCATGGACACATCATTCATCATATGGCAATCAGTAAATCGTCCTCAGCTAGTGGTATCTTCAGTTTGTAGTTTCAGTAACCGGGAACGTGTCAACCACGCACTTCCTAAAAACTTAGCCACCCCACAGATCATACTGGCAGATGAGGAATCTGTAGAAAGGACACGTAGTGCCTGGCTGTGGCACCTCAGCCCCATTTCCCTGCAGACGGGTTTCAACCAAAATTTCCGTGCCCCTTTGTAAGCTGGGCAGGCAAAGAACAAGTGAGCCACCGATTCCTTAGGGGCCGCACAGCCCGGGCAACCACGGGAGCAGACATCTGTATTCAGCCATCTCACCGTAAACTCATTCACCGGGAGCGTCCCATATCGCAGTTTAAGGTACAGCGCTCGGTCCAATGGTTTGGTTATTAAGTCTAAAAAGGGTTCCAGTTTACGCACAGACTTAATAGACAAAAACTGGTCAGTGAGTGAACCCAAATTCATAGACCTCATAGTATTATTCTGTACCCAATCCCAGTACAGTTTTTTTAAAACATCTTTTGGTGGTGGTGACTGCGACTCCCATGCCTCTCTAAGACCCAAGCTAAAAACCAATTCTTTCAATTTGTTTAACCATCTTATTTTTTCACAGGTATCCAATAGTAGCAGTTCATCCAGCCCTTCTGCGTACTTTGCGAGCTCCTCAGTTCTTCTTAGTCGGGACCAGAATAACAATGGGCGAAGCCTCACTAAATCCTTTACTGTTTTCCTGCCCAGATCTAATCTAAGAGGGATCATAGGGGTGGAAGTGGGGAGAGCTACCACATTCCTAAAAAAATTGTTTTCCGCTCTCATCAAGGCAGAAACCCCTTCAAATCCCCACAGTTCAGAGCCATAGAGTGCTGCAGGAAGGATCTGGCCCTCGTAGATGGTCATAGCTGGGGAGACCGGTTTGCTGGTTGACTCCCGAATCTCCTTCAACGTCACCCCGGATACTCTATGATGGTTTAATAGCATCTTAGACAAATGGTCCTTCCAAGTCATGTGACTGTTAATTCGGACACCAAGATAGTCAAAAGACTCGACCAGCTCAAGGGGGGCGCTATTAAGCACAAAATTATTTCTAAATCTTCTTGAGGGTGCAAAAGCCATCAGTTTAGTTTTCGATGTATTGATGGTTAAACCTCGATTGGTACAAAAGGAGCTAAACCGATTTAAGAGTTTCTGCAAGCCCACCGGGGATTTAGAAATTAATAGGGTGTCGTCAGCGAAGAGAAGTGTGGGGATTTTCTCCCCCGCCAGGGATGGGGCATCCGACTCCTCCCCCATCAGATGGTCAACCACTCCATTTACGAATAGGGAGAAGAGGGTCGGAGCCATGACACAGCCCTGACGCACTCCTCTTCGCACAGGGATCCTATCTGTAAGTTGACCCTGGGATCCCCATCTCACCCTCGCATAGTTCCCTTCGTGCAGCTTGACGATTAGGCTCAGAAGACCACTGGGAATACCCATCTCTCCTAGAATTCCCCAAAGTTTAGTACGAGGGACCAGGTCGAAGGCGGTTTTAAGATCAATGAAGGCCATATACAAACTACCCTTCATGATAGTAACCGCCTTCCAATAGATGGCAAAGAGTCGAAAGACCTGGTCCATCGTACCTACCTTCCTTCTGAACCCCGCTTGTAAATGGGAGAGAATACTAGCCTCCTCTATCCAATCGCCTACTCTTGAAATGATGACCCTGCCGACCACTTTCTGGATTATGTCTATCAGACTGATGGGTCTGTAGTTTGCAGGGTCATCTCTAGCCCCCTTCTTATACACGGTAACTACCTCGGCCCCTTTCCAGGAGTCTGGAACCTGGTGTCCCCTCATAATCAGGTTCATTATAATCGCGATTAGTTTAGCCCAGGCCTCAGGCTCCACCAACAATAGATCCCCTGGGATCCCATCCTGCCCAGCGGCTTTTTTTGGGGTTAGGTGTCTAATCGCCAATACTACCTCTCCCGTTGAAAACAGAAGCTCGGTATCATCCACGGGGGCCCCTTCACCCAGGCTATTCACCCCAGGACTAGTTGTTTCTTCCGAGTCTCCATATAGGGATGAGAAGTGTGTAAACCATTGCTGGCAAGTTATATGATCAGACAATGGTTGCGATTTTCTCTGCCTTGATCTATTAACTAGTTCCCAAAAGAGGTTTGGATTCCTACCACTCACTGCATTGGAAAGATCCTGCCAATGCTGTTCCTCCCACTCCCGTTTGGCCAATGACAGTTCTTTCAGGTAATCCTTCCTGGCCGCTCTAACCAGTGGAGGGTCCCCTGAAAGTAGAGCTTCTGTCAATTTTTTCCTTTTGCTTTTACAAAGTTCGTTATACCAAACTTTGCTAAGAGTAGAGGGTATAGCAGGAGCCCTATTACTTTTCCCCTTCGAGATAAAAAATTTCCCAACTTGGTCTATTGTGGATTTATAGGCAGAGTCAAGGGAGGGGTATTGGGGACTAACGGTCCTATTTTCACCAGCCCATATTTCTAAGGTGGAAGACAAACCCTCAACCATTTCTTTGATGCTTCCTATGTCGCCCTCATTAAGCTTAGCCTTATCCCATTTCAATCTACGGTTGTTATTAAATGGGATAACTTCTTTAGTTGTTTTTAGGGTGACCATTGCACACCTGTCATTCCGAATGCCCCAATGGAATTTACAACACAGGGGGTTGTGGTCACTATCCTGGCTTGGGACGACCTCCATATCAATTAGGTCCGGCCAGAATCCAACATCCATTAGGATGTAATCGATTCGGGACGGACCGGAAAGTCTATTAAAGGTCCATGCCCCTGACTGGTCTGATAAGGTCCTGCCATTGAGGGCTCTTAGTTTATGGTCCCTTGTCAGTGCATTAATTTGTATGGCCCTAGACGACCACTTCCTAACAGGGGACAGGGAAAGAGTTGGAATAGACCATTTTGAGTCCTCCTCTTCGATTCCTAAGGGGTCGTCTCCGAGAAGGGGTTCAAAGGTACAATTAAAATCACCCCCCACCAGAATTTTAGCTAAGCTGGGGCAATTGGCTAAGGCCAAGTCCAGGGATGTTAGAGTCAAAGAGGGGGAGTCACCCTGTGTCCCTCTTGCATAAACATTAAAAAGGTCAAACCTATCAACAACCTCCCCTCCTTTTGCCGAGAGGTGGAGTATATCATTACACTCCACGTTATGTCTTGTAACCACCCAATTCAGATCTATTTTTATCCAGACAATGAGCCCGCCCGATGGTCTGCCCTTGCCCTTACTTACTGCGGGCACACAGTGGGTGGTATACCCCGATTTATGTAATGGAACTAAACTCCATGTCTCCTGGAACAGGCAGACATCAAACTGCTCAATTTGTATATGCCACTCTGGAATATCTAACTTCCTCTTTAGCCCAGCAATATTCCAAGAGAGGAGGTTTATTACCCTCCTTCCTCTGGGCGTGGAAGTATAACCCACCATTGACAACCTCTCATTAACAACCCTAGTCAAAGGGCACCCCCCCTCCTGGGCCAATGAAGTCACGGCTGCAGAACAATCAACCGTACTCATCACGGGCCCAGCTGGCCTAAAATCCTCATTAATGTCAATGGTGATCACCATGTGGTCTGTAGGTAGAATAGCTTCTTCAGTAACAGTGCTACCCCAGATTGGACGAAGATCCTCCACCCCTAGAGATTCATTGTCGGTTTCCCCCCCCCCATGGCCCCACCTTCAATCGCAATCTTCCAGCCCTGACAGCTGAGAAAACCGATTATAGGTGTCCAATGGGGTAAAGGGCATCAAATGGTTCATGCTGGGACCTTGGTTCTGCCTATGTCCATGAGGGACCATGGACCAGGCGGAGTGTAGATCGGGCACCCTAGTCAGCTGATGACCATACTGAGGTTGATTATTAATATAGGGCGGAATAAAGGGAGGCCTATAAAGTTGTGGTCTGTTTAAATATTTAGAGTTGGTAATTTTTGACCTGGGATAAAAGTATGTTAAAGCCCGTGGGATAACACAGGTTTCCCCACTCCCAGGTGGCCAGTTTAGGATGTAATCAACTGCCCGAGGGTCTCTAAAATTGACCACCACTAGGTCCCCCTCAATATCTTTAGTTCTACTCCCCAGCCAATTGATCCGTCTAACATGAACTATGTCCCCATCTATGTTAGGTGCTATCGGCCTGTGCAACCGCAACCAATGGATAATTTTATTTTTAAGGTCGACAAATCCCTCCTTCTTATTTTCAGTTAGCTGCGGGACCCCTGTTAGGATCACCACATAGGGCACAGCTTCAGGGGGGATCTCTATTGGTGGAACCCTTTTCTGAGGCATTCTGCTTTTTCCATCATCCCCCTGTGCACTCTGATTGCTACTCGTCGGGGCCTTTAGAGGTGGGTTGGAGGGGTCCGCCTCCAACCCTGTAGCTGGGGCTTTAGGTTGTTTAGGCTGCGGTGTATTATGGGTTGGGGGCACAGCTCCCCCCGGCAGCTGGCAATTTTGCTTAGCCGGAGCAGGAACGGGAGGAATTCTAGATTTACTTTGAGGTCCGGTAGAAGGGGGTTTGGGATGTACCGCCACACTTCCTTTATTTTTGGTATGAGTAGACATACTAGTTATGGCGGCTTCCAATATGGTTAGTCTAATTTCCACCTTTTTAATTGACTCATTAATGGGTAGAAGGAGAGATCTTAACAAGAATTCCAGATTCCCTGATACTGAAGAAGGAAGTGCAGGTGAAGTGATAGGTGGGGCGACTCTAGTGTTCTTATCGGGAGCCTCAACTTGTATGGTTACTGAAGATGGACTATGACCCGGTGAATCAACTACCTGTGGAGTTTGTTCCTGGCCTATTACTATAGGAGTCTCAGTTGTAACCGGGGTTATTATCCCTTTACCAAAATCAGTGTGCGATGTTTTTGCTTTACCTGGTACCACCCTTTGTTTCCTTCTTTTTTTACTAGGGGGCGGGCGGTGAATCTGGGCTGCAGGATAAATATTAACTTTCTGCTTCCTAGCTTTGGCTTTATCGGCCATACGACTACCACTAGGGGTGGGTGAAACAGTTATAACATTATTATTATCTGCAGGCAGACAAGGAGTAGCTACAAAGTCACGAAACAATAGTGGGACTCCATCTTGACTTACATTATCTTCACTTAGGCCAGTCGTATCACCTTCACGATTTAATTCAAGTAGGCTATCAGTGAGGGGTCTGTGTTTCATATTTTCAACAGAGCGACGCCGCTCTGCCCTACGCTCCGCTAGGGTGGAATCCTTTTCTCCCTCGCTCCTCTTGGGAAAATAGTTCTCCAGGGATCCATTGCGTAACCTAGATTTTTTTCCCGGGGTTTCTTCCTCTGTTACCTTATCCATTATGTGATGAACAATGTCCTCCGGACTGCAAACGAAAGAGAGCAGGCCCAGCCCGGCCTCCTCCCGGCCCCTGACGGCCACAGACGGTCCCGCCCTTGTCCCGGGCTTCTCCCGGTCGCTCCCGCGCGCTCCCGCGCAGCGGGGGTCTGGCCCACCTTTAGGTGTTGCAGCTATGTGATAGGCGGGGGGGCGTGGCCAGCGGGGAGAGCAGCCCAGGTGTTGCTAATTGGGCGTGCAGGGGCTCCTGGTCGCTGGAGTCCCCTGCTAGCTCGCAGCCCCGCTGGTTCTCTTACCTACCCCCGCGCTCCTCCTTGGCTCCTTCTGGTCAATCCTTTGGTGGACGACGCGCTGCGGGACCCGCGGAGCGGGTCCGGCGAGTCGTAGGGGTAAAAGCAGGTCCGCTGGGCAGCTGGTGTAACGCGCTCCTCCTTCAAACAGCAAGGTGCGTGGAAAGTGTCCCACAAACACAGGGACAACAGCAGCTTTAGGCTCCGTTGGCGGGGGGGCGTGGCCAGCGGGGAGAGCAGCCCAGGTGTTGCTAATTGGGCGTGCAGGGGCTCCTGGTCGCTGGAGTCCCCTGCTAGCTCGCAGCCCCGCTGGTTCTCTTACCTACCCCCGCGCTCCTCCTTGGCTCCTTCTGGTCAATCCTTTGGTGGACGACGCGCTGCGGGACCCGCGGAGCGGGTCCGGCGAGTCGTAGGGGTAAAAGCAGGTCCGCTGGGCAGCTGGTGTAACGCGCTCCTCCTTCAAACAGCAAGGTGCGTGGAAAGTGTCCCACAAACACAGGGACAACAGCAGCTTTAGGCTCCGTTGGCGGGGGGCGTGGCCAGCGGGGAGAGCAGCCCAGGTGTTGCTAATTGGGCGTGCAGGGGCTCCTGGTCGCTGGAGTCCCCTGCTAGCTCGCAGCCCCGCTGGTTCTCTTACCTACCCCCGCGCTCCTCCTTGGCTCCTTCTGGTCAATCCTTTGGTGGACGACGCGCTGCGGGACCCGCGGAGCGGGTCCGGCGAGTCGTAGGGGTAAAAGCAGGTCCGCTGGGCAGCTGGTGTAACGCGCTCCTCCTTCAAACAGCAAGGTGCGTGGAAAGTGTCCCACAAACACAGGGACAACAGCAGCTTTAGGCTCCGTTGGCGGGGGGGCGTGGCCAGCGGGGAGAGCAGCCCAGGTGTTGCTAATTGGGCGTGCAGGGGCTCCTGGTCGCTGGAGTCCCCTGCTAGCTCGCAGCCCCGCTGGTTCTCTTACCTACCCCCGCGCTCCTCCTTGGCTCCTTCTGGTCAATCCTTTGGTGGACGACGCGCTGCGGGACCCGCGGAGCGGGTCCGGCGAGTCGTAGGGGTAAAAGCAGGTCCGCTGGGCAGCTGGTGTAACGCGCTCCTCCTTCAAACAGCAAGGTGCGTGGAAAGTGTCCCACAAACACAGGGACAACAGCAGCTTTAGGCTCCGTTGGCGGGGGGCGTGGCCAGCGGGGAGAGCAGCCCAGGTGTTGCTAATTGGGCGTGCAGGGGCTCCTGGTCGCTGGAGTCCCCTGCTAGCTCGCAGCCCCGCTGGTTCTCTTACCTACCCCCGCGCTCCTCCTTGGCTCCTTCTGGTCAATCCTTTGGTGGACGACGCGCTGCGGGACCCGCGGAGCGGGTCCGGCGAGTCGTAGGGGTAAAAGCAGGTCCGCTGGGCAGCTGGTGTAACGCGCTCCTCCTTCAAACAGCAAGGTGCGTGGAAAGTGTCCCACAAACACAGGGACAACAGCAGCTTTAGGCTCCGTTGGCGGGGGGGCGTGGCCAGCGGGGAGAGCAGCCCAGGTGTTGCTAATTGGGCGTGCAGGGGCTCCTGGTCGCTGGAGTCCCCTGCTAGCTCGCAGCCCCGCTGGTTCTCTTACCTACCCCCGCGCTCCTCCTTGGCTCCTTCTGGTCAATCCTTTGGTGGACGACGCGCTGCGGGACCCGCGGAGCGGGTCCGGCGAGTCGTAGGGGTAAAAGCAGGTCCGCTGGGCAGCTGGTGTAACGCGCTCCTCCTTCAAACAGCAAGGTGCGTGGAAAGTGGCTAATGTAATTATGTCTGCTATGTAACCAATCCCTAGTTCAAGATGGACCGAGTGGGAAGCAGTAGATTGCGGAAGGCCTAGGAGGGAGCGTAGGAATTTGTTTTCTTCCGTTTGAATAGCATCGGGTTTGATGAATCCCCATATTGCTGCCCCGTACCTTACAATGGAGATAGTCTTTGCTTTATAGATTGTTAGAATTGCCTCAAAAGGTTTCCCCCCCAATCTTTTGGTGAAGCCTAGCACTGCGGCTGAGGAATTTCTCGCTGAGTTTACCTTTAATGAAAGCTGAGGGGACCATAAACTCTTGTCATCAAAGACTACTCCCAAGTAGGTAAATACCTTTATCTAGTGATTTCTTCACTACCACAAAAGAAGGTCTTAAGTTTGCTTTTTGTGGGCCCCAATGACATAACATGCGATTTACCGTTATTTACTACCAGATCCAGGCTTTTCATAAAATCCCCAAACGAATCCAGCAATCTTTGCAAGGCCAGAGGGGTCCTTGCCAGTAGGACAGCGTCATCCGCGTATAGGAGCACCGGAACCGGTGTGTCTCCCATACGCGGAATGTCCGGCGTCGCTGCTAGCAGGTTTACCTCCAGTGAGTTTACATATATCGTGAACAGCATAGGGGCCAGGATGCATCCCTGGCGCACCCCTCTGCTGGACTTAAAACTGGACGTACATTTCCCCTCGTTCGTCATCCTGATTGAGGCGTTCAAGTCTTTATGCAATTCGCCCAAGAAATACACAAGGGGCCGGTCAAGTCCCAGCTCCAGGAGCATTGTCCACAGCTTCGACCTATTAACTAGGTCAAAAGCTGTGGACAAGTCCATAAAGCCCAGATAAATGGAGCCCCTGGCAGCCTTAGTGTATTTAGCTATTATGAGGTGTAGGTTCAGACATTGGTCCTCCGTACTCCTCCCCGCTCTAAAGCCATATTGGGCATCCAACAGTATGTTATTGTCGGAGACCCATCCTGTTATCCTTGCTAGAATAACCTTCCCCAGAATTTTTATTGAGGAATCTAGCAAGGATATGGGCCTATAACATCGGGGGTCGGCCCTTTGGCCCTTCTTAAACACTGGGATTATTGTTGACCGGGACCAGGATTTAGGGAATACTACACAGGCCGAGATATTGAAAACGTTAGTCAGGCTGTTAGCCCAGTACAATGGGTTAGCCATGTACATGTCTGGGGGACCCCATCTGGTCCTGGTGCCTTTCGCCCTGCAGAGTCTTCAATTGCTTTGACAACCTCCTCTAGGAGAAACCTAACTGGCGAAGCGGGAGATTCTGAGGCTGGGGCCACAAAGATTTCTATCTCAAGATGGCTGCCATATATCTTTTCAAAGTGACTCAACCAGTCCTCCTCTGCAATATTTGCTTCTAAGTCTTTATTTTTGCTGTTAGAAAATAGGGTGTATTAATAATAGACCAGAATTTTGCACTATCTTTTAGGGTGGCATTCTCCATAAGCTCAACCCAGGCATTGTGTTTAATTTCGTTTTTCCTTTCCTGAACTGCTTTTTTATACTCACTTATGAGCTGTGCGACCAAAGGTTTATTCCTTGGACGCTCCTGGAGGGCTTTTTTAAGGAGATTATGAGATTTAGTGCATTTGTGGTCAAACCAGCCCGAGGGCAAGTTATTTATGGCTGGTCGGCTTTTAGGGGTAAGTTCTTTGGCCACTAGGGAGCAGATAGCTTCATAGGAGGCTATTACTTCTTCCCCAATAAAAAGAGGATCTCCACAGGTTTCTAAATCCTGAGCAGCCTTTGTAGTGATGATATTAAAGAACTCCTCTGGCATGACCTTACTCCAACTGAGCCTCCTCCCCTGATCTTTTGCTTTCACTTCAACTACCACCGTAGGTGGAGTGGATTTGTTTAAGAAAGAAAAACCATTTACCAGTTCAATTACCACTGGATTATGGTTGCTAAAAAATGAAGTTGTAGCATTATAAGAAACTTCGGGAAAACCATTTCGGGGAAGGTTTATAAAAAAAATGGTTTCGGTCAAACAGTCTAGGACTTAAAAGTATGTGGTTACTATTCGCTTTAAACGATGTATTCCATTGGTGCCAGCTGGTGTTTTCAGGCAGTTATCACAGCTCGGTGGCGAATGGAAACATATCACAGGATTACCAGCGTGCCTAGACTGCCCTTCTCTTCGTTTAATGAGGGTCATTTGTACCTGTCTGCCCACCGCGCGCGCAAATCTATCGACCAAATGTCTCTCTGCTGCGTCGTCGGACAGGAGCTGTGGTCCGAGGGTGGTGCCGCTCACGGGGGGTTAACAGATGCGTTTCATCTCTAGTGCAGCAGTGACCCTGATGTGCACCTCTAACCTCTGCAGCCTCCGTCCGGCGCAGCCGAGGGGAGGTGGATTAACACCTCCAGCTACTCAGTGATTCATAGCCCGCTGCAACCTATTTCCCACATGGTGCGTGGCGGCTCGGCACCCCTGGCTTCTCATCACGGCGGACCGGGGTGCCGCGGCGCACAGTTTGGGAAGCACTGCTGTGGGAGTATGTTAAATCTAATGGTGGCCGGTACTCTTCAAAGTATTATCATAAAGCAAGCTCCCCGCTCGCTCG
This sequence comes from Lissotriton vulgaris, assembly GCF_964263255.1. NCBI lineage: Eukaryota > Metazoa > Chordata > Amphibia > Caudata > Salamandridae > Lissotriton > Lissotriton vulgaris. The sequence goes on from NC_141700.1 coordinate 439,623,016, forward strand.
GTTTCAATAGAAAGCCTACGAGGTAACTGACGTACACCGCATTATTCGAAAAAAATGCCACCAGAAGTATTACCACAGCGCACGTACCAGTATGGCTTAGTCTTAGAGGATAAAAAAACAAGCATTTGCAATGCAATCGGTCTCGCCTTTGGGACCTTATATGTATTTAGCTATGCAGCACATTAGCCTGGGTGCTGAAACATCTACTGTTCTTTAACATGGAAGGAAAATAAGCACCAAACTGCGTGACACACCAGGTATGGGAACACATGGAGAGAAATATTGCCTTTGAACGGGAAATGGTAAAGTCCAAAGCTCTGTTTTTAGTATAAAATCAGGGCCTTCGGTGGTCATATCACTGAAAATACAAGATTTGGAAAAATATTATTGTCTACCGGTGCTAATGGAAGACAATTTCTATGGACTGGAATCTAGAGAATGCTAAAGTGAAAACAAAGTCCCTAAGCAGAAAGCAATTCAGGTATTTTACTGACCTCTGCTGGTCGTTTTCTATCAAAGCAGTTAAATAGAGGCAGTTGAACAGAAAAATAAGTCCCTAAGCGGAAGCAGACAAGTTCTAGGACTGATCTCCAGAGCCCACAAAGTACATACACATATAAGTATACACTGAAGTATATACAAAAGGTCTTGGATGCTCGACCTAACAAGCATTTGCAATGCAATCGGTCTCGCCTTTGGGGCCTTTTAAATATTTGGCTATGCAATACATTTATCGCACATTACTGCAACATAGCTTTGCTTACATGTATTTGTAGCACAATGACATTCCCAGATGATAGTAATCACTACGACATATTCAATACTTGAGACCTACACCCCAGATTCAGGGGAGCAAATTTAAAGTTATAAGAATTGCTTTTTAGGTCTCATAGAGAGACCTATTGCCGTTAAACCAGAAAGCTAAAAGGCGGATTTTGCTGAGTGCATGTGTGTCCGTGCATGCGCTCTCCATTTGCTTCCCGAGCCGCCTGCCTGCTTCACACAAAGCCATCAGCCTCCCCCCTAATTGCTTTCCCTTATCACGGCCGCGAGGCCATGAGCTACTTCAAAGGGATCCGCTCCCCGCCCCCCCCCCCTGCCGCTTGTCCTGTCTATTGAGCCTTTCTCACCTCTCTCCTTATCTCCTTTTCTCTCCTACCACCTTCACTTCTGTGGTTTTCTGCTGTCAACCCTCATTTTTTTCTTTCTCCTAAACTGGCTCTTGCCCAGGACGGCAGACCTCTCTCCAGGCATGCCGTGCCCTTAGCTTCTCCAGTTGAACTATTCAGATGAGACACTGTCACAACCGGAGTATTTGGTTTACTTCCGTCACATTTTCTGTTCACTTACCGGTCATGTTAGGGTTTCACTATGTAGTTCATTTAGAAGAACAATTGATGCTATGTGTTGAGCATGCGGACGGAGACAACACGCCAGAGGGGCGACTCTGCCGTTGTGCAAGGTAACGAGTGCCTTGGTAGATATTGTACTACTGCCTCGATTATGCAATGCAGTCGTTTATTGTTGCATTTCTTCACTTCCCAACACCCTGCCTGGCTCTCACGTCTCGACACGCCTGACTTTACAAATGTTGTTTCAGTACTGAAAAGGTGCTCCGCACATTTGTCAGCCGTGCGCTTCTTGACGTAATTGGCATATCCATGAGTTAGCACTCTCACTTTGCAATACAGAGTGTGACGTTTCATTTATCATTGTTTCTTTGCAGCATTAACGCTCCGACTTGGAAACACTTTCGCATGACCAGCGCAGTTCACGTTTACCGTTTGACATGGTAATGCGAGTGCCTATGCACCCGTTTCTTTTTAGTTTCACGATTATGCATGCTTGAGCCCTATATTACCACGTGGAAGCACTGCAACACGTTTTTACTTTTCCCACATTTTCGGTTGTTAATGATGGCTTAATGAATGGCACTTTTTTTGTTTATTGTGACACTGGGTTTTGGTCACATTATTACATACAAGGCCATGTTGAGTTGACTGATTTGATATGGTTCACTGCCATATTGTAGCACTAGTACTGTTGTTGACCGTTCTTATATTGGCACTTTTACAATTATGTTTCCTGCACATGGTGCACATATTGGTTGATTCACTTTTCCGCCACTCATTGTCGAGTGTTAATCAGGAGGTCAGCACATCAGGGTTTGGGAGAATATCACCCTCACACCTTCACCCTCACCCCCCCTCACCCCCCAACCCTCTCACCATCACACACCATCACACCCTCGCCCTCACACCCCCTCATACACCCTCACTCACCCTCACTCACTCACCCTCATACACCCTCATCAGCATAACAAAACATAGCATGGCATAACAAAAAAAGCATAGGATACACAACCTCACAACCCTCTCCCCCTCACCCTCGCTCTAACACACTCACTCTCACTCACCCTCACTCACCCACCCACCCTCACCCACCCACCCACCCTCACTCACCTACCCACCCTCACCCACCCACCCACCCTCACTCACCCACCCACCCACCCTCACTCACCCACCCTCATTCACCCACCCTCATTCACCCACCCTCATTCACCCACCCTCACTCACTCACCCACTCTCACCCACCCACCCTCACTCACCCTCACCAGCATAGCATAACAAAACATAGCATAGCATAACAAAACAAAGCATAGGATAGGAAAGCATAGCATAATAAAGCATAGCATAACAAAACACAACAAAACATAGCATAGCATAACAAAACACAACAAAGCATAGCATAGCATAACAAAACAAAGCTTAGCATAGCATAACAAAGCATAGCATAACAAAACATAGCATAACAAAACAAAGCATAGCATAGCATAATAAAACACAACAAAACATAGCATAGCATAACAAAGCATAGCAGAGCAAAACATAGCATAGCATAACAAAACATAGCATAGCATAACAAAGCATAGCATAGCAAAACATAGCATAGCATAACAAAACATCGCATAACAAAGCATAGCCTAGCAAAACACAACAAAACATAGCATAGCATAACAAAACACAACAAAACATAGCATAACAAAAAAAGCATAGCAGAACATAACAAAACAAAGCATAGGATAGCATATCAAAACAAAGCATAACAAAACATAGCATAGTATTACAAAGCATAGCATAACAAAACATAGCATAACAAAACATAGCAAAACACAACAAACCATAGCATAACAAAACATAGCAAAACCCAAACCATAGCATACATAACAAAATATAGCATAGCAAAACATAGCATAGCATAACAAAACACAACACAACATAGCATAGCATAACAAACACAACACAACATAGCATAACAAAACACAACATAGCATAGCATAACAAAACACAACACAACATAGCATAACAAAATAAAGCTTAGCATAACAAAACATAGCATAACAAAACATAGCATCGCATAATAAAACACAACAAAACATAGCAGAGCATAACAAAGCATAGCAGAGCAAAACAGCATAGCATAAAAAACATAGCATAGTAAAACACAACAAAACATAGCATAGCATAACAAAACAAGGCATAACAAAACAAAGCATAGCATAACAAAACATAGCATAGCATAACAAAACATAGCATAACAAAACATAGCATAACATAACAAAACAAAACACAACAACACATAGCATAACAAAACACAACAAAACAGCATAGCTTAACAAAACACAACAAAACAGCATAGCTTAACAAAACACAACAAAACATAGCATGGCTTAACAAAACATAAAACATATAATAGCAGAGCAAAACACAGCATAGCATACCAAACACAGCAAAACATAGCATAGCATAACAAAACATAGCATAGCAAAACAAAGCATAGCATAATAAAACACAACAAAGCATAGCATAGCATAACAAAGCATAGCAGAGCAAAACATAGCATAGCATAACAAAACATAGCATAACATAACAAAGCATAGAGTAGCAAAACACAACAATACATAGCATAGCATAACAAAACACAACAAAACATAGCATAGCATAACAAAACAAAGCATATGATAGCACAACAAAACATAGCATAACAAAACATAGCATAACAAAACACAACAAAACAGCATAGCTTAACAAAACAAAACATAGCATGGCTGAACAAAACATAAAACATAATAGCATAGCAAAACACAGCATAGTATACCAACACATCAAAACATAGCATAGCATAACAAAACATAGCATAGCAAAAAGAAGCATAGCATAATAAAACACAACAAAACATAACATAGCATAACAAAGCATAGCAGAGCAAAACATAGCATAACAAAGCATAGCATAGCATAACAAAGCATAGCATAGCATAGCATAACATAGCATAGCATAGCAAAACAGAGCATAGCATAGCAAAACATAGCATAGCATAGCAAAACATAGCATAGCATAACAAAACACAACACAACATAGCATAGCATAACAAAACACAACACAACATAGCATAACAAAACACAACATAGCATAGCATAACAAAACACAAAACAACATAGCATAACAAAACAAAGCTTAGCATAGCATAACAAAACATAGCATAACAAAACATAGCATAGCATAATAAAACACAACAAAACATAGCAGAGCATAACAAAGCATAGCAGAGCAAAACAGCATAGCATAAAAAACATAGCATAGTAAAACACAACATAGCATAGCATAACTAAACAAAGCATCACAAAACAAAGCATAGCATAGCATAACAAAACATAGCATAGCATAACAAAACATAGCATAACAAAACATAGCATAGCATAACAAAACATAGCATAACAAAACATAGCATAGCATAACAAAACATAGCATAACAAAACATAGCATAACATAACAAAACATAGCATAACAAAACACGACAACACATAGCATAACAAAACACAACAAAACAGCATAGCTTAACAAAACACAACAAAACATAGCATGGCTTAACAAAACATAACAAAACGTATATTAGCATAGCAAAACACAGCATAGCATACCAAACACAGCAAAACATAGCATAGCATAACAAAACATAGCATAGCAAAACAAAGCATAGCATAATAAAACACAACAAAGCATAGCATAGCATAAAAAAATAGCATAACAAAGCATAGCAGAGCAAAACATAGCATAGCATAACAAAACATAGCATAGCATAACAAAGCATAGCCTAGCAAAACACAACAAAACATAGCATAGCATAACAAAACAAAGCATAGGATAGCAAAACAAAACATAGCATAACAAAACATAGCATAACAAAACACAACAAAACAGCATAGCTTAACAAAACACAACATAGCATGGCTGAACAAAACGTAAAACATAATAGCATAGCAAAACACAGCATAGCATACCAACACAACAAAACATAGCATAGCATAACAAAACATAGCATAGCAAAACGAAGCATAGCTTAATAAAACACAACAAGACATAGCATAGCATAACAAAGCATAGCAGAGCAAAACATAGCATAGCATAACAAAGCATAGTATAGCATAACAAAACATAGCATAGCATAACATAGCATAGCATAGCAAAACATAGCATAGCATAACAAAACATAGCATAGCATAACAAAACAGCATAGCATAGCATAACAAAACAAAACATAGGATAGCAAAACAAAACATAGCATAGCATACAGCATCACTCACCACCACCACAGCATTACTCAGTGGCACCACAACATCACTGAGCTCCACCACAGCATCAATCTGTGCAACCATTCAACAACAACTGGTTCAAATATGTTATCTCAATGTTTCAAGCTTTGTTACAAATGTAACAAAAAGATGTTAATATTTGACATATGTTCTTGGATTTTCGTCACAATAAAATACACTGAACATAATCTTCACAAATGTTATTTACAAAAGTTTAAGCTATTGCCATTATAAATTACAATAACTTTTATTTAAGTATTAATTATTAAAAAAAATAAAAACCATTGGTTTTTGTAATATCAATACATGTAAGTCACGTAAATACAATACATATTGCATTACAAATGCTATAGGTGTCACATTTGCGAAAGTTATTACTATTGGCATGGTAAATGACAAAGCTATTAATTTCGCTATTTTCAAAAACAAAACCTAAATAAAAAATTTGTCATTTACAATACCAATAGCTCAAACTTTCCTAATACGAGACCTATTGCATTGCAAATGCTTGTTTTTTTTTTGCAACAACCAGTAGTTACATAGCAGTAATAGGCATTAGAGTCATCATACAATATTTGTCATTTCACATGGGAATACATTCTGTCCCTTATAGAAATCATTTAACACCCTTATAACTCTACATTGCGGCAGACAAGAACCATTTAGCCAAAACTAAATTCCTACATCCTCCCCAAGTCCGCCGTCCCCTTCCGTGTGATGTGCATTTTGCACGTGAGATGCTTTTATTTTATTCATGTGTCGAGGTATAATTCTATAGATCAGTCTGTTTCTGCAGCCTCAGAGACCCGCCCGTAAGTATTGAACCAGTGGATCCCAAAAGTCTCTGGGCCTCGAGGCTTGTGGAATGTCTTTGGCGTATGTCTCTAGTGTTGCCTTACAAAAAGACATATCTGTAAGCCAATCTTTTAGTCTAGGAGGTCCCTTGCTACCCCATCTCATCGCTATGCGCCTCTTAGCTAGCAATAGTGTGAGCGCCAGGAATTTTCTGCGCCTAGCGTTTTTGAGTTTCCTCACTCCTAAAATGCATACCAGGGGAATGTTAGGTATCTGTTCCGATAACATCTCGTTAAGTGCATTAGTAACGTCGCTCCAGTATATCTGTAAGAAGTCAGCGCTCGGCGCCCTGCACCTTTGACAGTTACCCGACTCTCTAAGACCTAGTCTGTGCAGTTTAGCCGGTGTGTAATATAGTTGGTGAGTAATCTGAAGTGAATAATGCGCAAAGTTGCAGTTGGATGTGAGTAAAGTGAGTTGTGTGCAGCTGTAATTCCAGTCTTGTTCAGCTACTGACATTCCCAACGTTGTTTCCCACCTTTGCACTGCCTTGTTGGGTTTCTCGGTCTGCTCCTCCTGGGCAGCATTGTACAGTCGAGTCACCAAGTTCCTCCGATTAGGGGCCGTTAGTAGTATCTGCAATATGTTTAGTTGCGGGGGTTCATCTGGGAAGGTACTTGTAACGACTGGATTTTTGGACCAGATGGGATCAGCTCCTGAGAGCCCCTCTAACCCAGCCGGAACGTAACCACCTCCCTCCTCAGGACCATCTATCCAGGCACCTGGGTACCTACCTGAGGATGGGGAACTCGCAATATACAAGCTCATATCATCAGAAACACCACTAAATCTATAGGGATACTAAGAATACTCACTGATTACTAAGGACATCCATGCCCTACACCACACTCATACCTCATAGTCTCGCGACCACATGGGTCCAGACTAATCTACCCTGGGGCAGTTCTGATTATCTACCATTACACACTGATTACCCTCAGTGCTCACTCAACACGCAATCTGGCGTGCCATACACACTGAGCTGCAGCCTCAGTGCTCACTCTCTTTCACACGATCTACAATCCGGCAGATCTAAACACTGGTCTCCTTCCCAGTGCTCTCATTTACACACGATCTACAATCCGGCAGATCTAAACACTGGTCTCCTTCCCAGTGCTCTCATTTACACACGATCTACAATCCGGCAGATCTAAACACTGGTCTCCTTCCCAGTGCTCTCATTAACGCCACTTATCAATGACGACCACTTTCCTATGAATACCTTCAGCTCTCTGTCTCTCTATGTTGGGAAGTCTCTCTCACTATTCACTAAGGGTTTGCTACTACAATAATATTATGGGATGGCCGAATTAATTAGTATAAACTTTATCCCTTAGTTGCAGGTCTCCTCTCTCCCTAATTATTCAACTATCACTTACCTGATCAGGGGTAACATCTGTTCAAACAGTAATACCCGACTAGGAGACAAGGTTACCTCCACTGTATGGGGACAAAAAATATACACACTATGTGATTGAGTTATTCCTTGATTTAAGCGCTCCTACTCCCTTTTGACCCGTCAGTTGCTCAACAGCAACTGGTTAGGAGAAAGGCTAGCTTTATCATAAGAATAATAAATACACACTAGTTCATTAAGAACTGGGGTCTCTTTATTTTAACAATGATGAAATACACATATCTGCGGGGTCTCTATAACTAACAGGAACTTTAACACACCGCTGAAAGAAAAGGATTAGACATACAGTACAAGGTTATCTGCGGGGTAACAGGAACTTTTAACACACCGCTGAAAGAAAAGGATTAGACATACAATAGCCTAAGGAATAAGGACAAGATTAAGGTGTAATTGTAAAGGGGACTAGTTTAGACTACCTCACCTATTAGAAGGAAGATTTCTCTCTGACTCTGGTGGGATCAGGGCTCTCTCTGTCTCTGGTGGGATCAGGGCTCTCGCTGTCTCTCCCTCCGTCACCACAGCACCACGCCTCTGGTTCAATTGCTCCAGCTGACAGCCTTAGCTCCTCCATCTGCTTTGATGCTCTCTGCACTGCTCTCTCTTCAGCTTCAGCAATCATCTGCCTTCTTTCTCCATTCCAGAACTGCACTGCATTCTGCAGCTCCAGCAGACATCCTGCTCTCTCCTCTGCAAGAAACAAACTGCACTGACCCCTCCTCCTCTCCTGCAATTCGCTAATATAGAATCCTCTCCCCTCATGGAAATTTCCAACAGAGGGCTGCCTCCCACCGAATTCCTGTGCTAGCTCCAAGGCTTCCACGCAACCGCAGTGCGCATCTGCATGTTACGTCTGGGCCCATGAGACAAACACATTCCTCGGATAAGAACCAGTCCTGGCCGGTTTTCCCCTAGCACACAACAGCCTTAACTATAAACATTACCTTTCCCCTTGAAGCATCTCAGCTCCATCAAAATGGAGTCTCTCTAGTTCTGGACCTTGTAGGCCTAAGAAGGATGAAATAACCCTTAGCTCTGTCAGAGTACCTACATAAACCATACCAATGTGTAATATGAAGTCAGGACCACAGGATCCAACCTCTACTATAAGCAATAATGACAGGCCAAAGCCAATAGGCAATAGATGGCCTCTTCTAGGTCTGGAAGAAAGGGCCTAAAAGGGCCAACACAAGCTAGGAATACGTATCCTAGATGTGAGCAAGATTAAAGTCTATATCACTGCCAACTAGGGCCAAAAAGCCTGTCTATACAGTACTGTATAAGTCCCTAATCCCAGAGCATAGCCGTATGTAAGCAAATTTCTTCAACGGAGTTTGATTGGCACAAAAAGAGGGGTCAGTCAGACTAATGAATTTATTGTGTGGGAATAAAGTGCCCATGGTAGTCAAACCCATCTCTGTCAGCAGGTCTTGCATGTTTTTTTCTTGTGTGACAGTGAGATTGGGATGTCTCGCTGTAGGCAACGCACTCGCATAGACTGGGAGTTTGTGTGCTTTTTGTGCCAGTGCGTGCCACGCCCTAGAAGTGCATTGGCCTGTTTTATCTTAGTTCGTGAAGAGTATTTCACCGGATCCGCCAGTAATGCAGTCAATGGCCTGGGTTGTACACTATCTATTTCCACCGCTATATGTGGGATAAACGTGTGATGTTTTGTTCAGAAATGTGCGTGGTGTGCCTGTGCACAAAGATTATATATTTGAAAGCCAGGTGCCTCAAAAACCCCCAGGTGGTAAGGTAATGTCAGTGTCTTCCAGCAAATTCTGGCTTGTTTGCTGGCCCACGTGAGTCGTTGCAAGATGGAGCGTAATTTAGTAAAAAACGCCTTTGTTAACCATATTGGTATGTTCCAGAAAAGGTACAGGAACCTGGGGAGTATGATAATTTTTTGTAGAGCTATTCTGTCTGCCATGGAGAGTGGCAATTTTATCCATTTATCTACCTGTTCCTCCAATCTCGCCACTGCTCTTCCGTAGTTCTCTCTGATTACTAATTCTGGGTCCCGATGTATCCAGACACCCAGATATTTAACAGGGTCCATCTGCCATGTTAGAGGGTATTCCATAACAGGTTCTGGGGTGTCAGCAGTGAGGGGAATCACCACAGATTTGTCCCAGTTTATTCGCAGGCCCGCATATTTTTCATACTTGACATATTCCCTAATAAGAGGGTTAAGATTCTTATCAGGATGCTGCGTGTAGAGGACCATTTCATCAGCGTACAGTGAAATTCCAATGGGTCGGAGGTCGAACTGCAAGGCCACCACAGAGGGTGTCTGCCTAATCTTACAGGCCAGTGGTTCCAGGATGAGGGCAAACAGCATGAGTGACAGGGGGCAGCCCTGTCTGCTGCCTCGTGTGATCTCTATCGGGTCTGATGTGTTACTGTTTATTCTGACCCTTGCTCTAGGCGAGGTGTATAGTAGTGAGAACCACATAAGGAATGGTTCCGGGAACCCCATTATACGAAGGGTAAGAAACATGAAATTCCACTCCACTATATCAAATACTTTTGCAGCATCCAGGAGTGCCGCGGCTGATGGAATTTCTGGGTCTATAGGATGATATAACGCAAAAACAGTGCGTATATTATGAGTGGTAGATTGTGTTGGCATAAAGCCTGCTTGATCTGACAATACCAAGTTACACAGTAGCGGTTGAATTCTATTTGCTATTATGTTTGCCAGAATCTTGCCATCTATATTGATCAAGGATAAAGGTCTGTACGATTTGCACTCGGTAGGATCCTTGCCCGGTTTTGGGAGTGCTATCAAGAGTGCCTCGCTAAGTGAGGTCGGTAGTGTGCCCTCCTCATAAGCTTCCTCACGCAAAATGTCGGATCAACAATTCACTAAATTCTTTATAAAATTCGCCAGGAAGCCCATCCAGTCCCGGTGCTTTGTTGTTTGGGAGGGATTTGATAGCATCTACAAGTTCGTTTCTAGTAATGTGGTGGCAAAAATATTTCCGATACGTATCGGATAGCCATGCTATGTCTCCCAAATATTCCTGTATGTCCGACGTGGAGGCTGTCATCCGGGTAGTGTATAGATGAGTGTAGTAGTTGGTGAAGCAGTTTAGAATAGCTGGGGTGTCATGCACCTTTTGACGCCGAGCATTGTGAATCTGTGTAATGGCTTTGTTACCTTGTTCTTATTGGCTTATTACTTATCCTTTGTCATTCCAGTATGAATGGCATTGGCATCTTATCTTTATGTGAAATAGAATCTTCATTTTTGCTTATGTATTTCTATACTGAAACTGTATTAACATAATCAAGAGTTGTTTGGACAATGCTTATTACGAATGATTCTAGAAGAATTGTTACATATTTTCCGACCATCACCTGGAAGAGAATGAGACCTTTACCTAGGTAGATTAAAAATTCTTTATTGGCATTTGTTTGTGTACTGTGTTTTTCTATAAAACTCAATAAAATATTTGCAACACAAAAAAGCAAATGTTCAAATCCCAGAATACTAGATTTATAAAGCCAGTAATTACTTAGGGAGTCATGACGTGGGGCCCCTTGGCAGCTGAGTGAATTCTTAAATGTAGATGTATAGGTTAACAATGCTTAAATGGCATAATGTATGTATTGCATGCAGTTTATACTGAATTGTGTTATGAAATTACAAAACGCGTCCGTTTACTGAATTTTGGTCAATTCACAGCAATACTGCTTTACTGTGATTCTGCCGGCCATGAATCACTTAAAAAGTAAAATAACTCAGTTTTACGGAAGAGCAGACAAGCGGCACATGTTGCTTCAAATAAACAGTGGTATTGATCACACTCAGTATATACCATTACCCATGGGGGGGGCGGGGGGGGAAGGGCGAGGGCGGGTTGAATACTGAATGTGATCTATTCATCTCCATACTCAAGAGTTTGTCAGGGAAACTGAAACAATGTGGTATCTGTGTTTGCCTTTATGGTTACCTGAAGAAATCTGGGAGGGGGAAACTACGAGTATACAGTATTTATCGCACGTGGTAATACACCATATGGAATTTTACGCATAACTCAGAAATTATCCCTTAAATAATCTGGATAAAACGATCACTCACAACCAAAACGGTCACTCACAACTCCTCCACAATCATGAAAACGTCCTCCAAAAAAGTAAAACACAAAAGACTTCCCACTTTCACTCCATAGAACCACCACGTCTAAGAGAAGATGCATTAAATCCCACACAAGATAACTCAGTTCTCCAAACACCACTAAGCTTTCGTCAATCAGAACGCAGCATTTGTTACCCTACCAAGCTCTAAAATGTCCGTCCCAAAAGAAAAAGGACTCAATAACGCGCACACGCAGAACCCACTCAACACGCACCAATGAAATATGAAGTACCTACTGAGGAATCCATAGCAGCCCCCCCCACAAAAAAAAAGAACCAAAAACCCCACTGCTCGTAGAGCTTAATATAACCCCCACACAAGACCTGCCGCTGCTTCGAAGGAGCACTTGTGCGCACTTCCACCTTCTAGCCTAAAACAATATAATCCCAAAGAAGCACAACATATTTTTAAAGCATTATTTAACCTCACCCCAAGCAGTACAAAAGTACCCTACCTTAACGAGCACAAACATTGACTCACCCTAGCCCAAGGAGATGAGACCCACTCCCGAAACAGAACATACAACCCACAGCTTACTGAAAGGAGCATAACACCCACAAGTATATACACACACACACACACACACACACACAAAAACGCCCTGCCTTCTTTGCCAAGCACATAACACCATCCCCGATGCTGCACTCACTAGTTTGAACTCTTTCAGAAGTTCCCAGCCATGGAAGAACCGCAGGGGCTTTGCCGCCTGAGGCTGTGGTTACCGGGGTATGGCAGCGCTTGTAGCGCCCCACGGAAGTAGAACTCGGCATCTGTGCTAACGAAAGGAAGGGACAGAAGACGTCTAACGTCACAAGATGACGTCTATCCGCCCTTATTGCGCACCATTAGCTATTGCTGTAGAGAGTGTTGTGCGCTCTTCGGGTGCCTGGTGTCACATCAGGTTAAGCTGAGCACCCAGACGAGGCTCTCAAAAGCAGTTAAAAAAACAAGCATTGGCAATGCCCCGAGATCACCGCTGCGGCCCGAGCTAAGATAATGCTCCCAAAGCAAGCTCCTACAAGCCTGCTCTCGGTGATTGGAGTAACGCTTTAGCTTGGGGCCGTGGCGGTGATCTCGGAGCAGGTTTAAATGGCGTGAACACAAGCCTGTGGTGATAACACACAGTCACAAGCAGAGATGTGGGGGAGGGGGCGGGACAGAAGGCTCGAACAGCAGGAGGGGTGGCATGGGGACAAAGTAGTGCTCAGCAAACTCGCAGTAAAGGGGCCAATAGCCGTGGAAGGAGACATGGCCGTCATAAGGCGGGACTAGAAGCGCTTAAACCAATCGGAAGGCAGCATTTAAAAAGGACAAAGCCACAAGCCAATGAAAAAGTGAGTGAGGGAGTGGGTAGGGCTTCTCTCACCTATAGTGTATACTGCATGGCTCGCAAAGCGTGCAGCGCCTGCTCGGCACCGGTAGGCAAGACCTAAAATGCGATATGAGGCAGTCGATGCTAGCAGCGTCATATCGCTTTTTTTGGTGTCATTACTTTTAGCAGGGGTGAACGAGAGGGTCTGCAGAGACATGCACTCAAAAAGTGCATGCTGAAAAGTCAAAAAAGAGTACCTGCACTGCAGAAGCCTGCAGTTGAAGAACACTATCCAGTAGGGCAAGTACTCGTTCCAGGCTTCATGGCAGGATGAAGACTGACTTAAAGCCTAGCAGAAGAGGGAGGCGAGGAGGAGGTACTGACCAATGAAACTAGAATAACGTGGGAGCCAGCCAATGGTAAGTAGCAGCTCTAAGCCCCCTTTAGATTTTTAGGTCTCGCCTGGGCGTGGCAGGGCAGAGCCCTGCTCCGCCTCTGGGAGAGATATTGTAAATAACTACATTTCTAAAAGGGACTCTAAGCCACGCTCCTCTTTTCCACTGAGTAGCGTCAATGTTTATGGTAAACGCTGGCTTCCCAAATGAAAAGGAGTGTTTTTGGGTGCCACCCTGTCCGTTTTTCGGACAGCCCCTCCGGACACCATGGCCTGGTTTGCGGCTGTCGTGAAGACTTTTCTTATCTGCTTGTTTATTTTAACAAGCAGATAAGAAAATTCTTCATTACAGCCCTGAAGCAGGCACGGAGCGGAAAGGCGCACAGGGTCACGGGGAGGACAGGGGGATCCCAGCAGAATCTGTGTGTTTTCCTTGGGAGCCCTGGAGTGTTTTAACGGAAGGCTTCACTATCACTTATCAGCTTGACTACTGGTTTGTACTGAGAGTGTGCACACAATTTGAAGGGCATTTGTGAGCCTCTTCCTGCTTGTTTAAATTATAAGCACTAATGCTTTTTCTCGATTCTTTCAGCGGTGAACACTCCGCCCTTCGCACGCTCTTCCATGCACCCCCTCCTTCCCCCCCATTGGAAGCTGGGGCTGTCTGAGTTCTGTCAGCCAGAGGCTGCCCCACATTCCTTCCAGCCTCTGCTGTAGACTTATTAAGAATGGGTCATTGCTAACGGGGCGCGCTGCTGGGGAGTAGAGCAACACATTTCTGTGCTGAACATTTTGTTGTGTTTTTCTGTGCATTTCACTTCTGTAGCCACGCGCGTAGACAGCTTCGAACTGTCCCCTTCTTTGGAGGTATTTATATAGCGCTTACTACCCCTGACTCTAGCAGGAAAGGGAGGGACCGCTTTATTCGGTAAATAGGAAGAGGTAAACATCAGTGATTCCCAGCCAGTTGTGTTACACTGGCACTGGTGCACTCAGTGGTGCACTCAGTGTAACACGCGCATACACACAAGAGCTTTGAAATGTCCCCTTCTTGGGAGGTATTAATATAGCGCATACTACCCCGGACACTAGCAGGAAAGGGAGGGGCGCTTCATTCGGTGAAAAGGAAGAGGGACACAGCAATGATCCACATCCAGTCATGTTACAATGACACTGGTGCACTCTGTATAACACACGCGCATAGACGAGAGAGCTTCAGAACTGTCCCCTTCATGGGATGTGCGGGCACAGGAGTAAATCCGCGCATATCCGTGTATTTAACTCCTTTGAACCCCTGAACTCTCCGAAAAGAGCAGGCCCATGTGGAGAGTTCTTTTAGGCTCTTCTCAGAGCTTAGTCATTATTTAACAAATATGATTTTTGCAGCATTCTTAAAGTGGGATGCAGCTGTATATACCAGTCCCCCTGTCCTTATTCGATGGTGTGACTTTCAGGGCACGCGCAGATGAACTCACTGAAGCATGTTATCCGCGTCAATGCAGAGATGATCTAGGCAGTACTCTATGAGAATTACACATGGTAAAGGCACACAGGGAAGAACCAGGCACTAATTGCAGAATTAGACACTAGGTGCCTATCCAGGCAACATCACGTCTATCCACTACGTGTAGAGTACAGCTAAGCACAACATTTTGAGCACAATTAGGCACTATATACAGGGCGGATCTGGACACCACTTGCATAGTGGCAGTGGCTTTACACTACATGCAGGGCAGAGCAAAGCACTCCGGGCAGAGTAGATGAAAATGCCTATCTAGGCACTGTATGCATTGTAGATCTGGGGGCACTGCATGCAGTGTAGATCTAGGGGATTTACACAGAGCATAGGTAGACACTGCGTGTAGTGGTATGTAGATCTGGGGGGTTCACGGACAGCGTATCTGGGCTCTAAATGCGCTGTCGAGCTGAGTCAATCAAGCAATCAATAAATCAATCGATCCATTTGTAAAGCGCGCTACATACCCGTGAGGGTCTCAAGGCACTGGGGTATGGGGGCCACTACTGATCGAAGAGCCAGGTCTTGAGGAGTTTTCTGAAAGCCAGCAGGTCCGGAGTCTGTCGTAGACTGGTGGGGAGGGCGTTTCAGGTTTTGGCGGCGAGGTAGGAGAAGCATCTGCCGCCGGCGTTGGTTTTCCTGATACGAGGAACTGTGTGTAATTCATACAGAGAGTATATAGGCACTGCATGCAGAGTATAGCTGAATAATTCATACAGAGTAGTTCTAGGCACTGCATGCACAGTATAGCTGAATAATTCATACAGAGTAGTTCTAGGCACTGCATGCACTGCAGAGCTGAGTAATTAATACAGAGTGGTTCTAGGAACTACATGCACTGTGGAGCTGAGTAATTCATACAGATTGGTTCTAGGCACGGCTTGCACAGTATAGCTGAGTAATTCATACAGAGTGGTTGTAAGCACTGCATGCACAGTATAGCTGAATAATTCATACAGAGTAGTTCTAGGCACTGCATGCACAGTATAGCGGAGTAATTCATAAAGAGCTGTTTTAAACACTGCATGCACAGTATAGCTGAGTAATTCATAAAGAGCTGTTCTAGGCACGGCATGCACAGTATAGCTGAGTAATTCATACAGGGTGGTTCTAGGCACTGCATGCACATTATAGCTGAGTAAGACATACAGAGTGGTTCTAGGCACTGCATGCACAGTATAGCTGAATAATTCATACAGAGTAGTTCTAGGTACTGCATGCACTGCATAGCTGAGTAATTTATACAGAGTCGTTCAAGGCACTGCATGCACAGTATAGCTGAGTAATTCATACAGAGTGGTTCTAGGCAGTACATGCACAGTATTGCTGGATTATTCATACAGAGTAGTTCTAGGCACTGTATGCACAGTATAGCTGAATAATTGATACAGAGTGGTCCTAGGCACTGCCTGCACAGTATAGCCGAATAATTCATTCAGAGTGGTTTGAGGCACTGCATGCACCATATAGCTGAATAATGCATACAGAGTGGTTTTAGGCACTGGATGCACAGTATAGCTGTATAATTCATACAGAGTGGTTTTAGCCACTGCATGCACAGTATAGCTGAATTATTCACACAGAGTAGTTCTAGGCACGGCATGCACTGCAGAGCTGAGTAATTCATAGAGTAGTTCTAGGCACTGCAGAGCTGGGTAATTCATACAGAGTGGTTCTAGGGACTGCATGCACAGTATAGCTGAGCAATTCATATAGAGTGGTGTTAGGCACTGCATGCACAGTAGAGCTGAATAATTCACAGAGAGTGGTTTTAGGCACTGCATGCACAGTATAGCTGGGTAATTAATAAAGAGTGGTTTTAGGCACTACATGCCCAGTGTAGCTGAGTAATTATTGAAGAATGGTTCTAGGCACTGCATGCAATGCAGAGCTGAGTAACACATACAGAGTGGTTTTTAGGCACCACATGCCCAGTATAGCTGAGTAATTCATACAGAGTAGTTCTAGGCACTGCATGCGCTGCAGAGCTGATTAATTCATATAGAGTGGTCAGTGTGCAATAAAGTACACAGTAATGAAGCCTATCTCAAGCTGATCTTCACTTCATTTTTATACGATTTGCGTTAGACCCGCCTCTCCCCTCATCCTGGCATTAGAGGTTGCACTGTGCACCAGAGGTATGGGTTGGTGGGGGCAGTGGGAGGGCTGTGTCTGGTTGACAGTCAGAGCAGGAGTTTGGAAGGTACTGCACTGCAGAAGTCTTGTACACAGATGCTGCCTTCGGACCGATTGTCACATAATGTCAGGGCTTCAAGTGGGATGAAAAAAACTGTGGGGAGGTCTCTCAAAGAGGCGTGGTCGATATATTAACGGAGTGGCGTAAACATTTTTGCTGAAAATCTGTGCTAGTCATAATGTGCGTGCTGTACGACTGCTGTTTGGCTGCTTCTGTTATTGCCTCCACGTATATTGTACAACAAGTAACATTACACCTACAACAAGCCAGGACAGTTGGCTTTGTCAAAGGTTGTTAGTTGCATAAAATAAATATACTACATGCATACATACAAGCTATGGCTTCGCTGTATATAATATTGAAAATGCTGTGGTTCTTGCGTGAGAGGTTGTTGCGTAATGGCTAGAACTGCCAACTTTGGAGCTAAGGAAGCAGGTTTGAGTCTCCGCGTAGGCTCAACATCCAGTTTTTCTGGGAATGGTACTTTGCTGCTTCTGTCATTGCATCCAGATATATAATACAACAAGTAACATTACACCTACAAAAAGGCAGTACTATTGGCTTTGTTAATTGTTGTTAGTTGCGTAAGATAAATAAGTAACAACTATGGCTTTCTTGTATATATTACTGAAAATGCTTTCCGGGGGTCAACAGGGGGTATATGACATTTTCATTTACAAGGCCATTAATTGATTAATGCCAGAAAAAAAAAACCCAATAACATTTTCAATGCCAATAGCTCAAAACAACATCATTGCGAGACCTATTGCATTGTAAATGCTTGTTTCTCTTTATGTACAAGAGATTTTGCAAGTTCAGCACAAGCTCTGTGCAGGCAAACCTATAAATGGCCCTGTTTACAACTTTAAGAAATAGTCCTGTAATAGAGTCGCGAGGCGAGTAAATAGTGGTTTTTGCTTCCAGAGCATTACATGGTTGCCACCATTCCTTAACTTTCATTTACCAAGTGCACTCTGAGTCCTTTAGACTTTACTGCTCAATTCAACTAATTGAGCCAGAGCAACTTACGACAATCATGTGTACAAGGAAAGTGCAGTTCTGCAAACATTGTTTCCACACATCGAGCAATCAGATAACTTCACTGTTAATGGCACAGAGAGTTGCTTATCTCCCACCTTCTGCTTCTCTATGCACACTCCACCAGACTGCACAACCAGCGCCTGGTGCATGTGCAACTTTTTTTCCACTGCACTTTACATTGCAGAAAGCTGTCTTGCAAAATATTGCACCGACACACTGTTTTGTAATTAGAATATAATACAATAAACATTTTATAGAGTGCTGCGTTCCCCATTACAGGTATGTTGACTCTACTGCATCTATGCCTGGTTCCTTCTGCAACTTAAGTACATTTATGTCAGGTTTAGCACCACTGTCTCTGTAATTCAAGCCTCAGTTGGGAAGAGCAGCGTTTTTATGTTCTTCCTGAAGTTGATCAGGTTTCTGTTGGCTCTCTCTCAGTTCTGCAGGCAGCTTGATCCACAATTGGGCCGCTGTAATCTAAAAAAAAAAAAGATCTCCCCGCCCCCACCTTATTTTCCCTCAATTTTGGAATACAAATCAGATTCACTGTCGTTAAGCGCAGTGTTCGTCTTGGTCTGTACCCACTGAATTTCTCTTGTAGTGGCACTGGACCCTTACCATTTAGTGCGTTGTGTACAATGCACATTGCCTTGAAAGGAGTTCTTTCTCTCACTGGCGACCAGTGTAAGGTTTTCAGTGCCTCAGATGCAGAATCATTTGCAGCTTCATTCAAGGCCAGTTTAGCTGCAACTTGTTGTATCCTGTACAATCTGTTGATGAGATATTCCTGGGCTCCCACGAGTAGCGCATTACAATAATCAAATCTGCTGAGGATTAACCTTTGTACTACCAACTTTCTAGCAGTAATGACACCAGGTTTCTCAGATTCCTCAGCAGTCCAAAACAAGTGGTTGCGGTTTTGTTATTATGTGTTTCTAGGGAGAGATTTTGGTCAACGGACACTCCCAAATTTTGTACTTCCTGAGAGGGTTGTGAATGACCAGAGCTATCCCCTGGCCAGAAATTTAATATGAGTTCTCCAGGAATACTACCAGGTGATTATGCAGGGCTGGTTTAGGGCGATGCGATCGGTGCCACTGCACCGGGCACTGACATGGGGATGGGCTGCCATGGTTTCAGGTATATTATAGTTTAAAAGCACCTTCTGCCACGTACCTGACCTCCAGCAATTTTCTGGCATCAATATAAGTTTTATATACTTAAGACAGGACCAAAAACGATAGAAATCCACAATACAGTACTTAGAAATCTTAAGTTATCAAAATAAACTTGAAAAACAGTTCCTTGAAGTTAATAGCTCCATCTGGGACTATCACGGCGTCGTGAACAACAAATCCAAACAGTCCTGGCTGACCGCGGCGTCGCGGGCCAGCTACGGTGTCGGGAAGACCCACAAAACAGTACCTTTAGAAATGCAGGGCATCACAAACCTCTCGTTGAGCTCCGAAAGCACGGCATCTGCAGGCATCAGTTCTGGAGGTCGGTGCAGGAGTCGTCGGGCCCTTGAAGTTTGCACGCGTTGCAGATCAAACTCATCGCGGTTGAAGTCGGGAGTGCTGGAGTCGGGGACTGCTGTGCAAAGTGCAGTGATACAGCATGCTATGCCCTCAGGTCGTGGTGCAGTTAGCGGCTCGGTGACGGTCGTCCAGCGGCGTCAGTGAGACTAGGGCTGCAGTACGAAGTGATGCAGGGCTTGTTGTGGTGCTGGTAGGTCACGGTGCAAGCAGCGTCGTTGTCGTCGTTGGTGAAGCGCTGTCGTCATGTGACGAACTGAAGTTGATGGTGCCGCATCGGTAGGCCAAGGCTGCTGTGCGGGCTAAGGTTGGTGTGTCGTGTAACTTACGAGCAATGCCCTTGAACCACGGTGCAAGCAGTGGCGTCGATGTCGGCGTGAAGCGGTATTGTCGGGGATACCAGGGTGACGATGTGAAGCGCGGCGGTGCAGAGTATGGTGCCCACAGGTCGCGGTGAATGCAGCGGCTCAGGGGCGGCACCAGCAGGCGTCGTTGGTGAGACTAGGGTTGCTTTGCGGCAGTGCCCTCTGCGATAACTTAAGGACACGCGGCAGTAGCAGCATCGTAGACAGCGTCGAGTTGCTTTTTCTTCTGTTGCAGCACAAAACACACAGTCCCCAGTGCTGAGGGCAGAAGAACTTGAAGTATTTAATGTTCCTGAGACTTCTAGAACAGGGGGCAAGCTCTACCCCACGCCCTTGGAGAAACTCACAAAAAGAGATTGCAGAAAGTTCAAGTCCAGTCCTTTCACTGCCCAAGACAGAAGCAGCTACTGCAGGCCAACACAGCAAAAAACACAGCAAAGTGGTAGTTCCTCCTCACAGCTTCTCCAGGTCTTCTTCTTGGTCCAAAAGAGTTCTAAAGTTCTGGGGTCGGGCCCCAATATTTATACCACCAAATCCTTTGTTCTCTGAAGGCCGAGAGTGTCTGTACCCAGCCAAAATCAGTTCTGTCCTCACTGGTGCAGTCCATCAGACTTGTGGAGCGATGACCCTCTCCTGCCCCGTTCATCCCAAAGCCAGACATGCAATACACAAACCTAACAGAGGTACACTGAATGGCTAGGCAAGAAAATACCTACTTTCTAAAAGTGGTATATTCAAACACAGAATGTAAAAATCACCCTCATAAAAGATGCATTTTAACATTCTGAGTTCAGGCATACTAAACTTTATTTTCCTACTTTGTTACCACAATCAATTATGTTTACAAGATGTTATAAACAAACTCCCCATTCTGTCCCATGGGAACAGACAGCCTTGCAATGGTGAAAAACGAAATACACTGTAATTTAACACCAGGACATGTCACACACAGCCGTAAATGCCCTACTTATAACATACACAGCACCCTGCCCACAGAGGTACCTTGGGCCTACCTTAGGGGTGAATGACAAGTAGAAAAAGGGAAGGGTGGGGCCTGGCAAGTGGGTGCACTTGCCAGGTCGACATGGCAGTCACAAACTGCGCACAGACCCTGCAGTGGCAGGTCTGAGTTACCTTTTCAGGGCTACTTCTATGGGTGGACAGCCAGTGCTGCAAACCCACTAGTAGCATTTGATTTACCAGCCCTGGCACTCTCAGTGCACTTTACTAGGGTCTTCCCAGTAAATCAAATATGCCAATCATGGAAACACCAATCCATAACATAATTTTGAAGAGGAGCACTTGTACTTTAACACCAAACAGCAGTGAGAGAGTGCGCAAAGACACTAAACCAGCAAAAACGGGGAGCCAGTGCAGGTCTCTCAGGTGGGGTGTGATGTGGCTGCGGCAGGGGATGTCAAGGATCAGTCGTGCAGAGGCGTTTTAGATGCGTTGAAGTCATTTCAGGAGTTTGGCAGAGGCTCCTGCGTAGAAGGCATTTCTGTAGTCTAACCTGCTGCTGACGAGGGACTGGGTGACCAGTCTTCTTGTTTCGGTGGGGATCTATCTGTAGATCTTGCGGAGCATGCGGAGGGTGTTGAAGCAGGAGGACAAGACTGAGTTGACCTGCTTTTTCTTGGAGAGAGTATAGTCGAGGATGAACCCTAGGTTGTGTGCGTGGTCGGTGGGTGTTGGTGCTGTTCCCAGTGCGGTCGGCCACCAGGAGTCGTACCAGGCTGCGGGGATGGAGCCGAGGATGGGGACTTCCATCTTGTCCCAGTTTAGCTTCGGTCGGCTGTTCTTCCACTCAGCGACAGCTTTTATTCCTTCGTGAGGTTCGTTTTGGTGGTGAGGGGGCCCTTGGTGAGGGAGAGGATCGGCTGGGTGACGTCAACGTAGGAGATGATATTGAGGTCGTGCAGTCAGGCGATGTGGGCAAGCAGTGCCATGTAGATGTTGTACAGTGTCGGGCAGAGGGATGGCACTGGGGTATGCCACAGATGATCTCAGTGGCTTCAGAGCAGAAAGGGGGAGGCAGACACTCTGGGTTCTGCCGGAGAGGAAGGAAGTGGTTGTCAAAGCTAACCACGTCGTCCCTTACCTTGTCTTGACTGAAGTTCTCTTGGAAGACGTGGATGATTTCGCAGGGACGCAAGGGACCAACTTCCCAAATCACTAACTAAAACTTACTGAATTAAATATTAACAGCAAGATTTTAAACTAGAAATTAGGGAGGAGGGCCGGTACTGGGCGTTGAAGAGAAGACTTTGGTTCTTGTTGTCGACCTGCGAAGCAACAAGCACCAAGATTTTAGTATTTCGATTTAGGGGTCAACATTCCTAACCTCCCTAGCCCCCTCCGCTACAACCTCTATCTAATCAGAGCTCCTATAACCTAGTTAAGCTATTCTGAGATCCCCCTACCTGCAATCAGCAAGTTGTAGGCCTTCGCCCAGTATGTCTTTGTAGGGATGTAGGGTGGTAGTGATAAAGTTGTCAGATGTCCTCTAGGATAGTTGGTTGTCTGGTGTGATGTCAGCTTGTTCGTCTGGAAATGTACATAAAAGAAAGGAAGGATTAATTACTATTTTTAAGAAGCCCTTTGCATTCGTTCTATCTCATTCCAAAACTTACTTGGTATTAATCTTTGCTTCTTGGTCTCGGGGTTTCTGGTTTTTTTGTTAATAGTGCTATAAAAGAAGCATTAAACAAAGACACACCAAATCCTAGGTATCTTTCTCATATCACACATTTCTTAAATAAAATCTAAAGTTCCTTGTAAATCTCTTCACAATTTTACAAACATAAAGTTCTTAGTAATTCTCTTCACAATTCAACAAACATAATGAATTGACAAATAGTCCTCTAAATACTGATAGGCCTTGAATGTCCGAAGTCTCTGTCTTTGTGAAGGCTTTCACAAAGTAATTGTTCCAAAAATTAACCTTTCTTGCGAAGGGCGCCTTAAATCAAGCAAAAGTACTTAGCTTTCAGAGTTAGTTCTTGAGACTTTAATCTCCAGGAAATAAGAAGCACCGCTGTGGAGTCCAGACAGGATAGAATTCTCCTTCAGGTGAGTTCCTCCAACAGACGCGACCTTCTCCGAGGGAATCCTGAAGGCAAAGCGCCTTCCAGAAGGCTGGGTGCGGTTTAAATACCTGACCGCACCCAGCCGCTCCCAGTCACGCTCTGTAAACGTGCGCGGGGACGCTGAAAGCAGTCCCAGTTCTAGCGCGCACCAAATGGTAGCGTGTAGGGATGCGGGGAGAGATCTGAAAGACCTTCGCGAGGGCGTTGTCTCTCACGGAGCCACAAGCGGAGATTATAAAGCACATAAAGTGCGCTCCAAAACCTCAACAAGCATACAAGGCAATACTACAGTGTACTAGCAAAAGGGGCACATGCAAAGTCATGAATAGCAAACCTTAAGAAGGTGACAAACATGTAATACAGCAAAAGCAAATGTAAGCACCCAATCACACTGACTAGAAGCGTGCGTGGAGCACGGGACAGGGGTGGGTTTTTATAAGGGGGAAATCAGCACATGTCTTAGGATATGTGTGCTAGGGGTAAGTGGAATCATGACAGTACTCCCTCCTCAAGATCCCTCCCAGAACGGTTGAAATGGGTTTTGGTTTCTCAGGATGCCTTAGATGGAAGAGTCGGATCAATCTAGGAGAGTTTTTTAGATGGTCCAAAGGTTCCCATGACCTTTCTTCTGGGCCATAACCTTTCCAGTCTATGAGGTAAAATAGTTTTCCTCGAACTCTTTTGGAATCTAAGATAGTTTTAACCTCAAATTCAGGG
The DNA here is from genome assembly GCF_964263255.1 of Lissotriton vulgaris. Taxonomy (NCBI): domain Eukaryota; kingdom Metazoa; phylum Chordata; class Amphibia; order Caudata; family Salamandridae; genus Lissotriton; species Lissotriton vulgaris. The sequence continues at coordinate 439,647,251 of NC_141700.1, forward strand.
TGATCATCAATCATGATGGGGGACGGGGATTTGGAGATGCGGGTCTGGGGATGAAATGGCTTAACCAGAGAGACATGGAAAACCGGGTGTATCAAGTACTTATGAGGGAGACTCAGCCTTACACAAACCGGGTTAATTACCTTCTCAATAGGAAAGGGACCAATAAACTTTGGATTGAATTTCCGATTTCCTCTAAGTTTCAAATTTTTTGTACTCAACCATACTTTATCACCTACTTGGTATTGCGGTTGTTCAGATCGATGTCTGTCCTTGGTCTCTTTCTGAGATTCTTTCGCCTTTGCCAAGTTGAATTTAGCCTCTTCTTGGATAAAAAATACTTTGGATGCATAGTCAGAAATTGCAGGTACAGAATCACAGTTTAAGGAACTTTCAGGAATGCTTTTGGGATGGAATCCGAAATTGCAAAAGAACGGAGACATTTTGATAGATGAATGTTCAGAGTTATTATAAGCGAACTCTAGGGGGCTTAAAAGATCAGACCATTCTTCAGGAACATTGGGTAACATACATCGGAGATATTGTTCGATTGTTTGATTAGTTCGTTCAGTTAAACCATCAGTTTGGGGATGGTAACTAGAAGACAAACGAACGTCCATTTGTAACAATGTACCCAATTTTTGCCAAACCTTAGAAACAAACTGGGAGCCTCTGTCCGAAATGACCACTGACGGGATTCCGTGTAATCTAATCACGTGTGACATAATTAGATGAGCCAGCTCTAAAGCAGTGGGAAGTTTCTTTAAAGGAACGAAATGGGCCATTCTTGTGAACTGATCCACTACAGTTAAAATTGTATTAAATCCCTTCTTGGTTTCAGGTAGTTCAACTATGAAGTCTAGCGATATTGTATGCCAGGGTTGAGGTGGGATAGGCAGAGGCATTAACAAACCACTAGGAGCTTGATGAGAAGTCTTATGTTGAATGCAAATACTGCAAGTTTCTACAAACAACTGAATGTCTTTGAACATCAAAGGCCACCAAAAGGTTCGTCTTATAAGTTCCATGGTTTTCAAAATGCTAGGATGGGCAGATAACATTGTTTCGTGGTGAAGCTGAATAATGGATTTTTGAATCTTTTCAGTGGGAACGTAAATCAAACCATGTACCATCATCAAATCATTTTTCTCCAGAAGGTAAGGATGATCTCTTTTCAACATCTCAACATCCGTATCTTTCAAGGCCTCCTTGATATCATTAATAATGTTACTAGTGGATAAACTTCCCTGAAAACAAGAAGTCGGGATTACAGGATGGACAATTTCAGGTCTTTCTGGGTCTTTATCACCTATTCTAGACAAAGCGTCCGCTTTCAAGTTCTCTTTCCCAGGGCGATAAGTTATCACAAAAGTATAGTCATTGAAGAACATAGACCAACGTAACTGTCTAGCAGTCAAAGCTTTCACAGATCTTAGAGCTTGAAGATTTCGGTGATCTGTATAAATTGTTACGGGATGACGGGCCCCTAACAGGTAGTGGCGCCATTCTTCAAAAACCGCTTTTATTGCTAACAATTCCTTATCGGCAATGGCATAATTCTGTTCTGCCTCAGACAATTTCCTGGAAAAGTAAGCTATAGGGTGCATTTGGCCTGTATCGGAATTTCGTTGTGAAAGAATTCCTCCCAATGCATATTGAGATGCATCTGCTTCCACAATGAACGGTTGATTGGGGTCTGGATGACACAAGATTGGGCCATGGTAAATCTCTTCTTTAAAGTTTGAAATGCTTCTTCAGCATCAGAGTTCCACAAAAATGTCACTCCTTTTCTCAGTAACTTGGTTATGGGTGTGATTATTTGAGAAAAGTTCTGAATGAATCTACGGTAAAAGTTTGCAAAGCCTAGGAAGCTTTGAATCTGCTTCACAGAAGTTGGACTGGGCCAGGTTGTTACAGCTTCAACTTTTTTAGGATCCATTTCAATACCTTCGGGACTAATGATATAACCCAGAAAGTCCACCTTGGAGGCATGAAACAGACTTTTTTCCAATTTAACATAAAGAGAATTGGAGAGTAGTTTTTGAAGAATGGCGCGGACCTGTAGTACATGTTCTTCTTCGGTGTCTGAGTAGATGAGAATGTCATCTATATACACTACGCAACAGATGTCAATAAATTCATGCAACACTTCGTTTATAAAAAACTGGAAGGCGGCAGGAGCGTTACACAGTCCAAAAGGCATGACTTGATATTCAAAGAGACCGAACTTAGTGCGGAAGGCCGTTTTCCATTCGTCTCCCTTTCTTACCCTGACTAAATGGTAAGCTCCTCGCAAATCCAGTTTTGTATAAATCTTAGCTTTCTTAATTTGGTCCAAAAGTGTAGGAATCAAGGGTAAGGGGTACCTGTTCTTAATGGTGACGTTGTTTAATGCCCTATAATCTATGCACGTGCGCAATTCCCCTCCCTTCTTTGGAATGAAAAAAAGAGCTGAAGATACTGGAGATTTAGAGTGCCTAATGAAACCGTTTGCAAGATACTCATCAAGGTATGCTCTTAGATGAGTGTTTTCTGCCTCAGTAAGAGCATAAATACGACTGCAGGGTAAGGTTGCACCAGGCATGAGATCAATTCTACAGTCGAAATCTCTATGTGGAGGTAGAGTATTGGCTTTTTTTTTGTCAAACACGTCAGATAAGTTTCTATAAACCGATGGAACCCCTTCCAAAAGCAGGACATTGGGTGATTCAATTCCGAAATCAAAACCTTGAACTACGTCCTTAGACCTATTGATTAGGAAGCACTGCTCAGTACAAAAGGTTGACTTAAAGGTAATTAACCTGGTTACCCAATCTATGATTGGGTTATGTTTTATTAACCAAGGTATCCCTAAAATCATCTTGAATTGAGGGGCATCAATTATATCAAATTGTATTCTTTCTCGGTGTATGGGAGAACAATCCATCTCTAAAAGTTCGGTTTGTCTGTTTACCAGCCCTGAAGTCAATTCTTTACCATCAACTGCTCTGACAGTTTCTGGATGATCTTTAAACACAGACTGAAAGCCTAACTGTAAGAAAAATTTGGAATCAATAAAATTACCTGTAGCTCCAGAATCTATAATGGCTTCCACCTTTCTTGTGTGAGATGTAGGAAGCAAATCTCGGAGTTCTACTAGGATTGAAAAGTGTCTGAAACCTGCAGGAGGAAGAGTTGAGGCCAAACTAGAAAGACCACCCGATAAACTGACCTCTCCCTTTACCGAGTGTACTAGTTTTCCGACTTTTCCTGTGTGATGGCCAAATCAGAAGTCTTGGTTTTAAACTTGTTAGGTCGAGTAGGGCATTCTTTTACGAAGTGTCCTGTCTTTCCGCAATATAAACACTGATTTAAACGTCGCCTTTTATCTTTCTCCTCCTTAGTTAAAGGTCCTCGGATCGATCCAATTTGCATGGGTTCGACGGAGTCAGATTTTGGACCTGATTCTCGATTCGGGGTTGACCTTTCCTTAAAGAAAACTACTTTATGCTCAGTTTTCCCTCTCTCTCCCTTTCTTTCGGAAATACGATGATTAAGTTTTACCACTAACTCAATGAACTCGCTTATGTCTTCTGGGGGTTCAAGAATCTGAGTTATCATGTCCTTTAATTCCTCTCTTAGACCTCTGTAAAAGATAGAAACTCTTTTGTCGTATGGCCAGTCAGCCTCTAAAACCAGACGGTTAAAGGTGGATATGTAATGTATCAGATCCGAAGATCCCTGCTTTAAACTTAGAAGCTCATTGTCTGCAGACTGAACGAAAAGATGTTTTGCAAACATCTTCTTTAAAGCCCTCTCGAAATCCTTAAAATTATATAAAATCCGGTCGTCTTTTTCTACTAAAGGAACTGACCAAAGAGCAGCATCTCCACCCATATAGGATAACATAAATGCTACTCTAGAAGAATCATCTGGGAAGGCTGTAGTCTTGGCTATAAAATGTAGGTGACATTGCTGTAAAAATACAGAAAACTTATTACAATCCCCATAAAATCTTTCTGGTGGGGCTAAAGGAGTGGGGAACGGAGTTACCACTTGGATCTGAGTCTTGGTATCTGCACTGGATGAGGGACTCTGAAAAGTGGTTGGTTTTTGCTGAATAGAGTCCTGAAGAGAGGATAAATCTCTACGTAAGGCTGCATTATCCTGCCTAATAGCTTCTAAAACTGCAGCCAAATCCTGCATATTTACTTGATCCATTGCGTCCGGGCGAAATTATCTATGTGGGCTTTGCCTTCTGTCAAAGCTAACCACGTCGTCCCTTACCTTGTCTTGACTGAAGTTCTCTTGGAAGACGTGGATGATTTCGCAGGGACGCAAGGGACCAACTTCCCAAATCACTAACTAAAACTTACTGAATTAAATATTAACAGCAAGATTTTAAACTAGAAATTAGGGAGGAGGGCCGGTACTGGGCGTTGAAGAGAAGACTTTGGTTCTTGCTGTCGACCTGCGAAGCAACAAGCACCAAGATTTTAGTATTTCGATTTAGGGGTCAACATTCCTAACCTCCCTAGCCCCCTCCGCTACAACCTCTATCTAATCAGAGCTCCTATAACCTAGTTAAGCTATTCTGAGATCCCCCTACCTGCAATCAGCAAGTTGTAGGCCTTCGCCCAGTATGTCTTTGTAGGGATGTAGGGTGGTAGTGATAAAGTTGTCAGATGTCCTCTAGGATAGTTGGTTGTCTGGTGTGATGTCAGCTTGTTCGTCTGGAAATGTACATAAAAGAAAGGAAGGATTAATTACTATTTTTAAGAAGCCCTTTGCATTCTTTCTATCTCATTCCAAAACTTACTTGGTATTAATCTTTGCTTCTTGGTCTCGGGGTTTCTGGTTTTTTTGTTAATAGTGCTATAAAAGAAGCATTAAACAAAGACACACCAAATCCTAGGTATCTTTCTCATATCACACATTTCTTAAATAAAATCTAAAGTTCCTTGTAAATCTCTTCACATTTTTACAAACATAAAGTTCTTAGTAATTCTCTTCACAATTCAACAAACATAATGAATTGACAAATAGTCCTCTAAATACTGATAGGCCTTGAATGTCCGAAGTCTCTGTCTTTGTGAAGGCTTTCACAAAGTAATTGTTCCAAAAATTAACCTTTCTTGCGAAGGGCGCCTTAAATCAAGCAAAAGTACTTAGCTTTCAGAGTTAGTTCTTGAGACTTTAATCTCCAGGAAATAAGAAGCACCGCCGTGGAGTCCAGACAGGATAGAATTCTCCTTCAGGTGAGTTCCTCCAACAGACGCGACCTTCTCCGAGGGAATCCTGAAGGCAAAGCGCCTTCCAGAAGGCTGGGTGCGGTTTAAATACCTGACCGCACCCAGCCGCTCCCAGTCACGCTCTGTAAACGTGCGCGGGGACGCTGAAAGCAGTCCCAGTTCTAGCGCGCACCAAATGGTAGCGTGTAGGGATGCGGGAGAGATCTGAAAGACCTTCGCGAGGGCGTTGTCTCTCACGGAGCCACAAGCGGAGATTATAAAGCACATAAAGTGCGCTCCAAAACCTCAACAAGCATACAAGGCAATACTACAGTGTACTAGCAAAAGGGGCACATGCAAAGTCATGAATAGCAAACCTTAAGAAGGTGACAAACATGTAATACAGCAAAAGCAAATGTAAGCACCCAATCACACTGACTAGAAGCGTGCGTGGAGCACGGGACAGGGGTGGGTTTTTATAAGGGGGAAATCAGCACATGTCTTAGGATATGTGTGCTAGGGGTAAGTGGAATCATGACAGTGGTCCAATCCAGAGCCTTGTCTCAGATCCCAGCGTAGTGGAAGTGTGTGCGTAGGGTGCTGTGGCAGACAGTGTTGAAGGCGGCTGACCTGTCCAGGAGGATGTGAGCCGCAGTTTCTCCGTTGTCCAGGAGAGTCCTGATGTCATTGGTGGCGGCGATGCAGGCGGTTTCGGTGCTATCGTTGCCCCTGAAGCCAGACTGGACGGGTCCAGGATGCTGTTCTCCTCGAGGTAGCAGGTCAGTTGTCTGTTGACGGTCTTCTCGATGACCTTCGCCAGGAACAGGAGCAGGGAGATGGGCCAGAAGTTCATGAGGTCCTTGGGGTCAGCTCTCCGGAAAGGTTGCTGTCTCTCTCGAAGGAGATGTTGATGGCTTTCCGGAGCTGGGGTGCGATGGTGGTGCTGGCTTTGTTGAAAATGTGATCATTAGATCGACTTGCTGTAGGGGCTGCGCTGGACTTAGGAATAGTATAATTTACTATTCCAACTACTTCCTTATTGTTGCGCATGCTGGAGTTGGAATAGTAAATTATACTATTCCTAAGTCCAGCGCAGCCCCTACAGCAAGTTAATCTAATGACTTGCGATGTAAAGGTATCATGTTTTAACAATGCGGTAATTGTAGCGACAGCGTTGTAATAGAACACGAAGTAAAAGCATGCGTTGTAACATGCTATATTCCCTGCTCACCCCCTTGGTAGCTTGGCACGAGCAGTCAGGCTTATCCTAGAGGCAGCGTAAAAAGCATTTTCACATAACCAACAGTAATACAGTGTAAGCACTACAAAAGAACACCACACCAGTTTAGAAAAATATCCAATACTTTTATATACTTAAGACAAGGACAAAAACGATAAATATCCACAATACATTAATTAGAAATCTTCAGTTATCAAAATTAACTTGATAAATAGTTCCTTGAAGTCAATAGCTCTGTCTTGGGCTATCACGGCATGGTGAACAACAAATCCAAACAGGTCTGGCTGACTGCAGCATTGCAGGCCAGCTACGGTGTCAGGAAGACCCTCAAAACTGTACCTTTAGAAATGCAAGGCGTCACCCACCTCTTGTTGAGTTCCGAAAGCATGGCATCCGCAGGCATCGGTTGTGGAGGTCGGTGCAGGAGTAGTCAGGCACTTGAAGTCACACGCGTTGCAGATTGAATTCCTCGCAGTTGAAGTCGGGAGCACCGGCATCGTGTGCTGCAGTGCGAAGTGCAGCGGTGCAGCGGTGCAGCGTGCTGTGCCATCCGGTCGCAGTGCAGGCAGCGGCTCAATGACAGTCGTCCAGCAGCATCTGTGAGCCAGGGCTGCGCTGCGGAGTGATGCAGTGCTCACCGCGGTGCTAGCAGGTCACGGTGCAAGCATTGGCATTGTAGTTGCTGAAGCGATGTTGTCGACTGATTAACTGGAGTCAATGGCGCCGATGTTGGTAGGACAAGACTGCGGTGCGGGATGAGGACGGTCCATCATGTAACTAAAGTGCGGTGCCCTCAAACCATGGTGCAAGCAGCGCCATTGATGACGGCGTAAAGCGGTGTCTTCAGGGATACCAGGGCGATGGTGTGAAGCGAGGCAGTGCAAGCAGTGGCTTGGTGGCAGAGTCAGCAGGTGGTGCCGGTGAGACCGGGGTTACGATGCAGTGTTGTGGCGCTGCCCTCTGCAATGTCTTCAGGACACGACAGCAGCATCGTAGATGGCGTTGGGTTGCATTTTCTTCTGTTGCAGCACAAAACACACAGTCCCCAGTGCTGAGGGCAGAAGAACTTAAAGTCTTTCCAGTTCCTGAGACTTCTTGAACAGGGGGCAAGCTCTACCTCAAGCCCTTGGGGAAATTCACAAAAAGAGATTTCAGAAAGTTCAAGTTGCGTCCTTTCACTGCCCAAGACAGAAGCAGCCACTGCAGGTCAGCACAGTAAAGCACACAGCAAAGTGGTAGTTCCTCCTCACAGCTTTTCCAGCTCTTCTTCTTGGCAGTATTCTTGGTCAAAAGAGTTCTAAAGCTCTGGGCCGCAATATTTATACCACCAAATCCTATGTTATCTGAAGTCAGAGAGTGTCTGCAGCCAGCCAAAACCAGTTCTGGACTCACTGTTACAGCTTCCTGGCAGGGGGTGCAGACGGCATTGTGCAAGGCAGACCAGGCCCATTCAGGTGCAAGTGAATCTTCTCCCACTACTCTAAATGCAACCCAGGTCTATTCAGCCCAGCCCTGACCCATCAGACTTCTGGAGCCGCTGCCCCTCTCCAGCTCCTGTCTTCCAAAAGCGAGACATACAATACACAAACCTAGCAGTGACACACTGGATGGTTAGGAAAGAAAATACTTTCTAAAACTGTTATTTTCAGACACAGAATGTAACAAGATTTGGCATAGCCAATAGGTCTCGCCTTTGGGGTCTTCTAAGAGAGCAATCACACTTGCCACCCCCATGAGTATTGTGTGAGAGAGCCGGTGGATTTCGGGTGAGTCAAAGCTAGCATTTCAGAAAATGGATGTGGAGTGTAGCTGAAAGCACAAAGACCAAGCGAGACCCATGATTTACATCATCAGAGAAGAGATGCAGTAAGATAGCAAAACATCAAACTCTTATTGAACTGTATCCATATTAACGGGTGAATCTGAAATCAATTCAATACCAGTAATAAGTGTGCACTTCAGGCAGGAAAAAGAACATAACATAACCAATATAATACAGAGTAACAAAATCGTGCAGAGTAGCCTAGCCTTCAAAACAAAAATCATCGCCTCCCCAGGGAGGAAATGTGATTTCTTTTCAGAAATTCTTTCAGTGGAAGCTGAAGACATGGTTCATCCTGCGCTTATCCCCACTTGAAGTGTGTGGTCCTGGGCACATGCAACATATTTTCTTGAACCTCAGTGCTATTACCACCCCGAAATAGAATAAAAAAATGTAAAACGCGAGCTAGCTTTATAACTTCAGTTAAGGTGAATATTCATGTCAGCTAGAGGATTTTGGTCTTTGGCGTGTTGTTTATAAGCTATACAGGTCAATAATAAGCAGCAAAAATAAATGAAACCTCTTCATCCGATCACCATACAAAACTGAAAACTTGCATGTGTCTCACTAGCAGTGTTGAACCTTCCATAGGTGGCATTGGTCTGCTACTCCTGGGGTGCATTGTTTTTGGGGGAGCTGTGTAGAAGGTGGAGAAACCTGAAAGCAGATGTCAGCTGTCATTGCCGTGACAGGGTAATGTGTTTCACGCTCAGGCTGCAAATAGCCGAGCAATTGCAACCTGCCTGTCAAGGGGTTGGGCCCAGGCCTCAGATACGGATCTGAAAAGCACCCTCTGCCTTATGGGCCCTGCCTCTCAGAAAGTTAGCTAGTGAGTTACTCGGCTTGTTATAAAATAAAATAAAGAATGTGCAGAGGCCACGATTTTCTTGGGAACTCGCCGTTGGCTGTGAATTTGTGTTTGCCCAATACAAAGGTGGCCTAGTCTTAATTCTAAACAAATGCCTCTTTTCTCCTGACCCTCCATTTCCTCTTTATCTCACTCTTTAAAGGCATTTTCACCCAGCTTTCAAGCATTCTTCACTGGATTCCTAATTCTCACTTAATTTTTTTTGCATTTGTTTCTGCTTTTCACTATATCTTACTCTAGGTGAAAAATAACTCCTAATCAATAAAAAATAAATACAGTCACAAATTAAGCACTGGTGTTACCAGGGAGTTGCTTATATATATATATATATATATCACCTATAGCTATGAAACGGTTTCTAGCCACCAATCTGGCTTCAGAAAAGGATGTAGCACCTAGAACGCGATCCTTAATATCGTGGATGACATTCACAAGTCTCTTGACACTGACTAATACTGCCTACTGATCCTCCTGGACTTATCAGCAGCCTTTGACACGGTGGACCACAATCTACTCATCAAGGCTCTTCAAGATAGGGTAGGTGCAGATGAAGTGGTCATACAATGGTTCTCCTCCTTCTTACACAACCGCACCCAGAGGATAAAAATCAACTCCTTCACATCCGACCTACACTCTGTCAGCAGAGGCGTCCCTCAAGGACCAGTGCTCTCCCCTCAACTGTTCAACATATATATGGAACCCCTCACCTCCCTACTCAAAAGAGCCAACATCTCCCTCCACTTATATGCAGACGATACGCAGATCTATCTGGAAGCCTCCTCCATCGAAGAGATCCAGAAACTCAATAACACTCTCAAAGAAGTACAACGGATAGCCAATCCGTAAACCACCTCAAACTCAACCATTAAAAAAACCATTCTCCTCATCTCCAACAAAGATGAGAACCCCCAAATCATGGAATGGCTTAAAGCAATTGATGCTCTCAAGGGTAATCTCACCCTAGCCAACTCTGTAAAATCACTAGGCATCACCCTAGACCCCAATTTTGACATGACCCAACACATCAAGAACTCCGCGAAGAGTGCCTTCCTCAATCTGAACCTCCTGAACAAAATAAAACCCTTCATCCCTCCCAAGGACCTCAAGCAAGCCACTCATTCCATGGTGATATTCAGACTCGACTATGGAAAGGCTATCCTAGCCGATACAGCCAAACTCCACCTTGCCCCCCTCAACACCACTCTTAATGCAGCAACCAGAATGGTCACTAGATTCAGGAAATTTGATCGCATTGCACCTGCACTCAGATAACTTAAATGGCTCCCAACAGACATGTCTGCCAGCTTCAGAACTACCTGCCTCATGCACAAAGCTCTCTACAAAGGGAAACCAGAATACCTGGCCTCCAAACTCAAAAAAGCCGGCCAGTCAAGGAAACTCAGGAGCTCCAACACCCTACTGCTGATCCCCATGAAAACTCGCAACCAAAATACTGCTGCTCGATCCTTCGCTGGAAGCGGACCTAAAATATGGAATTCGATCCCAGCAAACATTAGGACTATCCCGTCCTTTGTAAAATTCAAAATACTCCTAAAAGACCTCTTCCTCAACCGTGCATCCCCGAGCAGTTAACCTTCGCTGAAGCGCACACCCATGCAATCTGCAGCACCTTGACACTTTGTCACCGATTCTACCTCCTCCCAGTGTACCCTCGCCCCGGTCATGGTTCCACCCTAGACTATGTACGCACTGCGAGGCCTCGCCGGACTTCCATACCTCAATGCAGCATCCACGCTGAGACTTGCTAACCATCATGTGTATATTTGCCTTATTTTGTGATTCTCTCATTTTAACTGTTGTAAAGCGCTCCGGTATCCTAGGGTCTGGCCAGCCCTATATAAAACTTCCAAATAAATTTTTTAAAAAAATAGTAGCATTTGATTTACCAGCCCTGGCACTCTCAGTGCACTTTACTAGGGTCTCACCAGTAAATCAAATATGCCAATCATGAAAACACCAATCTCTAACATAATTTACAACAGCAGCACTAGCACTTTAACACCAAACAGCAGTGAGAATGTGTGCAGAGACACTAAACCAGCAATAACGGAGTTAAAACAGGGAGGTCAGAAAGCAAAAAGACAGGGGAAACATGACAAAAGATGCCAAGTCTAAAACTTAGCTTGCTTGCTAATGCACATTCCACTGAAAATGAAAGAAAAGAGAATGTAGTTAGTGTCACATGTTTTAGCTCGTTTGATTGATTGTTGTAATAAGCTTTTAGCGTGTAGACACGTCCCTGAATGTAGTTTGGTGCTAATTCTGGTTGTGTTTGGAAAGTTATGTAATATATTGTCAAAATAGAGTTCTTCAGCTGAAATCCTGTCACCTAGAGAATTGATGTTCGGTATTTATTCATGTGATTTATCTGCAAATACTTTCAGAGTTTCACTATTTTTAAGAGCAGCTCGTATTTCTTTGATTTGAAGCAAGTATTGCAAGACAGATTCACATTCTGTCTTTATTTCAAGCACTAGTTCCTTCTCTTAATTATCTTTATTTGTACCATTATATGTAATGTACTAACCTCATTTCCTGTAAATAGAAAACAAACACTGACAAATCCAATAGGTCAGGTGTTGGCTGTCAGCCTTTTGACTTTGGCAGTTCTTGCTTTGGAATGAAATGGTTCTTGCAAATGTTTATTGTTGGGTAGGATGCTGGGCCCTCAAAAAACATTAACTAAAGGCAAAAAAATGTCAGGGGTCTTAAAAAAAGCACACATTAACATAGCACTCCTTGGCACTGAAGGGATCTACTTTGTGTGTGTGGATGTGCTCCCTGTGAAAGGGAAGCGTGTGGTAACTAACAGAGAAGTCTGCCAATGGCTGATATGGATTGGCCCACTACCCCATGACACATGTTGGGGTGGGTGGAAGAGAATTGTGACTTACAACAGACTAATAGACGGAGTCTGACTCAGAAGAAGAAGAAAATGCTTTATTCAATTTCAAAAATTGATAAAATCATAAAAACAGACAAATACAAAATCGCAGTTCATTAAATATATGCAGTTAAAAATACATTAAACTAGGAAAGAAGCTGACAGTTTATACTTTTCCTTTTCCTAAGTATGCTTTTTAAAAAACCAGACATGATACCAACACAGTACTCAATAGTTTTAAAAATAAAAAGGCCGGACGGCATTTCCGCCATGTACCCTGCTTTAAGAAGGGGAAAATCCATTTGGCCCTTTCATCTGCATAAAATTTACAAAAGAAAATCACGTGCAAGGTTGTTTGAATTGATAGATTGTCGCACGGACAGAAACAAAGCTGTCTGGACCAGTCATTAGTTGTTGGGAATGAAACCAGTCGATGAAAACAATCGAACCTAAACCTGGTCAAAAAATATCTTTCATAGCCCCCTAAACACCATACTAAATAGGGTTGAATGGAGGTACAGACCAGGGTAAGTTGATGCTGGATCACAGTTTTTTTGTTAAGCTCCCACCCCAGTCTTACAGACTCAAAATGGTTTAGACATACAGCTATAAGCTCTTTTCTAGATATTGAGTGTAAGGCATCAGGTCTCCCCAAATCATTAGATAATTTGCTGATGTAATTCAACCAAGGAATTTTTCTGGCCTGATCCAGACCCATAGAATCTCTAAAAATATCTCGGTTTAACCCAAGATTGGGTGCGGACCAGGCTCTATGCCAAAGTAGCATAGGTTGAATTTTGATCACATCAATGATGTGATGGATCCCCAGTTCACTATGACAGTTAAAAACAGATGCACTCTGTGGAACAGCCAGTATAAATCTTAAAAAAGCATTTTCTACCACCTGTATTGGTGTAACATCATAAAATCCCCAGACCCCTGCCCCATATGTGGCAATACTTAGACACTTAGCCTGATAAATTTTCAATAGGATCTCTGGCGGTCTTCTGCCCATCTTTTTCGAAAATATCATCAGAGCCGCCGTCGACCTTTTGAATAGAAGGGCCCTACTCTTAACCGCAAAACCCCAAGAGCCTGTGTCCTCCAACAAAATGCCAAGGTAAGAGAATGTTTTGGTCGGTACAATTTTGTCATTCCCAGCTACCGCTACAAGAGTACAACGTTTGTTCCTGCCCTTACCACAGGACATTACAAATGTTTTCTTAACGTTGAGCCTCAGTCCCCTATTGTACATGAAGTCAATGTATGTGGCGAGAGCCCTCTGGAGGCCGAGCTGGGTTCTGGCCATTTAGACTGCGTCATCCGCGTAGAGGAGGGAGACGATCTGCTTGTTGTTAAGTTGTGGAGAATCACTCGTGCTGGCCCCCAGTTCCTCCTCCAATGCATTGGTGTATAATGAGAAGAGGAAAGGGGCCAGCACGCAGCCCTGTCTCACTCCCCTCTCCACGCGGAAAGGCCTAGTACACTCCCCCTTTAAACCATACCTCACCTTGGCTGTTGCCCTCACATATAGTTGTTTCAAAAATAACACTAATGACTGCTCAACCTTAAGTCACTCTAATATCTGCCATAACCGACTATGGTTAACGCAGTCAAAGGCAACAGTGAGATCTACGAATACCACAAATAAATTTCCTGTCTTGCCCTGGGTGTATTTCCCATGTAATATAGAAAAGTTTAAAACCTGCTCGACAGTGCCCTTCCTCTCCCTAAAACCATATTGAACGGGACTTAAGATTTTATTTTCATCGGCCCACTGTTGCAATCTGTTCAAAATAACCCTGCCTGCGATTTTCATAAAAGAATCTAGGAGGGATATAGATCTGTAGCAAGCGGGTTTTTCCTGATCCCCTTTTTTAAAAATGGGTATTATTATGGACTCTGACCAGGATTTAATTAAACCCTTTGCGCAGTTGGCTTCAAGGACTCGAGTTAGAAGTAGGGACCAGAGCTCAGCCGTGGATTTGTACAGGTCAATCAGGGTCCTATCGGGGCCTGGGGCCTTTCCACTTTTACTCTTGTTTATGGCCACCAATACTTCATCATGTGTAAAGTGAATATTTATCGGCGAAAAATGAGTATACTCGCCCAAAAGTTCTGGTTCATTACCTTTTGTGGTGTTATTGTCCCCATTGCCATAAACTGTGGAAAAGAAATCAACCCAGGAATTTTCACTGATCGCGACCTCAATTCTTGCTCCCTCATTATTTGAGAAAGACGGGGCCTTTACTGCCTGCCAGAAGTAGGAACAATCCCTACGAAGCGATGTCTTGTAGAGATTCTTCCAGGCCTGATCTTTTATTTCTTTCTTGCGCTTATACCTTGCAAGATTATAGGCCTTCCTATGCATTCTGATTTCCTCGTAATCCCTCACTGTTTTGTGCAGTGCAGCCTTTAACAAAGAATATGCCTTGGTACACATGGCGTCGAACCAGACATTTTTCACATTGCTTGGTTCCCTGTAGAGACGGGTCAGGGTTTTTTGTATCACTGTTGTAATTTCCGAAAAGGCAATCAGTATGTCGTTATGAGAGACCGTTCTGGCGATCCAACACACTACCCTGAGTCCAAGCCAAGCTCTCAACTATAGAGGTGCTCCTGCTAGGGAATGAGATGTTAATGCTTAGCGGAAGATGATCGCTTAGCCTATTTGGGTGAATGCTAAATTTGTTGACCCATGTTGCATGTCTATTGGTGAGAATACTGAAGTCTATCATGGAGGCGAAGCCCCGACCAATAAACCTAGGGCCAAACTCTACAGGTGGATTGCATAACATGTTGGCAAAACCAAGATCAAGGGTGGCCATAACATCATTAAAACTTTCACCCCTAATTGAGTGTACAAAATTAGTTGCATGGCCATTTTCTACTTCCTCAGGTCCTCAAGCCCACAAGAAGGCTGGGTACAGACACTGGTATTAAAGTCCCCTCCCCAAATTATAATAATATCCTTCCCTTTAGATACAGTTAAATTGCCCAAATCATCATTTAAACTTTTTTACAGGTCACTGAAGTTACCCCTATCTATGTTGTTATAAAAATTAACTATAGCCAACTCCACTTGCGTAGTGAGATATATGATGGCAATTTGGTAGTAGGTAGATGACGTTAAAGTTTTTATCTTCAAAACCCCCAGCATATTCGAGATGTACACACATATCCCCCCTTTATTCCTCCTGTGCGCTGAGCGTAATGCAGGAATATTAAACGTTTTAAAACCATCAAAATGTAGTTCCTCCAGTAGCCATGTCTCCTGCAAGCACAAAATGTCAAAGTTCTCAATGAACTCTATCTAAGTTGGGTTGTTTACCTTCGCTTGGAGCCCAAGGATGTTCCAAAAGGCTATTCTCACCTGCCCGTGGTCATTCTTTGATTGAAACCTTGGTGTCAAGTTCCTCTCCCCCTGGCTTTGACGCCTCTCTAGCATTGTTACTGTGCTCATGTTGCTTTCAGTGGCTCCAGCTATTACTACTTCGTTGGAACCCTCCTTGCTCAGAGGAGTATACTGGTTTACATCCTCAGGTCTTATTACGGGGAGATCACCCACTTTTTGTGAATATCTATAAGTATTTTGGGTTAAATATAAGTTGAGAAAGGCGGTTCAGCTGCTAACGGACCATCACACGCTACATTAGCCTCATTTCGTGGTCGTTCCTCCAGGGGAATCGAATGACATACTCTCTGTACCGTCTTAGACACCCCACTAGTTAACAGGTTTTGGTGGACTTTCGTATCCCTAAGTCAGTCCACCTCCTCCAGCGAGTATAGGGGCTCGTACTTGTTTGACACTTCTAGGTTGTGACTCCAATGGTTATTAAGGTAAGTACCAGTGGACGCAACAGCATCTCTATTGAGCATTCTAGGCGGATAAAAGAAACCCAGGGGTAGCACATTAATTCCTTCGAGCGTGAGTGTATTTATGCCTGACCGAGTTAGAATTTCATGAAGCAAGGCAGGAGAGCCTAAGGATAATACTACACAATCACCTTTAAGAGTCTTTCTACCAGGGCCCACCCACGGGACACGTCTCACCATTTTAAAAGAAGCAAACATATCCTGGGTCAATCCCGTTTTAACCCCTAGATAGTGTATACATTTATTCCTCAACATCTCCCAATTTTCTTTATCGCCCTCCATGGGTTGTGGCACATTTGCTAAGACCAAAGTATACGGAACCGCTGCCGGTGGAAGGTTCAAGCTATTTTGATTCGATGTAGGCGCATGAATATGGATTATTCGCATTCCTGATCTAGGGCAAGTATCTGAATATGATGAGTCAATACGTCAACCCTACTGGGGTCTTTTCCACCCACTGTCTCCCTTACAGTCCTAGCTGGTTGCACAATAGAAGTGTTTACCTTGTTGGATCTAGGACCCACTGAACAACCAGATTTCTCCCTATCACTAGTCAGGTCACTACGGCTACAGACACAATCTGCTGTTAACTTACTGCGAGGCTTGTCAGGTCCCCAACCCCTACCTGGATCTAATTGTAAACTACTTGCGTCCTATAGGTGTTACGAGATAGATGCCAGGCCTAGCTCGATTATATCGAGTCTTTTCACCAAGGTGCCAATTGACTCTTTGA
Source organism: Lissotriton vulgaris (assembly GCF_964263255.1). Lineage (NCBI taxonomy): Eukaryota > Metazoa > Chordata > Amphibia > Caudata > Salamandridae > Lissotriton > Lissotriton vulgaris. Next base: position 439,663,902 of record NC_141700.1, read on the forward strand.
TAAAAATGGTTACATCGGATAAAGAGTTCATTATTCCAGCCATATTATTAGTTGCTTGGCCTTTGTTTTTACTTTTAACATTGGTATGACTTACACGTTCTTTAACTACACTAATGGCTGGACGATCCTTTCCCTCTTTGAACTTAGGATTAGATTTTGCAATTTTTGGAGTAATAGGAACCTCGTGATTCTGTGGTGATAAAGTTATAGAGGTCTCTAAGTTCTTAGATACACACGCTCTTTTATGTGGTGGCACAGGCACCGCATCAAGGTCAATTAGTGAGATCTCATCCCCCCCTAATTGAACACAAACATTCTGATGATCCACAGTTGCCTCTTGTGGGTTAGATTTTGATGCCCCATCATGCAGTATAAGGGTAGGGGACAGGGTTTTACTAGTATCAGTCAATCTATGTGGCTCTTTGTTTAAGGCCTCCTCTGCGTTAAAAGTTTGCTTTTCTAAGGCGCCTACTGCCCCTGTCAAGTATTTCATTAAAGATGCACTGGAATCCTTGGCCTTATCTAGTTTTTGGCCAATATTTGAGCTGTCCAATTTCCTGTTCCCCATGTTGTATCCAGGGAACTGCCCCTGTCCTGGTAACAAAGCAGTCTTTACCCCTCTAGAGTTCCTGGAGAACAAGTTTCTGCTGGAACATAAAGACCCTCACTTTCAATGCATTTTAACAGAAATAGAACAATATTTGAGAGATTAGTAGCCTAAGATAAGTTAGCCCCTTTCTCATAAGCCTCTAAACCCCCCTCGGTCTAGCAGTAACAGTAAGCCGGCAGCAATAGATCACATAAAACTTGGAGCCGGCGATATAGTCAAGCAGCAAATTGTGTATAATATTTACCACAGTCATAAAAGCCAAAGTTTTTCAACAGGGAGCCAAGAGCCGTGGCCCAGCCCATCCCAGCCTATTCCGGCCAATGACTGGCAAGGAAGGGCCCGGGTGAGCCCGCGCATGTCCCGCGCCACGGGAGGCCTGATGAGCTTTTAAGCGCCGGCTGGCACGAAATGGGAGCATGCACCTGCCGCGAGAGCTATGCCCCCTGGGAGTCGTAGTTCTAGGGCGCCCTGCTCGTGGCGATTTCACAGGAGGTAAGTGTGACCGTGGGACTAGGGCGGGCCGGAAAATCAGGCAAGGAGGCCGTATGTAGTGGGCAATGATGGGTCTTTAATATTGTCAAAAACAGAGTCAGTACAAGCGGAGAAGAGGTAGTATAGAAGTGAAGCTCCTCGCGATGATGTCTTGTCTTCTCCCTCGGGCGATGGAACCGATTCTCTGGTGAGGATGCGAGCTGGGTGGTCCTCTGAGGAAAGGGAGACAACACAAGGAGCGGTTAGTCCAGCCTGACTTGCTATGATACCGTACCGTAACCAGCACCGCGAGTGCACAGGAGGAGAGAGCGACAGTGAGGGAGGGGCAGCAGGACGGAATTGGAAGGGAAGGAGAGAGGGTGTCTGGTGAGGGTCGTGAGGGGGAAGCCTATGAACTAAGTGCTGTACAAGTGATGACGTGCTATACAAAGTCTTTACAGTGAAGGCCAGGCCTCGTGCTACTAATGAGAGAGAGACGGACTATATATACAAGGCACCTAGTGTGCTACTGAGGTGTATTCGGTATTACTCACACGCTCCGCCGCAACTCCCAGTTGAGTTGCGGCCGCTCTTCAGCCTCCTCCTCTGGACTCCACCAGTCTTTGCTCCACTCTTCTTCTCCTTCGTTCGTCTGGTCTGCTTCAACGCCGGTCCGAGCCTCCTGCCACGAGATCGCTGCTCCGACGGTGTCTCTGTCTTTGCTTCCGCTTTTTCCCTGTTCCGGCGGTGATTCCGAGGAGGGACTTCCGGGGTCATGTGGTTGTGGTTCCGGGAGATGTCCGCTCCGGATTGTCTCCTGGAAGACAGAGAGGGGAGGGGTGCTGGTTGTCAAGGCTGTGTCCAAGGATGCTTCATCGCAGGTTGCCGTGAAGGGTGAGTGCCCGAGAATGGGAGTTACCGGCGGGGCTGGCGATAGTCCCGTATCACATCCCCTTCCCCTAGCTGTCCTTCTTGTACGGGTTGGGCTGAGGGGGTACCGAGAGAGGAAGTCGGCATATCCTTGATCAGAACCCTTACGATGGATGGTTTTAAAGCGATATGGTTGTAGGGATAAAAACCAACGGAGGACCCGGTCATTGTGTCCTTTGTTCCGGGCCATCCATTCTAACGGGGCATGGTCTGTGTATATAACGAAGTTCCGTCCATCCAAATAGTAGCGGAGGCTCTCGACAGCCCATTTAATGGCAAGAGCCTCTTTTTCTACAACCGCATAGTTCATTTCGCGGGGAAACAATTTCCTACTCAAATACAGTATCGGTCTCTCGTTTCCTTTTTCGTCTGTTTGAGAGAGAACGGCTCCTAAGCCTAGGTCTGATGCGTCCGTCTGTAGCAGGAAGGGTTGGGAGTAGTTCGGACTGACCAGTACCGGCTCGGAGGTCAAGGATGCTTTGAGCCCTTGAAAGGCATGTAGGAGCGAAGGTGTAGGGTTTTGCAGGGTGACTTCGGTCTTGGCTGTCTTTTTTAACAAGTCCGTACGGGGAGCTGCTCTTTGGGAGAAGTTGGGGATGAACCTCCGGTAGTATCCTAGGAGACCTAGAAAGGCTTGAAGGTCTTTTCGGGGTCTGGGGAATGGAAGGGCTTGGATGGCTTCTACCTTGTTCTGTTGGGGTCTGATAACTCCTTCTCCTAATAGGAAACCCAGGTATTTGACAGTTTGGGCTGCTAAGGTGGTTTTAGCGGGGTTGATGGTAAACCCATAGGAACCCAATGAAGTGACAACTTGTCCCAAGTGTTCTAGATGTTGTTCTCAACTGTCACTGAAGATGATGATATCATCAAGGTATGCCCCTGCGTATAGGGAGTGGGGCCTCAGTATTCGGTTCATGGCTCTTTGGAAGGTGGCAGGGGCACCATGTAAGCCGAAGGGCAAAACAGTGAATTGGTACAGCCCTGCTGGGGTGGAAAAGGCAGTCTTTTTCTTATCCTGTTCACGCAGGGGGATCTGCCAATATCCCTTGCACAGGTCGAGCGTGGATATGTACTTGGCTTTCCCTATCCGCTCGACCATTTCGTCAACACGTGGTAGGGGATAGGTGTCAAAGGTGGATACTTTGTTTACCTCACGGAAGTCTATACAGAATCTTACCGATCCGTCAGGCTTGGGAACTAGGACAATGGGCGAATTCCAATCGCTCATGGAGGGTTCAATGATTCCCATGCGTAACATTTGTTCGACTTCCTGTTGGATGACGGCCCGTCGGGCTTCGGGGACCCGGTAGGGTCTTAACCTGACTACTTTCCCTGGTTCTGTGTGGATGGCATGCTCCGTAATCGTGGTATGCCCTGGAGAGGAGGAGAATACGTGGCACGAGGGCAAGAGGACCCTATGAAGAGCTTGTTTTTGCCTCACGGTTAACTCAGGGTCGAAACAAGGTTCAAAGGGGAGGGTTGGGTGGTAAGGCACATTAGTCAAGACGGGTTGGGGCCCCTCCCATTTCTTAAGGAGGTTGATATGATATATTTGGGTCGTACCCCGTGTGGGGTCCAGCTCCAGTTCGTACGTTACAGGGGTTACCTGTCGGAGGATGGTATAGGGGCCTTGCCATTGGCCCATTAGTTTTTGGTCGGACGATGGCATCATTAAGAGAACCAGGTCTCCGATGGAAAAGGTACGGGTTTTTGTGCCTTTATCATATTGTCTCTTCTGGTGGTTCTGGGCGTTTTCCATGTTTTGACGGACTATGTCCCAGATGACGGCCAGGTGGGTTTTGAGATTCTCCACATATTCAGGAAGGGGACGGGTTCTGTCCGGTTCAGCTTCCCAGGCCTCTTGGGCCATGTCCAAAAGGGTACGGGGGCCGACCATACAGGAGCTCAAATGGTGAATAGCCAGTGCTGCTCTGGGGTTTGCATCGGATGGCAAACAAGCCCAATGGCAACATCTCTTCCCATCGTTTGGCTTCTAGGGCTAACAGTTTTTTTAGAGTCAGTTTCAAGGTGGCGTTATAGCGCTCAACTAACCCATCCGTTTGTGGGTGGTATGCTGCGTTTCTGATCTGTTTTATTCCGAGATGAGAACACACCTGTCGCATGAGGCTGGAAACGAAAGGGGTGCCCTGATCCGTAAGGATCTCCTGAGGAAAACCTACCCTAGAAAAGATAGCGATGAGTGCTTTGGCTATACACTGAGTGGTGGGCTGCCGCAAGGGAACGGCTTCAGGGAAGCGGGTGGTGTAGTCCACAAGGACCAAGGCATAACGACAACCACTTCGGGAGGGAATAAGGGGACCTATAATATCCATCCCGACCCGGCTAAAGGGGACATCAATGAGGGGGAGCGGTTGTAGAGGGACCTTAGGAGGACGGTATCGGCAGTTTTTCTGACAAACCGGGCCTTCACGTCAGTAGGTCTTCACCTGTTGATGGACACCCGGCCAATAGAACTTCTCCAGGATAGCCTGACTTGTTTTTTCGTCACCGAAATGACCCCCCAGGAGGTGGCTGTGGGCAAGAAACAGGACCTTGTCTCGGAAGGGACCGGGGACTAACAGCTGGGGAGCCTGCTGGGGCCCTCCTTTTCGGTATAACAGCCCTGCCCTCTTGAAAAAATAGGGACCCACATGCAAGGGGTCTTCATTATCCACGGCCCTGGCCCATGCTTCCTGCAGGAGGGGGTCTTCCCTTTGGGCGGCCCTAAATTCTCGGTCAGTCTGCCAGGGGTGTTCCTCAGGTATAACCGGGAAAGCACTGGAGTAATTCTTTTTCTCGTGACGTCTCTGGGTTCGTGTTTTCTTGGGTCAGGGAGTCGGGGCCGTCACCGGTTGATCCTGAGAGAAAGGTGCTTCTTTCCACCAGCGAGCAAAAGAGTCGGTTGTATCTTGTAGGAGTCCTGGAAGTCCGGAATAATCACTCCCCAAGATCGCCTGTTCTGGGAGGTTTGGGACCAAACCGACGGTGAGATCGGTTCCGGGATCAGCGGGGTGTTGCACCCGGATTCGTGCAGTCGGGTACCTTCTTGTGTCGCCATGGACACATTGTATATCGACTATACCCATGCGAGGACCAACGGGGTGGATCAAGTCTTGAGGCCGTAGGACACTTTGCCGACATCCCATGTCTGCTAGGGCGAGAACAGGTTGTCCATCGATGTGCACTGGATAATGAAATGGAGGAGGGGTGGCCCCCGGGTTGACACAAACATAGTTCCAGACGAGGCCAACCTCAAGGGTTCCTCCTTTTGTGGACACATACGGGCAATGTGGCCATAACCTCCACAATTATAACATTGCGGCCCTTGGTGGGGTGGTCGGTACAATATGGGAGCAGGCAGCAAGGGAGGCGGTTCTGGTCTTCGTGGAAGCAGGGGTCTGGGTGGACGATTCCCACCCGGGTTGTGCGGTCGGCTGTGATGTTCTTCTCGTCCTCGTTGCAATTCTTGGGCTCTGTTGTAGGCAGCGGCTATCTCTACAGCGGTTTCGAGTGTGAGACGGGCGTGTTGTCGTACCCATCTCGGAGTGGCTGGATGTAGGGAAGCCAAGAATTGTTCTAGATATATCTTTCCTAGGATATCTTCCTTTGAGGACGTGTCAGGTTTCAACCATCGGTTTGCCAAATCTTTAATGCGGAAGGAGAGGGCTCTGGGGTTTTCTTGCGGTCCTTCTTTAGCTTGCTGCAGTTTAACCCTGTAAGTCTCATCATCAATGCCAAGGCATTCCAGGATGCAGGTCTTGATGTCCGCATAGGGTGTGTTCCCCTGAATATTGGCTTGTTGGTAGGCGGCCTGGAGATCGCCGGTCAAAAGCGGGCCCAGATATTGACCCCAGCGGTCGGCTGGCCATGAGGCTGCCTGTGCAAGTCTCTCAAAATTAGTAAAGAAATAGTCCGGATCCTCCCCCGGCACGTACTTTTGTAGAGCAATCGATGGGAGGGAGGCTACCGGTCTCTGCTGACCCAGGGCGTCGCTAAGCTTTCCCATGGCTTGCTCGTGTGCGACTCCTTGGCCCTTGAGGACGTCATGTAGCTGGCCTCTGTCGTCCTCTGCAGTTTTAAGGAACCTCTCCATTAATGCTCCCCACTGCTCCTGGGTTTCCGCCATTTGCTTGACGACGGCCTCCATGCTTCCAGCTGATCCCACTTCTGACACCACCTGTGACCGTGGGACTAGGGCGGGCCGGAAAATCAGGCAAGGAGGCCGTATGTAGTGGGCAATGATGGGTCTTTATTATTGTCAAAAACAGAGTCAGTACAAGCGGAGAAGAGGTAGTACAGAAGTGAAGCTCCTCGCGATGATGTCTTGTCTTCTCCCTCGGGCGATGGAACCGATTCTCCGGTGAGGATGCGAGCTGGGTGGTCCTCGGAGGAAAGGGAGACAACACAAGGAGCGGTTAGTCCAGCCTGACTTGCTATGATACCGTTCCGTAACCAGCACCGGGAGTGCACAGGAGGAGAGAGCGACAGTGAGGGAGGGGCAGCGGGACGGAATTGGAAGGGAAGGAGAGAGGGTGTCTGGTGAGGGTCATGAGGGGGAAGCCTATGAACTAAGTGATGTACAAGTGATGACGTGCTATACAAAGTCTTTACAGTGAAGGCCAGGCCTCATGCTACTAATGAGAGAGAGACGTACTATATATACAAGGCACCTAGTGTGCTACTGAGGTGGATTCGGTATTACTCACACGCTCCGCCGCAACTCCCAGTTGAGTTGCGGCCGCTCTTCAGCCTCCTCCTCTGGACTCCACCAGTCTTCGCTCCACTCTTCTTCTCCTTCGTTCGTCTGGTCTGCTTCAACGCCGGTCCGAGCCTCCTGCCACGAGATCGCTGCTCCGACGGCGTCTCTGTCTTTGCTTCCGCTTTTTCCCTGTTCCGGCGGTGATTCCGAGGAGGGACTTCCGGGGTCATGTGGTTGTGGTTCCGGGAGACTCGGCTCCGGATTGGCTCCTGGAAGACAGAGAGGGGAGGGGTGCTGGGTGTCGAGGCTGTGTCCAAGGACGCTTCATCGCAGGTTGCCGTGAAGGGTGAGTTCCCGAGAATGGGAGGTACGGGCGGGGCTGGCGATAGTCCCGTATCACAGTAAGGTTTTCCTTGTGCGCAAGGCAAAGCCTAGAACAGGACAGCATTTTCAAGTCCGGAAGTTAAAATCAAAACAGGCTGGGTGTTTCGCGCCGCAGGAGGTCTGACAAGCTTTTAAGCGCCGGCTATTGCGAAGTTGGAGCGCAGCACCTGCCGCGAGAGCTATGCCCCCTGGGAGTCGTAGTTCTAGGGCGGCCTGCTCATGGCAATTTCACAGGAGGTTAGGTTTTCAATGGGCGAATGGCAAAGCCCAGATCAGGACAGCGGTTTCAAGTGCGGCAGTTAAAATCCAAACAGGCTGGGCGTCCCGCGCCGCTGGAAGCCTGACGAGCTTTTAAGCGCCGGCTGGCACGAAGTAGTAGTGCGGCACCTGCTGCGAGAGCTATGCCCCCTGAGAGTCGCAGTTCAAGGGCGGCCTGCTCGTGGCGATTTCACAGGAGGTAAGGTTTCCTTGGGCGTAAGGCAAAGCCCAGAACAGGACAGCGGTTTCAAGTGCGGCAGTTAAAATCCAAACAGGCTGGGCGTCCCCCAAAAGTAACTGTGTTATATAGATAACTTTAGGAAAAGGAAAAGGTCTAGGCTAACACGAAACCTAAATAAAAGCCAAATTTTCTGGTATTGGCGGCCAGCCTGTTGCCTTTGCAAATGTTTTTTGGTAAAAAACTTTTTTATTAAGCTTTAGTACAAATGGATAGTGAGGACGGAAAAAATAAATAGAGAGGCTTGGAAAGACAGATAAGGTTGTAGAAATATTCTGCATATGTATATGATGGATAGATAGCATTATGTAGATAGTGATGCATAGATAGATACCTAGAGAGGATTGCATGCATAGGGAAGGTCGCAAAAATAGATAGAAATGCATAGATAGAGTTGCATACGTATAGCAGTTTGCTTGAATAGAGAGAGTTGCATAGTTAGACAGACTAACAGATAAATAGATAGACAAACTGGTATATAGACAGACGGGTAAGTAGACAGACAGATCGGGCTGAATAGACAGATAGATAGAAATAAACAGCACAGCTTCAAAAGTAATATAGTTAAATGTCTATATAAGCACAACATACAAGAGCACTGAAATCTAACTATAAAGCCATACTGGCGGGACATACAGACTAAATTGGTTTACAAGTATAACTGTAGTCCTCTATTAAAATACATACCAGCTGACATACAGGAGAAGAGCTATAAATGCACTTCTCTCCATGCATACTAACAAGAGGTTAACCTTTCAAAGAACAGTTTCAAATGGACACACTCTGGTATGCTGTGAAATAGCAGCAGTCAGTTTTAGAAAGGCCACTCCAAAGCAATTTACAACAGCATTAGCAGGATACAGGAACTGATAAAGAATGGGCCTTTTGCTCACATAAAAAGCGTCCTACCATCACATTAACATAAACATAACATGAGTATTTGTAAAGCGCACGTTCACCACTACGGGCCTCTTGGCGCTGAAATAACAGATGTTTGTGTTTAGACTCTAAACACAATGGCAACACTAAAGTAATAATAAATGAAAACCAAAAATACTCATTGTGAAACAGCAAAATGCAGTCACTTAAATTGAAGGTGGCCAATGGCTGAAGTAGGCTGACCCATTTCTCTCTGCTTTGTGCTGTAGAGAAAGAAGCAAAATGTGAGAGACACAACAGACCAGTGGTTGAAAAGAGCTGTCTGGAAACCCTTTTAAGTAAATATATTATACATATAATATTTGTAAAATCAAAAGATCTTGGCTAACTCCAGGCCTAAAAAGAACTCATGGGGGCATGCGACAGAAATGCTGTGAGAAGGTCAATGCATTTGCGCCTGCTTTCTGCATCCCCGAAGTGCTTTCGTATTACAGACTAGGAAGCAGTTGCTTTTGCCAAGCCCTTTTTGTAAAACAGATTGTGAGGCAGATACTTTGAACCTGCACAATTTTAAGGACTTATCCAGTCATTTTCATAATGGCATTTACCCAGTGTTTCAGGGCCCACACTTATGGATCTTAAATCTTACTCTTGGTCCTCTGATGAACCTTGATTATCCGCACTGAGGGGTGGGGCAGATCTAGGGAGTTATACACACCGAATCAGTTAACAGTGCAACCCATTTGGCTACACAATGAGAACCATGAATCGGTAGCCAAGTTCAAGGTTGTGTATTACAAATTAGTAATAAAGTTCAAACAAATCACTCTCAAGACCATGCTATAAATGTACAGGACAACAACAAGGAGACCTAGCCTCCTAAATAAATTAATGAGAACAAGAATAATGCATTCAATGAGCTCAGTGGCTGCTATACAGAACAGTAACAAAAGCACTTGATGTAAAGAAAACAATCATAGGTTATCCTTTCTATTCATTAGCAATCTAAATCTCCCAAGTACAGTTCAAGTAAAGGTAACAGTTAATTTAGTAAAAAATGTTGGGCATCAAAGAGTTCCATTCAAACGGTATAAACACAAGGAATTTGGGAAAGTAATCCTAACGGCTAGGGCTATCGATCTCAAATCTGGGGAACCGGGTTCGAGTCTTGGCAATGATGCTCAACATCCTTTGATTCTGGGCAAATAACTTAATCTCCTCGTGCCTAACTAAAATGAATGTGTCCGTCTGTAATGCAACTGGTGCTTATGTAAAGTGCTCTGATATCTAATACCGTCGGGGCAAGTTTTCACTATATAAAACTATGGGAAAAAAAAAATTCTTCAGCTTTACAAAAGTTTGATCAAGAGTCTTCAATAAAGCTGGAATAAGAGTTAGGCTAAACCACACTCAGAAAGGATAACGTTATAGTGTTAGCAGTGTAGGCCATAAGTGGCTTCACAGGTATAGTAGTTATCAAGTTATATCTTGATCTGTTATTCTCAAACGTTTTGTGACCCCACTGCTTAGAAGTCACCACAATAATATAATTTTTCTAAAACACAAAGTGAAAAGGAGCATACAATTATATTCAATCCAGTTGCAAAATACAATCAGTAGCATAAGTCCATAAGATTCAAAAATATTGAACAGGGAGTCTTGGTGTGTCTGTTTCCGATTTCATTTTATTTGTAGATATAAATGACATGCGTACATCAGCCCAGACCACGCGTTTCATCCAACAGGACTTCCTCAGGGTTAGGTAAATCCTTCATAGGAACTGGTGTGTTCTTCCTCTACTCCAATTCTATTATGTGCTAGGATTCCCCATAGCGTCAATATTTTCATACGATAAAAGGATAAATGCCTTCTTATCTGATCTATTGTGTTCCCCTTGAATGTAAAGGATTGTCCAAGTTCATTGAAAGGGGCGGGGGAGAAAGTGGAGGTGTCGGTAAGGAGTAAAAGGGGAATTTCTGCAGAGCATCTGCAGAAAGTGGCTCAGCTTAGAAGTCCAAGAAGAATCCTGGGGAAAGGTTTTGCAAAGTTCCAAGAGAGAGAGAGTTCTGCGAGCCGTTCAGGAGAGAGAATTCTAAAGCCATCTAGGGAAAACAATAGGTTATAGTCCACAGAATCTGAAAGTAACACCCACTTGGTCACACCATCGTCAGACATTTCATTGCCTGTAGTTCATTATGTTGCCAACTACAACATCAGTACAAAATCCCACACTGGACATGGGAACAATAGCTGACACACACACAGAGACACACACACACACACACACACCCACACACCCATGCACACACACACACACACCCACACACACACACACACACACACCCACCACACACCACACACCACACCACACACACCGCACACACCCTAGCAATGCGTGAGAACACTTGCAAGAATGTTGAGTTTTCAGAAATCAGAATGCAATGAATTATGAATTGGTGCATAGTGAAGTACAGGCCTAGAGAGTCATGAAAAGTTTTTTTTCTACAGTTTTATATAGCACGAAGTTGACCCGAAGGTATCAGGTACCAGCGCTTTACATGACCACCAGTTGGGTTACATACGGACACATTCATTTTTGTTAGACACAAGGAGATTATGTGATTTGTTCAGAATCACAGGATGTTGAGCGCCCTTGCAAGTTAATAATTAATTCAATGGTGCACATTTAATTTTTGTGTGGAGTGTAGACACTTAAACTTAAACAGATATGCATTCTTTTAGTACATTTTAGTTCATTCTTGTAAATAACATGCAATAAATCAACAAAATAGTCAATGATCAATATGATTGAGAACTACATTAGAAAGTACATACGTGTAACATATATGCAGGGCCACTCGAACTATGCGATTGTGCGGCCATGGTGATTTTCGCATAATTATAGATTTGCTGCATTTGCCACATATTCCATCATCTGCTGCATAATCTGCAGATTTTAACAAAAAACGATTTTGTTTTTAGCTCAGACCGTTCAAAAGTTACTAAAAACGTAGCGACACGCGTTGCTGTGCAGTGGAAGGCGCCTTTGCAAAGGTTGGCTGGTCACATTTCTGTAGCTTGTTTCTGTCTTTGGGTGTTAAATTGGTCCTAGTGAGTTGTAAATAATACCCGTACAGTGTTAACAAGTTTAAAAATGACAAAATAATGAGTAAATACTATCCCAAAATGTCCCACATAATGCTGCATAATTTACCTTTTATTGCCTCATAATTTACCCAACCCTGCAGCATAATTTGACCGTCTCCTGTCACATAATTCCAGTGGTCCTGCATATATCATACATTAACTCATATCGTTTGGGTTACAATATTATATTACACCTATGAGGAGGGTTGATAGAAAGTTTCCGAACTCTAAGTATTAACCACATAATATAGCACACGTTCATGTCTCATGAGTTTCTTTAGTTGAATGGGAGCTAGGGATGGGGTTTTTTGTCAGGAAGTGGCGCTCAGATTTGTTTGCGTAATGCTCGTGGGGATTCTAGTGAGTACGGTGCTACCAGGTTGGGGGATTTACCCAATAACCCCCGGATTTGTGTGGGTTGATTGATCCACACTGGAAAATGAGCACAGTCCTGGGCACACATGGTGAGGGTATTAACACAGTTTGTTTAAGTGTACTTCATTCTGACAAAGCAGCGGTCAACACCAGTCTTTGATTTGAAAATGTTTTTTTATGTATTACAGGGCAACAACTGTATTAAGACAAAACAATCAGCCGACACGTGTTTCGTCACAAGAATTATCCTGTGACTCTTCAGGGCTGAAGAGGATACAAGACATAGGGTAAGGGATACATGGGAAAATGATTATGACATTAACGATTAGTTAACATGGACGGTGGGCGAGAGAAGGAGGGGTCATTGGGGAAATGTGGAATCACCGGAGGTGTGTCTACAGTAACCTGGGAGACAGAGCACTTGGTGTACAGTGACAATAGTGATTGTGCCGCTGTCATGATTGTCATGAAAAATGCGCAGGAAAATACCATAAGTACAGTGACTTGAGTGTGTGTGCCGCTGTCATGGGGGAGTCTCATTAAGAAAGCATGGGAAAGTACATATTATACAGTTGAGGAACATGAGAGAATGTGCAAGTGACGTTGGTGGTGTGGGGCTGTGTTGTGGCAACTTGCATGATTGGAGTGATTCAAGGAAATTAAGCGATGTGTTGGTATAAAAATATGATATGAGCTACCTCAAGCAGGTATAGTGACACTGTGTAGAAATGAGCTGGGTCATGAGCGGTGGTGAGAGATCACAAGAAAAATGTTCTTATGTTAGGCTGAGCATTGGAGGGGATTGTAAGAAGTCCGGAAGGATTATTTATCAGCACAGTACATGGAGGAGGTTTCTCAAAGGAGAGCAAAGTCAGGGTAAAACCAAACGGGACAGAGAGATTGCGAGGGGAGGTGCGAACCTGTTTCCTGGAAAAAGCTAGGTAGTGTCTAGGTTGGAAGTGAAAGGGTTGTCCGTTACCTGTTCCGAGTCGTAAAAGGAGGATAAGCAGGCCCCTGTGCGGAGGAGAAACAAGGAGGTCGCAACGTTCAAGGAGAAAGTACAGTGGGCAGAGTGATGTGATGAGTTATAGTTGGGAATGGAAACTCATCAGTTGACTGGTAATACTTCCAACCCAGTCTGGGGTATGCGACGAACTGGAATGAAAATGATGGAAGTTGGTGCTCTTAAGATGGCTTACAACTCCTGGTCCTGGGTAGAGGAGCCGGGGAGTTGGAATTGTGCGTGCCCTATGGGGAGAGAAATCAAGAAGCATGAAACTGTGATTTTCCATGAGAGATAAAGAGGGTAGGTTATAGCTGATTCTTACCATGAAGATATTCGAGGGCTAGGAAAAAAGGGGACGGCGGCCACACCTAGTGCTGTGGCAGAATTACTGGGCGACCCAAAGGCTGTAAGGTACAGTAAGGGTACCCTCTACAGGAGCACAGTAAGGGTGCAAAAGCCCACAGGGAGGTCCTTACGTTGGATGCTGGAGGAGCAACGGAGCTTTGAGGTTCATGGGATTCACCTGCCCAAAGTAGAAATAGCCCTATTTCTGCTAGAATAAGGCCAAGCATTGGCAGCAGCAGGCTGGAAGTGAAGGGTCAGTGGCTGGGAACTCCTGACATGCACTGAAATAGCTTGAAGCAGAAAATTCTTCAGAAACTGGGCGAGGGGGACTCACCACCCGATTTATTGGTAATACACCTAGGAGGTGATGAGTTGGTTTCACCTGGGGCGCAGGGGTCTCCTGCACAGGATGAGGAGCACTTTGGGCGAATTGAGCAACTTGCTGGGAACCTGTGAGAAATAGTGGTCCGAAATCACCCGAGGCTATCTTGGCGGGGCGCAAGGTCAGGGGAGACAATGGAGGCCTTGTGCAGGCGGGTGAACAGCGCAATGCGCAATTTCACCCAGCATAGAGGATTTGGTTTTGTCAGGCATGGGTCGCTACATGCGAAATGCACAGGGGGCTTTGAAGAGGACGGCATACACCTATCCAAAGCGAGGATCGACCTCTTCCTGCTAGATTTAGCAGAGGCATTGGTAGCGGCAGTTTGCAAGTGAAAGAGCAGTATAAGGTGGGGGGCTCTGGGGCAGTGGGGGCCACACCCAGAGCCATGGCAGAGTTACAGGGCGATCCAACGCTGGAAGGTACAGTAAGGGTGCGAGAGCCAATTATCCCCAGGGAGGTCCTCCGTGGGATCCTGGAGGAGTGACGGCGCCCCGTTAGTCCTTCAAGCGGTTGTGGACCTGAGCAACCGGGGGTTGCCTGCAACGCTCCGACCCCCGTAGTGGGGAGGGGCGTGAGTAAGGGGTGGACTGGAGGTCCAACCGGGGGAGGGGCTAGCCCTTCCCACAAAATTGAAAACACCCCCGCAGTTAACACCTCAGGTGGGCAGGTGGCGAGGGGCGGCATAATGTTTATGCAAATAAAGCTGCAACAACTTTCTCTAACAAAACATGGTGTGGTGTCTGTTATTATGGGAAATTGATGTGAGTGGGATGGGGTATGGGCCGATGTTGGCACTATGCACCGCGCCTGTTCCATATTGTGGGCACCGGTTTGTGCAGTGTCTCTGGCGGTGCACTGACACTGGTGCACAGTTAAGGCGCCCCACAAGGACATCGTTCAGGAGGGGCACAAAGTTACTAGGTATGGGCAAGTGGTAGTAGTAATCAAATATTTACTTGTCTTTGGGGAGTCCCTATCCACTTTAAATTCAAATAGGTCCGCCTGCATTGAAGACACGTTAGTGGTTGACCACTACCGGGCCATCTTTTAATGCTATGCTAAGCCACTCGCAGGTTTATGTTTGCGCCTACACGGAGTCCCAGCACCTTTATTGTAATCTGGTGCACTGTCCCAGTCTACACTGTAGTAGAATTCTACAGCTCTAATCTTAAACAATTTACTTATGCAATTGTCTTTATTTTTTCAGAGCAAATACTGTCGCTGTCCTTAAAGTTAATATTTGCACCAAAAGGCCAAAGCCGGAGTATATCTAGGTGACTTCAAAGGAGAAACGTAATTGACAATAAGGGGATCAATGAAATAAATATCCCTCAAACTTTGAAGCAATGGGACTGCAGACAATTGCTGACATAAATGCCCTGGGGAAACTATTATAAAATATTCCTTTCTTCTATCCATAAAGTAAATATAATACCATAACATGATAAAGCTAGCTGACATGGAAAGGGTTATAACAGGAATCAATCGAGGATGCTGTTTTAACCACATTTTTGTACAGTCAGAGGCTCAGGCAGCCTTCAAAACAAACAGAGATGTATTAAAATAAGGGAACAAATCAACAATGGGATTGCACCTTCCAATGAGATGGCTCGATTCACTGCAGTGACTGGAAACTTTAACCATCCGAAAAAACGATTGGATGGTGAAGTGAAGAGTCGCAGTCCAAAATCGTGAGTAGAGTAGATTTATTGTAAGTAATGCAGGACAACAAGTAAAATCTATCCTGCCTCAGCAACCGCCAAGATCAGAATAGAGAACATAGAATTAACACAGGCTAACACTCCAGAGACATCAGCAGTGATGATGTCAGTGGAATTACAAGCACAACATATCTCCTCTCCTTAAAACAAAGGAAAAAATAAAACAAAACAAAGAAATAAAAAGTGATACAAACTCAAAAGGGTAACAAAGAAACAAAGAAAGAAAACAAAGTAGAAACATTAATATCGAACAAAATCATTGAATTTCTTAGGAACACGATGAATCCTACCAGAAGATACCCGACCCAAATTCAGAGTAGCTCCTTTTGAAGACTCAGGTACAAAAGAAGACTCTTTAGAACAATTGGATGTCATTAGAGAAGAGTTAGGTGACACAAAGGTATCCTGGGAAAGACTTTCATTCACAAGACTTTTTTTAGAATACAAGGCAATCCTACGGAAGTTCCAACTTTGCCCATTCTCTAAAACAACATGCCATTTATGAACCTCCTTAACTCTCATAGGATCAGAAAATTATTCATACCAAACTCTCTACGGCCCAACTTAACTTTAACCAAGTCACCCACTTCAACTCTACCAACCTTTCCAGGAACAACCTTAGAAACAACAGCTCCTTCCCACAACCACTGTGGAACCAACTTAGTTTTAGGAATTCTACCACGCATACGTTCAAAAGGAACTCGGTCAGTAACACCGTGAGCAGTGGTGTTATAAGACCAAACCATATCCTCCACAGCTCTACTCACATCTCTCTGTCCTTGCAACAACAACTGTATAGTCCCTTTGACCAAACGATTCATCCGCTCAACCATGCCATTACCCTGAGGGTTGTACAGAGAAGTGCATACATGCTTGATTCCATGATTGGCTAGAAAGGACTGCATAGAAGAAGATGTAAGTTGAGTTCCGTTATCTGTGATTAAAACCTTCGGGAAGCTTTCCTTTAAAAATATTGACCTCAATTGTTTAATAACAGCATCAGTGGTTATGTTTCTCATAAACTCCACACACAACCACCGAGAACACACATCTACTAGGACCAAGGCAAACCTACAATCACAAGGCAAAGAATCCATTGGACCAATAAAGTCTAAACAAATTTTATCCCAAGGTAAATCACTCACACTAACAATAGAACCCTGTAAAGGAGAAATAATTTTCAACCTCTTCTCACTCTCTTTACATAACAGACAAGACTCAACCCACCTTCGAACATCTTCGTCAACACCAGGCCACCAAAAGTTTCTTTTAAGACGTTTAAGAGTCATGTTTTGCCCAAGATGTCCTTCATGAGCTAGACAGAAGAGTTTCCTTCTGAGAGAACAAACCTCTCACCACGCAAAAGTAAATCATCTGAAGAACCAAGACTAAGTTCTTCCTGCAACTTAACAAAAGGACGCAAAGAAGGTTTAACATCCCCTTCTCTTCTCCAACCTAAACGAATAGCATTAACAAGCTCACTGAAGTCAGAATCCTCTAAAACAGCTTGATGCCACTCCTCTTTAGAAATGGAACAAAACTCAGTAGAACATGCATCCTCAAAACCAGCAACTACACACACACTTTCATCTTCAAAGTCCTCAATTACAGCTTCAGAAGAAATAAGTAGGCGCGACAAACAATCAGCTTGGGTGTTTCTCCAACCTGAAATATGTTCTAACTTGTATGTATACTCCTGCAACTTAGCTGCAAATTTCATCAAACGGGGAGAACCATTATTAGCCCCACCAGGTGACAAGATCTTAATAAGGGGCTTATGATCAGTCCTCAAACAAAATTGCATACCCCATAAATAGGTGCGGAAATGGGATACACCGCACACAGCAGCCAGAGCCTCTCGCTCAATAACAGCATAATTACGCTCAGAGGAATTGAGACAACGTGAAGCAAATGCTACAGTTCTCTCAATCCCACCACTCTTCTGAGATAAGATAGCACCAATTCCATAAGCACTAGCGTCAACAGTAACGTATGTGTCTCTACCTGGTTCAAAAGTAGTCAAAATGCCTGCATTTATAATGTCACTCTTAATCTTTTCAAATGCTTGAGATTGTTGAGTCTCCCACTCAAAATGCACACCCTTCCTTAGTAACATTCGTAAGGGTTCCGTTTTGTGTGAGAAGTTAGGTACAAATTTGGAGTAATACTCCACTAAGCCAAGAAAAGATTTTAGCTGGTCTTTATCAGAAGGAATAGGAGCACACCTAATTGCTTTCAGTAAGTCTTCTTTAGGTTTAACTCCATCCTGTGAAATCGTGTACCCCAAGTAATCAATTTCAGTTAAAAGGAATTGACATTTGTCCCTTCTCAGGGTAAGACCAGCACTAGACAAGATTTGCAAAACTTTTGACGAATTGCAATTATGTTCAAGTTCATCTATACCTGTGATCAAGATGTCATCTTGGAAAAAATGAACGTGCTTCAAATCTTTAAATAAGGAATGCATCATACGTTGAAACACGCTGGCTGCGGAAGCCAAGCCGAATGGCAACCTCTTGAACTGAAACACGCCCTCAATGGTAACAAAAGCAGTACATGTTTTCGAATCAGGGTGTAAAACTACTTGATGATAAGCAGACCTTAGGTCCAATTTACGAAAGAATTTAACTTTGTCCATCAAGAGGACCATTTCGGAAATATTGGGCAAAGGAAACTTATCAACAATGATGTTCTGATTTAATGAACGAAGGTCAACACAAAAACGAAGCTTACCATCTTTTTTTTGTGTGACCACAACGGGCGAAAGCCATTCAGAAGCTTCCACCCGTTCTATTATGTCTTGTTTTTGCATGTCATCAAGCATTTCTTTTACTTCTTTTCTAACAGCAATAGGAATTCTTCTGAGAGAATGCCTAACAGGAGAAACATTTTCCTTAACTTTAATCTCATGTAAATAACCTTTTAGTTTACCTAAACTAGGGCGGAAAACATCAGAAAACTTAGAAAGAACAGTCTCAACATCATTGAAATCTTCAACGACCAGTACTACATCATCAGACCTCGGGTCAAGAATGATATGCAAATCATATTGTTGTATCCAACTAAGGATAGCTGGGCCCTCTTCAGAAATATAAACTTTACCAACAGCAGATCTCCCTTTGAATTGAAAAGAAGTATCCATGACTCCTTTCAATTTAATAACTTTTCCTGTGTAACCTTTGGGCAAAATGTCACTGTGTGAAAGTGGAATAGAAGACCAATACTCTTTATACATATTATATGGAATGATAGAAAACATTGAACCCGGATCAACCAGAAGAGTAGCAGGAATACCATTAAGAATAAAAGAAGCTTTTGGTCTTTGTAAAATAAACTGAGTGTTGTCTTCAGAATCACATTCCACACAAAGGGACATTTCTTGAGGAACAAAATTATCTTCAACAAAGTTGACTCTATTAAAAGAAGCAAACAAAACAGGTGATGGACCGAATGTGGATCAATGTCACACATTCACCCCAGTCCAAAGATCTGGGCCCAAATCCATCATTTTTTTGCACTCCACACCACCCCGGGTTAGACAATGGCGATATGCAAATCAGCTCTGACCCTGTGCCCCATGGGAACAGTCCAGTCCGAACTACAAAAGCCATGTCCTTCCCAGAACGGAATCAAGCATCCGAGGACCGGACCGGTTTCGAGGTAACACCTCTCATCAGCCCGGCTAGCTTGACTCCAGTGGTGTGGAGTGCCTGGGACCCACGTCTGGGCATCCCCAGCGCACTTATGGCGGAATTTGCAAACAAAACAGTTGATGGACCGAATGTGGATCAATGTCACACATTCACCCCAGTCCGAAGATCGTGGCCCAAATCCATCGTATTTTTGCACTCCACACCACCCCGGGTTAGACAATGGCGATATGCAAATCAGCTCTGACCCTGTGCCCCATGGGAACAGTCCAGTCCGAACTACAAAAGCCATGTCCTTCCCAGAACGGAATCAAGCATCCGAGGACCGGACCGGTTTCGAGGTAACACCTCTCATCAGCCCGGCTAGCTTGACTCCAGTGGTGTGGAGTGCCTGGGGCCCACGTCTGGGCATCCCCAGCGCACTTATGGCGGAATTTGCAAACAAAACAGGTGATGGACCGAATGTGGATCAATGTCACACATTCACCCCAGTCCAAAGATCTGGGCCCAAATCCATCGTTTTTTTGCACTCCACACCACCCCGGGTTAGACAATGGCGATATGCAAATCAGCTCTGACCCTGTGCCCTATGGGAACAGTCCAGTCCGATCTACAAAAGCCATGTCCTTCCCAGAACGGAATCAAGCATCCGAGGTCCGGACCGGTTTCGAGGTAACACCTCTCATCAGCCCGGCTAGCTTGACTCCAGTGGTGTGGGGTGCCTGGGACCCACGTCTGGGCATCCCCAGCGCACTTATGGCGGAATTTGCAAACAAAACAGGTGATGGACCGAATGTGGATCAATGTCACACATTCACCCCAGTCCAAAGATCTGGACCCAAATCCATCGTTTTTTTGCCCTCCACATCACCCCGGGTTAGACAATGGCGATATGCAAATCAGCTCTGACCCTGTGCCCCATGGGAACAGTCCAGTCGGAACTACAAAAGCCATGTCCTTCCCAAAACGGAATCAAGCATCCGAGGACCGGACCGGTTTCGAGGTAACACCTCTCATCAGCCCGGCTAGCTTGACTCCAGTGGTGTGGAGTGCCTGGGACCCACGTCTGGGCATCCCCAGCGCACTTATGGCGGAATTTGCAAACAAAACAGGTGATGGACCGAATATGCATCAATGTCACACATTCACCCCAGTCCAAAGATCTGGGCCCAAATCCATCGTTTTTTTGCACTCCACACCACCCCGGGTTAGACAATGGCTATATGCAAATCAGCTCTGACCCTGTGCCCCATGGGAACAGTCCAGTCCGAACTACAAAAGCCATGTCCTTCCCAGAACGGAATCAAGCATCCGAGGATCGGACCGGTTTCGAGGTAACACCTCTCATCAGCCCGGCTAGCTTGACTCCAGTGGTGTGGAGTGCCTGGGACCCACGTCTGGGCATCCCCAGCGCACTTATGGCGGAATTTGCAAACAAAACAGGTGATGGACCGAATGTGGATCAATGTCACACATTCACCCCAGTCCAAAGATCTGGGCCCAAATCCATCGTTTTTTTGCACTTCACACCACCCCGGGTTAGACAATGGCGATATGCAAATCAGCTCTGACCCTGTGCCCCATGGGAACAGTCCAGTCCGAACTACAAAATCCATGTCCTTCCCAGAACGGAATCAAGCATCCGAGGACCGGACCGGTTTCGAGGTAACACCTCTCATTAGCCCGGCTAGCTTGACTCCAGTGGTGTGGAGTGCCTGGGACCCACGTCTGGGCATCCCCAGCGCACCTATGGCGGAATTTGCAAACAAAACAGGTCATGGACCGAATGTGGATCAATGTCACACATTCACCCCAGTCCAAAGATCTGGGCCCAAATCCATCGTTTTTTTGCACTCCACACCACCCCGGGTTAGACAATGGCGATATGCAAATCAGCTCTGACCCTGTGCCCCATGGGAACAGTCCAGTCCGAACTACAAAAGCCATGTCCTTCCCAGAACGGAATCAAGCATCCGAGGACCGGACCGGTTTCGAGGTAACACCTCTCATCAGCCCGGCTAGCTTGACTCCAGTGGTGTGGAGTGCCTGGGACCCACGTCTGGGCATCCCCAGCGCACTTATGGCGGAATTTGCAAACAAAACAGGTGATGGACCGAATGTGGATCAATGTCACACATTCACCCCAGTCCAAAGATCTGGGCCCAAATCCATCGTTTGTTTGCACTCCACACCACCCCGGGTTAGACAATGGTGATATGCAAATCAGCTCTGACCCTGTGCCCCATGGGAACAGTCCAGTCCAAACTACAAAAGCCATGTCCTTCCCAGAACGGAATCAAGCATTCGAGGACCGGACCGGTTTCAAGGTAACACCTCTCATCAGCCCGGCTAGCTTGACTCCAGTGGTGTGGAGTGCCTGGGACCCACGTCTGGGCTTCCCCAGCGCACTTATGGCGGAATTTGCAAACAAAACAGGTGATGGACCAAATCTGGATCAATGTCACACATTCACCCCAGTCCAAAGATCTGGGCCCAAATCCATCGTTTTTTTGCACTCCACACCACCCCAGGTTAGACAATGGCGATAAGCAAATCAGCTCTGACCCTGTGCCCCATGGGAACAGTCCAGTCCGAACTACAAAAGCCATATCCTTCCCAGAACGGAATCAAGCATCCGAGGACCGGACCGGTTTCGAGGTAACACCTCTCATCAGCCCGGCTAGCTTGACTCCAGTGGTGTGGAGTGCCTGGGACCCACGTCTGGGCATCCCCAGCGCACTTATGGCGGAATTTGCAAACAAAACAGGTGATGGACCGAATGTGGATCAATGTCACACATTCACCCCAGTCCAAAGATCTGGGCCCAAATCCATCGTTTTTTTGCACTCCACACCACCCCGGGTTAGACAATGGCGATATGCAAATCAGCTCTGACCCTGTGCCCCATGGGAACAGTCCAGTCCGAACTACAAAAGCCATGTCCTTCCCAGAACGGAATCAAGCATCCGAGGACCGGACCGGTTTCGAGGTAACACCTCTCATCAGCCCGGCTAGCTTGACTCCAGTGGTGTGGAGTGCCTGGGACCCACGTCTGGGCATCCCCAGCGCACTTATGGTGGAATTTGCAAACAAAACAGGTGATGACCGAATGTGGATCAATGTCACACATTCACCCCAGTCCAAAGATCTGGGCCCAAATCCATCGTTTTTTTGCACTCCACACCACCCCGGGTTAGACAATGGCGATATGCAAATCAGCTCTGACCCTGTGCCCCATGGGAACAGTCCAGTCCGAACTACAAAAGCCATGTCCTTCCCAGAACGGAATCAAGCATCCGAGGACCGGACCGGTTTTGAGGTAACACCTCTCATCAGCCCGGCTAGCTTGACTCCAGTGATGTGGAGTGCCTGGGACCCACGTCTGGGCATCCCCAGCGCACTTATGGCGGAATTTGCAAACAAAACAGGTGATGGACCGAATGTGGATCAATGTCACACATTCACCCCAGTCCAAAGATCTGGGCCCAATCCATCGTTTTTTTGCACTCCACACCACCCCGGGTTAGACAATGGCGATATGCAAATCAGCTCTGACCCTGTGCCCCATGGGAACAGTCCAGTCCGAACTACAAAAGCCATGTCCTTCCCAGAACGGAATCAAGCATCCGAGGACCGGACCGGTTTCGAGGGAACACCTCTCATCAGCCCGGCTAGCTTGACTCCAGTGGTGTGCTCTCATCAGCCCGGCTAGCTTGACTCCAGTGGTGTGCATGCTTGATTCCGTTCTGGGAAGGACATGGCTTTTGTAGTTCGGACTGAACTGTTCCCATGGGGCACAGGGTCAGAGCTGATTTGCATATCGCCATTGTCTAACCCAGGGTGGTGTGGAGTGCAAAAAAACTATGGATTTGGGCCCAGATCTTTGGACTGGGGTGAATGTGTGACATTGATCCACATTCGGTCCATCACCTGTTTTGTTTGCAAATTCGCCATAAGTGCGCTGGGGATGCTCAGACGTGGGTCCCAGGCACTCCACACCACTGGAGTCAAGCTAGCCGGGCTGATGAGAGGTGTTACCTCGAAACCGGTCCGGTCCTCGGGTGCTTGATTCCGTTCTAGGAAGGACATGGCTTTTGTAGTTCGGACTGGACTGTTCCCATGGGGCACAGGGTCAGAGCTGATTTGCATATCGCCATTGTCTAACCCAGGGTGGTGTGGAGTGCAAAAAAACGATGGATTTGGGCCCAGATCTTTGGACTGGGGTGAATGTGTGACATTGATCCACATTCGGTCCATCACCTGTTTTGTTTGCAAATTCGCCATAAGTGCGCTGGGGATGCTCAGACGTGGGTCCCAGGCACTCCACACCACTGGAGTCAAGCTAGCCGGGCTGATGAGAGGTGTTACCTCGAAACCGGTCCGGTCCTCGGATGCTTGATTCCGTTCTGGGAAGGACATGGCTTTTGTAGTTCAGACTGGACTGTTCCCATGGGGCACAGGGTCAGAGCTGATTTGCATATCGCCATTGTCTAACCCAGGGTGGTGTGGAGTGCAAAAAAACAATGGATTTGGGCCCAGATCTTTGGACTGGGGTGAATGTGTGACATTGATCCACATTCGGTCCATCACCTGTTTTGTTTGCAAATTCGCCATAAGTGCGCTGGGGATGCTCAGACGTGGGTCCCAGGCACTCCACACCACTGGAGTCAAGCTAGCCGGGCTGATGAGAGGTGTTACCTCGAAACCGGTCCGGTCCTCGGATGCTTGATTCCGTTCTGGGAAGGACATGGCTTTTGTAGTTCGGACTGGACTGTTCCCATGGGGCACAGGGTCAGAGCTGATTTGCATATCGCCATTGTCTAACCCAGGGTGGTGTGGAGTGCAAAAAAACGATGGATTTGGGCCCAGATCTTTGGACTGGGGTGAATGTGTGACATTGATCCACATTCGGTCCATCACCTGTTTTGTTTGCAAATTCGCCATAAGTGCGCTGGGGATGCTCAGATGTGGGTCCCCAGGCACTCCACACCACTGGAGTCAAGCTAGCTGGGCTGATAAGAGGTGTTACCTCGAAACCGGTCCGGTCCTCGGATGCTTGATTCTGTTCTGGGAAGGACATGGCTTTTGTAGTTCGGACTGGACTGTTCCCATGGGGCACAGGGTCAGAGCTGATTTGCATATCGCCATTGTCTAACCCAGGGTGGTGTGGAGTGCAAAAAAACGATGGATTTGGGCCCAGATCTTTGGACTGGGGTGAATGTGTGACATTGATCCACATTCGGGCCATCACCTGTTTTGTTTGCAAATTCGCCATAAGTGCGCTGGGGATGCTCAGACGTGGGTCCCAGGCACTCCACACCACTGGAGTCAAGCTAGCCGGGCTGATGAGAGGTGTTACCTCGAAACCGGTCTGGTCCTCGGATGCTTGATTCCGTTCTGGGAAGGACATGGCTTTTGTAGTTCGGACTGGACTGTTCCCATGTGGCACAGGGTCAGAGCTGATTTGCATATCGCCATTGTCTAACCCAGGGTGGTGTGGAGTGCAAAAAAACGATGGATTTGGGCCCAGATCTTTGGACTGGGGTGAATGTGTGACATTGATCCACATTCGGTCCATCACCTGTTTTGTTTGCAAATTCGCCATAAGTGCGCTCGGGATGCTCAGACGTGGGTCCCAGGCACTCCACACCACTGGAGTCAAGCTAGCCGGGCTGATGAGAGGTGTTACCTCGAAACCGGTCCGTTCCTCGGATGCTTGATTCTGTTCTGGGAAGGACATGGCTTTTGTAGTTCGGACTGGACTGTTCCCATGGGGCACAGGGTCAGAGCTGATTTGCATATCGCCATTGTCTAACCCAGGGTGGTGTGGAGTGCAAAAAAACGATGGATTTGGGCCCAGATCTTTGGACTGGGGTGAATGTGTGACATTGATCCACATTCGGTCCATCACCTGTTTTGTTTGCAAATTCGCCATAAGTGCGCTGGGGAAGCTCAGACGTGGGTCCCAGGCACTCCACACCACTGGAGTCAAGCTAGCCGGGCTGATGAGAGTTGTTACCTCGAAACCGGTCCGGTTCTCGGATGCTTGATTCCGTTCTGGAAAGGACATGGCTTTTGTAGTTCGGACTGGACTGTTCCCATGGGGCACAGGGTCAGAGCTGATTTGCATATCGCCATTGTCTAACCCAGGGTGGTGTGGAGTGCAAAAAAATGATGGATTTGGACGGGGCGTGGCTAGCAGCCGACGATGGCGGCAGCCTAGAGGGAGAGCTCCGTGACTGAGGCGGCTCCCTGGATCAATCCGAGCATCCATCCGTTTCTGAAACCTCCCGGGCGGGAAGGCACAGAAGCCCAGGACCAAGCGGCGACGTACCGTGCAAGCGGGACCTCAATCCGAGGTCGGGAAGTGCGGTTCTGGCAGTGCCCAGGAGGGGCCTCTGCACAGCGTCCGGACCGGGGACCACAGTAAGTGGCAGGCCTGGAGGAAATGGCCCATCTCGGGCGCAGAAACACCGGAAGTGCCCGGCCACGGAGTGCGGCGGTGGAAGATCGACCGGAGCACCCAGCCGCCATCGCCGGACATCAAGAGCCGGAGGGGCCTGGCGGGAGGCGCATTAGAGGTGAGGGCAAAGAGATCGCAGACGCCCGGCGTGGGGGAAGGGTGACACACGGAGCGGCGGAATCCAGGCCGGCGTCCGCCATCTTGGCCGGCGGCGTCCACGCTGAATAACTGTACCGCGCAGCAACTCCCCAAGGGCGCCTTGAGCGGCAACGAGCCCAGACGCCGCAAAGAACCTCGAGGACACCCACGCCCGGCTTGAGACCTGAGACCTGAAGTACAGTCACACGGGGCGCCCGTCCTTTCCCCGGCAGGATCTGGCTGGCACCGGCACGGGCCCCCCATTTACATCAGAGATCCCGAGCAGGGGGCCCGACGGCCGCAAAGAGAAGGGGGCACGCGTGGCACTCAAGGTGGGCGGTGACAGTTCCCTCAGGGCAACGCCGATCAGCTGCATACCCCGCACAACAGCCCGAGACCCTGCTGGTGGCCTCTCACCTCCACACAAGAGAGATCCGGTCCAGCTGGGCGCCTTTACTGGACACAGTGCCTGTAACGTCCCTCGAAGGCTGCACCCCACCCCTGCACACTGAACGGACCCCGGAACAGCCCCATATTAGCTATCCGAGGAGGTCTGTGAGGCACAACCCCTGTGGAACTTGGAGTGTGACGACTACACGGCACCAAGTCGGCCCAAGAGACGCCGGAATGGCAGGCAAAGGACCTAAAAACGTGGCGACGCAGTCACGCCTGGACCGGTTCGCGTATGAGAAGCCCGGCTCTCCCTCGCAGGAGGCCAAATCACAATCAAGTAAAACGACCGACGTGCCTGGTGGCAAGAAGGCGACAATAGACGACGTCATGCGAGCCCTCACGCAGGTACAAGCCACGGTGGGGTCGATCTCAGCCGAGATTACGCTCATAAGGGCGGACTTTCATAAAATGACGGAAAAGGTGAACAACATGGAAGTGGTGACCAAATCCTTGGTTGAAGACGTGTCTGAACTGCAGATCAGCATGGAACGCATCTCTAAAGAAAACAAGGAGCTGCGCGAAAAGCTCGATGACCAGGAAGGGCGCTCAAGACGAAATAACATCCGTATAATAGGTGTGCCAGAATCGGAAGACACGAGGGCGATGGACCTATATGTCGAGAACCTGATCAAAGAGACTTTGAAGCCCAAAGGACTCTCGGCCTTCTTCACAGTGGAAAGGGCGCACCGGGTGCCAGGAGGACGCCATAAGACTGGCGCTAACCCCAGACCAATAATAGCGAGACTCTTCAATTTCAGGGATCGAGATGCCATCCTACAGGCGGCGAGGAACTCGCCTCCCATTAAAATCCAAAACGCGACACTCGCATTCTTTCCTGACTACACGGCCGAGGTGGCACGGAGGAGAAGGACCTTCTTTGAAGTTAAAAAAGAACTGAGAGCCAGGGAAATCCCATACTCCATGATCTTCCCAGCCAAGCTTCGGGTCGTGGCTGACAACAAGACTTGGTTTTTCGATTCCCCGGAGGTGGCGCAAGATTGGTTAGAGGGATGGAGACCGACGGGCCTCCCCGTCGCTCCAACAGGCAGAACAAACACCGTAATGCCGGCTCGCGGCAGGGCTCGCAAACCAACGACGAAGACGCGGAGGTACATTCCCCTTTGGCTGAGCTTCATGAGGACAGTGCGGACGGGGGGCTGTGAATCACTGCTGGCGACTGGATGAACCGATGAAAACGTAGACTGACAAGGCCGCTTTGGACACTGGGCGGAAGGGCCTCCGCAGCTGAGGAAGGGGGCCGCCGACCACGGAGAAACCTTCACCCCAGCGAGCAAGTACTATGTTATGGGTGGGGATCAAGCACTCTGCTGAGTTGGGGGGGCGGGCAGTTTTGAGTCCGTTGAGCAGGGGGGCAGGGAGGGGGGGTGTTGGGGGTAGGATGGGGTTATGGTTCTTAGTTTCTACACGGGGTCAAGATTGCTACAAGGGGGCGCACAACCACAAAATGCCACTGTCACGATACTGCACGCAGAGTCACTACACGGACCTCCTGGTCCTCCATGCGCACAACTTCTCAATCCGCATACCCGCACAGGATGGGGGAGGACACTAATGTAGGGCGGGCGTCCCCCTTGAGCCTCATGTCATGGAACGTGAGAGGCCTGGGCGACAAAATCAAGCGAGGGCTGGTCCTGCAGAGTATAAAAAGGGTAAATCCCGCCCTGGTCCTACTACAAGAAACACACCTCACAGGCACGGCCACAAGGGCCCTAGACAGGAGGGGCTATAGCATGGTGGCACACTCTGAGTTCACGAGAGGGTCCCGAGGCACCGGGATACTAATTCACCGGTCGTCCAAGTTTGTAATTCAATCGGTGGCAACGGACACACAGGGCCGCTTCGCAGCGGTGCATGGACAATGGGAGGGAGAACCACTCAACATAGTATCGGTATACATCCCGCCGGCACTGCACACTATAGCCTTCCCGGAACTAGGCAAATTCATATTAGACCTTCCAGAGGGGACTCTTGTGCTGGGCGGGGATTTTAATGCAGTGGCTCATGACTCCCTAGATCGATACCCAATACGTACACAAACACCGGCACACTCTAAATTGCAAGACTTCATAGAAGCGCAAGGCTTAGTGGACATATGGAGGCGGCTCCACCCAGTGGACCGGAACTACACATACTACTCAACGGTTCACGACAGCCTGTCGCGGATCGACTATTTCCTGACGTTGGGAGGGGGACACCTCACTTTCACTGACTCACAGATTAGACCGCGAGGGGTCTCAGACCACTCCCCGCTAACACTGACTCTCTCCAGTCGGGAACGGGCCAGTAGGCGGATCTTCCCTATCTACCCGGGATACCTTGGGGTGCCTGATATAGCCAAGGCCTTGAAAAGATGTACGCGATCTTACCTCACCGAAAATGTGGGATCAGTGGCGTCGCCTACGGTCCTGTGGGAGGCCTACAAAACGGTGCTCCGCGGGCAGGCGATCTCAGTGATCGCACAACACAAGCACACGCAGCGTCAGGAACTGGTAGGTCTAGAGGGACAACTTGACAAGGCAACGCAGGACCACGAAGGGAACCCAAATGGAGACACGCAACACGCGCTCCGAATAGCCCAGCAACGACATACTGACTTTCTGCGCCGCAGAGTGAGGGAACATATGTCAGCTACTGCGAGTCGGGTGTACGACATAGGCGACAAAGCAGGGAAACTCCTGGCGTGGTTGGAGAAAGCGCGGGGAGGTCAGAGGGCCATACTCCAGTTGAAAGATCCCAATGGCGAGATGCACGCCAGTCCGGCGAGAATAGTGGAGCTCCTGGCAGACCACTTTCACTCCGTATACACCCCTGAGTATGAGGTCACACGGGAGATGGCAGAAAGCTCGCTCTTAGGAGTGCAGACCCGCACTCTCACCCCCGACCAACGGGACGAGCTTGACTCCGACCTGACAGCGGAGGAAATACAGATGGCCATAACGGCACTACACCCGGGGAAAGCGCTAGGCCCCAACGGGGTCCCGATAGAGTGGTACAAAGTTATGTCCGAAACGCTATCCACACCATTGCTTGATATGTTCCAGGAGTGTCGGAAACGAGGGAGACTGCCTCCTGACCAACGCACGGCCACAATTGTTGCAATACCCAAGCCCGGCAAACCCCCTGAGGACTGCGGTTCGTACCGCCCGATTTCCCTCCTCAACGCTGAGAGTAAGATCCTGGCGAAACTGTTGGCCACTAGGCTCCTGCCTCACCTGCCACACCTGATACACCCGGACCAGTCGGGCTTCATGCCGCACCGGAGTACGGCGCTGAACCTGAGACGGCTGCACGGGGTGCTGGCGCGAGCACCACGGTTGGGGGAACCAGCGGCGGTACTGTCACTAGATGCCAAAATGGCGTTTGACATGGTGGAGTGGCGCTATCTCTTTGCGGTCCTGGAACATATGGGTATTGGCCCGGCGTTCATATCATGGATCAGACTACTGTATGCCAAACCCGTGGCGCGGGTGACCGCAAATGGCCACATATCGAGAGAGTTTCCGCTGGCACGGGGCACGAGACAAGGGTGCCCACTCTCGCCGCTACTGTTCGCCCTAGTGCTGGAACCCCTAGCCACAATTATCAGAACCACCCGGCTGCTGAAAGGCGTACAATGGGGAGGTGGTTGGGAAGATAGAGTATCCCTATATGCCGATGACATGCTCGTCTACCTCATGGACCTCACGAACGGCATCCCGGTCCTACTGGCACTGTGCGAAACCCACGGTACGGCTTCGGGCTACAAACTTAACTGGTCCAAGTCCATAATCTTCATGGTGCAGGGCGACCTTCCAGCCTTGCCTGAGGACTGCCAATTGATCGTAGAACACACCTCCTTTAAATATCTAGGGATATGGATCACGAGGGATCACTCGACCTTCATGGAACTGAATCTTAAGCCCCAGCTGGACAGGCTAAAGGCGGACGTGCGCCACTGGAAGAATCTCCCCTTAACACTATTAGGTAGAGCAGCGCTCTTCAAGATGATGGCACTGCCTCGCTTCCTCTATGTCCTGGAAAACACCCCAGCGATGGTCCCCGTATCATTTTTCCGCCACGTAGCGGCACAGCTGTCCGGCCTGCTGTGGGGTGACAAACCGGCTAGGGTTGTGCGACTGAAGCTGACCAGGGACTGGTACAGTGGAGGGATAGCCCTCCCCGACCTCGAACTGTACTACTGGGCCGCTCACCTCAAGGTGATCAACCAATGGGTTCACGCGGCGCAGGACGACCCGGCATACGAGGCTGACAGGCACCAGCTGGGCACTTCCACCCTTCTGGCCCCACTCTACAACAAAGGAATAGTGAGGAAGCTTGAGGGACCTACCAAACACACAGTAACCATCTGGCACAAAGCGCAACGGCGGCTGGCATGGGAGGGAGTGATCACTAGCCTCACGCCACTATGGGACACGAAAGCACTCGGCAGCCTGCGCAGTTCAAAAGGGTTTGATCAGTGGGACACTATCGGGATCTCCGTGGTGGGCGACCTATGGACGAGGGAGGGCGTGCTCTCCTTTGCGACACTGAGGGAGCAATATAACCTGGAGGTAACCGAAACATACAGGTACATACAAATTAGGCACGCACTTTTGTCGGTATTGGAACCAGGTGTTACGCTGCCGGAATCGGCCCCGTTAGAGGACCGATTGCTTACGGACTACATGGAGTCCAGTGCAACCTCACTCACTTACCGCAAATTGATGAATAACCTACCGGATCCCCTTGGAAAGTTGAAGGAGTACTGGGAGGATGAGGTGGGAGACCTAGATGAGGCGGAATGGAACGCAGCCCTGGCATCGCCCAGGGAGGCGGGTATTTCCACCCGATTCAGGCTGGTCCAGCTCAAGGTACTACATAGGGTCTACTACACCCGCACCACACTATATAAAATGCACAGGGCAGAACACCCATATTGCCTGAGAAAATGTGGGGAGGAGGGTACACTATTCCACACTATATGGACCTGCCCAATCATACAGGCCTACTGGAGGAGTGTCACACGCACGATCAGTCAGGCCCTCCAAAGCCCGTTCACGCCTGACCCCAGAATCTGTCTCTTGAACGTGTGGGGCCCAACAGACTTGTCGTTGCATGCCAAGGGCTGGGTGGTCATTGGAGTAATGATGGCTAAGCGGGATATAGCGAAGAATTGGGGGGCACTAGAGACACCGACACTGGCGCAATGGTGCAGGAATATGGACGTGCTCATGGTGACGGAGAGGGCAGTATATCAACAGAGACGTAATCCACGTAAATGGAACAGGATTTGGTCACCGTGGAACACATACAGGGGGGACATTTGTGAGCCTTTGCCCGAAGAGGAGGATGGGGACAGCTCAGGGGACGATGAAGACTTGGAGTGATAAGAGGGGGGAAGCGGGAGGCCCAGGTACACTGCATGGGTCCGGGACCAGGGAACTTAAGGGTCAAGAGACTGCTATCGCTAGAGACTGTGTTTAGGATTGCTGAATGCCTGCATGCGGATAATTGTTGCAATGGCCTACAGTTCATGATCGTACAATGCAACCCCTGAAGTAGCAAGTTTTATGTTGGGGGGGGGGAAAAAAATTTAAAAGTTGCTCTATTGATCGTAGGCAGCTGAATGTTGACGCTGCTCTACAGTACGTTTAATGGTGAATGTATACCATGAGAATGCAACAACAAAAATAAAATTAAAAAAAAAAAAAAAATGATGGATTTGGGCCCAGATCTTTGGACTGGGGTGAATGTGTGACATTGATCCACATTCGGTCCATCACCTGTTTTGTTTGTCTATTAAAAGAAAGAGATTTACAAACTTTGCTGATATGACCACGCTTACCACACTTACAACAAGTTTTGTCTCTTGCAAAACAACCCTGAAAGTCAGCAGCATGAGACATGTCACCACAGCGAAAACACCCCACAAATTTTCCTCTCCCCCCAAAATTATTAGAAAAAGACCTAGGTTTGGGAAGAAAAACTTTTGGCTTAGTATTAAATTTGTCCACACTAGAAGTAGGGTCTTTGTCAGCTTTGTTGATAACGTTGACAGTCTCTTCTTTCTTTATTTCAAGAAGTCGCATTTCTTCCATACACTTGTCGGACTCTTCAACAACTTTCGCAATAGTAATAGCCTCCAAAAGCGTAAGATTCTTAGCTGCCCACAATTTCTGTTGCATCCTTTTATTCTTACATTGTAATATCAATAAATCTCGAATCATTTGATCAGCCTTAGCTCCAAAGTCACATTTTAGAGATAACTCCCTTAAACGAGCAACCATCTGATCCACTGTCTCTTTACCCTTCTGCGGTGCAGTATACAATTTATGTCTTTGCATGACAATGTTGACTTGTTTTCCAAAATATTTTTCCAATCTCAATTTGGCTTCATTGTAGGGGTTATCAATAAGTTCACCATCTGCATTACGAAGTTCTGGCAAGAATTTGAAAACATGTTGTCCAGCTTTCCCCAAAGAATTCAATAAAATAGCTTTCTTCCTTGTTGCAGGAAACCTAAGGCCATCTATGGCTTCTAAATAATTTTCTAAGAAACCTAACCACTCCTCCCATTCAGTGGTAGGAATTTCTCTTCGATTAGGAAAGCAGGTGGAGGAGAAATAGTATGATTAGCTGTGGTTGCCATGTAAATTATGTCTTTATGCCTTTAATTTAGACTTTTAATCGTGGAATTAAGCTGAGGCAGGCAAAAAGAAATTCACTTAAACGTGAGAATATTTAACAGTAGAAGAAGAAGACATTCATGAAAACAACTGAATGGTAAAAACGCTTATTCAGAAGAAAGTTCCTTTGTATGGGGAAGTTTTAATGTCTAGAATAACTTTGCCGGGTATAGGAAATGCGTGGTTGGCAAAAAGCAGCAGTTTGGAAGTGCGTGGTTGGCAAAAAGCAGCAGTTTCCTATGGACTGTGGTTGGCAGAAGAAAGAAGATTTAAGATGGCCGCTTGACGCTGTGCGCGATGATGTCAGAGCGCAGACGGCATCAGGAAGTTGAAAGACGCGACTTATTATGCGCGCTGTTGCTCGCGTGGGGTTGCTCGCGAGTTGTTGCACGGGGAAGGGTCGGTCTTCACGCGCCACATGAACTGCCCAAGAAAGTCGAGGCACACTTGAAAATAAAACAAAATATACCTTGTGAGTCGAGTCGAGTTGAAGCGGACACTGAAGAAACTCACAGGAACGCGCAAATGCGCAAACTGCAAAGCTGGAAACGGAGAAAGTGTGCAGACGAGCGCCTCGACCAGGATCAGCTGTAACTCTTCATCGATGAGGGAGGCCAGATCGTCACCAAAATGAAGTGAAGAGTCGCAGTCCAAAATCGTGAGTAAAGTAGATTTATTGTAAGTAATGCAGGACAACAAGTAAAATCTATCCTGCCTCAGCAACCGCCAGGATCAGAATAGAGAACATAGAATTAACACAGGCTAACACTCCAGAGACATCAGCAGTGATGATGTCAGTGGAATTACAAGCACAACAGATGGCAATTGGATATTTCAGTTTGAGGTAGGTCTCTTATCAGGCTAAAGTAGACGCCCAAAAATATGCTTGTGAATTCTCAAATTTTGCATCATTTGTATTTTATGGGTTCAAAATGTCAAACACTCTTGTGTGAGACGATGGGTTCAAAATGTCGACACTTGTGTGAGACAATTTCTCCCCAAACCAGTCTCTTGCCAGTAAATTGCTCAACTTTTAAAGGCACAGTATGTTGTTACGTTTCATTTTTATTCAAGATACCGGCAAAGAAATTGCAAGAAAGTTTGTGTATTTCTGCAATTAAAAACAAATAGTATTGCACATCCAACGTCTTAATTAAAATAAAGACCGCAAGAAAGATCGGGGTACGCATGAACCGTCAAGAACTGTACAAGAAGTGGGACCGCCTTCTTCCAAGCCTTGTACGGGAGGGCCCAGCTTGTGGTGGCACATACAAGTAGCGGGTCTGGAGAACTGCGACACCCTCTTTGTGCAGACACATTCTCACGCTTCCTCACCCTCCTACCCTTCAGACGCTGCTAGAACCTGCGAAAGGTGCTGGACTGAGAATACCTCTATGTAAGTGCATATGGTACATTGCATGCCATTTCAGTGCTGCTTGGCTACGCCAGCCAGCTCTGAGGTGGGACTGTATACCAGCTACTCCTCTGGGATCTCCACTGGCTCCCTGTCAAAAGAAGAGCTACATTCACGCAGCTCACGCACGCATACAAGGCCCTTCACAACATCGGACCAGAATACCTCAACAACCGTCTCTCCTTCCACTCCTGCAAGAGAAACCTCTGATCAGTCGACCTCTCTCTTGCCACCGTCCCACGCTTCTACAGGACCAGAAAGGGAAGAAGGTCCTTCTACCTCGCAGCCAAGACCTGGAACAACCTCCCCTCCACCTCCGGCAAAGCCCTACACTGCTCCAGTTCAGAAAGCACCTCAATACCTGGCTCTTCGGATTGTAGCTTTTGCTTCCAGTGCACTACATGGTTGTCGTCAGGCCCTAACTTTCATTTAACAAGTACTGCACTCTGAGTCTTGGAGACTTTACCTGCTAAGTTCAACCAACCAAGCCCAGACAGCTTATGACAATCATCTGTAACAAAGAAAGGGCAGGACTGCTAGGATGGGGCCATATTATTGACCCTTGTGGCACAGGGCAGCACAGCAAGTCCTTGCTGCGCTGCTTCACAGGAAAAGGGCAGGGATGCCAATACAGCATCCCCTTGCACTCATGCTTTTTTGGCAGCCTAGCACCAACACAGACTCCCTTGCAACATGGTGCAAGGGTGCCTGGGTTGTAGGCAGGATTGTTTTTAGCGGGAGGGGAATTCTGAGAGGCCTTTTCCTCTATTTATATCTATGGGGGAAAGAGGAAAATGAGGAGAATTAAAGATATCTTTCCTCCTTACACCTCACCTGTGGAGGCGTATCACATTGGCGCATTCCGAGTTTTACCAGGTTAGGAAATTCTGGGAATGCATCAAAAACCATGGGAGTTGCATGGGAACACCCACACAACATCTGTGGAATGCCTCCCTTGCTCAGAGTAATGCAGCGCAGCGATTTGCGCTGCACTGCATTACTCCATATTTTTGAAGCCATTCAAGGTCATGCAAAGTGGCTTTGCTTGGCTTAAAAAATGTGACTTTAGGTTTGCGTTACTCTTGCTCCTTCTTATGTGGCACAAGAGAAATGCAAACCATGTCATAAATATGGCCCATAGTTTCCACACACCAAGCATTCTAGCAACTTTTTTAAAAACATATTTTATTGATTTTCAATGTACCATATACAATCGTACAATAGTATTGACAGATGAAACCACCACCATCCCATCGAACATGAAACATCATAGGCCAGTGTGATCGCCTAACAGTCTACCCACAATATACACACAATTGAAGTATGTCCGAAGGTCCCAGCAGTACTAACGTTGCAGTACAGATACAGATAGCAGTTGCATATATCGCCTATATATGAAGAAATACACATTCCTCTTAAAGAAAAAACCAGAACACCCCCCTTAAGTACAATCACCCCTCCCCAACCACCCTGGTCACAGTTCCCAGATATCAGGATCGCTGGCCCATGCACACCATATTGTTGCCCCGTGCACTGATGTTGTAGCATAATACGTCTGTATAATACAATAGATAGCAAGGCATGAGCTATACACATTACTAACGTACATATTGCATAGATTAAACATTCACGTCAACATCCATAGATTTTAGTTTTTGCAACATAACCTCCCATTCCATTGCTATTGGCAGCTTACGCAGTCCTCTAGCCTCTTCTTTACGCAACGTTGCACCCTCCGCCCTGCCCCATCGCAGCACCTTTGCGTGCCAGCTATACACCCCTGGAGGTTTACGCGACTTCCAGCGCATAGTAACATTCCTGAAAGCGAGTAATATGGCTAGATCAATGAATCGGTACTGCACCTTGTGCTTGGACCTATGTTTGTGGAGACCTACCAAACATTCTTCCACTGTGTCTTGGATCGTATGATGTGCTGCTTCTCCAGTAAGGTCCCTAACCATAGTCCAATAGCCTATTAGTTTTGGGCATGTCCACAGCATGTGTAAGAAGCCTGCCCCCTCCAACTTGCACCTAGGGCAGGAGTGTTGTGTCAGCTGGAACATTTTATCCAGCCTACCCGGAGTCAAATAGGCCCGGTGCAATATCATAGTTTGGATGAACTTAAATTTCAAATTCCGCGACACCTTTCTGGGATGCTCCAATACCACCGCCCACTCCTTATCCGACAAATCTCTGCCTACATCCTCTGCCCAAATAGTTTTTAGGGTGTCCAGGGAGACCCGAGTGTGCATACTGATCCCATTATATATCCAACGAACCAAATGTCTCCCTCGCCCCATATAATGCACCATCTTAACCAAGTCATTATGGGTAGGTTCTTGTCTCTGTTGCGCCCAGTGTTTTTTGATATATTGGAACTGTGCCGCATGCATTACATATAAATGCGCTGGGGCACCCATCTCATTCATAAAGGTGTCATGATCCAGGTGTCATGATCCAGTAACGTCTCGTGGCCAAAAAGGTCAGCTACCGTGGCTATTCCGACCTCAATCCAAGGCGCTAGTTTGCATTTGGTAAGGGTGCCAGCAGGCAGTTGGATACCTAGGAGGGGTATATTTCCAGCGTATGTGGATGTTGCATTGGTATACCACAACGCCGCTTTCCAGCATGCGATTGCAGTGTCCAATAGTGGAGCCAGGTCTCGCGGGGTTTTCTGCCCCGGCAATAGCAGGGCTTGCAGAGTGCCGCTGTTGATGTCCGACTCAGTGTACCCTATTTCTTGGAGATTGCGGCCGGCCATCCAATACAATAACCACTGTAGTTGGCAGGCGTAGTAATACGCACGGAAGTCCGGGACTCCCAACCCCCCCATACGGGTGCCCACCTGAAGCCTTTTCAAACTGATCCGCCTCCATCCCGTAACCCACATAAGATCCGTGAGTAGGGTATTCAATGTTTTAAAGGTGGATGTTAGAACCGGGGGTCTCTAGTTGGCACAGGTAAGTACCTTAGACCAAGTAGGGACCCTTGCTTCTAGTCAGGGTGAAGGAATAACCCTCTGAGATAACCCCCGCTCACCCTCAAGGTAGCATGGCGCGAGCAGTCTAGGCTAAACAGAGGCAACGTGGATAATACTTGCACTTAACACAACAATAATCCCCAATCCACCACAAACTGAGACCACACAGGTAAGTATATTTTGTAAAAATATATAACTTTATCTAGTTTCAGCAAGGTAAATCAAGCAGTTGCACGATAATCTCTTCATTATTAAAATGATGCACTTAATCTTAATGGTGGTACTTAGTTTCAGGAAGTTCTCGAAAACAATGTCTCTAGTCTCTTCTAATCAGGTATTAAAAATAACGCCCCTGATTTCTAAATGATGCGCTCTAAAAGCGAGCAGTCCAAACAATGCCAGCGTTTAAAAGATATGCCAGTGTTATTATGTTGACCATGCTCTTCAGATGAGCAAAGAAACAATGCCAGCGTTATTAAACTATGCCCCCAACGGTCCCCTGGCTTCAGGGACCACAAGCGCTCCTAGCGCGTCTCACCCGGTATCCTGAGGGAGGGGGGACTTCTTTCCCCGGGCTCGCGGTGACGCGGGTCCCCCAGGGGCACCTCGCGGGGGAAGGCTCAGTGTTGCTCCCGCCCGGCCGGTCTCCGGACGCTCTCCGCCCGCTCGGGATCCTTCAAAGAGCAGCGGGGAGCAGAGACGGCAGGCCAGGGGTTGGAGCACTTGCAGAGATCCCTCGGCGAGGTCACTTCTTCCCGGGCCCGGCGGTGATCGCGCTGGTTCCTCGGCTTCTTCGGCTGCCTCAGCAAGGGCAGCCAATCCCTTCGCGGCTCCTCAGGCGAGCCTCCACAGCACCCGGGAGTCAGCCAATGGCAGCGCGGCTCCCGGGCAAGCACACAATGACGATCCGCTTCCTCGGCCAATCACGGCCCACCTCTTCCGATGACGCTACGCCGCACGGGCCAATCCCGTCGCGGCGTTAGTGAGGGGGCTCGGCTCCCTCCACCAATGGGAGCGCGGCGGCTTCGTTCTTCGCCGTTTGAGCTCCGATCGGGATGGCGCTTCAGACAGAGGTTCTCTGGCCCCGGGCAGCGGCGGTGATACGGCCAGCAATTGTTTTTCAGCGCTCCTTGCGCTGTAGAGGCTCACAGGTCTCCGGTCTGCCCCACACACGTGTCGATGAACACGTCGACTTTGGCAATGCAGCAGGCTGGGTCAGCGCGGCGCTCTCAGGCAGTAGAGAGCAGCCAATGCGCTAAACAGGCAAACCACACGGTTTCACGATCTCCTCGCCACACAGCAGCTTCAGGGGGGGGCACAGCAGATTCTTGTAGCCTGGGGCAACCTTTATGTTCCTGGGTTGCAGACAGGGAGCCAGCTCTTCTCAGGCCCTTGGAGATTCAAGTTGTAGACACAGCATACAGCAAAGTCTCTTTAGTTTCAAGCAGGCAGGGACACAGCCCACAGCAAAGTCCCTTTCTCCTCCTCAGCTTCCAGTGATACAGCAGAACAGGTCAGCCCTTAGAGCACACAGCAAGGCAATCTTCCTTCAGTTCTCTCGCCGTCCTCCTTCCAGCCGAGGGTCCTTCTTGATTGTAGAATTTCAGAATCCAATCTTCTGTAGTAAGGGTCCTTCCCTTATACCCCTGAACGCCTTTGAAGTTCTTTGTGCAAGGGGGTCCTTGGCTCTGGAATGTTTCTGGTGTTCTTCTTCCTGACAGCTTCAGGGCCAGGGGTGACAGTGGGCCGGCAGGGGAGTTAGCCAGCAGGGTGGTCAGGCAGGCACAGCCCAGCACTATCAGGCGCTTCTCTCTCCCCTTCCCCGGGCAACAGATGTCGCCTTTCACCCCTGGGCTGACTCCAACCCCCTCCGGGGCCCTGCAGCTCCTGTCACGCAGGCATTCCACACACACAGGCCCAAGCACACAGAAAGGTTTAAACAAAAGAACAGCCACTTTCTAAAAGTGCTATTCTCAACCCCAGGATCCAAAAACAACCTTCACGAAAAGATGTGTCATTTAATTCTGAGTTCAGGGATATCTTTCATTGATGTTCCATCTTGTTCCTATAGGGAGATAGGCTGGGGTCCAATGGGACCATCCTCCCCATGTTACCCTAGGGAGCCTTACAGCCCTACAGCAGTGAGCACACAAAGTGGCTGCTGCTCTCCACCAGTGCGTGTTACCTGCACTAGTACATGCTCTCCCCTATCCATACACTGCACCCTGCCCAGGGGGGTACCTGGAGCCTTCCATAGGGGTGGCTGGTGTGCACAGACAGGGGAGGGTTAAGCCCAGCCCGTGGGGGCACTGGCCAGGCGGACATGACAGTCCACTGACTGCACACAGGCCCTGCGCTGGCAGGCCTGAGACACCATTTTAGAGCTACTCATGTGGGTGGCGCAATCTGCGCCGCAGGCCCACTAGTAGCATCTGTCATCACCAGCCCTGGCACACACAGTGCACTTTACTAGGGACTTCATGGTGATACAGATATGCCAATCAGGTATACCCAATCAATATGACAATTTACAGAGGGAGCACTTACCCTCTGACACTGAACAGCAGTGGCAGAGGGTCCAAAGCATCTAAATCAGCAAAAACGAAATCCAGCACAGCATCAAAAAATACATGAGTCAGAGGCAAAAAGATGGGGGAATAACCACGCCAAGGATGTCAGGTCTAACACGTGTCCCCTCCAGCTGAAAGTGGGGAGAACTACCCAACCTCTTGGGAGTCCTCATCACTAAGGCGGAAGAATCTGGACAGACCGTCAGCATTGGCGTGTTCTGTACCAGGGCGGTGCTCCACCGTGAAGTCCATCCCCTGTAGGGAAATGGACCACCTCAACAGTTTTGGATTCTCGCCCCTCATATGCATTAACCATCTGAGGGGCCTGTGGTCGGTCTGAACATGGAAGTGAGTCCCAAACAGGTAGGGCCTCAGCTTCTTCAGAGCCCAGACCACAGCGAAAGCTTCCCTTTCGATTGCACTCCATCTCTGTTCCCTGGGGAGTAGCCTCCTACTAATGAACGCCACTGGTTGGTCTTCGCCCTCCTCATTGATCTGTGAGAGTACTGCTCCCACGCCTTGCTCTGAAGCGTCAGTTTGCACAATGAACTCACTTGAAAAGTCAGGTGCCTTAAGCACCGGTGCTGTGCACATGGCAGTTTTGAGGGTGTCAAAAGCAGTTTGACAGGCCTCAGTCCAATTCACTTTTCTGGGCTGATTTCTAGATGTCAGCTCTGTCAAAGGGGCCACAATGGTGCCATAACCTTTTACAAACCGTCTGTAATACCCGGTGAGACCCAAAAAGGCCCTCACCTCAGTCTGGGTCTTGGGGGGTTCCCAAGCCAGAATGGTCTCAATCTTCGCCTGTAGGGGCGCCACCTGGCCGCTCCCCACCTGGTGTCCCAAGTACACCACAGATCCCTGCCCTATCTGGCACTTACTGGCCTTGATAGTGAGGCCTGCCTTCTGCAGGGCCTTCAACACTGCGCAGAGGTGTTGCAAGTGTTCCTCCCAAGTGGAGCTGAACACAGCAATGTCATCCAGGTATGCTGCGCTGAATTCCTCCAGCCCTGCTAATACCTGGTTGACCAGTCTCTGGAATGTGGCCGGGGCATTTTTCATCCCAAAGGGCATGACACGAAACTGGAAGTGCCCCTCGGGTGTTGAAAATGCTGATCTTTCTTTGGCCCCCTCAGTTAAGGCAATCTGCCAGTAACCTGAAGTCAAATCAAAAGTGCTCAGGTACCGGGCAGCTCCCAACCGATCCACCAGCTCATCAGCTCTGGGGATGGGGTGCGCGTCAGTCTTGGTGACCGCATTGAGCCCGCGGTAGTCCACACAGAAACGGAGTTCTGGGGGGCCACCAGGGGTAGCAGCTTTCTTAGGCACTAAGACCACTGGGCTAGCCCAGGGGCTGCTGGAGGGCTCAATAACCCCTAGCGCTAACATCTTAGAAACCTCTTCTTTGATGCTAGCCCTGACCTTGTCAGCCACTCTGTAAAACTTCTGTTTCACAGGCAGGTTGTCACCGGTGTCCACATCGTGGACGCACCACTTGGTGACACCTGGGGTCAGGGAGAACAGGGGGGCGAACTGACCCAAGACTTGGCGACAGTCCTTCTGCTGCTCTGGGGTCAGGGTGGGTGAGAGTATCACACCATCCACTGACCCATCCTGCTCCTTGACTGCCAGGAGGTCAGGGAGAGGATCACTATCCTCCTCCCCTCCAGCATCTGTAGCCATGAGCATAGTCACTTCAGTCCTCTCAAAGTGAGGTTTGAGGCGGTTCACATGTAGCACTCTCAGGGGTTGCCTGGGAGTCTTCAGGTTAACCAAATAGGTAACCTCGCTCTTGCGCTCCACCACCTCGTATGGCCCAGACCACTTGTCACGGAGCGCACAAGGCTCCACAGGCGCCATCACCCACACTTTCTGTCCAGGTTGGAACTCCACTAGAGAGGTGTTCTGGTCATACCACCTCTTCATTTCCTCCTGGCTAGCCTCCAGGTTCTCTTGAGCGAGCTTCCTGAAGCGCTTGGTCTGGTTGCGAATGGCCAGCACATAGCTGAACACATCCTGAGGGGTTTTCCCACGGGATTTCTCCCACCCCTCCTTCACCAGAGTAAGAGGCCCTCTGACAGGGTGGCCATACAGCAACTCAAAGGGACTGAACCCTAAGGATTTCTGAGGCACCTCCCTGTAGGCAAACAACAGGCATGGCAACAAGACATCCCATTTCCGCCTCATGGGCTCTTCCAGGCCCATGATCATGCCCTTCAATGTGCGGTTGAATCTCTCAACCAAACCATTTCCTTGAGGGTGGTAAGGAGTGGTGAATTTGTATGTCACCCCACACTCCGCCCACAGGGACTTCATATACCTAGAAATGAAGTTTGTCCCCCTGTCCGAGACCACCTCCCTCGGAAATCCCACACGGGAAAAGATCCCCATCAGGGCACGGCCCACCACGGGGGCTGTGACCGTCCTGAGCGGGATGGCTTCCGGGTACCGAGTGGCATGGTCCACCAAGACCAGGATAAACCTGTTGCCTAGGGCTGTCTTGGGATCCAGGGGCCCCACGATGTCAATGCCTACCCGCTCGAAAGGGGTGCTCACCACGGGAAAGGGTTGGAGGGGTGCCACGCACTTCCCTCCGCTCTTGCCACTGGCCTGACAAGTCTGACAAGACTTACAAAAGGCAGCGACGTGCTTCTTCATCTGGGGCCAGTAGAAATGGGTGACAAGCCTGTGATAGGTCTTGTCTTGCCCCAGATGTCCTGCGAGAGGCACGTCATGAGCCAGACCCAGTAGGAAGGTCCTGAAGCGCTCGGGCACTACCAGCACTCGGGCTGCACCGGGCTCAGCGAACTTAGGCTCACTATAAAGTAAGTCATCCTCCCAGTAGATCAAATGCTCCTTGGACCCCAGGCCTGCGGCCTGGTCGGCAGCCTGCTGCCGCACACCAACGAGAGAAGGGCACTCCTTCTGAGCCTGGCAGAATTCCTCCCTGGAGGGACCACCTTCCTGCTGCCACTGGGACAGCTCAGGCAATTCCCCTAGTTCGGCCACCTGCTCCCCTGTAGGTTCCAGGGCATCCCCCTCTGGGTCTGCCTCCTCCTGGACCGTGGGAACAGTGGGGGCCGGTTTCCCGCGCCCTCTACCCCTTCTTCTCTTGGTAGGTTCCTGGGCCTTTGTTCCAGGCTCCAGCTCTGCTAGACCGCCCTCTCTGGCTGTCATGGCCCGGGTGGACACACAGATCCACGCAGGCAAACCCAACATCTCCAAGTGAGTCCTGTGCTCTACATCTTTCCATGGAGAGCTCTCCAGGTCATTACCTAATAGACAATCTACAGGCAAGGCATCACTTACAACAACTTCCAATGTACCGGAGACTCCTCCCCATTCGAATGGAACCCGTGCCAACTTGCAGTAGCGCACTGAACTGTCAGCTGCCACCACAGGACGGAGTACATTGGGAATGATCTGCTCTTCAGACACCCATTGACACCTGACAGATGTCACACTGGCCCCGGTGTCTCTCAGAGCGTCTATCTCCTTTCCATTGATGGTCACCTTCTGCCCATATTTCTTAGTGTTTAAGGGCAGCAAGGCTTCCTGGGCCATCTCTTGGTCTCCTAAAGAGACAAGGGTCATCACTGCTAACCCCTCCTCCCCACTAGAAATCAAATCCCCTCCCAAAGCTACACTGGCCAACGCCGGTGCTGGAGCACCAGAGGGTGCTGGAGGTTTCTTTGGACATTTGGGGGCAATGTGCCCCACCTCCCCACATGTAAAGCAGGTAGGCGGGGGCCTGTTGTCCTGCTTGCCCTTCCGGGGCCGGGACTTCTTAGACTTGGGGGGTTGAGACACCTTCTCCTGGGAACCAGTTTGGGGCCCTTTAGAAGACTCCTTTTGATTACCCGTGTCCCCCCCACTCTTCTGCTGGGGACCCTGTCCACCCTTGGCTGGGGTACTTACCACCCCCTTGTGGACCCTGGTGCTAGTCCACCGGTCCGCCTCTTTAGCCAGCTCACTGGGATCAGTTAACTTGCTATCCAAAAGATGCTGGCGCAGCTCTGGGACACATAAACTACTTAAGTGCTCCCTACTAATCAAGTGACACAACCCCACATAATCAGTAACCTTGCTGCCCTTCATCCAACCTTCCAGTGCACGCGTGTACATACTCACACACTCCACCCAAGTACTTGAATCAAGCTTCTTGAAGTTCCTAAACTTCAGGCGGTACTGTTCAGCAGTGAGCCCATACCTGAGGCACAAAGCCTCCTTCATGGCGGAGTAGGATAAAGCATCCTCTGCGTCTAAGGGTGCCAAAACATCCCTCCCAGAGGCCTCAAAATGCTTCCACAATCCTGCTCCCCAATTCTTCTCAGGCACTTCATTCATCTTTAAGGCAAGTTCATACGCTCTGAACCACGCATAAATATCCTCACCCCGCTGATAATTCTGTACCAGATCCTTTGGTATGTATACCTTACCCGCCTGTACTGGTTGTGCGCTGCCACCATTAGAACTGGACACCCTCTCCTTATATTTGATGTCCAACTCCTTCATGCTCCTCTCATGAGCCAATTGGAGCTTTTTCTCCTCCAAAGCGAGAGCATGCCTTCTCTCCTGCGCCGCTCTCTCCTGCGCCTCTCTCTCAACTTCCAGGCGCAGTTTCTTCTCATCGGCGTCTGCTCTGAGTTTCAAAAGCTCAATCTCATGAGCCCTAGCTCTCTGATTATCCTCCAGCTCCTCTGGAGAAATAACCCTACTGGAATGGTTGCTGCCAGCCTTAGATGCTGACCGCGCTGGCAAATCACTGAGCAAAACAACATTCTCCTGTGTGCCGTCCACTTCAGTAGCTTCTTCTGAGACAACATGTTTGGCCTCCCACCAGGCCCTCAGAGCTTTCTGTAGCTGTTCCTTGTTTGCGCTGCCCTTCA
The DNA here is from genome assembly GCF_964263255.1 of Lissotriton vulgaris. NCBI lineage: Eukaryota > Metazoa > Chordata > Amphibia > Caudata > Salamandridae > Lissotriton > Lissotriton vulgaris. The sequence continues at coordinate 439,708,593 of NC_141700.1, forward strand.
CTGGGCATCCAAGCTGTTTGCAGAATTGCTTCAGGAGCTCCTTTCTGTAGTTGTACAACTCCTGAATTACGAATTCCACTTCCAATTCTACTCTCACGCTTGCCGCATTCTCAGTCATGATGCTTCCTAACCTTTTCACCAAAAAGGTTTCACCAAAAAGAAAAAATCTTGCGCAACCTGTGCTGCTAAACTAGACTAGTGATGTACAAGAAATCACTGCAGGTCAAGTGCAATTATTAGTTCAAAATCCGCACCGCTGTCCAACAATGTTAGAACCGGGGGTCTCTAGTTGGCACAGGTAAGTACCTTAGACCAAGTAGGGACCCTTGCTTCTAGTCAGGGTGAAGGAATAACCCTCTGAGATAACCCCCGCTCACCCTCAAGGTAGCATGGCGCGAGCAGTCTAGGCTAAACAGAGGCAACGTGGATAATACTTGCACTTAACACAACAATAATCCCCAATCCACCACAAACTGAGACCACACAGGTAAGTATATTTTGTAAAAATATATAACTTTATCTAGTTTCAGCAAGGTAAATCAAGCAGTTGCACGATAATCTCTTCATTATTAAAATGATGCACTTAATCTTAATGGTGGTACTTAGTTTCAGGAAGTTCTCAAAAACAATGTCTCTAGTCTCTTCTAATCAGGTATTAAAAATAACGCCCCTGATTTCTAAATGATGCGCTCTAAAAGCGAGCAGTCCAAACAATGCCAGCGTTTAAAAGATATGCCAGTGTTATTATGTTGACCATGCTCTTCAGATGAGCAAAGAAACAATGCCAGCGTTATTAAACTATGCCCCCAACGGTCCCCTGGCTTCAGGGACCACAAGCGCTCCTAGCGCGTCTCACCCGGTATCCTGAGGGAGGGGGGACTTCTTTCCCCGGGCTCGCGGTGACGCGGGTCCCCCAGGGGCACCTCGCGGGGGAAGGCTCAGTGTTGCTCCCGCCCGGCCGGTCTCCGGACGCTCTCCGCCCGCTCGGGATCCTTCAAAGAGCAGCGGGGAGCAGAGACGGCAGGCCAGGGGTTGGAGCACTTGCAGAGATCCCTCGGCGAGGTCACTTCTTCCCGGGCCCGGCGGTGATCGCGCTGGTTCCTCGGCTTCTTCGGCTGCCTCAGCAAGGGCAGCCAATCCCTTCGCGGCTCCTCAGGCGAGCCTCCACAGCACCCGGGAGTCAGCCAATGGCAGCGCGGCTCCCGGGCAAGCACACAATGACGATCCGCTTCCTCGGCCAATCACGGCCCACCTCTTCCGATGACGCTACGCCGCACGGGCCAATCCCGTCGCGGCGTTAGTGAGGGGGCTCGGCTCCCTCCACCAATGGGAGCGCGGCGGCTTCGTTCTTCGCCGTTTGAGCTCCGATCGGGATGGCGCTTCAGACAGAGGTTCTCTGGCCCCGGCGGTGATACGGCCAGCAATTGTTTTTCAGCGCTCCTTGCGCTGTAGAGGCTCACAGGTCTCCGGTCTGCCCCACACACGTGTCGATGAACACGTCGACTTTGGCAATGCAGCAGGCTGGGTCAGCGCGGCGCTCTCAGGCAGTAGAGAGCAGCCAATGCGCTAAACAGGCAAACCACACGGTTTCACGATCTCCTCGCCACACAGCAGCTTCAGGGGGGGGCACAGCAGATTCTTGTAGCCTGGGGCAACCTTTATGTTCCTGGGTTGCAGACAGGGAGCCAGCTCTTCTCAGGCCCTTGGAGATTCAAGTTGTAGACACAGCATACAGCAAAGTCTCTTTAGTTTCAAGCAGGCAGGGACACAGCCCACAGCAAAGTCCCTTTCTCCTCCTCAGCTTCCAGTGATACAGCAGAACAGGTCAGCCCTTAGAGCACACAGCAAGGCAATCTTCCTTCAGTTCTCTCGCCGTCCTCCTTCCAGCCGAGGGTCCTTCTTGATTGTAGAATTTCAGAATCCAATCTTCTGTAGTAAGGGTCCTTCCCTTATACCCCTGAACGCCTTTGAAGTTCTTTGTGCAAGGGGGTCCTTGGCTCTGGAATGTTTCTGGTGTTCTTCTTCCTGACAGCTTCAGGGCCAGGGGTGACAGTGGGCCGGCAGGGGAGTTAGCCAGCAGGGTGGTCAGGCAGGCACAGCCCAGCACTATCAGGCGCTTCTCTCTCCCCTTCCCCGGGCAACAGATGTCGCCTTTCACCCCTGGGCTGACTCCAACCCCCTCCGGGGCCCTGCAGCTCCTGTCACGCAGGCATTCCACACACACAGGCCCAAGCACACAGAAAGGTTTAAACAAAAGAACAGCCACTTTCTAAAAGTGCTATTCTCAACCCCAGGATCCAAAAACAACCTTCACGAAAAGATGTGTCATTTAATTCTGAGTTCAGGGATATCTTTCATTGATGTTCCATCTTGTTCCTATAGGGAGATAGGCTGGGGTCCAATGGGACCATCCTCCCCATGTTACCCTAGGGAGCCTTACAGCCCTACAGCAGTGAGCACACAAAGTGGCTGCTGCTCTCCACCAGTGCGTGTTACCTGCACTAGTACATGCTCTCCCCTATCCATACACTGCACCCTGCCCAGGGGGGTACCTGGAGCCTTCCATAGGGGTGGCTGGTGTGCACAGACAGGGGAGGGTTAAGCCCAGCCCGTGGGGGCACTGGCCAGGCGGACATGACAGTCCACTGACTGCACACAGGCCCCGCGCTGGCAGGCCTGAGACACCATTTTAGAGCTACTCATGTGGGTGGCGCAATCTGCGCCGCAGGCCCACTAGTAGCATCTGTCATCACCAGCCCTGGCACACACAGTGCACTTTACTAGGGACTTCATGGTGATACAGATATGCCAATCAGGTATACCCAATCAATATGACAATTTACAGAGGGAGCACTTACCCTCTGACACTGAACAGCAGTGGCAGAGGGTCCAAAGCATCTAAATCAGCAAAAACGAAATCCAGCACAGCATCAAAAAATACATGAGTCAGAGGCAAAAAGATGGGGGAATAACCACGCCAAGGATGTCAGGTCTAACAGTGGACAATGGCACTATTAACGGCAGGTTAGAGAAATAATATAGCAGGCATGGTAAGACCACCATTTTTGCTATTGCGCCTCTCCCCATAACGGATAAGGGCAGCAAGGTCCAAAAGTCAACACTGGTGCATTCTGGCAACTTCAGTGTTAACAGCACAGAGAGTTGCTTATCTCCGACACTTGGCTTCTGTGTGCACACTCTACCAGGTTGCACAATCAGTCTCTGGTGCATGTGCAACATTTGTTCCATATCAATTTACATTGTAGGAAGCCTACCTGCAAAGTACTGCAGCTGCATGATGTTTTGTGATCATGGGGGATACAACTAATGGAACTATCAACTGGCAAGCAACTGCCAAAGGGAAAATGTGAAACTATAGTTACCAGCATGCCTAGCCCTGTTGACTGATGTGGTAATTTGATTTCAATATGTACTGTCTAGGGTAGTGTTAGAAATGGAATTTCTAATTGACAGAGGTAGGTACCTTTGTCCAAATAGGGACCCTTGCTTCTAGTCAGTGTAAGGTGGATACACTTCCCCTGCTCACCCGCTTGGTAGCTTGGCACGAGCAGAATGACTTATCTCAAAGGCAGTGTGTACAGCATTTGTGAACACATAGAGTAATACAGTGAAAACACTACAAATGGACACCTATAAAAAAATAGGTAATCGTTATCGAAATTAAACAAGACGAAAATTACAAAAATCCACAATACAGTAATAAAATGACTTTCAAATGGTAGAAATAGTTCAGTTCAAAGCAAATTGTAGATGCGTCACTTTACACACAAAGTACCTTGGATTCATCGCGCACACAAACAGAGAGGGTCGCAGGGAAGGTAATGTGCCGGTTCCTTTCACTCAGGGATGATGATGCGTCGGTTCCTTGCTCCGGGGAAGGTGATGCTTCAGTTCCTTACTGCTGCGTAGGGGAGGTGATGCGTTGGTTCCTTACCAGAGAGGAGGTGATGCATCGGTTTCTTACTGTGTGGAGAGGTGATGCTTTGGTTTCTTACTGCGTCCTCCAACGATGCAACAGGCTTGACGCTCAATGCGATTCAACGATCCAGGGCGATGCGTGGGAAATAGGTGCGGATGCGTCTCGCTTCTTGAAGTTGCGTTACTTTTCCCAGCGGCAAACAGCCCCAGAGGTCAAAAACAACAGTGGGCACCTTTTAGCAGGTCCGAACTCCCAGCAAGGAAGTTCAGGGGAGCTGCTGGTGAAGTCTTTGTGTCCCTGAGACTTCAGAAAAGGAGGCAAGCTCAGTTTCAAGCCCTCCGAGATCTTCCTCAAGCAGGGGACACAGCAAACAGCAAAGTCCTTTCTCCTTTCCTTGGCAGCAATTAGCCACTGCAGGCCAACCCCATACAGCAAACAGCCCAGGGGCAGTATTCCTCCTCAGCTTCTCCGGCTGTTCTCCTTGACACAGGTTCCTCTTGATTTACCAGAAGTGATCTAAAAGTCTGGGGTCTGGGCCCCTCTTTTTATACCCAAAAATCCTTTGTTCTCTGAAGGCAGAGAGTGGCTGTACCCAGCCAAAACCAGTGTTGTGGGGCACTTTGCAAGGGCACAAAAACCTCCATTGTCAGTGTGAGCCCTAGCCCCAGACACACTACAGGGGGCGTGAGGTTCCGCGACAATCATAATGGTGTTTTTGACTCGTTCGAATATGGACGAGTTTGGTATCTATGAACCGCAAATGACGAGTTTAGTGGGTGTACGCGTTTTCGCTACGCTGCCTTGAACCGTTCGTCTTATTCGTGGGTTTCTCCATCTGAACCCACGGGTTCCATTTTAGATACGGCATCCATTTTGTCTCTTGCCCTCAAGTAGCCAGCGAACGGACACTGTCCGCTTCGTGACCCTGGGATTCCCAAGCTCTTACGGAAGACACGTGTTCCTTTAAGGATGTCTTTATGACGAGGAGGATGACACTGCAAAGGCAGATGGCTCCGCTCGAGGCTCATCTTGCTGTGCTGGTCTATTGTTTCAGCCGTGCATGCATTAAGCAAGAATCCTTTGATCCTGCAATCGTGCTTCCGATATTGCACCCTACTCTCTTTTTCAATCTGTTGTCTATCTTTGTCCTCCTTGCACCTGTTTCTGTCTCTTTTCTTAACTCGTTTACAGCCAGAATGGAATGTACCTAATGATGGGATAACGTGATTTTACAGTTGGGAACCGGCGATGTTACTGTAATTATGTTCCGGGCTCCTGAATACATGAAAGCAACCCTTTTGAAGTTTACTGTGGGAACTGAGTTGTAACCTTTTGTTCGCCATGTTGTGCTATGACTAAAATAGGTATAAAAGGAGCGATCCACTGTTGCAATTCGAAGCAGTCTCTCAGAACCTACACGTAGTGTACTTCTTGCGATTTCTGTATCCCTGCAGTAAATAAACGTTGATCTTTGACACCGAAGGAAGTGTCCCGTGTCTCTGTGATTTGTACGCCGGAACAGGTAACCCACGAAGGTTTCAGGTGTTGTTCCCTGGCACCGCTGGGCCTTAGAATAGCCCAGTCCTTCAGTTGGCGCCCAACATGGGGCGACATCAGCGGTACCGGTCCAAAGCCTGACGATCGTGAGGAACTTCGTGTGAAATCTCCGAGGGAAGGTGCACCCCGCTTCATCGATCCTGTTGATGAAATAAGTGGCCCGAAAACTTTTCCCGCGAAGATTCCCGCCTCCTGACGGCTGCGGCGGACTGATGCCCTGACTGTCGACCTGTTTTGGCGCCTGGCGTAGTCCTTAGTACGGCGAGACGATAGACGGGCCTTCCTGGTGACGCCATCGTTCTTTCAGTTAAGTATTCGTGGGTCGCTCCCAGAAGCCTTGGTTGTTGTTGTTGAAACTTGGTTGTTTGCATGGTTCCATTGCATTTGTGGTTCTTAGTTGTTGGTTCTTAGTTGTTGGGTTTTATTTGACGATTGCAATTGCCAAAAACCGAGGGTCTTGCATTTTTGCGAGGACATCGTAATTCGATAACCTTTGAAGTTTGTAAACTCGGTTAGTGTGCACGATGCCTGGCCGTAGTACTTTGTTTGGTTTCCTTAAATGTTGCGGTACGGATTCCCGATTGGAGGACTCATGTCCGATACCTCCAGTTGGAACTCCAATTTATGAGCTCTATAGTCGCCACGGAGTAGGTCCTATCGTATACAACGAATATTGGATCCGTTACACTAAAGATGATGGTGTCCTTAGTTGGCCACCCCATGGTAGTTTCGAAACTGCAATTTTAGATAATCTTGAAGCTAAATTGTTTAAAAAGAAAGCTAGGCTGGCCATGTTTGATTCCTTTCGGTTATGGCGCAAAGAGGCCAAGCAGAAAGAAATCAAACAGATTAAGAAAAATAAGAGAGAAGGTATCATTACGGTGATGAGAAATGCAGAGCAGTTTCAGCGAGACAAAGAAGAGAAGGAAAAGGAAGTTTTTGCTAGACTGCAACATATGGCGGTGGATAAGTGTTATCCTGTTTTACCGTCGAGTTCTGATAAGAAGGGAGAAGAAGCGGTAGAGGACCCTTTGTTGTCCTATCTACTGAAATCACCACCTCCATATGCGCAGGATACTACAGCCCCTGTGGTTCCTCCTGTCCCTCAACCTGTTGTTCCGGCAGCTGCTGGTCAGCCCGTCGCTGGTCCTGTTCCTCCGAATCCTCTTGTTCCACAAGCTGTCCCTGCTCCCTTACCTGCCCTTCTTCCTACTGCTCCACTGCCTATACCTTCTCAATCTATTGCTCCCGCTACTTCTGCTCTCTTGACTACTCCTACTGCTCCTACGTTCAGCCCTCACGTTGTTGCCCCTGTACTTCTCTCCTCTTCTCCTGCTGTCCGTAGTCGCATACCTAATGCTGTTGCCAATCTTTACTCTCCATTTGGACCGATCCTTGGGTCCGATGCTTCTGATGTCTCTCAGAGACGAAGTCAAATTCCTGGTGGTAGGGAGAGTGAGACGTTAGTGAAAATGACGCGTAAATGGATCAGGTATCCCGCTAGGTACACCCCGCGTATAGTTTTTGAGACGTTCTCTCAATTTAATGAGCCCACACAAAGATTCGTGTTTGAGGAAATGTGTAAATCCTTACGAGAGGAGTGGGATAATGATGAGGTAGACAATGTACCGCCCGAAATGACTGAACTCCAGAATCAGTTTTCGAACGGTATGATTGCGGGTGGTAATGTTCGACGTGCTTTAGAGCGTCTCTTATCCTTTAGATCTGCAGTACAACCTCGAGCATTGTTTAATGACGATACTGAGGAGTGGATGGCACAACCTGGTCAGTATCCCATGCGAGAAGTTCCCCCAGTGTGGATGCCAGGTAATCCTGCTGCTAACCCTGTAGTCTTGCCACACTTCCAGAGAGTTTGGATACACCTCCCATGGAAGTGGTCGGAAGTTTTGCAGGTGAAGCAATCTTTGCCTGATCCCCGCAAAAATCCGGCAGGTTATTATAAGGAGTTATCCCAATTAGTGGATGCTACTGTTATGAACCTTGCCGATATCGACATGTTGTTCGGAAACGTAGTACCTCAACCAATTTGGGCAAAAATCCGTCAAGAGAATCACGTAGCTGAGTTAGGCGGTGATTGGGCTGCTCTTGCGGCGGCTGACGGACGACAAGTTGGTGGGGCTAAGCCTGAACAGCTCATTACAGATCTACCTCAGAGGATCATTACACTTATGAAGACACTTATGCCAGCAATGAGAGTTAACTGGGATAAATTGTCTGCGTGCAAGCAAAAGAAAGACGAGAGTGTCTCCGATTTCTTTACCAGATTTGAGGAGGCATTTATCGATCATAGTGGTCAGGACATGAGCACTGAGGGAGGTCAGCGACTGTTTGTTGACAAATTTGTATCGAATTTGTTGCCTGAACTAAGCAACAAATTGAAAAATTCAGAAAGTTCGTGGGCTGTTTCTACCTCTGCTCAAATATTAGCCACGGCTCAATATTACGAAAATAGAGAAAGGGAAGAAAGTGATCGTGCAGATAAGAAAACGAAGGAGCTTAAAACTAAGGTTTTGTTGCAGCAAGCGTATCCTCCGCGCTCAAATCAAAATGACTCACAGCAGCAAAATCGATCGCAATCACAGTCTTCTAGGACCCAGTCGCGTACTGACTCCTCTACCCCGAGATCTATGCTTGGATATAATCAATGCGCATATTGTAGGGGTGAGGGCCATTTGAAGTTTAATTGTCCGGTTTTACGTGACCGAAATAATGGTGTTTCGGCTCGAGGAGGTCGTAGTGGTCCTCAACAGGCATCACGAGGTAGAGGTCACGGTGTCACTCAAAATCAAAATGAGCGTTCTACCACTTCATCAGACTCGAACAATTGCTTTGATCAGCGCGATTCCTCGGCCGGTAGATCCGCACAGTATCATGTGGACGACTATTACGTCGAGCATGATATCGATGCTGATGGTAATTACTAGGACAGCCAAAGACAAAGAGAGGGAGTAGGATCAGTTCCGGTTGATCAGAGAGGGCCTTACGTCGCAGTTGCCACATCGGGCGTAGTTGAGCCTTTTCTGTTGGACACTGGTGCAGCGAAAAGTTCCATCATGCATTCGAAACTCCCTGGCGCACCTTTGTCTGGCTTAACGAATGTTTCCGTTGGATTCTCTGGCGCCCCGGTTAGCAATCCAGTTTCTAGCCCTTTGCCCCTTATAATCGGGCCGCGTGAGCTAGAGGCTCCTTTGATTTTAACTACTGGTTGTGGTGAGAATCTTTTGGGCCTGGATTTGTTGAAACGGTTGTATGCGACTCTGTATTGTTCTCCTGCGGGAATGGAGCTTACATTGGGTCAGAGAGTGATCTCTCCTATGTACTTGTCAACCGATAAGTTCCCACCGGAATTGAGTTCTCTTTCTGAGTCTTTGTGGGCAACAGGTCCCAATGATGTGGGCCTGCTGGACATATCACCTTATGTCGTCCAATTGAAATCGAATGTACGATTACCACGTATTCCCCAGTATCGTATCTCTCTTGATGGTGAACGAGCGCTATTAGCGATCATATATGACTTGATCAAGAAGGATGTTGTTGAGGAAACTCGGGGAAATGTGTGTAATAGTCCTGTGTTACCTATTTTGAAACGTACTGATCCATCCAAGCCTCCTGTGTACCGTTTTGTCATTGATTTAAGAGAGGTAAATAAAATTGTGATTCCACAATTTCCTGTGGTGCCTGACATTACGGCTTTGCTGACTCTGATTCCAGCCTCTGCCTCCTGGTTCTCGGTAATCGATCTGAAGAATGCTTTCTTTAGCATTCCGATTGCTGAGCAAAGCAGAGATCTATTCGGTTTCTCATTAGGAGGTCGCAGCTTTAGGTTTAAACGCGTTCCTCAGGGCTACTGTGAGAGTCCATCGATCTACAGCCAAGCTCTTAAGAGTCAACTTGACGCATTTGTGTTACCAGCTGGCGCGGCCTTGATTCAGTACGTTGATGACTTGCTAGTGGCTGCTGACACTAAAGAGATTTGCAAAACTGCCACAGTGTCGCTGTTACAGCATCTATGTGACTTACATCACAAGGTGTCACCTTTTAAGCTACAATATTGTTGTCAAGAAGTAACCTATCTAGGTCACTTATTGTCAAAGGAGGGAAGAAGGTTGACCCCGGAAAGAATTGCAGCAATCGCTCGAATGACTGTGCCAACAACTCAGAGAGATGTGCGTGCCTTTCTAGGTATCACGTCATACTGCAGGCAATGGATCCCAAATTTTTCATTGCTAGCGAAGCCATTGGTAGCACTCACGCGCAAGGATGTTCCGACTCCTTTGCCATGGACTGAAGAGTGTCAGAAAAGTTTTTCTGAATTACGTGATGCGTTGTGTTCGGCTCCTGTGTTAGGTACTCCTGATTACAGTAAGCCGTTTACATTATACGTTCACGAGAGGGAAGGTTGTGCGTTGAGTGTTTTGACGGAACAATTTGGCGGTAATCAGCGTCCATGTGCATATTTTTCCTCGAACTTGGACCCAGTAGCTAGAGCATTGCCGAGTTGTCTGAGAGCGACAGCGGCAGCTGCAGTGTCCATCCGGCAATCTGCAGGCCTGGTCATGGATAATATGCTTACGGTGATGGTTCCGCATGCAGTTGACACTCTCTTGAATCGGACGAAAACTCAACACTTGACGAGCGCAAGGTTGTCTGGTTATGAGTTGACGCTTTTGGCAAGTCATATACAAATCAAGCGCTGTAATGTGCTGAATCCGGCGACATTGTTGCAGACTAATATGGAATCAGATGATGCACCACCACATGATTGTTATCTACGAACTGAGGAAGAAACAAAGGGTCGTGTTGACCTAAAAAACACTCCATTGGCAGATCCCGATGGTACTCTGTATGTTGATGGTTCATGTTTTAAGTTGCCGAATGGTGATGTGACGACTGCGTATGCTGTGGTGACGTTGAGTACGGTTGTGGAAACTGCGAGATTGAGTCAGAATTCAGCACAAGCGGCAGAGTTGATTGCGTTGACGAGAGCGTGTGTTTTGTCTAAGGGAAAGCGAGTGAATGTGTTTACAGATAGTCAATATGCGTTTGGCGTTGCACATAGCTTTGGTCGATTGTTGAGAGAAAGAGGATTTATGACATCGCATGGTACGAAGATCCAACACGGACAGCTCGTGAACGATCTTTTGGATGCACTTACATTGCCTAAGCAAGTGGCAATCATTAAATGCAGCGCGCACCGAAAGGTTACGGATGATGTTGGTCGTGGTAATGCGCTTGCGGATGAGATTGCCAAGGAAACCGCTAAGAATCTTGCAACCCGAATGTACGTTACGAGTTCAGTAAGGTGGCCTGCAGAGACTGGTATGTGTGAGGACACTGTTGAGAGCGTGAAAGCGATTCAGAATGAGGCCACTGAAACTGAAAGGACTAAGTGGAAAGAAAGCACGGGAAAGTTAGATGCGCATGGATGTTGGGTTGATTTGTCAGAATGTCAGAAGTGGATGTTACCGGATGCATATGTGCTAGCCGTTGCGACTATGGCTCATGGCTTGTCACATATTAGTGCGAAAGGTATATGTAAATTGCTGTCCCCTGTATGGAAGAATGATGGTATTGCTAAGTGTGCTGAGAGAGTGGTCAAAAATTGTATGGTATGTATGATGTATAATCCTGGCAAGGGCACCCCCACTCCACCTGGCCATTTTGCTCCTCCTACATGTCCCTTTGAGGTTATCCAATTGGACTTCATCCATATGGAGAGATGCAATAACCTGAAGTACGTTTTAGTTGTGGTTTGTGTGTTCTCCAGATGGATTGAGGCCTATCCTCTTAAAGACAATACTGCCCTGTCCACAGCGAAAGTTCTACTGAAGGAATACTTTCCTCGGTATGGAATGCCACGGATTGTATGGTCAGATAACGGAAGTGAGTTTGTGGGGAGTGTGATGAAGAGTGTGTGTAAGGGCCTTGGAATTCGACAAAAATTCCATAGCGCCAATCATCCCCAGTCAGCAGGTTTAGTGGAAGGGTACAATGGTATTCTGAAACTGAAAATTGCTAAGATTCAAGCTACGACTGGTCTGTCATGGCCTGATGCCTTGCCTCTAGCTCTCTTGTCGACCAGGGCGACTGTGCACTCTCGAGTAGGGCTTAGCCCATATGAGATTGTGTTCGGCCGTCCTGCGAACATTTGGGGAGTCCCGAGGCCTAAGGCCTTTGATAGTCTCGAATATCCAATGTTAATTGATTATCTTCATGATCTGACTGCTAAACTGAGGTTAATTCATCAACAGGTCTTTGAAGCTCTACCGGCACAGACAGAGGGTCCTGGACATCGGCTCCAACCGGGTGACTGGGTAGTCACACGCAACTTTGGGAGAAAGCGTAATCTGGAGCCAAGATTTGTGGGACCCTTCCAAGTTCTGCTGGCAACAAGGACTGCAGTTCGGTTGGAGGGCAGAAAGAACTGGGTGCATGCCACCCACACCAAGAAAGTCCCGATCCCATTGCCAGCAGATAACTGGGTCCGAACTGGTATTACCGCAACGGAAAAAGAGATCCCTCTACGTTTTGTGCCGTTTAGTGATGCTCAACCTGTAGGAGACAATTCATTGCAGCCAGATACATCTGTTGAATCGTCAGCATTGGAGAACTCAAGGTCTGAACTGTCATCAGAACGATCGAATACTGTTTTGCCATCTGAACAATTATTTGAAGAACAGACTCGACCTGGGAGAAGTCGATATTGCCTTCGTTCTCGTGACAAAGACTAATAAAGAAATTCTTTTTTTGTTTTTTTTCCTTTTGAATTCATATTACCCCCTTATTGTTGCCACGAACATTATGAACAATTGCATCCTCTATTAATTCTCAAGTTCTTTTTCATGTGTGTTCCTTTTTTCCACAGCTAGGAGATTTGCATTAAAATTGAGTGTTTGTTTAAGAAAACCTTTCATCCGGGTTGACCGTAGGGCCGTGCGGGTACTTCCTTCTGTTTAGCAGGTTCCTGACACTAGGTCGGTTACTTTTGTCGATTCCTGGGAACTCCTGGGAATTGATAATCGCTACTCAGAACGAAGTGCGTCAAGAACATTACGGGCGGTTTTTAGAGGATGGAGTTCTCTAAGCTGTCGGAAGTAGAGAGGATGTCGGCTCAAAGATCGAAATTACATGAGGTTGTACGAACAAAATGCTTTCTGTTTAATGTATTCCTGCTGTTTCTGACTGTTTCTATGCTATTGGTGGGTGGAGTGTATTTTGGAATACAGTCGTTATTACCTTCCACTTCACCTACTTCTTCTCCTGAACTGGATTCTATTCCCACTGTTTCTCCACATTCCTTTCATCCTCTGCCCCAACATGAACAGGTTAGACGTGCGGAATTCATGAACAACTCCTTCGTCCAACTCCTACATCAGCATCAGTTGGTGATGAATACTACTAACTGTTGGGTGTGTGGATTTATGTCACATACCATGGATAGGGGTATTCCGTATTTGGTTCTTCCTTACAGCTCCCAGGGGTCAGCTCGAGCATTCCAAACTATGTTCCGTAGTGCACTAGATTCCTACCCCCATCGAGAGCCACGCTCTGCAGATCTTGGTTCGGCCCGTACCACAAGACTTTGGCAAGAGCGATTGTTGACTTAGATAGAGATATTTTTGATGCATCGCTTATTCCAGAGGAAGAGGTGCGAGCATACAAGGATCTGAGTGAGGCTGAGTATAGCATGTCAGTGGGTGATAGACAGCTTAAGAGCTCGTCTCCGATCTGGATCGTACCCCATCTCGGTAATTTCTGCTTGCAAGGTCTTGGTCAAAATCCGCGAGCTCAGCTTGGGAAGAGCGCCTGCACTGAAACGTATGTTTTACCGATGCTCTCTTCCCCTGTTTTCCTGACTGCCAAGGGTACCTACTTTGTATGTTATGATCGCGCATATACATGGTTGCCTCGTGACTTCTCGGGCACCTGTTACATTGCGAATCTGTTGCCACCGACTTTCACAGTTGCCTCGGATTATCACAAGACTAGAGTTGTGAGAGGCGTTATTAGCAAAGAGGACACTGCCGGTCAAGAAGCAGGAGACTTCTTTAAGGGTTTCCTGCCGTTTTGGGGACCTATGGTTAATAGTAGGAACCTGAGACAGCTGACTCGTGTGGTAGAGTCGACTGCTAATATAACTGCAAGTGCCCTTGGTAATCTGACGGCCGAGCTTCAGGCGGATAGACTTATGACGTTGCAGAACCGTATGGTTCTAGACGTTGTACTTGCAGATAGAGGGGGTGTGTGCAAGGTGATCCATTCGAGTTGCTGTATTTTCATTCCTGATAACGCTCCAACTGTATATCAAGCTATCTCGAAGTTGCATAAAATCTCCGAGTCAATACACGTGGACGTAGGTGATTGGACGCTACTCGGATGGTTTTGGGGCCTAATGTCGACGTGGGGTTGGAAGATTCTGATGATCATCGGGGTTGTTGTGACATTCCTGTTCACGTGTTGTCTTTGCGTGCAGTGTGGTCCTGCCTTATGTGGCCTCTGTGCTACAACGTGTATAAGACGGCCATCTGTTACCAAAGAAGCATTGATGGATAGAATAATGTTGCAGCAACATCTGAACGATCTGATGAATATCGAGATCGATTCTGATATCGACTAGTGCTTGCCTACATGAGGGCAAAAGGAGCGTCTGAGGTTCCGCGACAATCATAATGGTGTTTTTGACTCGTTCGAATATGGACAAGTTTGGTATCTATGAACCGCAAATGAAGAGTTTAGTGGGTGTATGCGTTTTAGCTACGCTGCCTTGAACCGTTCGTCTTATTCGTGGGTTTCTCCATCTGAACCCACGGGTTCCATTTTAGATACAGCATCCATTTTGTCTCTTGCCCTCAAGTAGCCAGCGAACGGACACTGTCCGCTTCGTGACCCTGGGATTCCCAAGCTCTTACGGAAGACACGTGTTCCTTTAAGGATGTCTTTATGACGAGAAGGATGACACTGCAAAGGCAGATGGCTCCGCTCGAGGCTCATCTTGCCTTGCCGGTCTATTGTTTCAGCCGTGCATGCATTAGGCACGAATCCTTTGATCCTGCAATCGTGCTTCCGATATTGCCCCCTACACTCTTTTTCAATCTGTTGTCTATCTTTGTCCTCCATGCACCTGTTTCTGTCTCTTTTCTTAACTCGTTTACAGCCAGAATGGAATGTACCTAATGATGGGATAACGTGATTTTACAGTTGGGAACCGGCGATGTTACTGTAATTATGTTCCGGGCTCCTGAATACATGAAAGCAACCCTTTTGAAGTTTACTGTGGGAACTGAGTTGTAACCTTTTGTTTGCCATGTTGTGCTATGACTAAAATATGTATAAAAGGAGCGATCCACTGTTGCAATTCGAAGCAGTCTCTCAGAACCTCCACGTAGTGTACTTCTTGTGATTTCTTTATCCCTGCAGTAAATAAACGTTGATCTTTGACGCCGAAGGAATAAATCAATCAATCATCGAATTTATATAGCGCACTACTTACCCAGAGGGTCTCAAGGCGCTGGGGGGGAGGGGGGGGGGTCTGTTACTGCTCGAACAGCCAGGTCTTGAGTTGCTTCCTGAAGGCGAGGTGGTCCTGGGTCAGGCGAAGGTGGGTGGGGAGGGAGTTCCAAGTCTTGGCGGCGAGGTAGGAGAAGGACCGTCCCCCTGTGGTGGTTCTACGGATGCGGGGGACGGCGGCGAGGGCGTGGCTGGTCGTGCGAAGCTGGCGTTTGGGAGCGTAGAAGTTGAGGCGGCTGTTGAGGTATCCTGGGCCTTGGCTGTGTAGGGCTTTGTGTGCGTGGGTGAGGAGACGGAAGGTGATTCTTTTGTTGACCGGGAGCCAGTGCAGATCTCTCAGGTGTCCAGAGATGTGGCTGCGACGGGGGATGTCCAGGATGAGTCGTGCTGAGGCGTTCTGGATCTGCTGGAGTCTCTTCTGGAGTTTGGCGGTGGTTCCGGCGTAGAGGGTGTTGCCGTAGTCCAGACGGCTGGTGACGAGGGCCTGGGTGACCGTCTTCCTGGTCTCGGTGGGGATCCACCGGAAGATCTTGCGTAGCATGCGCAGGATGTTGAAGCACGACAAGGAGACGGGGTTGACTTGTCTGGTCATGGAGAGGGAGGAGTCCAGGGTGAAGCCCAGTTTTCGTACGTGGTCTGTTGGTTTGGGTGCGCTGCCTAAGGCGGGGGGCCACCAGGAGTCGTCCCAGGCGGAGGGTGAGGATCCCAGGATGAGGACTTCCGTCTTGTCCGAGTTCAGTTTCAGGCGGCTGTTCTTCATCCATTCGGCTACCTCTTTCATCCCTTCGTGAAGGTTGGCTCTGGCGGTGGCGGGGTCGTTGGTAAGGGAGAGGATCAGCTGGGTGTCGTCGGCATAGGAGATGATGTTGAGGTTGTGCTGGCGTGCGATGTCTGCGAGTGGGCTCATGTAGATGTTGAAGAGGGTTGGGCTGAGCGAGGAGCCCTAAGGGACGCCGCAGATGACTTCGGTGGCTTCAGATCTGAACGGGGGGAGGCGGCCTCTCTGTGTCCTCCCGGCGAGGAAGGAGATGATCCACTCCAGTGCCTTCTCCTGGACTCCGACGTTGCTGAGGCGTTGTACTAGGGTACGATGGCAGACAGTGTCGAAGGCCGCGGAGAGGTCTAGGAGGATGAGGGCCGCTGTTTCTCCGTTGTCGAGCAGCGCTCGGATGTCATCGGTGACTGCGATCAGGGCGGTCTCGGTGCTGTGGTTGGCCCGGAAGCCAGACTGCGAGGGGTCGAGGGATCCGCTCGTCTCGAGGAAGGCGGTCAGCTGCTTGTTGACGGTCTTCTCGATGACTTTTGCAGGAAACGGGAGCAGCGAGATGGGGCAGTAGTTCTTGAGGTCGGTGGGGTCAGCCGATGGTTTCTTGAGTAGAGCGCTGAGTTCGGCGTGCTTCCAGCTCTCCGGGAAGGTAGCGGTATCAAAGGAGGTGTTGATGATGTCCCGCAGGTGGGGTGCGATGACAGCGTCGGCCTTGTTGAAGACGTGGTGAGGGCAGGGGTCGGTCGGAGATCCGGAGTGGATGGAGATCATCGTGCGGACGGTGTCTTCGGTGCTGATCGGAGTCCAGGCGCGGAGGGTGGTGGTGGGGGGCGGTGGTTCGGTCGTGGCGTTCGTCGGTTGGGTGCTGAAGCTGTTGTGTATGTCCGCAATCTTGTTGTGGAGGAAGGAGGCGAGGGAGTAGCAGAGGTCTTGCGAAGGGGTGATGTCGTTGTTTCCAGCGTTGGGGTTGGAGAGCTCTTTGACGATGTTGAAGAGTTCTTTGCTGTTGTGTGCGTTGTTGTCCAGTCGTTCCTTGAATGCAGTTTTCTTGGTGGCGCGGATAAGTTGGTGGTGTTTTCGGGTGGCGAGCTTGAGGGCAGTCATGTTGTCCGGAATTGGGACTCTGCGCCAGGTTCTCTCGAGGGCTCGGCAGTTCTTCTTGGAGCTCTTGAGTTCGTCGGTGAACCATGGGGCTTTCTTGCTGCCGGGTCTGCTAGGCGGGGTCCTCAGGGGGGCGAGCTCGTCTGCGCAGTCGCTGATCCACTTCGTGAGGTTGATGGCCGCCTGGCTAGGGTTCGTTGTGCTGGTGGGAGGGTTCATGCTCAGGGAGGACGCGAGCTGGTCGGCTGTGATCTTGTTCCAGTTCCTGCGTGCAACCTGTTGCTGGTGGTGGTGGATCGTGGTCCTTGCGAAGCTGAAGTGGACGCAGCTGTGGTCCGTCCAGTGGAGTCCGGTGGCGTGGCTGAAGGCGATGTCCTTGCTGGATGCGAAGAAGGGGTCGAGAGTGTGTCCGGCGTAGTGGGTGGGGGTTGTCATCAGTTGCTTGAGTCCCAGGTTGGCGAGGTTGTCCAGCAGGGTGGTGGTGTTGCGGTCGTTGTTGTTCTCCAGGTGGAAGTTGAGGTCCCCGAGGAGGATGTAGTCAGCGGAGCAGAGGGCGTGTGGGCTGATGAAGTCGGCGATGTCTTCGCTGAACTGTGTGCATTGTCCAGGGGGTCTGTAGATGAGGGTGCCTCTGAGGGTGGTCTTCGGGTTGATGTGGGCTTGGAAGTGCAGGTGCTCGGCGGTTGTGAGGGTGTCGTCGGTGTTGGTCGTGATGCGGATGGAGTTCCTGTGGACGATGGCGATGCCTCCTCCGGTGTGGTTGATGCGGTCCCGTCGGATGATCTTGTAGCCGTCTGGGATGGCGATGGCGATGTCAGGCGCAGAGGAGGCGTTCATCCAGGTTTCCGTGAAGAAGGGGACGTCTGGGGCTGTGGTGTCGAGCAGGTTCCAGATCTCGATGGCGTGCCTATGGACGGAGCGGGTGTTGAGCAGGATGCATCTCAGGTGGCTGCGGCTGCTGTTGCTCGTCGAGGTCTTGGGCACTGCTGGAGTGGTGCAGGTCCGGATGCAGGTGAACTTGCAGGAGTTGCAGCAGAAGGGTCTGTGGGTGCGTCTCGGGGTGGCTCGGTAGCATCCTGGGCTTCGGCCGGCGTTGAGTGCGTTGAGGGTGGCGGCGTCGTACGTCCGGCGGGTGGGCTGGGATCTGCGGGGGCCAGGGGTCCTGGCGCTGGGCGCGGTCCAGGCGCGGACGGGCGTAGACGGGCTTACCTTTGGCGCACCTTCGGCGCTCAATCGGTGCTCCCGCTGCGCGCGTCCTCTGCGCGGTCGCTCTGGGGACGTCATAAGAAGGGAGCCGGTCGGAAGGGTCTGCGGGGAGGCGGGAGCGCGAGCCAATCGGCTGTCGGGGGCGGGGCCACGGGCTGGGGCGGCGGGAAAAGCTGGAGCCGGCTTGGCGGCCCTCGGGTGGCTGGGGCTGCGGGAGGCTGGTGTGGGCTCGGCGGCCCTCGGGTGGCTGGGGCTGCGGGAGCGGCAGCAGGCACAGGAGCGTGGGGGTGACCAGGCCGAAGGCCGAAGGAAGTGTCCCGTGTCTCTGTGATTTGTACGCCGGAACAGGTAACCCACGAAGGTTTCAGGTGTTGTTCCCTGACACCGCTGGGCCTTAGAATAGCCCAGTCCTTCAGGCGAAGCCATCATTGTGGAAGGCAGGCACAGCCCTATTCAGGTGCAGGTGCTACTCCTCCCAGCACTCCAAATGTAGACCAGGCCTATTCAGCCCAGCCCTGACTCATCAGGCTCTCTGGAGCCACTGCTTCTCACCAGCCCCTCTGGAGCCACTGCTTCTCACCAGCCCCAGTCATCTAAAAGCCAAAAATGCAATACAAAAACCTAGCAAAGACACACTGTATGGTTAGGCAAGAAATACCTACTTTCTAAAAGTGGTATTTTCAAACACAGAATGTAAAAATCACCCTCACTAAAAGATGCATTTTAACTTTCTGTGTTCAGGCATATCAAACTTTATTTTTCTACCTTGTTCCCAGGGGCAGATATGTTTATAGGATGTTATAAACAAACTCCCCATTCTGTCCTATGTGAGCAGGTAGCCTTGCAAAAGTGAAAACCGAAATTGGCAGTGTTTCACTATCAGGACATGCCACACCCATCAGAGCATGTGCTACCTTTCATATAAAATGCCCCTGCCTTGGGCCTACCTTAGGGGTGACTAACATGTAAGAAAAGGGAAGGTTAGGTACTGGAAAGTGTGTGCACTTGCCAAGTCGACATGGCAGTACCAGATTGCACACAGGCTCAGCAATGGCAGGCCAGATTTGCATTTTACAGGCTGCTTCTGTGGGTGGCACAAATAATGCTGCAGCCCACTAGCAGCATTTGATTTACAGGCCCTGGGCACACACTGTGCATGGTGCTAGGCTCTAACTAGTAAATAAAATATGCCAATCATGGAATCACTTATCCATAACAACTATTTACACAGAGAGCATATGCACTTTAGCACTGATGAGCACTGATAAAGTGCCCGGAGCCATAAAACCAAGGAAAACAGGTCAGAAACAATACACGAGGAAGGCAAAAAGTTCTGGGATGACCCTGCAAAAAGGGCCACGTCCAACAGGTAGCCACCTAACTTCACATTAACATGGCTACTTTCCATTCCCTGGCTTTCATGAAACAAGAAGAGGTGCATTCTGGGTGTTGTAGTATGTTTGCTTTAATTGACCTAACTAGACTGGGGCCATATTATAGAAAGTACCCCTGGGCCGCAATGGGCATATGTGCCTGCTTTGTGCACCCGTGGGCACTTTGGTATTACAGAAGGGGCTGCAGACTCTTGTGCAGCCCCTTCTGTAACACAGATAGCACTGGTGCACATGTAGCACCAGTGCTATCAATATAGGGCATTCTTTCATTTGCATGGGGGCACGGCCTCTGCGCCCATGCCATATTATGAACACAAGCGCAAAGGCAAACATGCCTTTAAGAGGTGCACTGAACGTTTCTGTGATAACATGGAATGGGGTGGTTACCCAAGTGCAATCATTAGAACAAATGTAATGGTCACAGGATGTAACCAAAGTATGCTTGTGTGGCTCTCTGAAAAGCAGTGTGTCAGCTTCAGATCTGCTAAAAGAGGTGACCAGCACAGTGGGTTTAGAGTGTGGCACAACAGTTGATAGCCAGCTAGCTACTTATTTTCACAGTCACTGGAGCTTGGCCCACAACTGACAGTACTACAAACATGAAAAATAAAATGGTAATCAAGAGGTTTTGTTACCATTTTATTTTTCAGTTCAGCTAAGCTGATTGGCAGAGCTGGGCAGGGCCATTGCTGCTGATTGGCAGCAGTGGTAGTTGCTGCTCCAGTGTAAACTGGTCATGTCACTTTGGCCAGCTGTCTTGCAACAACCAGCATGACATACACATTTTAAACCTCTCCACGGCGAGCTGTCTTAGACAGATGGGTGGAGAGAAGGCAAAGGCACCCAGCTGTAGCCAGTGGATTCACTAGGGGGGTGCGGACCGCACCAGGTGACACCATTGCATGGGGTGACACCGTTACGCTGTGTAACACAGCTCTGCAGCCTCACCTCACCACTGCTCTGCTTTGCTTTACAATCAGGAGGAAACCTGAGCCTAATGAAACGTTGTGCCTCTCTGACAAGCACAGAGGCTGCTCTCCCAGGCTCCTTGACGTCATTGGTGAGTATCAGCCACACCCCCCTCTGTTGGTTAATTGATGTTGATGGGCTCACGCTGCGTGGGATCAGATCAACAGATTACCGCAGCCGCAGTCAGTTCCTGCAGCCACCAGCGCGCTGTACGCACTGTCACAGGGTCCCAGGATTCAGTTGCCCTGACTAGGCCTCAGAAGGACGCTTTGCCAATGTTACATGTTACGTCCACGAGTGGATTTCTTCATGTCAGCCCCATGACGCCTGCCCACCCTGGACTCGGAACCCCTCCAGCATTCTTGACAGATGACTAATGCGCAGAACAAGCTGGTCCGGTCGTTCCTGATGTGAGACTCTGAGAGCCGAGTGAGCAGCAAGGCAAACGCCTTACTCGGAATTATAATGCAAACTAAGTTTGACGACGAGGAAAGGGTTAAAAGAACAGCAGGTGGGGGATGGGGGTGCAAGCGGAAGGGGTGGATGGTGCAGGCTGAGAGGGAGATGGTGCAGGCAGAGAGGGAGATGGTGCAGGCAGAGGGAGAGATGGTGCAGGCAGAGGGAGAGATGGTGCAGGCAGAGAGAGAGATGGTGCAGGCAGCGGATGAGATGGTGCAGGCAGGGGGTGAGACAGTGCAGGGGGAGGGGACAGTGGCGTCACTAGGGGGGTGCGGACCACACCAGGTGACACCATCGCATGGGGTGACACAGTTACGCTGTGTAACACAGCTCTACAGCCTCACCTCACCACTGCTCTGCTTTGCTTTATAATCAGGAGGAACCCTGAACCTAATGAAACGTTGTGCCTCTCTGACAAGCGCAGAGGCTGCTCTCGCAGGCTCCTTGACGTCATTAGTGAGTATCAGCCACACTCCCCTCTATTGGTTAATTGATGTTGATGGGCTCACGCTGCAGCCACCAGCACGCTGTACGCACTGTCACAGGGTCCCAGGATTCAGTTGCCCTGACTAGGCCTCAGAAGGACGCTTTGCCAATGTTACATTTCACGTCCACGAGTGGATTTCTTCATGTCAGCCCCGTGACGCCTCCCCACCCTGGACTCGGAACCCCTCTAGCATGCTTAACAGACGACTAATGCGCAGAACAAGCTTGTCCGGTCGTTCCTGAGGTGTGACTCTGAGAGCCGAGTGAGCAGCAAGGCAAACACCTTACTCTGAATTATAATGCGAACTCAGTTTGACTTTTAGTTAATAAGCGTCTCCTGTGTTTATATCCACTGAAAGGCGCACTATGTTTTTTGGTCACGTTTTTTCCGTAAAACCCCCATTTTAGACCTTTTCTGCCCCCATTCTGGCCAGCCTCTCCCCCCCGTCCCTGCTGTGCTCGAAGGTGAGGTCGAGTTGTGCAGGCAGAGGGAGAGATGGTGCAGGCAGAGGGAGAGATGGTGCAGGCAGAGAGAGAGACAGTGCAAGCAGAGGGGAGATGGTGCAGGTGGAGGGGAGATGGTGCGGACAGAGGGAGAGCTGGTGCAGGCAGAGGGGGAGATGGTGCAGGCAGAGGGGAGATGGTACAGGCAGAGGGGGAGATGGTGCAGGCAGAGGGGGAGATGGTGCAGGAGGAGGGATAGTTGGTGCAGGCAGAGGGAGAGATGGTGCAGGCAGAGGGAGAGATGGTGCAGGCAGAGGGAGAGATGGTGCAGGCGGAGGGAGAGATAGTGCAGGCGGAGGGGAGATGGTGCGGACAGAGGGAGAGATGGTGCAGGCAGAGGGTAGATGGTGCAGTAGAGGGTGAGATGGTCCATGCGGTAAGTCATGAGGGGGTGACACCATGAGTTACCTGCACCGGGTGACACCAACCCTAGTGATGCCACTGGCGGTAGCTTCACGCTGATCGCACCAAACACTGACTGTAGCCTCGCATATTTCAACAGACAGGGATGGAAAAGGACGCCTAATTGCCAAACTTTTGAACCGGCCCTCGGCCCTTGCTCCAGCTCAACAACTTGGCTCCTCGCCTCGGCCCGGACACCCCCGCTGAGTGCGACTGGGGCTTCAACATCCCACAGCGGAGCATCGAGCATCGTGCCGCCTAAATCTTAATTACACCAGTGGGAGTGCTCGGAAAGATGTAGGCGAGCCTGGTTTCGGGAAAAAGGCAGATAATAGCGGCAAGCGTGGTTGCCATTAGGTGGTGGCCGCGGTGAGTGTGTGCCCTCGGCAGCCATCATGAAGTAGGCCTGACTAGGTCAAGTGCAGCCTGTGACCCGCCCTGTGAGCCCAGCTTGCTCCACCACTCCCTCCATGAGCTCTACTGCTCCACTTGCTCCCTGCCTCTGCCTTCCTGCCCTCTCGTTTGAGTGTGGACAACGTCATACTGGGGGCATTGTGTATAACCATGGCCACGCCAAGGCACTTCTAAAGACTCCACTCTTGCAACACCCCTGCAGTACTCCAGTATCAACGAAAGGAGCACCTGCCCCCTTAGCATCTGCAGCAGCACAGAGCGTTAAGAGTTGTAAGTGATATGACTTGGAGCAATTGGGCAGCTGGGCAGCAGGAGGAGCACCTTCAGTGTTTCACTTAGCAAATGGGTCCTAAAAGAAAAGGCCGATTGCACACGACCCCGGAGGAAACCCCCAAAAGCCACGCCTTCAACAAATGGATTACAAGGAGCAAATCACTCACAGACAGCCTAAATGAAATACTGTAAGACGCCGCACAAAGGGGTTCGAAAACGACACCCCCATCATTGACCATTGCATCATCCAGGGCGCGCCACCTAACCCCAGTGCTTGGCACAAGACAGCAGTCCCAAAGGGCAGGGCAGACCGCCCTCCGACCATACCCGCATATGCATGGTTGGCCTATCCCCTTGTGAGGAGTCCAGGAACAAGAAGGAAATGGTGGGCGTAGTCCATGGGCAACCCGTTTCAATGCAGTCTAATGGTCTATCTAAGTGGCAAACTCCTAGTCCACTTTTAGACATGGGGCATGAAGCCGCAAGACCCACGAAAAAGCTGTGCCTAAAGAGGTTTCTACTGTAGTGACAATGTTGCAAATTCACCAGCTTAAAACCCACTGAGCCACGGAGATCGAAGAAAAATCTACGAGTCCTTGGTCCCACTCAGCTATCGGGGGTGTAGAGTCCCCTGTGGGAGGGGCGCTCACAGCTTCATTCCTCCATAATCTTGGAAAAAAGATTGAAAGAACCTTACAATGAACCCCAAATCTGTTGCTGCCATCAGCGCCCCTATGGGGTACCAATTTAAAAGTAGAATACAACCTATGCAATGTCAGTGCAGATGCGGATCTAGAGAAAACTCCCCCGACCTAGACAAACTGTGCCACTAACAAAGCTCTTTTGTGGCAATCATCTAAAATGGAAGTTCAAATAGACCTCCTACAAGCAATTGCAGGCCGCCTAGTCAAGATAAGATCCAGGGTATAGGAATTAGTCAACAGGATCTTCCAGTACCTGGTCTCCGACTTGGGGGACTGCTCTTGTTGCTGTCCAATCCTCATGGAGAAATGGGCCTCTCTCCCCGAGGTCCTAGCAGACATAGTAGAGATAGCCAAGGGAGGCATTGAGTACAACACAGATGACAGGGCATCAGCCAACTGCAATCTCCAGGAGGCGAGACAGCCAGCAGAGCCTCGACCGGGACTGGAACCAAAGACAGCAGCCGAACTGGGCAAAACAGCATCATACAAGATTGAGAACTCCGCCAGTGGATCTAAAACAGCTCAAGGCACACCAAGCCCAAATTATGGGGGTAGCGGGGGCAGCGATGCCCCGCCACCAGACTTGCAGGAACATACACTCAGTATAATGGTCGCACAAGAACCTACCCTATCAAGGAGAGCAAAAAAGAAGCTGAAGAAGCAACTGAAAAAAACAAAGTCACGAGGGAGACAATTTTAGCTGCTGAAGATCGACTACCCACCCCTGCAAGGGGACTCTAATGCAACTCAGCCCTACCCAATTTTCATTGCTAAAAATTCCCCAGCTGCTCTGCCTCCGGGGGACCAGCAAACACAAAATAATATCACCTAGCGCCTTAACCGTGAAGGGCCATAAGCTATCAGCAAGGCCAGACCAGCCTGGAGGCAACGATTCAACACCTGGAATACATTTTTCACCTCCTGAAACATGCCCCCAGTTAGTGACGGTTACAACAGCGCTGCAACCGATAGATCCAGACCCATCTCAGCTAAAACCTGGACACCAGTCTGGTATGAGGGGCACCCAAGGCTACAGTAAGCAGTCCCAAGTAGGCTCCTCTACATCCAAACAAGGAAGCCAAAGCACAGGATCAATTTTGGCAGAGCTCGGAAGGGGAAAAGCGGCCCAAACTCAGGGCTCACCAATAGTTGTCCATGAGGTAGTCCTCACTCCGAGGTATCTTAGCCTGGGACAGCACGGCATCTTAAACAGGAGCAACATTATACGCCTTTTCAAACATCTGGCCTCCCTAGAACAGATACAAATGGGTGACTTAGAATGGGTGAAATTCCTGAGCATGAAGGGGGACACACATGGTGACTCAACAGTGTTGGGCCTGAAGCATACAAAAATACAAGCCAATATGAATAGCTCTACACAACTCACTGAGTCGGGGAATGATGCCCAGATGCTGCTGCACCCAAAATACCCACGTCATGGCACCGGATAATAGGGGAAAGGCCCCTTGGATGATCCTGCATGGGACAAAAAGCTCTGGTTCCCCAGGCAGTACGTGGAAGGGCCCTAGGGACCCAATGGGCATCAGGATCTCATGCCGAAATAACCATCAGGACATTTGCACAGCCCCTTCCGCATCGGACTTAGCCAGAATCTCAAGTGGATGGTAACAGTATTCCTAACTGCAGTGAAACCCAGCCCGGCAGGGGAGCAGCCAGGCGAGGAGCATTCAACAAGCAGCAATTAACCTTAATTTCCTGGAATATAGCAGGGATCAGTAAAATCTGTGAAAATGAAAACTTTAAGCAGTTCCTGGACATTGGTGATATACTTTGTCTCCAAGAGACTTGGGCTTTGTCCAGCACTCTACTGGCAGGGTATTACGAGCACTTTGTCCCAACCATAAAAAAGAATCAATTTGGACGACCGGCTGGCGGTCTATCAGTTTTATAAAGCATGAATGCACCCTCGAAGCTACAGATATTAAATTTAACTCTCCAGGACTGAAAGCGCTACACATCAGAGGCCTGAACCTCAATTTGCATCCAATGAAGCTTCTAATAATAAACAGCTACATCAATCCAGCGCAAATCACCATGAAAGATCAATTGGAGGTATTGTTGGGAAATTAGATGACCTTTTACTCAAATATAAATCATACTAGATTATTCTAGCTGCGGATTTCAACCTGAGGATCTTGATAAAGCTGAATCCCCTCTTCGGGGACCAGGTAGGCCAGCATCCTTTTTCAACCTCCTTAACAATCCTGAACTCATCTCAACTCACGCACTGAAAAAAGCCTGCTCGAACTCCTGAAACTCTCTCCCTACCTTCAGGGACATCTCAAGAATCGACTACATCATGGCCAGCGAAGCGATGGTGGCCAGATTGGATGATTTTGAAGTCGAACACAGGACAGAAAGTGATCACAGGCCATTAAGAGTGGTCTTCCAGCTGAAAGTTCCATCAGCCATTATCCACCAAACCATTGGTGTGCCAAGAGGAAACGAAAAACATAGTGTCTTGAGGAGGATCAAATGGTCAGATAAGATAGGCAACACGCTCCAAATGTGGCTGGATCAGAAACAGGAAGGCAGCCTGTCTTCGTTGCTCTCACCCATAAAGGACTGGGAAAATATTGTAGAGGACCTACAAGCAAAGCTTGGGAATCCCCAGCCACATCCACCCAGGTCCAAAGGGCATCCAAGATTTGGTAGTACTGAGCCAAACAAAGACATACAAGAAAGCAGCTCCTGCGCAAGGCCCTCGCAAAATGGAAAAGAGGGGGTGGACTATCAGAGGGACCTTTTGTTGCATCATTGAGGGCAGCCCACAGAAGAAACTATGGGAACATAAAAATGTCACCATGGAAAGGGAATGGCTCAGTCTTCTCCCTGCTTAAGCAGAAGAACCCATCGCACCTTTGGAGACATATAAACCAGCAGAGCAGCTGAGGACTCTCAAGAGAAAATGGAGTAGCAGAAAAAGACTGGTTGATCCACGTCATGCAGCTATATGCAATTGCCCCCCGCCCCAAATAAAGTTAGCACAGAAGGGGTCAGCTGTGGGGAGGGCCGAGTGTGGCACTCTAGTACAAAGCCAGGAGTTATGACCGCTAGTCCAGCTAACTTGCCCATGGGTAATAGAACTCTAGTTAAAGCACACTGTATACCACCAGCCCAGCCTTGATAAACCTCCAAATAGTCATCAATACCTTTAAGAACATGAAGAACGAAGGGGCCCCTGGGCCCAATGGGATTCCAGCACCAGTCTTCAAAAAGGCCCCCGACTTCTGGGTAGCAATGCTAACTTCACTTTACAACCACAATTTCTTGACAGCCATTATCCCTGACTCTTGGAGGGGCTCCATTTTGTTCCCTATTTTTAAAAAAGGAGACCGTTCAAAGCCATCAATTTATAGGCTCATCACCCTGCTTGAAAACATATCAAAATTCCCCCATGGTCTATACTTACTTTCTTATGTGGCTCAGCTCACAGAGACTAGACAATTAGCCTTCAAATCAGTGCAAGGACAAGAAAATATTTTCTTTCATTAAATATTTTTTATTATTTAGTTTTTTTCATTCATTTATCAAAATTATTTAAAACTGTTTTTTTCTTCTTTTTTTGATCTTTTCTTGAGTGTATACATCAATTCATCTTTATAGGTAATGATCCAATCAATTTGAAAGTGCAATGAGACATAACAAAATTATTCCAGACTTCTAAAAGGTGTCCTATATTTTTTACAAAAAAATGAAGAAACCACTAGTACCCTAGTGACCTGGCGTGGAAATAACATAACTACATACTGTGTTACCTCAACCCTAGAAATTGTTTTGGAGTTTGTAAATGTGTATGAATGAGTGGTGTGTATGTGAGATAGTGTGTGCCAGATAGGGTACTAGTGGTTTCTTCATTTTTTTGTAAAAAATATAGGACACCTTTTAGAAGTCTGGAATAATTTTGTTATGTCTCATTGCACTTTCAAATTGATTGGATCATTACCTATAAAGATGAATTGATGTATACACTCAAGAAAAGATCAAAAAAAGAAGAAAAAAACAGTTTTAAATAATTTTGATAAATGAATGAAAAAAACTAAATAATAAAAAATATTTAATGAAAGAAAATATTTTCTTGTCCTTGCACTGATTTGAAGGCTAATTGTCTAGTCTCTGTGAGCTGAGCCACATAAGAAAGTAAGTCTAGACCATGGGGGAATTTTGATATGTTTTTGTTTCTAAACCCCTCTCTTCCCTGGTCAATCAAACAGTTATAGAGGGGGTCCCATTTCTCATATTAGTATCATCACCCTGCTTGACCTTGAAGCCCGCCTACTATTGAAGGACTTGGAGACATGGGCTGAAGAGAATAGTATTATACCTTTTAATCAGACTGGCTTTAGGTCACAGTCATCGACCATGGATAATGTACTAGCGCTAGCGCACTTATCAGCCCAGGCAACCCTGAAGAACCATCCTCCACTTTTCTGCTGCTTCGTGGATTATAGCAAAGCCTTGGATAAAGTTGTTCGTAGAAGATTATGGTGGAAGTTAGAAAACTGGGGCATGCCACCAAACCTACTGAAGGAAATCAGATTGCTGTATGAAGACACCTGGGTGCAGGTTAAAACCAGCGCCCGCACAGTGTCCCCTAAAATAACCATGGAGAACGGGCTGAAACAAGGATGCATGTTGGCCCCCATCCTTTTTAATTTATACACGGCAGATCTGGGGGTTGCCCTAAGAGGAGCCTGTCTAGTAGCACCAAGACTAGGAAGCATGAGGCTGCCGGTGCCACAATATTCTGATTATACAGCTATAATGGACCACACGAAGATGGGCCTACAAAGAGCCCTAAATGCAGTAAAACGCTTTAATAACATAAATAACTTGACAGTAAATCAAGGAAAGACCAAGGTCCTCATTTTTGGGACTTACCATCTGAAAAAGAAACCACAGTGGTTAATGGTAAATCTGCAAATTAACACAGTGGCTTCATTCAATTACCTAGGGGTTTGGCTGACAGAACGGGCTAAGGCAAATGCCCACCTGAAACAGCAGAGCTTCAAGGCTAACAAGGTCACACACCTACTAGAGCAACTAAGCCACCACCTGATCAGTTCGACTGCTGGTCCAATACTGAATGTTTTAAAAGCGAAACTTCACCTGGCCTTACCCGGGTTACAGCATGCCTTCCTTAACTCAGTCCAAGCCAAAGCATACAAAACAGTGCTCCACATTACGTGGTCAGCAAGGTAAGCAAGGCTAAGGCTGGAGCTAGGCACGGCGAGGCCAGATTCGACATGCCAGGGGGAGATCATAAAGCTTTATCTAAGGATATTAAGGGCCCTGGCTAACTCACTAAAACATCAACTGAGATCTATCTTCGAAGGGCCATGTAAGGCCTGGCACACTAGCCTAGGAAAACGGATCAAAATACTGAAGATCGAGGAAGAGGGCATACTGCAGCAGGATATCCTACTGAATGCCTGGAAAAGAGCCATAAACAGACAAGTGCATGAAATTTCATTTGCTCTCGACCTCAAATTGCTCCGTTCAAGCTCCCACTTAGATCCGCTGAACAGCTCTTATACGGCAGGCAAATCTCAGCCCTACTTAAGTGAGTGTCTCACTCTACTGGCCCGGAGTAAAATTATTTTTATGAGATTAACCACTCTAAGAATTGCGGATTTCAACCATGCATGGGCCCGAAGGGGGGAACCCACAAACTGCAGACTGTGTCCCTACACAAGGGAATCGTGGCTGCATCTTCTATGCTGTTGTCACAACCTTAACAACGAACGTCGGCGACTACTGCACCCGATCTGTATCATCAACGGAATAAAGTCCTGCAGTGAAGCGTCCGCCAAGTGCTTCTCTACTTCTAACATGACGACCCTGGAAAGACTGGGGAAATTCATCCATAACATTAGGACCGCTCTACAAACTGCTAATGAAGGCAATAAAACCCCGGAGAAGAGCAATGTAAACTCAGCGGAAGAAAGCTGAGGGTGTCTCCATTGAGTACTGACGCCTTTCGCACTTTCAGCACGTCCTCTAGGATAGCGCCTTATATGATCACCAACTAGAGCGCCATGGGGAACGGGTCACAGCTCTGTAATGCAGCCTATTTTCATGGATCAATGAGGGCTTCTTGATTGTGAGCACGGCCACACAACCAAGATTACAAACTCTGGTGAAAGCTGATGGTGGCGGGCAGGGGCGGCAAATTTTATTTATCACTAATTGAAGTTTTATCATTGTTTTAACTTTCATATGCTAATTGTTTTTTACTGTAATGATTTTAATTAATTGTACAGTTAATAAATTCATTCACCCAGCCCCGGCCGGTGCTTCAAGTCAGCCTGCTCCAGCCAATCCAGGTGCTTCTCTCATGCTGGGCAATAGTAGCAACTGCACGAGAGAAGCATCAGGATTGGAGCCTCGTCACCTCTAGTATTCTGTTTGTGCATTTCCTTCATGGAATGCAAGCATGTAGTTGGACACATTCTCGTACCTCTTGAGTGCCTTCTGAGTCTTGGCAGCTAATTAGCTGAGCCACCAGTGCTGCTGTTAATCATTTGAAATGCCAGTATGAGGTCATAAAGGGAGTGGCAGCAAACGGCCTCTGGCCGCAGAGCACTGGAGGATACTGTGCACAGGGAAATAGTCGTTCCAGTCTTTCGAAAGAAAAATACAAGATTGATTTATTGAGTATGTCGAAAAAGTGCATGTCTAAATAATATGTAGGAGCAAGCGTTGCACATTATGACAGAGTGGCCCATCCGCTGCAAAGATTGAATTTTTATTCCTTTATTTTTTGATGAGTGTTGACGATTCCTACCTCATCATTTAGTACTGGGGTATTGATTGAGGCCCTACTGGCAGAGGCAGCGTCAGCTTTGGACCAATTTAGCTTCTGCTTGTTGATTGTTGTTCGTCACTTATTTCAGCTGCATTACCTAAGGCTACTGATGTACTGTAAAGCTATTTCACCTCACCGTTTTATAAAGTAAGTGGCCGCTACTGGTGCTGGTGTGCTGTTTTTCGCATTGCTATTGATAGAGCGCGCAGGTCGCCCGACTATTTTATTACCAAATTTGCACACTTGGGCCCATAACTTATTTTCCACACTTATTTAATCGGGTAACCTACACTCTACTACCAGTAACTCTGTTCCTTTCTATTTATTTCCAATGTACCTGACTTACCAATCCTCGTCACAGGTACCTAAGATCACAATGGATCAAGGAGCTAGCTGAAAATATAAGCAGTCATCACAATACAATATCAATTAAATATTGTTTGCACTCTTTATAATAACCACAGACTCAGGAAGTTTTGAAAAACCTTTATCTAATCATCATCATCATCATATGTCATGAGCATAAGATTTACACAGATAAGACTATAACTAGAATTAGAAATAACGTATACATGTGAATAAGGCAGAGACTACTAATCATTTAGAAATTGTAAAATAAAGGGAAGGTAAAAATAAGGAACATGCTAATTTAGATCATCAGACTTTCACAACTTCACTAAAGGCGGGTAAAGAAAGGGATCATGCTAAATCAAAGTAGACTTTCGTAATTTAGTAACTGTTAAAAGGAAGTGAAACTTATGCAATTTGATTTATCCAGATTTTGCTTATTCACTATAGCGAGGGTAGGATTAGAACATAAACTATAAAATAACGATTTAGCATTTGGCTAAGGTAGGTAGAAAAGTGGAAAATGCTAATAGACAAATAATGCCTGAAAATATCATTTATAAAGGGACAAGGGAGAAAAAGGAACATACGCAATTATGCCTTGCAATATTCAAGAATTAGGAATGCAAAAATAGATAAGCAATCACCCACACAGATGTTATATTTACCTAGGATAGAGTGAAGACCAACCCTGACCACGGGTCAGATTGGAAAAGACGTTAAGGGACCCTCAAGGACTTAGGTGCCAGTAGGTGAGCAGGTACAGCTCATGGACAGTCAGGACAGGATAACCCCAGAATTTTGGATCAGAACCGGGTTCACCATAGGGTACGACCAACACCCGCAGCTTCGGTTGCAACGCCTGCGCTACTCCCTCTTTGCAAGGAATCTGCCAATAACCCCGACTGGGTTCTCGAACCTCCCAGCAAAGTGCTTCGCCAGCACTTCTAAGTCTGCATAAACCCCGAATGGGTTTCTCGAACCTTCCAACAGAGTGCTTCGCAGCACTCTGAGTTCAGTCACCTATAGAGTGCGTTGGGTCAGTGACAGGTCAGCTATTTGGACAAGTCGGACAATTTCTCTAGCTAAACCTACGCTAATTATACTGTTTTCGGGTCAGTGTACCACCCTCCAATGTTGCAAGTGTAAGGACCACCAAATTTGATTGGACAAAGGAGGAGGTTAGGTCATCACACCACCTACATTTTAGACTTTCTTATGCTCCTTATTTGAATTTTCTACCCGCCCCTTGAATCTTACTTTCCCATTACATATGTTTTCACATATCAATGGTGAATACAATTTTCATATACAATTGTTACAAATGTAGTACAGTTCGGCTTCTTCGACTAGGTGAGAAGGCTCTCTCCCATGCTCATCTTGGCTTGGGTTGCCATCTGGCTTCCGTCCGAAGATCCTTTCTGTGGAGACTCGCAGATCTCGTTTGATTTGGAAGTTGGGGACCCCTATATAGGAACTGTACCAGCTATACATAGGGAATAAACATCCTTTGAAAAAGGTCTATAGCTAGTAATGTATTATTCTCAAGAATACCTTTATGTATAAAAACCCATTACAAGTAGACTCAACACCTAAAATAGATTTACTGTTTGGGTTTTTTTATTATTTCTGAAAATAATTGATTTTTTTGGTATTTTGTTTATATATACAAAAAGCAATTTTTTTGGGGGGGTGGGGAATTTTTTCCTTTTTTTTCTTATTCTATATAGGATTTTCACATTTATAACAAGTCATGATAAAAAGTGTGTACATTCATAGCATTTCATATTATATATCACAAAAGAGGGGATAATATATAAAAAACACACATCTATAAAACACACACGAGTGAATATTAGACTCAGATGATGATGAGGGCAAGGCGGTAGGATAACACACACTACGCACGTTTCGGCATGAGAGCCTTCATCAGGTGTCCTGTCTTTGAACAATGTGTAACACTCGATATGAAGAAATATATAAGGATAAGAAGAGTTTATATGTTATTTCAGTTATGCGTCAGAGATGGATGTCTCCTTGTTGTTCCTAGTATTCCGTTATTTATATGAGCAGCATCCTTAACCCCAGGTGTAGCTGAAAAACCACCTTTCAACGTATGGTATTACGTACGAGATTCGTTAAGGGGGACCGTCTATGTAGATAGTACAGAAATTGAGTAAGTCTTGATAGTTGATTCTGAATTGTGTATAGCAAGGAATAACACCAAGGGTCAAGGTGGCGCTGCGTTCGAATGGTAAGTCTGGTGTTTAAGCTGTATTGCTAGACCTCGGGCCAGATTTTTCTAATTGCATGTAGGAGATCGAAAGGTGTGGATAAGCGATGCAGGATATGGCCCTCTCTCATCTGGTGGTGCTCTGAACGCGGGCGGTAACGTCGGGCTACTCCCGACGTTACCGCCGGCGTTCAGAGCACCACCAGATGAGAGAGGGCCATATCCTGCATCGCTTATCCACACCTTTCGATCTCCTACATGCAATTAGAAAAATCTGGCCCGAGGTCTAGCAATACAGCTTAAACACCAGACTTACCATTCGAACGAAGCGCCACCTTGACCCTTGGTGTTATTCCTTGCTATACACAATTCAGAATCAACTATCAAGACTTACTCAATTTCTGTACTATCTACATAGACGGTCCCCCTTAACGAATCTCGTACGTAATACCATACGTTGAAAGGTGGTTTTTCAGCTACACCTGGGGCTAAGAAAGCTGCTCATATAAATAACGGAATACTAGGAACAACAAGGAGACATCCAGCTCTGACGCATTACTGAAATAACATATAAACTCTTCTTATCCTTATATATTTCTTCATATCGAGTGCTACACATTGTTCAAAGACGGGACACCTGATGAAGGCTCTCATGCCGAAACGCGCGTAGTGTGTGTTATCCTACCGCCTTGCCCTCATCATCATCTGAGTCTAATATTCACTCGTGTGTGTTTATAGATGTGTGTTTTTTATATATTATCCCCTCTTTTGTGATATATAATATGAATTGCTATGAATGTACAAACTTTATATCATGACTTGTTATAAATGTGAAAATCCTATATAGAATAGGAAAAAAAGGAAAAAATTCCCCACCCCAAAAAAAAACCATTGCTTTTTGTATATATAAACAAAATACCCAAAAAATCAATTATTTTCAGAAATAATAAAAACATCCAAACAGTAAATCTATTTTAGGTGTTGAGTCTACTTGTAATGGGTTTTTATACATAAAGGTATTCTTGAGAATAATACAGTACTAGCTATAGACCTTTTTCAAAGACTCGCAGATCTCGTGCAGACTCAGATACAAGCAAGATCACGTTAGAACAGGCCAAGTTTTCGAAGTGTTACATGAAATGGAAAAGAACAGTTTTAGTACATTGGAATAAATGATTTCACTGTATACCATGAGTTGCTATATTATTCCCATTACTTTATAATTCCTAAAGCATTAAGTTTTAGGCAGAACAGACAGCTTTGCGAAAGCGGCAATGCAAGCTTGGAGCATGTGAGAACACAAAGCAGCCATTTTAGCTGTATTGCGCATGAGCAACAAATTCCCACCAGAACTGCGAGTACGTCACGTCACATGGGTATGACCGACGCATGCGCAGTCTAAATTCCCGCGTAGCAGCAGCCATTTTAGTGGCAAGCGTGTTAGGTTTAATAAACACATATTCATGCGTCACTGGGACACCCCGTGTAGTGTAAAAATGTGCAATATTAGTAAGGCAAACATGTTGGTTCAGTCTACTAACATTATTTGAGGTTCTTGATACAAGCAAGTCGCTCAGTGTGCGAATCCTTGCTCCATCAATCCCCTCTTTGATGATAATATTATCATCACTAATTAATGGAACCAGATGCCAACTTTTCACATTTCCCCCATTTCAATCTCTTCAAACTTTCTATTCAGTTTCTTTTCTGCATCTTTTAATAGGATGAGAATTCTTCGCTCTTTTATAGATCTGATTATTCAGCTCTTCTAATTCGAGTTCATCAACATTTCTCTTTATTCCTCGCTTATTCACAGTATACTTCTTTTTGTGTTTTCAACATTTACAGCAAATTATTATGATGAGCACAAATAAGCCTAGTCCCGCTATTGGCATCAGTATTTTACTCACAAAACTTTTACCTAGGTTAGAAAACCAACTACCTACAGAGGAGAGACCATCAGTTAGTCTCTTCCAGGCACTATCAACCTCCAGTGGTTTGAGCTCTTTTTCCAAATTAGTAATGTTTCTCGCGTATCTCTTAATTCCAACACTTTTATCTGGAATATAGGTGCAACAATGTTGCGCTTTCAACATTTTAAAGACTCCGCCCTCTTTTGCCAATAAAGTGTCAAGAGCAAGTCGATTTTGTAGAACCATAGATCTGATCGCAACCATTTCGGCAATAACCATTAGGAAGCCTCCAGCAGTGTCAGTTGATAGTCGATCTACTACTGTAGACAATTTGCAAATTCTGTGTGTATTCAGAGCCACTCCCACTGTAGATATCATTGCACTAAATATATCACCTATTATTTCTCCTACACTTTCTCTTTTACTACGTATTAATCCATTAGTGTTTTCAGTGCTTTCAGTGATATTCCCCATATGGTATATCTTTGGGAAGACAATACCAAAATAACAACTTCCATACTAATGGTCGGGCAATTTGAAGTAAGCCTTGTTTCCACATATATAATAAATTCCAGGAAACACAGGCTCTGACCCATCTTTGAAACCCCAACCTCCATTTACCTTGTAATTGTGTTCGCATTCACTGGAACCAATGAATATGTTATTATAGTAACTAGTCTTTTCTCTGTGAGGACAACGTTTCCCTTTCTTTTCGAAATCCAGCAACAATGCAGCATTAGCTCCACCATTTGAGGTGCTCTCTATATTTTCAGCCCACTTTGGAATTTTCAGATTTTTTGCCTTTGCTTTCTTTTGGAAACTCTCTTCTTTTCTCTACCATATTTAGAATTTTTTTTTCTTGTTCATGTAATGTACAGCTCAAGTTATTTCTGTGGGCGCCATCTATATTTATTTTACCTATAGTTAGAAAATATTCACTCATGTATTTGGCTACGTCTCTAGTTGTATGTACAGGGTTCAGATTTCTTCTCACAGGAAGTTCAGAAAATATCACATCTAAGTTTGAGTAATAATACTGTAAAGGTCCTCTTCTATAGAATAAACTAGCTAAAATACTACAGGAAATTCCATATGTTAGTGGCAAGTGATGGTAGGTCACACCCTCAGCTACTGAAGTAGGTAGCTTCATACAGACGTAACAGTCTTCTATTTCCATTGCTTCTACGTAGTGTACTAACAAGTTTGAAAATACGTTTAAATGAGTTTTGTTCTTGATTCTATGATAATGTAGTCCTTCCTCATCTGGTGTATCTAAGTCCATTCTAGTTTGTTTAAGGCTAACTGCTTTCTCTAGTGTATCTACTCTTTGTGGTGCATCTTCTGTTTGTAGCTCTTCTGTGTCCTTTGTCACTGGTTTAGAAGGGTACAAATTAGTATCTTTACTCATCATGTAAGGAGTAGTTATTGTTAGTTCTATCCATAATATCAATACTAATGCTATACTACACAAACATACTTTGCAGCATGTTTTGAAACAATTTCGTCTCGGTCTTCCATTCACATTGGAATCAAACATTTTGGCTCAAAAGAAGCTCCAACCCCTCTTTGTAACTTTACACAGGTTGCTTACACAGGGCAACTTTCAGGTTGGTTTCACTTCTTCGTCAGTCTGGTCAGCAGTCAATTCTTCATCACTTTCGTCACTTATTTCCAGGTTTTCAAAGTCTTCCAACACCAGATAAGTCCATTCAGGACTCTGATACTTGTTGTTTAGTCTTTTTATTCGGGCACTTCTTCTTTTAGGCTTTGTTCCAGACTGGTCAGGTTTACTGGAGTCTTGATTTTCTTGCTCAAGTTCTTCGTCAATAGTTTTTAGTCTCAGTCTCAGTCTTTTGACAAATCTTGGTACTTTATCTCCTTTCTTGAATCTTTTAACTGGCACTGTGCTTTGGCCCTCTTCAAAGGCTCTTTTATTTTCACTCAGTTGTGGCACATCTACTTCAGTGTCTTCTTCCTTCTCTGTCTGGCTAGTTCCAGGTCTTATTTCAGTTTCTTCTGCCTGGTTACTAAACTGGTCTTGTTCAGGTATTTGCTGGATTTGGCTTTGTTTTGTTTCAATTTCTTCTTACTGAACACATTTATCTATTTCTATCTGATCCTGTTCAAGCACTTCGAACTTTTGATTTTCTTCCACTTGAACTTCTGCTCTAATTTCTATCTGTCCCTTTTCAGGCTCAGGAGTTTGTAGTATCCTTGCACTATGCTCATTTAATATAGAATGTTCTAGCTATGATGCTCAGTGGAATGTTGGGAGTCTGTGGGCTGAGGCCGGCAGTTGGCTTGGGGCTGAGCATCTTGCAGGATGTTCCTGTTGGAGTCTTTACGGTTTATACTATCTTATCTACCTAACTTCTAATAAACCACTTATCTACATCTACTGTGTGAGGACATGATTACTACAATATTTATGACGACGAGGCGACCTTCCCACGCACTGGGCGAAGTAAAATGCAGCATGAAAAAAACCAGATGTAGTCTTCAAAAATAAGTTAGGAAAATCCTTCAGTAGAGAGAAAATGACGAGCGCAAACAAGAAGATCAAGACAAAAGGAACAAGAGCCACAAGATGTACAAGACAAGAGAGATACCATTGAAAAGAAGAAATTAAGAAACATAAGATGCTTCAGAGTAAGGAGCCACTAAAGGAACATCAGCGCAGTAAGAAAAAACAACCCCACCAGTGTCCATCAGATCGGAAGGCCTTTGCCAAAACGTGCTGTGACTGGTTTTCCTTGTACATATGGTCATCATATGCATCAGAAGTAAGCATGATGTTATTTTTACTTGTTTTTGGCTCTTAGAAATTCAGTGCGACCTGCGATGAGACATTTAAAAAAAATCTTGTGCCGGCTAGAGCATGTAGTACACTGTCTACAAAGAATTTATTTTTATTTTTTT
Source organism: Lissotriton vulgaris (assembly GCF_964263255.1). Classification (NCBI taxonomy): domain Eukaryota; kingdom Metazoa; phylum Chordata; class Amphibia; order Caudata; family Salamandridae; genus Lissotriton; species Lissotriton vulgaris. The sequence goes on from NC_141700.1 coordinate 439,746,538, forward strand.
GGTTGCTTGTGTACATGAAAAAAACGGTACTTTCACGAGCGCAAGTTTAACATAGAAGAGTTGAAATTCATCTTATGATTTTAAATGGCTTAAAAGACATTAATCGCAAGTTGACACCAAGCGGAAGGGGGTGAGTTTATTTTGGAAGCACTGTTTACATCTCGTAACGTCTAACTGGGGATTGACAGAGAAATGAACAATTAAAGTTTTAGCGGTTTAGTCAAGTCACATTAATAGCGTTTAAAAGGTGTGTGAAGCTGTGCCTTGAACTGTCTCGGGAAGAAGAACATGAGTGGGCACTGGAGGAATTGGAAGTGTTAATTATACATCGTAAACGTTGCTTTTAATGAAAACACTATTTTCTACTGCGCCATGCGATGTGCACAAGATATTAACTGTCAATTCAAATCTTGATGATGTGCGCGAGAAACACGCGAGGCTTACCTTTGCTCCTGAGCACTTTGTGACGTTATGGGAATATGCTTCATCTTCACGTTTTAAAGCAACGCTGTGCGGAGAGCCACTTGGTGCATCGTAGGAAACATGACACCATTTTGTGAACAGAGTCTAATAGTTCATTGTCACCATGGAAACTATCATACAAGGAGAAGCACGTCATTTTTGACTATGGATCCTTCAAGGAAAATGAGAGACATGTGACATAACGAACAGGCGGAGTGTTTGTTCTTCTTGTGGACTGATGGAAACGTTGAGGAGGATCAAAACAAAATGTCGATGACGATCTGGAAGTCCAATCTTTAAAAAAATTTATAGTTACATCTTGTAGTCGCAAAAATTACAGTTACTACCAAATTAAGATCAACGATCTGCTTTGGAGACCTCGGGTGAGAGACCGCTCACCGGAGCATAGACTAACTCTTATTGTATTTTGCTGGCCATTTTATAATAGAGAAAGTAATATGTTGCGGTTTTGTGTGTGTGACTGGCTGTGATCTAAAATAGTAGCATTTTGGGTTTCAATGCAGTTCTTTTTGTGATGACACGCATTAGTAGCGTTTTGTGTTTCAATACAGTTCTTTTTGTGATGACACGCACTTTGTGTAGGAGTGGGTTTTAGTCCCGTGATCCTTAGGAGTGGGTTTTGGATTAATATCCTATTTAGGCAGTCCCATATCCTACTTTGACATTTTGTTCACTTTACTCTGGATGAGAGGTGTTTTATTTTTGAATGGGTTTTAGTCCCATTACCCTGGCTCACACTAGTTTTTTTAAAACAAAATGAAATAATTAGTTTTATAAGAGAGGGTTTGAGTGTTTTTGGTAGGGGGTGTCAGTCCCACCTAAATAGTGTTACACTAGGGTTTGAGTCCCATAGTGTCCCTTAAGAGAGGGGTGGCGTTTTTTTGGCTACGTCACAGTCTTCTCATGTGAGAAGCACTTTGGTGTGGGTTACGAGTCCCATTACCCTAGTTAATGGTTTGATTATCCTTGTTTAACATTCTTGGTCTCTTGTTTTTGGGACACTCTTGGTCCTTAGTTTTTGGGGCAAGATACGGGTCATAGTCTTTATCCATTTTAGAAGGCATTTTATTCCTATTAGAGGGATTACTTTATTAGCCTCATTTTATTTCTTTCTTTCTAATACGCGTGGGTTGTAGTCCTATTGTGTCCTTTATTATAGGAGTGGCATTATTTTGCTCATGTCTGAAGCACTTTCTTGAGTTTTGGTGAGCTCATCGCAGTTTTTTCTGAGATGTGGGTTATTTTATGTGAGCTCAAAATTTACATATTTTAAAATTGTTCAATATTAGAGGAGGAGGATGGTGAGGTTTATTCTATCTGTTCACTTTCTTTCTTCTTTAATAATTTTGTATTTCTGTTTTCCCTCTCATGATGTTATTTTAATTCCATCCCTGGGTTACAGATTTCTTTATATTTTTATAATATTTCTGTGCTTTGTTTTTTCCCTTTAGGTTTATTGTTTTCCATTATTAAAGGGAGAGGATAATGTAGTATCCTTGCACTATGCTCATTTAATATAGAATGTTCTAGCTATGATGCGCAGTGGAATGTTGGGAGTCTGTGGGCTGAGGCCAGCAGTTGGCTTGGGGCTGAGCATCTTGCAGGATGTTCCTGTTGGGGTCTTTACGGTTTATACTATCTTATCTACCTAACTTCTAATAAACCACTTATCTACATCTACTGTGTGAGGACGTGATTACTACAGAGTTCTTGGAGGTGTGTCGATAACCTGCTCTGTCCCTACCTGGCCTTCCTCATCATCAGATTTGATTTGGATTTCGATGATCTGATTATCTTCTTCTGTTCCTGTCTCGTCCTCACTATCTCACTCTCTATCTAAGTGGGTTTGTCTTCTTGTTCTTATTGGATCGAGAGTCAGGTCGATTACTGTGACCCAATCATCTTGACTGGAGCTCGGTTGTTCTTCTTCAGCTACTTCAGGACCAACTTCAAGACACCCCTCAGCTGCACAACCTTCAGCCTCAGTTTCTTCTGGTTCAGTCACTTTCTTCGTATGGCTGGCATGGATCCACCGTGGCACACCTGCACACTTCACTGCTGTTGTGGTAACCAGAATCACCTGTCTTCGTTTTCCCCACTTCGGTGCAAGGCAACTCTCCTGAGTATGTTTCTTAATTACAATCCAATCACCTGGGTTCAAATCATGAGCTGGAGTTGCTGGTCTGGCGACGGCGTCTTCCCAAATCTGGTGAGAGATAGAACGCACTTGGTCACCCAATTGCTTGCAGTACTCTAGCACCAAATCATCAGATATGTTTATCAGTTTGTGTCCTGGCACCCATGCTTGCCGCATTGCTCTTCCCATCAGAATCTCATGGGGACTCAAGCCTGTCTTCTGGTCTGGAATACTTCTAAGTCCCATCAAGACAAGGGGCAAAACGTCAGGCCATTCCATTTGAGTAGATTCACACATTTTTCCCAATCTTGACTTGATAGTGCCATTCAGTTGTTCTACCACTCCAGAAGCCTCTGGGCAATATGCACAGTGTAGTTTTTGCGTAATTTTGAATGCTTCATAGATTTGTCTTATTATTTCGCTATGGAAATGTTTACCTCTGTTTGATTCAATTGTGACTGGAAAACCGTACCTAGGTATCAATTCCCTCAGTAACAATTTGGCTACAGTGATGCTATCGTTTCTGAGTGCAGGATAAGCTTCTACCCATTTTGAAAACAGGCAGACAATGACGAGGACGTACTTCATTCCTCGACAGGGGGGTAACTGAATAAAGTCAATTTGTAATCTTATGAAAGGACCTTCTGCTTTTCCAATTGTACCTGGTAAAACTACTGTTTTCTTTCCGGGATTGAATTGTTGACATACTAAGCGCCTCTGGCAGAGTGCCTCTGCTATGTTTCTGAATTTTGAATTGAACCATGTCTGTCTAAAGACACAAATCATTGCATCTCTTCCTAAATGTTTATCTCCATGTATCAATCTAGCCATAGGAGCTAGCAAGCAGTCTGGCAACACAGGCATATCATCAAGGTAAACCATGACACCATCCTCATTCCTTCTCCGACAACCACATTTTTTCCACCTTTCCTTTTCCTTTGGTTCTGCTGCATTCTGCAAATCTCTCAGTTCTTCCCATGTTTTTATTTCTTCAAACACCATAAGTTGGCAGCTGTTTCCGCCTACCCCCATCTTTGTATTGATTGCTATTTTGTATTTGGCACAATGTTGGGCCAGTTGGTCAGCATATCGATTACCTGCTGTCACTTTGTCATCCCCAGATTTGTGAGCAGCACACTTGACCACTGCCAAGTCTTTTGGTAACTGGATTGCTTCCAGTAATTCTTGCACAAAATTTCCCTTTCTGATAGGAGTAACTGAAGAAGTCAGGAACTCTCTTTGCAGCCACAATTGGCCAAAGTCATGCACAACCCCATAACCATACTGGCTATCAGTGTATATGGTTATTTTCATGTTTCTCCCAAATTTACAGGCCTTTGCCAATGCAACCAATTCGGCTACTTGGGCAGACTTGACTCCATACAAATAGGATGCTACCACTGGACCTCCTAAAGTGCATACTGCATAAGCAGCACTTAAGCCTCCATCCTCATGTCTCAGGCATGAGCCATCTACAAACAGCTTGTAATCTTCATCATTTAGGAGCACTTCCTTTATATCTGGGCGTGGTTTTGTGCTATATTCAGTCAGATCAAGGCAGTCATGCTCAACTTCTCCCTTCACTCCTGCTGTGAGTGAATTTGGTAGGAGGGTAGCTGGATTCAAGATATTACATCGGGCAATGGTTACCTTTCCTGCACCTACAAGAATTCTCTCATACTTAGTCAGCCGACTAGGTGTGAGGTACTGAGTTTTGGTTCTGCTCAACAAGATTACAACTGCATGTGGAACATACACAGTTACAGGATGTCCCATAATGATAGACCCACTTGTTCAAGACTCATGCAAGTTGCAGCTACTGCTTTCAGGTCAGGACTGAAAGTGCACAATTGTCTTGTGTGTCACAAAACAGTGCAAACTCTTTCGAGTAATCAGGCATTCCTAATGCGGGAGCTGTACACAGACATTCTCGTAATTTCATAAAAGCTGTCATGCTTTCATCATCCCACTCCACTGGGTCTTTTGCTCCTTTCTTTGTTAATTTTATTAATGGTCTTGCTAGGACTGCAAATCCCACAATCCACTGTCTATAGTTGTAGTATCCTACAACTCCAAGAAACATTCTGATATCTTTCTGGGTATTGGGAAGTTTCATGTTTCGAATTATCCTAATTCTTTCTGTGGTAACCTTCCTGATACCTTCCTCTATCTGGTGCCCCAGATATTTCACTGAAGAGGTACAGAACTGTAGTTTGTCTGGTGATACTTTATGTCCCCCTTCACCTAAATGGTTCAGTAAGGCAATGGTGTCAACAACACAGTCTTTCCTGCTTTTAGATGCCACCAGGAGGTCGTCTATGTAATGCACCAGGACTGATTCTCTAGGCAATATTAAGGATTCAAGGCATTTTTTCAGAATTTGATTGAAAATCGAAGGACTCTCTCTGTACCCCTGAGGGACACGATTCCAGACGTAAACATGACTGTCGAATTCAAATGAGAAAATAAATTTGCTGTCTGGATGCAATGGACTTGAAAAGAATGCATGGCACAGGTCGATGACAGTAAACCATCCAGCATTCCATGGTATTTGGTACAAGATCACTGCAGGGTTTGGCACAATAGGACAGCAAGGAACAACAATTTTATTAACCTTGCGCAGGTCCTGTACTACCCTGTACTTACCACTTGTTTTCTGTATTCCAATTATGGGTGAATTACAGGGACTGCTCAATACCTCCTGTATGATGTTTGCTTCCAACAACCTTTTTATTTCAATAGCAACCCTTTCTTTTACTTCTGCACTCATTGTATACTGTTTAGTATTCGGGTAAACCACATCTTCTTTTATGGAAATTTTAATTGGGTCAACATTTGCCATTAATCCTACATCTTTCCCAGTGAAATCCCATACCTCTGGTTTCACGGTCTGTTGGAGCTCTTCCGGTAAGTCTTGTATTGTTAGTCTTTTCATTTCTGAGTTAGGTCTTATTAACATTAATTTGTAAATTCCGTCTTCATCGGGGGTCTGAATTTCAACGCCATTTGGTGTGCAAAAGATGGTGCAGTTCATTTTGCACAGCAAATCCCGTCCTACTAAGTTCACAGGACTTGAATCGCAAACAACGAATATATGCATCTATTTGAAATTCCCTATTTTAATTTCCATGGGTTCTGTAACTGGAGTACTAATTAATTTATTGGAAACGCCCACTAGTTGGATCGCTTCTCCCGAGAGGGGTAGGTTTGGAACGTCTGCTGTTCTCACAGTAGAACGGGTAGCACCAGTGTCTAATAGAAAGGTGACGTCATTTCCTTCAACCTTTCCTTCAATGTATGGCCCTGACTGGTCTACCGGCAAGGAGGCGCCAAGCATGCACTCCTCGTCCTCCCCCCCTCAGGCACCGTCAGAAAGGTTTGTCACAGAGGAATGTATCATTTAACAGAAATTGCGAAGTAGCTGCATTTCTATACTCCCTTCCTTCCCAAACCTCTTTTTCCTCACCCTGTTGTGCTTTGCTCCTATAAGTTTGGCCTAGGTGCACAGCGCAACTGATTCTGTTTTACCTCTTGCTGTGTCTTCCGTGGTCTCTCATTCTGCACCTGTAGATTTAAATCATTAATTTGCACATTATCATTCTGCACAGCCTTACACTCGTCCCTCCAGTGCCCCATCTTTCCGCACCCGTAGCAGGGAACTTTCTTTCTGGCCTCCTCTCTGCTCATTTTTATTCTTGGTTTTACTCCACCCCCAGGGTTCTGATTCTGAGTATTTGTCATTTTATTTAACTGCTGTTCTTGGTGCATTGCTAATTTTACTTGTGCCCACATGTTATGTTATGTTATGTTACTTAGTTTTTTGAGCGCACAGCTGCCCCAGCGAAGGGGCGTCCCGGCGCTATAATTGAAGAGGCAACATAACTAACAGAATAAAGGTAAGATAATATTAATAAGGCAAGGGGAAGAGATACGTTTTAACAGCCTTCCTAAAAAGTAAAAGATCTTCCAAAGCTCGAATGTGCACCGGAAGCGCATTCCAAAGCTTGGCAGCCAACACAGTAAAAGAGCGACCACCTAGTCTACTTTTTTTAAAGCGCGGAACAGATGCTAAATTGTGATTAGCAGAGCGAAGGCTACGAGATGGCATGTACAGGGTCAAAAGATGCTGGAGGATGGTGGGGGTGTCGGTTTTAAGAATTTTGAGTGCAAAACACAGCGTCTTAAACTCTATATATACATGACTTTTTCCTTTAACTCCTTTTCCTATTTTCTAGCTCATCTTCACAATATTTGGCATATTTCAGGACCTCATCAATGGGCTTAGCTTGCCAATAGATTTTATTATCTTTAATCCACTGCAAAATTTCAGGTCTTAATCCTAACACAAATTGATAAATGAAGTGGGTCATATCCTTCATTTCAATATTGTCTAGCCCACTGTATGTCTTGAACACCTGTAACAGTCGCTCATAATATGAATGTACAGTTTCAGCACGATTCTGAGTAGTTCTATCTATTGGTGTCCAATCAGTTTCTTTTGCAGGCACCTTTCCTTTCAGGTACAGCATTACCTGGTTGTATTTCCTCACAGTGGCGTCACTGGGGTTGGTGTCACCCGGTGCGGGTAACTCATGGTGTCACCCCCTCACAACTTACTGCATGGACCACCTCTGTCGGAAATGTACGGCGCTAGGTACGGTCTTACTCCCTCTAGCTCCCTCTCTCTGTCTAGCTCCCTCTAGCTCCCTCTCTAGCTCCCTCTGTCTCCCTCTCTCTCTGTCTTACTCCCTCTAGCTCCCTCTCTCTGTCTAGCTCCCTCTCTAGCTCCCTCTCGGTCTTACTCCCTCTAGCTCCCTCTCTCTCTCTGTCTTACTCCCTCTAGCTCCCTCTCCCTCTGTCTTACTCCCTCTAGCTCCCTCTCTGTCTTGCCCCCTCTAGCTCCCTCTCTCCCTCTCTTGCTGCTTCTAGCTCCCTCTCTCTGTCTTACTCCCTCTAGCTCCTGCTCTCTCTCTCTTACTCCCTCTAGCTCCTTCTCTCTCTTTTACTCCCTCTAGCTCCCTCTCTCTCTGTCTTGCTCCCTCTAGCTCCCTCTCTCTGTTTTACTCCCTCTAGCTCCCTCTCTCTCTCTGTCTTGCTCCCTCTAGCTCCCTCTCTCTGTCTTACTCCCTCTAACTTCCTCTCTCTGTCTTACTCCCTCTAGCCCCCTCTCTCTTACTCCCTCTAGCTCCTTCTCTCTCTCTCTTACTCCCTCTAGCCCCCTCTCTCTCTGTTTTGCTCCCTCTAGCTCGCTCTCTCTGTCTTACTCCCTCTAGCTCCCTTTCACTCTGGCTTGCTCCCTCTCTCTCTCTTACTCCCTCTCTCTGTCTAGCTCCCTCTCTCTCTGTCTTGCTCCCTCTAGCTCCCTCTGTCTTCCTCTCTGTCTTACTCCCTCTCTCTCTGTCTTACTCCCTCTACCTCCCTCTCTCTCTGGCTTACTCCCTCTAGCTCCCTCTCTCTGTCTAGATCTCTCTAGCTCCCTCTATCTCTCTCTTACTCCCTCTAGCTCCCTCTCCCTCTGTCTTGCTCCCTCTAGCTCCCTCTCTCTCTCTATCTTAATCCCTCTAGCTCCCTCTCTCTGTCTAGCTCCCTCTCTCCCTGTCTTACTCCCTCTAGCTCTCTCTGTCTCCCTCTCTGTCTTACTCCCTCTAGCTCCCTCTCTCTCTGTCTTACTCCCTTAGCTCCCTCTCTCTCTGTCTTACTCCATCTAGCTCCCTCTCTCTTACTCCCTCTAGCTCCCTCTCTGTCTTGCTCCCTCTAGCTACCTCTCTCTGTCTTGCTCCATCTAGCTCCCTCTCTCTCTGTCTTACTCCCTCTAGCTCCCTCTCTCTCCGTCTTAGTCCCTCTAGCTCCCTCTCTGTCTTGCTCCCTCTAGCTCCCTCTCTCTCTCTTACTCCCTCTAGCTCCCTCTCTCTCTGTCTTGCTCGCTCTAGCTCCCTCTAGCTCTCTCTCTCTGTCTTACTCCCTCTAGCTCCCTCTCACTCTGTCTTGCTCCCTCTCTCTCTCTTACTCCCTCAGTCTCCTTCTCCCTCTCTCTTGCTCCCTCTAGCTCCCTCTGTCTCACTCTCTTTCTGTCTTACTCCCTCTAGCTCCCTCTCTCTTACTCCCTCTCGCTCCCTCTGTCTTGCTCCCTCTAGCTCCCTCTCTGTTTTACTCCCTCTAGCTCCCTCTGTCTCCCTCTCTCTCTGTCTTACTCCCTCTAGCCCCCTCTCTCTCTCTGTCTTACTCCCTCTAGCTCACTCTCCCTCTGTCTTACTCCCTCTAGCTCCCTCTCACTCTGTCTTGCTCCCTCTCTCTCTCTTACTCCCTCAGTCTCCTTCTCCCTCCCCCTAGCTCCCTCTGTCTCCCTCTCTCTCTGTCTTACTCCCTCTAGCTCCCTTTCTCTCTGTCTTACTCCCTCTAGCTCCCTCTCCCTCTGTCTAGCTCCTTCTCTCTCTCTCTGTCTTACTCCCTCTAGCTCCCTCTTTCTGCCTCTCTCTCTGTCTTACTCCCTCTAGCTCCCTCTCTCTGTCTTACTCCCTCTAGCTCCCTCTCTCTGTCTTACTCCCTCTAGCTCCCTCTTTCTCTGTCTTGCTCCCTCTAGCTCCCTCTCTCTTATTCCCTCTAGCTCCCTTTCTCTCTATCTTACTCCCTCTATCTCCCTCTCTCTGTCTAGCTCCCTCTCTCTCTGTCTTACTGCCTCTAGCTCCCTCTGTCTCCCTCTCTGTCTTACTCCCTCTAGCTCCCTCTCTCTCTGTCTTTCTCACTCTAGCTCTCTCTCTTTCTCTGTCTTACTCCCTCTAGCTACATTTCTCTCTCTGCCCTCGGCATACACGGACCAAGATGGGTGTGTCTGCAGAACTTGTCTGGAGGGACCAAGAAAGGGCTCTGGTGTTAAGGAAGGAGCTGTGGAGCTTATAGATAACGCCATCCTGCACATGGGGTTGTATCATAAAAGGCCCTGCAGAGTACCTAGTCACGTGGGCACTTTGAGGGTGTTCCACTACCCGCAGGGCTGTGCGAGACACTGCAAAGATGCGTACACGGGCCAAGTGCAAGTGGACCCTTTGAAAGGGCTCTAATGGTCTCAGGGGCAGTGGGGTCATTGCTTAGGCAACTTGAGGTGCGTACACTACAAAGGAGGCCCGTATCCTCACTGTCCACATACTTTCATCTGCTAAGTGCATTAAGGCAGAGTGGAGGAAACGACACACTTCAAGGTTCTACTAGTAATAGCGCCGCTTAGACCTGGCCATTACTTACTTCTATCTCTCATTCGCTCGTCTCAGAATCACGTCACTGAGCTGCAGGGGGGTCTCCAGTCTCCCACTGCTGCAATATGGATGTTTACACTGCCTGATGCGCGGGCGGCCCATGCTGAGAGTCAGTCATGGACAGGTATGGGGCGCCGAGGTAATAATTACATTTTTAAACGCACCCTAGGCCCCGAGGCAGCAGAAGCTTGACTCTCTGCCTCTCTCCAGTTCCCCGCCACTTCTAATGACTTCCTGTGTTCTGGAGGCAACCGGAATTGAGGTCCCAACATCCAATAATCTCTCCTCGCCTCTGCTCTGTTGAGCCAAGGGTAGGAAGTCTTCAGTGATTGACAACCTCGCCGAGGGCCCGGGGTGCGCCGGGTCCGTCGCAGCAGATTGCAACATTGTAGCACCTCATGGACTCTGAGAGGAGAGACAGATTTAACTGTTAACTATCTGACGGAGCCAGCTGCTGTAGTAAGTCTACAGCGCCGGGGAGCAGCATGGTGTCACCCCCATGTGAGGGTGTCACCCGGTGCGGTCCGCACCCCCCGCACCCCCCTAGTGACGCCACTGTTTCCTCATCACCTCCTCTGAGGGAGCTCCTGTCTTTGGGTCTCTGGCGTATTCTTCACTTGGCCAATCAACAGCAATTTTACATTCTGTCCATAAATCTACGGGAACTACAATGTCAAAGAACCCATCTAGATCTTTCAGGAGGCATTTTTGAACTTTAACAAATCTCTCAACTTGTCTGTACCATTCTACAGGTTTCTCTCGTAATTTTGGGAAATCATTTGTAAATGACACATATCTTGTCTGGACCATGGAACATGTACATATCCTCCACCTGGCACTTCCCTCATAGGATATAATTTTTCTGCCTTGTCAGCTTCTTTTAAGACATATTCAGAAGTCATTTGTTTGGATCTACTATCTTCTTTTTTCTTTGCCCACCTGGCTTTCCATTTTTCTAAGTCTCCCCATTTCTGTAACAGGTTCAGCAATTCTCTTATCTGCACCTTTTTTCCTGATACATTCATGTTTTCTAAATCCTTGTCAGAAAATTCTGCTCTGTGGGGTTTTTGCAACACTTTGGATCTGCTGACGTCTATTCCCATGCTAGCTGCGGTGTCCATTAATTTTTCATGGAACACTCTGGTGTTTCGAGTAATACTTTTGCAAATGAATAGTAATTCTTCCTCACTAAGGGTATTCAGCCTGTCCAATCCCACGTTCCCAGACATTAATTCTTCCAATTCTATTCTTAATTTGTAAATATCTAATGGTTTTGGCTGAGGATTTATTTTCTCTAGTACTCGGGTCCATCGATCTATTTCTTCAGGAGTCACTACTGTGGCACTTCTAGTACCAGACGAGGACTCAATCTGGACTTCTCTTAAACTAAAATGAGTGTTCTTTCTCTGTGAACTGCCTTCTGGTTCCCTTATGGGTAAATCCATCAGGGAAATTACAGATTCGCATTCACTTGCCTGGTCATCAACTATTAAGGGCTCTTTTCTTGGTTGCACTACAGATGGAGTAATAACTGGAGCGTTTTAGGACTGGCTTGCTTATCCCCGTTCAGAGGAACAACTGGGCCAATTGTTACTGGAATTGTCAAAGCCTCAGGACTTGTATTTAACTGGGAAATCTTCTGGATAAGTTCAGTTCTCTGTTTAATTAAAGCCTCTCTCTGGATAAGTTCAGTTCTCTGTTTAATTAAAGCCTCTCTCTCTCGGACCTGTAATACCTTTTCCATGGTGGTTTTATGTACTATCTGTGGAATCAAGGAAGGGTAAAGACTCGGTGCACTCGAATTTGCCAAACTTGGTCCCTCATCATAATTTGGTTTCAGGAATGGATTTCTCGCATTCAGGGACCTGGGTTCCTCATTATACGGTAGTGGATTTTTCATTAATAAATCCTCCAGGTATTCATCCTCAGAATCACCAGCAGTCATTAAATGTCTAGTTTTCTCAGTCCTTTTACCTCCCATAGGCTCCTCTACAGTTAGCACTGGGAAAAGACCTTCCACTATCATATTATGTCTCCGCTGTTTCATTTTTTTCTCTTTTGCTTCTCGTGCATTTTTAGATACCATTTACTTATCCCTTTGTCAATCCTAGGTCTATCTCACTCAAAGGCCTCAATCTCCCATTCTTCTAAAGCCTCATATTGTGTCAATCTAGGCCTGGTATGTAAATCATTCATTGGGTTTCTCAGGTTGAACAAAATTCTTCAGTTGAAGGTACCGTGTAAAGGGAATGCTAAAATTCCGCCATCTTTGGTATATTCCACCCAATTTTCCAACCATACACAAGCATGATACCCTCTGTCAAACAGAATAAATGAAGGGGGAGTGTTTGGTGGTGGAATAATAACTCCTTCTCTAGTCTTAATCAGCTTGTCTTTCTTGAAATAGTTCTTGACTTTGTCTACATGAGTCATTTTTCTCTTGCTTCCATACATATTGTAAGGTCTGCCCTTTAACATTTGTTCCTTAGCAAACCCTAAGTATCTCGGATCAGGTATAGTTTCTGGATATCTCGGATACCACATATACTTCGCAAAAACTCAAATCGTGCGAAAAAACGTATTTCTGTTTACTAAATTCTTCCAATGCTAGCGCGTCTTTCAATTTTCGACAACCAATCAACACCGTGGTTGCAAATACCTTCCTCCAATGGGTGCGCGGCATTTCCGTGAGACGCGTTCTCACGCTCCTGCGCTCCCCCCTCCTTTACAATGCTACAATGCTATCTCCGCTACACACCCGCTGTCTCAACCAATACCAGCGCGGCACTAAGTGACGTCAGCGCAGCTCCGCAACTGACTCCCCCCTTCACAAGGTAACTGAAATTCAATTTTCTTTCTTAAAGTGCAAGTGCTTTATTTAATTTACAACGTATAACATTCGCCACTGTACTCGAGTGTCTAGAAAGGAAAGATTTGTTTCACTGCAAGTAAACTTCTTCTGTCTACTTTTAATATACTACAGATAGCTCCCTTCTGCCTATCCTTCATACAAGCATTAGAGAACCTGCTACTCCTTCGACTCATCCACTCTGGGATATATACTAAGCCAAATGTTTCACTAGCGAACCCTTTTGCTATCACTCAAGCTCCGATGAACTTACTACTCCTTTCGTGTGACCCTTACTAGGTTATATCACAATAGAAGTTTTGCTAGGGAACTCGTTGCTATCATTTATTCAATTATTCATACGGAAAACCCTAATTAGCGGTTCCAGTTCTGCCCAACCATGCACTAATTTTCCTCGAGCCACTGACCTCACTGCAAGGTGGATTCTCCTCACCACCCGCTATTCTGCCCCCGGGGATTCCAGACAAACATATAACAATCACTAACAAGTTGTGTTAATACAATAGATCAATATAACAGCATTTCATCAAAAATATTTCAAAAACATTTCATAAAGTAATTTTACATTTGATCGATCGATACTCTTATTTAGCAGCAATTCAATTTTACACAGTTAGCAGCAATTAACCTATTTACCTATCTTAACTAGTCCTTAAACATCATTCTGCTACCAGAAAATTACTGATAGAGTGCGCTGGTCACCCGACTATTCATTTTATTACCAAATTTGCACACTTGGGCCCATGATTTATTTTCCACACTTATTTAATCGGGTAACCTACACTCTACTACCAGTATCCCTGTTCCTTTCTATTTATTTCCAATGTACCTGACTTAACAATCCTCGTCACAGGTACCTAAGATGACAATGGATCAAGGAGCTAGCTGAAAAGATAAGCAGTCATCACAATACAATATCAATTAAATATTGTTTGCACTATTTATAATAACCACAGACTCAGGAAGTTTTGAAAAACCTTTATCTAATCATCATCATCATCATATGTCATGAGCATAAGATTTACACAGATAAGACTATCTTTAACTAGAATTAGAAATAACGTATAGCTATGAATAAGGCAGAGAATACTAATCATTTAGAAATCGTAAAATAAAGGAAAGGTAAAAATAAGGAACATGCTAATTTAGATCATCAGACTTTCACAACTTCACTAAAGGCGGGTGAAGAAAGGGAACATGCTAAATCAAAGTAGACTTTCGTAATTCACTAACTGTTGTAAACTTATGCAATTTGATTTATCCAGATTTTGCTTATTCACTATAGGGAGGGTAAGATTAGAACATAAACTATCACATAACGATTTAGCATTTGGCTAAAGGTAGGTAGAAAAGTGGAAAATGCTAATAGACAAATAATGCATGAAAATCTCATTCATGAAGGCACAGGGGAGAAAAAGGAACATATGCAATTATGCCTTGCAATATTCAAGAATTAGAAATGCAAATATAGATAAGCAATCACCCACACAGACTTTATATTTACCTTGTATAGAGTGAAGACCAACCCTGGCCACAGGTCAGATTGGAAAAGATGGTAAGGGACCCTCAAGGACTTAGGTGCCAATAGGCGAGCAGGTACAGCTAATGGACAGTCAGGACAGGATAACCCCAGAATTTTGGATCAGAACCGGGTCCACCATAGGGTACCACCAACACCCGCAGCTTCGGTTGCAACGCCTGCGCTACTCCCTCTCTGCAAGGAATCTGCCAATAACCCGGATTGGGTTCTTGAACCTCCCAGCAAAGTGCTTCGCCAGCACTTCTAAGTCTGCATAAACCCCGAATGGGTTTCTCGAACCTTCCAACAGAGTGCTTCGCAGCACTCTGAGTTCAGTCACCTATAGAGTGCGTTGGGTCAGTGACAGGTCAGCTATTTGAACAAGTCGGACAATTTCTCTAGCTAAACCTACGCTAATTATACTGTTTTCGGGTCAGTGTACCACCCTCCAATGTTGCAAGTGTAAGGACCCCCAAATTTGATTGGACAAAGGAGGAGGTTAGGTCATCACAACACCTACATTTTAGACTTTCTTATGCTCCTTATTTGAATTTTCAACCCGCCCCTTGAATTTTACTTTCCCATTACATATGTTTTCACATATCAATGGTGAATACAATTTTCATATACAATTGTTACAAAATGTAGTACAGTTCGGCTTCTTCGACTAGGTGAGAAGGCTCTCTCCCATGCTCATCTTGGCTTGGGTTGCCATCTGGCTTCCGTCCAAAGGTCCTTTCTGTGGAGACTCACAGATCTCGTTTTGTTTGGAAGTTGGGGACCCCTATATAGGAACTGTACCAGCTATACATAGGGAATAAACATCCTTTGAAAAAGGTCTATAGCTAGTAATGTATTATTCTCAAGAATACCTTTATGTATAAAAACCCATTACAAGTAGACTCAACACCTAAAATAGATTTACTGTTTGGATTTTTTTATTATTTCTGAAAATAATTGTTTTTTTTGGTATTTTGTTTATATATACAAAAAGCAATTTTTTTTTGGGGGGGTGGGGAATTTTTTCCTTTTTTTCTTATTCTATATAGGATTTTCACATTTATAACAAGTCATGATATAAAGTTTGTACATTCATAGCATTTCATATTATATATCACAAAAGAGGGGATAATATATAAAAAACACACATCTATAAAACACACACGAGTGAATATTAGACTCAGATGATGATGAGGGCAAGGCGGTAGGATAACACACACTACGCGCGTTTCGGCATGAGAGCCTTCATCAGGTGTCCTGTCTTTGAACAATGTGTAGCACTCGATATGAAGAAATATATAAGGATAAGAAGAGTTTATATGTTATTTCAGTCATGCGTCAGAGCAGGATGTCTCCTTGTTGTTCCTAGTATTCCGTTATTTATATGAGCAGCATTCTTAACCCCAGGTGTAGCTGAAAAACCACCTTTCAACGTATGGTATTACGTACGAGATTCGTTAAGGGGGACCGTCTATGTAGATAGTACAGAAATTGAGTAAGTCTTGATAGTTGATTCTGAATTGTGTATAGCAAGGAATAACACCAAGGGTCAAGGTGGCGCTGCGTTCGAATGGTAAGTCTGGTGTTTAAGCTGTATTGCTAGACCTCGGGCCAGATTTTTCTAATTGCATGTAGGAGATCGAAAGGTGTGGATAAGCGATGCAGGATATGGCCCTCTCTCATCTGGTGGTGCTCTGAACGCGGGCGGTAACGTCGGGCTACTCCAGACGTTACCGCCGGCGTTCAGAGCACCACCAGATGAGAGAGGGCCATATCCTGCATCGCTTATCCACACCTTTCGATCTCCTACATGCAATTAGAAAAATCTGGCCCGAGGTCTAGCAATACAGCTTAAACACCAAACTTACCATTCGAACGCAGCGCCACCTTGACCCTTGGTGTTATTCCTTGCTATACACAATTCAGAATCAACTATCAAGACTTACTCAATTTCTGTACTATCTACATAGACGGTCCCCCTTAACGAATCTCGTACGTAATACCATACATTGAAAGGTGGTTTTTCAGCTACACCTGGGCTAAGAAAGCTGCTCATATAAATAACGGAATACTAGGAACAACAAGGAGACATCCAGCTCTGACGCATGACTGAAATAACATATAAACTCTTCTTATCCTTATAAATTTCTTCATATCGAGTGCTACAGATTGTTCAAAGACGGGACACCTGATGATGGCTCTCATGCCGAAACACGCGTAGTGTGTGTTATCCTAACGCCTTGCCCTCATCATCATCATCTGAGTCTAATATTCACTCGTGTGTGTTTTATAGATGTGTGTTTTTTATATATTATCCCCTCTTTTGTGATATATAATATGAAATGCTATGAATGTACAAACTTTATATCATGACTTGTTATAAATGTGAAAATCCTATATAGAATAAGAAAAAAAGGAAAAAATTCCCCACCCCCAAAAAAAAAAACATTGCTTTTTGTATATATAAACAAAATACCCAAAAAATCAATTATTTTCAGAAATAATAAAAAAATCCAAACAGTAAATCTATTTTAGGTGTTGAGTCTACTTGTAATGGGTTTTTATACATAAAGGTATTCTTGAGAATAATACATTACTAGCTATAGACCTTTTTCAAAGACTCGCAGATCTCGCGCAGACTCAGATTCAAGCAAGATCACGTTAGAACAGGCCAAGTTTTCGAAGTGTTACATGAAATGGAAAAGAACAGTTTTAGTACATTGGAATAAATGATTTCACTGTATACCATGAACTGCTATATTATTCCCATTACTTTATAATTCCTAAAGCATTACGTTTTAGGCAGAACAGACAGCTTTGCAAAAGCGGCAATGCAAGCTTGGAGCATGTGAGAACACAAAGCAGCCATTTTAGCTGTATTGCGCATGAGCAGCAAATTCCCAGCAGAACTGCGAGTACGTCACGTCACATGGGTATGACCGACGCATGTGCAGTCTAAATTCCCGCGTAGCAGCAGCCATTTTAGTGGCAAGCGTATTAGGTTTAATAAACACATATTCAAGCGTCACTGGGACACCCTGTGTAGTGTAAAAATGTGCAATATTAGTAAGGCAAACATGTTGGTTTAGTCTATTAACATTATTTGAGGTTCTTGATACAAGCAAGTCGCTCAGTGTGCGAATCCTTGCTCCATCAATCCCCTCTTTGATGATATTATTATCATCACTAATTAATGGAACCAGATGCCAACTTTTCACATTTCCCCCATTTCAATCTCTTCAAACTTTCTATTCAGTTTCTTTTCTGCATCTTTAATAGGATGAGAATTCTTCGCTCTTTTATAGATCTGATTATTCAGCTCTTCTAATTCGAGTTCACCAACATTTCTCTTTATTCCTCGCTTATTCACAGTATACTTCTTTTTGTGTTTTCAACATTTACAGCAAATTATTATGATGAGCACAAATAAGCCTAGTCCCGCTATTGGCATCAGTATTTAACTCACAAAACTTTTACCTAGGTTAGAAAACAAACTACCTACAGAGGAGAGACCATCAGTTAGTCTCTTCCAGGCACTATCAACCTCCAGTGGTTTGAGCTCTTTTTCCAAATTAGTAATGTTTCTCGCGTATCTCCTAATTCCAACACTTTTATCTGGAATATAGGTGCAACAATGTTGCGCTTTCAACATTTTAAAGACTCCGCCCTCTTTTGCCAATAAAGTGTCAAGAGCAAGTCGATTTTGTAGAACCATAGATCTGATCGCAACCATTTCGGCAATAACCATTAGAAAGCCTCCAGCAGTGTCAGTTGATAGTCAATCTACTACTGTAGACAATTTACAAATTCTGTGTGTATTCGGAGCCACTCCCACTGTAGGTATCATTGCACTAAATATATCACCTATTATTTCTCCTACACTTTCTCTTTTACTACGTATTAATCCATTAGTGTTTTCAGTGTTTTCAGTGATATTCCCCATATGGTATATCTTTGGGAAGACAATACCAAAATAACAACTTCCATACTAATGGTCGGGCAATTTGAAGTAAGCCTTGTTTCCACATATATAATAAATTACAGGAAACACAGGCTCTGACCCATCTTTGAAACCCCAACCTCCATTTAACTTGTAATTGTTTTCGCATTCACTGGAACCAATGAATATGTTATTATAGTAACTAGTCTTTTCTCTGTGAGGACTAAGTTTCCCTTTCTTTTCGAAATCCAGCAACAATGCAGCATTAGCTCCACCATTTGAGGTGCTCTCTATATTTTCAGCCCACTTTGGAATTTTCAGATTTTTTTCCTTTGCTTTCTTTTGGAAACTCTCTTCTTTTCTCTACCATATTTAGAAACATTTTTTCTTGTTAGTGTAATGTGCAGCTCAAGTTATTTCTGTGGGCGCCATCTATATTTATTTTACCTATAGTTAGAAAATATTCACTCATGTATTTGGCTACGTCTCTAGTTGTATGTACAGGGTTCAGATTTCTTCTCACAGGAAGGTAAGAAAATATCACATCTAAGTTTGAGTAATAATACTGTAAAGGTCCTCTTCTATAGAATAAACTAGCTAAAATACTACAGGAAATTCCATATGTTAGTGGCAAGTGATGGTAGGTCACACCCTCAGCTACTGAAGTAGGTAGCTTCATACAGACGTAACAGTCTTCTATTTCCATTGCTTCTACGTAGTGTACTAACAAGTTTGAAAATACGTTTAAATGAGTTTTGTTCTTGATTCTATGATAATGTAGTCCTTCCTCATCTGGTGTATCTAAGTCCATTCTAGTTTGTTTAAGGCTAACTGCTTTCTCTAGTGTATCTACTCTTTGTGGTGCATCTTCTGTTTGTAGCTCTTCTGTGTCCTTTGTCACTGGTTTAGTAGGGTACAAATTAGTATCGTTACTCATCATGTAAGGAATAGTTATTGTTAGTCCTATCCATAATATCAATACTATTGCTATACTACACAAACATACTTTGCAGCATGTTTTGAAACAATTTCGTCTCGGTCTTCCATTCACATTGGAATCAAACATTTTGGCTCAAAAGAAGCTCCAACCCCTCTTTGTAACTTTACACAGGTTGCTTACACAGGGCAACTTTCAGGTTGGTTTCACTTCTTCATCAGTCTGGTCAGCAGTCAATTCTTCATCACTTTCGTCACTTATTTCCAGGTTTTCAAAGTCTTCCAACACCAGATAAGTCCATTCAGGACTCTGATACTTATTGTTTAGTCTTTTTATTCGGGCACTTCTTCTTTTAGGCTTTGTTCCAGACTGGTCAGGTTTACTGGAGTCTTGATTTTCTTGCTCAAGTTCTTCGTCAATAGTTTTTAGTCTCAGTCTCAGTCTTTTGACAAATCTTGGTACTTTATCTCCTTTCTTGAATCTTTTAACTGGCACTGTGCTTTGGCCCTCTTCAAAGGCTCTTTTATTTTCACTCAGTTGTGGCACATCTACTTCAGTGTCTTCATCCTTCTCTGTCTGGCTAGTTCCAGGTCTTATTTCAGTTTCTTCTGCCTGGTTACTAAACTGGTCTTGTTCAGGTATGTGCTGGATTTGGCTTTGTTTTGTTTCAATTTCTTCTTACTGAACACATTTATCTATTTCTTTCTGATCCTGTTCAAGCACTTCGAACTTTTGATTTTCTTCCACTTGAACTTCTTCTCTAATTTCTATCTGTCCCTTTTCAGGCTCAGGAGTTTGTAGTATCCTTGCACTATGCTCATTTAATATAGAATGTTCTAGCTATGATGCGCAGTGGAATGTTGGGAGTCTGTGGGCTGAGGCCGGCAGTTGGCTTGGGGCTGAGCATCTTGCAGGATGTTCCTGTTGGAGTCTTTACGGTTTATACTATCTTATCTACCTAACTTCTAATAAACCACTTATCTACATCTACTGTGTGAGGACATGATTACTACAATATTTATAGCGACGAGGCGACCTTCCCACGCACTGGGCGAAGTAAAATGCAGCATGAAAAAAACCAGATGTAGTCTTCAAAAATAAGTTAGGAAAATCCTTCAGTAGAGAGAAAATGACGAGCGCAAACAAGAAGATCAAGACAAAAGGAACAAGAGCCACAAGATGTACAAGACAAGAGAGATACCATTGAAAAGAAGAAATTAAGAAACATAAGATGCTTCAGAGTAAGGAGCCACTAAAGGAACATCAGCGAAGTAAGAAAAAACAACCCCACCAGTGTCCATCAGATCGGAAGGCCTTTGCCAAAACGTGCTGTGACTGGTTTTCCTTGTACATATGGTCATCATATGCATCAGAAGTAAGCATGATGTTATTTTTACTTGTTTTTGGCTCTTAGAAATTCAGTGCGACCTGCGATGAGACATTTAAAAAAAATCTTGTGCCGGCTAGAGCATGTAGTACACTGTCAACACAGAATGTATTTTTATTTTTTTGGTTGCTTGTGTACATGAAAAAAACGGTACTTTCACGAGCGCAAGTTTAACATAGAAGAGTTGAAATTCATCATATGATTTTAAATGGCTTAAAAGACATTAATCGCAAGTTGACACCAAGCGGAAGGGGGTGAGTTTATTTTGGAAGCACTGTTTACATCTCGTAACGTCTAACTGGGGATTGACAGAGAAATGAACAATTAAAGTTTTAGCGGTTTAGTCAAGTCACATTAATAGCGTTTAAAAGGTGTGTGAAGCTGTGCCTTGAACTGTCTCGGGAAGAAGAACATGAGTGGGCAGTGGAGGAATTGGAAGTGTTAATTATACATCGTAAACGTTGTTTTTAATGAAAACACTATTTTCTACCGCGCCATGCGATGTGCACAAGATATTAACTGTCAATTCAAATCTTGATGATGTGCGCGAGAAACACGCGAGGCTTACCTTTGCTCCTGAGCACTTTGTGACGTTATGGGAATATGCTTCATCTTCACGTTTTAAAGCAATGCTGTGCGGAGAGCCACTCGGTGCAGCGTAGGAAACGTGGCACCATTTTGTGAACAGAGTCTAATAGTTCATTGTCACCATGGAAACTATCATACAAGGAGAATCACGTCATTTTTGACTATGGATCCTTCAAGCAAAATGAGAGACATGTGACATAACGAACAGGCGGAGTGTTTGTTCTTCTTGTGCACTGATGGAAACGTTGAGGAGGATCAAAACAAAATGTCGATGACGATCTGGAAGTCCAATCTTTAAAAAAAATTATAGTTACATCTTGTAGTCGCAAAAATTACAGTTACTACCAAATTAAGATCAACGATCTGCTTTGGAGACCTCGGGTGAGAGACCGCTCACCGGAGCATAGACTAACTCTTATTGTATTTTGCTGGCCATTTTATAATAGAGAAAGTAGTATGTTGCGGTTTTGTGTGTGTGACTGGCTGTGATCTAAAATAGTAGCATTTTGGGTTTCAATGCAGTTCTTTTTGTGATGACACGCATTAGTAGCGTTTTGTGTTTCAATACAGTTCTTTTTGTGATGACACGCACTTTGTGTAGGAGTGGGTTTTAGTCCCGTGATCCTTAGGAGGGGGTTTTGGATTAATATCCTATTTAGGCAGTCCCATATCCTACTTTGACATTTTGTTCACTTTACTCTGGATGAGAGGTGTTTTATTTTTGAATGGGTTTTAGTCCCATTACCCTGGCTCACACTAGTTATTTTAAAACAAAATGAAATAATTAGTTTTATAAGAGAGGGTTTGAGTGTTTTTGGTAGGGGTGTCAGTCCCACCTAAATAGTGTTACACTAGGGTTTGAGTCCCATAGTGTCCCTTAAGAGAGGGGTGGCGTTTTTTTGGCTACGTCACAGTCTTCTCATGTGAGAAGCACTTTGGTGTGGGTTACGAGTCCCATTACCCTAGTTAATGGTTTGATTATCCTTGTTTAACATTCTTGGTCTCTTGTTTTTGGGACACTCTTGGTCCTTAGTTTTTGGGGCAAGATACGGGTCATAGTCTTTATCCATTTTAGAAGGCATTTTATTCCTATTAGAGGGATTACTTTATTAGCCTCATTTTATTTCTTTCTTTCTAATACGCGTGGGTTGTAGTCCTATTGTGTCCTTTATTATAGGAGTGGCAATATTTTGCTCATGTCTGAAGCACTTTCTTGAGTTTTGGTGAGCTCATCGCAGTTTTTTCTGAGATGTGGTTTTTTTTATGTGAGCTCAAAATTTACATATTTTAAAATTGTTCAATTTTAGAGGAGGAGGATGGTGAGGTTTATTCTATCTGTTCACTTTCTTTCTTCTTTAATAATTTTGTATTTCTGTTTTCCCTCTCGTGATGTTATTTTAATTCCATCCCTGGGTTACAGATTTCTTTATATTTGTATAATATTTCTGTGCTTTGTTTTTTCCCTTTAGGTTTATTGTTTTCCATAATTAAAGGGAGAGGATAATGTAGTATCCTTGCACTATGCTCATTTAATATAGAATGTTCTAGCTATGATGCACAGTGGAATGTTGGGAGTCTGTGGGCTGAGGCCGGCAGTTGGCTTGGGGCTGAGCATCTTGCAGGATGTTCCTGTTGGGGTCTTTACGGTTTATACTATCTTATCTACCTAACTTCTAATAAACCACTTATCTACATCTACTGTGTGAGGACGTGATTACTACAGAGTTCTTGGAGGTGTGTCGATAACCTGCTCTGTCCCTACCTGGCCTTCCTCATCATCAGATTTGATTTGGATTTCGATGATCTGATTATCTTCTTCTGTTCCTGTCTCGTCCTCACTATCCCACTCTCTATCTGAGTGGGTTTGTCTTCTTGTTCTTATTGGATCGAGAGTCAGGTCGATTACTGTGACCCAATCATCTTGACTGGAGCTCGGTTGTTCTTCTTCAGCTACTTCAGCAGCAACTTCAAGACACCCCTCAGCTGCACAACCTTCAGCCTCAGTTTCTTCTGGTTCAGTCACTTTCTTCGTATGGCTGGCATGGATCCACCGTGGCACACCTGCACACTTCACAGCTGTTGTGGTAACCAGAATCACCTGTCTTCGTTTTCCCCACTTCGGTGCAAGGCAACTCTTCCGAGTATGTTTCTTAATTACAACCCAATCACCTGGGTTCAAATCATGAGCTGGAGTTGCTGGTCTGGCGACGGCGTCTTCCCCAATCTGGTGAAAGATAGAACGCACTTGGTCACCCAATTGCTTGCAGTACTCTAGCACCAAATCATCAGATATGTTTATCAGTTTGTGTCCTGGCACCCATGCTTGCCGCATTGCTCTTCCCATCAGAATCTCATGGGGACTCAAGCCTGTCTTCTGGTCTGGAATACTTCTAAGTCCCATCAAGACAAGGGGCAAAACGTCAGGCCATTCCATTTGAGTAGATTCACACATTTTTCCCAATCTTGATTTGATAGTGCCATTCAGTTGTTCTACCACTCCAGAAGCCTCTGGGCAATATGCACAGTGTAGTTTTTGCGTAATTTTGAATGCTTCATAGATTTGTCTTATTATTTCGCTATGGAAATGTTTACCTCTGTCTGATTCAATTGTGACTGGAAAACCGTACCTAGGTATCAATTCCCTCAGTAACAATTTGGCTACAGTGATGCTATCGTTTCTGAGTGCAGGATAAGCTTCTACCCATTTTGAAAACAGGCAGACAATGACGAGGACGTACTTCATTCCTCGACAGGGGGGTAACTGAATAAAGTCAATTTGTAATCTTATGAAAGGACCTTCTGCTTTTCCAATTGTACCTGGTAAAACTACTGTTTTCTTTCCGGGATTGAATTGTTGACATACTAAGCGCCTCTGGCAGAGTGCCTCTGCTATGTTTCTGAATTTTGAATTGAACCATGTCTGTCTAAAGACACAAATCATTGCATCTCTTCCTAAATGTTTATCTCCATGTATCAATCTAGCCATAGGAGCTAGCAAGCAGTCTGGCAACACAGGCATATCATCAAGGTAAACCATGACACCATCCTCATTCCTTCTCCGACAACCACATTTTTTCCACCTTTCCTTTTCCTTTGGTTCTGCTGCATTCTGCAAATCTCTCAGTTCTTCCCATGTTTTTATTTCTTCAAACACCATAAGTTGGCAGCTGTTTCCGCCTACCCCCATCTTTGTATTGATTGCTATTTTGTATTTGGCACAATGTTGGGCCAGTTGGTCAGCATATCGATTACCTGCTGTCACTTTGTCATCCCCAGATTTGTGAGCAGCACACTTGACCACTGCCAAGTCTTTTGGTAACTGGATTGCTTCCAGTAATTCTTGCACAAAATTTCCCTTTCTGATAGGAGTAACTGAAGAAGTCAGGAACTCTCTTTGCAGCCACAATTGGCCAAAGTCATGCACAACCCCATAACCATACTGGCTATCAGTGTATATGGTTATTTTCATGTTTCTCCCAAATTTACAGGCCTTTGCCAATGCAACCAATTCGGCTACTTGGGCAGACTTGACTCCATACAAATAGGATGCTACCACTGGACCTCCTAAAGTGCATACTGCATAAGCAGCACTTAAGCCTCCATCCTCATGTCTCAGGCATGAGCCATCTACAAACAGCTTGTAATCTTCATCATTTAGGAGCACTTCCTTTATATCTGGGCGTGGTTTTGTGCTATATTCAGTCAGATCAAGGCAGTCATGCTCAACTTCTCCCTTCACTCCTGCTGTGAGTGAATTTGGTAGGAGGGTAGCTGGATTCAAGATATTACATCGGGCAATGGTTACCTTTCCTGCACCTACAAGAATTCTCTCATACTTAGTCAGCCGACTAGGTGTGAGGTACTGAGTTTTGGTTCTGCTCAACAAGATTACAACTGCATGTGGAACATACACAGTTACAGGATGTCCCATAATGATAGACCCACTTGTTCAAGACTCATGCAAGTTGCAGCTACTGCTTTCAGGTCAGGACTGAAAGTGCACAATTGTCTTGTGTGTCACAAAACAGTGCAAACTCTTTCGAGTAATCAGGCATTCCTAATGCGGGAGCTGTACACAGACATTCTCGTAATTTCATAAAAGCTGTCATGCTTTCATCATCCCACTCCACTGGGTCTTTTGCTCCTTTCTTTGTTAATTTTATTAATGGTCTTGCTAGGACTGCAAATCCCACAATCCACTGTCTATAGTATCCTACAACTCCAAGAAACATTCTGATTTCTTTCTGGGTATTGGGAAGTTTCATGTTTCGAATTATCCTAATTCTTTCTGTGGTAACCTTCCTGATACCTTCCTCTATCTGGTGCCCCAGATATTTCACTGAAGAGGTACAGAACTGTAGTTTGTCTGGTGATACTTTATGTCCCCCTTCACCTAAATGGTTCAGTAAGGCAATGGTGTCAACAACACAGTCTTTCCTGCTTTTAGATGCCACCAGGAGGTCGTCTATGTAATGCACCAGGACTGATTCTCTAGGCAATATCAAGGATTCAAGGCATTTTTTCAGAATTTGATTGAAAATCGAAGGACTCTCTCTGTACCCCTGAGGGACACGATTCCAGACGTAAACATGACTGTCGAATTCAAATGAGAAAATAAATTTGCTGTCTGGATGCAATGGACTTGAAAAGAATGCATGGCACAGGTCGATGACAGTAAACCATCCAGCATTCCATGGTATTTGGTACAAGATCACTGCAGGGTTTGGCACAATAGGACAGCAAGGAACAACAATTTTATTAACCTTGCACAGGTCCTGTACTACCCTGTACTTACCACTTGTTTTCTGTATTCCAATTATGGGTGAATTACAGGGACTGCTCAATACCTCCTGTATGATGTTTGCTTCCAACAACCTTTTTATTTCAATAGCAACCCTTTCTTTTACTTCTGCACTCATTGTATACTGTTTAGTATTCGGGTAAACCACATCTTCTTTTATGGAAATTTTAATTGGGTCAACATTTGCCATTAATCCTACATCTTTCCCAGTGAAATCCCATACCTCTGGTTTCACGGTCTGTTGGAGCTCTTCCGGTAAGTCTTGTATTGTTAGTCTTTTCATTTCTGAGTTAGGTCTTATTAACATTAATTTGTAAATTCCGTCTTCATCGGGGGTCTGAATTTCAACGCCATTTGGTGTGCAAAAGATGGTGCAGTTCATTTTGCACAGCAAATCCCGTCCACTAAGTTCACAGGACTTGAATCGCAAACAACGAATATATGCATCTATTTGAAATTCCCTATTTTAATTTCCATGGGTTCTGTAACTGGAGTACTAATTAATTTATTAGAAACGCCCACTAGTTGGATCGCTTCTCCCGAGAGGGGTAGGTTTGGAACGTCTGCTGTTCTCACAGTAGAACGGGTAGCACCAGTGTCTAATAGAAAGGTGACGTCATTTCCTTCAACCTTTCCTTCAATGTATGGCCCTGACTGGTCTACCGGCAAGGAGGCGCCAAGCATGCACTCCTCGTCCTCCCCCCCTCAGGCACCGTCAGAAAGGTTTGTCACAGAGGAATGTATCATTTAACAGAAATTGCGAAGTAGCTGCATTTCTATACTCCCTTCCTTCCCAAACCTCTTTTTCCTCACCCTGTTGTGCTTTGCTCCTATAAGTTTGGCCTAGGTGCACAGGGCAACTGATTCTGTTTTACCTCTTGCTGTGTCTTCCGTGGTCTCTCATTCTGCACCTGTAGATTTAAATCATTAATTTGCACATTATCATTCTGCACAGCCTTACACTCGTCCCTCCAGTGCCCCATCTTTCCGCACCCGTAGCAGGGAACTTTCTTTCTGGCCTCCTCTCTGCTCATTTTTATTCTTGGTTTTACTCCACCCCCAGGGTTCTGATTCTGAGTATTTGTCATTTTATTTAACTGCTGTTCTTGGTGCATTGCTAATTTTACTTGTGCCCACATGTTATGTTACTTAGTTTTTTGAGCGCACAGCTGCCCCAGCGAAGGGGCGTCCCGGCGCTATAATTGAAGAGGCAACATAACTAACAGAATAAAGGTAAGATAATATTAATAAGGCAAGGGGAAGAGATACGTTTTAACAGCCTTCCTAAAAAGTAAAAGATCTTCCAAAGCTCGAATGTGCACAGGAAGCGCATTCCAAAGCTTGGCAGCCAACACAGTAAAAGAGCGACCACCTAGTCTACTTTTTTTAAAGCGCGGAACAGATGCTAAATTTTGATTAGCAGAGCGAAGGCTACGAGATGGCATGTACAGGGTCAAAAGATGCTGGAGGATGGTGGGGGTGTCGGTTTTAAGAATTTTGAGTGCAAAACACAGCGTCTTAAACTCTATATATACATGACTTTTTCCTTTAACTCCTTTTCCTATTTTCTAGCTCATCTTCACAATATTTGGCATATTTCAGGACCTCATCAATGGGCTTAGCTTGCCAATAGATTTTATTATCTTTAATCCACTGCAAAATTTCAGGTCTTAATCCTAACACAAATTGATAAATGAAGTGGGTCATATCCTTCATTTCAATATTGTCTAGCCCACTGTATGTCTTGAACACCTGTAACAGTCGCTCATAATATGAATGTACAGTTTCAGCACGATTCTGAGTAGTTCTATCTATTGGTGTCCAATCAGTTTCTTTTGCAGGCACCTTTCCTTTCAGGTACAGCATTACCTGGTTGTATTTCCTCATCACCTCCTCTGAGGGAGCTCCTGTCTTTGGGTCTCTGGCGTATTCTTCACTTGGCCAATCAACAGCAATTTTACATTCTGTCCATAAATCTACGGGAACTACAATGTCAAAGAACCCATCTAGATCTTTCAGGAGGCATTTTTGAACTTTAACAAATCTCTCAACTTGTCTGTACCATTCTACAGGTTTCTCTCGTAATTTTGGGAAATCATTTGTAAATGACACATATCTTGTCTGGACCATGGAACATGTACATATCCTCCACCTGGCACTTCCCTCATAGGATATAATTTTTCTGCCTTGTCAGCTTCTTTTAAGACATATTCAGAAGTCATTTGTTTGGATCTACTATCTTCTTTTTTCTTTGCCCACCTGGCTTTCCATTTTTCTAAGTCTCCCCATTTCTGTAACAGGTTCAGCAATTCTCTTATCTGCACCTTTTTTCCTGATACATTCATGTTTTCTAAATCCTTGTCAGAAAATTCTGCTCTGTGGGGTTTTTGCAACACTTTGGATCTGCTGACGTCTATTCCCATGCTAGCTGCGGTGTCCATTAATTTTTCATGGAACACTCTGGTGTTTCGAGTAATACTTTTGCAAATGAATAGTAATTCTTCCTCACTAAGGGTATTCAGCCTGTCCAATCCCACGTTCCCAGACATTAATTCTTCCAATTCTATTCTTAATTTGTAAATATCTAATGGTTTTGGCTGAGGATTTATTTTCTCTAGTACTCGGGTCCATCGATCTATTTCTTCAGGAGTCACTACTGTGGCACTTCTAGTACCAGACGAGGACTCAATCTGGACTTCTCTTAAACTAAAATGAGTGTTCTTTCTCTGTGAACTGCCTTCTGGTTCCCTTATGGGTAAATCCATCAGGGAAATTACAGATTCGCATTCACTTGCCTGGTCATCAACTATTAAGGGCTCTTTTCTTGGTTGCACTACAGATGGAGTAATAACTGGAGCGTTTTAGGACTGGCTTGCTTATCCCCGTTCAGAGGAACAACTGGGCCAATTGTTACTGGAATTGTCAAAGCCTCAGGACTTGTATTTAACTGGGAAATCTTCTGGATAAGTTCAGTTCTCTGTTTAATTAAAGCCTCTCTCTGGATAAGTTCAGTTCTCTGTTTAATTAAAGCCTCTCTCTCTCGGTCCTGTAATACCTTTTCCATGGTGGTTTTATGTACTATCTGTGGAATCAAGGAAGGGTAAAGACTCGGTGCACTCGAATTTGCCAAACTTGGTCCCTCATCATAATTTGGTTTCAGGAATGGATTTCTTGCATTCAGGGACCTGGGTTCCTCATTATACGGTAGTGGATTTTTCATTAATAAATCCTCCAGGTATTCATCCTCAGAATCACCAGCAGTCATTAAATGTCTAGTTTTCTCAGTCCTTTTACCTCCCATAGGCTCCTCTACAGTTAGCACTGGGAAAAGACCTTCCACTATCATATTATGTCTCCGCTGTTTCATTTTTTTCTCTTTTGCTTCTCGTGCATTTTTAGATACCATTTACTTATCCCTTTGTCAATCCTAGGTCTATCTCACTCAAAGGCCTCAATCTCCCATTCTTCTAAAGCCTCATATTGTGTCAATCTAGGCCTGGTATGTAAATCATTCATTGGGTTTCTCAGGTTGAACAAAATTCTTCAGTTGAAGGTACCGTGTAAAGGGAATGCTAAAATTCCGCCATCTTTGGTATATTCCACCCAATTTTCCAACCATACACAAGCATGATACCCTCTGTCAAACAGAATAAATGAAGGGGGAGTGTTTGGTGGTGGAATAATAACTCCTTCTCTAGTCTTAATCAGCTTGTCTTTCTTGAAATAGTTCTTGACTTTGTCTACATGAGTCATTTTTCTCTTGCTTCCATACATATTGTAAGGTCTGCCCTTTAACATTTGTTCCTTAGCAAACCCTAAGTATCTCGGATCAGGTATAGTTTCTGGATATCTCGGATACCACATATACTTCGCAAAAACTCAAATCGTGCGAAAAAACGTATTTCTGTTTACTAAATTCTTCCAATGCTAGCGCGTCTTTCAATTTTCGACAACCAATCAACACCGTGGTTGCAAATACCTTCCTCCAATGGGTGCGCGGCATTTCCGTGAGACGCGTTCTCACGCTCCTGCGCTCCCCCCTCCTTTACAATGCTACAATGCTATCTCCGCTACACACCCGCTGTCTCAACCAATACCAGCGCGGCACTAAGTGACGTCAGCGCAGCTCCGCAACTGACTCCCCCCTTCACAAGGTAACTGAAATTCAATTTTCTTTCTTAAAGTGCAAGTGCTTTATTTAATTTACAACGTATAACATTCGCCACTGTACTCGAGTGTCTAGAAAGGAAAGATTTGTTTCACTGCAAGTAAACTTCTTCTGTCTACTTTTAATATACTACAGATAGCTCCCTTCTGCCTATCCTTCATACAAGCATTAGAGAACCTGCTACTCCTTCGACTCATCCACTCTGGGATATATACTAAGCCAAATGTTTCACTAGCGAACCCTTTTGCTATCACTCAAGCTCCGATGAACTTACTACTCCTTTCGTGTGACCCTTACTAGGTTATATCACAATAGAAGTTTTGCTAGGGAACTCGTTGCTATCATTTATTCAATTATTCATACGGAAAACCCTAATTAGCGGTTCCAGTTCTGCCCAACCATGCACTAATTTTCCTCGAGCCACTGACCTCACTGCAAGGTGGATTCTCCTCACCACCCGCTATTCTGCCCCCGGGGATTCCAGATAAACATATAACAATCACTAACAAGTTGTGTTAATACAATAGATCAATATAACAGCATTTCATCAAAAATATTTCAAAAACATTTCATAAAGTAATTTTACATTTGATCGATCGATACTCTTATTTAGCAGCAATTCAATTTTACACAGTTAGCAGCAATTAACCTATTTACCTATCTTAACTAGTCCTTAACCATCATTCTGCTACCAGAAAATTACTGATAGAGTGCGCTGGTCACCCGACTATTCATTTTATTACCAAATTTGCACACTTGGGCCCATGATTTATTTTCCACACTTATTTAATCGGGTAACCTACACTCTACTACCAGTAACCCTGTTCCTTTCTATTTATTTCCAATGTACCTGACTTAACAATCCTCGTCACAGGTACCTAAGATGACAATGGATCAAGGAGCTAGCTGAAAAGATAAGCAGTCATCACAATACAATATCAATTAAATATTGTTTGCACTATTTATAATAACCACAGACTCAGGAAGTTTTGAAAAACCTTTATCTAATCATCATCATCATCATATGTCATGAGCATAAGATTTACACAGATAAGACTATCTTTAACTAGAATTAGAAATAACGTATAGCTATGAATAAGGCAGAGAATACTAATCATTTAGAAATCGTAAAATAAAGGGAA
Organism: Lissotriton vulgaris; assembly: GCF_964263255.1. NCBI lineage: Eukaryota > Metazoa > Chordata > Amphibia > Caudata > Salamandridae > Lissotriton > Lissotriton vulgaris. The sequence continues at coordinate 439,777,759 of NC_141700.1, forward strand.
GGTAAAAATAAGGAACATGCTAATTTAGATCATCAGACTTTCACAACTTCACTAAAGGCGGGTGAAGAAAGGGAACATGCTAAATCAAAGTAGACTTTCGTAATTCAATAACTGTTGTAAACTTATGCAATTTGATTTATCCAGATTTTGCTTATTCACTATAGGGAGGGTAAGATTAGAACATAAACTATCACATAACGATTTAGCATTTGGCTAAAGGTAGGTAGAAAAGTGGAAAATGCTAATAGACAAATAATGCATGAAAATCTCATTCATGAAGGCACAGGGGAGAAAAAGGAACATATGCAATTATGCCTTGCAATATTCAAGAATTAGAAATGCAAATATAGATAAGCAATCACCCACACAGACTTTATATTTACCTTGTATAGAGTGAAGACCAACCCTGGCCACAGGTCAGATTGGAAAAGATGGTAAGGGACCCTCAAGGACTTAGGTGCCAGTAGGCGAGCAGGTACAGCTAATGGACAGTCAGGACAGGATAACCCCAGAATTTTGGATCAGAACCGGGTCCACCATAGGGTACCACCAACACCCGCAGCTTCGGTTGCAACGCCTGCGCTACTCCCTCTCTGCAAGGAATCTGCCAATAACCCGGATTGGGTTCTTGAACCTCCCAGCAAAGTGCTTCGCCAGCACTTCTAAGTCTGCATAAACCCCGAATGGGTTTCTCGAACCTTCCAACAGAGTGCTTCGCAGCACTCTGAGTTCAGTCACCTATAGAGTGCGTTGGGTCAGTGACAGGTCAGCTATTTGGACAAGTCGGACAATTTCTCTAGCTAAACCTACGCTAATTATACTGTTTTCGGTTCAGTGTACCACCCTCCAATGTTGCAAGTGTAAGGACCCCCAAATTTGATTGGACAAAGGAGGAGGTTAGGTCATCACAACACCTACATTTTAGACTTTCTTATGCTCCTTATTTGAATTTTCAACCCGCCCCTTGAATTTTACTTTCCCATTACATATGTTTTCACATATCAATGGTGAATACAATTTTCATATACAATTGTTACAAATGTAGTACAGTTCGGCTTCTTCGACTAGGTGAGAAGGCTCTCTCCCATGCTCATCTTGGCTTGGGTTGCCATCTGGCTTCCGTCCAAAGGTCCTTTCTGTGGAGACTCACAGATCTCGTTTGGTTTGGAAGTTGGGGACCCCTATATAGGAACTGTACCAGCTATACATAGGGAATAAACATCCTTTGAAAAAGGTCTATAGCTAGTAATGTATTATTCTCAAGAATACCTTTATGTATAAAAACCCATTACAAGTAGACTCAACACCTAAAATAGATTTACTGTTTGGATTTTTTTATTATTTCTGAAAATAATTGTTTTTTTTGGTATTTTGTTTATATATACAAGAAGCAATTTTTTTTGGGGGGGGTGGGGAATTTTTTCCTTTTTTTCTTATTCTATATAGGATTTTCACATTTATAACAAGTCATGATATAAAGTTTGTACATTCATAGCATTTCATATTATATATCACAAAAGAGGGGATAATATATAAAAAACACACATCTATAAAACACACACGAGTGAATATTAGACTCAGATGATGATGAGGGCAAGGCGGTAGGATAACACACACTACGCGCGTTTCGGCATGAGAGCCTTCATCAGGTGTCCTGTCTTTGAACAATGTGTAGCACTCGATATGAAGAAATATATAAGGATAAGAAGAGTTTATATGTTATTTCAGTCATGCGTCAGAGCAGGATGTCTCCTTGTTGTTCCTAGTATTCCGTTATTTATATGAGCAGCATTCTTAACCCCAGGTGTAGCTGAAAAACCACCTTTCAACGTATGGTATTACGTACGAGATTCGTTAAGGGGGACCGTCTATGTAGATAGTACAGAAATTGAGTAAGTCTTGATAGTTGATTCTGAATTGTGTATAGCAAGGAATAACACCAAGGGTCAAGGTGGCGCTGCGTTCGAATGGTAAGTCTGGTGTTTAAGCTGTATTGCTAGACCTCGGGCCAGATTTTTCTAATTGCATGTAGGAGATCTAAAGGTGTGGATAAGCGATGCAGGATATGGCCCTCTCTCATCTGGTGGTGCTCTGAACGCGGGCGGTAACGTCGGGCTACTCCAGACGTTACCGCCGGCGTTCAGAGCACCACCAGATGAGAGAGGGCCATATCCTGCATCGCTTATCCACACCTTTCGATCTCCTACATGCAATTAGAAAAATCTGGCCCGAGGTCTAGCAATACAGCTTAAACACCAAACTTACCATTCGAACGCAGCGCCACCTTGACCCTTGGTGTTATTCCTTGCTATACACAATTCAGAATCAACTATCAAGACTTACTCAATTTCTGTACTATCTACATAGACGGTCCCCCTTAACGAATCTCGTACGTAATACCATACATTGAAAGGTGGTTTTTCAGCTACACCTGGGCTAAGAAAGCTGCTCATATAAATAACGGAATACTAGGAACAACAAGGAGACATCCAGCTCTGACGCATGACTGAAATAACATATAAACTCTTCTTATCCTTATAAATTTCTTCATATCGAGTGCTACAGATTGTTCAAAGACGGGACACCTGATGATGGCTCTCATGCCGAAACACGCGTAGTGTGTGTTATCCTAACGCCTTGCCCTCATCATCATCATCTGAGTCTAATATTCACTCGTGTGTGTTTTATAGATGTGTGTTTTTTATATATTATCCCCTCTTTTGTGATATATAATATGAAATGCTATGAATGTACAAACTTTATATCATGACTTGTTATAAATGTGAAAATCCTATATAGAATAAGAAAAAAAGGAAAAAATTCCCCACCCCAAAAAAAAAAACATTGCTTTTTGTATATATAAACAAAATACCCAAAAAATCAATTATTTTCAGAAATAATAAAAAAAATCCAAACAGTAAATCTATTTTAGGTGTTGAGTCTACTTGTAATGGGTTTTTATACATAAAGGTATTCTTGAGAATAATACATTACTAGCTATAGACCTTTTTCAAAGACTCGCAGATCTCGCGCAGACTCAGATTCAAGCAAGATCACGTTAGAACAGGCCAAGTTTTCGAAGTGTTACATGAAATGGAAAAGAACAGTTTTAGTACATTGGAATAAATGATTTCACTGTATACCATGAACTGCTATATTATTCCCATTACTTTATAATTCCTAAAGCATTACGTTTTAGGCAGAACAGACAGCTTTGCAAAAGCGGCAATGCAAGCTTGGAGCATGTGAGAACACAAAGCAGCCATTTTAGCTGTATTGCGCATGAGCAGCAAATTCCCAGCAGAACTGCGAGTACGTCACGTCACATGGGTATGACCGACGCATGTGCAGTCTAAATTCCCGCGTAGCAGCAGCCATTTTAGTGGCAAGCGTATTAGGTTTAATAAACACATATTCAAGCGTCACTGGGACACCCTGTGTAGTGTAAAAATGTGCAATATTAGTAAGGCAAACATGTTGGTTTAGTCTATTAACATTATTTGAGGTTCTTGATACAAGCAAGTCGCTCAGTGTGCGAATCCTTGCTCCATCAATCCCCTCTTTGATGATATTATTATCATCACTAATTAATGGAACCAGATGCCAACTTTTCACATTTCCCCCATTTCAATCTCTTCAAACTTTCTATTCAGTTTCTTTTCTGCATCTTTAATAGGATGAGAATTCTTCGCTCTTTTATAGATCTGATTATTCAGCTCTTCTAATTCGAGTTCACCAACATTTCTCTTTATTCCTCGCTTATTCACAGTATACTTCTTTTTGTGTTTTCAACATTTACAGCAAATTATTATGATGAGCACAAATAAGCCTAGTCCCGCTATTGGCATCAGTATTTAACTCACAAAACTTTTACCTAGGTTAGAAAACAAACTACCTACAGAGGAGAGACCATCAGTTAGTCTCTTCCAGGCACTATCAACCTCCAGTGGTTTGAGCTCTTTTTCCAAATTAGTAATGTTTCTCGCGTATCTCCTAATTCCAACACTTTTATCTGGAATATAGGTGCAACAATGTTGCGCTTTCAACATTTTAAAGACTCCGCCCTCTTTTGCCAATAAAGTGTCAAGAGCAAGTCGATTTTGTAGAACCATAGATCTGATCGCAACCATTTCGGCAATAACCATTAGAAAGCCTCCAGCAGTGTCAGTTGATAGTCAATCTACTACTGTAGACAATTTACAAATTCTGTGTGTATTCGGAGCCACTCCCACTGTAGGTATCATTGCACTAAATATATCACCTATTATTTCTCCTACACTTTCTCTTTTACTACGTATTAATCCATTAGTGTTTTCAGTGCTTTCAGTGATATTCCCCATATGGTATATCTTTGGGAAGACAATACCAAAATAACAACTTCCATACTAATGGTCGGGCAATTTGAAGTAAGCCTTGTTTCCACATATATAATAAATTCCAGGAAACACAGGCTCTGACCCATCTTTGAAACCCCAACCTCCATTTACCTTGTAATTGTTTTCGCATTCACTGGAACCAATGAATATGTTATTATAGTAACTAGTCTTTTCTCTGTGAGGACTAAGTTTCCCTTTCTTTTCGAAATCCAGCAACAATGCAGCATTAGCTCCACCATTTGAGGTGCTCTCTATATTTTCAGCCCACTTTGGAATTTTCAGATTTTTTTCCTTTGCTTTCTTTTGGAAACTCTCTTCTTTTCTCTACCATATTTAGAAACATTTTTCTTGTTAGTGTAATGTACAGCTCAAGTTATTTCTGTGGGCGCCATCTATATTTATTTTACCTATAGTTAGAAAATATTCACTCATGTATTTGGCTACGTCTCTAGTTGTATGTACAGGGTTCAGATTTCTTCTCACAGGAAGTTCAGAAAATATCACATCTAAGTTTGAGTAATAATACTGTAAAGGTCCTCTTCTATAGAATAAACTAGCTAAAATACTACAGGAAATTCCATATGTTAGTGGCAAGTGATGGTAGGTCACACCCTCAGCTACTGAAGTAGGTAGCTTCATACAGACGTAACAGTCTTCTATTTCCATTGCTTCTACGTAGTGTACTAACAAGTTTGAAAATACGTTTAAATGAGTTTTGTTCTTGATTCTATGATAATGTAGTCCTTCCTCTTCTGGTGTATCTAAGTCCATTCTAGTTTGTTTAAGGCTAACTGCTTTCTCTAGTGTATCTACTCTTTGTGGTGCATCTTCTGTTTGTAGCTCTTCTGTGTCCTTTGTCACTGGTTTAGTAGGGTACAAATTAGTATCGTTACTCATCATGTAAGGAATAGTTATTGTTAGTCCTATCCATAATATCAATACTAATGCTATACTACACAAACATACTTTGCAGCATGTTTTGAAACAATTTCGTCTCGGTCTTCCATTCACATTGGAATCAAACATTTTGGCTCAAAAGAAGCTCCAACCCCTCTTTGTAACTTTACACAGGTTGCTTACACAGGGCAACTTTCAGGTTGGTTTCACTTCTTCATCAGTCTGGTCAGCAGTCAATTCTTCATCACTTTCGTCACTTATTTCCAGGTTTTCAAAGTCTTCCAACACCAGATAAGTCCATTCAGGACTCTGATACTTATTGTTTAGTCTTTTTATTCGGGCACTTCTTCTTTTAGGCTTTGTTCCAGACTGGTCAGGTTTACTGGAGTCTTGATTTTCTTGCTCAAGTTCTTCGTCAATAGTTTTTAGTCTCAGTCTCAGTCTTTTGACAAATCTTGGTACTTTATCTCCTTTCTTGAATCTTTTAACTGGCACTGTGCTTTGGCCCTCTTCAAAGGCTCTTTTATTTTCACTCAGTTGTGGCACATCTACTTCAGTGTCTTCTTCCTTCTCTGTCTGGCTAGTTCCAGGTCTTATTTCAGTTTCTTCTGCCTGGTTACTAAACTGGTCTTGTTCAGGTATGTGCTGGATTTGGCTTTGTTTTGTTTCAATTTCTTCTTACTGAACACATTTATCTATTTCTATCTGATCCTGTTCAAGCACTTCGAACTTTTGATTTTCTTCCACTTGAACTTCTTCTCTAATTTCTATCTGTCCCTTTTCAGGCTCAGGAGTTTGTAGTATCCTTGCACTATGCTCATTTAATATAGAATGTTCTAGCTATGATGCGCAGTGGAATGTTGGGAGTCTGTGGGCTGAGGCCGGCAGTTGGCTTGGGGCTGAGCATCTTGCAGGATGTTCCTGTTGGAGTCTTTACGGTTTATACTATCTTATCTACCTAACTTCTAATAAACCACTTATCTACATCTACTGTGTGAGGACATGATTACTACAATATTTATAGCGACGAGGCGACCTTCCCACGCACTGGGCGAAGTAAAATGCAGCATGAAAAAAACCAGATGTAGTCTTCAAAAATAAGTTAGGAAAATCCTTCAGTAGAGAGAAAATGACGAGCGCAAACAAGAAGATCAAGACAAAAGGAACAAGAGCCACAAGATGTACAAGACAAGAGAGATACCATTGAAAAGAAGAAATTAAGAAACATAAGATGCTTCAGAGTAAGGAGCCACTAAAGGAACATCAGCGCAGTAAGAAAAAACAACCCCACCAGTGTCCATCAGATCGGAAGGCCTTTGCCAAAACGTGCTGTGACTGGTTTTCCTTGTACATATGGTCATCATATGCATCAGAAGTAAGCATGATGTTATTTTTACTTGTTTTTGGCTCTTAGAAATTCAGTGCGACCTGCGATGAGACATTTAAAAAAAATCTTGTGCCGGCTAGAGCATGTAGTACACTGTCAACACAGAATGTATTTTTATTTTTTTGGTTGCTTGTGTACATGAAAAAAACGGTACTTTCACGAGCGCAAGTTTAACATAGAAGAGTTGAAATTCATCATATGATTTTAAATGGCTTAAAAGACATTAATCGCAAGTTGACACCAAGCGGAAGGGGGTGAGTTTATTTTGGAAGCACTGTTTACATCTCGTAACGTCTAACTGGGGATTGACAGAGAAATGAACAATTAAAGTTTTAGCGGTTTAGTCAAGTCACATTAATAGCGTTTAAAAGGTGTGTGAAGCTGTGCCTTGAACTGTCTCGGGAAGAAGAACATGAGTGGGCACTGGAGGAATTGGAAGTGTTAATTATACATCGTAAACGTTGTTTTTAATGAAAACACTATTTTCTACCACGCCATGCGATGTGCACAAGATATTAACTGTCAATTCAAATCTTGATGATGTGCGCGAGAAACACGCGAGGCTTACCTTTGCTCCTGAGCACTTTGTGACGTTATGGGAATATGCTTCATCTTCACGTTTTAAAGCAACGCTGTGCGGAGAGCCACTCAGTGCAGCGTAGGAAACGTGGCACCATTTTGTGAACAGAGTCTAATAGTTCATTGTCACCATGGAAACTATCATACAAGGAGAATCACGTCATTTTTGACTATGGATCCTTCAAGCAAAATGAGAGACATGTGACATAACGAACAGGCGGAGTGTTTGTTCTTCTTGTGCACTGATGGAAACGTTGAGGAGGATCAAAACAAAATGTCGATGACGATCTGGAAGTCCAATCTTTAAAAAAAATTATAGTTACATCTTGTAGTCGCAAAAATTACAGTTACTACCAAATTAAGATCAACGATCTGCTTTGGAGACCTCGGGTGAGAGACCGCTCACCGGAGCATAGACTAACTCCTATTGTATTTTGCTGGCCATTTTATAATAGAGAAAGTAGTATGTTGCGGTTTTGTGTGTGTGACTGGCTGTGATCTAAAATAGTAGCATTTTGGGTTTCAATGCAGTTCTTTTTGTGATGACACGCATTAGTAGCGTTTTGTGTTTCAATACAGTTCTTTTTGTGATGACACGCACTTTGTGTAGGAGTGGGTTTTAGTCCCGTGATCCTTAGGAGGGGGTTTTGGATTAATATCCTATTTAGGCAGTCCCATATCCTACTTTGACATTTTGTTCACTTTACTCTGGATGAGAGGTGTTTTATTTTTGAATGGGTTTTAGTCCCATTACCCTGGCTCACACTAGTTATTTTAAAACAAAATGAAATAATTAGTTTTATAAGAGAGGGTTTGAGTGTTTTTGGTAGGGGTGTCAGTCCCACCTAAATAGTGTTACACTAGGGTTTGAGTCCCATAGTGTCCCTTAAGAGAGGGGTGGCGTTTTTTTGGCTACGTCACAGTCTTCTCATGTGAGAAGCACTTTGGTGTGGGTTACGAGTCCCATTACCCTAGTTAATGGTTTGATTATCCTTGTTTAACATTCTTGGTCTCTTGTTTTTGGGACACTCTTGGTCCTTAGTTTTTGGGGCAAGATACGGGTCATAGTCTTTATCCATTTTAGAAGGCATTTTATTCCTATTAGAGGGATTACTTTATTAGCCTCATTTTATTTCTTTCTTTCTAATACGCGTGGGTTGTAGTCCTATTGTGTCCTTTATTATAGGAGTGGCATTATTTTGCTCATGTCTGAAGCACTTTCTTGAGTTTTGGTGAGCTCATCGCAGTTTTTTCTGAGATGTGGTTTTTTTTATGTGAGCTCAAAATTTACATATTTTAAAATTGTTCAATTTTAGAGGAGGAGGATGGTGAGGTTTATTCGATCTGTTCACTTTCTTTCTTCTTTAATAATTTTGTATTTCTGTTTTCCCTCTCGTGATGTTATTTTAATTCCATCCCTGGGTTACAGATTTCTTTATATTTGTATAATATTTCTGTGCTTTGTTTTTTCCCTTTAGGTTTATTGTTTTCCATAATTAAAGGGAGAGGATAATGTAGTATCCTTGCACTATGCTCATTTAATATAGAATGTTCTAGCTATGATGCACAGTGGAATGTTGGGAGTCTGTGGGCTGAGGCCGGCAGTTGGCTTGGGGCTGAGCATCTTGCAGGATGTTCCTGTTGGGGTCTTTACGGTTTATACTATCTTATCTACCTAACTTCTAATAAACCACTTATCTACATCTACTGTGTGAGGACGTGATTACTACAGAGTTCTTGGAGGTGTGTCGATAACCTGCTCTGTCCCTACCTGGCCTTCCTCATCATCAGATTTGATTTGGATTTCGATGATCTGATTATCTTCTTCTGTTCCTGTCTCGTCCTCACTATCCCACTCTCTATCTGAGTGGGTTTGTCTTCTTGTTCTTATTGGATCGAGAGTCAGGTCGATTACTGTGACCCAATCATCTTGACTGGAGCTCGGTTGTTCTTCTTCAGCTACTTCAGCAGCAACTTCAAGACACCCCTCAGCTGCACAACCTTCAGCCTCAGTTTCTTCTGGTTCAGTCACTTTCTTCGTATGGCTGGCATGGATCCACCGTGGCACACCTGCACACTTCACAGCTGTTGTGGTAACCAGAATCACCTGTCTTAGTTTTCCCCACTTCGGTGCAAGGCAACTCTTCCGAGTATGTTTCTTAATTACAACCCAATCACCTGGGTTCAAATCATGAGCTGGAGTTGCTGGTCTGGCGACGGCGTCTTCCCCAATCTGGTGAAAGATAGAACGCACTTGGTCACCCAATTGCTTGCAGTACTCTAGCACCAAATCATCAGATATGTTTATCAGTTTGTGTCCTGGCACCCATGCTTGCCGCATTGCTCTTCCCATCAGAATCTCATGGGGACTCAAGCCTGTCTTCTGGTCTGGAATACTTCTAAGTCCCATCAAGACAAGGGGCAAAACGTCAGGCCATTCCATTTGAGTAGATTCACACATTTTTCCCAATCTTGATTTGATAGTGCCATTCAGTTGTTCTACCACTCCAGAAGCCTCTGGGCAATATGCACAGTGTAGTTTTTGCGTAATTTTGAATGCTTCATAGATTTGTCTTATTATTTCGCTATGGAAATGTTTACCTCTGTCTGATTCAATTGTGACTGGAAAACCGTACCTAGGTATCAATTCCCTCAGTAACAATTTGGCTACAGTGATGCTATCGTTTCTGAGTGCAGGATAAGCTTCTACCCATTTTGAAAACAGGCAGACAATGACGAGGACGTACTTCATTCCTCGACCGGGGGGTAACTGAATAAAGTCAATTTGTAATCTTATGAAAGGACCTTCTGCTTTTCCAATTGTACCTGGTAAAACTACTGTTTTCTTTCCGGGATTGAATTGTTGACATACTAAGCGCCTCTGGCAGAGTGCCTCTGCTATGTTTCTGAATTTTGAATTGAACCATGTCTGTCTAAAGACACAAATCATTGCATCTCTTCCTAAATGTTTATCTCCATGTATCAATCTAGCCATAGGAGCAAGCAAGCAGTCTGGCAACACAGGCATATCATCAAGGTAAACCATGACACCATCCTCATTCCTTCTCCGACAACCACATTTTTTCCACCTTTCCTTTTCCTTTGGTTCTGCTGCATTCAGCAAATCTCTCAGTTCTTCCCATGTTTTTATTTCTTCAAACACCATAAGTTGGCAGCTGTTTCCGCCTACCCCCATCTTTGTATTGATTGCTATTTTGTATTTTGCACAATGTTGGGCCAGTTGGTCAGCATATCGATTACCTGCTGTCACTTTGTCATCACCAGATTTGTGAGCAGCACACTTAACCACTGCCAAGTCTTTTGGTAACTGGATTGCTTCCAGTAATTCTTGCACAAAATTTCCCTTTCTGATAGGAGTAACGGAAGAAGTCAGGAACTCTCTTTGCAGCCACAATTGGCCAAAGTCATGCACAACCCCATAACCATACTGGCTATCAGTGTATATGGTTATTTTCATGTTCCTCCCAAATTTACAGGCCTTTGCCAATGCAACCAATTCGGCTACTTGGGCAGACTTGACTCCATACAAATAGGATGCTACCACTGGACCTCCTAAAGTGCATACTGCATAAGCAGCACTTAAGCCTCCATCCTCATGTCTCAGGCATGAGCCATCTACAAACAGCTTGTAATCTTCATCATTTAGGAGCACTTCCTTTATATCTGGGCGTGGTTTTGTGCTATATTCAGTCAGATCAAGGCAGTCATGCTCAACTTCTCCCTTCACTCTTGCTGTGAGTGAATTTGGTAGGAGGGTAGCTGGACTCAAGATATTACATCGGGCAATGGTTACCTTTCCTGCACCTACAAGAATTCTCTCATACTTAGTCAGCCGACTAGGTGTGAGGTACTGAGTTTTGGTTCTGCTCAACAAGATTACAACTGCATGTGGAACATACACAGTTACAGGATGTCCCATAATGATAGACCCACTTGTTCAAGACTCATGCAAGTTGCAGCTACTGCTTTCAGGTCAGGACTGAAAGTGCACAATTGTCTTGTGTGTCACAAAACAGTGCAAACTCTTTCGAGTAATCAGGCATTCCTAATGCGGGAGCTGTACACAGACATTCTCGTAATTTCATAAAAGCTGTCATGCTTTCATCATCCCACTCCACTGGGTCTTTTGCTCCTTTCTTTGTTAATTTTATTAATGGTCTTGCTAGGACTGCAAATCCCACAATCCACTGTCTATAGTATCCTACAACTCCAAGAAACATTCTGATTTCTTTCTGGGTATTGGGCAGTTTCATGTTTCGAATTATCCTAGTTTTTTCTGTGGTAACCTTCCTGATACCTTCCTCTATCTGGTGCCCCAGATATTTCACTGCAGAGGTACAGAACTAGTTTGTATGGTGATACTTTATGTCCCCCTTCACCTAAATGGTTCAGTAAGGCAATGGTGTCAACAACACAGTCTTTCCTGCTTTTAGATGCCACCAGGAGGTCGTCTATGTATTGCACCAGGACTGATTCTCTAGGCAATATCAAGGATTCAAGGCATTTTTTCAGAATTTGATTGAAAATCGAAGGACTCTCTCTGTACCCCTGAGGGACACGATTCCAGACGTAAACATGACTGTCGAATTCAAATGAGAAAATAAATTTGCTGTCTGGATGCAATGGACTTGAAAAGAATGCATGGCACAGGTCAATGACAGTAAACCATCCAGCATTCCATGGTATTTGGTACAAGATCACTGCAGGGTTTGGCACAATAGGACAGCAAGGAACAACAATTTTATTAACCTTGCGCAGGTCCTGTACTACCCTGTACTTACCACTTGGTTTCTTTATTCCAATTATGGGTGAATTACAAGGACTGCTCAATACCTCCTGTATGATGTTTGCTTCCAACAACCTTTTTTATTTCAATAGCAACCCTTGCTTTTACTTTTGCACTCATTTTATACTGTTTAGTATTCGGGTAAACCACATCTTCTTTTATGGAAATTTTAATTGGGTCAACATTTGCCATTAATCCTACATCTTTCCCAGTGAAATCCCATACCTCTGGTTTCACGGTCTGTTGGAGCTCTTCCGGTAAGTCTTGTATTGTTAGTCTTTTCATTTCTGAGTTAGGTCTTATTAACAATAATTTGTAAATTCCGTCTTCATCTGGGGTCTGAATTTCAACGCCATTTGGTGTGCAAAAGATGGTGCAGTTCATTTTGCACAGCAAATCCCGTCCTACTAAGTTCACAGGACTTGAATCGCAAACAACGAATATATGCATCTCTTTGAAATTCCCTATTTTAATTTCCATGGGTTCTGTAACTGGAGTACTAATTAATTTATTGGAAACGCCCACTAGTTGGATCGCTTCTCCCGAGAGGGGTAGGTTTGGAACGTCTGCTGTTCTCACAGTAGAACGGGTAGCACCAGTGTCCAAGAGAAAGGTGACGTCATTTCCTTCAACCTTTCCTTCAATGTATGGCCCTGACTGGTCTACCGGCAAGGAGGCGCCAAGCATGCACTCCTCGTCCTCCCCCCTCAGGCACCGTCAGAAAGGTTTGTCACAGAGGAATGTATCATTTAACAGAAATTGCGAAGTTGCTGCATTTCTATGCTCCCTTCCTTCCCAAACCTCTGCTTCCTCAACCTGTTGTGCTTTGCTCCTATAGTTTGTCCAAGGTGCACGGGGCAACTGATTCTGTTTTACCTGTTGCTGTGTCTTCCGTGGTCTCTCATTCTGCACCTGTAGATTTAAATCATTAATTTGCACATTATCATTCTGCACAGCCTTACACTCGTCCCTCCAGTGCCCCATCTTTCCGCACCCGTAGCAGGGAACTTTCTTTCTGGCCTCCTCTCTGCTCATTTTTATTCTTGGTTTTACTCCACCCCCAGGGTTCTGATTCTGAGTATTTGTCATTTTATTTAACTGCTGTTCTTGGTGCATTGCTAATTTTACTTGTGCCCACATGACTTTTTCCTTTAACTCCTTTTCCTATTTTCTAGCTCATCTTCACAATATTTGGCATATTTCAGGACCTCATCAATGGGCTTAGCTTGCCAATAGATTTTATTATCTTTAATCCACTGCAAAATTTCAGGTCTTAATCCTAACACAAATTGATAAATGAAGTGGGTCATATCCTTCATTTCAATATTGTCTAGCCCACTGTATGTCTTGAACACCTGTAACAGTCGCTCATAATATGAATGTACAGTTTCAGCACGATTCTGAGTAGTTCTATCTATTGGTGTCCAATCAGTTTCTTTTGCAGGCACCTTTCCTTTCAGGTACAGCATTACCTGGTTGTATTTCCTCATCACCTCCTCTGAGGGAGCTCCTGTCTTTGGGTCTCTGGCGTATTCTTCACTTGGCCAATCAACAGCAATTTTACATTCTGTCCATAAATCTACGGGAACTACAATGTCAAAGAACCCATCTAGATCTTTCAGGAGGCATTTTTGAACTTTAACAAATCTCTCAACTTGTCTGTACCATTCTACAGGTTTCTCTCGTAATTTTGGGAAATCATTTGTAAATGACACAATATCTTGTCTGGACCATGGAGCATGTACATATCCTCCACCTGGCACTTCCCTCATAGGATATAATTTTTCTGCCTTGTCAGCTTCTTTTAAGACATATTCAGAAGTCATTTGTTTGGATCTACTATCTTCTTTTTTCTTTGCCCACCTGGCTTTCCATTTTTCTAAGTCTCCCCATTTCTGTAACAGGTTCAGCAATTCTCTTATCTGCACCTTTTTTCCTGATACATTCATGTTTTCTAAATCCTTGTCAGAAAATTCTGCTCTGTGTGGTTTTTGCAACACTTTGGATCTGCTGACGTCTATTCCCATGCTAGCTGCGGTGTCCATTAATTTTTCATGGAACACTCTGGTGTTTTGAGTAATACTTTTGCAAATGAATAGTAATTCTTCCTCACTAAGGGTATTCAGCCTGTCCAATCCCACGTTCCCAGACATTAATTCTTCCAATTCTATTCTTAATTTGTAAATATCTAATGGTTTTGGCTGAGGATTTATTTTCTCTAGTACTCGGGTCCATCGATCTATTTCTTCAGGAGTCACTACTGTGGCACTTCTAGTACCAGACGAGGACTCAATCTGGACTTCTCTTAAACTAAAATGAGTGTTCTTTCTCTGTGAACTGCCTTCTGGTTCCCCTATGGGTAAATACATCAGGGAAATTACAGATTCGCATTCACTTGCCTGGTCATCAACTATTAAGGGCTCTTTTCTTGGTTGCACTACAGATGGAGTAATAACTGGAGCTTTTGGACTGGCTTGCTTATCCCCGTTCAGAGGAACAACTGGGCCAATTGTTACTGGAATTGTCAAAGCCTCAGGACTTGTATTTAACTGGGAAATCTTCTGGATAAGTTCAGTTCTCTGTTTAATTAAAGCCTCTCTCTGGATAAGTTCAGTTCTCTGTTTAATTAAAGCCTCTCTCTCTCGGTCCTGTAATACCTTTTCCATGTTGGTTTCATGTACTATCTGTGGAATCAAGGAAGGGTAAAGACTCGGTGCACTCGAATTTGCCAAACTTGGTCCCTCATCATAATTTGGTTTCAGGAATGGATTTCTCGCATTCAGGGACCTGGGTTCCTCATTATACGGTAGTGGATTTTTCATTATTAAATCCTCCAGGTATTCATCCTCAGAATCACCAGCAGTCATTAAATGTCTAGTTTTCTCAGTCCTTTTACCTCCCATAGGCTCCTCTACAGTTAGCACTGGGAAAAGACCTTCCACTATCATATTCTGTCTCCGCTGTTTCATTTTTTTCTCTTTTGCTTCTCGTGCATTTTTAGATACCATTAACTTATCCCTTTGTCAATCCTAGGTCTATCTCACTCAAAGGCCTCAATCTCCCATTCTTCTAAAGCCTCATATTGTGTCAATCTAGGCCTGGTATGTAAATCATTCATTGGGTTTCTCAGGTTGAACAAAATTCTTCAGTTGAAGGTACCGTGTAAAGGAAATGCTAAAATTCCGCCATCTTTGGTATATTCCACCCAATTTTCCAACCATACACAAGCATGATACCCTCTGTCAAACAGAATAAATGAAGGGGGAGTGTTTGGTGGTGGAATAATAACTCCTTCTCTAGTCTTAATCAGCTTGTCTTTCTTGAAATAGTTCTTGACTTTGTCTACATGAGTCATTTTTCTCTTGCTTCCATACATATTGTAAGGTCTGCCCTTAAACATTTGTTCCTTAGCAAACCCTAAGTATCTCGGATCAGGTATAGTTTCTGGATATCTCGGATACCACATATACTTCGCAAAAACTCAAATCGTGCGAAAAAACGTATTTCTGTTTACTAAATTCTTCCAATGCTAGCGCGTCTTTCAATTTTCGACAACCAATCAACACCGTGGTTGCAAATACCTTCCTCCAATGGGTGCGCGGCATTTCCGTGAGACGCGTTCTCACGCTCCTGCGCTCCCCCCTCCTTTACAATGCTATCTCCGCTACACACCCGCTGTCTCAACCACTACCAGCGCGGCACTAATTGACGTCAGTGCAGCTCTGCAACTGACTCCCCCCTTCACAAGGTAACTGAAATTCAATTTTCTTTCTTAAAGTGCAAGTGCTTTATTTAATTTACAACGTATAACATTCGCCACTGTACTCGAGTGCCTAGAAAGGAAAGATTTGTTTCACTGCAAGTAAACTTCTTCTGTCTACTTTTCATATACTACGGATAGATCCCTTCTGCCTATCCTTCATACAAGCATTAGAGAACCTGCTACTCCTTCGACTCATCCACTCTGGGATATATACTAAGCCAAATGTTTCACTAGCGAACCCTTTTGCTATCACTCAAGCTCCGATGAACTTACTACTCCTTTCGTGTGACCCTTACTAGGTTATATCACAATAGAAGTTTTGCTAGGGAACTCGTTGCTATCATTTATTCAATTATTCATACGGAAAACCCTAATTAGCGGTTCCTGTTCTGCCCAACCATGCACTAATTTTCCTCGAGCCACTGACCTCACTGCAAGGTGGATTCTCCTCACCACCCGCTATTCTGCCCCCGGGGATTCCAGACAAACATATAACAATCACTAACAAGTTGTGTTAATGCAATAGATCAATATAACAGCATTTCACCAAAAATATTTCAAAAACATTTCATAAAGTAATTTTACATTTGATCGATCGATACTCTTATTTAGCAGCAATTCAATTTTACACAGTTAGCAGCAATTAACCTATTTACCTATCTTAACTAGTCCTTAACCATCATTCTGCTTCCAGAAAATTACTGATAGAGTGCGCAGGTCACCCGACTATTCATTTTATTACCAAATTTGCACACTTGGGCCCATAATTTATTTTCCACACTTATTTAATCGGGTAACCTACACTCTACTACCAGTAACCCTGTTCCTTTCTATTTATTTCCAATGTACCTGACTTAACAATCCTCGTCACAGGTACCTAAGATCACAATGGATCAAGGAGCTAGCTGAAAAGATAAGCAGTCATCACAATACAATGTCAATTAAATATTGTTTGCACTATTTATAATAACCACAGACTCAGGAAGTTTTGAAAAACCTTTATCTAATCATCATCATTATCATATGTCATGAGCATAAGATTTACACAGATAAGACTATCTTTAACTAGAATTAGAAATAACGTATAGCTATGAATAAGGCAGAGAATACTAATCATTTAGAAATCGTAAAATAAAGGGAAGGTAAAAATAAGGAACATGCTAATTTAGATCATCAGACTTTCACAACTTCACTAAAGGCGGGCGAAGAAATGGAACATGCTAAATCAAAGTAGACTTTCGTAATTCACTAACTGTTGTAAACTTATGCAATTTGATTTATCCAGATTTTGCTTATTCACTATAGGGAGGGTAAGATTAGAACATAAACTATCACATAACGATTTAGCATTTGGCTAAAGGTAGGTAGAAAAGTGGAAAATGCTAATAGACAAATAATGCATGAAAATCTCATTTATGAAGGCACAGGGGAGAAAAAGAACCATATGCAATTATGCCTTGCAATATTCAAGAATTAGAAATGCAAATATAGATAAGTAATCACCCACACAGACTTTATATTTACCTTGTATAGAGTGAAGACCAACCCTGGCCACAGGTCAGATTGGAAAAGACGGTAAGGGACCCTCAAGGACTTAGGTGCCAGTAGGCGAGCAGGTACAGCTAATGGACAGTCAGGACAGGATAACCCCAGAATTTTGGATCAGAACCGGGTCCACCATAGGGTACCACCAACACCCGCAGCTTCGGTTGCAACGCCTGCGCTACTCCCTCTCTGCAAGGAATCTGCTAATAACCCGGATTGGGTTCTTGAACCTCCCAGCAAAGTGCTTCGCCAGCACTTCTAAGTCTGCATAAACCCCGAATGGGTTTCTCGAACCTTCCAACAGAGTGCTTCGCAGTTCTCTGAGTTCAGTCACCTATAGAGTACGTTGGGTCAGTGACAGGTCCGCTATTCGGACAAGTCGGAGAATTTCTATAGCTAAACCTATGCTAATTATACTGTTTTTCGGGTCAGTGTACCACCCCCCAATGTTGCAAGTGTAAGGATACCCAATTTTGATTGGACAAAGGAGGAGGTTAGGTCATCACACCACCTAAATTTTAGACTTTCTTATGCTCCTTATTTGAATTTTCTACCCGCCCCTCGAATTTTACTTTCCCATGACATATATTTTCACATAACAATAGTGAATACAATTTTCATATACAATTGTTACAAATGTAGTACAGTTCGGCTTCTTTGACTAGGTGAGAAGGCTCTCTCCCAGGCTCATCTTGGCTTGGGTTGCCATCTGGATTCCGTCCAAAGGTCATTTCTCTGGAGACTCGCAGATCTCGCGCAGACTCAGATTCATGCAAGATCACGTTAGAATAGGCCAAGTTTTCGAAGTGTTACATGAAATGGAAAAGAACAGTTTTAGTACATTGGAATAAATGATTTCACTGTATACCATGAGTTGCTATATTATTACCATTACTTTATAATAGCTAAAGCATTAAGTTTTAGGCAGAACAGACAGCTTTGCGAAAGCTGCAATGCAAGCTTGGAGCATGTGAGAACACAAAGCAGCCATTTTAGCTGTATTGCGCATGAGCAACAAATTCCCACCAGAACTCCGAGTACGTCACGTCACATGGGTATGACCGACGCATGCGCAGTCTAAATTCCCGCGTAGCAGCAGCCATTTTAGTGGCAAGCGTATTAGGTTTAATAAACACATAGCCAAGCGTCACTGGGACACCCCGTGTAGTGTAAAAATGTGCACTATTAGTAAGACAAATATTTTGGTTTAGTCTATTAACATTATTTGAGGTTCTTGATACAAGCAAGTCGCTCAATGTGCGAATCCTTGCTCCATCACTATAGATAATAAAATAGTTTCTAGCAATAATGGTTCAAACATTACTAAAAGTGCAACAACTACGGACCCAGCGCTTCAGTTCTTCCTGGCTGCCCCTGTCCTGCACGCGACCCAGACCGCCACCGCTGATCGCCCCCTCCTTACCTGACTCTTGGAGTGGGACGGGCGGCTCCACCATCTTGGGCGGGTCTGGGCTCGGCGCTGCAGTTCTTTGGCCCCTCCCCCCTTGCCACACCCCCGGATTCTCCTCCCCATGTGTCCCTACTTAATGGCTACCCAGTCCCGGCCGCACAGCGGACGCGCGCAGCTGGCGCGCCGAAGTTGCGCCTAAGTTAAGCCCGTCTGCGCCCGTCCGCGGACGGCCGGGACCGGGGGCCACACACTCTGTTCCTTTTCCGGTCTACACCTCAGCTCAACTCTTGGCTCTCACTGCTGTTTTTCCACCCTCACCTCCACTCTTGCAACACCTTGACACACTTGGTATTCTTGTCTCTCCCCCCCTCACCCGACCCCAGTTCCTTCCAGTACCACCAGCATCACCCCTCTCGCTGCTGACCACCCTCCTGTCCCTTGTTCCCCCCCGTCCCTGCCTCTACCGCAGCTTCTGCTATACTGCTCAACACCCGCTCAGCGGTCAAACATCAGACAGCTCTCTTTAACCTTCTTACTTCTGACTCCCCGGATTTCCTCTTTCTGACTGAAACCGGCTTCACTGTTGACTCCCTCCCCGACCTCTTAGCCATTCTTCCTGACACCTACTATGCCCTCCGGGCTGATTGTCCGGACGGCAAGGTGGGGGGAGGGGTGGCGATGATCATTCGGTCAACCCTCAAATTTCAACTTCTCAATCACCCCCCTATTTCTAATGTAGACTACCTTGTGGCCCGCTCTCTCAATCTATCTGCTCCCCTCACTGTCGTCCTTGTGTACCGTCCTCCTCAATCTATGCCCTCTTTTGTAGCCTCCCTTCAGGACCTCATGGCCACTCTCGTGGTCAACAATTCCTCCGTTCTCCTGCTCGGCGACTTTAATTATTGGCCGGGCGACCTTAGGGAAGACCTCCCCTCGAAAGATTTTTCTGGCACTCTTCAATGCCTTAACTTCACATCCCATATCTCAGCCCCCACCCACGTCCAGGGTCACATCTTGGATCAAATTTGGTCCTCTCGCCCCATTGTTTCTTCCCTTCTCATTTCCCCATGCGTCTGGTCGGATCATTTTTCCATCTCTTTCGCCATCCACCTGGGAGCGGTTGATAAGCCCCCCCTCCCGAAGAACATCTTAGCCCGCAATTGGAACCGAACCGACCTCGACTCCCTCTCGCTCACTTTGGCTTCCTCTGCTCCCACCCTTACCAATCTTCCTCTTGATTCCCAGGTCAACGCCATTGGCACATGGCTTTCCTCTTCGTGCGACCTTGTCGCTCCGCTCAGAAAGATCAAGGCGATTCGTCCACATGACGCGCACAAATGGTTCTCTCCAGAACTCAAAACTCTCAAACTCGACCTTAGGCGGTCGGAACGTCACTGGAGACGGAACTATTGTCCTTTATTGCGCGCCAAATACAAATCACTCCTTACTGAATATAAAAAAGCGATCCTGGCGGCTAAAACCGCCTATTTCTCTGAGAGAATAGCTCTCGCGGCTAATACACCCCGTGAAATTTTCTCTCTGGTCCACAATCTTGCCACCTCTGATCGCTCTACCCCTAGCCTGGTTCCCTCACAGTTCCTCTGTTCCTCACTTAACGATTTTTTTATCGGCAAGATCGTAAAGATCAAAGCCAATATTCCTACAGTGCCTCAATCCCGTCCCATCTGTCCTTCCACCTGTTCTTTCTCTTCCTTTTCCTCTTTCCCTCCTCTCTCCACTGAACTATTTCTAAAACTTCTGGTCAAAATCAAGTCTGGCTCCCCCATGGATTGTGCGCCAGCACGCATTCTTAAAACCCTCTTCACCAACTGCTCTGCGCCTCCTCTTGCTCTCCTCAACTCCTCTTTGGCTCTCGGATCTGTCCCCTCTTCTTTCAAATCTGCCATAGTCCTTCATATTCTAAAGAAAACTGGTCTAGATCCCTCCCTTCCTTCTAATTTCCGTCCCATCTCTCTTCTCCCCTACCTCGGCAAGATCCTCGAAGCTCATGTCACTTCCTGCCTCTCCTCTTATATTGAGGAGAATGGCCTCCTTGCATCCCACCAGGCAGGTTTCCGCCCAGGCCACTCCACGGAGATGGTGGTCCTCGCAGTCCTGGACGAGCTTAAGGGGAAGGCCGATTCTAATCCCCCCAAGCCCTGGTCCTTCTCGACTTGTCCGCTGCGTTTGACACGGTTGACCATGCCATCCTTCTCGACCGTGTCAGCGCAGCGGGCATCCGGGGCGTGGCCTTTTCCTGGCTGGCGTCCTTCCTTCAGGATAGGTCCCAGGCAGTTCATCTCCCCGGTTTCTCTGCACCTCCCCGCCCTGTCACTTGTGGTGTTCCCCAAGGCTCTTCTCTCTCTCTCCTCTGCTTTTCAATCTTTATATTCACCCCCTCATCACTTCTCTTCTTGAGCTGGGGGTCTCTGTGTATAACTACGCAGATGACCTTCAGCTCGTTTTCGATCTTTCTTCTACCCCTGATTCTCTTCCCAAGTTCTGTTCCACCTTAGTCTTTATTTCTGACTGGATGTGCGCTAACCAACTGAAGCTCAATCCAGATAAGACGGAACTTGTTCTCACTGGTGGCCCCTCCAACCCCTGGACCCCCGCACATTGGCCCCTTTCTTTGGCCCCCCCCGGTCCCCTCTTCCTCTGTCCGCACTCTCGGTATCAAAGTCAGTCATGACTTATCTATGCACAGTCAGATCAGCTCTGCTGTGTCCTCCTGCTTTCTTTCCCTCCAATTAATTCGGAAAATCTCACGCTTTTTCTCTACCGATGCACTCAAATCCATAGTCATGGCCCTCGTTATCTCCCGCATTGACTATGGGAATGGCCTGTACGTGGGCATACCTGCTTACGAATCCCGCCGCCTACAGGCCATTCAAAATCAAGCTGCTCGCCTCATCCTCTCCCTCCCTAAATCTTCTCATATCACCCCGGCTCTCAAATCACTCCATTGGCTCCCTGTTCATTTCAGATCCTTTTTCAAACTGGCCTGTCTAGCATTCCTGGCTCACTCCCGATCTGCGCCCTTGTTCATTAACACTCTTGTCTCTTCTCATGCCCCTGTTCGCACTCTTCGCTCCTCCTCTCTTTCACTTCTTCACATCCCTCGCTTCCGCAAATCCAGAACGGGGGGCACCCGATTCTCAGTCCTTGCCCCCCAGTTCTGGAATAGCCTTCCTCTCTCTATTCGCTCCATCCCCATCTACACTCACTTCCGCAAAGCCCTTAAAACTTTCCTTTTTCTTCAGGCATTCCCCTCTTAACTTCCCTGGGTCCCCTCCGCTGAGTTTTTGATCAGGTCCCTAGCACCAGGAAGCCGCTCGGCCACTGTGCGCTCTATTAAATATTTTATTCATTTTATTCATTCATTCATTTTTTATTCATTCAACAACACGTGTTGGCACAAGGTGGAAGGCCCTTTACAAAGGTTGACAGGTCACCTTTCTGTTGCTCATTGCTATATTTGGGTGCTAAACTGGTACTAATGAGATGCAACCAATGCCCAAACAGTGTTACCAAGTGTAACAAGCACTGGCATAGCCAATAGGTCTCGCTTTTGGGACCTTATACGTATTTAGTTATGGAGCACAATATAGTGTTTAGCCATGCAACATTAACTGTTGCATGGTTAAACACTTATAAGGCCCCAAAGGCGAGACCTCTTGGCTATGCCAAAGCTTGTTCAATATTATATACAAGCCATAGTTGCTGCTTATTTATCTTATGCATCAAACAACCATTGACACAGCCAATAGTCCTGACTTGTAGGTATGATGTGACTTGTTGTATCATATCTGGATGCAATGACGGAAACAACACAATACAAGTCGGGCAGCACACTGTGCTTAACACAGATTTTTAGCTTACGTTTTTTTTAAGCCATGCCCTTAATTTCATTGACCACGCCGCTTTGAGAAACCCCACAGTTTTTTCATCCCACTTAAAGCCCTGGTGTAGAGGATGAAGAGGGTGAGAGAGCGCAAACTGACCTAAATGTATGAGTACACCACACTTACACGTAGTAAGCACAAGTCATGAAGAGAAATGCCATGAGTGCTGATAGTATCTACATCTATATTCTGAAATGTGTAGTTAACATAGAGATTAAGTAGAAGTGGAACTAATGAAAAAATGTGTGTAGCTGCTAAATTGTAAGATGGCATACGGTTAAACGTAGAACGAGGTAGGCCTCAGGGCCAGAGCTAGAAGGGAGGGGGAAGGTGGTTCATTTCATAACATGGATTGCACTAATGTTTTAGTAATAACGTTAATAGGCCATGATTTATAGATATGTTTACCGAATAATAGAATAAGAGTACTAACATGCTATTAATTAAAGAAGAAGTTGAATGCTATAATCATTATGAGAAATGTTGTAGCCTGAATTGTTTTAAACATTGATTTACACATACTGGTCTGGGCCGGGAAATGTTGCAAACTTTTGTTGGAAGTCTATGAGAATTGGGATCTTGGCTGCAGATGTCTGTCTGCAAGAGAAAAGGGGGTATCCAATTATAATTGAAATGAATAGAGGTTTGTTCGGGAGACGGCCCAGACATGGAGGAGGGTTCCGGAATGTTTTAAGGGGTATCAGCGGGCCGGAGAAGAGTCTGAGAAGCAAGGTCGACTCTAACCACAAGGCCTCATCATGGAAAAAGCCAGAACCTACACCACGTGAGGGGCGTCTCACGAGGGGCGTCCCAAATGTTGTTGTGCTCTTTGTATTAGGGACATATTTACAACAAGGGGTGGTGAGGGACAGAGTCTCTGAATTAAGCAGAAAGCTCTCACCCAGTCAAGAGATCAGGGCTAGATCCAACACCGTTTTTTAGCTCACTGCACCATCCCAGTTTCAGAACCTGGCTGTATGCAAATTAGTCTGTTCCTGTCCCAGTGCATGATGGGAACAGGGCAAACCAAACTACAAAAGCCAATTCTTACACTGGGAAGGAAACAAGCTCCCGGGGACCGGTTTCTGGCATTACAGCCGTCTTCGGCCCGGTTTGCTTGAATCCTGATGGTGCAATGAGCAAGGGTCTCACATCTGAGAATACCCTTCCACGCTTAGGGTGGACAAAAATATTTACAACAAGGGGTGGTGAGGGACAGAGTCTCTGAATTAAGCAGAAAGCTCTCACCCAGTCAAGAGATCAGGGCTAGATCCAACACCGTTTTTTAGCTCACTGCACCATCCCAGTTTCAGAACCTGGCTGTATGCAAATTAGTCTGTTCCTGTCCCAGTGCATGATGGGAACAGGGCAAACCAAACTACAAAAGCCAATTCTTACACTGGGAAGGAAACAAGCTCCCGGGGACCGGTTTCTGGCATTACAGCCGTCTTCGGCCCGGTTTGCTTGAATCCTGATGGTGCAATGAGCAAGGGTCTCACATCTGAGAATACCCTTCCACGCTTAGGGTGGACAAAAATATTTACAACAAGGGGTGGTGAGGGACAGAGTCTCTGAATTAAGCAGAAAGCTCTCACCCAGTCAAGAGATCAGGGCTAGATCCAACACCGTTTTTTAGCTCACTGCACCATCCCAGTTTCAGAACCTGGCTGTATGCAAATTAGTCTGTTCCTGTCCCAGTGCATGATGGGAACAGGGCAAACCAAACTACAAAAGCCAATTCTTACACTGGGAAGGAAACAAGCTCCCGGGGACCGGTTTCTGGCATTACAGCCGTCTTCGGCCCGGTTTGCTTGAATCCTGATGGTGCAATGAGCAAGGGTCTCACATCTGAGAATACCCTTCCACGCTTAGGGTGGACAAAAATATTTACAACAAGGGGTGGTGAGGGACAGAGTCTCTGAATTAAGCAGAAAGCTCTCACCCAGTCAAGAGATCAGGGCTAGATCCAACACCGTTTTTTAGCTCACTGCACCATCCCAGTTTCAGAACCTGGCTGTATGCAAATTAGTCTGTTCCTGTCCCAGTGCATGATGGGAACAGGGCAAACCAAACTACAAAAGCCAATTCTTACACTGGGAAGGAAACAAGCTCCCGGGGACCGGTTTCTGGCATTACAGCCGTCTTCGGCCCGGTTTGCTTGAATCCTGATGGTGCAATGAGCAAGGGTCTCACATCTGAGAATACCCTTCCACGCTTAGGGTGGACAAAAATATTTACAACAAGGGGTGGTGAGGGACAGAGTCTCTGAATTAAGCAGAAAGCTCTCACCCAGTCAAGAGATCAGGGCTAGATCCAACACCGTTTTTTAGCTCACTGCACCATCCCAGTTTCAGAACCTGGCTGTATGCAAATTAGTCTGTTCCTGTCCCAGTGCATGATGGGAACAGGGCAAACCAAACTACAAAAGCCAATTCTTACACTGGGAAGGAAACAAGCTCCCGGGGACCGGTTTCTGGCATTACAGCCGTCTTCGGCCCGGTTTGCTTGAATCCTGATGGTGCAATGAGCAAGGGTCTCACATCTGAGAATACCCTTCCACGCTTAGGGTGGACAAAAATATTTACAACAAGGGGTGGTGAGGGACAGAGTCTCTGAATTAAGCAGAAAGCTCTCACCCAGTCAAGAGATCAGGGCTAGATCCAACACCGTTTTTTAGCTCACTGCACCATCCCAGTTTCAGAACCTGGCTGTATGCAAATTAGTCTGTTCCTGTCCCAGTGCATGATGGGAACAGGGCAAACCAAACTACAAAAGCCAATTCTTACACTGGGAAGGAAACAAGCTCCCGGGGACCGGTTTCTGGCATTACAGCCGTCTTCGGCCCGGTTTGCTTGAATCCTGATGGTGCAATGAGCAAGGGTCTCACATCTGAGAATACCCTTCCACGCTTAGGGTGGACAAAAATATTTACAACAAGGGGTGGTGAGGGACAGAGTCTCTGAATTAAGCAGAAAGCTCTCACCCACTCAAGAGATCAGGGCTAGATCCAACACCGTTTTTTAGCTCACTGCACCATCCCAGTTTCAGAACCTGGCTGTATGCAAATTAGTCTGTTCCTGTCCCAGTGCATGATGGGAACAGGGCAAACCAAACTACAAAAGCCAATTCTTACACTGGGAAGGAAACAAGCTCCCAGGGACCGGTTTCTGGCATTACAGCCGTCTTCGGCCCGGTTTGCTTGAATCCTGATGGTGCAATGAGCAAGGGTCTCACATCTGAGAATACCCTTCCACGCTTAGGGTGGACAAAAATATTTACAACAAGGGGTGGTGAGGGACAGAGTCTCTGAATTAAGCAGAAAGCTCTCACCCAGTCAAGAGATCAGGGCTAGATCCAACACCGTTTTTTAGCTCACTGCACCATCCCAGTTTCAGAACCTGGCTGTATGCAAATTAGTCTGTTCCTGTCCCAGTGCATGATGGGAACAGGGCAAACCAAACTACAAAAGCCAATTCTTACACTGGGAAGGAAACAAGCTCCCGGGGACCGGTTTCTGGCATTACAGCCGTCTTCGGCCCGGTTTGCTTGAATCCTGATGGTGCAATGAGCAAGGGTCTCACATCTGAGAATACCCTTCCACGCTTAGGGTGGACAAAAATATTTACAACAAGGGGTGGTGAGGGACAGAGTCTCTGAATTAAGCAGAAAGCTCTCACCCAGTCAAGAGATCAGGGCTAGATCCAACACCGTTTTTTAGCTCACTGCACCATCCCAGTTTCAGAACCTGGCTGTATGCAAATTAGTCTGTTCCTGTCCCAGTGCATGATGGGAACAGGGCAAACCAAACTACAAAAGCCAATTCTTACACTGGGAAGGAAACAAGCTCCCGGGGACCGGTTTCTGGCATTACAGCCGTCTTCGGCCCGGTTTGCTTGAATCCTGATGGTGCAATGAGCAAGGGTCTCACATCTGAGAATACCCTTCCACGCTTAGGGTGGACAAAAATATTTACAACAAGGGGTGGTGAGGGACAGAGTCTCTGAATTAAGCAGAAAGCTCTCACCCAGTCAAGAGATCAGGGCTAGATCCAACACCGTTTTTTAGCTCACTGCACCATCCCAGTTTCAGAACCTGGCTGTATGCAAATTAGTCTGTTCCTGTCCCAGTGCATGATGGGAACAGGGCAAACCAAACTACAAAAGCCAATTCTTACACTGGGAAGGAAACAAGCTCCCGGGGACCGGTTTCTGGCATTACAGCCGTCTTCGGCCCGGTTTGCTTGAATCCTGATGGTGCAATGAGCAAGGGTCTCACATCTGAGAATACCCTTCCACGCTTAGGGTGGACAAAAATATTTACAACAAGGGGTGGTGAGGGACAGAGTCTCTGAATTAAGCAGAAAGCTCTCACCCAGTCAAGAGATCAGGGCTAGATCCAACACCGTTTTTTAGCTCACTGCACCATCCCAGTTTCAGAACCTGGCTGTATGCAAATTAGTCTGTTCCTGTCCCAGTGCATGATGGGAACAGGGCAAACCAAACTACAAAAGCCAATTCTTACACTGGGAAGGAAACAAGCTCCCGGGGACCGGTTTCTGGCATTACAGCCGTCTTCGGCCCGGTTTGCTTGAATCCTGATGGTGCAATGAGCAAGGGTCTCACATCTGAGAATACCCTTCCACGCTTAGGGTGGACAAAAATATTTACAACAAGGGGTGGTGAGGGACAGAGTCTCTGAATTAAGCAGAAAGCTCTCACCCAGTCAAGAGATCAGGGCTAGATCCAACACCGTTTTTTAGCTCACTGCACCATCCCAGTTTCAGAACCTGGCTGTATGCAAATTAGTCTGTTCCTGTCCCAGTGCATGATGGGAACAGGGCAAACCAAACTACAAAAGCCAATTCTTACACTGGGAAGGAAACAAGCTCCCGGGGACCGGTTTCTGGCATTACAGCCGTCTTCGGCCCGGTTTGCTTGAATCCTGATGGTGCAATGAGCAAGGGTCTCACATCTGAGAATACCCTTCCACGCTTAGGGTGGACAAAAATATTTACAACAAGGGGTGGTGAGGGACAGAGTCTCTGAATTAAGCAGAAAGCTCTCACCCAGTCAAGAGATCAGGGCTAGATCCAACACCGTTTTTTAGCTCACTGCACCATCCCAGTTTCAGAACCTGGCTGTATGCAAATTAGTCTGTTCCTGTCCCAGTGCATGATGGGAACAGGGCAAACCAAACTACAAAAGCCAATTCTTACACTGGGAAGGAAACAAGCTCCCGGGGACCGGTTTCTGGCATTACAGCCGTCTTCGGCCCGGTTTGCTTGAATCCTGATGGTGCAATGAGCAAGGGTCTCACATCTGAGAATACCCTTCCACGCTTAGGGTGGACAAAAATATTTACAACAAGGGGTGGTGAGGGACAGAGTCTCTGAATTAAGCAGAAAGCTCTCACCCAGTCAAGAGATCAGGGCTAGATCCAACACCGTTTTTTAGCTCACTGCACCATCCCAGTTTCAGAACCTGGCTGTATGCAAATTAGTCTGTTCCTGTCCCAGTGCATGATGGGAACAGGGCAAACCAAACTACAAAAGCCAATTCTTACACTGGGAAGGAAACAAGCTCCCGGGGACCGGTTTCTGGCATTACAGCCGTCTTCGGCCCGGTTTGCTTGAATCCTGATGGTGCAATGAGCAAGGGTCTCACATCTGAGAATACCCTTCCACGCTTAGGGTGGACAAAAATATTTACAACAAGGGGTGGTGAGGGACAGAGTCTCTGAATTAAGCAGAAAGCTCTCACCCAGTCAAGAGATCAGGGCTAGATCCAACACCGTTTTTTAGCTCACTGCACCATCCCAGTTTCAGAACCTGGCTGTATGCAAATTAGTCTGTTCCTGTCCCAGTGCATGATGGGAACAGGGCAAACCAAACTACAAAAGCCAATTCTTACACTGGGAAGGAAACAAGCTCCCGGGGACCGGTTTCTGGCATTACAGCCGTCTTCGGCCCGGTTTGCTTGAATCCTGATGGTGCAATGAGCAAGGGTCTCACATCTGAGAATACCCTTCCACGCTTAGGGTGGACAAAAATATTTACAACAAGGGGTGGTGAGGGACAGAGTCTCTGAATTAAGCAGAAAGCTCTCACCCAGTCAAGAGATCAGGGCTAGATCCAACACCGTTTTTTAGCTCACTGCACCATCCCAGTTTCAGAACCTGGCTGTATGCAAATTAGTCTGTTCCTGTCCCAGTGCATGATGGGAACAGGGCAAACCAAACTACAAAAGCCAATTCTTACACTGGGAAGGAAACAAGCTCCCGGGGACCGGTTTCTGGCATTACAGCCGTCTTCGGCCCGGTTTGCTTGAATCCTGATGGTGCAATGAGCAAGGGTCTCACATCTGAGAATACCCTTCCACGCTTAGGGTGGACAAAAATATTTACAACAAGGGGTGGTGAGGGACAGAGTCTCTGAATTAAGCAGAAAGCTCTCACCCAGTCAAGAGATCAGGGCTAGATCCAACACCGTTTTTTAGCTCACTGCACCATCCCAGTTTCAGAACCTGGCTGTATGCAAATTAGTCTGTTCCTGTCCCAGTGCATGATGGGAACAGGGCAAACCAAACTACAAAAGCCAATTCTTACACTGGGAAGGAAACAAGCTCCCGGGGACCGGTTTCTGGCATTACAGCCGTCTTCGGCCCGGTTTGCTTGAATCCTGATGGTGCAATGAGCAAGGGTCTCACATCTGAGAATACCCTTCCACGCTTAGGGTGGACAAAAATATTTACAACAAGGGGTGGTGAGGGACAGAGTCTCTGAATTAAGCAGAAAGCTCTCACCCAGTCAAGAGATCAGGGCTAGATCCAACACCGTTTTTTAGCTCACTGCACCATCCCAGTTTCAGAACCTGGCTGTATGCAAATTAGTCTGTTCCTGTCCCAGTGCATGATGGGAACAGGGCAAACCAAACTACAAAAGCCAATTCTTACACTGGGAAGGAAACAAGCTCCCGGGGACCGGTTTCTGGCATTACAGCCGTCTTCGGCCCGGTTTGCTTGAATCCTGATGGTGCAATGAGCAAGGGTCTCACATCTGAGAATACCCTTCCACGCTTAGGGTGGACAAAAATATTTACAACAAGGGGTGGTGAGGGACAGAGTCTCTGAATTAAGCAGAAAGCTCTCACCCAGTCAAGAGATCAGGGCTAGATCCAACACCGTTTTTTAGCTCACTGCACCATCCCAGTTTCAGAACCTGGCTGTATGCAAATTAGTCTGTTCCTGTCCCAGTGCATGATGGGAACAGGGCAAACCAAACTACAAAAGCCAATTCTTACACTGGGAAGGAAACAAGCTCCCGGGGACCGGTTTCTGGCATTACAGCCGTCTTCGGCCCGGTTTGCTTGAATCCTGATGGTGCAATGAGCAAGGGTCTCACATCTGAGAATACCCTTCCACGCTTAGGGTGGACAAAAATATTTACAACAAGGGGTGGTGAGGGACAGAGTCTCTGAATTAAGCAGAAAGCTCTCACCCAGTCAAGAGATCAGGGCTAGATCCAACACCGTTTTTTAGCTCACTGCACCATCCCAGTTTCAGAACCTGGCTGTATGCAAATTAGTCTGTTCCTGTCCCAGTGCATGATGGGAACAGGGCAAACCAAACTACAAAAGCCAATTCTTACACTGGGAAGGAAACAAGCTCCCGGGGACCGGTTTCTGGCATTACAGCCGTCTTCGGCCCGGTTTGCTTGAATCCTGATGGTGCAATGAGCAAGGGTCTCACATCTGAGAATACCCTTCCACGCTTAGGGTGGACAAAAATATTTACAACAAGGGGTGGTGAGGGACAGAGTCTCTGAATTAAGCAGAAAGCTCTCACCCAGTCAAGAGATCAGGGCTAGATCCAACACCGTTTTTTAGCTCACTGCACCATCCCAGTTTCAGAACCTGGCTGTATGCAAATTAGTCTGTTCCTGTCCCAGTGCATGATGGGAACAGGGCAAACCAAACTACAAAAGCCAATTCTTACACTGGGAAGGAAACAAGCTCCCGGGGACCGGTTTCTGGCATTACAGCCGTCTTCGGCCCGGTTTGCTTGAATCCTGATGGTGCAATGAGCAAGGGTCTCACATCTGAGAATACCCTTCCACGCTTAGGGTGGACAAAAATATTTACAACAAGGGGTGGTGAGGGACAGAGTCTCTGAATTAAGCAGAAAGCTCTCACCCAGTCAAGAGATCAGGGCTAGATCCAACACCGTTTTTTAGCTCACTGCACCATCCCAGTTTCAGAACCTGGCTGTATGCAAATTAGTCTGTTCCTGTCCCAGTGCATGATGGGAACAGGGCAAACCAAACTACAAAAGCCAATTCTTACACTGGGAAGGAAACAAGCTCCCGGGGACCGGTTTCTGGCATTACAGCCGTCTTCGGCCCGGTTTGCTTGAATCCTGATGGTGCAATGAGCAAGGGTCTCACATCTGAGAATACCCTTCCACGCTTAGGGTGGACAAAAATATTTACAACAAGGGGTGGTGAGGGACAGAGTCTCTGAATTAAGCAGAAAGCTCTCACCCAGTCAAGAGATCAGGGCTAGATCCAACACCGTTTTTTAGCTCACTGCACCATCCCAGTTTCAGAACCTGGCTGTATGCAAATTAGTCTGTTCCTGTCCCAGTGCATGATGGGAACAGGGCAAACCAAACTACAAAAGCCAATTCTTACACTGGGAAGGAAACAAGCTCCCGGGGACCGGTTTCTGGCATTACAGCCGTCTTCGGCCCGGTTTGCTTGAATCCTGATGGTGCAATGAGCAAGGGTCTCACATCTGAGAATACCCTTCCACGCTTAGGGTGGACAAAAATATTTACAACAAGGGGTGGTGAGGGACAGAGTCTCTGAATTAAGCAGAAAGCTCTCACCCAGTCAAGAGATCAGGGCTAGATCCAACACCGTTTTTTAGCTCACTGCACCATCCCAGTTTCAGAACCTGGCTGTATGCAAATTAGTCTGTTCCTGTCCCAGTGCATGATGGGAACAGGGCAAACCAAACTACAAAAGCCAATTCTTACACTGGGAAGGAAACAAGCTCCCGGGGACCGGTTTCTGGCATTACAGCCGTCTTCGGCCCGGTTTGCTTGAATCCTGATGGTGCAATGAGCAAGGGTCTCACATCTGAGAATACCCTTCCACGCTTAGGGTGGACAAAAATATTTACAACAAGGGGTGGTGAGGGACAGAGTCTCTGAATTAAGCAGAAAGCTCTCACCCAGTCAAGAGATCAGGGCTAGATCCAACACCGTTTTTTAGCTCACTGCACCATCCCAGTTTCAGAACCTGGCTGTATGCAAATTAGTCTGTTCCTGTCCCAGTGCATGATGGGAACAGGGCAAACCAAACTACAAAAGCCAATTCTTACACTGGGAAGGAAACAAGCTCCCGGGGACCGGTTTCTGGCATTACAGCCGTCTTCGGCCCGGTTTGCTTGAATCCTGATGGTGCAATGAGCAAGGGTCTCACATCTGAGAATACCCTTCCACGCTTAGGGTGGACAAAAATATTTACAACAAGGGGTGGTGAGGGACAGAGTCTCTGAATTAAGCAGAAAGCTCTCACCCAGTCAAGAGATCAGGGCTAGATCCAACACCGTTTTTTAGCTCACTGCACCATCCCAGTTTCAGAACCTGGCTGTATGCAAATTAGTCTGTTCCTGTCCCAGTGCATGATGGGAACAGGGCAAACCAAACTACAAAAGCCAATTCTTACACTGGGAAGGAAACAAGCTCCCGGGGACCGGTTTCTGGCATTACAGCCGTCTTCGGCCCGGTTTGCTTGAATCCTGATGGTGCAATGAGCAAGGGTCTCACATCTGAGAATACCCTTCCACGCTTAGGGTGGACAAAAATATTTACAACAAGGGGTGGTGAGGGACAGAGTCTCTGAATTAAGCAGAAAGCTCTCACCCAGTCAAGAGATCAGGGCTAGATCCAACACCGTTTTTTAGCTCACTGCACCATCCCAGTTTCAGAACCTGGCTGTATGCAAATTAGTCTGTTCCTGTCCCAGTGCATGATGGGAACAGGGCAAACCAAACTACAAAAGCCAATTCTTACACTGGGAAGGAAACAAGCTCCCGGGGACCGGTTTCTGGCATTACAGCCGTCTTCGGCCCGGTTTGCTTGAATCCTGATGGTGCAATGAGCAAGGGTCTCACATCTGAGAATACCCTTCCACGCTTAGGGTGGACAAAAATATTTACAACAAGGGGTGGTGAGGGACAGAGTCTCTGAATTAAGCAGAAAGCTCTCACCCAGTCAAGAGATCAGGGCTAGATCCAACACCGTTTTTTAGCTCACTGCACCATCCCAGTTTCAGAACCTGGCTGTATGCAAATTAGTCTGTTCCTGTCCCAGTGCATGATGGGAACAGGGCAAACCAAACTACAAAAGCCAATTCTTACACTGGGAAGGAAACAAGCTCCCGGGGACCGGTTTCTGGCATTACAGCCGTCTTCGGCCCGGTTTGCTTGAATCCTGATGGTGCAATGAGCAAGGGTCTCACATCTGAGAATACCCTTCCACGCTTAGGGTGGACAAAAATATTTACAACAAGGGGTGGTGAGGGACAGAGTCTCTGAATTAAGCAGAAAGCTCTCACCCAGTCAAGAGATCAGGGCTAGATCCAACACCGTTTTTTAGCTCACTGCACCATCCCAGTTTCAGAACCTGGCTGTATGCAAATTAGTCTGTTCCTGTCCCAGTGCATGATGGGAACAGGGCAAACCAAACTACAAAAGCCAATTCTTACACTGGGAAGGAAACAAGCTCCCGGGGACCGGTTTCTGGCATTACAGCCGTCTTCGGCCCGGTTTGCTTGAATCCTGATGGTGCAATGAGCAAGGGTCTCACATCTGAGAATACCCTTCCACGCTTAGGGTGGACAAAAATATTTACAACAAGGGGTGGTGAGGGACAGAGTCTCTGAATTAAGCAGAAAGCTCTCACCCAGTCAAGAGATCAGGGCTAGATCCAACACCGTTTTTTAGCTCACTGCACCATCCCAGTTTCAGAACCTGGCTGTATGCAAATTAGTCTGTTCCTGTCCCAGTGCATGATGGGAACAGGGCAAACCAAACTACAAAAGCCAATTCTTACACTGGGAAGGAAACAAGCTCCCGGGGACCGGTTTCTGGCATTACAGCCGTCTTCGGCCCGGTTTGCTTGAATCCTGATGGTGCAATGAGCAAGGGTCTCACATCTGAGAATACCCTTCCACGCTTAGGGTGGACAAAAATATTTACAACAAGGGGTGGTGAGGGACAGAGTCTCTGAATTAAGCAGAAAGCTCTCACCCAGTCAAGAGATCAGGGCTAGATCCAACACCGTTTTTTAGCTCACTGCACCATCCCAGTTTCAGAACCTGGCTGTATGCAAATTAGTCTGTTCCTGTCCCAGTGCATGATGGGAACAGGGCAAACCAAACTACAAAAGCCAATTCTTACACTGGGAAGGAAACAAGCTCCCGGGGACCGGTTTCTGGCATTACAGCCGTCTTCGGCCCGGTTTGCTTGAATCCTGATGGTGCAATGAGCAAGGGTCTCACATCTGAGAATACCCTTCCACGCTTAGGGTGGACAAAAATATTTACAACAAGGGGTGGTGAGGGACAGAGTCTCTGAATTAAGCAGAAAGCTCTCACCCAGTCAAGAGATCAGGGCTAGATCCAACACCGTTTTTTAGCTCACTGCACCATCCCAGTTTCAGAACCTGGCTGTATGCAAATTAGTCTGTTCCTGTCCCAGTGCATGATGGGAACAGGGCAAACCAAACTACAAAAGCCAATTCTTACACTGGGAAGGAAACAAGCTCCCGGGGACCGGTTTCTGGCATTACAGCCGTCTTCGGCCCGGTTTGCTTGAATCCTGATGGTGCAATGAGCAAGGGTCTCACATCTGAGAATACCCTTCCACGCTTAGGGTGGACAAAAATATTTACAACAAGGGGTGGTGAGGGACAGAGTCTCTGAATTAAGCAGAAAGCTCTCACCCAGTCAAGAGATCAGGGCTAGATCCAACACCGTTTTTTAGCTCACTGCACCATCCCAGTTTCAGAACCTGGCTGTATGCAAATTAGTCTGTTCCTGTCCCAGTGCATGATGGGAACAGGGCAAACCAAACTACAAAAGCCAATTCTTACACTGGGAAGGAAACAAGCTCCCGGGGACCGGTTTCTGGCATTACAGCCGTCTTCGGCCCGGTTTGCTTGAATCCTGATGGTGCAATGAGCAAGGGTCTCACATCTGAGAATACCCTTCCACGCTTAGGGTGGACAAAAATATTTACAACAAGGGGTGGTGAGGGACAGAGTCTCTGAATTAAGCAGAAAGCTCTCACCCAGTCAAGAGATCAGGGCTAGATCCAACACCGTTTTTTAGCTCACTGCACCATCCCAGTTTCAGAACCTGGCTGTATGCAAATTAGTCTGTTCCTGTCCCAGTGCATGATGGGAACAGGGCAAACCAAACTACAAAAGCCAATTCTTACACTGGGAAGGAAACAAGCTCCCGGGGACCGGTTTCTGGCATTACAGCCGTCTTCGGCCCGGTTTGCTTGAATCCTGATGGTGCAATGAGCAAGGGTCTCACATCTGAGAATACCCTTCCACGCTTAGGGTGGACAAAAATATTTACAACAAGGGGTGGTGAGGGACAGAGTCTCTGAATTAAGCAGAAAGCTCTCACCCAGTCAAGAGATCAGGGCTAGATCCAACACCGTTTTTTAGCTCACTGCACCATCCCAGTTTCAGAACCTGGCTGTATGCAAATTAGTCTGTTCCTGTCCCAGTGCATGATGGGAACAGGGCAAACCAAACTACAAAAGCCAATTCTTACACTGGGAAGGAAACAAGCTCCCGGGGACCGGTTTCTGGCATTACAGCCGTCTTCGGCCCGGTTTGCTTGAATCCTGATGGTGCAATGAGCAAGGGTCTCACATCTGAGAATACCCTTCCACGCTTAGGGTGGACAAAAATATTTACAACAAGGGGTGGTGAGGGACAGAGTCTCTGAATTAAGCAGAAAGCTCTCACCCAGTCAAGAGATCAGGGCTAGATCCAACACCGTTTTTTAGCTCACTGCACCATCCCAGTTTCAGAACCTGGCTGTATGCAAATTAGTCTGTTCCTGTCCCAGTGCATGATGGGAACAGGGCAAACCAAACTACAAAAGCCAATTCTTACACTGGGAAGGAAACAAGCTCCCGGGGACCGGTTTCTGGCATTACAGCCGTCTTCGGCCCGGTTTGCTTGAATCCTGATGGTGCAATGAGCAAGGGTCTCACATCTGAGAATACCCTTCCACGCTTAGGGTGGACAAAAATATTTACAACAAGGGGTGGTGAGGGACAGAGTCTCTGAATTAAGCAGAAAGCTCTCACCCAGTCAAGAGATCAGGGCTAGATCCAACACCGTTTTTTAGCTCACTGCACCATCCCAGTTTCAGAACCTGGCTGTATGCAAATTAGTCTGTTCCTGTCCCAGTGCATGATGGGAACAGGACAAACCAAACTACAAAAGCCAATTCTTACACTGGGAAGGAAACAAGCTCCCGGGGACCGGTTTCTGGCATTACAGCCGTCTTCGGCCCGGTTTGCTTGAATCCTGATGGTGCAATGAGCAAGGGTCTCACATCTGAGAATACCCTTCCACGCTTAGGGTGGACAAAAATATTTACAACAAGGGGTGGTGAGGGACAGAGTCTCTGAATTAAGCAGAAAGCTCTCACCCAGTCAAGAGATCAGGGCTAGATCCAACACCGTTTTTTAGCTCACTGCACCATCCCAGTTTCAGAACCTGGCTGTATGCAAATTAGTCTGTTCCTGTCCCAGTGCATGATGGGAACAGGGCAAACCAAACTACAAAAGCCAATTCTTACACTGGGAAGGAAACAAGCTCCCGGGGACCGGTTTCTGGCATTACAGCCGTCTTCGGCCCGGTTTGCTTGAATCCTGATGGTGCAATGAGCAAGGGTCTCACATCTGAGAATACCCTTCCACGCTTAGGGTGGACAAAAATATTTACAACAAGGGGTGGTGAGGGACAGAGTCTCTGAATTAAGCAGAAAGCTCTCACCCAGTCAAGAGATCAGGGCTAGATCCAACACCGTTTTTTAGCTCACTGCACCATCCCAGTTTCAGAACCTGGCTGTATGCAAATTAGTCTGTTCCTGTCCCAGTGCATGATGGGAACAGGGCAAACCAAACTACAAAAGCCAATTCTTACACTGGGAAGGAAACAAGCTCCCGGGGACCGGTTTCTGGCATTACAGCCGTCTTCGGCCCGGTTTGCTTGAATCCTGATGGTGCAATGAGCAAGGGTCTCACATCTGAGAATACCCTTCCACGCTTAGGGTGGACAAAAATATTTACAACAAGGGGTGGTGAGGGACAGAGTCTCTGAATTAAGCAGAAAGCTCTCACCCAGTCAAGAGATCAGGGCTAGATCCAACACCGTTTTTTAGCTCACTGCACCATCCCAGTTTCAGAACCTGGCTGTATGCAAATTAGTCTGTTCCTGTCCCAGTGCATGATGGGAACAGGGCAAACCAAACTACAAAAGCCAATTCTTACACTGGGAAGGAAACAAGCTCCCGGGGACCGGTTTCTGGCATTACAGCCGTCTTCGGCCCGGTTTGCTTGAATCCTGATGGTGCAATGAGCAAGGGTCTCACATCTGAGAATACCCTTCCACGCTTAGGGTGGACAAAAATATTTACAACAAGGGGTGGTGAGGGACAGAGTCTCTGAATTAAGCAGAAAGCTCTCACCCAGTCAAGAGATCAGGGCTAGATCCAACACCGTTTTTTAGCTCA
This sequence comes from Lissotriton vulgaris, assembly GCF_964263255.1. Taxonomy (NCBI): domain Eukaryota; kingdom Metazoa; phylum Chordata; class Amphibia; order Caudata; family Salamandridae; genus Lissotriton; species Lissotriton vulgaris. The sequence continues at coordinate 439,815,255 of NC_141700.1, forward strand.
CTGCACCATCCCAGTTTCAGAACCTGGCTGTATGCAAATTAGTCTGTTCCTGTCCCAGTGCATGATGGGAACAGGGCAAACCAAACTACATTTTGGCCACTATAGGTGTGGCAGGGTATACTCAGACATGAGTCCCTTTCTCACTGCTCCATCAGGATTCAAGCAAGCCGGGCCGAAGAGGCTGAAATGCCAGAAACCGGTCCCCGGTAGCTTGTCTCCTTTCTGGTAAAGAATTGGCTTGGTAGTTTAGTCTGCCCTGTTCCCATGATGCACTGGGCCAGGGACAGACTGATTTGCATATAGCCAGGTTCTGAGCTGGGATGGGGCAGTGAGATAAATAACGGTGATGGATCAAGCCCTGATCTTTGGACTGGGTAAGAGTGGTCTGCTCAATTCAGACACTCTGTTCATCACCACCCCCTTTTGTAAATCGATTTTGGCCACTATAGGTGTGGCAGGGTATACTCAGACATGAGTCCCTTTCTCACTGCTCCATCAGGATTCAAGCAAGCCGGGCCGAAGAGGCTGAAATGCCAGAAACCGGTCCCCGGTAGCTTGTCTCCTTTCTGGTAAAGAATTGGCTTGGTAGTTTAGTCTGCCCTGTTCCCATGATGCACTGGGCCAGGGACAGACTGATTTGCATATAGCCAGGTTCTGAGCTGGGATGGGGCAGTGAGATAAATAACGGTGATGGATCAAGCCCTGATCTTTGGACTGGGTAAGAGTGGTCTGCTCAATTCAGACACTCTGTTCATCACCACCCCCTTTTGTAAATCGATTTTGGCCACTATAGGTGTGGCAGGGTATACTCAGACATGAGTCCCTTTCTCACTGCTCCATCAGGATTCAAGCAAGCCGGGCCGAAGAGGCTGAAATGCCAGAAACCGGTCCCCGGTAGCTTGTCTCCTTTCTGGTAAAGAATTGGCTTGGTAGTTTAGTCTGCCCTGTTCCCATGATGCACTGGGCCAGGGACAGACTGATTTGCATATAGCCAGGTTCTGAGCTGGGATGGGGCAGTGAGATAAATAACGGTGATGGATCAAGCCCTGATCTTTGGACTGGGTAAGAGTGGTCTGCTCAATTCAGACACTCTGTTCATCACCACCCCCTTTTGTAAATCGATTTTGGCCACTATAGGTGTGGCAGGGTATACTCAGACATGAGTCCCTTTCTCACTGCTCCATCAGGATTCAAGCAAGCCGGGCCGAAGAGGCTGAAATGCCAGAAACCGGTCCCCGGTAGCTTGTCTCCTTTCTGGTAAAGAATTGGCTTGGTAGTTTAGTCTGCCCTGTTCCCATGATGCACTGGGCCAGGGACAGACTGATTTGCATATAGCCAGGTTCTGAGCTGGGATGGGGCAGTGAGATAAATAACGGTGATGGATCAAGCCCTGATCTTTGGACTGGGTAAGAGTGGTCTGCTCAATTCAGACACTCTGTTCATCACCACCCCCTTTTGTAAATCGATTTTGGCCACTATAGGTGTGGCAGGGTATACTCAGACATGAGTCCCTTTCTCACTGCTCCATCAGGATTCAAGCAAGCCGGGCCGAAGAGGCTGAAATGCCAGAAACCGGTCCCCGGTAGCTTGTCTCCTTTCTGGTAAAGAATTGGCTTGGTAGTTTAGTCTGCCCTGTTCCCATGATGCACTGGGCCAGGGACAGACTGATTTGCATATAGCCAGGTTCTGAGCTGGGATGGGGCAGTGAGATAAATAACGGTGATGGATCAAGCCCTGATCTTTGGACTGGGTAAGAGTGGTCTGCTCAATTCAGACACTCTGTTCATCACCACCCCCTTTTGTAAATCGATTTTGGCCACTATAGGTGTGGCAGGGTATACTCAGACATGAGTCCCTTTCTCACTGCTCCATCAGGATTCAAGCAAGCCGGGCCGAAGAGGCTGAAATGCCAGAAACCGGTCCCCGGTAGCTTGTCTCCTTTCTGGTAAAGAATTGGCTTGGTAGTTTAGTCTGCCCTGTTCCCATGATGCACTGGGCCAGGGACAGACTGATTTGCATATAGCCAGGTTCTGAGCTGGGATGGGGCAGTGAGATAAATAACGGTGATGGATCAAGCCCTGATCTTTGGACTGGGTAAGAGTGGTCTGCTCAATTCAGACACTCTGTTCATCACCACCCCCTTTTGTAAATCGATTTTGGCCACTATAGGTGTGGCAGGGTATACTCAGACATGAGTCCCTTTCTCACTGCTCCATCAGGATTCAAGCAAGCCGGGCCGAAGAGGCTGAAATGCCAGAAACCGGTCCCCGGTAGCTTGTCTCCTTTCTGGTAAAGAATTGGCTTGGTAGTTTAGTCTGCCCTGTTCCCATGATGCACTGGGCCAGGGACAGACTGATTTGCATATAGCCAGGTTCTGAGCTGGGATGGGGCAGTGAGATAAATAACGGTGATGGATCAAGCCCTGATCTTTGGACTGGGTAAGAGTGGTCTGCTCAATTCAGACACTCTGTTCATCACCACCCCCTTTTGTAAATCGATTTTGGCCACTATAGGTGTGGCAGGGTATACTCAGACATGAGTCCCTTTCTCACTGCTCCATCAGGATTCAAGCAAGCCGGGCCGAAGAGGCTGAAATGCCAGAAACCGGTCCCCGGTAGCTTGTCTCCTTTCTGGTAAAGAATTGGCTTGGTAGTTTAGTCTGCCCTGTTCCCATGATGCACTGGGCCAGGGACAGACTGATTTGCATATAGCCAGGTTCTGAGCTGGGATGGGGCAGTGAGATAAATAACGGTGATGGATCAAGCCCTGATCTTTGGACTGGGTAAGAGTGGTCTGCTCAATTCAGACACTCTGTTCATCACCACCCCCTTTTGTAAATCGATTTTGGCCACTATAGGTGTGGCAGGGTATACTCAGACATGAGTCCCTTTCTCACTGCTCCATCAGGATTCAAGCAAGCCGGGCCGAAGAGGCTGAAATGCCAGAAACCGGTCCCCGGTAGCTTGTCTCCTTTCTGGTAAAGAATTGGCTTGGTAGTTTAGTCTGCCCTGTTCCCATGATGCACTGGGCCAGGGACAGACTGATTTGCATATAGCCAGGTTCTGAGCTGGGATGGGGCAGTGAGATAAATAACGGTGATGGATCAAGCCCTGATCTTTGGACTGGGTAAGAGTGGTCTGCTCAATTCAGACACTCTGTTCATCACCACCCCCTTTTGTAAATCGATTTTGGCCACTATAGGTGTGGCAGGGTATACTCAGACATGAGTCCCTTTCTCACTGCTCCATCAGGATTCAAGCAAGCCGGGCCGAAGAGGCTGAAATGCCAGAAACCGGTCCCCGGTAGCTTGTCTCCTTTCTGGTAAAGAATTGGCTTGGTAGTTTAGTCTGCCCTGTTCCCATGATGCACTGGGCCAGGGACAGACTGATTTGCATATAGCCAGGTTCTGAGCTGGGATGGGGCAGTGAGATAAATAACGGTGATGGATCAAGCCCTGATCTTTGGACTGCGTAAGAGTGGTCTGCTCAATTCAGACACTCTGTTCATCACCACCCCCTTTTGTAAATCGATTTTGGCCACTATAGGTGTGGCAGGGTATACTCAGACATGAGTCCCTTTCTCACTGCTCCATCAGGATTCAAGCAAGCCGGGCCGAAGAGGCTGAAATGCCAGAAACCGGTCCCCGGTAGCTTGTCTCCTTTCTGGTAAAGAATTGGCTTGGTAGTTTAGTCTGCCCTGTTCCCATGATGCACTGGGCCAGGGACAGACTGATTTGCATATAGCCAGGTTCTGAGCTGGGATGGGGCAGTGAGATAAATAACGGTGATGGATCAAGCCCTGATCTTTGGACTGGGTAAGAGTGGTCTGCTCAATTCAGACACTCTGTTCATCACCACCCCCTTTTGTAAATCGATTTTGGCCACTATAGGTGTGGCAGGGTATACTCAGACATGAGTCCCTTTCTCACTGCTCCATCAGGATTCAAGCAAGCCGGGCCGAAGAGGCTGAAATGCCAGAAACCGGTCCCCGGTAGCTTGTCTCCTTTCTGGTAAAGAATTGGCTTGGTAGTTTAGTCTGCCCTGTTCCCATGATGCACTGGGCCAGGGACAGACTGATTTGCATATAGCCAGGTTCTGAGCTGGGATGGGGCAGTGAGATAAATAACGGTGATGGATCAAGCCCTGATCTTTGGACTGGGTAAGAGTGGTCTGCTCAATTCAGACACTCTGTTCATCACCACCCCCTTTTGTAAATCGATTTTGGCCACTATAGGTGTGGCAGGGTATACTCAGACATGAGTCCCTTTCTCACTGCTCCATCAGGATTCAAGCAAGCCGGGCCGAAGAGGCTGAAATGCCAGAAACCGGTCCCCGGTAGCTTGTCTCCTTTCTGGTAAAGAATTGGCTTGGTAGTTTAGTCTGCCCTGTTCCCATGATGCACTGGGCCAGGGACAGACTGATTTGCATATAGCCAGGTTCTGAGCTGGGATGGGGCAGTGAGATAAATAACGGTGATGGATCAAGCCCTGATCTTTGGACTGGGTAAGAGTGGTCTGCTCAATTCAGACACTCTGTTCATCACCACCCCCTTTTGTAAATCGATTTTGGCCACTATAGGTGTGGCAGGGTATACTCAGACATGAGTCCCTTTCTCACTGCTCCATCAGGATTCAAGCAAGCCGGGCCGAAGAGGCTGAAATGCCAGAAACCGGTCCCCGGTAGCTTGTCTCCTTTCTGGTAAAGAATTGGCTTGGTAGTTTAGTCTGCCCTGTTCCCATGATGCACTGGGCCAGGGACAGACTGATTTGCATATAGCCAGGTTCTGAGCTGGGATGGGGCAGTGAGATAAATAACGGTGATGGATCAAGCCCTGATCTTTGGACTGGGTAAGAGTGGTCTGCTCAATTCAGACACTCTGTTCATCACCACCCCCTTTTGTAAATCGACTTTGTATTAGGGACAGCACCCCTGGGTGGAGTTAGAGCAGAAGCCTGAGGACCCTTTAGAGAGTGGATGGGTAGGCAGAGAGGGGTCATGACTGGAGAACTATAGGTTTTCATCAAGAGACTGAGAGTGGGTGACTTCCTTTGGGGGTCATTCACTGCTGACACCTTTGGTTAGGTTGAGACCTGGTTAAGTAGGGATACCATCTAGAGCAGGGTAGGGACAGCCTAACTTGTGTTTTCCCTCCAACTTAAATGACGGAGAGATCACAGTATGTGTCAATGCTGATAGCTTTATTATTTTTAGAACTTGTGCTTGTAGTTTCCGTTGCTCGTCTGAGGGCTTGCAGAGAGCATATGTATGTAGTTGGGCCTGTGTATTTTGTGAATCTCATCTTGAGATGCCTGTACCTACAACTTATCTTAACCTTATAATAAACCTTTGAAAGCTAGAAGTTGTTTGTGATCTTTTGGAGCGGAGTCCTTTATTGGGTGAACTAACTTGGTAAGAGATGCACTTTCTTCCCTCAATGACAGGCAATAAAGGTTCAGTCGACCAGATCGGGGTTTTAGATCAATAGAGATAAGGTATCGATCAAAATCTCGCCCTTCCAGTTGGTAGCAGAGGATGGTTGCCTTCTTGAGGAAGGTGATCTAGGCCAGGTTAGATTACCCCAAGGCCCCTAGAGATCGATGATCGGAAGAACCGCCCGCCGAAGAAGGACCGGATGACGTGAGACAGAAAAAGCAGCAGTATCGGTCGAGAGTGAGTATAAAGGGTCATGCGTGCTAGATTGCGGTGTTTTTGTGTTGTATCTATGTTGTAATGTCTGGCGGAGTTGAATGCTTGTAGAGAGATTGTGGAACAGGTTGTGAGCGCGCACAACCGGAGGAAATCTTAAGTTCAAGGAGAGCTTAAGTGGTTCGGGTGTGCCGGACACCCAGAGTAATTGTCAACTAGTGTGAAGGGGGGTCATGAGGTACCATTGATCACCCGAAGGACCGAGATAGGGGGAACGTAAGAGTGAGTGCGTGAGTAACGGACGCTGGTCGGAAGTTACTGTGTGTGTAAAGAACCTATCAGAGGGACGATAGACATCTCGTCAGTTGTGTTGACAATTACAGATAGACTGTGGACGTACAGTCGAGGGAAGTGACCGCTTGGTCGGAAGTAGTCATTTTCGGGGTATGAATGGGACGCATGCATGACCGCGAGGAGAGCTGAGAAAGGAGGGGTGCTGCTGCGAAGCGGAGACTAGTGACGTCAGAAAGTGCCGCGCTGGGATTGGCTGGCCGGAGAAAGACCGCGCTGCGATAGGCCAGCTAGCAAAGCCGCGCTAGGATTGGTGGATTGTCATCAGGAAGTAAACAAAGTATTCAAGCTGGAAATTGTGCGCATAATCATGAAGTGTTTTAAATGGTTGAGAGCGCTGTTTAAAAGAGAGAGGCGGAGATCTTATGACGGGGAAGAAGCCCCGCCGGAGGGTACGCCGGCTTATTATATGGCGGCAAATGTTGGGCTGCACACCATTCTGTGGATCTCGGAGTGGAGTAAGATTACAGACGGAAATGAGGAACTGACGTTCCCGAAGTACGGGACGTTCAGATTAGAGGTGTTACACAGATTAAAAGCAATTATGACCTCAACGAGACCCTTGCCTAGACCGACCCAGTTTGAAGCCCTTAATGCATGGATTAGGGCAGCGCACGAAAAGAACATGAACAGACGACAAGAAAGGGTGAAACGTTCGGTAAGGGCAGTACAGGATGCCAAGTGGGATGCGGATGCTAAAAGATGGAGGGTGCATAACATGGAAGTAAATAAATTGTATCCAGTGTTAGAGATGCCCGGGAACAAAAGCCCCCTAGAAGAAGATGACGAGAGCGAGACAGAGGACAGCCTGATAAACAGATTATTGACAGACAGGCCACCCCCGTATAACAGAGCAGGGGGAGATGTCGAGAATAGTGAGAAAGGGGGGGGCAATACAGGAGAGCATGGGCCGCTTCCCAGTCCCGATTGGGATCCCGCTGCAAAGAAAGAACTGTCCCAGCCTAGCCAGGTGCAGCAGGTAGTCGGGAGGTTTGTGGTGCAAAGGGCGCCAGAGACGGAGTGTGCCACATCCTACGCATTACCCGATGCACTACAGGTACCTGTTACCATAGGTCCTATAGTATCGATATATGACCCAGAGAGGGCTAGAGGGGAGGAACGGGTACGGAGGGACAGAGAAAGAGCAGAGATGGCAAGGAGGAATGATACGATCAACTCCCCAAGCCAGTTGCCGATACCAAGAGAGTGGAGCACCCCAGTACACACAGCAGGAGATCCGGGGGGCCATAGATGGCCAGAGGATATGAGGGGATCAGGACGGAAATCCTTTCAGGAGTTAAACGAGTACATGAAGAAGTGGGATGAGGCAGTTGAGGCTCACAAGAGCATCATAGCTGCGGAAGCTGAAAGGGAAAGTCAGGACAGCAGAGCCCGGACTCACTGCGGGGCTGAAGAGAGCAGTCCGGAGTGGGACGGGAGGGAGAAGGACAGTAGGGGAGTCACCCATTGGGCCCGGAATGGAGGTAGATCAGACCTGGAAAACGGGGGCCCAGAGAGCAGGGGGGTGTCTCGCCCAATACATAGTGAAGAAGACAGGAGGACACGGGAGTACAGAGATAGCTTTAAGTGTATCCACTGTGTGCCCGGCAACAGGGAACAGAATGAGAGTTGCGAGAGGTCGCACTATAGTCCCTGTGATGACGGACATGAGCGCAGTCCAGGGAAAATGGGGAACCAGGAAGGATCGTATCAGATACTGAGTGATACTAGGCTGAGAGTGAATGGAGACCGAAGGGAGAATAGCAGAGAGTCCTACTGTGAAAAGAGAGGAGAGAGAGAGAATGGACAGAGTAAGATAGAGGGTAACAGGCCCGTGTTCCATCACCTTCCAAGATCGGATGGCCGAGCATGGGACCTGGAGAGATGGGAGCAAGAGAGAACACTCCCCAACTCTCCCGAACCCAAACGTAGGGCTCGGAGTTGGGATGGGAGAGAAACCTGTGAGCCTCCCTTGAAGGAGTTATTGCGAGCAGAGATAAAAGCCAAAAGACTCGATGTCTCCAGCTTAAGGTCAGATCTGGATGACATGGTAGACGGTACCCTGCCCTTAGAAAGAATGGAAATGTATGAGCAGGATGAAATTCTGTTCATGGCAAAGGACGTAACTCGAAAGGCGAGAGCAATCCATGAGAAATTAGTCGAACTAGCAGGCAAATATATGGTGGACCTGTCAAGAACCAAAGCATTACAGGGTAACCACAGGCTACATTACTCAGATCGAGACCTAGATGAGAGGAGAACGATCGGATTGAAAACGCACATAAGGGAGCTGATCACTGGAATAAGGACATGGAGGGCACTAGATAAGTGGGAAGAGAGGTGGTCCAAGAAAGGGACCGTCAGGAGGAGCACACTTGGTATGACACCAGGAAGACAGCAGGGAGTAGAGGCATACCCTTTGAGGGAAGTCGCAAATGGGACCTATGTCCACGTCCCTTGGAGTAGGGGAGATTTAGCTGCTTTTACCACCTCCTTCCCCAAACTGCGGGAAAACCCAGTGGAGTGGTACAAGCAAGTTGAGAGATTCGTAAAAATCTCAAAGGTCCTATGGATAGATTTGAACACGCTGTTTGACATTGTAGTGCCAGGAGATTTGTGGACCGCATGCAAGGTTAGCGCTGAGTGGCCCACCACAGAGCCAGAGAGAGATGCTAAGACCAATGGGCCGTCCGAGAGTGTGATGGCAAAATTCGAGAGAGTAATGACTTGGCTGAAAGATAAAGTGCCAATGCAAGACATAGATTGGGTCAAAATTGACCGAACAAGGCAGGAACCCAAAGAGACGGTTCACGAATACTATGAGAGGTTGCTGAAGGCGTTTAAACAGTATAGCGGTCTGGATGTAATGGATCCAAAGGACATAGGGCAATTTGTGTCCAAGTTCGTCTTGGGCCTGAGACCGGATATTAGTTTAATGATACAGCAACACTTGATTTGTTGGCAAAATAAACCCCTAGACGAAATACTGAGGTATGCCAGGTACTGCTGTGATGAGATAGACTCCAAGGCAAAGAAACTAAAGGAGAAACTGATGGTGGTACAGATGCAGGCAGCAGGGAAGGGGGGACAGCAGCAACAGCAACCAGGAACAGGTACTGGAGGAAAGAAACAGTACAGTCAGAACAAGGGCAATGAGGAGAACTCCACCTTTAGGCCCAGGATAGATATAGCTGCCTTAAAGAAAACAACTAGGTGCCACCAGTGTAACGAGGTGGGGCATTGGAAACGCGAGTGTCCTTATAATGTTGAGATAGGAGACCAAGAGGTAGAGGAGGAAGAGACCCAGAGCGCGCCTACAAGAGGGGTAACGCAATGCCAGGGAAAGGTGCTCAAAGGGGGGGGCCCTCCTCCCCGAGCCCAGTTCCCGCAGCCACCCAGAGTAGGGACTATGGGTAAGACCTATAGACAGATGCCCCTGTTTGTAGGAGGAGAGGAGTGCTATTATGTGGACCCACTAACTGGACAGAGAGTGGAAAGGGAAGACTGCACCCTCGGGGCAGCTTTAGAAGTAGACCAAAGGGGACCCTATGTTGAGGCCGAAGTGGCAGGGTTCCCCACGACATTTTTGGTGGACACAGGAGCCACTCGATCCACGATCAGATCAGCCGCAGTTCCAGGCCTGCCCATGTCTGGAGAGACCATACAAGTGGTGGGGGTCGCTAACAAGAGAATGACCAGTCCTCTGACTGAACCCGTGCAGGTGAAAATAGGGAAGTACAGTGATGAGCACCAGTTTGTGGTTTGCGATTCTAGTCCTGTATGTCTGCTGGGAAGAGACCTTTTGTGCAAACTAAATTGCACCATATACTGCACACCACGGGGAGTGGAGGTATTGACTAATGACGATGATGCTGATTTTAAAGTCGCAAATTCCAGGATCTGTGTGGAGTTGTATCCCACTCTGACAGTAGACGAGCTCCCCTGGGATCTGAGAGAGACAGTAGCTCCAGAAGTGTGGGATTTCACTGGGGAAGAGATTGGGTTGGTGAAAGGGGTGGACCCCGTGAAAATTGTAGTGAAACCGCATGCTGAGTTTCCAAGAACACCTCAATATAAATTGACTCCAGAAACGATTGCAGGTATAAAACCCGTGATCGAGTCCATGATTAAGCAGGGAATACTGAAGGAAATCGTGGGTAGTCCATGTAACTCCACGATTATGGGTTTGCAGAAACCAAATGGGAAATTCCGGATAGTGCAGGACCTCAGAAAGATTAATAACATAGTCGTTTCGTGTTGTCCAGTGGTACCGAATCCATCAGTGATACTGTTTCAGATACCGTTCCAAGCAGAATGGTTCACTGTAATTGATCTTTGCCAGGCTTTCTTTTCGATCCCTTTGGACGAAGAGAGCCATTTTCTTTTCGCATTTAAGCTGGAAGGTCGCGTCCTAACATGGTGTCGTATTCCTCAGGGGTACACAGAGAGCCCATCGATCTTCAACCAGCTTCTAAAGAAAAATCTTGAAAGTCTAGTGCTGCCCCAGAGGTCAGTTCTGGTCCAGTACATAGACGACCTCCTTGTGGCGTCAGAAACAGAGGAAGCTTGCAGGGAAGACTCTATTGCTTTGTTAAATCACCTAGCTGAGAATGGGCATAAGGTATCCCCGGGAAAATTGCAGTACTGCCTGACAGAGGTGCAGTACTTGGGACATAGAATTGAGAAAGGTAAACGAAAAGTGTCACCAGACAGGATAGAGGCCATCATGAAGATGAATGCGCCTAAAACACAGAGAGAAGTCAGGATGTTCCTAGGGATGGTGGGATATTGCCGACAGTGGATTGCAAACTTTTCACTGAAAGCAAAGCCCTTGCAAAAACTGACGCACAAGGAGGTGAGTGATCCGGTACCATGGGACAAGGGCTGTTTGATGGCGTTCCTACAGCTGAGAGAGGACCTATGTCGTGCTCCGGCTTTGGGAATGCCAGATTACGATAAACCATTCTTGCTTTATTGTTGTGAGAGAGAGGGTTGCGCGCTGTCTGTGTTGGTCCAAATTCATGGGAATGCCCGTAGACCAGTCGCTTACTTCTCGGCTACTTTAGATCCCGTAGCCGCAGCGTTGCCCGGATGTCTCAAATCCGTTGCCGCAACAGGTGTCAGCATTGAAAGGTGTGAGAACATTGTCATGGGGCACCCGTTAGAGGTGCATGTGCCCCACTCTGTTGAATTGTTAATGACCAGGACCAAAACACAGCATCTGACCAACAGCAGGCTCACGCGCTATGAGCAAGTTATTCTTGCTGCAGAGAACGTGACCCTCAGGAGATGCTCTGTTTTAAATCCTGCCACCTTGATGCCACTCCCAAACGATATTGAGGATGATGATGAATGTACAGACCATGACTGCCTCGATGTGACTGAACTATGCACCAAACCAAGACCCGACATCGTGGATGAGCCACTGACTGACCCAGACGAAATTTTCTTTGTCGATGGCTCATGTGTAAGAGACGAAGTTGGGCAGTTGAGAGCAGCTTACGCTGTTTGTACAATTACTGGAGTTGTGGAAGCTGGATGCCTGGAAGGAGTACGCTCCGCACAGGTAGCCGAGATCATTGCCCTGACGCGTGCCTGCCTGGCAAGCAATCAAATCCGAGTCACCATATACACCGACAGCCAATATGGTTACGGGGTAGTTCATGATTACGGGCAGTTGTGGTCTCAAAGAGGGTTCATGACCTCTTCAGGCTCTCCCATTCGCAATGGAGAGTTTGTGCGCCTGTTGTTAGAGGCGTTGCAATGTCCAGCAGGTATCGCAGTTGTGAAGTGCACCGCACATACCAGAAATATGGACTTCGTGTCACAAGGCAACAGATATGCCGACGAAGTCGCGCGGTATTGTGCGGAACAGGGGTACTCTTTCACAGAGGTGGAAGTGGGTGGAATAAATGTAAGGACTGAATTAGCCATGATATTGGAAACTGTTGATACTTGGGACGAACTGAAAAACATGCAAGAAAATGCTCCTGATTTTGAAAAAGAAACGTGGGAAAAGGCAGGATGTGTGGTGGGTGAGGCCCATTTCTGGGTCTCACCAGATGGCAGAGCAGTGTTGCCCAATGAGATGGTGAGCCCAATGGCCAGACAAATACATGGTCCCGTCCACTTAGGAAGAGATGCTATGCTGAGAGTGTTTAGACAGACCTGGTACAACCCTAAGTTCAGAGTAGCAGCCGAAGCAGTGTGCCAGCGTTGTGTGACTTGTCAGCAGTTGAATGTAGGGAAAAAGACACCAGTTGCACTGAGCCACATTGGGAGGTCAGGAGGTCCATTCAATCGAATGCAGATAGATTTTATTGAAATGCCAAGGTGCAACCGCCTCCGCTATGTCTTGGTGGTTGTTTGCGTATTCTCCAGATGGGTTGAGGCATACCCTACACGTAGGTGCGACACCCTCACAGTAGCCAAGTTACTGCTTAGGGAGCTTATTCCGCGCTTCGGGGTGCCGGCCTCTTTGGAATCAGATAGGGGAACGCATTTCAACAGCTCGCTTGTGAAAATGATTTGTGCGGCTTTGAACATAGATCAGAAATTGCATTGCAGTTATCGACCAGAGGCCTCAGGAATTGTGGAGCAGATAAATGGCACCATTAAGGCCAGAATTGCAAAAGTGTGTTCATCAACATCCTTGAGTTGGCCTGACGCTTTGCCATTGGTCCTTATGAGCCTCCGTAGTACCCCAGATAGGAGAACGGGGCTGTCTCCACATGAGGTGTTGATGGGGAGAGCAATGAGGTTGCCTTCTGTCCCAACTGCTGCACTGATTAACATCACAGATGATATGATCCTGGACTATTGTAAGGGGCTGTCTGACGCCATTCATTCTGTGTCCCTTCAGGTGCAGGCTGCCGAGGTTCCATCGTGCCAGGGCCCGTGTCATGACCTGTTTCCTGGGGACTGGGTCCTGGTGAAAAAACACGTGAGAAGAAGCTGCCTGGATGTTCGTTGGCGTGGGCCCTTCCAGATCATCCTGATCACGAAAACGGCTGTGAAAGTGGGAGGCCTGCCCAACTGGATCCACGCGTCGCACACGCGGAGGGTTCCAGCACCTCTGGAAGAAACAGCTCCTCTCTCGGATAGACGTCCAGCTGCGGACCGAGAAGCCATAGAGGGGGCCAGCCAAGATGTAGAGGTGCCAGCGGAAGCAGGGAACGAGTCTGACCAAGCTGAGGACGGTCAGTACAACAGCGAAACAGACGACGCTACGGAAGGAGAAAGTAGCTGGGAGTACGAGTCAGACACTGACAGGTCTGACAGAGAGCGTGAACCGGCAAGAAGGAGAAGGAGTCGAAGGGTACGTGGAGAAGCTGATTGGCCGCAAAGAAGAAGCTCTAGTCTAAGGTCAACTCCAGAGAGAACCCTTCCTCCGATATCAGAGGACTCAGACCCGGAAGAAGGTGCTCCGGACTTGAGGAGGTCAAGAAGAGTGCGTGTGCCTAGCAGAAGATATTCCACCCCTGAGTGGACATATCTGGCGACAAATGTCTTTGAAACCGGAGACAGGGAGGATCCGAGCGGTGGTGGTGTCCAGTTCTGAGCCCATCGTCACGGTGGAAATACGACTGTTAGTACCCGGTGTCGAACAAGAAGGGTCACTAACTTTCATGCTCCCCAGACCTCCCCGCCTCAGCAAGTTAAAGCACATGTTTCTCACAGAATTGCAATTCCCCGATTTTGGTACAAAGATAACAGACCAAGAAGAGCACAATCTTCGTATGGAAATATTGAACTTTGCTGTCGAAGCTGCAGGCAACCGCCTGATAGTAGATGCTTAAAAGACTTTGTAAATAAGCGTGAAGAAAAGAAGATTACCTAGCGCCCAGGAAGCAGAGAATCGTAGGGACTTTCCCTTGAGTTGATGGAGAAGGGCTAGGGTTGTCTGTATTGAACTATAAAGAACTTTTTGCGAAGAAGGTTGTCAGCTTCCAGTTGTGTGGTTCTAAAGACAAAAGGAGTAAAAGAGACTGTAAAGGAACGAAAAGAAAGGAACTTTGTGCTGAGTTACGAGAGAGCCATACTGTCTGACGAAATGGAAGTCGGCACCCAGAACCGCAGAGCGAAATGTATAATAGGCACACTAATAGTAGGAGTGATCATATTAATAGCTTTAGTGGTAACAGTTTCGTATGTAGAGGGACATGAGGAAGAGGCAAAGGTAACCGATGTGAAATCTGTAGAGGCGCTTACACCCACCGTTGCTGGTGAGAAAGGGGAAAACACTCAAGAAAAAGCGTTATTAGCTGCAGAAGCCCGCAGGTTACATGTAGATGAGTCCCAAGGTGATTTTAGGTCAAATGCTTATGCTAAACTTTTATATGAATACGTGGATGCCATGGAGGTTAAGGACTGCTATGTTTGCATGCAGTTGCCGGCGTCTGTGGATGAAGGCATTCGATATCATCACCTCCCGCTGACATATGGCATTACATGTAGCTTGTTGCTTAGTATATTTTATGGGAGAGATAGTTTTGAATACTACTTCTCCAATTACGATGCAGTGTTACCAGAAGTCCCAAATTATAAACAAATGAACAAATGGGACTACTGGAAGAGTGAAGACAGGTTGGCAAAGTTTTTCATTCCTTGGATTACCTTAGATACTTCACATGCCCGTAGAAATAACCTGACATGCAAGGTGTCAGAAGTCGAGAAGAAGTTCATAGGGCAGGTGGATGATCGAAATAGGAGACAAAAGATTTTGAAAAAATCAGGACAATGGAAAACAGATTGGACCGAGGAAGAGAAGGCACACAAGAGAAAGGGTAGTAGTGGTCCAATAGCTTTAGATAGAACGCAGAGAGGGAAGTTATGCCTTCATAGAGCCAAAACGTATTATGAAAATGTATACGTGGGAGAAGTTAGCTGTGAGCATGCTTTCAATCTAGAGTACTATACCAAGGACTTCCTGAAGGGAATGCAAGTGATTCCAAACGTATATTTTGTATGTGGAAGAAATGCCTACGTGAAACTACCTGACAACTGGTATGGATCATGTTACTTGGCAATTATCTTCCCCAAAATATATCATGCCCAAGACTTAGAGATCATCGAGGGCAAGACATCATCGAGGGGAAGGAGAGATGTAGGAGATGCAGAAATGGTTGGAGATGTCTTTGGAGCTGTGTTCCCTCTTTTGGGACTAATCCTTAATGATGTTAAAATTAGACGACTGGCAACAGTCGTAGACAGGTTGTCTGCCAGCACTGCTCAGTCCTTAATGCTGGTAGAAGGAGAGATGCAATCGATAAGGGCTATGGTTCTCCAGAACCGTCTTGCATTAGACGTCCTATTAGCAAAAGAGGGCGGAGTCTGTAAGGCTTTGAAGGTCCAAGAATGTTGCACTTACATTCCAGACAATTCAAAGCCCCTTGAGAAAGTTATTAGGAACATAACTAATATTCACAAGGAGATCGAAGACCTGAGTAGAGAAAATGTTTGGGAAAAGGTGGGCCATGGAATGAGTGAAGCTGGAAGTTGGCTCACCACCTTAGGCAAAAGCTTTGTGTGGTCTATCCTAAAACCTATCATCATAATATTGATCTGTGGGATCGTGTTGTGGGGATTGGTGAGGGTATTCAAATGGTACAGAGCAAGAAGGTCAGAGAGGGCCCAGAGAGAACAGCTGCAGAGATTGGCTGCCATACAAGATAGTCAGTACAGGAGTCTGAGGGCTCTGGAAACGCAGAAACGAGTTATGCTAGCAATCACTGCAGTTTAAATGTTAATGATGACCCCGAGAGGTCATCAAAGGGGGGAACTGAGAGAGCGCAAACTGACCTAAATGTATGAGTACACCACACTTACACGTAGTAAGCACAAGTCATGAAGAGAAATGCCATGAGTGCTGATAGTATCTACATCTATATTCTGAAATGTGTAGTTAACATAGAGATTAAGTAGAAGTGGAACTAATGAAAAAATGTGTGAACTATATGACTTTAGTAGACGTGATTATTCCTGAATCCATGTTGTGTAGCTGCTAAATTGTAAGATGGCATACGGTTAAACGTAGAACGAGGTAGGCCTCAGGGCCAGAGCTAGAAGGGAGGGGGAAGGTGGTTCATTTCATAACATGGATTGCACTAATGTTTTAGTAATAACGTTAATAGGCCATGATTTATAGATATGTTTACCGAATAATAGAATAAGAGTACTAACATGCTATTAATTAAAGAAGAAGTTGAATGCTATAATCATTATGAGAAATGTTGTAGGCCTGAAATGTTTTAAACATTGATTTACACATACTGGTCTGGGCCGGGAAATGTTGCAAACTTTTGTTGGAAGTCTATGAGAATTGGGATCTTGGCTGCAGATGTCTGTCTGCAAGAGAAAAGGGGGTATCCAATTATAATTGAAATGAATAGAGGTTTGTTCGGGAGATGGCCCAGACATGGAGGAGGGTTCCGGAATGTTTTAAGGGGTATCAGCGGGCCGGAGAAGAGTCTGAGAAGCAAGGTCGACTCTAACCACAAGGCCTCATCATGGAAAAAGCCAGAAGCTACACCACGTGAGGGGCGTCTCACGAGGGGCGTCCCAAATGTTGTTGTGCTCTTTGTATTAGGGACAGCACCCCTGGGTGGAGTTAGAGCAGAAGCCTGAGGACCCTTTAGAGAGTGGATGGGTAGGCAGAGAGGGGTCATGACTGGAGAACTATAGGTTTTCATCAAGAGACTGAGAGTGGGTGACTTCCTTTGGGGGTCATTCACTGCTGACACCTTTGGTTAGGTTGAGACCTGGTTAAGTAGGGATACCATCTAGAGCAGGGTAGGGACAGCCTAACTTGTGTTTTCCCTCCAACTTAAATGACGGAGAGATCACAGTATGTGTCAATGCTGATAGCTTTATTATTTTTAGAACTTGTGCTTGTAGTTTCCGTTGCTCGTCTGAGGGCTTTCAGAGAGCATATGTATGTAGTTGGGCCTGTGTATTTTGTGAATCTCATCTTGAGATGCCTGTACCTACAACTTATCTTAACCTTATAATAAACCTTTGAAAGCTAGAAGTTGTTTGTGATCTTTTGGAGCGGAGTCCTTTATTGGGTGAACTAACTTGGTAAGAGATGCACTTTCTTCCCTCAATGACAGGCAATAAAGGTTCAGTCGACCAGATCGGGGTTTTAGATCAATAGAGATAAGGTATCGATCAAAATCTCGCCCTTCCAAGGGCAGGGAGTGGTGGGCAGAGGCAGATAAATGAACCCAAGGAAACAGAAGAACAGGAAGAAAAGCAAATTTGGAAAGTGAAATGGACAGAGAAACAGAGTGAGAAGGGAGGAACATTAAGAAAGACAAGGGTAGACAAGGAAAACGTGGGGTGCTGATTCACAAAGAAAGGTCATACATTTACATCCACCGACCTACTACTAGGGTGCAGTCATTATATGACTTTTTAGAGCTAACAAACAGTTACTGTAGAACATCTGGTAAACATGCCCATTGCAGCTTTCCACTCCTACCACTGGGAACACCATGTAAGTATCATCTGCTCTGTCCCCTCTGCACAGCTATAAGAAGGATAAACATCTGCTTTGAGGCCTGGTTTTCAAATTAAAAAAAATTCAAAGGGAATTTTTTTTTTTTTTATATTGGCAAATTCCTTCTGAAACACCGCCACAAAACTTGGGGGTTTTAAAGTCTTCTTCTCAGCATAGAAGGGAACTTACTTCAGCTCTTTTATGGAGTAAATCGCTATCGTTTCCTGGGTGGGGAGGATTGGAGGGGATTATCTGAGGTGTTCACAAACTCTCAAAACAAAGCACATCTAAGTGCACCCACTCCTTGCACGAGTTTACTACTGCATACGTGTACGCACGCCACCGTGACACACACATGTGTAGAAGTAAAGCAAATTACTCCTGTCAGGTATCCTTTGTGCATTTCTGGCAGGTATAAACGGAGCCAGACTTGGAATGGAGTAGGGTATACAAGGAGTGGAAGTTAGGTAAAGATCGGGGAAAAGTAAAAAAGAAAGAGGGAGGGAGGGATAGAAAGCGAGAAAGAGAGAGAGAACGTGAGAGAAAACGAGAAAGAGAGAGTGAGAGGGAGATAAAAAGAGAGAAATAGAGATAAAAGAGATAGAGAGAGAGAACATGAGAGAGAGAAAGATAGAGAGTGAGAGAAAGAGAGAGTGAGAGAGAAAGAGAGATAAAAAGAGAGAAAAGAGAGTGTGAGAGAAAGAGAAAGAAAAAGAAAGAGAGAGAGAGAGAAAGAGGTAAATAGGCTTAGTGAGAGAACTGGGCATAGAGGACGAGGGGGCAGAGCGCTGATTATTGCTCAGGAATGTAGGCATAAAGAGATGTGCTTAGACAGAGGGCACGGTGAAAGGACAGACTGACAGACATGAAGAGATAGAGGGACAACTGCTTCAAAAGACAGAAACAGAGAACCTGACAGAACGAGAGGCAAGATCTGGAGAGAAACAGAATGAGAATGACAGGACATAGAGAGCAATCGAAAGATAGAGACAAAGAGAACAAGCAGCAAGACAAGGAGAGACAGGAAGAGTTTTACAGGGACTGATGGACAGTGAGACAGATGAGGAGACGGAAGAGGAAAACAAGAGGAGCGCATGGGAGCAGTGTCAGTCAGTCCCTGTAAAACCTTTGTATACTTTTGTGGTTTTTGTTATGAACCGAATAAAGTATTTTTGACTGACTGACTGGCATGGAGGCAGTGTGAGAAAGAGAGAGTGAAAGAAAAAAAGAGAGAGGCTGAGAACGAGAGATGGACACGAACAGAGGCATGGAGGGTGGGAACGAAATGGTGAACATTAGGTGGGCAGGGAGAGACAGAGAGGGAGGGAGAGAGAGAGGGACGGAGAGAAAGAGGGAAAGAGAGAGAGGAAGAGGAAGGGAGAGAGAGAGAGAGGGAGGGAGTGAAAGAGGAAGAGAGGGAGAGCGAAAGAGAGAGAGAGAGAGCGTTGAAAGAGGAAGTGAGGGAGAGAGAGAGAGGGAGAGAAAGAGAGAGAGGAAGAAGAAGGGAGGGAGAGAGAGAGGGAGGGAGTGAAAGAGGAAGAGAGGGAGAGAGAGAAAGAGAGAGAGAGAGCGTTGAAAGAGGAGTGAGGGAGAGAGAGAGAGGAAGAGGGAGGGAGAGAGAGTGAAAGAGGAAGGGAGGGAGATTGGAAGAAAGAGAGAGAAAGAGGGAGAGAGAGGGTTGAAAGAGGAAGAGAGGGAGAGAGAAAATGACAGAGAAAGAGAGAGGGGAAAAGAAAGAGGAGAAGAGAGAGGTAGAGGTAAATACGGAGAAAAGAATAATGAGAGAGGGCTGAGAAGAAAAGGTCGAGAAAGAAGAATCAACAGAGGGGTTCAAAGAGGTGGGGGCTTGGGCTGAGAAAAGATGAAAAGATGAGCAGCTCGGGTAGAGTTGATGTCCTGGGGAAGGTGAGCGGACCGAGAGAGCCAGGGATACACTGAGAGAAATGAAGCTGATTACAATTGTTGTGAAACTTCAAATTGTATTTTTTTCGAAATCAATTAAAATTGGTTAAAAATGTCTAAGAACGGTCATACTTTCTGTGTGTGTGAAGATTGTATTTGTGCCTGTGTGTATAAAAGGATGTGTGTGAAACTCATTGTGTATCTGGGAATGAGTTCTTTTTTTCCTGTTAGGATTGAGACATTGAAGTGCAGGTCTGTAAAAACGGACCCAAATGTTATGCAGCACTTGATATTCATTCATGGCATTTAGGACATGTAATGACTGTTTACGGACCGGAAGTGCAATTCTTCAAAGTGTACAGAAAGCTTCCCTGGCCTGTTTGAATCAGTTAGGTGAATGATAGTGGATCAACAGAAACTGGGGCCATGACTGAGGCCCAGACAGGGGCATTTGGATAGGATTAAATGCTTCTATAGGTCCCAGCTTTTGACACTGTTCGCACCGAATTAAAGCTAGTTTCATCTTTGGGTTCACACGTGGCATCCTTCCCCAGTGAAACCTGACATGCAAAAGTTGATTTTAAGTTCACAATTGGTGTATGATGCACAGAACCAATTACACGCGAGGTATACATTTTGGACAGAGGCATGCATCCATAAGTCAAACACTCTTGCCTTTACACTTCAGCCACCGGTTACACACCTCACATGCCAGAGGGAGCCACCACGCGCCGGGCATTAGTGAGGCCTCTCACACGTGGCCCTCAGAAGAGTGTAAGTTTGTTTATGAACAGATACGCGGCCCTTACCTGAACTGGAGAAGCCTGTCTTCGGTTTGGGGTTCTGGCCGGACTCCTTCATCCACGGGAAGATCTGCTTGAAGGCGGTGGGCGAGGCCTTGGTGGAGGAGGCCGGGCTGACGCCGGCATGCTGTGGCGGGGACACAGAGGACGGCGGCACCGGGTCTTGGGGGGTGGGGGCTGGTGCGGGTCCCGTGGCTCTTGGAGGAGCACGGGCTGCTGCTGGCTGGCCTGGGACCCCAGGCCCCTCATACAACTCTCGCTGACGTCATTGGCCTTGTGGTGGGGCAGGGCACCGCCCGGAGACTGCAAGGAGCCGTCCGGTTGTACTCGCTTTCCGCGAGTGGCGAGGGCTGGGGGTACTGCGGCTGAGCGCTATTGTAAGCAAAACCATTTGCTCCCTGGTAGGGGTAACCACTGTAGACTGCAGCGCTGTCATAGTAGGTCGCCTTTTGCATTTTGTTGTTTCCCAATATTTATTTCAGAAACTGACAAGGACACCCGTAAAGAGTAACATTGGCACTTCTTGGTCACGTGGTCTTCCTCCTCCAATCGGCGCTGCGGACCAACCTAGGTTGTACAGAGGGCACACCACAGTGAAGAAATTGCACAAATTCATCTTAATTTCAATAGCTAAGTGACAAGAAAGCCATAAAGGAAACAAGCAGTGGCCGCAGCAGTGGGGGGGGATTCACTCGCGGGAGAGATAATTGTGACCAGATGGGCCGCGCGCTCCCGCGAGTGAATCTCCTGACTTGCATGCGTTGCCACATACACGTGCTTGGCTAAAATGCCTAAGCACTCGGAATAGGTAGTTTTCCTTTGCAGCGCATGCGCGCTGTGAAGGCTCGACCTAAAAATGACAAAATAATTAAGTAATAGTATCACAAAATGTGCTGCATTATGGTGCATAATTTGCCTTTTCCTGCCTCATAATTTAGTTAACACTGCAGCACGCTTTGGCCCTTCCCTGACGCATAATTCCAGTGCCCCTGCATTTTTAGGTCTCGCCTTGCGATGCAGCGCATGCGTTGCTTGCCTTGGCGAGACTTATAGTCGCTGCTTTCTGTGCCGAAGGGAGACAGGAGGTGGCACGCGCGGACAGGAGATGTGCACTCGGTACGCGTGCACATCTCCTGTCCCCGTGTGAACACCGCACGCGCATGGCGCACTTTCACTTTCGCACCCTCCTAGTTTAGTTCTGTAGCCAGGATTGCGAAAGAGACCTCGGTCCAGGAAACTTGGCAAGAACGTATTGCTAACACACATCAGTGTACGGTGCATCACATTCGCACCACTGCGTATTGGTGTAAACTTTCAGGAAGTCGAACAATAAAAACACCTTTTTGTATGAAAGACTGTGGCGCCGTGTGGGCGACACACACTTAGCAGCACATACTCAAATTTAAAAGAAAATACAAATGAAGGCAAATATTTTAGTTACATATGCCATATGGGTGCAACGCATTCGTCGTTCCATTAGACTATGCGCAAAGATACAGCTGCTGCTTATCAGACAAGCGGCTCCCAAGCCTAAATCAAATCTTGTGAATATGACGTACCACATATACGCAAGTAGCACCCAGTGTCATCAGCAAATGCACCACTTTCGCCCACGTAAGACAGATGGTCACACGCTATGCTCCCATTCCAGCCTTTGTGGGAGAAAAAGAGCTGAATCTTGAAAGTATTAGACATCCGTCTTCAACATATTTTTTCTGATGCTTTCCGTTTGTGCAGAACATATTATCTCTAATGCACTTCCTGTCATGAAGCAGATTACCTTAGTAGCAATAACATTGCTTTCAGCGCCTGTATACCATTGAGGTGAGGCACTTTAAAAAGTGTACGGATATGCATAGGAATACTGATATATCGATTACGGCACCGGCAACACATAGAAATGGCTACATAATGAACATGCATAGAGTAGGTGATTGCTACAGGAGGCTACTTCAGATACCAAACATTACGTATTTGGATTATTGATTGCGGGTTATGTTGGCCAAAGGAGTTGTGCTTGGCTTTGGCATGCTCGCTATGACCAGATAAAGCCAGACATATCCTCGCACTCCTGAGTTCGGAGCTCACTGCACATCCTCTGAAATTCCTTTCCTTATGTGGGGAGACATGGATCCTGTCAGAATTACTCGCAGTTATCTGTGAGGTGGTCTACATTTTAACTCAGTCCGAGGAAATGTGTAAAATGTAGGACACTTTGTTAAATAACCAATGATAGGGCAATAAGCTCCTCAAATGAAAAGGGGGAGAGTTTGTTGTCATAGGGTTTGCTACACTGCAAGTGTGCAGTATCTACATTTGTTTCCACATCACTAATTTTCATCGATCAGCAGCAGCTCATCATTTTCATGGTAGAAAGAGGGATTACTGCACTTGAATTTCGTATTTCATCTTGAGTGCATTAATCTGCAACGAAGTACAAATGCTAAGCTACCAGTTTACAAACCTGTTTATGGGATCATGATTTTTTTTCCTGCCCCTCTCATGTTGCAACTCTGTCCATCTGATATAGACATCTGTGAAACAAGCATTTGCAATGCAATAAGTCTCGCATTTGCGAGTGTTTGAGCTATTGGCTTTGCAAATGACAATGCATTTTATTTGTGTGTTTTGAAAACATGCGAAGGCGCTCTTTGTACATATAGTCCGTGCTTACGAAATGCAAAGCTGGCAATAACTGTGCCTCTTTTACTGCCAGCATTGCTTCTCGTAAGCAAGAACCTGAAGTTCAAAATGCGTATTTAAGCACCGCTTCCAGCTTTTCAAACTGCATAAATAAAAGGCATTGTCATTTACAATGCCAATACATCAAACTCTTGTAAATGCGAGACCTATTGCATTGCAAATGCTTGTTTTTATCTGCACTAGTTTTGGCATTTGGCTCTAGAAAAAATATTCAAAGGCATATTTGTTGGAGGCCTGCGTCGGCTTTGCACCACAAAATATGGTACATGTGCTATGCACACTTCTAAGTCAGATTTATGAAGCCACGCAAAGGAACTTTGAGTGGCTCTGAGTGGCCTCATAAATCTGGAGTAGTGCAATGCAGCACAAATCACTGCGTTTCACCACTCTGCCCCGGGTAGGCATTGCGGTGGGTGTTCACACGCAACACCCATGGGTTTTGATGCATTCCTAGGTTTACCTGGGAATGCATCAAAATCTTACGCCTTCCCAGGAGAGGCGTAACGAGGAGACAATCTTTATATCTATATGTGCTGCAAGCCTCTCAGGATTATTGTTGTGCAAGAAGGTGCCTTCACAAAACCAATCCTGCTTACAACACACGCACCCTTGCACCATGGTGCAAGGGTGCTCATGTTGGCGCTAGGCTGCCAATACTGCACCAGCACAAGAGAAAAGGACTTGAATGCGCCGTATTGAAGAAATACTGCGCATTCCTGCCCCTTTTCTGTGACGCTAATCTTATTAGTAGGAATCCATCTTTACTTACCAAGTGAATGGTGGAAATCTGAGGTCCTTATTTCCTAAATGTTATGCAGATGCTAGCGCAATAAAATGAATTGAACACTGCGCAAGCATTGTATTCATGCTGTCCTTTGCATCATGCAAGTGCCCCCCACAAAGGGTTTGTAAATGGGGCTATGATTTCTGTATAGGGTACCTGCAGGGTAAAATAAAATGTTACTATTTATCGTTGATTGTGTAATTTTAATACCCCAGTGTGTTTAATAAAGCTCACATACCTCTCTTTATTGAAAAACAAAGAAAAGAGAATTTCATGCACATTAACTTTGTAGCCCATGCTGATGGATTGGCAAACAGTTTATTGTATCAGTACACAGTACTCTGTTTATTAGGTCGAGCATTCAAAACCTCTTGGATAAACTTAAGTAAATACTTCTCTTGGGCTCAAAGCCATTCCCCCCTGCTTTTCATTTGTTTGTTGCAGTGCCATTTAAAAATTCTGGCTTGCTAGTGGTCAGTCCTGCCTCTTTGTCCCTCTTTTTTATCTTTCGTTACTCCCACGGAGCAGGGACTAAGATTCATGAAGCATTTTTGCGGGCGCAAATGGTGCGAATCGCAGAATTCGGCCGTTTGCACCCGCAAAAATGGCATTTGAAATTCATCATTGGGTCATGTACTCGCAATTTGAGAAATCGCAAAAAATTGCGATTTCTCAAATTGCGATCGCATTTAAGGAATCTCAATTTGAGATTCCTTATATGCTATTCATGACCCAATAAAAAATTGCGAATTCGCTATTTTTTCCCGCTATTTACCAGCGAAGTCAGACTTCGTGGTAAATAGCGAAAACTGAGAAAAATGCACTTTTGTGCATTTTTCTCAGTTGTATGTTACACACACACATGTCCTTTGGACATGTGTTATGTTATGTTATGTTATGTTATGTTATGTTATGTTATGTTATGTTAGTGCTATTTGTATTGCGCACGGCTGCTTCAGCGAAGGAGCGTCCCGGCGCACATGTGTGTGCGCAACATGAGTCTAATTTACATTTCAGGAGTGCTACAGGGTGTCCTGTGGACACCCCCAGCACCCTTGAAATCACCTTTAGGCCCATAGGAATGAATGGGGAGTTATTCCTTATTTGCGATTAGCAATTTGCTAATCGCAAATAAGGAATGTGTAGGAATCACAATTTTTTTGGGCGATTCCTACATGAATCCCGTTTTGCGAGTCTGTAATAGCGATTCCTTATTATTCGCTATTACAGACTCGCAAAACATGCCGATGATGAATCGGGCTGTAAGTACTGTATTTTTACGCTTTGGTTCTTTATCTGTTCTTTGGGGGACTATTTTCTTTTTTCTTTTAGGGAGTTTTATATAGCGCAAACTTAACCCTAAGATATCGGGTATTAGAGCGCTTTACATAAGCACCAGTTGCGTTACATGAGGAAACATTCATTTTTGTTAGGCACGGGAAGATTAAGTGATTTGCCCAGAATCACAGGATGTTGCGTCTCCTTGCTGAGACACAAGCTGGTTCCCCAGATTTGAGGTCGACCGCCCTAGCCATTATGTCAAATCCTCTCCTCTTCTTATTTTTGCTCCTGTTATACTGTGGGTGTGTGTTTAGCTTCAGGCCCATAGCTGCTTGCATTTTATTGCAGCATTCGTCCCTCCCACCTCCTGCCATGTCGCTGACATTCTTTTGCATTCATCCTAGTGTTGTCCATGTCTCCCTGTAGCTCTTTGAACATCTGCACCACCATTAAACTCTACCAAAAGGTAGCTCCCAGGCTCGGCTTGCTTTCTTTATTTTTCAGGCCAACCAAGCGCATGTTTTTGGTTTCACTTTTGTGTAAACAGGGCTGTAAATCTTATCTGGTAGCTTACTGAAACTAGCAGAGGAGCCCGGCTACACTGTCTGTTGTGGACTAATTTATTAATGCATATAGATACAACTATTGAAATAAAAACTACTTGTATGAGCACTGGTGGCTGAGAAATACCTTACAAAAGTGACCTTATTGGTGGCGCTAGTGAGTGTTTTGGGGGAATGCCCTCCTTCTTCAGCAGCCACTTCCTCCCTCCTCCTGCTGCCTTTGCTGCTCTCCCCCAACCTCCTCCGTCCGCTCCCGGGGGTATCCCTGCTCCACCATGCCCACCAAGAATTTGGGCTCCCGGCTGGAGACTGAGATCGGGTGATGCCACTCTGTTGCTGGGTCAACCAGGTAAAGCGTGAGCTGTTCCTCCTTCACGTAACTTATATTAGCTCCTTGGTGCTAACAATGAGTGAAAAATGCTCTGCATTCTTGTGAATGTAGCAATCAAGACCTCTTTTTTTTTTAGTGAACCTTTAGGAATAGTTTAGACATGTTTGAACTGAGTTGATTGCCAAAGCCGACAGAATTCACCACATAGTGAATATGAGAAACAGTTTAAAGAGCTGACACTAATTGTTGTTATGCAATCAGACGTCCTTGTTGTGAAAGGTTATCTGATCGTTTCCCAGATCTGCAAAGATATGCTGTAATGACTGGTGCTGCTGTGAAACACATCAAGATAGTGAAGGGTGTATGTGGAGTTGCACAGGCGCATTGCAAACCCAGAGCTTCAGAGATGCAAAAGAATCCTGAATGAATGGCCCAGTGCACTGGCAGTTCCTGAAGGGGACACTGCACTTTTGGTTGACAAGTAATGAGCCTGGTGAAGGTATCAGTACTTCTCACAAAGAGCTCATAGTAACAAATACCAAGAGGGTGCCATTATTAAGAAATTTGCAAAAAGCAATGTAGCTCAGGTAACCATTCTTAGACCTTATTCAAATTATAAAGACCACTGTGCAGTGCGTTTGTGGATCTTACACTAACATCACTTGTAGAAAATAAAATGCACAATTATGCTTTGAAATCATATTTGACTAGGTGTATTGGCCAAAACCTCATAAGCTTATACATTCCACTTAAAATCACTAATCACCATTTTTGTATATGTACCTAGCTTTCCTTTCACTCATTTAGGCTCTCTCTTACTTTCGCTAATTACTTCCAATCTACCAACCTTTTCCCCGCTATCCCTTTCTGTTTGCTGCTGCATCTATTTTCCCATTCCTGTCTCTCCTGCTCTCTCTTGCTTTTTCTGTTTACTCTCCTTTCTTTCTCTCAATTTTCTCTCCTTTTCTAGAACATCTCCTCTCTATCTTCTTTATACTTCTCAATATTTTTTATTCCTCTGTAGCCCTCTTCTCCATAGACCATGTGTGGCAACTTGGACTTTCTCTTGGCTAGTTTTCAGCACCTGCCACCTTTCTTTGACCACTGTGTTTTTTGCTGTTTCCCAGTCCCAGAAACCTACTATCCTGTGGGCCTCCTGGAACTGAGAAGTCTCCTATGATCATGTAACAAAGAAGTTAATGCAATGTGCCCATCATATCCCCACAACTTATCATAAAATGTTGTTGGTCCGGACATCAGGCTGGATGAATTTAGTTGGTTTTAACTGCTTTATGGCAGATGACCCGTTGACAACCACCACCAGTGGCGTCACTAGGGTTGGTGTCACCCGGTGCGGGTAACTCATGGTGTCACCCCCTCACGACTTACCGCATGGACCTCCTCCACTCCGAGTCCGCCAGTGGACACAGATGGCAAATAACGGGACCATACAGAATCCTTAGTAACATTTGTAAATTTAGTTCATGAATATTCACTATTATTTGAAGAGTGCACCACTCAGTAACTAACACTACCTGCCTGAGATTCCATAGGAGTAGCGCAGAGATACCTCTTTGGGGAGGGGGTCAGGCGCTTTACAAATTATAGTAACAAATTAAAGTAACATAACTCAAAATGCTCTGCTAACCTGATGTGTGGACTGTACGGGGCACCTTTACCTCAATATTTATGAATATACATGTGAACTCTTCACTTTAAAATCCCTGGGAATAATTCTGCTGGCTGGATAGTTTATCAGAGCCAAGCGCTGCCTGATGAGGTGTGTCCCAGGAGAGGCCAGCCTGCGAGCTTTGGCCTCTCTGTTTACCGAAGGCCTTTAATGCCCTCCTCTTTTATGTCGCTATTTATTTCCTGATGCATACACTCTTTAATCCTCCCTTCATCCTCGGTCAGAAATAAAATAAAAGGGAATGTGCACTGCGAGTTCTTAGAAAAATGTTCTATTTTTTAATGGAATCCATTACTGGAATGGCATCGCGAGAAGTGCATGTGTAGTGTGCTAAAAAGTGGTGAATGACTAGCTGAATATTCCAAGCCTCATTTCGCTGTCTGTGGTATTTTGGACCGGTAACACCGCAGGGGTTGAGTTTTCCTTCATGCGGTATTACTGCATTACACCGAGGTAGTTATCTAGGAATGGAGTGTGACCAGGTAATAATCTATTCTTTCCTTCATTCCGAGTTGAAAATCTAGGAATATACTGGATTTTCCCGCTCATTTCGCTAGATTGTCCACACTGAAATTTGTGCCAAGATGATGTTTGTGCATTAATAATCCTCTTGATTCCGGACAAACGCCTGAGTGCGCAGTCCCGGGATTACCAGGGCAGTCAGACTGAGCTTGTGAGAATGTTCTCCATGCCATGGTGATTAGACAAGAAGCGGCCCACAGAGCCTCTTGAGGAATGGAATCACAGAATCCACTTTTCCAAAGATGATTCTGGTTGTGTTTGGCCACCCCCGATGACCACTATCTGAAAACCTCAAGTGACCAGTGAGATCACTAGCACTATTGCAGATAGGCCTGGTACTGCCGAGGGCTAGACTTGGTGTCCTCCCCTTACACGGGCAAAATTCCTGACCAAAAGACCCCACTAATAAAATCTTATGCTCTCATTTTCTGGAAGCTCATCACTCAGTCCCCACCAACATGAATATTACCTCCGATAACATCCTTAAAAGTTTCCCAATCATAATAAGGTACTTTCAAAAATTAGTCTTAGGCTCCTGTCACCTACCATTGTGGTAGATTATTGGTAGATGCCCCCATGTGTCCTGCAGTTAAAACACCTCAATCACGTCTGAACACTCTAATCCTCTCATGATACGTCTCTCTCACCGTGACTGTCTCAACTCGACTGCCTCCGGACCCAAGAAGAAGTCTCAGCACTGTCCCAAATTTGAAGGGGAGGGAGACGAAAGAAGATGCTGGCTGGCTGCTGCTGTGCTGGCACATATTAATTCTTTATTCTAGGCAGCCAGGAGCAGTGCAGCACCGCATGCACTCCCCTGCGCTGCTGTCTCGTCTCCTCCCTGGCGCGTGACAGAGGAGCTCAGCACAGCGCGCGGGGGCTGTCCCAGGGCCGTCATTGGAGCGCTAAAGATTGACGGCCCTGGGACCCAAAGACTGCTGGGTACGCCGCGCATCATCACCGACACCTCCGGTGCGTGCGTCAGTGGCGACGTGCTGCAGTGCACACTCACTGCACTGTGAGTATTTTTATTTTGTAAGCAGTGCACTCGTGGCGTGAGACGGTGCGCTAAGAGAAAGTTGCGGCGGCAAAATAAAAAGCACAGAGAGGTACCGTGAGGGCGCGAGACTGGCTAAATAACCAGATTGGTGTCACCCCCATGATGGGGTGACACCCGGTGCGGTCCGCACCCCCCGCACCCCCCTAGTGACGCCACTGACCACCACACTACTTTCACAGTGTGGTGGACTACAATGGGTCATCAACAGTACTAGAAAAGGAAATGTTTCTGAAAAAACACCAGCAACGTTTTCTCTCCCGTAATCAAAGTCAGTAAGCGAGGGAAATGCTTCCCACGAGTCCCAAGATTGATTTTTGTTTTGTGGTATTGCGCAGTACACTGTGCTCCCTGATGTTACACAGCAAAACAAAACTGAAAGCCG
The DNA here is from genome assembly GCF_964263255.1 of Lissotriton vulgaris. Lineage (NCBI taxonomy): Eukaryota > Metazoa > Chordata > Amphibia > Caudata > Salamandridae > Lissotriton > Lissotriton vulgaris. The sequence goes on from NC_141700.1 coordinate 439,844,772, forward strand.
ATCACGCTAATTGAATCTGTGGGGATCCACAAGTGTCCAGCCTCCACTCTCTTTCTACACTTCTCCCAATAACAGTACTACCGCGCATGTGCAAATGAGCAATTGTCAGTGAAATGAAATGCTCGCTAAGGCCTCTAGACACAAAGAAAGATCAAGATTTTGAGTTGCAAATTGACAGATTCTGGTGAAATGAGTAGCTTTGGTATTTAGGCCTGGACTCAGTCTGCTTCTAGAGAAACCTTCCAGGCCCCAATTTTTTTTTTAAATAAGGTACCTAAGGAGGTCTGGGGTGGTGTCCTTTGTGTGGATTCCAATACTTTTTCTTACCCAGAATGGCCTGCAAATTCCAGACTTTGGCTGAATCATAGATTTTCCACATGTTTCTGTTAAGGAAAATTTAAGAATATGTGAGGATTCATAAAATTCCTACTATCTAGCATTCCCAGCACTTCTCCCAATAAAAACACTAACCCAAATGTTCACCTAATATTTTGCATTTAGTACATTAATTACATTGGACCGCATAACAGCAATTTATCTGGTATGAGCATAAATTAGATAAAGACAAAGCAGAATTTCATAGAAGTCAAAGTTCAAAAAGCAGATTCATGCTACACAGATCTTAAATTACATTATATAAAGATCTGAAAATGTTTGTTGATATTCTTCAGAGATGTCTGCAGAGGTCAATTATAATACAAACATTTTCAGCCGCAAATGCCCTGATTATGGTTTCCACATTATTTGGTTGAAGGACATGAATCCTCAGTGTATTGACTCCGGGAGGGTTATCTAGATAATAAACCATTTTTGAAAGATAGTCAGTTATAGCAGCCCTTTGTGACTTGGCAGGCTCTTTTGGGTCATTTCACATTCACACTGCTGCTTTTTAGGGTATTTTGAAACCCTCTGCAGCAAGCACATTAACCTAACATACTATGTGGCTCCTGTAAACAAAATACCAGTCTGTAGAGCAAACATCTAATCTCACCAGGCTATATTTCACAACAGGCCAGCGTATGCTGGAGCAATGTCAGTCAAATATAAGCTGTACCCTGACGTGAGAACTCTGCCTCAGCACAAGAGGCTAATCAAAGCTCCATTCCATACAATAATCTGGAGTTTCCTGATTGGATATTGTTTCTGAATGACTGGTAGGTTTAGGTTTCCTATCAGCTTCTCACATACAACACTGTGGTGTCCCACAGTGGTCCATCATATCTCTTCTACTATTCAACATCTACCTAACCTCCTTACCCAACTTGGTTGAATCATTCAACTTCACCTGTTACAACTATGTGAATACCTTCCAAATCATTTCTGACAAGCATTTGCAATGCAATAGGTCCCACATTTGCGAGAGTTTAAGCTATTGTCATTGTAAATGACAATGCCTTTTATTTATCTCTTTTATTAATTAACACATAAATAAAAGGCATTGTCATTTACAATGCCAACTGCTCAAACTCTTCTAAATGCGAGATCTATTTCATTTCAAAGAAGCGGCCACCATTGTCACGGGCTGCTTGGAAAGTGAAAGCGGTCATGGTGAGCTTAAGGTTGCAGGAAAGCATCTTGTGCCTGCAGTAGGAGAAACTCATTAAAGAAAATAGTGCTTACAGACTAAATAAGACATACCGGGTAATAACAGAAGTAAAAGGGGCAGTCCTCAGGGGAGGTTACAAATGAAGACAATGCAGTACTAAGGAGGGACTAACAAGCCTTTTAACCAATCAGAACCCAGCATTTACAGAGGACAATGACACAAGTCAATGAAAAATATGGGCGGGAGTTGGCAGAGCTTCAATTCCATACTCGAATACAGCATGCCTCGCAGAGCAGCGCATTTACTGCCCAAGCTCGCCTAAAAATGGATGGTCTCAAAGACCTCTACAATTTAAAACTTGATGACTGCTTTCGGACCACAAAAAAACATGGATGATGAACAACCATCTAAAGGTAAATATCACAAAGAGAAAGCTTATGACTTGCGTACAGTGACAACAATTCCAGCCTACTGCTATGTGGCCTAAGGATTATGAGGCCCCTCCAACAATATCAAGAGAAGTCAGAAACCTAGGGGTAACCATGGATTTAGATCCATATTTGATACCACTTGTTAACAACATAAAACAGAGTACCTTCTAGACTATGAAAACACCATTTTCCATCCTCCCATACCTCGGATACCAACAGAAAATGAAAGCCATCATCACACTCATAATCTCCAAGCTTGACTGTGCCAACAGCCTATATCTTGGCACACTCACATTCATAATACGCAAAATACAACTAATCCAAGACATTACTGCTATATTTTTTCTCTGCCTTCACCCAAGAGAACACATGACTGCAGTTTTGCAATCACTTCACTGGCTATCTACAGCAAGAGAGGCAATGTTTAAGGCGCTTTACATTGTTGACAGACCTTCCAAGGAAAAGGACAGCTATACTTACAAGCTAAATTTAAGTAATACAAACACATCAGGACACCGCACTCCAGGCTTGCACTACTTTTCATACTGCCTTACCATAAGAAATCCATAGAAGGCACTGCTTTCTCATTACACGCTGCCAAGCTCGGGAACACCCTACCAGCCAGCATTTGAAGCACCAAGTGGTCTATACGTTTCAGAAGACAGTTTAAAATATGGATTTTTTCAAGACAACTCCACCACCACCCATCCCTACAAAAAAACTAGAAAAGACAGTCGCTCCCTCAAACTCAATCTTCAGCTTACGATCAACAGATTGGAAACAGCCTAGTCAGCAAACTACTTTCAGTAGGCAGGTAAGTTAAGGAGAGCTGACCTGTGCTTCGCCGGGGTATATATGGTTATGTAAGTTCATGCATAACATTTCTGGCCCACACTGATACTAATACCATACACTCAGCTGTTGGCAGCCAAATGTATCTTACACCTCTTACATTCACACTTTGCATGGAGATACCCCTACGGGGGTGATTCCAGCGATTTATAAATCCTATACATACATGCATACAACATAGCTGCTATAAGGGTTATCCGTCACTAGTACTGTGCACCAAATAAACCAGCCGTCACTAAATGAACAGGCATAGAATAACGGAAGAGATCTGTCGCACACCGAGGATCAATTGAAATTCTTTAATCTAGTCCATGACTGCTGGTCCCAAATATCTATACATTATGGCTGCTTCTTTACATCACGCAATGGCTTCCAGATATGAAATGATAGCGTCAATACACATCCCAGCACCTCTCCCACTTCTCTCTCCCTCCCATAATGCAAGCTCTGGCCCAGGTTTATACACTGGGGGACAGATTTGCTAAGATTGTTGCACCAGGCTTGCTTCACTTTTGTGGTGCCACCCGGCGCGAAATCATTTTTGGTATTTACTAAGCAATGCAAAGTCATCTTGTGTGGCTTTTTGCAGTTTAGTATATACAAAGGGATGCAAGGCAGTTCCTGTTGCTGCCTTGAGTTATCTTGCATTGGGTAGATGCTCCATGGGTGGTGCATGGGTGTTCTCACACATACACCCAAGGAAGTTGGCTCATTCCCAGATTTACTAAAGCTAGTAAACTTGGGAATGAGTCAAAATGGTATGCCTTCCCAGTGAGGCATAACAGGGAGAAATGTATTTATTTCTTCTGGTTACTTCCTCATTCTGTGTGTGCTGCACTGTGCAGCACACATAGACAGAGGAATGTGCCTCTATGTATTGTGTTTGTGCAGGAGGTTGTCCTTTCCAGCACAAAAACAATCCTGCCTGTAATGCAGGCACCCTTGCACCATGAATGCCTTCATTAGGGCTTGGCCGTACACAGTGCACCAACGTTAGGAGAGAGCTGAAATGTGCCATTCCTGTGTAAAAACAATGCATTTCTGCTATCTGCCTCACACGCAGAGTAGTGCAGCACGCTGTTTCACTGCGTTCTGCTGCGTGAAATGTAAGCAAATCTGTCCCACCATTTCTGATTGAACAACCCAGTGCAGTAACCACCTAAGCAGACTATAATCATAATGGGACCCACAGAGCTGTTAGCGTACTGAAAATCCATAAGTTGCGTGTCTTTCTCACCCCTCATCATCTGCCACACTCCTATGCGCTGCGTCTCATAACACCTCAGTGGTCATCACACACGACATGGAAAAACTTCCCACATTTGGGTCACAGAACCAAGACAACATCCTTTTAAACATTAAGCACCCTATCTGGCGTAGCTTGCTGCCCCTGTTGGTAAGCGCTTCCGTGTCACAGATATGGGTAGTCAGTGCTATTCAAATGAGCAATACAATACAATATTTATCACTTGTGCATAAACAAGATTTCTATTGTCCTATTAAAATCTTTGTTTCCATTACTTCAGAATTACAAAACAAAATGTGATGTATTTGTGCTTTTGTAACTGCTGGTATATGTTGAAACATTGTACATTTAATTTACAGGTATTTAATTTTTTGTGAATTAGAAACAAATTGACATCCTACTGTATTTGTTTTCCAATCCCTGTACACAAGGCTACTGGAACTATGCGATTCTGTAGCTGCAATCTTTACTGTGTAATTATGAATGTACCTCATTTGCCACATAGTCCATCCTCTCCTGCATGATATGCAGATTTGAACAAAAAAACACATTTTGTTTCTAGCTCAAGCACATCAAAAGTTGCAAAAATGTCTGCAAAACGTGTTGACGTGCAGTGGAAGGTCCTTCACCAGGGTTGACTGGTCACCTTTCATGTACTCACTGAGAGCGGTATTTGGATGTGGAACTGGTACTAATAAGATGAAACCTTTGCCCAGACAGTGTTATGGGAAAAAATAGCAAAATAATTTAGTGATACTATGAAGAATTGTGCTGCATTAAACGGATCAATTTGTGTTTTCTTGCTGCATAATTGTGTGGCGTGGACTGGATTTGTGTAGCAGGGACGTAGCCACAGGGGGAATGGTAGGGGGGCATTTGAGGGTGGGCCAGCCCATAAGAACCTTGCCCCCCCCCCCCCCAAACGACTGAGGCACCAGGCACAGTATAGAGACGTGGGAGTTCAGAAGGCGAATGAGCAATAAACATACATTTATAGTATGGTTTTATCTTGTTACATTTGGTGTCTGTTTCAACACAGGTTAAATAAATGTCAGGCTATCTTCTGACAAATTGATGCTTATTCTTTTATTGTGAAGATGTTTAGTTTTCTTCCTTTGACTGCAATGTGAGAGGATTTTGTAAAATGAACTATGTGACAATCTCTCTGTGGTACAGACAGGGCCACTTGGGTTAGGCAGCAGTGGAGGCCTGAATTATGCAGCAATTTTAACTAAATTACACACCACACAAATTCACAACTAACAATTCCAATCCAGCATACATAATTGCACTCCACACCACATACATCCACTCCACCCCATCACACATAGGTAAAAGACATTGTCATTTACAACACCAACAGCTCTCTCATTTTTTTTTCTCTTTTCAAAACCACACCCCAATCACCAAGGCTTCTGTCCTTCACGAACGTCTGCTCAGCATTCTTCCCTCGCTGTCTTCAGCACGAGAAAGGACTGGTTTGCAATTGAGGGACTTCTTTGTAAGCAGAAAGAAGAAGATATCTTTGCTCAAGGCTCTCCTGTGCAACAGGTGAGTACAATGAATGCTTCTAAAGACTGCGTTTTCTAGAATGTTTTTTTTTTCTACTTTCATCACTATGTTTTTTTTCATCATTAAGTGAATTTCTCCTTTGGTAAAGTTTGGGCATGCAAATATTTGTTATGTTACAGACCTTCCAACTCACACGGTTGCCACTGTGTGTCACATTATCTACGGGTTCCCATCGCACGGTCACGGGTTTCGCACATCTGCAAAAATGAGCTGGAAACCCCTGCAGAGAGAAGATTTCCGGCTAATTGTTTGGGGTGCTGCTCAGCTGGTGTCCATTAGCAGGTGTGAAACCTCCCGGGACATCTCCCACAGTCTCAAAAGCTTACATTTTAGGAGGTGCGGGGGCTTTGAAACATTGAATTTAAATGTGTCCCCGGCTTTGCCGCTTAGCTGGCACTAAGCGCCCTACCCCTCCTCACACACTGAAAAAAATCACAAATTGGCAGGTCTCTTGATGATCAGGGTTACTTGTTTTAACTCATTTTATTGATTGTTGCAATAAGGTTTTAGCCTGAAGCTGCCTGCTAGAAACGAAGGCATGGGCGTGGAATCTGCTTTGAAGGAATTTTTTTTCAGCTGAAACCCCCATCACTGCAGAAAACGTGCTGAGTGTCGATGTGAATCTCAGCAGATACTCTCGGAGTTTTACTACTTTTAAGAGGGTGTTGCCTCTTTTATTTACAACATGTATATTGTGCGACAGACAGCGCCTTTCGCGGTTCTCTCTCTTTATTTCAAGCACAGGTTACAACTCTTAATTGTCTTTATTTGCATCATAATATGTAATGTTATAATGTCGTTTGCAGTAAATAGAAAAGAAAAAACGCACCTCCTGGGGCCGCATTACAGAAAATCGCCGTGTGGCAAAGGCTCTTTGCGCCTGCTTTTTGCGCCCCTGAAGAGTTTTCGTATTACGGAAGAAGACTCATGAGTTGCTCCCGCGACCTGTAAGGAAAATAGATTGTGAATGCGCCTCCTCCGAAAATGTACAATTTTCACGTCCCTTCTGTAATAAGGTGTTAATAGGCACCTGGGGTGCATTAATAGGGCTTCCCTTTGAAGTGCGCACACTTAGTGCAAGGTGCACATGGTTTGTTTGCAGGGCACAAGTCCTATAAAAAGAAGTGGGGGGACTGATATTATGCAAATGACCTCGTGACGTCACGTGCTGAACATGTCCCGGTGTCTGAAATTTACAGCAGGACACCTTCAGCATATTTCTGGGTGGGCCAGCTTCTTGGCAGGGGGGACGGCGTCCACCCTGTGAAAAGAGTGGGGGGACGCGGTTCACCTCGCGTGGACCCCCGACTCGAGCCCATTGTTTCCATGTACTCCACAGGTGGAAGTAGGCAAACACTGTACCCGCCTGTGGGGACTCCTAGTCCCCACTTCAAGCAGGTTCACCTGCATTAAAAAAAAAAACAAGCATTTGAAATGCAATAGGTCGCGCATTATGTTAAATGCAGAGCTATTGGCTTTGCAAACGTAAAAGTAACACAACATTAAAACATGTTTTTTTTAATCTATTGACTTTTGTAGTAATGGCGGCGCGGCGGCATGCTGCCACTGTTGCAAAAGTGAATAAATAGGAAAAAAAAGTCGTTTGTTCGCTGCATTACTTTTACATTTGCAAAGCTCATAGCTCTGCTTTTAACTAATGCGAGACATATTGCATTGCAAATGCTTGTTCTGAAAGTTGACTGCACGCGCCACGCGGGAAAGAAGCTTTGTGAGGTACAGATGAAAGAGGGGATACTGTTCTCAAGCATCGGAGGGCTTAGCTTTGCATTGAAGAGCAGACGAGCCATTTTTTATTTACTTCCAAGCTATCTCCCCGAGTAGAATATGCAACATAGGTCCTGGAATGCTGAAAAAACTTGCACGCTCAGGAAACAGCACCAGATTCAAAGCTATAGACACTCTTTTTGTAAGGGAGCCATTTAAAAGGGACTATAACACGAGAAAGACATTACGTTTGCATCTAAGTGCAGACTGCAAGGCAGAAACAAAAATCAAACCTTATGATAGGTCCCAGAAAGCACGGCTTGTTGCGTGGCAGTTAAGTGGGGAGAGTGTGCAAGCTCAGGAAACATCACCAGATTTAAAGCTATAGATGCTCTTTTTGTACAGGAGCCATTTAGAAGGGACTAAAACACGAGAAGGACATTACAATTGCTGAAAAGTGCAGACTTGAAGACAGAAAAAACAAGCATTTGCAATGCAATATGTCTTGTATTTACGCAGGACCTGTTGCATTGCAAATAGTAGTCATTACGGACAATTGGAGGGAGGGGGGGGGGGAGAAGGCACGGACATCGGGAGGGCGATAGGGAGGGGAGAAGGCACGGACAACAGGAGAAGGGTGGGGGGGAAGAAGGCACAACAACGGGAGGGGGGAATAAAGAAGGCATCATAGCACGTTGTGCCTGCAGTTGGAGAACCTCATTAAAGAAAATAATGCTCACAGTCTAAATAACACGTACCATGTAACACTCGGAGAAGAGGCCTGTCGCCATAGGAGGTGACAAATGAAGAGGAGGCGGTACTAAGGTGGGACTAACGAGCCTATTGACGAATCAGAAGGCCGCATTTAGGACAGACAATGACACAAGCCAATGGCTAATGTGGGTGGAGAGAGGGCAAGGTTTTTATTCGCTACTCCACCGCAACAAGCCTCGCGGAGCAAAGCATGCGCGCTGGCTCAGGCACAACCTAAAAAGACCAGTGGTTGGAAACTGCCTGTGAGCGCTGTGCCCCGTGCAGATGTAAGTTTACTCCTACAGTACTAGGGTCGTACTCCTTTTATTGTAATGTGGTGCACCGTCCCGTGCCACTATATGAATTAGTCCATATGGTAGGGTCTGAAGCAACAACACAATTAAGCTATGGTCTACCCTTTGACCCGTGCCTTAAAGGTCAAGCAGCTGGGTTTGATTGATTGTAATGTGTGAATAACTGGTTTACAAAAGTTTTCACTTTCCTCTGAATTGTTGACTGGCACATTTTCAAACGTTTTCATGTCTAACCCCCACATGCATCAATCTAGGATTTTGCATTTCTTAAATAGCGAAAATTAAGGAATCGCTATTTAGGAAATGCAAAATGCTATGCATCAAGAAATCCTAAAAGTTTTTAGGATTTCTTAATTTTTGGAAATTGCGATTCCTTAATTGCGAAGTGCAATTAAGGAATGGCATTACATTGATTCCTATGGGCCTAGAGGCCCATAGGAATCAATGTAGTCAATTGGAAGTCAGTAGCAAATTGCGAGTGGCACTTAGAAACTTTCATGGGTGCAGGGGGGGGTCCAAAGGACCCCCCCCCTGCACCCCTGAAATGCAATTGAAAGTGCATGTTTCACACACACATGTCCTAAGGACATGTGTGTCTGTAACTGGACAGTTTAAAAATGCATTTTCAAGCATTTTTAAACAATTTCGCAAATTACCACAAGGTTGAACCTCGTGGTAATTTGCACTTCCAATTTGAATAATCGCAATTTTTTTTTAATGATGCATTGCTTTTAAGGAATCGCAAATTTGCAATTCCTTAAAAGCAATCGCATTTTTGGAATTCGGTAAAAATACCGAATTACTCAAAAATGCTTCATGCATCCCAAAAAGCACTTTTGCATTCGCAAACGGCCGATTTTAAGGAATCGCACCGTTTGCGAATGCAAAAGTGCTTGATGCATGTGGGCCTTAGTTTTTAGCATGTGGCTACATGAATGAGGCTGGGAACAACACACAAAAATTATAAAGTAATGTTTTCTCGCATTGTTTTGTGAAGTGTTAAATATTTTTTTTGATAAACATATTTTATTATATTTTGCGGTTGAAGACTTAAAACATGAAGTGTTAAATATCAAACGCAAGCTTAAACATTGCAGCGAGTTTTGAATAATTTTTTTCTTAGAAATGTAAGCAGTGCTGATTTTCAAATGTTCCTATTTTTTTTCTTCACAATAAATATATGGAATGTAAAATACCACAAGTTGATCAGTTATTTCAACCTTGATTGGGGCGCTAGTATTTTAGGCAGAAGAGGTGGTCAAATTACTGAGTTATGGAGGTATATTAGGGCATGGTAGGGGAAAAGTGTGGAAGGAGAGGGGGTGGGCATCCATTTGAAATTAAGGGATCCCCACCCCAATCAATTCCGTTCTGAGAATATGTTAGGGCAGTGGTGGCCGCCACATACAAAAAGTGGTGGGGCGCATGGGGGCATGAGTGGAATTTAATAATAAATTTAAAAAACACTGAAGACTTACCTTAAGCTGTCCGATTGTCTCCCGTATCATGCCTCGTTGCGTTCTTCTTCCTGGTCACAGCAGACAGTGGGACAGGATCACAGACTCCCTGCACAATCCTGTGCCACTCTTATGCTATGAGAGCAGCACAATTACTAGCTTCAGGGGGCTGGCTGAAAAGGCGCTTGCTCAGGCACAGGGAATCTGTACTGTTTCTCTAACAAGGCTGTTCCATACAGCGGGGTTAGAGAAACCTAAGTGCGTATGTGTTTTGACAGGCCTGAGACAGACAGCCAAACGTACATGCGCACTTATTATTATTATTATTATTATTATTATTATTATGTTTCTTATATAGCGCCTGAATCGACCCCCGAAGGGTATCTCCGCGCTTGCCTTGGGAACCCGTCCTGGCTTTTCCCTGTGAGATAGCCCCCACAGGGCATCCCCAAGGTGAAAGCCAGGCATCCCGCCGCGGGGGAGCCGTTGTGGAGATTAAGCAAGCTTAATGCCCAGAGTTGCAGAGTGTGAACCCATGATTAGGTCAGGCACCGAAGCGAGAATTATCGAGTCCATGGACATTTGAGCTCAAGACCCTGCCGCGTCGGGAATTGAACCCTGGTCCCGGGTCTGACCTCTGCTTCAGGGTCTGCCTGCTCTAACCAGTGAGCCACACTTCTCCATAGAGAGTGCACTCCACTCCTACTCCCCCCTCCCACAGCCCAGCCCTGCCCGTTCCTACACAAGCTGCCTGAGTCAGCTGGTGAAAAATAAAACTATAATGAAATATTGTTTTACTTTTTAGCTGCTGACTCTGAGCCAGTGGGGTGATGCTCCTCCGCCATTGCGGAGGAGCCGCCCCTGTGCTATGGTGAATTTGAGGTTGGGTTAGGAGACAGCATTTTGAAAGGGGTTATTGGTTGGAGAACGGTGCTTTGGCTTGCAGGAAGAGAGTGAACCTCAACATGGTGTCAGGATAAAATAGTGGGTAGTGATTGGTAGGGGGAGGCAGGTGCAGGGTCAGATTGGTAAGGCTGGCACTGGGGCAATGGGCTGATATCTGAGTTGCAGCTGTGAGATGCTTTTTCTGGTCAGGGTCGTAGCCAATTTGGGCTGTCTCTGCTGTTCAGATGCCACCACTGGCCCAGTGGGGGCCTGAGCGGCCTTTTTGGAGGCAGATGGGGCTCTGTTCCCTCCCTTTTACCAATGGGGGGGTTGAGGGGGTTCATTCTCAGTCTGTCGCTGGGCTGGCCCAATAATGTATGCTGATTGAGCAGTGGCTGGGGGCCTGAACAGAAGTGGGCTCACTTATATTCAGGTGTGTTTCACCAGTGTGAACTAATCCATGCACAAAGAGGGCAGGCAACATTTGATTTCTTTTTAACTCACTGAAGTTAACAAAACATGCCTTTTTTTACTTCCTTTGTTTGACTGAACCATAATGAAATTACAGCATTCCATATTTAGATTAATCGGTGATTCCATTCATTACACAATTCTTGTGGTTTGAAGTATCCCAATGCATTTGGGTATGTAATTGACCTTCATCAGGGGGTGACTATTCCGCTGTCAGATCAATTGTCTGTTCAGAAGATCTCGCCGCACCCTAGCCACCTGCCATAGCATATCGAATGCTGTCATTTCATGATGATTCAGTCAAACAAATGAAGAAAATTTTGAATAAATGAAAGATAACCAGAACTAATCAAGGCTCGATTGCTGTTTGGAAATTGAGATTAAAATTGAGCAATTCCCTTTGAGGAAACCCAGCAATTTATCAAGATGACGTTTCCCCATGGCGGGAATGTCCCTTCGTTCATTGGACATGCTTGATGATCAGAAAGCGACACCCTGCTGCACAACTTTAAACGTACCCAAACGGATTATCATTTTTATGACACAGTAGGAACATATTGAAGAAATTGGAGTGCGTACCCCAAACCAAGATATTATTCACTGTAAGTTTCTCTCTTTCTCTCACACAGGCACACCCTACTACTACTAAGAAGAATGAACACTTAAGTAAAAAGTTTTTATTATTACAGGAATAATGTGTTTCTCAGTACATCTAAAACAACTACATAGAATATTAGGAAAACAACAAGAAAGTACTTCATAAATAACAAAAATAAAATGAACATTTCTAGCGTGTTTTAAAAGGTAATCTAAAACCTAACACCCCAAGGCAGGGCAATTTGCAGTCTAGAGTTTCTTAAAAAGCAGAGACACACTGCATACCTTGTTGACAGCAAAGGCTGCATTATCAGGAGAGGAATGAAGACAGTGTTCCCCGTGAAGGGCAGACACACGTCCTGCTAGCAGTCGGGGTCTTCCTCCGGGGCTCTTCTTTATCAGCTTCACATGAGATTTAGCATCTGTGAAGGTCACTGGCAGTAGGCGAGACAGTCTCTGGCGATAATCTGGGTATAGGACCTCTCCTTAGAAGTGTTCAAATGGTAGTCCTTAAATATTAAATCTGATCAGAAATTGGAATTTCTGTCATAAGTTTAGGAATGTCTGACATAGTTTATGTGCATCAAGGTGTGCATCCCAGACTATCCTTATGAACATATAAGGTAAAAGGATGTCAATTCAGATGACATTATTTTGGTTATTTGTCTGTGTTAGAAATGGCGCTTCTGGTTGGCTAAAGTATGCGCCTTAGCCAGACAGAACCCACTACTCTAGTCAGAGCAAGTAAAGATAACCTGTGCTCATCCTCTGGGAGCTTGGTGCAGAGCAGGCAGGCTTAACCTCAGATTCAATGTGTAAAATGTTTGTGCAGCACACATATACAGATGGACAGTAAAAACACCACAAAAAGATTCTACAGAGCTTTAGGAAAAACAATATATATATCACTTTTATAGGGTAAGAATATGACTAAAACTGATGCAGAATGTCTCAATAATTCAACCTTAGGCATTTATATAAATGGATTAGTTCAAAGCAAAAAAAAAAATGAGTTGCAAGTTTGACCAGTACTTACATAGCTTATAACACAACACAATGGTTCAGCACTCTCCACAAAAAACAATAATGAACAAACTATGATTTTTAGAATCCGTTCAGTAGGGCTTAAAAAGTTCTTTATTCTTTTTCTTCGTGCAAAAAGTAGGCTACGTTTTGTATGAAGAAAAAGAATATTGAACTTTTTAAGCCCTACTGAACGGATTCTAAAAATCTTCATTTGTTCATTATTGTTTTTTGTGGAGAGTGCTGAACCATTGTGTTGTGTTGTAAAATTTGGGGTGTATAACCTTGGAAGCCTAGGGGTATGTGGCTTCAGGTTCTTGGCACCCAGATCCTTTGAATACATGAGACCAAACTTTAGATAAGTGCAGTCATCATTGCCTGGTACCCTGGATGTTCTATTGTCAGTACTTACATAGTTGTAGGCAAATAAAGCAGTTTTCTGAATCTACGATGCTTGTTTTAGAGACTTTATGGTAATTTGTTCTGAATTAGCCCAGTAATATTTCCCCATGTTTAAACGTCGATTTGTAGTCTTGGAGAGATCGGAATGTCACTTCAAAAAACAGGGGCCGGGAACCCAGACGCACGTACCCAGTAACCATAGCACTTGAAGTTGTAGATTGATGGCAGGACATCTGCAGCCTCGCTTACAGACCCCGTATGGCTGCAGCAGGAGTCGTGCTCTGACACGGCTCCAAGAACAGAGGCCGGGGCGGGGTAAGTCGGGGACGCTGCTGGTGGTAGTAAGGCACGTCGCTGGGCACATCCTGCGGCCTCGGTGAAGCATGCCTCACAGGCTGCTGGGGCTAGGATGCCATTCAGAAAAGGGGGTGGTGATGAACAGAGTGTCTGAATTAAGCAGACCACTCTTACCCAGTCCAAAGATCAGGGCTTGATCCATCACCGTTTTTTAGCTCACTGCACCATCCCAGCTCAGAACCTGGCTACATGCAAATTAGTCTGTCCCTGGCCCAGTGCATCATGGGAACAGGGCAGACCAGACTACCAAGCCAATTCTTCACTGGAAAGGAGACAAGCTTCCGGGGACCGGTTTCTGGCATTTCAGCCGTCGTCGGCCCGGCTTGCTTGAATCCTGATGGTGCAGTGAGCAAGGGACTCATGTCTAAGTATACCCTGCCACACCTATAGAGGCCAAAAACGATTCAGAAAAGGGGGTGGTGATGAACAGAGTGTCTGAATTAAGCAGACCACTCTTACCCAGTCCAAAGATCAGGGCTTGATCCATCACCGTTTTTTTTAGCTCACTGCACCATCCCAGCTCAGAACCTGGCTAAATGCAAATTAGTCTGTCCCTGGCCCAGTGCATCATGGGAACAGGGCAGACCAGACTACCAAGCCAATTCTTCACTGGAAAGGAGACAAAGGATGCCAGGCAGGGACACTAACATCGAACTCCTTGTTTCAGAGGAGTGCTGACAGCATTTCCGCTTACTCAAAGCCGGCAAGGCGCTGCTCCTTGAGCTTGTCAGAAAAGGGGAGAGCGCTTTGCAGTGCCAGGATCACCTTCAAGCACTGCACTCCCACCAGGTGCTTGACTTCAGTAATGGGTGGGGGGGGCTGAAATCATGAAGCCTTTGCTGAACACCCACAGTGTGCTGAGCCCAGGGCATTCGGGCAGCACAAGTGTAGATCTTCCTGGGGTGAAGTCTTTTGTGTTCCTTAGACCTCAGGGAAGAACAGGAGGTAAGCAAACAAGCCCTTGGAGTTACTCTGAGGGTGTAGTAGTTCTTAGGAGGGCAAAGATCAGCAGGGCAGCTCAGCAGTTCCTGGGAATATTCTGACCAAGTAAAAGCAGCAATCCTCGTGACGAATCAGCCTTTGTTTCAGCAGACTTCTTGGTCCAGTAGTGTTCTACTTTGGTAGGGCCCGAGACCTGATGCATTGAAAAGTGCCTATGATGTGTGTGTGGTTCAGTAGAATCTTCAGAAATGCACAAGTGCCCTTTCATCACAGCCATGACTCGACTCCAGACTACCATTAAGGGGGTAAATCAGTCCTTTGTGTGAGGGCAGGCCGCAACCTATTCAGATGTAGGTGTGCACCACCTCTCTCTCTTTCCCTGCGCAGGAAGGCTATCAGTATGCAGACAAATGCAGATGTATCTCTGTCACACCCATCACCTCCTGTGTTGTGGCTGTCTAGAGAATATGCACAAAGGGTAGCTGTCACCCAGGTCGTATGCTGATTGGAGGCAGGCTGCAGGCAAACAGAGCAAAGTTAGTGGCATTTCTAAAATAGTTGTATTAAATCCAACTTTATCATTAAAGAGGATTTATCATTACTATTCCAACCATACCAAACATGATAAAACTACTCCTTTCTGACCAGGAATTACCACTTAAAGAGGTATAAGGGAATTCCCAATGTTAAACTATGAGAGGAGTAGGTCTCACCACAGTGAAAAACGAATTTAGCGGTTTGTCACTGCCAGAACATATAAAGCACAAAAGTAAAAAACACAGCACACTGCCCTTAGGGTCACATAGGGCCTACCTTAGAAGTGACTGATGTGTACAAAAAGGGAAGTTTGGGCTTGGCAAGGGGGGTTTAACTGCCATGTTGCAGTGGCAGTAAACTAGCACACAGAGGCCCTGCAATGGCAGGCCTCAGACAGGTATGAAAAGGCTACATGTGTGGGTGGCACAATAAGTGCTGCTGACCCACTAGTAGCATTTAGTTTACAGACCCTGAGTATATAGTATAGCACTTTACAAGGGACTTACAAGTAAGCCAAATATGCCACTTGTGTACCTACCAATGTTACAGAGTTTAGGGGAGAAGCATATGCACTTTAGCATTGGTTAGCTGTGATAAAGTGCACAGAGTCCAAAGACCAACAAAAACATATGACAAAATTGGGAGGCAAAAGTCAAAAAGTTGGGGGGGAGATCACCCTAGGGATGACACATCTAACAGTCTATATAAGTTCTTATTTAACTTTGACCTGGTAAAAAGTAGACATTTGAACCAGACACATGTCACATCAGGTGTTACATCTATGTTATTAGTCATATGACTTGACGCTATCACAGTTCTTAACAAGATAAGGTCAGACGGTATCTGCATCAAAAAGCAAACATGACAATAATACTGCATAAATAGTGAAAGATGGCGATTTCCATTGTTGAAGAATTATAAGGTGACAACCTCCACTAGCCAAGATGGAGTTGGGGCCTATATAAAATGAAGTCCGACCATAGGGGCTTTACATCAACAAAAATAATTTCTTGTGCTTCTGCTTGCACCCACATGAACTCATGTACCTATGCTCCTCAGTCTGCATGATAAAGTATCAGGCCCAATACCAACATTCATTTTTAGCATGTAAAGTAGTACTTCTTACTTACTTAGTACTACATTTGGAAGTGATTCAAGGAGGAGTAAAGGGGGGTTTAGGGAGTGCTAGGAGGGGTTTATGTAGGGACAGACAGCCACCCCCAAACGTGTAAGCATATTGCTATTCACAAACTGTACTTTTTTAGAGTTCAAAATATTTTATTGAATTTTTAAATTGTAAAAAGACAATACACCCTCCCACCTACCTTGACTGGATGACCATCCCACCGCGAATGGCATGATTTGAACTTCCCAGGAAACATTATTCAGCAGTTGATCGAGATATGATACCACATCTGTTAGGCTGAAAAAGATTCCTTTGTATGTAGCTTATGTGCAGTGGTGCCCGCCACATACAAAAGTTGAGCGGTGGGTGGAGGGCGCTGGAGGGGGAGCGTGGGTGTGTTAAATGAAAAAAAAGGAAGACTTACCTTAAGCTGCAGGCTGCATTCCATGTCACGACCAGTCACGTTCTTCTTTGTGGTCCCAGCAGACACTGGGACAGGATCACGGACTCTCTCATGCTATGAGAGTACCACATGGATTGGCATGAGCAGGCTGAAAAGACACTCGCTCAAGCACAGGGAGTCTGTGCTGTTTCTCTAACCTGGCTGTTCAATACAGTCGGGTAAGAGAAACCTAAGTGCGCATGTGTGTTTGGCCGGCCTGAGACGGCAAGCCAAACACAAAAGCACACTTAGAGAGTGTACCCAACTCCTACTTCTACCTGCCACGGCCCAGCCCTACCCTCCTTACAGACGCTGGCTGAACCAGCTGCTGAAAAATAAAATGATAATGAAATATTGTTTTATTTTTTAGCTGCTGGCTCTGAACCAGTGATTTAGTGTTTTGTAGAAGGTAGGGGCAAAGGTGCCCTGGGAAATTCTGAGACCTTTATTAGCCTTAGATATTGGACTCCATGTTGAGTTGTGGGCAAGAATTCAGTCTGCAGAGAAAATTTCCCTGATTGGTTATGTTAGGGGTGAATTTTTGCTCCTTTATTATTTTCTGGATCTTCACTAATGGTATTAAGTCAAATCAGAAGCTTTCCACAAAGGCTAGGGCAAAAGAGATGTGTTTACCTATACCTTATACGAACAACATAATGGTGGCACTCCATTATTATAAACAGCCTGCAAGTAGAACATGCCCACCCCTCCAGCCCCTGGGTGAGCGCTGTGTCATGGCACTCAGACCAACCACAAATCTGCATTGCAGCATTGTGATTGGCTTAGGAGAGGGAGCCTGGCTGCCTGTTTCCTGTTCCTGAAGTTGGAGCCAGGAGAGCAGGAGCAGAGATGCGGGACCCGGTGGTAAGTTAAGTTATTTTTATTATTTTTTATTATGCTCCATCCCTCTCACAATCGCGACCCCCCATGTGCCACCTCCAGCCCCCACACGCAAGCCATGCCGGCCGCCACTGAGAGGAAACCGTAATTAGAGCATTTTCATTATCCTTGAAAAATTCATGATCAGCATTTATTTTTACAATTCTGCAGACAGGAGGGCTTGTTTGGGGTGGCTTCCTTTTTCAAGTACCTCTCTATGCAGTTCTTCTGACGCAGCATTTGTGTGGGGTGAAGCTCTACACAGCAGGGTAGTTTCCAGCCTGGGGCACCCACAATAGATGCACAAAGAGGTGTGAACTATTTGCTCCTGGCCATGCACGGACACAAGAAGTTTGGATTTAAATAGTCTGTGAGGGGACCATAAAAAAATAAATAAGAAAAGGTATTACTTTGCTATAGGGCAACACAGAGACAACCAATGCTTGTTGCTCAATGCTATATTGATAAAACAAGCGAATCCCAGCAGATAGGGCTGAAACATGTCGGCCATTTTTATTTCACAGAAATGCTAGTGCGTCCTGAAATCCTAATTTTTTCAATAGCACGCACATTTTTGAGCATTCCCTTATGGGAGTTACCCGAACCCAGACCTAATAAAGTTCATTTTCTGGTTATAAGGGTATTTTTTAAATGAACACTGTCCACTTCACTGGGTCACTACTGTTTTTAACCATGGGTAAGATCCTCCTGGTGGAGGCTGCACACCGAAACTAACCCTATGATTATGCACAAACGTGTATGAAGAGCGGAGAACCAAGATATACCGCTACCGACGCTTCCCAACACGTACACGAGGGTTTTTTACTGGAGACACTTTTGCTTTATCTCCTGCATACCCTGGTTCATGCAGGACAAGTGATCCTTCCCCATTTGAATATTTGGATTGAAACTAGGAGACTGAAGGATCAGGATTTCCTCCTCCCACCTCTTTGATTAGTAGTTGTCCAATGTCCTGCATGGGTGTATCAGCTGCTGTTTTTCAGTGTCAAGCATGACTAGCTCATCCAATCCTTTTCTTCACTTTGCATTCTTTCACTGGTAGTCTTGTTGTTATATTGTGATAGAAATTCCAAAAGTTATGCAATGACAAATAAAAAACATGACTGGATCAACTACTCATGTCTAACATGTTAAAAGTTTAGACCATTGTTGAATGCTCGCCCACACTGTTCAAAGTATAAAAAAAATACTCAATGAATCAAACATTTGAGTTCTGTAATTTCTGGACCTGTTGAGCGCAGGCTCTACTGCAGGAAAGATCATGGGGTGCTGGTATGATCATTTTAGTGTTAAATACAAATATATTAGAATGTCTGGCTTAAATGTAATTATTACATGCAACTAAGAGTGAGTCCAAATGCACCTTTTATATTTCGTTTGAAGTGACAAAACCTACTGACATTGGTAGGTCATGCACAGCAATCACTTGCATAGTGGGTTGCCGCATGACGTTGGTGCACAGAGCTTTGGCTGCAGTACACATAGACCCTTTACTGCAGCACACAGAGGAAAACAATTTGAGGAAACCTTGTTTGCAATACTTATCCATAACTGGAAAGATTAAACCAAAAGATAGGACAAATATGAATGTAATCATGAGATTGAAGTAGCACTGAGAAAAGAAGAGGTAGGAAAGAAAAAAGACAAATACGAACAAATAGAAGAAAACAAACAAACAGTAATAGTAGTGTGGAATCACACAAGCGTATGGACAAGGAGAGCCAAGGCAAGTGCGCCTGTACGGTAAATAGTAGGACAGTGGGCCAATAGTTAAAGAAGAGATAGATGTAAAAGGAATATCAGCAGCGGGTCTCCGGGGTCCCTTTGGAAAGAGGAAAATTAAGACCCAGAAATACGCAAAGATTGGGTGATGAGACGAACTAGAGATGTCATCTTCCCAAATGCGCATAGCAGACGGTCGAAGAAGCCATATTAAAATACCGAGGTCCGTAGTCGTGATAGGAGAGTAGTGAATTCTTTACATTACCGTCTCTTAAGCATTGTCCTGATGAATAACATTTTTATTGCCACTGACCATTAGGGATGGAGTTTTTCTAGAAGCTTTCCATATCCTTACTAAATGGTGGTGACACGGAACTTTGAAAATAACTGGACGTAGTTTGGAGTGCAATTGAATACAATGTGCTTTGTCAGTCTAATTGTAAACATTTTAAATAAAAAAATAAATATAATGAAAACATAAATATTATTTAACGACAACATATTTAAATACCGTTTTTCTAATTTAAAGTAAATGTAACTAATTTATACAATTAATTTGCAATGAGTCTATACATTACTTTATTTTTAGCAATTTTCATACATAATAAAGAAAAAATAAGTAACATTTTTACTTTAGGTCTGATTTTGTTAAAATAAATCTTGTTAATGGTTTTTATTTTAATATCTTTAAATAATCGAATATGTAATTCAAAATTAAGTTAATAGTGTGTAGCATTTATTTCTATTTAAATCTACATATAACATAAACAAATATAACTAATTTACATGAATACTTAACATAAAATCTTTTTTGTCTTTTTTTCAAATGTAATACACGTTTTCATTTTCCCTATACTTTACAATAGGGAGATCAATGCAGAGATCTCAGCGTCCCTGTCATCATTATTTTTTATAGGCGTGTATTCCATTATCAGTGGTTAGCTGTGTTTAGTGCTAGACTTACTAATGCGCCTTTTGGGCTGCAGTTCCATGCACTAGTAAAGTTACTCAAAAGAGTAAGAGTAAACTTACACATGTAAGTTACTCAAAGGTGTACGTTATATTTGTGAACAGCCCTGTCCGAAGTATAATCCCCTGTCCCAATTTCCTCTATGAGACCCTCCCACGCTCTAGCCAACTCCGCTGAGCCCTGGCTCTGCTTACCTTCTCTAAGGAGGAAAATGCTCTCATATTGAGGGTTCTCAAAATGGCCGCTGGGAAGGAGCACTAAGACCGAGCTCCAGAGTACTGGGATCACCTCTGCAGTGAAAATCCCTGTTGCTCCCACCCACACCACCAACAAAAACGAAGACTCACCTGAACATAACCCAAGGGGGGGCAAGCCAGAATCGCGCTTTACCATCTTCAGGAAGTGAAGATCCGCGCCCCAATACCTCTAGGACTGCATTGGATGCCTTGGAGGTGATTGGTTCAGGGGACCACACACGGTTCCAGGACAGCCCTGCATTGGACCCGCGACAGCCCGACAACCAAGACCCATGGTCGAAGAAAACCACGTGACCATATGATGGCTGCCCTTGGTACAGAACTCTCCCTGAGGAGAAAACTGCACCAGTGAGTCACCGACCAATCCCAAAAGAAGTGATCTCACCACCGCTACAATTTTGCCCAACCCGCCGGTCACAAAAGTGTGATGACGCGGCACCTGCATTATTGAGACTGCTGTTTCTACACTCTATTTGCTCTCATAGCCTGATCCTATGATGGCCACCCAGGGTTAACTCCCGGAAAACTGCATCAGTGATTTACTGATTTAACCTAAAAAAAAAAAAAAGTGGCCTGGTCACAGCAATAACTCGCTCCGACTCGCTGGTCGTAGAAATGAAGTAACACAACCCTGACATCAATGAGATTGCCGTTTTTGTTGCACTTTATTTGCCTCACTGCCTGACCCCATGATGGCCGCCCAGGGTTAACTCCCGGTAAACTCAGCCGGTGAGTTAACGTTCAATCTGACCCGCCAGTCACTGAAATGAAGTGATCCATTCCCACTTGACCCCGACTGCTGTGCTGCACCCTATCTGTATTCACTGCCTGACCTTATGATGCCTGACCACCGCAACAATTTACCCTGAACCACCGGTCACTGAAATGAAGTGACGCGGGCCCACATCAAGATGACTACCGTTTTGCACCCTTTTTGCCTGCATTGCCTGACCTAATGATGGCCACCCAGGGCCAACTCCCAGTAACCTCCTGCACGAACATGCTGTGTTGGTGGGGAAAAAGAAACCCCTCAAGAGTACCTGTCTTTTAATAGACCACAACAACAACCCGCCCAGGACTCGCCAGACACAACATCAACAAAACTACCATGAACGGTATTGCCTGACCTGCGATGGCCCACCCAGGGTCAACTCCCTGATCCCTCCTGGTTGAATATGCTGTGCCGGTGAGAGAAAAAACCTGTTCAAGAGATTAAGAAACAGTGAGTGAAAGAGACTATTCAAGAGACTAAGAAACTACTCCAATAGAGCATAGCAACTATTCGCTCCGGACCCACCAGTCTCTGCAACTAAGAGGCACCGGCCAAACATAACTACCATTGTCATCAGACCTACTGCCTGACCTCATGATGGCCACCCATGGCCTCCCCACAAAACTCTCCCGATTGCCCAAACTGTGCCGATGAGCATAGGAAAACCCAAGAGTGGTGTTCTCCCCCAGAGACCTCAAGAACATTTTGCCTCTGACCCAACGACCACGGCAATCAAGGAGACACGGGCCCGCTGTTAAAAAAACGGATGCCTGACCCTAAAAGTGCGGCTCATATTTTGAAGCAGATCACGCGTCCTTTACCCCACTCTCTACTTCCACCGACCTCACCGTCCCTCTGATCAGGGCAATAGCCAAGCACAGACGCAGGGATCCCTAAATATTGATGACTCTCCAAAATCGACCCCGCTCACCACATGATACTTGTCCCCAGGATGGCGCTCTCAGCCAAATTTAATGTACACCATCGGATAAAGCCCCTGACTACCCCCCTTGGAATAGTAACCCACCCAAACCCAAAGGGAGCTAGCCCCGCCCAACCAAGGCAAAATGTCATCTGCTGTGCCATCCTACACCAGCCCCTCCACACCGAACTACTTAAGACCGCATGGCCCGAACTCTCGATCAGTTTCCCCCTAATCTCTCACACAAAGCAAAAAAAAACTTTTAACACAAACTGATTAGGCAACACCCAGAATCACTTTTCGCGGACATATATCACTGCTCCTCCAAAGGGCAGTTAAAAATGGATCTCATTTTCCACACGGAAAGACCTGAAAAGTAGAACTCCATCCTTAGATCACAGCTCCACATTTCCAATACAACTAACAATTCTGATAGCTGCAAACTGACGATCTCAATCCCTAACCGCCCGATGCAAAGTGGGAACACCTCTGTGACCATCTACTCCAATGGCACAGTCCTGATCCAAGCCAACAACGCCAACCTAGAGGCATTTGACTACCTCTTCCCCTCACTTTGGACTCCCCTCTCTCACGCATATCCCCCTGCCCGACCCACTCCTTCTCCCTGGACAGCCAGATCCTCCAGCAGAGCTCACCAACGATTCCTGCGCCCTTTGCCAACACAATTAGCTTTTCCCCACGAGACACCACCGCACCTCTGTCCTCAAGAACATGGCTCCCCGACCCCTCTCCGACCGCCACCTCTACCCTTCACTCGCTTATCACCTCCCCCAACAAGCAAGGGACGGCAGCGTCTCACCCTGCTGGAAAGCCAGCTAGAAACTATAATCCAGGGCTTTAACGAAATTCTAACTAACCTCACCACGCTCCGAAAGCCTACCCAATACCCCCCAGACTCCCACCTTCTCTAGCCCCCCATACCGAAAGCCTCCCAAGGCTCCCCGCCCAAGATGGATTTCAACTTCCCTCTCGAATCAGATACAGAGACCCAAATGAACAAGAGATGCAATGTCCTCAAGTGAAGCGGCAGCACTTGCCTCCTCATATGACACCCCATCTACTGTCCAACAATACAAGATTCAGGTGATCACCAGATTCAGAAGAGACTTCTTCCCTCCGAAATCCCCAAGACCCCCGGCCTCCTCCACTAACATCCCCATGGCCCCCCTAATGAAGAAACACAAAAAAGAGGAGTCCTCTACCAACTGCATGCTTATAAACTGCAGATCAGCTATCAAAAATGCAACAGAGCTAGCAGAATCCATCCTCACCCATGACATGGACATCGCTTAATCACGAGACATGACTAAATGACTTCTTTTCCTCAATCATGGATACACTGGTGCGCCCGACTATGCAATCGTCAACAAAGATCAAAAACACCATAAAGGAGTGGGTATAGCAATCATTCACAAGAACAACATTTCTGTGATGGGAATCAACACCTTTAACTACAACACCTTTGAATGCTTAACCGCCAAAATTAACACAAACGACAACAAAACACTACTCTGTCATCTCCTATACCATCCCCCAGGCAACACCACTGCATTCAGTGAACCCTTGTCTGACTTGATTGCTAATTGCTCACCCCGAGACACTAACAACCTAATTCTTGGTTCTCCCAACACTGCTCAGAGGAAACCCATAACAGAGGAGCAATCCTAGATGCCATTATTGCCCAACATGACACAGTCACGATAGACCACATCTTGCCCGTTGACTGGTCCGACCACCACTTAATCCTATTCCACATCACCCAACCAATCATATACCAACCACCCACGGAAGACCCCTCCAAATAGACGAGAAATCTAACTCAGATCACCCTGGCTGACCTAGAGGAAAGGGTAAGCTCTCTCATTCCAATCTCCACTGATGATCTCTCCACAACATTACTCCCCTCTCATTACAACACAACTATGACGTCCATTCTAGACCAATTAGCCCCCTGAAATAAAAACAAACCAGGAACATGTCATCCAGATCCTGGTTCAACACAGACATTAACACCGAAAGAAGACAAAAAAGAGCTACAGCAAGTCTATGGAGGAACAACCCTTCCACAAGCCTTCACGAGCAACTCAAAGCAGCTTGAAGGAAATATAAAAAACACATCAACAACGAAAAAAACACTTTTTTTGCACCGCTCTGGACAACACAAAAAACAGGCCCAAAGAACTCTTTAACATCATCATGTGATCCTCAACATCGTGGATGATATCCACAAGTCTCTCAATGCAGACCAATGTTGCCTACTCATTCTCCTGGACCTATCGGCAGCCTTTGACATGATTGATCACAATCTACTCATTAAGGCTCTTCAAGAAAGGGTAGGCGGAGATAAAGTGGTCTTACACTGGTTCTCCTCCTTACACAACCGCACCCAAAGGATAAAAATCAAAAACTTTATGTCAGACCTACAACCCGTCAGGAGGGATGTCCCCCAAGGTTCGGTGCTCTCCCCACAGCGGTTCAACATATACATGGAACCCCTCACCACCATACTCAAAAAACCCAACATACCCTTCCAGCTATATGCAGATGACACCAAGATCTATCTGGAAACCTCCTCCATTGACGACATTCAGAGTCTCAATAATGCCCTAAAAGAAGTCCAACACTGGCTATCAATAAACCACCTAAAACTCAACCAAGACAAAACAGAAATCCTCCTCATTTCCAACAAAGAAGAGAACCCTCAAATCGTAGAATGGCTAAAAGCAATTGACGCTCTCAACGCTAATCTCACACTGGCTAACTCTGTAAAATCACTAGGTTTCACCCTAGACCCCAGACTTGACATGGCCAAACCCATTAAGAACTTCACAAAGAGTGCCTTCCTCAACTTGAAGGTACTCAACAAAATAAAACCCGTCCCCCCGCCCAAGGACCTCAAACAAGCCACCCAATCACAGGTGCTGTGCTCTCAATGCAGCATCCAGAATGGTCACCGGAGTTAAAAAATATGATCACATGTCACCCGCACTAAGAGAACTAAAATGGCTCCCAGTCGAAATGTGTGCCAGCTTCAGAACTGCCTGCCTCACGCACAAAGCCCTGCACATAGGGAAACCCGATTACCTAGCCTCCAAACTCAAGAAGGCTGGCCAGTCAAGGAACCTCAGGAGCTCCAACACCCTACTACTCATCCCTATAAAAACTCGCAAATAAAAAACCGCTGCCTGGTCCTTCACTGGAAACCCGCCCAAAATCTGGAACTCCACCCAAGCAGATATCAGGATTATCCCTTCCTTTGTAAAATTAAAAAAACACCTAAAAGACCTCTTCCTCTACCGTTCCCTCCCGAACTGGTAGCCACCACCGAAGCACACAAGCCTGCACACTGCAGCACCTGACACTATGCCATTAATGATCTACCTCCTGCGTGCTCCCCAACCCTTGCCCCATTCCCTCCTCCCTCCCTGAAAGAGGTTCAGCCCAATGACAACGCGCACTGAAAGAGGTTATCTCAGGACTTCCTTACCCTAATGTTGCACAGCACACTGGGACTTTTGAACCAATATTTATGCCAATGCTTTTATTGTGTGACTCTCGCATTGAAAACTGTTGTAAAATGCTCTGATACCCTCGTGTCTGGCCAGTGCTATATAAATCTCCTTAATAAAAAAGAATAAATAAATAACAATTTCCCCCTCTGAATGACTTCCTTGGTCCACCCAGCAACTGTAGGGACTAATTGCGATTTAGGGCACAGGAATAGCAGCAACAGACACACCAGTGGTGTCAAACACTACAGTCTGTGCCATCACTGAGAAGAGTAACCACAGCTCCCCAGTACGCTGTGAGCTGGAGGCAGTCCCACACCATACGTAGCATCCCTGCCCCAAAGGCTCTACATCTGGTGTATGTAGCCTGGACATTCAGGAAGAATCAATTAATTTTTCTGGCATGAGGTACACCCGATATAAGATGTAAAGCTAATCAATTTGAACTTCGCATTCCTAGATACTTTTGCCGTATGATCCAGAACATTCCACCAAGCCTTCTCTGCAATGGCCCATGTCTGTCTCCCATGCGTCTTTTATTGCTTCATAGAAGCCTCCTTGTCTGTTCTCAGGGCCTGGTAGAGGTCCGAGATACGTTTGTCCTCCCCTGAGTAAGTACAGATAAAATGGCGACTCAGATGTGTCTTAGGTTCGACCAGCTCTACTGGCCAGTGAACTTCCTAGCTGCCACCAGTGCTCAGGCCTGTGTAAGTTTTCCAAGTGCACAATATCTTGCTCCACTCACATGGCTAGTCTGCTGCAGTGGTGCAGCAGGAGAAGGGTAGACAGCCACTGCAATGGAATATCGTGCGAATATGGGCTCCGTAACCATACTTTTTTGCATCTAACGGGTCCAGCAGTACATGACCACTCCCCACTTGTCATCTGGCATCACTTGTGCATGATGGGGCTCCAAGAGCAACTTAGAAAGCCCCCGGGAGCCCTCAGAGATGTCTCGGGCCACCACTTCTGCATTACCCTATTACGCCACCCACTAGATCTGCGCTGTTAAATAGCAGGATTCAGAATCCCCTGTCACCCGTTGTTGCAGTTTAGCACATGCACCCAACGTCCAATACTCGAAATGTCACCCTAGGGCTATAACCGTCAGGGTACCAAAGAAATAATGGGGCTGGAGCAGCGCCCACAATTTTGGCAGACACCATGCTCCCAGCACCAGCAGTATAAGAGTCGTCCAGAAGATTACCGTCGCTTATAGCTCTGTCACTGCCATCCAAATATTGCTCTTCACCATATCAGCCACGGTTGTATACACACAGACATGCAGGTATTTAAACATGGTGGGTTTGTATAATGGGGGGAGCATCCAGACCTGGAGGGATAGAAGGCAAATTAATCTTCTGCCAGTTGATCTTGAGGCCCGATAGGCTCCC
The DNA here is from genome assembly GCF_964263255.1 of Lissotriton vulgaris. NCBI lineage: Eukaryota > Metazoa > Chordata > Amphibia > Caudata > Salamandridae > Lissotriton > Lissotriton vulgaris. The sequence goes on from NC_141700.1 coordinate 439,871,917, forward strand.
AAAGCAAACGAGGAGCTGCATAGCCCATTCGCGGTCTGAGCGCCTATCCCTTACGAAGAACTACATGTCGTCTGCATATAATGCAATATGATGCACCTTACCATGACTTGCCGTCTTTGTATACGAACAGCCCATCCATGCTGCTCTTGTCAAAGGCTCTACAATGATGTCAAACAATAGTGGGGACAGCGGGCATCACTGCCGGGTTTTCCGCTCCATCCAATAAGTACTAGAAATAACTCCCTCAGTCTTAACCTGCGCCATAGAGCTAGAGAACAGAATTCATGTCCAGTCTATAAACCTGAGGTCCAGACCCATCTGTTTCATCACAGCATACAAACAGGACCAATCCGGACTGTCAGAAGTCTTCTCATTGTCAATGGACATGTTATGTTATGTTCTATAATGTGTAGAGTGCATGGCTGTCCCGGCAAAAAGAAGTTCCAGCGCTAAAATGCTGGAGCAGAGGTTAAGAAAGGTGAAGCAGATCATTCGAAAAGCCAGGTCTTCACTGCCCTTCTAAAGAACAGGAGATTATGAGTGTTTCTGATAGAAAGTGGCAGAGAATTCTAGAGAGTTGCTGCAGGCACCTTGAATGAGCATCCTCCTGCTCTGGATCTATGGAACCTCGGCAGGCCCACCAGATGTAGGTCGGCAGAGCGAAGAGCATGGGCCGGGATGTGAGGGTGACACAAATTGCTCAGAATCACTGAGCCTATATCTGTAAGGATTTTGTGTGTGATGTATAGTGTTTTGAATTGGATTCTTTGCTCTACCAGCAGCCAATGAAGGCGTCGCAACAGAGCAGAGGCTGAACTAAACTTAGGCATGGAGAACAGTGAGCGGGCTGCCACATTCATGGTACGCTGTAACCTATTGATCACATATTTATTAGAGCTGAGCAGTAGACTATTGCAGTAGTCCAGCCTGGCAACCATCATAGCTTGGATGACCAAGTGGCTGGTGTGGGGGTCAAACAGACCAAGAATGGGTTTGAGTCCGCGAAGTAAGCCAAAGCAGGTCCCTGCCAAGGACTTGGCGTGGTCCTCAAAGGAAAGAGCATTAACAAACTGAAAGCCGAGATTTTTTGCAATAATTTTTGGCACCGAAGGGGGTCCCATTTTCGGTGGCCACCACTTATCTCCCTAGAGATGAGAGTCTCTACCTAGTAGGAGGATCTCAGATTTTGAAGAATTCAGCTGGAGGCAATTCTCCTCCATCCAGACTGCTATGGAGGTCAGGTCCTCCCGAAATTTGGCGGCATCCAAGCTAGTGTCCTTAGTAAAGGATAATAACAACTGTGTGTCATTTGCATATGACACCAGAGAGATATTATGAGATTTGGCCTGCACAGCCAGAGGCCGAACATAGACATTAGACAGGGTCGGGCTCAGGACTGACCCCTGAGGGACGCCATAGCATAGTGGGTGTGTCTGAGAGTGGAAGGAAGGAGCAATAACCTGGAAGGACCTATTGGACAGGAAAAATGTAAACCAGACGAGGGCTTGGCCAGTGATAACAATCTCCTGCAACCGAAGCAGCAAGATGTTATGTGAGACCGTATCGAAGGCAGCACTAAGATCTAACAGGATGAGTGCCAATGTATTGCCTTTGTCCATGAATGCTCTGAGTTGCTCTGTAACTGCCAATAGGGCTAACTCTGTACTGTGTCTTGGCTGTAAGCCATTTTATGATGAATTCCGTATGGAATAAGATTCTAGATATTGTGTTAGAATGGTATTCACAAAGAATTCTGTTATTTTTTCCAAGAACAGAAGTAACAAAATCGGGCAATAGTTCTTCGGTCGAGAGGCATCTAAAGACAGCTTCTTTAGTAAAGGAATAACTTTGGCGTGTTTATAGGATTGCGGGGACTCTGCTGAAGATAAGCAGAGGTTGATGAGTTTCAAGTAGCAGGGAAGAAGGCAATCTTGGAATTTAACAAAGAGTTCTGGTTTAAGGGGATCTTCAGGAGACCCCGATTTTATCTTGCTTAACAAGGTATTAAGGCCATCAGTCGTCATTGGTGGGAAGGGGGGAGGGAGTAGTTAACAGTATCGACGAGAACTTCCCCCTTGTCGCAATTGAGGTGACATTCTTCAGCTGGAAGCTATTGTTGATGCCCACTACTTTGTTGATGAAGTAGGTCGCCAGAGATTCACATTGGGCATTGTAGGTGATGGCATTTTCATCTATCACTGGTGCTTTCACCATGTCTTTTAACTAGGAGAAAATAGTTTTAGAGGGGTTAGCAAAATGAGCAGCGCAGACTTTCTGTATCCATTTATGATAGGCCTTCCTGGCCTTAGTGTATTCAAGTTTAGCAAGGGGGCTATAGGCGCTTCTCCAGGTTCAAGCTAATACTTTACAATTTTTTCTGTCTATAGTGAGTGCCTCATTAAACCATACATGAGATCGAGCTTTCTAAGGATGACTCCATTTAGCTGGGATGCACTTATCTAAAGCCTGGGTAATCCACTTTCTGAAGTAATTACTGGACATCTCCATGTCTGTAGGTAGAATATGTTGTACAGTGGCATTAATACCTTGAAAGGTGGGGTGATCTAGGTTCTGCCAGGGGCGTTTGTATATCGTGTTCCGGGAACCCTTAGGTTTGGGACCTGCTAGATGAAGTGAGAAGAGAATAAGATTGTGATCAGTCCATGTCATAGGTATGGATATCGGAGCCTCTGTGAGCGAGATGTTAGACAGTACTGGGTCGAGGAGGTGTCCTGCCTCATGAGTTGGCTCTGAAGCCAGTTGGAGTAGTTGGCAGGCTGCCATATCATTTAGGAAATTATGAATATGTGGGTCAATCTGCGACTCTAAATGGAGATTCAAATCGCCAGTGATGGTGAAATTCGCTGATAGGAGTGCTAAGTTACTAACCACATTGGCTACTGCTTCCCTGAAGGATTTAGATGGCCCTGGAGGGCAAAGAATCATGCAGTACAGAGAACGTGTTATTATCTATTCAGGCTATTTTGAAAATGGCGCTTTCGCAGTCCTGGGTGTTTTCCAGGTGGAAGCTGCAAATGTATCTATCCTCATAAATTACTGCAATGCTGCCACCTCTCTGAGTCCCTCTATTCACATTTCTCATAGTAAAACCTGGGGGTACTGCCAGGGCGGGAATGGCGACTGAATCTTGAGAGAGCCACAATTCGGTCAGGAATAGGATGTCCAGAGAGTGTTCTGACAATAAGTCAAATACTTCAGCATGGTGCTTAACTAGCGAGTGGCTATTTATGCTGCCAATGTAAAATGTAAGATACTGTCTGCCTTCCAGAGCGCTCATGAAGAATTGAGGCTGAAGGTTACAAAGGTTGCAATGTAAAGTACCCATGGTGAGGGACCAGTTATAGATCCCACACAGAGGAGCACTCTTTCGTACAGAAAGCAGGTCCTCACGTGAGTAAACTTTCATATGGGGGGAGAAAAGGGACTGGTGCCTGGCTCCTGGCGACGCCCAGGCACGGAGGGGCGCAGACGTGCTTGCCTTGGCTCACCAGCGGCGCGTCCGCGCTCCAACGTGCATGAAATACCTGGGGGCACAACTGGCTCCACCCCGGTATGCTTCTGTTTAGAAGAAAAAGAGTCAATCAGAGCGCCGCATCACCAACAGGAAGGAATACACCCTCAAGGTTCAAACAGTTAATTAAAAGCGTTGTCACTAATTTCACAGAAATGCAGTGCTAGTGGGAATCTGCCTCAGCCCACCACAAGCAATTCCTCTCATAAAAACGCACTTTCCCATGATCAGTGCATCCGTGGGGATATTCGGGGCGTCCACTAACATGGCTACTAACTGCCTTATGTTTAATGCAGTACTCCAACCTGGTATACAACTGGCTTGGTTCATACGAATTAGTTTAGGCATATACGGCAGCAGGTGAGTTGCCAACACCCTATTCAGTACCTTGTAATCCACATTCACCATCGATAGTGGTCGGTGCACCTTGACATCATGATGATTCCGCCTGGGCTTCTGCAGGGGCACTATCAATGACTGTTAAAGTTGATAAGGAACAATCGTGCTGAGCCCCCCTGTAGACCTCCGCCATTTACAGCACCAGGAGCACCATATATGTAGTGTAGAACTCCATCAAGAGCATTTTCACCGTGTATTACTTGTAAACAAATCAACAGAGGCCCACCACCTTCTCTGCTAGCCACTCCTTCTCATCCAGCAGTTTACCCTGCAATTCCGGTTGCCCAGGTTGATCCTTCTCTACAGCTCTAAGTATCCCTTCTTAAGCTTTACCTTCATCCACCAATGTATAGTGAACTCTAATCACTGTTGCAATACATTGCTCCCTGATCACTGACTTAAAAGCATCAAATTCCTACAAGGCGATGGTGGCCAAGCCAGCATTGTGCTCGATATATTTCCAGATCACCCTCACCTATAGTGTGGCAAAACACTTGATCTTCAAGAGTTTTCAGCTTCAAGTGCCAACTAGGGATAGTAGTGCAGCACTTAACCAAAGCCAGGGTTTTGGCCTTAGGGTTGTGATTAGGGATCGTTCAGAGGACAATATTGAGCCGAACATGGAGCTCATGCAGTGCAGAGAAGTAGAAATAGTCATGGATCCGCGGGTGAGTCACCCATCATGTGTTCAAAAGTCGCCAGTATCTCTGCCAATCTCCACATCTCCTTGTCAGGCACTCTGTCAGAGCATCAGGAAGAAAATGGTGTGAGTGGTCTAGCTGAAGATGGACAATGTCATTAAAATCCCATCAAAAAGCAAGTCACACAGCATATGTACTGCAACTACTTGAGAGATCTTGTCTAAGACGTCCGCCTAGTCAGAATAGGGGGCGTAAATGTTAATGTCCCTACCTCCCGAAGCCCCTAAGGAGTACAAAGCACCCCGCTGGGTCAATTGATTTGTGCAGAACCTGAAAGGGACCCCGGGGTGTACCCATATAAGTATCCCCCTCGCAAATGCTGAGTATGATATGCAGTATGTTTGACCCCTCCATTGCTTGTGGAGGGCAAGCCCCTCAGCCTCATTCAGGTGGGTCTCCATAATAGCGCTATATGAACGCCTCCCCGCTTCAAATAAGCTTGCACTTTGTGACGCTTAGCCATATTATTGAGGCTTGAACATTAAAGGACATAAACATACAGTACATGTGGTCCCCTGACATGATAATGTAAACCAGCCACTTTACTCACAACAGGGGCAGTACCAGAGCAGAATGTACCCGCCCTCTCCAATTCAAGAGAGCCGCTGCACCCCACACTGAGCCATCAACAAAACAGAAACCACAGGACAGCAAAGCAGCATTCCCCATCCAAACCAAATACTAAGAACATTAATAAACAGTTGTAGTAATTGCACACACGGAAACTAGCAGTGAGAGTAACATGTGCCGTAGGCACCAGTACCATCCAGCCCCACTACTTGCCATCTGGCACAGTCTAACAATGTCCACAGGCGAAGGTGTACTCTGTGCCATTCCCCACCAGAGGAAGAAGCCTCTAAAGGACATAGCATAATACAGCTTTATTTAGAAAGGACAAGGGGACCCGATAATTGGCTAGGGACCACGGGTAACAATTCTATTAAGAGGAACAATGGTCCTTAGCAGACTGAAGAATGAAAAACGAAAATACAATATAGGCCACAATAGGTTACTATATGAATCCACAGTCCAGCTGGACGAGGAGTTTTATTCAACAATAGTTAAGAATATAGTCAATAATTCTGAAACAACGGTTTCTATGATAGGGCACAAGCTATATAGGAAAAGGAGTGTGTAGAACATTACAGATTAATCAAAAAAACATATAAACATAAATAAAGGCCAAAACTTGAGCTGTTGTCACTCGTATGTATTATATTATGCAGCGAGTTTAACCAGAAATAGAAACCACAAAAGTTAGGCACAATGGAAAACTGTGGTGCTATTTACAAGTGTCGATGTTCGATCACATCACTCATTAATTCTCGGGATCATCACCAGGACCAAATAAATTACATTTGCCTGGTAAAAGTAATAATAGCCCGAAACAATTTTGGGCGCTTGTTGCAGCCAAGGAAAACGGCGCCGTAGCCGCCAGATGGTTGCCGCTTTTAAGAACCAGCCCAAGTGCGGCAGGCAGGTAGAAAACCTTGTGGTCGAGGGGATTTAATCTCCCGTATTATCCAGATAGTTATGAGCTCCCGAGGATCAGGATTGCTGGTCTCTAAGGCGAGCCTGCTCAATTTTTGATGTGGAGGGCTGGAAACAGCAACGGTGTGCTGTCAACGTCAATGGCACGATGGCTTGTAAAGACCAGCATAATACAGCAACCCCAGTATTCAAAGCTGTGGCACTCAGAAGAGCCAAGGTCAATTAGTGCCAAATAATGTCATCAACCGACCTTGGAGTAATGTGATTGTGATTGTGATTGTGTTCTTATATAGCGCACTACCACTCCAAGGAGTATCTTGGCGCTGCGATTCCAAGATGGTTAATAGAGATGAGAGGTAATGATGATTTAGTGAGCGTGCAGGGTGATGATTATACCAATGCTTTGTAGTCTGATTCTGAAAGGGAGTAGATCCAGGTTTTTAGGTTTTTCCTGAAACTAAGTTCTGTTGTGTTATGGCGTAGAGACAAGGGGAGGTTGTTCCAGGCCTTTGCTCCGATGACAGCAAGAGATTTTCCTCCTTTGGTCGTTAACCTAAATCTGGGGATTTGAAGTTGGTTAGTGGTAGATGACCTGAGGGTTCGTTTCGGCTGATATGCTTGAAAGTACTTCCTCAAGTACAGCGGGCCTTGGTAATGTGGGCTAGTTCTTGGTCTGGCCCGAATCCATTGCAGTTTGTCATTGATCCGTAGATGTATCAGACCCCAGGTATGAAGCCACCAATTGATGAGGTTCGCTCCCAGATCAGCTATAGTCACAGCCACTGCAACCGCTCACTACCAGTCTTATTGTCATTGGGTCTTAGTGGGAATATGTTTCCAAGCCGATTGCTGCATTCTTGGCCACCATGCCTGCCCTTCACCCTGGCTGGGGCAGAGACCCCACTATCCCATGACTCCAGTCTCACACATCCTCCAGTTCTGTGAAAAACTCTGTGCCTATTACTGTGAGGATATGGAGTTTCACCAGGAACAGCATGACATATTGGATATCCAAGTAAACAATGTGGATGAACTCACTATCAAAGAGCGGCTCACAGATATATAGGTTCATTTGGGTCCCAGACGGTTAGCCGAATGCCACCCTGTTGTGCTACAACGCCTTATTACAGCAGAGCTGGTATTGGGTGATAAGTGAAGGAAGTGGTAAAAGTTAAAATTATCTCTGGGAATCCTTGCAAATGATAATTTATTATTTGCGGCCAGGATAAGGTTACAAAATGAGGGCAGGCAACTATGGAGAAATATGCTCCTTGTTGTCCCCAAAGGTCGGTCTACATGTTTCAGCCCCTGTGAAAAAAATGGGGGGGGGGGGGGGCTTTCGTCAGGATCAAATATGTGAAAGTGAGTGTGTCGCAAATTTATCACCACGTGAAATTGTGAATAACAAGCCACGCGCTAAGGTGACATGTAATATGGGTGGTGTCGGTATATTTACTGACCCACAAATAAAAACACTGGCTATGTGTAGTGCATAGCTTATGCAGGACTCGAGAGGGTCGCCTGTCTGTAGTCACACATTCTTCAGGACAGTGCGTCCACCTGAAGCACCTACTGCGGTCTACTCGTGGTCCTGGATGTTAATGGACATCAATCTGTTAAAGGTGCTTTTTAACCTACAAGAAGGACACTCGCTGCTTCTGCACAACCATAGTAAAGTCCGGGAACCACATCACTCTGAGTCTGTCAATGTGCAGTTCCTCTTTCATTGGTGCTTGCCTCAGGATGTGATCTCCTTCCCGATAGAGTATCAGTTGTGCTACCATTGGCCTGGGAGGCATCTCTGGTGGAGTCAGCTGAGCCGGGACGCCATGTGCCCGCTCCAGGGCAAAGAAGGGGTACGGACCCTCCAGATCAACTTTGTCTCAGATCGATCCTTCCAGAGAAGCAACCATAACCGTACCATCAATGCGCTATGGCAGTTCTGCCGGTAAACATCCTTTTCGACGAGGTGTTTACACCGCGCGTCCTTTACTACACAGCCATTACAACACAAGTCGTTACTACGACTTGCGCTGGAGGGCGCTCTTGTTAAAGGGGACAGTTTGATTTCCTATTCTAACATCTTCCCTACTGTTACGTGGGCTGGAGTTGGAATAGAAAGTTAAACTAATCCACAATCCAGCGCCCTCCAACGCAAGTCGTTGTAAAGACTTGCGTTGTAATGGCTGCGTCGTAAAGTACCGCAATCATTTTGATCGCGTTGTACTGACGTACACCCGTTCTTCCAGGTGTATGTTATTCCTACAGGTCTTACCCTTCATATTTGGCCCTGTAATCCAGATTCCATAACCTCTACTCAATTTCCAGCACTTGGCCCCTCATCACCACAGTAGCAGGCCCCAATTCAGTGTCCTTTTTGAGATCCAGATCCTCCAAAGTGTCATTAATAGCCAAAAGGATAGACATAGCATGGCCACCAGAGCATCACCGGGGACCTTAGTTGAATTTGCAGTGCTATCTTCCACACTTTCTGCTGCAGTAGTAGTAGTGCTGGAATCTATAGAGGGGTCTTGCCACGTACAATGCTTGCCCATGGTGGAGTGGAGATTACAACAGACGGGTATAGTCCCAAGCGAGGGCCAGTCCTATGAAAAAGAAATGCACAGTAGTCCCAACACAGGCCCCAGTGAGGAGCACGAGTTGACAGTCACAGCAGGCAGTGAGGCACTGAAGGAACCCCCCACCCCAATGTGTGCCCCTCTCCACTCACAGTTCCAGTAACTCACAACACCTAAGGGAGGGGGGGTCGCTAGCCAGACAAAAGGGATGTCACCTGTAGGCCCGCCAAATCAGTGGCACTGCCGGACATCCCAACTTCTGCTACAGTTGCCAATCAGGTAAGCAAAGGTGGCCTCTCAGGGATGCAGAGGAGAGCATGAAACAAGTCCCATCAGGGAACTCAGGCCCGGCAGGAGGCTCAGGGTCCCTGGACCCAGTGTTCGGGCGCAGCTGCCTGTGGGATTGTCAATCCCCCAAGGCTTCTGCTATTCACCAACCACAGTGATATCAGGGTGGGCACCATCGTACCAAGGATGCAGACAATATGCTTGGAAGCACCAGGATGAGCATAAGTCATACGTGGGTTCCATTATGTCATGGATGCCTACAGTATGACAAGAATTAAGACCATTATGTCAAGATGGAATAACATCAAGCCATGGATGACGATGGTATGCTATAAATTAATATCATGCCAGGCCCAACATTAGGTGAGAAATGAGTGGCATGCCATGGGTGTATGCAAAAAATAACAAAATTACCATCATTATGCAAGGGCCGTCTTCATCCTAGGGGTGGACACCATCATGCCATGGAGGTCCATCTCATTCTACAAAAGAATTATCAAATGTTGTCAAAGTTAGGTCAGCATAGTGGGAGGAGTAGTCAGCAGGTGCTGTGAGTGTACTGATACAGGGGTCAATTTAGTAGTAGCTGATATGATGGAAGACTGAGGGCCACAATCTCTCTCTATATACCAATATATATATATATAAGCCTTCTTTCTAGCCGATCAATTTACTGCTACAGAATAGCATTAAGCAATCATAGGTAGTAGCATACAAGATTTCGTTTGTATATAGTTGTATATATATGAAATGCTGTGTATATATTTTAAAGTGATTGAGGATTCCCTGGTTGTGCATTATGGACTATTGGATATAAGTGTATTTATGCAGTTATCAAAAAAAAAAATAAAATCCATTCAACCCGATTGGATTGTGGTTGTAGTTTTGCACATGTGGATATTCCGTTTGATCACATTGTTTTTATACGTTGAGCAATAGTTGTAAATATATGTAATTTGAATATCATCTCAGGAATATTCAGGAGTTCCTCAGTTGTAATACTTCTAAATTATCGGATAATAATGTATTTAAACATGTATTGAAATAATAGGCATTGTTACGAAATGATCTGTCTTTTCCTTTTGCAATTGCAAGTTGCTGCTTAAACATTTTGTTGGACACTCCCGCTAATTAGTTTGTGACCAATCAAATAGTACTGTTGTGAATGCACGAGCACTTTAAATTCACGTAACCCTCTCGGTGCGTCATGTGACCAAGGCCTCTGCGAAGGCCGAAACGTTATGCTGGCATGGTGTACTGGGAAATAAAAAACTCACCTGCACTCTGGGTCTTCCGTTTTCTTTGTGGTCGATGGCTGTGGATTGAAGGCACGTCGCCGTGAGGATACAAGTGCGGAAATATATATATATATATATATATATATTGTTCACTGAAAAATTAGTATAGTAAAAATAGTGGTGACAACGTAACAATTTAAACATACAAAACCATTGAAATTCACCGGTTATAGTTAGCTCTTGTAACTATAACTTATGCCATAAGGGGTAACTATAACTCGTGACCCTGCAGTGCACGATTTTCTCAACAATAATTTAATTGCAAATGTTGCAGATATTATCACTGATGTCACAGACGATGTCATTAGTAAAAGACAAATTCAAAATTATGAATAAAACACTGTGTCTGCAGAAACACATAATTTTAATGGCCCTGATTATAATCCATTTTGGTATGGAGTAGGCAGGATGCAGCAGCGGTTGTTGCCAGTGTTGCCATGGTTTTTCTTTGGGTAATGGTTACATGCACTGCTCCTTCCCATTCTGTATCTGTGTTGTATTAGTGAATCCTGACAAGACTTATCACTAAAGAAGAGTAAAGCCTTTGGCATTATCAGTGTTTTTGCTTAACATAGTGCTATATGCAGGGCCCACAGAAATTATGCGATTCTGCCGCTGCTTCATATTGTACATAATTATGGATGTGCCACATTTGTCAGGTAATCTATCACCTGCTGAATAATTTGCAAATCTTAACAAAACTAAATGTTATTTCTAGATCAAACATATCTGAAGTTACTATTGCAGAGACATATATTGTTCAGTTGTGTAAGGCCCTTCGCAAAAGGTGGCTGGTCACCTTTCAGTTGCCTACGGTTGTATTTCGATGTTAAAGTGTAATAATGAGAAGCAGACTTTAAAAAGACAACGTTAACAAGGAAAACAAATGAAGTAATACAAAAGGTGCCCCATTACGCCGAGTAGTTTGCCTTTCTATGCCACATCATTTAGTCAACCCTGCCACATAATTTGATTTTACCCAGTAGCATAATTCCAGTTGCCCTGGCCATAAACCAATGCTCAGAAATATGTATGCTGATGTTCTTTTACTTCCCTTGGAATGGAAAGATCCTGGACACTGTTTCTACCAAGATCTCTAAATTACTGTCCGATGGGAGCTCGCAGTCTCGATATAGTGGTGGTGTCTAAGGCACCCCTTCTGTTTATACGTGCACAGTCGTAGCAGCTATCCCCCATTACCTCATCATTCCTCCCTCGCTTCCCTTCCTTACAAAATGAGGCATCCCTGCCTCACCAGACACCCATACCCACGTGATTTGTCACGCGAGGACTATAAATAGTCCCCAGCCCCCACACACCTCCTGTTTTTTTCTTGTCTCACCGCTGTGAGACGCGCGTCCCACGCGCTGGCCGTTCTGCGGCGCTGCGGTCGTTCTACATTCTGAGGGCTTCACCCTCGCTTTTTGATGCCTGCTGGGTCTGGCGGCGCCGGCCTGGTGTGCACGAGCCTTCCCCACCGCGTTGCTGGAGTAGCAGTGCACTTCTCGGCGGCTGGGTGGTCGGGTTCCGGGTGACGGAGTCACCAGCCCTGAGTGGCTGGGGCTGTAGTTCCGGTTCTGGAGACCGGAATGGGAGACGGCAGCTGTCAGATGTGCTGGTGATCCTCGGCTGGCTATTTCTGATGCTCCTTTACAGTAGGGGCCTTGTTTGAGGTCGTTTTTATTACCTTTTTGCTTTTACTGATTGATTTTTCGTTTTCTTGCTGCTTTATTGGTTACCTCCTGGTATTTTAAATCTATTGATCGGTTTCTGGGGTACTCCTTCTTTAAGGCTTGCTTCTGCTGTGCTTCCCTGATTGTTTCATTATGGCTAAGCGGACCTCCAAGCGCTTACGGGTTTTGTTGATGAGGTGCCTATCCCGGCTTGTCGGACAAGGTCCCAGGGTCCGGTGGATTCTTCTGCCCTCCTGTCTGCTTCTGAGGTGCAGGCCATGATTGAGGCTGCTGTGTCTCGTGCTCTGGATACAAGGGTTCCTTCGAAGCGCAGGTCTTCTCGTGCTGTGGTGGGTCCGTGGACTCTCCCTCTGAGGACTCTTCTTCTTCTTCGGACACTCCCAAGCCTTCTACCTCTTCGGGGAAGTTTGTACGTAGGGATGAGGTGCCTGCTATTCTCCAACACATCAGGGTGAACTTAGGGTTTTCTCCTTTTTCTGCTCCCGTGGGGTCAGATGACATCTTTGCACAATATGTTAAGCCTCCGGCGCTCGCTATGCCCTTTCATGGCCGCATCAAGGACTAGATTTCGGGAGAGTGGCGGGACCTGGAGCGCTCCTCAGTTCCTTGCTTTTGCAGAAACTTTATTCCCTGGAGGAGGGGGAGGTCTCTCTTCCTCACTCTGTAAAAAGGTGGATGCCATTTTGGCCACTCTTATTGGTCGTACGTCTATCAATCCAGAAGATTGTTCTCCATCTGATGCCACGGATAAGAAGATGGATGGTGCGCTGAAGAAGGCCTTTTCCGCTGGGAATTTGTCTTTGCGAGCTGGCATTTACTCTGCGTATGCGGCGCAGTCCTTGGTGTCTTACTTTGGGAAACTGGCCACGGCTATTCAGGAGGAGACGGACTGCTCTGGCTTGCTTGTCCACATGGAACAGCAGGCTAAGCTCTTGGCTGACGTCTCTTCAGATGTGCTTCGGTCTGCAGCCATGGCCTCTGGCTCCTTGGTTTTGGCTCGTCGGAATTTGTGGATGCGTGACTGGAAAGCTGATTCTTCGGAGAAGTCCTCGCTCCTTAAGATCCCCTTTGATGGCAAGATGCTCTTTGGTGACCAGCAGGATAGTATGATCACTAAGGCTTTCAAGGATTGTAAGCATGCTCTGCCTTACAAGAGCAAGGCGTCTGCCTCTGGTTCTTGCCGTTTCTGGAATCCGGCTCCATCCTCGTCTGCGTCATTTCATTCTTCCCGGCAGTCCTCTAAAAACTTTTCTGCTCGTCTACGCCAGTTCCGGCCCAGTAAATCTTCTGCCTTGGCTGGTCCCAAGCCTCCAGCGGATTCCTTCAAGAGAAAGTCCTGACGTCGACTGTGTTTCAGCCGCAATTCCTGTGGGCGGGAGGCTATTGTCTTTCCTGGATGCTTGGCGGCTGGATGTAAGGGATCTCTGGGCATTGACTATTATCAGGAGAGGCTATCTTATAGACTTTGTCGCCGTTCCTCCCGGCTGGGGCACCATCTTTACTCCTATCCCCAAGTCTCCGACCAAGAGGGAGGCTCTTCTGGAGGGGGTTCGGGATCTTCTGTCGAAGAAGGCCATCGTTTCGGTCCCTCTGGCACAGCGGGGACAGAGATGTTATTCCATTTTGTTTCTGGTCCAGAAGGTGTCAGGGGGATTCCGGCCAGTTCTGGCTCTGAAGAGGGTGAATGGTTGGGTTCGGACCGTCCACTTCAAAATGGTGACTTTGCAGTCCATCATCCCGTTGGTGGGGGTCCGGGGCTTCATTACGTCTATCGATTTGCAGGACGCCTACCTTCACGTTCCTGTGGCTCGGACTCATCTGCAGTTTCTTCGTTTTGCGATTGGCAGCTTTCACTTCCAGTTTGCGATTTTGCCATTCGGGCTGAAGTCCGCTCCTTGGGTCTTCATCAAGCTTTTGGCCCATTTGGTGGCCCTGGTCCACTGTCAAGGGATATTTCTACATCCATATCTGGACGTTAATTCATGCTCCCTCTTTCCAGTTGACTCTCGATCACACAGAAGTGGTTCTGGCCATTTTGAGGGAGCACAGCTTTCTTGTCAATCTGGGAAAGTCGTTCCTTGTTCCATCCCAAGATCGTCTCTTCGTTGGGGCTCGGTTTTCGGACAGATTTGGGGGTAGTCACTCTGCCTGAGGCTCAGGTGGTCAAGATTCAGTCTCACATACTGTCTCTTCTGTCCGGACCAGTGCTGGTGGCAGCTCGTTGGCTCCAGGTTCAGGGGGATATGGCGGCCACGTTTTTTCTGGTTCCATGGGCCAGGTTTCATTTGCACACGCTGATGGCTCATGTTCTGGCGCATTGGTCTCCCCATTGCCTTCCCCTCTCTTCTCGGATCCCGGTTCCCCCTCAGATCAAGACGGCTCTGGGTTGGTGGCTAGTTCGGGATCATCTGCTGAAGGGTGTCTCTCTCTCTCTCTCCTCCGGCTCTGGTTGTGGTGACCACGGATGCCAGCCTCTCGGGGTGGGGGGCCTGGCTGGGGGTTCATCAGTCCAGAGGCTTCTGATCTCCCACTCAGAACGGGATGTCATCGAACTGGAGGGAGTTGGAAGCGGTCCGTTTGGCTCTGTTCACCTTCTCCCGGTTTCTGCAGGGTTCTGTGATCCTGATCAGGACGGACGACATCACTGCCATGGCTTACGTAAACACACAAGGGGGACCAGGCCCTCTTCTCTGGCCCTAGTGGCGAGGCGGTTGTTTGTTGGCGCTCTCGGAGATCCATATTCGGGGGGTGTCCAATTCCCTGGTGGATTCCCTCAGCAGGGCCATTCAGTCCTCTGTGGATTTCTGCCTTCGCCTGGAGTTTTTGTGGCTCTGACGATGCATTGGGGTGTTCCGGTGGTGGACCTCTTTGCGAATGTGGACAATGCCTTGGTGTCCTGCTTTGTCTCCCGCAGTCGGGAGGGGTCGGCCTGGGCGGTGGATGCTCTCTCCTGCCCTTGGCCCCGCGGGCTTCTGTATGCCTTTCCTCCTTTCAGACCTTCTTCTCCGCTTCCTGCTGCGGGTCCGCTCTTTGGGGGCTTCTGTGATTCTGGTGGCTCCGGCTTGGCCTCGTGCCTCCTGCTTTCCTCTCCTGGTGGTGATGAGGTCGGAGGTGGAGTCGTTGCTGCCTCTGTCTCCGTTACCTTTGATCTTCCCGGCGTTGCAACAGGATGTTCTGGCCCGGATGCGCTTGGCGGCTTGGAGGTTGAACGCTTAGGTCTTCTGCGTCAAGGGGTTCCGGCTGGTTTGACCTCTACTCTGCAGGCGGCTAGGCGAGCGTCGACCAACAAGTCTTACCTGCGGCACTGGCGTTCTTTCAGTCGGTGGTGTCTTGTCAAGGGTTTGGACCCTACTTCCTCTTCTTTGTTTGAGGTGATGCTGTTTCTTCAGGAGGGTGCTGCCTTGGGCTTGAAGGTTTCTTCCCTTCGTTTGCAATGGGCTGCGATTAAGGAGTTTAGGATCTCTTTGGGCAATCTCTCGGATTCTGAGGGGTTGGTCAGTTGCCTTTTTAAGGATTTGGGTAATGTTCTTCCTACCTCTCGGAGGCATTTTCCAACCTGGAATCTTTCTCTGGTCTTGGACGCCTTGATGTCCTCTCCCTTTTAGCCCTTACTTTCTGTGGATCTGCGCCTGTTGTCCTTCAAGACTTTCTTTTTGGTGACTATTTCCTGTGCTCGCCGCCTGGGTGAACTGGGTGCTCTTTCTTCCAAACACCCTTTTTGTCGGGTTTTTGAGGACAGGATCGTGTTGCGGCCGATTCTTTCCTTTCGTCCTAAAGTTGACTCTCAGTTCCACAGGGATCAGGAGTTGGTTCTTCCTTCCTTTGGACACAGGGTTCTTTCCACTATGGTTCCTGAATAGTGGTTTTTCCCTTGTTTTCTGTGTTTTTTAATAAACCTGTGTTTTGCATACCTTCTTTGGTTGTCCTGTTTGGCTTTGTACATCTCATTTTGTAAGGAAGGGAAGCGAGGGAGGGACAATGAGGTAATGCTTCAATTACTTACCAGTAATTGCATTACTGTGAGTCCTACTCCCTCGCTTCCCTTACTTACATCCCTCCCTCCCTCCCTGATGGTCCAGGCCAACCTTTTGGTGTGGTTTTGATCTATGTGATATTACAGGAGGTGTGTGGGGGCTGGGGACTATTTATAGTCCTCACATGACAAATCACGTGGGTATGGGTGTCTGGTGAGACAGGGATGCCTCATTTTGTAAGTAAGGGAAGCAAGGGAGTAGGACTCAGAGTAATGCAATTACCAGTAAGTAATTGAAGCATAACATCACCCCTTTCCCCAGGCACTTAAATTAGCCCAAGGCATCGGAGTTATTGATAAAAGTTGTACCATTGCATTTTGATTGCAAGTCTGCACAACCATGTGATTTGTTTCATTAAGAAAAATAAAAGATATTTTTTTTTGCTTGCAAAAGGGCCATGGATCTGCCATGGGTCTATATTGGGTGGGCCATGCCCACCCTCTAGAACCGGGCCTGGTTGTAAAAGCAAATAAATATGTACAAGCAACAATGCCTGTAGTGTACGAGCGCCCTGAAGAATACCTCACTTTACTAACAATAGGCCCACCACCGGGTTGGTCGTTAAGATCCTTAAATAAGTAAGTTAATAATACGAACAACGTTTCATATTGCACATTTCACCTCTTCTAAGCACCACAAAGTGCAGTATTTATGGAGATGCTCAATCTAGAATCCCAGGAATGCAATATTATACGTCCATTTCACATTATATTCTCTGTGCGCCTTAAATGTATTAACATGTGTGAAACATTTAAACGCAATACTGAAATTTAGTTACTATAGAGATGAGAGATGTATATACTTGTGCACCAATGTTCAGTTTAAAATTAAAGCATGTATTATTTGTTCATGTTTTACATTTATAGATTAACTTATATTTACATATGTAAAAGTACTCTTTTGCTCATGTTTTGCAGTCATTTCTAAAGTTACACACCTGCATGTATAACTAGGTATTTGAAGCGCACGTGAAATGCTCATTTAAATTAGCCTGACTACAGACATCAGTTGAAATGTATTTGGCTTCGCCAACTTGCTTTCTCTTTTCCTTGGAGGTTCACAATAATGATTCATGTTAGCTTAGGAAATGCTTATTGTCTTTATTAGATGACTACTAGAGGAGTGTGAAGGGAAACTTGGCAGTGAAAGTAGGGAAACAATAGTCAAAAGAGGCCTTCTCTTCATCATGTACCAGGATTGCAAGATGTTCAAGGTTGAGAACCAAAGATTTAGTTTGATGTGATGTGAACCTGAAGCCATGTTGTAGATGCACTGAAGTAGTGTTCTGATTAGTCCCTGGTTGTGGGAAGGAGATAAGATTTTGCTGAATCTCCTGATACATTTAAATGGTGTACTCACAATTGTAGTCAGGAGAGACTACCTTTAGACTTGAAGAGGTACAGACTTCTCTATTTGCCCTATTCTTACACGTGTGACGCTGTATTCTAGACACTTATTTCCTTTTATTTTGGACTTCTACTGAAGTCTGATCATGCTGATATCTTCTTCTTTTATGGTCCTGATTTAGAGACCGTTGATAGATGACCCTATATTTGATCTATGTTCAGGAGGGAGAAGGGAAGTTTCTTTATGCAACCCCTAATTGATTTAATCTGTGTTTATATAATTGTGATTATTGCAATTCGATATGTCATTCTATTGCACCATATTGAGATACTTCAGCTTATCTTTTGTATTACTGCACTTACTGAACGTACTCTTGGTTTGCATATATACTGGACTGATTGGTAGTCCAAGATACAACTCTTTAACCAAATTCAGTGATTCCTAGTCCTTATTGTGGAGTCACATTGGCTAAACAAGTTAGACATTTATTGTTGATGTTTTCTCCCTTTCAATGCTTCACGTCTGCTATCAAAGGTCCATACAACCAATGGGGACTAACCTTTGACGACTTAAGTAAGAGATTACATTGTACGTCCCACTGCTCCATCAGATATTACCAAGTCAGGTTGCATTCACTGCATTTACAGAAGAAGGATGAACTGCCGTCCTGGCCCCAAGCCCTCGTTGCCTAAAGACAACTTCTCCAAAACCTACCTGATCTGCATATTAATTTTAAATGCATGCCCACCTGCAAAAATAACTGTTTAATTCATATGACATACCTCAGAAGTTCTCAGACCAACATCTGATTACATTTCTATCTGTCTGCAAAGCCCCTTCTGACATAGAACCCTTTCATTCAGGTAAAGAAGTCCCCCTAATATTCACACAAATGCCTTGTTGGGCTATTATGTCCACAGCCCTAATCCAGGGAAAGCGATTTTGTGCTACTCTGAAAACAAGCAAAATCTTTATATTTAAGTGTATGTGTGTGTCCTCGAAAAACTGACTTTGGTCAACTCTGTGATGTCCGCATTATACTTGACCGTGATTGTTTATATAATCCACTCATCCGGAACAGACCTCTCCTGATGTTACAACTGCGCCAGAAGTTCTGGGTCAGTCATTTACTGACTTGTGCTACAGGGTTTCACGTGGGTAACAGCTACATGTGTTAGAATAAAAAACTAAATTAGAACTAGTGTCACTAATGGACAGTGCAATAGGTCTTTGAAGTAGCCAATAAAATGCCCTGGTGCAGAAGAAAGTGAACAAGTTACTGACAATGGTGAGGTATTTTGATCCACCTAATTAAACAAGAAATAAAACACTATGGATGGAGCAGCAGGCAAGGCGAGGGGGAGGCAGGATGAAATCGTACCTCAATCACGACGGGAGCAACGGAGGGGCACTGATTAATTTAAATCAGTCAGGGCTTGGTCTGTGCTCAACAGAATGGATTTTAAGTGATGTTTGGCCTGCATTGGCCAATTAAGTAGGCTGCAAAGAAGAAGGACACTGAAGTCAAAAAATGGGAAACAACAAATGGGCCCCAAGCCCCTTTTTATTTATTTTTTATAAACAATAGTGTCTCGCAAGCAAGAGTGCATGCGCTGGCACATGCTCTTGCAAGCTCAACCCTAAAAGTAGTTAGTGGTGCCCCTGTCTCTTCTAAGGCCACCACCAGGATGCAAAGATATCATTAAAAGAAGCCCATGGTATTATGCAGTGCTCCTTGCTGCAACAGTGAATAATAAATGAGCGGGTCCGGTCACTCATATAATATTCTTTTTTTGAGGCCTTTTCTGTCATTTTTTGGGTGCCCCAGTGACCACCTGCGGTACCCACACTTTTATACTTTCGGAGCCATATGGGGAGCCCGCCGCCCCTGCCAGCTCCACAGTCCGCACTCATACTAGGTTCTGGCATCCTTTTTTTCAAAGTGGGTATCCTGGTGCACACCCAGAGCACCCACAACTGGCCAAATTGTTGGGGGGTGCGGTGAGACCCCCTGCGGCCCCTGCTGACTCACCATCCATTTGGCTGCAGGTGGGAGCAGGCCTGTTTTTTTTTAAGTGCCTATGCCTACCAACAATGCAGCCTTTGTTGGGAGTAATGTAGGGAGCCCCAAAGCCCCCGCTGTCCTAGCAGATTCCCCAACCAGCACCCTTTGTAGGTGCTCAGGAAGAAGCTTCTTACCTTTGTTCCTGCCCTGGCGGGAGCAGAATTTTTCTGTGCTCACGCAGGAGGGAGCAAAGTTGTGTGTCTTGCCTAGGAGTGTGTGAGCAGGGAATGCCTGTACTGTCGCTGGCCGGGAACAATGATGTACTTGGGGATGGGTTTCCTGGGACACTGAGCCTCAGTTGGGTCTCGGGCAGACCTACTGACTTTATCAAATGGTCAGAACACCAAAACATTAAATGTGGGCCTATTGGCCAACATATATAACCGGAACTATTTTGTTTGTCAAAAAGTCACCAATAACTGTAATCAAATGTATATTTTATAAATGCACACATTGCAATGTTTAATAAAAATGGTTGCCCTAAAACGTTATTAATGAAGTATATTAAACTAAACACATCAACTTGTCTTTGAGTCTTTCTTTTATCATTTTTCAGGCTGCAAAGTAAAGCCATAGAGCCCATGACAAGGGGGCTTGGCACTCCAGCTGGACAGCAGATAGCTCTAGGTTGGTGTGCTTTAAACTATATGGTAAGCCAGCCTGAGGTCCTGTATGTAAAGACTCAGAAGACTTACAGTTATTCTTTATGTTGCAAGGAGTGTGCTGCATTCCCCGCAGCCCCCCAACATTGAAAAAAATGGTTGGTGATGCCCTTGCCCCTTCTAGGGGCACCTCCAGCAAGGAATAATGCACTATAAAAAAAGCCCTCGCATGGTATTCTCTTTTGCACCTTGCAGGAGCAGTGAATAATAACTAAGCAGCTCCTGTGCTTATTTATTATTTCCTTATCATTTTTCTACATATACTTGGGTGCTCTGGTACCCACAATCTTATTTTTTCTTTAAAGTTGAAGGCAGTGGTGAAGCCTCGTAGCACCTGCTGAATTTCCAGCCAGCACTCATCATGGTGCTGGCAGGAGCCAACACCATTTTCCTTTGCTCACACCCGGGTGGGAGCATCAATTTTCATGGGAGCAAAGATGTGTTTTCTGCTTGGGAGGGTGCGGACAGTGTACGCCCACACTCTCCCAGGCAGAAAACAGAGCTGGCCCGAGGAATGTGATCCTTGGGACACTGCTTAGCTCTAGACCCGGGAGATGTGGTCCCCGAGGCCGATTTACAGCATGGGGAGGGCGGTTGCATGCCCCTCTCACATTAATTTGAAATATGGGCCTAGGGGATTACAGCCCCAGGGCCTTTTGTAGGTTTGGGAAGGGATGCTGCATGGCTGCTCTCCCCTTAGTTTGAAATATGGGCCATGGAGATGGGGGCCACCGGGCCTCAAAGAGAATTTGGGAGGAGAGCTGCACACCACCCTCCCCTTATTAAATGAATTGGCCCCAGGGATGGTGTTCATGGGACCAGAACGAGGCTTGTGGAGGGGGGCTTTACTCCCCCTCCCCTATGGAATATCTTTTGCTACTCATCCTCATCCATCTCACCCTCCTCACTCAGGCACTAGCCCACCCTGTTTTTTTGTGCCCTTTTTCCAGTTTTGCTCTGGATCCTCTATGAATTTGCAGCAAATGTAAACAAAAACGTGTTTTAGGCCCCAGGGGATCCCTCTAGGACCTCACCCATAAGGCTTAAGTGGTGGGGTACCCCTACCCTGCCCCTCTGTGTCTGTTTTAATCCTAAAATGGTTGCCGCAACAACTTTGCTGATGTGGTTGTAACCAATTAGATCTTACCACAAGATCTGTTGGCTCTGCAGAACCATCATGGCATGGAATGTCTATATATTTTTTTTAACTTTAGTTTCTTATTCATATATACATATAGAGCCATCATTGTGAATTTCAGAATTACACCATTTACCAAAAACAGACTAATCCTAAAGCAGTCCTAGAGAGTATGGATAAAAGAAATCTGTTTCTCACATCTTCCTAAACAGATGTTCTCTGTTACTTTACCAACTTTACATAGCTATACACTAATTTAAACCCAAAGTGGATTCTACCCATGGACTTTCTCTGGATTTATAACTTTCTCCTCATATGGGGGGGGGGGGGGGTAATATTTTTCATCTCATCCAAAGTCCTAAAGCTGAGAGAGTGATGTGCACAAAGGAAACATAAGCTGGACTTCTTACTAATCTGTGATGCAAGTACTCTGGAGGTAGACTACCTTTCAATAACAGAGTGCCAGAAAGGCAGTGCAAGAGCACCTATCACATGCAAGGATCATATCTCACTTAAAATTAGCAAGTGACCAACTGTGTACAGAGAAAATACAGAGGTTACAGGTGGGAACATGGAATAGAGTACGCCTTGGTACCACAACTTTCCTTTCATGTAGGGTGTGGTTGCCATCCTTCTCAACAATTAGAAATAATATATACAGGTCTATAACACATTTAAAGAGAATTCTTGCACTACGTTTTTGGCATTTACACCTCAAAGGAAAAAAAGTCCATCTCTGATTTTCTCCATTTTATTTTACAGATCTTAAATTAAAAATACTGGTCAGGCTGGTAAAATACAGGCCAGGATGTAACTCCAAAGGAGGGCCAGATCCCCTTTATTGGCCCATTGCAGAGGCTACAATGTCACATCCTGTACAGAAAGCCAGACGTGACAACTAGTTTTATAAAGTTTAAAAAAAAACAAGATTTTAAAATGTTGCAAAACTAGTTTTTGAAGGTTATCATTTAAGGATCTGCCTGACAAATGTTAAAATGCCCAAGAGAGTAGACAACAGGGAGCAGAATTTGCAGACTTGCCTAACCTTCACCTTCTTACCCTTCTCCCTCCCATCCAGGCTTTCAAGGATTATGTTTAGGGGTAGGTCAAGCTTTGCCTCTAGCATAATAGCTGCAGTTAAATTAGCCCAGGGGCTACAAAGTGTCACACTGAGCTCCGGGAAGGGTATGAAAAAACCTTTTCTTGCATAGTAATTAATTGTAGCAGGATCACTGTGGCACACAAAGTTATGCTACTGCAAGCAATCGTTGTTAGGATTAAGTTGTGGGGATGGTCTCTGTTGTGGTAATAGTGCATTGTTTGATACAATCTTAGCTATATAATTATTTTCCACCGTTTTCAATAAAAATACATTTAAAAAACGACTTTGATAAATACAGCGGGTTTGTCAACATGTTTATCATCAGATGGATTTATATTTATCTACCCCATCATAAAGAATGCCAGTGGTCTAGACTTGAGATCTTATTCTTTGCTGTAATTATGTACTTACCTGGACTGTCTGAAACATTGTGCGCTGCCTTTTTGTTTGTTTTATACTTTGAGACATTTTTATGCCTGTGTTGATCTCCCCAGACGGATTAATGCTATTCCCTTTGTACCTCTTTACAAACCCTTATGTAAACATTGCATACATTCATATTTATGCAGATAACCATGCCTGTACGTATGTTTGTTTTCTTTTATTGAGAAAATTACTCCTAAATAAAGTTGTTAAAAACACAAAACATAAAACGTACATTCAGAGACTATAAAACAAATAGTCATGCTCAATACCGTACCATATAATCAGAAAAATAGTATACATTCTCTATGTCTTTATATTCTAATTAGTCATACAGACCCCAGAAACATTGAGCAAAAGGGGCAGCCATCTTGTCTAACTGCACTTGTTATCTGCTTGGTAAAGGTTGCAGGTGAGAGAGTTACAGAGTGTACAGGAAAGGAGAGCCTAACAGGTTTGGGGAATTTGGCCAATAATGCACCCCAGCACTTATCAAGAGCTAAAGGTTTATGAACTCGAGTGCTACTTTGAGGGGCTTGGTTTGTTGTTACTGGAGGTAAAAAAAAAGATTTAAAATAAAGCAAAAATGGGCCTTAGGCCCTGAATTTAGAGCTGACGTGGTAGCCAGTCCAATGCTATGTCTTTTTTGAGGAAAGAGTTTAGTTAAAATACTGAAATCTGAAGATCATTAGGGATACCTACTTATTGTAGAATCACAGACACTGTTTAGAGTGTTCCCTCTGCTGTTCTTTTTTTTAGGAAACCGAACCACGTAGCATCTGTGAGTCACTATGCAACAATCTGCATACATAGCGGATGTCTGCATCTTAGAAAAGATGCTCATTCAGCTCAAGATGTAACTACACCCTTTTGAAGAGGCAGGACACATGAAAGAGGTTTGAAGAGAGTTTATTTGGATACAAAGAATGACCCCTGGAAACACCAGCCACTCTCCACAGCAACTGCCCTCTCTGTCTTCAAGCTTACATTATACATTCCACAGCATCATCAGAGAGAACAAGTTGCTAGGGAGCAGGAGGCATTCCAGAGCATGACATGGTAATAAAAGATAACATGTAAATACATCAGAAGAATACAACACATCTCCCCTCTTAAGAAATTTAAAACAAAATAAAATTATCATTATAAAGATATGAAATTATCATATTTTTTTGGCATCACTCTAACACATCCAGAACCCATTCTGACGATAGATGAGGGCACATCCCCTGAACAAGAATCAGTATCATGAGCCTCAGCATCCAGCGGGACCTTTATTGATGCAGCCACTTCAGTAATAGTGCATGGCGTAACTTTTCTGGTGTTCCACCATTTGCCATCAGACACTTTCACACTATTACCCTTCACAAGCACAACCTTTTTTTTTACACGACCCTTTAGAACAACCTTTCCTTGCCACCCAAAAATACTCAGACAAACATGCCCTCAGTAAAAAAACGCTTGGATTTCACAACATTCTTATTGTGTATTTGAAAATAAGCTTTCTGGTACTTATCCACTCTACATTTTACATCCCTCACATCAATGTCACATTTTCCTGCTCTGTTCATCCAATCTGGTACTGCTACAAAGCAAGGTATTCTGACCTTAAGTAATGAAAAGGTGTCTCTTTAGTCACAGAATGAGAAGTGGTGCGTAATGACCATAATATATCCTTGACCTGTCGCTTCCAGCACTCACCACTCATGCATGCTAGTTGAACACATTCCACCAAAACTCTGTTGAAGCGCTTAACCAAACGGTTTTCCCTGGGATGATAGACAGGAGTTCTAGTATTTTTAATACCCCATCTGATTAAAAATCTCTCAAACTCCTCTGAAACTATTTGAGGACCATTATCCATAACAATCTCAACAGGGCAACCTTCTCACCTGAAAATGTCCTCACAAAAAGAAATAACTCAGCTGGATTTGACCTTCTTCACAAAGGCTACCTCAGGCTGTTTGGAAAAATAGTCAACCATGACCAAATCAAACTTTTCACTTACATTCAAAGTATCAAACGGTCTACAATTATCAATCGCAAGTTTATCTCAAGGACCCTTGGGTAACTGTGAAGAAACGATGGTAGTGTCTTGAGAGGAATGAGTCTTGTCACAACATGCGCATGCTATGCAATCACTAACATACCTTTCAATTTGGATTTCCATCCCAGGCCCCCAAAAATCCTCCCTGATTCTCCTTTTCATAGCAAACCTACCCCCATGTCCTTTCTGCATGATCTTCTATAAATGTATATTATTCGCACCAGGAACAGATTATACATCAAAAACATACTCCTGAAGATGGTACATCCACTTGGCAATTCTAGGTGTGGCTTTGGCAGCTCATTTTGTGGAGAAAAGATCCACTAAAGGCTTGTGGTCCATTGGTAATTGGAACTTGGTACCCCACACAAAAATGCGTAAATAATGCACCCCACCAACATGCCAGGGCCTCTTTCTCAATGGTGGAATATGTGTGTTCTGCACCTTTCAAAGTGCGAGAAGCGAAAGCAACCACTCTCTCATTGCCCTTGTGTACTTGAATGAGCACCACACCAAGACCATGGTTGCTTGCATCAGTGGAAATGATAGTTTGATCTTCAGGATCAAATGGCTTAAGAGCGACAACACATACAATGTCTTTTTTTATCGCCTCAAAATTAATCTGACAACTTTTTGACCACTCAAATTTAACACCTTTTTTGATTGAATTTCTTATCTCATGTACTTTGTCTGAAAAATTATGCACCCATTTTGAATAGTACTCAAGACCGAGGAAAGATCTGAGTTGATCTTTGTCACATGGAGCAGGTGCTCTTTCTATAGCTTCCACTAAACTGCGCTTGGGCTTTACTCCATCACAAGTCAAAGTGTGCCCAAGGTATTCAACTTCTTTTACACCAAATTTACACTTTTCAAAGCTATAGTATACCAGCATTTTTTTAGCACCGATTCTAAAATTTCATTAAAATTACCAGTTGATTGACAGAATGCAGAACAATGTCATACATTCACCACAGTACAGAGATCTGGGCTTAAATCCATCGATTTTTTGCTCACCGCACCACCCCAGTTCAGACATGGCCATATGCAAATCACCCTTGACCCTGTGCCTCACGGGAACAGTCCAGCCCGAACTGCCAAGCCATGTCTTCTCTGGACCGGAATCAAGCATGAGACCAGGAGACCGGCAAGGAAAGAATGGGAAGAAGCAAGATTGGTGGAATTGATGGGCTAGCCAATAGTGGGTGGGGCACAGGGGTATCAGGAGAGCATCCCAAGTCAAGCCGACTAACAGACAAATCAGAGAGATTGCGGAAATGTACAAAAGGTCCCATGCTAAGTCTCCATTTTACCTACACATTTTGACTTGATATCGATTTTTAATGGTGACTTTTTTCCATGTTTTACACTTATACAATAGTGTACTCAGAAGTAGTGGTGGCTGGTGAACTGTGTGAGCGGTGGGGCTGGACTTGGTCGAGGTGAGGCACCATTTCCTGTGCAAATCTTAATTAACAAAAACTGGGGGAAATGAAGCATGTTTCAGCCCAATTTGTTGAAGGTAGGCAAGCCTGACTTCCTTTTTTTATTAGGGTTCTGTACAGCAGTCAAGATGTTTTGGGGTTGGTATCTCCCTCACAACTTGTTTGTAATATTAGCTCTCTTATCTCCATGTGAATAGATGTCAGGATGATATAGTGAGTATAATAGTATAGGTAGGGCTCATATTCACAATGTTAATGATGTTGCTGTTGCATAAATAGTTTGGAGCTGTCTATTGAACCTGTGCACGTGAGAGATAAAATGGCTTTTATTCCACAGAATATTATATTGGTTAGTTTTCGTATTTTGAGACTCAAGATCATGCAAAAAGGCAACTTGCCTAAACTAAAAATGCATAGAAAGATGCAGAACTAAAACATATACGTGCAACACATTAAATGTTTATCCTACCTTTAGTGCATCATCTAATCAAAGCCAAGGAGGTGAATAATAATAATAATAATAATCCACATTTGTAAAGGGCACAATAACCCGTAAGGGTCTCTAGGTGCTGGGGGCCGTCGGGAAGATTAAACAAGCTATTGCCCTGAGTCACATGGTGCTGGGCTAATCTGCCGCCGGTGCCATGGATCAAACCGTGCTCCCCAGATTTCGGAGTCAGTCGCCCTAGCCGCGGCGCCACACCTCTTCCTTTGAAAGAAATATTCATATGATAATATTCACTACAGAAAAAAAAATCACCTTATATTAAGTCAACCAAACTTTGAGTTAGGTAAGTTTACAATAGTAAATATACATAACCCCAAACCCGGTTGGCCAACAAGCAATGTGGAATACATAATATTTATTTACATTTAAACAGCCAAGTATGATTAAATACTTTCAAAATTAATTTATTTGAGAACGATGAGCAAAATCTTTGTGTAGGGAAGGTTTAATTGTTCAAAAAGTAAATCTTTATACTTTAACTTTAAATACTTTGTACATCATAATAAGGACTTAGGTTAACCAGGACTTTAGAGAACTTATATAAATAATTAAATGAAATATATTTTGGTGCATAGAAGAAATAACACTGTCTCAAAGTTGTATGGGTTTACGCATTTATAGTATCTAACACCAGTGAAGTCATCATAAAATCTTACTAGTAGATAATTGTGCATGTGTCAATATAAAAACATTGTTGTATCATCATTTATCAATCATAAATGAGCAAACATTCAGATGCTTTGCAAGAAAATGTAAGTGTACCCTTATAGCTTTTGCATTACTGCAGATTGCAATTCGACTCAAATTCTGCTAAACAGATGTCATTTGAGATGTCATCAATGATGTCATGAGTGATGTCACTGACCATGTCATGAGTGATGTAATATGCGACGTCATCAGCAGTGCATTGCGGGCGCACGAGTTATAGTTAGCTGAACTAACTATAACAGGGGAATTTCAATGGTTTTGTATGAGTGAAATGTCCAGCTAACTATAATATGTGTGAAACCTATGGTTTTTTCAGTGAATTTCTAAGGTTTTTAAAATGCTAATTCCTAACTATAACATGGCTGAAACCTATGGTTTTGTCAGTGAATTTCAAAGGTTTTGTAAATTCTAATTTTTAAATGCATTAATTGTTATTTTTTTTTATACTGATTTACTACATTGTTTTAAAGTATTTATTTTTAGTTATATTTTATTTTTTAAATTACATTACGTAATTTTAATATCAATTGATTTTTTTTTTTTAAATATTGAAATTGTAATATATATATATATATTTAATTTATATATATTTTATATACCAGTCAATGTTAGCCTATGGAAGGAAATGCAAGTTACTGTAACAACAATTAGAATTACTTTTCAGGATCAATAGTGGACTGAAAGATGCAGCACTGAGGTCTCTCCTGATAACAGGTGAGTAAATTGTAACTCGTAGTTTGGCTGATTTTTGAGGAATTTTTTAAAGCTCCAAAACTCCACACTTAGAAGAATTTCCAAGTGAAACCAGTCAATGTTAGCCTATGGAAGGAAATTCAAGTTACTGTAACTACGATTAGAATTACTTTTCAGGATCAGTAGTGGGCTGAAAGATGCAGCACTGAGGTCTCTCCTGATAACAGGTGAGTAAATCGGAATTCGTAGTTCGGCATATTTTTGAGGAATTGTTTTAAGTTCCAAAACTCCACACATAGAAAAATTTCCAAGTGAAACCAGTCAATGTTAGCCTATGGAAGGAAATTCAAATTAATGTAACTACGATTAGAATTACTTTTCAGGATCAGTAGTGGGCTGAAAGATGAAGCAATGAGGTCTCTCCTGATAACAGGTGAGTAAATCGGAATTAGTAATTTGGCTGAGTTTTGCTGAATGTTTTAAAGTTCCAAAACTCCACACTTAGAAAAATTTCAAAGTGAAACCAGTCAATGTTAGCCTATGGAAGGAAATTGAAGTTACTGTAACTACGATTAGAATTACTTTTCAGGATCAGTAGTGGGCTGAAAGATGCAGCACTGAGGTCTCTCCTGATAACAGGTGAGTACATCGGTATTCGTAGTTCGGCTGATTTTTGAGGAATTTTTTAAAGTTCCAAAACTCCACACAGAAAAATTTCCAAGTGAAACCAGTCAATGTTAGCCTATGGAAGGAAATTCAAGTTACTGTAACTACGATTAGAATTAATTTTCAGGATCAGTAGTGGGCTGAAAGATGCAGTACTGAGGTCTCTCCTGATAACAGGTGAGTAAATCAGAATTCATAGTTCGGCTGATTTTAGAGGAATTTTTTTAAGTTCCAAAATTCAACACGTAGAAAAATGTCCAAGTGAAACCTGTCAATGTTAGCCTATGGAAGGAAATTCAAGTTACTGTAACTACGATTAGAATTACTTTTCAGGATCAGTAGTAGGTTGAAAGATGCAGCACTGAGGTCTCTCCTGATAACATGTGAGTAAATCGGAATTCGTAGTTTGGCTGATTTTTTAGGAATTTTTTAAAACTCCACAGTTAGTAAATTTCCAAGTGAAACTAGTCAATGTTGTAGTGAAGGAAGGGGGCGGGGCCTGTGGTGATATGTGTGCAAACACGCCCTGTGGCACGTTTTAGGTTGGGGAATTAATTCCTCTTCAATCCTGAGGTCCCCTGTGAGCCAACTAGCCCACCAGGTACCTCCAGTATGCGCCGGAGAGCTGTGTTGCAGAGAGGTGTTCAGAGGGCACACCCCATTTTTACAACACTCTTCAACGCAGCTCCGTGGCGCTTACTGGAGGTACCTGTTGGACTAGTTGGCTCCTAGGGGACCTCTGGATTGAAGAGGAATTAATTCCTGAACTTAAAAAACGCCACAGGGCATGTTTTCACTCATATCACCTCAAGCCCCGCCCCCTACCTTCACCACTGTGCAAACACGCCCAGTAGCGTGTTCTAAGTTGGGGGATTAAGCCCCCTTGCATACTGGGGGTCCCTGGGGGCCAAATAGCCCACCAGGAACCTCCAATAAGCGCCAGGAGGCTGTGTTGCAGAGAGGTGTAAAAAGGGGCATGGCCTCATTACACCTCTCTGCAACGCAGCCCCCTGGCGCATTTGCAGAGGGGGAACTAATTCCCCAGTATACTGGGGTCCCTGGGGGCCAACTAGTCCACCAGGAACCTCCAGTATGCACCAGGGGGCTGCGTTGCAGAGAGGTGTAATGAGACCACGCCCCTTTTTACACCTCTCAGCAAAGCAGCCCCCTGGCACATTTTCAGAGGAGGAACTAATTCCCCTTGCATACTGGGGGTCTCTGAGGCCCAACTAGCCCACCAGGAACCTCCAGTATGCGCCAGGGGGCTGCATTGCAGAGAGGTGCTCTGAGGCCCCGCCCCTGTTTATACCTCTCTGCAATGCAGCCCGCTGGCGCATACTGGAGGTTCCTGGTGGGCTAGTTGGCCCCCAGGGACCCCCAATATGCAAGGGGAATTAGTTCCCCCTCTGCAAATGCGCCAGGGGGCGCGTTTGCAGAGAGGTGCAGTGAGGGGGCGTGGCCTCCTCCCAATCCCGTTAAAAAAATTAAATACTTTTAAGAAGGGCGGCTGTGTAGCCCCCCTTCGTTTTCTTTTTTTTTGGCCCTGTGGACCCCATCCCCCAGGGCCTCACCCAATTCTTTTTTTTTTACGGGAAGGGGGCCGTGTGGCCACCCCTCCCGTGGCCAATTCCGGCACCGTTGACCCCATCCCCCGAGGCATGACCAACTTTTTTATTATTTTTGTGGAGGGGGGCTGCATAGCCTCCATCCTATGCCCACTTAAGGCCCCAGGGACCCCATTCCCCAGGGCCTGCCAATCTTGAAAAAAAAAAATCTTTAATTGTGGAGGGGGGCCGCATGGCCCCCTCCTGGGCAACTTATGGCCCCGGGGACCCCATCCCCCGGGGCCTGCCCTCTCCGTTGGGGAACGTGGGGGGGTCCCCAAGCCCCCCACGGTCCCTGCCGGCTCCCCGCATCCTTGGGGAGCCGGCATTGCTTTTCTGCATGGAGAGCAGCTAACATGCTGCTCTCCATGCAGAAATGCAATCCTATTTGGTTTTTGAAAGAGAGAGCAGGTTTCCTGCTCTCTCTTTCAAAAACCATGGGTAGGCACCCCGGGACACTGCGGTAGCCGGCCTTGGGGGATGGCGGTCCCCAGGGCCATCAAGGGCTCCAAGAGGGGGGCCGCGTAGCCCACCTCCCACCAGTTAAAAGCCCCGGGGGGTTGTGGTGCCTGGGGCAGGTTTTAAATATTAGTGCCCCGGGGAGGTGGTGGTCCCCGGGGCGTGTGGGGGGCTTGAGCCCCCCCACACAGGTTTTTTGTTTCATATTTTTAAAAATAGAAGCCCCGGGGGTGGCGGTCTTCGGGGGCTGCGGTGGGGGCCGTAAGCCCCCCACATACAGAATAATAAAGCCACGGGGTGGCGGACCCTGTGGCTGGGGGCTCCCTCTGAGCCCCCCTCTAGCAAGAGTAAATTGCCCCCAAGAGTTGTCTCTCGCAGGGGCAAAAAAAATGCACATTTTTTTATCGTCAGGGTACACGTACCTACGCGTACCCCACGATTTAAAAAAAAAACAAAACATTTTTTTTGGGCCTTGGGGGTCCTTGTGGGACTGCCTAAGCAGGCCTAGTGGGTGAGGGTGTTTCTACCCTGCCCCCTTTTCATGTTTTTCGCATTTCTTTTTCTGTTTTCTTGTGCCTCGGTTCTACCAGGGAAGGCATGGCTTGGCAGTTCGGGCTGGACTGTTCCCATGAGGCACAGGGTCAGACTGATTTGCATATGGCCATGTCTGAACTGGGGTGGTGTGGAGTGCAAAAAAACAATGGATTTAGGCCCAGATCTCTGTACTGGGTTGAATTTATGACATTGTTCTGTATTCTGTCCATCAACTGTGGTTTTTGCATTTGTCACCCCGAGTGGGATGGGTATGCTCAGACGTGAGTCCCATGCACTCCACTCCACTGGATTCAAGCAAGCCGGGCTGAAGACGGCTGGAATGCCAGAAACCGTTCCTCGGAAGCTTGTTTCCGGTCCAGGGAAGGCATGGCTTGTCAGTTCGGGCTAGACTGTTCCCATGAGGCACAGGTTCAGACTGATTTGCATATGGCCATGTCTGAACTGGGGTGGCTGAGTGAGCTAAAGAATGATGATGGATTAAACCCAGATCAGTTGACTGGATTTAGGCCCAGATCTCTGTACTGGGGTGAATGTATGACATTGTTCTGTATTCTGTCCATCAACTTTTGTTTTTGCATTTGTCACCCCGAGTAGGACGGGTATGCTCAGACGTGAGTGCTGTGCTTTCCACGCCACTGGAGTCAAGCTATCCTGGCTGATGACCGTTGATAGCCAGAAACCGGTCCTAGGATGCTTGGCTTGGCAGTTCGGGCTGGACTGTTCCCATGGGGCACAGGGTCAGACTAATTTGCATATGGCCATGTCTGAACTGGGGTGGTGTGGAGTGCAAAAAAACAATCGATTTAGGCCCAGATCTCTGTACTGGGGTGAATGTATGACATTGTTCTGCATTCTGCCCATCAACTGTGGTTTTTGCATCTGTGCTGGACCGTGCTCTGTCAAAAAACATATAACCTTATTGCACTGATACACCAAGCAACTCCAGATGTTTGGAAACAGCACACACTACTAGTGAATATATCACTTCAAATCTTTCTATTTCTATCAACGACTCAAAGAAATTGGTTCACATACTTAACAATCAATTTACATTTATTGAAGAACAATATTATTATTCCTAGCTAATACTCCTGCAGTTTATGTAGCATGTAAAAATGCCTGAGATGCCGATATATTGAAGAAATCCAAATTCTTTAACACACCCAATGCATTTCAGGATCACAGGGTCCCTTCTTCAGAGGAAACTAGAAACAAAGGAAGGAAACAAGTAGGGTTTGAAACCACTAGGATTGTAACTCTCCAATTAGGTGAAGATGGTATGTGCCACTCTGGGAGAAATGTTCAACTACTTCTTGAGTTTGAAATTGTGTTCATGCAGTTGTGCTCTGTGTTAGACACAAGAAACTCCCTTTTGTGCAACAAGGGTTATCATTTGTCTCTTTTCCAAACAGTCAGAGTAAGTTACAAAGTGTTGTGTGCCATGTGCCAAATACATGATGAAAAAAGAAAAATGAAGAAACTAATGCTGTTCGAAAGCATAAGGGAACCGATCTTTTGAATGCAAAAAAAATATTAGCAATTGCTCCAATGTAACCAACTCTTGAACATATATAAACAAGTCAAAAAATGTGTTAGAGTGACGAGCCAACCCACAAGTGATAAAATATACTAAGTCTCTGAATAAAACTCACGGAAAAAACATCCAAGAGTTTCCAATTCATAAGTCCAACTTAAAGCCAGATTTGTTAGGTCAGTAACTTCAGTTGTAGTCCACGTAACATCAGCTCCAAAGAGCATGCAGGGGGAAACTGAACAGGGCATTTTTAGAAGTGCTAGCATTAAGTCATTCCATTAGAACAAATCATGTTCAGGTAAACCTGCGTGTGTAACCCATACTCCGCACTTTTGCAGACTGTTCATTGTTTATTTGGGGTTTATCCAGTTCTAGTGCTTTCACCCGAAGTTTATCTTTGTATGTCATTTCCAAAAAATGATTTTGTGAATTAACTGTCAACAGTGTTCATTTTGGCAAATAATGAAATGAAAAGGACAAAGAAAACCTAAACTAGATTACAGATTTACCAGAAAATAGAAAATACCCACATATACTACTTAAAATACCATAGATATTTTAACAAGAAATGTCATCAAGTACACACAAGTAGCCATAGTCTTGTTATGTTAGGGGGATTTGTAAAAGTACATGGTGACTCGTAGGCATCCCAGAGCTGTCGGGCAACACAGACTGTGACTGCAGGCTCCTTAGGGGTTAGTTCACAAATAGGAAGGTTTTGAGCCATTTCCTTAAGGACAATTCATTATTAATTGTCCGCAAAGAAAAGGGCAGGAAGTTCCAAAGCTTTGCCACATTTTGCACCACCTGAAATATACCAATCATAGATTTAGGAGGATCCAAGTAAAGGGAGGTTCCGTAAACCAGGTAAGAGAGAATCAAACTCTGGACTACTAATCTCCTGGAGAGAGGAGGAATCAGGTGCAGAATTTTCTGCAGCATTCTAAGGATCCCGTAGCAGTAGACTGAGAGTTTAGTTGCCTGGGTCTCCATGGAGAGGGTTGAATCAAGCCATGCCCCCTAACTGTTGACAGCCTTTTCAAGGGCGTGGGGGGGGGGGGGACCTAGACAGTCAGGGCAACCCCGGGTAGATAAAGATTTGCATTGTTCCCCAATATCATCAATCCAGTTTTGTTTCCATTGAGCTTGAGACAAGTCTTGTCCATTCTTCTGGCTACCCTCTCAAGGCAGGACATATGGGAGGGAGCGGTAGATTTGCCTTTCATGGTAAGGGAGAACACCAACTGGGTGTCATCCGCAAAGGACAGTAATGAGATCCCAAAAGGCAGTAAAATGTTGGCCAAAGGTTGCATGTATAGGTTACACAACGTGGAACTCAAGGAAGACCCCTGTGGAACCTCGTATCTCAGTAGAAAAATGTCTGAGGAACATGCTTTGTCTAAGACTTAAAACGATCTGACCCACTTAATACTCCTGCATTCTAAACTCTCTTAATAAGGATCCTATGATCCACTGTGTCGAAGGCAGCGCTTAGGTTTTGGATGACAAATAGTTGTTATTTGCCTTTCACTTGTGATATGGCTTCGCGACTCTACTTGAAACTTCTTTTTAGTAATACGTGATGAACTTTCTGCTGATTTACTAAATGGTGCCTCTTAATAAGCTATCTGCGGAGTTCATATGGTACCTGGAGACAGCCTTCCTGCTGTGTTCCTCTCTTGTTCCTATTCATTACCTATCTGCTGATTTCCTATCTTTTGCCTGTCAAACTATCTATTGATTTCCTCTGGTGCCTGTAGAAAACCTTTCTGTTGGTTTCCTCTCTGCTGCCTGTCATTAAACTATCTGCTGACTTCCTTCCAGTGCCTGTGGATAATTAAATATGACATAAGCTTTGAAACTAGGGTCCATTGTATGCACAGCAGAAACCACTAAACAGCATGAACATATTAAAGCAGTTCTTAATTCTGCATTTTTCAGCAAGACCACATGCCGGGACTGCAATGCGTATGTTTCTCAGTAATATAATACCACAGTCATCTCTATGTGGAAAATGTTTCCAATATAAAATACATTCATATGTTCTCAAACAGACGTTTGTCGTGGCAGAAGGCCAGCGTACTTTGTAATCTGAGAGTACCTCTGTTAAATGCCTGAATGCGTGCGTGTCGCCCATGCTGAAGATCTCTGTCATTTTCTTTACTGACATGAAAAATGTGAATGTGTCCCCAGGTAATGTGGATCTAAAAATATAGAAAACTTATGTGCAAAACTGCCATTACCATATGTCTGCTTGACCCCTGGCATCATTCTTGCTCATGTTCCTTGATGTTATCAAGCATCCTCCCTCTCCTGCATACAGTCAGATGCAGGAGGAAGGCTGATGACAGGCTGAGGTCAGAGGCTCACTGTGTGCATCCATGTTCTGCAGGCTGTTAATGCCTCACTTTTGGGGACAGTTCTGAAACACCCAACCTATTTCGCCCAAGGTTTATTTTCGTGTGTCATTTCCAAAAATGGTTTGGGGAGTTTGTTTTTGGCAAACAATTACATGAACAGGAAAAAGAAAACCTAAGGTCGATTATAGATTTACCAGAAAATAGAAAACAACCCCATATGCTACTTAAAATACCATAGATATTCTAACAAGAAATGTCAAGTACACACAAGCAGCCATAGTTATGTTATGTTAGGTGGATCTATAAAAGGCATGGTTACTCGTAGGCATCCCAGTGCTGTTGGGCAACATAGACTGTGACCTCAATCTCCTTAGGGGTTAGTTCACGAAGAGAAAGGTTTTGAGCCATTTTCACAAAGGACAATTCATGATCATTTTCCACAAAGAAAGGGGCAGGCAGTACCAAAGTACTGCCACATTAAATCAAAAGTATATTCCTCCCCTTCACAGATGGTACTCCAGCATGTAGGGTGTGAGCAGATACGAGAGCTCTACCAGGTTTATAGGGAGCAATCAGCTTCTGGAGATGGTGGCACCTCGATCTCGAAAGGCCCTGGATGAGATACACAGTGCCTTTAAATTGATCCTGTGCATGACTGGGAGCCAATGTAAGTCAGCCAGAGCCTGGAGTGCTGAATGGTGTCTAGGAATGCTTAACAGGGTCCTTGCTGCCACATTTTGCTCCACCTGAAGTTTATCAATCACAGCTTTAGGGGCTCCCAAGTAAGGGGAGTTTCCGTAATCGAGGCGAGAGAAAATCAAAGCCTGGACTACTAACCTCCTGGAGAGAGGAAGAATCAGGTGCAGAATTTTCTGCAGCAGTCTAAGGATCCCATAGCAGCAGGCTGAGAGTTTAGTTGCCTCGGTCGTCATGGAGAGGGTTAAATCAATCCATATCCTCAAACTGCTGACAGCTGTTTTAAGGGCTGGGGGGACCGAGACAGTCAGGCTAACCCTGGGGTAGATGAGGATTTTCATTGTTCACTAATATTATCAGCTCTGTTTTGTTTCCACTGAGATAAAGACTAGACTTGTCCATCCAACTGGCTACCCTCTCAAGGCAAGACATAAGGGAGGGAGAGGTGGATTTGCCTTTCGCTGTAAGGGAGAACACCAACTAGGTGCCATGCACATAGAACACCAATGAGATCCCGAAAGGCAGTACAATGTTTGCCAAGGGCTGCATGTATAGGGTAAACAACATGGAGCTCAAGGAAGACCCCTGTGGAACCTCCTATCTTAGTAGAAAGATGACTGAGGAACATGCTTTGTTGAAGACCTAAAACATCTGTCAGCCAGAAACGAGCAAACCTATTTAAGGGTCACACTTGTTACTCCTGCATTTCGAACTCTCTTAGTAAGGATCCTATGGTAAACTGTGTCAAAGGCAGCGTTTAGGTTCTGGAGGACCATTATTTGTTATTTGTCTTTCACTTGTGATGTGGCCTTGTGACTGTACTTGAAACTCCTTTTTAGTGATAGGTGATGAACTTTCTGCTGATTTACTAAATAGTCTCTCTTGATAAGTTATATATTGAGTTACTCCCTTGAGCATGTCAAACTATCTGTTGATTTCCTCTGGTGCCTGTAGACAACTTTTCTGTTGGTTTACTCTCTGCTGCCTGTCTTTAAACTATCTGCAGACTTCCTTCTGGTGCCTGTGGATAATTAAAATATGACATAAGCTTTGAAACTAGGGTCCATTCAATACACAGCAGAAACCACTCAACAGCGTGAACATGTTAAAGCAGTTCCTAATTCTGCATTTGTTTGCAAGACCAGATGCCCACCGCAAAGGTAAAGCCAGCAGTGACTGCAGTGCATAAGTTTCTAAGTAATATAACACCACAGCCATCTTTAGGTGGAAAATGTTTCCAATATGAAATTCAGTTATAAGTGCAGACCTTTTTTTTTTTAAACAAATTTTATTGAGCATTTATTACTTTGTTACAGCAGATTGCCAATGAACATGCATTTCTAGTGTAGATTCAACAAATACGCCTGTCATTGGTGTTCCCATATCTGTCTAAGGCATCGCTCAACAACAAAAAAAAAAATCTTCAACGCCCCTCCTTTCTACCCACCCTCTCCTCCTGTGCAAATTTACTGTGAGAGATTAGAAGCTAATGTGTACACCATGGAGCTTTATATACATTCATTATTGGGGGATTAGTGTGGGGGAGGGCAATGGTAGGTTAGGATTTACGTCTGCAAGAGGAGAATCCAACGTTTATTATATTGTTGGTTCTTCTATGTGCTCTGGATATGGTCATCAGGGTCTTATTCTAGGTCTCATCATCTTCCTCCAGCTCTGCCGAATCTGGCTGCAGTAGATCATGCATTATGACTTCCCACGCTCTGGCAAGTTTTATGTGTCACAGTCCTCTCCTGGCCTCTCACATTAGGAACCTCCCCTCACATCCTGCCCATTTTAGAAGTTCTGCTTTCCAGGCAGCTATCTGGAGACCTCTCGGTGACTTCAAATGTTTAGTTATTTCTCTTTTCGCTGGGATGAACCCTAAGTTTAGAAATCTGCTAGTGCCTTTGTTTTTGGGTGTATGGGGAAACCACCCTAGGAGGCAAAGAGCTGTGGAGCAGAGGACCTCTTTTCCTATTGCTTCTCCTATTATGCGTGCAACCTCCCTCCAATATTCATGTTAGGCTGAACAGGTCCAGGACATGTACAATATGTGAGCTTGTTCTTTCCCGCATCGCAGACAGGCTTCCCTTTCTGTCTGGAAATATCTGTGTATGCGCTCTGGAGTCTGGTAAGCTCTATAGACTACGTAGTAATTTATCAATTTAAAACACGCATTCCTGGCCACTTTAGGGGTTCCCCTTAGTATTTAGTCCCAGTCCTTTGTTGGGATCAGAGATCCCAAATCTTCCTCCCATTGTAAGCGTAATGCCTCCAGCGGACGCAGCTCATCTGTTTGGAATGCCCTGTATAGGCAGGAGATTGCTTTAAAAATGTAGTAGGTGCTCTGCTGGGAACGGGGATCCGTAGTGCCCATCTTCCAGTGCTTGCAAATGGCCCCCGTGAGTGCTCTAGGAAATGGAAATTGCCCTTGGGGTAGTCCAAATTCAGCAGAGAGCTCCCCACATGGTAGCAATTCTGTGCCCCTATATAAGTTGTCCAATTTTGTCACTCCAGCATCGGACCAGGCCTTTAGGGTGCTCCAGTTGTCTCCATGCAGGAGCGCCCTTAGCATGTCCAGTGGGATGTGTTAGGTCCTTGCGGCGGGTGCCGGGCCACAGACATTGACATGTGGTTAGGCAGGGTTCCCCATGTCCTTTACTCCCATTCCCTAGACGTTCTGCACAGATCGGGTCCTTTACAGATGGTCCCTAGCGGAAGACAAGAGACGTGTCTACCCGTAAACCAGTGCTTGGCTTACTTTCCATGACCACACCCCCTTCCTTGCTTCCTGTTCGTGCGAAACTCCATTCCTTCGGCGTCTTGTTCTGTTTCCAGTTCCTTCCCTCCTAATCACACTCCGCTTGTCCGAAACGTTAGGGGCTTGACGCAGTGGTGCTTCAGTGCCGACTGCTGTGCCCTGACAAATTCCCCGGACTCCCACCTCCTCCACTTACGAGACTCTTTTCCTGTACTGCACCTTTTTATGCTGCGTCTAGTCACTCGTGTTTAGCGGGAGGCTCTTTGCCCGCTACTTGTTACTGCTCCCTGCTTGCTTCGAGGCTGTGACAGGAACACTCTGGCAAGTCGGCAAGCTACTTTAGTTTCCTTCTTCCTTTATGAGAGAGTGTTGCTCCGCCTGGTACACGTTGCCGGGCCGGGCTTCGCCTCTCTTGAGTGTGTACATGCTCCGCTCTTCTTGCCCCCTGAAGAGCCGGCCATTGCGCCTCAACTCCATTGCCCCCTCTTATTTCTTTTTGGTCTGAATGGTGTATGAATGTGTCCGGGTTTTGAGTCCTCCACTACTTAGTCCGGAACTACCTTTTCCTGTGCTATACTATTCTACGAGGAAAACCTGCTTCAAGGACACCCTTGGACTTGACTGGGGTAAGTGAACTACGCTCCTAATCACATGTCAATGTAAATCTATGTGGGCATTAGTAAAGTGTTCATAGAAGTGGTACCATTTACACTGTTTTCTCTACAGCCTTCTCCCTGCCAGACAGACCTGCTTCCTTCCTGTGATTCCGCCCCATATATGGGTAGGGTGGTGGACACTCCTTGGAATTTTCCCCCATACCTTTAAGAAACAGTCTTCAGGAGTGTGTGCAATATTGCATTATTGTCTCTGTTTTTTGGAGGTAAGGGGATTTATCTTCACTCCTGTGGACACTTGGCTCGTATCCTTTGAATCCTGACAGAAAGCCAAGCCCACGTAATTTTTTCCACCCGAGTGAAGATGAATACTGATAACGCTGATGTTCCTTTGGAACATGGTTTACAACCCCCTACTATGGAAGATCTAGCTGCAGCATTAGTAGACCTCCAGGCAGAAGTAGGGAGGTTACGTCAGGAGAATCAGAGATTGCAGGCAGAAGTGAAGCAGTACAAAACCCCAGAATACAGAGACGCAGGCACTATTCCTGAAGGTAGAAAAAATTATATCCAACCCGCTCGATTTTCCATACCCTCCTCCAATACAGGGGCAGGAGCTAGAGTAGAAGGCGACATACCCCCTGTGCAAGTTACTGTCCTTACTCCTAGTCCGGCTCCCCTGGCTATGCCTGAAAGGTTTTCAGGTGACAGTTCAAAATATAACATATTTATGAATCAATGCCAGCTGCAATTTTTATGTAAGGCAGCAGCCTTTCCTGATGACTCAGCCAAAGTCGCTTTCATTATCTCTTATTTGGCAGGTAACGCTGCAGAATGGGCTGTCCCTTTGGTAGAAAATAATGACCCTCTATTATACAATTTCCAGTTGTTCCAGGAAAAGGTGAAAAGCTTGTTTGCCAAACATACTTATATGCAGGCCAGTGACAACACGCTTCCAAACCTCAAACAAGGATTCAAAGATCTCTTGTCTTATATTACTAGTTTTAATAGACTTATCACAGAAAATCATTGGCCTGAAGACAAAAGGACCTCTTTATTTTATAGAGGACTGTGTGACAAATTAAAAGATTTATCGTCACAGATTGTGAATCCTCCCGAGGACTGTCCCTCATTCATTGAACTATCAGTAAAACTGGACCATAGGTTACAAGAAATAAAAGGTGAGAAGGCAGGGGTTGTAGGGCCCAAATACGTCATGATACGTGCAGAGAAAAAAGAACCTAAAGACACCTCAGAGCCCATGGAGATAGGCAGTGTACGAGGACCATTGTCGGCTGAAGAAAAGGATAAAATGCGGAAGAACAATCTTTGTTTATATTGCAGAAAAAGGGGACATTACGCTAAAGATTGTCCGGTTCGACCTAAAGTCTCTCTTAAAAATATAGCCAGTGGCACCCTGGGGCAGGAAAACTAGCCCACTTGAAGAAAGAAGAGGTCATTTCTTCAAGTGATGAAATACAACCGATCTCTCGTAACAAGAAACTGGTGCACCAAGTGGTAAAACATTTTTCCTTGAATATCACTCTAATATACACGGCACAATGCAGATCTAATTTGTCTATACTGCTCGATTCAGAAGCCACTGGTAATTTTTTTGATCTGCAACTCGCAAAAAGAATGGGCATCCCTTTTGTCTCAAAAGATCACCCTGAGCCCATAAGAGCTGTAGATGGTACTGAATTATCATCCGGGTTAATCACTTACCAAACACCACCTTTGGTTATTGTATTGAGTAATGGACATTCAGAGCAAATTATCTTCGATTTAATTGATGCTCCCCATTTTGGGGCAATTTTAGGCGTCCCCTGGTTTCAAGTGCACAACCCTTTGATAGATTGGTCTAGCAGAACTGTAGTCTTAAAATCTCAATACCGCCTGCTTCATTGCTATCAAGAAGCAAGAGAAGAGATCCACCCATTATCCTGTGCCTTGCAAACCGGCCCGGCGGCCTCTTGTGTTCCGGACATATATGCAGAGTGTAAAGCGGTATTCAATGAAAAAGAAGCCCCCAAATTACCACCTCATCGCAGTTATGACTGCCGTATTGATTTAATTCCTGGTGCTGACTTACCCAGCAGTCGCATTTATGCTCTTACCCCTTCAGAGACTGAGTATCTGAGACAATATCTCGATGACATGTTAAACAAAGGCTTCATCCGACACTCTACCTCCCCGGCATCATCGCCTCTTTTTTTATAGGTAAGAGGGAAGCGGGCCTTAGGGCATGCCTGGATTACAGAGCCTTAAACAAAGTCACAATAAAGAATAAATATCCACTTCCACTCATTCCTGTTCTTCTTGACCAAATAAGAAGGTCTAAGATATTCACCAAGATAGATCTCAGGGGTGCTTATCATCTTATCAGAATCAAACAAGGGGATGAGGGGAAAACCACCTTTAGAACAAAATTTGGGCTATTTGAATATTGTGTCATGCCCTTTGGCCTCTGTAATGCCCCTGCGGCCTTTCAGTATCTCATCAATGATATCCTGAGAGAATATTTTGACATCTTTGTAATAGTGTACATTGATGATAATCTCAGTTTTTCCCAGAATGAACAAGATCACATTGGACATGTTAAAAAGATATTGAGAAAACTCCAAGAGAACCACTTGTTTGCCAAATTGGACAAAAGTACCTTTTATACTAAGGAAATCGACTTCTTAGGTTTCATCATCAAACCAGAAGGCATAGTAATGGATCCTCAAAAGATTAAAGCCTTAATTCAATGGCCAAGTCCCTTGTCGGTCAAAGAAATCCAGTCCTTCTTGGGGTTCGCCAATTTTTATCGCAGATTCATTGGTAATTTTCCTGACTCCATAGCCCCCTTAACTAGGTTGTTAAGGAAAGGCGTACCCTTTGTATGGTCCGAAGAAACGGAACAAGCATTTCACTCATTAAAGAACAAATTCACCACAGCACCTGTCATCAAACACGCAGATAACACTCAGCCATTTTTTGTAGAGGCCGATGCCTCCCAATATGCAGTAGGAGGAGTGCTTTCACAAAGAGACATGACCTCCGGACACATGCATCCCATTGCTTACTTCTCTAAAACATTGTTACCTGCAGAACAGAACTACACCATTGGAGAACGAGAACTGTTGGCTACTAAGTTAGCCTTTCAAGAATGGAGACATCACTTATTGGGTTCTCCCCATACTATTACAATTTACTCTGACCATAAGAATCTCCAGTTTTTTAGATCAGCAAGAGCCCTCACTCCCAGACAGATGAGATGGGTATCCTTTTTTAGCAAATACGACTTTATCATCAGATATTGTCCAGGGCCCCAACAGGGCAAAGCTGATGCATTATCCTGGTTAGGACACTCAACAGAGAAGGCTGGAGACTACTCCCTCCCTATCATACCTGGGAATAAAATCGTTGGGGTGGAAGACAAAAGTAAAACCTTCTTCACAGAGCTAAAAGACCAGTATAGTGCCATCCCTCAGGAAGAATGGGATTCGACCTCAGCAAATACTATCAAAGATGGGTTATACTACCATGATGATAAATTGCTCATACCCACTGTTGCTCTCCAACAGCAAATCATGGAGTGGTGCCATGACAGTGCTTTAGCGGGACATCCCAAGAGTGTTAAAACCTTAAATATATGTCAAAGGTGGTTTTGGTGGGAGAACATGTCGAAAGATATCGTGGCCTTTGTTCAAGCATGTTCAACCTGTTCACGACAGAAGGCGTCTCATTGTGCCCCCACAGGTTTATTGAAAACCATAGTGGTCCCTTCTACACCATGGCATTCAATTAGCATGGACTTTATTACTGATCTTCCAAGGTGTCCGGGTTATAACACCATTTACGTGGTAGTAGACATGTTGTCCAAAATGGCCCATTTTGTCCCATTAAAAAAGATCCCCTTGTCCAAAGAATTGGCTCAAG
This sequence comes from Lissotriton vulgaris, assembly GCF_964263255.1. NCBI lineage: Eukaryota > Metazoa > Chordata > Amphibia > Caudata > Salamandridae > Lissotriton > Lissotriton vulgaris. The sequence goes on from NC_141700.1 coordinate 439,915,244, forward strand.
TATTCCTAGATCAGGTTGTACGTCTCCATGTAATTATCTCGGACAGAGTCCCTCAGTTTGTATCTAGGTTTGGCAAGGATTGTGTTCAGTGTTAGACATTGATCATAGGCTTTCAACAGCCTACCATTCCCAAACAGATGGTCAAAGCGAAAGAACCAATCAAACCCTCGAACAGTATCTACGTTGGTTATTAACAACTCTCTCATCCACTTGGGTTCAAGCTCTTCCCCTAGCAGAATTCGCATATAACTATTCCCAACACCGGTATTTCTCCTTTTTTTTTTAACCATGCACAACACCCAAGAATGCTTCCCTTAGTTCTGGCATGTAGAAAGGAGAACGTCCCTGCACTTGAAGAACACCATAAAAAGATCATGGGAGTAGGGGAGGAAGCAAAAAGAGAATTAAATAAAGCTAAAGAAGCCATGAAAATACAGGCAGACAAGAGTAGAAGAACCGAACCCACATACACCGTAGCAGAGAAGGTCTGGCTGTCCAAAAAATCTTAGATTGGAAGGATCCACAAAATTCCATCCCAGGTTCATAGGGCCCTTTCCTATACAGAAAATTATAACACCTGTTACCTTAAAATTACAGCTACCCCATCAAATGAAAATACACCCTGTTTTCCACTGCTCCCTGATCAAGAAATACATACCCCTCTGAAACCTGACAAACCACACCCTCCTCTGATTATTAAGGGAGAAGAAGAATATGAAGTCAAGAAAATATTGAACACCCGAAGAATCAGAGGTAAACTTCAGTACCCAGTGGATTGGGAGGGATATCCCCCTGAAGACAGATCTTGGGAACCAGCTGAAAACATCCATGCTGCAAGATTGATAAGAACATTTCACACCCTCCACCCAACTAAACCCCGACCCCTGACTAGGCCTTTGAGGAGAGGTACTGTTAGGTCCTTGCGGCGGGTGCCGGGCCACAGACATTGACATGTGGTTAGGCAGGGTTCCCCATGGCCTTTACTCCCATTCCCTAGACGTTCTGCACGGATCGGGTCCTTTACAGATGGTCCCTAGCGGACGTAAACAGACGTGTCTACCCGTAAACCAGTGCTTGGCTTACTTTCCGTGACCACTCCCCCTTCCTTGCTTCCTGTGAAACTCCATTCCTTCGACATCTTGTTCTGTTTCCAGTTCCTTCCCTCCTAAACACATTCCGCTTGTCCGAAACGTTTGGGGCTTGACGCGGTGGTGCTTCAGTGCCGACTGATGTGCCCTGACGAATTCCCCGGACTCCCACCTCCTCCACTTACGAGACTCTTTTCCTGTACTGCATCTTTTTCTGCTGCGTCTAGTCACTCGTGTTTAGCGGGAGGCTCTTTGCCCGCTACTTGTTACTGCTCCCTGCTTGCTCCGGAGGCTGTGACAGGAACACTCTGGCAAGTCGGCAAGATACTTTAGTTTCCTTCTTCCTTTATGAGAGAGTGTTGCTCCGCCAAAACACGTTGCCGGGCCGGGCTTCGCCTCTCTTGAGTGTGTACATGCTCCGCTCTTCTTGCCCCCTGAAGAGCCGGCCATTGTGCCTCAACTCTATTGCCCCCTCTTATTTCTTTTTGGTCTGAATGGTGTATGAATGTGTCCGGTTATTGAGTCCTCCACTACTTAGTCCGGAACTACCTTTTCCTGTGCTATACTATTCTACGAGGAAAACCAGCTTCAAGGACACCCTTGGACGTGATTGGGGTAAGTGAACTACGCTCCTAATCACATGCCAATGTAAACCTATGTGGGTATTAGTAAAGTGTGCATAGAAGTGGTACCATTTACACTGTTTTCTCTACAGCCTTCTCCCTGCCAGACAGACCAGCTTCCTTCCTGTGATTCCTCCCCATGTATGGGGAGAGTGGTGGACACTCCTTGGAATTTTCCCCCATACCTTTAAGAAACAGTCTTCAGGAGTGTGTGCAATATTGCATTCTTGTCTCTGTTTTTTGGAGGTTAAGGGGATTTATCTTCACTCCTGTGGACACTTGGCTCGTATCCTTTGAATCCTGACAGGATGTCTGGTGAGTACGGGACTCTCACTCCCATTCTTTGCAAGCTCCGGTGCCAACTTCTGGTTTGTAATCTGAGTGCATGGGAATCAGTCCTGGCTGATCTGTTGAGTCTTAGGAATATCTGCAGTAGCCAGCGTAATATTGGGTCAGCTGCATCTGGGTGGTCCAATTTCTGTCGCCTCCTCCGTGCTATATTCTGCACCAACCACTGCACCTGTGCCGCTATATAGTAACTCTCGAAATCTGGAATCACCATGTCACCTGCTCTCACCGGTCGATGCAGCATGCGCAAGGCAATCCTTTGGCGTCCTGAGCACCAAATAAAGGCTTGTACCTGGGCATTGAGCTCCCTAAAGAAGCTCCTGGGGATACACAATGGAAGTGTATTGAAAAAGTACAGCAAGCGAGGGAGCGATATCGTTTTGAGTAGTGCGATCCAGCCAGCTACTGAGAGTGGCTAAGTTCCCCAAAATTCCAGAGCTGTATTTAGCCTTCGCATATCTCATCCTATGTTTCCCCCATGAAGGTATGTCCATTCGTGATAGCTATGGAAGCCCAGATATGGCAGACAGTTAGGTTCCCAGCGCAAATTGCAGAGGTTGGCGGGGGGAGGGGGGGTTGCCCGTTCTCTGTGCTGGGAAGAGTCGTGATTTTTGCCAGCTCACCTTAAGCCCTGAATTAGTGCCAAATGTTTAGAACAGATCTCGAGCCTTCGCTTAGTCCTCATCTCCCTTCTCTAAGAACAGTATGAAGTCATCCACATAAAGTGCAATATAATGGCAAGTTGGGTCTATTGTCAGGCCTCTGTAGTGGCGCCCTGTTCTGGCCATGAGCGCAAGAGGTTCCATGGCAAGGGCAAACAGCAGGGGGGGGAGAGGGGGCATTCATGCCTGGTACCTCGCTCTACTGGCCATCCCCTCGGTATAGTATAGTATATCCTGTGCGCACCCTAGCTGTAGGCTCAGTATAAAGAAGTCTAATCCACTTTGTAAATCGCTCCCCTAGTTCCATATGCATCATCACTTCATACAAGTAGCCCCATTCCAGGCTGTCAAATGCTTTTTCTACGCCTACTGGGAATACCGCAGCTGTTGCGTGACCTCCTATCTTCGCTTCTGATATAGCAAGTAGCCTTCTTTTATTCCCAGTCGTATTTCGGGTTGGGATTAACCCAGCCTGGTCCTTGTGCACTAATGTGCTCATGTACGGTAGTAGGCGCATGGCAAGGATCCGGCTATGGATTTTTTTTAAACATATTTTTATTAACATTTATGGTTTTTCTGCCTTTGCACTACACAATATTTGTAACAACAACATTTTAATGTAGTTTTCATTCATCACTCTAGACAGGTTATCATACATTACAATGGCAATCCTGGGGTAGGACGCATCAGCATTAATCTTATATTTGAGCTTAATAACTGCTCATCCTTGCACGCACAGTAGCCCACCGCCCCAGTAAGTGACTATTAGAATTCCTTCCTAACGCTGCTTCCTCGCCCTATCGCGGTGAGCAACTCCGGCACCATATCCAGATCGGGCACATTTCTCAACGATTGTAGACACAACCAATTGGACTTGAGTACATAATCCAGTAACATGAGAATTAAACCAAAGAAACAAAATAGAGGGAACAAAGAGAACACTGCATGCCAAGGGGGGACAAGAGTGCACCTGTTTCCGCGGGTGCAGTTATAAGACTTAACAGTTATGCAATGTATGCTGTATCTCGCTTGTGTCATCTGAAGGGGGTGGGAAGGAAGAGGGGAGGAGAAAATGAGGCGACAAGCCCTCAGTCTGCGGGCCTTGATCCCAGGCCCACTGCTCATGGTTTCCCAGGACCAGCGTCACCCGGCCCTTCTACCAGGAGAGGGAGGCTATGTATTGTCAAGTTCTCTACAGCCAGGCCCACCCTTGTAGACAAGTGCGGATCATTCACTGCCACTCACCTCCTCCACGCTGGCATTACATGTTTGCTCTGGATTTTCCAAGTTTGCCTGCACTTTTTTCCTTAAAGCTGCTCTCAGCCTTCTCCTGATGCCCCTCGCCTCCTCCCAACTCAAGGCTCTGGCCTCCCCTCCCGCCCAACTAATAACCTCACAGTTCCAACTAGCTACCATCGGTCCCGTAGCGGATTTCCACACCACTGCAATCCGTCTCCTAGCTAAGCACAAAGCCAGGTTTATAAATCGATGCCCCACTTTCGCTTAGGAGGATGTGGGAAGAGCCCCAACAAACAGACCTCCACAAACAGCGCCAGGTCCCTCCCGAATGAATCCATAATCCTGGCCAAAATTCCTTCCCAGTACAATCGTACGGACGACATCCACATAAGCACACCTCAGGCATTTCCGCATCTCACCCCCGTATGTAACATTTAATCAATGAGGTGTCATATACACCATATGTATATCGTTGAATTGCGTATATTTAAGTCTGGTGTTCCTCAAAATTTTCTTGTGAGATATCAGTACCTAAATTCCCTATCTATCTCTCCTTCCCACTTACTCTGGAGTTCCGTCATGGGGCCAGTGGTTGCGGCATCCAATGCTTTGTGGTGCCATTTCACTTGTTGCGTCGCAGTGCCCAATGTATTCAGCACATGTAATAACAGGTGGGTCGCAGGCTCATCCCCCCTCCTCCCCATAACTGTCCTACAGTGCGAACCAAAGCCACATACTGCAGAAACCGGCCGGGAGAAAGACCATAGGCATCCATTAGGTCTGTAAACCGGACTAGCAAGCCATCTTGATAGCAACTGCCCACCCTGTCTAAACCTGCCTCTGTCCACACCTGCAGCTGTCAGTGGCTTTCCATGGGGGAGCCTAACCAAGGGTAGCGTGGGGGGATAGCACAGGGTCCCACCCAGCCTAGGCATGCAGCGTTTCCAGGTGTGTATAGCCGTAAGCTGCAGCACCGACTTGTATGGAACACTAATTGCTGGTCTCAGCAATTTGGCCTACAATAAAGCTGGGTTACCATCGGGTTCCATTAGCCAGGTCCCCTTCCGCAATCACACCCTACATCCACTGCGCCAGCCATTGCAACTGGGCAGCCAACATAGAGAGCTCGAAATCTGGCACCCTTAGGCCTCCTTGTTCCATCGGGCGCTGTAACGTCTGTAGGGAAACCCAGCGTCTGCCATCCCATCAGATCAGGTCCCTCACCAGGGCATTCAAAGGACCAAACCATTCCCGGGACATCAGGGTTGTCAAATTAACAAAGCAGTACAGCAATCTTGGCAGCATAACCATCTTTAGTAAAGAGACTCTTGCCATGATAGGCAGCTGCAAGGTGCGCCAGAGGTGCACACATGCCCTGAGAGACCGCAGCGCCCTATCCATGTTCCCACTCCTCAGATCTTCCAGGAAAGGAAAGACATGTATCCCAAGATATTTAAATGAGTAGGGGGGCCCAAATAATGTCAACTGGTAGGCACGCTGCCTGAGGTGTCGGACCCATTAAAGGGAACAAGTAGGTCCTTTTCTTGTAAACCTTCAAGCCCAACAGCACCTCAAATCGCTCCAGGAGTGTAAGCGCTGTTTCAGTACCAGGCACTACTGCCTGCACGTATACCAACAGATCATCAGCATACAATGAAATCGTATGGATCCGCCCATCCAGTTTAATACCCAGGCCTGCCCCACCTTGCCTAATCAACTCTGCAAGGGGTTCGATCGCCAGTGCGAACAATAGGGGTGAAAGGGGGCACCCCTGCAGAGTCCCCCGCTGTATATGATATTGGGAAGATACTGATTTCCCGATCATGATGAGCAGTTGGTGAGGCATACAATTGAACCCACTTCACCCACCCCTCCCCAAGGCAGAGCCGCAGCATAGTTTCAAAAAGATACTCCCAGCCGATCGTGTCAAAGACCTTCTCCAGGTCAACTGACAGCGCAGCCACAGAGGGCAGGAATCTCGTCTCTTCATGGAACAAAACATTATACAGCCTGGGCAGATTGTAGAAGATATTACGGGAGAGGATAAAGCTGTTCTGATCTGTGTGAATGATGGTGTGCATATGCAGGAGCAACCAGACCGGCAGTATTTTACTAAGGACCTTGAAATCAAGGTTGAGCATCAAGAGTGGTCTGTTATCTGTTACTGAAGCGTTAGCCTCCTTAGATTTGGGGAGAGCTATTACCAACGTGATCTGGGTCATTTCAGGGAGGGCACCCAAGTGTAGAGATTCTGCATATAGGGTCGCCATTTTGGGCGCTAATTGATCCACTGTGTAAAACTTCTCCGAAGTCCATCTGGACCCGGTGTCTTCCCCTTTGCCATGGATGCAATAGCAGCCCTAACCCCACGTAGAATCACTGGACTCCCCAAGTCCTCCTACACCTGCTCGCCCAGAGTCTGCAATGGAAATTCCTCCAGCAATTCCCGAATGTCAGAACGGGAGACCAGCCCGGGACTAGAATATAACTTCTCGTAGAAAGTTCTAAACTGGATGTTAACGGCATCGGATTCATGAAGCAACTCTCCGGTGTCTGTCTGAACCTGCGTGATCGGTGCTCCCCTACTTTCGGGCTTAATCAACCATGCGAACAGTCAGCCGGGCCTCCCCTCCTCCCTCTGCACTCTTTTAAAGATAGATATTCTCGATAACTTTGGCACCTCAACCATTCTAGTGCTTCGCTGTAGTGTGGGCCTCTTGCAAACTCTCAGCAGAGTTAGCCTCCAGGCCCTGAGAATTGTCCAGTTGCCAAATCCGAGATTCCATATCTAATAATTCCTGCTTAATTTCCCGCTGCGCACCGATTGACTGCCCCAGGTAGTGGTCATGCACCACCAGTTAAAATGCCTCCCATTCCACTAATACGGAGGATGCCGAATCGGCATTAACCAAAAAATACGTCTAAACAAGGGCTTTCAGAGAATCCCAGAAAGGTGCATCTTCCAACGCACACGGGTTCAGTCTCCACAGCGGGATTGAGGCTGTCTCCCAAGGGGCTGATGTGTCAGCAACATGGGCATGGGGCTATGATCTGAAAGGTTCCTACCCAGATACTTTGTGTGTGTGAGACAGACGTGCTGAGGCCTGGTGTGCACAAGAAGGTGTCTAACCTGGTGTGGACTTGGTGCCTGGGGGAGAAATACGAGTATTCACCTGTCCATTGCATGCTGTAGTCTCCAAATATCCTCTAGGCCCCAGTGACTACTCCAGTTCTGAAACCCCGCTGCAACCCGGTGCGTCTGAGACACCAGCAGAGGCAGGTGTGATCTGTCCGCCTCAGTATCTGCCACACAGTTAAAATCACCACCAATGACAGTGTGTCCCCCCACATAGTCAACCAACTGAGCCGAGAGGGAGGCAAGGAATACCAGCTGTTCCACATTTGGTGCATACACACTCACAAACATTACCTTCCTCCCAGCCACCCTCCCTATCACCAGAACATACCTGCCTTCACTGTCAACCTTAGTGTGAATGTGTTCAAAGGGAACCCCTGGCCTCGCCCATATCAATAACCCCCTAGCAAAAGCAGAGTAAGTGGTGGCATAAATCCAATGTCTCCATCTCCTGCGTAGGTTAGCCACTTCTCCCCGAATCAAATGGGTTTCTTGCACGAGGGCCACATGCACATCTCTCCTCTTCAAATAACCTCTCCAAATCTTATATTGTTTGGCTATACCCCCATTCCCTGAATGTTCCAAGTAATGAACTTGAATGGAGTATGCATTGATTAGAATGGTTCCACTTCCCCCCATCTACCCCCGCTAGACAATTATCAACACTCCAGTTTCCACATCCCCACCACCCTCCGCATGCACAAAACAATGAACAAAAACAAACATCCCCAATAGGACAACTCCCCGAATCCAGTACGGACTAGCAACAGCCCAAACAGTAGACAAAACAGCATCAACAAGTGAAGGCTCAGAGCTACAGAGCTAGGACCTAACGGGAGCATGGCTATTGCCACAGGCGCCCAACAGAAGCACCGGTATTCAACCAGGATGCGCCAGTCTTGATAGGCCGGTCTAGCCCACAACCTGGAGCGCACCCGACCACCCTCACCACCCTCCACAAGACCACATGCAAGGGGAGAAGGCACAATAGTAAAAGATGGGGGGAGCCAGCGCAAGAAAGAAAGAAGGTGCAGAAAAAATAAGAGATAACCTGAGACATCATTCCACAGTTTAGATAATCTCATCGGCTGTGCCTGGGGTCACAACCAGGAGTTTAAAACTGCCACTGCAGGATGCATCAGAGTCTGAATAATCAGTCCCTTTCTTCGAACCCGTGCCTCTTTCTGATGATGATTGCCAACCCTGCATCATGACTGCCACTGTTTGTAACATTTCTTCAAGGCTCCCACGCCGCTGATATGTCCGAAACCTCTTCCCATGCTCTCGGTCCCCAGTCTGAGCCACCTTAGATAGTGTCCCGGGCCTGCCTTCCATTTTATAGGCTTCAACCCACTCCCAAGCTCCCTTGGGATTATCACAAAAGTGTGTCTTCCCATCCAGCACTATCCGCAGTCAGTCCAGGAACAATGAGTATTGGATCCCTTCATCGCGCAGAGCCCTTTTGACCTCCAGGAAGGAGGTGCAACGCCTCTGAACGTCCAAAGTGTAGTCAGAGAACAAGGACACTTTGCTATTGTCTACCACATATGGTCCCTCCATATGCACTTTCTGCAATAGCACATCTTTGTCTTTAAAGTGGAGCAGTCTGGCCACCACCGGGCACAGGGCCCTCCCTGGGGCCGGCGGCCTGGCCAGACCGCGGTGCGCTATCTCGAAAGTGTAAAACAGTGACAAGACGTCCGGTGCAGCCACCTCGTGGAGCCATTCCTCCAGATACTGGATCATACTGTTACCTTCCACTTCTTCCAGCAAACCCAGGTCTCTCACATTATTCCTTCGGTTCCGCCCCTCTGCATCCTCAGCCCTCCGCTCCAAAACAGCACATCTATTGGACAATTCCCACATCTGGGTGGTCAAAGACTGTTGCGCTGGGGTAATGACTGCCAGGGAGAATTTGGTCTGCTTGACCCTGTCCACCAGCTTTGCATGTTCTGCCCTCAACAGGGCCAGACCCACTGCCATGGTGCTGAAGTCCTGGTGGAGCGTCGCCTTTGTATCAGCAATGGCTGCTAGTATTTTAGCCAATTGCTGTTGGACAGGGACGTCCGAGGTCTCACTCTCTAACTCCTTGTGCACCTGGTCAGGTGTTGTATCCTCGTGGTCTGGGGGAGCCAGAGGTTATCCTTTGGTTTTCCACATCGCCAATGGGATAGAATATCCAACTGAGGATCTGGTGCACCCCTCTCTATGTGGTCGAGGGTCAGCCACTAGGGTGCAAGCCACCAACCCCTCCAGATCAGGGTCACAGAGTTCCTATGCGACGGGTGATTTGTCACTGCACTCGGTTACCCACTGAAGTACCCCTCACCGTGAAAAGAATTTCCTGGGGTCTTCTGGGCCACTGTACTTGTGTACTACTCCCTTGTCTTGCACTTGTGGTGCCTAAGTCAAGACCTTAAAACCAGGTTCCCAAGAATCATCGAAATCATGTGGCAGATTCAGCAGGGGTCACACAGGTCTGCCTCACCTCTTTTATGTCCCTGCACCAGGGCCGTGACTCATAGTTCCAGCCAGGGACCTCACACAGCTCCAAGTCTATGCCAGCATTACTCTCCCCAGCCCAGCCACGAATCTTCACTGTGTGGAGCATGCTCCTCATCCATTTCCAGCAACGTGTATACCAGCCCAATTCTATACTATGGGCCTCCCGGCCTCCAGGGCCACCAGTACCTTGCACAGCCCCACCAGGACTCCAGTGAGGGCTCAGGTTGCCTCTGCTTCGATCCGCTGTGGGTAAGCCCCAGTCCCACACCTCAACTCCGCTGTGTCCTTCAGGCACAGCGTACCAAAGCGCCAAGCCCCTCCACCCTATTCAGACTGCAGGGGTGTCTCTGGCGTCACCAATTCTCCCGACCGGCCAGGGGATGCCAGCTGTCACACTAGCCCTCCACCACAGCCGGGCACTCTCCTCTACAGCCCACAGGCACAGCCGAGGTACAGCCACAACAGTTCAGCCAGCACAGTACTGCCTCACTTTACGGCCACACCCCAGGCCTCAGGCCGCTGATGGTACACCTCGGGCAGCAATCCACCTCAGGCAGGGGGCGCTGAGGTCCGTGCCCCGGCCAGGTCCGCCACTTCACTTCCCGGCACCCTCATCCTATGTGGCGCCCCACCCCACACCCCTGCCTGGGTCATCGCCGCACTCCCCCGCTCCTCGGGTCCTTGGGCGTGTGGCGGCAGCTTGATGTCTCCCGGCGCACTCAGGTCCTCACCTCCCCTCGGATGTTCGCACCGCAATGTGTCATACTGAGCACCTGGTCGCGACAGCAGTGCATCCCCACAGCCAGTCAGTGATGGTCCCCAGCAGGGAGGCGATGTGCTAGCGTTACTCTGTGCCCTGGTGACCACCGACTATCAGTTTCCTCATCCTCAAGTTCCGGCCGCAGTTCCGCTCCTCCTCTGCTACAGGAGCTTCTCAGGCCGCCATATTGCCTAGGTCTCGGCTATTTGCACGCCATCCTAAAGTCAATTGCCTCTCATCCCCGGGCCTCCAAGCGGCCTGAACAGGGTCCTAGCTATCTCCAGTGGGTCGAGCACACAGCAGCGTGCCCCCGGGCCCCAGCCGGCGAACACCACATTACTCGAGCTATTCGGCCTGGCTGGCGCGGAGCTCTTGGCTCACGCATCCCCCATTGTTGACACTTAAGCCACACGCCGGCTAAGGATTTTATAATCAATATTCAGCATTGACAGACGACTATAAGCTGTTGTACCGTGAGCTTACTTATTGGGCTTTAGGATTGGGACTATCACAGCCTCTCTAGTAGTTGCTATTGGCTGCCTTATACAGTTTCAACAGCTGGGGAATCAGTTTGGCAGAGAATGTGGAATATAACTCCATGGGAAGCCTGTCAGTGCCCGGGGTCTTATTGCGCACCATATGCTTAATGGCAGCGGCTATTTCACAGGGTTTTATGTCCTCTCCCAGAGGCTCTGCAGTTTCCTCTTTGAGTTGCGGCACCCCTATGTTTGCTATGTATGCTTGTATCTTCAGTGGTTCCCAGGAGAATTTGCTAGTATACAAAGTAGAGTAGTCATTTATGAGTATCTTGTTGATCCCCACCTTAGTATAGATCGTATCCCTGTCTGCATTTGCCATTTTTAAGATTGGTGAGCCTCTCTTCGCAGAGTTAGCTAGCCACGGCAGCAAGGAACCCGATTTATTCCTCTCAGTATGTGTTCTGTCCATGTAGTTCTTATAGTCAAGTCTCGGAGGCGCTCTACTTGCGCTGCTACAGCCTCTTTGGCTAATAGATCTTGCTGGATCTCAGGATACTTTGGCCGTCTTAGTTCTATGTTGTGCAGTTGTTTCTCGACATTTCTACATCCGTCAATAGCGTTTGCTGAATTCTTTTGGATTCAGCAATGCAATTTCCTCATACCACCGCCTTAAAGGCACCACACTCTATTTGGGGTGTGGACGCGGTCCCTGCATTATCAATAAAGTATTGATCAACTTTAGTTCTGATTGTTTCACGGAAGACCTGGTCCTCAGGTGCTTCCGGTTTGAGTCTCCATGTTGGTATGGAGGGTCTAGGTTGCAGAAGCACCGGGTTGTGATCCGAAATAGTTTGGGATAGGTACTCAATGGCTTCAATCTGATTATGTATGTCTGGGGAAGAAAGGATCAAGTCTAGCCTGGTGTGTAGCTCATGAAGATTTGAAAAGAAGGTGTAATCCCTGCCCTGTGAATGTAGACATCCCCATGATTGCGATTGTGTGTGTGGTGTGTTAATTAAATCGTCCTGAGGCGGAAAGCCGGGACCAGTCACAGTGCAATTGTTGATGTTTTAATCGCCGGATTTTAACTCACTTTGAATACGAGTCTGTAATTTTTTTCCTAACTTTTGTCACTCACCCGCCTAATTACCGCTGGACCTTAGCAGTTTATCCTCCTCTCCCAACGGATTGCTGCTGCAAATTATCGGGCTCATTTAGCCGGTAACCTTCCCCGGATCTTACCCACTGCAGCAAATCAGAGGCTGCCTGGGGGACCGCCAACTTAGGTGAGGAGCAGGAGCAGGGATAGCAGTCTAGTGCTAGGACCCTCCCGCCCTCCCGCCCTCGTTCATCATAAAAAACCCTTCCAACCACACTCCAATGATTGCAATTGTGTGTGTGGTGTGTTAATTAAATCGTCCTGAGGCGGAAAGCCGGGGCCAGTCAGAGTGCAATTGTTGATGTTTTAATCGCCGGATTTTAACTCACTTTGAATACGAATATGTAATTTTCTTCCTAAATTTTGTCACTCACCCGCCTAATTATTTCTGGACCTTAGCGGTTTATCCTCCTCTCCCAACGGATTGGTGCTGCAAATTATCGGGCTCATTTGGCCGGTAACCTTCCCCGGATCTTACCCACTGCAGCAGATCAGAGGCTGCCTGGGGGACTGCCATCTTAGGTGAGGAGCAGGAGTAGGGATAGCAGTCTAGTGCTAGGACCCTCCCGCCCTACCGCCCTCGTTCACTATAAAAAACCCTTCCAACCACACTCCAATGATTGCGATTGTGTGTGTGGTGTGTTAATCAAATCGTCCTGAGGCGGGAAGCCGGGACCAGTCACAGTGCAATTGTTGATGTTTTAATCGCCGGATTTTAACTCACTTTGAAATCGAGTCTGTAATTTTTTTCCTAACTTTTGTCTCTCACCCGCCTAATTACCTCTGGACCTTAGCGGTTTATCCTCCTCTCCCAACGGATTGCTGCTGCAAATTATCGGGCTCATTTGGCCGGTAACCTTCGCCGGATCTTACCCACTGCAGCAGATCAGAGGCTGCCTGGGGGACCGCCATCTTAGGTGAGGAGCAGGAGCAGGGATAGCAGTCTAGTGCTAGGACCCTCCCGCCCTCCCGCCCTAGTTTACTATAAAATGGAACCTTTATCCCGGAGGTGCAGCGGACGGGCGCAGCGGGCGCGCCTGCGGCGCGCCAAAGGCAAGCCTGTCTGCGCCCGTCTGCGCCAGTCCGGGCACCGGGGCCAGGAACTCTGGTCGACTCATCACCTATCCAGCGAAGGTGCTCAGAGAGTTGCAGTCTTCGGACCTTCCATTACCACCAGGCACGCTTAAGCATATCGCACATCTGGCTATTTCTCGGAATGCGCCGAGCCCATGTGTCAGGAGTGATCATGGAGCTATCCGCTCTTCCTCGAAAACATCTTCACAGGTATTAAGCAACGACACACAGCTTCGGGTGCTTTATCTTAATACTCACTCTATTGTGAAACACCAGTTAGACTTATTTATCCTGCTTACTACGGATAAACCAGATGTCTTGCTACTAACTGAGACGTGGCTTACCCCGGTCTCCCACCCAGATGTCCGGGCGGCCCTCCATCCAGATTATTATATCCTTAACGTGAATCGACCATCGATTCGTCCCGGAGGAGGGGTAGCGGCCATTATACACAAAAAATTTAATTTCCTACCACTGCGTCGTTAACATTGCCTGGGGTAGATAATATAGTCATCAGTTTGGAAACTGACGGTGGTGTCCTCGCTTTTGTATTACTTTATCGCCCCCCCCCCCCCCCCCCCCCAGCCGATGCCCTCGTTTCCCTTTTCTCTGAGTGAACAGATAGCTGGCCTGCTCACTCATCACACTAGATTCGCTGTATTTGGTGATTTTAACTACTGGTTTGACAATGACCAAGCCGGGCCACATGCCATGGAACTATTTGAAATTCTGACTAGTCTTAATCTGATACAACATATTACTATACCCACCCATACCAAGGGTCATATTCTTGACCATATCTGGACTCATAATCTCGTCCTGTCTTGTCCGATTATTTCTCCTTGCCTCTGATCGGACCACCACTTGATAGAGGTCACTATCACAATTGAAGGGAGGATCAAGGCCCCTACCCTAGCTGGTGGATTGTCCCGCAAATGGAATTCCTATGACTCCCAGGGGTTCCTTGACTTTGTGGCCAACACTTGCCCCACTATCGACCCTGAATCAGGCATCGACTCTATGGAGGGTGGGATAGCCACCTGGTTGCAATCAGCTAGCGACAGGTTTGCCCCTCTCACTAAATTTGCACATACCAGACATGGCAATTCCCATTGATGGTTCTCTGAGGAACTTAAAGCATTAAAATTGAAGCTACGCCAATTAGAACGTAATTGGAGGCGTGGCTACTCTAACGCGGACCGATTAGTGTTCGTGAGGGCCCGCAAAGAATACAAAAATGCAATCATCAAAGCAAAGGCCTCACGTATCTCCGAAAGAATTGCCTCAGCCCGCAACAGATCTAAAGAAGTCTTCGAAATTATGAATGACTTCTCATCAGACCACAGAGTTCTCCCCACCCAGGCCCCAACTCAAGAAACCTGTAATGTGCTTAACATCTTTTTCATCCAGAAAATTGCAGATATTAAGAATACTATCTCTTCCCCCATCCCTGCCAGTCTGTTAGTCTGTTAGTCTTCGGCCGTTAATCCATTCATTGAGAAACTGGAAATGCACTGTCCTCAATTATGCAGATGACATGCAGATCATCTTCCCCTTGTACTCCCCTGATGCCGCATCTGATTTTCAGGCAGTGATGCTTCACATTCAACAATGGATGATCCATAATCAGCTTAAATTAAATCCGGAGAAAACGGAACTCATCCTGCCTGGCAACAGTGCGGCTCACTGGGGCCCACAGTTCTGGCCAATAGAGCTAGGTACGCCTCCCAGCCCGTCGAGCTCGGTAAAGAGCTTGGGCATCACCATTGATACCGACCTCTCTCTTAAAACCCATGTCGGAGCTATTATTTCAGCCAGTATGTTCCAGTTACGAAAAATTCATAAAATCTCTCATCTACTTTTGCATGATGCATTGGTGCAAGTTGTCATTTCCCTTGTCTCTCCCGTCTTGACTTTTCTAATTATCTTCACTGGGGCCTGCCCAAGTCCCTGCTTCATTGTCTCCAGAGTGTGCAGAACCAGGCAGCAAGGCTCATTTATAAAGTCCCAAAATGGCAGTCTGCAAGACCCCTATTGTCCAAATTGCACTGGCTGCCAATTGAACAGAGGGACGCTTTTAAGATCGGCTGCCTAATTTACAAGGCCCGGCAGTGCAAGTGTCCTGCTTTTTTGAAATCACTCATTGCCACGTACTGTCCAGCCTGTAATCTTCGTTCAGTCCATCTTCACCTCCTGGTCACTCCGGTGGTCAAACTTAAAAAGCTGGGTGGCCGCAGATTCAGCTATCTGGCACCCAAGTTGTGGAACTCCCTCCCCCTGGGAATCAAGACCTCTGACACCCTGCTGAGCTTCAGGAAGAGTTTAAAAACCTGGCTCTTCTTGAATTCCAACTAGTTCTCTGCCACCACCTTACAATCATTATTTCAGCGCCAGGAAACCTACGGTGTCATTGCGCTTTATAAGTTTAGCCCAACATTAACATTAACATTAACATAACATGAGCCCAACAGATTCCATATCTTTTGCCAGTCCGCGAATACTCTGGCTGTGCGGGCTGTCTGAGAGTCCCATAGGGGAGGATGTGAGCGGTCCATTAAGGTATCTGCAACACAATTAAAGTACCCCCCAGTAATATCATTTTCTTCAATAGTGAGGCCAGTCGTTGCGATAATGTCGCAAAGAACACGCCTTGCTCCACATTTGGAGCATATACATTCACCAGTGTCATCTCTCGTCCCTCTAGACGGCCTCGTATCTCCAAATATCTACCCTCAGTGTCTATGATAGTATCTGTCACTTGAAAGGGAACCCCGGCCCAAATCCATATCAGCACTCCTTGTGCGTATGCTGAGTAGGTGGTGAAATACACTTGACCCCTCCATCTTTTCTTTAGTGCCTGTCCCTCTTTGTCAGTGAGATGTGTTTCTTGGAGTATGGTGATGTGCGTCCCCCTTCTCTGCAAGTAAGAGAATACTTTATATTGTTTCGTCATGTTGTGCATCCCCCTGACATTCCAAGTTATTCATTTATATGTCAGGGTTTTAGCCATGTGTCTGTTTAGTGTTGGAACCAGGATCCCCTCCTCCTTGGTCTGCAAGCCCCCTCGCCACTCACATATTTATCCAGCATCCTCCATTTGTACAACAGAGTCTCTCGCTAACTTCCATTTTAAAAAATAGAAAAATTGAAACCCCCAACTCCCCCTCCCCAGGTCCAGCAGCAACATGCCCCTCGCCCAAACCTGAACAACGCTCAAAAAGGTTCATTGATGAGCTTCCTTAATGTTCTGTGGTTCGGGGGGGAGAGGGGGTCCATTGGGCTCGTCAGTGGTCAGGCCCCACCTAGCTTAGAGCAGTAACGATGAGGGACATCTTTCAGGATAGATGTTCATAATGTTGTCACAGCTTCTCTTTTAGCCTGGGATATGATCCAAATCTGTCTCCTTTCTGTCAGGGGGACTGGGTGCACTATATTATATCATCCCCCATGCCCTGGGTGACCTTGGGCATTTCCATGCTTGAGTGTTCAGAGGCATTGGACTCCGGATCCGATTCAGAGTCCGGGGGGTGGTCTCTCGTTCTGGCGCCCTCCGATCTGTCTGACCTCCACTTATTTGTGCTACTGCTTCCATCACTTTCAGCCTTCCCATTTTTACTTCATTTTGAGCGGTTGCGGCTAAGCCTCTCCTTGACTCTCTTTGAGCTTCTGGTGCTGTTGTTGCCACCGGACCCCTTCCGCCTCCAATGAGGGTTTATGTCAACTTTCCAGCCAGTCTCGGGCATCCTATGGTGGCTGGAAGAAATTAGTTCCTTCGGGGGTAACTACTCTCTTGTGCTAGAAAGAGCATTGAATATTGTAGGTTCAAGTGTATCAGTTCCTCTTTAACCTCGTGAAACAATTGTTGCCTCTTCTGGACCTCCCCGGAGAAATCAGGGAAGATGCGCACAGTGGCGTTAACAACTCTGACGTCTGGTTTAGCTTGTGCTTGATTCAGAATATGGTCTCGGTCCTTAAAATGCAGTAGCTTAGCCAGTATTGGTCATGGGCAGGCTCCAGGTGGTGGCGGCCTAGCTGGCACTTTGTATGCCTATTCTAAAGCAAAGAACTCAGATACGCCCTCAGGGGCCACCATGGTTTTCAGCTAGTTTTTAAGGTATTGTACTGCGTCACTTCCTTCTACTTTTTCGGGCATGCCCACTGCGCCAATGTTGTTACGGCGCAAGCAATTTACAGCATCTTCTGCTCGGTTCTCCAATATCCACAATTTGGTTTCCATTTCGCGTTTGTATCGAGGCCACAGTCGGGGACATTCCCGCCAGCCCCTGCTCAATGTTGGCTACCTTCTCCGCAAGCCTCTTATGATCATCCTTGAGTAAGCTGAGGTCTGCGCCAATGGTGTCTGTTTTGCATTCCAAGGCTTCTCTAGTGATGTTGATCACATGCAGTATGTCCTGCAGAGTGGGGTATCCAGACGGTGAAGTCTGCATCTCTGTACTCGCGGCTGTGTGCGGTTCTCCCTGTTCCGGCTTCTTCCTCCTGGTCATCTTGCCCATTCTCTCCCAAGATGAGTCTGGATTAGGGCACTCTTGTGTGTGCATCCTAGCCCTCTCTGAACCAGTATTCTGTGTCACTAATCTGGCAGTCAAGGCACACTTATGCTAGCCTTCACCCCTCTTCGTGCAGCTCGATTTTCCCCCACTAGGCACCCAGTGCTGAAGTGCCCACTATTTTTTTTTTTTTTTTTTTATTTAATGCAATTTTATATAGCGCAAACATTACCCGAATGTGTCAGAGCGCTTTACATAAGAACCAGTTGCAATACATAAGGACTTAGGATTACATGCGTTACATAAAAGATACAAGCAGAAAAAAATTGCAAATGTACAAGTTATAAAGTCACACAGGGAAGAGATATAAACAGAAATAAATTGCAAATGTACAAGTAATAAAGTCACACAGGGAAGAGATACAAATAGAAACAATTGCAAATGTACGGGTTGTGAAGTCACTCAAGGAAGAGATACAAATGGATAAACTCTGGGGGGCAGATTTATGAGTTCTGGCGCATCTCTGCAAATCAGCAGGGATGCGCCAGAACTGATGCGTCACGCAATTCCCTCCTTGCTGCACTACAGATGCGCCGCATTTACAATGCGGCGCACCATGGTGCAAGGAAGGGCAGATGCGTGACGCATCTTGTGGTGTACGGGTGGCGCATTGCTGGAGTAGCGTCGCAAGTGCGACGCAACTCCTGCAATGTACAGAAGCCACCCATACATAACGTGGTGCCCCACTCCTTATGCCTGCTTCAAGCAGGCGTAAGGATTTGACCCAGCAGCGTTGTAAAACTGACTCAGTGAAATTTTGTAGATTTCACTGCGTCAGTTTTACGGGGTTTTCCTACGAGGGAAAGCCCACCCTGCGACAGAACGCCCATATGAAACCTGACGCAGGTTTTATGTGGCGCAGGGCTTTACAACGTGGCGCATCTGCCTAGATGCGCAGGTGCCTCTTGCTGTTGTCCCAGCAGTCAGTCAAGCGCTTGACAGGTTGTCAGAGCCCAGGAGGATGCCAGATCGGGCCCGGCCGCAAGGAGCCACATTCAGAGGGATTGACTCCATTGGCAATAGGCCACACCCCCTCCTTCTCAAACAGATCTTAGTCGTGGCAAAAAGCCAACTTAGTGTGAGCTGAGAGACACACTGTGGAATGTCAAATTGCATGAGCGTTGCCCATGCCGAAGCTCCCCATGTAATTTTCTTTGCTGACATGAAAAATGTGAATGTGTCCCCAGGTAATGTGAATCTAAAAATAGAGAACAATTACGTGCAAAACTGCCATTACCGTATTACTGCTTGACCCCTGGCGTAATTCTTGCTCACAGTTCCTCAATGTGATCAAACACCCTCCCTCTCGTGCATCCAGACAGAAGCAGGAGGAAGGCTGATGTCAGGGGCTCACTGCGTGCATCCATGTTCTGCAGGCTTTTAATGTCTCACTTTTGGGGACAGTTTTGAAACACCCCACCTCTTTCACCCAACCTTTATTTATGTGTGTCATTTCCAAAAATGGTTTTGTGAGTTTATTTTTTGGCAAACAATGAAATGTACAGGAATATAAAAACCTAAGCTTGATTTTCGATTTACCAGAAAATAGAAAACACTGACATATAATACTTAAAATACCATGGATATTCTAACAAGAAATGTCATCAAGTACACACAAGTAGCCATAGTCTTGTTATGTTAGGGGGATTTGTAAAAGTACATGGTGACTCGTAGGCATCCCAGTGCTGTTGGGCAACACAGACTGTTACCGCAATCTCCTTAGGGGTTAGTTCACGAAGAGGAAGGTTTTGAGCAATATCCTAAAAGACAATTCATTATCAATTCTCCACAAACAAAGGGGCAGGGAGTTTCAAAGTTTTGCCACATTAAATCAAAAGGATCTTCCTCCCTTTCTCACCCTCTTCACAGAAGGGACTCTAGCCTGTAGGGTGTGAGCGGATGTAAGAGCTCTACCAGGTTTATATGGAGTCATCAGCTATCTGGAGAAGGAAGGACCTCGATCTTAAGAGGCTCTGTACGAGATAGACAGTGCCTTGAAATTGATCTTCTGCATGACCGGGAGCCAATGTAAGTCGGACAGGACCTGATGTGCTGAGTGGTGTCTAGGGGTGTTTAACAGGGTCCTTGCTGCCGCATTTTGCACTACCTGAAGTTTGCCAATCACAGCTTCATGGGCTCCCACTTAAAGGGATTTTCTGTAATCCAGGTGAGGGAGAATTAAAAGCCTGGACGATTAACCTCCTGGAAAGAGGAGGAATCAGGTGCAAACTTTTCTGCTGCATTCTAAGGATCCCATAGCAGCTGGCTGAGAGTTTAGTTGCCTGGGTCTACATTGAGAGGGTTGAATCAAGCCATACCCCTAAACAGTTGACAGCCGTTGTAAGGACGAGTGGGGGACCTCGACAGTCAGGACAACCCATTGGTAGATGAGAATTTGCATTGTTCCATAATTTCATGAGCTCGGTTTTGTTTCCATTGAACCTGAGCCAAGACTGGTCCATCCTTCTGGCTACCCTATCCAGGCAGGACATAAGGGAGGATTTGCCTTTCGGGGTAAGGGAGAACATAAACTGGGTGTAATCTACATAGGACACCAATGATATCCCAAAAGGCAGTACAATGCTGGCCAAAAGTTCCATGTATAGGCTAAACAACATGGGGCTCAAGGAAAACCCCTGTGTAACCTCGAATCTCAGTAGAAAAATGTCTGAGGAACATGCTTTGTCGAAGACCTACAATTATCTGTCAGCCAGAAATGAGCATACCCAATTAAGGGCCAGACCTGATACTCCTGCATTCCGAACCCTCTTAATAAGGATCCTATGGTTCCACTCTGTCAAAGGCAGTGCTTAGGGTCTGGAGGACCAATAGTTGTTATTTGTCTTTCACTTATGACGTAGCCTTGAGACTGTACTTGAAACTAATTTTAAGTGATAGGTGATGAACTTTTGCTGAGGTACTAAATGGTGCCTATTGATAAACTATCTGCTGAGTTCCTCTGGAACCTGGAGACAACTTTCCTGCTGTGCTACTCTCTTGTTCTTGTTAATAAGCTATCTGCTTATTTCCTCCCTTGTGCTTGTCAAACTATCTGTTGATCTCCGGTGCATGTAGAAAACCTTTATTTTGGTTTCCTCTCTGCTGCCTGTCATTAAACTATCTGCTGACTTCCTCCCAGTGCCTGTGGATAATTAAAATATGACGTTAGCTTTGAACTAGGGTCCATTGGATAGACAGCAGAAACCACGGGACAGCATGAACATGTTAAAGCAGTTCTTAATTCTGCATTTTTCAGCATGACCAGATGGCAACTGTAAGTCCAGCAGGGACTGCAGTGCGTACGTTTTCTCAGTAATACAACACCACAGCCATCTCTATGTGGAAAAAGCTTCCAATCCGAAATTAATTCATAAGTTCTTAAACTGACCTTTGTCATGGCAGAAAGCCAACTTACTGTGTGGTCTGAGAAAGACTGTGAAATTTCAGATTGCTTGTGCGTCGCCCATGCCGAAGCCCCTATATCATTTTCTTTACTGACGTGGAAAATGTGAATGTCCCCCCAGGTTATGTGGATCTAAAAATATAGAAAAGTTGCATGCAAAACTGCCATTACTGTATGTATGCTTGAACCCTGGCATCATTCTTGCTCACAGTTCCTTGATGTTATCAAACAACCTCCCTCTCCTGCATACATTCAGATGCAGGTGGAAGGCTGAGACAGGCTGAGGTCAAAGGCTCACTGCGTGCACCCATTTTCTGCAGGCTGTTAATGTCTAACTTTTGGGGACAGTTCTGAAACACCCCACCGCTTTCACCCAAAGTTTATTTTCGTGTGTCATTTCCAAAAATGGTATTGTGAGTTTATTTTTTTGTCAAATAATGCAATGGACAGGAAAAAGAGAACTGAAACTCGATTATTGATTTACCAGAAAACAGAAAACACCCACATATACTACTTAAAACACCACAGATATTCTAACACAAAATGTCGTCAAGCACATACAAGTAGCCATAGTTATGTTATGTTATGGGGATTGTTAAAAGTGCATGGTGACTCAAAGGTTTCTCAGTGCTGTTGGGCAACACAGACTGTGCCCCTAACCTCCTTGGAGATTAGTTTACAAAGAGGAAGGTTTTGAGCCATTTCCTAAAGGAAAATTCATTACCAATTTTCCACAAAGAAAGGGGCAGGGAGTTCCAAAGTTTTGCCACAATAAATCTAAAGGATCTTCATTCCTTTTTTGACAGAGCACGGTCCAGCACAGATGCAAAAACCACAGTTGATGGACAGAATGCAGAACAATGTCATACATTCACCCCAGTACAGAGATCTGAGCCTAAATCCATCGTTTTTTTGCACTCCACACCACCCCAGTTCAGACATGGCCATATGCAAATCAGTCTGACCCTGTGCCTCATGGGAACAGTCCAGCCCGAACTGCCAAGCCATGCCTTTCCTGGTAGAACCGAGACACACGAAAAACACGAAAAGGGGGCAGGGTAGAAACACCCTCACCCATTAGGCCTGCTTAGGGGGTCCCACAAGGACCCCCAAGCCCCCAAATCGTGGGGTACGCGTAGGTACTGTACCCTGACGATAAAAACAATGTGCATATTTTTTTGTTTTTTTTGCCCCTGCGGGAGACAACTCCTGGGGGCAATTCACTCTTGCTAAAGGGGGGCCGGAGGGAGCCCCCAGCCCCGGGGTCCACCACCCCGTGGCTTTATTATTATGTATGCGAGGGGCTCACGGCCACCACCGCAGCCCCCGAAGATCGCCACCCTCCGGGGCTTCTCTTTTTAAAAATATAAAACAAAAAACCTGTGTGGGGGGGCTCAAGCCCCCCCACATGCCCCAGGGGACCACCACCTCCCCGGGGCACTAATATTTAAAAACAGCCCCGGGAACCACCACCCCCCAGGGTTTTTAACTGGTGGGAGGTGGGCCGCGCGGCCTAGAGCCCTTGATGGCCCTGGGGACCGCCATCCCCCAGGGCCGGCTACCGCAGTGTCCTGGGATGCCTACCCATGGGACACTACTGTTTGCAAATCCTGAACTACTAACCTCCTAGAAAGAGGAGGAATCAGGTGCATCATTTTCTGCAGCATTCTAAGGATCCCATAGCAGCAGGCTGTGAATGTAGTTGCCTGGGTCTCCGTACAGAGGGATAAATCAAGCCATAGCCCTAAACTATTGACAGCCATTTTAAGGGAGAGTGGGGGGCCTAGACAGTCAGGACACCCATGGGTAGATGAGAATTTGCATTGTTCCCTAATATCATGAGCACAGTTTTGTTTCCATTTCCATAAGGGAGGGAGTGGTGGATTTGCCTTTCAGGGTAAGGGAGAACAACAACAAGTTGCCATCCGCATAGGACACCAATGAGATCCTAAAAAGCAGTACAATGTTTGCTAAATATTGTGTGTATTGGTTAAACAACATGGATCTCAAGGAAGACCCCTGTTTAACCTCGTATCTCAGTAGAAAAAATGTTTGAGGAACATGCTTTGTCGAAGAACTAAAAAGATCTGTCAGCCAAAAATGAGCAGACTCATTTAAGGGCCAGACCTGATACTCCTGCATTACAAACTCTCTTAATAAGGATCCGATGGTCCACTGTGTCACAGACAGCTCTTCTGGAGTTGTTATTTGGCTTTCACTTGTGATACAGCCTTGTGACTGTACTTAAAACTCCTTTTTAGTGATAGGTGATGAACCTTTGCTCAGGTACTAAATGGTGCCTATTGATAAACTATCTGCGGAGTTCCTCAGGAACCTGGAGACAACTTTCCTGCTGCGCTACTCTCTTGTTCCTGTTAATAAGCTAGCTGCTGATTTCCTCTCTTGTGCTTGTCAAACTATCTGTTGATTTCCTCTTGTGCCTGTAGAAAGCCTTTCTGTTGGTTTCCTTTCTGCTGCCTGTCATTAAAGTATCTGCTGACTTCCTCCTGGTGCCTGTGGATAATTAAAATATGACATTACCTTTGAAACTAGGGTTCATTGGATACACAGCAGAAACCAATAGACAGCGTGAACATGTTACAGCAGTTCTTAATTCTGCATTTTTCAATAAGACCAGATGACCACTGTAAATCCAGCAGGGACTGCAGTGGGTACATTTCTTTTTTGTTGTTAAACTTTATTTAACAGGCTTACAGCTTACATAGAAAAGGTACAGTATATATCAATATTGTATCTGTATACACATCATGAACATGTATTGCTCTCATTCCATCAATCTAATTGCAATCTGGAATCTGCTTCAAAGCACACTGCCTATTTGACAATAATTCATTGATGAGCCCCACAATCGTGCCATTTTATTTATTTTTATTTATTTATTTGAAGAGTTTTATATAGCGCTGGCTAGACCCGGAGGTATCAGAGAGCTTTACATGAAAAAGTGGTTACAACAAAATAGTGTTACATAGTTACATTAGTTTCTAGACATAACATAGCATGGAGAAAGACAGTGTTACAAAAATATATCCATTGCTACAGCATAAGAACTTAGAAAACAAGTCCAAGGAGCATAGATGGTAGAGGGGGAAAATTAAAGGGTTAGTAATACATATTAAGTTAGGACGACCGATCATGGAGAAGAGAACGTCCGTGGATACCAAAAGTCAGAGCAGGCAAGTCGAACAAAACCGGAGAGGGTCCAGGGATCCACAACAACTAGTGCCAGACTTCATTACTGGGTCAGGTAGAGAGTTGGAAATGGAAGGTGAGCCTCACTAAGCCGAACAAGAAGATAGAGGTGGAGTTGACTTAGAGGGGAAAAGATCACTCCGGAGGCAAAGGGAGCTGGCCAGTGGCAAGGATCAATCAGGGGGACAGTCGAAACTGCAAGATGGAGGAACCAAGGACATGGTCCCCAAGATTACGGGTAGATAAAAATCTGATAAGAAAAGCCAGAATTTAAAACCTACCCCAAAAGCAGAGCTGAATGGGGAAGGCAGCAGTTGGTACTGGAGGGAGGTAAGGTTGAAAGTCGCCGATCTCGCCCGGGTCATCCACGGCAGGGAAAGTCAGCGCCGGCGCCCAGGCAGCAGGCCTAGGCAGAGGAAAGGCAGCTGCGAGTCAGGAGGGCAAGAAACTCAGTGGTGCAGAGAAGCAGTGTTGCGTAGTTCTCATTGCTGCGTTCTTGTGTATTCTCGTTCAAGCAAAGCAGGATGCCAGGCAACCACATCTCAGATCAGGAAGGCAGGCGATGGCCGGAGAGAAGTCCCTCGCCATTTCCCAAACAGCCACCCAGGAAGAAAGAAATTATTAATCGGTGTATCATTAGGAAGGCAGGGGAAGAGGGAGACACATTGGAGAGGCGAGGAGAACTGGGCTCGATGACCGGCTGGGCAGGTTACGGCCACTGCGGTTGAACCAGAGCCAATCTCCTCTATAGCTGTCTAGGCAGCTCCACTGGGCATCGCTCATGTTTGCTCGGGCTCCGCAGTCTGAAACATCGATCCCGTAATCCTACGAAGATCTCTAGTTGACATGCGGGAGATTGGAGAAGATGAGGACCGCAGTCAAACAGGACCCCAGGTGAGTAAGAGGGTCCAAGGAGGAGGTAGAAATCAGGGAATTTAAGGCAAAAGGGCAATCTCCAGCTGGGAGCTCCCGGCTGGAACTCCTCACCTGTCGGCCATCTTGGCTTGATGGACTTGAGCCATCAAGCGTCACGTTGGGGAGGTATGATTGCATGATGTTTTGTCACGTTCGGAGCAGGGGTAACAGGTCAGCCATACAGGCCATGGAGGGTGTGTTGTCGTCCGTCATGTGTCTCCTTCCAGGCATAAGGGCTAAGCTCCACCCTTCGGTCTGAATATCAATGACTTGGGCTTGTGGGTTCAGGCTGGTTGGTCCCTAAGATAATTCACCAGAGGATCCCAAATATCTCTTGGGCGGGATGAGGTCAGCATATGTCATGAGCTGGTCCCTGCAGTAGGGGGGTCACGAGCAGCGCACACAGCGCTCATTACCTACCTGTGGACACGCCAGCACGCCAGCACTCTGCCTCAGTCCCTGGGTTGCCTACGCTGTGAGTCTCGCCGCCATCAACATCCAGGAGCGGCTAGAGACTACAGCTCCCAGTGGGCTTAGCGCGGACTTCCTGCCACCGCTGTTCTCGCGCCCGGAGACGCTACAAAGCGGAGCCTCGACCTCCGCGTCGCGGACGCGCGCGGGCGACGCCGGGCGGAGCCCGGGCAGAGGGCGGGCCGTCTAAGGCCGTCCAAGGACGACCAGGGACGGGACGGGCCACGTCCTTAACGTCTTCCACAATGGGTAAGCGCAAATTGGCAACACCAGCGGCGGATGAAGCTAAAGCGAAGGTGCCTAAGTATACTACAAGTATACTTACATATCTAACTACTAAGGTGGGGGAACTATCATCTCAGATTGCTGAGTCCGAGCGTGAACTGGGCCTTGCTCCTAGTCCCGGGACTGTTGATACTTCTTACGCCTCCCCCATAAATTGTATACCTCTGGAGCCTCGGGTCATTATTGAGGCTTGTAGACCCACTTTGTCACTTCCTGCTACAGTTCTTCCATGGCCGGCCATACCTGAAATCGTGATACCTAACCCCCCTTTGAACCCCGGGGTTGCTGGAAGGTCGGCTTCAATTATGGCTGGTTCTACCCAGCCAGCCCTTCTGACGGAGGAAGTCATTATGGCCTTATTGGAAAAACTGTTTACAGATAGACTTGAGACTGCTTTAATCCAGATTGCCTCGGATATTAATGAAACTCTGAAGGACTGTGTTAAGAACCTTATATCAAAATGTGATCGTATAAATGATGTTCTTAATGCTCGGGCCCCTGCATTTTCTATGCCTTTGGATCCATGTCCCTCAGTTGTAAAGGTCACTACCCCTAAAGTTGGTGACCCACCTGTAACTAGACCAGTTAATATCCCTCTTTTACCTGTGCCACCAAAAGGGAAAGTAGACAATGGAATATACATCCCCACGACAGAGGTTGGCCTTGGTGCAAGTTGCTCCACAAGGCCTAGAGGCCAGTGGGGGGCC
The DNA here is from genome assembly GCF_964263255.1 of Lissotriton vulgaris. Classification (NCBI taxonomy): domain Eukaryota; kingdom Metazoa; phylum Chordata; class Amphibia; order Caudata; family Salamandridae; genus Lissotriton; species Lissotriton vulgaris. The sequence goes on from NC_141700.1 coordinate 439,941,876, forward strand.
CCGGAAAAAAGGGTACCGCCAATAAATTTACCTCCGGATGCAACACCCTTTGTCGCAATTCTGGTTAACGTGCCTAAACTTGAAGACGGAGCGATAGAACAACATGAGTCTCTGCTTAGGCACGTTAAAAAATGGTGTAATGCCAACTGCACGGGAGAAAGTAATATCGCAGATAATATTGTAACAAGTAGACGGGTAAACTGGGTGGGTAAAAGCAAGAAAGAGGTTTCTGGAGACTGCGTCATTGTAAATTTTAAATCTAAGAATGTCGCGAGTCGACTTTTCTGGGATGACTCCCCTCTGGATCCCGTAAGTAAAGGGGTTCGGGCGATGCCTCTGGGTTTCTTTTATCCCCGTCCACATAGGTTAGTCGTAAATGAGAACATCAAGTTACAGTCTATTGATAACACTTGGGCAGAGGACAACCTTATCTCACCTATGCCTTTTAATGTATGGATGACTAAGCCAACTAAAGCTAATGGTGTAGTAAATGTTGCAAGGAATACACTCTCTAACAATCTACCATTGTCAAACATGTTTTCAGCATTAGCTGATAGAGTAGACACTGAATGACTAGCACCTGCACCCGAACAGGATAACTTGATTTGCCAACTCCCAGTCAATACTGATGTGGCCCTACCTGTTGTTAGAGTCGATTCTGTTATTAATGACCCATTTCAGTTAGGGGAAGGGCACATACGGTTACTATCATGGAACATCGCGGGCCTACGGGCAAAACAAGATGACTTTATTTGGTTACAATCAGTGAAGAACCATGATATTGTCGCATTACAAGAAACTTGGACGAAAGATAAAGGTTTCTGGGTAGAAGGATATATTTCTTTCTTTGTTGATGCCCTGAGTTCCACATCGGGTAGGGACAGAGGGGGTTTGCTATTCCTTGTTTCAGTTAAAATTGCTGGTAATGTTAGAGAAATCCCTAGCTTTTCTCACTACTTTCAAATGGTGGAAATTTGTTTGGCAGATAAGAACAAGATTGTATTAATAAACTGTTATAACTCCATGCAGGGGGGACCCCCACATTTTGTTTTAGATGGTCTATCAGACTTTTTAACTAAATACATGTCAAAACAAACCACTTTTGTCCAGTGTATAATGATGGGTGATTTTAATGTTCATTTGTGTGAGTCCCATTGCCAGATTATTGATGAAAACGGTCCTGATTACACTTCACCGCCACACTTTGAACATAGTCCAAAGGGTGTGGCAATGGAAAACTTGCTCTCAGCAAATGATCTATATGAACCAGGGTTCTCAGATACATCGAACCGTGTGGTCACGTATAACGCAAGGGGCAGTGAATCGATTATAGACTACTTTTTTATGTCCCCAGGGCTCCTTCGTTATGTATTGTTTTATAATGCAATTGTCAGTGGATTTAGTGACCACAACCCTGTGTTATTGGTTCTAGATACTCTCTCTGGTTTGTATAAAGGAGTAGTAAGGACTACCTCTATAAGGGACGTGAGGAGTAAAGACCAAGGCAGACGCCTCAAATGGTGCAAAGTCTGCCCAGAGGATTTTCATGGTCGTATTGTGCAGGATATGGGAGCTGAATTTGGGATATGTTTGAATAGAGAGATGAGGGGAGGGGAAGTTGTGAGTGCCTTTGAAGCTATTTGTGCTAGAGTGGATAAAGATCTTAGAGCCAAACCAGGGAGGGGTTCGGTCCCAGTGTGTAGATGGTTTGACCACTCCTGCTCACAGGCACACGCAGCTCTGCTGAAAGGTCTTAAACAATCGCCTAGAGACAGAACTTTGGTGGCAGATCTAAGAAGACAATACGCTTTGGCAGTCAAACTTCGAAAAAAAGCCATCAAAGATGAAGCCTGGGACTCTTTGATGGACCCCACAACCCTTAAACATAGCTCCAAATTTTGGGCTATAATTAATAATCCCTTGTTCTCTCACACATCTAATCTGGACCTTGAAATTAATATATCTGAAGCTGATTGGATTAATCATTTCTCCAACATATATGGTTCCAATGAAATTGCTGAGGTGTTTAAAATACCTTACTCCCCTGCTTCTCCTACTAATTTAGATTTCACCAAATCAGAAGTAGAGCTGGCAATTTTAGGCTCAGCTGCAAATAAAGCCCCGGGCCCGGATGGGGTTCCCCCGGACCTATACAAACTTAACTCAGAGTTGTGGGCTGAGATTTTAGCTAACGTTTTTAATTGTGTGTATGAGGGGGGGTTGCCAAAATCATGGTCATGTGCCATTATAGTACCTATTTTTAAAAAGGGCCTAAGAAGCGACCCAAAGTGTTTTCGGCCAATTTCGTTATTGGATTCTTCAATGAAGATTTTGGGCAAAGTCCTGCTTGCTAGAATTAACACCTGGTCCACAGATAATAATATTCTAGTAGATGCCCAATATGGGTTTCGTGCTGGGAGGGGGACTGAGGACCAATGCCTAAATCTTCATTTGTTAATCTCGAAATACACAACTGTCAAAAAAGGGTCAATTTATGTTGCATTCATGGACCTATCCACAGCTTTCGATTTGGTGAATAGAGCTCGACTGTGGACTATGTTGTTAAAGCTGGGTTTGGACCCCCCCCCTTGTATATTTCCTGGCAGAATTACACAAAGATCTGAAAGCTTCAATCAGAATGGACCAGGAAGGTAATCGTACCGCCTGGTTCAAATCCAGCAGGGGAGTGCGGCAGGGCTGCATTCTTGCGCCCATGCTATTCACCTTGTATATAAACTCACTTGAGGAAACTCTTTTATCTGCGACCTTGGATACTCCGCGTGCAGGGGAAACTCGTATTCCGGTTCTCCTGTACGCGGATGATGCCGCTTTAATAGCTCGGACTCCCATAGGTCTACAAAAACTTTTAAATGCTTTTAATGATTTTATGCTATCATTAGACTTAGTGATAAACAACTCCAAATCACACGTCATGGCTTTTGGGGCTGGTAAAAACAACTCCAGACAGTTTTATTGTAATGGCGACGTGATCACCAATGTTAAAGTTTTTACATACCTGGGCGTAATTTTTGACACCAAGGGGAGTTGGGCTCCGCAAATTGGAGCTAAAACTAAAGCGGTCAGAAGCTCAGCCACTGCTATCCTAAGTTTTGCTAGGAGACTGGGCGGGAAGCCAACAGGTGCCTTACTTAACTTGTACAGGGCAAAATCAGTGGCAATAGCCAGGTACGGCTCTGGTTTGTGGGGCTATGTAAATAGTGAATCAATTCAAAGGGAAGAAAATAAATTCCTGCGTTCCACCTTAGGGCTTCCCCAATCTACAGCCACGTTTTCAGTCCACCAGGAAGTTGGGTTTGGCTATATATCGGACACCCTTCTTATGGCTCCTATCTTGTTATGGATAAGGCTTTGGACCAATAAAAACTTGGGTCTTAATCATAAAATACTGGCGGACTGCTTAAAACTGGATAACTATAAAAGTATAAATTGGCTTTCACATATAAAGAAGTGCTCCTTGGATCTGGGTCGCCCTGATATTTTTCTTACTCCTCAGGGTCTTAAGAAATCAGATTTAGTCTGGGTGAAGGCCAATTTTATAATTAGGAAAAACGTGGAGAGGGAAGAATGCCAACTACTCAAGCCCACGGTCAGAGCCCATTATCTGACCATTACGCGTCTTACCATCCAACCGTACCTTACTATCGTCACTATCCCCTTTCATAGGTGGCTTCTGGTTAAACTTCGGTTTAACCAGATTTATACAGTTTTGTGTGACAGTCACGGTTGGTTTAAGGAGGAGGATGCCCCTGTCTGTAATTGTGATAGTTTTTCTGCTCAAAATAATATGCACTTTATGCTATTCTGTAATTTTTTCATTGAGCCCAGACAGAAATACCTTGTACCATTATTGAAGGAAAAAGCTTTTCTTCAGGCAAAACCTGCTCTCCTGTACCTCCAATTAATGGATTCTACGTTGGCCATGTTTAGCGTGGCCAATTATCTTGTTGCTGCGGTTAGGATCAGGAGGAAAAGACTTAAAGATGTAAATATTAGTGTCTTGTGAAGATAAATGAAATGGATGTTGTTCTCATTTTAAAATGTCTATTTTACTGAGTATTCTCTCTTTTATGATGTACTTTTATAATGTATATTAATTAATTATTATTGTTGTTTCCTCATATCATGTATTTTTATGAAATTATTACTGACTGATGCTTTTGTATTTGCTTATGAATTTGTTCTGCCCTCTGGTGATGTGATTGTAGAATGCTTTTATGATTTTTAACTAAATCGAATAAAGTGGTTTTGACTTGACTTGACTTGGTCCCTGCAGTAGATGAGATCAGTCAGCCAGTCCTTGAATTTAGGGGCTCATCGTCTCCCCCATCTGCATGCCTCCATACGTTTGGCCGGTAATAGTCCCAGTGCTACGAATCTCCTGTGGGGTGCTTGGATGTCAGGTGTGTGCCCAAGAAGGGCCAGCAAGGTGGATTCCTATAATTTCTGATAGGGCAGTGATCACTTCACACCAAACTCATGGACTCCAGGACTTCGCCAAGCGAGTGGCAGGAAGTCGGCACCTGCCTGCCGACATCTCTCACAATGGTCGTCCTGCACTCGTGAGGATGTATGATATGTCCAGTGTAAATATTTAAAATGTATTATTCATAGGCTTGCTGCGATAGCGTCTGTTTGGGTGCAGCAGTATGCCCATTGCTTGTCTGTCAGGGGTGATACCAATTCCAGATCCCATGCCTCTCTGGCCCCATGTATCGACTGCATCCTCTCAAGTAGAGCAGTCCGGTAAACTCTAGATACCACATGTGCTGGTCCCGTCTTTTTGAATAGGGTGTGTAGTGTGTATAGAGCAGGAGGCTCCTGGGGAAAACCGGGGACATGCGCTCTGATTTCATGTTTCAGTCTTATATATAGGAATGTCTCCAGGTGTGATGTTGTCCTCAGTAAGCAGGTCTTGTCGCTCTCCGAAAGTACCCTCATGGTATAGATCGCCCCAGCAATTTAGATTTCTCCTACACAGCATTTTGCGGCAGATAGCCTCATGGGTGACTGGTGCCTGTGCGAGGTATGGGAGTGGTATAAGAGGGGAGTACATTGTTAGCTCCCCCCATCCTGGCCATTTATTTCCATGCTTGGTTAGTACATGTAACTGTGTGGTGCATCACTCGTTCCCCGGGGACTCGGTTGCCTAAAAAGGACGTTATGGGTATGGGGGACATGTAACCTTCCTCAATGGCCAAGTGTGGGATGTAGGGTGGGGGTGAAGCTAGTATGCTGTGTAGTGGGCCTGGGCTGCCTGGTAATATAGCTCCATATCTGGGGCTTCAAAACCCCTTAGCTGAGAATGGTTACGTCATGGCGCGCCATCCCACTCGGGGCTGCTTACCCCCCCATGCTAGCTTAATGAGGTGTAATCGAAAGGTGGCAAAGAAGGGGCGTCCTGGGTTATAAGGTATATTGATGAATAAATATAGTAGTTTAGGTAGTATTTTCATTTTAATTAGTGCAACTCTACCAGCCAAAGAGAATGGCATTGTGATCCAGTGGGCTGCCCAGTTAGTGATGGTATCAACGGCCGTGCCATAGTTTGCTCAAATCGTTTCTTCCTTGGTTCTAGTTATTGTCACCCCCAGGTATTCCATTTCACCTTTGCACCATTTCAGGGGGAAGTCTGGGATAAATGGCACTGTGCAAGGTGTTAGTGGAAAGATTTGCAATTTGTTCCAGTTTGTCTCTATTCCGGAAAGTGAGGCAAATTTAATACATTCCAGTTGAAATAGATTAATACTGGTCTGTGGCTCCTGTAGGTAGAGGGTGATATCATCTGCATACATCGATATCAATATTTGTTGTGAGGGATATGGTATGGCATGTTCCCTATGGTGTTGTCTTATTTTGGCCGCAAGGGGTTCTATGACGAGGACAAATATTAGCAGGAATAAGGGGCATCCTTGTGGTGTGCCTTGCATAATGGGGATCGGCGGAAGTGTAGGCCGTTGATCTGTATAATGACCTCAGGTTTCAAGTAAAGTAGTCTTATCCACACCAGGAAGGGTTGAGGAAGTCCCATCCTACACAGTATTGTGAACATGTAATCCCATTCCAGGGAATCAAACGCCTTTGCGGCGTCCAAGAATATTCCCGCTGCACTGATTTCTGGATCTGTGTCATGGAGTAGTGCAAGTGTTGTGCACAGGTTATGGGACATGGCCCTGCCGGGAATAAAACCTGCTTGATCCGGGAGGACTAGCCCCTCCATCAGCAGTGATAGCCTGTTTGCGACAATTTTGGCCAGTACCTTAGTGTCACAATTTATTAGCGAAAGAGGTCTGTAGGACTCGCAGCTGCTGGCCTCTTTGTTCAACTTTAGTAGAGATATAATCATAGCTTGTCACATGGACCTAGGTAAAGTACCACTATCTCTGGCTTCCTCAAATAGCTGCCTAAGGAATGGGACCAGCTCATTGATATAACATTTATAAAAAATCAACCGGTCGACCATCAGGTCCCGGGGCTTTTGCCGGATCTTAGACCCATTATTGCGTCCCGGATCTCATCCTCCTCTAGGTCAGCAGAGAGAAATTCCCTGCATGAGCCACTGATCTAGCCAAGGGCGGTGTCTTCAAAGTAGGCTGCTATATCGGGGGGGGGGGCCTTTTACACATATGATAGAGTTTGGCATAGTATTTAGAAAAATATTTGAAAACTTCTTGTGACTCTCTGTGCCTGTTGCCGGTCTCATCTATTATCTCCAATATTTGGTTGGTAAATCTAAGAGGTCTAAGTGCTTCAGCCAAGGCTCTACCTGGGCGCTCGCCCTCCCCATATGATCAAGCTACGTGATATTTGGATCGAAATTTAACCCCTGGCCCGCTTCCTCATTGTATTCAATAAGTAGCTCTTAGAGCCGCGTCCTATGCTGTGTGATGGGGGCAGAGGCCAGTACCTTCTCTGTTGCTATGATGTCTTTCTCTAGTTTAGTTAAGGTTCCCCTTATGGATTTCAGGACCCTCCACTCTTGGCAATACAGGACCCACGAATAGTGACCTTAAAGCTCTCCCATATAAGTGCCAGTGTTGGGACACTGTCTATGTTGCGAGGAGAGAATTCAAGTATTTCTTGGCGTATTTCTTTGCAAAAGGCATTTTCTAGTAAATCTGTTGGTTGGAGTCGCCAAGAGCGGTATGGGGACTCGTTGCCCGGTGGGGCCAGTCTCATAAGAACGGGAGAATGATCTGAGAAGGTTCGCACTAAAGTGAGTCACACTTTGGAGCCATGTACTAAGACCTTTCGATAGCAGCCACAGGTCCATATGAGACCAGCTGGAGTGCACACTAGAGTAGAAGGTTCTGTCCCTCTGCGATGGATTCATGTTCTTCCAGGCATCAAAGTGTGGGTGGTCTGTCATAATACCTGCGAGGTGCTTAGCTGCCTGGGGGTGCGAAATTAGGGTATTATATGAGCGATCATCCTGGGGGTCCAATTTTAAATTGAAACTCCTCCCCCCAACACAATGTAAGGGGATCCTATTGCCAGAATGTGTCCCCATAATTGGCCAAAAAAGAAGGCGTCATCGATTTTGGGGGCATAACAGCTTACCAAAGTGATCGTGTGCCCGGCTTTCCTGCCCCACATCACATTGTACCTACCCTGAGAATCCTACAGTTCTCCTATCGGACTCATGCTAGTCTTGATGAGGGTAACAGTGCCCTTAGCGTACGTTGAGTAGGAAGAGAAGCAGCTGTAAGCCGCTCATTTTTCCTAAAGGAAGGTGTTACCCTGCGGTCTAGATGTGTTTCTCAGAGCATGGGCAACTGTATCGGATGCCTGTCCACAAATCTCAAGATCTGTCTTGTTTAAGAGGGTTGCGAAGCCTGCGGACATTCCACATCAGGAAGTTGTAGCTCGGAAACTGGCCCTCCCTCAGTTCTTTCCCGTCTATCACTCCCCAGTTGAGTTTAGATGTGTCTGCATGGCCTGTCAAGGTTCTTTTGTATGGAGTATCTTTTGTGCGTTGTAAGCCAGGTGTGCACAATACTTGCTCATACAATACTGTAACATATAACACCCAAATAAATTAATACACCCCCCCCTCCCACATCCACGGACCAAACCCATGAGAGAATTGTGTCCCTCCCCACCACCCCATTTTCCTTCCAGCCATTCAATTTGTTTGTAATTAAACGCTGACATGTTTCATATGTTGCATTTCTTAACAACCACATAGTAATGTGACAGAGGGATGTCTTACCATATTTTGAGGCTGGCATTAACACTATGCTCAAACATGTAGCAATTAACACCCCAAGTACAACAAAATACATCTCCCATAGGGGGAATGAGTCAGAGAGGCCGCAAGCGCACCATCGCAGGAACAAGGGTGCCCAGGTGCACAGTTGTTTTGTGGCAAAGTCTTAAGTCTTGTCCCTGCCTCTTGAGAGAGGCTGAGCAGGATGTGCGACTGATCCCAGCTTTCCTTGCCTGCTACTTGTAAAATAAAAGTTCAGCCATATGATATGGGTGATGTGGTCCTACCAGCATAGTCTGTTACCCTCGCTTCTTGAGTGTGAAGTTCTTTATTCCTCTTCAGGGTCTGGCGTTGATCGCCGGGGTCCAGAACTGTCTCTTAGTTTAGCTGGCAATCATTTATTGTTGGCCCTCAGGAAGTCCTTGGCCTGCTGCAGGCTGTTAAAGATGTGAGTCTTGCCCAGATAAGGGACTTGTAGTCTGGTGGGGTATAGCATTTCGTATTGTATATTAGCTAGTTGGAGCTGTCTTTTAACCGCTAAAAAATTATTTTGCGCTTCTTGCACTGCCTTGTGAAGTCCGGATACATCGAAATCTTGTTCTCTTCATAAGCTAGAGCCTGCTTCTCCCTGGCGAGTCTAAGGATCGTGTCACGATCTTTGTAATTAAGTAATTGCGCTAGTATGGGCCGAGGCTGGGCTCCTGGCGGCGGTCGGGCTGCAAGTGAGCGGTGACCCCTTTCGACCACCATCCCTTTGGAAAGTGCTGCAGCGCCGAACAAGCAGAGCAGGAGGAGCTCCGCATAGTCTTCCATGCGGTCTGTATCAGTGGATTCTGGTATGCCCGTAATGGGGACGTTGTTTCTATCGGAGCATGCCTCTAAATCTTTGTTGTTAGACGCAATAATTATTAACAATTTGTTCATTTCTTGGTAGTGACCGTGATCTTCAGCAGTGCAGTCATCCAGAGTAGATATGCACTGCTCCGTTTTGGCTATGCAGACATCATGTTTGTATAGGCGCTGTGCAATGTAATCCATACGCATGGTTATGGTATCCATATTGGTTTCGATGGAGTTGAGGCTTTGGTGCATTGTAGGGGGCAGTTCTTTAATGTCTGCATCTCGTGCTTCATTTTGAGCTGTGCATTCCCCCTCCTGGCATGAGGCTGTGTCCTCTGCCATGTCAATGTTATTTTTCCGGGCTGAGAATTGCAGTTTGGCTTGTTTCGCATCAGCGTGGCCCATGACTCACAGTTACTTCGCCGGTCAGGAGGATTTTGAGTATATGATATTTACCCTTTAATTGGACCAGTCTGCAGTTGCTAGCCAGTGCTGTGTGCTCTCAGAGGGGGGTATGGGGTAACAACACGTCCCTTGTGCCCCAGTTCCACTCACTGCCCTGTTTCTGTCTGCAAATGCACCAGGATGGGGGGCCCAGACACGTTGCGCCCCAAGTTTGACCGTGTGAGCAGGGGGAAAGCTCTTCGCCCCCGTGTGCGTGGGTATCTCCACAACCGAGGGGGTCTCCAACCAGGTGCCAGTGCGTATTGGCACAGATGTAGCTGCCCACCACCCAGGGGCCCCACAAGTTCCTTCATGTGTGCCCGGTGTGCACCCCATCTACCCGTCAGCCACCTCGAGCCCCCGGGGCAATCGCAGTCCAGGCCCTGGGGATCTAAGCAGCCTCATCACACCCTGAAGTGTCCTGCCTGCCCAAGCAGCGATGTCTGTCCCCCGGAGGAAGGGTGACGTAGTTTGCAGCAAGTCTCTTCATTTATTTTTTAGCAGAATGGTCCTTAAGTAAGTTATATACAGAAAAGATAACATATAGATCTTAATGGGTACTATAGATTTTCAGTGTCCAGCCGGACAGAGACTTTTAATAAGCTATATATTGAAGGAATCTTATACATATAAAAAGCGACACATGTAATGAACGGGACACAATCCTGCATCCAAAACGGGAAAAAGTTACAGAGAAAACATACAATGCAAAAGACATAAAGGGTTTTTTCAGGCAACAAAAGAGCAATGGTTGCTTAGTGTGGTCATAGAGTCAAGCAAGCTAACCATCAACAGTAGCCACAACTTTTATCAAATTCAAACAGAAGTGGTACTGATTATTGTCGACGACGTTTCGATCCCAGGCTCTTATGATATAGGGATCATCATCAGGACTAAGTAATTAAAGTGCCTGGTGCTTAACACAATGCCTGCAGGGGAAGAAATTGGAGAAATCTCCCTACATAATTTTCTTTACTGACGTGGGCAATGTGAATGTGTCCCCATGTAGTGTGGATCTAAAAATATAGAAAAACTGCATGCAAAACTGAAATTTCCGTACCTACGCTTCAACCCTGGCATCAATCCTGCTCACAGTTCCCTGATGTTATCAAACACCCTCCCTTTCCTGCATACAGTCAGATTCAGGAGGAAGGTTGAGGACAAGCAGAGGTCAGAAGCTCACTGCATGCATTCATGTTCTGCAGGCTGTTAACGCCTAACTTTTGGGGACAGTTCTGAACCACCCCACCGCTTTCACTCAAAGTTTATCTTCATGTGTCATTTCCAAAAATGGCTTTGTGAGTTTATTTTTTGGCAAAGAATGCAATGAACAGGCAAAAGAAAACCAAAACTTGATTATAGATTTACCAGGTAATAAAAAACACCCATGTAAACTACTTAAAATACCACAGATATTCTAACACAAAATGTCATCAAGCACACACAAGTAGCCATGGTTATGTTATGTTATTGGATTAATAACATGCATGGTGACATGAAGGTATCCCAGTGCTGTTGGGCAACACAGACTGTGCCTGCAATCTCCTTGGGAGTTAGTTCATGAAGAGGAAGGTTTTGAGCTATTTCCTAAAGTACAAATCATTATCAATTTTCCACAAAGAAAGAGGCAGGGAGTTCCAAAGTCACATTAAATCTAATCCCTTTCTTACCCTCTTCATGGGTGGGACTCTGTAAGGTGTGAGCGGATCTAAGAGCTCTACCAGGTTTATAGGGAGATATCAGCTGTCTGGAGATTGAGGGACCACAATCCCAAAAGGCTCTGAATGAGATACACAGTGTCTTGAAATTGATCCTGTGCCTGACCAGAAACCAATGTAGATCGGCCAGAGTCGGACGTGCTGAGTAGTGTCTAAGGATGTTTAACAGGGTCCTTTCTGCCACATTTTGCATCACCTGAAGTTTACCAATCACAGCTTTAGGGGTCCCCGAGTACAGGGAGTTATCGTAACCCAGGCGAGAGAGAATCAAAGCTTGGACTACTAACCTCCTGGAAAGAGGAGGAATCAGGTGCATAATTGTCTGCAGCACTCTAAGGCTTCCATAGCAGCAGGCTGAGAGTTTAGTTGTCTTTGTCTTGATGAAGAGGATTGAATCAAACCATACCCTCAAACTATTGACAGTTGTTTTAAAGGCTTGGGGGACATAGGCAGTCTGGCCAACCCAGGGGTTTATGAGGATTTATATTGTTCCCTAATAACATCAGCTTTGTTTTGTTTCCATTGAGCTTGAGATGAGACTTGTCCATCCAACTGGCTACCCTCTCAAAGCAGAACATAAGGGAGGGTGTGGTGGATTTGCCTTTCGGGGTAAGGGAGAACACCTACTAGGTGCCATCCGCATAGGACTCCAATGAGATCATAAAAAGCAGTACTAGGTTTGCCAAAGGTTGTATGTATACGTTAAACAACGTGGAGCTCAAGGAAAACCCCTGTGGAACCTTGTATTTCAGTAGAAAAATATTTGAGGAACAGGCTTTGTCGAAGACCTAAAAAGATCTGTCAGCCAAAAATGAGCAGACTCATTTAAGGGCCAGACCTGATACTCCTGCATTCCAAACTCTTTTAATAAGGATCCGATGGTTCACTGTGTTGAAGGCAGCGCTTAGGTTCTGGAGGACTTTTAGTTGTTATTTGGCTTTCACTTGTGATATGGGCTTGTGACGTTTTAGTGATAGGTGATGAACTTTTTGCTGTGGTACTAAATGGTGCCTATTGATAAACTATCTGCTGAGTTCCTCTGGAACCTGGAGACAACTTTCCTGCTGTGTCACTCTCTTGTTCCTGTTAATAAGCTAGCTGTTGATTTCCTCTGGTGCCTGTAGAAAACCTTTATGTTGGTGTCCTCTCTGCTGCCTGTCATTAAACCATCTGGTGACTTCCTCCCGGTGACTGTGGATAATTAAAATATGACATAACTTTGAAACTAGGGTCCATTGGATACACAGAAGAAACCACTAAACAGCGTGAACATGTTAAAGCAGTTCTTAATTCTGCATTATTTAGCAAGACCAGATGCCCACAGTAAAGCCAGCAGGGACTGCGGTGCCTAGGTTTCTCAGTAATATAACCGTAATATCTCCATGTGGAAAAAAATTTCAATACGAAATTCATTAATGAGTTCTGAAACAGGCCTTTGTCATGGCAGAGAGCCAATTTACTGTGTGATCTGAGAGAGACTCTGTGAAATGTTAGATTGCGTGCGCTTCGCCCCGCCCGAAGCTCCCTTTGTAGTTTTCTTTACTGACGTGAAAAATGTGATTGTGTCCTCAGGTAATATGGATCTAAAAATATAGAAAACTTACGTGCAAAACTGCTGTTACCGTATGTCTGCTTGACCCCTGGCATCATTCTTGCTCACAGTTCCTTGATGTTATCAAGCACCCTCCCTCTCCTGCATACAGTCAGATGCAGGAGGAAGGCTGAGAATACTTTGAGGTCAGAGGTTCACTACGTGCAGTCTTGTTCTGCAGGATGTCAATGCCTAATTTTGGGGGCTTTTCTGAAACACCCCACCTCTTGAAGTCCTCGAAAGCAGACACAGGCAACATTTGTGAGACACAGGAAATTCCAGGAGACTAACCCCTGGAACTGTACAGGAAATATGGGAGGAAAGTAAACCTAGATCAAAGAAAACAAACCAGAGCTTGTAGCTTTTGCAGCGCCTACAGCTCCAATTTCGTGCTCTTCTTGTGGGGTGGGGTGAAAGGCGAGGTCACATTGCCATTGGATGATTGGCTGCAAGGTAGGGGCTGTTTGGCCTTGGTAGAGGCGCAAGCAGCCTCACTTTACATCACTCTTACACGTTATTACTAGTGTGTAAATCAATATATAGTATGTGTTACATCAGGCACTGAGGGTTACGAGGTGTAGAAGCCACATGTCCTTCATAGCTCACTGTGCTTTATCAGAAGGATTACAATTTATGAGTTGCAAGTAACAAAGGATCTCTGTGTTAAAAGCAGTAACCCACTTACCCATCTACCTAAATTAAAAATGGGCCATCTGCGTGTTACATGGTGTGCTTTGCAGGAGACACTTTAACCATCTATGCTACTTTGATTTAAAACTGGGACTAGAAAAAACACAGACCTCTCCAGCACATTTCTTCTCCTCCAGAGTTATCTTACCAGTATTATTTTTTCTTGAGATTTACTGGGCACATAAATATCTCTGCAGCAGGTGCCTTACACCCATAACATATTTTAAAATGCAGGCTTTGCAACTAATTAAGCGGAATAGATTTACTACCACATTTCTCCTTCTTGCAAACTCCTTTGTGGCACAGTTTAAAAAATAAATGTATAAGTTGAGGCCTAGATTTTGCGTCAGGGTTGTGTCACCTTTTTGCCAATTCTTGTTATGTCACTTCCTGTGAGGGCATGGGTTGTTCTGCTAGTTCCTTTGATGTCACGTGCGTTGTCACACACTGTGATGTCACACACTAAGATGTCACTTGCATACTCCCTAACTTAGTCCCCCCACTTCTTTAAAAAAAAATGATTTTAGGACTTCTGCCCTGGTCACACCCGAATGCCTTGAAGGGACCTCAACTACATCCACAAGAAGCATAGGCACAACACATCACGTGGACCAAAATGTGGCCTGCTGGATAGCCGCCAAGTGCCACAAAGAACGAGGGCCTAGGCACCCACATTGCACACCTGGAAGGTCTCACATGTGCTCACTGTTCACAGCGAGATAGTGAAAGAGGCATGTGCACGAGATGAGGAGATGAATGTTCATGGATGTGGCCAAAGGAGGCATGGATGGCCGAGGGGGGAATGTGGGAGATGGTGCCCACACGTTCTTCTCTTACAATGTCAGACAAACCCAGTTATGCAAGCGAGTCAGTGAACTCAGCACCTAGCACCGCCCTGCCGGCATGTGGGATCTGTGCACCCCAGCACACACACACTGACACCATCTGCAATGAAGGATGGCTGGCTCAGCGAGTACACACGGTGCATAGTGGGGCAGCTTCTGAACACCGAGACACTCCCTACTCACTGAAGACTCTGCATACAGAGTACAGACTCTTGCACACCGAGGCGAGACCTGCACAAACACAACACACTCTGCACACTTGGGAGAGCACATGAACATCGAGGAATCCTCTGAGCACACACAAGGCAGGCACTAATCAGTGGCGAAGCCAGTGTGTCATAGGCCCTGGTCCCAGCAAAGAAATGCCCCTCCCCCTAACGGTTGCTCTTTACATTGTGCAATGCAGCACTATTCAGTGTTTAGTGGGGCCCTCAGGCCTATGGGCCGGGTGCCACTGCTCCTGCTGCACCAATGAAACCTACCCCCCTGTTCTGAATACTGAAACTAATTCTGCACATGAGGGCAGTGCATGGACGTCAAAGGAAGGCTATGCGCATTGAGAAATGTCACACTTTTAACAACAAACAGCACATGCTGATGAGACCGCACAGGCTGAGGGCACTCAGCCTTTCATCCTTCTGAAGTCGATAAAATGAGTACCATTGACTTCGACAACAATAAACATTTGTTATTCAGTGCCAAAATACCTTTCTGGGTGAAAGTGCACTTTACACGTTATGTTATGTTCTCAGCACACTGGTATACTGACTGACGTCTATTCCAAACAATAAATGTCACTGTCAACTGCTAAAAGCTACCACTGTAGAAAGGTATCATACTTTTCCACTTTTCAAATGTACTCGACATTGACACATGTGTCTAAAGACTTAAATGTATTTATTGTTTATCGAATTGTTTTGACTAGCCTGACTTTTGCCCAGAAGCCACTTAGCCATTCTAGGCATTCAGCCAGATTACATGTCTCAAACCACTCCTAGCATGTTAGGAGCCAGTGAGTGACTTTGGAGAGGGAATCTGTCACTGAGTGCCTTAAGATCTGCGTTTCAAAAGGCTGAACTACATTCCTGGGGTGCCCTTCATCACTCGTAGGGTCACGGGTGGTCACAGAGTTGTTGGTGGATGCAGAAGGCTCCAATCAACCAGAACAGTCGGCTTGACTAAACTACAAAGCAAGGTCAAAGCTCATGTAGTAGCATACCAAATAGGGCTGCACAAAACATGCCAGCTCTCCACATACAGCGTTACAACATTTTCCTGAGAAATCTACTCCCGAACTTTACCACACTGAACCTCTGCCCAGTGGCGGCTGGAATCTATGGAGAGGGGTGAGCAGCATATTATTAAAAAATAATAATAAAATAAAACTTAACGAACGTGATGTGTTCACTCCGGATCTCTTCTTTGCAGGAACTGCAACCAGATGCTGGAGCTCCCTTGCCCAATCCTGGTGCTGCCCACAGAGCAGTGCCCTGATTGGAGGGAGCAGCCTCTCTCTGTGCTCCACATCGCACAGCTGTCTTAAGATGGGTTGAAAGGTTTAAAGTGCACATGTGTGGCTGGCCGTCACAAGACGGTAGGCCAAAAAGGCATAACTACTTTAAACAGTGCATTGGACAGCCCACCATCCTCCCTGCTGCTGTCAGTCAGCAGCAGCCCCACCCTGGTCCTGATGCTCGGCTCTGGACGGGGATGAAAAATAAAATGGCAATGAACTACCATTTTATTTTTCATCTCTGGAGCTTTGGGGGGATTTTAAGAGGGGCGACGCTCACCCGCTGCAATGGAGGCGCCGCCCCTGCCTCAAGGGTGAAAAGGACTGAAAAATAAAATTTCGCCCTTCCGTACCTTAATGCCTAAGGAAAAATTAAAAGTTTAGTGGGCGCATTACAAAAATAATAAAACATATCTATAAATAAAGATGGCAAGCCGGTAAAGTCAATTGCAGGGCATGCTTGCATGGCACCAAAGTACAAAACAGACAATAGAAGTGCAAGTTACAAGACACATGCAGGAAAGGCAACCCCCCTGGACTACAATCATTAGGAAAAGGTATGAATTATTACTGGAAAATTTGCTTGTTGGAATGTTGTATTTTATCAAAAATTTGTTTTAAAAATGTAAAACTTTGACATGAACTCACCCCAATTTTTGTATAGAATAATTTTAAAAGTTTATATTAAATTGTTTTATATATATATGGACCACTTTTATGATTCTTGTGAATCGAATAAAGTTATTTGAACTCACTATAATCATGGTGTGGGCATCAAGAGTTTTTTTCAAACACGAAAAACATTCCACCAAAGTGTGATTTTCAGCTAGAAGCACATTTGATTACCCACATCGAAACTCGATTCCATGAAAAACATCAAATTGAAAACTTTGTTTCTATTTTCAATGTTAGTTTTGTAAAATAACGACATATGATGCTTGTGTCCTTCACAACATGCAGTTTTCTTTACAAAGGTACTCACAGAACACATCTGAATTTTAATCAGGCAAAAACATTTCACTATAAAAGGGTCAGACCTATTAACTTTTTAAGTGTGTGCTTTTATAAACCTTAATACTGGTGGTTCATCTGTTTTTAAGAGCTCCCAAATTTAGTAATTAAAAGAAACAAGAAGAGGTGGACAGCTTTCAAGAGGAATTTGTAACCCAGCCAAAAAGCTGCTGATTCTGAAAGACAGGAGGAGAAAGAATCAGAAATATGTCAGGTATAAATTCAATACATGACAATTACTAGTCTCCAACCCAACTGATCTTTTTCCTTGTGACACAATTGGCAAATGGGGACGCTGTTCAATTAGAACTCAGGAAATGTACCTTTTAGACCATGGCAAACTACTTTGCTACTTGAACCCTTAAGGACACCAGGACAGTCCCTGGAATTGGCACTAAAGAAAGTGAAGAGCAGGGGGGGTCACTTTTTGTCTGTATTCAACAACTGGGCACTTAGGTGGCCATGACCAGACTAGAACTCGACTGTAGGCTTTCCTTTATGTTTTGCGGCGTGTACTAAACCAAACGTCAACGATAATCAACACACCAAAGATAAATTGGAACTTTTTCGAGCAGAATCAACAGAGGAAGTCCAAAAAGAAAACCATAGTCAAAGACACCCTGACCTAGACCAACGAAACAATGGGAAAGGCAGCCAACCATTACACAACTGTACTTTCAAACAGGGCCGGTTTTGAGCGAGCCATTAAAGGCCAGCTCACGTAATAAAGGCCACAGGTAATATAGCCTGCTACGGAGGGCTTTAAGGATAATAGAACATTCTTCCCCTCCAGGGCAGAATGTTTTAATGAGTGAAACAAAGGCCTCACGAATCCTGAAGGGTTTGAAATCCCCTCCGGTTCTGTAAGGCCCGTGTCACTACAACAGATGTGAAAGGAAAACTTTGGAATGCTGATGCTCCAAGCTTTGACCAGCCATTAAAAGCCCGGAGCCCTCCATTATCTTCAATGGAGCGCCCGTAACATTGCAATGTTCTAATAATGCATAGAAACTATAGATCCCTCATTAAAATATTGAGTCAGTTTCAATCTCACTGACTGATGGTATAAGCACACACACCATCAAATTGTCCACTAGTCAGACATTTACAGTGCAAAAGAAGAACATTTGTTGTTACTGGAAATTGCCGCTGGCGGGACACCCTTTAGCAGCCGTTGTGATTTAAAAGTCTTATTTCACTTATTTATTATTTTCATTTAAGGTGGAGGAGAGCGTAGTTAAACTTTAGGTAGAAAATCTTATTAGAGTCTGGGGAGTCCGTAATGTAGTTTTTACAGCAGAAATAAAGCTCATGCAGTGTTAGAAGTAGGCCATGAGAGCATTAGAGGCATCGTCCATACAATTTTTCCTCAGTATTAATAGGGTAAAGGAGCACAACAACTCACAATGACAAAAATAAGACCAAGCCAGTTGTCATGATTTTGTTACCTCACTTGGTGAAGTGGAGGGAATATGCCTTCAAACTAGGTGATAGAGAGGCAACACCATCTCCTTCAGAGACACACAACATGCCTGCTGTGTGCAAGCCGCAAGCAACTGTAACACAATGTTTTTTGCTCCCCCACAGCACCGACGCCATGAGTCTAGCACACTAGCAAATCATGTGTCTGAAAAGACACACCAGAGCGAAAATGGCATCCAGATTTTAGCTCCAGCATTAACTCACATGCGACGCAGGAAGCAGACACCACAAGTGGAGTCTACGCAGTGCGTCTTAAAGTTCTGATGACAAACTGCGCAGACTCGATTTCTAGGCATCCAGCCTGCAGCCTCTACCACACCCTTTCCCAAGTCGTCACAGCGTGGGTCCCAGGGTACCACTCCCCAACCTGTGGCGAGTTGGGAAAGGGTCCGGTTACAATGCTCTCCACTCCTTGATTGACATTAAGGCTTATCGCTCAACACCCAGG
The DNA here is from genome assembly GCF_964263255.1 of Lissotriton vulgaris. Classification (NCBI taxonomy): domain Eukaryota; kingdom Metazoa; phylum Chordata; class Amphibia; order Caudata; family Salamandridae; genus Lissotriton; species Lissotriton vulgaris. Next base: position 439,960,685 of record NC_141700.1, read on the forward strand.
GCTAGCTTTACCCCAGCGTCATCAGGGGGTGGAGACTGGTCCTTGATACTAGGTTTCAGGGCTGTGAGATTGTCAGTCCTGAAAATACTCTAGACTTTGGGTCCGCCCATGGGAGCATGTTTACGGAAAGCGCTGTAACGTGGTGCACTAGTGTCATCACAGCAACAACAAATGGTGAGTGGCAGACATTGTTGTATAGCAGCCCCTTCAAGCGAGTGTGTATGTGCGCATAAAAGCTTTTTTTTTTAACTAAAAAAGCTGATTTAATGTTGCCTTCTTTTTTATGGTAAATGGAATGGGGGGGGGGGGCTGATCCCTAACACAGAAACTACTGATGCTCAGAAGTTATTATACATGCAGTTAATTTCTTAGTAAGTATTATTATCATGTTGCCTGTACATTCTGTCCAAGGCTAGGCACATAGAACACAACGCCTCTGTATTTTGTTGTCCGGTTGTAGACTGCTCTAAGGCTCCATACAAACCATCACATCAGCTCTGCACCTTTGATACAGTGTGAGTGAAACAGTGTTTTTATTATATAAATTGATCAGATTAGCAAATCTGTTGGGATTATCCTGCAAAGGATGATAGGCTGTTCCATCCAGACCGGCTTCTTAGAACATCATACTCTGGTATGGGGGGTTAGGTTGTCCCAATGGATCTGCGAGAGGATACTCCCACTGTGCTCTCGATAGTATATATAATATCAGACAAGAGCATAATCACATAGTAATGTTATCATTGTTGAACTGTTTATCTTTTAAACCATTCATTTAATGCTGGTTACAGTGCTTTGTTTAATCTTCCTAATAATAGCAGTTCATGCTTTCTATACAAGAATACAATTGTTTAAAAAAATGTCTGAAAAGTCAGATTTGTATCTTTCTTGTAGTCACCTTGGACATGGAAAAGGAACATTGAAAGGGTGGATCTGTTTCCACAATTTCCTAGGGGAATAAGAGTGCTCATGTTTAAGCATGGGCGAATTTTGCGAATCTCGCGTTCGTGAATTTTGCGGATTTGCGAACTCGCAATCCGCAAAATCCGCGAATTCTCGCGAATTCGCGGATTTTTTTTTTTTGTGTTTGCGCGGGTTCCTGCCAGTTCGTGAGGGTTTTGTACAATGTCGCAAATTGCGAACTTACCTGTCGGGTCGCAAGTTTCGCGAACTTGTTGTTTCTACGTGTCCAGCCTGTTTGGGACACTCTTCTTCATCACTGCCACTCTCTGTCACCACTGCCACTCTCTGACTACTCATGCCACCCTCTGGCCCACCCATGCCACCCTCTGTTTCATCACAGCACCCTCTGGTTGTCCAGTCAGTGTACATTATTGTGGCAACGCAAGCACACCTTCCCTGCCTCAAGTGACCTGAATTAATTTGGGGCTGATTAATGTGTCACAGAATATTTTTTTAGCTGGCACCTGCTTCCTTAGTGCGTCCTGATTAGTGATCTTTTGCACTTGCTAAGTGCTTTCATTGTTGCAAAATTAGTTACAACACCTGCCCTGCCCCAACTGACAATAATGAATTAGGGGCTGATTAATGGATCTGAACCTCCAGCCTGGCTCCTGCTTGTCTCCCTTAGCTGTAATTCAGGACCTTTGTGGCATATGTGTAACTATTCTGAGGTTCAGAGCAGGGTCACATAATAGTTGCAACTGGCAACTGAACTCTGGAGGGGCCCCTCAGGAAGCACTACATGAAATGGCTACTAATGATGAGCCTGAACTTTTGAACCTGGTAAGTAGTTTCAGTTTTGCTAAGATCGTATTTCTGCAATTTTGCACTTATTCGCGGGGCGCGAAGTTGTACTGGGAAGCCGCGAACTCACGCGAACAGTGCGAGCAGTGCGAGCAAAATCCGCTGCTCGCGGATTTGCGGATTTTGCGGGAGATTCGCGAATCTCGCGGATTGCGAATTTACCGAAAATCCGCAAAATCCGCGAGCGAAACGGATTTTCCGCCCATGCTTACTCATGTTCGAAGTTACAGATGCCATCTCGTCACCTGGTAAGGTTAGGGGTTCAGCTGGGGCACTGTGAGCTAGCTAGGAAGTAGGCCAATATTTTCTGATGATACATGTAGACTAAGTCTCTATATTCTGAAGTTTATGTTGTTCAGATATTCAGTCCTTCTTAATTCATTATAACTGTATAACATGGTGCCACCAACGTTCTTGGTCAGGTACTCATTTAATTTGTCTCCCGAGTAGTTCTTGCATGTGCCCAAGGCCCCTTTTCAGCTTATATGGAGACGTCTGAGGTGTTAGGGATTATTCCTTCTCAGCTTAGATAGGAAACCTCTATTCGTGTCTTGGGTTGTTCAAGCTTGAACCTATAAAACGGATACCCCACAATAGGGCTTTCTTTATTTGAATTCCATTAATTTAATAGGGAGCTAGCAGCTATCATTCATGTTAAGTGCAGTCACGCTGTTATGGCACTATTACTATAAGAAGGGCTCCATGTTGGGGGTGGAGATGTTACCTTTGTGCATGAGGCCCACAAAGCATAAAAAATAGAAGTATTCTATTCTTGGGTTCACTTTCCTGCAGTTGATGGCACTACACAGACTTTGCACACATATACTCCAGCTAAATTACCTAGTCGATATAGACCATATGAACATTCTGAAATACCGTTAACATATCGGGAACATCTGAACTGGTTCCAAGACACCCTTCCAGATCCACTAAACAACATATGATTGGGTCTCCTCAGCAATGAAGGCGCCACCTGGCCAGCCCTAGCTGGCTATACACAATAGCCAAATTTAGCACCATTAAATGTTGCAGACCTCTGTGTTCTTTACACAGGTCTAGTTAGACTATATAGACATTTAACACAGCTCGTTATGCACTTAATAACAGCCGTCACAACAACGGCTGTCCAAGATGTGCAGCCACAGTTATCTGTGCCTGTAATTAGTCCAGTAATTATTAATTCACTTAAGGGTAAAGATCCCGCCAGATGGGAGATAATTATGCTTTGCATTGCACAAAAGCAAATTTGCTTGAAGCATTGTTGTCCCATATGGGAACCCTTGACAAAAATAGAATTCACACACTGTGCCTACCACTTGGTATGTGTCCCTCAGAAAAGGATTGTGCCACCTGGAACACAGTCTTTGTTGCCATATGTCCCATAACACATGGTTCACCATACATTGCTGTTTTGTCGGAGGTGCTAAAACACATTCTAAATAAATACTGGCTGCCCCTGCCCTGAAATTGGGGCTTAAATTGTTTGGTAACTATGCCACCATTTCCTAACTTATTTTACGTAATATTAAAGGAGAGACACCAGCACTGGCAGTATGCCAATGCCTCAGTCAGGTTCCCGTTGTGGAATTGGAGCGCAAATTACCCCAAAGTATTAGTGAAACCTATACATCTATAGATTGAAATAATTTTTCGAGCCTGACCTTATGAGCTGCAGCTTAAAAGCAATTCTGATAAAGATAATACAAAACAGGCACCTGAGTCTTCTACAGAATTATTGGGAGATACAGAAAAATAAAGATAAAACAAAAACACCAGGTGGATCTCTGCAACCGGAGTCCACTGAAAAACACTATAATTTACAAAACCGTAATTCACTTAAATAGTCTGATAGGTATCAGTATACTGATACACCCTCTTCTCATTCCTTTCAGGATTCACCTGACAAATGCTTGGAGAGAAGGGGACGACCCGAACGCTGGCATAAAGAGCATGTGAAACAGAGAAAGGACTCACAACGCTGGTCTGACATCATTATTAAAAAAAGGAAGAGAAACATCCACAACAAAACTCCAGAAGAAGAAAGTGGAAAGTATTTCCTAAACAAATGGCACACATATTGAGAACACTCCTTAAGACAAGACGTTGGCATTGACACTGCTAAACAGCACAGGAAAGGTTACAATAGTTCGCTGGAATTTTCAAGAGTCGCTGGTTTTGAGAGCAACTAATGAATTTATTCAAGTTGGAACACCAGATCAGTGGGTTAGCCCTCCCAAAAGACTTTGGGCCAGATGTGCAACCCTTTTTTGCGCTTGCAAACAGGAGATCGGACCGTTTGTGACAGCAAAAAAGGATAATGGCATATCCAAATGCCATTTTGTGAGGGCACCACTTCCTAATAGCGAGACTCACTGCAATGTACTATTGTTTTGCGACAGCATTTGCTGCCACAAACCACTTGCATTTTACCATCTACTTCAAGTAGGTGTTACACCACTCGCAAACTGTAAGGAGTCCCCATAGGACCTCTTCCCCTTTGTGAGTGTGTGAGAAAGTATTTTCTAAGAGCAGGTAGTGGTCCCAGGGACCAGTGCCTGCCCTTAAAAAAGGAAACTGAAAAGTTTAATTTTTCTTTTTTAAATGCATCCCGTTTTCCTTTGAGGAAAATGGTTTGCTTTTTAAAAAAAAAATGCTTTATTTAAAAAGCAGTCCCAGACATGGTGGAATTCTGGGGTTGCAAATTGTGGTTGCCTCCTGAATATTGATAAGGCATGCAATTTGTGACTCCAATGGGAATCGCCATTGCATTTTGCGTTTTGAAAAATGTAAGGGTTGTACATCTGGCCCTTTATGATTTGGACATCCAAATTGAGGGTGACATACCGGGCTCCATTAAAGTAATATTATGGGAATATTTAACCAACACTTATGACATTCTCTTGGCTGAAGTATTGGCTACCTGAGTTTGTTAGAAAAGTCCCAGAAGGAGAGGATGTATTGATACCTTCCTTCTCTGTTAATGTCCCTGAAGTTGTCAAAAAAGCATATGTTGTCGAATGAGCTCTTGTACAAGCCCCAGCATTAAACACAATCATGTAGGGTGGGATAAAGACTTGCCTTATCATGTTATACACATATGGTCCAGCCCACAAGTGCAAACAGAATACCCAACACAACATGAAGCAATTTCCGCAGGAAAATTCTATTACAATTAGAGTATTAAGGTGTAATAGAGCCTTGTATTCCAACAATGAACAATCCATTGCTTCAATCAATCAATCAGGCGTTTATCAAGCGCGATTACTCACCCGTGAGGGTCTCAAGGCGCTGGGGGTTGGGGGTAGCAGGCTCCAGTGCCTCGGGGGGTGGGCGGTCTGTCGAAGAGCCAGGTTTTGAGGTTTCTTAGGAGGGTGGGGAGCACTGCTGTCTGTCTGAGGTGGAGCAGAAGGGCATTCCAGGCCTTGGCTGCGAGGAAGGAGAAGAAGCAGCCTCCCATCTGGTTTTCCTGGTGCATTGGACCACTGCGTAGGGGAGCTGAGCTGATCACATGGCTCTTTGGTTTGCGTGGAATTTGATTCTGCTGTTCAGGTATGCAGGTCCGGTGTTGTGGAGGGCCCTGTGTGCGTGAGTGAGCATCTTGCAGGTGATTCTTGCTTCAATGCGGAGCCAGTGCAGTGTGCCAAGGTGCTGGAGGATGTGGCTGTGTTTTGGCTGGTAGAGGACCAGTATTGCTGAGGGGTTCTGGATGTTCTGTATCTTGCGGTGAGGTTTTTGTTTATTCCGGCGTAGAGTGCGTTGCCGTAGTCTAGTCTGCTTGTGACCAAGGCGTGCGTGATGGTTTTCCTGTGTTCAAGGGGTTCCATTTCAAAGTCTTACGTAGGAGGTGGAGGGTGTGGAAGCAGGAGGACATGACTGAATTGATCTGGCGGTCCATTTTGAGCTCCGAGTCCTGGATGATTCCCAGGTTGCGTGCGTGGTACTTGGGGGTGGGAGGGTGTCTGAGGGCGGGAGGCCACCAGGTGTCATTCCAGGTGTTGGGGTTTGGTCCCATGAAGAGTACTTCCGTTTTGTTGGTGTTGAGCTGAGGCAGTTGTTTTTCATCCATTTGGCGACGGCTTCCATGCCTTCTCGGAAGTTGTGTCTGGCAATGTCAGGTTCGTTGGTTAGGGAGAGGATGAGTTGGGTGTCGTCAGCGTATGACACGATGTTGGGTCCATAGGACCTGACAATGGTGATGAGTGGCTTCAGCTAGCAAACACAGATCATTTATATCGCTTAATTTGAGACTACAGACATTTAATCAGCCATACATGCACTTTTGCAAATTCAAAATTCACATAAGGCAGATTTAATGAGTAGCATAGTTCACAAAAAATTCAAACCCACTTTGGATATTTCCAAGGGCTTGCCATGCCAAACCATAGCACCTGAAAGCAGAGACTTAACAGCGTTTAGCACTTTAGTAGCCAGAGAAAATTCTGCCAACTTTCTCAAGGGTACAAGAACAGCTCAGGTCTGTTTTCTGCCTGAATAACGTCAGCTCTAAAAAAATTGACTTAGGAGCATTGTCCTACACTGATGTTATATACCTGACTGACGAATGAATTAATGGAGTGGTGCACCTTAGACAATACCCAAATTAGCTACTGTCCAAATAATGAGTCCAACCAGGTGTCCAATTCAGTCATCAGCATTTATTTGGGTGGTACAAATAGTTCAAGTTCAAGTTCGAAATTTGTATAGCGCACTACTCACCCAGAGGGTCTGAAGGCGCTTGGGATAGGGGGGAGTACTTTATTTATTGAATATCCAAGTTTTAAGTTGCTTTCTGAAGGAGAGGTGGTTCTGTACAAGGCAGAGGTGGGTGGGGAGAGAATTCCAGTTTTGGCCGCTAAGTAGGAGAAGGTTCTTCCCCCCATGGTAGGTCTATGGATGCACGGAATTGCGGCGAGGTCTTGATTGGATGATCGTAGTTGACGGGTGGGGTGTAGAAGGACACTCGTGTGTTGAGGCATTCGGGTCCTAGGTCGTAGAGGGCTTTGTGTGCGTGGGTGAGGAGACGGAACATTATTCTCTTGTTGACGGGGAGCCAGTGGAGGTCTTTCAGGTGACCGGAAATGTGAGCTTGCCGGGGGATGTCCAGTATGATCTAGCTGAGGCGTTTTGGATGCGTTGGAGTTTTTTCTGTAGTTTGGCTGTGGTTCCGGCGTAAAGGGTGTTTCCGTAATCCAGTCGGCTTGTGACCAGTGCGTGGGTGACGGTTTTTCTTGTTTCGGTGGAGATCCAGCGGAAGATTTTTTTGAGCATGCGTAGGATGTTGAAGCATGAGGATGAGACGGCGTTGACTTGTTTGGTCATCGAGAGGGAAGAGTCCAGGATGAGGCCCAGGTTACGTGCGTGGTCCGTAGGTATGGGTGCGGTTCCCAGGGCTGGTGGCCACCAAGAGTCGTCCCAGGCGGAGGGGGATGATCCTAAGATGAGGACTTCCGTTTTGTCCGAGTTCAGTTTTAGACGGCTGTTCTTCATCCACTCGGCTACAACTTTCATTCATTCATGTAAATTGGCTTTGGCGGTGTTTGGGTCTTTGGTGAGGGAGAGGATCAGCTGAGTGTCGTCTGCGTAGGAGATGATGTTGAGGTTGTGTTGGCGCGCGATGGATGCGAGGGGACTCATGTATACGTTGAAGAGGGTGGTACGCCGCATATGACTTCGGTGGCCTCTGATCTAAAAGGGGGGAGGCGGACTCTCTGGGTTCTTCCCGCAAGGAACGAGATGATCCAGTCCAATGCTTTTCCTTGTATTTCGATGTTGCTGAGGCGTAGTATTAGGGTGCTATGACAGACTGTGTCGAAGGCTGTGGAGAGGTCAAGTAGGATGAGGGCAGCTGTTTCTCCGTTGTCCAGTAGAGTTCGGATGTCGTCTGTTGCTGCGATGAGTGCGGACTGTGAGGGGTCGAGGGATTGGTTGGCTTCGAGGAAGGCGGTGAGCTGACTGTTGACGGCTTTCTCAATAACTTTGGCAGGGAATGGGAGGAGCGATATGGGGTGGTAGTTTTTGAGTTCAGTGGGGTCTGCTGTGGTTTTCTTCAGCAGGGCACTGAGTTTGGCATGTTTCCAGCTTTCCGGGAAGGTAGCGGAGTTGAGGGAGCAGTTGATGACGTCACGGAGATGGGGTGCGATGATGGCGTTTGCTTTGTTGAAAATGTGGTGGGGACATGGGTCGATTGGCGATCCTGAGTGGATGGAGTTCATCAGGCGGATGGTGTCTTCAGTGGTGATTGGGTTCCAGGCGCAAAGGTTGTTAGAGGGGGGTGTTGGTTCGGAGGTAGGTGGAGTGGACTGGTCCCCGGACTGGTTTTCAAAGCTGTTATGTATGTCGGCGGTTTTGTTGTAGAAGAAAGAGGCTAGGGAGTCGCAAAGGTCTTGGGAGGGAGTGATGTCATTGGTGCCGGCGGTGGGATTAGTAAATTCTTTGACAATGTTGAATAGTTCCTTGCTGTTGTGGGCGTTGTTGTCAAGTCGATCCTTGAATGCTGATTTCTTGGTGGAACGGATCAGTTGGTGTTGTTTGCGGGTTGCATTCTTGAAGGTGGTCAGGTTGTCAGTGGTTGGGTTTTTTCTCCAGGCTTTCTCGAGGGCGCGACATAGCTTCTTAGAATTCTTACGGTCATCATTGAATCAGGGGGCTTTTTTGTTACCTTGCTTGATTTGATGGTTTTTCAAGGGTGCTAGTTCGTCTGCGCTGTGGGTGATCCATTGTGTGAGGTTGGTGGCTGCTTGGTTTGGGTCCTGTGATTTGACAGGAGGGTTTTGGTGAAGCGATGTGAAGAGCTGGTCGGTAGTAATTTTGTTCCAGTTTGTTTGGGGAATAGGTTGTGGGGGGTTGTGGGTCGTGGTCTTTTTGTAGTTGAAGTGAACGCAGCTGTGGTCTGTCCAGTGGAGAGCTGTGGTGTGATTGAAGGAGATGTGCTTGCTGGAGGTGAAGATTGGGTCGAGCGTGTGTCCGGCATAGTGGGTGGGGGTATTGACAAGTTGTTCAAGTCCGAGGTTGGCCAGGTTGTCCAGAAGGGTGGTGGTGTTGGAGTCATTTTTCTTTTCTAGGTGGTAGTTGAGGTCTCCCAGTAGAATGTAGTCCTCGGAGGGGAGGGCGTGTGGGCTTATGAAGTCAGTGATGCTATCGCTGAATTGTGTGCAGGGTCCTGGTGGTCTGTAGATGAGGGTGCCTCTTAGTGTGGTCTTGGGGTCGGTGTGGATCTGGAAGTGAAGGTGTTCGGCGGATGTGAGGTTGTCGTCGGAATTGGTCGTGATGCGGATGGTGTTCTTATGGACGATGGCGATGCCTCCTCCTGTTTGGTTGGTGCGGTCCTTTCGGATGATCTTGTAGCCGTCCGGGATGGCCATGGCGATGTCGGGTGCTGATGAGGCGTTCATCCAGGTTTCTTTAAGGAAGGCGACATCCGGCGAAGTAGTGTCGAGTAGGTTCCAGAGTTCAATGGCGTGTCTGTGGACCGAGCGGGTGTTGAGCAGGATGCACTTCAGATGGTTAGTGTCGGAGCTCTGATTGGAGTCTGTGGATTTGGTGTGGGTCCTGATACAGTCGAACTTGCAGGGGTGGCAGGTGAAGGGTCCATGGGTGTGTCCTGGGGCGGCTTGGTAGCAGTTTGGGAGTCGGCCGGGGTTAAGTGCTGAGAGGGTTGCGGCGTCGTACGTTATGCGGGTGGAGTGGGTTTTGCGGGGGCCAGGGGGTCTGGCGCTGGGCGCGGGCCAGGCACAGACGGGTGTAGACGGGCTTACCTTTGCCGCACCTTTGGCGCGCATTGGGCGCGACCGCTGTGCGTGACCGCTGTGCGCAGAAGCATCTGTCATATGTGGATAGTGGAGGGGGCGGGGGCGAGGGAGGAGCAGCTGGTAGGCGGGAGCGGGGTGGAGAGCCGGGCAGGGAGGCACAACAACAAACAACAAAATGGCAGCAAGCCAAAAGCCTAACAGGACGAGATTGGGGCAAAACTTAGGTAATGGCTATGAAATGGCCAGTGGTACCGGCAGAATCAGGTACAAATGAGCAATCCAGGCAAAGGCAGCAGAGCACAACCAAATGTCTAAGAAAGCACACTTCAGCCACACAGCGCTACGATATAAATGCTATCAGCGCTACAATACAAATGCAATGCCCTTTATGGCGCAGAGTTATGGGCATGGGAAAAGCTAACGACCTTACAGATATCTGAGAACAGGTTCCTCAGAGGAATCACAGGTCTTCCCCAGAGCACCCCCCTAATTCCACTGTTTCTTGATCTAGGTAGACGATCAATTAGTGATAGAGCGCGACTGCGCCCTATTCTCTACTGGAGACGCCTTTGGACAACTCCAGAGATTAAGCATTACGCAGATGGTTTCCTGGCAATAATTAAGGAAGATAATCTTCACAAGATTAACTGGCTAAAAAACCTAAGGGCCATGTTAATTAAATTGGGCCTTTCTAATCTTTGGACCAACCCACAGGGGGAAGTCTTTCCAAGTAAAGAAGCCCTCAAGTCTCAATACTGGGATTGGGTAGATAATAGTCTTCTGAGAAGCACGAGATCTGACTCTATGGCTGGTCGTTTCCTGGAAGTCAAAATCTGTCCCATTTTAGAAAACTATTGGGACAGTATTACAGCCCCATTGAACAGGAAGTTAGTCTTCCAGTCGAGGTCTGGATCGCTCCCTTTAAAAGTATTAACTGCAGGATGGCAGAGTTTGACCTCTATGTGTTGTCCAGCGTGTGAAGTTGCTACAGAAAGCCTAGGCCATTTTTTATTTGTCTGCGAAGCTTATTTGTCACCAAGGAGGGTATGGCTAACTCCAGTTTGTAAAAACCTCGGGACACGACACAATGTAGTGGCTATGAGAATCCTACATACATCTACTCGCGAGTCGATTGTTCTTGGAGTGGCCAAATATCTGGGGTGGGCTTGGGCAATTAGGCGGAGGCTGATGGGTAGGTCTAGTTAATTCAATGTATATTTTTTAATGTAATTCTAATGTAAATTGGTGTTATATTTGTGTGTAATTTTTCATTGTTCGGTATTGTATGAGCCTGCACAACTGTTTTTTTAAGAACATGTATATGTATAATGAATTGTTTTTATCTGTATTGTATTTGATTTTATGTTGTGCTTTTATGAGAAGTTATCTCGAATAAAGCTTGTACTACTAAAAAAACAAATGCAATTATCAATCAGGCACAATAATGAGCAGGAGCAATGCGAGCACAACCGAATGTCTAAGAAAGCACACCTCAGCAACACAGAGCTTCGATATAAACGCTGTCAGCGCTACAATATTAATGCAATTATCAATCAGGCACAATAATGAGCAGGAGCAATGCGACCAACGACCCCGCCGCCGCCAGAGCCAACCTTCACAAAGGGATGAAAAACGTAGCCGAGTGGATGACGACCAGCCGCCTGAAACTGAACTCAGACAAGACGGAAGTCCTCATCCTGGGCTCCTCGCCCTCTGCCTGGGACAACTCCTGGTGGCCCCCCGCCCTGGGCACCGCACCCAAACCGACAGACCACGCACGCAACCTGGGCTTCATCCTGGACTCCTCCCTCTCCATGACCAGACAAGTCAACGCCGTCTCCTCGTCGTGCTTCAACATCCTGCGCATGCTACGGAAGATCTTCCGGTGGATCCCCACTGAGACCAGGAAGACGGTCACCCAGGCCCTCGTCACCAGCCATCTGGACTACGGCAACGCCCTCTACGCCAGAACCACCGCCAAGCTCCAGAAGAGACTCCAGCGGATTCAGAACACCTCAGCCAGACTCATCCTCGACATCCCACGTCACAGCCACATCACCGGACATCTGAGAAACCTGCATTGGCTCCCCCGTCAACAAAAGAATCACCTTCCGTCTCCTCACCCACGCACACAAAGCCCTACACGATCAAGGCCCGAGCTACCTCAACAACTGCATCAACTTCTACGCTCCAAAACGCCATCTTCGATCAGCCAGTCACGCCCTCGCCGCCGTCCCCCGCATCCGAAGAACGACAACAGGAGGAAGGTCCTTCTCCTACCTGGCCGCCAAGACCTGGAACTCCCTCCCGACCGACCTGCGCCTGACCCAAGACCACCTCTCCTTCAGGAAGAAGCTCAAGACCTGGCTGTTCGAGCAGTAGCAGCACCCCCCCCCCCCCCAAGCGCCTTGAGACCCTCCGGGTAAGTAGTGCGCTCTACAAATGTCTTGATTGATTGATTGGGTAATGCGATATGGCTTAAGTTGCAAAGAGCTGTCTGGGGGTATAGCACTATGATACCAATTGGAGCCTGGAGCAGCGTGAGGAGCGACCGCTTCTGATGAGTTCAGGACGGTCACCAGAACAGAACATCATTCAGCCAACACATTTCGTTCTGATCAGTTGATTGAACTTCATCAGGGCTATTGAATGTAAACGTCCACATGAAAGTCTTTCAAAAGTGTCCAAGGCTTCTTACATCAAGAAACCACATATCAGGTGAATGCCGCTAATAATATTGCAGTGGTGCAACACATGACTAGTATCACAGGGTAAAGGGCCACATAATAACGCCCCAGTCAGATAGCCGAGCTATAGATGCCTGTCCTGGTACACAGCTGGCAGAAAAATGGAAGGGTTCACGGATGATGAAACACGCATTTAGCCAGAGAAGATCGCATCGTTTTTGGATTTGCTGAACCTAGTTAAGATTTAAATTTCCAGAAAACAAAAATTGCTTTTCTCAGTGTCCTACTATTTTGATATGAGTTAGCAACTGAAGGATAAACCCTTCACAACATTTCTTACTCTCTTGCAACCACCAAACACCATAAAAAAGTTATAATCACTTTTAGATTTTCTTAATTTTGGTAGAACATACATACCAGACTATGCACAACGGGTTAAACCATTTTGCGAATTAATTTGAACTGACTTTTCCAGTAAATATTGGACATCAGAACGTACACAGATTCTGAGAACACTGCAAACTGACATGTTTCAATCCAGACATTTACACACTCATGGCAACACAACTAACTTGGCAATCCACATAATTGCGGGATCCACTGGCTATACATATGTCACCTTTAATGAGGATGATACTGTACTGCTTGATTATAAATCACATTTATACTCCTAGGGTAAAATGCGTTTTGCATTAAAAGAAAAAATACTGACTGCAGTTCAGACAGCTGTTATAAAGGAAAGACCATTGGCCCAGGGGATATTCATAATTGTGGTAACTCTAATTCCGGCCTTAGAGGTTGTCACCTAGGCAAGTGTTCCTAACGCGAAACCTTACATCCATGATGGATAAAATTGGCAACCCCTTTACCAACCACTGATGTTGATTATGTCCCTCACTTTGCAAGCACAAGAATGTCTCTAGTATGTACAAGAATACCCTGTTCCCAATGACATTTTGCCTCTCAATGATTACGATTATTTAATATATACTGATGGTTCTGCTCAGCCTGCAGTTGGCACTAAACACCGATACTCCACTGTATGTGCAGCAGTATGCTGTGTCATGAAAAACTGAGAATTTAATTCATCAAAACTTTTACATAATCCTTAACCCCTTGGACGCTCATGACGAGCTCAGGTGTACACCTCCATACACTCATGACGAGCTGAGCTCGTCATGAACAATGGGTTTTAAAAAAAGTCAGCGCACAGCATAGAATGAGCCCGCACGCGTGGTGTTAAGGGATTGTACCGCACAGCTGGTTGAATTGAAAGCTTTAATTGTGGCATTAGAGAATAAGGATTCTGAATTCCCCACACCCATAGTGGGTGAAACTTTTACTGTGTCTAGTATTTTAATGAAAACTTACATTATTGGTGCTTAAATGGATTCAGAGATTCTAAAGGAAATGCTGGGTAATACCAACAAGGAAAAATCACCCTGCCTGAACATACATATTCGATGTGCTAAACGTCACTGATAGGTGTACACGCAAACAAGAATCTGGTCCTAACAACAAGAAAAACAGGATAATCCAATCAAAAATATGAAATGTATTTAATATATCTCAAGAAAAGAGAATTTGATCAGGGATTAATACATGATATTAATAAATAAAGAAAACACTAGGTGCAACCAATACAACCACAACCATTCATTCAGGCATACCACTACATACCCATACATACACATTCGTCCTATAACATAAAGTTTCCACAATGTCTAATACAGATGTTCAAATGTAATATGGTTCCCCTCTATGAAAACACAGATAGATGTACTAGTCAGTCAGTCAAAATACTCTTTATTCGATTTTTGTAAAAATCATAAAAGGACACAATACAAATACAATTTTAAAAGCATCATGTGATCTCATTACAAAACATTTTTTCTACATATTGACTTCATTTCACCAAGTTGTTACAAAAATTTACAAAAATTTACAAGTTTATTACAAATGTTAAAAATTCTCCATTTAAAATCAAGTTTATATTAAAATAGGGCTATCTGGGGCAATCTTTTCTTCCTTGATCTAAATGCAGCAGTTAAATAACAAGCAACACTAAACATAGTGTGAGTATCTGCCAGCATTTGGAGGAAAATTAAGGCTGGCCTTATTTGAGTAAAAGCCGCCGCTTTCAGGACAGGAAGTAGGTATTTTACCCTCTCTCTACTATAGAAATCACAGAAAAATATAAAGTGGAGGGTGTCTTGTACTGAGAATTGATCACAGCCACATGGTGGTCCGTCTTCAGGTTTTGACCACACAGGGAAATTTCCTAACAAGTAATGAATTAAGTTCATCCTAAATTTTGTGAGTAAGAGTCTATGGAGGGGATTAGTCACAATTTTTAAGTATGGTTCCAAGGAGGGAGAGGTCGTTATAACTATGTGTGCCCTTACCATGGGTTTCCTCAATTCCAGCTCCTCTCTTGCCATGCAAGTCCTCTCCAAAAACGCCTGCTTAATCCATCTAACATCCTCCCTTCTGATGTTGATTGGGTCATTAAAGAGTTCCGGTCTCCCCAGCATAGATAAAGTGGATTTGATATATTTCAGCCAGGGAATTCTCATGGCATTGTCCCTTGCAATAACGTCTTTAAGGATGGCATGATTTAGCGTTAGCTCGGGGTTCAGCCATGTTTTGGCCCAAAAAAGAAGCGGGGCTAGTTTTAATTTATCAGTAATGTGGGGCAGGCCTATTTCCTCATGGATCGAGAAAGTGGGTGTGGAATTAGGGACAGATAAAATGTTCCTGATTATACCGTTTTCCACCCTCTGTATTTTTACCATGTCTGCGTAACCCCAAATTGCGGACCCATACATGGCAATTGGTACACACTTACTGTTGTATATTTTAATCACCGCCTCCATTGGTTTAGCTCCTAGTCTTTTTGTGAAGGCCAGCAGGGCTGATGATGAACGAGCTAAGCTAAGACTCTTTGCTTTAATCTGGGGGACCCAGGACCCTCTTTGGTCAAAAAGGACCCCCAGATAAGGAAAAACTGGTACCCTAGAGAGAATCTCCCCCTTACAAATAAATGATTTTTTATGCAACCTGTTGACTCTACGACCGATAATCATAGTATGGGACTTAGAAACATTATTTTCAAATCTAAGTTCTCCATAAAGGAGCCAAAACGGTCCAGAAGGATCTGTAGGCTAATGCCTGTTCGTGCTATTAGGACGGCGTCGTCCGCGTATAGGAGGGCTGGAATCTGGTCTCCTCCTACACGCGGTACATCAGCCATTCCTGTTTCTAGATATTTCCCCAGCCCATTTATATAGATGGTAAAGAGAAGGGGGGCCAGGATGCAGCCCTGGCGCACCCCCTTCTCGGATTTAAAACTTTCCGTGCACCTTCCATCCCTGGTAGCTCTTATTTTGGCATTAAGATCCTGGTGTAACCTTGCCATAAATGCCACCAGGCATTCATCTATGCCCAGCTCTAGGAGGAGAGTCCATAACTTACTCCTGCTCACCAGGTCGAAGGCCGAGGAGAGGTCCATAAAAGCCAAATAAACTGACCCCTCCCCGGCCACCGTGTACCTGGAGACCAGGAGATGAAGATTGGAACATTGTTCCAGCGACCCTCTATTTTCGCGGAAACCATATTGAATGTTTGAGAGCCCCCCATTCTGTTCTAAATTTTCCCTTAATTTAACCAGTAGGACTCTACCTAGGATTTTAAAAGTAGAGTCAATAAGGGAGATTGGGCGGTAGCACCCTGGGTCCTCCCGGTTTCCCTTCTTGAAGATGGGTACGATTATAGATGTAGCCCATGTTTCGGGTAGAGATCCTTCATTTGCTACTCTGAACACTCTGGTCAATACTTTACTCCAGAGTGCTGGGCAATATTTGAAAAAGTCAGCCGGCACTCCATCGGGGCCTGGTGCCTTATTTTTTGTGGTTTCCATAATAGCTTTGAGAACCTCCTCTTCCGTAAACTCTACTGTGGCTGAGCAATGGTCCACCTCAGTAACACCTGTGGAATCAGGGAGGTTGCCTCCATAAATATTGCTAAAATGCTGTACCCATTTCTCATCAGGAATTACACAATCTGTAATCAAATTGTCCTCCCCCGAGAAAAAGGAATGATTAATTATGTCCCAGAATTGTTTACTGTTTTTCAGGACATCTACATTAAGAAGATCATTCCATGCGTTATTTTTAATTTCATTTTTCCTTGCCTTTACGTTGGCTTTATAGGCCCGCCTCAAGTGTGAAATTAATTCTTTATCTCTATCCTTAACCTTGAGGGCCAATTTCAGATCTCTATGTGACCTTGAACCTTTGTTGTCAAACCATTTGTGGGGCTTTATGGGGTACTGTGATTTAGGTTTTATAAGATCCCTGGAGGTTTGTGCACAGATAAAGTTAAAAGCTGTGACAACTTGATGATTCGAAGCAGTGTGATCCAAACAAATTTCTATCGGTCCCTCAATTTTAGGAAGTAAGATTTCCATAAACTTTTCCTCCATGGCCATACCCCATCTGAGCCGTCTGCCCTGATCACTGGTCCCTATTAAATCTAGAGAAAAAAATGTAATGAGTCCCCCTTTTGCTCTCCCAGCATTACTAGAACTTGCAGGTATTATGAAGCTTAGGAAACCGTCCAAGAAAAAGGATAGTGAAGTATCCCAAGTTTCTTGAAGAGCTATAACCTTATGTTTGGAGATGTATTTTACCCATGTTGGGTCTGTTTTTTTAGCTCTTATTCCAGCAACATTCCAGGTCAGGAATGTGCATGGAAGTAAAGTCACCCTCTCAGAGTTAACTTTTATTGGTGATACTACAGGTGCTGATAGTCAATCATTTGTGTTCAAGTCAGTTAGGGGATTAAAGCGGTTAATCAGGTCCATAGTTGGGCCTGTGTTGTAGTGTGTAGATGTGTTATGTCTCACTTTCCTGGTTACAGTTTGCCACCCATTTCCTGCTGGGACAGTGTTGGAGGGAGCCTTCCTATATGAGTTAAAACGAGTCTGTGGGGGATAAAAGAAACCTAATGGAACCGCCCTAAGACTGTCATTCTCCTTTATGTCTGATCCATCCCAGAATAGGCTAGTCGGGCAATGAGCGTTATTAAAGTTTATCACCACACAATCACCTTTCACATTTTTAGTCCGTTTTCCCACCCATCCTACCCTTCTCGCTGCAATAATGCTGGCAGACGTATTTGATTCCCCGCTGCTTAAGTCATCACACCATTTTTTTGCTTTTCCTATAAGTGTGGGAGTAGACTCCTCCTCACCTTGCCTTAACGGGGGTACCCCTAGGAATACAGCTACATAAGGTACTACCGCAGGGGGCAAATTTAGATGGATCTTACTTTCCAAGTAGCTAGTTTCCCTTGGTGTTAAGAGGACCTCCTGTCTGGTGGTAGGTATGAGTGGTAGGGGAACTTGTGGCCCTACGCTATCTGATTCCATGGGCTCAGTAGTGGCCACTAAAAGTGGTGGTGGTAACTGCTGTTCACTATGACATTCTGGGCCCTTTTTATTACCGATAGACATACTATCAAATTTTCTTACTAAGTCGTCTATCAGGACACATTTTTTTAGCAAACCTTCGAGACATGTGTTCATAGTATCAACTATGTCCTTTGCAATTCCCACTAGAAGGGGTTCGATTCGTTCCTCAAAAAGAGCCTCAAGATTATCCTTCAAGGACTCCTCCATCCCACTTCTGGCTTGTGGAAGTCCCTCCCTTTTCTTCCTCTTTTTCGAGGACAGTTTTGAGTTACCCAATGGGTCCGAAGTCACAGTGGGTAGCAAAGTTTGGGATGCACAAGCTTGTGGTAAAGTGGAGACAGTAGCAGTAGTGGGTTTCATTATGATAACATCAGGCTCTAAGGGGATAGCTTGCACTTCGGGTAGTACAGATGTGGGGGGGGACTTGGCTAATATGCCCAGTTCTTGCTGTGCTGTGGCGATTTCTTTAGTTAGAGCCCCCACCGCGGAGGTAAGGTAGTACATGATAGAATCAGATTGTTTTGCCACTTTTGCCTTCTTCCCGCCTTCATCTGTGGTAGCTCCGTTTTTCCGCTTACCCATTGTGTCTAGAAATGTGCAGATGGTACCCAGCCTAGCCGGGTTCTGCCGTAGACTGTCCCGCCCTTGTCCCGGGCTTCTCCCGGGCGGCTCCCGCGCGCTCCCGCGTCGCGGGGGGAGGTGCTGGTGTTTATGCGCCGCCTGGCGCCAAATCGCGGTATGCGGCTTCCGGCCGCACGGTGTGCTGGGGGTTGTAGTCTCTGCTGGTGCCCCTGGTTCTGCACGGCAGCGGCGCTTGATGGCAGAGAGCGCCGCTGCTTCTGTCAGGCTGGATGCGATGCGTTCCCCTCACGCCGACCACGCTGCACCCCTGGTGAGTGCGCTGTGTCCCCCGATAGGTGTACTAATAGTGTCCTAATTGGCTAAAATAGGAGCGAAATATACATAATTGAAAAAACATAATATGTAATATATAATATGACTCAATTGACAGAACAGCTTTTCTGTTATTATATGGGGTTCCAATCAGGGGGACAGAAGAACAGACGTACTCCAGCGCCGACACGCGTTTCGTTGACAGACCCTGAGTATAGGTCTCACCTTCTTCAGGGCGAAATATTTGCAACAAGCAGGAAAGGAAGAGCCTGGGTTACAAAGTTGGTGAGAGATCATCCCCAGAGATAAAGTGCAACCTAATCGCGTTCCAAGACCAAACTCTGTGGCATCAGATTGCCTATGGAAAGAAAAATGCTGGCAACACAAAGGGCCTTGGTAGGGCCAATAGGTCCACCAGGCAGATGGAACAGATAGCCTTCCAAGATCTAGATCTGTGGAATAGAAGTGTCTATGGAGAGACAAATGCTAAAATACCCGGGACATCAGCAGGACCGGGAGTCCACATGAGGAAGGGCCCGGTACCGGCCAGGGGGCCCAGAGAAGCCTGATGTTCACACGAACATTCCTGACATTGTAAATGGAGTTAATGTCGGAATGACGGAAAGCTCATATCCAAAACTGGTCCTAGTACTCCCTCTGTTATAGGGAAACGGTCCTTGGCGTCCCAGGATGCGAGCCTAAAGGAAACGCTATCAAGGAGAAATTGCTTTAGGGAAAAGTGGCATAGCTTAGAGAATGCCTGCCACAGTCTTGTGTAATTCCTACATTGAGTCATCAGCGTGTTGGAATACACATTGCAGTGAATTCACTGGCTTATGAAGCCACCAAAGTAGCCATTCAGATTGCTGTTGTAGCTGCAATTACTTGCTCACACAAGAGAGTAGATGATGACATCATGGTGCTGTCACTGCTTCATGCAATGGCACTCCATTACCTAAAATAAACCCAGCAAAATACTCCTATCTGTTCAGTGCCCAAAACATCCCTTTGCTCACATTGGGTGGGTGATCTAGTGGTACCCAGCCAGGACTGCAGGCTTGAATTAATCATTGCTGCTCAAAAGTTTTAGCATCTGCCCACGTTTGTGTGTCACCTATAGTTTCCTTACTATAGAAATGCTATTGGTGGCATGGTCTGTACAAACAGACTAAACAATAAGCCCTCAGTTGTAACATTTGTCAGCAAATTAAAAGTTCCACCACAGCTCGCCGACGGCAGATACCTTAGTTTCTAACAAACCCCTAATGTGTGTATTTGGTAAATTGCAAATCTCTGCACTCAAATGGTGCATTTAAATTTATTATAATGCCCATTGATTCATGTTCTTTATTTCTATGGATTTGGCCACAATGACCGACTGACACTCCACCTGTTATCAAAGACTTGAAGGTCTTAATCTAGACAAAGGCATTCCACTTGGACTAGGGACCACCGTTTGCCTCTAAGGCTTACCAGGATATCATGAGAACCCTTGGTGTTGCTGTGCACTTTTCCTCCCCTATTATTCTGAGGGAAATTCGATAGTGGAAAGGAAAAACCGTAACTGAAAGCGTTCCTTAACAGTTAGAGCTTTAGGTTCAGGTCGGAGTTGGATCTGTCACTTGTATGGAGTACAGAGAGCTTCAAATAATCTACCTAGACAATCATTGGGTGGCTGGAACCCCTATGAAGTCCTTTCTGGCACCCAGATGCACATTCCAGGCCTTGGTAACCCTGGCACAGTGGTGGCAGATATGCCTTTTGACATAAATGAGCGTTTTGCTATCTTACAGGAACTCCAAGATGTTCGGGATGAGCGCTCAAATGAAATGTCCAAACGTTATGCCACTGACAAAGTGGAGGAGCAACCTGCAACTTTGGGCTGGATTCCAAAATTTGGGGATCTAGTTCAGAGAAGATTACTGAAAAGAAATAATTTGGCCCATCATACCGAGCACCAGTGCCAGTCGTTGGCATTCGAGGTACCAGAACTCTGATTTTGCCACCGCTTAGTGGCTGTAGAAACAAACCTTTTGTTTCAATAGATTTGATCAAGTTACACCTTGTAGCCTGTCCTACACAGTAGGCCATGAGAGTTTCTGAGTAGTTACCTGTCTCCTCTCACTTCAATACAGGAGTCCCTCTACAAGTATTAAATAATGCAAATATTGCTACTCCTTGGCTGGGGACTTCAGATGCTAACATTTTACTACTTCCTGTAACTACTGCTAACTCAGGGTGCACATAAGATGTGAATTTACAGTCTTCCACTGCTACTCTTATAAACAAAGTTGTTTATTACCAACCACCTTTGGAGGTGTCTACCATTTCTCCTTTACCACATAAGATCCCTGTTTTTGCACAGACTGACCCTGGTTACTTTGTCAACATTGATGATTTTTCTTCAGAGTTGTTGCATACTTCACTTCCTGGTGCACGTGCAAATTTACTTTGGCTGAAATATACATAGCTGATACCTTCATGGCCCTGTATTTCGATTTCGATTTCACTGCTTTTCCTATTTATTTGCATTATATTTGTTGTAGTTTTCTTTTTGCTTCTGAATGGACATTAGCTTCTGGAACGCTCTTCTGTAGAACTTGTAACTGAGGTGCTGACACCCCACTCTTCTTCACATGACGTGCGGAGAGACCTGTCCCTTGTGTACATTTCTGCATTTCCTGTCTCTGATGGATTTGTTTGGGATGAGGTCCCATTTGACATTTTTGATCCTACAGCAACCTTACAGATTCCTTATTTGTTTATGGTTAAAATGGATGACATAATTATTACAGGTTCCGTTTCTGATTAATTGATTAATGTGATGTAGAGACTGTCAAAAGCATGATTTCTGAACTATATTAAAAATTGAAGATTTGTATTTAAATTCTTCTAATTGTGGTGAAATGTTTTGTTATCATCAATATGCCCACCATTATTTACATAGAGCTTGTACTCCGCATACAGTTTTTAATTACACAGAATGGGAATATTGGCTGGCACCACCAGTGGGTAGTAAGTAAAGCTTTATTTGATTTTCAAGTAAAAATCATAAAAGCACAACAAATACATCGATTGAAATTCATAAACATAGTTAATACAGTAGATGCTTACTTATGCATATTCATTAAAAACATGTGTATAGACGAAAAGATAAAACATTAGTTGTTATAAATTTAAAGTGCATTATCATCAGGCAACAACCGTGGGCATCGTAGTGGGTATTTCAACAACATATTTGAAAGAGTTTGTACATTTTTCTGGTCACAATGTTTCAGACCCAGTTTATTATTATTATAAGCTTACCCCTTCCTAGCAAAGAAAAACTTGCTACCACAAATTAAAAAAATATATTTGGATTCATTTATTTCCTAATTGGCCAGTCAAGGCTATGAATTTTGGGAAGAAAACATTGATTTGAAATCAATTTGGGGAACCCGACACTGGCAAGTACATGGCATTGATGCTTTATTTAGAACTTGTCTTAGCCTTAGACAAATGATCTTTCTGAACAAAATAGTTCAGCAAAATACTTGCTTAGTTTTGGCAAAAATTAAAGAAATTAAAATGCCTAGCATTCCTAAGTTTTCATGTTTTGACAATTGGTAACACCTTGTACATTTTACTGAAGATCCGCTCAATAATATGATACAAAATGGTACATAGGATTCATAAATTTCAGGTTCAGGTGGGTGGATAGTGTGGCCAGTCATCATTAATGGTTGAATTAATCATCATTCGTAAGCTCACTTCTCTCGCCCAGTGCAGACCCAGCCCAAACTAAATTGAGGTGATGAACTGAGCTTAAGAACGATCATGGATTCAACCTAGATCTGTGATTGGGGCTGATTGTCTGAAAAGTTTCAGTGCTCCATCTATCATCTTCGTGTGTTTGCTTTATTCACCCTAAGTTGGCAGGGTATGCCCAGACATGGGTCCCTTGCTCACTTTGACACTGGATTCACGCTAGCCTGGCAGATGAGGGGTGTTACCCCAAAATCTGTACCGGGAGGCTCGTTTGTGGTTCAGGGAAGAACTGGCTTGGCGGTTCGGGCTGGACTGTTCCCATGAGGCACAGGGTCAATACTGATTTACATATAGATGGGTCCCAACTGAGGTGGCGAAGTGAGCTAAAGAACAATGATGGATTCAACCCAGTTCTGTGACTAGGGGTGAGTGTCTAAAAAGCTTCAGCGCTCTGTCCATCATCTCCTTGTGTTTGCTTTGTTCACCCTAAGTTGGCAGGGCATGCCCAGATGTGGGTCCCTTGCTCACTTTGCCACTGGATTCAAGCTAGCCTGGCTGTTGAGGGGTGTTACCCTGATACTGGTCCCAGGATCCTTGTTTACAGTTCAGGGAAGACCTGGCTTGGCAGTTCGGTCTGGACAGTTACAGTGAGGCACTGGGTCAAGATGGATTTGCACATAGCTGGGTCTGGACTGAGGTGGTGGAGAGCTAAAGAATGATGATGTATTCAATCCAGATCTCTGACGGGGGGTGCGTGTCTGAAAAGTTTCAGCACTCCGTCCATCATCTCCTTGTGTTTGCTTTAACCTATATACTGAGTTATCAATTGCAGTGCCAATAATTACTCATAACTCTGATAGGAGGGGAGGCCCATGCCTCCCCTCATGGACCACTCTGCAGCATCCACAGTGGATGCATATAACGGCTGGGGTACAGTGGACCCACTGGCAATGGCAAGACACTGAGCACTGATTCAGACACGTGAGTTGGTGCTTGCTATCCTATCTACATCCACCATCCTGGGGCTTGCACATCTGGAGAGGTGTGGTGGGCAGTCCAGGAGCCTAAAATAAACCTGTTCAGAAACTAATTCGCTTCCTTGCCATCAACCTTTTGGAGGTCTTGCTGGTCTGGGGTGGAGATCCCTGCTCTAATGAAGTAGCGCTGAGGGACCTGTGGTAATGGAGACACATCTGTAAAGGGCGCACCCTTGCTGAGAGACCTAAAGTGGTGAAGTTGGTTGACAGTTTCCTCCCATGCACAAGCGAAACATTGACATAGTCTCCTTCACTTGATTACCACAATTGCACCTCACTTGGCGTTACCATCCCCCTGCAATGGGATGCCTGAGATCAATCACGCCTACACAGACAACCCTGGCAGCTGATCCACCATACATCGTGCAAGAGACTCCTAAGTCCAAGAGCTCTATGCGCACCCTGGCGTCCACTGATGAAAAGCTAGAAAAAGTCCTTGTGGCAATTGAAAACTCCTGAATCCCTGAATCTCCATGGAGAATAAGATAGGCTCTCTAATGGTAGAGCTCAGTTTTCTTCAGGATGATCACCATAAGCCCAAGACAGTGTTACAGAGGGGGAAAAGGCACTGACCCTGCAACAACCACAGACTGTCACCAACCAACACGCTATTTAAGAACTCGAGGAACGGATGAGAGTGCTCGAGGGAATAGGGGAGGATACTGAGGGGCGATCTCTCAGGAGCAACAGTTGCATCCAGGGCCTGCTGGATGCGACTGACCCACTGACCTTCCTGGGGAATTGCTTCAAGTCTTTCATCTCTGCATCCGACTTAACGCTGTTCTTACTGCTGGGAAAAGATCACATGGTGCTGGTGTGATTGCCAGTCCCCAGAGAGGCACCGCGCCCCATGTTAGCCAATCTCCTCAATTTCAAGGACCTCAATACCAGCCTGAAAGCTGACAGATCACCCGGACATCTGAAACTTGAGAACAGGACAACTACGTTAATTCCAGACTACACTCAGGTGGTCCAGTGCCAACGAGCTTCTTTCTTGGGCATGAAGAAACAGCTACTTGAACTAGGCATCCAAAATTTTTTGTCGTTCCCAGCCTTTCTCAAAAATCTTATGGATGGTAAATCCCTCTTCTTCATGGATCCCAGGGATGTGTGGGGCTGGGCCGACAGGTACCACAGCGAAATGCCTGCGAATCCCAGGGGAGGCTCCTTCCACCTCTTGGGGAAGGACCGTGGAGGTGAAACCAGGCTCAACAAGCCCCTTCCCATTATAACCGGCGGCCAAGTCTCCTGTGCTGGAACAAATGGTTGAGGCCGATGTTGGAACCTCCAGGCAGCGACATCTTTGGGAGACAGTGCCAGTGCCTCAGAGGGGGGAAAACGTTTACATATCCTCACATCAGATGACAAATCCACCATTACAGATGGCTCGCAACGGGGCTCTCAACCTCTAGTGTTGGAGACCCTGCAGATGGCTAATATAATCAGGGTCATCAATGACGATTTGCAAGATGCAGTTGAGCCCGACTCGGTACTCTTACTGCCATCTAGCACCACAGAGGCTACTCGCTTTCCAAGGTCTAAGGTACCATTAACATGCAGTATATAGCTGTCAAGGAGGGGGAGGGGCCTTCCTCACATCATCACAGCTGAGCCCCGCAAGGATCAGATGCTGTAATCCAGGGCTAACCCATACTTACACACTATTTTCCACTCTTGAGTCGCTACCCCACCTTACTCAATGGTTTGACACTCTAGTCAGTTTGGATATGCTGCCATTTTCAGTTGGCACCACATGTTGCTATGGGTAATTCCCCTGTTAACACAGATCACCACTTAGAGATTCGGCCAGGGAGGCATGCATCACCTAATTCACTTAGGGTGGGTAGCTCCATTGGCACAACAGGGGCGGTTCACCACGATGCGCCCTGATTGGGCTTGCATAACCACCTGCACTATGGCCTCAACCACTAAGACCGGGTTCCTCGCTCTAAATGTGTGCGGTACATACATGGTGAGAAAGGGCTACTCTGTTTACATCTACACTTAATGTCGAATGCACACATCATATTCGTTCAAGAAACTCACACCACAGCAGTAGAACTGCAGCGCTTACAAAAGCACTGGAGAGGGTCAGTTTTTGCCACCGCTTACTCTGCATACACTTGCTCAGCATTAGTCTGCATAAGCCGGGGTCCCCTTTCAAACACGTGACACCATTATAGAAAAGGAGGGGCGGTATGCATTGGTTGAATACTGACTGGATGGCTCATGCATTCTTCTGGGTGAGTTGGTGCCTGCTATCCTATCTACATCCAGCATCCTGGGGCTTGCACATCTGGAGAGGTGTGGTGGGCAGTCCAGGAGCCTAAACTTAAACCTGTTCAGAAACTGATTTGCTTCCTTGGCAACAACCTTTGGAGGTCTTGCTGGTCTGGGGTGGAGATCCCTGCTCTAATGAAGTAGCGCTGAGGGACCTGTGGTAATGGAGACACATCTGCAAAGGGCGCACCCTTGCTGAGAGACCTAAAGTGGTAAAGTCAGTTGACAGTTTTTCTCCCATGCACAAGCCAAACATTGACGTAGTCTCCTTCACTTGATCTCCACAATTGCACCTCACTTGACGTTACCATCCCCCTGCAATGGGTTGCCTGAGATCAATCACGCCTACACAGACACCCCTGGCAGCTGATCCACCAGACATAGGGCAATAGACTCCTAAGTACAAGAGCTCTATGCACACCCTGGTAAAAAGCTAGAAAAAGTCCCTGTGGCAATTGAAAATTCCTGAATCTCCATGGAGAATAAGATAGGCTCTCTAGTGGTAGAGCAGACTTTTCTTCAGGATGATCACCATAAGACCAAGACAGAAATACAGAGGGGGAAAAGGCACTGACCGTGCAACAACCACAGACTGTTGCTAACCAACACGCTATTCAAGGACTCCAGGACCGGATGAGAGTGCTCGGGTGAATAGGGGAGGATACAGAGGGGCGATCTCTCAGGAGCAAAATTTGCATCCAGGGCCTGCTGGAGGCGACTGACCCACTGACCTTCCTGGTGAATTGCTTCAAGTCTTTCGTCTCTGCATCCGACTTAACGCTGTTCTTCCTGCTGGGAAGAGCTCACATGGTGCTGGTGTGATTGCCAGTCCCCAGAGAGGCACCGCACCCCATGTTAGCCAATCTCCTCAATTTCAAGGACCTCAATACCAGCCTGAAAGCTGACAGATCACCCGGACCTTTGAAACTTGAGAACATGACAGCTATGTTATTTCCAGACTACACTCAGGTGGTCCAGTGCCAATGAGTCTCTTTCTTGGGCATGAAGAAAACAGCTACTTGAACTAGGCATCCAATATTTGTTGTCGTTCCCAGCCTTTCTCAAAATTCTTATGGATGGTAAATCCCTTTTCTTCATGGATCCCTGGGATGTGTGTGGCTGGGCCAACAGGTACCACAGCAAAATGCCTGCGAATCCCACGGGAGGCTCCTTCCACATCTTGGAGAATGACCGGGGAGGTGAAACCAGGCTCAACAAGCCCCTTCCCATTATAACCGGTGGCCAAGTCTCCTGTGCTGGAACAAATGATTGAGGCCGATGTTGGAACCTCAAGGCAGCAACATCTTTGGGAGACAGTGCCAGTGCCTCAGAGGGGGGAAAACGTTTACACATCCTCACATCAGATGACAAATCCACCATTACAGATGGCTCGCAACGGGGCTCTCAACCTCTAGTGTTGGAGACCCTGCAGATGGCTAATATAATCAGGGTCATCAAGGACGATTTGCAAGATGCAGTTGAGCCCGACTCAGTACTCTTACTGCCATCTAGCACCACAGAGGCTATACGCTTTCCAAGGACTAAGGTACCATTAACACACAGTATATAGCTGTCAAGGAGGGGGGGGGGCTTCCCCACATCATCACAGCTGAGCCCCGCAAAGATCAAATGCTGTAATCCAGGGCTAACCCATACCTACACACTGTTTTCCACTCTTAGTCGCTACCCCTCCTTACTCAATGGTTTGACACTCTAGTCAGTTTGGATATGCTGCCATTTTCAGTTGGCCCCACATGTTGCTATGGGTAATTCCCCTGTTAACACAGATCACCACTTAGAGATTCGGCCAGGGAGGCATGCATCACCTAATTCACTTAGGGTGGGTAGCTCCATTGGCACAACAGGGGCGGTTCACCACGATGCGCCCTGATCGGGCTTGCATAACCACCTGCACTATGGCCTCAACCACTAAGACCAGGTTCCTCGCTCTGAATGTGTGCGGTACACACATGGTGAGAAAGGGCTACTCTGTTTACATCTACACTCAATGTCAGAATGCACACATCATATTCGTTCAAGAAACTCACACGACAGCAGTAGAACTGCAGCGCTTACAAAATCACTGGAGAGGGTCACTTTTTGCCAACGCTTACTCTGCATACACTTGCGCAGCATTAGTCTGCATAGGCCGGGCGTCCCCTTTCAAACATGTGACACCATTATAGAAAAGGAGGGGCGGTATGCACTGGTTGAAGACTAACTGGACGGCTCCTGCATTCTTCTGGGTAGCAGTTATGGCCCAAACAATACTCAGGGGGCCTTCTGGGCCACACTTTCCTTGATATTAGCGCATATAACTGGGATACTGTGGATTCTAGACGGGGTCTACAGTTGCGTGCTGGGCATACAGCTGGACTGACCCCGCCCTCAGCGTCACCCTTCACACACAATCCTAGCAGTACGTGGGGTGGGTCTGCCAGGGGGACCTTGTGGATACCTGGAGAACCATACACCCACACTCCAGATTCTATTCATTTTATTCTGCAGTGAACATTTTTATGTTAGGCTTGACCGTATTTTATGCTGCACTTCTATTTTAAATTAAATAACCATGTCCCGGAGGGATTAAATAAGAGAATACATATATACAATATATTAGTTTATAACAGTTTATAAGCACATCAAGACAATATGACAAAACAATTAGAAATTAAATTGTATTAATTCAATCAGAATGCACAAAACAAAACAGCATCAAATATGCATCATGAGAGTGCTCATTAAGGTGCAAATTGAACAAGCAGTGAGCTCCTGGAAGAAAAAGTAAACGGTGTAAAGTGAAACACAAAAAAAAGAAAAACAATGGCGAAAAGGAATTCATCCCAAAAATATTGTGCATAAATTATATGAGTCCATTAATAAATTATCATGACACTATAGTAATCCAGATCTTTGCCATTATATGCTGATGGCGTTTCAACCCTTCTTAGTTTAAGGCCATCATCAGGACAATAAAGGCAGACAATTTTGCGGCGTGCAGTGTAAGTTCGCAATTGCGAACATGTAGGTGCGGCGGGCAGCAACAATCTCGCACTCGAGAAATTACAAAAATTGCAATTCTGCACAAGAAATCCACGAGCAAGCAGCATAGACCTTCTGAAAATGATGATTTTTATGAGAATAACTCCTCAGGTTGACATTTGCCTGCACTTTTTTGGATTTGAGGCCTTTTGACTTTCTTTGAATCACTTTTGGATTAGAAATCAACTTTCACAAGTAAGCTTGTTTGGGGCATTACAGTTGCTGTAATGCTGTTCTGCAGAAAAACAAGTTTTGCTAAACTAAAAGCAGTAGCACTCAGCAGGTGCAAAAGTTGAAATTCATCATTAGTAACCATTCCCTGTAGTGCTTCCTGACTGGGGCCCCTCCAGAGTTCAGTTGCTAGTTGCAACAATTGTATGACCCTGCTCTGACCCTCACAGCTGGATCATAGAATCGCTACAAGTAGGCCACAAAGGTCCTGGAAAAAAAAATTGCACTGCAACAGAAAGCAAATTACAGATAAGGAAGCAGGTGCCAGACTGGAATTTTAAAACAGTGACACATTAATAAATCAACCCCAAATTAATTCATGTCAGTTGAAGCAGGGCAGGTGTGCTTGCTTTTTCCCCCCATAATCTGCAGTTATGATGAACCAGAGGGTGGCATGGGTGAAACAGAGGGTGGCAGGGGTGAAACAGAGGGTGCTGGGAACCTGTGATGATGAACCAGACATAGAAACAACATAATCGCGACCGTTGCGAGCCGACATGTAAGTTCGCAATTGCGAACTGGTATAAAATCCTCGCGAACTGGCAAAAATCCTTGTGAACACACAAAAAAATCCGCAAATTCGTGAGAATTCGTGGATTTTGCGGATTGCAAGTTCGCAAATTTGCAAAATTCGCGAATGCCAGATTCGCAAAATTCGGCCATGCTTATTTCGAACCATGATGCTCACATAGTGGATGTGGTGTGGAATGCCCCAGTCCCACCGATAAACACATGGCATGTCTCACTGGAGAATCTAGAAGACGCGGCATTCCATAAATCACAAGTATTGCATATCAGACATTACTTTAAAGAAAACCATCCCACAGCGTCCAAAAGGGCATTTGAGTGGGGCACCTTCAAGGTTGTTCTGAGGGAGGCTAGCCTGCAAGAAATAGCGGGGCTTCGCAGGGCACTCGAACAAGTGATTGAAGAGACTGAGAAACTAATACCCACCCTAGAAAGAGCTATGCCCTGAGATGCCTTCAAAGGCCGCGCACTGACTGAGGCCAAAACTTGACACGCAGCTCTCCTGAAGCAAATGTGCTGCTTCATTCTCAATGCCTACGTAGCCAGGACGAATAGGGAGGGAGACAAATTTGGTCAGCTTATTTCGTGGCTGGCTTGGCAAGACGCTCACTCAAGCCCAATGTTGGTAATATCCTTACCCCCTGGTGACGTCTGAAACACACAATGTGACATCTTGAAAGCATTCTTTGTGTATTACTCTTCAATATACAAAGTGCCCCTTTCCCAGTCGTTTATGAGGTTGGTAATATCTTGTCAGGACTCACTCTCCCCCACATCCATGAAACTGCCAGAGAAGACATAGATGCCTATATTACAATCCCAGAAATCAAGCTGGCCATTCGGGACTCAGCTAGAAATAACACCCCAGGCCACGATGGGCTACTGATAGAATACTATAGTGCCTTTGCCACAATCCTCATGCCTAGGTTACTGAAGCCCGATAGGGATCCAACCCAATTGTCATCATACAGACCAACTACTATTCTCAGTGCGGATTATAAGATTTTGGGAAAGATCTTGGCTGGCAGGAATGCTCAGGTAGTTCACGGCCTAATTCACCCAGACCACAATGGTTTTGTCCTAGGCCGTAGCACATCTCAAAATATCCAACAACTATTCCATGTGATGGACAAGGCCCCCTTGCGGTTCGCGCATGCTGCCTTCCCGATATTCTACCTCCAAAAACTTTTGACACACTCACATGGAATTATCTCTTCCAAGTGCTGGTCAGGATAGGGGTTAGTAGACTCCTCAGAACATACCCAAATTGTTATACACCAAGCCCACTTCCAGGATCTGCCTGGGCTTGCTTATCTCGCTACCCTTTTCTGTGAATCAGAGGCAATAGGCAGGGCTGATCTCCTGACATTTGTGATGGCTATGAAGCCCCTCGCTGCTAGACTCCACCTAGAGGGCAGAGCGTGGGGTGTCATATGGCCATTAGGGTCATTGTCGACATTGCTAAGTTAGCATGAGCTCTGCTGCCATGATGGTGCTTTTGCGCACGTTACTACATGACTTTATTTTTTGCCAGACTCTGTTTGTGCCTTTCACATGAGAACCATCTGTTTTCTGCATTCTCTGCCTGTTATTATTATTATTATTATTATTATTATTATTATTATATTTAAATTTGTAAAGCGCTCAGCTACCCGTAGGTTTCCCGGCGCTAACTCAGCAAGCAAAGAGGTTAGGGCAGAGGGGAGGAAGCTTACATGTTGAATAGCCAATGTTTCACTTCTTTGCGAAATTTAAGATAATTGGGTTCTTTTCTTGATTGAAGGGGGAGAGAGTTCCAGAGTGAAGGGGCAAGCCAGGCAAAGGAACGACCTCCCATTCTGGTTTTTCTGATTCTAGGCACTGAGAAAAGGTGTTGGTTGGATGAACGCAAAGTGCGGGGGGACAGTGTTGATGGACCAAAGATTTGAGATATGGTGGGGCCAAACCGTTGTTTATTTTGTGCATAATGCAGAGTGCTTTGAATTTTGAGCAATTTTCAATGCGTAGCCAGTGAAGTGTGCGGAGAGAGTTAGAGGTGGGGGCGGTATTCGGTAGTTTGCAGAGTAGTCGTGCTGCCATGTTCTGAATGGTTTGAAGTTTTCGGGTTACCTCTTTGCTGGCGCCCAGAAGAAGGATGTTACTGTAGTCCAGTCTGGAAGTAATTAGAGCTTGGACAACAGTTTTCTGGGTATCCACAGGCAGCATCCAGATGATTTTACGCAGCCATTTAATGATTGTGATGCAGGTGGAGGAAGTTTTAATCACATGGCTTTTCATGGATAGCTGATCGTCAAAGAGCACTCCTAAGTTTCGAGCTGATTTAGAGGGAGTGGGTGGAGTGGCCATTTGGGCAGGCCAGTGCTGGGGTCCCCATAGAGTGATATTATGTCCAAACAGAAGAAGTTCTGCTTTTCCTCCATTCAGTTGGAGTTTGTTGTCCAACATCCAGGCTGCAATGTTACTCAGTCCTGAACAGAGGGCGGATGAGGGGGCATAAGGGTCTGAGGAGAGGGAGTAGATGATCTGAGTGTCATATGCGTAGAAGTACATTGTGAGCCCAGCTTGCTCCGCAATAGACACCAGAGGTCTGACGTATAAATTGAAGAGCAAGGGGCTCTGGATGGAACCCTGTGGTACTTCATACGCAGATGTGAAGGTTTGGGAAGCAGAAGAGGAAGAGAAAACTTGGAAAGTGCGGTTGGATAAGAAGCTAATAAGCCAGTTGAGAGCAGAGCCGGTGATGCCCGATGATCGGAGGGCGTTAACGAGAATGGGATGGGAGACTGTATCAAATGCGGCACTCAAATCCAGCAGGATGAGTGCCACGGTTTCCCCCCTGTCGACTCGGAAACTGATGTTTTCTGAGACTCCCAGCAAGGTAGATTCCGTTGAGAAGCCGGCTCTGAAGCCTGACTGTGATGGATGTAGGATTCCGTTTAGCTCAACATAGGTGGAGAGTTGAGAGTTAATATGTTTTTCTAGAATTTTAGAAAATACTGGGATAAGTGAGATGGGGCGGAAGTTGGCTAGAATGCTGGGATCAGCATTAGCCTTTTTTAGTAGAGGCATTATCATCGCATGTTTCCATGCGGGGGGTACCGTAGCTTCTTTTAGGGAAGAGTTTAGAAGCTCCATGATGAGTTCAAGGGAGGCGTTGTCCAGTTTTTTTAGAATTTGAGGAGGAATAGGGTCTAGTGGGGAACCGGATTTAATTTTATTGATGATATCAGAAAGGGTCTCAATGTTGAGTGGATCCCATGTGTCGATCAACGGAGCAATCGGAGAACAGGTATCAGATGTGAGCATAGAGTCACGGGAAGGCGTAAGTGGAGAGGAGGGAGTTGGCGAGAAAGTAACTGGGACTATTGTCATCTGGTATCTCTTGCTCGAGGGATGGAGTTGGGGCCAGTGAGTTGGGTAAAGTAGGATGGTGGGATAGGATGCCAAAATTAGAGTAGATTGTGTCAATTTTGGCGATGAAGAATTCAGCTAATGAATTGCATTGAGATGTATTAAGACAGGGAGCTTTGGGCTGGCAAAGTGCTCCTGAGAGTTTTTGCACTACCTTGAAGAGTGTCTTAGGGCGATTTTTTGCTTCAAGGGTCGTGTAGTTAACATGTTCAGCTTTGGCATCTTTGCATAGGGAGTGGTATTTTTTTAGAGCGGCTTTGTATCTTTGTTTAGAACATGAGTCATATTTTATACGCCATTTGCGCTCGAGATTTTTGCAAATAGTTTTTTCTTTTTTTAAGGCTTCAGTGAACCAGGGTGCAGGTGGGTTATGATAATTGTGCGATAGCATGCTTAGAGGTAGGCATGTATCGGCAGCCTGTGAAAGCCAGATGTTTATGGCGGCAGACGTTGCAGTGCTAGTGTCTTCCACGAGAGGTCTAGTATTTTCGAGGCAGGTGTTGAATTTGTTTAAATCCAATTTATTCCAGTTTCTGGAAGGCCTGGGTTCTGCGGGGTTGAGGGAGTTGTTAAGTTGTTGACCTAGTTTGATAGTAAATGTCACCATATAGTGGTCAGACCATATTATGGGTGAGGGAGCCTTACAGTCAATGGTCTCCAGGTTCGAAAGGATGGGGTCCAGAAGGTTCCCTGCTTTGTGGGTGGGGCCATAGTTGTGTAAATAGATGTTTAAGGCAGCCAGATCTTGTAAGAGGTTGCTGCTAGTAGCGCATGAGGGGTCATTCAGGTGCAGATTGAGGTCACCAATAATAGAGAAATTTGTTGAGGTCTGAATTAATGGTGCTATATATTCGGGAAAGGAGGCTGCCCAAGAATTCGCCGGGCCCGGAGGGCGGTAGATCAGTAGCCCAGAGAGGGTAAAGTTGGGAGAGAGCGAAAGCTTGAACAGACCGGCCTCACAGTTAGGCATTGCAGAGTCTTCCCATTTGCAGGAGTGTAGTTTATTATAGATTATGGCTATACCTCCACCTTCTTTCTTTGGGCTGTTTTTCCCCACGTAGGTGTAATTGTCGGGGAGGGCGGCAGCAATATCTAGGCCAGAGTGGTCTTTAAGCCATGTCTCTGTGAGAAAAAGAGCTGCAGGTTTCTCCGAGACAAGAAGATCAAAAATTTCTCTTCTGTGTTTACCTAGTGATCTGCAGTTGAGGCTGATCAGCGTCCTGGTTTGAGTCTGGTCTGCCGCCGTAGGTTTAGAACATGCGGGAGGGAAGTTTGAGGTGGCTATGTTGGTTGTAGAAGGGAGGGAGGTAAGGGGAAGCAGGCAAGTCTGGCAGGTACTTGGGGCGCAGTGAGGGTTTAGGATAGTGCAGTGAGCATGCTGAGATGGCATGAGTCTGAGGAGGGCTTCCCTAGAGTAGATGTAAGATGGTCCTGACGGAGGAGGGCCAGGGGGTATAGTCCCGAGTCCCGGCCCATCGCGGACGGACGCAGACGGGCTTGCCTTAGGCGCGCCTGCTGCGCTCATCTGCTGCGCTTCCTAGGGTTGCACATTTATATATGTGTGCCAGAAGAGAGATGCAGGGGGCGTGGCCTCAAGTGGGCGTGGCTAGCTGCCTCGCCGTTGATGGCGGCGTGAGGAAAATGAGGCAGAATTAGCGGTGGACACAGGTCCTGGCAAGTATTTTTAAAATCAATACACAGTTTGTCAAATTAAAAACAAGTTATCACGAGCTTCCTCCCGGCTTTCCGCCTCAGGAGAAGTGAGTTACCGAGCGCTCGCAGTCAGCGCTGATAAGCTGGTGGGCGGGGGGCGTGGCCTCAAGTGGGCATGGCTAGCGGCCTCGCCGCTGATGGCGGCGTGAGGAAAATGCGGCAGAATTTAGTGGTGGACACAGGTCCTGGCAAGTATTTTTAAAATCAATACACAGTTTGTCAAATTAAAAACAAGTTATCACGAGCTTACTCCCGGCTTTCCGCCTCAGGAGAAGTGAGTTACCGAGCGCTCGCAGTCAGCGCTGATAAGCTGGTGGGCGGGGAGCATGGCCTCAAGTGGGCGTGGCTAGCAGCCTCGCCGCTGATGGCGGTGTGAGGAAAATGCGGCAGAATTAGCGGTGGACACAGGTCCTGGCAAGTATTTTTAAAATCAATACACAGTTTGTCAAATTAAAAACAAGTTATCACGAGCTTCCTCCCGGCTTTCCGCCTCAGGAGAAGTTTAGTTCATGGAGTTTAGTCTGAACACGGACTGCAAGGTCTATAAACAATGCCCCTTGTCATTCTGTTCTGGTCTGTCCCTAGCACTTAGACAAAACATGCTTCCACAGCTGCTGGAAACTTGCGCTTTAATATTTCAGGGATGCATGTTGTTCTAACACACACTTGAAGTGAGACATTTCCAGGAAGAAGAGATATGTCATTCCTGTGATGTAGAAATACCATCTAGGCACTAAGGTATGAGGGTCTGCTGACAAAGCCCAGAGATCTTCCTTTATATAATAAAACTTCTTCTCTCCAAGGGAAGGGTGATTAGGCTTTATAGTTCTTAATCCTCTTTCTGCATACAATGACATCCCCCTTCATAGTCTATGGACTTGCTGCAATGCTAAGTGTTTTAGGTTCATGCGTTTTGCAGCTTGTAGTGGCTAGTGTACTGCATTGTAGAGCACAATAGTTAAAATAAACATTTTGAACTATAACAGTGACTCTGTCTATTCTTTTTGTGGACAAGTACGAGTGAGTGAGCGAAAGGGTACGTCTTGCTACCGCTATTCCTGAGATAGTCGGGAGTGTTGTTTTCTGGGTTGTCTAATCATTTGTAGCTTCGTGATTATGTAGAACGAATGAGACACTATAGCTAGTCGGTTCTAGGATTTTGGGTACTGAGGCGGTAGGAAGGCTTAGCCCCTACACACCGAGGGCCTGTTTTCTTGCACATAGTTCTGTGTATGTGCAGAATCCCAGCAACAGGGCATCCTCCTGGATGATGCAACATCGCAGTGTCTTTATATGTGAACGACCTACTCCTCTACATCTGTGACATTTGCTCAGACCTCTCCATCAATACACACTACACTTCAAGCGTTTGCACAGGCGGCTGACCTCTGGGTCAAGTTACAACATAACCCCAACAAGGTGCGACTGAGAGGAGCCCTGCTGAACTGGAAAGGCGATATAGTCCGCTAACTCGGAGTTCATCTCTACCACAATCCAGCTGATTTATTGGAGGGTAACATAAGTAGAGTCCTTTCTGCCATAAAATCGCAGGCAAAGTTCTATAACAATTTACCCTTAGCTACAACCGGGAAAATCTCCCTATCTAAAATGATAATCGTATCTAGAATACTCTACTATTTTGTAAATTGTTCCTGTTCTCCCCCAAGATGCTTTTTCCAGGATCTTGACACAATGTGAGTGGTGCTTATTTGGGGAGACAAGCACCATCGCTTAGCGATGAAAAAGCTGTAGCTGCCAGTAGGCAGAGGCGGATTTGGAGACCTATTGATTGAGGCCTACTACTTAGCATCGCGATTGCAGTGGTTTTCACTGTTGTTAGTGGGACAGTTCATGGGAGAGATGTGTAATGGATCCGACCCACTTACACCATAAACAGTCTGAGGTTTCCTTCTCTCCACAGTTGCACCCGAGACCACATGGTCACTGCGAGTCACGATTGCCGGTGAATGTCTAGCTAAGGTTTCCCACCTCACACACCACATTCCACTATATGCCCCTGCACTTACCCTGCAGGGTTTACCACTCTCCACCAGATCCTATTCAGCCACTGACTTGAGGAGCTGGCATGAGCAATCCTTGACCACATCATGGGACCTCTTGGCAGATGGCCACATGCTTACCTTCAATCAACGTGCCTCTGACCATGCTATTCTACGGGGGTATAATCTAACATACCGGTGGCTGCACAATATACTCCATGTTCTCTGGTACATACAGGATGAAGAAACCCAAACACACTCTGTTATACAGACTCTGACACACATGGGGACGGCATATAACCTGATAAGGGAGGCATATAAAGCCATACAGGACCACGCTGGGTTCCCACTGATGGCCTTGCAGGGAAAATGGGAGGATAATGTCAGACGGGCACTACACAACACCGAATGTGAACTTGCTCTGAAATTTCCCCAACAAGTGTCTAGAAATCAGTGGATAAAAGCATAGAATTCTCCATTTTACCCCAAGCCTACCTGACGCCAGAGCAGCTCAACCATTACTTCCCCAATGCACACCTTAGCTGCCCCCACTGCCACTCGGCTTCTGCAGATTTGCAGCACATGTTGTGGTCCTGCCTGGTCCTGTCCTCCTATTGGC
The DNA here is from genome assembly GCF_964263255.1 of Lissotriton vulgaris. NCBI lineage: Eukaryota > Metazoa > Chordata > Amphibia > Caudata > Salamandridae > Lissotriton > Lissotriton vulgaris. The sequence goes on from NC_141700.1 coordinate 439,997,862, forward strand.
ATTCTGCGCCCTCTGCATTTTCAAGCGTAGGAAGCAGCACAGGGTGACTACATGTTTTGCCAGCATGGCTCTCCTACTCGCTAAAAGAGTAGAAAGCCCCAATGACAGCTGCATGGCATGGAGTGCTGCAGAAATAGGGAAAGGCCAAGAGCGGGACCCTGTGCTATGAAGAAGTTCTGCACCTTTGTAAGGGACCCATTTCTATTGCCCGGGATGCTCTCCTTGACCACTAACTGCAGCTCACCCATAATGATGATTTGCCATTGTGAACTCTGATATTAATAACAGCACTGTGGGCACTCCCATTCTCTCCCTGGTAGGTCAGGCCAAGTCACTACTATTTGACCCTCAGGTACCCACATGTGCCTACTCGAGGTGTATGGGTTCTCCCCTGATGTTTAGCCACTCATCAATAAAGCCCAGAGGAGCTGAGAGCCCGCCCTGCTCTTGCATCAACTCCTGATGCCAACCACAGCTCAGATGGAACCTCACCCTAGTCTTACCCTAACATCCGCCGCACATAACAGCCCCTCCTATCACTGACCCCGAATCTCTATTCCCAGGGCAGATCCTCCGCAATGGCGGAGGAGCGTTGCCCCACTGGCTCAGAGCCAGCAGCAAAAAAATAAAATGATATTTCGATAACATTTTATTTTTAAGCTTCGGGATCAGCCAGTGTGTGCAGGGAGGAGCAAGGCTGAGGCATTGGAGGGAGGAAGAGGAGTGCTACATACACTCCCTAAGTGCTCATGTGTGTTTGGCCGGCTGTCTCAGGCTGACTAAAACACACATGCGCACTTAAAATTGTCTAACCTGGCTGTATTGAACAGCTGGGTTATAGAATCCCCACAGATTCCCTGACCTGAGCGGAGCCTCAATCCAGCCTGCTCAGGCCAATCAGCGCGGGATTGGCCAGGGAGTCTGTGATGTAATCACAGTGTCTGCTGAGGCAAGGAAGTCCCAGCACCAAGACGCGACACGGGAGACAGCGGGCAGCAGGTAAGTTTAACTTTTTTTATTTATTATTATTATTATCATTATTATTATTATTATTATATATTTTAATATATATCTTGTAATATTATAGTCTCTCTCCCTCCTCCCCTGCGCTCCCCCCCCACTCCCCTTCTTCACCACTTTTAGCATGAAGTGGCCGCCACTGTCTGTTCCCCCTTTCCCAGTTGGGGCCATTACCTTAGTAAGCTGGATAGATATGCTGCCATGCAACAACTTAGTGTACTGACAATTCTCATCCGGTACTGAACTATCCTAAGGGATGTATTACTTAAATCTCTGACTTGCATCTCAGCTATCATTTAGCAATCACGTGAATTGTGGTTCTCTACTGTTTCTGAAGACTCTGTGATGCTGTCTTTGTTTGCATATGAAAACCCCAATATTACAAAACCGGAGAACAATTTCTTGGAGGGGTGGCCAACGTATCCACTACTAATGTTGCTAGTGAAACTTTGATCTGCTGCCCACATGTAGCCCGTGCCCATTTTAGGAATACTTCCTGCTGCCATTCCTCCACCACCGCCCGCCTCTGAAGATACCCTTTACTTCAGAGTCCTGTGGGCCTATAGCGGCACTTTGCCACGTTACCAGCTTTAGTTTGCTATGCTTTCATCTACAAACCATCATATACAAGCCTATCAGAAGACAAGGGGATACTAGGCCAGGCACTTCCCTTACCTCTCCTGATCGAACCCACCCGCGGCAATGCATGCACAGGCTAAAGTTGGGGGGCGCCTGGGTGCCACATGTGGATTATAGGATCACTGAAAATAAACATTACCAATAGGGCAAGTCCCTAGAGTCCACCTCAAAAAAGATGCCCCTGTGCACATGATTGTGAGTGAAGGTGCCGCCTGGTTCCTTCGGGCTCCACTTCATAGCAGTTGCAGCATATATCTTTCTTCAGCATGGGGAACTCACTGACATTACCACAAATGCTTTACCCTAGTAATTCTCAGACCTCACTTGATCTGCAGTGCAGAGCCTAAATGGAGCACAGGATCCCTTCTCTCTCACGTCCATAATAGCTTAAGGTCTTGAGACAAATGCTTGGGAGACTTGTTTTAAAAGCTGAAGATCCCAAAGCCAAATATGGTATGCCTGAGTGTCAGAACATGATGTTCTACATCAGGAACAAGTCAATTAATAAGCAAACAAGTGCTAGGGGTGCCAGGGAATTGGACAGAAACCCAAAACAGGGTACTGTCGAAGACCACAAAGAACTCACGTCCGTTTAGCCCAGACTCATGGCTTTGCCCACTCTAAATAATTTGTAAACATTGGTGGAAACATTTGAAGAAAAAAACAAAACAATTTTCACTAAATCATGGGTCGCCAAGTGTATTGATTATGAACAGCTAATTCTTGAATTTTTTTTATAGCCCAAGTTCATAGAAGGCAACAGCGGTCACTGATGAACTTTTAGTCCAACCAAAAAGCCCATGCCTAGAGAATCTGCTGCTTAATTAGTTGAAATCATACCAAACTCAAGTCTGATTACTTCAATCTGTTCTCTGGGATACTGGGGGGTGGGCAGGGTCGTTTAGGGAGCCTCATGACATTCTACTCTCTTTTAGGTTAATTCACTTCCATGAGTTTCCTCCCCAAACATTTTAAATTATGATCGGTTCACTTCAGCCTAGTACAAGTAAGATAGGTGTATACAGCAAACTGGTGACGCATCTAAGGCTTGCAGGCCACAAAATTGAGATCAGCATTTTGCCACCAGTTGTACGTAAATCTGGCTCAAATTGAGGAGATCATGCTCCTGTTCTCATAAAAACACCTTTCCCCTAGTGAGGAAATGGAGAACACGGGTTATGCAGCCATTACAAAGCACATCTTTCCTTGCAAATGGTTTTACATATGAAATACAAATTGTAACACGAAAAAAAGCCTCATCAGTCAATAAACGTTGTAGAAAAAAAATGAGCAACCTAATGTCATTTTGCACTAAATATGCTGCATGTTTAGTAGGAAAAAAGCTGATTTTTCCCTCAATGTTAAGCTTATGTTTAGAGTTGAGAGAACATTTATTTGGTGCCTCCTTAAATGCGTCAACACAAAAAATAATAAGCACACCCGTTTTTTCAATTTTTTGACCTGATGAAAATATATTTTCGCAAAATGAAATGGAAAGAGCATTTTCTCATTTTTTTCTTGAATGCAGTGTCTGTGGTCTGATCCCTGCGTTCACCTTAATGCATCTGATGTTAAAGAAATCATTGCTCAAATGGCGATGGCATGTTATGTTTATTTACCTTGCGCTTTCAGCAGAACCTTTTTGAAAATGATTTAAGTATCTCAATTGGATATAACAGATTCTAAATGTAATTCAACTAGCACGTGCTTAATATAAGCAAATAAAGACAATTTTTTGTAACATTTTTAGTGCAAGGTAACGGGAAAGGACTCAGTCATTCTTTTGAAGTGAAAATGTATCTCACATTCAGGAGGGAGCTTCTTGTAATTCCATAGAGTGATGTTTCAACTTCTGACGCTTTGCCGCAAGGGACTAGAACCTTGAAAGTCCACCTTTAATTAAAGAAGAATGCATTTTATTTTCCTTTTAAACCTTTCGGCTTTGGCACGTCATCTACATTTAAATGGTTTGGGTCAAGGGTCAAGGAAGGCTTAATATGATCGGCAGCTAACCCCTGGCCCTTTCTTATTTTGGAAATCCCCTGTCACTATTAGGTGTATACCTGTTAACCTGTAAGTAATTCTTCCCTATCCCTTAGCCTTACCCCTCGAGTGCAATCTCAACCAGCTCTTACCAAGCTTTGCTAAAGACAAGCTGATGTGTTTTCTAACTCGAAAAGCTATTTTAGCCCCCAAGCTAAGGCCACAGGCAGAGATGGACCTTACCTAATTTCAGGTGATACGAAAAGCTCTGCAAATATTTGTGGCAAAGTTTTCTAGGAAAAGCCACGCACATAAGTGGGGGTGCTAAATTGACATTGAGTTCAGTGTTTTCCTTATGTTTGGAAAGCCAAATATATTTTATTACATATGGCGAATGAGTACATCGATTAAAAAAAGGTAACATTGGCAAAGCCAGCAAGTCGGGCAAGCTGCATGACATTGCAATTAATGCCTTTGCAATGCAATGCATTTATCAGATATTGTCTTTGCCACTCATTTCCTTAAGCACACTGGCCTTTCCCACACATGCCTTTAAAACAAGGTCGCCAGTAGGTAGCTATAGTCAGGACCTAGTTTCATCATGAAAAGCATTTTTTGTTTTACCAATAACTTTGGCGCCGTTAGACGAATCTTCATGAAATGTTCAAAACTTATATGACGCTCACTTCAGCTACTGTCTTGAAAATGTCGGGGTGATCTGCTCAGCTGAGAACTAGGGGGTGATTAAAAGCGCCTTTTTCGCATGTTAATTTCCGTAGGACCTTTAGACACAGCTATAGCCCGGACTGCTGAACAGAATTGCACCAAATTTGTCAGGTGGGCAGGTGTTGGTTTAAAGAATTGCCTTTTTGTGATTTGATGTAAATCCGTTGAATAGTTGCTGAGACATTTAAAGACATTTCCAGTAGTACATATAGGGACGCAGTGGATCCCGACCCCTCCCTATCTCATGTTGAGATCCGATTGGCTGCCAACATGTCAAACCAGGAAGTGTTGGCAGCCATCTTGTGACTTGGATGGACCGAGTTTTTAAAAAAAGAAAAGGGGGCAGGGTAGAAACACCCTGACTCCCTAGGCCTTTTTGGCCATAAACGATTCAGAAAAGGGGGTGGTGATGAACAGAGTATCTGAATTAAGCAGACCACTCTTACCCAGTCCAAAGATCAGGGCTTGATCCATCACCGTTATTTATCTCACTGCACCATCCCAGCTCAGAACCTGGCTATATGCAAATCAGTCTGTCCCTGGCCCAGTGCATCATGGGAACAGGGCAGACTAAACTACCAAGCCAATTCTTCACCAGAAAGGAGACAAGCTACCGGGGACCGGTTTCTGGCATTTCAGCCGTCTTCGGCCCGGCTTGCTTGAATCCTGATGGTGCAGTGAGAAAGGGACTCATGTCTGAGTATACCCTGCCACACCTATAGTGGCCAAAAACGATTCAGAAAAGGGGGTGGTGATAAAATACTTAGCATTCTCCTGCCTCAATACAATTGTAAACCCACTTCCAACATTCCTTCACATGCCGCAAAAAGACACATTTGTAAAACTAAAAGAAACAGCTCAGGATGAGCCCACTCTGCACTATCTTGGTGCTGGTGAAGGAGTGCCTTTATGACCGATCATGGCATCTAGTGCAGGTGAGTGGCTACACCAGTTTTTTTTAAACATCTACCTTGTATAATAAAGTACTGGAAGATGAACCAATCAGCCATACATCATTTACATACATAGGTTACAGGAACACGGTGGACTGCTGAAGTTATTCAGTTCTTCGTACAAAGAGCCCCCCCAGTCTTATAAATTTGTTGTTAAATGCATAAAGCAGGATTGGGAGTATGTGGCATCGCATAATGACATTGAAGGACCTACCTTGGCTTCTCCACTAGGTCTGCATCATATACAAGAATGGCTGCATTTCTAGAAAGCTGTTAAAAACAAAAATCTCTCATATCTGTCTGAGAAGCTAACCGCCGCAGGTGGACTGCGCTTGGAACCAAGACATCGAAACTCAGGAGGCAAAGAAGTGCAAAAAGGCAAGATCAAAAGATGGGCTGCACACCCAAGATCTGGAACAACATCCTCATTGACATAGGAACTGCTTGCAATCTGAGATGCATGGAGGCCATTTTCTTTTAATGCATTATTGCCCATGGCTCCTTTGCTACACCAGTGACTGCTCCTAACCCCTGCAATCCAGGAAGAAACTGAAGACACAGCTCTTCAAAGAACACTGTGACCCAAAATAATTTGAACCTTCGCATTTCCTGCCTTATTGTAAATAATTCTAAACTTTATCCCTGGGCTCTAACACCATGTTCCTACTCCCTAGCTAGGTTCATGAATAGCTTATACACAAAGAAGATACAGCAAATAGTGATGACAGGTTTTCACCAGTTACAAAGGAAGATTGTTTAGTGACACATGGATCACCGAGCACCAACTTCTAAAGTAATGCCTCCTTCCTCATGGATCCTTACCAAGAGCTCATTCCTTCAGCATACGATCACCACTACAGCCAAGGGATAGATAACATGAAACGTGCACTAGTGCAAAAGTGGAGCATTTACTTTTCTTTGTCGTTTGTGTGTCTTGCGTACTAGAGAATGAAGAATGTACTTGCAGTCGTAAACGACAGGATTTGCAGAATCGGGCTATTTCTGAACACAAAAGGCTTGTTCTAATGTACGAAATTCAACTTGCGATTTAGTAACACATCACCTTATCGCAGTTTGGCGTTGCGGCCGAATGCAGATTCGGTATTTGGAAGGGGGATTTTTATCCCTGTTTATACCAAATCCTAGTGGAATGTAATAATGTTTTGTAATTTAAATGTGGTTGCAAAACATTCATATTTTACCAACACCTCAAAGGAGGTGACAACCTGTTTGCAAACAGAAAGGGGTCTCCAAGGGACACCTTCTCCCTTGTAAATGTTGAAAAAAATATTTTTAAACATAGGCAGTGGTCCACTGAAACACTACCTACTCACTTTAAAAAATGAATTATAGATTTTTTTTTGTTCAAACGCATCCCGTTATCCTTAAAGGATACCAGGCTGCAATTTAAGAAAAAAATGCTTTATTTAAAAACAATCACAGACATTATGGTCTGCGGACCTCATCAAGCCACCATCACAGGGATGTCTGCGATTTCTTGAGGGTCACAATTTGTGATCTACCTCATAAATGTTCGCGAGGTAGGTTTAAATTGCAAGCCACTACAAATTGGTAGTTTGCAAATCGACCTATTAGTACATATGATGTTTCATAAATTACCACACTGGTCGCAAAAAGTATTGATCGCAAATTGCGACTAGTATTTTGCGACCAGTTGTACTTGAAGTAAACAGATCAAATAAAACACTTTTTCCTAGTGAGGAAATGGAGAACACAGGTTGTGAAGCAAATAAAAAAGCACACCTTTTCTGATAAATCTTTTTACACGTGCAATAAAAATTGTAACACGAAAAAAGCCTCATCAGTCAGCACACTTCGCAAAAAAGAGAAACCTAGGGCCATATGTATCAAGCGGCCGAAATTCGCAGAATTTCGGCCCTTGCGAATCGCAAAAGGCCTTTTTGCATGTTTTGGTATGTATGAAATATTCCCAAAGTAAGGAATAGCAAAGATTTGCGATTCCTTATTGTGCCATAGCATTTAAGGAATCGCAATTTTGCGATTCCTTAAATGCATTGTATGTAGCATTTTTGGGCTGCGAATTATGGTTAAGAATTCGCAAATTACCACCAACTTGTAGTTGATGGTAAAATGCGAGTTCTTCAAAAAAAGCACAATTTGGCATTTTTGAAGGTGGCATGTGATGCACACACATGCCCATAGGGCATGTATGTGCGCCATATGCACACTCATGTATATTTCAGGGGTGCAGCAGGGTGTCTTTGAAACACCCCAGCACCCTTGAAATAATTCTCAAATTGTGACTAGCAAATTGCAATTTGAGTATTATTTCGCAAACATTCCTATGGGCCTCCTGGTCCATAGGAATGCATTGGAAATTATTCCTTAATTGCGAATTCGCAAAATGCAAATCCGCAAATAAGGAAGATTAAGGAATCGCGAAAAAAAAGCGAATTTCTTCATACATACCATTTTGCGATTCCTAAATAGCGATTCCTTACAAATCGCTATTTAGGAATCGCAAAAGGGTTTGTTGATACATATGGCCCTTAATTATGCACAAAATACGCGGCATGCTTAGTAGGACAAAAGGAGATTTTTTTCCTTGATCTTAATCTCATCTTCAGGCTTTAGAGTTGAAATAATATTTATTTGGTGTGTCCTTGATTACGTGAACACAAAAAATAAGCACCCTTGTTTTTCTCAACTAACTGCCCTGATAAAAATAAATTTCTGTAAAATGAAATGTAAAGAATTGGCTAATTTTTTTTCTTGAAGGCAGAATTTATGTAGTCTAATCCCTGCATTCAGTGCATTTGAGGTTAAAGATACCATCGCTCAAATGGCGATTGCATGTATGTTTATTTACCTCTCGCTTTCGGTGGAAACATTTTGAATTTTTTTTTTTTTTAAAGTATCTCAATTGGATATTTTTAACAACAGATTCTAAATTAATTCAACTAGCACGCTCTTATTGTATGCAATTAAAGACATTTTATATAATTTAATTCTTACTGTAAAGTAAAGAAATAGGACTCGGTCTATCTTCTGAGGTGAAAATGTATCTCACATTCAGGAGGCTTCTTGTAATTCCATACGGTGATTTTTCAACTTTTATAATCTTATGAGTTTGACCCTTTGCGGCAAGGGACTAGCATCTTAAAAGCCCATTTTTAATTAAAAATAATATTTATGGTTTTTCTTGTAAATCTTTCAGCTTTGACACGTCATTTACATTTAAATGGTTTGGGTCAAGGTTCAAGGAAAGCTTAATAACATCGGCAGCTAACCCATGACCCTTTCTTTTTTTGGAAATCTTCTGGCATTATTAAGTGTACACCTGTAAACCGGTAGGTAATTATTCTCTATCCCGTAGCCTCACCCCTCGGGTGCAATTGTAACCAGCTCTTATAAAGCTTTGGTAAAGACAAGCAGATGCATTTTCTAACTCGAAAAGCTATCTCAGCTCCCCAAGCTAAGGCCACAGTCAGAAGTAGATTTTTGCTAATTTCAGGTTGATATGAAAAGCTCTGCAAATATTTGCGCCAATGTTTGCAATGATTATCTCACTCACATAAGTGGGGCGCCATATTGACACTTTGAGTACAGATTTTTTCTTGTGTTTGGAAAGCCAAATACACTGTATTACATATGGCGAATGAGTACACTGATTCAAAAAGCTTACATTGACAAAGCCAGTAGGTCTGTCTGGCTTTTTGACATTACAATTAATGCCTTTACCATGCATTTTCCTTTACCATGAATATGCCTTTATCACACATGCCTTTAATACGAAATGGTAAGTATCTATCAGGTAAGCGAAACCCCTATAGCTATGTGAATGTATAGATATATACATACTGACGAAGGCTCACGCCGAAACGCGTCTGTGCTTTTCTTTTCCCTCTGATTAAACCCTGGTTTTGACTTTGATCCGCGAGTGCTGCCTCTTTCTTTTGGACTTTGGGAGAGTCGAGCGTAATATATACATATATGTATATATATATTACCTACTGGCGGTGCCAGTAGGTATATATAGTTAGGATTTTTTCTCTATGGGACTTTTGAAAATTCTATGTCTAATAACTTTGGCGTTTGTGGACGGAATCGGCAGAAATTTTCAGGAAAATGGCACATTTTGTTTCTGAGCAGCCCCTGAAAAATTTTGGGGGGGTTTCGTAAAGGGGGGGCCGAGAAAAAAGGGGGGTCCCAAAACGCGTTTTTAACATTGAGTTTTCCATTGGGCGTTTGGCCTCACTTTTAGCTCGAACGGCTGAATGGATTTACACGAAACTTGGCAAAATTGTAGGGACTGTTAGCCCGATGTGCCTTTGCTGGGTCTCAATATATGTGCTCGAGTGGATTTTGAGAAATTAATGTTTTAAAAAACAGATATATCTGTGACAGCGTCCCGGGTAGCGCTCCGGTTCGCAAACTTTTCGCGTAACGGAGCTTTGCGAAGCAAAGCTGATTGGATCTCCGGTGTCTGTCAACATTCTAAATAGTCCGGTGCGGCCGCCATCTTGTCTCTCGGTAGGATCGAGAGACAAGAAGAGGAGAAAAAGGAAGGGGGAATTTAATGAAAGGGGGCAAGGTAGACCCTTCTTGACCCCCTAGGAATGATGTTGGGGTTATTAAAGGGTCCCGTGGGGCAAATAAAAAAAATTTGATTTTTTGCGGTAGAAGCGCTTTCCGGTTCGCGAACTGGGTAGCGAATCGGGACGCGAAACGGGAATTCGCGTCCCATTTTGTGTTTTGTTTTAATTAAATTACAAGATGGAGGAAAAACAATGTGAGAAATGGGTATAAGGGGGTACGGGAGACGTATCCTGACCCCCTATGTTTTCTGAGGGTGGCTGAGGATGCTCATATATGTTGATACTTGTCTTCCAGCGGCTGCGCGTGAGCGTTTTTTTTTTTTTGTTTGCTGCGTGACGTCTGTTAACGTTCGATTAGAAGGAAATCAGGAAGTGTTGACCGCCATTTTGACACTGCGAGTAAATATATTGTTAAAAATAATTGTTATAAATTAATCCGTATTGATAAACATTGTCTGCGCCATCTTGCTTTTTTTCCAATGCCACACTTTTGTCGTGCACGGCAGCCATTTTAGATGCCTTGACCAGACCCACTCTCTGCACGACGCCGATCGTGACGTCTGTTAACGTTCGATTCGAAGGAAATCAGGAAGTGTTGACCGCCATTTTGACACTGCGAGTAAATATATTGTTAAAAATAATTGTTATAAATTAATCCGTATTGATATACATTGTCTGCGCCATCTTGCTTTTTTCCAATGCCACACTTTTGTCGTGCACGGCAGCCATTTTAGATGCCTTGACCAGACCCACTCTCTGCACGCCGCCGATCCTCAGCATGGCTCCCCACCTTCGCAAGCATCTCCCCCACGCATTGGTCACCCCCGCTCTCTCTCTTATGCATGGGCCATAAACCTCCCCCCATCTGCGCTGCTCTTCCCTGAGAATCACACCCTGTGCCCGCCCGACACCTCCCTTTCTCACTATTCACTACCGCACACTCTGACACTCCTCTTCCTTTGTGTCTGATTGTCCAGGCCGGTCTCAGGCTATCACCTAGCCCTGCGGATGTAGTTTATGGCCTCAACTGTAAAGAATCACCCCTCTTCAAAGGAGTTACAGTAGATCAAGGCCCCCACCCCATGAGTTCCGTCACACCACACGCGTTCCTGCTATCTGATAACGATCCTGTATTGTTATTGGGGAGGGGATTCTCACTGTGAGGGTGTGTTGGACCGAGCCTGAAGCGGAAGATTCCAGGAATGCCTTTTTGTACATCAAAGTCTTCACAATTATGTGTCACATTAAAAATATATAGCACTCCAACAAAGTAGTAGGATTATTATTATTATTATTTTTTTTTAAATATATTTTTTATTGCAGGAATCAGTAAATCGTTACATAATCGACCAGCATTATAGAACAAGCAAAATCACTGAAACACAACCCTCCGTCCCCCAGCAGTAGTTCTCGTACACAGCCATTTAGCCCACAACCCTGCGGTCAGGCGGCGAAATTCAATGGGGGCTCAGCAAGAAGGCGAAGCTGGTCCGGATGATCCACTGTCAGTCATCTGCTTTTCCAAACAAGCCTATAAAACCCAGAAAGAAAACCCCACCCTCAAAACACTATGAACCAAAGTAATCCCTACCCAACCCCGCCATCAGTGCACGGTAACAACCGCAGCAGGATCTGCGAAAGGACCCATGGGGAAAGCAACAGAGCTGGAGAGTGCAATCGTCTATCAGGACTTGGGGCGAGCTGCTTCTTCACTTTCAGAGTCGCTGGGGGCGCAATAATCCCTGAGGGCCTGCACTAACGTCTCCCACTCTAGCGCTGCCTCCTGTGCCTTCTCATTACGCTGCCTCCAAGCTAGCTGGTATCTCAGTGTGCTCTCCCCCGCTGCCCACTTCAAAAGTTCGCTGTGCCACCGGCTCCCTGTCGGACCAGCCCGTGCCTTCCAGTTCCTGGTCACCTCCCGTTTAGCAAGGAGAAGCCCCAAATCGATGAACTTGCTAGTAATTTTGTTCTTGGGGGTATGAGGGAACCAGTGCAGGAGTCCCACCACCGCGTCAAACGATAAGGATCTCCCCGTCACCTCCTCCAGGGTCTTCCCCACTTCTACCCAATAGGAGGACAATCCCGGGCAGGACCACAACATGTGGAGAAGGTCCGCCTCCTGCGCCGGGCATCTGGGGCAGTCCGCCGAGCTCGTAGCAAAATATCGCCTGATTTTCACCGGGGTCAGATATGCTCTATGGAGCACGTAGTAGTGGACCAATTGAAAGCGGGCGTGGCGTGTGCCCTTCCAGGCTCGCCGCACCAGTTGGGACCAGGTCGTCTCCGGGATCTCCTTGCCAATGTCCTCCTCCCAACGGGTTCTCAGAGTAGTGAGGGGAGCCAGCCCCTCATTGATCAGTCTGCCGTAAAGGCAAGTGACCGCCTTCACCGTGCCCGCAGACATCATGACGTATTGGCACACCGGAGATACAGGGGGTTCCTCCTGCCCGCGTTTCCAGTGCGCCTGGATCGCTCGGACTAGGGCCGAGTGCAACAGAAAGTCGCCGCGAGGAACCTCGAAGCGATCAATGAGCTCCTGAAAGGGCAAGAGCGCCCCGTCCTCGTAGAGGTCACCTATCAACTGTAAGCCTGCGTCCTCCCAGTTCGCCAACCGTGACCAATCGCCGCCATGGGGCAAAGCCGTCAGCATCCCCAAAGGTATTTCAGGCGCATACGGTATTCTCAGGTGGCCCTGGGCGTGAGCTCGGTTCCAACACAGGCGAACGGTCCGCTCCTCAAGCGACAAGTCCTGTAAGGCCAAACGTTGTCGCAGCGCTATGAAGGAAAGAACATGCCTGGCCATACCCGTACCCCTTCTGTCTTCTGGGCCCCGGAATTCCCGGGCGATCTCCTGGGTGAAAGTCTGGAGCTGCGCCGCTAAATAATACTTTTCAAAGTCCGGCACCGCAAGCCCACCCTCAGCTTTCGGCCTCATCAGGGTCTTAAGGGCCACCCTTCGGCGGCCCGAGCCCCAGAGGAATCCGACCATCATTGATCATAATAGTCGAAACGTGGCCGGTGGGACCCAGATCGGTAGCGGCCGGAAATAGTACAGCAACCGGGGAAGCGCCACCATTTTGAGCAAAGCGATCCGCCCTGCCACCGAGAGCGGTAGTGTAGCCCAGAAGTCCATACTGCCCCGAAGTGCTCGAGTGCCGCGGGCAATGTTCCCATCTAGGAGGTCAGACGGTTCATGATAGACGTACACCTCCAGGTACTTAAAGCAGTCGGGTTCCCATCTAATCTCCCTACTGAGAACAGGGCAAGGGGTGCCTTTGCGAACCGGGAAAAGACAGGTCTTAGCCCAATTCACCCGGAGGCCCGAGACCTCCCCAAACGCCGTGAGCGCCGTCGCAGCTCCATGCAAGGCAGCAAACGGGTCCTCAAGGAAGAGCAGCAGGTCGTCTGCATACAGCGAAATGTAGTGCGGGCCCGAAGGAGTCCACAGGCCAGTATAATGGGCTCCCGACCGGAGATGCAGCGCGAGTGGCTCCACCGCCAGCGCAAAGAGAAGCGGGGATAACGAACATCCCTGCCTCGTGCCCCTCTCCACCGGATATTGTGAGGAGATTAGCGGTCCCTCCCGAACCCTGGCCGATGCAGAGGCATACAGGATCGTGGTCCATCTGATGAAACCCTCACCGAGGCCGAACCTCCATAGCACAGTGCAAAGGTAGTCCCATTCCAGGCTGTCAAAAGCCTTCTCTAAGTCTACCGATAAGACAACCGGGCACGAGGCGTCCACGAGCGGTTCTCCTAACAAGCGGAACAACCTGCGAATGTTCATGGTCGTGTTACGCCTGGGGATAAATCCAGCTTGGTCCTCATGTACCAGAGAGCTCATGTGCCCCAGCAGCCTCGAGGCCAAGATGCTGCTCAGTATTTTATAGTCAACCGTCAACATTGATAAGGGACGGTAAGACCCCGGATCGGAGGAGTCCCTTCCGGGCTTGAGGAGGGGAACCACTAAGGCCTCGCACATCGAGCCTGGGAGTCGCCCAAGCCTCTTCGCCTCTCTGTATACTATTAATAACCTAGGGGCTAGGAGATCAGCGTAAGCTGCATAAAACTCCACAGGAAGGCCGTCCAGGCCCGGGGTCTTATTCCTCGCCATCTTTTTATTGGCGCTACGGATCTCTCCCAGTTCTATGTCGGACCCCAGGGCTTTCGCCACGTCCTGCTCCACTGTTTGGAGCTCCAGAGGCCGTAGATAATTATCAAGCAGGTCAGGGTCTCGGACAGATCGGCTGCGGTACAAACGTTCGTAGTATTGCAGGTAGCAGCTCAGAATCTCAGGTTGAGTGTATACTGCAGTCCCGTCTGCCATGCGCATGGACGTCGTCAATGAGGACTGGCGCGTAGGGTTGGCTAGCCATGCCAGCAACGCGCTCGACCTATCCCCCTCTGCGAGGGATTGAACCGTATAGGCCTTGTAGTCAAAACAGCGCAGCCGTTCGACCTCCGCCGCTACCGCCTCCTTCGCCTCCGCTGTGCGTTCCTGTAATTCAGGGCGCCCGGGGCGGCGGAGTTCCAACTCGCGGAGTTTCCGGTCCGCTGTATCTAGGTCGGAAAGGATAATTCGCCTCATGCCGACCTTTTTTGAAATACAGTATCCCCTCACCACCACCTTAAAAGCGTCCCACTCTAGCGCTCTCGAGCTCGCGGTGCCTCCGTTGGACGCAAAGTACTCCGAGATCTTATCGCCTAGGTCCGCTTTGAAAACACTGTCCTCAAGGATCTCGGGCCGTAACTTCCAGGTGGGCACCGCAGGCACCCCGGGAAACCAACGAAAGTCCAGCAGGAGGGGGTTATGATCTGATATGGTCCTGGTCAAATATTCAGACCGGACCGCAGCCGAAACCAGGTCAGGCGAGCCAAGAAACCCGTCCAGTCTAACGTGCAACTCATGGAGGCCCGAGAAATAGGAATAGTCCCTAGTCGTGGGGTGTTGCGCCCTCCAGATATCCGTTAGACCCCAGTGAGTCTGCCAGTCCCTACGACCCTTAGCCACGCGGCGAACCGGAGAATCAGGGAGGGGCGGATGCGAGCGGTCAGTGTCCACATCCACTACTGAGTTGAAATCTCCACCGAGCAGGAGGGGTCCGGATAAGAAGTGGGCCAACGAGCCCGATAACCTGGAAAGGAAGGCAGTCTGGTCTATATTGGGAGCGTACACGCAGCAAACGTTTAGGTCCCTCCCTCCCAAAGTGCCCGAGATGGCCACATATCGCCCCTCTGGATCTATCACTGTTTTCGTGACCTGGAAGGGAACCCCAGCTCTAACCCAAATCAGCGCCCCTCTGGCATACGCGGAGTACGAAGTGCAAAAGACCTGCCCCCTCCACCTACGCTGTAGCGCCGCCCCTTCCGCCTTGTTCAGATGGGTCTCCTGTAGCAGCGCCATTTGTATCCCCCTACGCACTAAATAAGCGTGGACTTTGTGACGCCTAGACATGGTGTGAAGCCCCCGCACGTTCCAAGTAATACATTTCAGATTAGCAACATCAGCCATTGTCCCATATCGTTCGCGCAAAGTCTCCCCATCTGGGTCCCAACAAAGAAAAAGCATCAATCAACCCAGCACTGATGACGGCCATTTTCCCCAACCAAAACTTAACAACCCCAGTATGAACCAAACCCCCATCCACCCTCCCCAGAACAGGACCCAAATAGCACCATCTAGTTCCCATCCAAACCATACCCTTCAAAAACCCACTGTCCCCGACTAATCCTGCGGTCGCCACCGTAGGAAGGCCTTAAGGGCCGGGTACAGGCCAGGCGTTGGCAGTGGGCCCTTGATGCCCAGGCCACCAGGACTAAGGCGAGCCCAAAACAGTGTCAAAAACCCTCGGGGCAAAAACAAGGCACCCCACCCCCCCTTCCCCGAGAGTCAGCGGCAATCGTCGGCACCCGCCACCCCCGTGCCGGGCCCCCACCCAAAATGAAGTAGCTCACCCCGTTAACCCTGTCCATCCAGAAGGTCCTCCACCGATTTCGGTGTGATCACCGGCGTATGGACGCTATCAGTCACCGATTCCTCGGAGTCCGTCGGTACCCCTTCGTCACCAGGGTCCGCTTCCTCTTCAATAGCACCGTCCCGTGAGCCAGACAGCGCAGATAACACCTCCAGCACTCCCTTCCGCTCCATCGATGTCTCCGCAGTTGAGGGTCCGCCTGAGCGGCCACGGCGACTCCAAATCCTTTTGGACCGCCGTCTGCTGCTCTGCTCTGGCTCCGCCGCCAGCTGAGATGAGGAGCCGAAGCCATCTTTCCCTGCTCTATAAAGTTCAAGCCAGTTACAGACATCCTCCGGGGTATCAAAGAATTGAGTCTTGTCATCGACAATTATGCGGAGCCTTGCAGGAAATAGGAGCGAGTATTGGATGCCCTCGCTCCGGAGCTCGCGCTTGACCGCCAAGAAGGAAAACCGTCTGCGTTGAGTTTCATAGGTGTAGTCCGGGAAGATGTTCACCCGGCTGTTCGCCACTTTGAATGGACCATTATGTCTGGCGGCATTGAGGATGAGGTCTCTGTCTCGAAAGTGCAATAACCGTGCCACCACCGGTCGCGGGGCACGTCCCTGTTGCGGTGGTCTCGCTGGGACTCTATGAGCTCGCTCCAAGGTGTAGAAGGAGGATAGCCCTTCCGGGGCCACCGTGTCTCGGAGCCAGGCCTCCAAGTACGCCACCATGTCGCCATCCTCAATCTTTTCCGGCAGTCCCACCACACGAATGTTGTTTCGCCTGTTACGGCCTTCCGCGTCCTCCGCTCGCTGCTCCAGGGCAGTAATCCGGGACAGGGCATCCTTCATAGTCGCGGCCAAGGTTCGCTGCGCCGGCTCCAAGGTTTTCACCGAGCTCTCCACTTCCTTGACCCTGTCCGAAAGTTTGCCGTGATCCGCTCTAAGGAGGCCTAGGCTCGTCGCTACCTGGGCAATGTCCTGGTGGAGGGCCGAGCGCGTGGTCGCAATCGCCTCCAAGACGCGGTCAAATTGCTGCTGCATTGGTGCACCACCAGAACTCTCCAGGTCCACACGTTCCTCTTTGTCCTGGGTCTCCGAGTCTGAGGCGGCTGGGGTAGTCCCCTTGGCTCCCCTAGGTTTCCCCATGTCGCCGGGAGCACACAGTGCGGATCCAGGAGCAGGCGCCCCCGAGTGCGGGCGCCGGCTATGACTCTCCCGGTTGCTGGGCCTCAGGTCGAGTGCCGGAGATCCCCGTCTCCAGGGCCTGTTGGACCTTCTCAGCTTCGGCTCGCGCCACCACCACGTCGTCTGAGGGCACCGAGGAGGAGGCGGAGACAATCGGCGCCAGGTCGGGCAGGCCCGTGCGGCTGATAAAGTCCCGGAATAAGGGTCACCAACTCCACCGGATGATTTGCGGCGCCAAAGGGTTGCGCCTCCCATGGAAGTGGGTCGGCCAGGAAAAGGTAACCAAGTGCGGTGTAGGGAGTGGGGCTACTGCCGGGATCTCCAGGCGTCCGCGTGCCGGGATCCACTATAGCGAGGGCATCTGCCCATCTAAGTTCGATCCCCGTTAAAAGAGTCCAATCAGTCCGATGTCCAGATCCTCACATCACTGGGAGACGGAAGAGCAGGGGGTGCGCCGCTGCCAGTGATGCTCCTCCAGTCTAATGGTCCCGGCCAAGGGGACAATGAAGTCCGGGCGCCATTTTGGGTCGCACTCCGCAGTTCCACAAACTTCGATTTTCCGCCGGGTCACCACTCGTTCGGACTGCGCCAAGGGCCCCGGCAGGTCCCCGTCGGGCCGATCAACAGAATGCGGGGGTTGGGGTGCCCCGCAGCCTCCGATTTACAGGATAATCACGAGCTCAGTCCCGGAGTCGAGCTCTCAGGCGACCATCGCCATCGGCGCCCAAGCCACGCCCCGCTCAAAGTAGTAGGATTATAACACTTTAATAACTTATAAATATATACAAAGCACCTGTGAGAAGTTGGCCTGGTATATAATGCTCACTAATTCTTAGTGATCACTTTGTACCATGCCAAGCAACCCTTATGATGATGGTTGTAATTCAACCTTGTAGACCAGTTATCCTAGTGGTAACTTGGCCAAAGCAGTCTTAGGCTAAACTCTGAAAGGCATGTGAAGCCAGCTGTTATACCATACACAACCCCCTTGAATACCAAATGAAAGGGACACCACACAGATATATATTGAAAATATATATTGATGTATTAACTATAAAATCCCCTGGACTCTTTATGAGCACAGAGGCACAAGCGTTGAATCACAAGACAGTTTAAAATACACAAAAGTTGCACAATATGGATGAGCCCTAGGGGCCACCTAAACCACATACTAAGAAAGTGGTATAAGAGATACCAATAGGAAAGGGAACAGGCCTAGGGCCTTGGGAATCGCTGGAGCTATTCGAGACTAGCAGTGACTAAGTCGGGAAAGGCCCGCGGGACTCGGGTGCAGTGTTCAAAGTGCACGCACTTTCCAATGCAAAGTCTATGGTGCGTAAAAAGTACAAAGTTAGAAAGTTAGGAACCTTCCGAGTGACCTACGGAGCTGAAACTTAAGACACAGGCCCTTGAGATGTGTACCAGTGCAGGAGCACTGGCGGAGCTGAGTTATCTTACCCACAGGAAGCGGGTGCACAGGGTCGAAGTAGTGTCGGGTTTCGTCACGCTGGTCGATGGTGCTTGGAGCTGAAGATGCTGCAGGCGGCTCAATTTGAAGAGTTCCGGTGGATCCAAGGGTGGATCTGAAGATGTGAAGACCTGAAAGCAGAGGGGACAGTGTTCAAAGTCACTAGCCAGTGACTACCGTGGAACCAGATTGGAACCAGGCGATGTCAGGTGCAAACAGGCGTTGTCGGGTAGTTTCTTTCTGCAGCCACGTGGACACCCGGGGTTGAGGACGTCCAGGAGTCGGTCACGAGCTGTCCCACGCAGGCTTCTCGCTGTTGGCGGTGTTGGCGACCTGATCGGAGCAAACAGGCTTTGGCAAATGCAAGCCACGCAGAAGTTGAAAGATGCTTATCACTCGGACCAGCAAGGTCAGAGCGGGTGCTCCTTTTTACAGGTGCTTGGTTAGGTCTGGAGCTACCAGACCTGCTGTGTAAATCGTCGGTTTCGTCACCAAGATGGCCGCTGACCACGTGGCTAGTGGCCGGGATGGCACGTTGAGTGGCACAATGCAAAAGGGTCCCACGCAGATCGTGGAGATGCTGGAGGGCTGATCTTCGGTGCAAGGGCTGCTTGGTGGTGGGGGTTCTCAGTCCCCAAAGCACAACGTCGAGGATGCCTCAGAAGCTGCGCAGTCAGCTTTTCGAGTGTCTTCCAAGAGGTCCGGTCCCACGTCACTCGGTGCCTCCATGGGTCCCTTCTTTGCAGGGACTGTGGATCAGGCTCTGAGAGGTCTGGGAGTCTGGTTCTTGTCGGGCTCTGGGCTCGGGCTCCGGCGGGAGGCGGCGGCAAAGCAGACGTCGAGTTGCTGGTTGGTACCTGTGTTCACAGGGTGGCCACTCCTAGGCCACAAGGGAGATTCTCTTCAGTCTTCTGTGCAGCAGAATGTCGAAGTCCAGTCTTCTTCTTTGTTTAAAGTTGATTCAGGATGATCTGCTGTGCAATGGCACTGCTCCCACTCTTATTCCCAATCTGAGGGGTGGATCACCTACTAGGTCCCTCCTCTGGGAGGAACCAGGAAGGGGGGCGGTTACACCCCCTTTCCTTTGTCCAGTTCCGCGCCAAGCCTGGGTCTGGACAGTCCCAGGACCGGTTTGGACTGGCCTATGCACGGGGACACCTTGTGTGCCCCGGGCATGTCTGATTCTTTTCAGCCCTGTCCTACCCAATACACAAAACCCTGTCTGGGGTGGTGCTCGCACCTCCCAAGGCAGGAAACCCTTTGTCCAGGCCACCATCTGCCGAGTTTCGGTCAGCAGCAGGAGGCCAGACTCGTGTCTGTGGTGGCAGCATCCATTTGGTGATGCTGAGGCTCTGTTTAACTTTAACCGGGGTTAAGGCTACACACATGTCGTGTCCCTCTAGAAGGGTGGAATGCTATCCCCGTCGACAGAACTGTCGAGGGGATAGTATTCCAATTCGTATGACACCTTACTCGACATGTTTTGATAAAGCCAAACCAAAGATAGCAAATAACCGCGAGGATTATAATGCACTTAAGAGTATATGGTATGGCAATATCCCGGAACAGCTTAGGGAGTGGTTCCTGACAGCTGCAGACAGGCTCAGCTCATGCTAGAGCACCATCTCACATATTTCCAAGCACTCTGCCTCCAGGATTGATGAGGCCTTCCATAGGAGTGGCTGATAGGAACATATGTGTCCAGTTTAGGGTTAGGCACAGGCATACTGTACCTAAGTAAGAGGTGATTACACCAACTTACCCCAGCTGAGTGATCAGCCAGTTGTGTCAAAGATGGAGGCCAGGCCAGGGGTGGCACAATACATGCTGCAGCCCCTGGTAGGCCTTGGATACACCTATGTCCTGGGCACCTATGGTGCACTGATACAGGGGCTCATAAGGTGAACCAGTTCCAATTCGTAATGCACCTAGAGTGCAGTGGCAATAATTTAGAAAGAGAACAGCAGGCTGTGGGTCTGATTAGCAGGCCCACAGCCACATTAAGTCAGAAACCAGTGAAGCAAAAAGCCAAAATTTGGGGTGACCATAGGAGAGCAGACCCTACTCTCCTACATAACCCCCCCCCCCCCCCAAGCGCAGGGACATTAGACTAACCTTGACCAGTTGTGTCTTCATGTTCTAAGTGGAAGTACCTGGAGAGACCATCTGCGTTGCCATGGTCAGTCCCTGGGTGGTGCTCCACTGTAAAGTCCATCCCCTGTAGGGAAATGGACCACCTGAGTAGTTTGGGGTTTTCACCCTTCATCTGATTAAGCCATAAGAGGGGCTTATGGTCGGTCTGAATCTTGAAGTGAGTGCCAAATAAGTATGGTCTCAACTTCTTCAGGGCCCACACCACAGCAAAGGCCTCCCTCTCTGTAGCTGACCAACGTTTCTCTCTGGGGGTCAGCCTTCTGCTAATAAAAGCAATGGGCTGATCCTGGCCATCTACATTAAGCTGTGAAAGCACTGCTCCCACTCCCAACTCAGAAGCATCTGTTTGGACAATGAACTCTCTTGAGTAGTCAGGACTCTTCAGGATAGGTGCAGAGCACATGGCCTTCTTCAGGTCATCAAATGCCTTTTGACAGATTTCTGTCCACTGAACCTTTTTGGGCATCTTCTTAGATGTCAGATCATTAAGAGGAGTCACAATGGACCCATAATTCTTAACAAACTTCCTGTAGTACCCAGTCAGGCCCAAGAAAGCTCTGACCTGAGTCTGGGTAGTTGGAGGGGACCAGTCCTTGATGGTCTGGATCTTACTCTCCAGTGGTTGAACTTGGCCTCCATCTACAAGGTGGCCCAGGTATACAACCTTACTCTGCCCTATCTGGCACTTTGTTGCCTTCATAGTGAGGCCTGCCTTCTGCAGATCCTCAAGCACTTCCTTCAGGTGGACCAGGTGATCCTCCCAGGTGGAGCTAAAGACAGCAATATCATCCAGATAAGCTGCGCAAAAGTCATCCAACCCAGTGAGGACTTGATTCACCAACCTTTGGAAGGTGGCAGGTGCATTTTTCAAACCAAAGGGCATTACCACAAATTGATAATGCCCACTAGGGGTAGAAAATGCTGTCTTGGCTTTAGACTCCTCAGATAACCTGATTTGCCAGTAGCCAGCTGTCAAGTCAAACGTGCTCAAATATTTGGCAGAAGCCAACTTGTCAATGAGCTCATCTGCCCTTGGAATAGGGTGTGCATCTGTCCTGGTGACAGCATTGAGTCCTCTGTAATCCACACAGAACCTCATCTCTCTCTTGCCATCTTTGGTGTGAGGCTTGGGGACCAGAATCACTGGGCTAGCCCAGGGGCTCTCTGAAGGCTCAATGACACCTAATTCCAGCATCTTTTGCACCTCAGTCTTTATACAGTCCCTGACGTGGTCAGGTTGCCTGTAAATCTTGCTCTTTACAGGAAGACTGTCACCAGTGTCCACCACATGGGTACACCAGTTAGTCTGACTGGGTGTCAAGGAGAACATATGTCTGTATGCCTGTAGAACTTGTCTGCAGTCATGTTGCTGATGCTCAGTGAGGCTGCCACCTAAGGCCACACCATCAACTGAACCATCCTCAGGGTTCTGAGTGAGCAGGTCTGGGAGAGGGTCACTCTCTTCCTCCTGTCCCTCATCTGTAGCCATGAGCAAGCCCATGTCTTCCCTGCTGACATATGCCTTCAATCTGTTTACATGGAGCACCCTGTGGGGGCTCCTGGGAGTTCCTAGGCCCACCAAGTAGGTAACCTCTCCCTTCTTCTCCAGAATTGTATGGGGTCCAGACCATTTGTCTTGGAGTGCTGCTGGGGCCACTGGCTCCAACACCCATACCTTCTGTCCAGGCTGAAATTCAACAAGGACAGCCTTTTGGTCATGCCAAGCTTTCTGTAATTCTTGGCTAGCCTCAAGGTTTTTGGATGCCTTTTCCGTGTACTCTGCCATCCTGGAGCGGAGACCAAGTACATAGTCCACTATGTCTTGCTTAGGCTTTTTGAGAGGTAACTCCCATCCTTCCTTCACCAGACACAGGGGTCCTCTTACAGGGTGCCCAAACAACAATTCAAAGGGGCTGAAGCCAACCCCCTTTTGAGGGACCTCTCTGTAAGCAAACAAAAGGCAGGGCAGTAGGATGTCCCATCTTCGCCTGAGCTTTTCAGGTAATCTTTTAATCATGCCCTTTAGGGTCTTGTTAAATCTCTCAACAAGCCCATTGCATTGTGGGTGATAAGGAGTGGTGAACTTGTAGTTTACACCACATTCCTTCCACATAGCGTCAAATATCCTGACATGAAGTTGGCACCTCTATCGGATATTACCTCCTTAGGAAACCCCACTCTGGAGAAAACTCCAAGTAAGGCCCTGGCCACAACAGGAGCTGTAGTGGTCCTAAGTGGAATTGCCTCTGGGTACCTGGTGGCATGATCCACTACCACCAGTATGAATCTGTGCCCAGATGCTGTAGGGGGATCCATTGGACCTACAATATCAATCCCCACTCTTTCAAAGGGAACCCCCACCACAGGTAGTGGTATTAGGGGGGGCTTTGTGGTTCCACCTGCTTTACCACTGGCTTGGCAGGTTTCACAGGAGCGACAAAACTCCTTGGTGTCTTCAGACATGTGGGGCCAGTGAAAGTGAGGGACAAGCCTGTCCCAGGTCTTATTCTGGCCTAAGTGTCCTGCTAAAGGAATATCATGGGCCAAGGTGAGAAGGAAACCCCTAAATTGCAGAGGTATAACCAACCTCCTGGTTGCACCAGGCTTGGGGTCTCTACCCTCTGTGTAAAGGAGTCCTTCATCCCAATAAACTTTATGGGCACCTTGAGCATTCCCAGCAGCCTCAGCAGCAGCCTGCTGTCTGAGGGGTTCAAGAGAAGGACAGGTTAACTGAGCCTGCCCCAAGTCTGCCCTAGAAGGCCCCCCTGTCCCCAGAAACTCAACCTGATCAGGTTCAAGTTCTTCAGAGACAGTTCCTTCAGGGGTCTCAAGATCAGTTTCCTGTGAAGCCTGATCCTCACTTGCAGGCAGTTGGGAAGGCACAGCCTTAACCCTCCTGTTCTTCTTCTTGGAAGGTGCTTGGTCCATGGTTCCAAGATCCAAGACCTGAGGTTCAGAGAGGCACTTTTTGGCCTATGACCTGGTCACAGGAAGGACATGTGATGATATCCCTAACATCTCTGCATGAGTCCTGTACTCAACTTCTGACCATAGAGAGTTCTCCAGGTCATTGCCCAACAAACATTCTACTGGGAGATCAGCACTAACCACAACTCTTTTTAGGCCAGTTACCCCTCCCCAGGAAAAGTTAACAAGTGCCACACTATGTGTAGTAGTGACATTGCTGGCATTGGTCACCAGGTAATTATCACCTGGCATGTATTGTCCAGGGTCCACAAAGTTAGGTGTCACCATAGTGACACTGGCACATGTGTCCCTGTAAGCTTGAGCCACTTTATTGTTGATCAAAGGCGTCTGTCTGTATTTGCCCAGATTACTGGGACTTATGTCAGGGGCCAAATCTATGTCCCCTTCACAAATCAGAACAGCCTGTGTAAGAGTTCTGACTAGGTCAGAATCTCCTTCAGTTCCCAAAGTGATACCCACTACTCCCTTGGCTTGAGGACCAGCACTGCTAGCTGTACTAGTGGGTGCAGTTGCCTTAGGGGCTGCAGTGCTGGGGGCTCCACCCTTTTTACACTCACTTGTCCAGTGAGAGGTGTTCTTACAAGTTTTACACCAGGGTTTCTTCTGACCTTCTTTCTTCTTCTTCTTGGAAGTTTGGGACCCACCCTCTATCTCAGTTTGGGGCCCTGTTGAAGACTTCTGGTCTTTAGATTTCTGCTCCCCACCCTTCTGGTCTGTTTTCTTCTGGTCACCACCCTGGTTCTGGTTCTGGTTCTTTTGCTTAACTCTGGTTCTTACCCATTTATCTGCCCTCTTTCCCAATTCTTGGGGAGAGGTCAAATCTGAGTCAACCAAATGTTGATGCAACTGCTGGTTCTGACAATTATTTAAAATGTGTTCTCTCATCAGCAAATTATACAATCCTTCATAGTCTGTAACCTTGCTTCCCAGCAACCATCCCTCTAGAGCCTTAGTGGCACACTCAACAAATTCAGACCAGTCCTGAGTCTGTGTCTTCTGGGTATCTCTGAACATTAACCTGTACTGTTCAGTGGTTAAGCCTAACCCATCAATCAGAGCACTCTTCAGGACCAGGTAGTTTCTAGAATCCCCATCACTAACTGTGAGGAGTCTGTCTCGGCCTCTACCTTCAAAGGAGAGCCACAAGATTGCTGCCCACTGCTCCTGATGGATCTGCTGTACTCTGCAGGCTCTCTCCATTGCAGCAATCCATTTATGGATATCATCCCCAGCTTTGTAGGGGGGCACAATCTTACTCAGGTTTCTGTTATCAAAAGACCTGTCTTTATCCTTGTGGATATTGCTGCCACCAGTGGGTTCTATTACCCCACTCTCTCTAGGCTGTCTTGCTCTAGCAAGTTTCTCTTGGGCCAGGGCAACCTCTAATTCCTGCCTCTGAATCCTAAGCTCAGCCTCTCTCATCTTGGCCTCATGTCCCCTTCTCTGAGGGCTAGTCATCTCCTTCCTGGAGTGACCATGAGAGCCTCTAGAGACATGGGAGGTATTGGATTCACCTGAGTGATTCCTCCTCCTCCTATGCCCCTGGTTAAGTCCATTTGGGTGGCTGGGCAAGGTCAGCCTTGCCTCAGTTCCAAACACACTTAAGTTAGCCTGGTTCAGCCTACTGACCAGCACCTGACTATTTCTGTCATCATCTGACTCACGGCTTTCCACCTCCTCCTCTTCTTCCTCTTCCTCTTCCTCCTCATCTACTTGAGGAGCTCCAGTGGTGGAGGCTTCCTCATCTACCAGGATGATAGGACCAGGGGTGTCTACAGTGTCATCCTCTGAAGGATGGCCTCCTTCAGCATTCCCTGTGGGGTTTGCCTTAGAGGGCTTTAGAGTCTCAGACTGGTCTAAGAGCTCTCTTAGGTGGTCTGTAGTAGGGGAAGGCCCTGTCTTCAGCCTCCTTAAGACACAAAGCTGTCTTAATTCCTTAAAGGAAAAAATAGCAAATTTGGATGGTGCCCTTGGAGGGTCACTCTCAACAGGGATGTTCCCAGTGGAACCCTCTGCTCCAGACATTGCTCTAGTGTGGGTGGATATGTTGCAATCTACCTACACTGGTGTTTACCTACTAAACCTATCTAGTAGTTGTAGCTAGGGTTTGCTACTCCCTTTGCTCTGCAACAACTAAGTTCAGTAGAACTTAAGTATACTAGTCTTGTTTTATATGTACCTAAAAGGTACCTGTATGATCTTTCAAATGATAATCTCAAAGATTGTAATGGTAAAACAACAGCAAGCTCAGATCCCAATCCGCTGCTCACCAATGTGAGAAGTTGGCCTGGTATATAATGCTCACTAATTCTTAGTGATGACTTTGTACCATGCCAAGCAACCCTTATGATGATGGTTGTAATTCAACCTTGTAGACCAGTTATCCTAGTGGTAACGTGGACAAAGCAGTCTTAGGCTAAACTCTGAAAGGCATGTGAAGCCAGCTGTTATACCATACACAACCCCCTTGAATACCAAATGAAAGGGACACCACACAGATATATATTGAAAATATATATTGATTTATTAACTATAAAATCCCCTGGACTCTTTATGAGCACAGAAGCACAAGCGTTAAATCACAAGACAGTTTAAAATACACAAAAGTTGCACAATATGGATGAGCCCTAGGGGCCACCTAAACCATATACTAAGAAAGTGGTATAAGAGATACCAATAGGAAAGGGAACAGGCCTAGGGCCTTGGGAATCGCTGGAGCTATTCGAGACTAGCAGTGACTAAGTCGGGAAAGGCCCGCGGGACTCGGGTGCAGTGTTCAAAGTGCACGCACTTTCCAATGCAAAGTCTATGGTGCGTAAAAAGTACAAAGTTAGAAAGTTAGGAACCTTCCGAGTGACCTACGGAGCTGAAACTTAAGACACAGGCCCTTGAGATGTGTACCAGTGCAGGAGCACCAGCGGAGCTGAGTTACCTCACCCACAGGAAGCGGGTGCACAGGGTCGAAGTAGTGTCGGGTTTCGTCACGCTGGTCGATGGTGCTTGGAGCTGAAGATGCTGCAGGCGGCTCGATTTGAAGAGTTCCGGTGGATCCAAGGGTGGATCTGAAGATGTGAAGACCTGAAAGCAGAGGGGACAGTGTTCAAAGTCACTAGCCAGTGTCTACTGTGGAACCAGATTGGAACCAGGCGATGTCAGGTGCAAACAGGCGTTGTCGGGTAGTTTCTTTCTGCAGCCACGTGGACACCCGGGGTCAAGGACGTCCAGGAGTCGGTCACGAGCTGTCCCACGCAGGCTTCTCGCTGTTGGCGGTGGCAGCGACCTGATCGGAGCAAACAGGCCTTGGCAAATGCAAGCCACGCAGAAGTTGAAAGATGCTTATCACTCGGACCAGCAAGGTCAGAGCGGGTGCTCCTTTTTACAGGAGCTTGGGTAGGTCTGGAGCAACCAGACCTGCTGTGTAAATCGTCGGTTTCGTCACCAAGATGGCCGCTGACCACGTGGCTAGTGGCCGGGATGGCGCGTCGAGTGGCACAATGCAAAAGGGACCCACGCAGATCGTGGAGATGCTGGAGGGCTGATCTTCGGTGCAAGGGCTGCTCGGTGGTGGGGGTTCTCAGTCCCCAAAGCACAACGTCGAGGATGCCTCAGAAGCTGCGCAGTCAGCTTTTCGAGTGTCTTCCAAGAGGTCCGGTCCCACGTCACTCGGTGCCTCCACGGGTCCCTTCTTTGCAGGGACTGTGGATCGGGCTCTGAGAGGTCTGGGAGTCTGGTTCTTGTTGGGCTCTGGGCTCGGGCTCCGGCGGGAGGCGGCAGCAAAACAGACGTTGAGTTGCTGGTTGGTACCTGTGTTCACAGGGTGGCCACTCCTAGGCCACAAGGGAGATTCTCTTCAGTCTTCTGTGCAGCAGAATGTCGAAGTCCAGTCTTCTTCTTTGTTTAAAGTTGATTCAGGATGATCTGCTGTGCAATGGCACTGCTCCCACTCTTATTCCCAATCTGAGGGGTGGATCACCTACTAGGTCCCTCCTCTGGGAGGAACCAGGAAGGGGGGCGGTTACACCCCCTTTCCTTTGTCCAGTTCCGCGCCAAGCCTGGGTCTGGAAAGTCCCAGGACCGGTTTGGACTGGCCTATGCACGGGGACACCTTGTGTGCCCCGGGCATGTCTGATTCTTTTCAGCCCTGTCCTACCCAATACACAAAACCCTGTCTGGGGTGGTGCTCGCACCTCCCAAGGCAGGAAACCCTTTGTCCAGGCCACCATCTGCTGAGTTTCGGTCAGCAGCAGGAGGCCAGACTCGTGTCTGTGGTGGCAGCATCCATTTGGTGATGCTGAGGCTCTGTTTAACTTTAACCGGGGTTAAGGCTACACACATGTCGTGTCCCTCTAGAAGGGTGGAATGCTATCCCCGTCGACAGAACTGTCGAGGGGATAGTATTCCAATTCGTATGACACCTTACTCGACATGTTTTGATAAAGCCAAACCAAAGATAGCAAATAACCGCGAGGATTATAATGCACTTAAGAGTATATGGTATGGCAATATCCCGGAACAGCTTAGGGAGTGGTTCCCGACAGCTGCAGACAGGCTCAGCTCATGCTAGAGCACCATCTCACATATTTCCAAGCACTCTGCCTCCAGGATTGATGAGGCCTTCCATAGGAGCGGCTGATAGGAACATATGTGCCAGTTTAGGGTTAGGCACAGGCATACTGTACCTAAGTAAGAGGTGATTACACCAACTTACCCCAGCTGAGTGATCAGCCAGTTGTGTCAAAGATGGAGGCCAGGCCAGGGGTGGCACAATACATGCTGCAGCCCCTGGTAGGCCTTGGATACACCTATGCCCTGGGCACCTATGGTGCCCTGATACAGGGGCTCATAAGGTGAACCAGTTCCAATTCGTAATGCACCTAGAGTGCAGTGGCAATAATTTAGAGAGAGAACAGCAGGCTGTGGGTCTGATTAGCAGGCCCACAGCCACATTAAGTCAGAAACCAGTGAAGCAAAAAGCAAAAATTTGGGGTGACCATAGGATAGCAGACCCTACTCTCCTACAGCACCAAAAACAGTAAACACGTTAAAAAAAAATTAAACACAGCAACAATGGTCAGTAGCGGTCTGTTTTGCGAATAGTCCGAAGGCAGAACAACGACCCGAGATCTGGACGGCACCCCCTTGCCATTCAGCGGTTTTCCGCCCGCTTTTCCTGCACTGTGTCTTGTCGGTATCGGTCTTTTGTGCGAATAGTCCGAAGGCAGCAAAACGCGCCGAGATCTGGACAGCACCCAGGTGATGTCCTTTACTTGCCGCACTGGTTTTGGCATCCTACAATGCTGCACCGAAAAACGGCGTGGGGCGCCCCGGGGGGGGAGGGGGGGGGGAGGCGGCGTGAACGGGCCTCCCCAGGTGGAGGCTCGTCTGCTGTAGTGGGGCGCCCTTTTACCGTATCAGTCACCAATCAGCAGTTTTCCACCCGCTTTTGCTGCACTGTGCTTCATCCGCCATTTAGCTGTTTACCGCCCGCTCTTGCGGCTACAGCGTCTCTCTCACCATGTAGTTGAATTGAGCCCACTCATGCGCTGCAGCGATAGGCGGCTGCTACAGGACTCTTAAAATGGCAGCCGGCTCTTCGGATTTGGGCCTGGTCCACTAAAATGGCCCTGGGACACCTTGGAACTCGGACGCTTGTCTGCTAGGGCTTGGGTCCCATTCTCGAAAGCGTCCCTTCAGCCTTGAAGATTCTACAAAAGTCTTGGGGGCCCCCGACTCCCGCAGGCTTCCGGTGGGGAGCGGCTGCCATGATTGCTTGCGGAATGGCCACGACGGAGCTACGAGATGGTGGTGCTCTCATGCTGACGCCAGCTTCAGTCTGAAACATCCAGAAACACTGTAGACTATCAATTCGATGACTTCTGGTGGAGCTTCAACATGACCCGGTAGGGAATAACTTGCCCTCCCCTTTTTTGAGTGATGGTTCTTGTTGCCTGTCCCCTCTGTTGTCATTTAAAGGAACCTTTTTGGATTGCCGAGTGAGAAAAAAAAAGGTGGGGCTTTCATCGTTTGGGAAAAAAAAATGTTTCAATCCAATGAAAAGTGTTAATTTTAGGTCATATGATCAAGCATTTCATCATTAGGAAACCAAAAGTAAAATGAACCAATGAAAAGTTTTATAAACAAGTCACATGACCTGTTATGCGGCTTTGGGCTATAAAAAGCCTACAAAATCCGTTGGCCTGTGAGGCTGCGTCAGTAGCGGACCGATGTGCGAATAGGCCGAAGGCAGCACAACGCTTCGAGATGCGGATGGCACCGTGGTGGTGTCTAGCAAGTTGCCGCACTGGTGTGGCTATCCTACAATGCTGCGCCGAAATACGGCGTGGGGTGCCCGGGGGGGGGGGGAGGCAACTCAAACGGCCCTCTCCCGCCTCCCCAGGTGGAGGCACCTCATGTGCAGTGCGGCGCCCTTTGCCGTTTCACTCGCCGTTCAGCAGAGTTGCGGCCGCACTTCCGGTACAGTGACTCACCCGCCATCCAGCTGTTTTCCTCCCACTCTTGCGGTACAGCGACTTGAACGCGCCGAGATCCGGATGGCACCGAGGTGGTGTCCAGCAAGTTGCCGCACTGGTGTGGCTATCCTACAATGCTGCGCCGAAAGACGGCGTGGGGTGCCCGGGGGGGGGGGAGGCGGCGCAAACGGCCCTCTCCCGCCTCCCCAGGTGGAGGCACCTCATCTGCAATGGGGCGCCCCTTAGCGTTTCACTCGCCTTCCAGCTGCATTGCGCCCACTCTTGCGGCACAGTGCCTCACCCCCATCCAGCTGAGTTGCGTTTACTTTTGCGGTGCAGCGAAAGGCGGCTGCAACAAGACTTTCAAAATGGCGGCCGGCTCTTCGGATTTGGGCCTGGTCCACTAAAATGGCCCTGGGACACCTTGGAACTCGGACGCTTGCCTGCTAGGGCATGGGTCCCATTCACGAAAGCGTCCCCTCTTTTGATTGATTGTTCTTGTTGCCTATCTCTTCTGTTGTCATTTAACGGAACCTTTTTGGACTGCCGAAAGGGGTTCTGGTTCGACCGCTTGTTGGTGGAGACATTTTGACTATATCCTGGACCTGCCCGGCCTTGCCCAAAATGGCGCCGGTATAAATGGGAATCTTAACTCCTTGTTGTGTACTGGTTGCCCAACCTTGATATCACGAGATACATATGCAGTTTTGAAGCACATGGCGGGCGGGGACGAGTACTGATTGAACATTTGGAATTCCCTATTGATATTAAGTTCTGATGTGTTATTGATTACTGTACTATTGAAAGTTCGAATTAACGTCACCCATGGTACTTGCCCGCAAATGTATATCTAGATAATTTTATTGTAACTGGCCCTGTCGTACCTTAATTATAAAATGTACGTCCACCGATTCCGCAACTGTTAGACACCTTACTTCTTGCAACCTAATGGCCCGCCCGTTACGTTCTTCTACAGTGTAAATGTCCCCTCATCATATACAATTCCAGTTTGCTCCGTGGCCGGCCCACGTGGTTATAGGCCCGTATTTGTATACTGACATTTTCACAATAAAGGTTTTAAAACATGGTAGTAGTACCTTTTTTGGTAAAGATTTGAATAATAGCCACTGTTTTCGAATCAGTAAAAGGCAAGTGAAATAAAGCAGCCCGATTACATGACGGTTAAAAGGTATAATACGCAGGAACGCAGTAAAGATCAATGGTCAAGGGCTGTTGTGTTTTCCACTCCTGCAACATAAAGTGATGGATAAGAATCCGATATTCATGCCTATCAGCGACTAAGACAGCAGACCGAGCCTCTTTTGCTCAACGGCTCCCTCATGGGACGAAGAAACGCCCTTTTTCTCGAAATATGAATATTTTACTTGCAGGACAGTTGTAAATTTCCCGGGAAAATACATTAGCCTGAACCATTGTTAGTGATGAACTGTAAATGCATCTGGGTCCTTTGCTTTACAAGTCAGAGCTAGAAAAAAAAAGGTGGGGCTTTCATCATTTGGGAAAAAAAAATGTTCGAAAGCAATGAAAAGCGTTATTTTTAGGTCATATGACCAATCCTTTCATCATTAGAATAACAAAAGTAAAATGAACCAATGAAAAGTTTTATTATCAAGTCACATGACCTGTTATGCTTACGTTACGCGCTGCGCGCCGCGCTCTGGAACGTTTCCGGGAAGCTGCGCCTCGCGCACCGGAGCACTTCCGGGTGCGCTAACGTGGCGCGTCATATGACGCATTACGCGACAACGCAGGTCCAGAATATAGTCAAAATGTCTCCACCAACCAGCGGTCGGAACACAACCCCTTTCAGCAGTCCAAAAAGTTCTGTTAAATGACAAGAGAAGGGACAGGCAACAAGAACCATCAGTCAAAGAGGGGAGGGCAAGTTCTTCTCTACCGGGTCACGTTGGGGCTCCACCGGAACTGATCGAATTGGTAGTCTACAGTGTTTCTGGATGTTTGAGACTGAAGCTGGCGTCAACATGAGAGCACCACCATCTCGTGGCTACGGCGTGGCCATTCCGCGAGCAATCATGGCAGACGCTCCTCACCGGAAGTCTACGGGAGTCGGGGGTCCCGGTGATTGTTGTAGAATCTTCAAGGCTGAGGGGACTTTTTTGGGAATGGGGCCCATGCCCTAGCAGTCAAGCGTCTGAGTTCCACGGTTGCCTACAGCCATCTTTGCAGGCCAGGCCCAAGTCTGTGGAGCCGACCGCCATTTCGTGAGCTCCGTAGCAGCCGCCTGTCGCTGTACCGCAAGATTGGGTGCAATTCCGTTGGATGGCGGGTGAGACGTTGTAATAGCAAGAGCAGGCGCAATTCAGCTGGCCGAGCGAGGCACTGTGTCGCAAGAGCGAGCGCAAGTCAGCTGGTCGAGTGAAGCGCTGGGGTGTAGCTGAGTAACCTCGACCTGGGGAGGTGGGGGAGGCTCGTTCGCGCCGCCTCTCCCTTCTACTGCACCCCATGCCGTCTCCTGGCGCAGGTATATGTGATGGTCGGACCAGGGCACCGCAGGACGTGTCTTCAGGTCAAGCGGATTGTGGGACAAGGTGTGGAGCAGGCGCAATTATCTCGGGGGCCTCCGTCAAGTGGTTCAGGGAGGCACCGCATCACATTGTTTTCCAATGCAGTCAGGTCCACAAACAGCCCCCATTTACTTTGAGAATAGTGAAGCTGCAGCAGGTGCAAATAAGCTTCAGACAGTGTTATAAGCGTTGCTCGGAACCCTTAACTATTGCACCCAACATCCAGGACTTATGCCATTTGTGCAAGGCAGTGACATCGAAGCATCTCAGGGACCAAGCAACATACCATATCCAGAGTCCTTCCCACAACATCTGCCTTCCTTCTTACCTAGTTATTTTTCTTTCACTCCCACTCCAGGCTTTTAGTCTGTGGATGGAAAACCATGAACCTACACTCACCTATGAAAATCTTACTATTGATGGTTTATTTTGAGCCCAAAATACAAAGGCTTGTTTGGATCGATGTTGCAGCAGGCTGCCATGTAAATAGTTATTTAATAAAACATTTTACCCTGTTACTTTGCTGGTGTGTTGTATATATTTATAATATTTGCATAGTGTTTGTCGTTATTTTGGGTGGGGTGGGCGGCGGAGCCGAGCTGTCTTGCAGCCATCATGGTGTCGAGCTCAGTTCCTCTCACTAGTTTCGTATTTGTCATGAGGGGTTGTTCATAATGTTTCTATTTTAGCGAGGTCAAAAAGAGATCCCATTAGTGGCCTACTGATTTTGCTTGATTCCTTTTGTTTTTTTAACGATTTTTCACTATCTGCAAAGACTAAACAGAGTATTGCGACTCTGTGCTTGTTTGTAAATAGAGAATGAACCAAAGAGAACCAATTCCAAAACAATAAATGCTAGGATAACAATCAAATGGAGAGGGAAGCAGGCACGACGGATTACAACGGGGGCAAAGGCCTGTGTTACCTACCCATCACTATCTGCAAAGAGAGAATACTCCTAAAAGAAAAGAGGAGGGGGGGGCAGCGTTGAAAGCACATCAGCGTGCATAAATACGAAAATGTTTTTACCTACCACGTACTTGACATTTTACAGCTTTTGATATTTGCTATTAAAAAACCATTGAAATTCACTGAAAAAACCATAGGTCATAGACCATATATAGTTAGGAATTAGCATTTACAAAACCTTGAAAATTCACTGAAAAAATCATAGGTTATAGACCATATATAGTTAGGGATTAGCATTTACTAAACCTTATTTTACTCGCACAAAACCATTGAAATTCGCATATATAGTTAGTTGCACTAACTATATATCGCACACCCGCAATCCACTGCTGATGATGTCACATATTACATCATTCATGACATGCCATTTTGACACTGCGAGTAAATATATTGTTAAAAATAATTGTTATAAATTAATCCGTATTGATAAAGATTGTCTGCGCCATCTTGCTTTTTTTCCAATGCCACACTTTTGTCGTGCACGGCAGCCATTTTAGATGCCTTGACCAGACCCACTCTCTGCACGCCGCCGATCGTGACGTCTGTTAACGTTCGATTCGAAGGAAATCAGGAAGTGTTGACCGCCATTTTGACACTGCGAGTAAATATATTGTTAAAAATAATTGTTATAAATTAATCCGTATTGATAAACATTGTCTACTCCATCTTGCCTTTTTTACAATGCCACACTTTTGTCGTGCACGGCAGCCATTTTAGATGCCTTGACCAGACCCACTCTCTGCACGCCGCCGATCCTCAGCATGGCTCCCCACCCTCGCAAGCATCTCCCCCACGCACTGGTCACCCCCGCTCTCTGTCTTATGCATGGGCCATAAACCTCCCCCATCTGCGCTGCTCTTCCCTGAGAATCACACCCTGTGCCCGCCCGACACCTCCCTTTCACCCTATTCACTACTGCACCCTCTGACACTCCTCTTCCTTTGTGTCTGATTGTCCAGGCCGGTCCCAGGCTATCACCTAGCCCTGCGGATGTAGTTTATGGCCTCAACTGTAAAGAATCACCCCTCTTCAAAGGAGTTACAGTAGATCAAGGCCCCCACCTCATGAGATCCGTCACACCACACGCATTCCTACTATCTGATATTGATCCTGTATTGTGATTGGGGAGGGGATTCTCACTGTGAGGGTATGTGGGACCGAGCCTGAAGCAGAAGATTCCAGGGATGCCTTTTTGTACATCAAAGTCTTCACAATTATGTGTCACATTAAAAATATATAGCACTCCAACAAAGTAGTAGGATTATAACACTTTAATAACTTATAAATATATACAACGCACCAAAAACAGTAAACACATTAAAAAAAAAAATTAAACAAAAGCAACAATGGTCAGTAGCGGTCTGTTGTGCGAATAGTCCGAAGGCAGCACAATGCGCTGAGATCTGGACGGCACCCAGGTGATGTCCTTTACTTGCCGCAGTAGTCTTGGCATCCTACAATGGTGCACCGAAAAACGGCGTGGGGCGCCCCGGGGGGGTGGGGGAGGGGAGGCAGCGTGAACAGGCCTCCCCAGGTGGAGGCTCGTCTGCTGTAGTGGGGCGCCCCTTTAGCGTTTCACTTGCCATTCAGCGGTTTTCCGCCCGCTTTTGCTGCACTGTGTCTCGTCAGTAGCGCTCTGTTGTGCGAATAGTCCGAAGGCAGCACAACGCGCCGAGATCTGGACGGCACCCAGGTGATGTCCTTTACTTGCCGCACTGGTCTTGGCATCCTACAATGCTGCACCAAAAAACGGCGTGGGGCGCCCCGGGGGGGGAGGGGGGGGGGGGGGTGGGGGCGGCGTGAACGGGCCTCCCCAGGTGGAGGCTCGTCTGCTGTAGTGGGGCGCCCTTTTACCGTTTCAGTCACCAATCAGCAGTTTTCCGCCCGCTTTTGCTGCGCTGTGCCTCATCCGCCATTCAGCTGTTTACCGGCCGCTCTTGCGGCTACAGCGTCTCGTCCACCATCCAGTAAAATTGCGCCCACTCTTGCGGTGCAGCGATAGGTGGCTGCCACAGGACTCTTAAAATGGCGGCCTGCTCTTCGGATTTGGGCCTGGTCCACTAAAATGGCCCTGGGACACTTTTGAACTCGGACATTTGCCTGCTAGGGCTTGGGCCCCATTCTCGAAAGCGTCCCCTCAGCCTTGAAGATTCTACAAAAGTCATCGGCGCCCCCGACTCCCGCAGGCTTCCGGTGGGGAGCGGCTGCCATGATTGCTTGCGGAATGGCCACGACGGAGCTACGAGATGGTGGTGCTCTCATGCTGACGCCAGCTTCAGTCTGAAACATCCAGAAACACTGTAGACTATCAATTCGATGAGTTCCGGTGGAGCCCCAACGTGACCCGGTAGGGAAGAACTTGCCCTCCCCTTTTTTGAGTGATGGTTCTTGTTGCCTGTCCCCTCTGTTGTCATCTAACGGAACCTTTTTGGATTGCCGAGTGAGAAAAAAAAAGGTGGGGCTTTCATCGTTTGGGAAAAAAAAATGTTTCAATCCAATGAAAAGTGTTATTTTTAGGTCATATGATCAAGCATTTCATCATTAGGAAACCAAAAGTAAAATGAACCAATGAAAAGTTTTATAAACAAGTCACATGACCTGTTATGCGGCTTTCGGCTATAAAAAGCCTACAAAATCCGTTGGCCTGTGAGGCGGCGTCAGTAGCGGACCGATGTGCGAATAGACCGAAGGCAGCACAACCCGTCGAGATCCGGATGGCACCGAGGTGGTGTCAGCAAGTTGCCGCACTGGTGTGGCTATCCTACAATGCTGCGCCGAAAGGCGGCGTGGGGTGCCCGGGAGGGGAGGGGGTGAGGCGGCGCGAACTGGCCTCTCCCCACTCCCTAGGTGAAGGCACCTCATGTGCAGTGCAGCGCCCTTTGCCGTTTCACTCGCCGTTCAGCAGAGTTGCGCCCGCTCTTGCGGTACAGCGACTCACCCGCCATCCAGCTGAATTTCGCCCACTCATGCGGTACAGTAACTCGCCCGCCATCCAGCTGAGTTCCGCCCGCTCTTGCGGTACAGTGACTCACCCGCCATCCAGCTGAATTTCGCCCACTCTTGCGGTACAGTGACTCGAACGCGCCGAGATCCGGATGGCACCGAGGTGGTGTCCAGCAAGTTTCACTGGTGTGGCCATCCTACAATGCTGTGCCGAAAGACGGCGTGGGGTGCCCGGGGGGGGGGGGGATGAGGCGGCGCAAATGGGCCTCTCCCGCCTCCCCAGGTGGAGGCACCTCATCTGCAGCGGGTCGCCCCTTAGCGTTTCACTCGCCTTCCAGCTGCATTGCGCCCGCTCTTGCGGCACAGTGCCTCACCCCCATCCAGCTGAGTTGCACCCGCTCTTGCGGCTACAGCGTCTCGCCCACCATCCAGCTGAATTGCGTTTACTCTTGCGGTGCAGCGAAAGGCGGCTGCAACAAGACTTTCAAAATGGCGGCCGGCTCTTTGGATTTGGGCCTGGTCCACTAAAATGGCCCTGGGACACCTTGGAACTCGGACGCTTGCCTGCTAGGGCATGGGCCCCATTCACAAAAGCGTCCCCTCGTTTGACTGATTGTTCTTGTTGCCTATCTCTTCTGTTGTCATTTAACGGAACCTTTTTGGACTGCCGAAAGGGGTTCTGGTCCGACCGCTTGTTGGTGGAGACATTTTGACTATATCCTGGACCTGCCCGGCCTTGCCCAAAATGGCGCCGGTATAAATGGGACTCGTAACTCCTTGTTGTGTACTGGTTGCACAACCTTGATATCACGAGATACAAATGCAGTTTTGAAGCACATGGCGGGCGGGGACGAGTACTGATTGAACATTTGGACATCCCTATTGACATTAAGTTCGGATGTGTTATTGATTACTGTACTATTGAAAGATCGAATTAACGTCACTCATGGTACTTGCCCGCAAATGTATATCTCGTTAATTTTATTGTAACTGGCCCTGTCGTACTTTAAATATAAAATGTACGTCCACCGATTCTGCAACTGTTAGACACCTTAGTTCTTGCAACCTAATGGCCCGCCCGTTACGTTCTTCTACAGTGTAAATGTCCCCTCATCATAAACGATTCCAGTTTGCTCCGTGGCCGGCCCACGTGGTTATAGGCCCGTATTTGTATACTGACATTTTCACAATAAAGGCTTTTAAAACAAAACATGGTAGTAGTACCTTTTTGGTAAAGTTTTGAATAATAGCCACTGTTTTCGAATCAGTAAAAGGCAAGTGAAATAAAGCAGCCCGATTACATGACGGTTAAAAGGTATAATACGCAGGAACGCAGTAAAGATCAATGGTCAAGGGCTGTTGTGTTTTCCACTCCTGCAACATAAAGTGATGGATAAGAATCCGGTATTCATGCCTATCAGCGACTAAGACAGCAGGCCGAGCCTCTTTTGCTCAACGGCTCCCTCATGGGACGAAGAAACGCCCTTTTTCTCGAAATAGGAATATTTTACTTGCAGGACAGTTGTAAATTTCCCGGGAAAATACATTAGCCTGGAACATTGTTAGTGATAAACTGTAAATGCATCTGGGTCCTTTGCTTTACAAGTCAGAGTGAGAAAAAAAAGGTGGGGCTTTCATCATTTGGGGAAAAAAATGTTCGAAAGCAATGAAAAGTGTTATTTTTAGGTCATATGACCAAGCCTTTCATCATTAGAATAACAAAAGTAAAATGAACCAATGAAAAGTTTTATTAACAAGTCACATGACCTGTTATGCTTACGTTACGCGCTGCGCGCCGCGCTCTGGATCGTTTCCGGGAAGCTGCGCCTCGCGCACCGGAGCACTTCCGGGTGCGCTAACGCGGCGCGTCATATGACGCATTACGCGACAATGCAGGTCCAGAATATAGTCAAAATGTCTCCACCAACCAGCGGTCGGAACACAACCCCTTTCAGCAGTCCAAAAAGTTCTGTTAAATGACAAGAGAAGGGACAGGGAACAAGAACTATCAATCAAAGAGGGGAGGGCAAGTTCTTCTCTACCGGGTCACGTTGGGGCTCCACCGGAACTGATCGAATTGGTAGTCTACAGTGTTTCTGGATGTTTCAGACTGAAGCTGGCGTTAGCATGAGAGCACCACCATCTCGTGGCTACGTTGTGGCCATTCCGCGAGCAATCATGACAGTCGCTCCCCATTGGTAGTCTACGGGAGTCGGGGGTCCCGGTGACTGTTGTAGAATCTTCAAGGCTGAGGGGACTCTTTTGGGAATGGGGCCCATGCCCTAGCAGTCAAGCGTCCGATTTCCACGGTTGCCCAGAGCCATCTTTGCAGGCCAGGCCTAAGTCTGTGGAGCCGACCACCATTTCGTTAGCTCCATAGCAGCCGCCTGTCGCTGTACCGCAAGATTGGGTGCAATTCCGTTGGATGGCGGGTGAGACGTTGTAATATCAAGAGCAGGCGCAATTCAGCTGGCTGAGCGAGGCACTGTGTCGCAAGAGCGGGCGCAAGTCAGCTGGTCGAGTGAAGCGCTGGGGTGTAGCTGAGAAACCTCCACCTGGGGAGGTGGGGGAGGCTCGTTCGCGCCGCCTCTCCCTTCTACTGCACCCCACGCCGTCTCCTGGCGCAGGTATATGTGATGGTCGGACCTTGGCACCGCAGGACGTGTCTTCAGGTCAAACGGATTGTGGGACAAGGTGTGGAGCAGGCGCAATTATCTCGGGGGCCTCCGTCAAGCGGTTCAGGGAGGCACCGCATCACATTGTTTTCCAATGCAGTCAGGTCCACAAACAGCCCCCACTTACTTTGAGAATAGTGAAGCTGCAGCAGGTGCAAATAAGCTTCAGACAGTGTTACAAGCGCTGCTCCGAACCCTCAACTATTGCACCCAACATCCAGGACTTATGCCATTTGTGCAAGGCAGTGACATTGAAGCATCTCAGGGACCAAGCAACATACCATATCCAGAGTCCTTCCCACAACCTCTGCCTTCCTTCTTACCTAGTTATTGTTCTTTCACTCCCACTCCAGGCTTTTAGTCTGTGGATGGAAAACCATGAACCTACACTCACCTATGAAAATCTTACTATTGATGGTTTATTTTGAGCCCAAAATACAAAGGCTTGTTTGGATCGATGTTGCAGCAGGCTGCCATGTAAATAGTTATTTAATAAAACGTTTTACCCTGTTACTTTGCTGGTGTGTTGTATATATTTATAATATTTGCATAGTGTTTGTCGTTATTTTGGGTGGGGTGGGCAGCGGAGCCGAGCTGTCTTGCAGCCATCATGGTGTCGAGCTCAGTTCCTCTCACTAGTTTCGTATTTGTCATGAGGGGTTGTTCATAATGTTTCTATTTTAGCGAGGTCAAAAAGAGATCCCATTAGTGGCCTACTGATTTTGCTTGATTCCTTTTGTTTTTTAACAAGTTTTCACTATCTGCAAAGACTAAACAGAGTATTGCGACTCTGTGCTTATTTGTAAATAAAGAATGAACCAAAGAGAACCAATTCCAGAACAATAAATGCTAGGATAACAATCAATCAAATGGAGAGGGAAGCAGGCACGACGGATTACAACGGGGGCAAAGGCCTGTGTTACCTACCCTTCACTATCTGCAAAGAGAGAATATTCCTAAAAGAAAAGAGGAGGGGGGGGCAGCGTTCAAAGCACATCAGCATGCATAAATACGAAAATGTTTTTACCTACCACGTACTTGACATTTTACAGCTTTTGATATTTGCTATTAAAAAACCATTGAAATTCACTGTAAAAACCATAGGTTATAGACCATATATAGTTAGGAATTAGCATTTACAAAAACATGAAGATTCACTGAAAAAAACATAGGTTATAGACCATATATAGTTAGGGATTAGCATTTACAAAACCTTAATTTACTCGCACAAAACCATTGAAATTCGCATATATAGTTAGTTGCACTAACTATATATCACGCACCCGCAATCCACTGCTGATGATGTCACATATTACATCATTCATGACATGGTCAGTGACATCACTGATGACATCACTGATGACATCTCAAATGACATCACTGATGACATCACTGATGACATCTCAAATGATATCACTGATGACATCACTGATGACATCTCATTTGACATTACTGATCACATCACTGATGATATCATTTATGTGATAATACAATGAACATCTTCAGACTCTAATATAAACTTAGATACATTCAGTATAAACAGACACTCACAGACTGTCTCTTATCCATTGAGTTACTCACACACCTAGTCAGTCATGCAAAGAATCAACCACACCTCCATTTTCTCAACTATACAGTTATACACATCTTACTTATTCAAACATATACTAACACATATTTACTCTCTTATACAATCCCTGATACATGTTCACAATGATCCTTACAGATACTCACACATTCACTGGCTCTTATGCACAGTTATTTATATGTGTCAACTCTCACATGTACTGTGTTTTACAAATCCATTCACTCACCAATACACTCATGCAGACAGTCAACCGCCCATACAGCTGTTTCCACATGCACTTTTGAACCCACACATCTAGTGAATCAACTGCTCACACATCTATGCACAGAGTCACACACCTCCCAGCCACCCACACACACACTCAGTCTCCCATACAAATACTTGGGCAACCAATCAAAAACCCATATAGTTACTCATATAGCTACTGATCAACACATGCAGCAGTTTACAGAAGAACAGACATAATGATGCACAAATTAAGACAGTTTAGTCACTAACCCATGCACTCAGTGAGACACATTTAATCACTCACTCATACAGTCAGTCATGCACCTACTAAATCCTTCATCCAGACACTTATACATCCACTCATTCTTCAATATGTAAGACATATTTTAACTTTACAGAAACATACAGTCACTGGATGTTGTCATCAGTGATGTCATCAGTGATGTCACTGACCATGTCATGAATGATGTAATATGTGACATCATTAGCAGTGGATTGCGGGTGCGCAATATATAGTTAGTGCAACTAACTATATATGCGAATTTCAATGGTTTTGTGCGAGTAAATTAAGGTTTTGTAAATGCTAATCCCTAACTATATATGGTCTATAACCTATGTTTTTTTCAGTGAATTTTCAAGGTTTTGTAAATGCTAATTCCTAACTATATATGGTCTATAACCTATGTTTTTTTCAGTGAATATATATATATATATATATATATATATATATATATATATATATATATATATATATATATATATATATATATATATATATATATATATATATATATATATATATATATATATACATACACATACATACATATATATATATATATATAATTACCTACTGGCGGTAACCAGTAGGTAGTTATACTTAGAACCATGTTTCCATAGGAAAAGCATTTTTTGACTTACCTTTACCTTTGGCACAGTTTGATGAATCTTCCCGAAATTTTCCCAAAAAGTGATCCACTGTTTCTTGTGCATGGAAAGTTTTGTCAAGCGGGGGCTGAGAAAAGATGTGGGGTCACAAAAAGTGCATTTCCCATGCTAATTCCCATAGACCCTTTAGATACACCTGCAGCTCGAACTGCTGAACGGAATTACAACAAATGTGGCAGAAGGCTAGATTTTGGTCCCCAGATTGTGCTTTTTGTTATTTGCTGTAAAGTAGTTATTTAGAAATTTCAGAGAATACAGTTAGTTATATTTGTGGTCGCAAAGACTTTGCAAAAAATAACAAGCTTGCGCAGGGAAATGCAGAACTCTGATTGGCTGCCAACACTTCAGCCAGGAAGTGTTGGTAGCCATCTTGGGACTCAGCTTCAGCCGAGTCCCCCAAAAAATGTATAAAAAACAAAAGGGGGTACGGTAAGAATACCCTGTCCCCCAAGCCTTGGTCTTAGGGTCCCCCTGGGACCGCGACACTGCTTGTAAGCATTTTTTTTAAATTGCAATACATTTTTGAATGTGTTTGAAAAACCCCAAAAAACAAGCAAAGGCACCCGTGCTTGCTTTTAAATAACTTCCCAGGTGGGTCAAGTCCCAGGGCATATGATGAAAATAGCAGGAGGGTGCACAAGGCCCCCTTCATAGAGTTTATGGAATTCCTGAGGACTGCCAACTCCCTGGTGGATTGCTTTTTATGTATGTGGGGGTGCCCACGTGGCACTCCCTCCGCTGCAGGTACCGCCACCTCCCTGGGGCAAATGTTGATAAAGTAATGCAGAGGACCACCACCTCCTGGGGAATTTCAAAATATGTGTGGTGCATCCTGGGGACCATCACCTCCATGGGGCAAATTATAGTAAAATAATGGGGGAGGGCTGGCGTGCTCCAAGCCTTGGGGACCATCCCCTCTCTGGGGTACTTACAAATATGTATGCTGGCAAGCCCACTGGGCTTTCCCGTTCCCTGGGGACCACCACCTCCCCAGTGCTAAAGCTGTAAAATTAATGCAGGGTCCACGCGGCACCCTGCAGCCCCATGGACCGCCACCTCCCCAGATCTCAACATTTAAAATGAATGCAGGGGCCCGCACAGTTCCCCCACAGCCCCAGGGCCGCTACCTTCCAGGGTCTAAGTTTTGCATATATGCGTGAAGGGAAACAGATGAAAACATTGCTCCTGAAAGCAGGGAGCTGCTATTAAAAGCAAGAGGCATGGAACTGGATGGGGCCACAGGGGCCTTGAGTCTCCCCCCGCAGTCTCAATAGCAAAACTGGGTGCCCTAGGGGCACCCAGGTGACATTTCTGGGGTCCCAGGTGCCAGAATTGGCCTAATGAGGGGGTAACCTCCCAATAGTATAATAGCCAGATCCAGGGGGAGGGGGGCGCGCACCCCCTCACCTAATTAAAATGTGAAAAAGCCGGGCCCTGGGGGATGGGATCCCTGGGGGAATGCAGCCACCCTCCCCAATACAAATATTGGAGCAGAGAGAGCAAAGTGAAGTCAGCAGTGAGCAGAAAGAGACAAAAAAGAGATCAGAAAC
This sequence comes from Lissotriton vulgaris, assembly GCF_964263255.1. Classification (NCBI taxonomy): domain Eukaryota; kingdom Metazoa; phylum Chordata; class Amphibia; order Caudata; family Salamandridae; genus Lissotriton; species Lissotriton vulgaris. The sequence goes on from NC_141700.1 coordinate 440,041,437, forward strand.
GAGCCAAAAGAGGCAAAATAAAGGTAAGGATTAAGCACAATAAGGCAAAATAGAGATCAGAAATGAGCAGAAGAGGCAAAATTAAGGCCAGCTTTGAGCAAAAAGAGGCAAAATAAACGCAAGCAACAAAATAGAGATCAGAAGTGAGCAGAAACATGCAAAATAAAGGTCAGCAACAAGTAGAAACAGGCACGGTAAAGATGAGGAACAAGCAGAAAGAGGCAGAATAAAGGTCAGCAATGAGCAGAAGGAGGCAAACTAAAAGTGAGAAACAAGTGGAAAGAGTCGGAGTAGAGATCAGAATCGACCAGAAAGAGTCAACATAAAGGTGAGAAACAAGCAGAAAGAGGCAGAATAGAGTTGAGAAACAAGCATAAAGAGGCAAAATAGAGGTCAGAAATTAGCAGAAAGAGGCAAAATAAAAGTCAGACACAAGCATAAAGAGGCAGAATAAAGAGCAGAAACAAGTAGAAAGAGGAAAAATAAAGGTCTGAGTTGAGCATAAAGACAAAATAAAGGCGAGCAGAAAGAGGCAAAATAGAGATCAGAAGCAAGCGGAAACAGGCAAAATAAAAGTCAGCAACTAGCAGAAAGAGGCAAGATAAAGGTGAGAAACAAGCAGGAGGAGGCAGAATAAAGGTCAGAAACAAGCAGGAAGATAAAAAATGAATGTCAGAAATTAGCAGAATGAGGCAAATTAAAGGTCAGAAGTGAGCAGAAAAGGGCAGAAAAGGGCAGAAAATGAGCAGAACCCACTCAGGTACTCATGCACCCATTACAGAACAACTCAGACTAACCAAGACATGTACACTCACCCACAGACACAGTCAGACACTCTTGCACCCACTTACAGAATCACTCATACTGTCTCCCACCCACTCACAGACCCTCTTAGAGACTCACACACCCACCTGAGTAACCTGAGCAAACTATAACCCATGCCCCCGCAATGCACTGTTTATGACCTCACACATTCCATCACTCGTGACATTGTTAATGACATCATTGATGACATCATTGAGTGACAGTGAGTGCTTTGTAAATGTTTGTTTAATTTAAATATATATACTAAGCTATTACAAAAGTTAAACTAGTATACTGTGTGCACTACTAATGAGTAATTCAATTTCTAACTTATGTTATCTGAAAGCCTGAGTTACCTGCGCAAAGTATAACTCATACCCACGCAATGCACTGTTTATGACCTCACATATTCCATCACTCATGACTTTGTCAGTGACATCATTGATGACAGCACCTAGAAAATCACTCATTTACTACCTAATTCTTCATGAAAAAACCCTGATCCAGACTGTTTATCATCTCCAGATTGGACTACTGCAATTCCCCCTTTTTAAGACTGCCTGCCTACCTTTTTCACAAATTGCAACTTGCTCAGTATGCAGTTTTTCATCTCATTTGTGGCCTCAGCCGAACTACAGCTGTGCCACCTGCCTCTCTATGCACAAAAGATGCATTTTAAGGCCTTCTGCGTTTGTCAAAAAACCTTACATAACTTGCCATCTAATAATTAAAGGGAATATTTTTTCCATCTAAACCCCTTTTTAGCATCTTCATTTGAGCACCCTCTTTTATGTCCACATTCCCAAGTTCAACAAAATGAATACTGGAGGCTGGGAGATTTAATTACTTAACCAAGTGTGTACTGATCTGCCTCTGACAATTGGAATAGAAAGAAACCATCTTAAATTTCCTCAATTGATACTGCAGTTTTCCTAGTGCCAGGACACACTCCTTACTTGGGTAGTTAATGCCCCGAGACAGTGACTTGTATATGAGTAATGAAGCATGTAGCATTTAGTGACAACTGTATGTTTCTTTCTTGCAAAGTTGCGCACTCGGCTGGACAGGTTGTTGATTAATTATTCATCTCTGATCTCAAGCACCCCACCTACCTCCCTGAAAAGCTCGCGACCGTTCATTTGTCCTACCCGTATTCATGGACAATGTCAAAAGTGGAAGCAAGCCGGTATTTCAAGAGCTGTATTTTTGGCACCACTAAGACAAAGCAGACGCTATTTATGTTCCTGGATAGGCCCTGTCGGAGCAGCTTTAAAATATGGCACGCTCTGTTTCATGGGAGAGCGCCACGCAGAGCAGGTTTGTTTCTTTTGTTTCTTTTATTGAATGGCACCTTCTTCAACTGAGGTGGGACCTGAGGCGGGGAAGGCACGACCCTGGGGTCAGGTAAGTTTACATTTTCTGTGTTAGCCTAGTGGGAGTTGATTGGTCAGGATTTTTTATATTAATAGTGAAGTGATAAAAGGGTTGAACGGCGCATTTTATGGGAATGTATGTTATGAGTGAATTAGGCACTTTTAAAGCATGGAATACAACATCATGAATGACTATAGGGTGGAAATAAATGCAATTGTTTTTTATATGTACTTTCTTCCCGGTTACAGTGCTGTGGTAGGAATTGAAAGTATTAGGGAGGGAGGGGTTGGCATGCAGTGTTGTGCAAATTACGTATTTATGTGCATTTGTTTTATTATGACCTGGATACAAAATATGTAAATTACTTTACGCAAGGGTTAGTTTAAGACGTAATGCATAAAATTTGGACGACAAGTCAAACTCATGTCATTTTTAATCTCTGTGTGGGTGGCTCTGTGATACTAGTCAGTTATTTTATAAAGAAATATTTTTGCTTGATCGGATTGTGTAGGATATCAAAAATGTCTGTCCAGCTCGATTTATCAATGCATTGACCTGTTCTTTTAAAAGTTTGAGCACTTCTCATTTTGTTTAAGTAACTCCGTAGGTTTGTAGCTCGCTCCTGCATCTCACAGTTCTTAGCACCAGCAACCTAACAAGTTGTTTATTATTGCTTGAAAATGCACCATATGCCCACTCGATTTTCAATTTTTTCGGGTGGGGTGGGGGGTGTGGGGTGTGGGGGGGTTTGTTCGGGCACGCACGCTCGCTACGCCTCACCACTTTCAAATGTCACCAGCCGCCACTGCCTTAGAGTCAAGTGCAAAAGGGGTTTTCTTGGCCCATTTTCCAGAGTCATAGCATAAAGCCCCCTTGGACATCGGTGGCAAACAACCTAAACCTGATTGGTTGAGGACCAGTAGCCCCTGCCTGTCCTCTCACATCCGACAGGGTCTGATAATGAAGTTCAATATTAAGTTATAAACTACAGTTAACAAAAGTTTAAGGAAGCAACACATGGCATAAAATGCAGGCACAAACACTCACTGGAAACTCCACACCCTGCAACCTTTCATATGTAACTGCAGCACAGCTTATTCATTAGATATCCACCTAACGAGGAAGTACTTGCGAATCCAGCAACAGAAAGAACTCCTGTTATGGGGGCATGTAATGTGAAATTCGGGACTTCTTGATTAAATAAACATGTAGGTTCCCATTATCACCAAAGATGCTGACTCCCCAAAGATTAAACCTCATCACAGGCACTTACACATATGAGCAGGGGCCACTTTTGAAGCTACACTTCTGTAAATTCCAAAACGTCCTGAAACCCTTGGATGGAGATAAGTTCAGGGAAATCTCTAGGATCCTGGGGGCCCTGCGCCGAACGTATTTTGGGGGGCCCTGTTCGGAACAGCTATGCATTCTTGACCCGGTTTCAGGTCTGTCATGCCCTCTTTGGCCAGGTCACTGATATTGTATAGGCACACATTGTATGAATGGATAAAGATGTGTGTTTTCAATATTGTAACACAGCAGCAGCTCACTAATATTACTCCAAATAATCTCTGTGACACTCTCCATGTTCTCATATGCGAGGTCCGGCTTTGATCTAAAATAAACATATTTATAGATGCTGCATGAAACATACACACAACATTTATCTGCAGATGTCTGCAATAGACTCTCACACATCACTCACATTAAGAATATATGAAAGGGAAACGGTATTTAAAGCGATCTGTTTAAGAATTATTCTTCTTGGTCATCAATGCAAGACTCTGCAGAACAGAGCAGGCTATCAGGAGCCCCCTGAAAGGCTGGCGCCCTGGGCCAGACCCCACTTTGCCCATGCCTTAAAACGTCTCTGTAACTTGAAGGAACTCAATCTCTTCAAGTATGGCAGAACAAAAGGTCTCAATGGTAGCAGATAGGAGCCATATTGACCACCAAAAATGTTTACACTTTTTTCCTAAAACTGCTGAGTGTCAGAGTCTTCTTCTGTATCTGATCATCCTATTAGTGGCAGTAGTTCGCTTGAATGATCTCTTGTCCTGATTAGGAATGTTCCCTTTTTATTCCTTGGAGAGATTTGACAGGGAATTTCCATCGGCAGTCTGTTATGACACAGTAGGAGATACAACCTTCATTGTAATACACGCAATAGGCACAGGGTGTTGTCATTATTCCATGCATGTGAAATCGCGAAGAAGGAAATTACCGTAGGCACTTCACCAACAACATATATAACTATCCATGATAAGCAAAGGCCCTGTTATTTTGTACTGATGCCATTAGTTCTTGCAACAGGCAGCTAAACCCGCCTGTCGTCTGATTCTAAAAATACAGGACGCAAGGAAGATGTTAATGTTAGCTTTTGTTAGGTAAGGGCTAATAATACCTCATAACATATGTGAGACAGTTTTCAAGGTTGGTTTAGGTATTACATTTGTGGTGTAGTTGAGATATATTGGATATTTGTCTTTCATGTCATGGATTTCTATTATTTGTTAACCTAAAAAAATATATAACTAGTATTGCCATCAAAGAAAGGTTATAGCACTATACTTCTTCACTGCGGCATTGGGTGCTAGATGTTTTATTATGCACCAGGCTTGCCAAGTGATGAATGAACTGCATTGTGCCATGAAGGGGAGTACCCCAATTCTTGTGTCTTTAGTATGCTGCCTTAGGTCTTGGGTAACCTACGGCCTGTCTGGTGGACATGCAAAGAAATTATATTTCTTTTTAGTATGTCCTTCGCTCTTCAGAAGTCTAGTAAGCTTTGCACCCCAGCTCTTCTTACATCTTTGTAGACACCCTGCGCAGAGGAACAAAATCTGGTCACAGTACCAATCTGGTCATTAGAGCAATTTTGTTCCTAAACATGTTAGACCTCTTCTTTGTGAGAGGATGATTGCTGCAAGAGAAAGAACATTAGATGACATGGAGGTTGGGAGTGCTAAAGGGCAACAACATATTATAAGCCTAGCCATGCAGACCACATCTTCGCAGAGAAAAGACAATACTTAAATACACTTTGGATTGTGCCCCAGGCTAATTGGTCTGTTGTTTATTCAGTGTTGGCCATGGCTATGACATTTAGCAAGATTTCATAAATTGTCTGCAGATTTGATGTCAGCCAAATATTGCCTATCCATATTAGGATTATAAGAGATACCAGACTAGGATTTTAGTTATCATAAGAGCTGGTTATGTAGTACTTCGAATATCATCAGCTAGAATGTCAATGTACAGGTTTTTAGAATGCAGAATGTTCAAATGAATATAGGGTTATGTGAGAGTGAAATTACCTAGTAAACAGTGAAAAGAAGGGTACAAATAAATTGCAAATAAAAACAGAGAGGACAAAGATATATGTAAATACATAGAACTACTGAAGATCCGGTACATATATTTGTATTCTAGTTAGTGCAAGTGAATTTGTGGGGTGTAATTGCAACTAATAATAATTTCATAGCGATGAACATGCAGCCCAGGATGTGCCGCAAATTCTAGCACAATCAAAGTCTGAATAGTTGAAAACATTACCACATATGATTTTGTTTAGTTTATCAAGTATTATCTCATGAATGAGACTTCTTCAGGGCTCATAGAGCTGTCTTTGTCAATAATAGTGCAAGAAATGGTAGTTCCTTTATCATAGCAGATTATTAGATATTCTGTCATTCAAATTCTGTGTCTTGTGTCAACAAAGAGGGAATGGTAGCCAGGAACGTAATGAACATCAATAGTTGGGCAGCACCAGGTGCTCTGAAGAAGTCTCATTCATGAGACAAAACGCGTTGGCTAAAAGGAAAAATTTGCATGTAATTCTGGATTTTTAATCTGTTTTGGATCATCATAATAAAGAATAAAAAAAGAAGCACAATTCAAGTCCAGACCTGTTTATTATGAGATTAATTTCTTGATTTACTGAGGACACCAGAGACTGTTTAAGACATTTCCTTGATAGGTGCTGATTCCATATTTCTTGCTTTGTATTTTGGACTTTGCCCATGAAGGAACAGACAGGGTTGTGTTCCTTGGTTTCATGAGCACCATCACTAAAAGTTTGTGGCCATAGATGTTAGCAGGTGCAGGCTTTTCTTGCCTCAACTCTTGTGCGTAGTTTTTTTTAGTTTATCAAGTATTTTGCAGATAAGTAATTCAATAAAATGTCTCTGAAAAAAACACCTTTTCAAGAAAATGTTGAACGTTTGTTTTGAGGAGAGAAGTTAGAAAGGATATTATATAAATGTAACATACCAGTTTTACAAGTTTACAATATGGCAAAGCCCATTTTGTGTTTGGATAATATCCAGAAAATGTAAATGCCCATTGTGGGCCTGGTTGATGTATCTAGAAAATTTATGGATAAAAGAAGATGACACTAACAACATGAAGAAAAAGACATGACATGAAGTTGGATATTGATAAACCCAATGAATAGTAATTTTATGATTTTCATCTTTAAGTAATTTTAACTAAAAGTGTGTGCGGAATACCCAAAATTTCTCGAGGAACCGTAAATGGTTAGTTGTTTTAGAACATGGTCCAACAACAAGTATATAAAATAGGGTAGAGAAGAGCTTCACCTATAATATTTTGAATACATACATTCATTAATTGATTTTGCAGCATCTTTTGACCAAAAGTTTTCATCTCTTGATTGCAAAAATATGATGTATTCTTTGAAGTCAATTCGGCTTTGACTGATTTTTGTTGTTTGTTTAGTAAATGTGTTACACCTCCCTATAGCTATTAAGTCTTAGACTTTTTAAGGGCTTACTTAGATGAGATGCTAAAATATGTCCTAAATAACTTTTGTCAAAGTAAGGCAGAATTCATCCAGTGGCAGAGTAATGAATCTACCAATGAGGTCTGTGTCCGGTTAGTTTGGCTTTTTTTATATAAGTCAGTGACTGAAATTCTTTGTGTACTTGGCAGTAATGTTAAATCCCAAAGGGTTACAGTAAGTAGGAGGACTTCATCCAGCCCCAGATAGCGATGTTGCTTTTACGGTCTGTTAGAATCAGACTGTTAAAAGAATGCTTCTTGATAACAATACGGGGGCAGAATACCTGTAGGCTGATTATTAAAAAAACCTCTTTGAAAGCAAATAGACTTACTGTTTGCCCTTGATGGCTTTCTGAGGGGTTGAAGAAGGTGAGGAGGAAACAGTCCTATTTATAGAGCAACCAGGCATCCGTGGGGATGAGTGATAAACAAGTGAGTTGTCTGACCATAAATGCATGAGAACCAAGGAGTGAGTGAGTAGACTATGACAGGGAAAATCAACATAAAAAAAGAGAGAGTGAGGAAAGTTCATCAGGAGGAGTGCCTTAGTTCCCCAAGGAATCAACAGTAAATAGAAAACGGAAGGTAGCCTCATATGCTATCCCTTATCTTGCTCTCAAGGGGAATACTCTCGTTTATTTTGGGGGAATGTCACCCACATTTTTCAGTGTGGCAGGCTATATCATTGAGTCCACGCCTGATTTGATTGACAATACCGGGCGGGCCCAACTCCACGTTTGGGGGGAGCACTTTGATGTTATGGAGGATCAGGATATTGGGACCTGGTGGTAGAAAATTACTCGAATTTCACACACCCCTAGTTTCTGGTAGAAGTACCAATTGTTACTGGCTCAATTCTCATGATATGCACTCGACCACTTAAAGCTACTTTCTTGTTATCAACATCAAACCCCCTTTAGAATTTCCTGAGAAATATATATTATTGTCATTGCTGATTTTGGTCAAGGGGGCGTGGCTTGGATGCCGAGGAGGTAGGCAGCGTGAGCCCGGAGCTCCGCGCCCGATCCCGAATATCATCCTGAATATCCGCGCAAATTCCAGTAAAAATGGAATAATCTGTAATCTGAAGTCGCCACGGAGGCTGCAGCGTTCGGAGTGGACGACCTGGAGCTGTTCCTCGTCCTGAAAATTGACTTTAAAGACCAGCACCGGGTGTGATGCCGTCGATCTAAGATGGCGCCTTGAGGCCTGGACAAAGCAGCGACGGGGGTACGAGGCCTGACTTTCCTGCTGATCCATCACTGGCAGTGATTACTAGACTGGAGGGCCCCTCCTGACCTTCTCGGCAGGCACAGGTGATCTTTCCTCGCTCTGGCGCAAGCTATTGGGACACGCGACTACAATTACGTTCGCAGACGAAGCCCTAAAATGGCGGCGGCTTTGTGACGACGGTCCCGGTTGTCCGAGTACAATCTGGCGCCTTGAGACTCCGCGGCAGCAGAGGACTCCCGGGGAATAAACCACCTAGTGCGATCAGAGCAGAGTCAAGTGCCCTAAGTGTATCCTAGATCTCTGATCCTGTTGCCTGAGGAGTTATCCAGTGGCGGGGCTCTGCAGTACGGAGACAGCGAGGGGGACAAAGGGACCCTAGGGGCCGCTGCCGGCCGCAGCCAAGATGGTGAAACCGAAAGGGAAGGGGGACGGAGCGATTGAAACAGAAGTGGTGGATGGAGCGGATCGCGACCAGTCTGCTCTCCAGCGCATGCAGGACCGTATACTGGAGGCCATCGCGACCACGAAAGATGCCCTGCAGCAGGACATCGCCCAAGTGGCGATGGGCTTGGGTCTCCTGAAGGCGGATCATGATAAACTTAAAGACAGAGTCAAGTCTATGGAGATCACTGTTCAGGAATTGGCCCCGGACCACGCAGCAGTGAAAGCTCAGATGGCGGATGCTCTAGATAGGCTGAAGGTGTTGGAGAGGAGGGCTGAGGATGCGGAAAACAGGAGTAGGCGCAATAATGTTCGCCTCGTGGGCCTACCGGAAAAAATTGAAGGCGATGATATGGTGGGCCACCTCGATAATTGGATCCGCACTGAGGTGGCGCTAGAAGGACTATCTCCTTTCTTCTCCCTGGAACGGGCCCACAGGGTTCCGGCTTGACCTCCGGCCCCGGGCCTGCCACCTCGCCCGGTGGTGATCAAGCTGCTCCACTACAGGGATTGGGACTGGCTACTACAGAGGGCGAGGGAAGCGGGACCCTTTCAAGTTGACAACAACAGAGTCACCATGTTCCTGGACTACACTTGTGAGACCCAAAAACTTAGGGCCAACTTCTTGTCCCTCAAACGTGAGCTCCGTGGAGAGGGCATAAAATACTCCCTCCTCTTCCCAGCGAAGCTGAGAGTTGTGGTGGACGACAAGTCGCTTTTTTTCACTACCTCAGCGGATGCTTGGGCCTGGTGGGACACCTACAAAGCTGGCACGGATGGAGCTAAGGCCAGGGCGGAGGAGGCTAGAGAGACGCAGCCGATCAGGAAGTTGCAGAGGATCCGTAAAAATCGCCGGAGAACTGGAAAACCGTCCGTGTCACAGACGGAGACAGAGAGGAAGGCGGCCCTACAGGCGGTTGTGGACCTATCTAGCACGACCAGAAGCCAGTCCGGGAAGGGCACGGACTCTGAAGAGCAGGACACGGGGTCGGAGATGGGGCTCTCGGAATATGGTGGAGCCAAGAGCCCTATAGTGACACCTCAGACGTCTGGGGAGATAGTCGAAGCATGAACCACTGGACTGGAGGAGCGACCTGCTGGTCAGACACTGGGGTGCTGTGCCCGTGAGCGCAGTTTACTACTGTGTGGGACTTCGTGAGTCTGTTATGGGGGGATCATGGGGCGGGATATGCAGGATTGATTTGTTTTAACGTACTCTCTCGGCATCGGACCGTGCCCTACTGGCCCTTACGGTCATCGCAGTGGAGACTGCGAATAATAGTGCCTTTCTTTGAGGGGATAGGTGGTTGTGATAGTTTGGATGGATGTGCTTCCAATTGCGGGGGGGGGCCTGTCCTGGGGGGGTGGGAACCGAGAGTACTTGGGGACGCTCAGGTTGATTTTGGGGGGTTGAGGGGTTCACTTGTTTGGAGTGGGAGGGGAGGGCAGCACGTTGTTGGCGAAAGCGCATGGTCGATGGCTTTTATTGTTCTATCTGTGTGTGCAAGAGGATATGGCTAGTACGGGGGCTTTGAAATGTATGACCTGGAATGTGCGGGGTCTCCATACTATGGTGCGTAGACACAAGGTTCACGCGTATCTAAAGTGTAGGGGTGTGTATATAGCTTTCCTGCAAGAGACGCACCTTACCAAGCAGGAGGGAATAGCGCTACAAAGAAGGTGGAGGGGGCAGCTCTTTAACACAACGTATTCGGCCTTTGCGAGGGGGACACTGATTTGGATAGGGGCAGGGGTTCCTTTCCAGGTCGCTAAAAAGGTGGTGGACCCAGAGGGCAGATTTGTGGCTGTAGAGGGGAGACTCAGGGGCCGGGTGGTATCTCTCTGCAGTGTATATGCCCCAAATGTAGATTTGCCCGCTTTCCTAACAGCACTCTCGGGCAAACTGGCGAGTTATTTGGCTGGGCCGATGCTCATGGGGGGGATTTTAACTCGGTGGTGGATATTGATTTGGATAGATCTCATCCCCCACTGCACGCCTCCCCAGTACATAGGGTAGCGAAGCGCCGATTGGATTGGCAGGAGAGCTGGGACCTGGGGGACGCCTGGAGAGCACTACACCCCACCACGAGGGACTACTCCTTTCATTCAACTTTACATGACCTGCATGTTAGACTGGATGCGTTTCTGTGCTCGTCGCATATGCTCTCAACAGTGGGTAGCGCGGAGTATTTGGCTCGCACGATGTCGGACCACAACCCTTTGTTGTTGTCCCTGAACTGGATGGTGGAAATCAACTGTGTCCAACATGGCGGCTGCAACCTGACACCTTGGATGATTTGCTCTTTAGGGAGGCCTTAGGGGAGCGAATAGCGCGTTACTTTGAGGAGAATAGTGGCTCCGCCTCTACTAGAGCTGTGGAGTGGGACGCTTTTAAGGTGGTGGTCAGAGGTCACTGTATTGGGAACACTGCAGGGGCTCGTAAAACTTTGCTGGATGACCTCGAGAGAGCGGAGAGACGATTGAGGGAGAAGGAGAGGGAACGCCCGAATCACCCTGAGCTCCAGGAGGGGATTAGTGGCGCCAGGGAAGCGCTCGCGGTGGAGTTAGAGCGGCTGCGTAGCTTCGACCACAAGGCGTATATGACGAAGGCGCATGCGGAGGGTGATAAGGCGGGGTCGATGCTGGCGTGGCTTGCCAACCCGATCAGGCGGGGCGCTCCGATCATGGCGATTCAGGCGGACGGGGGGGGCTTTGCCACACCCAGGCCGGGATTCTGGATAGGTTTAGGGCGTACTATGAGGGTTTATATGAGAGTGGACAGACGGGCGGGGCCGAAGCATTGGGCACCTTTCTTGAAGGGTTACAGCTACCTCGGTTGGAGGATTCGGAAGCAGAAGAGCTGGGTCGGCCTATAACGATCGGAGAGATAGGGAGTGCAGTGAAGCAGATGGCTAGAAATAAGACTCCGGGGCTTGACGGTCTCCCGATAGAGTTTTATAGCAAATACTTGGAGTATCTGGCTCCACAACTGCAATTGGTCTATACTGAAGCGCAATCACGAGATAGACTCCCGAGCTCCATGTGCGAGGCCCTTATGATCCCGTTGCTAAAGCCTGGCAGAGTGAGCGATGCCTTTTCGTCCTACCGTCCATTATCTATGCTCACGACGGATTACAAGATCCTGAGCAAAATCCTAGCAAATAGACTATTGGCCCACATGACCGGTCTGATTCATAAGGATCAATGCGGCTTTATCCCGACACGTAACACTACCCACAATATCCGCAGGCTGACGAGGCTGATGGGGGCTCGGTTGTCGGAAGACACTATTCCTTTCGTGCTCTCTATAGATATCGAGAAGGCCTTCGATAGTCTTGAATGGGGCTATCTGTATGAGGTGATGAGGCGTTTCGGGCTGGGGGACGGTTATATCAACTGGACCAAAGTCCTATATACAGAAGCCACAGCTAGAGTCAGAGTGGGTTCATTGATCTCGAAGCAATATCCGGTACGACGCGGCACTAGGCAGGGGTGCTCCCTTTCTCCCCTCCTGTTTGCTTTGGCAATGGAGCCTTTTGCAGCGGAAGCCAGGTCTGGCCGCCATTACAAGGGGTTGGTATACAGGGACAGGCCGCATGTCATCTCATTATATGCGGACGACCTACTGATGTTCTTGGCCGATGCGGAAGCAGAGTTGCTGGGGGCGAGACGCTTGCTGGAGATGTTCGGGCAGCTGTCGGGCTTGAGGGTCAATTGGCCCAAATCTTGTCTATACCCTCTGAGACAGGGAGAGCCGTGCCCTCTCACGGCGCAGGAATTCCGATGGGAACCGCATTGTCTGCACTATCTCGGCGTTTACATCTACCATACCCCAGCGGATATGCTGGATGGCAATATTAATCGCTGTATTACTGCCCTGAGAGGATGTATGGACTTCTGGGCTACTTTTCCACTCTCACTAGCTGGTCGGGTCTCCCTGCTTAAGATGGTGGCTCTGCCTAGGCTATTATATTACTTTAGGACTCTTCCGATATGGGTTCCGGGCTCCGTCTTTCGACGCCTGAGATCATTGACCATAGCGTTTCTGTGGGGCACGGGTAGGCGAGAATCGCGCTGGATACCCTCTTGCGACCCAAGGATGAGGGAGGCATGGCAGTGCCCGATTTCGAAGGCTATTATCTGGCGGCTCAACTGCAGACTTTCACCCAGGAGGTCGCGAGGGTGTATCGAGGCCCGGAGCATTCTAGAGATGAGGGCACCCCGCGGCATGTGCTGGCATACATCACGCTGCATCATAAGCTATTGCTTAGAGATTTGACAGTGGAGGAACAGACGTTCCGACTTTGCTGGAACCGGGCGCGCAAACGAGCAGTATGCTCCGGAAATTCCGTTGGGAATGGTCACCGCCCTGCCACATGGTGGGGACTGGTCGAGGTTACTAGGCTGGGAAGAGGCTGGGGTTCAAATGCTGGGCGACTTGTATGAGGATGGTGCGTTGCTTCCATTTCAGGAGTTTGCAGGAGCGGTTCGACCTCTCACGAGGAGACTACTTGCTACATGCGGCGATAACGGGCGCCATGCAAGACCACTGGGGAGAGGGATTGCAGGAACCTGCGACCTCTATGGCGTGCCAATATACAATGATGGCGGCCGGGACCTTTAAGGCGGAAACCTGTCTGTACTCCAGAATGTTGCGGGAGGCCTTGCAGCCGCTCGCAGCTTTAAAAGCTAAGTGGGAACTGGACCTCCAAATGGAGATCCCTGAAGCAACTTGGGGTCAATTATTGCGAAGGGCGCGGAAAAGCTCAAGGAACGCTAGGTTCCAGCTCATACACTTTTATATTATTCATCGGGCATACCTCACGCCAGGGAAAATACGGCAGTACTTTGGGGTGGAGCAGGCGGCCTGTCCCGGGTGCAACACGATTGGGGCGGATCTGGGTCACATGCTGTGGGATTGCCCTACCTTGGGGGAATACTGGCAGGAGGTTGGGAGGGCCCTGAATAATGCTACAGATAGGGAAATACAGTACACCAAAGCAGTGGGGGTACTACATTGGTTTCCACACACGTCCAAAAATAAGAATACCAGCCGATTTATAGATTTGGGGCTGATCCTAGCAAAGAGGGAAATAACAAGGAATTGGAAGTCGAAAGTGGGACCCACGTATAAACGGTGGTATGGTGAATGTCTGAGATGGGCAGCCTGTGAAAGCACTTTGAGGTACCAGATGGCTAGGAGGACCGATGATGAGAAAGCCATGGAGAGGGCAACAGCGTGGGAAATGATGGTGCAGGCGCTCCGGGATGATAATGATGAGGAGGAAGGGGAGGAGGAGGACTCGGTAGCAGCTGACCCCACTAGCGTACCTAGGAATACACCATAGTGAATGTATAAGACCTCCTTGCACACACCAGACCTTACTCTTACTGAGATTCTCATACAGCGCTGCCACGGGGGGGGGGGGAGTTCGGGACTGTAGGAAGTTGGGGGGGGGTGGTTGATGGGGGTGGGAGAGGGGCGAAAATTTCAAAAGCAGTCCTCGTCTTCCTGTGAATGTAACTATGGACATTGAATTATGAAGCGGGGAATGGACTCAGTGCGATGGCTGCTTAGTCTTCTACCTGGAGACGTGCCTGGCATGATGGGGGGAGGGAATTGATAATGCGCTTTCCTGCTATGTTTACTGGATATGCTATAAAGTTATTGTCTGTACATTTATTTTGGTGCTGCAATAAAAACGATGTTACAAAAAAAATTTGCTGATTTTGGTCAAATACAGTTCTGATTTCTCGATTTGCCGCAAGCCTTCCCATAAATTATTAAATGGCTAGGGACAGAGGAAACTTGCATTTGAAAACGACACACTGAACTTCGGGGTCAATTTTGAAAAATTTGCAAAATAATGTAAATTGATTATTAAGTAATAATCGCTGCTGCCCATGGTAGCACTCATTGCTGATGTTGTAAAATCAATTTCTTGTTGATAGTGACACTTGCATGATGCAATTGTGCGTGAACGTTTAATGGGACCCCCCTTCATAGCCTACAACTGCTTGCCATTGTATTTTTGCATTTGTTTGCAAAATGAGCCATTTAGATTCATCCTTTTCAAAATGTAAATGGGGTACTGCATTAAATTCCTCAGGGGGCAGTAGTAACTCACCTTGCTGGTTATGTTGAAAGTGCATGCCTCTTCCGTTGATTTGCATCTGAATCATACCATTTTTGCAGGTATTATTGCATCCATCTTCCCCTAAACCACCTGACGTGAGGTATTGATGCGAAGACCTTTGACCTTTTAATTCTAATATTTGTTTTACCTTTGCAGGGCACTAACAGTCATGAGTTTTCCTCTGATGCTCCTACATCAAAAAATCACCCTTTACTGTGACAGCTACTTCGAACCTCTGGCACTGGTTGGAGCCTGGTACACAGCAAGAAAATGCTTTGGCTTCTTGCGTGGGACTTATAACCTGTTAAGAGTCCATTTTATCCCACGTCTATTCCGACAGATTGATTTCGTCCAAAAGTATGGAGCTTGGGCTGTTGTTACAGGTAAGATATTTAATGTAAGAGAAGCAAGGGGGCCTAAAGCCTAGTATTCCACACTTAAATCGTTAAATGAATTTAAAACACACACATATTTGGTGCCTTGAAAAGTGTATGAACCAAAAGTCTTCGGGGCATATTATCAAGGGTGGCGATAGTGAATTATCGCCGCTTTAGCGGCCGTTTTCGGCCGCTAAGTGGCAATAATTCTATCGCCCTATTAGCAAGCTGTCGCTAACAGCAGTTAGCGACAGCTCGTAGGAGCTAGCGAGCGGTTTGGGGCCTGCTTTGCATGTCAGCGATATTTATCGCTAATGACATGCAAAGTGGGCGTTCCCAACTTGTTAGCGACGGATAGCAGTCGCTAACGTCGCTATCGCCTTTTAGCAAGACACCTGCCCAGACCAGTTCTTAGCCATGTTATCCAATGGGGGGTGGATAACATGGCTAGGAGCATTTCATCGCTAATGCGTGAATATCGCTGTATTCTCAGCGATATTCACGCATTTCGCCGCTATCGCCGGAAAATGTATTGCTTTGGAGATAAACGTTGCTAATAGCACATTATCTCAGCGATAAATTCCGGCAATGCGCGGCGATAAAAAAATCGTCGCTAAGCCTATTTAGCGATAAATATCACTACTTGTTGGTAATATGCCCTCCATTATCCCATTTAAGTAAATATTGTTAGATATGAGGTAGAGTGCAAACAGTGACAAATAATGACACTCGCTCAACTAAAGACAACAATATTTATTTTTCTGCAAGCTTTTATGGTGGTACTTTTATTTATCTTCTTCAATGGAGTGTGGGTTCCATTAGCCAAATCCAATGCATGCTTTGCCCTATGTGGCTTCCAGGTCTGGTGCTTTTTCAAGGCAAATGAGTTGTTGGTTTGTGTTGTAGTGGTATGGTCACATCGCTTGATCTCTCTGAAGGTACAGCAACTAAAATGTAACATATGGTCTGTACTAGCATCAGTCCTACAATATATTAGCCTTTTAAGGTACGTTGGTTGTGCCATGTGTACACCAATTACAAACTAGCCAAGCCACACTCCAAAAGAAGCCTTCTAGCAATACACTCTGGGCCAAATGAAAAAGGAAACAACTACATGATCATTTCTGCTCATTTGACTTTGATTTGTGATGTTTATAAGGAGGTGTATGACAGCACTTTAGGAATACATGGATGGTCTGTCTGTGCAGTGCCCAAAGAGGGCATGAAAAAGCTGAAATTGAACCATAAATTGAAAGCTGTTCTGAACAGGGCCCCAAAATCCTTAAAATGTCCATGAGGGTGTGTGCTGTACAAGCACCTCTTATATTTGATTTAACACCTTGGCTGCTGGAGAGATTATCCTGCTGTGCTGGGCCCCTATGTAAATGGGTGTGGCCGTGACGGAACCATTCCGTTATCAGCACAGCCCAACCGTGACTGATGACGGAATGGTTCCGTCACAAGCATCGAAGGGGTTAAAATACTGTATTGTTGATCCATCTATATTAAGAATCTAGGTCATATATAAGGTATACATGACAACTGAATTGCCTCTTACTTCACTAACGTAATTGTCATTGGGGAGGCAAGCCATAGATATTTCTAAAAACTATCATTTTTATTGAATGCCTATCTATGCAGTGACATAATCTGATGTACTGAGGTGAAATACTCCTACATAATAAAGAAATATACTTTTTTGAATTTCCAGGAGATTCTATCATATTTTTACATTATGTTTGATGCCCGATATACATGCCAAAGGCTTTCATGGCTCAGAGGGTGCACAGACTCTTGAGTAAAGCCAGACCATGGCTCAGCCCTCCATATTAATTTGCCTGCACGACCTCCTTTATTTGCAACTCTGGCTTGGTACATGTGTCATCTGTATCTTGATAAAAATGGTTTGAAAAAGGTGAAAACTAGAAACATTGTGCCCTGCCCACATGTACTGATTTGACATTTCGACCATCTCTACCATCAAAGCTTCTTGTAGCAGAGACGAAGAAGAGTGCTTGCAGTTAAAATACATTTAAAATAAGTGAACCCAGGGCAGGGACTCAAGGCTGTTGTGTTGTACATGACCGGAGTCATGAGTTCCCAGGCAGAACTACCAGGCATAAGTGGAACAGGCAGGGGCATATCTTCGGCTGTGGTGCTTGGGGTGTGACACTCTTCAAATGCATTCTTTGTTTAGTCGTCGTTTCTAGAGGTCCTGAATCAGGTCTGCTGTGTCTGGTTTTCTCATTGTTATTATTTCACTAAGCGGTAAATCTGTACACATAGAAGTAGTCCTTTAACGGGTGCAAATTGACTACCTTTTGGGAATGGCAAACATTGGCCTTATCGACTTGAGTAGATGCGCCAGTCTCACCTGGAAATCAGTTGACAACAAAGTGATAGGATGAATGCTTGCAAATAATTTAACCAGTGTCAATCGCTCGGAATATCATTCCAACCCATCAGGTGTCTCCCACTGTTCCACTCTAGACCGAGTCCCACCTAATGCAAATCAGAACTGACCTTGTTCCTCATGGATTCAGCTCATCCCTCCACCCTGCAGCTTACTCCTTTATTAGTTGGGAAATTTGAGGTTCACACCCCGAATCTCACTAATTAAGCTTCGACCCTGAGAGTAGTGAGAGTAGGGAAAGTGTTAGACTTTGAAGGGGTTAGATTTGCTATATCCACTGCATCCGGAGCAACAGTAGTGAAGTTGTTCAATTTTGGATGGGTCAAATATAATATTCTCAATCTAACCTGAGCAACAGTAGGAAGTGTGTTAGGTTGGATTTCCTATTCCCACTCCAGCATAAGCAAAATCTGGGAAGGTGTTGGATTTTGAAGAGGTTAGCTATAACATTCCAATTTCTCATAATTTACAAACCATTTAAATATCTAACAACATAAAAATATAAAAACATAAAAAATAAACATAATAAGTAAATACAATTAAATGTAATAGAACAAAATGAAATGTGATAATACAAAAACAAATTAACCAATATAAAACAAAATAAATACATTTAAAATAAATACACTTTTACCCTTACTACCCACAAACTCACCAATATCATTTTCTAAAATAAATTAGAAGTCAAATATTAATAACATTAAATTCGTAATTAAATAAAATTAATGAAATTAAAACAAATAAATAAAAGATCAGTTTAAAAGGTTTATTATTTGATATGCTTGTCAACGAATCAACAGTTAATTAAAATACAGCAAATAATTCACATAAATATGTAGTTAAATAATTGACATAATGAGTCATGAAGTAATATTTTAGTTAGCTTAAAACCCTACAAACCCAACAACCCACTATTAAATAACAAATACATAATTATACTTCAGAAAATCTCAATTATACATTAAAATCACAAAATACACATAAATTACCAAAAAATTAAATAATTAAAACAATAAAATTATTAAATTGTTAACATAAATTACAAATTAAATATCTAATCACCATAACAAATGAATTTACAATAAGAACAATAGTTTATCATTTACATAACTTCATACCCAATTTCCCTACAAGCCCCAACAACCTACTACTAAATTATAAATTACTAATTGAATACAAAATAATGACACATTAAAAGTTACACATTTTACTAAAAATAACTATTACAATCCTAATGTTAAAAATGTACATAATAACTAATATATATTACATTAGTTACAATGATTGAAATCTTATACATCTCTATTAAAGTAAACGCTATTACATACATCAACATTTAACATACAATAATATATATATATAAAAAACAATATTCTTAACTTTTATATTCTGCTTCTTGATATTTTTGACTTGTCAATATGTTTGACACACAATATTGCACCATGATATTTTTTAAACTGCACTGTAGTCATTCACCGTATATGGACGTTCAGTAGCAGGTTCTACACTTATTTTCAAGGCCATGAAGGTGAAACCGGAACAGCAAGTAAACAATTGTCTAAAAGCCATGTTCACAACATGTTGTTTCAAACCCTTGTGTCTCACTCCCACCTCCAGATTCAAAGAGAACATACTTTCCAGCATCCTATAATCAAAATACGGTAGGATTTCTTAGGTTCTGAAAATGAAGAGTCCCTCTCTTAAAGGATAAAGGACTTTCTGAATCGAAGGCATCATTAAATAAAGCACATTGATGGTAACTTATTATTGATCACTTTGATCAAAGTCCCTCTGAGTGGAAGATCGTGAACCAGCCAGGAGCCTGTCAGTGTTTACTGAACTGTGAGCTGAGAATAGTGCACAGAGCAGCATAGGTGCCTACTCTGATCAATGGTGTTGTCAGTTTGCAACTGAACAGCACACCTTAAAAAGCCATTGAAATAGACTGAAAAATTAGCAGGGAGTAGGGATCACTAACAAGCAGTAATCAGCCACCCAAACTGATAGAGTTGACATGTATGATAAAGGGGCACTGTTTGGAACAAGTGATTAATTCTGTGATATCTTTTGGGGTATAAGGGTGCAAAATATCACTTCCGCTATCCCAGGTATTTTGGTGAATCTGAAACTAAAGTCTCTCTGTGAATACACAGTGACTTGCAATGGCATAATGTACCCCACAGACCTGCTGTCAGCTTGTCACCTGCTCGCCATTCTCAACGTGAGAGCGGAAAACGTGTCTTTGGGCAGGACAGGGAAGTAAGGAGCAGATGGTGGTATGAGAGGTGGAAAGATGCAGGTAGGATTTTTGTATTGGGATTGGGTATGTACTGCAAAGGGTGTATGAGGAGGGTGGCAGGATGCCAGTTGGAAAGTTTTTGTACTGGAGCAGAGCAACGTTATTTTTTTATTTGATTAAAAATAAATGTTAGTCCTCATTGTGCAAAGACATTGGAGTAGGAGGTATTGAGGGCCCATGGCAATTCGGTTCTGACTTGGATCAGCCCCTCGTGGAGACACCTGGGGGAGGTGAGATTTGCCCTTTTCAGATTGTCAGGGCTCCTTTGATTCCATTTTCATGTTTACCTTGTGTGTGGAGGGGAGGGGGGGAGCTAGCCATTATACCTACTCGTACCAGCCCTTTGCTTGTTGGTTATTGCTATTGCATAATCATTGGACATCAAAGAGCATTCAATATTCCTCATGTAATCTGTTAATCCTGTTCCCAGATATCCCAACATTTTTACCTATTACTTATCCTCCCACTTCTATCAAGCTTTTTTACCCTCGGGATTGATGTCAACCATTCCCCTTGTATTGGGGGTATAGGCTTTATCCGTGTAATACAGATTTCTCTTCTAGCCAGCAGCACCAAAAGGAAAAGGAGGTTTTCATGTTTTTTGTCTAATTTAGGGTGGCCTTTGGTTGAATACCCAACCCCAAAAATAACGAGATTTAAGCTTACCTCTATTGGTTGGCCAAGCAAATTTGTGAAAACCTTACCAACATCGTTCCAGAATTTCTCGAGCTGGGGGCCCTGCCGAAACAAGACCATGTCGTCCACTCTCTCTTCTCCACATTTTGGGCAGCATTTCACCTTCTGTTTGCTTAGTTTAGATAGCATCTTCGGTGACCAGTATGCTCTATGTATGGTAAACAAATGTTTTTCTTAGGTAGGAAGATTTCACAATATGCCAACATGTAGCCATAGATACTTGCCATCTGTATTGCACATCCAGCGTCAGCAGCTCTTTCCCCATGATCGTGGTAGGTACTGTGAACTCCTTTTCTCCAACCTCCATAAGAGCCCAGTACCAACATGAAACTTATTTTTTAGGTACCTGACCTCCCTGGACTTTCTTCTCTATTTCTTTAGTTCATGTTTCATCTTCCCCCAGGCTCTTGACCCAACCCGCTAATTGGTAGTATTTAAACTTTGATAGAGTACTGTTGGCTTTGGTTGTTAGTTCTTCCTTTCATCCCCGGAATGGCTAGCCTCTCCCTGAGACATTCTGGGGTTCCAGGGGATTCCCATATTTGGGAAAATTCACTATGGTAAAGTATTTTGTAGGGATCTTCTTATCTGATACCATAGACTTGCTGCTGACCAGAGTCTTCAGTTTCACCTTTTTGAAGTACTTTGGATGTCCAAATGTATACAGAAAGTGACTTCCTTTTGTATTAACCATTGCTTGCAGATAGGTGGGTAAGTCTCCTATTTATCCAGCAATATCCTCAAGTACTTAAATTGGAATGCTCTGCAGTATTCCAATATGTTGGGGCTTACTATCCCCCTTGTTCTTTTGCCCTTCTGAGTTTCTTCCAGGCTACCCTGTCCCCCTTGAGGCCTATATTAGGCTACTTAATTCCCCTTGCAGCTTTTCTATCCACTCCTTTTTAAATTCCAGTGGTATGGAGCTAATGATATATGAAAACTTAGGTACAATTGTCATTTTTATTGTGTTTGATCCCCCCATAATTGTCAGAGGAAGGCCCCCCCAGACCGTAAGGAGTTTCCTGACCTCTCCGAATACTCTGTTAAAATTTGTGTGACCTATTTTCTGGATGTCATTTTCAAGATCCACGCCCAGATATCCTATTTTATCCTTTACTGGAGGGTTATTACTGTGGTTGTTCCACTCCATAATTTCATATTTTGATTGCTTGACTAAATAGCCTGAGACCTTCCGAACTGATCTAGAGTGTCTTCTATAGTCGGGAGTGACCCTATCAAATTGCTGGTATACAACATTAAGTCATCCGCGTAAAGGGCCCCTTTTTTCCCACCCTTGGTAGATAAAGGGGGCTATCTCCAGATTACTCCTGAACTTACACGCCATTGGTTCAATATAAAGATTAAAAAGCAGGGGGAGAGGGAACATCCCTGCCTGGTTCCTCTCTGATCATTACCTGCTCCGTAAGACTGTCATTAACCAGGACCCTAGCTGATGGATTTTTATAGAGTCATTTTATGGCTTCCTGGAAGGTTTCCCCTAGATTATATTTTCATAATATTGCATTCAGAAATGGCCAGCTGACCCTTTCGAATGCCTTGGCTGCGTCAAAAGTGATAATGAATAGAGGGATGTTCTGATGTGTTGCTACATCTATTGCACCAATCAGTTCGTGAGTTAGCTCTTGAATTTGTCTCCTCTTAATGAAACCTTTCTGATTTGCGTGTATTAAATGCCCAGCTACTCTTCCTAATCTTTTTGGTCATGATGTGTGTGTAGATCTTATAGTCACAATTTAGGAGAGAGAAGGGCCTGTATGACTCACACCTGACTGGATTTGTTCTGGGTTTCAGTAGTATAATAATAATGGTTCATTCCATGAGCCTGAGAAATCCTTTTTTTCAAGAAAAATGTATTTTAAGCGCTCCGTTGGGGGGGGGGGGACCCAAAACTTCTCTCAGTGTAGTGTACAATTCTCCTCTATTTGTTCCTGAGACAGAGTTCTGAGGGTTGGCTTTTCTAGATAGCTGTTGATTTGTTCTGTTGAAGGGGTGGTAACTCCGTATAAAGATTTTCAAAAAAGTTCACAAAAGCCTTTGAGGTCCCGTGATTCTGAACCCGTTCAATAAAGGTCATCGTGTCGTGACGATTTTGGTATCAGTGGACCGCAAATGACGAGTGCGGTATGTACGAGTGTTTTCGGCATGTTCGATTGATGGATACACTGTGTATTCAGGGATTTCGTTCGAACCTTTGGGTTCCATTTTGTGTACGGCAGCCATTTTGTGGTTGCCCTCACATAGGCCGATGACTACGGCCGAGCGAGTCTTTGGGACACGTACACCTTTAGCTGACTTCTGTGTGACCTGAACAAACTGACTCCATTGCCCGAAGCTGACCTTGTTGAGCCAGTTCCTTGTTAGGCAGCTGGTCAGATAGAGATCAAAGAACAGGACATTGTTGAGTTTATGGTACACGCACACACCCTTCTATCTTGCTTCTCATCTGTTTCTGTTCCTTCTTTTATGGCCTATTTATGGTTTGGGTTGAGGTCCTTTTATTATGGGTTTTGTGCGGTCTGTCTGAGCAAGAATGTTGGATTTTGCCTTGTCATTTATGGTGGGCTGGACAACGGAAAGTGGGCTTGTCATTATACGATATCCTTTGAAATGCCACTGTGTGATTGGACAGTTCGTATGTAATTGATGCTAGTCAGGAATGTGATTTTTAGCATAAAAGACGATGTCTCGCAATACGAAAATTGTACAGTCTCTGACGAACCACCCGTGTCGTGCTTCGTAGACCTCTGTTCCTGGTTGCAGCCAATAAACTTGGTCTTTGACGTCACGGAGAAGTATCCCGTGTGTCTGTATTCTAAGACAGGTGAACCCGAAGACATTGGGCGTGCCCCTGGCGCCGCTGGGTTCTAAAACCCGGTTCTTCAGTTGGCGCCCAATGTGGGGCGACTTCAGTGGTACCGGTCCAAGCCTGAAGATTGTGAGGAGCTTCGTGTGAAAATTCTGGAGGAAGGCCTGCCACTTCATCGACCCCTGTATGTCGTTGTGGTCTGAAAGTCTTTGCTGCGACGTTCCCCGCTTTCCGACGGCTATGAAGGACTGCTGCCCTGACTGTCGCCCTGTCTTGGAGCCGTTTGATGATTTGTAGAGCGAGACAATAGACGGGTCTTCTGGCGACGTCATCGATATTTCAGTTAAGTATGAGTGGAGCGTCTCCCAGTCCTTAGTTTTGTTTTGGGTATCCCCTTGGGATCTTTGATTTGGGACTTGCAAGCTCCAAAGCCGAGGGACTTGTGTATTCACGAGGTTATCGTATTCGATATTCCCTTGAAGTTTGAAGCTAGACTAGTGAGCGAAGATGCCTGGTCTTAGCAGACTTGGAAAGATATTTTGTTGTGGTTGTAATGGGGATTCCCGATTGGAGGACTCGTGTCCTGTGCCTCCGATTGGAACTCCGACCTATGAGCTCTATTTAAAACATGGCGTGGGCCCTGTCACGTATAAGGAAGTATGGATTAGATACACTAGGAAGGATGGTGTCCTAAAGTGGCCCCAAATGGTAGTTATGACACAGAGATTTTAGATAATTTGGAAGTTAAACTTTTCAAGAAGAAAGCCCGGCCGGCGATGTTTGACTCTTTCCGCCTCTGGCGAAAGGAAGCCGAACAGAAAGAAATTAAGTTAGCGAAGAGAAATAAAAGAGAGAAAGGTATTTCGATAATGCAAGCTGCTATACAGTTTAAAGATAACGAAGAAGAACAAGCGAGTGAGCAGTTGCACAGGCAACGTAAAATGGCGATTGATAATTGTTATCCAGCTTTGCCACCTCAACAGCAAGGTGCAACGAAGGACCTTGAGAAAGATCCTTTGATGTCACATTTGTTGAGTTCGCCACCCCCTTATGTGTAGAGTGCTACAGCACTTTCGCAACCTTTAGTTGCGCAACCTCCGGTTGCTTTGCCTCCTGTTGTTTTACAACCGCCAGCTCCTCTTCAGTTGGCTCCTATTCCTTTGGCGCAGCCTTCTCAAGGGTCGCCGACTTTGCTACCTGCTCCGCCTCCAACTCCTACGACTTTGTCTCCTGTACTTGCTACTTCATCTGCTACTGTTCCTACGTTGGTTTCCTCTCAGCCTGCCCTGTCTCCTGTCCTTCTGTCAACTTATCCTTCTGTTCGACAGAGAATGACTGATACTGTTACTTGTCTCTTTTCTCCTCTCTATGGGTCATTGGGTATGACCCCTGTTTCAGCGCACACACAGTTGCGTAGCCAATTGCCTGGTCCCGATGAGCGGGAAGTATTGGATCATTTAGCGCGTAAATGGATTACTATTCCTTTGAGATATGATTCAGAGTCTGTTATGAATGTTTTCCGTCAATGGGAAGCACCGAAGCAGAGGTATGTTTTCGAGAAGATGTGTACTTTCCTTCATGAAGAATGGGAAGATGGTGATTTGGGACAGACTCCGCCTGAGTTGTTCCGTGTACAGTCCGAATTTGCGAAGGGAACTATAGTGGGTTTCGAAGTTGAAAGAGCAGTTCCGACGTTGTTGTGGTTTAGGAGTCAGTCTCCTTCTCAACGGTTGTTTGAGCCTGATCCCTCTGTTAGGAGGACAGTGCGTCAATATCCGATGAGAGAGGTTCCCCCAGTTTGGAGAGCTGGAGATGTTGCTGCTGATCCACCTATTCCACCACATTTTCAGCGTGTTTGGGTACATGTTCCATGGAAGCGAGCTGAAGTTTTGGCCCTTAAGCAGACTTTGCCTGATCCACGTAAAAATCCTGCAGGGTACTATAAGGAATTCTCACAAACTGCAGATTCATGTATTATGAATGTAGCCGATATAGACATGTTGTTTGGAAATGTGGTTCCACAGCTTTTATGGGGATTGATTAGTCATACGGATCATGCGCAAGAGTTAGGTGATACATGGAATAATATTGGTGCTGCAGATGGCCGACAAGTTGGTGGTGCTAAACCTGAGCCTTTAGTTGCAGAACTCCCCGGTAGGATTATTAACTACATGAAGACTTTGATGCCTGCTATGCGTGTAAACTGGGACAAATTGCCTGCAGGCAGAAGAAAGACGAAAGTGTGTCCGATTTCTTCACTAGGTTTGAAGAGACGTTTATTGACCATAGTGGTCAGGACATTAGTACGGAAGGTGGTCAACGATTGTTTGTTGATAAGTTCATGCATAATTTGCTTCCAGATTTGCGCACTAAGTTGAAGGATTCTGAGAGTTCTTGGGCTGTTTCTTCGTCGGCACTGATTTTGGCTACTTCACAATACTACAAGAATAGGGATAAGGATGAGAAAGATAGAGCCGACAAGAAGACTAAAGAGTTAAAGACAAAGGTTCTTTTGCAGCAAGCGTATCCGCCTCGTAATAATCAGCGTGATTATCAGCAACCTCAGCAGTATCAGAGAAACTCGCAAAGGTTCGAGTCTTCTCAACAGTGTTTTCCTGTAGGCACTAATCAGTGTGCGTATTGTAAAGAAGAGGGTCATTTAAAGAATAGTTGTCCGGTTCTGTTACAGCGCACAAATGGTGCTTCTGGTGTGAGAGGTCGAGGTGTTCAGCAAGCTCCTAGAGGTAGAGGACGTGGTGTCTTTCCTCAGAATGCGCGTTCCTTGCCTCCACAGAATTCTATGAATAGTTTTGATCAGCAGAATGGTGCGTCTGGTAGAACGGCTCAGTACTATGCGGACGACTACTATGTCGAAGGTGAGAATATGGACGGTAATGATTGCTAGGACAGCCATAGACAAAGAGAGGGAGTTGTTTTAGTTCCGGTAGATCAGAGTGGACCTTATGTTGAAGTGATTGCATCAGGTGTGTCAGATACTGGTGCTGCGAAGAGTTCTATTATGCACTCTAAACTCCCTGGCGCACCTTTGTCTGGCTTGACGAATGTTTCAGTAAGTTTTTCTGGCGCCCCAGTTAGTAGTCCCTTGTCTCTTTCTGTTGGACCTTGTGAATTCAAAGCACCCCTTATTCTTACGACAGCTTGTGGTGGGAACTTGTTGGGATTGGATTTGTTGAAAAGATTGTATGCAACATTACATTGTTCTCCTTCAGGAGTACAGCTTACATTGGGTAAGAGAGTGGTCTCTCCGATGTATTTGTCTAAAGATCGACTTCCAGCTGAATTGTCTTTTCTTCCTGATTCTCTTTGGGCTACTGGTCCGAATGATGTGGGTCTTTTGGAGATCCCGCCATACGTTGTGATGCTGAAAGGGTATGCAACGTTTACAACGAAGTTTTTACAACGCACTACCATTACAACGCATGCATTACCACGCATACCATTACAACGCATTGCGCTGGGGGGCGCTCTAGGATAGGGAATAAGTTTAATTTTCTATCCAACACCTTCCCTAGTGTCCAGGGGGACTGGAGTTGGAATAGAAAATTATACTTACCACTATCCAGCACCTCTAAGCGCTATGCGTTGTAACGGTATTCGTTGTAAATACCGCGTTGTAAAGGTATGTGTGGTAAAAGTATGTGTTGTAACGTCATACATCCGCTGAAAGCGAATGCTAGATTGCCACGTATTCCCCAATATCGGATTTCCAGTGATGGTGAAAGAGGGCTTTTAGCGATCATCTATGATTTGATTGAGAAGGGTGTGATCAAAGAAACGAGAGGTAATGTGTGCAAAAGTCCGGTTTTGCCTGTTTTGAAACGTACTGATTCTTCACAACCGCCTGTATATAGGTTTGTGATCGATCTTCGCGAGGTGAATAAGATCGTAGTTCCGCAATTTCCTGTTGTGCCAGATATCACTGCTTTACTGACTTTGATTCCGGCTTCTGCCACGTGGTTTTCGGTGATTGACTTGAAGAATGCCTTCTTCAGCATCCCGATTGCCGAAGAGAGTAGGGATATTTTTGGCTTCTCTTTGGGAGGCCGAAGTTTCCGGTTTAAGCGCGCTCCTCAAGGCTATTGTGAGAATCCATCGATTTATAGTCAGGCTTTGAAAACACAGCTTGATACATTTGTTTTACCAGAAGGTGCTGCCCTTATTCAGTATGTCGACGATTTGTTAGTTGCTGCTGACAATGAAGAGATTTGTAAAGAGGCTACTTTGTCGTTGTTCGTGTTTCAAGCTTCAGAATGGTGATACGACTGTGGCATATGCTGTTACGACTTTGCATACGATTGTTGAAGCTGCACGTATCCCACATAATTCAGCGCAAGCAGCAGAGTTGATTGCATTGACGAGAGCGTGTGTGTTATCGAAAGGGAAACGAGTGACTGTGTACACTGATAGCCAGTATGTGTTTGGTGTGACTCATAGTTTTGGTTGAGTGTGGAAAGAGCGTGGATTCCTGACTTGTCATGGAACTAAGATTCAGCATGGTCAGTTGGTGAATGAACTTCTTGAGTCACTTACTTTGCCGTTGCAAGTTGCGATTGTGAAATGCAGTGCGCAAAAGAAAGTTACTGATGACGGTTGTGGTAATGCGTTCGCAGATGAAGTTGCGAAAGAAACGGCGAGAGATGTGATGAGTCGAATGTATGTTGCGGGTCCGGCAAGATGGGTTCCGGATAGAAGTATGTGTGAAGATACGATAGAGAGTGTGAAGTCCATTCAAGCTGAAGCTACAGAGAAAGAGTTAAATGAATGGAGAGAAAGTAAGGGTAAATTGGATCCGAATGGTTGTTGGGTTGATTTGTCAGAGCATCAGCGATGGTTGTTACCCGATGCGTATGTGCTTCCAGTGGTTACGATGGCGCATGGAATGGCTCATATAAGTGTGAAAGGGATTTGTAAGTTGTTAGCTCCAGTATGGCAAAATGTTGGAATTCCTAAGTGTGCAGAGAACTTGGTTAAGAATTGTATGGTTTGTCTGATGTACAATCCTGGTAAGGGAACTCCAACTCCAGCTGGTCATTTTGCGCCTCCGACGTATCCGTTCGAGGTTTTGCAGCTAGATTTCATCCACATGGAGAGGTGCAACAACTTAAAATATGTGCTCGTGGTTGGTTGTGCCTTTTCGAGATGTGTAGAAGCATATCCCCTGAAAGATAACATTGCTTTGTCCACAGCTAAATCCCTTGTTAAAGAATTTTTCCCGAGATTCGGTTTGCCGAGAAGGGTCTGGAGTGACAATGGGAGTGAATTTGTGGGTCAAGTGATGAAGAGAGTGTGTGATGGTTTAGGAATCCGCCAGAAATTCCATGCTGCAAATCACCCCCAATCAGCTGCTTTGGTAGAATGCTATAATTGCACCCTTAAGCTGAAACTGGCCAAGATTCAGGCGAGCTCCGGTCTACAATGGCCTGATGCCTTGCCATTAGCACTTCTGTCAACAAGAATGACTGTACATTCACGAATGGGACTTAGTCCCTATGAAGTAGTTTTTGGTCGCCCGGCAAATATATGGGGAGTGCCGCGGCCGACCAAATTTAGTGAAATAGAGCACCCTGTATTGCTTGATTATCTTTACAAATTGACGGCTAAATTGCGTGTTTTGCATCAACAGGTTCATGATACATTGCCACAAGCATCTGGAGATGCAGGACAAGTTATCGAACCTGGATCCTGGGTTTTCGTGAAGAACTTCCAGCGGACTAAGAATGATCAGCCCCGCTGGATTGGACCTTACTTGGTGCTACTGTCCACGCGATCAGCAGTGCGAGTGCGCGGTAAAAAGAACTGGATCCACGGCGTACATTGTAAGAGGGCCCCTTTGCCTCTGCCGTACGACCAGTGGGCCCAGAATGGTATTCCTGACTCTGAAACTGAAACGGTGCCTCGTTTTCTGCCTTTTAGCGATGCACGTTTGTTTGGGACAAAGTCTGAACGAGAAAGCGACGATCTTCTGCAAGAAGCTGTGCCTCCGCCGAATCGTTTGGACACTTCTGAACCTGAACTTTTGTTCCGTGATCAGACATTGCCTGGCAAAGGCCGTTATAATTTGCGAACAAGAGTTGTGGGACAAATAAAATGAAATTCTTTCTTTGCTATTTTTGAAATTGTGTTCTCTCCTCCGAGGAACTGTCTTGATTGATTGATGTTTTTTGAACCGCCATCCTGGTTCAGCTGTAAGGTCGCGGTGCAAAGACTTGGGAGTGCAGGCCGAAGACACTAGGTCGACGGTTCTGGTTGGTCTTAGGGTGTTCCCTGGACTGACATACGCATTCCTTAGCATGAAGACCCAACCGCCGCGAACAGCACGGTTAGAGGATGGAGTTTTTCGAGATGGAAAGACCTGTTGAAAGAATGAGCTTTAAGAGCAAAATATGTACAGTGATGAGCAGAAAACGTTTTTTATATTATGTTTGTTGATGCTGTTTAGTTTAATGATGTTTCTGATGGGATATATAATATTCTCTTTTCAAGTGACGTTTACACCCACTACACAACCTATGGCTTCCCCTACTGTTTCTTCGCATTCTTTTCACCCTCTGTCTGAACATGAGTCCATTAGGAGATTGGAATTCGTTAATAACTCCTTTGTTCAGCTTCTGCACCAACACCAGCTAGTAGTGAACACGACTAATTGTTGGGTGTGTGGTCTTATGCCTCATACTACTGATAAAGGTATTCCTTACCTGGTTCTGCCTTTTATCTACAATGGTTCTGGGTGGGCATACAGAACGATGTTCATCTATGTTTGTGAAGTTTACCCCCTACGTTCTGTGAAGGATAGTCCAAAGAATAGGGCTCTAGTCAAGGGTATAGTCGATATGATTAGAGGAATTAGTTCCTATGAGACTATCCAGAGAGATGAGACACTAGCGTATATTGGATGGAACGTTACTGGATATGGAGTTAGTCTGAGTGAGAACCAGCGAGCAAAAAGATCCTCTCTGATTTGGATTGTACCCTATCAGGGTCATTATTGTCTGCAAGGTAATGGCAAGAATCCAAGAGCTCAGTTAGGGAAAAGTGTTTGCACTGAGACGTATGTTTTTGCGTCCCAGACTTCCCCATCGTTTCTAGCAGCTAAGGGTACCTATTTTATCTGCTATGATAGAGCGTAAACATGGTTGCCCCCTGATTTCTCGAGCACATGTTTTATTTAGTTCCTGTTGCCTCCTATGTATACAGCTGCGGCAGATTACCATAAGACGAGAGTTGTTAGAGGTGTCTTCAGTAAGGAAGATACTGTAGGACAAGAATTAGGAGATTTCTTGAAGGGTTTTCTGCCATTTTGGGGACGTATGGCTAATAGCAGGAACATTCGAATCTGACGAGAGTGCTTGAGTCCACCATAGTTGAGACTGCCGGTGCCCTTAGTAACTTGACTGCTGCGCTCCAGTCGGATCGCCTTATGACTCTTCAGAACAGAGTTGCGTTAGATGTCATACTTGCAGATAGAGGAGGGGTATGCAAATTGATTTTCATTCCAGACAACGCTCCGACAGTTTTCCAAGCCATTTCCAAGCTACATAAGATCTCCGAGTCTGTACATGTGGACGAAGGAGATTGGTCGTTAATGGGATGGTTTTGGGGATCGTTATCCACCTGGGGAGAGAAGATTCTGATGGTCATTAGGATGATCTTAGCTATACTTTTCCTGTTCAGTCTGCGTACAGTGTGCTCCTGCTATATGTGGCCTTTGTGCTCCTTCGTGTGCAAGGAGACCTGTCCAGAGAGAGCTACTAAGTAATAGGATGATGCTACAGCAACATCTTGATGATCTGATGAATACAGACCTGGATTCAGACTGACGTGAGTTTGGGTTTATTGCCTATGTAAGGGCAAAAGGAGGGTCTGAGGTTCCGTGATTCTGAACCCGTTCAATAAAGGTCGTCGTATCGGGACGATTTTGGACCGCAAATGATGAGTGCAGTATGTACGAGTGTTTTCGTCATGTTCGATTGATGGATACACTGTGTATTCAGGGATTTCGTTCGAACCTTCGGGTTCCATTTTGTGTACGGCAGCCATTTTGTGGTTGCCCTCAGATAGGCCGATGACTACGGCTGAGCGAGTCTTTGGGACACGTACACCTTTAGCTGACTTCTGTGTGACCTGAACGAACTGACTCCATTGCCTGAAGCTGACCTTGTTGAGCCAGTTCCATGTTAGGCAGCTGGTCAGATAGAGATCAAAGAACAGGACATTGTTGAGTTTATGGTACACGCACACACCCTTCTATCTTGCTTCTCATCTGTTTCTGTTCCTTCTTTTATGGCCTATTTATGGTTTGGGTTGAGGTCCTTTTATTATGGGTTTTGTCTGGCCTGTCCAAGCAAGAATGTTGGATTTTGCCTTGTCATTTATGGTGGGCTGGACAACTGAAAGTGGGCTTGTCGTTATGCGATATCCTTTGAAATGTCACTGTGTGATTGGACAGTTCGTAAGTAATTGATGCTAGTCAGGAATGTGATTTTTAGCATAAAAGACGATGTCTCGCAATACGAAAATTGTACAGTCTCTGACGAACCACCCGTGTCGTGCTTCGTAGACCTCTGTTCCTGGTTGCAGCCAATAAACTTGGTCTTTGAAGTCACCGAGAAGTATCCTGTGTCTCTGTATTCTAAGACAGGTGAACCCGAAGACAGTGGGCGTGCCCCTGGCGCCGCTGGGTTCTAAAACCCGGTTCTTCACCTTCTTGATTACAGATTGTTTGAATCTATGCGCAGATTGATTCTTGGACTGAAAACTTGGCACCTTGTTCCTGGATTGATCTGTTTTTGTTCCAGGCAAGCATCTTACCACAGTCCTCCCTATATTCGCAATGCAACAGTTTGCTTGCCTCCCATTTACCTCCTACTATGGCCTCCAGGGCATCAGAAAGGGATTCCTTCTCTGCTTTATTTTCTTCTTCCAACTTGCCTACCTCCTGAGGGGACACCCCCTTCGCTATTTGTTTGTGGGATTTTTATTTTTTCTTCCAGTCGGCTAATAGTGATCTTTGCACTCTTATGTTTATAAGCCACAAGGCTTAATATTTTCCCTCTAATATCTGCTTTGTAAGTGGCCCAAGCTAATTGTCTTGTGGTTCATTCCTTATTTAATAGAAATAACTGCTCCATCTCTTTAATAAGTGCCTCTATAATTAGAAGATCAGTAAATACAGTACGGTCTACTGTCCATCTTGTGGGGGACGGGGGAGATCTTAACTGGACTTGTAAAAGGACTGCCAAATGATCAGACAGGTGTGCTGGTAGATGCTACACCTTTTGTATTTTATTAGTCAAGGACCTGTCTATTAAAAAAAAAGTGAAATGATGAGCCTTATCCCCCTGCTCTTTCCAAATATCAGTCAGCCTCAAGTCCTTAATATACAATACAATACAATCCCTCATTCTGGGCAAATTAGAGGTTTTCCTAGCTGGGAGTCGGTCCTCTCTTGGATTTATATTTATGTTAAAATCCCTCCCCATAATTATGGGTGACTGGGCATCCAATAAATGTGAGTAAACTTTTTGGAGCGGTACGGGGCCGTCCATATTGGGGCCATAGTATCCCACTATTGTAGACATTTTATTATGTATTCTGACTTTTGCTATTGCCCATCTCCCCTTCGTGTCTTTGTCTTTTGCTTGTATCCTTCCTTTAAGAGATTTTTTAAAAAGAATTGCCACTCCTTTAATGCAGCAATCTTGATTCGTGCATAAGTAACATCAACAACTTTTCGGATATTTGATGCAAACAGATATTAGAAACAGTTCAATACAAGTTAGCAGTTGCACGGAATGTGTAGCACTATGCAGAAAGATTCTAGCTCTTCTCTGTTTAAGGAGTGCAAAAAATAAACATGCTTTCTCTGCATGTCATTGTACGGTATTAAAATAGAGCAGATAAAGAAAAGAAAAGCAAGGTTTAATATTAGTTGCTTTAAACAGCTGCTCCTTGACCGGACCTGACCTGCCTTTTACCTCAGCTGCTAGCTCCAACCGCAGATATTGTGATGTCAGAACTCTACTGCAATAACTTATTACATTCGAGTTCTGAAGTCTTTACTTATAATCGGCAACAAAGTGCATCACAAATCACAGACTATAAAGAAATTGGAGACTGGCATTGGTACAGGCATTACAGAATCCCATGTATTATAAAGAAAATAGAGACAGATGAATATACGCCGATTACAGAATCTCATGTATTATTATTGTATTTGGTTCATGCTGAGGTCTTGTGAAGGTCCAGTGCCCCTCGTGAACCGTCACTTCTGCCACTGGTTGAGAAGACTTAAAATCCCAACTCCCCACGCGCCCGGAGGTGCGAACACCAAGAGCCTGAAAGGGGGTGGGGCTTGCCTCCATCGAGTGCTCAAAGCTTCCCCTCTGCGTTGGGTGCACCAAGGTCTTGTGGGGGTCCAAAGCCCCTCATGAACTGCCATTACTGCAGCTGGTGGAGGAGACTCCAAATGCTAGCTCCCCACATGCCCAGAGACGTGAACACTGAGTGCCTTTGTGGTATTGGGTTCCCAAGGCCTACATGCTCCGCAGAATACCCACTTACACCAAAAGAACTGTTGGCACGGAAACTGAAAAGTACAAAAGACAAGTTTATTAAGACCCCATGGGGTGGTGGTACATTCCTACAGCACCCTTTGGTAATGCAAGAAGTATCACACCAAACGTTGGTGCGAATCCTTCTTTTATACAATTTACAGACAATAAAAAGGTAGGCGGTACATGGTTACAAAGTTTAGGTACATATATGGTCATTTTTGGAGCACAGCCAACTCATGGGAGGGGTTACAACTCCACTGGTCAGTTTGGCGGAACATTCTTGAGGGGTGACTGGTCAGTTGAAACTGCGCATGTACAGGCTTGACCGTTACTAAAAATAGCCTGTTGCTGGGCAAAACTCGAGCGGTCAGCGGCACGGACAAGGGACTAAAGGGCATGCTGACCACGAGGCCGCTCATTACCTAAAATGGCCACCGTAACATACAAAATGGCGTTTTCAAATAAGGCCAAGTTAAGGGAAATAATCGTGTAGCAAAGCTAAGCGCTAACCCAGCCATCGTCAAATTACGACAGACGACCCTTTTAGCGTTTAGCTGAAGCTACCTCATAGTGGACGTAGTCGGGATACTCGTCTTCGATATCAATTGACATAATTTGAGCCACTTCTTTATGAAGCATCGATTCATTTTGGGCAAGAGCTCGTCTAGATGGAATACAAGCCGATAGACACATAGAACATAATGCAGGGCCACATTGTTATGTTATGTTATGTTAAATACATTTCTAAGGCGCGACTAACACCGTTAGGTTTCTTGGCGCCACAGAGGAGAGAGCAGATGAAGAAGCAAAGAGACCAGTTATTTGTAGGATTCAGTGAAAAGAAAAGTTTTAAGGGAGGATCTGAATTTGGGGTACGGAGTGGACAACCTAAGAGGAAGGGGGAGGGAATTCCAAAAAGTGGGGGCCAAAAAGGAAAACTTGAGGCCGCCATGTTTCTTCCTCTTGTATCTAGGAATTGATAACAAGGCCAATTGGGAAGACCGGAGAGTGCGAGGGGGGACATAGGGGTGGAGGAGGTAAGAGATGAAGAGGGGACCCTGACCAGCAAGGGATTTGGAGATGATACAGCCCAGCTTGAATTTACAACGGGCAGCTACCGGGAGCCAGTGGAGGCTTTTTAGGAGGGTGCTAACGTGTTGATCTCTTGGTAGACAGTGGATCAGGCGGGCAGCCTCGTTCTGGATAAGCTGAAGCCGCCTGAGTTGGTAAGCTGGAATGCCTACATAGAGCGCATTGGCGTAGTCGAGCCTCGAAATGACTAGCGCAAGCAGGGCCAAGATGAGGGCCTCGGAAGTAAGTAGCCGGGAGATTTTCCGGATTTTCCTTAATTGAAAGTGGCTGGAGGAGACTACCGCGCTAATCTGGGGCATCATAGAGAGGTCACTGCAAATGACGACTCCCAGACTTTTGGCACAGTTAGCAGGGCTGGGTGGACTGCCGAGGCTAACAGGCCAGAAGGAAGAGTCCCAGGGGTTGGCGGGACCCCCGACAAGAACCAGCTCGGTCTTGTCGGGGTTGAGCTTCAGATGGTTTGAGCTCATCCAGTTGCTAATAAAGCAAAGGGTATTTAGGAAGGTGGAAATGGATTCAGCAGAGGAATCAATGTTGAAAATTAGTTGTATGTCATCCACGTAATTAAACGCTGTGACATTGAACTGTCGGAGGGCACGGATAAGTGGGGAAAGATACAAATTAAAAAGGAGGGGGGAAAGGGAAGAACCCGGTGGGACGCCACAGGTCAATTTGACCTGGGAGGCGGAAAACTGGGATAGCCTGACAGCTTGATGGCGTTGGGTCAGGAAGGAGCGGACCCAGGCCAGGGCGGTACCCCGGATGCCGGCCTCTCCGACACGGTCGACCAAAATATCATGGTCGACCGTGTCAAAGGCGGCCGACAGATCCAGGAGGACCAGAGCCTGGCAGATGTTAGCGTCCGCTCCCCTGCGCAATTCCTCCATAACAGAAAGAATGACTGCTTCTGTGGAGTGCGCGGGTCTGAATCCAGCCTGCTGGGGGTCCACGTATACATAAACACAAGAAGAATAATAACCCAACTATGATACATAAGATTGTCAGTAGCTTCCAGCACCATGTACTAAGCATTGACCAGAACCACCCCGAAAGGGTCCATGTACCATTGTCCGGATGTATCTCAGCAGCAATTTTATGCAGTTTTGATATAGCATCGTATACAGATGGTGAGTTGTCAGGCACGTACACACAACAGCTACTTCCGATAATTCTACATGCCCCCCCTCGATCGGCTAGAACTACATCAAGAACCATCCGGTTCTGGAGCGTAACAATTCTAGATATTTGCAGCTCTTCAGTTATATTCCCCAATGCAAAAGCGGTATCATTAGCTACAGCCTCAACAACACGGGTCAGTCGTCGTATTTTCCGACTGTTCAGAGCAGCCCCCACAAAGGAAAATAAACCCAAATTAAAATCTACATATTGTTGTAATGCAGTATCGGTCTGGTCAATGTCTTCC
Source organism: Lissotriton vulgaris (assembly GCF_964263255.1). NCBI lineage: Eukaryota > Metazoa > Chordata > Amphibia > Caudata > Salamandridae > Lissotriton > Lissotriton vulgaris. The sequence continues at coordinate 440,077,930 of NC_141700.1, forward strand.
AGGACTACAGCACGTTTAACTCTATTTAACACAAAATCATCGTACAATACATAGTCATTATGGTACATAGGTGGGGCAATGAATACAGGGGGCAATACAAAGGAGATATAACATGTACCTAACCATCCTAACGGGAGTTGATGATAACCTTTATTACCACAGATGAAATATGTATTTCGGGATGCCACAAATGATATGCCATTCGGACTGTCAAATGTAAGTGTGTTGTTACATTCACTTTTCCCAACTGGGGTTGTACCTTTATTTCGTATGCAAAGATCCGCCTTAGTATCAATGACATTAATAACATGAGAACTGGACATATTAATATTTCCGTTGATTACTGTAAACCCGGGGTGCAGATACATTATCGGGGCGGTACTCCTCCCATTCGAACCGAGTACCTTCAGCTTGTGGATAGCCGTCCCGATCATGGTAGCATATCTTATTTAAACGGAAAAGCACCCCCCCTTTTGTTGGCCAGCGTAAAGTGAATAAAAGAGTATACCAAGCATTGCAGGAACCATTATGGCAAAACGGGCGTGGGATGAGTGGTGTGCCCCCTTTCTTCTGATGCCCAGGCAACATCCCACACACCCAACAGTTAGAAGTGTTAGTCATATTGTGAGTATGATGCAAGATTTGAATGAAGCTATTGTTCAAATAAGTCTGTCGATGCCGTTCTTCGTGATAGGGTAATGTGAAATGAAATTGTTCAGATGGAGCCGGGGTAGTCAGCAGCAAATGTTCTCGTACAGGCACCACAAGTTCTACTACCCAGGCTATTACTGCTATCACCACAATTGTCAGTACGAACAAAATAGCACCAAGAATTCTCTTGTCTCGTGATGCAGAAGACGCCATAGTTCAAAAAGTTCACAATGTCTCAAATACACAACTAAAAAAATAAAAACGTGAGTGCTGAGCTCCGAGGTAGCCGTTGTTTTCTTCTCCGGGGTCAAGACGGGTGTCGCTACTCTTGGCAGAACTGACCCCCCCCCCTTGAGATTCCCGGCTTCCGTTTTCACAAACCCCAGAACGGTAACCAACCAGTCTCGCACTAAAAAAAAAATCTTCTTCCTATCGTGGCCGCAGATTGTAGCGCTGTTGTCCAGAAACGGTGTGGTCCGGGAAGGCTCCCTCAGATTCGGCCGACGTCACAGCTGGGCTCTTTTCCTCGTCCAAGATGTGTCTGTAGTCAGACAACACAGTAGGATTCACCAGGTCCGGAGAGACGCGACGGCAGTGAGTTGAATGCACCCACCGCTTCCTGTTGGTCACTCGCACAGCCGTTCGAGTCGCAGACTTGCTCGGGCCACGCCTCCTCGGTTCCAAGCTGTTCGCTCTCTCAAACGACTTGATCATAACGAAGTCGCCAGGACGAAGATTGTGAGCCTCTCCAATGGAATTGTCAGGGAGCGCTTCTCGAACCTGTTGATGAATAGAAAGTAAATCATTTGTTAATCGTGCCAAATAATCGTGCATCATTATACAAGGCACATCATGTAACAATCGCGGCTTAGGAACTCCCCATATATTCATAGGCCTTCCAAACACCAGTTCATAAGGTGTGAGGCCAGTTCGAGAGTGGGGCACTGATCTAATAGAGAGTAATGGTAGCGGCAAGGCATCCGGCCACTTCAAAGACGTGGACGCCACAATCTTAGCCAACTTTAGTTTCAAAGTGGCATTGTACCGCTCGACAAGACCTGCTGACTGAGGATGGAACACGGCATGGAACATTTGCTGAATCCCAAATCCCTTTAGCACATATTCCACAATTTTCCCAACAAAATGAGGACCATTGTCGCTCCACAAAAATTTGCAAATTCCAAATCGAGGGAAGTACTCTTTGAGCAGAACCTTAGCCGTTGTTAAAGCTGTATTATCCTTGGGGAAGGCCTCAACCCATTTGCTAAAAGCACATACCACCACTAAGACATACTTAAGGTTATTGCAACGCTCAAGCTGGATGTAATCCATTTGAAGTACCTCGAATGGTGCAGAAGGTGGAACGAACCCTCCTTTCGGAGTATGCGTCCCTTTTGCAGGATTGTGCTGTAAACATATCAAACAGGTCTGCACTACTCTCTTAGCAGTGTTGGCAATCTCAGGATGCTCCCAAACTCGTGTTAACAATCGAGTGATCGCAAGAGCTCCAACATGTGCCAACCCATGTGTCATCTGGACCATCACTTGCAAGTAAGCTGCAGGCAATTTCCATTGTTCCATGTCCTTGCTCCTCCAACAACCCTCGTCATCCAACACCCCTTCTGCTGCCCATGTAACAAGTTCTGCTTCAGTCGCTGATTTTGGATGTCTAGTATTTCCTCTCTAGCATCATGCCATCGCTCGGCCTGCGACTTCATTACATACATGGGGGAGTCGTTTCGTGACATAGCTGTTTGTCTTGCTATACTGTCTGCAAAGGCATTGCCTTGTCCCACTTTGTCAGTGCCTTTTTTGTGTGCACTGCATTTGATTATCGCTACTTTCTTTGGACAAAGCAACGCGTTTAAGAGATCACGCACTAGTTCTCCGTGCATAATGTGTACTCCATGAGAAGTCAAGAACCCACGCTCTCTCCAGAGTAGGCCGAAGTCATGTGCTACTCCGAAGGCGTACCGGCTATCTGTGTAGATGTTCACACATAAGCCAGCACTCAATTCGCAGGCTCTTGTCAAAGCTATCAGCTCCGCTGCTTGAGCTGACTTCTGGGGTATTCGTGCTGTTTCTACCACCGTCTTAAGTGTCGTGATCGCATATGCTGCAGAAGTCGTGCCATCTGGCAGCCTCAAACACGATCCATCAACCCACAGTTCCCCATCCACATCTGGAAGTGGCATATCCTGTAAGTCGACACGACCCTTTGTTTATTCCTCGGTCAGAAAAACACAATCATGGTGTTTTTCCTCCTGGCCCTCTTCAACCGGATAAGGCAATAAAGTGGCAGGGTTCAGGGTAGCACATCTTTTCAGTGTGATATGTGGCGCCAGGAGTGTAAGTTCATATCCTGTTAAACGTTCACTCGTAAGATACTGCGTCTTTGTTTGATTTAACAGAGCATCTACTGCATGGGGAACTAGCACCAACAATTTGTGCGACAAAACTATTCCCTCACTTTGCCGTATAGCTACTGCTGTTGCTGCAACTGCTCGGAAACACCCAGGTAACCCTCGTGCTACAGGATCAAGAATAGTGGAGAAATACGCACTTGGCCTCTGCTTATCCCCGTGTGCCTGCACTAACACTGATAACGCGCACCCATCTTTCTCGTGCACGTACAGCGTGAAAATCTTTGTGTAATCTGGTGTACCTAACACGGGTGCAGAGCAAAGGGCCTGTCTCAATTGTTCGAAAGCATTTTGACATTCATCTGTCCATTCAAGGGGCATTGGTGTAGTTTTGGACAATAACGCTAACAAGGGTTTGATAATGTGTGAAAACCCCATGATCCATTGTCTGCAAAAGGACGTTAGTCCTATGAAGGCGCGTACGTCTCTCTGAGTACGGGGGACTGGCGTATATAAAATCGCTTGAATTCGATCTGATGTTAATGCACGCCCCTCCTTAGACAAAAGATGACCGAGGTAGGTCACCTTGGGTCTACAGTATTGTAGCTTTTTCATAGAGACTTTATGATTGTTCTGAGCCAAAAAGGAAAGCAAAGCAAGTGCACTCTCCTCACATTGTACATAGGTGTCTGCAGCCAACAGGAGATCATCAACATACTGTATAAGAGCCACTCCGGATTGTAATTCAAAAGAGTCAAGCTGTCTTTTTAAAGCCTGGCTATAGATGCTAGGACTCTCAGTGTAACCTTGGGGAACACGACAAAATCTATACGATTTATTATTTAACGTGAAGCCGAATAGGTATCTGCTGTCGGGATGAATGGGAATGGAAAAGAACGCGTTCTTAAGGTCAATAACAGAAAAGGTCGTTGCTGTTGGGGGGACCAATGTAAGCAATGTCGTGATGTCAGACACCACCGGGTATTGGGGAATGACAATTTTGTTAATTTCTCTCAAATCAATAATAAATCGATAGACTTTATCGTCAGTGTCTTTCTTAAGGATCGGAAGAATAGGGCTGTTACAGACATTATAAGGAACTTCCTCCACTACTCCTGCAATGATAAAATCTTGAACGATATGTGTCAGAGCAATTTCACCTTCCCTAGAGATCTTATACTGTGGTACACGTGGCAAAAGTACTCCCTCCTTGACAGTAATTCGAATAGGTGGAATAAGCATCTGTCCCACATCCGTATCTGATGTCGCCCATAACGTGTGTGAGAGAGAGGCTAATGCTTAAATTTCTTTCATTGTACAAAATCTGTCCGAATCTGGGTAATTGTCGTTCAAAATAACCCGCACTCCTTCAGGAGCGCAGCGTATCGTTGCTCGAAAATATTTGAGCAAATCAATGCCCATAATGTTATCTGGAGTGTGAGGTGACAACAAAAATGGTCAAAAGCTAAAACATTTGTCAATACAAAGTGCAAGAGGTTGTGATAATGGGCTAGGAGAGGGTGTGCCATCAAACCCTATACATGTTATCGTGTCGCCAGACAGGGGAGCCCTTGGAACTAAGTTTTTGGACAAAGCACTACGAGTAGCTCCTGTGTCAACTAAAAACTGATCAGTAGAACCCAAAATGCCCGCTGATACATATGGACCTCTTTGATCTACTGGCACTTCAACTGATTCCGCACCCCATCCTACGCAATCCTATGCATGCACATAATCCTGATGCTCCACATTCTCACCCTCCGATATCTGATATTGATTTCGTCTATCAAAGGTATTTCGTTCATCCTGACCACGACCCCTCGCTTCAAACCTACCACGATCACTTCCGCCACCTCTCGCTCCTGAATAACTATTCCTCGACCTTCCACCTCCTCGACCACGCTGGCTACGTTGCTCACGAAGCACCGGACAATCTTCAGCCCAATGCCCAAACTCTTTACAATATGCACATTGGTCCTCCGCAATGTCGGTACGACCGTATGACGCATTACCCCCTCCTCGCCTGCCTCTATCATTCCCTCTAGATTGCGCACCACGAACCTGTGCCAACATCACCTTCGTTTTCAATTCCTTCGTTTTCTTATCAACACTTTCTTTAGCCTCTAATTCCTGCCGCTCGTAATACTGAGCCATAGTTAACAAAGATGCAGGGGTCGCCGTGGTCCAGGAACTTTCACTTGTTTTTAACCGCTTTGCAATCTCCGGTAGGAGATTAGCCACATACTTATCAACAAACAGAAGCCTACCCGTATCATCTGTTAATGATTGCCCACTGTAGTCATGAAACGCTTCCTCGAAACGTGTAAAGAAATCAGATACCGATTCATCTGGCTTCTGTTTGCACGAAGCTAACATAGTCCAATTGATCTTTTTAGGAGGAACAAGCGTTTTTAGTTTGTTCAAAATAGCCGCTGGGAGTTCTAAAATTAAATCACATGGTTTGCATGCAGGTTCCCTGTCTAAGTCAGCCTGGCTTATCTCCTTCCAAGTTGCCCCAAACATCGTTTGATCATTAGTCTTACGAATCGACCTCCACATATCGGGCGGAAGAATTAATCCAAAGAAAAGATCTATATCAACAAGAGTCATAACACAAGAGGAAATGGCCCCCTCCACCCCTTCATAGAATGCGGCCGGATTCTTACGGAGATCAGGTAAAGCGTTTTTCAATGCCATAACATCTGCTCTATTCCAAGGCGTATACACCCAATTATATATAAAATACCCCTTTGAATTTACCGACGTTTTATCGTCATCTGTACCGTCCCCTTTAGGGGGAACATACAAAGGTGCAGCTTCACGCATAGGCATAACATGCACTTTAGAATTCTTATCTGAACCCAGGATAGAACACTGTTTGGACTGCTCCGTTGACCCCGGCACGGACTCTTTATCTGCTTTTCGTGCTTCCCGCAATCTGGACGCCTCATCCCGTAGCTGGAGCAGTCGCGTGAAAAACCCATCTGCATCCGCAAGAACAAATAAACCTTTACGCATATTCTCATGATGGACTGATATATCCTTGGGTTCTAAGTCCACTGAATTTTTACGGAATTTTGACACAGTTATATGATTCAAATTCAATTTCCTAGCAAAACTACGCAAGTCCGCGGATCTCTCAGCAGTTAACCTGGTATTTGACTTATCTTGATCTTCGTCACCGGAATCCTCAGTCGGGGCCGTAGGCTGAACGTACGGAGTCGGAGATCGATCTAATAACGAAAAAACATCAATTTAATTATTAAGGACAGGATAAAGCGGACGTCGGATAGGAAATTGACCGGTTGCTTGCAAATTACGTTCCCGTGCCTCCCTCTCTTTCTTCTCCTGCACCTCCTTCTCCTCAAGCTGTAAAGCTTTATCTCGAGCAGCCTTGCGCTGCTCTTTGTCCGCCAAGGCAACCTCACGCTTCATACGTTCACGCACCGCTTTCTCCCACATTCGCACACAATCAAACATATCCTGTCTGGACCTGCGCTGAAACAAACATTGCTCCACAAACTGAACCTTTCGCAAATCAAAGGACCCATGTAGTGACCATTGCAACTCGGGATCAGTTCTAGTATATTTATGCCATAATTTACTGTACAATATAGGGGGAAGGCCGAATTTCACATACATCTCACGATTAGGTGTTCCTTCTGGGGGAGCCGGCTGAGATTCTGTTAACCTATATGTGGTACCATTTGCAAGACAGCACATCCCTCAGAGTGTGCTTAAAACAGGCATGTTCAAAAAGTACCACGAAAGCGTGATACCGTAAATAAAAATGGCACTTACAGTACTTCTCACAAATGTGCCGCTCAAAGTACGAACAAAGTTAGAGAAACATCTCTACATGCCTGCCTATGTGAAGTGCACTACACATATATATTCAAAGTTCACAAAGTCAAAATGTTAGCTAACTCAAATCATAGTCACAGTCATAGAACTTCAGTAAGCGTCCGCAGACTACCTTACCAATCACAAATCTTACCCAAATCTCAAATATTCAGATTCCAACTGCCAAGGTCTTTGATCGAATCAGCCAAAACGGGCACTGTACAGCAACGCAGACGTTCAGGATCTCAGTCGGAGACCGCGCCACCTGGAAGGTCAGATCAGAAGGAAGGGAAGAAAACACCGTGGGTGCCAAGACTCGGGTCACTCAGTGGCAGCGTACGCGTCCATGGCGAGTTTCCAATCCTTCATCACGACCTCTCCTTCGGGCATCCGAGTCGCCGATGAGTCCCTTCGTGGTCGCCAATTTGTGGTATTGGGTTCCCAAGGCCTACATGCTCCGCAGAATACCCACTTACACCAAAAGAACTGTTGGCACGGAAACTGAAAAGTACAAAAGACAAGTTTATTACGACCCCATGGGGTGGTGGTACATTCCTTCAGCACCCTTCGGTAATGCAAGAAGTATCACACCGAACGTTGATGCGAATCCTTCTTTTATACAATTTACAGACAATAAAAAGGTAGGCGGTACATGGTTACAAAGTTTAGGTACATATATGGTCATTTTTGGAGCACAGCCAACTCATGGGAGGGGTTACAACTCCACTGGTCAGTTTGGCAGAACATTCTTGAGGGGTGACTGGTCAGTTGAAACTGCGCATGTACAGGCTTGACCGTTACTAAAAATAGCCTGTTGCTGGGCAAAACTCGAGCGGTCAGCGGCACGGACAAAGGACTAAAGGGCATGCTGACCCCGAGGCCGCTCATTACCTTTAATGGCCGCAGTAACATACAAAATGGCGTTTTCAAATAAGGCCAAGTTAAGGGAAATAATCGTGTAGCAAAGCTAAGCGCTAACCCAGCCATCGTCAAATTACGACACCTGTAAGGGGGCGGGGCTGCCCTCTATCTATCCTTCAAAAAACAACTGGCTTCTCAGTTTCGCGGGTTATGACAAGGTTTTGTGGGGGTCCAGAACCCCTTGTGAGCTGCCACTACTGCCACTAATGCTAAAACTCCTAATCCTAGCTTCCCATGTGCCTGGGGGTGTGAACAGAGAGCCTGTATGGGGCTGGGGCTGCCCTCCATTGAGCGCTCAAAGCATTTCCGACTTCCCACCTGTGTAGGACGCACACAAGCAATGCCCAGACAAAGCCCAGGCCAAGGGCAGTCCCGTCCTGCACCAAGAAGAGGCTGGGACAAACCTCTAACACCTGTCTTTAGTGACTACTGATTTTGTGTGTGTGTATTATTTTTCATCTTGTATCAGTTTTGCTTACATTTTACATTGTTGTGCCCCTAACTAAGCTTGTCTTCAACATTATCAAATCTTGCAGCTGCTATGGGGAAGTGTAAGGTCGCAGAGACACCTAACCTAACAGCTAAAAAATTGAAAAACCCAACTAAGGACCTTTTCATACCACAAGAATGTTGGGGGAAGCACTTTGGAGCCCATAGACCATCTGATAGAAGAGGTGGAATCCATATTGATTGTTAAGGCATCCAAAGGGTTTGCTGTGGCAGGTAAGATTCCAGAGATGTTCAGGTCTAATGTTTCAACTACCAAAGTTAGTGCTACTATAGCTGGAACCCTAGCTCCTGCTCCCATAGTGGACACTATATATCTACTCAACATGCTGAGCCACTGCTGTCTCTTACAATTGTAGTTCTTCCAAACATTCCCTGTGTTAACAGGCTTTCTTCCCTGACAGTTGAGGAACCAACAATACCCCTTCCTGATGTTACCTTCATTCAAACTGTAGCCTCTACAGTAGGCTTAACTACTAATGATGGTTCTCCCTGTTCATCGCCATTGACGATAGCTAGCCTCAACATCTTAAACTGGACAAGCTGTTGGTTCTGGTTAATGCATTGGTTGAAAGGAGCAGTCTTGGCTTCAATAACCCTACTAACACTACAGGCTTTAGTAATCTCAACAGTTGTCATTTACCTGGGAGCAAGCCGGGCACTATTGTGAATGCTACTGAAAATCCAAGAGGGCAGGCTGACCCCCAGGTTTACTGCCAGCCATCGCCCACTCTGCAGGCTTTGAGTACCAATTCAAGTATCAGCACCCACAAGTGCAATGGAGGTGCGAGTACAGGGACGGATCATTGGTACGCGATTCCAAAACAGGGGTCTACCATTCATCCTAGGCCGGTGTCAACGGCCAATTACATTGGGCGGTATAACAGTTGCAACTCTGGGCTTTTTGTACCATCATTAAGATTGGGAGCAAGTAGTTATGTTATCTCTTCTGTTCCTTCTAAGTCAAGCTCAAATGGACAAACAATTAGTCTCTTCCATAACCAAGGGGGCAATTCCCGTAGACTGGTCTATCCTACTTCAGTTCCAAAACTGGAGAAGAGTGCCTTTGAGGACGTCGAGCCTTAACCAACAAAATCATCCACTTGCTTTGGGTTCTGCATGGGTGTACATCAGTGATACAATCGGACATTGTCTATGTTAAAAGATGTAACAACGGCTCACTCAATATGAATATATAACAATGTCACTAAGTAACACTTCATTGGTGGACGGTTTAATTAATTCTGAGCTCCGCACAAGTCACCACAATGGATTGACAGCCTCTGCTGTTAAGGTGAAATTGTCCCCACCATTCATGAATCATTCTACTATTGCTAATCTACCTGCACAGAAGCAAGCTGTCTATCAACTCTCATTGAGGTCCAGTTATAGTGGCCCTGACCTGCCACACCAACACTCTGACATTAATGTGGTTGATTGACTACCAGATGACTACAACACTATGTGTGCTGCTATCCTTACTAGAACTCCACCTAACCTGGGTGCTCCTGAGGCCGAAGATGCAGCTAAGGAAGGACATTTCTACCTCTGGCATTGACTGCCAGGTTGTGGATGGGATTGCGGTGTGTAAAGTTGAAGCAGTCATTCAAGAGCATGTGGGTCTGAGACTGATTAATTGATTCTTAGCTGGGAATACTTCTAAACCATCTGATCCAAAGTGGACCTCCGTCGTTGGGGCAAATGATATTTGCATTTCCCAGGAGACATGGCGTGTGAGCAAAATATTTGGAAATGGTTATTCCAATTATAGTGTCGAAGAGAGCCCTCCCAAAAAAGAGGGCAGAATGATGGTGTGCTTGATGATACTGGTAAAACACTATTGCTTGTACGCACACGCATAATTGACTCCCCTGACCTATTGGGGCTTTAGTTTAAATTCTCCTGAGGACTGAGAATAGTTTTCTTTAAATGTTTATGCCAGATCTGTTCCCTCAGGTAATGATTCAATAAAATTGTCTATTTTAGACAACTTGATTGGCCTCTATCTGCGCAGTTTACTTTCAAGAGGGGCCTTAGTACTAGTGCTATCGATTACATTCTGCTAGATGTAAGATTGTAGTCACTGCTCGATGACATGAAAATCGTGCCCCACTTATATAGTGATCATACTCCTTTGATCTTAAGTCAGAAAGGAGATCTGCTTTTGAGGGGCTTGTCAGTGTGCCATTCTGTAACATTGGAGCCTATCTTAACTAACAACTTTAGGAGAATTTAATGGCCCCAGGTTGTGGGTAACTGTGAACTGTAAGCTAAGATTTGCTATCTATTTGTACACTTTTATTTCTAAACAGGATGGTACTCCCCCATCCAAAATGTTGATATTAGCTGTTCATAATGAATGTTTTGAATCCCCGTAGTGTGTTTTGTAGGGAAGACTTTCTGAATAGATCTACTCCTTAAAGGGGACATAATTGGTTCAATGCAGAGTGCAAAACACTGAAGAGAGAGCTTAGAAGAGCTATAAGCTAATGTGACTGCTTAGATATACCATCACTACAGCTCAGATACAAAGCTGCACTCATTAGAGCCAGACACGAGTGGGCTGATAAGAACTGGCAGGACCTGTTAGCTGCTGCAAAGTCCAATGATCAATTTGGCACATTGTCTCCCACGGGAGTTTGGATAATGCCAGTACTCCATGCTATCATATCCAGCCTGATAAAAGGGTAAAAAATTTTCCAAACTGTACAATAAAAATGATACAGCTATTGTTCCGTTTTGTGCAGTAAAGCCAAGAGACCCAAATCTTGAACTGATATTGATTGACAAAGGACCTGATTACAAGTTCAGCGGTCCATCCGACTGACGAACCCATGGTGGCGGTCCCTGGACAGCCAGACTGTGGTACACCAGCCATATTACAAATATGCTGATCGGACCGCCTTAGGACCGCTGGAACCGTCGGGCATCATGGATCCCGTGGCGGTCAGAGGTCTTAATATGCTTGGCAGGGCCTCTGCGGCACCACTGAGCATATTAGGGGTTTCCTGACCGCCTCACTTCCATTGGTGATGAGCCCACCATTAAAAGTGCGGCATTGAGGAAACTTAAGACGCGCTACAGGGCCCCCTGTTGCCGCAGGGCCATGGGATACTCTGTCTGCATGCACCCAGTTTCCTGCATGGCATGTACTTTACAGTCCATGCCGTGCAGGAACGGGATTTGGCATTCCCATTGCAGTGCCTTTTTAATAGGCATCGCTGTGGAACACCAAAGGACTGCCCATCAGACCAGGAGAAAATTCCTAATCTGGTAGCCAGTATGACTACAGGTTTGGCAGTCCTAGAGTGGAGTGATGGCATGGCGGCCCACCCAGGAGCACCAAACACATAATCTGGCCATTAGTCTTTAGCCTAGAAGACACCCATTCAGCTATTCATAATCGAAAAGTAGCGAAAGCCGCTGACCCAGACAACATACCTGGGGATCTGTATAAATCAGAACCTGTAATCTGGGCACTGTACATCAATCCCTTATCAAATATAATTGCTGCAGCGGGTGAAATTCCCAAGACTTGGAAAGGGATGGAAATATTTGCAGTATATAATAAAGGAGGCGCTTCAAGTCCCTCTAATTATAGGCTTATAAGCCTAATAGACATCTTGCAAACAATGTTCACAAGGTAGGAACAAGATAAACTGCAAACTTGGATGGATGACAATAGGATTTTGTCATCTCTGAAGCAGGTTTACATTTCAAAACTAGTACCTGTGAACAAGTTTTCAGGTTTATGTTGCTGTATTGAAAACTTGCGCTGCTCAATAAGCAAAAGTTGTATATTGCATTTGCAGACTTGAAAGCAGTATTTCACCTTGTGCCCTGTGAAAGGTTGTGGGAAGTCTTAATCAAAATGGGAGTCCCTCTGAGCCTGGTGAAACTAATAGCTGGACTGCATGTGGATAATTACGCTCACGTCATATGGGGAAACAGGGAGAACTGACTAGCAGAATCCCTATCCAGCGTGGTGTACGACAAGTGTGTGTACTTGCACCTACCTTGCTATCCTTGTACATCAAAGACATGGTTACTATACTCCGGGCATGCATCAGTTACTCTCCTATCCTAAATGGGGATAAAATCCCAATAATGCTCAATGCTGATGATGCCTTATTCATCTCAAAGACTCCGATAGGTCTCCAGAACCTTGTAGATACGTTTCTGTCTTTATGTGCTTCCCAAAGATTAGAACTTAACACATCCAAAACAAAATTTATGATATTTGGGAAGTGTTAGACCTGACACCCTTGGCGTGGTTTTCCCCCATCTTTTTGCCTCTGCCTCCTGTATTTTTGATGCTGTGCTGGTTTTCGTTTTTGCTGGTTTAGATGCTTTGGACACTCTGCCACTGCTGATCAGTGCCAGAGTGTAAGCGCTCCCTATGTAAATTGTCATATTGATTGGGTATACCTGATTGGCATATTTGTATCACCATAAAGTCCCTAGTAAAGTGCACTGTGTGTGCCAGGGCTGGTGATGACAGATGCTACTAGTGGGCCTGCAGCGTAGATTGCGCCACCCACACAAGTAGCCCTAAAATGGTGTCTCAGGCCTGCCAGCGCAGGGCCTGTGTGCAGTCAGTGGACTGCCATGTCCGCCTGGCCAGTGTCCCCACTGGCTGGGCCTAACCCTTCCCTGTCTGTGCACATCAGTCACCCCTATGGAAGGCTCAAGGTACCCCCCTGTGCAGGGTGCAGTGCATGGGTAAGGTAGAGCATGTACTAGTGCAGGTAACATGCTCTGGTAGTGAGCAGCAGCCATTTTGTGTGCTCACTGCTGCAAGGTTATCTTGCTCTATAGAGTAACATGGGGGAGGCTGGTCCCATTGGATCCCAGCCTATCTTCCCATAGGAACAAGATGGGACATAAGTGATTGATATCCCTGAACTCAGAATTTAATAACACATCTTTTAGGAAGGGTTGTTTTTAAATTCTGTGTCTGAGAATAGTACTTTTAGAAAGTGGCTGTTCTCTTGTCGAACCTTTCTGTGTGCCTGGGACTGTTTGTGGATTGACTGTCTGGGTTGAGGGTGACAGGGGCTGCAGAGCCCCCAGGGGGCTATCTGAGCCAGCGCATGGATGAAAGGCTGCAGCTGCTGCCAAGGAAGTGGGAGGAGATAGCACCTGGGAGTGACTAGGGATGTGCCTGCCTGACCACAATGCTGGCTCCACCTCCTGCTGGGCGACTGTCACCTCTGTCCCTGATACTGAAAGAAAGAAGGAAGCCAGGAAACCCCTAGTGCCCCAGCAACACCCAGAACTGGTTTGGACCGGGCTCAGGGCCCACTTGCACAAAGACTTCAAAGGACTTCAAAGGCTTTTTGGGGTATAAGAGAAGGACCCCTGACAACAGAAAATCAGATTCTACAATCAAGAGGAACCTCTGCTGGAAGAAGGACTGCTGGAGAACTGAAGGAAGATTGCCTTGCTGTGTGCTTTAAGGGCTGACCTGTTCTGCTGTTTCAACTGAAAGCTGAGGAGAAGAAAGGGACTTTGCTGTGTGCTGTGACCCTGCCTGCTTGAAACTACAGAGACTTTGCTGTGTGCTGTGTCTCCTGAACTGAATCTCCAAGGGCCTGAGAAGAGCTGGCCTCCTGTTTGGAACCCAGGGTTAAAGGTTCCTAAAGCTTTGCCAAAAATTGCTGCAAGATCGTGCTGTTGTGACCTGGAGCGTGTGGTGCTCGACTGCGGAGCGTGAGTAAGGAATCGGTGTGCTCATCGGCACATTCCCAGCGAGGGTCGGAGGTCTGTGGTGCCTCCCCATGTGAAATCTGCTCCACAGTGGTTGTGAGGCCGAGAGGGCGGTCTATTCGTGACCTGCGCCCTCAAAAACCATCTGCCGCCTGTTCACCGCCGCTGCCCGGGGCCAGGAATATCCCCAGAAGTTGCTGTTCGTGAACGGAGGCTGCCGCGGCGAAGATCGGAGCCGCTGCGCTCCCATTGGCTGAAGGAGCCAAGCACCCTCACTAACGCCGCGACGGGATTGGCCCGTGCACCGCAGCGTCATCAGTGTTGCCATGCTGTGGTTGGCTGAGGAGAGGAGCGGCATCGCCGATCTGTCTCGGGAGCCGCACTGCCATTGGCTGACTCCCGGGTATGGAAAGAGGCTCGCCCCGAACGCCGCGACAGGATTGGTCCCCGTCCTCAGAACCTCTGGGAGTGCTGCGTGATCACCGCCGGGCCCGGGAAAGAGTGAGCTGACCTCGCCGAGGGAGCCGGAAGCGATCCTTGCCCCTGGCCTGCCGTCCCCGACTCGGAGAGCCGAGCTGCCTCCCCCGCCGGTTGTTGGATTGCCGAGAGCGGGCGTGAGAGCAACCCGGACCGGCCGGGGCAGGGAGCGAGCGAGTGTGTTCTGTCAGGCGCGGTGCGCCTGAAAGCCCTCAGAAGTGCGAGGCAGTGCCGAACAGAAGAAAAGGAGTCCCCAGTGAATCTGGTGAGGCGAGCTTGCAGCGCTTGAGGCCCATTGCTTTGCAGGCTGATAATAACTCAGTGGCATAGTTTGGTTTGCTCATTTTTAAGAGCCAAGTGGAGATAAATTGATAGTATTACTTTTGATACCGATTTAAAGAGACTAGAGACAATTGTTATATGAGAACGTCCTGAAATTAACTGCAACCATTAAGATTAAGTACCACATATCCTTGAAGAAGTGATTATCGTGCAACTGTTTTATTTACCTGCTGAAACTAGATAAAGATATATATTTTTATAAATATACTTACCTGTGTGGTCTCAGTTTGTGGTGGATTGGGGATTACTGTGGTGTCAAGTGCATTTATTATACACTTTGCCTTGGGGATAAGCCTGCCTGCTCGCGCCAAGCTACCTAGAGGGGGAGCAGGGGTTATCTACTGTGTGTATTGCTTCACCCTGACTAGAAGCAAGGGTCCCTACTTGGTCTAAGGTACTTACCTCTGCCAACTAGAGACCCCCAGATCTAACAGGAAGGGTAAATCTATAACCAGCATTGTTAAAGTCGCTGATGAGCCACTTGAGAGTGTGCATAGCTTTGATTATTTGGGCATCAGACTGACAGACAAATCGTGTTGAGAACCACATTCCTTCGAAAGCTATTTGCTTACAATCCAAAGATTGAAAGCTATACTAAGGATCTATAAGCAGACTTAGTCTCATTCATTAAAATCAGCTTTGGAGGTTTATCATGCCAGGGAAAAAGTGCTGCACTCTCAGCTTCGCAGTGGGTAAAAACACGTTAATGAGATCCCTCATTTTGGTCCCAACCAATGCACCTCTTGTCTCTTTGTTCTTTGACCTGTGGATAAAAAGATTCTCAGAAGTGGCAATTTTAAAGCTCTTGGTGTACTGGTTACACCTATGGTCCACACCTTAGTTAATTGTCCATTGTAAGGCACTGAGTGAACCCTTGAAGACAAATAGTGCTCTCAAAATCCCATGGCTGAAACATATTGCAAATTGGTGTGGGATACTTGGGTTGTCCAATCTATGGAACCAGCCAGAGGACATTATTAAGGCAGAAGTAGTAGCCCTAAAAACTAAGGATTGGGCATTTGTGCACAACCAATATGCCACAGGCGCTATAGGTGGACATCTGACTGATCAATTTCTAAGTTGTAAGCCATGCTCTCAGTTTTAACCTTTCTTAGATTTGATCTCTCCACCCCTAGTGAGAATTTTGAATGTGCGATTTAGTTGGGATTGCTTACCATTAAGGAGCTTTGGCAATCGGGTAATAGATCAGGCTTCAGACAAGTGACCTGCATGCGGCCTCGCTTCAGAGACAGAAGAACACGTGCTGTTCTTCTGTAATGAGTATCATCATCTCTGTAGAAGGTAGATGTTAGACCTGGCACCTTGGTGTGAGTCTCCCTTCCACTTTTTGCTGATGTGCCTCAGATGTTTTGCTGGTGTTTGATGCTCAGGGCACTGCGCCACGGCCAATCCGTGCCGCAGTGCAAGTGCTCCCTATGTAAAGTGTATCCATAATTGATTTCCAGGATTGGCTTATTTGGTTTACTGTCAGTCCCTAGTAACGTGCACGAGGAGTGCCGGGGCTTGTAGATACAAATGCCGATAGTGGGCCTGTAGCGCTGGTTGCGCCACCCACAGAAGCGGCCCAGTAAAAGATGTCTCGGGTTCGACATTGCAGACCCTGCGTACAGTCTGGTACTGTCACGCTGACTGTGCAAGTGCCCACACTTTCCAGTCCCTAAACCTTCCCTAACTTTCATATCAGTCACCCCTATGGTAGGCCCACGGGCAGGGTGCATTGTAAGCGTAAGGTAGGACAAGCCTGATGTGTGTGGCGTGTCCTAGTAGTGAATTACCGCCTTTTTCGTTCTTCACTATTGAAGGGCTGCCTGTTCTCTTGCGGCTGGAACTATTACACCCTATAGTCCCAACCGGCTCAGAGACACGTGGCATGTCGAGTTTGGTATGCCTGAACTCAGAATAATAAAACACTTCCTTTAGCAAGGTTTATTTTAATATCCTGTGTTTGCAACTGCTACTTTTAGAAAGTTAGCATTTGCTCGCCTGACTATTTCAGCCCGCCTCTACCAGGATGTGTATCTCCTGTCTGGGTTTGTGTGAGTGACAGGCTGGTGAATTCCCGGGGACAGTCGGGGTGACCAGGTGGTGAATAGAGTGCTTACACCAGGATGGGTGGGCGGAGTAGTCCTTGACTCTGAATAGGGTTGTGCTCCACCACCACAATACTGGCTCCACCTCCTGCGGAGCATCTGATGTCCCTGCCCTGCACCCTGAAAGAAGACGTCAGCATCCTGTAAACAGAGTACTCCAAAACCGGGTTGAACCAGGCTCAGGCCCCCTGGCCTGCCAAGACAAAAGAAATCGAGTATAAAAGTAGGGGCGCTGCTCCTAAGAAATCAGATCCAGTTTTGACCACGACGAACCTCTGCCCGACTAGAAGGACCAAGAGAAGCTGAGGAGAAGGAATCCTGCAGTGGTGCCTTGCTGAGAACGGAGAGGAAAAGACCAGAAAGGACTTTGAAGACTTGTGCCTGAAACTATCTCCAAGGACTTGATCACGAGCTTGCCCCCTTAACGGAACCCCAGGACCATTGGGTTCTATTCTGTCTGTGCCCGGTTGCTGTTGGGCCTTTAGTTCTTATTTCCTCACCAGAGTTGTGACTCGGGTGCCTTCACCCTCCAAAGTCGTGACAGCTCGGAGCCTGGTCGCCCCGCCGCCGAGAGCCCCGCTCAACCTTGAGTCGCTCTCTGCTTCAGTGCCGGGCCGCCCGCTCTCCTGTCACCTCGCCTGCTACGGAGCACGCTGTGCGCCTCTCATCTTCTCCCGCCGGAATCTGCTCGGAACGCATCTGATGATAGCCTTGGACGATCCGTACGTCGTAACGTACCTGACTGTCTCGCTTTGCCTTCCGGCATACCAACGCCGTGCCGCACCTCGAAAAGGTCTTCTGTACTGCGGTACCGAAGGCCCGGTGTTGCACCCGCCTGCCCGAGAACGCGACGCCCCACACAGATCCACAGGTACGAACTGGTGTGCTAAGAAGTAGTACGCCCTGCAGGCCTGAACGGCGCCTCGCCCCGTGAGCTGCATCAGACCCCGGATCGCCACAACCCTCCACACCGTCCCGCTCACCCGCCTCGCACCTCGAGGGGGCTCCGAGCCGAATAGATCCTCCGGAGAACAGTTGGCCTCGTCCAGGGTCCGCCCTCACCAGTAGCCACGCCTGAAACGCCTCGGACACTCATCACAAGGTACATTGGAACTCTATCCCGAGTTCGCATCGGATCCAGGGTCCGCAATGTTTGTTTTCCCTGTCATCGTACCTTGCTAATCAAGAACACTTACGAACAATTGCCTATTTAAATCTGGTGGCATTCATTCGCTAAACGTTATATGTTCTTGTGATAATCCTGCTTATATTTTTACATAAAGTCTACGTATTTTTGATACAATCCTACGACTGGTGTCCGTTTGTGGTGGGTCAGTGGGTTTCCTGTATGTGATCATAAATGCTTAACTAACTATCGCCCTAAAGATTAGCCTTGTCTGCTCGCGCCACACTACCTAGAGGGTGAGCAAGGGTTATTTCTAAAGGAGCAGTTCTCTTGCCCTAACTAGAGGAGAGGGTCCCTGTTCATCACAAGTGCATACCTGTACCAACCAGAGACCCCCAAGTCTAACATTGGAGGCAGCGGTGAGGATTCCGAATTTGCATTTATGATTTATGTACAGTAAATTACTGATCACCACGTAGTGAGAGCAGACCTATAACAAAGCCACAGATTTATTATCTTGCTGAGAGATCTCGCATCATCGAACCATGCCTGGTTCACTCCCCGTGAGAGCACCCTCTGTCATCTCTGGACTAGATGACGTCGACTGGGAAGGGCTTAAAAATTAAAAATTGGAGCAGCTGAAATATTTCTGCCTGAAGTTCAGAGTCGCCCAAACCGGGTGCAAAAACAAAACCCAACTCAACAAGGCACTGAGCACCTGGAAAGAGTCGAAGGATCCAGAGAATCAAGCGGTGGTGGATCCACTAGATAGTCTTATCGAGGTGCCCGGAGGACTGTCGCCAGAAGAGCTGGCGGACCGGGCCGCGACCAGAGCGCATGAAGTCGAGATGGCAAGATTAACCGGACAGATGGCAATGGAGGAGAAGAGACTCCAGCTAGAGCATGAGATACGTCTCAAAGAATTGGAGCTGAAAGCGAAAAGTTTGGACACAGCTCTTGGTGCGGCACAATTCCAGTGCAGGTAGAGTCAAGTGTCTACGTACCGAAAGATGTGGTGAAGGAATACTTTAAGGGGGATGACATAGGGCAGTGGTTTCGGGCCTACGAGGTAGCCATGTCCGCCCACCGGATCCTGAGAAGGATTGGGGAGCGGGGTTGTGGGGATGGTTCCTGACCGAGGGGCGGGACACCCTGCTAGATCTCCCTACCGAAGTATATGACTCCTATCCCCACATGAAAGAGGCCTTAATGACCAGGTTTGGGTTAACCCCGGAGATGTACCGACAGAGGTTTAGGGGTTGTGCTAAGATTCCTGGGAGTACGTATGTGGAGTATGTGACCTTTTTCTGCAGAGCGCTGGATGGTTGGGTGAAGGGTAGCAAAGTGGATGATTTTCAAGGGCTGCTTGATTTAGTAGCATGGGAGCACTTGTCCACTAATTGTTTTCCTGAGCTACGCCAGCACCTGATCAATAGCAAGCTGTCCAACCTAAGGAAGCTTGCTGAGGAAGCAGACCGCTGGCTCAGCACCAGGGTCCACAAGGGTCCAGTGGGAGACTCAGCCAGAGGTGGGCAGGTTCCCCAGCAGAAGAGTGGGGGGGACAGGGGAAAACAGAAAGGGTTCCAAAAAGGCCCCCAAAGTAATTCCCAAGGGAACCAAGGGAAAGGTTCTCAGCCTCCTCCACCCCCGAAGCAGAACGGGGGCCCAACAGGTAAACCTGTTCAAAGAGGGCCCATCGCCTGTTATAGGTGTGGCGACCAGGGTCACATTGCCACTGATCCTAAGTGTCGCTTGTATGGAAAACCCGCACCCACTGGTACTCCCCCCCGGCAAATAGCTAGCGTTCATTTTGGGGGAGAAGTTACAATCCCAGAGGGTGGGGATCCCGTACACATGACCCTAGTCTCGCTAGGAGACAGTGAGATGGTCCCCGAAACCTACCTCCCCAGTAACACTAAGAAGTATGGGCAGGAGGTGACCATCAACGGTAAGAAGGTGGAGGCTCTTTGAGACACAAGAGCCAGTGTGACTGCCGTCCGGCAGCACTTGGTGTCTCAGGAGCAGGTGGTTCCACACGCCTACTGTAGGGTTGTCAACGCTGCAGATGGTGGGTCTACCCGACTGGGCATGCGTGACGACCAGGTCCATGGCAACCAGTAGGGGTGATGAAGAAGTCTTGGAGCCTGAAGGAGAGGCCCAGGAACCGGCCTTAGAGAGAAGGCGCAGAGGCGCGGACAGCCGTCCCCTACTGTTCCCACGGCCCAGGAGGGGGCAGACCTCGAGGGGGATGCCCTGGAGCCTACCGGGGAACAGATTGCCGAACTGGGAGACCTGCCTTAGCTGACCCATTGGCAGCAAGAAGGAGGTCCCTCCAGGGAGGAATTCTGCAAGGAGCAGAGGGAGTGCCCTTCTCTCGCGGGTATGCAGCAACAGGCTGCAGACCATGCCAATGGTGTTCAATCCGGAAAACACTGGGTCTACTGGGAGAACTATCTCCTGTATTCAGAGCCTAAGGCTTCTGAACCTGGGTCAGCCCGGGTGCTGGTGGTACCCCAGAAGTTCAGAGCCTTCCTACTAGGGCTGGCTCACGATGTACCGTTAGCAGGACATTTGGGGATGGACAAGACCTATGACAGTCTTGTTACCCACTTCTATTGGCTCCAAATGAACATAAGTTCAGATGCGCACTGTAGGACTTGCCAAACTTGCCAGGCAAGTGGTAAGTGTGGAGGGAAGAACAAGGCTTCCCTCCAACCTTTCCCCGTCGTCAGTACCCCATTACAGCGAGTGGGAATTGACATTGTGGGGCCTCTGGACCCCAAGACAGCCATGGGCAACAGGTTCATCCTGGTCTTGGTGGACCATGCCACCCGGTACCCGGAAGCCATCCCTCTGAGGACAGTGACGGCCCCCATGGTGGGACGAGCACTGATGGGAATTTTCTCACGAGTGGGATTCCCTCTAGAGGTGGTGTCTGACCGGGGCACCAATTTCATGTCGAAATATATGAAGTCCCTTTGCCAAGAGTGCGTTGTAACCTACAAGTTCACCACTCCTTACCACCCCCAAGGAAACGGGTTGGTTGAAAGATTCAACCGAACCCTGAAGGCATGATCATGGGCCTAGAAGGACCAATGAGGCGTAAGTGGGACGTCCTCTTGCCATGCCTACTCTTTGGTTACCGAGAGGTGCCGCTAAAGTCGCTCGGGTTCAGTCCCTTCGGACTTTTGTACGGTCACCTGGTACGCGGACCTCTGAGTCTGGTAAAGGAAGGCTGGGAGCAATCTCCCAGGAAACCTCCCCAGAATGTATACAGTTACATGCTGGCCTTCCGAAACCAGACCAGGCGATTCAGACAACTTGCTGAGGCAAATCTGGAAGCCAGCCAGGAAGATATGAAGCGGTGGAACGACCAGAATGCCACTCTGGTAGATCTTCAACCTGGACAAAAGGTGTGGGTCTTGGCCCCAGTGGAGCCGTGTGCACTTCAGGATAAGTGGACAGGTCCATTTGAGGTTGTGGAGCGCAAGAGTCCTGTCACCTACCTGGTGAACTTGCAAACTCCCAGGAACACTTTGAGGGTCCTACATGTTAACCACCTTAAGCCCCACTTGGAGAGGTCCGAAGTGGGCATGCTCTTGGCAACCGAGGACGGAATGGAGGAGGAGACCGAACCTCTTCCAGACCTCTTGGTAGCCTCTGAGAGAGATGGGTCAGTGGACGGAGTTAACCTCTCACCCTCCCTGACTTCTGAACAACAGAGTGACTGCCGCCAGCTGCTGGGGCAGTTCCCTGATCTGTTCTCCTTGGTTCCCGGTGTCACAGATTAGTGCGTCCATGACGTGGACACGGGAGACAGTTTGCCGGTGAAGCACAAGGCTTACCGCGTGACTGACAAGGTACGTGCCTGCATCAAGGAGGAAGTCTCGAAGATGTTTGCTATTGGGGTGATTGAGTCCTCCAGCAGTCCTTGGGCCAGCCCAGTGGTCTTGGTCTCGAAGGCTGCAATGCCAGGAGCCACACCCAAACTCTGGTTCTGTGTGGACTATCGAGGACTCAATTGGATCACGAAGACCGATGCGTACCCCATCCCCAGAGCTGATGAGCTCATCGATCGGTTGGGGGCGGCTCGGTATCTCAGCACGTTTGACTTAACGTCTGGATACTGGCAGATCGCCTTGACTGATGGGGCCAAAGAGAGGTCAGCCTACTCAACCCCAGACGGGCATTTCCAGTTCCGGGTTATGCCGTTTGGGATGAAGAACGCCCCTGCCACCTTCCAGAGGTTGGTCAACCGGGTGTTGGTTGGACTGGACGCGTTCAGTGCCGCCTACCTGGACGACATTGCAGTGTTCAGCGGCACATGGGAGGAACACTTGTGACACCTCGGGGAAGTGTTGTCAGCACTGCGACAGGCAGGCCTCACGATCAAGGCAAGCAAATGTCAGATCAGGCACGGTTCTGTGGTGTACTTGGGACACCAAGTTGGGAGCGGCCAGGTGGCGCCCCTTCAACCCAAGATTGGGACCATCCTGAATTGGGACTCCCACAGACCCAATCGGAGGCGAGGGCCTTCCTCGGACTCACCGGGTACTACAGGAGGTTTGTCAAGGGATATGGCACCATCGTTGCCCCTTGACAGAGCTGACTTCGAAGAAGCAGCCCCCAAAAGTGATCTGGACTGACGCCTGTCAGGAACCATTCAACACCCTGAAGACGGCCATGTGCACGGGCCCGTGCTCCTGGCCCCTGATTTCTCCAAAGAGTTCCTAGTGCAGACAGACGCTTCAGAGCATGGGGTAGGGGCTGTTCTTTCACAAATGACTGATGAGGGCTGGGACCACCCTGTAGCCTGCATCAGTCGGAGGTTACTTCCACGGGAGCGTAGGTGGAGTGCGATTGAGAGAGAAGCTTTTGCTGTGGTCTGGGCCTTGAAGAAGCTAAGACCCTACTTGTTTGGGTCTCACTTCCGCGTTCAGACAGACCACAGGCCCCTCAGATGGTTGATGCAGATGAGGGGTGAAAACTCAAAACTGTTGAGGTGGTCCATCTCCCTACAGGGTATGGACTTTACAGTGGAACACCGCCCTGGCACAGATCACGCCAAGGCTGACGGTCTGTCCAGGTTTTTCCGCCTTAGTGATGAGGAACTCCCTGGGGTAGGGTAGTTCTCCTCACCTTTCAGCTGGAGGGGACACGTGTTAGACCTGGCACCTTGGCGTGAGTCTCCCTTTCACTTTTTGCTGATGTGCCTCAGATGTTTTGCTGGTGTTCGATGCTCAGGGCACTGCGCCTTGGCCAATCCGTGCCGCAGTGCAAGTGCTCCCTATGTAAAGTGTATCCGTAATTGATTGGCTTATTTGGTTTACTGTCAGTCCCCAGTAACGTGCACGAGGAGTGCCGGGGCTTGTAGATACAAATGCCGCTAGTGGGCCTGCAGCGCTGGTTGCGCCACCCACAGAAGCGGCCCGGTAAAAGATGCCTCGGGTCCGCCATTGCAGACCCTGCGTTCAGTCTGGTACTGTCACGCTGACTGTGCAAGTGCCCACACTTGCCAGTCCCTAAACCTTCTCTAACCTTCATATCAGTCACCCCTATGGTAGGCCCGCGGGTAGGGTGCATTGTAAGCGTAAGGTAGGACAAGCCTGATGTGTGTGGCGTGTCCTAGTAGTGAATTACCACCTTTTTCGTTCTTCACTATTGAAGGGCTGCCTGTTCTCTTAGGCCAAGGTGAGCGGCTGGAATTATTACCCTCCATAGTCCCAACCAGCTCAGAGAACACGGTGGCATGTCGAGTTTGGTATGCCTGAACTCAGAATAATACAATACTTCCTTTAGCAAAGTTTATTTTAATATCCTGTGTTTGCAACTGCTACTTTTAGAAAGTTAGCATTTTCTTGCCTGACTATTTCAGCCCGCCTCTGCCAGGATGTGTATCTGCTGTCTAGGTTTGTGTGAGTGACAGGGCTGGGGAATTCCCGGGGACAGTCAGGGTGACCAGGTGGTGAATAGAGTGCTTATACCAGGATGGGTGGGCGGAGTAGTCCTTGACTCTGAAAAGGGTTGTGCTCTACCACCACAATACTGGCTCCACCTCCTGCGGAGCATCTGATGTCCATGCCCTGCACCCTGAAAGAAGACGGCAGCGTCCTGTAAACAGAGTACTCCAAAACCGGGATGAACCAGGCTCAGGCCCCCTGGCCTGCCAAGACAAAAGAAATCGAGTATAAAAGTAGGGGCCCTGCTCCTAGGAAATCAGATCCAGTTTTGACCACGACAAACCTCTGCCCGACTAGAAGGACCAAGAGAAGCTGAGGAGAAGGAATCCTGCAGTGGTGCCTTTCTGAGAACGGAGAGGAAAAGACCAGAAAGGACTTTGAAGACTTGTCCCTGAAACTATCTCCAAGGGCTTGATCACGAGCTTGCCCCCTAAACGGAACCCCAGGACCATTGGGTTCTATTCTGCCTGTGCCCGGTTGCTGTTGGGCCTTTACTTCTTATTCCCTCACCAGAGTTGTGACTCGGGTGCCTTCACCCTCCAAGGTCGTGACAGCTCGGAGCCTGGTCGCCCCGCCGCCGAGAGCCCCGCTCAAGCTTGAGTCGCTCTCCGCTTCAGTGCCGGGCCGCCCGCTCTCCTGTCACCTCACCTGCTATGGAGCACGCTGTGCGCCTCTCATCTTCTCCCGCCGGAATCTGCTCGGAGCGCATCTGATAGCCTCGGACGGTCCGTACATCGTAACGTACCTGACTGTTTCGCTTTGCCCTCCGGCATACCAAGGCCGTGTCACACCTCAAGAAGGTCTTCTGTACTGCGGTACCGAAGGCCCGGTGTTGCACCCGCCTGCCCGAGAACGCGACGCCCCACACAGATCCACAGGTACGAACTGGTGTGCTAAGAAGTAGTACGCCCCGCAGGCCTGAACAGCGCCTCGCCCCTTGAGCTGCATCAGACCCCGGATCGCCACAACCCTCCACACCGTCCCACTCACCCGCCTCGCACCTCGAGGGGGCTCCGAGCCGGATCGATCCTCCGGAAAACCGTTGGCCTCGTCCAGGGTCCGCCCTCACCAGTAGCTGCGCCTGAAATACCTCGGACACTCATCACAAGGTACATTGGAACTCTATCCCGAGTTCGCATCAGATCCAGGGTCCGCAACATTTGTTTTCCCTGTCATCATACCTTGCTAATCAAGAACAATTATTTACAATTGCCTATTTAAATCTGGTGGCCTACAGTCGCTAAACGTTATATGGTCTTGTGATAATCATGCTTATATTTTTACATAAAGTCTACGTATTTTTGATACAATCCTACGACTGGTGTCCGTTTGTGGTGGGTCAGTGGGTTTCCTGTATGTGATCATAAATGCTTAACTAACTATCGCCCTGAAGATTAGCCTTGTCTGCTCGCGCCACACTACCTAGAGGGTGAGCAAGGGTTATTTCTAAAGTGGTAGTTCTCTTGCCCTGACTAGAGGAGAGGGTCCCTGTTCGTCACAAGTACACACCTGTGCCAACCAGAGACCCCCGAGTCTAACAGTAGATACTCCAGGTTTGTCTGAACTTAAGAATCACATGTTATTTGGTCGCATACACAATTTTAAAAACTAAATCTTTGAGCCAAATAGTTTTTACAGTCAGTCTTTTTTTATTAAAAATGTGGTTAAAATACTTAAAGATTACGTCTCGACAGTACTGGCGGTAATGAAATAGCCTGCGCAAGTTGGACGGTTTAGTCTTTATTTACTGAGACACTACTTGAGTGAACCATATGTTATTTGATATTAACTAAGGGGCACATGCATTAAGCATTTTTGTCTTCGCAAACGGGCTGATTCGCAGAATAGGCCCATTAGTGAGCGCAAAAAATGTTTTCCAGATGCAGCAAACCATATTTTGCAAATCGGTAACCTGTTACCGAATTGCTAAATGCGTTTGATATTCACTATTAGGAACGGATGTGTTTAGGGCATCTCTTCCTAATACCTAATCGCATCAGTGTGCATGAATGTTTTGCAACTGAAATGCTGTCGCAAAACATTTACATTTTACCACCTACTTCAAGCAGGTGGTAACCCATTTACAAATGGGAAGGGGTCCCCAAGAGACCCCTTTCCCTTTGGGAAAGTTTGTAAAAGCATTTTTTTAAGAGCAGGTAGTGGTCCCATGGACCACTGTCTGCTCTGAAAAAATGAAAATAAAAAGAAAACTTTTCATTTTTATTTTTGTAAAGCATCCTGTTTTACTTTAAGGAAAACGGGCTGCTTTACAAAAAAAAGATTGCTTTATTTAAAAGCAATTATTGACATGCTGGTCTGCTGACCCCAGCAGGCCACCAACTCTGTGATTTTTGCAATTCCTAGGGGGTTGCAAATTGCGACCTACCTCATTAATATTCATGAGGTAGGTCATTTGGGATCCGCTAGGAATTGCGGAAAGTGATCAACACACTTTCATTCATGCCATTTTGCGCTTTCCTAATTGCGAATCGCAATGATTTACAGTTAGGGAATCGCAAAACGAACGGTGTGTTGATGCATCTGGCCCATAGTTCTCTGTTTAGAGAATGACATTCATGAATTCCCTTGAGCTATATGCACTGTATGCAAAAAAATATTATTGACGCATATTTTTATAATGTTTTTAGCATCACATGCTTTTATACCTGTCTTACGGGTATAGTGGATTGGTGTTTAACTGTGTTTTTTGTTCTAAAAATTATTTTTATGTTTATTTATTTGTGTTACTGAGTTGTTATGTCTTGTTGTATGTGCTTTTATGCTTGTAAAATGTCAAACAATCTATTTTCAAGTAAAAAAATAAATAAACATAGTTCTTTTCATTGTTTTTTCCATTGTTTTAATTTTTTTATTTTATATAGCATCATATACTAATCATGTGCCATTCACTTAAGGTCGTTTTTAATGCATTTATTTGTTTATGCGTTGCAAACCATACCACTGAGCTTCTCGCTGTGTATTGTGTGATCAATTGTAGATATACCAAGTAATAATTTTGTTTTATACTGTAGTATTGATATAAATACTTTCTGTTTTGTGTACTTTGATTTTTTTAAAGGTTTATGTTGATGAAGAAAATAAATGTATAAATTATTGTAAGTAGTAGTGTTGCAGGATAAGCGTGGTAAAATGTTACTTGCTACTCTGACTGTACTGGGCCCTTTACGATTATACAATCTGCAGCCTTTTCATTTACCACAGAGGCAATAATCCTCTGATTAATTTTTCTCCACCAATAGGAGGGATGGAAATTAGGGTAACCACAACACCACATTACCTGTCCCATTAGGACCATTAATTGACAGCTAACTCGCAAATTTGAGATCAGATTTATGGAACACCGCTCTCAATACCATGCTGTAGAAACAAGAAGACCCAATCTCCTGATGAAGATAAATCCGGCTAGAATTATGCAGACCAAAAGCTCTGCAACAGCAATACAGAACAAAATCAGTAATACTTGATGTTCTGTCAGAGGTCGCTGATTCTCTGTACAGTGAATTTAAACATTAGTAAAATATTTCAGTATCAATGAAGAAATCAACACGACTCAATAATAGACTCAGACAGATATTAGATTAATTTGGTTCTTGTATTAGAGATTCAAAATATATAGCAATGAGAAATCTTTTGAGAATTTCAGTTAAGAATATCACAGCTTTCATTAAAACACGAAACATTTAGTCAAGGCTTTTTTGGATGGTTATTAT
This sequence comes from Lissotriton vulgaris, assembly GCF_964263255.1. Classification (NCBI taxonomy): domain Eukaryota; kingdom Metazoa; phylum Chordata; class Amphibia; order Caudata; family Salamandridae; genus Lissotriton; species Lissotriton vulgaris. Next base: position 440,105,671 of record NC_141700.1, read on the forward strand.
AAAAATCAGTTTACAGAGTTACAGAGTCCTACCATCATTTAGGCAGAAGGATGGCTCATTTTTCTAACAGCTCAAATCCTATGCAGAAGGGGGAAAGGGTCAGGATTTAAAGTCTATTAAGGGCGAGTTCATTAACATAGAAGCAAATAAATAAAGGAATTTGAAATGAAATAGTTATGCAAAGAAGGCTTTAGTCCATTAGCTACTGACTGCAGCATCAGCTAAAGTAGTCCAAAAGCAAAAGAAAGCAATCAAACATCAAGCGTACTTTCACATGGAGAAATATTGTGTTGCGTCAAGAAGCAAAAATCAGTGACGTTTGGTATTTGCCCAAAGTAGGAAAAATCTGATTGGCCTTGCCCCTCCTTTGGGGTTTCTTCTTTTCTAAAGTCTCTAACACTATCCCAGTGATTTAGCTTCTCACCACCATCGAAAGACTATTGTATGATCAGATTCACATAATGTCACCAAGGACACTTCCAACTGTGAAATGCTTTCTCATGCTATTCATGAGAAACAGCAGATTTGAAAGTCCACATAAGCCTAACATTGGAGAAAAAGAAATGCAAAGTAACCATCTATAACAACAGCTAAAATCCTGTTCCCACAGAAATATTTCACTGTGAACGTTGAAGAAACATTCAGGAAAGTAAAAAATGATACATGTACTGAAGAAATAAAACAACATTTCACTAGTTATAAAAGAACCATGTATTAGATCATGGGAAAGGTTAACATTAGAAAAAGCATTTTTTCGAAGTCTTTAAGTTGGCATTAAACGTTTAAATGAAATAATGCACCAACATCACATATAATAAAATTAAATCAGTTCAAATAGAGAATATCTAACTGTCCACCAAAAATTATTACATGAAAATAGCTAATGTTAGAAATACCCTACTTCCACAAATGTTCTCAACATTCATATAAGTATGTCGTTTTCTAAGTTCACACTACAAAATTCGTTTTTCACTTTTCATAGACTATAGAATCTCTGGTATTATTATGCAAAATTTAAAGCATGTACCTAGTTTCTGCAGGTTTTTGCACATACTTTTCTGAATGATGATTTCTAATTGAAGGCAATTAAACAATAGGCTACTTTATTAACAGCTTCATTTAATCAGTAAACATTAATAAACAACATGTTCATAAGAAATTCATTAAGGCAACTCGTTTATTTGTACTAGTATTACTTTCTAAGTATGTTTTCTTCACCTCACATTTTAAAGCACGCTTTTACGGTGCTTCTACTACACTTGTCTCAGTTTCATGCGTTACTGTGTCTGACGTGTACAAAGTGCACGTCAGATTTACATGGCTTTAATCAGCAAATGTGTCATGTATTATGTTTTTTTTTTAATCTTGCTCGATTGGTAATATATACATTGTGCAGACACCCGTATGACATCACAGTGACAACAGAAATCACCAGTGGTATTAACATAGGTGTGACAATCAAGGCCGGACTGGCCATAGCGAGCATCGGGCGTTTGCCTGGAAGGCTGGAAGAGTGGGGGCTGGTTTTGGAGTGGTGGTGGCCGGTTTTGGGGTGGGAGGGCTAGCTCAGTTACTAGGGGCTACTTTTGCAGTGATGCTGTAATATCGACCCTCAGGGCCCTCAGTACCAAAAGCAGCAGTGCTAGGGGCTGATTTTGTTAAGCAGTAATGCTTCACACTTGCCCCCCCCCACTCAAGAGTGTGAGGGCCGGGCCGACAACATTTCCAGGGCTGCTTTGAGTTCCCAGTCCAGCCCTGGTGATCTAAACCTTAAATACTCCATGTTTAGGTATTTTCAATCTGACTTTTCCCTTGGCTGACTCTGTTATTCTGCCCGTCTATTAAACTGCTACATACTCTCGATTTTGAATGATAGGTGTTACTATTGGAACACAAATGTTTTTGACCATGATACATACACCCGTATTTCTTAACAATAATTAATCTAAAAATTAATAATTAATTGCTACAGAATGTCTTGCACTCAAAATAAGTGTGATAGATGTCTTCTGCCTCCACCTTCACAATGAAATGCAGGAATTTTCTCTTCATGGCTGAGGTGAATGCCAAACACGGACATTTCAGATATCTCTAAGTTTTATGTATTTGGATCGATTAACATTACTGTTAAAATGGAACAAGATCTAAAGGCGCGGAGATACTCCTTCGGGAGGTGATCCTAGCGCGGTATAAACCCGTAAATAAATAAATAAATAAATAAAGCAAAGACCGGGGCCTGTACCACAGAAATACTGAAGTGGTGCCAATTTTTTTTAGAGAAAATGTATTTACACTTTTTATTAGCTGTTTGTGTAACACAGGCCAACGCAGACTGTATTGCTCCAAATAAAATGTTTTTAAAACAACAAAACACATGGCAAACAGATATCAAGCTATTTTATAGTATTTATAATTTGTTCATCAGGTACATCTGAAAAACCCAAGTTGACAGAACAAGCCAGTGAAGTGGATGCATCCACAATAACCAGTTTTCCGTGCAGGCAGTTTCTGTAATAACACATTGCACATAGTTTGTCGATGGATGTCAAGTCACCAACATACCAGGGGTAGTGAAACTGACATCACATGCCCTTTGATTCCAGAAGCATTACAGGAAGTGACATCTAATGACCTTTGATGATTTCCCAGCAGTGATGCCATGTGACCTTAGACCTGGTGATGTAACTGGAAGTACATCACTAAAGGTATGCATTCTACAATAAAATAGATATACCATTCATACATTTATCATATCATCCCATGTCTTTTCCATTACCCATCTCTACCTCTCACAGCTGTGCCGCAGGACCCCTTTCACCTACATATCTGATGTCTTCTTATTGCCTTCTTTCCCCTTCTTCACTTTGTGTCATACTCATCACTTTAAAAGTTTTTCTACATCTCCCTGTGATGTGTTCTTCTCTCCCAGTTCACCTCTTAACCACACTTTTATAAACAGTTCTCTTTCTCTTATTCTCAAAGTTCTATTAACTTTTCCCTCCTACTAACAATTCTAATTATTATTGTTCACGTATTTCCTCTTATTCTCTCTGTATCACACCGGTTCTCTCTTCTTTCTCCTTTCTCTGCACAACCTTCACTCTAATTTGAGTTCCTAATTTGCCTCTTACTTCCAACTTTATCACTATAATTTAATCAGATTTGTCTCTGCATATTTCACGTTCACCTACATCTTTCCCATTTTCCCTCCCAACTCCACCATTCCCTGCAATTAGACCAGCTGTCTTGTGTTCTCTCAATTCACTCCCATACAATCTTCACCCTTATCTTGGACAACTAATTGTAGCTATCTCTTGATTCGCCCTCTCTCTAATCGTCAACTATACCTTCCCCATCATCACCCTACCTCAAACATTCTCTGATGGTTGTATGACTTAATGCATTTACAACACATCTTTACCATGCAACCATTACTACACAATGCCTTTACCATATATTGCCTCTACAATGTAATTCTTTACCATACATAGGCCTTTACCATGGTCTTACAATGCAAGGTAAGCACAACATAATGTAAGTGGAATCCCTATATACCCTAGATTTATGCATATATAGTTAGGATTTTTTTCCTATGGGATTTCTGAAAATTCTATGCCGAATAACTTTGGCGTTTGTGGACGGAATTGGCTGAAATTTCCAGGAAAATGGCACATTTTGTTTCTGAGCAGCCCCTGAAAATTTGGGGGGGGGTTGTCAAGGGGGGGCCGAGAAAAAAGAGGATCCTAAAACGCGTTTTTCCCATTCATTTTACCATAGGGCGGTTGGAATCACTTTTAGCTCGAACGGCTGAATAATTTACACGAAACTTGGCAAAATTGTAGATTTGGTTTGCCCGACGTGCCTTTGCTATGTCTCAATATATGTGCTCCAGTGGATTTTGAGAAATTAACGTTTTAAAAAACAGATATATCTGTAACAGCGCTCCGGTTAGCGCTCCGGTTCGCGTACCTGACGCGTAACGGAACTTCGCGAAGCGAAGCTGATTGGCTCTCCGGTGTCTGTCAACATTCTAAACAGTCCGGAATGGCCGCCATCTTGTCTCTCTGTAGGATCGAGAGACAAGAGGTGGAGAAAAACGAAGGGGGAATTTAATGAAAGTGGTCAAGGTAGACCCCTTCTGACCCCCTAGGATTGATGAGGGGGATATTAAAGTGCCCCGCGGGGCAAAAAATAGAGGCGTAGAGGCGCGTCCCGGTACGCGAACCGGGAAGCTTACCGGTAGCGTAACGGGAGTTCGCCATTTTGTGTTTTGGACAAATTTTATCACAAGATGGAGGAATAACAATGTGGGAAATGTGTGCAAGGGGGCACGGGAGGTTTTCTGAGGGTAGCTGAGAAGGCTTATATATGTCAAAAAAAAATTTGTTTTTGATTTTTTTGCGCGGTTAGCTGCCGGTACGCGAACCGGGTAGCGAACCGGGAAGCGAACATAAGTGAAAATTAGTGAAAAAAGGTACATTTGAAATTTTAAAAAAGTAATTATAGTTAAGGTGGCTCTGAAAAGAGCTTTTGGGTTCTGTGTAAATTCTAGGTACTTATAAGTAGGTACCAATACACAGTCTTAAATTTTGTATGAAAACTCTGTTTCCCTCATCTGAGAAGTGCACTCCATCTCCTCTGTAGATATCTTGCATGTAATAACGCAAGTTATTGTTGTAGATGGCACCCATTCCATGGTCTTTCATATAAGCTGAAACAGACTTATTTACATGCTTCCTCGCTTTCTCAATTTGTGGACAAATTTGATTGAACCACCTCCATTTCTGTCTTTGGCATATATTGGAATATACCAAGGCAGTTTGAGGGAAAAGTGCCATTAATTGCTCAAAGGTGTCTTTTCAGAGCATTTCCAGACCTACCCCAGTCAATGTGCCCAAATCATTTCCTCCACAGTGCACTATTATGAGGTCAGGGTTTGGCAAATGTAAAAAGGTTTTCACCAATGGTATCAATTGGTGACATCTCAATCCTCTTTGGCCAATCCATTTGATTTCCACATTTTGTAAATTGAGGTTGTGTAAATTTCTGTTTTCAGAATACCTGTGAGCCCAGTGAATGTAACTATGTCCAACAATCCAGACAGAAAACATGGTGAGAGCAGGTTCTGCTGCAGTCAGATGAAGTGTTGGAATGAAATGGCAGTTGAAACAGTAGGAGTTTGTAAAGAAAAAAATGTGGAGTTTGTGTGCTCATGATTCAGTAGCAGTGATTGGTGGATTTCCATTGCTGAAAACAGAAAGTTAGGGTGCATGGATGTGTTCTTTGAAACATGTAATTTGAATGGTTAAGAAAACATGATTTTAAGAAACATTGCAGTGGATTAGCAGGTGTACTGAGAGTTAAGAGTTCATTTGAAACATTGTTGTGTGAACTTGTAAACATGAGAGGTCTGGCAGGAGGTAGTTGCTATGGAAAAAGGCCAGAAAGGGTAGAGGGGGTAAGGGTGTTGATTTGAAAAAAGTGAGGGAAGAGTTTTGATTGGGTCACATGAGAGATATGTGTGATGAATTTTAGCATTTCAGTGCCTTTGTTGGTTGCAGCCTCTGGAGTGCATACCTTTTGCTCTGCTTAAGAAAAATTGGTGTGTTTCTGAGACTATTTTGAAATTCAAAAAGCATTTGCTAAGGTAAGAAAAAAATTATTTAATTTAGATAGAGAGTAGTATAGTATATTGAGAAAATAAGGAAGTTAGCTGTACATTTAAAATGTTGTTTTGTGTCAAGTGTTTTCATTATTTTTTCCAAAAAGATTTTGCTTCTTTGACAAATTATAATTATAGATAATGTGAAGTATTAGTACTGACAGGGTGTGCTTGTACATAGGAGGTGTGCAGTGTTTTCAAATTATGACCAGAAAATCGTTTTTTAAGAAAAAGACATGCTTTTTACATTTATGAGAACGATAACATGGGGTGTGCTTTTTTAAATAAATATTTCACTTCCCAACATGAATATGGGAGAATAATTTGCTTGTTTCTTGGTTTAAAAACTCGTTTCTTGAAGTCATTTAGGTTTCACAATATGTTTTGCAAGAGTTACATAGTCAACATGGGGGCATATTTACAAGGCTTATGAGACACATTCACGTCATTTTCCCCATTTTAAAAGTGACTTTAAAGGTGGTGCAAGGTTCTTGTAAATACAACCTCATGAGTGCTTTGCAAATTTAAGTCATTTTCCCCTGGTGCATGTGCCTTGTAAATACGCCCCTATGTGTGCTAGACAATTTTAAGGTACTTCTCCCAGGAATCTGAGAGACTAATTTCCTTACATGATGTGTTTAAAAATCGTGCTAAGGTGAGAAAAGATTCCTTTAATTTAGAAGGAGATTAGTATGCTTATTGGAGAAAATAAGGAAGCCAGCTAGGGTGTGCTTGTACATAGGAGCTGTTTTGTGTTTTGAAATTATGACCAGAAAATCGTTTTTTTTTAAAAAGAAATACTTTTCACACTTATGAGAAGGACAACAAGGGGTTTGCTTTTTTAAATAAATATTTTATTTCTCAACATGAATATGGGAGAATAATTTGCTTGTTTGATGGTTTAAAAAGTCATTTCTTGAAGTCATTTAGGTTTCACAATATGTACTGGTAGAGTTTCATAGTCACTATGATAATTATGATATACATTTAGGACTGTTTAGGGGGCATTGATATGCTAAGGCTTCTGTAATTGTCATTGGAGGAGAATTATGTACATTGCACTGCTGCATACAGTCCTCACCTTCTGCGTACTCTTGGATATGCTAGACTATATCTGCTCAATGAGATATCTAAGCTGAGGAAACACAGGTGATGTGATTGTGAAATGAGGAAAAATATTTGCACGTTTTTCAATTACATCACTTGTGTTTCCTAACACTACTAATCACATTGTGCTGATGAGGTTTAGGCCTGTTCAGGGAGACAGAGGAGGTCTGGTCTTTGATGAAGTGTGCAGTGGACATGACTCACTTAATCTGTTGGCCTGCACATGTATTATGTCTTCTGTACTCTTCAATAAGCCAAAATTTCATCTGCAACGCTGAGTAGGCCTCACCTCAAACAAAATTTTGTGACTGCCAGACCTTCCTTTTTGCTCCTAGATATTTCTTGGTTTTACCATGGCAAACAGACAATTCAGCATACTTCTGCATAGGCCACACCTTATAGTGGTGCAAGGGCCTTGTAAATACGCCCTCATGTGTGCTTGGTAATTTTAAGTCACTTCCCCCTGATGCAAGGGTCTTGTAAATACACCCTCATGTGTGCTTGGCTATTTCAAGTCACTTCTTTCTGGTGCAAAGGCCTTGTAAATACGTCTTCATGTGTGCTTGGCAGTTTTAACTCACTTCCCCCTGGTGCATGGGTGTGGTAAATACGCCCTCATGTCTGCTTGGAAATTTTAAGTCACTTCTCCCTGGTGCATGGGTGTGGTAAATACGCTGTCATGTCTGCTTGGCAATTTTAAGTCACTTTCTGCTGGTGCAAGAGCCTTTTAAATACGCCCTCATGTGTGCTTGGCAATTTTAACTCACTTCCTCCTGGTGCATGGGTGTGGTAAATATGCCCTCATGTCTGCTTGGTAATTTTAAGTCATTTCCCCCTGGTGCAAGGGTGCACATTTTTCAATTACATCACCTGTGTTTCCTAACATTACTAATCACATTGTGCTGATGAGGTTTAGGCCTGTCCAGGGAGACAGAGGAGGTCTGGTCTTTGTTGAAGTGTGCAGTGGACATGACTCACTTCATCTGTTGGCCTGCACATGTATTATGTCTTCTGTACTCTTCAATAAGCCAAAATTTCATCTGCAACGCTGAGTAGGCCTCACCTCAAACAAACTTTTGTGACTGCCAGACCTGCCTTTTTGCTCCTAGATATTTCTTGGTTTTACCATGGCAGACAGACAATCCAGCATACTTCTGCATAGGCCACACCTTATGGTGGTGCAAGGGCCTTGTAAATACGCCCTCATGTGTGCTTGGTAATTTTAAGTCACTTCCCCCTGATGCAAGGGTCTTGTAAATACACCCTCATGTGTGCTTGGCCATTTCAAGTCACTTCTTTCTGGTTCAAGGGCCTTGTAAATACGTCCTCATGTGTGCTTGGCAATTTTAACTCACTTTCCCTTGGTGGATGGGTGTGGTAAATACGCCCTCATGTCTGCTTGGAAATTTTAAGTCACTTCTCCCTGGTGCATGGGTGTGGTAAATACGCCGTCATGTCTGATTGGTAATTTTAAGTCACTTTCTGCTGGTGCAAGGGCCTTTTAAATACGCCCTCATGTGTGCTTGGCAATTTTAACTCACTTCCTCCTGGTGCATGGGTGTGGTAAATATGCCCTCATGTCTGCTTGGTAATTTTAAGTCATTTCCTCCTGGTGCAAGGGTGCACGTTTTTCAATTACATCACCTGTGTTTCCTAACATTACTAATCACATTGTGCTGATGAGCTTTAGGCCTGTCCAGGGAGACAGAGGAGGTCTGGTCTTTGTTGAAGTGTGCAGTGGACATGACTCACTTCATCTGTTGGCCTGCACATGTATTATGTCTTCTGTACTCTTCAATAAGCCAAAATTTCATCTGCAACGCTGAGTAGGCCTCACCTCAAACAAACTTTTGTGACTGCCAGACCTGCCTTTTTGCTCCTAGATATTTCTTGGTTTTACCATGGCAGACAGACAATTCAGCATACTTCTGCATAGGCCACACCTTATGGTGGTGCAAGGGCCTTGTAAATACGCCCTCATGTATGCTTGGTAATTTTAAGTCACTTCCCCCTGATGCAAGGGTCTTGTAAATACACCCTCATGTGTGCTTGGCCATTTCAAATCACTTCTTTCTGGTGCAAGGGCCTTGTAAATACGACCCTATGTGTTCTTGGAATTTTAACTTATTTCCCCCATGGTGCAAGTGCCTTGTAAATATGCCCCCTTTGTCTATGTTGTTAAATTACTGTAGATGGAATTGACATCTAGTGTGTTAATTGTTTGCCTTCTGTTATTGGTTTACTGTTTGGTAATAGTGGTTAATATCAATTTTTTAAAATATTTTTCCACAGATTTAACTGAAGATCTTTAGAAAACTTTAAAAATGCCCTCAAGGCAGCGAAAACTAAAAGAAGCAAAGCGACTTACACTCCATCTTGGTAAAGATTTGGAACAGTCCTGTAATATGAAATTGTATCAAGTTGCCAAAAAAGCTCCGGGTAAGAAAATAAAATCATTTTTAAAAACAATTTGCAGAGAAAAAAATACCAGTATTGAACATGTTTTAGTGCATAAGAAGAGAGACAATTTAAAGGAAAAGGAAAGGCCCGTAAAAAAAGTTTCTGCTAGAGCAGGAGATAAGTCTGTGCATGGCAGTAGAAGGGAAAATCAATTCAGGGACATTCGTAGGCGAATATTCCGCAACAGGATAATTATCAATTTGTTAAAAAATTTTAAGAAAGGCCAACAGAAAGTGACATTTTATAAGAAAAAGAAAAATGTAGAGAAAATTATTGATCAGGCTTTCGAAATTAAGCGAAAGTTATTTATTTTGGTAATCAATAGAATTAGGAAACTAAACAAGGTAATTTCTGATTTCAAATCAAATAGTAGAGAGTAGTTAATCATAGTAATTTTTGTGAAGTATTCTCAGGAGAATGGATGCATAGTTCAAGTTGTGAGGCATTTTTCAATGAGGAGAGTTACTTTCAAGACAATGATTTGGTGCATGCAGTTGACACCAGTGGTCGAGCATATGAGGTAAAAGATGGTTGTCCGGTTGAAAAAGAAAAACTTGTGTCTGCATATGCAGAAGAGGTGTTAGGTGATGAGATTTTAGGAAGACGTCCTAAGGGACCAGTCTACACCTGGAAATGTAGTAGCATTTGTAGTGTGCGACAGGATTTCATCAATTTGTTTTGTGATTTTGTACGTACATTTAATAAGAAAAGTTTAAAACAGAAAATGAAGTTGTTGCAAGAATTAGATCCTTGCAGAGTGAGAGAAGTAACAGGTTTGCATGGGCATTCCCTGGCTTGTCTTTCCAGAAGAGTATGCCGGAGTGTTTTTCATCATTTCAGGATGCTAGCAGTGCATCATAATAAAGTGAGGAAATTAGTGAGAATGTTGTATTATGCTAAGAGTCCAGAAATTATGCTTAAACAATTGAGCAGTGCTCTTTTGCATGGTTCAGAACAACATGTGAAAAATATTTGTGAAGAAATTGAGTTCTGTTACTTTGCTAGTAAGGAGAACAATGTTGAAATTGACCGAGTAGAAGAAGGTAATGTGGAAGACAGTGTACAGATTTCTAATATAGATAAGTTTCACAAAGAAATTTCCATCTTTCCGGTGAAATCAAGTGAGAGGCCTAATTTCACTTGTGTGTGTTGTCGACGGACTTATTATAAGAATCAGACTAAGTTAGTGGATTTATATGCAAAAAGTGAAATGGAAAACAATAGTGAATGGAAGGATTTTGCTACATACTTGATGGCAGAAAATTGTTTTGATTTGGGATCGGACCAACGTATGTGTACTTATTGTTTTAACAAATTAAACCAAAACCGGATGCCTGCTAGAGCGGTTCATAATAATCTTGAATTGGTTGACATTCCTTCTGAATTGAAGGATTTAAATACTTATGAATCTATTTTGATTCAAAGTGTGCATCCCTTTCAGGCTATTGTACGAATGGAGCCAAAGACAGGGAAATTGCCTCCATCAGATTTACAGAGAGGATTAAAGGGAAGAGTTGTTTATTTGCCTTTAGATTTGAAGAAAAACATTAATACAATTGGAGTAGAGAAAGTGGAAGAGGAACCTCTGGTTATCCTAGTTAATGGTGTTCCGACAAAGAGTAAGACAATCTGGCAAGATTTAGTGGATGTTAGGAAAGTCAAAAAGGCAACATTGTATTTGATAAAAAACAATGAGTACTAGAAGAATGTATGTATAGCAGAAGAGGAAGTAAGTGAAGAAGAAGACAGCGAATTGTGTGCTGGACAAATTGAGAAAGTAGAAGCCTCTAAAAATGAAGAAATATATGAACATTATAGTGTTCATCCTTTGCATTCCAAGGAAGTCATGGGGAATGCTATTGAGTTGTTTCAAATGAAACAAGCCAAAGGGAGTCCCATTAGTGTTTGGGAGGAAAGTTTGTAATCTCGGTGTTTTCCACAGTTATTTCCCACAGGTCGAGGAGGACGATATGATGAGCGACCTGATCAAATTCCTGCTTCTGAATACCAGACTTTACGATTGAATGCAGAAGATCCTAGGTTTCGTCAATGCATTCCCTATTTATTTCATCTACTGTTTGAAAGTGATCTGTCTGGACTGTCTTATGCAGTGAACCACATCCTGAAAAGTGGTTTACAACTGCGAAATATCTCAGCAAGGGACTTTATTGATAAAGTCAATGTGCAAGACAGTATTTTGGATTCTCACATGATTAATCTGATGGCATGTCAGCTAGGTACTAATGAGTATTGGTACCGTCGTCATGGTGACTTAAAATGTATGCTGAGGAACTTAGGAACTCCCACATGGTTCCTCACTCTCAGCTGTGCTGAGTATGGCTGGGAAGACTGACTTGAATTTCTACGAGAGGCAAATGGAAACAGTGAAAATATTGAATTCAAGACACCCGGAGAACTGTGCTCTTTGGATCCAGTGAATGTATGCAGGTACTTCAATCATAGATTTGAAGCTATGATGCCTTTCATCACGAACAAGAAAAATCCACCTCTTGGAGAGGTGTTGGATTTCTTCTGGAGAAAGGAGTATCAAGCACGAGGTGCTCCTCATATACATATGCTGCTATGGATCAAAGATGCACCCAAATTTGGAACAGATCCGGATGACTTAGTGATGAATTTCATAGAACAGTATTCTACATGTGCTGTTCCAAAGACAAAGGAAGACAAAAGTCTAAGAGAACACGTTTTACGATTTCAAAGCCATCGTTGTGGAAAGTACTGTAGTCATAAATTCAGAAACAAGAACAAGTACTACACAAAATGTCGTTTTGGATTTCCACGATTGGTGATATCTAAAGGAAGAGTGAACAATTTGATGTCTTCGCTGCGACATAATGTGACAAGGAAATCACCGAAAAATACATACAATTTGAAGAGAAACGAAGAGTCCAAGAACATCAATGACTACAACCCAGTGATTTTGTCCATGTGGAATGCTAACATGGATATACAGTTTGTGGCTGACAACTGTATGGCTGTGGCTCGGTATGTGACGTCTTACATCACAAAAAAAGAAAAGACAGAACTCAAGGATATGTGGGAGGATATTTCCCATGAAAAGAGCCTCAGTAAGAAGTTGTACAGTTTCAGTCTGAAGATGTTGTCGCATCGAGAAATCGGAGCTTATGAATGTTCTGACCGGCTATCTTCAGCAAGTCTCTATGCCAAATCTAGGAGTATCATTTGGGCAAGTCTTGGTCTTGCTGCAACGCGTAATCGCGTTCTCAAACCTGTACGGGAAATTGAGTATTTGGCGGAGAAGGAGCCAAGCAGTACAGATATTTTGAAGACCAACATGTTGGATACATATTATCCAAATAGAAACAGTCTATTGGAGAATGTTTGTCTGTATGAGGTTCTACAAAATTACATTTTCAAGAGGAACATCACAGAAGATATTGATAAAGGAGTGTATGCTGTAATTGGAAGTGAGGGATGTCTGGTCAAGCAAAAAAAATGTCTATTGGTAAATCCTCGAAAATTGGATTGTGAATCTCCAGAAAGAAAAGAGTTTTTCTATTTAGCTCTTTTGCAACTTTTCAAGCCTTGGCGTGCAGAAGAGGAACTGCTTGGAGATTTCCTCTGTTACGAAGACTCTTTCAATGCAGCCAAGGAGTCCATAGAATGTCCTGTTTTCCCAAAATATCTAGAAATGTTGAATGCAGAAATCGAGCAGGAAGCAACAATAGCAGCCGAGATTGCTAGAGACAGTTCTCAGGACAGTCAGAGTTCTGTTTCATTGAGTCAGGATCCACTAGGAGGACCAGTTATTGAAAATGAAGCTGCCACTGCCATGTTTGAAGTGGAAAGAGCCATGGCACATGCTCAGGAGGATGTGGTTAACTTAGAAGATTTAGAAAGACAACTTAATGTTGAGCAGAGGAAAACATATGACGAAGTTACCAACCAAATTGATCATGGATTAAGTCATGAGAAGAAACAGTGCTCATGTACGTCGTTGAAGCCTATCCCATTGTACGTGAGTGGAGAAGCAGGAACTGGAAAAAGTTTCCTCATTAAAGTAATTTCATGTTATTTGCAGAAAAGGACTGAGTCATCGCTGTCTTGTGTTGTCACCGCTTCAACTGGTCTGGCTGCATATAACATTAAAGGTATTACTTTGCATCGGCTACTGATGCTGCCAGTGGAGCATTTTTTTTTTAAAATTTGTTTTTATTGCAGAGTTAGAAACCACAGAATACAAGTAGTCAACCAGTCCACTCGTGACATCCCCCCCGATCAACATTAAAACGTATATCATACACAGCCATTCAGCCCGCATCCCGGAGGCCGGGCGGCATTATACTCTACTTGGTAGGAAAATATCACGGTGAGCGTCCCATAGGGACCATGGTCGAAAGATCGTTTTACGTATCCGCATTTTACCCCCCCACCCTCAACAATGCCTTCGTCAGCCATTCCGCTTGCGAGATCAATGCTACTGTCCGTTCCAGAGCCCACCCCGAGCGCTATGGAGCCTATCATACCCGGCCGCTCCTCCCCACCATTTCTAGCTCCGCGCGGTGCCTAACCGACCCACTTAACTCGAAGTCGCCCTTGCAGACAACCCGCTACCCGGCTGCCGACCCACCCCAAACTCCCACTAAACGACCCCCCTATGGCCCCACCCCGGCAACTGCTAAAGGTGTGTGTTTCGTGCTGATGTGTTGGTTGGATCCACTACAGTGTCAATGACAACTCTGTGTTCGTTTGCCCCGCAGTGTCCGCTGGTCCTATTCCCTCACTCCTCATCCTCCACCAAAGAATCACGCAAAGCCTGCACCACCAACTCCCACGCACGCGCTGCATCCAAAGCCTTCTCATTACCAAGCTTGACAGCCTGCTTCATCCGGAGCACACTCTCGCATTCAGACCACCGCAGCAATTCGTTCTTCCATCTCCGCAGTGACGGCCCGCCCTTGGACTTCCAATGCCATGTTATTTCTCTTTGCGCCAGTATCAGACCCAGATCAATAAATTTGCTTGTCACCTTGGTGTGTTTGGTGTGCGGGAACCAGAGCAGCAAGCATGCCGCCATATCAAATTCCACCTCCCTGTCGGTCACCTCGTTTAAGAGGTCCCCCACCTCCGCCCAGTAGGCCTCCAAATGTGAGCACCCCCAGAGCAAATGATCCATGTCCGCTCCTAGAGACGAACACCGCGGGCATCGAGCGTCCTGTACCTGGAAATACCGCCGTATTTTTTCGGGGGTCAGGTAGGCCCTATGGAGCACATAGAAATGCACTTGCTGGAAGCGCGCATTTCTCGTGCCCTTCCACGTGCGCCGCAAGATGTGACTCCACGCCGTGTCTGGAATGGGTCTGCCCACGCTCTCCTCCCATTTAGCCTTGAGCCCCTGGAGCGGTTCCAGTCCCTCGTTCAGCATCCTATTATGGAGGCATGTCACAGCCTTGAACGTGCCCGCTGCCATCACCACATACTGGCACGCCATAGTCGTGGTCGGTTCCATGAGCCCCCCTTTCCAGTGCTTCTGTATAGCCGCCACCACCGCCGCGTGTAGGAGAAACCCCCCATCAGGCAGCCCAAACTGTTCCCGAAGCACCTCAAAGGGTACCAGGGCCCCATCGATGTACAGGTCTCCTACCACCTGCAGGCCCGCCTCCTCCCAATCCAGCAATGGGGACCAGTCACCCCCGTGCGGCAAGGCCGTCAGCATACCGATCGGGATCTCCGGCGCATAAGGCCGTGTCGCCTTCGCTCTCCTAAGGCTCCTCTGCCAGCACAGCCTGAGTGTCCGTTCCTCCATAGTGAGGCCCCGCAACTCAAGTCTCTGCTGCATAACGATGTAGGACAACACATGGCGTTGTATCCCCTGCTCTCGATCCGCCTCCGGCCCCCTAAACACCCTGGCCACGTTCTGCGTGAGGACCTGCAATTGCGCCGCTAAATAATATAGCTCAAAGTCGGGTACAGCCATGCCCCCCTCGACCTTGGGGCGAAGCAGCGTGCTCAGCGCCACTCTACGGCGGCCATGCCCCCACAGGAACCCAATAATCATCGTCCTCAGGTCTCTAAAGATCCCCTGAGGAATCCAAATAGGCAACGTCCGGAAGTAATATAGGAAGCGGGGGAGCGCCACCATTTTTAAAAGAGCTATCCTACCCAGAACCGTCAGCGGGAGGGTCGACCAGAAGGCCATGCTGCCCCTCAGCGCCCGAACGCACCGACCGATGTTGCCCTCCAATAGGTCCGCGGCCGCGTGGTAGATGCAGACTCCCAGATAAGTGAAGCAAGATGGCTCCCAGAGCACCCCCAAGTCACGAGCAGGGCTGGGCGACTCCGCTCTCAGTGGGAACACACAGGTCTTCGTCCAGTTGACCTTAAGTCCCGACAGCCGGCCAAACTCCGACAACAGGTCCATCACTCCTTCCAGGGCCCACGCCGTATCATCGAGATACAGAAGTAGGTCGTCCGCATACAGCGATATATGATGTTGCTGCCCGCCGCTGGTTATTCCCGCATACCTGTCCCCCGACCTCGCATGGACCGCCAAGGGTTCCATCGCCAGAGCAAACAGTAAGGGGGAAAGGGAGCACCCCTGTCTCGTGCCCCTACCCACCGGGTATGCCGCAGACACCAGCCCACCCAAACGCACCCGCGCCGTCGCCGAGGCATATAAGACCTTCGTCCACCGGCGGAACCCCTCACCCATACCAAACCTCTCCAACACTCCATCCAGGAAGGTCCATTCCAAGCTGTCAAAGGCCTTCTCGATGTCCACGGATAGGACCGCTTGGGCCCCGTCCCCATCCAAGATGGCGTCCATTATCCCCACCAGGCGGCGAATGTTCAGCGCCGTGCTCCTCGTGGGGATAAACCCAGCCTGATCCCTGTGCACCAGGCCCGTCATGTGTGGGGCCAGTCTGGTTGCCAATATCCGGCTCAGGATCTTGTAATCCACCGTCAGCATGGACAGCGGGCGATAGGACCTCACGTCCGTTGCATCCCTACCAGGCTTCAGGAGCCGGACAATCAAGGCCTCGCGCATGGACCCAGGCAAGCTTCCTGTCTCAAAAGCTTCTGTGTACACCACCAGGAGCCTGGGGGCCAAACTGTCGACATACTGCTGATAAAATTCTATTGGTAACCCGTCTACCCCGGGCGTTTTATTACGAGCCATATGTTTAATAGCCACCCGTATTTCAGTGAGCGTGATCGGGCCACCCAACTCCTTCGCGTCCTCCTCATCAAGGACCGGAAGCTGCCTCGCCCCTAGGTACTCCGCTATGTCCTGGACCTCCACTCCCAACTGACTCTGATATAATTCCTGATAATACACCCGAAAGCACTCCAACACCGCTGCCTGGGAATACACCATCTCCCCCTGTGCGTTGCTAATGCTAAGGATCGGGCAACCCCTAAGTTCCGGGTTAGCAAGTCTGGCCAAGAGTGTGCCCACCTTGTCCCGTTCTGCATGCGCTCTAATGGCGTACTGTCTGTAGTCGTAACACCTCAACCGTTCCGTCTCGGTGGCGACCACTTCCTTCGCTTCCAACAACTGGGTCTGTAAGTCCGGGCTGGCCGGCCTGCGGCGCTCCACATCTCTCAAAGTCTCTTCCGCTTTCATAAGTGCATTCAACACAGTCGTACGAGCATTCGAAAACCTACCCAGACACACCCCTCTCACCACCACTTTCATTGCATCCCATTCAGTGGACCGACTCGTGGCCGTGCCCTCATTCTCATCAAAGTATCGGCCGATACCCTGCTGGACAGCGTCATGGAGTCCTCTAGCGTCTCCGGCCGAAGCCGCCATGTTGGTATCGCCGAGCGCTCCCGCTGCCACTGGATGTGCACCAATAGGGGGTTATGATCTGAAATGGTTCTGGCCAAGTACTCCGTATGAGAGATCAATGGGGCTAGGGACCCACTACAGAGCACCGAATCTATCCTCACATGCAGCGCGTGGAGAGCAGAGTAAAAGGAATAATCCCTGGTGTCTCTGTGCTGCTCCCGCCATACATCCAGCAACCCCCATCTGTCCTGCCAATCCTTCCTGTGCATGGCCAACTTGCGCACCGGGGAGTCTACCAGGGGGGGATGGGACCTATCCAGAGCCACATCCGTAATCGAGTTGAAGTCCCCCCCCAACACTATCGGGCCCGCCAGGAAAGAAGCCAAGGACCCAGAGAGACCATCAAAATATCGAGCCTGATCAGTATTTGGCGCATACACACAGCAGAGAACCACATCCCTTCCATACAACCTCCCCTCCACTGCTACAAACCTACCATCAGGGTCCACCACTTGATTCAGCACCTGGAACGGTATCCCCGCTCTCACCCAAATCAGCACCCCCCTGGCATATGCTGAGTAAGTGGTGCCGAACACCTGGCCCGCCATCTTTTTTGCAACGCAGCGCACTCTTTTTTAGTCAAATGGGTTTCCTGCAGCATAGCAATCTGTACCCCTCTTCGCACCAGGAATGCGTGTACTTTGTGGCGTTTGACCATAGTTCGCAGCCCCCGGACATTCCACGTCAGGCATTTCAGGTTAGGTAATGTCCCCATACCAACATCGAGCAGTCCGATCCAAATAACAAAAGTTCACATCCCTTCCAAAGCAGTTGCCCCCCCCAGAACACTCCCTGAACAAAAAAACAACACCCCAAACCCCACTCCCCAGGACAGAGCCTACAAACCCAATGTCAGCCCCAATCCAAACCTCGAACCAACTACCCATATTCCTACCCTGTGGTCTCCACCACAGCTGGCCTTAAGGGCCCAAGGGGGGTGAGTTATCGCCGACCCCAGCTAGCGGAGCCCGCACCCCGCGCCCTCATCCCCTACTGCGCGCTCAGCCCCCCCCCCGGCAACCCACTCATCTCCAACAGGATACCGCCCTACCATTAGGTCTCGAGCAAGTCCCAACACAGTCTCAACCGCAAAATATTCCATCAGAAGTCTGGGGGGTCACCACCGGCCCCTTCAAGCTTTCCGCCTCTGAGAGGTCTTCTCCCGTTCTGCTGCCTTCTCCGCCCGAGTCCGTTTCCACCCGGTCACTGTTCTGTTGCGATCCCGTGATGGCCGCCGTCGCTGCGAGCGCATCTCTCTTTTCCGCAGCCATTTGAGCCTCCCGTTTCTCCCGCTGGCGCCTGTTGCGGGACCTGATGCGCTGCGATTGTCTGATCCGGGGCTGCTTAGGCTGATCTCGCCTACTTTTATGCGACCTGTCTGTCCCCGCTCTATACGACTCCAGCCATTGCCAAACTTCGTCTGGGGTCTGGAAAAAGTGCGTAGTTCCATCAAGTATGATCCGCAGCTTGGCCGGGTAGAGCAAGGAATATTGGATGCCTTCCTCCCCGAGCTCCTTCTTCACCGCTAGGAACGATGCCCTGTTCTTCTGGACCGCCTGAGTGTAGTCCGGGAAGATCGTGACCTTGCTGTTTTCCACCTCATACGGGCCCGACATCCTAGCCCGCTGGATGAGGAGATCCCGGTCCTTATAATGGAGGAGCCGCACCACCATCGGTCGGGGGGGCGGCCAAGCCCTGGTGGGCGAGCAGGCACCCTGTGGGCTCGCTCCAGAGTAAAGAAAGGAGTAAGCCCCTCCGGTGCCACCACTGTGCGAAACCAGTTCTCCATGTAGGCCACCGCATCCTCCCCCTCAATTCGTTCCGGCAGGCCTACGACCCGCACGTTGTTTCGCCTGTTGCGGCCTTCCGCATCCTCCGCCCGTCGTTCCAGCGAGTCCAACCGGGCTAATATATCCGTGATCCGGTGTTCTACGGTCACCACCGACGGCTTCAGGTCCAACAGCAACTGATCATGGTCCTTGACCCTATCTGCCAGCTTCGCATGGTCAGCTCGCAGTAGCCCCAGTCCCGTGGCCACTTGTGCAATGTCCTGGTGCAGTGCCTCCTTGGTCGAGGTGATCGCATCAAGTATGGCGTCTAGACGTCGGTGCAGCCGCTGCTCCTGATCCAACTCCGGCGGGGGAGTCTCGCCCATCCGGGACGATGCCGCCAGGTCCCCCTCAGCACGCTCCTCGGCCACCAGCCCTCCGGCCGCCGCCATTTCAGGATACTGCGTCACAGGCCAGCAAGCCGACCAGCTTCTGCGCTCGAAGTCCGGCGCGACACTGAGCAGGGTCAAGCGCCGCCACCGATGCCCTCAGGACCAATGGCCAATGTGGCGGGCACTGTTCCGCCGGTCCCCTCGGAAGCCCGAGGGGGGAAGAAGGAGATAGAGATGGCGGCCAGTGAGGGACCACAGGGCCCGGGCGGGGCGATTCACTGTTCCCCGACCTCAGGAACTGGCGCCTCTGTCCCCAATGTCTCGATCCATCGGCTGCAGGGCCACCCACCAGCCGGCGACAACTCGGCTCAAAGTTGATGTCCGGGGCTGCCCGTCCTCATCGACGCCATTTTCTTCTCACTCTCGGCAACACCTCGGCCGTCGCCCAACTCGGTCTCCTCGGGGCCAGCAGTCCCCCAGCAACTTTCCGTCCGTGCCCGGCTGTCCCCTCACCCTCCAGAGGGCAGGAGCGTCGACCTCGGGTCACCTAGGGTGCCAAAGACAGGAGAATTAGCGGGATTCCGCGCGGAGCTGCGAGCTCACGCCGCCATCCCGATCGGCGTCCAAGCCACGCCCCTCTGCTGCCAGTGGAGCATGATAACAAATTACAATATCACAAGTTATCGGGAGATGCTTGTTGTGAAGTATCTAGAGTCCTGAAGAAGATGAAACTTCTTATCATTGACGAAGTAAGCATGGTTTCCAATGTCATGCTTGCCTTTGTGCATTTGAGAATGCAGGAAGTTCTTAAAACAGAGTATGATGTGTTATTTGGTGGCAAACACATCATTGTTTTCGGTGATCTTCTGCAGCTGACACCAGTGAAAGGACAACCAGTGTTTAAACTGCTTACGCATGAAGATACCAGGAAGTGCCTAGGGAGCATTGGCAACGTTAACATATGGTTAAACTTCAGTTATGCTGAGCTTCGTGAAAATATGCGTCAGGCGAAGGATGAAGATTACAAGAATATTCTACAAGATGTTCGAATCGGGAAAGTGACTGAGAGTGGGAAAGAAGCTTTACATGCACGATTACTGTCAAATTTGTTTCCAGAAGAAGACGTTCTGCCAGAGAATATTTTTCATAAAATTACTGAGAAGAAATCTGGAATATGTTTGATGCCAACTCTTGCAGAATGTTCCATCTTCAACAACAAAATGTTGAATTTAGAGAACCAAGAGATTGTGAAACTGGAAGCTATTGACAGAAAATCTGAATGTGTGCTTAAATTGCCGTATCATTTTGAGAAGAAATTTACATGTTGAAAGAGGTCTTGTAAATGGATCAATGGGTAATGTTGTTGATTTTGAGAAATACAGAAATAGGGATGGAATTGAATTTTTAAAAATGAAATTTGATGGCATTGAGGAAGTACAGCTAATTGGTCGTTTCACAGCTAGGTTTCTGCTTGTAAAAGACTTATATGTTCGCCGTAAGCAATTTCCTGTTTGCTTGGCATATGCGGTGACAATCCATAAATCACAAGGTTTAAGTGTAGACAGTGCTTTGGTGAATATTGGCAGTTCTGTGTTCAAGGAGGGTATGGCTTATGTAGCATTGTCACGAGTCAGAACTTTATCGGGAATGTACTTGATTGAGTGTGATGTCACAAACATTTGTGCGGATCTAGATTGTGTTATGGAATACAATAGGTTAAGAAGAGAGTATGCGCCACATTTGCCTCAATATCCTTTGTTTGAGAAACGTGTGGTAGGCCGTAAACGAAGAAATGTCACTAATAGTAGGGAGGTTGTAGCAAAAAGACCAAAAGTCGATGAACCCAAAATTGTAAGCAGAAAGAAAATGAATTCTGTTGAAGATGTTGTTGGTTTTCAATTTGAAAATAGTTCTGGTGTGAACTGCTATGCTAATGTAGTGGTTAATGTTGTCTTTTCTCTAGAAACTGTAAAAGAACAGATTGGGATCAATTCGGATCAAAGTTTTTGCTGTTTGTTGAATACTGTGTTAGAGAAATGTAGTGCTGATAGAACAAGAGTAGAAAGTGTGTCTGAAATTCGAAATCTGTTAGACGAATGTTCAGGTCAAACACAATTCTCTCAAAATATTCAGCAAGATTGTCAGGAGTTTTTAATGTATATGCTTAATGTATTGCAAGATGAAGGTGTAGATGTAGATCATCTGTTTGGCCTTTCTTATCAATGGCAGCATGACTGCGAGAATTGTACGTTATCAAGTATTACTAGTGTAGACTCAGAAAGATTTATATATTTAACTTTGCCAGACACTAAATCAGTATCCTTTAATAAGCTAGTAAAAGCAGCTGATCAAAACATTGAGTGTAGCCAATGTAAGTCTGCAATGCTGTCCACATTATTTATACGAAGATATGGCCAGTATGTCATTTTTATGTTCCAACGATGTAGGCCTGATGGAACAAAATTGACAATTTTAATTAAAAATGTTGTGGCTTCTCAGTTGTCAATATCAGGAAGGACTTTTCTAACTGCAGCAATTATATATCATGAGGGTCCTTCAACAACATCAGGACATTACACAACTTATTTGAAGTCTGGAAATGGCTGGTCATTCTGCAATGATTCTGTTTTAACTTTCAAAAAAAGATTGCCTTTTCACCTTCAAAATTCCTACCTGGTGTTCTTACAACCAAAATTTTAGGAAAGGAATCTCGGGATTTGTTCTAAGGAATTTCAAGAGGTTCTAATAGCTCCTACACTATATAGCCTTGTGGATAAGTGTAGCACAGAGCGAAAATTGTTTTTTTTAATAAGCTAATTCAAGCAGCAGATCAAAAGAAGGAGTAGAGGTGATGTAAGTCTTTAATGCTGTCTACATTATTTATAGAAACTTATCGGTGAAATGTCATTTTACAATTCCAACTATATAAACCGGATGTAAATAAGTTGTCAAGTCTAATTAAAAATGTTTTGGCTGCACAGTCGTCGATTTCAGGAAGAACATTTGTAACTGCAGCTATTATATGACATGATCCTTTAACAACTTCAAGATATTACACAGCTTATTCGAAATTTAAAAAAGGCTGGTCTTTCGGCAATGATTAGAATTTGACTATGAAGCAATGTTGCCTTTTGACTTCTTTTCAGAAGTGAGAATTTAGGGTAGGTAACTGGATTATAATGAATCTAGGTGTTGCTGTAATTTAGTGTGGTGTTTTAAATTGCTTTGTATGTCTCATTTTTCTTAAAACAATAGAGCTTATCTTTCAGAAAGTGGCGGGCAGAAAATAATAACAGCACAACAGAGTATAAGCTGTTCATAGGACATCCTTTGACGTCCTGGAAAGTAAGTTACTTTTGAGGAGTTCTGATTTCTGATTGATTATATTATATGGGTTTTTTAAACACAATGATTTTGATTGTGTTTTTTTTCCCCGATGTTATATGATGAATACCTTCAACTCACTGTTTTCAGTGAAATTTGATATATTCTGAGAACAGCAAAAATAAACCATTTAATATGTATAATTAATTCTGTACTTTGAATTGTGATTTTTAATATGTACTCATCTTGCCTCATGCTCACTCATCTTTTACTACTTTCTATCAATTTTAAAATTTTTGTTCTCTCATTCACAGATTGAAAGTATAAAAATAACACGTGACTAAGTTAACGATAATAAGGTAAGTGTTTATTATTCATTCTGTTACATCTCTTTTACATTTAACTTTTATTTGTTCCACTGCTTCATTTCTTTAACCCTCAGTTTCCTGCCTTTGCTACTTCCCTCATTCCTTTTTCTATTACTTTTTTACTCTACTCTTTCCACTCCTGTTCTCAGTCCCTCTTTAAACAGTATCTCTGTGTTACTCCCTCTAACTGTCTTTCTTTTAACATTACTCTCAGTTTACTTACTCTTCTTTTTTTAAAAAAAATAATTTTTTTTAGTTCGCTTCCGGTTCGCGTACCGGCACGCGAACCGGTAAGTGAACCAAAAGAAATAGAGGTTGTCAGAGTGCTAAACATTCTAGCAATTTCTTATAAAGGGGAGGTAGTTCTGAAAAGAACTTTTTTTAAAATTATTTTTGTTGTTTTATATTTTTTTTTAATTATTTTTCTGAACATTTTTTTGTTGTTGTATTTTTTGAACGGTTTTATATTTTTTTTGTTTTTTTGATGGGGGAGAAACGAAAATTATTCATTATGAAGGGCTCAACAGGAGGAACAAAAAAAAAAGATAATTTATTTTCTGGGGCGTTTTGAACATTTGTGATTGTCAATTGCTTTATTGATTAAATGTATGCTGCTTTCCCTGAAGCAAATCAGTTGGCCACAAAAAATGCATACGTGCTTCACATTGCCAAATTTCATTTGGATATTTGGGACCATCTCCCTCGCCTCTGGTCCCGTCACTGCCTCTTCATTGGATGTACTGGCCACAGGTCGGGGGTTATCCAGCAGATCACGTACTTGTGCAGCACTGTAATTTATAGGGTGCCACCTTTCCATTTGCCGATGCATGGTATAATTGCCATAACTGTATTTCTTTTCTGTTCCTCTGGACAGTTCATATTTACAGATCAGACAGGTAACATACCGGGCATTTACCTTTTTTTGTCCTTCGGGAAATAAAAAAAATTGCCATATATAATTTTCTTTGACATGGGACCTCCTTGGCTGTTCAGGTAAAAACCTCCCTGTCCCTTGCTCCTCTTCCTCTTCTTCCTCTTCTTCCTCCTCTTGTTGTAGGATAACCTGAGGAGGTGGTCCTCTCTTCCTAGGAGGTGGTGGTGGTGGTGGGGGTGCACCAGCTGCAGCTATTAATGAAGCCATTTCTAAGGTATTCAAAGTAGGTCTTTCTCTCATAAAAATGAAAGTCAGAGTGAGGAAAAAAGGTGGGGCTTTCAACATTTGGGGAAAAAAATGTTCTAAACCAATGTAAAGTGTTATTTTTAGGTCATATGACCAAGCCTTACATCATTAGGAAACCAAAAGTAAAATGAACCAATGAAAAGTTTTATAAACAAGTCACATGACCTGTTATGCTTACGTTCCGCGTCCCGCTACGCACCCGGAGCGCTTCCGGGGCGCTGCGCTTCGCGCCTCGGTTCGCGTTCCGGAGCGCTTACGGGTGCGCTAACGCGGTGCATCATAAGACGCATTACACGGGAACGTGATACGTCGCGCTTACGCGATGCGTCACGATGTTGCTTTCTAACGCGGTAGTTGCGCTAACGGAACGTTTACCGGTTCGCGGACCGGGTCGCGGAACAAAATGAAGCTAACGGGAAGCTGCCCGGTTCGCGGACCGGCAGCGAAACAAAAAAATAATAATTAAAAAAATATATAAATAAATAAAAAAATTATATTATAAAAATATAAAATATATTTTTGAATTAGAATAAGAATACATTTTACAGCTTTTGATATTTGCTATTAAAAAACCATTGAAATTCACTGAAAAAACCATAGGTTATAGACCATATATAGTTAGGAATTAGCATTTACAAAACCTTGAAAATTCACTGAAAAAACCATAGGTTATAGACCATATATAGTTAGGGATTAGCATTTACAAAACCTTATTTTACTCGCATAAAACCATTGAAATTCGCATATATAGTTAGTTGCACTAACTATATATCGCGCACCCGCAATCCACTGCTGATGATGTCACATATTACATCATTCATGACATGGTCAGTGACATCACTGATGACATCACTGATGACAACATCCAGTGACTGTATGTTTCTGTAGAGTTAAAATATGTCTTACATATTGAAGAATGAGTGGATGTATAAGTGTCTGGATGAAGGATTTAGTAGGTGCATGACTGATTGTATGAGTGAGTGATTAGATGTGTCTCACTGAGTGCATGGGTTAGTGACTAAACTGTATTAATTTGTATATCATTATGTCTGTTGTTCGGTAAAGTGCTGCATGTGTTGATCAGTAGCTATATGAGTAACTATATGGGTTATTGATTGGTTGCCCAAGTATTTGTATGGGAGACTGAGTGTGTGTGTATGGGTGGCTGGGAGGTGTGTGACTCTGTGCATAGATGTGTGAACAGTTGATTCACTAGATGTATGGGTTCAAAAGTGCATGTGGAATTAGCTGTATGGGCGGTTGACTGTGTGCATGAGTGTATTGGTGAGTGAATTGATATCTCTATGCTACATGTCAAAGTAAGTACATATGTAAAACACAGTACATGTGAGAGTTGACATATATAAATAACTGTGCATAAGAGCCAGTGAATGTGTGAGTGGCTGTATGGATCATTGTGAATTTGTATCAGGGATTGTATAAGAGAGTAAATATGTGTCAGAATATGTTTGAATAAGTAAGGTGTGTATAACTGTATAGTTGAGGAAATGGAGGTGTGATTGATTCTTTGCATGACTGACTAGGTGTGTGAGTAACTCCATGGATGAGTGACAGTCTGTGAGTGTCTGTTTACACTGATTGTATGTAAGGTTATATTAGAGTCTGAAGAGGTTCATCGTATTATCACATGAATGATATCATCATTGATGTGATCAGTAATGTCAAATGAGATGTCATCAGTGATGTGATCAGTGATGTCATTTGAGATGTCATCAGTGATGTCATCAGTGATGTCACTGACCATGCCATGAATTATGTAATATGTGACATCATCAGCAGTGGATTGTGGGTGCGCGATATATAGTTAGTGCAACTAACTATATATGCGAATTTCAATGGTTTTGTGCGAGTAAAATAAGGTTTTGTAAATGCTAATCCCTAACAATATATGGTCTATAACCTACATTTTTTTCAGTGAATTTTCAAGGTTTTGTAAATGCTAATTCCTAACTATATATGGTCTATAACCTATGGTTTTTTCAGTGAATATATATATATATATATATTCTTACATTATATACATGGTCTTCCAGGCACGCCAAGGGACTGCTCCGGCCTTCATTTCTTCTTTACTCAAAGAATACACCCCTGTTCGCGAGTTGCGGTCATCTACCCAATCACTCCTACAAGTCCCCAGATACAGACGTAAGAAATGGGGTGGATCCAATTTTTCTGTTTTGGCACCCTCCTTTTGGAACTCCCTTCCTGACCATTTACGTTCGGCTACTCACTACCCTGCCTTCCGAAAAGAGCTCAAGACTTTTCTTTTTACCCAAGCTTTCCCAATGTAATTCCTTCCCCTCCCTGTCATCTCTAGTCTTGTTTGTGTCACTGCTAAAGTTTGCCTCCATAGCGCCAAGAAACCGCATGGTGAACGTTGCGCTCAACAAATACTTTTTAAATTAAATTAAATTAAATATATATATATATATATATATATATATATATATATATATATTACCTACTGGCGGTCGCCAGTAGGTATATATAGTTAGGATTTTTTCCCTATGGCATTTCTGAAAATTCTATGTCTAATAACTTTGGCGTTTGTGGACGGAATCGGCTGAAATTTTCAGGAAAATGGCACATTTTGTTTCTGAGCAGCTCCTGGAAATTTGGGGGGGGTCGTCAAGGGGGGGCCCAGAAAAAAGGGGGGTCCCAAAACGCGTTTTTCCCATGTTAATTTCCATAGGGCGGATGGACTCACTTTTAGCCCGAACGGCTGAATGGATTTTCACGAAACTTGGCAAAATTGTAGGGACTGTTAGCCCGATGTGCCTTTGCTAGGTCTCAATATATGTGCTTCAGTGGATTTTGAGAAATTAACGTTTAAATCAAGATATATATCTGTAACAGCGCTCCGGGCAGCGATCCGGTTAGCGAACTTTTCGCGTATCGGAACTTTGCGATGCGAAGCTGATTGGCCCTCCGGTGTCTGTCAACATTCTAAACAGTCTGGAGCGGCCGCCATCTTATCTCTCGGTAGGATCGAGAGAGAAGAAGAGGTGAAAAACGAAGGGGGAATTTAATGAAAGGGGGCAAGGTATACCCCTCTTGACCCCCTAGGATTGTTGTTGGGGTTATTAAAGGGTCCCGTGGGGAAAATAAAAAAAAAATGATTTTTCACGGTAGAAGCGCTTCACGGGCCGCGAACTGGGCCGCAAACTGGTAGCGAAACGGGAATTCGCCATTTTGTGCTTCGTTTTAATTGTTTAGAGACAAAAATTATCGCCGCACATTGGCCACAATGCATGAATATCGCTGAAAAGTCCGCGATATTCATGCATTATCCAGCAAATGCTCTTAGCCATGTTATCCACCTTCCATTGGATAACATGGCTAAAAACTGCTCTGTGCGTGAGCTTTTTTTTTTTTTTTTTGCTGCGTGACGTTTGTTAACGTTCGATTCGATGGAAATCAGGAAGTGTTGACCACCATTTTGTTACTGCGAGTAAATATTTTGTTATAAATGAATCCTTATTGATAAACATTGTCTGCGCCATCTTGCGTTTTTGTCCAATGCCACAATTTTGTCGTGCATGGCAGCCATTTTAGATGCCTTGACCAGGGCCACTCTCTGCACGCCGCCGATCCTCAGCATGGCTCCCCACCCTCGCAAGCATCTCCCCCACGCACTGGTCACCCCCGCTCTTTCTCTCATGCATGGGCCATATACTTCCCCCCATCTGCGCTGCTCTTCTCTGAGAATCACACCCTGTGCCCGCCCGACACCTCCCTTTCACCCTATTCACTACCGCACCCTCTGACACTCCTCTTCCTCTGTGTCCGATTGTCCAGGCCGGACCTAGGCTATCACCTAGCCCTGCGGATGTAGTTTATGGCCCCAGATGTAGAGTATCCAGACATGCCAACCTTCCCGATTCAGGCGTGAGACTACTGATTTCAGTGCTAGTCTCCCGCCTCCCGATTCCTGCAAGCAAAAACCCGGGGGCATATTACCAACAACTAGCGATAATTTTTGTCTCTAACTTGTTTAGAGACAAAAATTATCGCCGCACATCGGCGAATTTTATCGCACATAAACCTTGCTATTAGCAAGGTTTATCGCAAATGCGATAAAAAACGGCCGCAATGCATGAATATCGTTGAAAAGTCAGCGATATTCATGCATTATCCAGCAAATGCTCTTAGCCATGTTATCCACTTCCCATTGGATAACATGGCTAAAACTGCTCAGGGCAGGTGTTAGGTTTTGGAGATATTCGCGCTTAGCGCGAATATCTCCAAAAGTTGGTAATAGGAGATAGCGATGGTTAGGGACTGTTTCCAGTCGCTAAAATCTTGGCACGCCCACTTTGCATGTCATTAGTGATAAATATCACTGATATGCAAAGCGGGGCCCAAGATGGTCGCTATCTCCTTTTAGCTGTCACTAACTGGTGTTAGCGACAGCTTGGTAATAGGGAGATAATTTTATCTCTTTTTTTTTTGGCTTTTAAAGCCAAAAAAGCGGAAATAACCCCCCTTGATAATATGCCCCATGATTTCTCGGGGGTTTCAGCTGACAGGGCTTGGTATTGTGTTACGTGCTAATTCTTCCAGGAAACGTCAGAGGGTCGATGCAGGGGTTCTAGAAGGGGTGATAAACCATTTAAGCCTCATGAACAAGCGCATGGTCTTTTAAAGATTTATGAAGTACTCGGGGCGGCGGTGTGTGTGTGCCCTCTTTCAGGAGCGGGCGGGGGGGGCACTGCCAGCAACTTGCCAGGCCAGGCAGTGTTCAACACGTGCATCACCCTTTCTCTGCCTGCTATTGCGCTCCATGCTTCGGAAAGGTAAGAAAAAGAACGTGCATTTGAGTTTGAAATGTCCGATCTTGTAGCAGTACACTTGCAAAGCCCACACATGACAATAATCCGATTCAAGGCCCCATTCACCCGATTTTTTAAACATATATAGCACTCCAACAAAGTTAGATTTTAAAACTTTATTAACATTTAACTATAATGAACGGAACAAAAACTGTAAAAACATTTAAACATTTTTCACCCAAAAAAGCAACAATGGTCAGAAGCTGTCTTTTGTGCGAATAGTCCAAAGGCAGCACAACGTGCAGAGTTCTGGACGGCACCCAGGTGATGTCACCTGGGTGCCGCACTGGTTTTTGGGATCCTACAATGCAGCTCAGAAAAACAGCGTGGGGCGTCCCGGGTGGTGCGGGGGGAGGCCTCGTCAGTAGCGGTCTGTTGTGCGAATAGTCCCAAGGCAGCAGAACGCGCTGAGATGTGGATGGCACCCAGGTGATGTCCAGTAAACTGCCGCACTGGTTTTGGTATCCTACAATGCTGCTCCGAAAATTTGCGTGCGGCGGCCCGGGGGGGGGGGGGGCGCGTGGGGGAGGCGGCGTGAACGGGCCTCCCCAGGTGGCGGCCATCCAGCTGAGTTGCGCCCGCTCTTGCGGCTACAGCGTCTCGCTCACCATGTTGTTGAGTTGCTCCCACTCTTGCAGTGCAGCGATAGGCGCCTGCCACATGACTCTTAAAATGGCGGACGGCTCTTCGGTTTTGGGCCTGGTCCACTGAAATGGCCCTGGGACACCTTGGAACTCGGACGCTTGCCTGCTAGGGCTTGGGCTCCATTCTCGAAAAGCGTCCCCTCAGCCGTGAAGATTCTACAAAAGTCTTGGGGGCCCCTGACTCCCGCAGGCTTCCGGTGGGGAGCGGCTGCCATGATTGCTCGCGGAATGACCACGACGGAGCCACGAGATGGTGGTGCTCTCATGCTGACGCCAGCTTCAGTCTGAATGATCCAGAAACAAGGTGGGGCTTTCATCGTTTGGGAAAAAAAAATGTTCTAAACCAATGAAAAGTGTTATTTTTAGGTCATATGACCAAGCCTTCCATCTTTAGGAAACCAAAAGTAAAATGATCCAATGAAAAGTTTTATAAACAAGTCACATGACCTGTTATGCGGCATAGAGCTACAAAAAGCGTAGAAAATCCGTTGGCACGTGAGGCGGCGTCAGTAGCGGACCGATGTGCGAATAGGCCGAAGGCAGCACAACGCGCTGAGATCCGGATGGCACCGAGGTGGTGTCAAGCAAATTGCCGCACTGGTGTGGCCATCCTACAATGCTGCGCCGAAAGACGGCGTGTCCAGCTGAGTTCCGGTCACTCTTGCGGTACAGTGAGTCGAACGTGCCGAGATCCGGATGGCACCGAGGTTGTGTCCAGCAAGTTGCCGCACTGGTGTGGCCATCCTACAATGCTGTGCCGAAAGTCGGCGTGGGGTGCCCCGTTGGCTTATGAGGTGATGTCAGTAGTGGACCGATGTGTGAATAGGTCGGAACCAGCACAAGGCGTCAAGATCCGAAATGCAAGTCCTGGATATTGAGTGCCATAGTTGAGAGTTCTGAGCAGTGCTTGTAAGACTATCTGAAGCTTATTTGCACCTGCTGCAGCTTCACTGTTGCCCAAGGTGGTGTCCAGCAAATTGCTGCAGTGGTGTGGCCATCCTACAATGCTGCGCCGAAAGACGGCGTGTCCAGCTGAGTTCCGGTCACTCTTGCGGTACAGTGAGTCGAACGCGCCGAGATCCGGATGGCACCGAGGTTGTGTCCAGAAAGTTGACGCACTGGTGTGGCCATCCTACAATGCTGCGCCGAAAGACGGCGTGACCAGCTGAGTTCCGGTCACTCTTGCGGTACAGTGACTCGAACGCTCCGAGATCCGGATGGCACCGAGGTGGTGTCCAGCAAGTTGCTGCACTGGTGTGGCCATCCTACTATGCTGCGCCGAAAGTCAGTGTGGGGTGCCCCGTTGGCTTATGAGGTGATGTCAGTAGTGGACCGATGTGTGAATAGGTCGGAAGCAGCACAAGGCGCCCTGCACTGTTGAGCTTTTTTCAATGCCTGTTTTTTGTTGTTTCCCCTCCATCAAAAACAAAAAAAAAATATAAAACTGTGCAAAAATACAAAAAAATGTTTAGAAAAGCAGTGCTTGTAAGACTGTCTGAAGCTCTTTTGCACCTGCTGCAGCTTCACTATTGCCCTGGTGTGGACAAAGATCGCCCATGACTTAGGCTGATTGAGAGTTTGTAGAAAAATGGCTTCAGATTTTCCACATATTACTCTTCAACATTCTTCCTAAATGTAACAATGTGAGACTCACTAGGAGAACGGCTGTGTATCTTTCCTTTCAAAATGCTGCCAACAATATTTTCTGAATGGAAGACACCATCTTGTAGCATAAAGGGCCGAAAGGGGTTCTGGTCTGGCCGATTGTTGGTGGAGACATTTTGACTATATCTTGGACCTGCCCGGCCTCGCCCAAAATGGCGCCGGTATAAATGGGACTCGTAACTCCTTGCCCGCAAATGTATATCTAGAAAATTTTATTGTAAGTGGCCCTGTCTTATTTTAATTACAAAATGTACGTCCACCGATTCCGCAACTGTTAGACACCTTAGTTCTTGCAACCTAATGGCTCGCTCGTTACGTTCCTCTACAGTGTAAATGTCTCCTCATCATATACGATTTCAGTTTGCTCCGTGGCCGGCCCAGGTGGTTATAGGCCCGTATTTGTATACTGACATTTTCACAATAAAGGTTTTTAAATCAAACACGGTAGTAGTATTTACATTGGTGAAGTTTTTACTTTTAGTCACTGTTTTCGAATCAGTAAAAGGCAAGTGAAATAAAGCAGTCCAATTACATGACGGATAAAAGGTATAATATGTAGGAACGTAGTAAAGATAAATGGTCAAGGGCAGTTGTGTTTTCCACTCCTGCAACATAAAGTGATCGATAAGAATCTGATAATCAGGCGTATCGGCGACTAAGACAGCAGGCCCAGTCTCTTTTACTCAACGGCTCCGTCATGGAACGAAGAAACGCCCTTTTTCTCGAAAAAGGAATATATTTTACTTGCAGGACAGTTGTAAATTTTCCGGGAAAGTACATTAGCCTGGAATATTATAACATATATGTTTTAAAAAAAATAATGTTCGAAAAAAATAAAAAGCGTAATTTTTAGGTCATATGACCAAGCTTTTCATCATTAAAATAACAAAAGTAAAATGAACCAATGAAAAGTTTTATTAACATGTCACATGACCTGTTATGCTTACGTTACGCGCTGCGCGCCGCGCCCTGGATCACTTCCGGGTGCGCTAACGCGGCGTGTCATATAACGCATTACGCGACAACGTAGGTCAAGAATATAGTCAAAATGTCTCCACCAACCAGCGTTCGGAACACAACCCCTTTCAGCAGTCCAAAAAGTTCTGTTAAATGACAACAGAGGGGACAGGCAACAAGAACCATCAGTCAAAGAGGGGAGGGCAAGTTCTTCTCTTCCGGGTCATGTTGGGGCGCTACCGGAACTGATCGAATTGGTAGTCTACAGTGTTTCTGGATGTTTCAGACTAAAGCTGGCGTCAGCATGAGAGCACTACCATCTCGTAGCTCCGTCGTGGCCATTCCACGAGCAATCATGGCAGCCGCTCCCCACCAGAAGCCTGCGGGAGTCGGGGGCCCCCAAGACTTTTGTAGAATCTTCACGGCTGAGGGGACGCTTTCGAGAATGGGACCCAAGCCCTATCAGGGAAGCGTCCGAGTTCCAAGGTGTCCCAGGGCCATTTTAGTGGACCAGGCCCAAAACCGAAGAGCCGGCCGCCATTTTGAGAGTCCTGTGGCAGCCGCCTATCGCTGCACCGCAAGAGCGGGAGCAACTTAACTACATGGTGAGCGAGACGCTGTAGTCGCAAGAGCGGGCGATAAACAGCTGAATGGCGGAAGAGGCACAGTGTAGCAAAAGCGGGCGGAATGGCAACTAAAACGGTAAAGGGGCGCCCCACTACAGCGTGTCTTCAGGTCAAACGGATTGTGGGACAAAGTCCAGAATAGAAGAGTCATCAAAAGGCAAAAAGTTCCGCCGGACCCCGGGAGCTGGCCGCCTATGTCGGGGGCGATCTCAGGCTACACCAGTGCTATAAGACTTGGGGAGGGGGTCGGAGCCAAGCGTCTTCTCTGAGTCCGTGTCATCACACCGCC
Source organism: Lissotriton vulgaris (assembly GCF_964263255.1). Lineage (NCBI taxonomy): Eukaryota > Metazoa > Chordata > Amphibia > Caudata > Salamandridae > Lissotriton > Lissotriton vulgaris. The sequence goes on from NC_141700.1 coordinate 440,138,804, forward strand.
CCTCGGGGGCCTCCGTCAAGCGGTTTAGGGAGGTACCATATAACATTGTTTTCAAATGCAGTCAGGTCCACAAACGACCCTCACTTACTTTGAGAATAGTGAAGCTGCAGTAGGTGGAAATAAGCTTCAGACAGTCTTACAAGCACTGCTTTTGTAAACATTTTTTGTTTTTTTTGTATTTTTGCACATTTTTTTTTTGTTTTTGATGGAGGGGAAACAACAAAGCACAGGCATTGAAAAAGGCTCAAACTCAGAACTCTGAACTATGGCACCCAATATCCAGGACTTTCCATCCGGATCTTGGCGCCTTGTGCTGCTTCCGACCTATTCACACATCGGTCCACTACTGACATCATCTTATAAACCAACGTTATGTAAATAGTTATTTAATAAAATGTTTTACCCTGTTTCTTTGCTGGTGTGTTGTCTATATTTTTAATATTTGCATAGGGTTTGTCGTTATTTTGGGCGGGATGGGTGACGGAGCCGAGCTGTCTTGCAGCCCTCATGAAATCAATCAAATGGAGAGACAAGCAGGCAGGACGGATTACAACGGGGGTAAAGGCCTGCGTTAACTACTCTTCACTATCTGCAAAGAGAGAGTACTACTAAGAGAAAAGAGGGGAGGGGGGCAGCGTTCAAAGCACATCAGCGTGCATAAATACGAAAATGTTTTTATCTATCACATACTTGACATTTTAAAGCTTTTCATATTTGCTATTAAAAAACCAATGAAATTCACAGAAAAAACCATAGGTTATAGTGGATATATAGTTAGGAATTTGCATTTACAAAACCTTGAAAATTCAATGAAAAAACCATTGGTTTTAGGCCATATATAGTTAGGAATTTGCATTTACAAAACCTTGAAAATTCAATGAAAAAACCATTGGTTTTAGGCCATATATAGTTAGGGATTTGCATTTACAAAACCTTATTTTACTCGCATAAAACCATTGAAATTCCATATATAGTTATAAGCGCTAACTATATATCGCGCACCCGCAATCCACTGCTGATGATGTCACATATTACATCATTCATGACATGGTTAGTGACATCACTGATGACATCACTGATGACATCTCAAATGACATCACTGATGACATCACTGAAAACATCTCATTTGACATGACTGATAACATCACTGATGATATCATTCATGTGATAATACCATGAACCTCTTCAGACTCTAATATAACCTTAGATACAATCAGTGTAAACAGACAGTCACAGACTGTCACTCATCCATGGAGTTACTCACACACCTAGTCAGTTATGCCAAAAATCAATCACACCTCCATTTTCTCAACTATACAGTTATACACACCTTACTTATTCAAACATATACTAACACATATTTACTTTACTCTCTTATACAATCTCTGATACATGTTCACAATGATCCATACAGCCACTCACACATTCACTGGCTCTTATGCACAGTTATTTATAGATGTCAACTCTCACATGTACTGTGTTTTACATATGTACTTAATTTGACATGTAGCACTGAGATATCCATTCACTCACTAATACACTCATGCACAGTCAACCGCCCATACAGCTGTTTCCACATACACTTTTGAATCCATACATATAGTGAATCAACTACTCACACATCTATGTACAGAGTCACACACCTCCCAGCCACCCATACACACACACTCAGTTTCCCATACAAATACTTGGACAACCAATGAATAACCCATACAGTTACTCATATAGCTACTGATCAACATATGCAGCAGTTTGTAGAACAACAGATATAATGATGCACAAATTAAAACAGTTTAGTCACTAACCCATGCACTCAGTGAGACACATTTAATCACTCACTCATACAGTCAGTCATGCACCTACTAAATCCTTCATCCAGACACTTATACATCCACTCATTCTTCAATATGTAAGACATATTTTAACTTTACAGAAACATACAGTCACTGGATGTTGTCATCAGTGATGTCATCAGTGATGTCATTTGAGATGTCATCAGTGATGTCATCAGTGATGTCACTAACCATGTCATGAATGATGTAATATGTGACATCATCAGCAGTGGATTGCGGGTGCGCGATATATAGTTAGCGCTTATAACTATATATGGAATTTCAATGGTTTTATGCGAGTAAAATAAGGTTTTGTAAATGCAAATCCCTAACTATATATGGCCTAAAACCAATGGTTTTTCATTGAATTTTCAAGGTTTTGTAAATGCAAATTCCTAACTATATATGGCCTAAAACCAATGGTTTTTTCATTGAATTTTCAAGGTTTTGTAAATGCAAATTCCTAACTATATATCCACTATAACCTATGGTTTTTTCTGTGAATATATATATATATATATATATTCACTGAAAAAACCATAGGTTTTAGGCCTTATATAGTTAGGAATTAGCATTTAAAAAACTTGAAAATTCACTGAAAAAACCATAGGTTTCAGGCCCTATATAGTTAGGAATTAACATATAAAAAACCACTGTTTTTTATATGTTAATTCCTAACTATATAAGGCCTAAAACCTATAGTTTTTTCAGTGAATTTCAAAGGTTTTTTAAATGCCAATTCCTATCTGAATAAGGCCTGAAACCTATGGTTTTTTCAGTGAATTTGCAAGGTTTTGAAAATGCAAATTCTATTAGCGGATAACGTTTAAATATGTTAATATCCTTGTGGGACCACCTGAGTAGCCCTAGGGATCCGATTTTTGGACCGGAGCAAGATGCTCTCTGATTGGGCCGTATTTCTTGCCTTCTGCCCCCCCTGATTGTGCCGTATTTCTTGGCTCTGCCCCCCTGATTATGCCGTATTTCCTGCCTCATGCACCCTGATTGTGCCATATTTCTTGCCTTCTGCACCCTAATTGTGCTGTATTTTTTGACTTCTGCTCCCTGATTGTGCCGTATTTGTTGCCTCCTGCCCACTAATTGGGCCGTTTTTTCTTGCCTTCTGCCCACTGATTGTGCCGTTTGTCGGGCCTTCTGTTCCCTGATTGTGCCATTTTTTGTGCCCCTGCCCCCCTGATTGTATTATCTTTGCCAGTGTTGGTTCGCTGCTGGTATTGCCTTTGTCCGTGTTTTTTTTTTGCTGCCGTTATTGTCTTTGCCTTTTTTTTCTGCCGTTATTGTCTTTGCCAGTGTTTGTTTGCTGCCGTTATTGTCTTTGCCAGTGCTTGTTCTCTGCTGGTATTATCTTTGCCAGAGCTTTGTGGGCTGTGGGAGCTGTGTGGGCTGTGAGAGCTGTGTGGGCTGTGAGAGCTGTTTGGGCTGTGAGAGCTGTGTGGGCTATGAGAGCTGTTTGGGCTGTGAAAGTGTGGGCTGTGTGGGCTGTGAAGGCTGTGAGAGCTGTGTGCGCTGTGAGAGCTGTGTGGGCTGTGAGGGCTGTGTGGGCTCTGAGGCCTGTGAGAGCTGTGTGGGCTGTGAGACCTGTGGGGCTGTGAGAACTGTGTTGGCTGTGAGAGCTGTGTGTGCTGTGAGGGCTGTGAGGGCTGTGTGGGCTGTGTGAGCTGTGAGGGCTGTGTGGGCTGTGAGAGCTGTGTGGGCTGTGAGACCTGTGTGGGCTGTGAGCTCTGCTTCTTTTGTGCCTCGGTCTACCTAGGTGGGCTGTGAGAGCTGTGTGGGCTGTGAGAGCTGTGTGGAATGTGAGAGCTGTGTGGGCTGTGAGGACTGTGTGGGCTGTGAGGTCTCTGTGGGCTGTGAGAGCTGTGAGAGCTGTTTGGGCTGTGAGAGTGTGAGCCATGTGGGCTGTGAGAGCTGTGTGGGCTGTGAGAGCTGTGTGGGCTGTGAGAACTGTATGGGCTGTGTTGGCTGTGAGAGCTGTGTGGGCTGTGAGGGCTGTGTGGGCTGTGTGGGCTGTGAGGGCTGTGTGGGCTGTGAGAGCTGTGTTGGCTGTGAGAGCTGTGTGGGCTGTGAGAGCTGTGTGGGCTGTGAGAGCTGTGTGGGCTGTGAGAGCTGTGTGAGCTGTGAGCTCTGCTTCTTTTGTGCCTCGGTCTACCTAGCACAAGATGGATGCCAACACTTCCTGGTTTGTAGTGTTGACAGCCAATGAGCATGCAACTTTCAATGGAAGGCATGCTGATTGGCTGCTACTGTCTATCAACACTCCAAAACAGAAACAGTTGGCAGCCATCTTGTGCCTCAATAGACTAAGGCACAGGAAAGCAGGAAAACAAATGTGTAGAACTCAAAAAGGGGTCAGGGTAGAAGCACCCTGACCCTCTAGGCCTGCTCAGGGGGTCTCACAAGGACCCCCAAGGCCCCTAAAAATTATTATTTTTTTTTTGAAAAATCGCGGGGTGCTCGCACGGTGCGCTCACGGTGCTCGCACTGTGCGCGCTTATAGATATATAATTGATTTCAACTTGAATTTCCTCAGCAACTACTGGAGGGATTTACACCATTTAAGCAAAAGCGTGATCTGCGAATCAGACTCTACCATTTTGCCAAATTTCTTGTAATTCCGTTCAGCCGTTCGGGCTGTAGCCGTGTCTAAAGGTCCTATGGAAAATTGCATAGGGAAAACACGTTTTGGGACCCCCCTTTTTTCTCGGCCCCCGCTTCACGAATCCCCCCGAAACTTTCAGGGAAGGAGCGGAGCGTAACACGCCATCTTCTTTGAGAAATTCACATAGATTGATCAACCGGCACCAAAGTTATTCCCAATAGAATGTTGCGGATTTCCTATGGAAACTAGGTCCTAACTATATATACCTACTGGCGACCGCCAGTAGGTAATATATATATTCACTGAAAAAACCATAGGTTTCACACTAGTTAGAGTTAGGAATTAGCATTTAAAAAACCTATTAAATTCACTGAAAAACCATAGGTTTCACACCAGTTATAGTTAGCTGGAAATTTTGCTGACATAAAACCATTGAAATTCCCACGTTATAGTTAGTTGGACTCACTATAACTTGTGCGGCTGCAATGCACTGCTAATGACGTCACATATTACGTCACTCATGACATGGTCAGTGACATCACTCATGACATCACTGATGACACCATCCAGGGAATGTGTGTCTTTCTGAAAAATCAATATGTTTTATATTTTAGTTTCTATTTTTGAATATGTGTTTCAAGGGTTACATTACACTGAAAGGAGGTCTGTCACTCTGTCACAAGGATGGTGTCACTGTTTTTTTAATTCTTTTTTGTTGTTTTATATTTTTTAGTATCAGTATGAGTGTCTGTATGGTTTGGTGGGGGTATTACTTAGCACATAGATGCATCAATGACTGACTCACTGTTTGTATGTGTTTTGAAGACAGCATATGTGCAGGACTGTATGGGTGGATGAGTGTGTATATGTGTGTGTTAGTGAGTGAATGACTGTCTCACTAGTTTCTTAATGAGTAACTACATATGTTTTAATCTAGTATATGTGAGTATTGATGTATATTAGTGAGTATATGTGAGAGTGAGAGATTGTAAGAGTTCCTGTTTAAATAAGTATGTGTCTCTATAAGTGATTGTTTAAGAGAGTAAGTATGTGTACGTTTCCTTAGAAGTAAGGTGGTAGTGTGTGTATAGCTGTATATGCAAATAAATGGATGATCAATAGTTTATTTGCATGTGTGATTATGTGTGTGAGTAACTTTTGGATGACTGTCGGTGTGTAACAGGATGTATAGGTGTTTCACTACATATGATGAGTGAATATATGTACGAGTGACTATATAGAACTGTTGGTGAATGAGTGGATGTGTATATAGATGGTGGTATTACTGAATTAGTTGTTGAAACTGGTATGGGTATCTCTATTTTTTTGAAAATTTTAGTTTCTATTTATGAATATGTGTTTCAAGGGTTACATTACACTGAAAGGAGGTCTGTCACTCTGTCACAAGGATGGTGTCATCAGTGATGTCATGAGTGATGTCACTGACCATGTCATGAGTGATGTAATATGTGACGTCATCAGCAGTGCATTGCAGGCGCTCAAGTTATAGTGAGTCCAACTAACTATAATGTGGGAATTTCAATGGTTTTATGTCAGTAACATTTCCAGCTAACTATAACTGGTGTGAAACCTATGTTTTTTTCAGTGAATTTAATAGGTTTTTTAAATGCTAATTCCGAACTATAACTAGTGTGAAACCTATGGTTTTTTCAGTGAATTTCAAAGGTTTTTTAAATGCTAATTCTTAACTATAACGTGTGTGAAACCTATGGTTTTTTCAGTGAATTTCAAAGGTTTTTTAAATGCCAATTCCTAACTATAACGTGTGTGAAACCTATGGTTTTTTCAGTGACTTTCATAGGTTTTTTAATAGCAAATTGTTGGGCTACATCTGTCTGATATTTGGGCTACATTTATTTTTTTTGTCTCTGGTGGCCATCTTTGGGCTACATTGGGCTACATTGGGCTACATTGGGCTACATTTGGGCTCTAACATATATATAGCCCAATGTAGCCCAATATATATTTTTTCAAAGTAAATTTTTGTAAAAACCACTGGAGCATATATCTTGAGACATAGCAAAGGCACATCGGGGTACCAGTCCCTACAATTTTGCCAAGTTTGGTGGAAATCTATTCAGCCGTTTGGGCTAAAAGTGAGTTCGACCGCCCTATGGAAATTAACATGGGGAAAACACGTTTTGGGACCCCCCTTTTATCTCGGCCCCCGCTTGACGAATCCCCTCCACATTTTCAGGGAAGGAGCGGGCCACGAACTTTGAGAAATTCGTGAAGATTCGACCACCGGCGCCAAAGTTATTCCCAATAGAATGTTGCGGATTTCTTATGGAAAGTAGATCCTAACTATAACTACCTACTGGCGACCGCCAGTAGGTAATATATATATATATATATTCACTGAAAAAACCATAGGTTATAGACCATATATAGTTAGGAATTAGCATTTACAAAACCATATTTTACTCACACAAAACCATTGAAATTCGTATATATAGTTAGTTGCACTAACTATATATCGCGCACCCGCAATCCACTGCTGATGATGTCACATATTACATCATTCATGACATGGTCAGTGACATCACTGATGACATCACTGATGACATCTCAAATGACATCACTGATGACATCACTGATGACATCTCAAATGACATCACTGATGACATCACTGATGACATCTCAAATGACATCACTGATGACATCACTGATGACATCTCAAATGACATCACTGATGACATCACTGATGACATCTCATTTGACATTACTGATCACATCACTGATGATATCATTCATGTGATAATACGATGAACCTCTTCAGACTCTAATATAACCTTAGATACAATCAGTGTAAACAGACACTCACAGACTATCACTCATCCATGGAGTTACTCACACACCTAGTCAGTCATGCAAAGAATCAATCACACCTCCATTTCCTCAACTATACAGTTATACACGCCTTACTTATTCAAACATATACTAACACATATTTACTCTCTTATACAATCCCTGATACAAGTTCACAATGATCCATACAGCCACTCACACATTCACTGGCTCTTATGCACAGTTATTTATATATGTCAACTCTCACATGTACTGTGTTTTACATATGTACTTACTTTGACATGTAGCACTGAGATATCCATTCACTCACCAATACACTCATGCACACAGTCAACCACCCATACATCTGTTTCCACATGCACTTTTGAACCCATACATCTAGTGAATCAACTGCTCACACATCTATGCACAGAGTCATACACCTCCCAGCCACCCACACACACACTCAGTCTCCCATACAAATACTTGGGCAACCAATCAATAACCCATATTGTTACTCATATAGCTACTGATCAACACATGCAGCAGTTTACAGAACAACAGACATAATGATGCACAAATTAAGACAGTTTAGTCACTAACCCATGCACTCAGTGAGACACATTTATTCACTCACTCATGCACCTACTAAATCCTTCATCCAGACACTTATACATCCACTCATTCTTCAATATGTAACACATATTTTAACTTTACAGAAACATACAGTCACTGGATGTTGTCATCAGTGATGTCATCAGTGATGTCATTTGAGATGTCATCAGTGATGTCATCAGTGATGTCACTGACCATGTCATGAATTATGTAATATGTGACATCATCAGCAGTGGATTGCGGGTGCGCGATATATAGTTAGTGCAACTAACTATATATGCGAATTTCAATGGTTTTGTGGGGAAAAAATTAGGTTTTGTAAATGCTAATTCCTAACTATATATGGTCTATAACCTATGGTTTTTTCAGTGAATATATATATATATAAGAGAGTAAATATGTGTTAGTATATGTTTGAATAAGTAAGGTGTGTATAACTGTATAGTTGAGGAAATGGAGGTGTGATTGATTCTTTGCATGACTGACTAGGTGTGTGAGTAACTCCATGGATGAGTGACAGTCTGTGAGTGTCTGTTAACACTGATTGTATCTAAGGTTATATTAGAGTCTGAAGAGGTTCATCGTATTATCACATGAATGATATCATCAGTGATGTGATCAGTAATGTCAAATGAGATGTCATCAGTGATGTCATCAGTGATGTCATTTGAGATGTCATCAGTGATGTCATCAGTGATGTCATTTGAGATGTCATCAGTGATGTCATCAGTGATGTCACTGACCATGTCATGAATGATGTAATATGTGACATCATCAGCAGTGGATTGCGGGTGCGCGATATATAGTTAGTGCAACTAACTATATATGCGAATTTCAATGGTTTTGTGTGAGTAAAATAAGGTTTTGTAAATGCTAATTCCTAACTATATATGGTCTATAACCTATGGTTTTTTCAGTGAATTTTCAAGGTTTTGTAAATGCTAATTCCTTACTATATATGGTCTATAACCTATGGTTTTTTCAGTGAATTTCAATGGTTTTTTAATTGCAAATATCAAAAGCTGTAAAATGTATTCTTCTTTTAAAGGAAAAATATATTTTTTATGTATTTAATATAATTTTTTTTATGTATATACATTTTTTTTTTCTCTACTGGTCCGCACACCGAGTAGCTTCCCGTTAGCTCAATTTGGTGCCGCGACCCGATCCGTGCACTGGGAAACGTTCCCTTAGCGCAACTGCCGCATTCGAAAACAACATCGTGACGCGTCACGTAAGCGGGACTTATCGCGTTGCCGCGTAATGCGTCTTATGACGCGCCGCGTTAGCGCACTCAAAAGTGCTCTGGAGCGCGACCCGAGGCGCGAAACGCAGCACCCTGGAAGCGCTCCGGGCGTGGAGTGGGACGCGTAACGTAAGCGTAACAGGTCATGTGACCTGAAAATAACACTTTTCATTGGTTTAGAACATTTTTTTTTCCCAAATGATGAAATTCCCCACCTTTTTTCCTCACTCTGACTTTCATCTTTGTGAGAGGAAGACCTGTTTCTGCTTGTTCAGTCATGGCATCTGTAGTAGCTGCAGCTGGTGGACCCCCACCACCACCACAACCACCTAGGAAGGAAGGACCACCTGCAAAGTTCCTTCCAAACCCAGAGGAAGAGGAAGAAGAAGAGGAAGAGGAGGTAGAGCCGAGGCAGTTCTTGCATGAAGAGCCCCGGCAATCCCACCGCTTAGACCATTTTATATGGCAATTTTTTTCTTACCCTCGAGGGCAAAAAAAGGTCAATGCCCGGCTGGTGACATGCCTCATTGCGATGCAGTTCTGACCCGAGGCACAGACAAAAAGTATAGTTTTGGAAACTATACTATGCACCGCCACATGCAGCGGTGGCATCCAATCAATTATAGCGTTGCTGAGGTGCGTCACCTCCAGGATAACCCACCAATATTATTTTACTGTTTCCCTTGGTTTTCCCCTTGTTACGCTTTCCGGAACGCTACCCGGTGCGCGGACTGGGCGCTAACCGTGCAAAAATTTGAAAAAAAGGCTGTTTTTTTTTTACATATATGGGCGTCCTCAGCCACCCTCAGAAAACCTAGGGGGTAAGGATATGTCTCCCGTGCCCCCTTATACCCATTCCCAACATTGTTTATCCTCCGTCTTGTGACTAAATTCGTCTGAAACACAAGATGGCGGACTCCCGTTACGCTACCGGTTCGCTACCCGATTCGCGTACCAAGTAGCATTTCCACCGCGAAAAATCGCGAATTTTTTTTTTTACATTTTTTTTGCCCCACGGGGCCCTTTAATAGCCCCCACATCAATCCTAGGGGGTCAGGAGGGGTCTACCTTGCCCCCTTTCATTCATTTCCCCCTTCGTTTCTTTCCACCTCTTGTCTTTCGACCCTACTGAGAGACAAGATGGCGGCCGCTCCGGACTGTTTGTAATGTTGACAGTCACCGGAGCGCCAATCCGCTTCTCCTCGCCAAGTTCCGTTACGCGTCTGGTACGCGAACCGGGGCGCTAACCGGGACGCTGTCACAGATATATATATTTTTTGGAACGTTAATTTCTCAAAATCCACTGGAGCACATATCTTGAGACCTAGCAAAGGCACATTGGGCAAACAGTCTCTACAATTTTGCCAAGTTTCATAGAAATCCATTCAGCCGTTCGAGCTAAAAGTGAGTCCACATTGGAAAACTCAATGTTAAAAACATGTTTCTCTCGGCCCCCGCTTGACGAAACCCCCCCAAACTTTCAGGGGACGCTCAGAAACAAAATGTGCCATTTCCTGAAAATTTCAGCCAATTCCCCCCATCAACGCCAAAGTTATTCAACATAGAATTTTCAGAAATCCCTATTAAAAAAAATCCTAACTATATATATACATCATTTCTATGGCAAAATGGAACCCCTCATTTTGTTCCTTTTCAAATTAAATGTATTAAGTGTTACCACTTTATTCCAATCAAGATGACTTCAGGTGTGCCATACTTTTGTTATAAGTAAGACTGTTAGCGTTCTAGTTGTTCTTTAGAACACTCTGGGACATTCTGTCATTGGGCTATAGTTGGGCTACATCTGGTGGCCATCTTGGGAGACTGCATATCATAACTTTTTTAATGAAATATAAGAGGATTTGAGAAGTCACTCAAAATGTGCCCTAATTTTTCTTTCTTCAGCAAGAATCATAATTTCTATGGCAAAATGAACCCCCTCATTTTGTTCCTTTGCAAATTAAATGTTTTAAGTGTTAACACTTTATTCCAATCAAGATGACTTCAGGTGTGCCATACTTTTGTCATAAGTAAGACTGTTAGCGTTCTAGTTGTTTTTTAGAACACTCTGGGACATTCTGTCATTGGGCTATAGTTGGGCTACATCTGGCTGATATTTGGGCTACATTTGTTTTTTTTGTCTCTGGTGGCCATCTTGGGGCTGCATTGGGATACATTGGGCTACATTGGGCTACATTTGGGCTCTAACATATATATAGCCCAATGTAGCCCAATATATATTTTTCAAAGTTAATTTTCGGAAAAACCACTGGAGCATATATCTTGAGACATAGCAAAGGCACATCGGGGTACCAGTCCCTACAATTTTGCCAAGTTTGGTGGAAATCCATTCAGCCGTTCAGGCTAAAAGTGAGTCCAACCGCCCTATGGAAAACTCAATGTTAAAAACACGTTTTGGGACCCCCCATTTTTCTCGGCCCCCGCTTGACGAAACCCCCCAAACTTTCAGAGGACACTCAGAAACAAAATGTGCTATTTTCCTGAACATTTCAGCCAATTCCGTCCATCAACGCTAAAGTTATTCAACATAGAATTTTCAGAAATCCCTATTCAAAAAAATCCTAACTATGTATACCTACTGGCCACCGCCAGTAGGTAATATATATATATATATATAATTTCTATTGCAAAATGAAACCCCTCATTTTGTTCCTTTTCAAATTAAATGTATTAAGTGTTACCACTTTATTCCAATCAAGATGACTTCAGGTGTGCCATACTTTTGTCATAAGTAAGACTGTTAGCGTTCTAGTTGTTCTTTAGAACACTCTGGGACATTCTGTCATTGGGCTATAGTTGGGCTACATCTGGCTGATATTTGAGCTACATTTGGGCTCTTTTGTCTCTGGTGGCCATCTTGGGGGACTGCATATCAGAATTTTTTTAATGAAATATAAGAGGATTTGAGAAGTCACTCAAAATGTGCCCTAATTTTTCTTTCTTCAGCAAGAATCATAATTTCTATGGCAAAATGAACCCCCTCATTTTGTTCCTTTGCAAATTAAATGTTTTAAGTGTTAACACTTTATTCCAATCAAGATGACTTCAGGTGTGCCATACTTTTGTCATAAGTAAGACTGTTAGCGTTCTAGTTGTTTTTTAGAACACTCTGGGACATTCTGTCATTGGGCTATAGTTGGGCTACATCTGGCTGATATTTGGGCTACATTTGTTTTTTTTTGTCTCTGGTGGCCATCTTTGGGCTGCATTGGGCTACATTGGGCTACATTTGGGCTCTAACATATATATAGCCCAATGTAGCCCAATATATATTTTTCAAAGTTAATTTTCGCAAAAACCACTGGAGCATATATCTTGAGACATAGCAAAGGCACATCGGGGTACCAGTCCCTACAATTTTGCCAAGTTTGGTGGAAATCCATTCAGCCGTTCAGGCTAAAAGTGAGTCCAACCGCCCTATGGAAAACTCAATGTTAAAAACACGTTTTGGGACCCCCCATTTTTCTCGGCCCCCGCTTGACGAAACCCCCCAAACTTTCAGGGGACACTCAGAAACAAAATGTGCTATTTTCCTGAACATTTCAGCCAATTCCGTCCATCAACGTTAAAGTTATTCAACATAGAATTTTCAGAAATCCCTATTCAAAAAAATCCTAACTATGTATACCTACTGGCCACCGCCAGTAGGTAATATATATATATATATCATTTCTATTGCAAAATGAAACCCCTCATTTTGTTCCTTTTCAAATTAAATGTATTAAGTGTTACCACTTTATTCCAATCAAGATGACTTCAGGTGTGCCATACTTTTGTCATAAGTAAGACTGTTAGCGTTCTAGTTGTTCTTTAGAACACTCTGGAACATTCTGTCATTGGGCTATAGTTGGGCTACATCTGGCTGATATTTGAGCTACATTTGGGCTCTTTTGTCTCTGGTGGCCATCTTGGGGGACTGCATATCAGAATTTTTTTAATGAAATATAAGAGGATTTGAGAAGTCACTCAAAATGTGCCCTAATTTTTCTTTCTTCAGCAATAATCATAATTTCTATGGCAAAATGAACCCCCTCATTTTGTTCCTTTGCAAATTAAATGTTTTAAGTGTTAACACTTTATTCCAATCAAGATGACTTCAGGTGTGCCATACTTTTGTCATAAGTAAGACTGTTAGCGTTCTAGTTGTTCTTTAGAACACTCTGGGACATTCTGTCATTGGGCTATAGTTCGGCTACATCTGGCTGATATTTGGGCTACATTTGTTTTTTTTGTCTCTGGTGGCCATCTTTGGGCTACATTGGGCTACATCGGGCTACATTGGGCTACATTTGGGCTCTAACATATATATAGCCCAATGTAGCCCAATATATATTTTTCAAAGTTAATTTTCGGAAAAACCACTGGAGCATATATCTTGAGACATAGCAAAGGCACATCGGGGTACCAGTCCCTACAATTTTTCCAAGTTTGGTGGAAATCCATTCAGCCGTTCGGGCTAAAAGTGAGTCCAACCGCCCTATGGAAAACTCAATGTTAAAAACATGTTTTGGGACCCCCCATTTTTCTCGGCCCCCGCTTGACGAAACCCCCCCAAACTTTCAGGGAACGCTCAGAAACAAAATGTGCCATTTTCCTGAACATTTCAGCCAATTCCGTCCATCAACGCTAAAGTTATTCAACATAGAACTTTCAGAAATCCCTATTCAAAAAAATCCTAACTATATATACCTACTGGCGACCGCCAGTAGGTAATATATATATATATATATATATATTCACAGAAAAAACCATAGGTTATAGTGGATATATAGTTAGGAATTTGCATTTACAAAACCTTGAAAATTCAATGAAAAAACCATTGGTTTTAGGCCATATATAGTTAGGAATTAGCATTTACAAAACCTTATTTTACTCGCATAAAACCATTGAAATCCATATATAGTTAGAAGCGCTAACTATATATCGCGCACCCGCAATCCACTGCTGATGATGTCACATATTACATCATTCATGACATGGTCAGTGACATCACTGATGACATCACTGATGACATCTCAAATGACATCACTGATGACATCACTGATGACAACATCCAGTGATTGTATGTGTCTGTAAAGTTTAAATATGTTTTACATATTGAAGAATGAGTGGATGTATAAGTGTCTGGATGAAGAATTTAGTAGGTGCATGACTGACTGTATGAAAGAGTGATTAAATGTGTCTCACTGAGTGCATGGGTTAGTGACTAAACTGTCTTAATTTGTGCATCAGTATGTTTGTTGTTGTGTAAGCTGCTGCATGTGTTGATCAGTAGCTATAAGAGTGGCCATATGGGTTATTGATTGGTTGCCCAAGTATTTGAATGGGAGGCTGAGTGTGTGTGTGGGTGGCTGGGAGGTGCGTGACTCTGTGCATAGATGTGTAAGCGGTTGATTCACTAGGAGTATGAGTTCAAGAGTGCATGTGGAAACAGCTATATGGGCGGTTGACTGTGCATGGGTGTGTTGGTGAGTGAATGGATTTCTCATTGCTACATGTGCAAGTAAGTACGTATGTAAAACACAATACATGTGAGAGTTGACATATATAAATAACTGAACATAAGAGCCAGTGAATGTGTGAGTGGCTGTATCGATCACTGTGAGCTTGTATCAGGGATTATATAAGAGAGTAAATATGTGTTATTATATGTTTGAATAAGTAAGATGTGTATAACTGTATAGTTGAGGAAATGGAGGTGTGATTGATTCTTTGCATGACTGACTAGGTGTGTGAGTAACTCCATGGATGAGTGACAGTCTGTGAGTGTCTGTTTATACTGAGTGTATGTAAGGTTATATTAGAGTCTGAAGAGGTTCATTGTATTATCACATGAGTGATGTGATCAGTGATGACAAATGAGATGTCATCATGATGTCATTTGAGTTGTCATCAGTGATGTCATCAGTGATGTCATTTGAGATGTCATCAGTGATGTCATCAGTGATGTCATTTGAGTTGTCATCAGTGATGTCATCAGTGATGTCATTTGAGATGTCATCAGTGATGTCATCAGTGATGTCACTGACCATGTCATGAATGATGTAATATGTGACATCATCAGCAGTGGATTGCGGGTGCGCGATATATAGTTAGCGCTTCTAACTATATATGGAATTTCAATGGTTTTATGCAAGTAAAATAAGGTTTTGTAAATGCTAATTCCTAACTATATATGGCCTAAAACCAATGGTTTTTTCATTGAATTTTCAAGGTTTTGTAAATGCAAATTCCTAACTATATATCCACTATAACCTATGGTTTTTTCTGTGAATTTCATTGGTTTTTAATAGCAAATATGAAAAGCTTTAAAATGTAAAGTACGTGATAGATAAAAACATTTTCGTATTTATGCACGCTGATGTGCTTTGAACGCTGCCCCCCTCCCCTCTTTTCTCTTAGTAGTACTCTCTCTTTGCAGATAGTGAAGAGTAGTTAACGCAGGCCTTTACCCCCGTTGTAATCCGTCCTGCCTGCTTGTCTCTCCATTTGATTGATTATTATCCAAGCATTTACTTTTTTTCAATTGATTCTCTTTGGTTCATTCTCTATTTACAAACAAGCACAAAGTCGCAATACTCTGTTTAGTCTTTGCAGATCGTGAAAAATCGTGTAAAAAAATAAAAGTAATCGAGCAAAATCAGTAGGCCACTAATTGGATCTCTTTTTGACCTCGCTAAAATAGAAATATTATAAACAACCCTTCATGAGAAATACGAAAATAGTGAGATGAACTGAGCTCCACACCATGAGGGCTGCAAGACAACTCGGCTCCGTCACCCACCCCGCCCAAAATAACGACAAACCCTATGCAAATATTAAAAATATAGACAACACACCAGCAAAGAAACAGGGTAAAACATTTTATTAAATAACTATTTACATAACGTTGGTTTATAAGATGATGTCAGTAGTGGACCGATGTGTGAATAGGTCGGAAGCAGCACAAGGCGCCAAGATCCGGATGGAAAGTCCTGGATATTGGGTGCCATAGTTCAGAGTTCTGAGTTTGAGCCTTTTTCAATGCCTGTGCTTTGTTGTTTCCCCTCCATCAAAAACAAAAAAAATATATAAAACTGTGCAAAAATACAAAAAAAACAAAAAATGTTTACAAAAGCAGTGCTTGTAAGACTGTCTGAAGCTTATTTCCACCTACTGCAGCTTCACTATTCCAAAGTAAGTGAGGGTCGTTTGTGGACCTGACTGCATTTGAAAACAATGTTATATGGTACCTCCCTAAACCGCTTGACGGAAGCCCCCGAGGGGCGGTGTGATGACACGGACTCGGAGAAAACGCTTGGCTCCGACCCCCTCCCCAAGTCTTATAGCACTGGTGTAGCCTGAGATCGCCCCCGACATAGGCGGCCGGCTCCCGGGGTCCGGCGGAACTTTTTGCCTTTTGATGACTCTTCTATTCTGGACTTTGTCCCACAATCCGTTTGACCTGAAGACACGCTGTAGTGGGGCGCCCCTTTACCGTTTCAGTTGCCATTCCGCCCGCTTTTGCTACACTGTGCCTCTTCCGCCATTCAGCTGTTTACCGCCCGCTCTTGCGACTACAGCGTCTCGCTCACCATGTAGTTAAGTTGCTCCCGCTCTTGCGGTGCAGCGATAGGCGGCTGCCACAGGACTCTCAAAATGGCGGCCGGCTCTTCGGTTTTGGGCCTGGTCCACTAAAATGGCCCTGGGACACCTTTGAACTCGGACGCTTCCCTGATAGGGCTTGGGTCCCATTCTCGAAAAGCGTCCCCTCAGCCGTGAAGATTCTACAAAAGTCTTGGGGGCCTCCGACTCCCGCAGGTTTCTGGTGGGGAGCGGCTGCCATGATTGCTCGTGGAATGGCCACGACGGAGCTACGAGATGGTAGTGGTCTCATGCTGACGCCAGCTTTAGTCTGAAACATCCAGAAACACTATAGACTACCAATTCGATCAGTTCCGGTAGCGCCCCAACATGACCCGGAAGAGAAGAATTTGCCCTCCCCTCTTTGACTGATGGTTCTTGTTGCCTGTCCCCTCTGTTGTCATTTAACAGAACTTTTTGGACTGCTGAAAGGGGTTGTGTTCTTAACGCTGGTTGGTGGAGACATTTAGACTATATTCTTGACCTACGTTGTCGCGTAATGCGTTTTATGACACGCCGCGTTAGCGCACCCGGAAGTGATCCGAGGCGCGGCGCGCAGCGCGTAACGTAAGCATAACAGGTCATGTGACTTGTTAATAAAACTTTTCATTGGTTCATTTTACTTTTGTTAATTTAATGATGAAAAGCTTGGTCATATGACCTAAAAATTACGCTTTTTATTTTTTTCGAACATTATTTTTTTTTCAAACATATGTTATAATATTCCAGGCTAATGTACTTTCCCGGAAAATTTACAACTGTCCTGCAAGTAAAATATATTCCTTTTTCGAGAAAAAGGGCGTTTCTTCGTTCCATGACGGAGCCGTTGAGTAAGAGAGACTCGGCCTGCTGTCTTAGTCGCCGATACGCCTGATTATCAGATTCTTATCGATCACTTTATGTTGCAGAAATGAAAAACACAACTGCCCTTGACCATTTATCTTTACTGCGTTCCTACATATTATACCTTTTATCCGTCATGTAATTGGACTGCTTTATTTCACTTGCCTTTTACTGATTCGAAAACAGTGACTAAAAGTAAAAACTTTACCAATGTAAATACTACTACCGTGTTTTGTTTTAAAAACCTTTATTGTGAAAATATCAGTATACAAATACGGGCCTATAACCACGTGGGCCGGCCACGGAGCAAACTGAAATCGTATATGATGAGGAGACATTTACACTGTAGAGGAACGTAACGAGCGGGCCATTAGGTTGCAAGAACTAAGGTGTCTAACAGTTGCGGAATCGGTGGACGTACATTTTGTAATTAAAATAAGACAGGGCCACTTACAATAACATTTTCTAGATATACATTTGCGGGCAAGGAGTTACGAGTCCCATTTATACCGGCGCCATTTTGGGCGAGGCCGGGCAGGTCCAAGATATAGTCAAAATGTCTTCACCAACAATCGGCCAGACCAGAACCCCTTTCGGCCCTTTATGCTACAAGATGGTGTCTTCCATTCAGAAAATATTGTTGGCAGCATTTTGAAAGGAAAGATAAACAGCCGTTCTCCTAGTGAGTCTCACATTGTTACATTTAGGAAGAATGTTGAAGAGTAATATGTGGAAAATCTGAAGCCATTTTTCTACAAACTCTCAATCAGCCTAAGTCATGGGCGATCTTTGTCCACACCAGGGCAATAGTGAAGCTGCAGCAGGTGCAAAGGAGCTTCAGACAGTCTTACAAGCACTGCTTTTCTAAACATTTTTTTGTATTTTTGCACAGTTTTATATATTTTTTTTTGTTTTTGATGGAGGGGAAACAACAAAAAACAGGCATTGAAAAAAGCTCAACAGTGCAGGGCGCCTTGTGCTGCTTCTGACCTATTCACACATCGGTCCACTACTGACATCACCTCATAAGCCAACGGGGCACCCCACACTGACTTTCGGCGCAGCATTGTAGGATGGCCACACCAGTGCGGCAACTTGCTGGACACCACCTCGGTGCCATCCGGATCTCGGAGCGTTCGAGTCACTGTACCGCAAGAGTGACCGGAACTCAGCTGGTCACGCCGTCTTTCGGCGCAGCATTGTAGGATGGCCACACCAGTGCGGCAACTTGCTGGACACAACCTCGGTGCCATCCGGATCTCGGCGCGTTCGACTCACTGTACCGCAAGAGTGACCGGAACTCAGCTGGACACGCCGTCTTTCGGCGCAGCATTGTAGGATGGCCACACCACTACAGCAATTTGCTGGACACCACCTTGGGCAACAGTGAAACTGCAGCAGGTGCAAATAAGCTTCAGATAGTCTTACAAGCACAGCTCAGAACTCTCAACTATGGCACTCAATATCCAGGACTTGCCATTCGGATCTTGGCGCCTTGTGCTGGTTCCGACCTATTCACACATCGGTCCACTACTGACATCACCTCATAAGCCAACGGGGCACCCCACGCCGACTTTCGGCACAGCATTGTAGGATGGCCACACCAGTGCAGCAACTTGCTGGACACAACCTCGGTGCCATCCGGATCTCGGCGCGTTCGACTCACTGTACCGCAAGAGTGACCGGAACTCAGCTGGACACGCCGTCTTTCGGCGCAGCATTGTAGGATGGCCACACCAGTACGGCAATTTGCTTGACACCACCTCGGTGCCATCCGGATCTCAGCGCGTTGTGCTGCCTTCGGCCTATTCGCACATCGGTCCGCTACTGACGCCGCCTCACGTGCCAACGGATTTTCTACGGTTTTTGTAGCCCTATGCCGCATAACAGGTCATGTGACTTCTTTATAAAACTTTTCATTGGTTCATTTTACTTTTGGTTTCCTAAAGATGGAAGGCTTGGTCATATGACCTAAAAATAACACTTTTCATTGGTTTAGAACATTTTTTTTTCCCAAACGATGAAAGCCCCACCTTGTTTCTGGATCATTCAGACTGAAGCTGGCGTCAGCATGAGAGCACCACCATCTCGTGGCTCCGTCGTGGTCATTCCGCGAGCAATCATGGCAGCCGCTCCCCACCGGAAGCCTGCGGGAGTCGGGGGCCCCCAAGACTTTTATACAATCTTCACGGCTGAGGGGACGCTTTTCGAGAATGGAGCCCAAGCCCTAGCAGGCAAGCGTCCGAGTTCCAAAGTGTCCCAGGGCCATTTCAGTGGACCAGGCCTAAAACCGAGGAGCTGTCCGCCATTTTAAGAGCCATGTGGCAGCCGCCTATCGCTGCACTGCAAGAGTGGGAGCAACTCAACAACATGGTGAGCGAGACGCTGTGGCCGCAAGAGCGAGCGCAACTCAGCTACATGGCCGCCACCTGGGGAGGCCCGTTCACGCCGGCTCCCCCACGCCCCCCCCCGGGCCGCCGCACGCCAATTTTCGGAGCAGCATTGTAGGATACCAAAACCAGTGCGGCAGTTTACTGGACATCACCTGGGTGCCTGTCGTACATGTTGTGTCAGCCATGTGACACTGGACACAGACCGCTACTGACGAGGCCTCCCCCCGCACCACCCGGGACGCCCCACGCTGTTTTTCTGTGCTGCATTGTAGGATCCCTAAACCAGTGCGGCACCCAGGCGACATCACCTGGGTGCCGTCCAGAACTCTGCACGTTGTGCTGCCTTGGGACTATTCGCACAAAAGACAGCTTCTAACCATTGTTGCTTTTTGTGTTGAGAAATGTTTAAATGTTTTTAGTTTTTGTTCCGTTCGTTAAAGTTAGTAGTTAATAAAGTTTTATAACCTTACTTTGTTGGAGTGTTATCTATTTTTTTAAAAACGGGTGAATGGGGCCTTGAATCGGGTTATTGTCATGTGTGGGCTTTGGAAGTGTGCTGCTGCAGGATCGGACATTTCAAACTCAAATGCACGTTCTTTTTCTTACCTTTCCGAAGCATGGAGCGCAATAGCAGGCAGAGAAAGGGTGATGCACGTGTTGAACACTACCTGACCTGGCAAGTTGCTGGCAGTGCCCCCCCGCCCGCTCCTGAAAGAGGGCACACACACACCGCCGCCCCGAATACTTCACAAATCTTTAAAAGACCATGCGCTTGTTCATGAGGCTTAAATGGTTTATCACCTCTTCTAGAACCCCTGCATCGACCCTCTGACGTTTCATGGAAAAATTACCATGTAACACAATACCAAGCCCTGACAGCTGAAACCCCCAAGGAATCGTGGGGCATATTATCAAGGGGGTTTATCTCCGCTTTTTTGGCTTTAAAAGCCATGAAAGCGGAGATAAAATTATTTCCCTATTACCAAGCTGTCGCTAACACCAGTTAGTGACAGCTAAAAGGAGATAGCGACCATCTTGGGCCCCGCTTTGCATGTCAGTGATACTTATCACTAATGACATGCAAAGTGGCGTGCCAAGATGTTAGCGACTGGAAACAGTCCCTAACATCGCTACCTTCTATTACCAACTTTTGGAGATATTCGCGCTAAGCGCGAATATCTCCAAAATCTAACACCTGCCCTGAGCAGTTCTTAGCCATGTTATCCAATGGGAGGTGGATAACATGGCTAAGAGCATTAGGTCGATAATACATGAATATCGCTGACTTTTCTGCGATAATAGCAAGGTTTATCTGCGATAAAAATCGCCGATGTGCGGCGATAATTTTTGTCTCTAAACAAGTTAGAGACAAAAATTATCGCTAGTTGTTCGTAATATGCCCCCGGGTTTTTGCTTGCAGAAATCGGGAGGCGGGAGACTAGCACTGAAATCAGTAGTCACACGCCTGAATCAGGAGGATTGGCATGTCTGAATTCTCTACAGCTGGGGCCATAAACTACATCTGCAGGGTTAGGTGATAGCCTGGGACCAGCCTGGCATCTAAAATGGCTGCCGTGCACGACAAAATTGTGGCATTCGAAAAAAGGCAAGATGGCGCAGCCGCTGGAAGAGATGTATCAACATATATCAGCCTCCTCAGCCACCCTCAGGAAACATAGGGGATTAGGATACGTCTCCCGCACCCCCTTATACCTAGTACTTTAATTAACGAAGCACAAAATGGCGAATTCCCGTTTCGCTACCAGTTTGCAGCCCAGTTCGCGGCCCGTGAAGCGCTTCTACCGTGAAAAATCATTTTTTTTTATTTTCCCCACGGGACCCTTTAATAACCCCAACAACATTCCTAGGGGGTCAAGAGGGGGATACCTTGCCCCCTTTCATTAAATTCCCCCTTAGTTTTTCACCTTTTCTTCTCTCTCGATCCTACCGAGAGACAAGATGGCGGCCGCTCCGGACTGTCACGCAGCAAAAAAAAAAAAAAGCTCACGCACAGCCGCTGGAAGAGATGTATCAACATATATCAGCCTCCTCAGCCACCCTCAGGAAACATAGGGGATTAGGATACGTCTCCCGCACCCACTTATAACTAGTAATTTAATTAACGAAGCACAAAATGGCGAATTCCCGTTTCGCTACCAGTTCGCGGCCGCGCTTCTACCGTGAAAAATCTTTTTTTTTTTATTTTCCCCACGGGACCCTTTAATAACCCCAACAACATTCCTAGGGGGTCAAGAGGGGGATACCTTGCCCCCTTTCATTAAATTCCCCTTTCGTTTTTCACCTCTTCTTCTCTCTCGATCCTACCGAGAGACAAGATGGCGGCCGCTCCGGACTGTTTAGAATGTTGACAGACACCGGAGAGCCAATCAGCTTTCTGCGCGCAAAGTTCCGTTTCGCGAAAAGTAAGCGGACCGGATCGCTGCCCAGAGCGCTGTTACAGATATATATCTTGATTTGAACGTTAATTTCTCAAAATCCACTGAAGCACATATATTGAGACCTAGCAAAGGCACATCGGGCTAACAGTCCCTACAATTTTGCCAAGTTTCGTGCAAATCCATTCAGCCGTTCGAGCTAAAAGTGAGTCCAACCGCCCTATGGAAAACTCAATGCAAAAAACGCGTTTTGGGACCCCCCTTTTTTCTCAGCCCCCCCTTGACGAAACCCCACCAAATTTTCAGGGGCTGCTCAGAAACAAAATGTGCCATTTTCCTGAAAATTTCAGCCGATTCCGTCCACAAACGCCAAAGTTATTAGACATAGAATTTTCAGAAATCCCATAGGGAATTAATCCTAACTATATATACCTACTGGCGATAGCCAGTAGGTAATATATATATATATAGATATATAGATATATATATATATATATATATCACCATACACACCTTCCCAAAGAAAAGATGAGAGGCCACACGGGGAGTAGGGAACAGGCTGCCGTTTATTTCAGGGTCCCGGATTTGACGAATGCATTTCGGCATATGTGCCTTCTTCAGCGTCTTCCTCCTTAACGAGCCTCTCCCCAATTAGCTCCTTCTGTGAATGTTCATCCCGAGGCACTGAGTTCCCTCCCCTTAATGCGGTCAGCACAGCGAATGGCAGTCCGTTTTGAATTTGGCAGACTCCAAATCCCAGCATGCATGATGTCAGCAATGTCAGGTGGCTGGTGTAGAGGAGTGGAGAACAATGTAGTTTGTGCCCAGATAGGAAGGTGGGGTGGTTTGAAGGACGATGAACATCGCGGTGCCAGCTCTGTGTCCCCGCTTGACTGCAGCGCCCCTCCTCTCAGGTTGGTTGAGAAACTGGGGCTGTCAGATACGAGACAAAAGGCCCCCTCGAGATTAAATACCTCTGTCAGTTTCCTCCGCGCTGAAAATCCTGGCGGACTCCCGGGTTAATCGATCCCTCGATAGTCATTAAGCTGCAAGCAGCGTGGTTGCCAGTTAAACCCGGTGTCACTTGTAGCTGCAGGGCCTCTTTTCTGCGCGTCTGGCTGCGCAGTATAAATCACCATACACACCTTCCCAAAGAAAAGATGAGAGGCCACACGGGGAGTAGGGAACAGGCTGCCGATTATTTCAGGGTCCCGGATTTGACGAATGCATTTCGGCATATGTGCCTTCTTCATCGTCTTCCTCCTCAACAAGCCTCTCCCCAATTAGCTCCTTCTGTGAATGTTCATCCCGAGGCACTGAGTTCCCTCCCCTTAATGCGGTCAGCACAGCGAATGGCAGCCCGTTTTGAATTTGGCAGACTCCAAATCCCAGCATGCATGGTGTCAGCAATGTCAGGTGGCTGGTGTAGAGGAGTAGAAAACAATGTAGTTTTGTGCCCAGATAGGAAGGTGGGGTGGTTTGAAGGACGATGAACATCGCGGTGCCAGCTCTGTGTCCCCGCTTGACTGCAGCGCCCCTCCTCTCAGGTTGGTTGAGAAACTGGGGCTGTCAGATACGAGACAAAAGGCCCCCTCGAGATTAAATACCTCTGTCAGTTTCCTCCGCGCTGAAAATCCTGGCGGACTTTGTTAATCGATCCCTCGATAGTCATTAAGCTGCAAGCAGCGTGGTTGCCAGTTAAACCCGGTGTCACTTGTAGCTGCAGGGCCTCTTTTCTGCACGTCTGGCTGTGCAGTATAAATCACCATACACACCTTCCCAAAGAAAAGATGAGAGGCCACACGGGGAGTAGGGAACAGGCTGACGTTTATTTCAGGGTCCCGGATTTGACGAATGCATTTCGGCATATGTGCCTTCTTCAGCGTCTTCCTCCTCAACGAGCCTCTCCCCAATTAGCTCCTTCTGTGAATGTTCATCCCGAGGCACTGAGTTCCCTCCCCTTAATGCGGTCAGCACAGCGAATGGCAGCCCGTTTTGAATTTGGCAGACTCCAAATCCCAGCATGCATGGTGTCAGCAATGTCAGGTGGCTGGTGTAGAGAAGTAGAAAACAATGTAGTTTTGTGCCCAGATAGGAAGGTGGGGTGGTTTGAAGGACGATGAACATCGCGGTGCCAGCTCTGTGTCCCCGCTTGACTGCAGCGCCCCTCCTCTCAGGTTGGTTGAGAAACTGGGGCTGTCAGATACGAGACAAAAGGCCCCCTCGAGATTAAATACCTCTGTCAGTTTCCTCCGCGCTGAAAATCCTGGCGGACTTTGTTAATCGATCCCTCGATAGTCATTAAGCTGCAAGCAGCGTGGTTGCCAGTTAAACCCGGTGTCACTTGTAGCTGCAGGGCCTCTTTTCTGCGCGTCTGGCTGCGCAGTATAAATCACCATACACACCTTCCCAAAGAAAAGATGAGAGGCCACACGGGGAGTAGGGAACAGGCTGCCGTTTTTTCAGGGTCCCGGATTTGACGAATGCATTTCGGCATATGTGCCTTCTTCAGCGTCTTCCTCCTTAACGAGCCTCTCCCCAATTAGCTCCTTCTGTGAATGTTCATCCCGAGGCACTGAGTTCCCTCCCCTTAATGCGGTCAGCACAGCGAATGGCAGCCCGTTTTGAATTTGGCAGACTCCAAATCCCAGCATGCATGGTGTCAGCAATGTCATGTGGCTGGTGTAGAGGAGTGGAGAACAATGTAGTTTTGTGCCCAGATAGGAAGGTGGGGTGGTTTGAAGGACGATGAACATCGCGGTGCCAGCTCCGTGTCCCCGCTTGACTGCAGCGCCCCTCCTCTCAGGTTGGTTGAGAAACTGGGGCTGTCAGATACGAGACAAAAGGCCCCCTCGAGATTAAATACCACTGTCAGTTTCCTCTGCGCTGAAAATCCTGGCGGACTCCTGGGTTAATCGATCCCTCGATAGTCATTAAGCTGCAAGCAGCGTGGTTGCCAGTTAAACCCGGTGTCACTTGTAGCTGCAGGGCCTCTTTTCTGCGCGTCTGGCTGCGCAGTATAAATCACCATACACACCTTCCCAAAGAAAAGATGAGAGGCCACACGGGGAGTAGGGAACAGGCTGCCGATTATTTCAGGGTCCCGGATTTGACGAATGCATTTCGGCATATGTGCCTTCTTCATCGTCTTCCTCCTCAACAAGCCTCTCCCCAATTAGCTCCTTCTGTGAATGTTCATCCCGAGGCACTGAGTTCCCTCCCCTTAATGCGGTCAGCACAGCGAATGGCAGCCCGTTTTGAATTTGGCAGACTCCAAATCCCAGCATGCATGGTGTCAGCAATGTCAGGTGGCTGGTGTAGAGGAGTAGAAAACAATGTAGTTTTGTGCCCAGATAGGAAGGTGGGGGGGTTTGAAGGACGATGAACATCGCGGTGCCAGCTCTGTGTCCCCGCTTGACTGCAGCGCCCCTCCTCTCAGGTTGGTTGAGAAACTGGGGCTGCCAGATACGAGACAAAAGGCCCCCTCGAGATTAAATACCTCTGTCAGTTTCCTCCGCGCTGAAAATCCTGGCGGACTTTGTTAATCGATCCCTCGATAGTCATTAAGCTGCAAGCAGCATGGTTGCCAGTTAAACCCGGTGTCACTTGTAGCTGCAGGGCCTCTTTTCTGCACGTCTGGCTGCGCAGTATAAATCACCATACACACCTTCCCAAAGAAAAGATGAGAGGCCACACGGGGAGTAGGGAACAGGCTGCCGTTTATTTCAGGGTCCCGGATTTGACGAATGCATTTCGGCATATGTGCCTTCTTCAGCGTCTTCCTCCTCAACGAGCCTCTCCCCAATTAGCTCCTTCTGTGAATGTTCATCCCGAGGCACTGAGTTCCCTCCCCTTAATGCGGTCAGCACAGCGAATGGCAGCCCGTTTTGAATTTGGCAGACTCCAAATCCCAGCATGCATGGTGTCAGCATAGTCAGGTGGCTGGTGTAGAGGAGTAGAAAACAATGTAGTTTTGTGCCCAGATAGGAAGGTGGGGTGGTTTGAAGGACGATGAACATCGCGGTGCCAGCTCTGTGTCCCCGCTTGACTGCAGTGCCCCTCCTCTCAGGTTGGTTGAGAAACTGGGGCTGTCAGATACGAGACAAAAGGCCCCATCGAGATTAAATACCTCTGTCAGTTTCCTCAGCGCTGAAAATCCTGGCGGACTTTGTTGATCGATCCCTCGATAGTCATTAAGCTGCAAGCAGCGTGGTTGCCAGTTAAACCCGGTGTCACTTGTAGCTGTAGGGCCTCTTTTCTGCGCGTCTGGCTGCGCAGTATAAATCACCATACACACCTTCCCAAAGAAAAGATGAGAGGCCACACGGGGAGTAGGGGACAGGCTGCCGTTTATTTCAGGGTCCCGGATTTGACGAATGCATTTCGGCATATGTGCCTTCTTCAGCGTCTTCCTCCTTAACGAGCCTCTCCCCAATTAGCTCCTTCTGTGAATGTTCATCCCGAGGCACTGAGTTCCCTCCCCTTAATGCGGTCAGCACAGCGAATGGCAGCCCGTTTTGAATTTGGCAGACTCCAAATCCCAGCATGCATGGTGTCAGCAATGTCAGGTGGCTGGTGTAGAGGAGTGGAGAACAATGTAGTTTTGTGCCCTGATAGGAAGGTGGGGTGGTTTGAAGGACGATGAACATCGCGGTGTCAGCTCCGTGTCCCCGCTTGACTTCAGCACCCCTCCTCTCAGGTTGGTTGAGAAACTGGGGCTGTCAGATACGAGACAAAAGGCCCCCTCGAGATTAAATACCTCTGTCAGTTTCCTCCGCGCTGAAAATCCGGGCGGACTCCCATATATATATATATATATAAATATATATATATATACATATATATTACAATATAAATTGATTGTCAGGAAACCCCTTAAATCTCCCATTTTTTATTTACCTTTATCATTCAATACCCCCTAACCAACCCTAAAAGCACCCGCACCACCCTATACACCTACCCACCCTAAACCCTAAAAACACCTTTACCACTCAATGCCCCTACCCACCCCTAAATATATATGTGTATATATATATATATACTAGCAGCCCGTCCCGACGTTGTCCGGGTATGAATTGCTGCCGGCCAGTAGTATATTGTTTTGTAGGATTTCGTTTTGATAGCATTTCTTATCTGTGACAGGCCTGTGACAGGCCTGTGAAACGCTCCGATTCACAGTGCACTGCTGATGCACTTAAGAGTGCGCGTTCAGTAGTGTGTGAACTCGATTTTCCCTACTTTATTTTTCTTTGCAATATTATATAGCGCGAAATCGACAACATGGCATGAGCACAATTTACATTACAGAAGAACATATTCATTTGTGGTAGGCACGGGGAGACAAAGCGATTTGCCTTGAATCACAGGATGTTGAGCTGATGCCGATATTCGAACGTAACTCCCCAGCTCTAAAGTTTGCAATTCTAGAACTTGTGGCGGGAGGTGTGTCTAAAAGTGTATGTCAGTGCTGGCCATCAATGAGAGAGACCTGTGCAATTTTCAAATGGGTGGTGAAAAAATATGAGTATGTTGCTGGAGATGTGGGCCGCCGTGCCACCAATGTACTTACCGGGGGAGGGTAAACACCCATTATTCCGCAACTTTCTTTCCGCATACTTTCATTACGAAAGTACCATGACTCCGCAATGCCATTATAACGCATGGCATTACATTTTATATGCTTTTACCTCGCATACATTTACAACAAAATTCATTGTAAATGCATGAATGGTAAAAGCATGTTTTTTTTAAATGTTTGGATAAGGTAAGTATGGGTATAGGGGTATATGTTTTGGGGTACTGAGGTATATGTTTTGGGGTGTTTGGGTATTTTAAGGCTTCAGATATAGTTTTGAGTTAAGGGGTACAGGGGTAGTTTTAAGGTTTAGGGATAGGTATGGGGTTTGGGGCACAGGGGAATGTTTAGGGTTCAGGGCTAGGTTAGGCTTTGGGGGTATAGGGGTATTTTTAGGGTTCAGGGGTAAGTTTGGGTTTTGGGGTACAGGAGGATTTTAAGGGTTCAGGGCTAGGTTTGGGTTTTGGGGTACAGGGGTATTTTTAGGGTTCAGGGCTAGGTTTGGGTTTTGGGGTACAAGGGTATTTTAGGGTTCAGGGGTAGGTTTGGGTTTTGGGGTACAGGGTTACTTTTAGGGTTCAGGGCAAGGTTTGGGGTTGGGGTACAGAGGGGTGGGGGCTGGCTGTGTCTGTGTGTGAGCAGGGGCTGTGAGTTACTCTGCGCAAGCGCGGCTCAGACGCGCGCTCCCGCGGTCAAAACTGAGACTGCAAAAGCGCGCGTCTGAGTCGTGTCTTCATTCCTAAATACGGGTAACAATAGGTCTCTAGCAGACACCTTCAATGCTTACGCATTGAATGTAGGTCTGCTCGACCTAACAAAGTTCTCAGAGCCTCCGATCGACTTCTCACACCTGAGTGAATAATTGCCACTAAAAGGCCCTGATTATGGGTTGAGTTGAGCAGATTTCCTGTTTTGAATTCACTCCACTCCTTCATGAGTAGACTGTCATTCCTCTGCCTTGATTTACCACTTGCTGGAAAATCAGACCATATTTTACAAGATGGAAAATCCTGCTGGTGAAATTGCATTAGGAAACTCGTGCATTGCAGTCTCGACCAATGGCTCAGCCCAGTCTCACTCTCAAGCATAGTTGGGGTGGGGGGGGATTGAATGCAATGATATCCCACACCAGGTATGGGAACACATGGAGAAAAATATTGCCTTTTAGCAGGAAGTGATGTAATCCAAAGCTCTTTTTTTAAGTAAAATCAGGGCCTTCAGTGGTCATATCACTGAAAATACAAGATTTGAAAAAAACATTATTGCCTACGGGTGCTCGTGGAAGACAGTTTCTATGGACTGGAATCTAGAGAATGCTAAATTGATACTGGTATTTTACTGATCTCTGCTGGTTGTTTTCTATCAAGAAAGTTAAATAGAGGCACTGCCTAGAGGACTTAGAATGAGGAATTACCACTGGGATGAGAGGCACAGCTGCAGAACTTTCTAGAGGACTTACAATGAGGAATTACTGATGGGACTAGAGAAGCAGCTAGCAGCACTGCCTAAAGTACCAGTCTTCTGCGCCACATTTTTACATTAAAATGTTCTAACTTATTTTCAATTTCAGCAATACCTTACTTGGGAAAACCTTGGGAAAGCTACGCAAATTACTCCTTGCTGAATTCAGCAGGATGTCTCGTCAGAAATGTGTTGCTTTATGTGTTTAATCATACATTTTCCACATCTTTCCCCTACAAACAAAGTGGGTAGGAATTGAAAAATAGGAAATGTTGGCTGTCACTTAGAAAATTGCAAAAACTTTGATGAACGTGTTTTAAAATGGTCGACTAGACACCACTCCAGCACTCCTTTAATATGGTGGCCTCACATTCTGCAATTGCTCCTTTAATAACTCTGAGGCCCTATTTATAGGTCGGAAAAAAGTAAAAAGGTGTTGCAAATAACTTTAGTGGATGTTAGTAAACATGCTCCGAGTGAAAATGTAAGAGCAAATTATACCCAGGTTATTGCACTATAATTTACCCCAAACCATAAGGTGGTAGTAAAAAAGGTAACAATGACAAGTGCAGAAATGGAAGGCTTCGGTTATGCTCTCAAAATGCTAAATTGGGTGGTAAATGTTGTCACACACAGCAATTGCCCAAAAAGGTGTTATTTCCAATTTAGTGAAAAAACATTAGGACCCTCGTTTTGAGTGGCCCATTTCATTGTTTGGAAGATAAGACTTAGGGTCAGTAGAATTAAGTGATTCCGCAGTGCTGAGATTTCTGCATAATTATGGAATAGAGTGGTTGCCAAATTATCCCTAATTTTCTACGTGATTTGCAGATTTAAAAAAAAAGTTCTAGCTCTAACAGATCAAATTACTAAAAATGATGCCACTTGTTTTGCTGCGCATAGGTAGGCCCTTTAACGCACAATGGAACGCCAACTTTCTTTTGCTGATTGGGGCTTTTAGGTGTTAAAGTGATTTCACATTGTGTGGTATTTACTAAGAATGTTGTCTAGTTCTCATAAATATAAAGCTTTCTCGGTTCAACCATAGATTCGTCACATTCTTCCCCAACACATTGCAAGTAGGGAGGAACTTAAACATACTGGCTAAGTAACAAAGTCTAACAGGAACGCTTCTTTCATACCATAAAACAAAACAGAAATCAGCTGCAGTGTCAGCACATTAGTGCTAAATCTTAGCACATCACGAAACGCTGGGTGCACTAAACAGTTTGGCATGGACGTCCTGAGTGACTTGAAGAGAGTTAAGGATCAGCTTAAAATTGTGAAAGACCACTAAATAAAATATCTGCGTATTTTAAAATTATTTTGGGCTTTATTGCCTCTCTGGTGTTTTGCTGAATATATGTTCGCTCAACTGCTTTAGTTCACCAAAACCAGGTGCTTCCTAAAAAGCAATCGATCAGTTAGCAGCCCACTTAAAGCCCTGCTAGTGGCCGAAAGTATGGTTGATGGAAAAGGGGTGCCAAATTACGGGCTAGGGCAGAGATGCATTGTGGTGAGAGGAGGAATAAGTGCTCCGTAGACGCCCATTGTCAAATATGTGAAGTGAAGTAATTATTATTTTTGTCGAATACGAGCTTATACAGGGTCCACATCAAGCATCAATCATGTAGTAGAATGTGGCGCATGACACACTTCTCTGTAATATAGTTTTTGTCTACACTGCATGTGGCGCATTATACTGCAGAAACAGGCCCAATTCGTCGGGGTCGCTTCATGCCACACAACGGATAAGGCGTAATTCTGTGGACTCGAGAAAAACCATACTTCTGACTGTCTCGATTTGTTGTGTTTGCTATATGAGATATAATCTTGATATATGAAAACACGAGCCTGATGCTTACGGAACCGTATGTATGTAAATACTAGCAGCCCGTCCCGACCTTGTCCGGGAGCAATCAGGCTTCAGGGCCCCCGCCCGCCCCGACATTGTCCTTGGGTCCCCCGGAGTAGCAGCCCGTCCCGACCTTGGCTTCAGGGCCCCCGCCCGCCCTGACATTGTCCGTGGGGCCCCGGAGCCTTACCTCATCCACGGCACCTCCCCGCGCTCCTGAGTTCACCGGTCCGCTGCTCCTCTCCGCTCCTCCCCGCCTGTCCGCCGCTCCTCTCTGCTCTTCCCAGCCTGTCCGCTGCTCCTCACCACTCCTCCCCGCCTGTCCGCCACTCCTCCCTGCCTGTCCGCCGCTCCTCCCCGCGCTCATGTCCACCGCTCCTCCCCGCGCTCATGTCCGCCGCTCTTCCTCACGCTCCTGGACGCCGCTCCTCCCCGCGCTCCTGATGTCAGCACGCACGTCGCGGCCGGCGCTACTTCCATGGGACTATTTTTTTTCTCGTAAATATTTTAAATAACTTATATTTTTTTACTTTATATAGCCTATGTCCATCTGCACACCCTGACAATTACAATGATGTATCGGGTGTGTGGATTGGCGCTGTGGTTCCCGAGTTTACCCGCCTCAAAGGTTCAAAGTTCTTCCTTTATAATAGTAGTATAGATGTAACCACATAAGCTACAAGAGGTTTTAATAAAAGTGTATGGTAGATGCAAAAAATGCAAGACCTGAGCTAACAAAACAGTATTTTTTCCCAAACGTAGTGATCTTTCTTAATCACCTGTTCTCTAGAGCTGCTTGGTCTGTCGACTCCTGTTTCACCTTTAAATCCGCCAGGTTTGCTACCACGGCTTGAAGGGGACACGATGAGATAAAACTCTACCTCGATGAACGCACTGGAAATCCTTGCTTGGTTGTGTACATGGCAAGCGTGGCAGGCTTGCAGCTGAGCCTGAAATGAACCAGGACAGCATCATTCCGTGACTCCAGGGCAGGAAAACTCCCCCTACTGAGACAATCGGCACTCCATTGGCGAACTCTGGGAAGTTGGTAGCCACGTACGTGTGAGCAACTGCGCTGTTCAACCACAGTGCATTCAAAATTGGTTTGCGGAAAAAAAGGTTTTTAATGCATAATTAAATTCACGTCGCTCGGCAGAGAAAAGGGTCCAGCAGATTTGAGAGCATATGTTCAAAACAGCCCGTACCGTTTTTTCACACTGTATTTATCTTACCGTGGTTTTTGCTTGTACTGTCACTGCCTCCCGCCATGATTTGGGAAAACCCCACTGTTGATGTATATTGGCTCCTGGAGGACGCATGGGTACCACAGCAGGTTTGACAGGTCAGGCAAAATAAAGTGCGAGACTCAGCCAACCAATCCCAGGAGAAAACAACCATTTATATATGCAACTAGCAGCCCGCCCCGGCGTTGCCCGGGGCAGAAGGGGGCTGGGGGCAGCATTTTGGGCTTTTGTGCAGTCCCAGCCGGGCCCCCGCCCGCCCGCCCCGACATTGCCTATACCGCCCCCCCGCCCACCCGCCTGCCTCCCGCCTCTGCCTTACCACAGCCGCGCTCCGGACTTCACCTCCACTCCGCCCTGACATTGCCCGGACCGCCTCCCGCCTCACCTGAGCCGCCGCGCCACTCCTCGCCGCTCGTCACCCCTCCTCACCGCTCCTCCCCGCCTGTCGTCATCACGCAGGTGTAGGTCGCGGTCAGCGCTACGTCGTGGCCGGCGCTAGTTTTAGGGGACTACTTTGTTTGTAAATTTTAATTTTTTACTTTACGTTTTATTTTTATTTTAAGTCGCCTATGTCCATCTACACACCCTGAGGATTTCAACAATGTATTGGGTGTGTGGATTGGCGCTGTGGTTCCCGAGTTTACCTTGCCAAAAGGTTTCTGTTATCTAATTATACTAGTAGTATAGATAGGACTCGTATTACTAGAGACCTATTGCATTATAAATAAACCTGCAGGCGTTCAATAAGGCATGATCGGTGGTGGGGTGAGGGGGGTGGTGAGCAGAGAAGTTACAGACTGTGTGAGGGAAATGGGGGTGTAGAGGAACAAAAGAGTTTGTAAAGTAAAGGGGCCGATAGCAATGGAAGGAGATAAATGACGACATGGTCAAGAAGAGGAGGGACAAAGAAACCGAAAACAAATCAGAATGCAGCATTTCCCATTTAAACCAATAAAAAACATGGACAGAAAGTGGGAGGAGCTTGCCCCTACTATACTGTATACTGCATGCCTCGCAAAGCGAACAGTGCATTGCACTTCAACGCCATGCAAGACCTAAAAAACAACCATTTATAAATGCAATAGGACTAGCATTACGAGAGACCTTTTGCATTATAAACAAACCTGCAGGCGTTCAAGAAGGCATGATTGGGAGTGGCGGGGAGGTGGGTGGTGAGCAGAGAAGTTACAGACTGCGTGAGGGAAATGGGGGGTGTAGAGGTACAAAAGAGTTGGTAAAGTAAAGGGGCTGATAGCAATGGAAGGAGATAAATGACGACATGGCCAAGAGGAGGAGGGACAAAGAAACTAAAAACAAATCAGAATGCAGCATTTCACATTTAAGCCAATGAAAAACATGAGCGGAAAGTGGGAAGAGCTTCCCCCACTATACTGTATACTGCATGCCTCGCAAAGCGAACTGTGTGTTGCACTGCAACCCTATGCAAGACCTAAAAAGAGAAAAAGGAAAATACCTGTTCCTTGATTCCTGTTGCTTCCTTTGCAGACTATGAGTCCAGGGGTAGCAAAGGATGTGTGAGGGGCCGCAAGGGGTATCTGTCGACCCATAAATGATGTCCATGATTTTGTTGACCTTGTAGCACAGAGATGGCCGAGGCATGTCACACAATTTAATCCCATCTTTTCAAATACGAAAGATGGGACAAAGTTTAAAGGAAAATCCTTTTTTTACATTTTTAGCAAAATCCTTTTGTTTCATTTTAAGTTCCATGCAGAGCTTAAATAGTGCAAAAACATTTTGGTGTGCTTTTTTTTCAAGGACTTGGATTTCTTCGGTAGAGTCTCCAGTACAAATTTAACATGAATTGTAAGGAACGTGCATGCTTATACAAAAACAAAAAAATTAAACATTGGTTTCACAGCCAATAAGCTTCCCTTTTACAATGATGTAGCAATCTTTCTGAAGCAAAATCCAAATGCACAGTTCTGGGGTTGCTTTCTCTGTAATACAAGCCCAAACATATAGTGAAGATATTTGGAAATTATGTTCAAATAATTTTCTTTACCTTCTTCCAGGTGCAACTTCTGGTATTGGAAAATGCTATGCAGAAGAGCTAGCACGTCGGGGTCTCAATGTGATCCTCATCAGCCGCAGTGAGGAGAAGTTGAAGTTTGTCTCCCGCTCCATCGCTGAGCAGTATAATGTGAAAGCATCTTATATTGTGGCAGATTTCAGCAAAGGCAGTGACATTTACCCTTCCATCAAAAATGCTTTACGTGATGTGGAGGTTGGCATCTTGGTCAACAATGTTGGAGTGTTTTATGATTACCCAGAGTACTTTGCTCTTCTAACTGAGAAGAAGATTTGGGATATCATCAATATTAACATGGCGGCGGCGAGCATGATGGTGCACATGATTCTTCCAGGGATGCTGGACAGGAAGAAAGGTGCCATTGTGAACGTGGCCTCTGCAGCCTGCTACAGACCCGTTCCCCTCGTGGCAATTTATGCTGGTTCAAAGGTAATAACGTTCTTCCTTTTCAGTGTGCTACAGAAGGCATGGCGCTTTTTTGAGTTACTCTTTTTGGTCTTTCCCCTACTACTCTTCTGGCCTTCACCTTACCCTCAGTGAAGCCCCTTCAAATGTTATGTGACACTTGAACCCCCATATAAGCCTTCATTGGCCTTTTAGCTGCTGGTTTGAACACCACTAGACTGAGCTCTTGTAGGATTTTTAACTCATTAATTGTGTAAACAGGCATTGACAAACCCAACTGGCCTGACTTCAATTTGGCAGCTCATGTAAACTCGGGTATTCACTGCTGGAGTGGGAATTTCATTTAAGTTAAAAATTTCAGTTTACAACCATCCAGGCTAATCTCCACATTCTCTTGGGTCCAACGGATCTTTGTGGTTGTTTTAGATAAGAGCAGGAGCTGTATATCACATAAATTATAATCCAAATCAATAATTATGTTCAGTTAAAAAAGAGAGTGTGTTATGAGTTGAAGGGTTTCTATTAATCAAATCTTTTAGTAGTTCATCTTCATTGCAAGTCACAAGTTAATTTGTATTAATCTCAATTATCAATTTATAACAGACATCAAATCAGGATTATTTAAATAATATAATAAATGCATTAAAGCGTGTTCCATAAAGAAAAGAATCCCTATTCTAGGTATGAGGAGAACATGTTGTCAGTCAGAACGCATACAGAGTTCCTGTTTCCGTTCCAGAGAGTGAGAGAAAAGCATAAAGCTTTAGCATCAGAAGTCATCTATATAAATCAAAATATCAAATAAAGGCAGAATCTCTCATAAAGAGAGGTTCAATAAACTGGATAGAGTATCATAGCAAAGTGGCATAAGGGTCTGAAAAAAGAGTGTATTAACCTGCTAGGAACATGCACTAATATAGACAACACATTTTATCTTTGTGGCAGCTTGCGGTCTTCCTGCTGCAGCCAACCAATCATCTTGCAATGCTCTCATGGAAACATGATCACTCAAATGGCAGCTGGTAGGGAAAGGGAGTGGCAGGGGCCGTTGAAAGCAACACAAATATTTGTTTTAAAACCACTTACCTCTTCCGCCATCTCTCTGATTCTCTTTCTGACTCAGAGTCCAGAAGCAGAAAGCACCCTGGCTACCCCAAGCCAATCACAATGCTGCTTTCACCATACCAGCAGTGTGGTGATTGGTCTGAGTGGTGTGGTTCGGCGCTCAGATGGGGACTATGAGCCTGTGCATGTTCCCCACCAGGCTGTGCATTACAGTCTGGTGGGGATCAATCAAAGTGCTTATGACTGTTTGTCCGGCCCAAGATGCCCGACAAAACCTTTATGCACACTTAGTGTGCCCAGCACTCTTCCCACTGTGAACCCAGCCCCGCCTTAACCTAGCCCCATAGCTACGAAAAATAAAATGATATTAACGTTGTTATTATCATTATATTTTTACCGTTTTCCACTGCTCTGAGAGTAGTGGGCGACACTCCTCGCCTTCTCACAGAAAACACAATGTCTCTACATAGCAGCTTTTAATGTTGCTTATTTCTTATCATCTAGCAGTTACATCAGTCTATTTGTATTATAATTCTCGTTGAAATCTACTTTCCCATGAGGGAATTTTCATCTCTACCATTCTAAGTAACAAACTTATTAAAGTGTTAGCAGCGTTCACTGTATAAGAAGAAACATTTGATGAAAACATTAACGCATCCTTTATTCATTATGAAAAACACATGTTCATGGATAGGTCAGGAAATAAGCTTGTTATGCACTCTAACCATTTTCTAGTCATGTCAGCTTGTCAGGCAATTGTTGCTTTATCAGTTTAGCTAATGAGGTCTGGTATGTGTAAGCATGGTTGCTTACTAAAATTCTCTGCATTTAAACATGTTTTATTTTCATTAAAGACTACACATTAATTTCTGCATATTACTGTGTCATTTTCTAGACATTATTAAAACGCTACCCCTTCACCAATGCTGTTTACATGCGCTAATGCTGTTTTATCACTTTAAAGCCTGCCTATTTGGCCATGCTAGGAAAAAAGCATAAAAGGATTTATTTCTGCACAGAATGCATACAGGAGATAAAAAATTGAAAGTGGCTAATGATTGAGAATGTTTTCAGATGTAAGATAGTCATCCATGCATTCTAATAGAAGAACTTCCTGGTAAATTGAAATTTTCTCCAAATAGCATGAGATGGAAAAAGTGAAAATCCTCTGGGTGGAGTCAAAGCCCTCTACATGTATATTTTAATGACTTTGTAGCAGTACGTCATACAGACAACTATATTGCCATGCCAGACCTAAAAAAGAGGTACAATATTTCCTAGAGTTTGCACCTGGGACAGAGAAGCGTATTTTATCTGTGCCCTATTTAATTCATATATTGTCTGCCGGCTCTATGGCTCCAGTCACTAGCACAGGTGGAATAATTACCCTTTTATGTGGCACAAGCTGGACTTTTTAGAACAGTTATGAGACAGACTGACAAGTCACTTTGTCAATCCAGAAGCATGAGTGTTTGTCTTTCATCTACTCTTTTTTTATTCAAAAGTTTTTTTATTGCATTTGTTAAAAGTACAAAAAGCATACAAATTGAAAGTTACAGTGGACATTTGGAGCGTAAGGGGTTAAAATAGACCAATACACACCTTTAAAATATAAAATCAAGACAAATTAATAAGACTGAGAATATCCTTAAAATATTTGTAATTATTGATGCAGTATTTTATGAGAACAAAATGATATTGGGACTGCTGAACATTAAATAAGTAAGTAATTAAGTAAGAAAGTCAGGGATGTTAGAAGACTTTTAAAATTCTCTAATATTTGCACTCAAAGTAGTAAATGTAATTATTTAATAGTATCACATCTAGTAAAGGACACTCTGAACCACCAAGAATGAAAACAAGTTATATGGGCATTCCACTAATTATTTGATTCAATATTTTATTTGGCAATCATTACAGCTAATTTATCTTTAAGAGATCTTAAATAAGACACAAGTGCCAAAGTTTGAAAGAGTTTTCTAATGTATGTCAGCTTGCCATTAATGGAAAAGATTAGGCCTATGGCTTTTCAAATATTATTGCCAACATTTTACTATTTATTTCCAATAAAAAAGAGTGTTCCGGAAAAATATTACTTTGATATGAAGCTACAAGTATGCAACTAAAATTGTTCATGGTATTTGTAGAATTTTCATTCATTTTTTTGTGTAGTATTGGTCCTGAACTCATTGTTTCCACAGTCATAAAGCCAACACATTTGCTCAAATATTTGAGTGCTTGCTGTTGACATTGGTGTGACCTTTAGATAGTGAGTTAAAAGCATTACAAGGTAAATTCAGCCTTTCATCCTTTCGGGTTCGCCTAATTGAGTACTAATTGGGTAATAATAATGCTACATCAATTCTTAAAAAGTGAAATAACTGTGGCCTCAAGAGCCAGTTATAACCATTTGGCTCTACCAGGCTTTCCTGACCCACACGTAGATCCTATTGGACACCTGCAGGAATGTTTGGAGATAGATGAACAGAGTGTTAAGCAATAAAAAAAATAGGGCAAGTACTTGCCTACTCTACTACAGTATCTAGGAATGCTCGCTACAAACTGATACCATTTTATATAACACAGGGCTTATCTGATGCCCGCGCAAATAAACCCATACTTCTCTGAAACTAACGTGCAATGCTTGCATTGCAGATTGCAGAATGTAGACCTGTGCCATATGTAGTGGACATGCCAATCCATTTCCCAGTTCTGGTCGGCCATGACAGGGATTATAAATCAAATCTCTGGAATAGATAATTTATCTACCTGAGATGACTGTGTGCTTGGACTATCTAAAAGACCTAAAAAGTGACAAACTGTAACCTGCTTTATAGACTACGTCCTCGTGCTGGCCAAAAGTGACATAATGCGGCACTGGAAAGCTACTGCACCCCCTTCCACAACAGTAACGTATGGTACTTACACAGGCTAGGTCAGAAAGCGCATCCCTCTGGTACGAAAAAGCAAGAGGCCTTCTAAAGTATCTGTTGTCCTCTGACTGTAATGAACTAGTCACCTCTTCCTATCTGTACTTCTAGCTAGCCATTTATGTTAACAAAGCTTTTGGCAATCACCATATTGTACTGCACCTGCAGATTGTATCTGTACAAATCAAAACATTCAATGAAAGTCTTTCTTTTAACCAGTTAAATCCAGACACTATTCCAGTTGTTGAATATAATTAATGTGGTAAGAAATAAATGTTGCATACAATTTAAATCCACTCCTGACAGTCGAGTTAGTAAATTCAACATAAATTCCACTTCTGAACAAAAAGATATGGGTATAATGTGCTGAAAAGTTGATATTTTCAGAGCTACTATATAATTTTTGTTAAGATGCTCAATCTATTAATGTCTATGCTGCATCCAAAATTGTTTGCAAAAAAGAACATTTACATATTTTATGTGATGAGCATCTGTTAAAATTAAAAGTACTCAGCGCATATCTTTTAGAATAGATATTTTGGACACATTCGATTTTGTTGATTAAGTGTATAACTAGTTAGTCTAGAGTATTTTTGAAGAGCATTTTATTTCTAGATAAACATTAATATCTACATGAAGACATGATCTGTATGTGAAGGTAGTACTATGCCCTCTCAAGTTATGGTAATGGTATTTGTCAAATATGATTTATGAATGGAACAGAATGCTTTATTGCTAACTAAAAGAGAAGAGGCAGACAATTACAAATTAGTTTATTGTTCTTTAATAAACCAAAAACAAAAAACGGATGAGAATTGATTCATGAACAATCTGGGTGTAATTTACATTAGATTAACTAAAGTTATTATGTGATCTCCAAGATGTTAATTTCTGTTATGAAGAAGAAAGACCACGATAATTTTTCAAATGGGTATTCTACATCTAAATGCAATCAGGGATTGGGCCATTTATGTAGCTATATGACTCTTTGTATAGGGCCCATAGCTATAGGTTATGTTGCTTCAACTGTGGAACTCCCAGAATCAGTTGCCCACACTGATCATAACTGTGTGCCTGTTTTTGAGAGACTCTTTTCAACCCTGTTGCCCCACTTGACATATCATAACCCTGTTCTTGTACACAAAATGTTACAGATAGCAAGATGACAATCATTGGTAGTTTTTAACAGTAATTTGTATTGCATCCACTCTGTCTGCTAAATAATCGATAATGCACCTCTTAAACTGTGGGTTAATGAATACAGAAACAGCTATTTTACAATCAAACAGTATCTAAACTTTACTAACTACATACCATACGGCATTAAAATGTGAATATCTTCACCAAGAAATAACTATTTCCAATACGATTACACAGTGGCTGGATTTGCGGGTGCAGATATTGTGCAGTTGCAAATAATATTTCCATACGGTATCCCTGTGCAAAAATATGGCTATATCATTGAGTATTTGTCCCTGGAATGGGGAAAAGCATTCAGACCGGCAATTACCAGGTCCAAATCCGCATGTGGAATCCACTTGCAGAGGACAAATCTGCTTGCATTTACCACCTACTATCCACTGGCAAATAGAAACAGGGAGTGGGTAGCAGCGCCTGGGAGGGCATCAAGGGACAGAGGATGTAGGCTAGGGTAATATATGTAAATGTGTGTGTGTGATTATAAATACATATAGAATGTAAACAGATATGTACAAAAATATTTAAAAATATATTGAGAGAAAGTCAAAAGTTGGGAAAAGGTGTG
The DNA here is from genome assembly GCF_964263255.1 of Lissotriton vulgaris. Classification (NCBI taxonomy): domain Eukaryota; kingdom Metazoa; phylum Chordata; class Amphibia; order Caudata; family Salamandridae; genus Lissotriton; species Lissotriton vulgaris. The sequence continues at coordinate 440,179,551 of NC_141700.1, forward strand.
ATTTCTTTAAATGATTTTTGGGAAAATTATGTTATCTCATGCAATCAATAAATATGCTCATGTTGGACGCTGGAACAAACAATGAAAAAATATATTTGTAAAGTTAAACACAATGTAGAAACAGAAGAAACTGTGCTTGGCAAATTATAATATTCCATTACCGCAGTGGGGAAAATATATCATGTTACACATTTAAGGAAAACTATATATTTATATACTGCATTTGGTTCCCAGGCAAAATACCTACTAAATGGAATTCTGGACATAGAGATCTTGTCACCTTTAACTTTCAAGGCCACATAAAGCTAGATGACCTGTGAGGCCCTTTATTAGACTGAGAGAACATGATACAATAGAACAACTTTTACTGCATGGAATCTGCCCTTCAAAAGTCCAATGTGATTGTTATGAATAACTGTACTAACAAGGCTAGTACCTTAAAAACAAGTTTGCACACCTTATTCAAGAAACAGATCTATGTAAGCCTTTGACATCACTACTACTAAAGCTTCAATAAGTTATCTTGATTCAACAAAGTGCTGTAAAATGAATAAAGATTAGGTGCAATCTGTAAAAACAAGATTTAACAGAACTTTGGTGGCTTGGACAACCTAAACAGATATTGAGAAATAGTGGCCTCTTGGATTCCAGCAATGCAGAGGGACATATCCAATTATCCTTTATGTGTTCATGTAATTTGCTGGTTGCAACCTTATCTATAAAAGTTCATAATGCTAATAAAAGATAGATTAATGACACTGTTCTTGTTAATTTCTGCTGCTTGCATACTATCTTATTTGATAAGAAGTAAAAATGTAAGAATCATATCTTAAGACTTGTTACCATTAAAAATAGGAGTCAAAATAGTCATTTGTTAGATGCTACTTTTTTGCCTAATTCCTCTTTGAATGTTTGCAACTCTTAAATCATCTAAGCAATCCCTAAGATTTCTTCAGTGATTATTTTCAATTCACATGCATTATTTGGTTTGTCTTTAGTCTTGCCATTCCTATTTGTCCACCATCAACCTTCATTTAACATATCTGATGTTTAATTTTACGTTCCATTATTTTATATCATTAAATATTTTAGTCATTTTATAAGACCCATGGGTAATTTGATCATGCCTCTTGATTGATCATTGTGCAACTCTTGAGAACTTGTGTCTGCACCATCTTCCCTACTTTCCTCAGTTGATATTATGCTGTCCACTTAATCTACTATAAATCTTGCTAATCTAGGCATGTGGGTATCTTGTCCAAGCAGAATCCCATGATTGATACACCCTAGGAGTTTTATACAGTATTGTCTGCTATTGGCGTTCCTGATTCAGAATGATATTTAGGGACTTGCTTACCGTTACTTCTTCCATGTGACATTCTTTTAGTATCCTTGCATGTAAGATGGCTTTTTTCTTTTTAGCAGGCAAGTTAACTCTGTGAAATAACAAACGAGGAGGGTTATACCTCTTCACAGACAGTTTGCTCCAATTGTGCACTGTGCTCTCCTCTGCTTGATGGAGGAGCAGTGGGGGGATGGAGATATTTTTGGGTCCAAGCTTAACTCAAGGTTCAATTCAGTAAAGGTGAATGTGCATTTCGATTTATAAGGGGATGTCATTCATCATCTGTCTTTCTTTTGAAGAATGGCCTCCATCCCCCTAGTTCTCTTTATTCTTTTCATATGTTTTCCCCCCTCAGCCAAGGGGTATTTCCTAGCCTCCAATTGGACCTTACCTGCAGAAGTTCCCCTAGAGCCTTTATATTCTTCTGACTTATCACCTTCACCTTGTGAGCTGGCATTTCTATGTTGAACTGCTGGAATTACCTTATCTATCCACATCCAAGATATCCTAGGATTGACTAGGTTACTTGGGCATGACTGCATTTGAATCTGGAAGTCATTACTTTGACCGCTTTGTTTTGGATTGTTAATGTCACATATTGAATTAATGCTAATTGTTGCAAAGGATCTTTCCATTCCCCTTATTTTTCACTTTCTGACATAACATAACATAACATGTGTATTTGTAAAGCGCACGCTCACCCAGAAGTGTATCTTCGCACTGAATAACAGATGTTTATTGTTACCCAACTCAATGGTACTCCTTTCTATTAACATGAAAGAGCTAGGCCTAACACATTGGATTCCTAATGTCAAGTAATTCCCTGCTTCCTTTGCTCACACGTAATACTTGTGAAATACACAGGGGTTTGGTCTCCTTCTCCACTATTGGGCCACATCTTTCCATGAAACCTACATATTTGTCCTGCATCACCTTGGCATATTAAGGGGCCAATGGAGTACATACCTATTTACCAATGTCACCTAGTCAGATTCTTTCAGTGGTTGTATTATCTTGAGTCAGCCTGAGTTCCCTAGTTACTACCATTGCTCTCTCAGGCTCTCTTACATCTGCAGCTGCTTTTTGCCACTGCAGACTCAACTTCTCATGGTGCAACATCTCTTGGCAGGTTTAATTTAAGTTGGTGGTGCACAGGCATAACAAAGCTCCTCATAGCCCCAGCCTTTCATCATTTAGACATGTGGCTTCCTAAACATTCCCTCTTGCCCCCCCCCACAGTTTTCAAGATTCATGGCCAAGTCCTTGGCCTCACGTTTGATGTTGAGGAACACTACTGATATTTATTTTGAGGGTTTGATTCTTATACAGTGTGTAGATCTGTAATGAGGTTTTTTCCACTTGAACTGCTGTTGTGTCCTAACTCTCTCAGGTCGAGGAGGACTCACTTTGGGATGTAGACAAGAAATCTGGGATCATGGTGACTGTCGGGTACTGTTCTATCTTGTTAGGCTTGTGCTGATGGCTGTGACTGGCCAAATACCTGACAGTAGGCCTTGCATTTTATCATCAGTAGGTTATGTCAATGTTGTCCTCCTCTCTTCTCTTTCCTTACCTTTTTCACTTTTTAATGTACACCACCACCTTGATGTTTTCCCCTTCTTTTCACTAACATAAAGGCTAAAGGCTAAATCTGTTACCTTCAACTGCTGCAGTTGCAGAGGCCACCGCTCCCTTCCAGACTGGTGCTATGACCCCAGTAACCAGGGAAAGAATGCTTTGCCCAGTCGTGAGTGCGAGGAGTAGTTGTCAGCTATGAAGACCCTGGCAGCATCAGTCTTGGAAGGGTGATGGTGCTCTTAAAACATTATTTCATTTATGTATCCTTTGTATGGAACAACAGAGCTATAAATTAAATTCCGAATAAAAAACAATGTACCAACTTTATCAAATTCATTATGTCAAAAATAGTTTTAAAAATCTGAAGAGTTTACAGTATCTGGGTTACAGAGCAAATTGGTAACAGCATACATTAGAGTAATATGTTGAACAATAAACATAGGTGTGACAAATGTTCTTCTTGCACTTTTTAGTACTGAAGAGACAGAAAATAACTGTTTTGAATCCTACACTTATCAACCGCAGGAAGCATGCAGACCTTCATTTTTAAAATTCAAGTAAAATGGTCTAACTTCTGAGGGCATATTTGCTGTAGGTAAAAGTGCACCTTTCTTTTCCCTTAGTAGCACTTCTGTAAACTGGGATCAAACTTCTGATTTTAATACAATGATTCATATCATGTTTGACGCTCTTTTTGCACATTTTACTTTCAAACAAGTTTCACCTCCAGTTTTTCAGTGTAGATTAAAACATCTAATTCAGTTAATCCTAACGGATTTATAGTAAAGGAAACAAGTGTAGTACAACTGTGCTTGGCTTTGTAGCTAAAGTTAGCTCTTTATAAAGAAAATGTCTTAGAAACCCAGCTGCAACCTGTTGAAGGTTGGATCTAAACCTATAGTTAGGTGTTACCTTAAAATCCGAGCCCAAACAGGCTAATTTCTAGTTAGATAGCTTTCATGAAGATACCCTGTTTAATACTTTGGTATGCTTTTCATATATTCCTCTCTAATTCTAGTATAGCACTCAAAATTGTTAAATCAAATAATTCCATGCTCCTAATCAGGATTTACAGGAATTTTAGTATTGAAGGTTTTAGAAAAAGGTTAAAAGTTACATTTTTCCATAGAATTGAAACCTTCTCCATCCCTATTTCAAAAGATCTCTCTTTCGCTGAGAGGATAGATGAGAATACCATACCATATCATACTACTTGAAAACTACATGCCAAGTAACAACGTTCATATATCAGTTCCAATGTGACACTAACTTGCAGGAAAATATGTTCTTAGTCGTCTGACACCCAAAGTGATCAGCTTAGGTTCTGAGAGATTTCTCCTTATACTGTGACTTTCTGTGTATTCTGAACAAAGTATTCTTTTTTTTGTAGCCCAATGGGTGTTTGGTCTAATAGGACAATTTCATCAACAAACCTCAATATATTCAGAGGTTTCCCCTGATTCATGGAGGAATAGACAATAGATTCCCTAGGTGTGCTGGAAAAGCATCCATATAGATGGAAAATAAGAATGGGGGTCAAGGCACAATCCTTTTTGAGACCACTTTCAAGCTTAAATATATTTGTGTATTTATTTTATGAGTCAGTGAGAACTTTAGCCAAAATGTTGGGATGAAGGGCTACTACATTTTCAAATAGTTGTTCTTGTGCCACTCATAACATTTTCATTGCACTCGAGGGAAATTTTATGGGGTCTACATTTTAGTACACACATTTGTTTTCTGTTTAGAACAATGAGATCTACCAATCTGAATAATGTTACATAGGAAGGTAAGATCACACAAATGTTAGACAATAACAGTTCTTTCAGTCAATTCAAAGCTTTCCATAGAGTCTCTATACAACCATTTTATAGTTATGCAGTTAATAGAAAGTTTATCACTCAGGATTTACAAAGCAAGGCTTAACACTTGATAGCGTATCTAGGTGCTTTCAGGTCCCATAGCCTTATTCGAACAGCCAGGTCTTGAGGGCCATTCAGAATTACGGGAGTGAGGTGATTGTCCAGGAGTGTGTGGGGAGGCTGTTCCAGGTCTTTGCTGCAATATGGGAGAAGGAACGTCTTCCACTTCTGCTTCAGTAGATGTGTGGAGTATGGGCAAGTGAGCGGGAGGCAGAGCGCAGTCTTCTCAAAGTCTAATGGAAGTTCAGGTGGTGGTTAATGCAGGTGGGTCCTTGGTTGTGTAGAGCCTTGCGTGCATGGGTAAGCATCTTGCATTGGTATCTCTTCTGTACAGGGAGCCAATGCAGTTGCCTGAGGTGGGGTGTGATGTGGGATTGTTGGGAAAACCCAAGGATGAGTCTGGCTGCAACATTATGTACGGTTTGAAGTCTGTGTAGGAGGTATGCAGCCATTCCTACGTACAGGGTGTTGCCGTAGTCCACTCGGCTGGTGATAAGGGCCTATGTCATGCTGCTCCTTGTGTCTAAAGATAGCCTCTTGAAAATCCTACAATCCTACTTAGCATGCGCAGAGTGAGGAAGCAGGCAGAGGCGATGGCGTTGATCTGTGAGTTCCTAGTGAGTTTGTTGCCAATGAGGATTTTGAGGTTTCTGGCATGGTTGAAGGGTGTGGGTCATAGGTCTGATGGCCACCAGGTGTCGTTCCATGTGTTGCTGCTGTTGCCGAAAGTCAATACTTCTGTCTTGTCAGTGTTCAGCTGCAATCATTTGTTATTCATCCAGTAGACGATGCTTGTCATGCAACTGTGGAAGCTGGTTCTGGTGGTGGTAGGGTCGTCGGTGAGTGAGAGGATTAGTTGGGTGTCGTCTGCATAGGAAATTATGTTGAGGCTGTGGGATATTACGATGTTGACCAGCAGGGTCATATATCTGTTGAAGAGCTTGAGGCTGAGGGAGGAGCCCTGGGGGACACCGCAGGTGATCTCCTTGGGTTCGGAGGTGAAAGGTGGGAGGTAGATCCTCTGGGTTCTTCCGGTGATGAAGTATGCGATCCTTATGGGTGTGCCACTTGCATTCTGATGTGTTGGAGTCTTTTGATCATAGTGTGATGGGATATGGTGTCAAAGCATGCTGAGCAGTCAAGGAGGATCAGAGCTGCTGTTTCTCCTCGGTCAAGGGGGACTCTGATGTTGTTGATGGCTGTGATCATGGCAGTTTCGGTCCTGTGATTGTTGCAGAACCCAGATTGGGAAGCTTCTGGTGGCTGGTTCTGCTCCAGGTGAGTCATGAGTTGCTTCTTGATGATCCTTTCTGGTACCTTCACTGGGAATAGGAGCAGGGAGATTGGCTGATAGTTTTTGAATTTGCTGGGGTCGGCAGAGAGTTTTTGAGTAGTGGATTGGCTTCTGTGTGTTTCTAGGCATCAGGAAATGTTACAGTGGTGACAGAGGTGTTGAGCAGTGTGGTGAGTTCCTGGCTGATCCTTTGGATTCTAAGGTTGAAGATGTGGTGGGGGCATGGGTCTTTTGGAGATCCGGAGTAGATAGATTTCATGGTGGAGGTGGTGTCTTGGGTGGAGAGGAGGTTCCAGGTGGTCAGTCTGTGGTTTATGTTGGTTACGTTGGTGGGGTATCAGTCGAAGAAGTCCATAGGTGTTGGTTGGGGTTTGAAGTTTCTGCATATGTTTGTAATCTAGTGATGGAAAAAGTCGGCGAGGTTGTCACACAGATCATGAGAGGGTGTGATGTTATTTACACTGGCAGCCAGGTTGGAGAATTCTTCAACAATGTTGAAGAGTTCCTTGGTGTTGTTGGCGCTGGTTTTGATGTGTCAAGGGCTGCCTTCTTTCTTGCACTCAGCAAGCAGTGGTAGAGGTTGAAGGAGGTCTTAAAAACTGCCCTGTCGGAGGGTCCTTGCTGGTGCACCATCTTCTCTCCAGTTTGCTGTTCTGGGTTCTTGTGTGTGCGAGCTAGCCTTCTTGGAGGATATTCTCTAGATGTTGCTCTAGATGGGGACCATGCTTTTGACATAATTGGTGATTCAGGTGCTGTAATTCTTCACTCCCTGTCCAAGGTTGGTGACGGTAGTGTGAGTTGAAGGTGTTCAGGGCATACATCTAGCTGGTCTCTGAGATTTTGTTTAACCTCTGGTGGGGGGCGCTGGTCATCAAGGGGGTGGCAGTGCAAGGGCTGGAGATGCTGAAGTGGATGATGTAGTGATTGGTCAATGTGAGTTCTGTGACGTGACTGTATTTAATGTGGTTACTGGAGGTGAAAATGGGGTCCAGCATGTGTCCTATGATGTATGTGTAGGGTCATGGAAGAACTGGGTCAATCTAAGGCTGCTCATACTGTTGGGAGGTGTGCAACGTTGTCATAGGGGTTGTTGATGTGGAAATGTATGTAGTTGAGGAAGATGTAGTAATTAGAGGCTAAGGCTAGGGGCGCAATGAAGCTGGAGCATGGGCTTGGGGGTCGGTATACAAGGGTTCCTCTTATGGTTGTATTGCTGTCCATGTGGAGCTTGAAGTTGTAATGTTCCATGAGGGTGGTGGTGTTTTTCGATGGTGGTGGTACACTGTATGGTCTCTTTGTGGATGATGGGTGTTCCTCCTCCCAGTTTGTTGGTGAGGCCCTTGTGAGTTATTTCATATCTGTTGGGGATCTCTGTGGCAATGTCTGGGACAGACTTGTGGTTGTGGCAGGTCTTGGTGACCAAGACCATGTCTGGTGCGAGGGTGGCAATGAGGTCCCATCATTTTGTTGAATGCTTGCACAGTGAGCATGTGTTGAGAAGGGCGCCTCCAAGTTGGTGTTTTTGTTTTATGTGATGTCGGTGGTGTGTTCCAGGAGGGGCTAGTTAGTGGGCTGGTGTGTGTGCTCTGGTAGGTGAAGCAGCAGTAGCTACAGGTGAAAAATCCTACTGTGGAGTGTGGGTCAGCGTGGTGGCAGTGTTTGTTGCGGCATCAGGGGTAGAGGGTGTAGACCGCGGTGATGGTGTATCTTCAGGAGGTGGTAGGGGTGTTCTGCTGGGCATGGCCCAGGCATGCTCGGCCCCTGATGGGCCTGCTTTTGGCATGCAAGAGGCACTCATTAAGTAGGTCCTAGGGTGGGCAGGGCTTCTGTTGGTGGGAAGAACGTGAGTGGGACAACCCGGCCAGGGTAACCTCAGCAGGAAAACATGGGCTGCTGCAGTGTCACTGGATCAGTCTGGAACAAGCAGGAACCAAAGGCCACAGGCAAGTGGCAGGCTAGGTGTCCAGGTGCCGGCTAGGTGGAGAACTTCACATAGGAAGAAATAGCTTAGTCCTATCTTTTTATGTGCGTGTTTCTCTGCCCCAACTGTGGATTCTCCTACAAAGAGGATTTGATACCAAGGAGTTATTTGAGCGCATAATTGAAGATGAAGATGCACTTCCCGCCTGTTTAGATATGATGCTGTCATCCATTTTAGCTCTAGACCTGTCGGAATTAGCAACATCTACAAATCTATTATAAGTACGAGTTGTGCACAAATAAGATGCTATTAATTTTCTCTATCTATATAAATAAAAATATAAATGTTTGTTTATTCAAAATCGCAAATCTCCGGAATTACTTCACTGATTGCTTTGAATTTTTGACACAACGTTGGATTTGAATACGCGCGTGTTTTACATACACAACCTGGGATTCCAATACGCGCGTGTCGAATACGCATGTGTTTTTAATCGAAAGCACGAACAGACACATAAAAATGTCAATGTTCGTTTGTTCAAAATCTTACATCTCCGAAAGTTGTTCACAGATTGCTTTGAGATCTTGACACAACGTTGGATTCGATTAATCGTGTGTTTATATATACACAACGTTGGATTCGAATACCTGCAAGTACAATACACGCGTTTTTTAAATCGAAAGACCGAGCAGACCCTATTGATTTGGTTGCTGCGCAACAACTACAAAGGGACGCATAGAGACAATAGTCGACATATATTAGGATGGACAGTTGGTCTCAGGATGTCAGACCAGAAAGTGGGTGAAGGGAGGGGGGAGGAATTGGTTCACTTTGCAACATTAAGAAAGGAAGCATGGAGACAATAGTCTACATATATTAGGATGGACAGCTGGTGTCAGGATGGCAGACCGGTAAGTGGGTGGAGGAGTTGGTTCACTTTGCAACATTAGCGCGTGTTTATATATACACAACGTTGGACTCGAATATGCGCGTGTCCAATACGCGCGTGTTTTTAATCGAATGGCCGGACAGACCCTATTGATTTGGTTGCTGCGCAACAACTACAAGGGACACATAGAGACAATAGTCTACATATATTAGGATGGTCAGTTGGTGTCAGGATGGCAGACCTGGAAGTGGGTGGAGGGAGGGGGGAGGAGTTGGGTCATTATGCAACATTAGCGCACGTTTATAGATACACAACGTCGGAGTCCCAAAACGTGTTTTCTCAATGTTAATTTCCATAGGAAACTTTAGACAAGGCTACAGGTCGAACGGAATTACCCCAAATTAGGCAGGTAGAAGGGTCTTGGTCTAGAAAGCACGCTTTTGTTTATTTGGTGTAAATTCGTTCAGTAGTTTTTGAGAAATATCGAAATTTACAGATATCGATATTTGGGAACTCTGCCATCTGATTGGCTATGGGGTCACAAGCTTGTTGCTGATTGGCTGTGAGCGGTGCGAGCGGGTGCAACTAGGAAGTGTTGGCCACCATTTTGTGATTCTGTTGAAGTGAGTAAGGTGAAAAAAGGGGGACAAAAGTGGGAAACAGGAGGGTAGGAGCACTGTAACCTCTGTGGGGTGTTTAGGGTGTGCTATAGAGGGGGTGCGAAGCGATGTATTTACCCCTATCGGTGTGTAAGTGGTGGACTATGGAAATTAAGTGAGGTATTGCATAAAGTCTGATGCGGGTATGATGAGCTGGTGCAGGACTCAGGAATTAAAGCGTGAACCCAAATTGTGTGTCTTATGCTGTGAAGTCATGTGCCGTGGCCGCTGTACTACAGTTGTGGAAGTAGTGTCCGGATGTGTTTATAACTACCAGGACGAACTACTGACCCGCACTAGTATGAAAGTCCTGGGGTACGGACTATATGTGTGGTATTGTCTAGAGTCTCGTGTTGCTAAGCTGAGCTGCTGCCGTAGTCGGGGATTAAAGCGTGAGCCCAAACTGTGTGTCATATGTTGTGAAGCCATGTGCTCTGGCCGCTGTGCCACATCTGTGCAAGTAGTCTCAGCATTTAGTTGTAGCTACTTGGATGAACTTTTGTTTATAAAATTGTAGCTTGTGTATGGTGCTTAGGTGGGGTTGTATAGGGAGTGCGAAGCTAAATCAATATGGTAATTGTAAATCGCAAACTACTCAAGCTGGGGATCAAAGCGAGAAGTCTGTGCTGCAAAGTGAGAGGGTTTGGCTGCTGCACCACAGCTGTGTGGAGAATAGATTTTGGCGAGGTTGCAGGAGTTGGCATTATATGGCCCTAAAATAGTGGGCCTAAGTCGTAAAGTTATAGGGTGGCTCTAAAAAGAGCCCTTGTGTTCATTAAGTGTGGATGCACAGCTTCAAGTTATTCAGGAAAACTCGATTTCCCTGATCTCTGAAGTGTACTCCATCACTTCTGTATATATCTGCCATATCAAAATGTATGTTGTTGTTGTATATGGACCCCATTTTGTGGTCTCTGAGGTATGCAGAGACAGCTTTGTTGATTTTTTCCCGAGATTTTTCAATCTGAGGACAAAATTGTTTGGACTATTTCCACTTCTGTCTTTGCCATATATTGGAATATACAAAGACAGTTTGAGGCAAAAGTAACATCAATTGTCCTAAGGTGTCTTTCATAAGTATTTCCAAATCTACTCCAGTCAATGTGGCTAGGTCGTTTCCACCACAGTGCACAATCATGAGGCCAGGGTGTTGGAGTTGCAAACAGGTTTTAACCAAAGGGAACAATTGGTGCCACTTCAATCCTCTCTGTCCAAACCATTTTATGTCCACATTTTGTAAACCTAGGTCTAAGTCAATATGTCTTTGTTCTGCATACCTCTTGCACCAGAAAACATAGCTACGTCCTACGATCCACACTAGCATTTTGAAGGTATGACTGGAAGGTTTGGAAAGATGTCTGTAGCTCGTGCAGTTCCTTCGTAGAATAAGAGATATGTTTAAAGATGGGGAACTAGTTTCTTTTTGCATACAAAACGGTACCTGATTGGGAGATGAAAAGCATTGTTTTTAAAAGTAGGGTGCACATTTGTTTTGTGGAAAAGTATGTCTGTGATTGGTTAAGAAAAAGCAGTTTGCATGTGGAGTACATAATATAGGATAACATTTGCTCAACTCAACCACACCTGCTACTTGCATTTGGAAGGCACTGTTCCAACTAAAAACAATTGTGAACTTTTAGCTTGCACGTGCCGATAAATGTTTGAGAAAATGTTGCAAAAAAATATCGTTAGATTAAAAAAAATTGATGAACTTTTAAACTCCACCTGTTGTAGAATGTTCTAGAAAGTGTGTTGATAGAACACATTGCATTTCTGACTTTGATGTGTACTTGAATATTAAAAAAACTATTTATAAGGAAAAGTAGAAAGATAGTAATAGAGAGAATTTTTGAAAGCTTAAAGAATCAAGGAACTATTGTAATTTGTTCTTGATTACCTACTGGTGGTCGCCAGTAAGTAGTTATCACTGTTAATGGTCTGAAAGTGAGGTGTTGCTCAGAGTGGCATGGTGGTGATATGATATGGTGCTACACTCGAGTATGAAACCGAGAGTCTAAACCGTGAGGTCATTGCTGTAAACTGATGTGGTCTGGTGTTTGCAGCATACGTGTGCAAGTAGTGTTAGTAGGCATTTATACCATACAGGGAGTGGGAAGCGAACTACTGACCGCTACTGTGTGTTGATAGTATACCAGAAGCATGAAGCGAAGTAATTACGCCTACAGGTGTGAAGAATTGGGAATGAAACCGAGCTGATTGCTGTAAAGTGATGGGCTCTGGGTGCTGTAGGATACTAGCCGCTATAGTATAAGTGTGTAAGTAGTGTTAGTTTGCGTTTATAGTATATAGGGAGTGGGAAGCGAACTACTCAACCCTACTGGTGTGAAGACTCTGGGATTAAACCGTGAGCCTAAATTGTGAGCTCATTGCTGTAAAGTGGTGTGTTCTGGGCGCTGTAGCATACTTGTGGAAGAAGTGTTAGTTTACGTTTATACAATATAGGGAGTGGGAAGCGAAAGTCTTACCCCTACCATTCTCAAGACTCGTGGATGAAACCATGACCTGATTGCTGTAAGTCATGTGCTCTGTGTAGTATTCTATTGTAAGTCATAGTAGAATGCTAGTATGTAATTCTACTAGAATCTAAGAGGCATATTATCAAGGAACAGCGTTAAAATTATCGCCACTTTAGCGGCAGGAAACTTCCGCTAAAACAGCGATAATGGGCTTGAGAATATGCTTTAGAGAATTCCAATAGAAGCCCATGTTAACACCAGAACATGGGCTTCTATTGGAATTCTCTAAAGCATATTATCAAGCCCATTATTGCCATTTTAGCGGCAGTTTCCTGCTGCTAAAGCGGCAATAATTTTAATGTCGTTCCTTGATATTATGGTCCTCAGTATGTATTGTAGGAATGTAGGTCTGTCATGAGGGGAACCTTGCAGAGTTTGTACACGGTGCTGGATTAGACCGTTGCTTTGCTGTCTGCTCCTGTTGGTGGTTGTTTCAGGTGTCTTGTTTTCTTGTAATAAATCTACTTATTGGATCCACTTCTGTTTGCCTATCACTACATAAATTTGGCGACAAGCGGGAGAAGGCAAAAAGAAGGCACAACTCACCAATATTTCAAAATTGCTTGTGTTGTGCTGAAGACCTGTTTTGTTTGTGTAGCTGTTTTTACTCTTGCCAGGGTCGTCGGCTCATTGAACTATGTCATTCGACTTCTGGTAGGATTTATATTTTTAGATTTTGTGCTTCCTCTGCTTCTTCACTACATTCTGTTCTCTGTACTACTACACGTGTGTAAATAGTGTTAGTATGCATTTATACTAACAAGTGCATCATGGTAGTAGGGAGGGCGACCTCTCAGGCGCAGCTCATACAATGTCCCGGGGTGTGGACATTTGTGTTTGCTTTTAGAGAGTGGTGCATGGCTTCCACCCTGTGATAGCAAATACTTGTTCGACTACTTGAAGCGAGATGAGGAAAACCTTGTATCGCTGTAATAGAGGGGATGCGGATGGTAAAAATGAAGAGAAATGAACAAAAAACAAGCGGGGTCTCACCCGTTCTTTTAAATGAGGCCCCTGGTGGGTGGGTAAAGTTCCATGGCCAATCCAATTCTTATATTGCGGGGTCTCTGTAGGACTGGGGTTTTTAATGTCACATGTATTTATGCGCGGAAGGGCACAGAGATGTTTTGCAGCCTAGGGAAGCGCCACCTTCCTGTGTATTGTTTACTAATTGTTCTGAGAGTTCGAGGCCCACTGAAGTCCGGGGATCGCCACACTCCGGGTCGTTATTTAAATATGCAGGGTGGGCCTCGGCAGTCCCTGAAGCCTTGGTGATCCTAGGCCAGGGGTCTCCAACCTTTTGTGTAGTGTGAGCTACTTCTGGTCAGTGAAAATCGTCGTGAGCTACTAAACCCCAAGCAACTCGCGCATTTTTCGAGCGACCTCCCCCGCCCAGTTTTATTGACGTTAAGCCTATTTCTTTAGAGCCCATGAGCCCCATACTGTGGCTTCAACACAATAACACTGAAAGAAACAACTTTTTTTCCCTTTTTACCTGTGCACTGCCTTCTGCAGCACAGTGAGACAAAAAGCTAAAGCACAAGCCACAACAGTGACACAACAAAAGCACAAGCCGTGCAAGCGGAGGCTGATGCTTGTCGGAATGGGACAGAAAAGAGGCTCTGGCACCAAGTTAAAAGCAGCACCATAAGCCGTGTCCGATGGCTCACTGCACTAAAGCAGCCACTGCAGGGGCCTGTGCTTTACGTCATGGTCACAGGTTTAAATCCCAGCAGGTCCACTCATCCTTTCATCCATTTGAGGTCGATATAATGAATAGCCTTGAATTGGGTAACAATAAACATCTGTTATTCAGCCCCAGGACACCTTTGGGTAATCGTGTGCTTTGCAACTAGACCTGTTAAGTTATTAAATATAGGGCAGGCAAATGAAATAGCTAAAAAAAAGTGGCCCACATTTGCAAAATAAGTAAAACTTAGACATGTTGTAGGACGGTGTTTTTCAAGGTATGGAAGACTACTTGGCTATTTGTGCTTGCAGCAGGCAATGTTTGGTACTATCAGAAAAATTTACAATAAAAAGCAGCCCACCAGCCAATAAAATCGGCACACAAATAGCCAAAAACCCACAGACAAGCATTGGCACAGACTACCAACCAACACAATTGTCACACAAACAGACCACAAAATAACCATACATAACAACCTGAGTGGCCACACGACACCATGAAACAGTCAAGGCCTCACTGTGGAGAGGCCAGAGCTGGGAAGCCAGAGCTGCCTGTGTCCCTGAAGAGCACACAGAGGCCAGTGAAAAGGCACATTGTGGTCCAGCCCACCTCTGGTTCAGTCAGCACAAGCTCAGAATGGACCAGCTAGAGAGGTGCTTCCGGTGCCCTCTTCCTGCCCCATGCCCATGCTTTCGCCCCCTGCACCCTGTCCCCTGTTTCTGCTCTGTCATCCCCTGCTCTCACTCAGTGCTTCCGGTGCCCCCTGTCTGTCCGGTTCTGTGCCACAGGACCCTGCCTCTGTCCCACTCCCTACTCACTGCATATCCATGGCTAATGTCCGTGCACCTGTACCTGCCCTGCTCCCCACTGTCCTCTATCGCTGCACTCCCCCTGTCCCTTGTTCTGCCCAACATGTCTGCCTTTCTGCTCCCTGTCCCATGGCTTGGCAGTTCGGGCTGGACTGTTCCCATGAGGCACAGGATCAGACTGATTTGCATATAGCCATGTCTGAACTGGGGTGGCAGAGTGGGTTAAAGAACGGTGATGGATTAAACCCAGATCTTTTGACTGGGTGTGAGTGTTTGATTGATTCAGATGCTCCGTCCATCACCACCCCCTTTTGTACCGCTTTTGGCTGCCATAAGTGTGGCAGCGTATGCTCAGACGTGAGTCCCTTGCTCACTTTGCCACTGGATTCAAGCAAGCCGGGCTGAAGACGGCTGGAATGCCAGAAACTGGTCTTCGGAAGCTTGTTTCCGGTCCAGGGAAGACATGGCTCGGCAGTTCGGGCTGGACTGTTCCCATGAGGCACAGGGTCAGACTGATTTGCATATAGCCATGTTTGAACTGGGGTGGCAGAGTGGGCTAAAGAACGGTGATGGATTAAACCCAGATCTTTTGACTAGGTGTGAGTGTTTGATTGATTCAGATGCTCCGTCCATCACTACCCCCATTTTGTACCGCTTTTGGCCGCCATAAGTGTGGCAGGGTATGCTCAGACTTGAGTCCCTAGCTCACTTTGCCACTGGATTCAAGCAAGCCGGGCTGAAGTCGGCTGGAATGCCAAAAACCGGTCTTCCGAAGCTTGTTTCCGGTCCAGGGAAGACATGGCTTGGCAGTTCGGGCTGGCCTGTTCCCATGAGGCACAGGGTCAGACTGATTTGCATATAGCCATGTCTGAACTGGGGTGGCAGAGTGGGCTAAAGAACGGTGATGGATTAAACCCAGATCTTTTGACTGGGTGTGAGTGTTTGATTGATTCAGATGCTCCGTCCATCACCACCCCCTTTTGTACCGCTTTTGGCCGCCATAAGTGTGGCAGGGTATGCTCAGACGTGAGTCCCTTGCTCACTTTGCCACTGGATTCAAGCAAGCCGGGATGAAGACAGCTGGAATGCCAGAAAACGGTCTTCGGAAGCTTGTTTCCGGTCCAGGGTAGACATGGCTTGTCAGTTCAGGCTGGACTGTTCCCATGAGGCACAGGGTCAGACTGATTTGCATATAGTCATGTCTGAACTGGGGTGGCAAAGTGGGCTAAAGAACGGTGATGGATTAAACCCAGATCTTTTGACTGGGTGTGAGTGTTTGTTTGATTCAGATGCTCCGTCCATCACCACCCCCTTTTGTACCGATTTTGGCCGCCATAAGTGTGGCTGGGTATGCTCAGACGTGAGTCCTTTGCTCACTTTGCCACTGGATTCAAGCAGGCCGGGCTGAAGACGGCTGGAATGCCAGAAACCGGTCTTCGGAAGCTTGTTTCCGGTCCAGGGAAGACATGGCTTGGCAGTTCGGGCTGGACTGTTCCCATGAGGTACAGGATCAGACTGATTTGCATATAGTCATGTCTGAACTGGGGTGGCAGAGTGGGCTAAAGAACGGTGATGGATTAAACCCAGATCTTTTGACTGGGTGTGAGTGTTTGATTGATTCAGATGCT
The DNA here is from genome assembly GCF_964263255.1 of Lissotriton vulgaris. NCBI lineage: Eukaryota > Metazoa > Chordata > Amphibia > Caudata > Salamandridae > Lissotriton > Lissotriton vulgaris. The sequence continues at coordinate 440,195,823 of NC_141700.1, forward strand.
CCGTCCATCACCACCCCCTTTTGTACCGCTTTTGGCCGCCATAAGTGTGGCAGGGTATGCTCAGATGTGAGTCCCTTGCCAGAAACCGGTCTTCGGAAGCTTCTTTCCGGTCCAGGGAAGACATGGCTTGGCAGTTCGGCTGGACTGTTCCCATGAGGCACAGGGTCAGACTGATTTGCATATAGCCATGTCTGAACTGGGGTGGCAGGGTGGGCTAAAGAACGGTGATGGATTAAACCCAGATCTTTTGACTGGGTGTGAGTGTTTGATTGATTCAGATGCTCCGTCCATCACCACCCCCTTTTGTACCCCTGTCCCAACCCCTGCACTCTGTCCTGGCTCCCGGACATGCTCTCTGCACCTTGCCCATGCTTCCTGCCCCTTCTCTAACCCTACACTGCCCTTATCCTGCCCTTGCTCGTGTCCTGAGCCCTGTTCACCGTCTCTGGCTCTCCCTCACTCTTTCCTTGCCCCCCTCTCTCCCGGTCTACGCCCTAAGTCTGTCGGTGACATCTCGACAATCTGTCTCTCTCCATCCCCACTGTCTCTCCCCAGCCCCTCTCTCTCTCCCCAGCCCCTCTCTCTCCTCCTACCCCTACTGTCTCCCCCAGGCCCCCTCTCCGTCCTGCCTCTCATGGTATCTCTGCGCCACCACTGTCTCTCCCGAGCCCCTCTCTTGTCTGATTGATTCCTGCTGCGGTGCGGGTGACCTCACCTCCTGCTGCCGATCTGTGGGGGATGCTAGGGGTATTTGCGGCAAATCATTGGAGCTTGCAGCAGCGCGGCCTGCTTGCACCATACTCAGCTGTCAGAAGAGCTGCAGGTAAAATCAAGCCCCTCCTGCGCCCCCTCCCCCACGGCACAGAGAGCCGAGCCCCCCCCCCAGTAATCTTTCTTCAAATGTATTCCTCAATCCCCTGCACACTGTGGTTGTTAAAAAGCAAAACTTGGGTATGAGCAGGTGCCCCCGCGCCCAGGGAGGGGTGCCCTTGAGCTCCTCTGGGGTCCCAGGAATGGAGGGAAGCCCACCCAGGGGGGCTGCGCCCTTGAGCTCCTCCAGGGTCCCAGGCTGCTGAAGGAAAGGCTGAGGGGATATCAGTGGGCGGCGCAGACAAAGAAATCTGCGGGGTATTGCTGGATGCGCCCCCGGGGGTTGGTCTCTGTGTCCCCTCAAACCTCAGCCTGCCTGCGTGAGCGACATGGACTAGGAGCGGGTTCCCGGTGGCGGTGGCAGAGTGAGGCAAAGTGGGTCGGGGACTTAGTAGTTACGCCCACACAGCAGGACTGGAGTTATAATTCAATGCACCGCTCGCACAGGCGAGTTGAGTTGAGAGCCCAAACCCAATACCTCTGATCGTCTCCGGGTCTCACCATGCTGGCACGAGCAGTGAAGGAACCCACCCCAGTTGCACATCCCGGGCCTAGGGCCCGTTGGGGGCTGCTGTAGTCGGCATCTGGGAGCGGGGTCCAACTACGAGGGTTCCTTCCTCCTCTCAGCCGGAGGGTCGGACACCGGGAAGGTTGCCTTTCTGCATGTTGCGATGTAGCGCATAGCACTCGTCTCCCAAGCCTGATCGGGGTTCCAGGTTCACCCCTCCCCCTTTGTGTTGGGGTGGCGGGGGCCTCCACTTATGAGCCCCTCTCCCCCTCACCACATCTCCCGGTATATTTTGACTGGCTCTGGTCCGCTGTGGGTAGAGTGTCTCTGAGAGGCTCAGCCCCGCACTGACCGCAGGGGGGGGGGGCAGGAGGGGGGGAAGGGGGGGGGACAATGCTGGTGGAGCACTGGGGGCTGCCCAGGGTCTCTGGGCCTCCGGGTTTGTGCCACAGTGGCCGCCTGTGCCTCTAGGTCTGATGCATCGCGTCGGGAGGTAGATTTTTCGGCATTGAGTCCGTGCCCTTAGGGCATTTTCCCTCGACTTGCACATTGCTTCGACCCTCGTCACCATTCCACTGATCCTCCCTCTCGCGAGACTGCAGCAAAGGAACGTAATCCTCTTCGGCCTGCCCCACCTCATCTAAGCGCAAGCCAATTGGAGCAGCTGCGTTGGGTGAGGGCGGGCAACAGACAAGGAAATAAGCCGGAACAGCCCAAAATAAAACAAATGGGCTAATAAATTGAGCAGCACTCGGCGAGCTACTCACAGGGTCTCGGCGAGCTACCGGTAGCTCGCGATCGACCGGTTGGAGACCCCTGTCCTAGGCAGAGGCAGTGCCTTATTTGTTCTGTAATCACACAGGCAGTACTTATGGTGTTATAAAGTGATACACTCATAGAACTCTTGCAGTTGTACAATTATCGAGGCTTCATTCGTCTAATAGCCAGTTGGATTATGTTTGGTGCAGAGCTCCATGCGGTGACATAGGGAAGATAAACTAGCCAACACGCTGAGTAGAGAAATAAGGAACGTGTCTCATTAAAAATTAAAGCTGTGTGTCAATGAGACATGCTCAAAAGTTGGAAACAGAGAAATCTGAGCCGTGCATAATGCATTGTTCTGACGCACCAGCTTGTATATTTGCACAGTCTGGGGCATATTTACAATAAATTGTCAGAGCGCGAAACTGCACAAGATTTGGCAGTGCCAAGCTCTGACATTTCCAAAATGCAGGGATGTGCCGTATTTACTACAATACAGCACACACCTGTGATTTCCCTAGCGCTGTCCCTAAAACTAGGTACCTAGAGCAAACACTACACTTACTTTAAAAAGCTTTCTCTGGTCATGTGGTATTTCTAGTCATGCTTGAGGTCCATTCCTTTGAATTCAGATATGCAGAGGTGTTAGGGCTGCTTGTTCATTTTGGTCTGGTTTTGTTTGAGTACTGTTTATTTGCCATTGTTGATTAATTTGGTTCTTGTTCAGTTCAACATGGCCTCATGTCTCTGCCGCTCCTGTTCCAGCAGAGTACTAGCACTCTCTGGTGTGTAGCTTTCTGCAGTCCCCTTTGGGCATGCCCTGGTTCTGTTGAGGCCATTGTCTTCTCCAAAGTAACTTTGCTGTTTATGAGCAGCTTGTCAGTGTGCCTGTCTTTTTATATTGCGTTATCTCCTCATATTTCTTACTGCTAGCATCAGACGGGTACCATTTTTTGATTTATTACTTTGTTACTGGCATTTGGTAGCATACATTTTGCCTTTCTTATGCTCTTCTCGCTCTTTCAATAGTCAAGCACACTTACAGGTTGAAGTCCGCGGGTAATGGTAACACAGCATCCATCAAAGGTTGGTGGATGCCCTGGTAGCCAACATCTTGGTTTCTCTGCCTCATTTAGAGTTCTAGGACGTGCTGTGTTAGTATGGAGCAGACAATACCTCTGCTTGCACCATCCTTTTGCTGGCTGCAATACCAAAGGCTAAATAAGGCCCATAGAGGGTTAATGTCGTAGGAGTATAACCATTGACTTCCATTTGCTATGTCTGTTTTGTGTTGGATGAATGTGATATGTTCCATCTAATGTGTTCTATTGGAGGTTTGTGTGCTGTTTCTTACTGGTTAGTGTTGCCGTGAGTCATCTAGTAACAAGCTGTATGTCATACCAGAGATATATTGCAGGGATGAATGTTTTCGTTTTCTAATGTGATGCAGTGGATGTGTGTGTTGTCTCATAGTGGTTAATGCTGTAGTGGTTACTTGATAGCCAACTATACAATAATCTGGGCTGTGTTTGATGTATGTGTGCTATGTTCTCTGTACAGTGTTATGTATTTTTTTGGATGTTGTAGTGTTCTATGTGTATGACTGTGTGTTTATGTGTGTGTCAAACAAAAGAGAGTAATCACAGTATGATGGTAGTCCAGGGGCCATATTATAGAAAGTGCCACGGGCGCAACAGACTTGTGCGCCCCCTTTGTGCACCTCCCGGGTACTTTGGTTTTACAGAAGGGGCCACAGAGCTTTGTATGGCCCCTTCTGTAATACAGATAGCACTGGCCCACAAGTAGCACCAGCGCTATCTCAAGAGGAAATCTCTTTACCTCTGCAAAAGCAAAGCAAAGGAGCTGTCAGGATGTGTATTGACAGGGTGCTACAAAAAGGTGGTGCACTGTCAGTGCCCCCTGATGACTGCCCTCTGGAGGGGGTCAATGGGGTCCAATGGCCCCCGATAGCCTCTTGCAGGTGGGTGCAGTCACTCACTGCACCCGCCTGCAAGGGAATCTTGTTCTCCTCTTAAAAGTGCAGGTGGGTTGCAAACCGGCACCATGGTGCAAAAGGAGAACGTGTGCCCTACATGTAATCGGGCCCCAAGGGGCCATATTTTATATACGGTGCACTTTCCACGTTGACACTACGGCACTCCTTTAAATAGGTGCACTGTACCCAAACAAGGAATCTGTGTCGTTTTACCTCAGGGCACTTGCGAACTCGTGCTGCCCTGGGGGCCGCTCTGTGTTTCACTGTGCAGGCGGTAACCAGCCTGCACTTTTATGAAGGGGAAAGAAATCCTGATACAGGTGGGTGTAGTAAGTAACTGCACCTGCCTACAAGGGAATGTCTGGGAGGTTCATGGGACCCCCCTTTCTCCCGTCCAGAGGACTGACTTTAGGAGGCTCACTGAAGTGCACCACCTTTTTCACGTAGGAGGGTGAGCAATAAAAGAATTGGTAGGCTACTGCCTTGGTACAAGAATACTGCTCTGACCTCCCTGCCCAATTATCACTCTCCTGTCCTCATCCCTCCATGCAAGTCCATTCATTTATTTCAGTTAATAATGACTTCTGATTTATTGTGTGTAAATTAGGTGGTACCTTCCTAAAATTTCCTCCATACATTTTCACGTTCATTTATAGAAGAGAAAGGCCTTTCAGGGTTAGGGTTTTTCAGGTTATGAAACCAAAGAATTTTAACAAAGCAAAATGACGCTGTGGCGAAGATTTGCCTTACCTTTATTGGTGTGGTAGGACCGCAGTTTGGCATTAATCTGGCAGAGGGCTATTTTTTAGGTCGAGCATCAGCGCACATGCGCTGTCTGCAAGACCCGCTGTAATCACTCTACAAATTGTAATTGCAGCTGCGGCTTGCCATTGGCTCACAACTCCATCGCTGTGATTTTCTGGATCCTTATTGGCCAGTGCTCCCGATACATCACCTCCATTTTTAAGACGGGAGCACCAGCCAACTACAGTTTTCTTACAGTGTAGGTCTTTTTCTATTTCTGTATGGACTACTTATTATTTTTACAACCGCCTCATTTTGTACTTTACTTTAATGGCGGCCGTGCCCTTTTCTCTAGCTGCCACCTTTCTAAAGAAATGTGCACAGCCGCATTTAAAGTGAAAGTGGCATGAGGCGCGTTTACAAAAAAAGCATTTAGTTGGCAATTTGAAAAACAACTGCTGTTTTGTGTAAAAACACTCAATAAAGAGAGAGAGAGACCCCACGTGTCACAGGAACAGGGCGAAACCAATCCAGGAAAAGAAGTTCCCTGCGCTCCCGAAGGTAAAAAATTGTCATTCAGTTATAACCAGGTACTTAAGAGTTATCTATACTTGTAATGCCACAAAACATCCACTAGTAAGTGATGAAAAACGTATACTCTTTTTATTTAAAACCTTAGAAGCAATAAAAAAAATTGTCAAGTACGGATCATCAATTTACACATCATTAAAAAACCATACATCTTTAATCAGTGCCATATAATACACAGACAATAATTTAAAAAGGGGAAATATACAAAAATGTATTGGGTTTCAGTGCAAAATAGTGCAATATATAGGTGCTTCTATAAAGCCGATCTATAGTTCATTTCATTGTCATTGATATTACAGTCACAATAAAAAGTGTTCAACTTCTCCAAAATCTCCAAAAGAAAAATAATAAAACATAAGAAGCGAGAGACAAACAACAAATACGACAATACACTTATTAGTGGTTCATAAAGTAATCCAAGTCAGAAAGTATAATGCCAGACAAGTAGTCTATCCAAATTTCCTTGTCACACGTGCTGGCCTGTGCACTGGATTTACTTATATCCCAAGCGTTGACCGCGTTTCGGTGGTATTGATGGATTAATGCTCACCTTTATCAAGACAAGTATAATGTGCCCCTATTTGATAGTCTTCGAATATATACCTATGTATAAATAAACACTCATTGCTAACTAAATACATCTTATATTGCAAAAATCATCTGTTTCATCCCTCAACTAAATATTCAAAATCCCCCATGCGAAATTTATAAAACAAATATATGGTTTCCTATCCTCAAAATGGTATATCGTGGCATTGCAATGTATAGCATATTGTTAGAACTAATAATCAGGACAAACAACTCTCTCAAGCATGTTTGTCTGCTATTGTCAACTCACATAGCACGAGTATCCCCCACTTTATACTTATTAACCAACCCAAAGGTGTTGTTGAGACTACTCATACAATCACCTATTTTAACTGTCTTCCATTATGGTGATTAATATGAGAAAGTCACTCAGTTTTTGACTCACCCAAATAGTTATAGTGGATATCCTAGGAGTACATATAAAATCCTCGTAGGGAAAATGTATTCTCCAATCCTTTTAAATATATCGACATCCCAGTCAGTCAATATCATTATATGTTCTGTTTAGGAATAGCCAAGAAATAAAAGGATGAGTAGTTATTACACAACCTTTTCTTATAAGGACTAAGGATTAAAAACAACTGCTTGTAAGCTCATATAAGTAAGGGGGTATCTAATTATCATGCCCTCCGAAATGCATCGTTAGAGAATTTAACAACAAACCTCATTGCCTATAAAATAAAAACAGCCATACCTATTGAATTATAAAAAAAACTTTTCTCATAGAGCTCGATGTTCGAAAAACTCCAATATCTCCTCGGAGTACTGGAATGTTGCAGAAATCATATAAGAAATATTTGATGTTTGTTCAAAATCGCTGCAGATTCATGCCGTTACTGCGTATATGCGTCCAGCATCTAGTATCTATTAATCAGGACCAAAGAAGTTCAAAGAATAGTTCCTTCATCGCTCAACCGCTGTGTTGCAACCCTTCAAGTCAGTCGGGCGTCTGATCTATCATTCTTAAATGACCACGTGCTCGAATGCATCATGGTTTAAATCCTCCATGGTCGGACGTGATTGTCCAGCCCCCTATGCTACCATCACATGATCTAACAACGGTGACCCTTAGCCCCAACATTTAATGGTGGCCGTTTTGGAGTGGAGTGTACATTCCTATTTAAATTTATATCGTACCAACAGGGAAGACATTTTTTGTAAACTATATCGATTTCACAAGTATGGGAAAACAAATTGTTTATATCAGATATATATGTAATCTGATCTAATCTAAAGAGTGACAAAATGTGTGTATCTAGATATAAATGTCATCACACAGATTTACAGCCACCAAATCCAAACTGCTGCAATATGCGAAGTTATAAAGGTGTTGAGACTAAGTACTTATTTCAAGAATTTATTCCATTTTTCCCTGGTATTGAGCCCATTCATAACCGTATTCAAATATGAAATATACGATTACTCTCTTAATTTTCTTCTAAATTACATCCACATTTCTTTCCTTCTATTTTTTCCAAAACAAACCATTTGAAATCTAAGTGGCTTTGTTTGGCTTTAACTAAATGTTCCACTAATGGTGCATTGGTTTTGCCAGTCTTTAGAGCTGATTTGTGTTCTGTAAGTCGTGATCTCAATTCCCGTCCAGTCTCTCCCACATATCCTAGTCCGCAAGGACACAATAGGATATAAATGGTGTTAGTACTACGGCAGTTATTGAGACTTTTTGAAGTTATCTTGGCCTCATGGTATTCCAGTGTCTTACTGACAATGCACTGGTCACAAATAGCACACTGACTGCATTTGTACTTGCCTACTGCCTTACGTCTATCAAGTGTGGACAGTTGGGTTCTAATGCTAACTCTATACGTATGTACACAATTGTTACATAGGTTCTGATTTCGTCTATAGGTGAAGATAGGCTTGTTTAGTTGAATATCCTCACCTTCATTTAACAAACTCCATTTTTTATTGATAACGTTCTTAATTTTGTTGCTCATATTGGAAAATTGTCTCACAAAAACTATATTTTCATTCCTTATCACTTTCTTGTCTTTATTGAACATGCTGTCTCTGTTGTAGAATCTCGCTCTCTTAAACGAGTGGTTGATTATCTTCTTCTTGGGATAACCCCTATCTTTCAGTTTCTTTTTTCAGAGCCGCCCTCAGAGTGTTTATAGAAGTCATCTAAAGTTGAGCAATTCCTGCACAGCCGCAGGAATTGTCCAAACGGTATATTGTCTGTTTGTGACTTTGGATGGAAACTGGAATAGTACAATAGGGTATTCTTATCTGTTGGCTTCGTATACAATTCAACTGTAAGAATGGCACCACTATTTTTTATCATAATGTATAGAACGTTAACTGCATTTTTACTCCATTGTGCTGTAAACTTCAGGTTAAGGTCACCCAGGTGTAGCCACTCAAAGAACATATTGAGTGTAACGACCAGCCCTTCCCAAAATGTCATCAATAAATCAATACCACCAGATGATGTTCTCGAAGAAAGGTGCCATCTCATGATAAATATGACAGGATTCAAACGCACTAACATAGAAGCATGCCAAGCTGGAGGTACAGGTGGCCCCCATGCTGGTCCCCTTGCATTGTTTAAAAAGTACATCTTTAAACAAATTTTTTTATTTTTGAGTACCATTGTTATACATGTTATGATGAATTCCTTGTTTACTCCCGGGATGTTTACTTTTTCTACGATTTTTCTAATCACATTGATGGTATTGTCTTGGGTATATTAGTATAAAGAGCTTCACCTTTTTTTTGTGGCATTACAAGTATTGCTATATAATAATAACTCTTGAGTATCTGGCCATAACTGGATGACAGGTTTTTACCGTGGGGAGTGAAGGGAACTTCTTATCCTGGTTTTGTAAAATTTCCCCCTTCTGTGCTTGCAGACGATATTTATTGCCAACTTATCACCGGGAGAGATTATGGGGCTTATGTAGGAAGCCGTTTGCGATCAGCAAATGCCGGAATTCACAGAATTCCGGCGTTTGTGAATCGCAAACGGCGTTTTGGTATGTATGGGCTACATAGCAAAATAAGGAATCGCAAAAATTGCGATTCCTTATTATGCTCAAGCATTTAAGGAATCGCAATTTTGCGATTCCTTAAATGCTATGTAGGGGTGCCTTGAAAATTGCGATTTTGGCTTAAGGAATCACAAAATACCACCTACTGCAAGTAGGTGGTATTTTGCGATTTCCTGTCAAAATGCATTTTCTTTTTTAAATTCAAAGTGCCATGTGGCGCACAGACATGCCCTTAGGGCATGTATATGCACCGCATGTCCTTACATGCACATTCCAGGGGTGCAACGGGTGTCCTTTGGACACTCTGACCCCCTTGGAATTGCGATTCTCAAATTGCGATTTTCTCATAGAAAATCGCAATTTGAGAATGTATCCCCATTCATTCCTATGGACTTCTTGGCCCACGGAATGAATGGGACACTCATTCCTTAATTGCGATTCGCAATTTGCTAATCGCAATCAAGGAATTTTAGAGATTTGCAAAAAAATTGCGATTTATTACATACATTCCATTTTGCAATTCTCAAATAGTGATTCCTTAAAAATCGCAATTTGAGAATCGCAAAATGGAAATTACCTACATATGCCCCAATGTGATTTTCCCAGAATCACAGGATGTTGCAGAGCAGAGACTCTAACCGGGAACTCCCGTTCTCGAGTCTTATCTAGCAGCATCCATTTTTTTAAAGCCATAAAGCGATGCAGGGACTCGTTTCCTTTTTGATCAGCATAAGAAGCATCCTCCCTCTGATTTAATGCAACCTTTGCCATTTATCAAACTACTCCCTTCAAAAAATCTTGTCTAGTGTTAACACACCCAGTCTTCAAATATGGAATCGCCCTTGGTGTTGTTATTGTTTGAGTAAAGAGAGATGGCATAACCACACGCACATTACAGAAATTATTGACATGAGAAAAACTTTTGGCTCATTGAAATACAGAGTGATGAAGCTGAAAGCAATGAGTATCCATGCATGTAGGCAGGGCAGTCACAGGGTGGTCAGCTGTCAAATAAGAGTCAGATGTTTAATGAGGGCAGAAGGACAGATTAGATCACATAAAGTGATCGTGAAAAGTGCTGATTCAAGGCATGGCCTATGACACTGTTTTTTTTTTCATAACCAAGCCTATGACACTGTTTGATGCTGGATTTTGTCTAAAAGATCTAAAGCTCGACAAAAGGTAAGTTAATAACTTTGGCAATGAAAAATTGTCTTTTTACACTGGAGATATAATGGAACATTCTTCTTTTGGCAGGAAACGTAAAGAAAATTCAGAACATAACACAATAATAAAAAAGTAATACAAAAACAACAGTACAATACACAACAAAACAACCACAAAAAAGCACAAAATACCAACAACACCATTATAACCCAACCGTAGATGGGGTTTTGCCTCATTGCTTTTTGTGCTAGTGTTTTGGTGCTGTTATGTTATATTACTGTTGTGCTATTGTGGTGCTGTTATTGTATTGTGGTACTGTGCTTCTGTAATGTTGTTGCTCAACATCAACTGCAGTGTGTCTAATTATGTATATATATATATATATATATATATATTCACTGAAAAAAACCATAGGTTTCACACCAGTTCTAGTTAGGAATTTGCATTTAAAAAAACCTATTAAATTCACATAAAAAACCATAGGTTTCACACCAGTTATAGTTAGCTGGAAAGTTTACTGACATAAAACCATTGAAATTCCCACGTTATAGTTAGTTGGACTCACTATAACTTGTGTGTGCAATGCACTGCTGATGACGTCACATATTACATCACTCATGACATGGTCAGTGACATCACTCATGACATCACTGATGACACCATCCAGTGAATGTGTGACTTTATGAAAAATAAATATGTTTTACATATGTATTTGGAAAGGTCGATGGAACAATACATTTTTAAAAAAGTGTCTTAACGGATGTTTTTAAAAAAAATAAAAAAAATAAAAAATAAATGATTGGTTAACTGGCTTATAAAGTGTATTTTAGTGAATACATATATTAGGGAGTAATGTTTAAAAATTAAAAAATATGTATCAGTGTTTCACTTTGTGTATAAGTGGCTGCATGGGTTGGTGAGTAACTACATGTGTGTGTGTATGGGTTATTAGATGTTTTTTTAGTATCAGTATGAGTGACTGTTTTGTTTAGTGTGGGAATTACTTACTACACTAACTCTTTTTTTGTATGTATTTTAAAGACTGCATATGTGCAGGACTGCATGGTTGAATAGTGTGGATAAGTGTATGTTAGTGAGTAAATTACTGTCTCACTAGTGTTTTTAACAGTAACTACATATGTTTTAATATAGAATATGTGAATATTGATGCATATCAGTGAGTATATGTGAGAGTAAGAGATTGTAAGAGTTCCTGTTTAAATAAGTATGTGTTTCGAAAAGTGATTGTTTAAGAGAATAAATATTTGTAATTTTCATTAGAAGTAAGGTGGTAGTGTGTGTATTGCTCTATATGCAAATAAATGGATGATCAACAGTTTATTTGCATGTGTGAGTATGTGTGTGAGTAACTTTTGGATGACTGTCGGTGTGTAACAGGATGTATAGGTGTATCACTTCATATGATGGGTGAGTATATGTATGAGTGAGGAGTGAGGAAATTTTCAGTCAGATTCGACAACCGGCGCCAAAGTTATTCCAAATAGAATGAGATTTAACATTAAAAGAAATCCTAACTATAACTACCTACTGGCGACCGCCAGTAGGTTATATATATATATATATATTCACAGAAAAAACCATAGGTTATACTCCATATATAGTTAGGAATTTGCATTTACAAAACCTTGAAAATTCAATGAAAAAACCATTGGTTTTAGGCCATATATAGTTAGGGATTTGCATTTAGAAAACCTTATTTTACTCGCATAAAACCATTGAAATTCCATATATAGTTATAAGCGCTAACTATATATCGCGCACCCGCAATCCACTGCTGATGATGTCACATATTACATCATTCATGACATGGTTAGTGACATCACTGATGACATCACTGATGACATCTCAAATGACATCACTGATGACATCACTGATGACAACATCCAGTGACTGTATGTTTCTGTAAAGTTAAAATATGTCTTACATATTGAAGAATGAGTGGATGTATAAGTGTCTGGATGAAGGATTTAGTAGGTGCATGACTGACTGTATGAGTGAGTGATTAAATGTGTCTCACTGAGTGCATGGGTTAGTGACTAAACTGTCTTAATTTGTGCATCATTATGTCTGTTGTTCTGTAAACTGTTGCATGTGTTGATAAGTAGCTATATGAGTAACTATATGGGTTATTGATTGGTTGTCCAAGTATTTGTATGGGAAACTGAGTGTGTGTGTATGGGTGGCTGGGAGGTGTGTGACTCTGTACATAGATGTGTGAGTAGTTGATTCACTATATGTATAGATTCAAAACTGCATGTGGAAACAGCTGTATGGGCGGTTGACTGTGCATGAGTGTATTAGTGAGTGAATGGATATCTCAGTGCTACATGTCAAATTAAGTACATATGTAAAACACAGTACATGTGAGAGTTGACATCTATAAATAACTGTGCATAAGAGCTAGTGAATGTGTGAGTGGCTGTATGGATCATTGTGAACATGTATCAGAGATTGTATAAGAGAGTAAAGTAAATATGTGTTAGTATATGTTTGAATAAGTAAGGTGTGTATAACTGTATAGTTGAGAAAATGGAGGTGTGATTGATTTTTGGCATAACTGACTAGGTGTGTGAGTAACTCCATGGATGAGTGACTGTCTGTTTACACTGATTGTATCTAAGGTTATATTAGAGTCTGAAGAGATTCATGGTATTATCACATGAATGATATCATCAGTGATGTGATCAGTCATGTCAAATGAGATGTTATCAGTGATGTCATCAGTGATGTCATTTGAGATGTCATCAGTGATGTCATCAGTGATGTCACTAACCATGTCATGAATGATGTAATATGTGACATCATCAGCAGTGGATTGCGGGTGCGCGATATATAGTTAGCGCTTATATCTATATATGGAATTTCAATGGTTTTATGCGAGTAAAATAAGGTTTTCTAAATGCAAATCCCTAACTATATATGGCCTAAAACCAATGGTTTTTTCATTGAATTTTCAAGGTTTTGTAAATGCAAATTCCTACCTATATATGGAGTATAACCTATGGTTTTTTCTGTGAATTTCAATGGTTTTTTAATAGCAAACATCAAAAGCTGTCAAATGTCAAGTACGTGATAGGTAAAAACGTTTTCGTGTTTATGCACGCTGATGTGCTTTGAACGCTGCCCCCCCTCCCCACTCCCCTCTTTTCTCTTAGTAGTACTCTCTCTTTGCAGATAGTGAACGGTAGTTAACGCAGACCTTTACCCCTGTTGTAATCCGTCGTACCTGCTTGTCTCTCCATTTGATTGATTATTATCCAAGCATTTACTGTTTTACAATTGGTTCTCTTTGGATCATTCTCTATTTACAAACAAGCACAAAGTCGCAATACTCTGTTTAGTCTTTGCAGATAGTGAAAAATCGTGTAAAAAAATAAAAGTAATCGAGCAAAATCAGTAGGCCACTAATTGGATCTCTTTTTAACCTCGGTAAAATACAAACATTAGGAATAACCCTTCATGAGAAATACGAAAATAGTGAAATGAATTGAGCTCCACACCATGAGGGCTGCAAAACACCTCGACTCCGCCACCCACACCGCCCAAAATAACGGCAAACCCTATGCAAATATTATAAATATACACAACACACCACCAAAGAAACAGAATAAAACATTTTATTAAATAACTATTTACATAACTATTTTATACTTTTTATTGCCCGATCCGGCTAGCTCAATCGATCGAGCATGAAACTCATGCACTGATAACAAGCGTTGAGAGTTTGTAGAATGATGGCTTCAGATTTTCCACATACGGTGTAGTGGCGCGAACTGGCAGGGGGCGTTTGGATTCTACCCCTTCTCCAAATAAGATTTTCATACGTGAATGTTCGTTCATGCTTTTTGTCCCTGAGTTGCTTCCATGTCACTGCCTTACATAAATGGCATAAGTCTTGGTTATTGAGTGCCATACTTCAGAATTCTAAGCAGTTCTTGTAACACTGTTTAAACCTTATTTGCACCTGCTGCAGCTTCACTATTCAAAGTAAGTGGGGTCCATTTGTGGACCTGACTGCATTGGAAAACAATGTGATACGGTGCCTCCCTAAACCGCTTGACGGAGGCCCCCGAGGGGCGGTGAGATGGCGCGGACTGAGAGGGGGCGCTTGGCTCCTGCCCCCTCCCCAAGTCGTGTTGCCCTGGTGAGGCCTGAGATCGCCCCCGGCATAGGCGGCCGGCTCCCGGGGTCCGGCGGAATTTTTTCCCTTTTGAAGAATCTTTCATTCTGGACCTTGTCCCACAATCCGTTTCACCTGAAGACACGCTGTCGTAGGGCGCCCCTTTACCGTTTTAGTTGCCATTCCGCCCGCTTTTGGTACTCTGTGCCTCTTCCGCCATTCAGCTGTTTACCGCTCGCTCTTGCGACTACAACGTCTCGCTCACCATGTAGTTGAGTTGCTCCCGCTCTTAAGATTTGACCGAACTTTTTGGACTGCTGAAAGCGGTGGAATTCCGACCGCTGGTTGGTGGAGACATTTTGACTATATTCTGCACCTGCATTGTCGCGTAATGCGTCATATGACGCGACGCGTTAGCGCACCCGGAAGTGCTCCGGTGCGCAAGGCGCAGCTTCCCGGAAACGATCCAGAGCGCGCCGCGCAGCGCGTAACGTAAGCATAACAGGTCATGTGACTTGTTAATAAAACTTTTCATTGGTTCATTTTACTTTTCTTTTCCTAATTATGTAAGACTAGGTCATGTGACCTAAAAATAACACTTTTCATTGGATTAAAACATTTTTTTTCCCCAAACGATGAAAGCCCCACCTTGTTTCTGGATGTTTCAGACTGAAGCTGGCGTCACCATGAGAGCACCACCATCTCGTAGCTCCGTCGTGGCCATTCCGCAAGAAATCATGGCAGCCGCTCCCCACCGGAAGCCTGCGGGAGTCGAGGGCCCCCAAGACTTTTGTACAATCTTCAAGGCTGAGGGGACGCTTTCGAGAATGGAACCCAAGCCCTGGCAGACAAGCGTCCGAGTTCCAAGGTGTCCCAGGGCCATTTTACTGGACCAGGCCCAAATCCGAAGAGCCGGCCGCCATTTTAAGAGTCCTGTGGCAGCCGCCTACCGCTGCACCGCAAGAGTGGGAACAACTCAACTACATGGTGAGCGAGACGCTGTAGCCGTAAGAGCGGGCGGTAAACAGCTGAATGGCGGATGAGGCACAGTGTAGCAAAAGCGGGCGGAATGGCGATTGAAACGATAAAGGGACGCCCCACTACAGCAGACAAGCCTCCGCCATGTGCTTCAAAACTGCATATGTATCTCGTGATATCAAGGTTGGGCAACCAGTACAGAACAAGCAGTTACGAGTCCCATTTACACCGGCGCCATTTTGGGCGCGGCCGGGCAGGTCCAGGATCTACTGAAACATAAAAAATGAGGCTGACGTCTCTGAAGCAGTTCACGAACAGCAGGACATAGCAAATAAACATGAACTCTCTAAAGCTGTTAACTCACTGCAGAACAAAACAAGTGAACCTGAAACCTCTGGAATAATTGTCGCTCAAAAGAACAACACACAAAACTCTGTAGAGCCTGAAGAAAAAAAAACAGAAGGGCACTGTAGTTTCAGACACACTTAACACTAATGACGAAACAAACATATCGTCTGTTTATAAAGCAGTTATCATCTTGACAGAATTGACAAAGAAGTGTACAGACACCAATGCATCAGCATTCTCGGAGATAACATCTTATGGAACAAAGAAAGACCTGTTCACTCTTGACACCCCAGGTGCTGTGTATATTGCACTATAGTGCTGCATCGAGAAAACGGGCAACCCTATTGATGTGGATTTTTCATTATTGATTATTGTAAAGAAATGGCGACTCCCCTTTAGCAGATTAGCTAAATGTTTGCGTAATTTAGGCATAAAAGTTATATTATTGTTGTTGTTGTTGTTATCGTTATAGTTCTGGTTAATTTCAAAAAATGGTTAAATATATTTACAGTTTTTGTTGCGTTCGTTATATTTAAATATTAATAAAGTTTTAAAATGTAACTGTCTTGGAGTACTATATTTTTTTTAAAAATCGGGTGAATGGGGCCTTGAATCGGGTTATTGTCATGTGTGGGCTTTGCAAGTGTACTACTACAAGATCGGACATTTCAAACTCAAATGCACGTTCTTTTTCTTACCTTTCCGAAGAATGGAGCGCAATAGCAGGCAGAGAAAAGGTGATGCACGTGTTGAACACTGCCTGGCCTGCAAATTGCTGCCAGTGCCCCCCCGCCCGCTCCTGAAAGAGGACACACACACACCGCCGCCCCGAGTACTTCACAAATCTTTAAAAGACCATGCGCTTGTTCAATGGGAAGTGGATAACATGGCTAAGAGCATTTGCTGACTAATGCATGAATATCGCTGACTTTTCAGCGATATTTTAACTTTACAGAAACATACAGTCACTGGATGTTGTCATCAGTGATGTCATCAGTGATGTCACTGACCATGTCATGAATGATGTAATATGTGACATCATCAGCAGTGGATTGCGGGTGCGCGATATATAGTTAGTGCAACTAACTATATATGGAATTTCAATGGTTTTGTGCGAGTAAAATAAGGTTTTGTAAATGCGAATTCCTAACTATATATGGTCTATAACCTATGGTTTTTTCATTGAATTTCAATGGTTTTTTAAATGCAAATTTCTAACTATATATGGTCTATAACCTATGGTTTTTTCAGTGAATTTCATTGGTTTTTTAAAAGCTAACATCTGTAGCTGTAAAATGTATTATTCTTTAAATCCCAAAATATATATAGATATTTATTGATAATTTTTTTTAAATATTTTTTTCTTCGCTTCTAGTTCGCGAACCGGGAAGCTTTCCGTTAGCTCATCTTGATGCCGCGATCTAGTACGCGAACCGGTCAACGTTACGTTAGCGGAACAGTGACGCGCCGCGGAAGCGCGACGTATCACGTTATCGCGTAATGCGTCTAATGACGCGTCGCGTTAGCGCTCCCGGAAGTGCTCCGGACAGCGAACCGGAAGCGATCTGGGACGCGGCGCGCGCCGCGTAACGTAAGCGGAACAGGTCATGTGACTTGTTTATCAAACTTCTCATTGGTTCATTTCACTTTTGGTTTCCAAATGATGTATGACTAGGTCATGTGACCTAAAAATAACACTTTTCATTGGCTCAGAACTTTTGTTTTCCCCAAATCATGTAAACCCCTCCTTATTTCCTCACTCTGACTTTCATCTTGGTGAGAGAAAGACCATTTTTCAGAACTTCCACAATGGCTTCCATTCTTGCTGCAGCTGGTGCACCCCCACCACCACCTCCACCTCCCCATAAGAAGAGAGGACCACCTAGTCAAATAATGACTAACAGAGAGGAGGAAGATGAGGAAGAAGAAGAAGAGGAGAGAGAGGGACAACAATTTGTTGATGAGTTGCCCCGGGTTTCTAAACGAAAAACCAGTTTCATCTGGCAGTTTTTCACCATCCCTCCTGGAACCAAGAAAGTGAATGCAAAATATGCCACCTGCCTCATCTGTGACTACAGATTGTCGAGAGGCACAGAAAAGAAGTACAGTATGGGGAACTATACAATGCATCGTCACATGAGCAGGTGGCATCCCTTGAACTACAGCCGGGCTGAGTTAAGGGATCTTGAAGACAATCCGACGGCAACTCCTGTGGCAAGATCTACATCCACATTGTCTTTGACGGGAAGAGAGGCACAAGAGACTGTGCCAAACATCCAACCTAACTTCCAGCACATGAAGTTGTCTTGTATTTACTGTGGTGCTATGCTATCATATGGCAACATGAGTGTCAACCTCATGAACATTGCATATGAAAATCATAAATGCCCTAATGCACCCAAAAAGTAATTTTCTTTTTTTTGCTCCAGTTGAGCCGTTTTGAAAGCCTGTTTTTTGTTGTCTCCCCTCCATAAAAAACACAAAAAAAACATAAAACAGTTCTAAAAATACAAAAAAATCAAAAAATGTTCAAAAAATAAAAAAAAATATAAAACAACAAAAACAAAAAAAAACAGTTCTTTTCAGAACTACCTCCCCTTTCAAACAAAATTGCTAGAATGTTTATCACTCTGGCAAGCTCTATTTCTTTTGGTTCGCTTCAAGTTCGCTGACCGGTTCGCGAACTTTAAGCGAACTAAAAAAATATTTTTTTAAAAAAAAGAAGAGTTAGTATAAGGGAAGTAAACAGAGAATAATGTAAAAAGAAAGACAGCTAGAGAGAGTAAATGAGAGATAGTGTCAATGACATCATCAGCAGTGCATTGCGGGTAAAAAGAGTGGAAAACATTTACCTTATAATTCTTGTTACCTTTTTTAAATATTTTTTCATACTTTCAATCTGTAAAACAAAGAACAAACATTTCAAAAAATATTAAAACATGTATTTAAAAATTAGAAAAGACAAGGGAAAAGGTTCAAAAACAAACAGTTTTTCAACAACTTTGACATTTACAGAAGTCTCTGCTTCTCTACGTCCCCTACACAATCCTAAAGATATATATTCGAAAGAAACTGTATCTTGATATTGCTGAACTGAGGCCTATTTTGGAACATGATGTTTTTCTTGCACTGCTAATGTCTCACAATAGTGATGCAATAGCAGCGCAAAAAAGATGTAAAGCCATAATAAAATTGTGTCTAACATTGTAAATGATTGTTTTAGGATGCAAATAAGATGTGTGCTTTCAAGAGCTTTCTTTGAGGTGAGGCCTCTTTTTTTTTTAAAAAAAAAACACTACCCAGAAGTACAGCACTCTAAGCATTAAAATTGATATTTACAGAACTCACCTTACCCATATGTACCACACATTTCTAAATGTATATCATAAGGACCAAAAGCATAACATTAATTATACATGTTAAATGGTTTATTTTTGCTGTTCTCAGAATGTATCAAATTTCACTTAAATCAGTGACTTGAAGGTATTCATCATGTAACAGCGGGGAAAAAAAAACACAATCAAAATGACTGTGTTTAAAAAACCCATACAACCTAAGAAATCTGATTTCAAAACTTCTTAAAATTAACTTACTTTCAATGACGTCAAACGATCTCCTATAAACAGCATCCACTCTGTTGTGCTTTAAATATTTTCAGCCCGCCACTTTCTGAAAGAAAACCTCCATCGATACGTGAAATATGTTACATAGAAAAAAAACTTCTCTCATTATATCACATGTTTCCACTAGGCCAAATCATGTTGCCGCGATTCGCAAATCTTGTAATTCTTCAAATCAAATCCCGACATTTTCTATTTTCGCAACTTTCAAAAATAAAATATTTGAGATTATTTTCACAATCCTGGACTACTAATATCTTACTCTTCTTTGTCACTCATGTTCTCCTTTTCCTATGACACTGATACTGCTTACTATGAAGCAGACTTACTTGCATCAGGTTTATATAGTTGGATTTTTAATCGAGACAGCATTGCAGACTTACATTCCCTCTACTTAAAATTTTGGTTTTAAAAACACCAGGTAAGAATTTTTAAGGTCAAACGGCAATTTTTTTTTGAACGTTACAACAGAATCATTACAGAATGACCAGCCGTTTCCAGACTTTAAGTAAGCTGTATAATGTCCTGATGTTGTTGATGGACCATCGTGATAGATAATTGCTACAGTAACAAAAGTCCTCCCTGATATTGACAGCTGAGAAGCCACAAAATTTTTTATTAAAGTTGACAATTTTGATCCATCAGGCCTACATCGTTGCATCATTAAAATGACATACTGGCCATATCTACGTATAAATAATGTTGACATCATATCACATTTACATTGGCTACACTCCATGTTGTGATCCGCTGCATTTACTAGCTTATTAAAGGAGACTGATTTACTGTCTGGCAAAGTTAAATATATAAATCTTTCTGAGTCTACACTAGTAGTACTTGATACCATACAGTTCTCGCAGTCATGCTGCCATTGATAAGAAAGCCCAAACAGGTGATCTACATCTACACCCTCAACTTGCAATATATCAAGCATATACATTAAAAACTCCTGACAATCTTGCTGATTATTTTCAGAGAAGTCTGTTTGACCTGAACATTCATCTAACAGATAACGAACTTCAGACACACTTTCTACTTTTGTTCGATCAGTGCTACATTTCTCGAAAACAGAATTCAACAAACAGCATAAAATTTGTTCAGAATTCAACAGAATCTGTTCTTTTAAACTCTCTAGTGAAAAGAGAACATTAACCACTACATTTGCATAGCAGTTGACACCAGAACTGTTTTCAAATTGAAAACCGACAACATCTTCAACAGAATCCACTTTCTTTCTGCTAACAATTTTCGGTTCATTGACTTTTAGTCTTTTTGCAACAACCTCCCTACTATTACTGCTATTTCTACGTTTGCGGCCTACCACACGTTTCTCAAACAAAGGATATTGAGGCAAATGTGGCGCATACTCTCTTCTTAACCTATTGTATTCCTTAACACAATCTAGATCCGCACAAATGTTTGTGACATCACAGTCAATCAAGTACAATCCCGATAAAGTTCTAACTCGTGACAATGCCACATATGCCATACCCTCCTTGAACACAGAACTGCCAATATTCACCAATGCACAGTCTACACTTAAACCTTGCGATTTATGGATTGTCACCGCATATGCCAAGCAAACAGGAAACTGTTTACGGCGAACATATAAATCTTTAACAAGCAAAAACCTAGCAGAACAACGACCAATTTGCTGTACTTCCTCAATGCCATCAAATTTAATTTTTAAAAATTCTATTCCATCTCTATTTCTGTATTTCTCAAAATCAACAACATTACCCATTGATCCATTTACCAGACCTCTTTCTACATGTAAATTCCTTCTCAAAATAATTCGGCAATTTAAACACACATTCAAAGTCTTTTCAAAACCCGCTGTTTTAGATATAGTCTTCTCTAATGAATCCAATTTTGATTTCAAATTGTCTGACAAAATAATTGTTGATCCCATATGCTCTAATTTGTCGATAGCTTCAAGTTTCACAATCTCTTGCTTTTCTAAATTCAACATTTTGTTGTTGAAGATGGCACATTCTGCAAGAGTTGGCATGAGACATATCCCGGATTTCTTCTCAGTAATTTTCTGAAAAATATTCTCAGGCACAATCTCTTGTTTGGGATACAAATTTGACAGTAACCGTGCATTTAAAGCTTCTTTCCCATGCTCGTTCACTTTTCCAATTCTAATATCTTGTAGAATATTCTTGTAATCTTCATCCTTTGCCTGACGCATATTTTGATGCAGTTCTGCATAATTGAAGTTTAACCATATATTGACGTTGCCAATGCTCCCTAGGCACTTCCTGGTATCTTCATGCGTGAGTATTTTGAACACAGGTTGACCTTTTACTGGTGTCAGCTGTAGAAGATCTCCGAAAACAATAATGTGTTTCCCACCAAATAAGACATCATATTCAGTTTTAAGTACTTCTTGCATTCTCAAATGCACAAAGGCAAGCATGACATTGGAAACCATGCTTACTTCGTCAATGATAAGTAGTTTCATTTTCCTCAAAACTCTTGAAACTTCACAGCAAGCATCTCCAGATAACTTGTTGTATTGTAATTTGTTGTCATGCTCCACCGGCAGCATCAATAGACGATGCAAAGTAATACCTTTAATATTATGTGCTGCCAGTCCAGTAGGAGCGGTGACAACACAAGACAGCGATGACTCAGTCCTTTCCTGCAAATAACAAGAGATTGCTTTAATGAGGAAACTTTTTCCAGTTCCCGCTTCTCCACTCACGTACAGTCGGACAGGCTTCAACGACGTACACGAGCACTCTTTCTTCTCATGACTTAATCCGTGCTCAATTTCCTTGGTAACTTCATCATATATTTTCCTCTGCTCAACGTTGAGTTGTTTTTCCAAGTCTTGTAAGTTAACTGAATCCTCCTGAGCATGTGCCATGGCTCTTTCTACTTCATTCATAGCAGTGGCAGCTTCATTTTCGATAATAGGTCCTCCAAGTGGATCTTGACTCAATGAAACAGAACTCTGACTGTCCTGAGAACTGTCTCTGGCAATCTCAGCTGCAATCGTTGCTTCCTGCTCAATTTCCAAAGTTAGCATTTCTTGATATTTAGAAAAAGCAGGACATTCTATGGACTCCTTGGCTGCATTGAAAGAGTCTTCGTAACAGAGGAAATCTCCAAGCAGTTCCTCTTCTGCACGCCAAGGCTTGAAAAGTTGCAAAAGTGCTAAATAGAAAAACTCCTTTTTTTCTGGAGATTCGCCACTTAATTTTCGATGGTTTACTAATTGGCATTTTCTTTGCTTGACCAGGCATCCCTCACTTCCAATTACAGCATACACTCCTTTCTCAATATCTTCTTTGATGTTCCTCTTGAATATATAATTTTGGAGAACCTCATATAGACAAACATTCTCAAGGTGACTGCTTCGATTTGGATAATATGTATCCAACATGTTGGTCTTCAAAATGTCGGTACTGTTTGGTTCCTTTTCTGCCAAATACTCAATTTCCCGAACAGGTTTTAGAACTCGATTTCGCGTTGCAGCAAGACCAAGACTCGCCCAAACGAGACTCCTGGATTTGGCATAGAGACTTGCTGAAGACAATCGATCAGAACATTCGTAAGCTCCGATTTCTCGATGCGACAACATCTTCAGACTGAAACTGTACAACTTCTTGCTGAGGCTCTTTTCATGGGAAATGTCCTCCCACATATCCTTCAGTTCAGTCTTTTCTTTTTTGGTGATGTAAGATGTCACATACCGAGCCACAGCCATACAGTTGTCAGCCACAAACTGTATATCCATGTTGGCATTCCACATGGACAAAATCACTGGGTTGTAGTCATTGATGTACTTGGACTCTTCGTTCCTTTTCAAATTGTATGTATTCTTGGGTGATTTCCTCGTCACATTATGTCGCAGCGAAGACATCAAACTGTTCACTCTTCCTTTAGAAATCACCGGTCGTGGAAAGTTGAAACGACATTTGGTGTAGAACTTGTCCTTGTTTCTGAATTTACGACGACAGTACTTTCCACAACGATGGCTTTGGAAACGTAGAACTTGTTCTCTTAGACTTTTCTTCTCCGTTGCGTTTGGAACAGCACACGTAGAATACTGTTCGATGAAATTCATCACTAAGTCATCCGGATCTGTTCCAAATTTAGGTGCATCCTTGATCCACAGCAACATATGTATATGAGGGGCACCTCTTGCTTGGTACTCCTTTCTCCAGAAGAAATCCAACACCTCTCCAAGAGGTGGATTCTTTTTATTTGTGATGAAAGACATCATAGCTTCAAATCTATGATTGAAGTACCTGCATACATTCACAGGATCCAAAGAACACAGTTCTCCAGGTGTCTTGAATTCAATGTTTTCAATATTTCCATTTGCCTCTCGTAGAAATTCAAGTAAGTCATCCCAGCCATACTCGGCACAGCTCAGAGTGAGGAACCATGTCGGAGTTCCTAAGTTCCTCAGCATACATTTTAAGTCACCATGACGACGGTACCAGTACTCATTAGTACCACGCTGACACGCCATGAGATTAATTAAGTGAGAATCCAAAATACTGTCTTGGACATTGACTTTATGCATAAAGTCACTTGCCGAGATGTTTCGCATCTGTATACCACTTTTTAAGATGTGGTTCACTGCATATGACAGTCCAGACAGATCGCTTTCAAACAGGAGATGAAACAAATAGGGAATGCATTGCCGAAACCTAGGATCTTCTGCATACAATCGTAAAGTCCGGTATTCAGACGCAGGAATTTCACGAGGTCGCTCATCATATCTTCCTCCTTGACCTGTGGGAAATAGCTGTGGGAAACACCGAGCTTCCAAACTTTCCTCCCAAACACTAATGGGACTCCCTTTGGCTTGTTTCATTTGAAACAACTCAATAGCATTCCCCATCACTTCCTTGGAATGCAAAGGATGAACACTATAATGTTCATATATTTCTTCACTTTTAGAGGCCTCTACTTTCTCAATTTGGCCAGCACACAAATCGCTATCCTCTTCATCACTTACTTCCTCTTCTGCAACATATACATTCTTATAATACTTATTATTTTTCTTCAAATACACTGTTGCCTTTTTGACTTTCCTAACATCCACTAAATCTTGCCATATTTTCTTATTCTTTGTCGGAACCCCATTAACCAAGATAACCAGAGGTTCCTCTTCCACTTTTTCTATTCCAATTGTGTTAATGTTTTTGTTCAAATCTAGAGGCAAATAAACAACTCTTCCCTTTAATCCTCTCTGTAAATCTGCTGGAGGCAACTTCCCTGTCTTTGGCTCCATTCTTACAATAGCCTGAAAGGGATGGATACTTTGAATCAAAATAGATTCATAAGTATTTAAATCCTTCAATTCAGAAGGAATCTCAACCAATTCCAGATTATTATGAACTGCCCTAGCAGGCATCTGGTTTTGGTTTAATTTATTACAACAATAAGTACACACACGTTGATCCGATCCCAAATCAAAATAATTTTCTACCATCAAGTATGTGGCTAAATCCTTCCATTCACTATTATTTTCCCTTTCACTTTTTGCATATAAATCCACTACCTTAGTCTGATTCTTATAATAAGTGCGTCGACAACATACACAAGTGAAATTAGGCCTCTCACTTGATTTCATCTGAAACGTGGCAATTTCCTTCTGAAAATTATCTGTACTGGAAACCTGTACATTATCTTCCACATTACCCTCTACTTCAGGGTCAATTTGAACATTCTCATCTTTACTACCAAAGTAACAAAACTCAATTTCTTCACAAATATTTTTCACATCTATTTCAGAACCATGCAAAAGAGCAGCACATAACTGTTTAAGCATAATTGCTGGACTCTTAGCATAATACAACATTCTCACTAATTTTCTCACTTTATTATGATGCACTGCTAGCATCCTGAAATGATGAAAAACACTCTGGCATACTCTCCTGGAAAGACAAGCCAGTGAATGACCACGCAAACCTGTCATTTGTCTCACTCTGCAAGGATCTAAATCTTGCAACAACTTCATTTTCTGCTTCAAACTTTTCTTATTAAATGTCCGTATAAAATCACAAAGCAAATTGATGGAAACCTGTCGCACACTGCAAATAGAACTACACTTCCAAATGTACACAGGACCCTTAGGACGTCTTCCTAAAACCTCATCACTTAGCGCCTCTTCTGTCTCTGTTGTCACAAGTTGTTCTTTTTCAACTGGACAACCATCCTTCACTTCATAAGCTCGACCACTGATGTCAACTGCATGCACCAAATCATTATCCTGAAAATAAGTCTCCTCATTAAAAAATGCCTCAGAACTTGAACTATGCATCCATTCTCCAGAAAAAACTTCACAAAAGTTAGTACGATTTACTACTCTCTTCCATCTACTTTTTGTTTTGAAATCAGAAATTACCTTGCTTAGTTTCCTAATTCTATTGATTACCAAAATAAACAACTTTCGCTTGATTTCAAAAGCATGATCAATAATTTTCTCTACATTTTTCTTCTTCCTATAAAATGCCGCTTTCTGTTGGCCTTTCTTTTTAATATTTTTCAATAAATTAACTAATATCCTATTACGGAACATTCGTTGTCGAATGTCCCTAAACTGTTGTTTCCTTCTACTATCATGCACAGAGTTATCTCTTCCTCTACCAGTAACATTTGTGATGGGTCTCTCCTTTCCATTTAAATTACTTCTCTTTTTGTGAACAGACACATTTTTTTGAGCAAAATTTTTTTTACTACAAATATTTCTTAAGAATGATTTCGTGCTCTTACCCGGACCTTTCTTGGTGTTTTGACAAGTATTTGGGGAAGAGGACTGCTGCAATAAAACATCATCCTGCTGTCTTTGACGTTTTCTAGCCTTTCGTATTCGACTTCTGGAAGGCATTTTCCAAACTATGAAAGAATCTGCAGTTGAATCTGTGAAAAAATATAATATAAAATGTTATTAACCACTATTACCAAACAGTAAATAAATAACAGTCATCTAAAACTTAATGCCGTACTAATTATTTAACATAGCAAATATTTTCCACCAGCACTGCATCACAAAAATGACACTCAATGGTACAAAACAGGCATACAACACTAATAAATCACTCCCTAATATTTTAAATCATTAATTCAGGATGACGATAAGATGTAGCCTATCTAAAGGTTTGTTTAGGCCCAGATCTTTGGACTGGGGTGAATGTGTGTCATTGATCCACATTCAGTCCATCACCTGTTTTGTTTATTTGAGGTGAGGCCAACACATGGTTGCAGATAAGATTTTCACTGAAAAAAAACCAAGGTAAAAAAACATGTGAAGGCCTACCAATGAAGTAAATCATTAAATGAAAACCAATACATTTCTGGAAATATGCACTACTAGTGCTTCATAAGATGTTTTGGATCATATTTATAAGTTATTTGAGTATCTAGTATGCTATTTTACATTCTTCATGGTGCAAATTTATTGTAAATACGCTCCCACCTGCGGTTGGCAAATTTAGATTTTGATTATGGGAGTTAGATAGGCATGTTAATAATTTCCCAAAAATGGTATATAACCCCAAACAACCTTTGAAGCAAATGCTCTTAGCCATGTTATCCACCTCCCATTGGATAACATGGCTAAGAAGTGCTTGCAAATGTGATAAAAAAAGGCCTGCAATGCATGAATATCGCAGAAAAATCAGCGATATTCATGCATTTTCCAACAAATGCTCTTAGCCATGTTATCCACTTCCTATTAAATAACATGGCTAAGAACTGCTCAGGGCACCATGAGGAACGCTTTCCATTTAAAAAGGGAAAAATAACATCAAAGACACTAAAATGCCTTCTAAATATGAACCCAAACAACCTATGAAGCAATGTGGAAAAAACTGCCGCAATGCATGAATATAGCAGAAAAATCAGCGATATTCATGCATTTTCCAGCAAATGCTCTTAGCCATGTTATCCACTTCCAATTAAATAACATGGCTAAGAACTGCTCAGGGCCCCATGAGGAACGCTTTCCATTTAAAAAGGGAAAAATAACATCAAAGACACTAAAATGCCTTCTAAATATGAACCCAAACAACCTATGAAGCAATGTGAAAAAAAACGGCCACAATGCATGAATATAGCAGAAAAATCAGCGATATTCATGCATTTTCCAGCAAATGCTCTTAGCCATGTGATCCACTTCCTATTAAATAACATGGCTAAGAACTGCTCAGGGCCCCATGAGGAACGCTTTCCATTTAAAAAGGGAAAAATAACATCAAAGACACTAAAATGCCTTCTAAATATGAACCCAAACAACCTATGAAGCAATGTGAAAAAAACGGCCACAATGCATGAATATAGCAAAAAAATCAGCGATATTCATGCATTTCCCAGCAAATGCTCTTAGCCATGTTATCCACTTCCTATTAAATAACATGGCTAAGAACTGCTCAGGGCCCCATGATAAACGCTTTCCATTTAAAAAGGGAAAAATAACATCAAAGACACTAAAATGCCTTCTAAATATGAACCCAAACAACCTATGAAGCAATGTGAAAAAAAACGGCCACAATGCATGAATATAGCAGAAAAATCAGCGATATTCATGCATTTTCCAGCAAATTCTCTTAGCCATGTTATCCACTTCCTATTAAATAACATGGCTAAGAACTGCTCAGGGCCCCATGAGGAACGCTTTCCATTTAAAAAGGGAAAAATAACTTCAAAGACACTAAAATGCCTTCTAAATATGACCCCAAACAACCTATGAAGCTCTAACAGTACATATCCTGAAATTTAATTCATTTCAAAATTCGTTTTTAAACACAGCATATAAATCAATTGTATACCTGCATTCATGAAGAAATGACTAAAAATGTCCTTGAGACACATGAAAGTGTTTTCTGGAATGCCCTAGCACCATTTTTGGGACACTATTAACATGGCTAGGTAACTCCCATAATCAAAATCTAAATTTGCCAAGCACAAGTGGGAGCGTATTTACAAGACACTTGTCCCATGAGGAACACTTTACATTTTAAAAGGCGAACACAACATCTTAGACACTCAAATACCTTATAAATATGGCCCAAAACAACCTATGAAGCTCTAGCAGTACATATCCAGAAATGTAATTGATTTCTTAAATCGTTTTTAAAAGCAACATATCTGTTTCAGCTTACATAACAGACCATGAAATGGCCTCCATGTATTACAATATCTTGTGTAACTGCATGCCAGAATGTTACACCAAATATGCAATTATAATTTCTCTTTGAAACTAATTCTATTAGTATATCACTAGAGACAAAACCACATTTTAAAAACACAGCTTTCTTCATCATTTTCTCCTTAAATCATACTATTCTCTATCTAAATTAAATAAATCTTTTCTCACCTTAGCAAATATTTTTTGAGTTTTGAAAACAGTCTCAGAAATACACCAAATTGTCTTCAGCAGAAGAAAAAGGATGCACTCCAAAGGCTGCAGCTATTGAAAGCACAGAAATACAGATATTCTTTTCACATATCTCTCATATTAGCCAATCATACCTCTTCCCTCACTTTTTTCAAATCAAAACCCTTCCCCCCTCTGCCCTGTCTGCCTTGTTTCCATAGCAACCACCTCCTGGAAGACCTCTCATGTTTGCAAATTCACACAACAATGTTTCAATTGAACTCTGAACTCTCAGTGCACCTGCGTATCCAGTGCAATCTTTCATTAAATGTTTCTTCCTTGACCATTCAAATTACATCTTTCAAAGAACACATCCATGCACCCTAACTTTCTGTTTCCAGAAATGGAAATGCACCAATCACTGCTAATGAATCATTAGCATTGTAAATCCACAGTTTTTTTTCTTTAGAAACTCCTACTGTTTCAACTGCCCTTTCATTACCACACTTCATCTGACTGCAGAACAACCTTCTTCCACCATGTTTAACGTCTGGATTGTTGGACATAGTTACATCCACTGGGCTCAAAGGTATGCTGAGAGCAGAAATTTACACAACCTCAATTTACAAGATGTGGAAATTAAGTGGTTGGGCCAAAGAGGATTAAAATGTCACCAATTGATACCATTGGTGAAAACCTTTATGCATTTGCCAAAACCTGACCTGTTAATAGTGCACTGTGGAGGTAATGATTTGGGCACTTTGACAGGGGTAGGTCTGGAAATGCTTTTAAAGGACACCTTGGAGCAATTAATGGCACTTTTTCCTCAAACTGCCTTGGTATATTCCAATATATGCCAAAGACAGAAATGGAGGTGGTCCAACCAATTTTGTCCACAAATTGAGAAAGCGAGGAAGCATGTAAACAAATCTGTTTCAGCTTACATGAGAGACCATGGAATGGGCTCTCTGTACAACAATAACTTGCGTTACTACATGCAAGATATCTACAGAGGAGA
The DNA here is from genome assembly GCF_964263255.1 of Lissotriton vulgaris. Classification (NCBI taxonomy): domain Eukaryota; kingdom Metazoa; phylum Chordata; class Amphibia; order Caudata; family Salamandridae; genus Lissotriton; species Lissotriton vulgaris. The sequence continues at coordinate 440,225,508 of NC_141700.1, forward strand.
TGGAGTTCACTTCTCAGATGAGGGCAACAGAATTTTCATTCTGAATTTAAGACTGTGCATTGGTACCTACTTATAAGTACCTAAATGTACCATAAACCCAAAAGCTCTTCTCAGAGCTACCCTACATCTGATCACTCACAATTATTATTTTTCTCTAACTTTTTTCACTAATTTTCCACAAAATTCGCTCCCCGGAGCGCTACCCGGTACGCTAACCGAAAGCTAACCTCGCGGAATTTTTAAAAAAAAAAATGTTTTTTCCGCACATATAAGCCTCCTCAGCCACGCTCAGAAAACCTAGGGGGTCAAGATAAGTCTACCATGACCCCTTCTACCCATTCTAAACATTATTTGCCCTCCATCTTGTATCTTAATGCGAACGAAACACAAAATGGTGGACTCCCGTGACGCTTAAGGTTCGCTAACCGGGCAGCTTCCCGGAAAGCGGTCCTAAAAAAAGGCGGGAAAGTAATTTACAGAAAAACGACTAGAGACACTCTCACCAAATATAGATTAGCTCATACTACATAACAATCCCTTCCATTCTCACAAATTTCATTGAAATTCCATTTAGCCATTTAGCCTGTAGACCTCTCCAAGTACCGTGAGGTAAATTACTTCACAAAACACATCTGAATTGTTGGAATTGACAACCAATGAAAATGTTACTTTCATTTTCTACTTTTATTACCTGACATTTAATTGGTTATATACCTGTATATATATAAAGGGAGAGAAGGAAACACAGCCATTTTGACTACTACTTCTTGTTGTACCTCCTATTTCAATAGCTTCAAAAAACTTCAACTTCTTTGTGAAGGTAAGTTATAATTTAATATATTGTGCACTATGACTTAATATAGTAGACTTTTTCTGCTACATATACACTATCCCTCTGTAGTAGTAATGTATTTAGATAGACTTCTCTGTTATAGTTATCAATGGAGTAAGGCTTGTCTTGGTTAAATCACATACACTTTTTTATAGTCCTATTTCCACTCTCATACTATACACTGCCAAAAGATAAATTCACTGATAAAAACTGCCTATCTAAAATTAATCCCAACAGTGCCCTATCTCTACTAATATATATTTTTTTAATCCAAATTTCAGGCAAAATGGAAGGCGAGCAGCAAGTTTCATTTTCGATTGAACTGAAGGAGAGCAGCCAAGACAAACTTGATGACTTTATGGATGACAGTAGAGACCACGAACTTCTACAATGTGTTGAAGCAGTAGACAACTTGCTTCAAAATGAAAAACAATTACACCCTATAATAAATTATGACATTTCTGACAATGAAATGTTAGAAAATTTAATAAAGTATGAAACACAATCATAATAAAAAAAATAAATAAATAAAGAAAACAAAAAAAAACAAGAAAAACAACAAACAATTAACATACAGTATTAGAAAAGTCTTTCATTCTTTTATCCATAAAGTTCGCTGCCCAGAAAGCTATCCGGTTCGCGAACTTGGCGCTTACCACGCAAAAAAAAATTTTTTTTTTTGGACCCTCCTAGGCCCTTTTAAAACCTCCACATAAAACCTAGGGGGTCAACGAGGATCTACTATACCCCCTTATGGTAATTTCCCCCTTTGTTTTGGCCTCCTCTTGTCTCTCGATCCTACCGAGAGACAAGATGGCGGCCGCTCCGGACTGTTTAGAATGTTGACAGACACCGGAGGGCCAATCAGCTTCTCATCGCAAAGTTCCGTTACGCGAAAGGTTCGCTAACCGGATAGCTGCCCGGAGCGCTGTTACAGATATATATCTTGATTTAAACGTTAATTTCTCAAAATCCACTGAAGCACATATATTGAGACCTAGCAAAGGCACATCAGGCTAACAGTCCCTACAATTTTGCCAAGTTTCGTGAAAATCCATTCAGCCGTTCGGGCTAAAAGTGAGTCCAACCGCCCTATGGAAATTAACATGGGAAAAAGGCGTTTTGGGACCCCCCTTTTTCCTCGGCCCCCCCTCCACAAAACCCCCCCAAATTTTCAAGGTCTGCTCAGAAACAAAATGTGCCATTTTCGTGAAAATTTCAGCCAATTCCGTCCACAAACGCAAAAGTTATTAGGCATAGAATTTTCAGAAATCCCATAGGGAAAAAATCCTAACTATATATACCTACTGGCGACTGCCAGTAGGTAATATATATATATATATATATATATATATATATATATATATATATATATATATATATATATATATATATATATATATATATATATATATATATATATATATATATATATATATATCAGAAACAGCTGCTTTCCACAGTCAATTCTGTCCTCTAAACAGAAAGCAGACACGGACCCAGGATAAGTGCTTAAGCCAATCGTTTATTCTCTGCCATTACACTTTTCAGGCCTCCAGGGACCTTGATCACATGACATATATATATAAAAATATTCTTTTCACGTTACCACCACCACAAATCCATTTTTAGGATACCGTGGTAAAAGGTTTGTGCAGTAAGCAGTGCGCTATTTACCATTAAGGACATCAAATAACATGCATCAAAAATGTTTTCTGATTAGCCCACAGATCTGGAGCCCTGTGCATTGGAAGTACTTCTGCAAGGCATTACTGAAACTACTCAGACTGAAAACTGTGCTTTCCACAGTCAATTCTGTCCTCTAAACAGAAAGCAGACACGGACCCAGGATAAGTGCTTAAGCCAATCGTTTATTCTCTGCCATTACACTTTTCAGGCCTCCAGGGACCTTGATCACATGACATATATATATAAAAATATTCTTTTCACGTTACCACCACCACAAATCCATTTTTAGGATACCGTGGTAAAAGGTTTGTGCAGTAAGCAGTGCGCTATTTACCATTAAGGACATCAAATAACATGCATCAAAAATGTTTTCTGATTAGCCCACAGATCTGGAGCCCTGTGCATTGGAAGTACTTCTGCAAGGCATTACTGAAACTACTCAGACTGAAAACTGTGCTACACTAGGCATCTACCCACAGTCTTCTGCTTAGTAATAGACAGGGACTATACATGCAGCTGTTCACAGACAATCGTGTATATTTTGCATTAGTAAATATATGCTAATGTAATGGGATGTTACCTGCTTTTTGAATAGGGAATTTTACCATTTGTATGGTCCTGTAGTGCTCTTAAGTCTGGGTGCCATTTTTGGTCACTGATTTCTCTTTAATCGGAGTCAAAATAGTCTGTGGACATTGGCCAAGATTAACATTTTGCTTTGTGGTTGCGCCAATTTTTTGTTAGTCCAGATTTACAAAGCCATACAATGGCCGATTTGCGAGGCAGTGGCTTCTGCTGTGTTGCATGCCAATTATTGTAGTAGGCGTTCCATGGGTGGGGCAATGGGTGTTCCCATGCATCCACCCATGGAGTTCACGGCACCCAGTTTTACTAAATGCAGTAAACCTGGGATTGTGCGAAAATCCTGCATCTACAACAGAGATTCTTAACGAGGAAAAATATCTTTATTTCCCCTTGTTATTGCCTATTTCTATCCTTGCTGCATTCTGCAATACACATAGAAAGTGGAAAAAAAGCTTCTAAGGATTGTTTTTGGGCAGGAATGTATCCTCTCTTGCACAACAAGCAATTCTACCCATAACACAAGCACCCTTGCAGCATGGCGCAAGGTTCGCTATATTGGAGCTAATCAGCACACAGAGCCCTAGCTCTACGAGGGAGCAGAAGTGCGCCATATCTCAGTGGAAATGGAGCATTTCTGTGCTCTCTGTTCCATGCAAGGAATCATCGAAGGACTGAATACAGATGAAGAATGGCGTGGTTTTGTGGCAACTCTAGCCAACTGAACTATCCACAATGCAGACCAGGTCATCCTTCGTGTATCTTCATGGCCACAGCCTTATATGTCCAACATGTATGATTAGGTTTTCTCTTACTGAATACCATAACAGCACTGTATTTTTATAACTTTTATTCAAGCAACCTCATGTTAATTTAGAACGTGGCCAGGCCAATATGTACAAGGGAATTCTGTTACTTTTGTTTTAATTCCCGTAGAACAACACACACGCATTGCTTCCTCCTCTATTGACCTATCTGGTCCCTTTCACAATAGGCTAGGTCTGCCACCATGAATCAACACTACAGATAAGATCCACAACCCATGATCACTAGCTTGGTTGGTCTGTCCTCGCTGCATTTGGACAGGTAAACGCACCTATATTGCTCCTGTACGTGTGCCGCCCCTGTCATTCAGGGAAGGAGATGGACTCGCGCGGTCTTCTTCTCTGCCGCGTAGGTGCTGCACGCAGGGGCGTAACACAGGCCCCTGCAGCTCCCACGTTGCGGGGGCCCCCTCACTCAGCCGGAGCCAGGAAGCGCGAAGCCTCTTCATTGTGATGATGCGCATGCCCATAATAAATTAAATTGTGCGCAGCCGCACACCCGGGCCGGGGCCCTGGCCGGGCCTCCGTCAGAGGCTCTTCATTAATTAAATGGTGACCTGAGCATGCCCGGGTCTCAGCAGGCCCTCTGAGGCAGACAAAGCACTTCATTAATTTACCGCCACTCTGATGAACTACATGGACCACGAGAGACCCTGAAGCTTGGAGGGAGGTGGGGGGTGGAAGGTACGGACGGTTTCGAGGCTCGGCATCTCAATTTAAGATGGTTCACACGCCGTCCCGAGTGAGAATTTTGCAGAGCCCTTTCTCTTGCTACACAGGTGGCACATGAGCCTATTTGACCCTACAGTCCCTGGCATCGGGCTCACGGGGCGAGGTGTAGTATGGTGAAACTATCAACGCCACTGAAGTAAAGAAATCCAAGATGCGCACGCTCATTTTTTTTTGTTGCATATTTATATAGTGGCAGTGCTTAATTTATAAAATATGAAGTCCAGGTGCTCACATTTTTGTAGGAGGCCACGCCCACTTTACCAGCTCCACCCAGTGGCTCCACCCACCAGGTTGCCTGAACATTGGCATTTATGTAAAACACCTATATTAGTCAACATGGATTGCACATGCTTCATTACTTTCTTTTTAGTTTTTTGTCTATGATGCGCTTTCTAGAAAGTACAGCAAGTCTGCCAAATACAACAGACAGCCTTGCCAATTACCAAGCATCAGGGGGCGTGTGTGTTTGAAAATGTGCATGTATGTGAATGTGCGTGTGTGTGTGTGTAATGACAGAGAAACATAATTTAATCATGGTGCAGTGGGGAATGTGACCTATATTGCGAATATGCAAGCCATTTTAACATAAGGGCAATTGGTTAGTATTAAGCTCAAGACTCATTTTCTCGCCCCTTCCAGCTCTGCCCGTCGCGAATGCAGTCTATTTCATTGTTCTCTTACCACAGAGAGAAGTGCCGATACAGAACGTATTATATGAGCAGATGCCCCTGTCATTTACACAAAGAGACCCATGTAAACCTAGGAACGAGCCTGGCAGAGAGGAATGTGCAAGTGAAACAGTAAGGTTTAGGCCATTTGGGAACAAGAAACTCTAAGACGATCTTAAAAATCTTGGAAGTAAGTGCTCAGGGCTAGGCAAAACATGAATGCAAATACTTCAAAAAAACAGAACGGTGGGTTTCCTTTCAGTTTCGGAACATATTTTAATGATTCAGGGCCAGCGCTGGGCATGGGCAGTGTGGGCAGCTGCCCAGGGCCCCATAGTCAGCCCTTCAACTTAGGTCCTTGTACCAACGCGACACAGCCAGGTTATGGCATTAAAGGTGGGACGACCTTGCAAGTGCTCCACCCTAGGGGGCCCCCTCCCGTGGCCTCATTGCTTTGATGTAGCCAGGCGAACCTGAGGGGGGTAAAGGGTAGGGGGTAGTCCCAGTTGCAAGAGAACACTTTCCTCCGGTGTGTCCAGCAACTAGGCCTCCACCCCCACAAGAGCGGTGGCACAGCGGGATGGCTATTGTCCCCCTGTTAAGCTCTCTGGCAGTATTAACACTTTCTGCAGATAACCAACCCTCACACCTCCCGAGCTTTATGAGCTACTAAGAGGCACTTAAGGAGAGGGAGGGGCTGCAGCTAGAGGAGCAGGGGCATCTATTGAGATGCAGGCAGCCCTGCATGTGTAACGTCTGGTGAAATTATAGGGGCCTCGCAAATTCGCTTTCTGCTCAGGGCCCCCAGAATCCTAGAACCGGCCCTGTAATGATTTAATGTAGCAGATATTCTTGGAAGTAGTGTTTTGGGCTAGGCAAAAAATGAATACATATACTTAAGACTACTGCCCTTTCAGAAGCTCAGTTCTACCAGGGCATGAAAATGCATGATGTATTTGTGGATATTCTGCAAAATAGATGAGACTCCGGCATGGGTAAGGAGAGCCGATACACACTTAAAGGAATGAGACTGCAATATGCGCACAGAAAGAGTTTGATGAGCAACACTGTTAGCACAAGCACCACTTTAAATATTGGTGTTCCCGCCGAGCCCAAAAGAAATTAAGTTATTCCTGTCCTACATTACACATACCTGCGTGGAATCAGGGCTCCAGTGACCAGACCTCCGTTTTGAACTGAAGTAAGCACATGGTTGGCAGTTCATACCTGCGTCTCCTTGGTTCTTAGTGACACTCTGTCTAAATAAATTCACTGCCCCGAACTCCCCGAGGTCTCGCGCCTAGGAGTCTGGGAACAGACCACCTCTATCTGCCATCTCGGCCCTGGATCACATAAGGAAGCCGGCTGCAGCGTGGGCCTGCATTGATGCTGTGATTAGATTAGAAGATACTCTCTCCACAAAAACGAACATAGCAGCCAAGGTTTCAGATTGCTATGTGTGACATTTATATAATTTCGGTGTAATTATGAGTGACATTTCAACCACTATTCGTGACACTGTCTGCCGAGCAAAATCAAACAATTAAGACGATGGAAACATAAATAAAAAAAATTACAACCATTTGAACAGCGTGAAACTGTAAGCATTTCTGAAAAGAGTTAGTTCTGGTACCTGCAGGTCTATGGGCTGGTGCTGGGCTATAGCTGTTTCCGGGGCATAAGAATATAACATGGACTGTTTTAAATCGTTTCTCCCACATTTATCTAGCAAGAATTACTTTTCATTTATATCACTCAACAACACTAATGCAGGTTAGAATTTTAAGTGCTATGGTGCTTCAGGATTGTGAATTCAAAAGCTGAAAAGCTAATAAAATATAGTACCGATCTTGCTTTAAATTAATTTAGAAAACGGCCACTGTACTTGGGACCTATTACAGAAAAACGCCAACCTTTTCATAGTAAAGCTCAAGGTTAGCAGCACATCCGAGTATCCGCATCACAATATTAACTATTAACTATTTGTGAAGAAATTCTCTTACCATCATGCAGGTGTGCATCATGTCAAGTGCCCGCTAACGACCCCCTGGACACCTTCAGAGGCAGCAGATTGGTTGCCGAGCTCCTAAACCCTCTTAACCAAATGTTGAACGTTCTGGCCGCGCTCCATATTTGCAGGCCGCAACTTTGGTCTGCAAGGCTGGCTGAAGGCAGGCTTAGGCCTCGGGCAACTGCGGCGGCCATGGCAATTAAAGTTTGCCGCCCGGCCCGCATCCTGTGATAGGCATTCAGGCATCCCCGCTGTCCTGTCATGCTTGTGTGCCGGGGGTTGGGGGGACACAACTGAATCCGTCTGATGCGGTAAATAAATACTGAATTCAGGGAAGGTGGGTGGGGGTTAGTAACAACAGCTGGTACGTGGCCACGCAGTGGTCCGGGCCGGTGCGAGCCCACGGCCGCCGCCGTGATTAAGTGCATTGCTCCCTCCGGACATAATTATGTGCACAATTACGTGCCACTCTGCCCACAATCTAGCCAGCCGCCTTTAGTTCTAACATCCAAAGCAAACTCTCATCGCGCCCAGGCAGCAAGCAGGATGTCACGTCCCCCCAGAATGACGTCATGTTCACAGGAAGAGCTGTGCCGGGGGCAGTTGGAATGTGGATACAGTGTTGCAGCTGCGCTGACGCTGGCGCGCTGCGAACCTCAATCTTGCTGGAGCAACGTGTGTAAACCATAGCCAGCCAGTCGGTGCTGCCACAGACTCTGTTTTAGTCACTTCTAAGTGCTTTCAGTGACAGCTCGGACACCCAGCATAAGCGTGACAATGCAGAGGGTAGACCCGGCCCTGAGAAATAAGTGCCGGTGCTGAGCACCGGAAAGCACCGGCACAAATTAAGCACTGTATAGTGGAAACTCGAGCCCAAGGTATTGGATCGCTTTGCATGGGCACCGGTTTCTTACACATTCAGGCACGGGGAGATTAACTGATTTGCCCAGAATCACAGGATGTGTACGCGACCCAGAGGCTCGAACCCTGGTTTCCAGCCCCAAAGTCGGCAGCTCCAGCCAACACACCACACCCTCTCCTCATCAGAGGATGAAGAGCGCTTTGTGGAGCAGACATACACGAGGAACTAAAATGACTCCGGGCTTAGAAGACTTTGACAGAAGAAAACTTGGCTTTGAATCCCTGCTCTCCACTGACCCGTATGTGTGCTCTGAGGATGATCTATTTTCCTTCTATACCAGTCCCCTTAAATGGAAAAATATGAAAATGTGCACAGAAGCACTTTCGTTTTCAGTAACGTATTCATAGTGTGGCGCAGTATCATGCCTCACAATCTGGAGGAGGGTGTGCGAGAGTTTGCTACAGCTGAGGTTACATGCCAGTCTGGGCCGGATTTCTCCTAAAACTCGGTTTCTCCTAACACGTTTTTTTTTGGCATGTAAAATTTACATATATGGATTTTCCCTGCATTGTGGAAATGAAGAGTAATTCTAACGCGGTTTAAGACAGTTACTACTAGGCCAGGGGGTAGTGTCGCCTCCCACAGACACTGAGGAGTTCCACTGGGAGTAGCGACTGCAGAACAATTCTCGGCTAACAGAGGGACCTAAAGCCTCATGTTGGCTTGTGACCAGAGCACTGGTCTCTGTCAGCCCCTACCCCCTCCCTGTACTCCTGCTGGGGAGATGCTACCTTCTGAAAAAACCCACAGCGGACCCCACCGAACTCAAAAATTACCGCCCCATCTCGCTCCTTCCTTTCCCGGCCAAAGTCATCGAGAAAGCTGTCAACAACCAGCTCGCCGCTTTCCTCGAAGCCAACAAATCCCTCGACTCCTCACAGTCTGGCTTCCGAGCAAAACATAGCACTGAGACCGCCCTCATCGCAGCAACAGACGACATTCGAACTCTACTGGACAATGGAGACACAGTCGCCCTCATCCTCCTCGACCTCTCTGCAGCCTTCGACACAGTCTGCCACAGCACCCTTTTACAACGCCTCAGAAACATCGGAATACAAGGAAAAGCACTTGAATGGATCACCTTGTTCCTCACCGGAAGAACCCAGAGAGTCCGCCTTCCACCATTCAAGTCCGATGCCACTGAAGTCATCTGCGGCGTACCACAAGGATCCTCACTCAGTCCCACCCTCTTCAACGTATACATGAGCCCCCTCGCGGCCATCGCACGCCAACACAACCTCAACATCATCTCCTACGCGGATGGCACTGAACTGATCCTTTCACTCACCAATGACACCAGCACCGCCAAAACTAACCTACACGAAGGAATGAAAGAAGTTGCCGAATGGATGAAACACAGCCGTCTGAAACTGAACTCAGATAAAACAGAAGTCCTCATCTTAGGTACCTCCCCCTCTGCATGGGACGACTCTTGGTGGCCGGAAGCCCTTGGAAAAGCACCCATCCCGACAGACCACGCACGGAACCTAGGTGTTATCCTGGATTCTTCACTTTCAATGAACAGACAAGTCATTGCCGTCTCCTCATCCTGCTTCAACATTCTTCGCATGCTCAAAAAAACATTTCGCTGGATCCCCACCGAAACCAGAAAAACAGTCACCCATGCTCTGGTCACGAGCCGATTGGACTACGGAAACACCCTCTACGCAGGTACTACCGCTAAACTCCAGAAAAAACTCCAACGCATACAGAACGCTTCAGCCAGGCTCATATTAGACATCCCGCGTAACGAACACACCTCTGGTCACCTGAAAAACCTCCACTGGCTACCCGTCAATAAGAGGATCACTTTCCGGCTTCTAACCCACGCACACAAAGCACTCTACGAAATCGGACCAGAATGCCTCAACTCACGACTGTCCTTCTACACCCCCTCCCGCCAACTACGATCTTCCAGCCAAGCCCTCGCCACTGTACCTCGTATCAACAAGACCACCATGGGAGGTAGATCCTGCTCTTACCTGGCAGCTAAAACATGGAACTCACTTCCCACCTACCTTCGCCTCACCCAGAACCACCTAGCATTCAGAAAGCAACTTAAAACGTAGATATTTGACAAGTAATCCTCCTCCCCTCCCTAAGCGCCTTGAGACCCTCTGGGTATGTAGTGCGCTATATAAATTTTATGACTTGACTTGACTTGACCCTACTCCTCCCTGAGTCTGAATACATTTCAGCCGCCCCTCTCTGTCCGCCCTCTAACTCTTTAAAGTTGTTTCTCATTATTTGGCCTCCGTTTTGTTCTAAAAGAGCACTGCGTGCCAGGCCCTGCATGCTGGGCGCCATGATGGTACAGCCTGCCAGCAGCTGCTCACTGACGCCCCGGCCGGTAATAAATGGCCGATAAGTTGTAAATAGTGCGGAAAATCAATACCAGGCCCACCAGCACCGGCTGAGAGTGACTCAGTATGAGCCAGGCCATTGTTACTACAGTCAGTAAGTGAAGTAAGTGCAGCAAATATAGGTCACATCAGACAGTGTAACTGCACATTCGAGCAGGAGGAACCAAATGTCACCAGACCCCATCCTACTGCCCGCAGCGCCGCCTCAGCAGCTGCTGTGAGGAGGAATCTGCATGCTGCATTACAAGTGTCTGAGAGAGTGAGCGCAGGTAAAGTGCATTTTGTATTTATCCTAATTAAACTAAGTAAACATCGTCTGTGCCACAAATTATGTGATAATTGCTTATAGGACTAGTAAGGCTGTGCAACTTACTCTTTTATTTGTGTGTCTTTTTGTAAAATAAATTACAGCCTGCTGCCAGGCTGTAACCCCTAGGCTGTGAGGGTGCCTTTCCTGCCCTTACATTTGAAGTGTGTTGTAGAAGTTCTAAGTTGTTCTTAGTGTTTCTTGTTACTCAACTGGGTGTATTTTCTGATATTTATGTTTCCCTGTTCTTCATTGCATAATATTGCTTGTGACAAAGTGTCACTCATTGTCGTTGTAATGTCACTCATAATCACACTGAAATTATGAACATGTCAATCATAGCGATTTGAAACCTTGGCAGCTATGATGGTGGGTGGGTGCACTGTGGGCAATTGTTTCTGCGTCTGAACAAGTCCAGGGTGGGGCTGGTGACTAATTCCATTGAATTTGTCATGCAATTAAAGTGCACGTGACTTGTGAGGTGGGGCATCCCAGGAGCCAGCCACGACAGAGACTGAGAAGGACCGTCCGTCACTCACGGGCCATAATTGAAATTATTACTAGAGCCCCTGCTTGCCTGGCTAGCCTTGCCCTGCTCCTGCCCTGTCTCACACCTGCCTCTGAAGCTGAAGGCCAGGCCTCAGCCCTTCAGGTGAGTCTGAGTCTGTCCGAGTCCTAGGTGCTTCCATTATCTTTGTGTTGCACTATTCACTTTGGTCTTGTAGATTTAATAATGTTTCTTACCTCACTGTTTTTTTCCCCTTGTCTTGCAGCTTTATATTTCTTGTTTCCCTCAGTGTTGGGTTTTTGGTCCTGTTCTCCGATCAGTCAAGTGCCTTCGCTGCAGATTACTTTCTGCCAACTCAGATTGATTTCCAGAAATGCACATGGAGAAATTTTGATCTGGGATTTAGGAAGAATGGATTAACAAACTAGGCCTTGTTGAATTGCCTGCCTTATTTTTTTTCTCTAAAGTTCTTTTGTTGTTGGGTTTATTATAAACACGACAGTCAAGCATGTTTGTTTCTGTTCCAACCTCCCCCTCCCCCAACGCTCCATGCATCCAAATAGTCCCTTCTTTTCATCTTCATTGAATAACCTACCGATTGTGACAAGCAGACGATTGCTGCATTAGTAGTGTCTACGTTTTGGGTCTACTAGCTACACCGACTGTTAGAATAAATAAATCCTGTTTTAAAAGTGAGAGACAGAGTTCAACATTTGCTTTGTGTGTTGTCTTAAATTACCTGTGAGCGTTGCTCAAAGCCTTCACCAATGTTGTAATAGTTAACGCTGACCACTACTGTTACTATGTATTTGCGTGGTGGTGTTTGGGTGTCATGCTCTCTGATCACCTGTCGAGCATAAAAAAAAGAAATCCATGCCATTATATGGTGGATCATTTAAAGTAAAACGTCTTATAGTAGTCAAATTAATGTTTGCGATGTATCTGTAGTTTAGCTCAGAAAATTCTTCTACTACCTCTGAGCAACTAGTGGGGAGTCAGGTCTATTGACTACAAAGCACCTTTCCAGCAAGTTCTCATCTGGTTGTAACTGTGGGTGAATCGAATAATCGGGGAGCTTATTGATATGAACTGTAAGGAGGATCTATGTCATTACTGTCTGTAATACATTGCAGCTTATGTTTTTTAGGGCATCAGTCTGAACTCCATTTGACTAGAACCTGAAAGTATACTTACGATAACACTGATATAAAAAGATTTTTGGCCACTTGTTAAAATCAGTTAATCAAGCCGAAATATTAATAGTTCTTGAAGCAGGTTACTTGAACAAAGTGACGAGGGTAATGGAACCCTATGTAGATTGGCTCACTTAGCATTAGCATCTAGTTTATACTTCGTCTTGCTATTCCCCCTTTGCAAAGGTTCATGGTAGAATTCGACCTGATAAAAATGAACAGTTGGAAATAAAAGTGAGTTCAGTTTTTCTCTTCACCCTCCACACGCTTTCAGAATTTATGAGATTTGTTGGTACAGACGTTTATTCCTTTTTGAAGGATTATGGAATAAGATCACAGAAACGGGTTGTGGCTTTGTACAGAACACGATAATATGCATTTTGGCATTTCAAATCTGCAGGAGATCTGGAGGTTAAGCAGTAAATAATTTCTGGGGTTATAGAAGGTTGATATTTCATTACCTTAGAACCCTGTTTTGCATCAAGTAACCTGTGCATACCTTCTCTTCTTGCTGGAGTGGGCTGTGATATTGCCCTCCTGTAAGGTGGTTCTTGCAGGTTTATCTGCTTAGGGATGTAACTGCGCTTTTATAATTATACTGTATACAGTTTTGCTCTTTATCCTGTGCTCCACAGCATTCTATCTTTAACTTCCTGCAAGTGATTTTTTTAAATCCCTGTATCTCAGAGGGAACTGTGCCAGAGGGGCTCTTCAGTCCGGATGGCAGTGTGCAACTGAAATTACAGCTGCTTGACTTAACTGTTATAACGTGTGCACATACCTGTAAGGGTGTCTCTGTGGTTGTTTTTGAACAAGAGACTTTTTGTTAAAGAGTTGAATGTTTTAGCGCTGTTGGGAATCTTATTTATGGGATTTTACTGGTTGGATTAATTTTATTTCTGAAATAAATTCAAGACTACAAGAATGACTAAGGTTCTTCTATAGTGCCACCCTTTATTATCCAGGTTTGTGGGATAAAGCTGCGAGTGTATGTCTCTGTCCCCTACTAGAAGAAATTTTGTTGTCACTGTAAACTGTATCTTTTGAGCCAGATGTTGTTGCATGGATTTTCTTTAATAGATGTTTGACTTGAGGATCATATGAACTCCCTCTCACATCAGGTCCACCTGTTTGCATGCTTGAATTCTTGCAAAACGCCCTTTGCTGGTTGACTTGCCACTTGAATTTTGAATGAAAGTTTTTGGTTGTTTGTAGCTGGGCCTGTGAGCAGCTACTTAAATTAATTATCATCCCTTTAGTCCACTCTTATGTAGTGCAATTCACTTCACATGAATGTAGAGTGGCATGATGTCCGTTTCTCGCCACATACAACAGTTGGGCTTCGACCTGATTTCAGTGCCTGCTGTTTGGCAGGTCATGGCACCACAAGTTGCCTGAGCACTTAGAGAATTTTGGCATTATCCCACAGACCATTGTCCTGACCAAGAGACTTGTGATGCCTTTGTAAGGGAAGACCATTCTATCCACGATGGAGAAGCTGATCCGGTGGACGAGAAAAATCCAAAATTATACAGATAACACAGAATAGCAAGTGTCTGGTCTGTGCTTCTCATCCCTCAATAGAGTTGAGGAAGAGTAGCCAGTGTATTACACTTGGAACACTATTCCCTCCTTCCTCTTTTGTCCAAAGTAGGGAACCACCAGCTAAAGTTTACGGATGTACGTTGTTACAACGCATGTTGTATCAACGAATGCCTTTACCACGGAAGTCTTACAACGCAAGTCGTTACAACGACTTGCGTTGTAGGGCGTGGATTTAGGAATCTTATAATTTTATATTCCAACACCAGTCCCTGTAACAGTAGGGAAGGTGTTGGAATATAAAATTGCAAGATTCCTTATCCCACAGCTCATCCAGCGCAAGTCGTAGTAACGACTTGCGTTGTAATAGCTGCGGGGTAAAGGCACTGCGGTGTAAAAACCGCGTCGTAAACGATGTTCCCCAAAGTTTACAGCTAGGATATATAGCTCTTTAAATTTAGCTTGTTGGCCATAATTCTGAACAAGGCTCACAGCTCCCGAAATCTTGACCCCAAATGTCCAGATCTGAGCTGTCTGCCTGTTTAAAGGTATTTCCAAATGATTAGGACACCGGTACCTGGGATACAAAATAAACCCTGGCTCTTAAGTAGTCTGTTTAGAGCGATTGGCTACCCCATTTGCTCATGCAGTCCATACTGGTAAAACCTAAACATAGGGAGCCTATGTCTCAAATGTACTGGCACTTTAACTGCAAGATACAGTAATCAACCTCTTTTTCCAAAACTCATTGTGTTTTAATTATATTGAATGTGTGTCCTAATTTACCACGTCACAACAAAGCCTGCAACTTTTTGATACAACATAACTTCCATATTTACTAGGCCATGTTCATTCGGAAGTAAGAGAACGAGATTCCGCGCACATTCTCCAGCCAGGAAGGGAATGTGGGGTTCATGCATGGGAAGATTCATGGTGTTTTATTGATGGGTTTATCTGTTTCTTTTGTAACAACGTCTCTAGAATGTATAATGGTAATTTACTAAGACCCCTACTATAGAGCATCCTTTAAGCGCTCTTCACCCCACCTGCTACTAAAAGGCCATTTAAATTCTGGTCTGTGTGTGGGTGATGCAACTGAACACAGCAACATGATAATGGAATATAGAGCGATACTGGCTGATAGAGAAAGTAGTTGCTTTGATGATAACAAGAAACAAGCATTTGCAATGCAATAGGTCTCCAAAGTGTAAGCTACTGGCTTTGCTAATAATATTGCAACGCCAATAGCTCAAACTTTCAATAACGTGACATCTATTGCATTGCAAATGTTTTTTTCTGTTTATTTTATTTTGTATCAAGCAATTGCGGCACCCGTGCTTATTGATAAAAAAAAAACATTTGCTGTGCAATAGCTTTCGCATTACTGAAAGTCTGAGCAGTAGCGGCCCGTGGAGGTAGTGCCACAGAGTCTGAGCTATTGGCGTTGTATTATTATTACTAACGCCAATATCTAAAATGTTGAGTAATGCTAGACTTATTGCATTGCAAATGCTCGTCTTCTTAGCCTTGCTGTTCCCTGGAAGATTTAAACTCTAAGCCCTGCAGGACACACCTTTTATATATATATTTAAAGTACACCACTTCTCGATACAACCTCTAGCAACTGCCACCGAACAATCTTCACACCACATCCATATAGTCATTTCCTGGCCATGGATCTGCCTCTCTGAAGACAGGCTCCAGCCAGTAGGTGAGTTAATTAAACACACTGGGCACTGCTAATTTCCTTTATTTGTTTAGGCTTTCAGTTAGACCTAACATGCTACCTTCCAGCTGTTTCAATGTACTTTGAGCATTATAAGTCTACTGAGAGGCAACAGAGGCATTGGGGGAATTTCTGGGAAGCAGACAGTAATGGCAGAGTTTGTGGTGCAGTCTTTGGGAGCTCTATTGTGTTGTGTTGCCTTGTTTTGCATTCGTATAGTGGTTACTAGGCCTATGTGGTTGTGTTATGTTGTGTGTTGTGTTATGTTATGCTAAGTAATTGGCATTTCCAAAGCACACATTCTGCCATTGGTATGGTCTTGTATCACTTCAGTTTTCCCATTGATTTTCCACATGTTCAAGGATTACCATTGCAGTTGAGTGTCCGATACAGCACGTTATAGTGTGTTACCGGCACTGTGGTAGGTAATATTCTTGCATAGATGGCTGTATAATTGAGTTGTTTGGTTTTTCAAGGTTAATACTGGAGGGCTGTTAAAGGCAGATGGAAATGGGTGTTGTGTTTTTGCTGGTGAGTGCTGCTGGGTCTGTGATAACAGGCTACATGTTGTATTGTGTTAGTGTTTGAAGGTGTGTAAAGGTCTGTTGGATATTAACTTGTGGCATGCCATGAGGGAAGTGCTGTTCTGAACACAGTGCTATCCAAGTACATGGCATATCCATTGTTTGTTGGGTATATAAAAGGTGTTGTTTCTAATCTGTTCTGTAGGAAGCTTGTGTGTATTGTTTCGTAGCAGGTAATGCTTTTGTAAGCTTTGTATGCTTTAGTGTACATTTATAGGGTCTAATAGGATTAAAGCAAACAATTAATTATGGTACTTGCACTCTGTATTACCTATGGAAGAAGGGTAATTAGTGGTGTTCATGCTTGAAAGGTATACTAGTCCTTTGTTTGCCCTGTGGTTGGCTTTGCTGTCCTCTTTGCCATAGCGTTCATTACTACCTGATGGCATTTTTTTTGGTTTCTCACCTATTGTACCTTCCTTGTACAATCCTAACTAGAGCCTCAGCATAGTGCTGTGTATCTGTACACCAAACTAGTGTAATGAAAATAGGCTCTTCTTATGTTGCTGGAGATGGAGAGGTGTGATTAAATCAATCCATGTACTGGTTTTAGTGTCTTTTGAATAGTTGGTATGCTCTTACTTATAGGCCCTCAATCATTTGGAGTGACAACCTAATCAGTTTTTGTAACTGATCAAATTCTGTCATGAAAGGCTATATGGCCATCGATGAGGCGCAAGATGGCGGCCAGTCCTCTGGCCGAGTGAGCTGGTACTCGCGTCGCTCCCCTCCCTGGAGCTGCTGCCTGCAAGTATGCTGTAACCGCGAGGCTCTATCGGCGTTAGACCTTACCTCAATTGCATGATCCCGGAGGATGCTGTGGCAACTTTCAGCCTCTCGCCATAACTCCTTAAGGCGGATCTTGGTACGCTGGTTCTCGGGCGGAGCTCTCTCAGCCCAACACTGGGCATTACACACTTTCCTGGCTCGTGCTTCCTCGTCCTTGTCCTCCAGCAACAGGATGCCTCCCAAGAGCCAGTCAAAGTCCCTTCCATGGGACGAGGCGAAAACTCCCATCTCAGCAGCGGCAGTCACAACAGGAACACTGATACCGGCGTCTGCACCCGCGCTTGCCATAGTGATACCCCGCACTGCTTCACAACCGGACACTTCAAAGAAAGCACTAACGGGGGCTAGCAGAATTGGAAAAGCGGGTACTCCAGCAGCAACTCCAGCAATGTTTAAGCCTCGGGGGAATCCGGAAAGAAAAATCGCTTCCAATGCAGCAGTTTCCCTCACAGCTCTTGCAGCGCCTGCAGCAGAGGCTGAGACCGGTAAGATCGACGCTGGTACTTTGTTCCCCTCCCCTGTAGCAGCATGTGAAAAGGATGTTGGAGGCAGTGCGGGAGCCTTAATCAAACAAAGTGATAGTGTGCAGGCAGTGGATAAATCTCCAGGGGGACTTTTAAGCACTGACTCTGTTCTGGGTTTGGAAGCATTGCCAAGTGGGGTACTGGGAGATGTAGTCCTACAGAGCCCAATGCTAAATCCACAGATTATAGTTCCCCAAAACCCCTTATCAATGACTCCTGCACCCTCCACAAGTGCGGATGAGGACATAGATGGTGACTTTTTTTCGTTGTCGGATCACACGGGGTCATCAGTCAATGGATTGGATAAAGAATGGACTGATGATGAGGAGGGCATCGATTTAGGTGATTGGTGCACTAACACAGTATTGAATGGATTATCTACAGTACATAAGACGCCTCAGGATTCTGCTATGGCAGTGGGCTCTCTTGCTTGGGACTATTCATTCTCTAATCAGCCAGTGCTACAAGGCATATCTCACGAACAAACGTCTTATGCTATGGACTCTAACAGTGGCTCGCCCTCTGCTGAGATATCGCTGGGCGTTATCTATCAAACCATAATGGCTCATCGCGAGGAAACCCGCCAAGAGAGCGCTCGTGCACAAGGGGCTTGTCAGAGAGTCCAAAACTCTTTGCGCAGGGTTATGAAGACGTGCCAGGGTTACGGAGGCAGAAACAATCATCTCCACATTAGAAGACGACTTGGTGGGGCAAAAAAGCACGGTGGATGAAATTCAGCTGCAGAGGGCGGACATTCAGGCAAAACTTATTGACATTCAGAATCTGGCACGGAGGAACAACTTACGAATTCTGGGGGTTCCTGAGGGGCTGGAGGGGTCAGATGCTCGCCAGTTTGTTGTTGATTTATTTTCAGAGGCTTTTCCTGAAGTAAAATATTGGGACTGGCGATTGGAGATTCAACGCGCTCATCGCTTCCCCTTCAAATTGAAGCAGCACTCGGGTCAAGCAGAGAATAGACCCCGCGCAATTATGATTTGCATGCAAAAAATTTTAGCGAGAGAAAGAATCAATAGTTTAGCCAGGCCTGATAGGCAAAGGTCAGGAAAAGGCTGTCAGTTTTTTGTAAGGCCAGAATTTTGCCCAGCCACGGTGGAACGGAGGTGGCAGCTCCGTCAGCTGGTCACTCCCTTTCAATCCAAGGGGGCACAGGTCTATCTGCTTTTTTCATCTAAGCTTAAAATCATTTACCAAGGTCAGACAAAATATTTCGAATCTGAGATCCAGGCCAAAGCATTTTTGGATGGACTGAAATAGTCGAGTTCGCCTGGTACTTGAATATGAATTAACCCCTCTTTTTTTTGTTTAATAGTAATTTCTTGCGGTTTGCTAACTTAGGGGTTCCTGTTATAGAGTAGCTCTCTTGTAGGTCTGACTTTGTGTGTATATAGGTAGCAGCAATTCTTGGGGGGGGGGGGGTTCCGCTTATACCAGTCTCGCCATCACTGTAACCTCGGTTCCTGTCTAGTGTGGGGGGTGGTAGGGGTAGGGGTAAGGGTGGGCTGGGTGAGGTTGTCAGAGGGGGGGTTGAGTGGGAGGGTAGGGTTTGGGGTGTGGGCGCATTCAAAAATAAAGAGCTTGAAAAACGCTTTTCTTCATTATAGCATTCATGGCAACGTAAGATAAAATCATGTAAGAACTATAGTATTTTTGTTTTCTTTAAAGTTTTATAATGGTGTCACTTAAGGTAAATATAGCCTCATGGAATCTGTGTGGACTAAATAACGGAAAAAAGCGTGCTTTGCTCGCACGCATTATTCAAGCACTGCACTTAGAAGTACTCTGTCTGCAGGAGACTCATGTCCCCTGGAATAAGAGGGAAGCCACCACACAACCTCAGTTTGTGTTATTCAATTTAATTGCAGCTTGCCAACAGGAACCTAGAGAGGGCACACAGCAATCTCTTAGCCAAACGCGTTTTGGGATGTCAGATCCCTTCGTCAGTGGCAGGCAGTGGAAGCAAAGGGAAACGGAAATATCGGCACCATTTATGTTTGCAGGCTCCTGCCCCAGTGGGCGTGGCTGATCCCTCAGCATTCTGGACCTTGTGGTGCTGGATTTTCACTCCAGTGAGTCCGTTCCTAAAGCCCCACATTAAAAACCAATAAAAATCTAAGTAGAGCTGTGAGTGTTCAATCAAAGTTGTCTGTCACTGCTTTCCAGCCGCAATTAATGAACACCATGCAGGGCAGCATCGTGTCTCCAGCCAACGCCCACCTGGCATTAGCATGGACCCGCTTTGACCCGGTGGGCTTTTTTCATTGCAGCTGGGCGCAGCTGCTTTAATCAAAGTCAAAGTTTGCCCCACGGAAAGAAGCAACCACACAACCTCAGTTCGTCTTATTCAATTTAATTGTAGCTTGCCAACAGGAACCTCGAGAGGGCACACAGCAATCTCTTAGCCAAACGCGTTTCGGGATATCAGATCCCTTCGTCAGTGGCAGGCAGTGGTCGGCACCCTGGTTTTCCGACTCGCTCAGGCTGCTAAGGCAGGGCTGTAGAAAACAGGAGAGGCTCTGGTGGTCCCATCTCGATCCAAAGGAGAAAGAAATACATAAACGTCTCCTTAAAGAATACAAACTGGCAATAATTGAGGAAAAGAAGGCTAATTTTGTTAACCTGAGGGCCTCCTTCAATTCTCCCAGGGACTTGTTTAAGATCGTAGACTCCCTCTCTATCCCTCAGTCACTGGACTCCATAGTGGGATCTCTGGAGTTGTGCGACAAGATCTCTACTTTCTTTCACACTAACATAGTAGATATTTATAATGCTCTTGAATCACTCAACCTTGATTTGGGCGTTCCTTCTTTCTCTGCTCCTCTCACACCTGAATGTCAGGCGAATGAACTCCGCCCCAGCTTTCTTAACTTTCCTTTTCTTACCTCTGAAAGGATCAACCTGCTCCTAGATAAAACTAAATCTGGATCCCCCTCTGGATCCCTGCCCTCTTAAGATACTCAAGGATTGTAGGGAGGTGGTTATGCCTCCCCTTTTAGAGGTGATGAACCTAGCAATTACTGAAAGAACTTTCCCTCTTTCCTGGAAAATGGCGGTTGTTAAACCTCTCCTGAAAAAGGCCACATTGGACCCTGGGGTCTTGAAGAACTTCCGCCCAATATCTCTGTTACCTGCACCAGCAAAAATACTTGAGGCACATCTTAACCATCACTTAAGCGCCTTCTTGGATGACTCTAGCCTGCTGGACTCATCTCAACACGGCTTTCGAAGAGTTTACAGTACCGAGCCCGCCCTTACAGTGGTCATCAACAACATCCGCTCGAAGGTCGACATGGGCCAGACCACCCTTCTGGTCCTGCTCGAACTTACGGCAGCCTTCGATACCCTATCTCCCTCTGTCTTGGTCATGCTCCTCAGGGAGATGGGAGTTGGAGGCCCAGCCTTAAGCCTCTTGACCTCTTTTCTTAATCAAAGAGAACAGAGTGTGAAGCTGGGCGAATTCCTCTCCCCCTCCAAATCTGTGGAGTGTGGGGTCCTCCAGGGATCGTCCCTAAGCCCCACACTTTTTAAAATCTATGTGGCCCCACTTGCCAGGTTTGTAAGATCTTTTGGGTTAGAGGTGTTGTCATATGCTGACGACACCCAAATCATGGTCTCCCTCTCTCAATCGGTGACTATCTCCGCTCTTAACTTCAGGAACTGCATGGATGCAGTTTCTCAATGGATGATTCAGAACTCCGTCGCCAAATTATGGAATCTGCTCCCATCTGAGATTAGGCAAACCACGGAACTTCTCCCATTTAGGAGAAAGATTAAAACCTGGTTGTTTCCTAAGTGACCTATTGTGTGGCCCTGCCCTGCCTGATACTTGTGTGCCCGTGAGTCAGTTAGCTCCAGGATGCCTGTAAGGTGACAGTGCGCTTTAGAAATAAATAAAATAATAAAAAATAATAAACGGAGAGAAGACTGAGGCTTTGATCTTTGGGGGTAACCAGGACATCTGGTCGAGTGACTGGTGACCTCCGTCCCTCAAGGTGTGTCCCCTTCCCTCTCAATCTGCCAGGAATCTGAGTGTGCTGATAGATACCACGCTCTCTTTCGCCTGTCAGGTCAGTAGGACTGTTTACACCTGCTGTGGTATCATCAGGATCCTGAGAAAGATTGCACACTACCTCTCTCCGGAAGCCCGGAAGCAGGTCACTGTGGCACTTATCTCTTCGAGACTAGATTACTGTAATGCGCTTTTCTCAGGCATCAATAGGAATCTTATTCAGCGCTTACAGATAGTGCAAAATGCGGCGGCCAGGTTGGTTCTTAACCTTCCTAGACTCTCTTCAGCCTCCTTGGCCAGGAAGAACCTGCATTGGCTGCCCATCCAGTCTAGGATCTCGTTTAAGATCCTTTGTCTTGCCCATAGGGCCCTGTATGGCTCAGGTTCAGAGAGCATCAGGTCCCTCTTACACCTTTACTCTCTCAGTAGAGCCCTCGCTCTTCTAATAAAAATCTTCTGTTGGTCCCTCGGTTCCTCAAAGTAAGGTGGGGAGGGAAGACCTTCTCCTCCCTGGCCCCTAGGCTGTTGAACACTCTTCCCCCTGAATTGACAGGACAATCCTCTATCATGCTCTTTCGTAAAGCATTAAAAACGTGGCTCTTTGTAGAGGCCTATCCGTAGTCTTGCATTTGAAGAATTACAAGCTGTACGGTCTTTAGGCGCCTTGATGCCCTTGGGCTAAGTCAACCGTTACAAGACTCCATCCATTAATTAATGCCCATCTTGATCATGAAGAAAGTATAAAATCTCCCATATCACTAAAGAGAATAAATCAAAACTTGATGGAAGAATCTAATAATAAAATTCCCCAACAAAACCCGTTAAACCAAGGGCAAAAGACTTCCTTTATGACCCAGTAAGCCCTACACTAAGAGTTCATTTTAAAGGATCCGGAGACTACCGGAAAAAAGACCCACCACAAGAAGATTTAATATTAACGCACCTGCAAATAACTGAGCTTTTTCCAACAGATGAAGCCCCTCTCAACCGATGCCGTATTATTAACCTCCTTCCACGTATTTTGCCCCTACAAACTTTAACACGAAAAGAAATCAACTTAGTAACCTTCCCGGATAAAGAAAAAATGAAAACCGCTGTGGTAGAATTTTGGTCACCACTGCTCCCGGGAATTATTCTGAAAGAAAAAGAGACTCTTCATAAATGTGGCTACGACTTGACCTCAATACAGAAATCTACAGATGGTAAACCGAGAAATCTGCCTAAGGGATCCTTACAAAAAACCCTTTATCAGCAAAACAAAAAAAACAATTACATAGGCGACTCTGCAGATCATCTAGTTATCTTAGTAAAGGACGGGGAGAGAGAAATCTGGAGCCAAAGTTCCAAAGATAAGAATACATTAAATGTAGATCAGTCTTGGTTATGGATTGCAGAGACTCAGAGACAACAAAAAACAAGCACGGAATAAGAATCGCTCAGTTTAGCAGTGGCCTACTGATATCATCTTGGAACATAGCAGGGAAAACACCAGAAAAGATGATGGAATTGACGAAAAGCCAACCAGATATAATGGCAATACAAGAAACTTGGTCAACAAAATTTTTTTACTAGGAGCGGTATTTCACCTACGATATCCCAGCGCAGGAAGTTGGCAGAGGCCATGCGAAGGGAGGTATAGCAATCCTATTAAGCGAAGAGTACAACTGGGCCCAAGAAATTATCTCTACAAAATCTAACCACTTTCAATGTATTAAGATCAGGCTGGGGTTAGACACTTCAGAGCTGCAAAAAAACTTTTTGCTTTTCAACGTATATATCCCCCCTGGACAAAAAAACGACGGGCTATTTGTTGAAATCTTGGAGGGTATCCAGCTAATAACAGAAACTCAAGCCTATCTCCCTTTTATAATCATGGGTGACCTCAATGGAAAACTATCTAACACAGAAATATCGAAATGGGCAAGCTGGTATAAGGAGGAAGCTCTTGAAATTTCAGTGCCATTGTTCCCGACCAGAAGCAAGGCTGACAAAAGGGGGAAAGTATTATTACAATCACTACCTCTACTAAATGGAACTATCCTAAATGGAAATGTGAAAGGTAACATCCCTGCGTCTTATACGAGACAGGGAACAAACTCCATATCAATTTTGGATTATATGATCTGCAGCTTGGACATGTTTGGGTCTGTTTCACAGCTTCAGATTCACTTTGTCCAAGGAAGCGACCACGCCATCCTGGCTTAACACACCCAATGGACAACGACCACATGCCCAACAAGCCACATCATGTTTAAACACAGTGCAGTTACGATAAAGACAAACCAAAGGCAAATATATTGGAATTCCTCTACACTCAATAAAGTCGCCACTCTAATAAATACTAAGCAGCTCCTTCAAGCAATCCATTCCTCCAACCCAATAACAAACTTTGAGACGATAATCGAGACATTAAAACAAACGCTCCAACACAAATTGCAACAAGCAGTACCAGCAAGACCCAAAAATAAAACTAGTAGGCCATCTACAAGCGCAAAAACGTTAAATAAATTAATAAGAACGCAGTTCCTGGAGCCCTCTATATCTAGACAAGCAGAAATTAATAAATTAAAGAACCAACGTAAGAGGGAGAAACAACGGCAAAAAAATATAACACAAGATAAAAATTGGGTTGACCTGCGGATAGCGGCAAAACAGTACAGTACAGTAATGGTCACTAAACGCTAAAGAAATAGGCACAAAAAAGGCCTTACAAGCTATCCCAGTTCCCCCTAAAGAATGGGAGATATATTTGACCAACTTGTATAAATTAAACACTAACTATGAAAGGCCTATAACTCCCACAAACAACTACGAAGAAATCACCTCACCCATTGGTACAGTGTCCCCCTTCTCCGCAGAAATGCATATAAGGAAGGCAAGAACAACAGGAGCCACCGGCCCAGACCAAATACCTATTAAGGTCCTTCAGACAGACCCAAAGGGATGGAGCACAATATTATCTCCCCTCTTCAATTACATCCTTAATACAGGAAAATTGCCGCAATCTTGGAAGGGTAGCATCATCATACCGATACATAAAAAGGGATCGAGACAACAGCCTGGCAATTACCGGCAGATAGCACTACTGGATGCTACGGGAAAGATCTTTGCTGCAGAGGTTCTGGATCAACAAAAAAAATGGGCTTTCACACAGGGACTGATCCCGCTATACCAAGCAGGCTTTAGGCCAAAGCACTCAGTCTTAAACAACATCGCGATGTTACAGACTATCCTTGACAAATACGTGGTAGTCAAATCCCAGCCTGTGTATACAGCATTCATCGACTTTACCACAGTGTTCGACCGAGTGGATATAGCGACCCTATGGAAAAAACTGAGGAAATTAGGAATCCCTGAGCAGTTGTTACGAATTATAATTGCACTGCATACAGACACCAGGTGCCAAGTACAAATGGAGAGGGAAAAGGGCCTGACTAACCCGATCCCAACCCCCAACGGACTCAAGCAAGGGTGCCTCCTTGCCCCATTGTTGTTCTCCTTATACATCAGCGATCTGCCGCAGCATTTACAGCGAGAACTAAACTTCCCACCAAAGGTAGCTGCCCAAACAATTCATGCCCTACTTTACGCCGACGATATTATAGTGTTGGACCAAACACCCTTTGGACTGCAAAATGATCTGGATGCCCTGTATAAGTATACTAAGGATAATTTTCTAATACCTAATTTAACCAAAACAAAAATAATCTCTTTCTCAGGGCAGAAAAAAAGCAGTACATATTGTTGGAGACTCGGTGACGAAAAAATCGAAGAAGTTGAGGAGTATACCTATCTGGGTAGGATCTTCACTAAGTCACTAAAAAACAACCGCCAGTTTCTAAACTTGTCGAGAAAATCAGAGGTGCATGCAGGAGCACTGCTAAGGTTATACACGGCCTCGGGAAATAGACATTTTTCCTCCCTGCTTAAAGTCTACAGTGTGAAGATCCCTGCAGTATTATCGTATGCCTTGGAATACATTCCCATAAAGCAGTGGACATTCCTGGACCTAAAAGAAGGAAAAATATTGAGGAAAATGCTAAAAGTAGCGCAGTCTATCCCAGTACAAGCACTCTGCCTTGAACTATCGCTTACGAGTTCTTACTCTCGAGGTATGGCAAACATCATTAGGTGGGCATACAACCTGCTCCATGCAAAGGAAGGTACACTTCGCTCCCTGCTTAAAACAGAGACCTTTGATAGTGATTCTACGAAGCACGTATTTTATAAAAACATGTCTTTCGCCTTCAAACTGGCGAATATTAGTACTGATCTGTTGCTGACTTGGACACCGTCTCAACTGAAACTCTTTTTAAAATGCTATACCCCAAGACTAAGCTTTGACCTTGACTCATCGCATTGCGCCAAATTAAGTATGTATAAAAACTTTGCTGAATCAGTGGTATTTAAGAAAACCCAGAACTATATAGATTTTAATCTCACTCACGGCACTAGGAGATTAATCATCCTGCTCCGGTTGGGCATTCTACTCACCCAAACTTTAACATCAAAATGGTATCAAAACGAGTCACCAATATGTAGCCTATGTAACTGCGGGGAGCAGGACTTAGAGCATCTACTGTTCATATGCCCCAACCTAAGAGTAGTAGCGGAGATGTAAATGTAAATGTAAATGTATAGGCATTTATATAGCGCACTACTTACCCGGAGGGTCCCAAGGCGCTTCGACCGCTGCGAAACCCTTCCTGGCTTCCCTGAGAGATGGTCCCTTAATGGGTATCTCCAGGGTGAGACCAGGCATCCCCGGCGGTCTGGTGGGGCCGTTAGTGAAGATGAGGCAAGCTAATGCCCAGAGTTGCCGAGTGTGATCGCTGATCAGAGTGGGCACCGAGGCGAGAGAATTATCGAGTCCGCTGACCCTGGTCCAGAAACCTGCCGCGCCGGGAATCGAACCCTGGTCCCGGGCCGTCCTCTGTATCCTATATATCTCAGATGCCGCCTCACCACCGTCAAGGAATTGATCATCGCTTGCAAAACTCCCCCTAATGAACTAGTTTGTTATAAACTTCATAAATTTTTTTAATCTCTTTTATCTATGTATTAACATGAGAACTTTTAAAAGCTGTAATAATCGAATTTTATATATTATTTGTGGTCCTCAGTGGAGTACCAAACCAAATAAAAACTTGTTTACTGTTTACTGACTGAATCAAAATAAACAAACAAGCAAAGCGTCTGATAAATGAAAATGAAAATATAAATTAATATATATATATATATATATATATATATAAATATACCATTCATTAATTCATTCATAGTCAGCAAGTGCCGTCTTTACTTCCTGTTCCTGCCACGATGCGATCATGGACGAAGTACTGATCCCCTTGCACAGTGTCCTTACACTGCTCACCGCTTTCAGAGGTGCTAGTTTTCTTTTTGCTTGTACCTCCTGTCACTCTCCCCTCCCGCTATTTGCTTCCTCTGTTGTTACAGGCCTGCCCTTCCTCCAGTGTTGCTTGCCCTGTCCACCGTCCACCCCCTCCCTCTACATTGCTTACACCCTCCTTTCCCAGCAGAAAAAAAACTCCCTAAAGTCACACCAATGGGTATCAAGATGCTACAAAGTTGAATTTGGCACTGCACTCTCTGCTCTTCATGGCCTGTTTGAAGCTATCTTCACGCAAACTTTAGCTCGAAAGTAAAATGATTAAACACTGTTTTTTTCCTTTGTGAAGGCAGAGAATAATCTCATACTGAGAAAACGGTTCACTTCCCCTCATGGTCAGCGCTGGCTGTGTCATAGTACCCTTTCTCCCCTAACTTTCAGCCATGCTGCGGTATGATCCAGCGGTCCTAATGAAAAACTGTCTCAACAACACTACCTATCTTCCCAATACTCACCATTAATCATGAATCACTACTAAGGCCCATAAACTGAAGAGACAATATTGAGCGTCTGAATCATGTGACCTAATTAAACACTCTATAAATAAACTATTTACAAAATGATATACATCTGCAGTTTATCAATACTTACCATGGTTTTAATCATACAACATTTAATTAGGTCACTAAGGCGAATGGATCTAATAATGATAACTAAACCATGAATAATCAAGACCAGCTTGACATTTTAAAAATCTAATTTTATTAACTTTATTTTATTCAAGGAAAGAGCATTGTATTCAGAAATCATTATTTTATTAGCAATTTGAAAGCATCATTCAAGGAAAGGCACATCAGTCTGACATTTTAAAAAGTAAATCAATCAGCATGAATTAAAGCAAATAAAGTTTCCATTCCCTAAATTCTATTTCCTTGTCTAGACTCTCTTCACCTAAAGAATATTTAATAAAGACTGCTGTCCTTACGTGCACCAGAAGTCCATCAGCACGTCATTCAGGAATCGGGAAGCAAGAGCCCCCTCCTGCCTGTAGGGCCAGATTTTATACCTTTCTAACTAGCTAATCTTCTTAAAAAGTGTCCTTTTTCGTTACCATCAGAGTTCTTATTGGCTGACTTATGTGAGACCATCCATGTCATCACCGCTTTCAAACCAAGAACGGGCTCTTCTTTAGCCCTATTGTTCGTAATATTTCGCTTCCTCGAGAATGTTTCAAAATTGAGTTCATTCGAGTTACAACTCTCAGCTTCCTTACTTTGTCAATCCTGCCGCTTCCTGTCCTTGGACATAACTCCATGAGAACATTATGCACGTCTTTTATTCAACAGTAATTTCTGTCAAAATTGATAACGTGGTAAAACTTTCCACTTCTCGAGTGTGCAAGGCTCTTCTATGGACAGGTTTCATAAACACCATCCTTTTGTAGGCCCAAAAGGCCTCTCAGGAAACTAGTATTTAAACAAACACAAGACATCAATTAATTAGAGAATTTAGACCCATTCTGTTACCCACCCCCTCTTCTAATTATTAACCGGGTTAATTATGTTACCTAGCCAAAGCACAAAAAGCAGCTTTCATAAAAACCTTTTTCTTTCAGGCCATAAGAATCCTCCACGAGTTTTTGCCACAGAAAGGATACAACAAAACATATTGCACATAAATAAAATAGCACATGCCATTAATTAAGCAGCCGCATCTAATACTGACAAAAACAATAGACAAGATTAGTTTATTATTTTTCTACGTACTTGCAAATGCAACATAAAAGCACATTAGTCCCGCGTGTAGTGTCTGCAATTTTAAAACTAGGTTGGTTATTTATTTCAACACATGCTATTAGTACTGTTATACTTATTATGGAAGTTTAACTTTGCGAGTTTGAACAAAATCTCATTCAATATCTCGCTCCATCAACTCCCTCATCTGGTGATTTCATAATCACCAAACCACACCCAAAAATGTTCAGGAAAAATGTTATCTATATTGATCATGTTTTGAATAATCACAGTATTAGTATTTCTAAACCTTTGATTCAGCAGTCGTCTGTAACTCTCATATTGAGCTCTACGCATCTCTTCCAGTTCTATTTCCTTCTCATGTTCTTCTCTGAGCTTATAAATTCTTTTCTTTTCCTTCACTTATTTCTTTCTCTTATGTATCATGCAACTCATTTTTAGCAAAAGTGTCACTAATACTATAACTATTACAGGATAAAGTATTTTACCAATGATTGAACTACCAATCTCATGAAACCAGTTTCTGATTGCTGCAAATCTTTTGCTCAAGCGTTCTGAAAAATGATCTTCTTCTAAGGGTTCTATCTCTGAGTGTAATTCTGTAACATTGTTGATAAACATCTCTATGTTCTGGCTCTTATCTGGGATATAAGTACAGCAATGCTGGACATGCAAAATTCCACAAACTCCTCCCTCTTTTGCTAGCAGAATGTCTAGAGCAAGACGGTTCTGTATAACCATTGAGCGCATGATATAATAATTTCAGTATCAACTAATTGAAAACCACTTGCAGTGTCTGTTGACAATCTGTCCACAATTGTAGACACTTTTCGGATTTTATTTGCATTCAGGGTCATTCCCACCATAGGTATAATTGCTCCAAATATATCTCCCAAAATTTCTCAAAAACTCTCCCTCTTGTACCTATTCAGGTGTTTGCCAACTTCAAATGAACCTTCTGAATTTCTATATATGTGAAACATTTTGGGAAAAACTAAACCAATATAGCATGTCCTGTACCAATGGTCAGGAAGACTGAAGTAAGCTTTATTCCCACAAACAAAATAAATTCCAGGAGAAATTGGATCTTTTCCACCTTTAAATCCCCACCCTCCTAGAATACGATAGGTATCTTCACATTGACTAGCTCCCACAAAGTAATTATCAAATTGAGTGTTATCTCTCCTTATGCACAATTTTCCACTAACAGGTTTATCTATGTGTATTGCTACATTTTCATTTCTGCCATTAAGCTTTTCATCCTCACTCTGCCAAAACTTAGATTTAGTTTGTTTCAGCATCTCATTCCTTTTATAAATCGCTCTTCTCTCCTCAACCATGTTTAAGAGAGACTTTTTTTCTGTTCTCAATTTGCATGTTAAATTGTTTCTAAATGCGTATTCGTAAGTAAGTTCATTAGTCAGTTTATTTAAGCTATTGTCAATCTTTAAATTTGCAAAAATCTCATCATAGTCTGATTAATAATACTCCAGGCGTCCAGTTTTATAAAACAAACTAGCTATTACACTACAAGTAATACCATAAGTGAGGGGAAGCATATTATATGTAACCTCTTCCGAAACAGAAGCAGGAAGTTTCACACAGGTGTAGCAGTCTTTCACATTCATCACCTTAACATATTCAGATAAAAGTCTAGAAAAAGTATTACTAGAAAAATCACCAACAGATCTATCTTGGTGGATCTCTGGTTTATGCTCAATGACTCTATTTGTCTTACCCATTACATCATGAATAACTTGTTTAGACTCAACTTTACTAGTCATATTAGCTTTGTACATCTCCTTGTCAATTCCAAAAGGGAAAATGACAGCTAAAATGAGCCAAACCAAAATTATTAGAATCACACAAATAGAAGACATTTTGCAACATCTTCTTAAAATAGAGCATCTCGAATTATTGTTAGAATTAGGCATCTTTTACTTGACACAAGAGCCTTTCAGAAAAAACAAAAACAAAAATTTAAAAATCACTAAATATAATATACCCCCTTATTTTCTTTTTTTTTTTAAAGAATCCTCTAACAGCTTTTCTTCGACCTTACGTCTTACATCAATGTGCTTTTCCAGCTAACACAATTTCTTCGACCTTGTGTCACCTTACACATTTTCTTCGACCTTATGTCACCTACACCTTTTAATCTAATATGAAAACAAGCTCAATCAATGTCACTATTGTCATCTATCTCTTATTGGCTACTACTGCTTACTTCCACCACTGGTGGGATAATTATATACATCCACTCAGGAGACTTATACTTCTGATTTGGTTTTAACACTCTCTTTGCTCTACTGCTAATCACCTGCTTGACTTTTCTTTTCTAAATCCCTTTTCTGACTTGAAATTTCGTCAACCTGTTCCTTTGATTTATTCACTAATTTGAATTTCAGGCCCTCATTTTCATTTGGCAAATTATCTCCTTTTCTTGAGAGTTTCTTCTTAGGCTCAGTTTGATTGCATTCAGCTTTCCACGCTCTTTTCCTAAATTCTTTTATTTTAGATTCTTCATCACTTTCATCAGTTTTGCTTTCTGAGATCTGAATTCTAGACTCCGGTACTTCTTTACTCGGCTTCACTCTGTTAGGAACATCATCCTTATAGCTGGTTCTTAGTAATTTGTCTTCTTCTTCTTCCTGAATTACTTCCAATCCACCAGTTTTAGAATTTTCGTCCCTTCTTCCAGAGCTTCCAATCTGCTTTTCAATACTCTCCTGATCTTGATTCACTTCAGACTCTTCTGCTTCTTTTTCTAGCAGATCTTCTTCTTTCTCAGAGTCTACTACCACGATTTCTAAATCTTTTTCATTCAATGCCTCATTCGCATTTGAATCTTCCAGATGTCGACTTTCTTGTCGATCTTCAGGATCTGGATTTCTTTCAGGTTCTTCTTCAGAATCTGAATCAGTTGTATCACTTTCTTCGTCAGAATTCTCAGGTGGTGGTACTTGAATGGTATGACTCGCATGAATCCACCTTTTCAGACTTTTACACTTTACTGCATTTGTTGTGACAAGAATCACCTGTCTTGCTTTCTGCCACCTGGGTACTAGACAATTTCTTCTTCGATGAACCTTTGTCCTCACCCAGTCTCCTGGCAAAAGATCATGAGCCTGTTCTTTTTCTCTTGTAAGTACTTCAGTTCCTACCTGATGGAACACAGAAGTCACTACATCAGACAATTGTTTACAGTAGTCCATAATTGCACTTCCATTAATGCTAAGCACTTTATCTACTGGAACAAATACTTGTCTCATTACTCTGCCCATCAATATTTCATGAGGGCTTAGACCAGTTTTTCTATCTGGAGTACTTCTCAAAGACATTAAGACAAGTGGAAGTGTGTCAGTTCACTTCATTCCTGTAGCCAAGCACATTTTAGAAAGCCTATTCTTGATTGTACCATTGACTTGCTCAACAACACCTGACGCTTCTGGTCTATAAGCACAGTGCAGCTTTTGTTTTATACCGAGTGCTTCACAAATCATTTGTAACAATCTGTTTTCAAAATGTGTGCCGGCGATCAGTCTCGACCGTCACTGGAAATCCATACCTAGGTATGATCTCCCTCAGAAGCAATTTTGCCACAGTAACTGAATCATTATGGCGAGTCGGAAACGCTTCCACCCATCTTGAAAACAGACAGATAATCACTAGGACATATCTCAATCTGTTGTGTGGAGGCATGTCAATGAAATCCATTTTTAACCTGGTGAAAGGACCACCCTCCTGTCCTAGGTTTCGCAAGCTTACAACTGTCTTTCTGTTTGGATTGATCTGCTGGCAGATCAAGCATCTCTGGCAAAAGGACTCTGCAATAATCCTGAAGTTTGGATTAAACCATGTTTGCCTAAACAACGTAATCATTGAGTCTCTGCCTAAATGTCCTGGACCATGATACATTCGGGCCATGTCAGCAATCATGCAGTTTGGCATTACTGGTCTGTCATCTTTGTAAACCCAAATGCCATCTTCCTCTCACTGTCTGCAACCTGCTTTTAACCATGTGTCTTTTTCCTCATCATCTGCCTCATCTTGTAAATCTTCTACTCCTTGCCATGTCTCAACTACAGATGTTAGCATAAGTGAGTTCAAAACATGTTCATTGTTTTTCTCCCGATTAATGGACATATTATTTTTCGCACAAAATTTGGCGATTTCATCTGCATATGCATTTCCTTTAGTCATATAATCATTTCCTTTTTGGTGTGCTGTACATTTGCAGGTGACACCTTATGTCCCTCATCTGCCAAATGATTCAAAAGAGTAAGGGTGTCTGTCACACAGTTGTCTCGTGTTTTTGCAGCAACAAGGAGATCGTCAATGTATTGCACTAATGTCGATTTACCAGGCAAATCTAGATTTTCCAGGGATTTCTTTAGCAACTGATTAAAAATAGATATAGATGGGCTTTCTGTATACCCTTGAGGGATACGGCACCATGCTAAGATACGCTCATGGAATCTGAACACAAAAATGTGTTGGCTCTCTGGATGCAATGGAACAGTAAAGAATGCATTACAAATATCTATAACTGTATACCATTCTGCATCATGCGGAATCTGGTAAAGAATTACCGCTGGATTTGGTACAACTGGGCAACATGGGACAACTATTTGATTAACCTTTCTCAGGTCCTCGGGTACCCATGGACGGAGAGAAAAGCTTGGCTGAAAATATGACTGTTAGTATATTGCAGCAAGGTAGCTGCTCTACTACTTATGAAATCCTGACCCAGAATCAGGGAGTCTACGAATGATTTAGCACCAGGTGCCCCACAAACATGCAGTGGCCCCCTTTGTATAGAGTGTCTGATCCCAGCCAAGCAGGGGAAGCCTCCCTGGGCCTGATGGACCCTCATCCCGGGCAATGCGACAGGCCGAAGGATGGAGCCCAGGGTAGGACCACCCAACCCAGGGCCCAGTCAGAGCTACTGGACCCAGCTGCACCTGGGAGGCCTCTTGGGCCAGCTGGACCTGTCCCCGGCACTTTGTCAGGCAGCAGGCCTGAAGACAGAGCTCAGAATGTAGGACCCCACTCCAGGGCCCACTGGGCCCCGGTCAGAGCTTTTGAAACCAGTTAAGCAGGGGAAAACTCCACGAGCCCGATGAAAACCCGTTCCAGCCCTTTCACAGTGCAGCAGGCTGGAGAACAGAGCCCAGGACGGGGTTGTCAGCCCAGGGCCTGGTCAGAGCTCCTCAATCCGGAAACACAGGGTAGGCTTCCCTGGGCCACAAAAACCCATACCGGGCGCTTTGCCACGCAGCAATCAGGAGGACTAAGCCCAGGACGGGGCTTCCACCCCGGGGCCCTATCAGAGCTTTTGAACCCGGCAAAGCTGGGGATGGCTCCCCGGGCCCCATGGACCCTCATCTCTGGCCCTTTGTGGTACAACTGGCTGGAGGAGGGAGCCCAGGACGGGGGCTCCCACCCCAGGGCCCGCTGGGGACCTGGTCAGAGCTTCTGAACTCAGCCAATCAGGTGAAGCCTCCCAGGGCCAATACAATTGGTAACAGCACTTGTTCTACTATTCTTTATTCCCTTAGATTTTGGACCCTAGTTCAGCCGGCACTTAGGGAAACCTAGCCGACCTATATATCTTTGAAAACTAGACACTTAGGGCTATCCAGAGTGGTCTTACTTGCATGGCTCTCACCACATTTCATTACCTCGAATCCATTGCAAACCTTAAACTATGACTGAAAAAATAGATTTTCCTCACATTTCTGGAAGGGGGGATTCTTCCTTCCACCTGGCATTCCCCCAAGCCTCCCGATAAAAACAGTACCTCACTTGTCTGGGTAAACCTAGTGCCCATGACAGAAAATGACCCAAAATGCAACATGGACACAGCACATATTTCCACCAAAAACGGACACTTTTTTTTCCATAGAGCCAATCGTCTCCTTTCACTTTCAATGTAATGACGTCAGTGCGCCATGTGCACCGATCGTCATTACCCTAAAAAAAACCTCAGAAAATGCCTCGGGCGGGAGCGGAAGCTGTTCCCCTGCTCCAGAGGCTGAAAAATAAAAAATAAATCCCTCTGCTATAAACAGACTGCCCACCGTGGTAGAGGATGGAACAATTCTGTCCTCCGCACAGAGGGGTTTAAAGGCTAGTTGCTTCAGAAAATTTCTGTATGAAACCTTTTCCTTGACAACATAATTGAAATGTGACATTTATATGTAGGATTCTGCATCATCACGCTCATTTTCAGATGTTTGCTGCTTCATTGTAAGAATCTGCGCATTTCCAAAAAATGTTTCATGGACCTGCTAAACTAAAATTGTACTGTACCGTATTGTATTGAATTGCAATATTTATATAGAGCTTAACATCCCTATGTGGGGTTCTGAAGTGCTTGCCTACACGGGTAGTATGCTACATAGTGTAGGGTGTTTGATTTGAAGTGTGTTGTCTTTGTATTGTTCCTGTGTGGGAAGTGTTTCCATGTTATGAGAGAGGACCACTGAGGTGTGGTTATTGTGTCATGAGATGCAGCGTTTAGCAGTGTGGTTTATGAAGAAATGTGAGAGATAGGCGGGCAGTTTATGGTTTTCAGTGAGCTGGTAGCTTTGAGCACCTCTACAGACCCCTTTTTAGGTCTTAACCTACCAGACAGCGCAACTGTCTGCATTTGCTAAAGACATCATGGGGACAGAAAGTTGACCTAGGTATGTGTTGCGTGTGTTCTTACTATTGGCTTTGTGGTTTGTAACTCACATTTTCTTGCTTTCCATTCACTGGCTTTACTTGCTTTAGGCTGTCTAGGTTCAGTTCATCCCTCCCATTGGCTATCCCGTATTTATGGTGTTCTTCCACAAACTCCTTATCTGTAAATAGGTCTTTAAATCTTGTTTTTATTTCGTCATGTTTGCTGAGCATTCAAAGGCTGAGGTCAAATGACAGGCACTGTCTTATCCTTCCCAGTGCTCCCTTTCTGTATACAGGTATGTAAATCTTGTTTTTACCTCGTCCCATTTGCTGTGCATTCAAAGACAGAGGTCAAATCTCAGGCATTGCCTTACAAGGTCGTTTGTTTATTTTTCTTACTCTGACTTCAAAGTGACAGGATGTATGTGACAATCTTGCTGGATACTGGGGGTAGGTAGGACAGAGTTTTTTCTAGCACACAACCACATTTAAATGGACTTTGTATGAGGGAGCAAGAACAGAGCATACATGCAGCCGGGTGCCAATAGGAGCGCTGATACAGATGTTACACGTAACAAGCAATAAACCACTAACAGTTAGTCACTAATGCTGAATAAGCAGAAGGCATCCACTGAGTTTGCGAGGAGAAGCTAATGGACTACATGTGCTTTATTACTAGAGAGAGTGGGCGCAGCTTGTTGGTAATCTGCTGAGAGGCGTGTAAAATGCAGGTGCAGCTGGCTTTCCTCAGGTACATCAGGCCAAAACCTCTCCGCCCTAACATGGGAGTTGTCTTGTATTGGTTCCAAAGAGCCATGCCAGGCATAATGGGTGCACGTGTATTTAAAGTCATGGTAAAAGTAGTGTTAACATGCACCCTGTCATCATCTCTGTACTAGCACCTCTAATAAAGAAGATGACAAAAACAATGGGAGCATAAGGCAACTCACATCTGTATCTGGAAGTAGGGGTGTGGAGGGTGCTGCAGAACCTCCATACATCTCTGATCAACTTCATTTTGAGAATTAACAATAACACGGGCTACAAACTGTGTCCTGACATGCACCTTTGTGAGACTAAGTATTTCTAATTATTTAAGCATGTGTCGCTGTTTTTAGTAGTCCTTTCTGCCTGTTTCCAGTACTTTGTAATTTTCAATTGTTTTACTCTTTCTAGGGTATAGGTGAGTGGAGAAGGTCGCAGTATTCCAGAGATTTGCTAGCACATACAAATAAAGACTTGCTTGCTTTTATAAAGCAAGTCAGTGATATTATGGCCAGCACCTTCCCTCTGAAAATTGTTTCAGCACCACTCTCTGCATTGAACACATCCCTGACAAAAAGTGCCACACCAGCTCATAGGAGATGGTGGAAGCAGGCCTTTTAGTGTCAAGGATGCCCCTGCACTCAGGCGCCAGGGCCTTTAGGCTCTTATACCGAGTCCAAGAGTGATTCATTTATAAGGGACAGGGCATGATACCAGGAATACTGTGTTGTCTCCCTAGGGCGCCTGGCATCCCGTCAGCTGACATCTTCTCCTGTTTTCTATTCATTCTCTGACTCAAAGAGGCTCCACTCTGTGCCACTTTACTGAGCTCTACGCCAATGCACTCTACGCCACACTAATCTACTGTTCACCACTGCAATCTACGCCACTCTACTCTACTCTGCACCACTCTACTCTAAGCCAGTGCACTCTACTCCACTCTACTATGCAACACTGCATTCTTAGGCACTCCAGTCTAGGCCACTCCACTCGGCACCACTCCACTCCACTCTACGCCACTCCACTCTGCAACACTGCACTCTATGCCAATGCACTCTATGCCACTACTCTATACCACTCCCCTCCACTCTACCCCACTTCACTCTACTTTAAAACAATCTACTCTGCGCCACTGCAATCAATGTTGCGTCATTCTACACGACTATACTCTATGCCACTGCGCTCTCCCCTGCACAACTATATTCTTCCCTGCACCACTCCACTCTACGCTGAAACATTCCGATCTATGCCACACTGCACCCCACACCAATGCACTCTATGCCAGTACCTTATACCACTCCACTCTACCCTGCACCACTCTACTCTACAACTCTTCACTTTACTTTGAAAAAATCTACTTTACACCAGTGCACTCTACACCACTCTCATACACTAAACAGCACTTCACTCCATGCCTCTGCAGGTTACAGTTTGCAACTGTACTCTAAACCACTGCTCTCTACGCCAATGTATTCTACACCACCTTACTCAAAACCAATGCACTCTATGCCAATGTATGCTACACCACTTTACTCAAAACCAATGCACCCTATGCCAATGCCCCTATGCCAGCTACTTTGCACCACTGCAATTTACGTCACTATACTCTACAACATTCTACTATATGCCACTGCACTCTATGCCACGCTATTCTACTGTGCACCACTGTACCCTATGCCATTTCACTGCACTCTATGCCACTCTACACTATGTTACTGCTCTCTGCACCACTCTACTTTGCATCACTGTATGACCCTGCACTCTGATACTCTACTCTGCAAGGCTGCCCTATATCCCACTGCACTCTGCACCACTCAACTATATGCCACTCTACTGCACCCTGCGCCATTGCACTATAAGCCTCTGCACTCTACCCTGCACTACTCCACTCTATGCCACTTCACTGTACGCCACTCCACTCTATTGCACTCTATGCCACTTCAATCTACTTTGTACCGCTCTACTCTATCCCACTGCACTCTATACTACTCTATGTCACTGCACTCTGTGCCAATGCATCCTACACCACTTTATTCAATACCAACTCACTCTATGTCAATCTACTCTGTACCACTGTGCTTTACGCCACTTCACTCTAGACTGCTCCACTCCACTCTATACTATGACCCTTTACTCCACGATATTAGCCTATATGATGCTCTACTCCATCAAACTCTGCTCCACTGACACTTTACTCCACTCTACAGCAGTCTACAGCACTCTATGCTATTCTATGACACTACTCCACTCTACGTGACACTACGCAACTCCCTCTGTACCACTTTATTCCACTCTATTCTATGACAACACTACTCCACTTTATGGCAATCTACTCCACTCTACAAAACTCTACTTCACACCCTTTACGCCACTCTATTCTCTTTTATACCCCTTCACGACACTATGCCACTCCACTCTACTCTGACACTGTAATCCACTCTACGCCACTCAATGCTATGCCCTTCCACTCTACCACACGCTACTCCCTCCTCAACACTGTACACTACTCCATGAAACTCCACTTCACTCCTTTCCATGACACTCAACTCCATTGTGCGCAACTCCACGCCACTCCATAACACTCTACTATACTCTACTTTACAACACTCTTCTTTACCCCACTAGCTTTTAGCAATACTGAACAGCAGCCACTTTGTACAACATTGCTAAAACATATTGGTAAAGCCAAAAGCTCTTGCATAGGCAAGACCTATTTGCTTTGCCAATGCTTGTGGTATTTCTTATATTCATAGTCCACTTAGCTGGTTACTGTACTGGGTTGTCCGTTTTGAGATATGTTGTTAAAGTTTATAGTCCTGAGCACAATGTCAAAATATTTCAATGCAGGCCGGCATAGTAAAGGATAACCTATCGAACATGAGCAAATTATCTACATGTGCCCAAATATTCACAGCACCAAAGGTACAAGATAATCCACTAGCTTTGTTCATATCACAAGACATTTGGTTTACATCCCTCATCTGACTGTGACACTCATTTGAACAATCATCCACTAATTGAAACTTGCAAAGACACATACTCAGATAATCTCTTACATACCAATTAATCCATACACTTAAATACTTACTCAGCCTGGCACTCCATAATACACAGTCGTGGATACTAACAGACAGGGGGGTGGGGCAGGTGGGAATTAAGAAAAAAAACACTTACCTTGGAACGGCCGGCCGCCGCCTCTCCTCCATCCTCTTCCTTCTTCCTGGCTCCGGTCCTGGCAGGCAGCAGGAAGCTCCCCTGAGCCAATCACAATGCTGCAATGCAGCGTAGTGATTGGTCTGAGTGACGTGGTTCGGAGCTCAGACGGGGACACGGAGCCTGTGCATGTTCCCCACCAGGCTGTACATTACAGGCTGGTGGGAAACAAGAAAAATGCGCATGAGCTGTTTGGCCGGCCCAAGAGGGCTGGCCAAACAGTCATGCGCACTTATGCAGTGCAAACCACTCCTCCCCTGCTCTGGCCAGCCCTGCCCTACATTGATTCTGCTTTCACTGAGAGAGATAAGGATGATTCGACACTCTTTTGAAATGATAGATGTGAGCACCCGTATTTAATATGCTTGTCTAAGAAGAGCCGTTGTTAGGCAAGTTGTGGTTATTTTAAAATGGATATAAATCAACATGTCATGGTAAGCGCTTCTGAAGTTAAGTTGGTGAAGGGATTGTAGTGGTGCACTGAATGCACGCAGGAGAACTTTCAGTTAAAAGAAGGAGATTTAACCTGCTTAGGGCACTTGAAAATTATGTCGGCCTTTTAGGAAAGGGATCGCTGTCGGAATGTGGTGATTGATCTGTTATGAAAATGATGCCAGCAATTGCCAGCAATTGATATTCAACTGATATACTGATAAATAGAAAAAAATAGAGTGTACAGAGAATTGAATACGTTTGTTATGTGAAATAGATGTGTAACAACTATGCTAATAGACTTGTTTATGAAGTTTTGCATTTTAGATACTCCTGACGAAGGGATTTTTTTCCCGAAATGCATTGGGTAAATTTAATAAAGACGTGACATATGGAAACCATCACGCCTCCTGTGCTTGAGTGAACATCTTCGCATTGTATGTGAATAAGTAAAATAAATTGAAAGAACTGGTAAACTTGGTGAAAATGATATTGATTAAAATATGGACAAACAGAAGTATAAGAAATTATTATTCGATTGATTGGATTCATTCAGTGTTTCGTCTGTGCAGCTTGAAAAGGCACCAAAAGAGGTTCCTTTGTGTTCTGTTACGTTGTGCACAATTGGATGGAGCACGAATCAAGCATGCATGTCTGCATTATTTTGAAGATGGCAAGCGTTGACAAAAATGAGGAGTACTCAGTTGTGCATCTCACCAGCTTCTAAATTCATCACATTGGACGAGGCCACTGACTGCATGCAAAAGGAGAAATAAAATGATAATAACTAAACTTTATTGTCATTTT
This sequence comes from Lissotriton vulgaris, assembly GCF_964263255.1. NCBI lineage: Eukaryota > Metazoa > Chordata > Amphibia > Caudata > Salamandridae > Lissotriton > Lissotriton vulgaris. The sequence goes on from NC_141700.1 coordinate 440,266,324, forward strand.
ATTTTTCCTTTTGCACAGTGCGGCAATGTTCCTACGCCTTAGCGGAGGAGCCGCCACTGATAATACACATACCAGAACACTTATGTGGTCTCTGACCATTAGAAACTCTCTCTCAGTTTTCACGCATTTACATTCTAACTCATCGACCATTACAATTGTACAACTGCTGTAATATTGAAATCAAAGTTCCTAAATAAACAGAGCTTTTGATTGTTGTAACTGTGTTGTATTGGTGTAGCCCAAAAGAAAAAGCACTTCACGATGGCCACCATCTTGGATTGTTTTATCTAAACCGTTTGTAAAGCGATTCCAAGATGCCCTCCCGGGCATGTACAAGCACAGCAACCAACTGGGAAAGTAAAAAAAAAAAGTTTAAAAAAAAGAAAACTTTGGCAAAGCCACCAAGCTAAAGTACTGATGCGACAGGCGAGACCTATTGGTTTTGCCAATGCTTGTTCTTAAACATAAGCCCTATAACCCTATGCTCAGACTCAGCTTTTCTTTTAGTATAAGTATGCAATACAGCGCAAACCCAGCTTGAAAGCATTAGAATGCTGAATAGTGTTTAAGAGCCCAGTGGTACAATTTAAGCTTGTTTACACTACAGAATGGAGAGCAGGACCCGTTTCCAGCAGTTGGGCAAGGTGAGCCAGGCCCACCCAAGCATGATCGATGGCCCTCCTAGTCAGTAGAAGAGGCAATGAGGACGGCCAAACATGGTGATGCTTTTTCTCTTCGTTTACATTAATTATCAATCTGGGGTAGCGTTGTCACCTTTCCAAAGAAAATATCGGCCAGTTGCTGTAGTTTTAAGAGTGTGCCCAGGCATGGACATGATACTAAATAGAACAATGAATAAAACTGTATGTATACATTTGTACCATGACTATACTATATTTAATGGTCAGGAATCTTTGCAGCACTAGAATCCATTTCAAAGTGTTTTCCATTTATATTTGCTGTTTGAATTAGGTACAGATAAGGACTAAATATTCTTGGTTTAGGTGGTTTTGCTCATTTTTGTAGCAGCTGGGACATTAAAATACCGGTGGTGCCAGTAAAAAAACGGCCATATAGCAACCCTAGTCAGGTGTAACTAAGGAACCTCTAGAACACATTTTAAAGTGCATTGTGTTTATAAATACTGTTCTATCTAAGTAGGCACTGTAAAGGGGATGATCTCTATTTTTACACTGGCTGAGACATTAAAATATTCATGTAGGAAGAAAACGGCAGTGTGGCAGTCGTATCTCATGTCGGAGGCAAGCTGCTGTTAAGTGGTGTGTATGGGTGAGTGGGGGCAGGGTGTTACCTGCCAATGATGCAGCAGTGCAGTGGCCCCGGAGCCCAGAGCTGTGAGCGTCCTTTTGCACCTCAATTATCTAACATATCGTGTATTTGTAAAATTCACGTTCACCCAAGGGTATCTTGGCACTGAATAACAGAGCTCAATGGTACTCATTTTACTGTCTTCAGAAGGATGAAATGCTGAGTGGACCCACCAGGATTTGAACCTGTGACCAGGAGGTCGAATACAGGCCCCAACAGTGGACACATTTGTCCACCAGACCCGACTGTTTCTGTATGTGGATTCTAAAGGTGTTTATGTATTTTAGTCTGTGTATGAGGCACAACGTTAATATACTGCAGGATGTGGCATACGTTATAATATTCCCATAGTGGCAGTGCATGCCTCATTGCATAAGCAGCCACAAGGGAATCATAAATGTCCGCCCATATCTAAGAATCAATGTGGAACTATCCTCTTTAGGTGAACACATATTTTTTTCATGAAAAACTAAGAAAAATGATTAATGATCTCCTTCATATGACATCAGCATCCTAATAAAAGTAGTATCTAAAACACACCTTTTTCAACGTTCAGTTATTGTATTAGTCATGTTTTTCTTATGGCTTTTATTATAACTTCAGCGATGTCAATTATTTTGGTGTTATAAGGGTTAAGGTGATGTAACATCGCTTTGTAGGAAGATTGAGGGCCAAAGTTCATATGATGTCACTTCTTGCCATGTCATTAAGGTCAAGGATGTGTGATATAACTTGCTATCCCAGGCATTTTGGTGAATCAATGTCCATGTGTAACTCTAGGGCAGTGATACTCAAAGTATGATCTTTACATGCGGCCACCCTGGTAAACAGCAGCACGGGCTGCTGTTTAGTTGCTGAACACTAATATTCAGAAAAAATAAACAGGCAAGTATTTATTAACCTGCAAATAAATGTTTGCCCGTTTATTGCACATTTTTTAGACCTCCTTACACAGTCCCTGACCCACCCAGACCCCCTACCGCCAGCCTGCTGGCATCTGTGTGGCACTCACTCACACCACAGACCGTACTTTGTGGCCCCTGGGCACATGTTTGTGAGTACCAAAGCTCTAGGGCTTGTACTCTACCTTCAGAATTGTTATAAATTGGGCCCGCATTGGCCAACCCAAATGCACCCTTGGCCCACCCAAATACAAATTCCTGGAACCGGGCCTGATGAGAAGTATAGGTTCTTGTAGTGCTATAATTACTCCTGACGTTTGGAAGTTCACAGGATTTCAACGCTTCTTCAGTTTGAACCCAACCAATCTAAACAGCTGGCTGCCATTTTCACCGGAGACCAGTACTGAGACAAAAAATTCACTGTATTGTAATACGCAGGGGTGAAGCAACAGCTGTCAGATCTTAGCAGCCTCTTTGCACCTCAGTGAGCTGTAAATACAGATAAGAAGAATATAGTATTTCTTTAGATTTGAGTATTTATACAACTCCATCTACATCTTTGCTGAATTGATGAGTTCTTTTTTTGTCTTTTTATAGGCTTTTCTGGACATTTTCACTAGATCGCTACATTATGAATATGCTTCCAGCGGAATCTTCTTTCAGTGTATAACACCTTACTTTATTGCAACGAATATGACGTCCTTCAGCAGCAGGCTGCATAATTCACCCTGGCTGGTACCTTCTGATGAGGTATTTTGCCGCCACGCCGTGTCAACAATTGGATTATCCACAAGGACTGCAGGCTATTGGATCCACCACTTGGCGGTAACCTGGGGCTTTCTATACTACTTCAATTCCTAAGGGCGTAATTGCAATGTATTCCCATGCAGAATAGCCATACCCCAAATCCCTGAATCCCAGAGGTACTGCAGATGGAAATGATCTTTGAAAAATTCTGCTCTGACTAATGAGCATGTTAAAGGTGGTATAGTAGTGCCATAGAGAGCAGTGAACAGGTGACACTGGCTAATGTCTATAAGTTTGGTTCTTTACATAACTCTCATTTTTGTAGCTTATTATGGTTTGTATTCTGATGCTGGATGGAGGTGGACATGTGTGGCATCAAAAATTGGGTGGCACGTTTTTCATGTTATTCTGTCATGTGGAGAACCAGTAAAGCTGTGAAATTGGCCATTCCTGGGTAAAAGTAGACGGTGTAGAGTTATGCAATGGTGGATTAGCAGAATACTTGACTTTGTGGTGTAATATATAAACATCTATATATTACCTACTGGCGGTCACCAGTAGGTAGTTATAGTTAGGACCTATTACCCATAGGATACACGTTTTTTGATTTGCCAAGATCTTTAGCTCTGGTTGACGTATCTTCGCAAAATTTTCAAAACTAATGATTCATTCAGCTCAGCTCCTGTCTTGAAAGTTTGGAGGTGATTTGTCCAGCAGGGGCGAGAAAAAAATGGGGGTCCAAAAACACGTTTTCCCCATTGTTAATTTCCATTGGAACTTTAGACAAAGCTACAGCTCTAACTGCGAAAAGGGATTACACCAAATTTGGTAAAAATGTAGGTCTTGGTCCAGAAAATATGCTTTTTTTAAATGATGTAAATCGGTTCAGTAGTTCCAAAGAAATAAAAAAAATAAAAATGTATATATCTGAGCACTGTGGAGGATTCGTGACTCCTCCGAGCACGAACTGACTTCTGATTGGCTGTCAACACTCCAAACCAGAAAGTGTTGGGAGCCAACTTGTGACTTGGTAACAGAGTCACAAGAAAACAGTGGAAAAAAGGTTGAAAAACAAGAAAAGGGGGCAGGGTAGAGACACCTGCATAGGGGGTCCCACAAGAACCCCCAGGCCTAAAAGAAGGCTTTTTTTTCTTCAGAAAACGGGCAAATTCACGTTCGGTGCGCGAATTTGGACGAAAAAACAAAAAAGCCCCCGGGTGGACCAGGTCCCAGGGGCAATGCTGTTTTATGTAGTGGGGTCCCACAGGGCCCCTGCAACCCCAGGGACCTTCGCCTACCTGGGGCATTATTATTTATGCGCGGGCACATGGCCCCCTGCAGCACCGGAGATGGCCAGCTCCCTGGGACTTCATTTAAAAAATGTGTAGGGGGCTACTGCCCCCAAACTGCCCCGGGGACCGCCACCTCCCCAGAGCAATCTTTATTTATGTGTGGGAATCTTCACGGGCCGCTGCAAGCCCCAGTAACTGCCACCTCCCAGGGGCTTCAGTAATTAAAAATTGTGTGGTCGGGGTCCTGCTTCCCCACACTGCCCCGAGGACCACCACCTCCCAGGGCACAAATTATGTGAATGTGGGGGCCCCCGGGACAACCACCTTCCTGGGCTATGCAAGTGAAATGAGGGTGGCCGCATGGTCCCCGTCCTGGAGCTCTCCATGGCCACCGCCAAACCCTGGGGCGAGCTCCTGCAATGTCCAGGGGTGCCCAACCCTGGGACATTGCTGTTTGCTATGGCAGGGTGGGAGCATCATAGCAAACTTGCTCTCGCTTCGACTAAGCAAACTAGGATTGCTTTTGAGCAAGGGGAGCTGCCTCTCAGCAGCTCCCCTTGCTTAAAAGCAATATGGCCTCCCGCAGGAGGCAGGAAGCCGGCTGAGACCGCGGGGCATTCGGGTTCCCCCCATGGTCCCTAGCGCTAAGGGCCGGACCCGGGGATTAGGGTCCCTGGGGCCAGAAGTGGCCTAGGAGGAGAGGCCACACGGCCCTCCTCCCTTTATAAAAAAAGCAAATGGCCGGGCCCCGGGGTTGGGGTCTCCGGGGCCAAAAATGACCTGAAGTGGGGGGCTGCACGGCCTGCCTCTTTAAAAAAAAAATATAAGAATATAATGGCCTTGCCCAGTGGAATGGGGTACCCGGGGCCAAACTTGGCCTCGGGAGTGAGGCAGCCCGGCCCCCTTCCCGCATTTTTTTAAATTACATTTGGCAGGCCCTGGGTGATGGGGTCCCCCAGGGCCCAAAAAAGATGGAAAGAAGGGGGGCCACAGAGCCCCCCTTCTAACACATTTATTCTAAAAAGCTGGCATCTCGCCGGAGTGCCCACTCCCTCCATGCAGCACTCTGCAAATGCACCCATTGGCATGTTCTAAGTTTGGGAATTAAGTCCCCTTGAATACTGAGGGTGCCTGGGGGCCAACTAGCCCACCAGGTACATCCAGAAAGCACCACACAGCTGGATTGAAGAGAGGTGGTCCAAGGCCATGTCCCTTTTTACACCACTCTGCAAACGCACCTATTGGCACACTGCTGGTGGAGCAACGAGGTCCTCTTGTGTCCTGAGGACCTCAGGACACAAGTGGACTTCATATCCCGAGCAGCAGTGCGCCAGGACCTGCTGTGCTGGACTTACTGGAGGTAATAGGAGGGGTAGTTGGCCCCCAAGGATGTCGTTGGGGGTCAACTACCCCTCTTGTTACCTCCAGTAAGTCCCACACAGTGGGATTGCTAAAACGTCTTCGGAGGCAATGCCTCCCTTTCTTCACCACTCTGTAAATGTGCCTCCTGGCAGACTACGGGATGGGGGATGAAATCCAATTTACTCCTGAGGGACTTTCGGGGCCAAGAAGCCCTCCTGGTACCTCCTGTAAATACTTTCTGCACTTCACTTGCTTCTTTCTGTACTTCACTTGTCTCTTTCGGCACCTCTGTTGCTTCTTTCTGCACCCCTCCTTCCTCTTTCTGCACCCCTTTTCCCTAATTGACCAACTGTCTTGCCTCTTTCTATACCTCTCTTCCCTCTTTCTGCACCACTCCTGGCTCTTTCTGTACCTCTGTTGCTTCTTTCTACACTTCTCTTGCCTCTTTCTGCACCCTTCGTGCCTCTTTCAGCACCTCTGTTGCTTCTTACTGCATTTCTCTTCTTTCTTTCTGTACCCTCATGCCTCCTTCTGCACCTCTGTTGCTTCTTTCTGCACTTCTCTTGGTTCTTTCTGCACTTCTCTTGCCTCTTTCTTCACCCTTCGTGCCTCTTTCAGCACCTCTGTAGCTTCTTTCTGCATGCCTCTTCATTCTTTCTGCACCTCACGTGCCTTTTTCTGTAACTCTGTTACTTTATTCTGCACTTCTATTGCCTCTTTCTGCACCTCGCTTGCCTCTTTCAGCACCTCTGTTGCTTTTTCTGCAGATCGCTTGCCCTTTTCTGCACCCCTCTTTTTTCTTTCTGTACCCCTGTTCCGTTTCTGCACCTTTTGTGCATGTTTCCGCATCTCTCTTGCCTTTCTGTACCTCTGATAACTTTTACTGCACTTCTCTTGCTCTTTATGCACCCTTCACACCTCTTTCAGCACCTCTGTTGGTTCTTTCTGCACTGCTTTTGCTTTTTTGCTGTATCTCACTTAACTCTTTCAGCACTGCTCTTCCTTCATTCTGCAACCCCTACCTCTTTCTGTATTTCTGTATCTCTCTTGCCTCTTTGTACACATCCCCTACCTCTTTCTGCACTCCTCTTGCCTCTTTTTGCACCTCTGTTAGTTCATTCTGCATGGCTCTTGCTTCTTTCTGCACCCCTATTTTCACTTTATGCACCTCTCTTGCCTCTTTCTGTACCTTTCCTGCCTGTTTCTGTACCTCTCTTGCTTCCTTTACTTACACCTCTGTTGCCTCTTTCTGTACTTCACTGCTTCTTTCTGCACCTCTCTTACCTCTTTCGGCAAATCTGTTGCTTCTTTCTGCACCCCTCCTGCCTCTTTCTGCTGCACCCTCTTCCCTATTTGTGCAACTCTCTTGCCTCTTTCTTTACCTCTCTTCCCTCTTTCTGCACCACTTGTGCCTCTTTCTGTACCTCTGTTGCTTGTTTCTGTACTTCTCTTGCTTCTTTCTGCACCCCTCGTGTTTCCTTCTGCACCTCTATTGCTTCTTTCTGCATTTCTCTTGGTTGTTTCTGCACTGCTCTTGCCTCTTTCTGCATCCCTCTCTGCTCTTTGAGCACCCCTTTTGCTTCTTTCTGCACTGCTCTCTCTTCTTTCTGCACCTCTCTTGCCTCTTTCTTCACCTCTGTTGCTTCTTTTTGCACTTCGGTTGTCCCTTTCCGCACCTCTATTGCTTCTTTCTGCGCCCCACTTGCCTCTTTCAGCATCTCTGTTACTTTTTTTCTGCAGATCTCTTGCTCCTTTCTGCACCCCTCCTTTCTCTTTCAGCACCTCTCTTGCCTTTTTCTGCACCCTGTTCCCTGTTTCTGTACTTTTCCTGCCTGTTTCTGCACATCTCTTGCCTCTTTCTGTACCTCTGTTGCCTCTTTTTGCACTTCTCCTGCTCTCTCTGCACCCTTTGTGCCTCGTTTGAGCCCTCTGTTGGTTCTTTCTGCACTTCTCTTGCTTCTTTCTTAATCTCTGTTGCTTCTTTAAGCAATTCTTTTGCCTCTTTCTGCACTTTTCTTCCTTCTTTCTGCACCCTTCCGGCCTCTTTCTTTACATCTCTTGCCTCTTTGTGGACCCCTCTACCTTTTTCTGCACCCCTCTTGCCTCTTTTTGCACCTCTGTTGGTTCTTTCTGCACTCGCTCTTGCTTCTTTCTTTACCTCACTTGTCTCTTTCTGTACTTCTCTTGCTTCTTTCTACACTTCTGTTGCTTCTTTCAGCAATTCTCTTGCCTCTTTCTGCACTTCTCTTCCTTCTCCTCCTTCTCTTCCTTCCTTTGAACCCCTCCTGCATCTTTCTGCACCTCTGTTGGTTCATTCTGCACTGCTCTTGCTTCTTTCTTTTTGCACTTCTCCTGCTCTCTCTGCACCCTTCGTGCCTCTTTTGAGACCTCTGTTGGTTCTTTCTGCACCTCACTTGCTTCTTTCTACACTTCCCTTGCTTCTTTCTTAATCTCTGTTGCTTCTTTAAGCAATTCTTTTGCCTCTTTCTGCACTTTTCTTCCTTCTTTCTGCACCCTTCCGGCCTCTTTCTTTACATCTCTTGCCTCTTTGTGGACCCTTCTACCTTTTTCTGCACCCCTCTTGCCTCTTTTTGCACCTCTGTTGGTTCTTTCTGCAGTCGCTCTTGCTTTTTTCTTTACCTCACTTGTCTCTTTCTGTACTTCTCTTGCTTCTTTCTACACTTCTGTTGCTTCTTTCAGCAATTCTCTTGCCTCTTTCTGCACTTCACTTCCTTTGTTTGAACGCCTCCTGCATCTTTCTACACCTCTGTTGGTTCATTCTGCACTGCTCTTGCTTCTTTCTTCACCTCACTTTTCCCTTTCTGCACTTCTCTTGCTTCTTTCTATGCCTCTGGTGCTTCTTTCAGCAATTCTCTTGCTTGTTTCTGTACCTCTTTTGCAAATCTCTGTATCCCTCTTGCCTCTTTCTGTACCATCTTCCATATTTCTCCACCTCTCTTGCTTCTTACAGAGGAGGTCATGCCAATCACAGGGGTACCGCAACCCATAGTGTACCCTATGTATGTAGGTGTTTTCACTGTATTCTAAGTGTCTTTCAGGATAGCACTGGCTCTGGGCCTGGTTAGTCAGAGTCAGTTACCACCAGTACCAGTCAGCAAAAAGTTGGAGGCACAGGACGACTTTGCAACAAGGCCTCTTTCTGCAACTCTGTTGGGTCTGTCTGTATATCTCTTGCTTCTTTAGGTACCTTTCTTCATCTTTCTGGACTTCTGTTGCCTGTTTCTGCATTTCTCTTGCTTCTTTCTGTGCATTTCTTCCTCTTGCTGCACATGTCCTACCACTGTATGAATAGTTGGAAATTAGTATTTAAAAAAACCTTAGAAATTCACTGAAAAACCATAGGTTTCAGGGACGTTATGGTTAGAAATTATCATTTCAAAAACCTTTGAAGTTCACTGCAAAAAACATACGTTTTAGGGAACTTATAGTTAGAAATTAGCATTTAAAAAACCTTAAAAATTCACTGAAAAAAACACAGGTTTCAGGGACGTTATAGTTAGTTCGACATTTCACTCGTACAAAACCAGAGAAATTCATCTGTTATAGTTAGTTGAGCTAACTATAACTCGTGACCCCGCAATGCACTGCTGATGACATCACTTATTACATCATTCATGACATGGTCAGTGACATCACCGATGACAACTCAAATGACATCACTGATGACATCATCCAGTGACAATGTGTTTCTGTAAAGTTTAAATATGTATTCTCCACATGGGGTGTATCTACGTGAGGAGAGAGAGGAGGCAGCATCACGCTGCCTGATAAGGGCACAAAAGAAGGTATTGGCCGGAACATCATACCCAGGAACTCTGAGGTGGAATGCAGTAAAGCGCCAAGAAATTGGGGACATTAATTTGGGCCTGTGCCCCATACAATTGTATGCAGGACCTCGTGGACTGCAACTTCCATCATGCATTGCTCCTGGGAGGCGCAGCGCCATTAACACACCTGCCTGTGGGAGGAGGAGTCGAGAGACTGCTATTGAGGGAGTGGTCTCTGGAGCCCACGAAATATCATTAGCCTGTAGGACCGGCACTGATGAAGGCCAGTTCGGCCTGAAACGCGTCTGCCATATCGTTTCACGGACTACAGGAGTGCGTTTGTGATGAACCAAATAAATCCTTCATTTGTGCCCGGAGCATGCGTCCCGCTGATTTTTTACTGAGGTCAGCTTTGGTGGAATATATATACATGCACGTAGATTACAACACTTAAGAGCAACTGTGAACTCAGATCCCACCTATCCGGTTGCAAGGCATGTTTAGACAGAACATGATAACAACCTTAATGTCTTACAATACTTTGTAATCGATAGTATTTCCATCTAATAAAAGAGGAGGCAACAGGGAGAAGTTGCTTAGGCAACTAGAAACTAAATATATCTTGGAACTTGACACTAAGGCTCCCAGAGGATGAACATTTGTGAGGATTTACATCACTACCTCTAAGCTAAAGATGATCCGTTCAAATAGTAGCATTGGCTTCTTCATTTGTTTATGATTGGGTACGATATTAGCAACTTCTATGTTGAAATGTAATCACTTTTTTAATAAGAATATTATTTTTGTACTGGAATTTTAAGATATTTATCTTGGGTTTAGTTTTATGTCTCCATCTGGTGTCCTGTATCTATTTGTTTGATCATGAATTTGTTTTTATGAATTTATGGTTTTACTTTATTTATCAGTGTTTTGAATATTGTATAGCAGTGGTTTCCAAACTTTTGACTCCTGCGGACCCCCATTGAGTCACCACTGGAAGCCGGGGACCCCCACGCAATTTGTAGGATTTACAATTAAAACATTACAACAGTAATTCGAAAACAATAAACACACATGTGCACACAAAACAAATACTCGGATAAGCAAGTATTTTAGGGGGTTATTTCCACCCTATCGCCATGAGAACGTCACTTTTTGCGAAGTTCCCATGACGACAGGGGCTTCGCTTTATTTACAATGCAGCGTTAAGCCACTTAACATGGCTTAACGCTGGATAGTAAATAACACCCCCTTTCACCCAATGCTTAGCGTGAAAGGGGGGGGCAGTGGGTGTTGCGGTGGGCGTTCCACCTCAACACCCATTGATTTTGACACTACCCCTAACAAGGGCAGCGCAAATGGGAGGCAGCGAACGCCTTTGATTGTTTATGTTCAGGAAGATGACCCTTCCTGCACATAAACAATCTTTTTAAAAAAAGACATTTTGTAACTTCCATGTGTGCTGCATTAAGCAGCACATATAGAAGTGACAAAACTGCATTTCAAAATTGTTTATGTGCAGGAAGGGGGACCTTACTGTACATAAACAATCTTCCCCTGCAAACAGACACCCTTGCACTATGGTGCAAGGGTGCCTGCATTGGTGCCACAATGTTAAGTTTAGTGTGAGCGTAGGGGAAACACAGGGCTGCATCATATTCTTGTTATTATAGGTGCAGCCCTGCGTTTCTGAAGTGGCGGAGTGTGTTGTTAAGCCATGGAGGCCAACGATTCTCTCTACCACTTCTGTTGAATATTGAAAGAATTTGGAAAAAATGAAGAAAATTGATGGGAAGGTTGGTGCTGCATCTCCGCGACTAACTTTTAAATTGTTGGTTTTATTTCGCAGTACGAGGCTTTAGCTCCTGCCAGGGCCAGACTGAAAACCCAAAGCAGCCCTGGCAAAGGTTTTCAGACCAGTCCCCATAGGGTACACACCAAGTGCAGTGAGTGAGCCTGACCACTACAAAGAGGGCTTTGGATTCCCCCCCCCCCAAAAAAAACATTTAGGAAACAATATTGCAGTCTAAAACACAGTTATCATTACATATTGAATTGTATTAGCATTTACAGAATAATAAATTAAGTCCTTACTATGCACCAGAATATGACAATCTTTTTTGGGGTTCCTCAATGATTCCCCCACTATCACCCTCCAACAGTACCTCTAATCTCTCCATAGCCCCTCTGTCTCATGTATGAAAGTTATTATAGCATCTCTCATACCATTGTATGAGAGAGAGCACTTTACATCACACACATATAGAGACAGTGAATCATACATGTAAATGTCACATAAGGCAAAGGGGACTACAAGGGGCAGAATTCACGTCATTCATACTGATAGGCATTTCTAAATAGTGCTTAGTCTAGCAAAGCACAAACTCAGGATTCAGAACATAACACAGTGTTTAGCATTGACTTCAACAATAAAAATGTATTTCTACCCAAATAAACCTTTTTAGCAGTATCAGGATAATGAAAGACTGGGAAAAACAGGTCACTTACTTGTACCTTGCAGTTTGCAAGCAGCTCTTTGATGACAGTTTATAGGTCATTGTGATAGATGACGATTGTCACTTGTGAACTGCACAACACCAAAATATTCTCTGTTTTTTAAAATGCGTTATACATGTTCTTTGCAGTAGGCATGTTAACCCTCTGTGCTACTTTAGATAATTCAAAGCTGCCACTGGACAAAACTCTCATCTCTCCCCAGCAGGTACATTAATCACTGGTGTTATCTTGACACTTTTATTGTTGTTCGAAAGCTGCTAATTATACAAGATATTTTCAGGTGCTTTTAAAACTGCTGCCTGCGGACCCCCTGGGAATGTGTCACGGACCCCTGGGGGTCCGTAGACCACAGTTTGGGAGACACTGTTGTTTACTATTAACTTTCATTATATGCATCTATTTTTAAGTGTGTGATTACTCACTAGAGTTCTATATCTTGTTTTAGGCTTCTGTTTAGAGTTCTTTTTCAGGTGTTCAGTTATTATTTAATGTTAATCTGTCATAATAGAATCATTAAAATATGGTTGCAAACACACAATCTCCCCGCATGGACTCTGAGGGGGGTGAATTTCCGGGTCAACTCTCGCGATATTTGAGATTCAGTTAAGAACAGTGTTTTCCTGCAAATGTGAACCAAGTAACAGATTAGAGATGTTGATTATATTAGTAAAACTGATTATGATGTTTCCATTGAATACATAAAGCAATATTATTTTTATGATCTCGCGAGAAGTGCAGGAGTCGAACATAATCTCCTGCCTGGACTCGGAGTATGCTGTACTTCCTGGTCGGCTCTCATTATCTACCCGCAGGGTGGTGAATGAGGGATTAGGTTAATGACAGTGTTTTCTTGTAATTCTGAACAAATTAAGACATTACAGATGTTGATTAGCTTGGAACATTTGATCATGAATTGTTCCATGAAATATATCAGCAATAATATTTTTGAGCTCTCCTGAGATGGCCACTGGAGTCTTGCGAGAGATCCAGGAGCGAAACCACACCCTAAGGAAGGATTGCAATTGGTTCATAGGGATGTCTAATTTAGAAAAAGAAGATTCCATTGTTTTTAGTTAATTTCTCTGTTTTATTTTGGAGAAGGTATACATATCTGGCTTGCTCTCCTTTCCTGTTTAGCTTCCAACACAAAGATGTATTCATCAGATTCTGATGAGCAGCCAGGGGGAGCTGCAACAGCTCAGCCACCTCAGCCTCCCAAGGAATCCTTTGTATGTCAGTTCTCTAAAATGTGGCCAGGTGACAAGAAAGTTTCTGTATTGTACGTCATCTGTAAACTTTGCAAGATGTTGTTTAGCCGGGGAACAGAAATAAACAGTACAGTACGAGTACCACAGGCATGTGTAAACACCGCAGATCTATGCATCTGCAAAGGCTTCCTCGGGCAGAGTCGGCTCATGCTGTAGAGCTAGACAACTCTTCAGGGGCTTCCACATCATTTGCTATAGAAGGTACTATGCCTGTGCAGGTAGAATGTGCAGCAGCAGACAATACTCCTGCTTACCTGAACAAAGCACTATTTGCGTGCTTGGGTGAGCAGATCATTTTGTCATCAGAGGCAAGCTGGTCTACTCAGGAGAAGCTTGTCCAAGATCACAAATGGCCCTCTATGCGCTAGTTTTTTTAACAGTTTTTTCCAAATTGTATCTTTTTTGTTTTAACCTCTACCGCGATACTGCGTTTTCCCGCTGTGCGCTGGAATTTCAAAAATGCACGGTTTGTGACAAAGCCAGCTCGTCATCCGCGTAGCGCAGGTAACGCCCATGACGAACTGGCTTTGTCACCAGCGCTGCAGGGGTTAAGGAGATGTTGTTGTTTTTTCACATTTCAAATTGTATGTTTTTTTCCTACCCTATTAAAAAGTTTTAAAACGCAAACTAAATTTAAAATGTCAGAAAACACAATTTATTTCATGGCTGTTGAAAACTGTTAACAAAATTAGCTCTTTTCAGAGCTACCCTATAGTCTCATGACCAAAGTTGTTTGTAAGGTTTCCCTTTTTTTTCTTTCTCAAAATCTCTCGCGAGAGCCAGAAAAGCCCACCATAATTAGTGGGTATCCCGAGCCTGCAGATGCTTGTTAATGACTCTCACAAGACTCATGCGGGACCACAGCACAATTTGAAAATCACCCAATAGAAAACCTCCTTTTGTTTAAAAGGTAAATGTGTACCATACAAAAAGCAGTTGGTCACAACCTAATCTACTTTTCTCACTGTCAAAAATCTACCAATTATATTTTTATTTCTGCATCCCTCCCTCTCTTTCTCTCCTCTTTTAAGTCCATATTCTTTCTGAAGCTTACTCATTCTCCTGAGTACTCCTCTTGTGACTGACATCTCCATACTAGTAAACAATTAGAGAGAGAGGGTAGGAGGCACTCTTAGTCCCCCGGGTTGAATATATCAAACAAAGAAAGAGTGTCATACGCGAAGAGGTCTGTGTTAGAACACAGAGGCAAAGACTGTAAAACATTCCCTGTCAAGGACACAGTGGAAACCTTTTAGGGACTTTTTGGAAGCCCTCACTCACCAACCTGGTTGGTGACATGCTTCATCATCGGGCCCACCAGGAGAAGCCGAATGCCTCCCTGGTGTGCTACAACGCCCGATTACTGCGGAGCTGGGTTTTGTGACAGTGATGTGAAAAGTGATTTAAAAAAAGTCTAAGACTGTACCAACCAAAAAATTGTATTTACTGGTCAGTTTAGACATGGTTAAAAGATATGTGTGGGAGAACTACCATAAATTATGATGGGAGTTTCCACTTATAGTGGGGTCAACATGTGTCTGCCGTTTTAAGTGTATGGTTTACATTGTAGCACATCAGGGAGGCATTCGGCTTCTCCTGGTGGGCCCGATGATGAAGCATGTCACCAACCAGGTTGGTGAGTGAGGGCTTCCAAAAAATCCCTAAAAGGTTTCCACTGTGTCTTTGACAGGGAATTTTTTACAGTCTTTGCCTCTGTGTTCTAACACAGACCTCTCTGCGTATGACACTCTTTCTTTGTTTGACAGCTCCATACTGCACCATGATTTGCCTCTCGATTTTGGGACTCTGCTTTCTCAACTGGGCTATTGAAAATGCCATTTATTGTGATATTGAAATGACTTTTGCATTTCCTAACTTGGACACCATTTGGATTGGCAATCGAGGTATGAAGTGGCATACATTACTAATAATCGTTGAAAGCATTTTGGCATGTGTGCACCCAGACTTGAAGATAGTGAACTGTGGTGGCAATGACCTAGGCACAATCACATGGGCTGTGCTTGAAATCTAAATGAAGGAGACCTTTTCCCAATGGATGTCTCTCTTTCCTCCCTGCTTCTGTTTATTCTGATATATGTCAAAGGCAAAAATAGCAGTGGTCAAAATACTTTTGTTCTAAGATTGACAAGTCCTAGAATCATATTAATAAAACAACTTCTGCGTTTCTTTGTGACCATGGCATGGGATCTTTATATCATAACAACCGTTTTGATATGCCAGTTGTCAATAGACGAGATGGAGCGCACTTAAATGCAAAAGGGAATAGGACCTTCCTTAATAACATCAAGGAATGCAACAAATTCTATGTGTAACTGAACATTACACACTATAAACACCTAGGCTCTTGTCAGAGCCCCCTATTGCAACATTATCTGATTCTTTCATGTTATAATTCCCTTTTATTTTACTATACTGACACATGCGAGAGTCTCTTGAGAGCAGGAGCACCCATACACCTGCCTCCACCCGTGTATTTGTCCAACTCTCGCAAGTTCAAACACTTGTCATATATCTCGTGGATAACAGCCATGTATTCTCGGGTGTGGGTAGTAAACTGTTCAAACACATGAGCCTCTACTCTGAGACCTCTTTTCTCAGACAGATTTTCTCTACCCCACCCTACTTGTTTAAGATCCAGCGAGATCGTACATTTTTTGGGGGGATAAACTCTCTTTGATTACACTTCTTATACTTTATAGTTCCCACTACTAGGTTATGGGGAGAAAGTGGTCTTTCCACTCACAGCTTTCCAGAGTATAACAGGAGGTTATAGTAAGGTGTAATGAGAGACTAGCCTCTCTGCAGATACCTACCTTCAGGGTGACCAGTATGCATAGTAGTGTGTGGGAGGAACTGATCTCTCAGATGATGGGTGACCACAGTAGGGTGTATGAAAAGATTGGCCTTTCTGCTTGGATCTCTCTCTTGAAAGACGGGTGTGTGTAGAAGGGTACATGGGAGGGACTGGCCTCTCCTTTCAGACCTCTCTCTCAGATAACGGGTGTGGATAGTAGGGTGTGGGGAAGGACTGGCCTCTCCTTTCAGATATGTCTCTCTTATGAGGGCTGTGCGTAGTATGGTGAGTGGATTGACTGGCCTCCTATTGACAGGTGTGCACAGTCGGTGTGGGGAGGGACTGGCCTCATCTTTCAGACCCCTCTCTCAGATTATGATTATGCATAATACGGTGTGTGGATTGACTAGCTTCTCCTTCCAGACCTCTCTCTCAGAAGACTGGTGTGCACAGTCGTGTATATGGATGGACTGGCCTCTCCTTTCAGACCTCTCTCTCAGATGACGGGTGTGAGTGGCACAGTGTGTGGGTGAACTGGCCTCTCTTTTCAAATCTCTCCCTCAGATGACAGGTGTGAATAGTGGGATGCGTTCTCACACCAATGGGCATACATAGTAGTGTATTCATAGATCACCTACTTCTTCCTACTGTTCATGATTCTGCGAGAGTCTCGTGAGATCGCATCTTTTTTAGATAAGAAATAACCTTCTACTCATCACAGTATTCATCTCCTACACACTTCCTCTCAAAAAACAAGGACCACAATATGCATTCCTACTAGTATAGTGCATTGAAGAGTCATCTACTCCTTTTTACTATTCACGATCCTGCAAGAGTCCAGCAAGATTGTAAAAAATAATTAAAAACAATATACATTTATTTTCTTTACAGGAATGATCCCCTATACACCTCCTCTCTTAATCTTGGGGGGCTGCCTACCTTTCTCCTGCTCCCTTATATATATTTTATAAATATATTTTTTACTTCATTAGCACAACACAGAGAACAGTAATGGTGGGCCTTTCTTTAAAAAGAAAGTCCAACTGGCAGGCAATCAGACTCCCTTGCTCTCATGGATGAGAGAGTATCAAGGCTTATGGGAAAAACAGACCTCTTGACCAATCACATGGATCCATTTCTGATTTTGCACTCTCGTGATTTGCTTGTGACACTCACACAAGCCCAACTGTGTAAATCGACAATTATTTTTGACCCTTTATTTCCCAAAACTACAGAACAGATTTACACCAACTCACAGAACACACAATCTGCAACCAAGATCTAGCTTCCAGACAAATTTGGTGTAAATCCTTTCAGCAGTTTTTGCAATAATCTGTCTATAGGAAATGCATGGAGATTTTATGTTTTGGGACTCTACTTTTTACTTGGCCCGCTAGATGGATCATCTCGCAACTTTCCAGGAAGGAGGAGCTGAGGTGGATAAACTTTTTTGGGAGAACATTTCGTGAAGATTTGTCAAACGTGGCCAAAGTTATTAGCAAACCACAAAACGCTCAGTCTATGGAAAAGCAGACCTAACTATAACTACCTAGTGGCGACCTCTATTCTTTAGTTATAGCTAATCAAAGTTTCCATATTAGGAGTATTTCTTGTTATGCTAAGATCTTTGGCGCCCTTCACTGAATCTGCACATACTTTTCCAAAAAAAGGTTTGCTCACCTGAGCTCATTTTTGGAAAGCTCCAGAGTAATGCGTTAAGCGGAGGCCAAGAAAAATGGGGACCCAAAATGTACAAGCAAGCGTACCACTGTCCTGACAAAAAGAAAGTACATTTGAGGGGAATGGGGGGGCATTAGTTTGAGTGCAGGGCCTGCCTTCCATTTAACATGTCATGAGGAATGTAACATTTGAGGGGATAAGCAGTGCATGGAGGAGAAATAAGTTCTAGTTAGCTCAGTAATCTATTAATGGTAAATTCTAGAGGTTTTTTCTTTTTTTCACGTTCATTTTTGTGGTATTTCAATACTTAATTATAACATCACTTTACTATTGCTTTTTCTAGTGAGTCGCTAGTTTATTTTTTAATCTTTGTTTTTTTTAGTGGATATGTTATATATTCAAAACTAACCAACACAGTCAAACTGTACATATGGTGACCAATTAAAACTGAAAAACCACAAAAATGTGCATGCTGTGGTTAGAAGCACAATCCATAACTCGTATATAAGCCATGCAAACTAGCACATCAGATGCAATGGAAATAATTTTACAGCCGGTAGAGGTCCTGTTTTGCTTCCAGTACATGGGACTGGGGGCCTGTAGGTTCACCCTGCCCCCTTACTCCATTTTTAGGTTTTGACTACCAGTCACAGCGAGCTGTCTGGTTGCGAAAGACCTATTGTTGAATTACGGTGGGCTTGACCATTGGAACTTACCATTTGTTGACTTTACTGTCACTCTCATTTGATTGCATTTGATTCAGAAGCTTGCTTTCCTCCTCTTGTGTTTGCCCATCCCTTGGAGCATAGCCTTTTTATGATCCTTTTAATTGGCTGACTTATATCCTACCACTGCACCCATTTAGTGAACCACTTTTTCTTTTTCATTCAGCAGTCCATGAGAGTCCATGTGTTTTCTAGCTCTCTAAAAAGCACACTAGATGAATGGTGTGCCTTTATTTTTTAAGTGGTTTTGTAAATCTGCTGAGGTTCAATGGTGTAGATGTCTCTAGATTTTAACCTCTTTGTGTCCATCATGAGCATAATTCTAAATGCTATGGGGCAAAGAATCCTATGGGAATTAAAAAGAGAAATGGATCTTCAGGGACCTCATCTTTTTATTGGCCCCTGCTTGAAGGATCTGCAATATACTTGCCATGAAGAACTCAAAGTGGATGTTCTTTTTTTTTTTAATAATGTTTATTGGATTTTGCAACTTACAACACTTTGGCAGGTATTTCCGCCAAACATAAATCATTACCCAAAAATCGCCCACCCAACCCTCCCTCCTCCCTCAGGTCAAGCCGCAGTGTATCTATGACAAAAGCATATCACATAGGCATAACCAAGATATATTCATTTAATTTACTCATCAAAATGGTCATCTGAGGTTAGGAGGCTCAGGAATCACGATCTTGTTGGGCATGTGGGGCCTCTATTGACCTTGTTAAGATACAAAAGGTCCCGGTTCCATAGTATCACCAACTTTTCCACCTCTTCTTTCAAATCGTAGGATATCTTCTCTTTGGCAATCAGTTCCCACAGGTTCTGCAAGTAGAATTCTTTTGTAGGTGTTACACGTTTACCCTACAGACCCAGTATTGTATGTTTTGATGAAAGAAGGAGATGTGATATCTTCCTACGCCCTGTGAAGTATAGTGGGTATATGCCATCTACAGGGATGCCCAGTATAACAAAAAATATTTTGTCTGTCAGATCTATTCCTTCAATTTCTTTTATAACTGAAGGAATCACAGACCAAAAATTCTCAAGGTTAGTGCATGACCATAAAAGATGGAGGATAGTGCCGTACCTTCACAGGCCTCCAGCACACATCAGAGTATCTCGGGATCATGACATGCATTCTGGCTGGGGCCACCCATATACTAACTCATATAGGGTCTTTCCGTTCCTATTTATGGTATACATAATTTGCGCTGTGGAAGAAAACAACGTCCTATTGTTTCTGATGCAAGTGTGTCTCTTAGCCTTTCTTCCCAGCTAATTTGATATGAGTATTTGTGTTTGGGACTCGGGGGTCTCTCATTAAGTAAAATGTATAACCTTGAGATCAAACGTTGTGGTGTTTGAAGTCTTTGAAGAAATGTTACAAATGTATTTTAGGGTCTAATTTCTGATTACCAATACCGCTGTGAAAGGCCCAATGACAGAGTTGGAGATAGTTTATTGTTCTCTTTCCATGATCCGATAAATGGTCTGAAAGTCTTTGAAAGGTCTGATAATGCGATTAGTGTAGAGCTTTCAAAGGAAATAGCACCCTCCATTTGTCCAATCCCAGAAGCAGTGTTTATCCAGCCCCAGGGTAAAATCAGAGTTGCTCACTACTGGTGTTTCGGGGGATTGGGTTTGTAGTGCAGCTCCTGTGTCTAGTCAGATAATCCCAAGTGGCTAGGGAAACTCTAAATATAGGTGAAATATATAGATTGCAGCATCGTTGGTGTTTAGGGAACCATATTTTTTCTGTTAAAGGGCTATGTTTGGAGCATAAATTGATGCATCTAATCCCATCGGCCAGTTACTACCAGCCATCTGCCCTGTTTGTCAGCTTTCATCATGAGCTCCGTAAACCGAAGCTCGTCTCTCATCAGTATGGCCACTTCATCAGTTTTAGTCAGGGCTGCGACGTGGTATTGGGCTGGGAAAAAAATCTAGAGCCCAGACAACGTTGGTCTCGCTTTAATAGGTGTGTCACCTGCAAAAGACTCCTGAGCACCGCAGTTGCCCCAGTATGCTGAGACATTTGGCATTGCTGTTCAGTCACCTCACATTGTATGTGAGAACTTTAAGTGATGCACAAGTGATCATAGCATGATTTGGTATGGAACAGCAGGAAAAGGCCACGGAATGCACGAATCTACTGCTTTCCGAGTTTAACTATGTTCATGCGGTGTGCAGAGTCTTGTACAGTTACCCACTCCCTGCTTCATATACCAAATACAAACATACATAATCAAAAACCTGAAATCAAAGAAACCTGTAGAACAAGATTGAATCCAACACACCGTGAATATGATGCGGCCCTCATATTTTGGCATCAGTCTCCGTAAGTTCTCACATCCGTATGACAATCTAAGGGGAATACAACACTGTTTCTCGCCTGAGGGCCCTTGGCCTCCTGGGCACAGATGATGCTAGTAGACTTGGGAGATCCCATACTGAAGAAGAAAGGGGAACAAATCGAAACAAGAATGTTCTAAGGGCACATATTTGTGGGGGGCATTAAGAGGGAATCTCCTTCTCTGTGGTTGATTGGTGTAAATGCATCTGAATGCTCTTGCTGCATGCCACAATTTCATTAAGATCACGCTTCAGGGTATGCTTCTTATAAATGACTGTGGTCCATCAGCCTCTCCTGCCATGCCTATCAGGATTCTGCACCAGTTCAGCATCCTTGTCTGGGAGCCACAGTGTTCTACAAGCTACTTCTCGGATGCTACAGAGAACTGCTTATCCTTCCACTTGAAGATAAACTGAAATGGATAACCCAATCTATAGCTAATGTGCTTGGAGAGCAAAAAATCCAGCACAGGTTTGAAAGTGTTACATTTGGCTAGTGTGACTGGGGAGAGATCTCGGAATAAAAGAATGGCAGCCCCATTAAAGGAGATTGGGCCACCAGCGGCCGCGCATCCTCATGACATCCTTGTCCTCAAAGAGGTAAACCCTAGTTAGCACATGCGGCAGGGTGCCTCGAGGGGTGTGCTGGTAAAATACCCTGTGTGTTCTATTGAAAGGGATACGGGGTCCCTCGCGGAATCCAGGATGGCCTTGAGAAGGTGTTGCACATATGTCGGGAGGTCATCTTGCGTGATCTCTGCTGGGATAGCCCTGATATGAATATTATTTCAGCAGGACCTATTATGTGCTCCTCCATCATCAGCATACAGTGTTGTAGTTTTTCACAATCATCAATTTGCTCATGTATGCTTGTCTCCATGTCATTAACTCTATTACCCAAGTCTGACATGTCTTGCTTCACCGCAAACACAAGAAGATGATAGATAGAGTGCAGAAACTTTTCAGACACTCACCCCCAGTCACAGATCTGGATTGAATCCATCATGGTTCTTTAGCTCACTTCGCCACCCATGTTGAGACTCAGGCATATGCAAATCAGACTTGACCCTGTATCTCATGAGTACAGTCCAGCCAGAACTGCCAAGCCAAGTCTTTCCAGGATTTGGAAACAAGCCTCCTGGGACCGGTTTTGGGGTAACACCCTTCATCAGCCAAGCTAGCTTGAGTCCAGTGGCAAAGTGAGCAAGGGACCCACGTCTGTACATACCCTGCCAACTTAGGGCAAACAAAAAAAACACAAGGAGATGATGGATAGAGTGCTAAAACGTTTCAGTGCTCCGCCCATCACGTGAAAAGCACTTCGAAATAAAGCCCTGCATAGCAGTGCAAACCTAGGACACGCAGAGGTTTCAGACTCCTACATTCTTGGCTCTAACCTCCTTGCGGTGATCACAAATAAGTGTGCAACAGTTTACTTATTTGATGGCAACTCATGTGAGCTTGACAGTTTCACATTGAGACTTGCAAATTTTACAAAGGTCAGCTCCTTAGCTGTGAACTTCTGGTAGAAAAAAGTCTGAGCCAGCCTGGGTCCGATTCAATGTAGTTATCTTTAGCTTGGCTTCCTGCCAAAAAGTCATGATCCATGAGCAAGCATAACACCGAAACCTACCGAAACCTACCGACAACTACATGAGACACTGAGTTTCAGACCAGTGGATTCCAGATCTCAAGACACAGGTGGAGTCAGTGCGGTAGTAGAAGTGTGTTTAGGTGAACGACTGTGGGCTCAAAGCCAGATCTTGATGAACTCGTCACATCTTGCGTGGCCACATGGCAGCACTGACTGGGTTACTGTTTGAATTGTAATTACAATACTGCCATAGGGCGATAACAAGCACATACACGATACCGCAGCCTTACGAAAGAAAGCTTTTCAAAATGCTTCGAAAACACACGCTTGTCATTGAAAGCTTCCTTCTCCTTTATCTTGTGTCACTTCCGCCAGTCCCGATCTTGGTGAGTCTGCTCTTCTTGGTTAGTCTTTGCTATGCGACTTTTTTTTGGGGCACACCAGTAGGTGAGGGGGGGGGGTGGGAAGCAGAGACACTGACAACCAAAAGTATGTGATAAAGGCCGCCTTATTGGAATCAGGTGCACATATAACACATCCCCCTTGGCCTGTGCCGAACAAAACTACTGCTCACTAAATAACAAACTGCCTGACAGCCCCCCACCCCCACCCCTAAATGTAAACCCGAACATTGCAACAGTAATACAACAAACATCCGCTCATCAACCTGCCCCTACTAAATGCCCCTAATGACCTCCATGACCCCACCCCCGCTACCATACAGTCCCAGGCCTCCAGCAACACCACCCTATCACCTTAGGACAGCGCCCCAACAACGCACCTGTTCCAGCGACAAAACACAACTGCAACCCTAAACCAGTGCACCGTCAACCAACAAAACCCCTTGAAACCCTGTCCCAGACCCCCCCCAGACAAGGGAAAAACCCCGGGACCAGCAATAAACCCATCTAAAGGGAGGGTGGGAGGGCCACAAAAAATGCCTGTGACCTGGCTGCTGTGTCACCGCACCACAAACAGTGTGCGGTGACACAAAATGGCCGGTTTTAAACCACCCAAGCCCAAAAGAAGCCCAAAAACCGCCCAACCAGCCCAACCAGCCCAAAGAGCGCCGCTACGGCGAGCCCCTTGTGTCATGCTTCCTCCCCCCCCCTCCCCTGGTGCCCCAAACATCCCCGGGGGGGCGAGCCTCCCGTTGGTCGGCCACCCCCCAAATCCCCATTGGGGCACACCAGTAGGTGAGGGGGGGGTGGGAAGCAGAGACACTGACAACCAAAAGTATGTGATAAAGGCCGCTTTATTGGAATCAGGTGCACATATAACACATCCCCCATTGGCCTGTGCAGAACAAAACTACTGCTCACTAAATAACAAACTGCCTGACAGCCCCCCACCCCTAAATGTAAACCCGAACATTGCAACAGTAATACAACAAACATCCGCTCATCAACCTGACTCTACTAAATGCCCCTAATGACCTCCATGACCCCACCTTCGCTACCATACAGTCCCAGGCCTCCAGCAACACCACCCTATCACCTTAGGACAGCGCCACTCGAAAGTCGTTTACGACTTTCGACCCCCCCTAGGACTCCTGCCTCCTGGGATACCTGACCACCCCCAGGGCCCCATCTAAAGCCTCCTTCAGCTGCACTACATACAGCTCCATGCCATACCTGGACAGGTGAACCCCATCCTCCCGGAAAGAATATTTCGCACCATAGCGCAACTCCGGGTGCTCCATCCTCCCCACCCCCTCCCTGGCACAGAATTCACGCATCTCGCAGTTGATCTTCCTACGTGCCCTATCTATGGCCCCTGGGCGCTCAGCTCCCCTCCACACCCGCCTGGGAATAAACTCAGACCATATGACATGGCAGCCCGCCCATTGCCTCTTGATTTCCCTCAGGTCCTGCTTCATTTGTTTGAGTAGTGCCAACCCCTTGCACTGCACCAAATCGTTCTCGCCCAGGTGAATCACCACCACATCCGGGCACACCCCCCCTCTCACCAGTGTGTTCAACAACAGCAATAACTCATGCCAACGCCTACCCCCTTTCCCCCTCCAATGACATCTGTACAACCCCGCATCCAATCCCAAATTGAGCGCCTGATGCCTGTCCCACTCCGCTTGTTCTGCCCTCTTGACGAACAAATGACCCACAATATACAAATTCAGGACAGCCACATCCGGCCCGCCACAGCACCTGCAAAGACACATATATGAAAATCGGGAATCACTGCGACAACGCACCATCCGCCTCCCTCAACCGCACATACGTCCTGTAACAGTCCGACTTCCACCTACCCAGCCTCTGTATCTCTTCCTTACCCAACCCCTCTGTGCCGCCTGCGTCGCCGCCCCGATCCAAAAAGAATGCGTCCCGAACGCCAGGGGATCCTCCCCCATGAACCGCAGGGCACGCCGCAGAACCCACAACGCTTGCGACGCCGTCACTCCGCCCCCCCCACCCCGACCAAAAACCTCCCCCTCCTTCTCGCCACCTTCAGCCCTCAACCTTCTGCCCCACACTGCCGGGCACACCCCCTCCCTGTCGCCCGGCCCCAGCACCACCCAAGTGCCAACCCCCCGCTGGTCCGTCTTTGAGCGTCTCAAACACACCGCCACCTCCTGGGCCCGAACCTCCACGTCCCCCCACAACACCCCCCGCCTCCCCTTCGCGCCCAGCAACTCCGACACTCGAAACGCCCCAAAGAAAAGCCATGACATCAAGGTAGAGAAACGCACCGTCTCGCCTACATCCCTGCACACCTCTGGAAGCGCGCCAATCACTCCTGCCAACAAGTCCACCGTGATGGGACGGCGCAGCCGCACCTTCGCCCCCTTCTCCCTCGCCCACCCCTCCAACAGCCTGGTTTCCAGCTCCCCTGCCGACGGAGGGTAACCCCACCACATCTTCCCCATGAACGCCACCGCCGACATCTTGCCCGCAATCGACACCCGCAACAAGCCCCTGTCCATGAGCGCCAGCATGAATCTTACCACCTGTTCCTCGCGCTGCCACCTGTCCCCGCTCCGCACTGCACCTGACTGCAGGAATTCCTCCCACGCTAGCTCATACGCCTTCCACGTAGACACTGCCACCGACGTCTTCACCAACTGAACGACCCGGCCTCGCCCACCGACCACAGTTCCTCCGGCACCGGCGTCTTGACTTCCTCCGCCGCCGTGGCTAGCCCATGGAACCTCTCCCACTGTGAACGAGACAAGGCATCAGGAATGTCATTGTCCACTCCGGGAACGTGGCGCGCTTGAAACAGTATGTCATTCTCCAAGCAGTGGCGGCTGGTGAGATTTGAAAGTGGTGGGGCTGGAAATATTTGGCGTATAATGGCGTGCGAGCGAGCGCAGCGAGCGAGCCCGAACCACCTAAGGAGGGTTCGGGGGGGTTCTCCCCCCGAAAAATTTTGAAAAATTAGCAGCCAAATGGTGGATTTTCAAGACTTTCGGAAGCCATTGTGCTCAACAGAAACAGGCCACTGCCTCCCCTAAAACTATCATCAGTTACAAGGCCTCATGAATAAACCATTCTAAATTGCAATAAACCACAATTAATTTTAACAATGTTGCATAAATAGGTTGGATCTGGCTACTTGAGATAAAATGGCATTCAAGGTAGCCCATCAGAGTAAAATGCCTACTTTTTCCACATATAATTGAATCACATATTGGTTAGTGTTCATTTTTTGGAACTCAGTAGCATGCATAAAGGCACCATGTATAAACAAAAAACACATAAGCATACAGAGATAAAATATATACATGCATGCAACAAATGTTTCCCCTACCTGTGCTTGTCTGTTTCCTTTATGAATCATAGTTGGAAGAAGGGATGCTACTGTAATTGACAATCACAGTATCTGGGATAAAGTTAAACCTACAGCAATATACTCGGCCACATTAATTACAAGCCAGACTGCGCCAACAAGGCCCCAAGAGAGGCCTGGGCTGTCAGATGCATTAACGCTTACACGTGCCCAGCCCAGTACCTCACGAACCAGATCCAAAACAGGTTATTAGAAAGCTTTTACAACGTGTCAGAGAATTATTCAGCAGCAGCTGAGGTGGTGGTTTTTCAGGCGCCTCATTAAAAATGCTTTCCTTTTAACAGTGTATAAAATCAAGTATGCATTATATTTCTCACGTTTCACTACATTTCTACTAAATAATAATAATTAAGAACAAGCAATGGCATAGCCAAGAGGTCTCGCCTTTGGGACCATATATAAGTGTTTAGCCATGCAACAGTTGATGTTGTTGCACCAGGGATATTGTGCTGGATAACTAAACACTTATAAAGTCCCAAAGGTGAGACCTATTGGCTATGCCAATGCTTGTGTGTAATGTCTTTGTTGTTGTTTAGATACATAAACAGCAAACACATTCATGTTGCACTATAAGCATACCAAGAAGAATATACAGACAAAATGTAGAGAGATATGCAGTGAGACAATACACAAATGGCAACATGCAAACACAGGTGGTTGTCAATGGATGCTTTGATGGCTGTTAAGAGGAATACATAGTTAAAGAGACTGTTGGATGACTGTATGTGCATATTATGGTGGATCGGTGTTAATCACATAAGTAGCTTGATGCACATGCGAACATATGGGTGAACAGCCGGGTGTTAGAGGATGGATCAATGCGCAGCTAAGAGTGGATGGATATGTGCTTGGTTGAAGGTGGTTCAGGAATGAATAGGTATGGGTGGATATACAACATTACGCAGATCCATGTGGATAACTGAGCAGGATAAGTGTGCGTTCAAGGGTGTTGGGCCAAAGATTAAGTGAGTGCATAGCTGGGGGCATGGGTAGGGGTAGGATGTGTGGATGTAATTGCATAGGTGAATGGAGGAATGCATAAGAGTGGGAGTGGATGCCTCCAACATCATTTAAATTAAAAGAGTCAAAAGAGTCATGGTTTGCTTGTGACATTCTAAACATAAAAAATTGGGACCCATAGAGGATTAGTGTTGAATTAGTAAAGTATATGAAACATGCAAGTACATTTTAAGTAGTGGATAGGTTAGTCAGTTATTTGGATTTGGAATGATAGCACGCAGAAGGATAGAGGAGGAAAAAAGGTTTGTATTTAGAGCACAGGATCACAAAATGGGAACTCTCTTAAAATCATGTAAGTGTGCAATAAGTGGTCTTGAAACAGGCACAAAAATGAAATAGCAATTGATTCAAAAATATGGTAAGAGGGTATGCGTGCTGGAAGGGATTCGTGATAAAGGACATTTATCCACGATCGTGCTGGCAGGATGGTGTTTTATTCACATCATTTGAACACTTACAGCAATGTGCAAGAAATGTTTACTCAGTCACCTGGCTGTCATTGGGTATGTGTCACCGCTATACAGGTATTAACGTCGTATGCTGAGTACAGTAATGAGGACTTCTAGTCTGCATATTTAAATGAAATCACTGTGAAGGCAGCTGAAATCTGCAAAAGGTGCTTTTTCAGTGACACTCTTTATACAAAACCCTTAATTAATCTTGAGAGATCACCACCAGTACTACACAACATAACACCCATTTGTGTCGTTCAGGAACAGTTAAAGCATGTCTGGAGTCCTATAAGTTATTTTTTCAAGCATTGCAATCTGTATCCATTTTACCTTTATCTTTCATTGACATCTTTATATTTTTTAGTTGACAAATATGTAATATCTAATGTTTTTCACAGTGATGCTTCAGCTGGTTTTGCAGCCATTGTACTGTAATTACCGAGGGCCCGGCTCGTAGTTAAGTGAGTGAAGCATGTTGTCCGACTCATTAGAAGTAAAGGCAACAGTACCCCTACTGAGATTCAAACAGTTTACACATAAACCCTCAAGAAATGTGCATTACTGGGACAGATAGCCACACATATATGCTAATGCATACATACACGTGCTCACCATGTGCATTAAGTGCGACAACATGTGGTTAAATACTCATAGCTGCCAAGGTTTCAGATTGCCATGTGTGACATTTTCATAATTTCTGTGAAATAATTATGAGTGACATTTCAACAACTATGAGTGACACTTTCTCACGAGCTAAAACCAGCCAAGTCTGCCCTGAGATCCCTGCGCCCGGTGTTGTGCTACTAGTGGCTGGGTGTCAGCAAGGCAGACGCACAACAGCTATGTCCTCCCTGCCCTGGCTGCCAGCCTTACCTGGCTGCCCTCACCCCTACCCCCGCACAAGGTCCTACGCATTTGGTGTTGAAGAATGCACCATGTGTATGTTCAGCCCTGCAGTTGTCTGGCTACCCCAGGCAGATTATGTGCCCCCTCCATGGCAACTAAAAATCCTACCGAACTTGGCAGCCAAGAAATGGGAATGCAGCACTCCCGCTGGGAAGCTATTTTTGAACAAGTGTGTCACCTTAACATTTTAAAACAATGTTCAGGCCAGGGTGCACAATACGAGCCAAGCATGAAATCCTGGAGGCATTTTTTGAAGGCCATTAGTTCCCATGAACGGAGTATTATGCGTGGCTAGAAAAATACAATTGCAAAGCAATAGCACGTTAAAAAAATATATACATATCCACCATAGTAATGTGAAATCGAGTAGATAATGAAAGTTTACACGCCTCATGGCACAATGACACCCTAAGGATGAATGGTATTTAGAAGATCAGAGCATAACCTACCTGCCTCAGTTCGGAAATGTTGAGACTGTGGAATAACTATAACGAGCAGTGTATCTTTGAAGTTACTACCAGTCTCAGCATTTGCTTTATAGAACTGCAGGACCCGGACACTTAAAGCCCCTAATTAGACCACACTTTCAACAGCTTTATTTTTGTCAAAACAATGGGTTCATCAGCATCATCACAGCAGTTTTAAAAGCAGTGAGCACACGAAAAGAATTCCAGATTTCTTTTGTTCAAGGCAGGGTTGTTCTTAATTACATTTAATTTTCTATTAGATTTGCACCAGTAACAACCGCCGGCGCCGGGCCCTGCACCTTTCATCATCATTCATTGCATCTGACTTCTGACCAGCCTGAGCCTGAGCATTTCTTTCACCATTTCTCTCTAAAGAGCCGCGATCCTTGACCTTACACCTTCTTCAACACCATTTCTATGCACCTTTCTAAACTGTAGGCCCGGCCGAGACCTGAAGGAGTTTGCACTCGTCACACCCACGAGGTGGCCGGTGGGTCCCACTCCCAGTAATTACTAATTTCAGGACAGGCAAACACTGTCTATTCAGCCTCACGCACGCCAATGGCAAGTGATCCATAGAGGATTTAATGGGAAGAAGACATATTTATTAAGCTCTGCTTTCATTGCTCTTCGAACCGCAGATAATTTATCTGTGGTTCGAAGAGCAATGAAAGCAGAGCTTTGGCCCAAGACATTGACGGCGTTCGACCTTGAACTAGCTCTCAGACTGAATCAATGGGAGACTGCGTATTTTATTTTTCCAATGAATGGTGGGTGACGGGCGTAGTTGCATGATTGTCTGGATCCAGGCACAGTGAGCTTTTTCTGCAGAGAGGGAATTAACTTTCTAATTTTCGAGGTTCCTTGGGTGAAGGAGATTTTGGCAATGTAGAGGAGAGGGGTGTGAAGGCATTTCAAGATCGGGATTAAACTACAGATATCGTCTTGGCAGATGGTTGTCTCGAGGGAATTGTGACAAGAATGCATCATGTGCCATTTGCATGAGAAACACCATCTTAGTTAGCCAGGATGCAAATGCAATAAATGTTCGCTCTATCCAAACATAAGTCCAAAGGAGCACCGTGCTTGTTTCCATTGCACACCTAAACAAGACCTATTTACTCCCCCAATTTACACTGTGACTCATATGTATTTAAAATCTGTATGTCTGAACACTTTCAGTATGTGCATAACTTCACTCTCTTCCATTCTGCACTCGGACATTTCACAACCTAATAACAACTCTGAGTCTAAGTCAGGTGGGTTTGTGGTGCTTTGATTAGTTCAATCAAGTCAGTGCCACGTGTGGTGCTGTTGTGATTAATACAACGTCTGCATCATTCATTATAAACATTATACAACTACGCGTGTCGCTCTCTCATGTTACACAATACACACACAGCCTCATTTATAGTCGTCAGCCTGGGAAAGGGCCGTTCGGTCGCCCCGAGGTAGGATTTGACTGCACTGTAGTACATTTTTTTGTTTACTGGCAGCCAGGCAGCAAATGCAATCATGACAAGGGGGGAGGAGAGCGCCGGGGCATTAGAAGAAGACAGACAACATTCCTGGCTTAATTACACAGACTGGGATGCATTGCGATGTGCGCAAAATAAAGTAAAAACTTGTGGCCGCGTGGGGCCCTACCTGCCCGAGTTCACTTCAGTAACAGCACTTTCACAGTCGTCTCGGTGACCGGTCTGCCTAGCCTGCCTGCAACCAAAACGAATGGCTAGGCTGCTGCTGCAGGGCATGACCGGTAGAGTCGACTGCTTACCTTCAGAGGCTCCGGACCTTTAGTGTGAAAGCTAGCTGAAAAACACTGAAGTCCGTCACTCAGTGTAAAATGGCTGCTAGTCTCTTCTTCTCCTACTTGCGCGGCGGCGGGAAGAAGTCGGAGTCTGCGCAGATCCCAACTCGTCACACACAGGGTGGGTCTCACCACGCCCTGTAACGAGTTGGGAGGGGTGACACTCCGAATCCACAGGACAGCCAGCTCTCCTCCTCCTCCACCTGATTGACGTGGAGACGTTAGCAATCCCGGGCTTGTGTTAAAAACGCCCAGGGCTAACTTAATCTCCACGCCATCAGGGGGTGGAGACTGGGCTTCCATGCTGTATATTGCTGAGCTGATGACATCACAGCCTTCGGGGCTGTGAGGGTCTCAGCCGGCCGTGCAGCGCGGCGGTATTGGCAGTGGGGGGCAGGAGACTTAGTAGTGCCCCGTGTTCTTTGTGTTCGTTCTTTTTGATTTTTTTTAAATTAAAATGGACAATAATAAAGTTATGAAAATATAAAAACCACGTAAGAAACGTGATAAATTGCCTGGGGCTAAATTGCCTGGGGCGGAGCCCGAACGCCCATAAAGAGAAACCGCCACTGTCTCCAAGCACCGCAGGACAAACACCCGCATCAATTTCAGCACCTGCGGATCCCGAGCCGACTGCCTGTTCACTACCTGCACGACGGCCATGTTGTCCACGCGAAAAAGCACCCTCTTGTGTGCCAACGCCCCTGCCCACACCGTGACCGCCACCACCAAAGGGAACAACTCCAGGAACGCAATGCTCCTCCCGCCCGCCTGCCAATGGTCGGGCCACTGCTCCGCACACCATTTTCCCTCCCAGTACAGCCCGAAACCTCCGACGCCCGCCGCATCCGAGTACATGGTAACATCCCACTCCTCCGCCGGCGCCATCGGCACACCATTGAAACGCTCCAAGAACGCCCGCCACATGCGCAGGTCCTCCTTCATCCCCGCCGAGAGGCGCACATGGTGATGTGACAACGGCAAACCCGACAACGCCAAGCCCAGACGCCGGCAAAACGTTCGGCCCGCCCGCACCACGCGGCACGCAAAATTCAAATATCCCAACAACACCTGCACGTCCCGCACCGTCACCTCCCTCTTTGCCAACATTCCATCCACCAAGGCCAACATTGCCACCCTTTTGTCTTCCGGCAGGCGTGCTTCCATGGTGACTGAGTCGAGCTCGATACCGAGAAATGACAACACCGTACTGGGACCGCACGTCTTCTCTGGCGCCAAGGGAACCCCAAATTCCCCCATCAACCCGGCCAAACCATCCAGCAGCCGCTGACAGTCCGCAGCACCGGGCCGCCCCACCAGGAACAAATCATCCAGATAGTGCGTCACTGACTCCGAGCCTGTGCGCCTGGAAAAAACCCACTGAATGAATGAGCTGAACCGCTCAAACAGTGCGCATGAAATGGAACACCCCATCGGCAGCGCCTTATCCACAAAGATGAGACCTTGAAACTGGATCCCCAGCAACTGGTAATCCGCCGGGTGCACCGGAAGGATGCGGAAGGCCGACTTGATGTCGCATTTTGCCAGCAGCGCGCCCCGTCCCGCCGCCGCCACCAGACGTCGCGCCACGTCCACCGACGAGTAAGTCACAGACGCCAACTCCGCCGAAATGTACGCATTGACCGACTCCCCCTCCGGCCAGGACAAGTGCTGTATCAGTCGGAACTGCCCTTCCTCCTTCTTAGGCACCACCCCGATGGGGGAAATGATCAAACCTGGCAGCGGCGGCGCCGTGAAGGGGCCCGCCATCTGCCCCTCCCTGACCTCCTTGAACAGTTTCTCTCTCACCATGCCCTTGTGCGCGTTCACCGATTTTAGATTGTCCGCCCAGCGAGCAATCCGAGGGCCTTCGTACCCCAGCCGAAAACCCTCCCGGAAACCCCGGCGCAGCACTGCAGCATCCTCCGCCCGCGGGTACGCCGCCAACCAGGGCTCCATCCGCTCGATCCTAACCGGCGTACGAGCCTTTCCCCAGAGCTCCGGCTCCCCCCTCTACCCCCTCCCCTCCCCCCGCCCGGTCCCCCTCTGGCAAGTCCACCTCCCTGCGCGGGCAGCTGCCCTGGTGGGCCCCCGGGCCCCCAGCACCGCAGCGCCGGATGGTTCCGTCCACATGAAGAGCACTCGTGCCGGAAACGGCATGCCGCCCGCCCGCAGACTCCCCTATTAAAATCCCAGCAGGCCCCGACTGCGGCCTGGCTGCCAGAGGCTCCCTGTCCCACCCCCCCACGGGTGGGGCGCGCCGCAAAGGGAGGAGACGCCAGCGGCAAACCGCTGGCCGTGTAAATGGTGCGGCCAAACTTGGCCCCTCCCATCGTCTGCTGGTATAGATCCGAATCTAGCTCCCCCCACTGCGCCTCTGGGTCCCCCGCCATGCGCGCCCGAAACTCCTCATCGTAGTGCGACCAGGCGTACCCGCCGTAAGTCACCTGCGCCCTCCGCACCACGTCCATGTATTAAAACAGCGCGACGCACCTGTCCGGGAATTTCTCGCAATACACGCTCGCGTAAATGAGGAACGCTGCGGACCAATTGTCCAGCGTCAGGGGAACCTTAGGGCGCCTTGCCAACTCCTGCACCTCCTCCTTCGACCCCTCTTTTGATGTCAATTCCCTGTGTAGAAGCTTCAAAATATCTATGTATTCCCCCTTCCAAATCTTTTCCTTCGTCGCCGTGGAAAGGTGGGCCCCTAGCGGCTTGGTCAACCCCATGTACGGCAGCTTCCTCACCGGAATCACACAACTCTCCTTACTTCCCCCCGCCGCCTCCTTTCTGCCCGACGCCTTGTCACCCGCCGCCTCGGCCCCGCCACCCGCGCTTGGCGCAGCCCCGCCTGGCCCCGCGCCGTCCGTACCGACTCCCGCGTCCTGTACATACCGTCCCCGCACCAGCCGCCACCCATCCTCCCCATCGCCCCCCGACCCCACTGACACCTGCACACAACGCCTCTTAGCGCTCCCCGCGCCGTCACCTGTCTTACCTGGCGTCAAGGTCGGCGTTCTTGCTGGATCCCGCCGCCTAACCAGTTGAGCCGAGGGGGCCGTCACTCTGGGTGCTTCCTGCCTTGCTGGCACCTGAAATACACTTCCAACAACGTTACCAGCCCCCCCATCCTCCTGGATCTCACCCTCTTCCTCCGACTCACCATCCGCCGGCTCCACACTACCCCGGCCCCCCACCTGGGGTTCCAGCCGGCTCAGACCCGCTCTCTCACGACACACCCGCATCAAATCCATCAAGTCCACACTCTCCCTCCCATGCACCACACTCGCAGGCAACTCAGAGATAGTCGTGTCCATCCTTACTCCCCCACCCCCGGCGGCCGTAGAGACCCATCGGGGAGGGGCCTGCGGAGACGCGTCTCGCCTCCATTCACCAAGTCCCTGAGCCAGGTCCCTCGCTGGAGCTCGGCCGTCCGCACCAAACAGAGCCGGCCCATCCACTCGGTGGGTGGGAGCCCCATGCTGCTCCCCCGAGCGCCTTACCAACAGCTCCTGCCAAGGAAAAAAGGTGGAGTCCAGCATGCCAGGGTAAAAACAACCACCCTCGCCCCCCACGCGCCGCCCCCTCCGCCAAACCCCCACCCCATCGCCGCACCCCACCCCCACCCCGCCGAATGACCTCCACGCCACGACGGTACCCCCCCTCCCCCCAGCTCCCAACCCCCCTCCACCGCCCATTCCCCTGGACCGCCCCACCCCGCGGGACCCCAACTCGGCCCCACCCCCCCTCCTCGCCCCACCCCCCCTGCCTCACCCCAGGCCGCACCACTGCCCCCCACCCCCCCCCCAAAGCTCGCCTCATGCCCGCCCGGACCCCCTGCCCTTCTCCTTCCCCCCGACTCGCCCCCGCCACTCCCACCGACCCACCCCGACCCACCCCGCTCGCCCGTCGCGCCACCGCCTCCGCGCACTCCCCCCAGCGCTTCCGACCCACCCTGCCCCCCCACCCGGCCCGTCTCCACCCCCCGCCCCCGCTGCCCAGGCGACGCCCGCCCCCTCGCCCCTGCCCCCCCTTCCTCCGCCGTGGACCCACTCCAGTCCAGCTCCGTGTCCTCCCCCCCCCACCCAGCACCCCTTCATCCTCCAAATCCGTCTCGTCGATGAGCAGCGGCGAAACCGGCCCCCCCAGCCCTCCCGCCACCAACACCCCCTGCTCCCCGCTACCACTGGGACCCTCCCCCCCGGGGGCCCCTCCGCACTCTCATCCCCCTGCCCCCCCCCTCCATTGCCCCCACCCTCCCCAGGCAAAACTACCCGGTCCCCTCCCCCCTCGCCCACGCCCCCCAGGCCACCCGGCCCTGCCTCAACCACAGCCACGCTTCCCTCGCGGCCCCCACCCACCTCTCCCGCTCCCTCTCCCCCTGCCACAAATACCAAGGGCCTCTTCCGCCCCTTCTGCTTGGCCTTCTGAGCCCCCCCCTTCGCCTTGCCCGGGGCCTAGTCCGCCGCCCTCCCGCCCCCCCTCGCACCCCCGCCCCCCCTCCCGCCCCGCTGAGCCGCCCGTGATCTCGGCGGGTCGCACGCCGCCACAGCTGCCGCGGCGCCTATGGCTGCGCGCCGCGGCAGCCTTACCTTGAGGTCGGGCCTCACTATGTCCATGCGGCCCGCCTCCGTCAGAAGCCTCAGCGCCTCCAGCACACGCGGGTCCGAGTAGTCCGCCATCGCGACACAGCAACGCCCCCTACCGCTGACACAGCGCACCGACCAGCTCCCTGCCTGCACACCCTGCACGTCAGGCAAACGCTCGACAAACGGCTCGGAAACACCGCGCACCGCCGCCACAAAGCACCGCTAGGCCCCAAACCCTGCCACAAAAAATGCCTGTGACCTGGCTGCTGTGTCACCGCACCACAAACAGTGTGCGGTGACACAAAATGGCCAGTTTTAAACCACCCAAGCCCAAAAGAAGCCCAAAAACCGCCCAACCAGCCCAACCAGCCCAAAGAGCGCCGCTACGGCGAGCCCCTTGTGTCATGCTTCCTCCCCCCCCCCCCTCCCCTGGTGCCCCAAACATCCCCGGGGGGGCAAGCCTCCCGTTGGTCGGCCACCCCCCCAAATCCCCATTATGAAGTATTTTATTATTAAGTTTTATAAGCGAAGACATTAGCATTTCTGTTTGAAGGTTAGCCATTCGCAGTTTGTACAACAGTGTCTTCAGGCACTTCGACACATATGCTTACGTCCAAGGCGTGCACAGCTCTTTCTTATCACCACTTGAGGTCGGGCGGGCGGAAGTCTCAGGTCTTCTTTCAAGTCTCGGTGCCAGCCATGCTTCTTCAGAATGGAGGCAAAAATATCATGCAGCACACCCCTGATGCCCAAAAACACTGCAGGCTACAGTGGTTTTCAAGCCATGACGCACAGAGTACACATTTATGCCAATTCAGAATGGGACATTGCCAGTTTCATAATGCATTTTGATATGTAACACTTCATGCTGAAGAAACCAAATATTTCCAATACTCCTTCTCAGGGTTCTTACCAATAAGTAGTCCATTCAAAAGTGGCAAAGAAATCAACACAGAATCTGAAATATGAAAAGACATCTTTATTATCATTAATTGTGAGGCTCCGTCGCCCAGCCACGCTTAAAGCAACTGGATGAGAGAGTCTGCTGCATGGCCTTCGCACAGGCCTTTTATACAGAAAATTGTGCTCTAGGCACACACATTCCTTATTATTATTAGTCACTCCCAGGACGTGCACACAAAGCACCACTTTCAGGATAAGTCCAGGCTAAGAAAAGAATTGCACACATGCTTGGTTTCCTGTTCCATCAGGCCGGACAAACCCACCATAAAACCTTCAACCAGATCGATGAACATGTCTTAAAGGAAAGGCAGCAACAGATGGGACGGAGATAGGAGCGGTGGGAATAGTGCCATAAAAGATCGGACATGTCCTGCTCTTTGAACTTTATTGCGCCAGCTGCTGAACAAGGAACTGGCTTGGGAGGTTAGCCTCAAGCAACAGGGTCAGCTGTCGTCAGGTCATGCAGAAGTCAGCACAAACCCATGCTAAGGTTATGTCCTTTAAATGCTTACTCTGCCATGGGGATAGCCTACTGTAAGGGCAACGAATAACATGGCTGCTATTTACAAGATGAAACCCAAGTGTTCAATGCAAAACCTTCAAATGCACAGTGAATCCATTGGTGTAACATGACGAAAATACTCATGAATAACGCATTCATTATTTGCGGTTCA
This sequence comes from Lissotriton vulgaris, assembly GCF_964263255.1. NCBI lineage: Eukaryota > Metazoa > Chordata > Amphibia > Caudata > Salamandridae > Lissotriton > Lissotriton vulgaris. The sequence continues at coordinate 440,303,383 of NC_141700.1, forward strand.
CTGATACCAAATTCATAACAGAATCATGACATTTAAAACACAGGTTCAGAACTCCCAGAACCACAGAGCATCCTTTTGCCCTTACATAGGCAATAACCTATACTCATGCTAAATCTGAGACCATGGCTATATTCATCACTAGCTGGTGTTGATGTAAATACTGTACAAAAGGAATTATCAGTAAACTCTGACCTAACCAGTTCATGTTCAGGAAAAATATGAAGCTCATGTGAAGAAACAGAAAGAGTATGTTGGGAAGTTGGTGCAGACGTCAATTGTATAGAAGGAAACAAACCAAAATATAGTAGCCAATAAAATACATAAAAGTATTAAAATAGATAGAGCTATACCGCACTTAGAGAACAATATTCTATAATGTCTGTTTTTCATCTCTTGCTTTTTATCGTCATTCCTCAATACAATCTCCATTTTCTAATGTCGCTCACGCAATCTTGGTAGAGTACATCAGCTGTGATTATTAGCAGGTCATAGGGACACTGCAGGTCCTGCAGGCCTACTGCCACTACTCAGGTCACAAACTGAACCGTTTGTACTCCTACGTGACCCTGCAACTGGCAAATGGTAACCAATCAAAAATTTAACAAAAAACATAATACAATTCAGCAAGGGAAAAAGAACAACAAAAGGTCAAATGCGTAATACTTGCGCAGTCCTAAGCAGAAAGCAAATCATAGAATTATCTAATAACGTTTTATATTGCTTCCTACGCATTTCAGTAATTCATTATATGTTTAAGTGAAACAATGGTGTTCCTGATCAATGCTCTCAGATGAGAAGGGATACTGTTCCACAGAGAGTGGACTTTATTCTGCTTTTACTAAACAGAATAGTACTTTAAAACAATGCCAGCAAAGCAGCAAAAATTATTTTCCAAACTTCAAGTCTATATAAGCTCACAGAAAATACCCAAAGTCCATCAGATCCGCTTCCAGTGTTTTCTTCGCGTTGGGCCTCTTCAAGTCAGGCCTTTCATGAGGAGACAATACTGTTTAGTTGGAGTGCCGCTCGGGGAAAACACTCACAGCTCACTCGAAAGTCTCAGTGTTTCAAAACAATGCACCAGTGTCTCTTCTTGGTGGCAGACACTACAAATGATGTGCTGTTCATTGATCAAGGGCACAAAGCATCTTGTGCAGATCCAAGCACTATTTAGCAAAATCAGCAGCACTTTCAGACTCCAACACTCATCATTTAGTGTCAGAGGATGCTCAAGCTGCTCTCTCCTGGGCACCAGAATGTAGTGCCTTTTTCCAAACGTGGATCCTTGGGTGCACTGCCTTTCCACTGGTGCAAAGCAAAAGAGGTGTGAATGTGGCCAAAACTCGGGCCAAGGGCTCAAGGGAATGTACACTGACAGAGGTTTTCCAGCACATAACAGGTACAGAGCCCAAACAACAAATAAATGAATCAGCTCCTCCTTTCTTCTGCAACGCCTTTCGCAAATCAAATGCCTTGCTTTGGAGGAATCACCGATGTCGCGCTGATGATCGTTCGCGACTTTCTTGTTGCAAGAATTGTAGAGCCAGGAAATCTGTTCATCTTAGAGCGGTCACTGATGGGGTGTGAGCTTAGTGTTGATCACAGGTCTGCAGGGAATCACTCTTCCTTTAACTCTGGAAGATCTTAGCAGGACCCTAGTGATGCAGGATATGTAACACAATTGTTAGTTTCCTTCAAATCAAGCACAAAAAGCAGTTCATGTGTTTTAACAAAAGGACTGGCAAGCAGGTGACCTGCAATCTGCAAGGGAGTGACAATGTGCCATGAGCATAAAATACAAGAGCAAAGGCAAAAGGGCAAAACAGTATCTTTAGAATCTTCAGGTATGTTCTTTTCATTATTCTCTGTCATCTATAGCTACACAGGAATTCTATCAAAACGAATTTCCTCACATAGTGGCATTGTCTAATGGGGTAAATACATGTGTTCCCTCAATGACTAAGCCTAGGTGTTCCTAAATTCCTTATCTAGAACATCTCGAATAGAAAGATAACATCATTCACATTATCAAAGACATGAAGAAAAGTCCCTTTAAAAATGTGCATTAAGTGCACTATGCAATACAAAAGGCTAATGATCAAATGAGAAGACAAAGAACAAACACTAGAAAGTCCTGGTATTTGCATGTTTAGAACACATCTAATCCCACCAAAAATTAAAGCAGCAGGAACACAAGAAAGCTGAAAAATTAAAAATAGACATTGGAACCAGCCTATCACTACCTTGACAGTCAGTCTGAAAAAAACATTTTACATAACATGGGGGGAAAAAAACATTTTACATAACATGGGGGTCCCTAATACATAACTACGGTCTAGAAGTGTACACATAAACAATACACCCATAATAATAAATGGGCTGACTGGTGAAAGGAATATGGGAAAAAGGAAATGGAATTAGAACACAACTAAAACACAACTAAAAATGCCTAATAACTAAGCATAATGCGACATTGGTCAGGGGCGGAACAGCAGAGAGAAAAAATGAAACCTGGCTTCCTTTCAAGGGACAAAGCCAAATGCTATTTGGGAAACAAAACCTGATTAAATAACGCCATATAAAAATTAGGTCACCTTGAGTCACAGATCTATAATTCTATCCTTAGGTCCAATCAAGGATATATAACAATTTAGGGCTGCCTATTCCTTTAATAGAATGAGCAGTAAGTAACATCAGGTGATACACTTTGAACCCGTTATTTGTTTAGTTTTTTTTTTCAATACAGCCAAATGTATAGCCAAAGGTAGGCATGCACTGGTAAAAGTGCTGCCATCCTTCCTCACAGTATGCAAACCATATCTGTGAAATGTATCATTATACCAAATTCATCCAATAATTGTGTAGTGGTACATATCGTCATACGGACCACTTCAGAACACAGGAGAACTTGTGATGGTAAAAACATACAAAAAAATGCAGCACCATGGCATGTGTTTTTATGCACTTTAAACCTGCAGCCAAAAACCCAATATTTGGGCCTGTCTAAATTGTCAGGTCAAAAATTCCATACAAACTCTATACCCAGCGTTTGACATTTGAGCACAACGCAGTTGTAGATCAATTGTCAAAATATAATATGTCATGACAGCTGTAAATACCTCAAACAGAAACATGTACATTTTTTTTCTGTTAAAGAAATGACGCAAAAACACATCTTTTGTCAATTAGCCAAACTCACGTGTCTTCTCTTCTTAAGAACAATCCATGAAAAAAATCTGTTGGCAAAAACAGAAAAATACACAACACAAAAACATTGTACCATACACAAAAAATAACTGTTTATTACTTAACTGTTAATGAGCAAATCTGTATTGAACGTAGGCCTGTAACCTATAACCTTCAAAATGTGTGAAAAAGGCTGCATGTTATTTTTATCTAAAACTGGATGCATCATTTCGTTTTCTGTAAAAGAAAACACAGCTAGCAAACATTGTAGCAGTCCTGCCAAGCATTTAACACGATGTTTAAAGAAACCCCTTTTCATCTCCCCATTTAAATCAAGGTCCTTCATGTTACCACGTGAAACCAGAAACCTCACTTTTAGCAGCCCGTGCAGAGAGGGCATTCTGCATTCCTCGGAAACAAAGGCCTAATTAAAAGGCTGTAAATGGCAACACATGAGGGGCCTTCTCCATAATTTATGGGGAAACACTTAAAAGAGAACATCTCAGCGAGCGCGCTGAGCCAGCTGTTGCAGATTCTCCCAGCCCCCAGCTTCTGCCACAGTGGAGCTGACAAAGCCAGTAGGCTGGATCTAATCAACAATAATTCAAGCTATTTTAAAAAAATAATTTCTCTTTTTAGGCGCTAAAATTATCACTATTCCCATATTATTAGACTACATTCACTGTCAATTTGTCTCAAAAGCTAAAGACACACAGACCAGTTTTTTAGAGTAATTTACTTGTTGCAATCCTATGGCACACACTTCATCAGTGTTAAATAAGCAAACTGTCCGTAGGCCTAGCTTGAAAGTAGAACCTCCAATCCTGATATGAAAACAAGCCTGTGTACTGGCACATTAACCCACTGAATCACAAGAAAGCACAACCTTATATCAAAACCTAAATGCATGCATTTGCTTAAGGCTGAGACACTTTAAGGAAAGCAAAAATGCAGTTTAAACAGTGAATTTACTCAAAATCGACTTTCTGATTTTGGGCATTACAAAATGAATATTTTACAATTTTCTTGCAGAATATGGATTACTAGAAAGTCTATTACATAATCCAAGAGTCAGGTATCTGAAAATAATAATTTATATGTTATAAAAATGAGCTTGCTTGCGCCTATAGCAAGCGAATTTATACACATGTATTCTTGTCATTTTAGTGATGCAACATAACGCAAATCACATTTTAATGCTAAGAGGTCATAGCATGAGTGTTAAGCTTTATGAATATTAAAAAACGATTTTGGTAGCACTAATTTTTATGAATTATTTTTCCATAATTAATAATTTTTGTCTTCTAATAATACCCAATTATTTCTGTTTGTGATTGTTTTACATATAAGAGCCCGCTACATTCCTTGTCTATTATTTAGATGCATCTACTCACAAACCTGAGCGCATATGCCTAATTTAAAAAGCGTCAAATTCTGCGTCACTTTTGGGGCCTCTGTCATGTAAAAGGGCCGTCATGCAAAATTCCACCCGTGTTGAACTACAAAAATTGCTGGCTGAAGAAACATTCCTATGCAAATATACTGCAGCTAAAAACGTTTTGCCTGTGAACATTTAATACAGTGCATTTAAGTGAAAACGCTGTAAATGCATTTATTTCTGCAAAAACATGTAATTTCGTTTTTGGCTGGGGCCTTATTTAAATCCATTAAATGTGAACCACACACATTGAGCACATTTCAGACATAAACAGAAAGTGTTGAAAACATTTAGGACACACAATACAGCGCTCTCCAACCATTTCTTGTAAATCGCGTCGTCGCAATGTACAACAAAACTCAAAAACAAAATAGACATGTAAACACACATTTTAACCACGCATTCAAACACACATTTAAACCCACAAATCAACACTCAGAACGAAAACAGGACAGTCCGGACTATACGTAGCTGTAAGTCATATTTACAAGAAACACTGCTCAACAGTGTAAAAACCAAAAATACGCTCAATTCACTAGCTGCAGCTGGCAGAACACCAAAAATCGTTCTGCATATCCATTCATAAAATTATACAGAGTAAAGCATCCTTGTTATGTATTGTGTCATATTTTAGTTCCCTGCGGATACAAAAATCACCAAGGAAGAAATATGTTTGTAAATCTAACCTATTTAGATAAGCCGGCTAATTCAAACAAATACAAAGTTGGCCAATACAAAGCTCCAAATTCGCTAAGATCAGGCATCATATAGCTCACTAATCCAGCATCAAACTTCAAGGGTTACGGGATTTACCAAGTCCCTGCAAAGAACAAATACCCTCGGTTTTTGGCGTCTGCAGGCGTCAAATAACACAACAAAGAATCAAGTACTAAGAACCACAAATGCAATGGAACCATGCAACAAAAAAACGCTAGCAAAGTGTCACCGACAAAAACACTAGCAAAGCGTCAACAACAAAAACACTCGCAAAGGTGCATACGACAAAAGCACCAGCAAAGTGTCAACTACTAAGGACTCTGGGAGCGACCCACTTAAATACTTATCACAGCTGTACCAAAGAAATAGATGTCCAAATTCTAACTGCCAATTTCTAACTGCACTAACAGTCTCTTTAAAAAAACTTGCGCCAAAAAGGGTTGCTCAGTCAGGAGTGACATCTTTTGGAGAGTTTTAAGTCAGAAAAATCAAAAATATGCCAGGCCGCAAAGACAGAGAATCCCCCAGAACCTCCGTGCACAGAGTACCTCTTTTAGTGGATTTCTTTCTTGCCTTCCCCAGCAGAATTCTGTTCTCTGAAAAAAATCTCTCCTCCAGGTAGTCACTTCATGATGAGCCCCGAGTTGGGCGCCAACTGAAGAAACCAAATATTTCCAATACTCCTTCTCAGGGTTCTTACCAATAAGTAGTCCATTCAAAAGTGGCAAAGAAATCAACACAGAATCTGAAATATGAAAAGACATCTTTATTATCATTAATTGTGAGGCTCCGTCGCCCAGCCACGCTTAAAGCAACTGGATGAGAGAGTCTGCTGCATGGCCTTCGCACAGGCCTTTTATACAGAAAATTGTGCTCTAGGCACACACATTTCTTATTATTATTAGTCACTCCCAGGACGTGCACACAAAGCACCACTTTCAGGATAAGTCCAGGCTAAGAAAAGAATTGCACACATGCTTGGTTTCCTGTTCCATCAGGCCGGACAAACCCACCATAAAACCTTCAACCAGATCGATGAACATGTCTTAAAGGAAAGGCAGCAACAGATGGGACGGAGATAGGAGCGGTGGGAATAGTGCCATAAAAGATCGGACATGTCCTGCTCTTTGAACTTTATTGCGCCAGCTGCTGAACAAGGAACTGGCTTGGGAGGTTAGCCTCAAGCAACAGGGTCAGCTGTCGTCAGGTCATGCAGAAGTCAGCACAAACCCATGCTAAGGTTATGTCCTTTAAATGCTTACTCTGCCATGGGGAGAGCCTACTGTAAGGGCAACGAATAACATGGCTGCTATTTACAAGATGAAACCCAAGTGTTCAATGCAAAACCTTCAAATGCACAGTGAATCCATTGGTGTAACATGACGAAAATACTCATGAATAACGCATTCATTATTTGCGGTTCACTGATACCAAATTCATAACAGAATCATGACATTTAAAACACAGGTTCAGAACTCCCAGAACCACAATGCCACCTTTGCCCTTTCTAAGCGCTGTAATTAACAGGTGATACTATTGCCCAATTTAATGGTACTCAGTTTACCGACCATGGAAGGACGGACTGCTCACTCTGCCTTTTTCAGCATGCTGACTTATGACTGCAAACCAGTACACATATCAGCAGTACCTGTCATGTAACATTTCGAAACTGGCAGAGGAGAAGCAAACGGTCTAACATGACAGCCCTAACAAAAAGGTAGTGATCTTTGAGCTGTGATCTAATGTGTCTGGAGGAGCGGGGTAGTGGTGGTGGCAGAGTTTGTTGTTCTCATTGCAAGGTAAGATCAGGACAATTGCACGCATTTGCATACGTTTGCACACAGTCGGAAGGGGCACAACTGGTGACTGGAATGTTCTAATTCAAGATATAATGCCTCACAATTCATGCTGCTGGCTTTGCTTGTATGTAGAGCAGTCCTTTTTTTGATAATCAACTTTATTAGATTTATAACAGCATGGAAAATTCATTGGTTGTAGTTCAGTAATCATTGGGAAGAACATGTCCGGACATATTGCTGACAGCGGGAGGTGTGGTCCATCAGGGATCAGCACGGCAATCCATACATTAATGACAGTTATACACAGAATAAAATGAAGGCAGATCATCATGGTGGCATCATATTAAACCATTTACCCCACACTTGACTGAATAAGTCGGGGCATCCCCGGGCTTCCAATAGGGCTTCCTCTTGGATCTCTCACCAGTCCACTCCCTTCCTCCATCTCTGCACAGTAGGCTCCTTGGCCTGGGACCAGTGCGCCGCTATGTCTCATTTGGCCACCGCCACAGCTGTCCCCAAAAGGGGCTTGTCCGTCCTAGAGCCGTCTAAGCCATCACACACTCCCAACAACATACGCATCGGATCATGGGGAACTTCCCATCGCAGGGCCTGCGTAAGCTCAAGCTCCACCCCCTTCCAAAACGGCGCCAAAGCCGGACAGCACCATGCCATGTGGTAAAAATCGGCAGGGACGGAGGCACATCGTGTGCATGCTGGAGAGGGTCTCAACCGGGCCTGAAATAGACGTGTCGGGGTGAGGTATGCCGCGTGGAGATAATACAGTTGGACCAGGCGCAACTTGGAGGATGTGGTCAGGGTTTTGGGCGCCATGAGTGCATCCCTCCAGTCCGTCTCCTCTAGGGAGCCCAACCAACCCTCCCATCGAGCCCTGAGCCAATCTAGGGAAGAGGGACCATTGTTCACGAGGGACCGGTATATGTGGGACACTCCCCCCCCTTCCTAGGTTCCCCATCATCACCTGAGCCTCCAGCGGGCTGAACTCTGGAAGGGAGACAGGAGGTGAGTCATGGGTGTAGAGGGAGTGTCTAAGTTGCAGATATCTATAGAATTGGGAGTGAGGAAGGGCTTGGCATTGCTGCAGTTCTGCAAAGGAGCAGATGTGGTCCCCCACCCAAACATCTCCGAGCATTGAAACCCCGATGAGGTCCCAACGTCGGAACCCCTGCAGAGACAAGACCTCTTGCATCCAGGACCCACACCAAAGTCGCATCTGCCGAGTGAGCGTCCGGTCCCACCTCACGTGACGTAGGGCCGTTCGCCAGGCCAGAAACACCGTCCTGGTGACCGGGGGTATAGCCTGTGGCACTGGGCTACCGTATAAAAACGCCTGGATCTGCGTGAAGTCCGACACGCGATATGCAGTGTCGGACCAGCCGTCCACATACCAGTCGTGGATGACGATGAGTTTTGTGGCGAGGTAGTAGAGGTGGAGATTGGTCACCCACACCCCCGTCAAAGGGGGGGATACGACAGTGTGCCTGGGATAAGTGTGGTCTCCCGCCTCCCCAGAGAAACCGGGTGAGGACGCCATCAAACTCGCGAAACCAACTGTGAGAAGTTGGCCCGATATGCAACGTTCGCTATTCTAGCGACCGCTATGTATCGTTCCAACGACCCTTATGGTGTTTGGTTGTAAGTCAACCTATAGACCAGCTATCCTAGTAGCGTGGATACGAGCAGTCTAAGGCTAAAGACTCGAGAGGGCGCGTTAAGCTAGCTGTTTACCACACATGTACCCCTTGAACACCCAGTGAAAGGACACCACACAAGTGTTATGAAAATAAACAGTATATTTATTAAGAATCACAACAGCCCTGTACTCTTTATGAGGACAGGGTACTAAGCACAACCAAATCTCTTTAGCAAATACTTCAAGTGCACGTTTAAACAAGTGTCCGAGGACACGGAAAGGTTAAGGCAAGTCGGAAGCGAGGGACTCGGGACCCTAGAGTAAGGAGGCTATGCAGGCACCGAACTGCCGAGTTACCTAGCCACGAGGGCTGCGGCTGCACAAGTCTTACAGGCGTCGGGGTCTTCGCTGACGAGCCAGGAGCCGGAAGGAAAGGAGTTGCTGGCCGGCGACCAGTGATGAATAGTTCGTAGGGATCCAAGCCTGGATCAGAGATTGATGAAACCTGAAAGCAGAGGGGACCAAGTTCGTACTACTAGCCAGTAGTCAGAGGGTACCAGGAAGGCACCGGTTGGCCGTCACCTCGACCAGGTGAGTGGGCGACGCTAGGCTCTGCAGTCTCACGGACCAGGAGGCGTTGTCGGCGACCACGGTGGAGGTGCGAGCTGTCCCACGAAGGATGGTGCTGTCGGCGTCGCTGGGCCCAGGATGGGGCAACAAGCCTTGGCAGGTCTCAGGGCCACGTGGTGGGCCTAAGATGGCGTCTTGGTTGGACCAGGAGGGTCCGGGGTGCTTCTCGCAAAGATGGAAGCAAGGGCCAGTCTGGAGCAACCAGACCAGCAATGATGATTCTCGGATGTCGTCACAGAAGGGCACAAGCCAGCGGCTAGTGACCAGACAACGTGCTGAGCAGCGAGCAGAAGGGCCCCACGCAGATCGTGGAGATGCTGGGAGACTGCACTTCGGTGCTGGAGCGGCTCAGGGTCGGGGCTTCTCGGACCCCAGAGCACTCACCAGAGAGTTACCTCGATGGTCGTGCTGGTTTTAAGAGCGTGCAGGTTCTGATGATGGCCGGTCCCTCGAGGTCTCGTCGCACCCACAGATCACAGCTGAGCTGATGACGTGGGTAGAGGTCGGAGGTGCCAGGGAAGCCGGTTCTCGTCGAGCTGGGCCGTCGGATTCCTTGAGGAAGGACTTACAGCAAACCGCAGAGTTCTTAGATGGTGCCCGCTGATGCAGGGTGACTACTCCTTAGCCACAAGGGAGAAATCTTGAGAAGAGTCTTGAAGTCCTTTCGTAGAAAGTATTCTTGATTCAAAGATGATCTAATTTGGAAGGGTCCCCGCTCCGGCCTTTATCCTAAAGAAAGGGGCGGGTATGACTAGGTCCTGCCCTAAGGGTGGGACCAGGAAGGGGGTAGTTACACCCCTCTCCCCTGCCGGACTTTCCCCAGGCCAGGGCTGTCGCCCCTGGAACTGGTTCTAACCGGCAGATGCGTAGTGAGCACCGGGGTGCCACTCCGCAGTCACCTTCTTGCAAAAGCCCTACCTACCCAGAATACACAAACCCTGTCTGGGACGGTGCGAACACCGCCCTCGACAGGAAACCCTTTGTCCAAGCGCTCCTCGCTGGAAGGACTCCCAGCAGCAGGAGGTCAGACTCGTGTCTGTGGTGGCAGCATCCATTTTGTGGAGCTGAGGCTTTCGTTAACTTTAACCGGGGTTCACAGTTACGTACATGTCGTGTCCCTCTAGAAGGGCGGGATGCTAACCTCGTCGCCAGGGTTGGTGAGAGGGCAGCACCCCGATTCGTATGACACCGTACTCGACATGTCTTGATAACGCGACACCGAAGTTACCGATGTGGTACGCGTTATCATGGAACAGCCATTGGGTCTTTTCTCCGCAAGCTGCAACCGGCTCGGCTCGGGCCAGAACACAGTTCACACGAGCCCATGCACTCTGCCTTCAGGATTGTCAAGGCCTGCCATAGGAGTGACTGATAGGAACTCGGGTGTCCATTGTATGGTTAGATATAGGGCTACTATATCTAAAGCAAAGGGTGATTACACGACTTCGCCCCAGCTGTCATGCAGCCAGTTGTGTCAAATTTAGGAGGCCAGCCAAGGGTGGCATAATACATGCTGCAGCCCCTGGCGGCCCTGGGTACACCTATGCCCTGAGTTACAGGGTCTGATAAGGTGGCCCAGTACCAATGGGTAAATGCACCTAGGGTACATATCGTAATTTAGAAAGAGAACAGCCAGGCTGTGGGTCTGATTGGCAGGCCCACAGCCAGAGAAAGTCGTAAACCAGTGAAACAAAAGCAAAAAATCTGGGTGATCATAGGATTGCAGACCCTACTCTCCTACATGACCCCCCCCCAAACGTCGGAACAACTAGCTAACCTTGACCTGGTGAGTCTTCTTGTTCTAAGTGGAAATATCTGGAGAGCCCATCGGCATTGCCATGATCAGTACCAGGTCTATGTTCCACTGTGAAGTCCATCCCCTGTAGGGAAATGGACCACCTAAGCAGTTTGGGGTTTTCACCCTTCATCTGATTTAGCCACAAGAGGGGCTTATGGTCGGTCTGAATCTTGAAGTGAGTGCCAAACAAGTATGGCCTCAGCTTCTTCAGGGCCCAAACCACAGCAAAGGCCTCCCTCTCAATAGCTGACCAATTCTTCTCTCTAGGGGTCAGCCTTCTGCTTATAAAAGCAATGGGCTGGTCTTGACCATCGAAATTCAGTTGAGAAAGAACAGCTCCCACACCCAACTCAGAAGCATCTGTTTGGACAATGAATGGTTTGGAGTAGTCCGGACTCTTGAGGATAGGCGCCGTGCACATGGCCTGCTTTAGGTCATCGAATGCTTTTTGACAGCTCGCTGTCCACTGAACCTTTTTTGGCATTTTCTTACTTGTCAGTTCGTTTAATGGTGTCACGATGGAACCATAGTTCCTGACAAACTTCCTATAGTAACCAGTCAGGCCCAAGAAAGCTCGAACCTGAGTCTGGGTGGTTGGAGGAGCCCAGTCCCTGATTGACTGTATCTTGCTCTCCAGTGGCTGAACCTGGCCTCCACCTACAAGGTGGCCCAGGTATACAACCTGTGTCTGCCCTATCTGGCACTTGGTGGCCTTGATAGTGAGGCCTGCTGCTTGCAGCGCCTCTAACGTCTTCCGCAGGTGGACCAGGTGATCCTCCCAGGTGGAGCTAAAGACAGCAATATCGTCAAGATACGCCGCACAGAAGTCATCCAGCCCAGTAAGGACGTGATTCACCAACCGTTGGAAGGTGGCAGGTGCATTTTTTAGACCAAAGGGCATCACCACGAACTGATAATGCCCACCAGGGGTTGAAAATGCGGTTTTAGGCTTGGCGTCCTCAGCTAACCTGATTTGCCAATACCCAGCTGTCAGGTCAAACGTACTTAAGTAGTTGGCCGAAGCCAATCTATCGATAAGCTCGTCTGCCCTTGGTATTGGGTGGGCGTCAGTCTTAGTGACTGCATTGAGACCCCTGTAGTCTACGCAAAACCTCATCTCTCTCTTACCACCCTGGGTGTGAGGCTTCGGCACTAGAACTACGGGACTAGCCCAAGGGCTATCCGAGGGTTCAATGACTCCCAGCTCCAACATTTTCTGCACTTCACTTTTGATGCAGTCTCTAACGTGATCAGGCTGCCTGTAGATTTTACTCTTCACGGGCAAGCTGTCACCAGTGTCGACCTCATGGGTGCACCAATCGGTCTGACTGGGTGTCAGAGAAAACAGATGTCGGAACGACTGAAGAACCTGTTTACAGTCGCTCTGTTGATGTTCGGAGAGGCTGCCACAAAAGACAACACCATCTACCGAGCCATCGTCAGGATTCTGAGTGAGCAGGTCGGGGAGAGGGTCACTCTCCTCTTCCTGTCCCTCATCTAGGGCCATGAGCAAACTCATGTCCTTCCTGTCGACATATGCTTTTAGCCTGTTGACATGAAGCACCCTGTGGGGGCTCCGGGGAGTTCCCAGGTCGACCAGGTAGGTGACCTCTCCCTTTTTCTCCAGGATGGTGTGGGGCCCGGACCATTTGTCCTTGAGTGCTGCTGGGGCCACTGGCTCCAACACCCACACCTTCTGTCCGGGCTGATAAACAGTTAAGACAACCTTTTGGTCATGCCAAGCTTTTTGGAGTTCTTGGCTGGCCTTAAGGTTTTCAGATGCCTTTTCCATGTACTCAGCCATCCGCAAGCGGAGGCCAAGCACATAGTCCACTATGTTGGCTGCAGGCTTTTTGAGAGGTCTCTCCCATCCTTCCTTCACCAAACACAGGGGCCCTCTTACAGGATGCCCGTACAAAAGTTCAAAAGGGCTGTAGCTAACCCCCTTCTGTGGGACTTCTCTGTAGGCGAACAAGAGGCAGGGGATCAGGACGTCCCATCTACGCCGAAGCTTTTCCGGTAGTCCATGAATCATCCCTTTTAGGGTCCTGTTGAATCTCTCAACAAGCCCATTGCATTGTGGATGATAGGGTGTAGTGAACTTGTAGTTGACACCACATTCCTTCCACATAGCAGTTAAGTAGCTCGACATAAAGTTTGCACCTCTGTCGGAGACGACCTCCTTAGGGAAGCCCACTCTGGAGAATACTCCAACTAGGGCTCTTGCCACAACAGGTGCTGTAGTGGTCCTAAGGGGAATAGCTTCAGGATACCTGGTGGCATGATCCACTACCACCAGTATAAACTTGTGCCCTGATGCTGTCGGTGGTTCCATGGGACCGACGATGTCGATCCCTACCCGTTCAAAGGGCACCCCCACCACAGGCATTGGTATAAGGGGGGCCTTTGTCGTGCCACCTGACTTACCACTGGCTTGGCAAGTGACACAGGAGCGGCAAAACTCCTTGGTATCTTCGTTCATGTGAGGCCAGTGAAAGTGTGAGACAAGCCTGTCCCACGTTTTCGTCTGGCCTAAGTGACCTGCTAAGGGAATCTCGTGGGCCAAGGTAAGGAGGAAACCACGCTGAGACAAGGGGACGACCAGCCTCCTGGTCATGCCAGGCTTGGGGTCTCTTGACTCAGTGTACAGGAGTCCATCTTCCCAGTATACCTTGTGGGTACCTGTGGCGTTCCCAGCAGCCTCAGCAGCAGCCTGCTGTCTGAGGGGTTCAAGAGAAGGGCAGTCTAACTGGTCCTTCCCCAGGTCTTCCCTTGTGGGTCCCCCTGAGCCCAAGAATTCAACTTGATCAAGTTCGAACTCCCTAGGCTCAGTTTCCCTCAATTCCTGTAGGTCAGCCTCCTCTGAGACTTGATCCTCGACCTGGGGCAAGGGGGAAGGCGTAGCCTTAACCCTACTGCTCTTTTTCTTGGGAGGTGTCTGGTCCGTTGTTCCAGGATCCAGCACCTGTTCAGTGGGGCATTTCCTGACCTGTGACCTAGTCACAGCGAACACATGTGCTGGCAAACCTAACATTTCCATGTGAGTCCGGTGCTCCACTTCTGACCATTGTGACGACTCCAAATCATTGCCCAACAAACAATCCACTGGGAGGTCTGGACTAACTACAACCTTCTTTTGGCCAGTTACCCCTCCCCAGGAGAAAGCTACAATTGCCATACTGTGATTGGTAGTGACATTGCTTGCATTGGTCACCAGGAATTCTGTACCTGGCATGATCTGTCCAGGGTCCACAAAGTTAGGCGTCACCATGGTGACGCTGGCACAAGTGTCCCTATAGGCCTGAGCCATCTTTCCATTTATGAAAGGCGTCTGTCGGTATTTGCCCAAAGTATTGGGGCTTACGTCAGGGGATACGTCCGCGTCCCCTGTACTGACAAGGACAGCCTGAGTGAGTGTGCCAACTAAGTTGTCACGCCCCTCAGAACCCAGGGTTAACCCTACTAAACCCTTGGGAGGCGCACTACCACTGCTGACTGTACTAGGGGGCACAGGTGCCTTAGGGGCTGCAGTGGCAGGAGTCTGCCCTCCTCCTTTCTTGGTGCACTCACTAAACCAGTGAGATTTACTCTTACAGTACTGGCACCATCTTTTGGATTGGCCTTCTTTCTTCTTTTGGGGAGCCTGACCCCCACCCTCTTTGGGTTGTTGGGGACCTGTCGAAGACTTCTGGTCATTTTGTTCCCCCTTAGAATCTTTACCCTTTTGGTCTGCTTTCTTCTGACCACCTTGATTCTGGCCCTGGTTCTGTTTAACTCTCGTACGAACCCATCTGTCTGCCTTCTTTCCCAATTCTTGGGGAGAGGTCAGATCCGAGTCGACAAGATGCTGATGCAACAACTGGTTCTGACAATTGTTTAAAATTTGTTCTCTCATCATCAAATTATACAATCCTGCGTAATCAGTAACCTTACTGCCCAGCAACCAGCCCTCAAAAGCCTTAGTGGCACAATCAACAAAATCAGACCAATCTTGAGACTGCGTTTTCTGGGTATCCCTGAACAGCACCCTGTACTGCTCAGTGGTTAGGCCGAACCCTTCAACGAGTGTATTCTTCAAGACCTGGTAATTATTAGCGTCCTCTACCCTTGTGGTGAGGAGCTTGTCTCTTCCTTTTCCCTCAAAGGAGAGCCACAAGATAGCTGCCCACTGACTCTGGGGAACACCCTGCACAGTGCAGGCCCTCTCCAAAGCAGTAATCCATTTGTGGATGTCGTCCCCTTGTTTAAAGGGGGGCACTATCTTCCCAAGGTGTTTCGTATCGAAACTCTTTTCCCTATTACTAGGTACATTGCTGCCACCAGTGGGGACTACCCCACTTAACTGTTGCTCTCTAGCAAAAGCAAGCTTTTCCTTGGCCAGGGCAAGTTCTTCCCTTTCGATCCTCAGATTAGCTGCCCTTTCCTTCGCTTCGTACACTCTCCTCTGAGGGGACGTCATCCCTCTTTGAGAAGAGTTGTGAGAGCCATTGGTATGAAGGGATCTGCCAGAGCCTCTTGACAGAGATCTGGCTCGTCCATTCCCCATGTTAAGCGGACCTGACAGTAGCGCCGGGGTTCCCCCAGTACCACTATCATGTTTGCTTAAGTTGGACCGTGTTAGTCTGACGACTTCTACCTGTCCCTTATCTGCCTCATCCCCAGAGAGATCCTCATCCTCATCCTCATCCCCATCTTCGTTCTCAGTTGCGAGGTGGATGAGGTCAGGATCGTCCCGGGTTCCCTCGAGGGGAGGCATGTCTCCTTCTGGATTAGAAGAGCTACGAAGTTTCTCAGCTCTCCTGGCATCATAGGTCTCCAAGAGACCAATCAGAAAGGACGTTGTGGGGTTAGACCCCTGCTGAATCTTCCTGGAGTGACACAGTCGTCTTAACTCCTTGAAGCTCAGCACAGTATATCCTGAAGGGATGACCTGTGGAGGGTCAACTGACACAAGGGGAGACTCAGAGTTTCCTCCTTGGCCCGACATACTGTTTCTAGTGTGGTGTAAGTGATGCACCTACCTACACTATGTGTTTTCCTACTGTTCCCTTGCTAAGAGTTGTAGCCAAGGTGTGCTAAGCCTTGAGGAGCTACAACAGCTGGTTCAGTAGAACTCAGAGTATTCTAAGCTTTTAGTTATATGTACTAACAGAACTTGTGCGATCTTTCAACAAGATATTCTTAGGATACGTGTGGTAAAACAACAGCAAGCTCAAATCCCACCGCTGCCACCAATGTGAGAAGTTGGCCCGATATGCAACGTTCGCTATTCTAGCGACCGCTATGTATCGTTACAACGACCCTTATGGTGTTTGGTTGTAAGTCAACCTATAGACCAGCTATCCTAGTAGCGTGGATACGAGCAGTCTAAGGCTAAAGACTCGAGAGGGCGCGTTAAGCTAGCTGTTTACCACACATGTACCCCTTGAACACCCAGTGAAAGGACACCACACAAGTGTTATGAAAATAAACAGTATATTTATTAAGAATCACAACAGCCCTGTACTCTTTATGAGGACAGGGTACTAAGCACAACCAAATCTCTTTAGCAAATACTTCAAGTGCACGTTTAAACAAGTGTCCGAGGACACGGAAAGGTTAAGGCAAGTCGGAAGCGAGGGACTCGGGACCCTAGAGTAAGGAGGCTATGCAGGCACCGAACTGCCGAGTTACCTAGCCACGAGGGCTGCGGCTGCACAAGTCTTACAGGCGTCGGGGTCTTCGCTGACGAGCCAGGAGCCGGAAGGAAAGGAGTTGCTGGCCGGCGACCAGTGATGAATAGTTCGTAGGGATCCAAGCCTGGATCAGAGATTGATGAAACCTGAAAGCAGAGGGGACCAAGTTCGTACTACTAGCCAGTAGTCAGAGGGTACCAGGAAGGCACCGGTTGGCCGTCACCTCGACCAGGTGAGTGGGCGACGCTAGGCTCTGCAGTCTCACGGACCAGGAGGCGTTGTCGGCGACCACGGTGGAGGTGCGAGCTGTCCCACGAAGGATGGTGCTGTCGGCGTCGCTGGGCCCAGGATGGGGCAACAAGCCTTGGCAGGTCTCAGGGCCACGTGGTGGGCCTAAGATGGCGTCTTGGTTGGACCAGGAGGGTCCGGGGTGCTTCTCGCAAAGATGGAAGCAAGGGCCAGTCTGGAGCAACCAGACCAGCAGTGATGATTCTCGGATGTCGTCACAGAAGGGCACAAGCCAGCGGCTAGTGACCAGACAACGTGCTGAGCAGCGAGCAGAAGGGCCCCACGCAGATCGTGGAGATGCTGGGAGACTGCACTTCGGTGCTGGAGCGGCTCAGGGTCGGGGCTTCTCGGACCCCAGAGCACTCACCAGAGAGTTACCTCGATGGTCGTGCTGGTTTTAAGAGCGTGCAGGTTCTGATGATGGCCGGTCCCTCGAGGTCTCGTCGCACCCACAGATCACAGCTGAGCTGATGACGTGGGTAGAGGTCGGAGGTGCCAGGGAAGCCGGTTCTCGTCGAGCTGGGCCGTCGGATTCCTTGAGGAAGGACTTACAGCAAACCGCAGAGTTCTTAGATGGTGCCCGCTGATGCAGGGTGACTACTCCTTAGCCACAAGGGAGAAATCTTGAGAAGAGTCTTGAAGTCCTTTCGTAGAAAGTATTCTTGATTCAAAGATGATCTAATTTGGAAGGGTCCCCGCTCCGGCCTTTATCCTAAAGAAAGGGGCGGGTATGACTAGGTCCTGCCCTAAGGGTGGGACCAGGAAGGGGGTAGTTACACCCCTCTCCCCTGCCGGACTTTCCCCAGGCCAGGGCTGTCGCCCCTGGAACTGGTTCTAACCGGCAGATGCGTAGTGAGCACCGGGGTGCCACTCCGCAGTCACCTTCTTGCAAAAGCCCTACCTACCCAGAATACACAAACCCTGTCTGGGACGGTGCGAACACCGCCCTCGACAGGAAACCCTTTGTCCAAGCGCTCCTCGCTGGAAGGACTCCCAGCAGCAGGAGGTCAGACTCGTGTCTGTGGTGGCAGCATCCATTTTGTGGAGCTGAGGCTTTCGTTAACTTTAACCGGGGTTCACAGTTACGTACATGTCGTGTCCCTCTAGAAGGGCGGGATGCTAACCTCGTCGCCAGGGTTGGTGAGAGGGCAGCACCCCGATTCGTATGACACCGTACTCGACATGTCTTGATAACGCAACACCGAAGTTACCGATGTGGTACGCGTTATCATGGAACAGCCATTGGGTCTTTTCTCCGCAAGCTGCAACCGGCTCGGCTCGGGCCAGAACACAGTTCACACGAGCCCATGCACTCTGCCTTCAGGATTGTCGAGGCCTGCCATAGGAGTGACTGATAGGAACTCGGGTGTCCATTGTATGGTTAGATATAGGGCTACTATATCTAAAGCAAAGGGTGATTACACGACTTCGCCCCAGCTGTCATGCAGCCAGTTGTGTCAAATTTAGGAGGCCAGCCAAGGGTGGCATAATACATGCTGCAGCCCCTGGCGGCCCTGGGTACACCTATGCCCTGAGTTACAGGGTCTGATAAGGTGGCCCAGTACCAATGGGTAAATGCACCTAGGGTACATATCGTAATTTAGAAAGAGAACAGCCAGGCTGTGGGTCTGATTGGCAGGCCCACAGCCAGAGAAAGTCGTAAACCAGTGAAACAAAAGCAAAAAATCTGGGTGATCATAGGATTGCAGACCCTACTCTCCTACACCAACTACCTGGGAGATGGATAATAATGTCTTGCAATATGTAAAGGAAACGGTGGAGGACCATCATTTTGAAGAGTGTACTTCTGACCAGGGGGTTATGGGGGAGGGCCTACCATCTCTTGAGATCCGCCTTCATCCTGACGACAGAAGGCGTAACTTTCGAGGCCCACCCAAGCTCCAGTAGAAGAGCTACCCAAACGCCAAGGTATTTAACCGAGTGTCTTCTAAGGGGGATGTATGACTGCCAGTCATAGCAATCTCTGGAGGGATCAATCTCTGGAGGGATGCAGATGGACCAAAGTGGACTTCGCCGGATTGAGGCGAAGTCCAGAGACCCGCTCAAACTCGGAAAGGACCTCCAGGCACCTTGGGCCAGAGCTATCCAGGTCCGCCAAATATAGCAGAACGTTGTCCGCATATAGGGCTATCTTATCCACCTGGCTCGAGTCCCAGGCCCAACTCCAAATAAGTGGGTCCTGCCGGATGAGCGCCGCCAGGGGCTCCATCGCCAGCATGAACAAGAGTGGTGAGAGCGGACACCCCTGACCCGTGCCCCTCCGGATCGGGAATGCCTCAGAGAGCTCTCCATTAATGAGTGCACGGGCTCTGGGATTAGTGTAGAGAGCTTTGATCAGATGGCGGAACGAGGGGCTGAACCCCATCCTGTCCAGCACATCCTGCAGATAATCCCAATTCACTGTGTCAAAGGCCTTCTCAAAATCTATAAAAAGCAGTGCTAAGTACGGGGTTAGTCAACCGCGGTGGGCCAGAGCCAGGTGGAGACGACGGATGCAGTGGTGAATACCCCAACCAGGCATGAACTCGCACTGGTCGGGGTGGACCAGGTCTTGCAGGAGGGGTCGGAGTCTCTGAGCCAAGACAGTGCAGAAGAACTTGATCTCCGTGTTGATCAATGAGATCGGGCGGTAGTCCGCACAGCTCAAGGAGGGCGGCTGCGTCTTCGGAATAACCACTATCGTGGTCACATTCGACTCAGGTGGAAATGTTCCTGACTCCGCCACATGACGGAAGAGGTCCAGCAAATGGGGGGCCAAGATATCCCAAAAGGCCGCATAGTATTTCTGAGGGTACCCATCGGGACCAGGCATTTTACCGGGGTGTAAGAGCGAGATTGCTTCCTGGATTTCCTCCAGGGTAAAGGGGCGGTCTAGAGCCTTTGCAGTCTCCTGAGAGAGACACAGCAATCGGGTACCAGTCCCGTCCAGCAAGTCAGCCACAGGAGCGCCCGGGGGGCGAGCAGTATAAAGGGTCGCGTAGGAAGTAGAAAATGTTTGCGCAACGGCCGTGGACGTCACTTGGAGGGCCCCAGTGCTCGAACGGACCTTGGGATATTACGGTTGACTCTGGGATAGGACACAAGGTTGTGGAGGAGCTTACCGTTCCTATCTGCCCACCCATAAACGCGAGCAACCGACGAGCGCCAGAGCATCTTAGCGGATTCCAACGAGATCCGGCAGATCTCCTCGCGAACTGCTGCCAGTTGTCGAGAGGAATCCCCTTGATCACCAGGTAGTGGAGCGGCTTCCAGCGGTGCCGCCCGAAATTCCAGCTGTGCAAGCTGGGCCGTCTTCTCCGATCACTTCGCATGGACCAACCCCCTGGCCACTGCTCGGACAACCCGTTACCGCCCTCCCACAGCGTCCCCGGCGAGGGAACCGAGCCCGCTTTGGTGGAAAAATAGTGACGCTGCTCCTGACCAAGTGACTCCACTAACTCAGAGTCCTGCAAAAACCAGGCGTTCAGTCGCCAAGTCGCTCATGGACCTGTCGGGGGGAATCCTAGACGGAGGGAGACGGGAGAGTGGTCTGAAATCCCCCTGGGCAATATCGCAGCTCCAGATACCAGCTGGCAGTCTGTGGCCGGCATCAGGAGAAGGTCAATTTGGGTGTGAGTATGATGGGCTGCCGACGTGTGGGTGTACTGTTCCCCGTGGGGGTTCCAAACCCGCCACACATCGCAGAGACCTAGGGCCGAGGACCAGCTTGAGAGGATCCTAGCGGAGGTGACATGGGCCCCGGACGGGGTCCCCGTCGTATCACACAGGGGCTGCAGAACAGCGTTGAAATCCCCCCCACCACCGTAAGTCCCTGCAGGAGGGAGGAGATTACCTGTGTAAGATGGCGAAGTGTTGGAGGCAGGAGTGCAGGGGGAATGTAAAGGCCTAGGAGGCTAAAGGGGCGCCCTTCAATGGTTCCCGAGATGACCACATAGCGGCCCCATACATCTGTCTCAGCTTTAGCCAGGGTAAAGGGAAGGCCTTTCCTAAGTAAAATAGCCACCCCCCGGGAGCCCCGTGTGACGCCAGAGTGCCAGACCCTGTCGAATCCGTAGCCAGCTAGGAAGTTGCATTGGAGCATCTCTTGGAGGAAGAGAATGTCCGGTGTGTGGCGGTGAGCAGCGCGGAGGACATCCGTACGCTTGATGCGGTCTAAGAGGCCATTAACATTCCAGGAAAGGATGTTGGTAGGTCTAGTGAGAGTGTATGTCATCGAAGGGAAAGGAATGTGGAGGGGCGGATATCTACATGGGACCATACTCAACCGGAGGAGAGCACCCACCTGAATGCAAGCTCAGAAAAGAGGCCATGGAAATTGGCGATTTACTCCTCAACTGTGGAAGCCAAGAGAGGAGGAAACATGACTGCAGACGGCAGCCCCCGATGGTGGCCCGTAGGCGGCCAAAAATAACAAACTGGTGGAAGATGTGATCAGCGTGTCAGCTGTGGACCGATCTGAGAGACATAGCTACCAGGAAGAACTGCAACCAGCGGCCCGTAGGCGGCTAAACAAAACAAACTGTCGAGGAACAACGGTCCCCTGTCCCTCCCGTCCCCCCCAACTCCCCCTACCCTACACTTCTGAAGTGGATGCATCTGTCGCCCCAAAACCCCAACTACTAACTACCCCACAGAGGTGATTTGCTACTCTAAAACGGTTAGCAACAATCAGTCAGGTGCATGGCTGAGGTGGACCCCCCTCCATGTATACAGATGCATGCCCACAGTAGAAAAACATGGAGTGGATAACAAAGAAGTCACAAAATGGTGCAGATTCAGGATGGCAATGAGAAGGTAATCCCTGGCCGGGTCATCCAGAGGAGCCTGGGCAGAGCCCCGTCCACGGGCCAGGGACAGGCCCGCTACATCAGGCCCCAAAAGGTGGTGTAGAGGCAGGCAACCAGTAACACGGATCGCACCCCCTCCTCCCCATCAGAGCTACGGATCACGGGGCTCCCAGACAGGTCCGAGTCCGACATGGCCCTCCGTCGAGTGATGTCTGATCGCGGGACGATACCCATGTCGATAAGTGAAGACACCAGAGCAGGGGAGGAGGCCCTTTGGCTCGAGGTCTGGATCAGGGAAGCGGGAGAGTCTTAACAGCATTATAGGCCCCCTCGCAAAGCAGTAAATTGGATTTTGCCTAACAACCAATCACAGGAATAATAATTTTAACAGAAAATTTGTGTTAAATGTTGGTCGGCATGTGGCCCCTATGCATGTGGTGGGGCCCTCGGGCAACTGACCAGCAAGCCCATGTCTTAAGACAGCACCTCTTGCCAGGGACCCTGGCAAGGGTAACCTCTGAGGCATTTGAAGGGCCCATCCATTTACCCATTTACTGTCTTTCCAAAACCCACCTCCCGTCTGTTTCCCATGCAGGTGTATAATATGAAAATATTGTTATTTATCTAATAGGTCTATTTATTTTATCCTCATTTTGCGCATGTATGTGTAAGGAGTATGACGGGAGACTGTAATTTCCAGGATTGTGCCTTCACTCTCTCAGGTTTACTGATCAGGCAACAGAGAGTTTCCCTTTGTTGGATTAATTCAGTCTTAGATCCCCTGCATCCTTCACCATAATCAATAATTCTTTGTGAAAGGGGGGAGAGCCAGCCTTCCCGGCCACTCGGCGAGAATGATTCCCGTCCGAATTATTGTCACCACTTTAATCATTGGATTTGTTTACTCAAGTTCCTGAGTTGTCTTACATAGAATGTGTATGATAATTTCCCCAGATTTCCCAGAATTGGGACTTTTTAGTAGGCTTTCCTTTCCTGTCCATCTTATGTGTTTTTATTATAGAATTCAGCCAATCCCCATGTGCTGGTGGTACTGGTTTAACCCAGTTTAGGCATATCTCCCTTCTTGCAAGTAGTATCAACACAAACAAGAGTTTTGCCTGATTTCTTGTTAAATTATCCTTACTTATGTCAACCTTGGTGTCAATCCCAAAAATAATAAGAGTTGTACTTACTTCTAGATGTTTTCCCAATACCCGGCTTATCGTCTTACCGACTTCCTGCCAAAAGGAGCCAAGGAGGGGGCTGCCTTGGAACATATGTAGATCGTTCGCCCTTTCCAGCCCTTCCATAAACTTTGAAGGTCCAGCTCTGTTATGTCTTTCCTCCATACTGATTCTGGAATCAGGATATGTTCTTCTCCTGCAACGATTAAAGCCCAATACCATCTTGATATTTCCTTCTTTATTGGGGTGGTCTTCATTATTTCGCTCTCTAGGTCCACTCTTCCCGTTTTTTTATCCGTGAGCGTGCTGGCCCAGCTTTTGAGTTGGTAATATTTGAATTTAGACACTGATGAATTAGTAGTTTCTGCTAGGTGGTCCCATGATTTTATTGAGTTCTCTGTTATCAGCTGGACCTATTCGTTGATTCCTGCTGCTTTTAGTAGCAATGCTAGGGAGTCTTGTAGGCATTCTGGTTTGCCCGGGAGTCCCATATGGGAGCCATAGAACTGTAGTAAGGAATGTTCAATGTACTTCTAACTTGATACCACAATTTTGCTACATTGGTTAGGATCTTTAGTTGTATTTTTAAAAAAAAATTTGGATGTCCGAATTTATATAAAAAATTGTCTGTTTTGTTTGTCATTGTTTGAAGGAATTCAGGCTAAAGCTTGTGTTTTTTTAATAAGGGTCTCACGTTTTTAAACTGGAAAGCCCTGTAGTATTCAACGAGATCCGGGCTGGCTATTCCACCTTGTTCTTTTTTCCTCCTTATTTTGTCCCAGGCGATTCTTGCCCCTTTAGATGCCCATATGAAACTCGCAAATTCTCCCTGGATCTTCTTCAAAGTGTCTCTTTTAAATTCCAGTGGGATGACATTAAAGAGGTAAGTAAATGTGGGTAGTACGGACATTTTTATCATGTTAGATCTTCCCAGGAAGCTTAGTGGCAACCCGTCCCATACTTTAAGGAGTTTTTTGGTCTCAATAGCAATCCTATTGAGGTTTAACTGGGGTACTTTTCCTAGATCCTTGACCAACGTTATCCCCAAGTATTTTATTTTATCTTTGGAATATGGAGTATTCTGATGTACATTCCAGCTCATAGATTCAGTTTTAGCTTGAATAGTCAAGTACCCAGACACCTTGCCAAAATTCGAAATTGTCTTTTCTATTGCTTGAGAGGAGTTTTGGAAGTTGTCTGTAAAAATCATTAGGTCATCTGCATATAACGCAACCTTTTTGGTCCGTTTGCGATAACTAAAGGGGGTTATTGATCCGTGATTCCTAAGAGAATTTGCAAGTGGCTCGATGTAAAGATTGAATAACATCGGTGATAAGGGGCACCCTTGCCTCGTTCCTCTTTGTATTTCAATGTTATTGGTAAGGCCCCCGTTAACTAGTATCTTAGCTCTTGGTCCCAAATTTTGCTAACACAGCATGAGCTAAAACATGACTGAAGAAATTTATTTTTTGATTTCATTATTTAAAAGATATAATCCTTTGTGTGAGGGGATAAGCCCCACATCTCTTTGTTTTTGTGCGTTTTTCATGTGTTTAGGTCTACTGGGGATGTCATTTTCCGGAAGACAACATAACTCCTCCATAATAAGTTAGGAGGAGTGTCGATTCCACACTGTTTGCACACAGGAGACAGATAGTGTTTGTTGGTTTTCCAAAAGAAAGCTGTTCTTGGAGGTTCCTTAACCTTTCGGATATAAGTCAGCAAGGATTGGAACTCCGGACAGTCACCCTGGGTCCGTGTTCTCAATTGCCAATGCCTTAACAAGGCATCTGTCAGTGGTCCTGGTCCACCTTTACCCCCATTTTTGGGAAGAGGGCAGAGACCAACCTCGGCCCGGCAGGTAAGAGCGGTGGGGACCGGTGGGGGGAAGGAATTTCGACCGGAGACCAGTAAAAAATTAATATTTATCGAAATCCCCTGCAACCCGGCCCCACCGCTCTTAGCTGCAGAGACATCAAAGAACCACTAAGTTGCCCTTTTTTGAAAGGCCAACATTAAGCAGTACTGGTTGCACCCCCAGTCAGTGGTAAAGTGGGATGGAGAACAGGCACCAAATATCCCAGATATTGGACAAGGCAGAGAGGGGAAGTGAGTCATAAAGCCTCCAACCCCGGGAACTAAATACACCCTCCCAATGTATAGGGCTAAAAACCACCAAATACCCACTCACTCTTGGGCAAGGTGGGGAGAAGGACAAGCACCATTCCTCTACCCCTAGGCAAGGTAGGGCTTGAGAATAAACACTCCCCCCAGTGATGTTCTTCACTGCAGTCATTGATGCTTCTTAATGGCTGAAACCATTGATGCCTGTTACTCCGTAAGTCTATTGAACTGTAATACCTCCTGCCAAAACTATTCATTGTTACCGGGTTCAACTTTGATGCTCTTTCAAGGCTGACAACATCGATACATATTGCTGCTTCGAGCATCTGGCTGTCATTATTGTCTAATAACATTGTTGCTCATCACTGCAACAAAACATGAATGCTCATTACTCCTTGGGGACCTTGCCTGGGGCACACTGATTGCCAGTTTTTCAAGGGACTCTTAAAGTTCATAATGCCGAGGGACCATACACTTTCTTTAATGTGTATAGACATTACAAATCCTCACAGGTAGGAGCAATTTCATCCCACATTCACAGGACTGACTGAAATAGCCCTTCAATACTTAGATTGAGTTGTGCTTACAGGACATGAACACTTAGGGCCGTTCTTGCCTATTAATGTATGCAGACATTAAGGCTTATTCCTACTGGTAGACACTGATCCTCATTAAAACCAAGGTCCACTAACGCAATGGGATTGTTTTTTGAACTACAAGACAACAATATAAATCAGTGGAAGAACGTTTGGTTAAGACTGACACAAGGTTAATAGAGGCTACAGCACAAAACCTCAAACGACATGAAAATCAGTAATGTATATTTTGACCCAGCCCTTTTAAGCCACACAAATTATGTGTGGTTAGTTAGGCACCATTAGATCAATAGATCAATGATAGTAGTTATTGGTGTCCATTTTCTTTGTGTATAGTGAACTGTATTCCAAGCTTCCAATGCCTTGAAGCTTGGCACCATTTCCAATAAGGGCTACATCTTGTTTATCGTACTCCCAGTCTGTGGCCATGTACTTGCGGCAAGCCATTTTAAGGCTTTGCCTAGACAGCGCGTGTGCTGTCATTGCAGGAACTGCTGCAAAAAATAAAAATAAACAGGCTTAAAGCCTGCCACATACTTACAGTTACTTCTCATTTGTTGGTTTCCATATTGCTCTCATTTATTGCTTCCCATTGGTCAAGGCTACCTGCTGCTTCCACTTTGTTTTTCGTTCTTCCGGCAGTCCATGGAGCTTGGCCCAAGTACTGTTTCCTATCTCTGCTGCCAGTATCCTTCTACTAGCCACAGCTTGTAGAGGTACGTTTTTATTTTTAATCTAGCACTCCTTAAGAGTGCATGTTTTTGCAGGCTCTCTCTACCCCTCCCAATTCCTCCCACCCCCTCTCCCGTCCTTTTTGCTTGACCTGCCCCTCCCACCACATCCCACTTTGTTGTTTCTTGGTGCTGTCCCTCCCAACCCTCATGTCTAATTTGTTTTGCAACCTCAGCTTCAGAAGAAAAAGAGTTACGATTGCCAGTGCAGGAAGCGTCATAGCGCTTTATTCTTTACAATGTGTGTTTGGCGGGAACTTAAAAAGTTGCAATTCTTGGATATTTGGTTCTGGCACCAGATAGGATTCACCTGTATCTTGCAGAAGAATTAGAGCCTCTTTGTTCCGTTGGCTAAAGTTTAGGTGTTAGAGCCCATGGTAATGTTTTATCGGGCCATGTGTTGCCAGGATTATGGTTTGTTTTGAGAGCTGACACTACAATGCAGCTGCGTTGGAGCACACAAGGGAATGTTGAGTTGCGATAGCATTTAGTTTGGGGTGTTTTGGCACCTTAATGTTTGCATAGTGGGGTCGGACTCTTCAACAAGCAAAGGCAACGTTTCACGTATGCAAGTCCTCTTGGCTTTGTTAATTTTTTTTTAAGATGCAGCACAGCAGCATGGTTTAGAGTAAATAAAAAAAAGTGCTATGACACAATCAACACTGGCCACACCATGGTGCTTTATTTGTATTTATTTTGAGCCATGTTACACAGCTGCCTGTGCTACTGTGTAACATCTTAAAAAACCATCGACAACTATAATAGGCCAGGCATAGGGGAAACCTATTGGCTTTGCCAATGCGTGTTTTTTTAAAAAATTTGTGTTGTCACATTAGTGGGGATTACTGCTGTTGAAACAAGCATTGTCAAAGCCAGTAGGTCTGGCATGGATGGCTAGCCTTTGGGTATTGTTAGTGATTGCTTTGTCATAGCTTTTGGAAACTTTAATTGTTAGGAACATTAAGGCCTGCACCAATTTAATAAAAAGAAACATCTGCTAAAAGCAGAAATATTTTAGGTCTTACAAAGCGCAGCAAAGTTAGCCAGTGGCTAAAGTGGGCTGACCCATTGCCAGGAGCTATATGCTGTAGTGGAAGGAATACAAATGAGAATGACCCAACAATAAATGAAGAGAACTAGCTGAAAGCTCCTATAAGCAAATATATTGTATATGGAATTTGAGTAAAATCCAAAAATATTTGCTCACACCAGAACTAAACATTGGTGTCCACCGAGGCCTGCACCTCAATGAACCTGCACTTGCCACAGACCAGTCTTTATTGTCGTGTAACATCATTGGGACCGGCTGAAGGTGATAGAAATGTCTTATGCCTGATTTGCATCAACCCCTACACCTCAGTTTACTGCGTTTCCCTGCTCCGTGTTAGAGGCTTTGAACTTTGAGTAAAGATAGAAGGTTTGGTGAGGTTTGGGATTCGTTTTCCCATCCAGGGAAACTAATGTAAAGTGTATCTTGTTCACAGAGCTTTAGAATATAGGTATTACTTTAAAGGGAGTTTTGATTTAGTTATGTGTTTTATCAGTTTTACGGATATCCCTTCCAAGGGAATTACTTTTGGGAACGGAGTTTCAATGGGGCCAAAGAGCATGCACGATGAAGTGATGCCTCTTCTTGGGAGCTAATTTCCTTTGTTGCCATTTGCTTGATTTCCCTTCATATTCAAATTATAGAGACCCCCCTAAAGTGAAGCTTTTGGAGCGGTACTGAGGGACCAAAGGATTGGGTGGCACTAACAGAGAAATTGAATTCTTCAAATGATGGATGTAGGTGTAGGGTGTGTGGGTTGGTTTTGTGTGTGCGCGGGTGTGTGATATTTTAAACTTTAAAAAAACATTGAAATTGACAGTATATAATTAGCTGAAGTAACTATAACTCGTGCAATCGCAATGCTCTTCTTATGACCTCACATATTATATCACTGATGGCATTTTATGACATAATTGATAATATTAAAACGCCACCTGAAATATTATAACTGACGACAAAACTGTGCATGGCAGAGGTGTGTGTTATAATGACTTGAAATAGCTATAACTGGTGAATTTTAAATGTTTTCTAGTTTAAAAAGTGACATTAAAACTGACATGTTCACCTACGTATAACGTCACTTTAACCTGTGTATGCGTATATACTTTGTATACATACATACAACCAAATTAAGCATTGTATGTGATTTATTAAGACATTTTGTTTCCACTCAAACAAATAGCAAATCGTGAAAATGTACAAATAAATCACCAATTTGGACTTAAGGGACAAGAGGTAAAACTGTTTATTTATTTTTTTAAGATTGTGAAGTGCAGGTTGTGTAAACAATGCAGGAAAAAACCCCTCAAAACATAAATCAACAGAAGCTGCAGTCGGAGTAAGAAAATTACTATTTTAATTCAATGACTACACCCAACCTAATAGGCGAGTACTGCAATCATGAAGATAAATCACTGGCACTTGAGGGTGTGGTGCGACTTTTCGCACCCTTTAACTCTTCTCTCTTCGGAGTCGCATTTTATGGAGAGCAGTCAATATCAGGTCCCTAATACAGAGGGCTATAAACTGCAAGAGCGTCTAAATCAGTCATCTGCAAAACCCGATTTACCAGTTCCACCCAGTCAGTACAGCCAAGTGCTGCAAACAACAGTTAACATATGTATGTGGCAACCAAAACCAGGCGTTTAATGTGAAGTAATCAATAAAGGACAAACTGACATGACAGGCACGCCAGTTGCAGAAACTCCCCAGTTTATTGCTTCAGACTGAGAATAGATGCAGCACTTCTGTTAGCACATTACCGCACTGTCAAGTGCACCTCTTACAAAAAACCCAGAAAAAATCAATGAAGATAGATACAGCTGTAGACCCCAACATGAACACTGAGCTTTGCATGCAGTGGGACCTTAGTGATGATGAAATATGAAGTAGAAACATGGTCGCAGAGTAACCGAGCTATCGCTGAAATACATGCATGTCAGAAGAATGAAGGAAGTGGTGTCTAACAGGGGCACCAACTTCATGTCTATGTACATGAAGGCCACATGGAAGGAATGTGGGTAACCTACAAGATCACAATAACATGAGACAAAAACTGTCACATGAGTACAAGGTGCACTTTTTCACAAGCCCATTAGTGGCAGTATACTTTCTGCAATAATTTAAAAAATATATTGGTATGATGCATAAGTGTTACAAATAATATCTAATCCACTAACTTTCAAGAGCGTGTCTCTAGTGGACTCCTACATCAATAAACTCCACAAAATTTCTCAAAATTAAAGATACATAAACTTCTTCTTTTATTGTGCAATGAATCTATATGCACATGCAATCATCAATTCCAGACCTCATGCAGTATTACATATCCTATGTAGTGTTCCATATCCCAATGCATTTCGGGAAGACCCTTTGTCAGGGGAACACGGAAAATAACAAAAATGAAATTTTTAAGCAACTTTGTTTTAAAAAAAACGTACATGTGTAACATGGTAACGCTTAAAGGCGAATCAGAAATGACCAGCGTACTGCACATAGTTGGATAGTGATAAGAAAAAGATAAGAAAAATGTATGTGGACATTCAAGCTGGTCACCGGAGTAATTGTATGCAAAAAACATGGAATGTACCTCGGATTGTGTGTGAAAAGAGCACCAAAGATGAGTCAGCCACTGTAAAAACTATTATAATGCATGAAAGACTCCTTATAACCTGAAGTGTGCAGGGTGTCTGAACAAGTGCTGACCACCCTCAGACTAATAGGCTTGTTGAGAGATTCAACACAACTCTTAAAGGCATGATTATGAGCCTCCCGGAGCCCATGAGGTGGAAGTGAGGTCTACTTTTTGCCTACAGGGAGGGACCACACAAAGGAGTAGGGGTCAGCCACTTTGAACTCCTCGATGGTCACCCTGTCAGGGAACCTCTGTTTAGTGAAGAAAGGGTGGTAGCCATCTCCCAAGAAACCCTCTCGGGATGTAGTTAGCTATATGCTAGCCCTCCACAACTAAATGCAGAAGTTCTATGAGAAGGCTTCAGATAACTTAGAAGCCAGCCAAGGGGTGATAAAGCAATGGAATGACCAGAAGGCCACTGTTGTTGAGTTTCATCCAGGTCAAAAGATGTTAGTGATGGAGCGCTTAAGCCCAGCCCCCTCCAAGATCACCGGACAGGGCTCTATGAGGTGATTGAAAGGAAGGAGGAGGCCACTTACCTGGTGGACCTCAAAACCCCCAGAAATCCACTAAGAGTCATCCAGCTCAATTGCCTGAAGCTCCACTATCAGAGGTCTGAGATTACTATGTGGTTGGTGACGGATGATGGAGTGAGGAGGAGATCGATCCTCTCCCTGATTTCCTGTCATCCAAACAGCAAGATGGGTCAGTTGAGGGTGTCAATCTCTCCCATTTTCTGACCCCAGAGCAGCAGAGGGCCTGTTGCCAGCTATAGGGACAGTTCAACGTAATGTTCACCCTCACCCCTGGGCTTACACACGTGTGTACTCACGACATTAACACTGGTGACAGTCCCCCTGTCAAAAACAAAATCTGCTGGCGGTCAGACAAGGTGAGGGCCAGCATAAAGGAGGAGGTTTCCAAGATGCTGGCAGGTGGGGACTCTGTGAGTCGCAGAAGCTGCAATATTTGGGGCATGAAAGTTCAAGGAATTCCATGGTGAGCAATGATAGGAAGGGGCACCAGAGATCTGGGAATGAAGCCCCCTGAAGTGACGAGGAGAGGGAGAGAAGTCCCATGCCCAAAGTTTATCAAGGGTGGTGTAGCCAGCCCACATGAGTATGGAAGCGACCCGAACCCCAGTGTGAGAGGACATTCTGAAAGGCTGCTCACAGTGCTAAGCCTATTTATTGCCCCATATGGGACTTGAGGGGAAATGTAAGAGCAGTAGGTAAGCCTAAGATAGTGTAGGCTGGGAAGCGGGGTAGCTGATTGTTGAGGTAGGTATCGATATCATCCAACACCTGCACCCAGTAGGCAGCGATATTGGGGCAATACCTAGGGAACCACAGTCGCACCAACATAGTGTGTGAGCGGGGTTCCCCCTGTGCAGTCGGGGGATGAGATACCAGTAAGTAAATTGATACTTGTATAGCGCACAACTCATCCGCAAGGGTCTCAAGGCGCTTGTACGAATAATGCTGTGGAACCCATCCTGGCTTTCCCTGTGAGGCGTCCACTCCTGGGAACCCCCAAGGTGGAGGCCAGGCATCCTTAGCGCTGTGGGGGCCGTTGTGGAGATTAAGCAAGCTATTGCCCAGAGTTGCAGAGTGGGACTCCATGATTGGAATAGGCACCGAGGCGAGAATTATCAGGTCCATGGAGTTTTTGAACCCAAGACCCGCTGAGGCGGGGAATTGAACCCTGGTCCCGGGCTAGATCTCTGCATCAGGGTCTGCCGCTCTAATCATTGAGCCACACTTCTCGATAGCGATTTTAGTTGCTGTCTCTATGCTTGCCACATTGAATGTAGTGTTGCGTTGCGTTCCCTATTGATAAATATCTTCCAATTCCTACCGTGTAAAGGAGCGGCCCAGTTCGAACTCCCTTCTTCTCTGGCCCAGAAATTAAAAATGGGAGGGGGGGGCGAAAGAAGGTGAATAGTATGGATATGAGGCAAGCATCTGAGGTTTTGGAAAGCAGCCACCTCTCAAAAGGGGAGAGATTGTGTTGTGCATGGGACGGATCGTGGAGTGAATCACCCAGTGACTGATCTGGTGGTATTGGCATCGTCCGGATTCAGGGATGCCCTGTTGTAAGCGGATGTCCTCGGATGACAGGGGACCGACCTCATCTAAGAAATGTCCAATGGTTCTAAGGCCCTCAAGTCTCCACTGAGCGAAGCTCCCCTTGGAGAGGCCCAGAGTGAAATCAGTATTGTCCGCGATGGACGTCAGTGGTGATGGGAACGAGGTAGGAACCCCCCATCAGCAACTTTGTACCATGCAGCTAGAAGGGCCAACATTATAGGAGACAAATACGGGCTTTTGGGACACGCCAGTTTGGGGATTAAAGGGAATCATCCACAGGGAATGTCCCGCCACTGCCCTATCCATGAAGAGCCAGTGCTATCTGGATTTGGGGCGTGACCACTCCATGAAGGTCCTAAGCAGAGCCCAGCCCACTAATCCCACCGCAGATTCGGTAGCCCCAGACCCCCCTCCTTTGGGGGCCAGTGACAAAGGTCTCTATGCAAGCGAGGCCACTTATCTGCCCATACAAAGCGATCGTTCTCCCATTGTATTGGGTGGAGAGACCCAGGGGAGTTCCACCACAAGGACTTGGAAAAGGAAGAGTATCTTCGGCAATATGGCCATCTTTACGGCTGCTACTCGGCCCAGTAATATAAGGGTATGTGTCTCCAGGGGCACAGATCCGCTTGTATTTTCCACAGAAGGGCTGCATAATTAAGGAACACCGTGCTTTAAGTGTTCGCCATGAGCTGTGACCCAAGGTTGGGAACCGAGGCCCATTGAATAGGGTAAGAGCATTGTAACTTGGAGAGTGTGGAGTCCCAGAGCAATAGATTGAGAGCTTTGGACTTCTGGACGGTGACCTTAAATCCTGAGCCGTGGGCGAACAGTTCAAGTTCAGCCAATAATGCCATGAGGGAGATCAAGGGATCCAAGACTAATCGTATCCATGTCCAGCCCCGAAACTACCCCTAGATATAAGGGGGTTATTGCGTACCCTTTGAGCCATGATCTCCAAGTATAGGGTGAATAAGAGGGGAGACAGCGGACAGCCCTGTCTCATACTGCTTCTGATCGGGAAGGAGGCGAAGGTGTAACTGTTCAATCGCAGTGATACAGAAGGTGTGTAAAACTGCTCAGGACACACTGGATAAACTGGTCTGAAAATCCAAAGTGTCGGAGGGTGACTCCCAGCTAAGGCCCGTGAACTCTATTGAATGCATTCTCTGCATCAATGGATAGAAGCATGTGCTCCGTATCAAAGCGCTATGCCTTATCTATAAGGTGAATTACTTGTTACTTATTGTCGCTGCATTGACAATCGCAGTGGTTAAGATCTGTATTGCTACAGCCTGGCTAGACCTGGTGCCCCCATCTTTTTCAAAATGGCTTGCTCCACTTTCAACCTGGAGAGAGGAATTTATGAAAGAGAAGATCGAAAGGCCAAAAAGTTGGGCAAAACAATATGGGCTCCAATTTATCGGTGGAAGGGGGAGGCTAGGTACCCTTGAAATAATAGCAACTGAAAATCTGTATATGAAAATAATGTCGCTATAGCGTTCAGGGGTGTTTTCCTTATTTTTTTTCTCTGCTCCCTATTTTTGTTTTTTTAGCCACCAATGTAATAATTACCCTCAAAAAGAGTATTAATGTATTGAAGAAAATGTCTTGTATACATGAGAGTAGTGATAGTACAATATGTATAAATTCTTATTCTTTTGTTTAGTTTCCCCCTGAATCATTTGAATATGAATGTATTTATGTGCGCCTACTGAAAAATAAAATATATAAAAATAAAAAAAAGGAATTTAATAATCTTCAAAACGGCCTGCCCTGTCACAGGCAGATGTATTGCACATCTGGGCCTGCCTCCTCTACTGTCCACCTACCCAGCCAGGCACCAAACTTAGTGGGAGAGAACCTGCCCCCAGGACCGGATTGATGTGACCAAAGGGGATGGGTTGCTCATTTCCCTGGGCGCAACTCTAGGATGGGTAAAAGAGCTCCAAACAGGTGAGACATGTTCTGCCATCTTGGTCTTAGGGCACCACTGGGCACTACAGAACACTACTGGACCTGTGGTAGATAGAAGAACTACACTTGCTGTTGATTCCTGTGAGCAAATCCCGAAGGGCTGGACCTACCCCTCCCCCCTTGTATCCAGGACAAAGGAGTGTGTTTTTTTTTTTAACAAAAACAAAAACAAAAAAAAAGGAAATCCAAAGTGCCTGGAGGGTCACTCCCAGCTAAGGCCAGTAAACTCTATTGAACGCCTTCTCTGCGTCGATGGATAGAAGCATGCATTCTGTATCAAAGCACTATGCCTTATCTATAAGGTGAATTACTCATTTCGTTTTGTCGCTGTATTGGGGACAAATCCAGCCTGGTCTGGATCTATCAAGCCAGGCAGGAGAGGGGTCAATCACGAAGCCAAGATCCCAGTAAACAATTTAAGGTCACATTTAGTAGGAAAATCTGCCTATAAGAGTCGCAGTGGCGCCTGTCCTTACCAGGCTTAGGGATGACAACACTAGAAGCCTCCAGCATGGTTGGTGGGAGTGCCGAAGAGACCCAACAGCATTGTAGACTCCAGTGAGTATTGGGCTCAGGATGAGGCAGAATGTCTTATTAAAAAGAGCAGAAAACCCATTGGGGCCTGGAGATTTAAGTAGCTTCTGCCGGGAAATAGTAGACACTACTTCCTCAACCCAAATCGGGGAGTCCAGAACCGCAGCTTGGTCCAGTGTGAGCCTAGCAGTAGTGGGCCCCAAGGAGGTAACTGGCTGGGGCATCTGGTGGAAGTGCTTGCTCCACATAGAGCTCTGCATAGAATTGGCACAATGTCTCCGCTATATGCAGGTCCTCAGTCTGTTCCACCCCAGATGCATCAATCACTGACAAGACCTCAGACGACTGCCGATGGGCCTGAAACCTATTGGCAAGCAGCCACCCACATCTACCACCCGACTAAGAAGGTATGTCATAACTGGAGCGCCACATATTCTGCCATATCAGAGTCAAGAGCTCGCTGCCTCAAGCTGTTGCCAGATCTGGACCTGTTGTGAGAAATGGTCCCGCTTGTCCCCACATATCTTGTCTGCTGAGGCAATTGCATTAAAGTTCCCCCTGATCACTGCTTTTAAAGTCTCCCAGAGAGTGGTGACTGAGGTCTCAGGGTTATCGTTCGTGTCAAGAGAGTCCCGTAGGGCTGTGGTGATCTGCTTAATAACAGCGGGTTGATGTTTGAGACACCAGGTCTCAGGAGGTGGGCGGGTGGAAGGAAGAGAAAGCGTGAGAGCGACCGCTGCTTGGTCCAACAGCAAACAATGCATTATTTAGGCAGCATGGGTGTGAGTTACGATACCAGAGGTGCCCAGGAAATAATCTATCCTTGCATATGTCTCATTGGAGTAGGACCATAAAGTGTAATCCCAGGCGTTGGTATGGAAAACCCTCCAGATATCAATCTGACCCACTTTCTCCAGCCACTGTGTCTCTTCGAGTGAGAGAGACCCAGACCACTCCTGACGCTGGGCCCTGTAGTCCATTGCATTGTCAATGGTTATGTTAAGGTCACCCCCACCCGAGCAGCAGTCAACCCATCGACCTTGGCAACTCTGCCGCCGACATGCATAAAAAGGTCTCCTGACCATCGTAGGGGGCATACAATAAAGTCAGTGTAAAGGTGTGCGAACCCAGCGAGAGTCAGTGAGCCAATAGTCTTCCCCTAATTTATGCCTTCTTTAGACCAATACTCCTGGCGAATGTGGCGGAAACAAGGATCATCACCCCAACAGATTTGGTGAGAAGGGAGGAGAAGAGCCAGTGGGGGAACACCCTAGATCAGAGCTTGTGGGCATCGCCAGCGACAAGGTGGGTCTCTTGGAGAAGGAATATGTGGAAAATATGGAAGAGGTGTGGCGCAGGGGCCAGAGTGACTCACTCCAGAACCCGGGGGCTCACAGTTCGATCCCCGGTGCCGGTGGCAAGGCATCCTAGCACCATGTGACTCTGGGCAATAGCCCGCTTAATCTTCCTGACTGCCCCCAGTGCCTTGACACCTTCTGGTAATTGTTTGCGCTTTACAAATACTGGACTGGACATATGGGCCCTGGAATGTTCCAGGTAAGAGAGAGTATTGAGCCTCTTAACATGGTTGTTGAGAACCATTCACATTTAATGTGATGATCTTAAGGTCCGAGTCCATTGGGGGAACGGTGAAGTGGATCTAGTTGATGTCACCTTCTGGGGAGGGGGTATTCAGGAGCAGAGGGATCAAGAGCATAACACCATGATGCAAGTGATGCAATGGTGTGTTGGTGGAGGGAACCGTCCTGGGGAGCCCGGGGAAGGAGGGAGATCAAACATCCTGGAAAAACCCCAACAAACAAACAACACAACAAAATAAACATTATCAATGTCCTGGACAAGAATTCCCCCGAGTGAGAACTGAAAGAGGCCAGTGGCACCCCACTCCACCCCCAAGGCCCGCTCGGGCGCACCATCCATTCAGGAGAATAGAGATAGAAAGGCAAAGGTGGAGCAAGCGTATGTCAGAAGCAGTGATCAGGAGGCATAGTGGAGCTCAGGGCTGCGCCAGGTCAGATGAGTCCTCAGCGAGGGATGTCAACACGCATGGTGCTCTCTGGCCATTGTCTCAGGATCTGGGTGGAGTCAACCAGGGAACGGCCTGTGGTCTTCCATCTGTGGGCACCCCAGCTCACATTCTCCCCACCCATAGGCGGGGACCACTCCGGGGATTTGGCAGAGATGCCCAACAGCTGACATGCCTCCTTGAGTGATCAGAGCTGGTGGATCATCCTGTCTAAACGAAAAATCAGGCAGAAGAGGTGTCCCCAAGAATAGGGATCTCCGATGGAACAGAGGTGGAGTGTGTGCATTTTAAACTGCCATTTAGACCTGCAAACTAACCTTGGTGACAGGCCAAAATCTTCTTTTATAATACATATATGTCACTCCTATGGTAGGCTTTGAACAGTGCAGTGGGCAGGTTGGACATGTTCTTTTAAGTTTTACATGTCCTGGTAGTGAAAAACTCTTACATTTGTTTTTTCACTACTGAAGGCCTACCCCTCTCATTCAACAACTTTGGAGTAACCTTATTACATTTAATAAGCTGTAACTTCCAAATAGTAACAGGTAACTCATTCATGTTTGGCGTCTCTGGAATTGTAATGCAAAACCCTACCTTACAGTGAATGGCAAATTATGAAAATGCCACTTCAAGAAAGTTGTCCTTTTCCTGCCTTCACCATTTGGTCCCTGCAGCCTGTCTTTGGTTCACATGACTGGATTTAACTGACAGTTGGATTTTATGTATTCCTCCTAGACAGGCACACACAATAGAGAGCTAAGGGAGAGGAGTTGGCCTAACGGTTAGGGCGGTCGACCTCGAATCTGGGGAACTGGGTTTGAGTCTCGGCAATGACGCTGAACATCCTGTGATTCTGGGGAAATCACTTAATCTCCCTGTGACTAACAAAAATTAATGTGTCATCATGAAACACAACTGGTGCTATGTAAAGCGCTCTGATACCCGATACCTTCGGGTCAAGTTTGCGCTATATAAAACGTTGTTAAGAAAAAGAAAAGAAAGTGTGTTTGGATGGGCCAGAAATGGCAGGATGGGAGGGAGGAGCTAGGCACAGCCCTACTTACACTTGAATAAGCTGTGTCCTGCCTTCACACAAATGGCTCCATACCGTTTTTAGTTAGTGTGAAGCCATGGCAGAGAAGAAAGGGCACCTGCCCACTTTTAATGAAAGCCTCTAGTAGCTTTCCTTACTTCAAAGGTAGAGCTGGGTATAGGTTATGGACCTTTGACACCAACTGGTCAGTGCACTTCAGGACTTTTGGATACTCTGGCTGGAAGGAGGACTGCTGTGCTGCTGAAAGGACTGCCCCTTTGCTAGACTGGTGCTGACCTTCTGACTTCTTCCCGGGGTAAGAAGGACTGGATCTGCATCTCCTGAACCCAGATCGACTCCACGTTCTACTTGGTTGGCCTCCTGACCAGAAGCCTCAGAGACACAGCAGGCTTCCAACCACCTTGCACCTGGACTCTGCCATCAGTGAGTCTACCCTGCCAAGTGGTGCCACCCCAGTCCTGGACCCTTGGAAGTGGGCCAAAGGTGCTCTATCAGCCTCTGTGGACCCAGTGCAACTGACATCTCCTCTGATGTGGGGCACAACCCTGAACAGAACTGGTGCATCGCCGCGGTTGTGGGAATCAAATCTGTCGCAAAGATCTTCATCGCCTTCGCAGCCCACAGTCTCATCTCAACCGCACCTGCGCAATGCAGTCTTGGTGCTGGACACTCGTCAGTGGGATTTTCAACCAGAAGGCAGGACCTAACATCGCAGCCTGGCCGCGTGTAGGGACCCACGCATTGCCTCGGCTGCCTGACGAATCTTTAATAAGGACTCTTGCAACACTCCACAAACCAAGATTTAAAGTACTTTGTTCAGCGGAACCAACTGGGTCCTTGTAGCCAGCAAGCGCTCTATTGCGGTCAGCCTAAACTTGTGACTTTGTCCCCGTCTGGCGCAACCAGATAGCCACAGGTGGGGCCTTGTGCTTTTTCCACTAAAATCTTTCAAATTACATATCTCCGGATCTACTGATTGGATTTTTGTTGTTTTGGTATTAATATATCTATAAAAAATTAACTGTATTTTTCTAACTTGGTGTGGGATTCTTTTTTGTGGTATTTCACTTTACTACTATTTGTAGTGCTGCACAAATAATTTACACATTGCCTCTAAGCTAAGCCTAACTCCTCTGTGACAAACTAGCAAGAGGTTGAGCACAGGTTACATAGGTTGATTTAGAGTTTGCTTGAGCATTACCATGACAAGGATTGTGATTGCTACTTGACCAGGGCTCACACCCCAGTCAACCAAACAACCCAATTTTTAACAGTACTTTTATATGATTCGCTAGTTGAAGTATTTTCCAAGATTTCAAAAAGGTAGCATATCATAAAATGACATTAACTTCAGTTTGTATCGTTTTTTTTAACATATCTTCTTTTCTAGATCTTTACTGTGCAGGTGAAGCTGAAAATCTCAAAATATCATATATGTAAGCAACCACAGGTATTGTATGCAGAAGACAGGAAGTGGTAGAGGAGTAGACTGCAGACAGTCCTTGCTATGCCTCAGCTTTATGCACCACTCATTCTACATTAATTTCAAGATATCCAAAGAAAGCTTATTTCAGAGCCATTATAAGTCTGTAAGAGATTGGGTTATTAGCTGATCGGGTAAGTAGCCAGTGAGTGCTTGTCAGGGTGAACCACGAAAGTCACTAAATTAACCTGAGCTCAACCTATGGTAGCTATGGCACAGAGCAAACAGGCTAAATTGACAGGCAACGTGTAAAGTATTTATGCAGTACTAAACAGTAATAACATTGAAATGCAAAACAATAAAAATACCAAAACAAATTAAAAAAGAGTAAATGTTAATAAACAAAATGACAAAAATCCAATAAGGAGAACCCGAGATATGGATTTCTTAAAGTTTTACGTAGAGAATAGCGTATGTTAATATGGAAATCGATGCATTAATCAATGAAAATGAAAACTTGTCCTCCTTATTAACAGAATTACCTGTTGTGAACTCCACATCAACCTTGACTCGCAAATATGTAGTCAAGCAGGCCCTGAGGTCAAGGCCCAGGATTGCTGATTGAAAGGTCACAGGTGGGAGGGTGCCTAGCTGGCAGGCGAATGCTCGGGCAGGAAACTCTTGAATCCCACTGATAGGTGCAGCGACATTACAAGGGCCAAGGGAGATTTCCCCAATAAAGCACACATGGCCAGAGGGGATATGAGTGCTCCTAAAAACACCAGAAAAAGTCAGATGCCACATGTGTTAGGAACACATAGCCAATCAGGACTAAGCACGTGCAGTGTTCAAGTGCTCCCCATGCAGGACATCTGAACACATTATCCACAGGCCACACAGTGTCCAAGTGAGGTCGATACCCACTTGGGGTAACGATTAGACAATTAATTTACAACTCCAAAGGGAGCAACCAACATTCCTCACCATATATGGTTTTCCGGAAACTTTTATAACCCATCATGTTTTGTA
This sequence comes from Lissotriton vulgaris, assembly GCF_964263255.1. Classification (NCBI taxonomy): domain Eukaryota; kingdom Metazoa; phylum Chordata; class Amphibia; order Caudata; family Salamandridae; genus Lissotriton; species Lissotriton vulgaris. The sequence goes on from NC_141700.1 coordinate 440,343,848, forward strand.
TAAAAGAAGGACACATACTGATTGTAAATTGAGATAGTCCTCAGACCTTGTGCTTGCAACTGTTCTCCCGGCCGTAATGTTTAATGAAACAAACTGTTCCTGTTTTGCCAAACTCCTCTTGTTTTCTGTTTTTAAGGGATTTCGAACTCAACTAACACACCAAGAAGCACAAAGTGCCAATGATATTCAATGGTCACTGTAGAGCAGGACCTAATTGTAAAACTGCGCTGCCTGCAATGGAGCATGGGTCATATACACTAACCACGATCGCCCCGGTCAAATGTTTTATCTTGTGACTTTAGTTCTTTAAATCCCAATCCAACATTCTAAAGTGTCCAGATCGGAGGCACTTGGAGGCACACAGGGTGTCAGACAAAAGCCACCAGGAGAGTCCAGTCCAGGTCCAATTGTCATTGGCCAGCTGGTCATTTGTAGCTTGTTATGTCCCTGTAGCTTTAACGGGAGGTCAGTTCTATGACCCTTGCTGTCCTCCTCTTTGTTCTGGGTGCAAGAGGGAGAGCAGGTCCAGTATTCTAGACGCTTCAGAGGACTCAGACAGCAGGTTAAGTCCTCTTCTGAGCAGATCCAGAAGTGTCTATAAAGTGCCACGTTAATGCTGGCACGAACTGGTGGGTGAAAGTGACCCCTGCGGATGTCCTAGCTAATGGGGAAATGTTCCTGGGGCTAGCCCTACCCACTTTGGGCATTCTCAACATGGCTGAAGGCTTTGGCCACACTAAACGTGGCTTACGGGGGCTGGGTGTGTGTCTGGGGAATGTTTTATTGGAATACTAGTGTCCTCCACATCTAACACTAAAATCTAGTTTTAGGCAGTCTCTGTACCCCGAACAAACTTAGAGACAGAAGTCTGGTAAGACAAAGCTGAATTTACTGAAACCAGACAGTGGATACACACACAATGGGCCTCATTAGGATCAACACGACGCAAGTCCGTCCGCGACCCCAGAGCAGGAGGGAACCTCAGCATGGCATGCGGAGTTCCCTCCTGTGCAATTAGGATGTGACCGCCACCCTGGCGGTCACATCCTCTATCTTTAACATTGCGGCGGGTGCGGCTTCAAGCTGCACCCGCAGCAATGTTAAAAATGCACGCATTGCATTTTCATGCAGTAAGAGGCAGGCCTGCCGCTTTCTGCATGCAAATGCAGGGGGTACCATAGGTACCCCCCATGTGCACCCCCCACCCCCCCTTCACCTAGGGGGGCCGCAACGGGCCCCTGCAGTGAAGCTCCATATGCTTTTCCACGGCGAAAACCCGCCGCGGAAAAGCATAATTTACAGGCCATCCTAATATGGTGGACGGTGTCTGGAAGACACCATCACCATATTAGAGCTTTTCCGCCGCGGTTGTAAGCCGACCGCGGCGGAAAAGCTGCGGACAGAAACCAGGACCCAACAGCCATCCTAATGTGGCGGTGGGTCTTTGGTCAGTCCGCTGCGGTTTTTCCGCATCCTCCGGGCCGGCGGTGGCTTCCGCCGGCCCCGAGGATGCGGAAAAACCGCAATCATAATGACCCCCAATGTTTGGAATTCTGTTTCCTTCCTTATGAAGTGTGCTCCAAATGGCATATGAAAACCCACTGCAGATGTCAAGCAGGTCTTAACACCCCAGCAGGATCTTGCACTGCGATGTTAGCTAGATGCCCCATGTGATGGAGGTTGGTCTGCCTAGGGGACAGTACAAGGGTGCAGTGCTGGTCTTTAGCTACATCTGTTTGTGATAGGACAGGCCTCTCTGAATATAATTAGGTCCTTGGGTCCAGTCCACAGGCCATCCTGGTAAGGGCACACCACCTTCCCACCCTCAAAGACTTTTGGTTCCTATCCTGGGAACAAGTGCACATCTCAGTCATGCTCACTGAAATGTATATTACTGTCTAGCAAAAGGGAGGGAGAAACATGCAGATTTAGCTTTCAGGGACTTAAGGAAGGTCAGAGGTGACTTTTTACAAGTTATCTTTCCAAAATATTTATTACAAATCTGGCTTCGCCTGTAAAATGGGTGTGTAATAAATATTTAAAAAGTCAAAATGTTTAATTTGTAGCTGTTTCCTGGGTGGAAAGAACATGTACTAAACTTAATACTATAGCCCAATGCTTCCCTATGGAACAGCCAACATGCTACAGTGAAAATAGCTTTGAGGTGATAGTCTCAGTCAGGACATTGTTTATATCAACTTTTCCTACTTTTAAATATTGTTAGAAATTGGGTTTCTGGTTGGCAGAGGTATACACCCTATGCAAGCAAGAACCACAATCCTAGTCAAGGTAAATCAGATACACACCAGTGCTCACCCTCTGGTAGCTTGGCACAGAGCAGGCAGGCTTAACTTAAGAGGCATTACAAAATTATTTGTGCAACACTTCCAACAGTAACACAGTGAAACTATCAGGAAAAGACTTCACTGCCAGTTTAGAATCATAGATTATGATTTTATGAATAAAACAAGACCAAACTGACAAACATCAACTGAGTATAAGTCGAGATATGAATTTTTAAAGATTAAATGTAAAAATAGCGCTTACAAGCAGTAAGTGCCTATGGGGGTTATCGGGTCGCACTGGACCGGGGCAAAGTCAAGAGTTCTGGCCAACTGTGATGCAGCACATTGGATACAGGAGCCATGGAAAGCCCGCCGAACAAAGTACCTTTATCCTGGTTGCAACAGCGAGCTACCATGTTGATCCCTGCAGTCGAGGTGATGTGTTGATTTTCTCCACGGCAATGTGGTGGTCCCGAAGACGAAACATAGAATTTGAGTTGCACTGTTTCAGAAGCCGATGTGTCTGATTTCTCCACTCAGTCCAGGAGATTGGTCGATCTTCTGACACTGCAGTGGCGGCCATGCTGGCGGTTCTGATGAGTTGGTTCTAGAGGTGATGCAGTGGTTCCAGTTCTGTTCCCACAACAGAAGTGGTGCATTGATTCTGCTTCACGCAGCAGAGGATATGACGGTTCCACCGTAGGAAGCACCTGGATCCACTTCCAATGGATCAGGCGCAGGAGGTGGTTTTAGAGTTTAAAACGTTACGTTTTCACCTAACTACAATGCTACTTTAACCTTTTTTTCAGTGAATGTCTAGTTTTTTGTTTTTTTTAACATAACACGTAAAGCCATTCTTCACTTCCAGTGGGGATTGGCCACAGAGCCTGGCATGCGGCCAGGCCCTGTGGCCAATCTCCCCTTCTCTCCACTCAACATCCTATACATAAAGCAGATCTATCATCTTTCTCAAAAAATTCGGAATTATTTTAATCCAATGTATATTTCAATAATAGACACAATACAATGTTATTCATTAGCAATTATGTATAAAATATTTAATAACATTTTATCAAACTACGTGTCTTTGATTCTTTCTTTTTACATAGTTTATAGTTTTTATTATTATTATATTTTGAGGGTTTCAAATGTAAAGATATGTACTCTGAAATTCATTATCCTTTCCTAAAAAAAACCAACACCCTCCTGCTTTTTAACACCTTCAACGCTCATGACGAGCTCAGCTCGTCATGAGGTACACCTCTCGTACACTGATGCCGAGCTGAGCTCGCCATGATTAGTAGGAATTTCAGATTTTCAGCACAGGGGGGGGGGGAAACCATAAGCGTCGATGGTGTTAACATTGTACACCCCCAAAAATATTAAAAATAAAAAACACATACAGATCTTGTAGTTTATGAGATATACTGTATCACATAAACTACAATCATCCCCTAGGTTGCACTGCAATCCCAGCTGGAGACCAAAAGATCCAGCCTTGGAAATGCTTTAAAAAAACAGCAGCTCTACTAGCCTCATGGTTTCAATGACCCAGGAGACTTATGTTTTTTTCCCACCGTTGGTGGGGGGCTGCAGAACTTCCTGCAACATTAACAAAAAGTGTTGGTGATGTCCCTGCCCCTTCTAGGGACATCACCAAAACAAACTTTAGCTAAATAACCTCCTCTGAGGGCACTAGGAGGTGCTCCTTGATGGACCAGTGCATAATAGAGCAGCTGTGGCCACTCATTTATTATTCACTTTATTTTTAAAAGATTTTGTTTCTGGGTGTGCTGGTCCAACCTGGAACATCCACTTTTTAATTTTTTTTAGAAGGGACCAGAATTTGTAGGTAAAGTAGCATGCCCCGGTGCCCACCTGGGGCATGGCACAACTTATGCATTTTTTCCTTTTAAATGGGTTGCCCGGGTGCACCCCACACTATAAATTATTGTTAGGGGCCGTGGGGGATGCCCAGGGCCTGTGCAGCAAATTATTGTTTTTTAAAGTGGCATGCCCACCCGGGACATGCTACTTACTTTTCTTTTTTATTGGGTGCCCACTCAGAGCACTCCACAACATATTCATCGTTGGGGACTGTGGCGGGAGACCCAGGGCCTCCGCAGCCCCACCAGCTCCCCTGCATCGCATCCACCAGGGTGCAGTTGGAGCCGGCATTGCTCTTACTTAGTGGGGATTCAGAAAAGGGGGTGGTGATGAACAGAGTGTCTGAATTAAGCAGACCGCTCTTACCCAGTCCAAAGATCAGGGCTTGATCCATCACCGTTATTTATCTCACTGCACCATCCCAGTTCAGAACCTGGCTATATGCAAATCAGTCTGTCCCTGGCCCAGTGCATCATGGGAACAGGGCAGACTAAACTACCAAGCCAATTCTTCACCAGAAAGGAGACAAGCTACCGGGGACCGGTTTCTGGCATTTCAGCCGTCGTCGGCCCGGCTTGCTTGAATCCTGATGGTGCAGTGAGAAAGGGACTCATGTCTGAGTATACCCTGCCACATCTATAGTGGCCAAAAACGATTCAGAAAAAGGGGTGGTGATGAACAGAGTGTCTGAATTAAGCAGACCACTCTTACCCAGTCCAAAGATCAGGGCTTGATCCATCACCGGTATTTATCTCACTGCACCATCCCAGTTCAGAACCTGGCTATATGCAAATCAGTCTGTCCCTGGCCCAGTGCATCATGGGAACAGGGCATACTAAACTACCAAGCCAAATTTTCACCAGAAAGGAGACAAGCTACCAGGGACCGGTTTCTGGCGTTTCAGCCGTCGTCGGCCCAGCTTGCTTGAATCCTGATAGTGCAGTGAGAAAGGGACTCATGTCTGAGTATACCCTGCCACACCTATAGTGGCCAAAAACGATTCAGAAAAGGGGGTGGTGATGAACAGAGTGTCTGAATTAAGCAGACCACTCTTACCCAGTCCAAAGATCAGGGCTTGATCCATCACCGTTATTTATCTCACTGCACCATCCCAGTTCAGAACCTGGCTATATGCAAATCAGTCTGTCCCTGGCCCAGTGCATCATGGGAACAGGGCAGACTAAACTACCAAGCCAATTCTTCACCAGAAAGGAGACAAGCTACCGGGGACCGGTTTCTGGCATTTCATCCGTCGTCGGCCCGGCTTGCTTGAATCCTGATGGTGCAGTGAGAAAGGGACTCATGTCTGAGTATACCCTGCCACACCTATAGTGGCCAAAAACGATTCAGAAAAGGGGGTGGTGATGAACTTAGTGGAGCAGCTTTCTTTTGCTCCTGTGGGATTGGAGCAATTCAGAGCATTTCCCTGCCCGAGTGCGGGCAGGGAAATGCTTTGTTCTCTCAGCGTTATGTTCCCACATGGTTAGAGAACCTTGAATTTTCCCTGCCAGTGGGCAGGAATATGGAGAGTGTCTCAGGGATTGGGGACCCTGGGCCACCGTCTATGACCCGGCCCCTTGGGAGTGGATTATTTGATGGCTCAGGCAGGGCTGCTTGCATCCCCTTCCCCTTTTGATTAGTTACTGGCTCTGGGAGATGGTATCCCAAGAGCCTCTCCTGGCTGGGGAAGAGGGGCTGTGTGGCCCACCTTCCCCTTCAATTAACCTACTGGCCCCAAGCCCGGGGCCTCTCCTGGTCATCATTTCCTTCAATTATTCAAAGGTCCCGGGTGATGAGGTTCCCAGGGCCTGTTCTGGCCCAGGGAAGGAGGGTCATGCGGCCCCCAACCCCTTCAGTATAGTTACTAGCCCCTGGGGATGGGTCTCTGAGGCCACTCCTGGCCCGGGGAGGGAGGCTGCGTGGCTTCAATGTAGTTACCAGCCCTAGGGGATGCGGTCCCTGGGGAGGCTTAGGTAGGGCGGCCGCATGCCCACTCTCCCCCTTGAATTAATGGCGTTCATTGCCCTACAGCCCAGGCCTACCGGGGGGGATTTTACAATTCATAGGAGCCGCCACTTTTTGTTTTATTTGCTGTGGATTCACTGATCCTTTGGGAATTTGTGGCAAACTGTTAAAAAAAACAAAATTTGGCCCACGTGGGGTCTCTCTGGACCCTACCACCGGGCTTAGGGGGGGCAGAGTATCATTTTCCTATTTCATTTTTTTCTCTCTTTTTTAGGACTAGGAACTGAGTCCTGACTACTACACCACTTCCTGTTTGAGGTGGTGACAGCCAATCAGATCTAATCTTGAGATCTGTCTGGATTCATGGAGGCTTCACGACCCTAGATATGCGATGTTATTGATTAATTGCTCAATAACTACTAAATGGATTGACACCAAAATACAACAAACACTATTTCTGGAATAAGATCTAGCTTTCTGCCAAATTTGGTATGAATCGGTACAACAGTTTAGGCTCTACCTGTGTCTAAAGTTCCTAAGGGAAAATGAATAGGAAAAAACATTTTGGGACCCTCCTTTTTTCTCAGCCCCCACTTGATGAATCATCCAGAAACCTTCCATGCACAAACTAGTCAAAAAGTAGCATGTTTTTTTAAAAGGTTTGATAAGATTGGCAAACTGCGCCAAAGTTATTAGCAACACTAAAAACGGAATTTCCTAGGGAAATACCATAACTACCCAGTGGCGACCTTCACTGGGTAATATAGTATATATTTTAACTAGATAGCTACACTAACAAATATATTGATTGGCTCTGTTTGTGTGTGTTGAGAAGGGAGGTTTGCCACTGAAATTATATTCAACCTGTTATATCTTTTAATCTAAACTACTATTATTTAAATTGTCAGTAAATACATGGTAAAATGCACATATTTAAAAAATAGTTTGACACAACTTGTGCTCCTGGGTGCAGAGCAGATGTGACTCCTACCTCCATCCATTGATTGGGTCTGCTGCATGATACATCCTCATACAGTTTCTATTAGTTGGAAGTGGGATATCTAATGAGGGATTCACTTGTTGGACCTTTGCTAAATAATCTAATATAATGTTAATGTTTCCTCCATGTTTAGGCCACAGCCAAAATTATCACAGATGGTCCCCATTGGCTAAAGGTTTGTTATTTGGTGCATTCATTGCTTTTATCTGTATTTGATGCAGCTACTTACACTTCCTGGAACATTCAGGAACGAGACACACAAAAAGACATTTAAAAAGAATTGCTGTAGGGTAGTGCTGAAAGTCATTTTGCTGCGCTGCCCTACGCCAATTTGAAAGGACAGAAATGCACAGTATATACAAGATACAGTGCTTTCCTGTCCTTTCAGCCAGCGCTGATGCAAGAATTGCAGCAGTATGCCAACGCAGGCACACTTGCACCATGGAGCAAGGGTGCCTGCGTTGTGGCATGATTGTGTTTGTGCAGAAAGGGGCACCTTCCTGCACAAAAACAATCACGAGAGGTGTTTTCCTCGTTCATTGTGTGCTGCACAATGTAGCACACATGAAATGAGAAAAAAACAAGGGAGGCGTACGTTTTTGGCACTGCTCCAGATTGACGCTATGTTATAAATATAGGGCAGTGTCAAAATCCATAGGTGTTGCATGGAAACATCCACAGCAACACCCATGGCATGCCTCCTTGCCGCAATGTAGGGCAATGGAGCAACTTGCTCTGTGTGGCCTTACACCTTATCTACAAGGCCATGAAAAGCCATGCAGGGTGGTTTTGCGTGGCCTTGTAGATATGGGCCTGCACTGTGCGCCACTGGAGCGTAAAAAAATGGCTTGTAAATATGGCCCAACATGTTTCCCTGATCTACCGAAGCACCGATGTGGAAAAAGAAGCATTTTAACATCGGGACGTAGCAGCATTATGCGTACATATTAGCATACCACTCATTCATAAAATAATACAGCAAGATCTTTGTGTGTTGCAATCCAATTCCTATAGAAATGTTAGATGCTGAATGTTAGAAATGGAGTCTCTAGTTGGCAGTAGATTGCACCCTGCCTAAGTAGGGACCATCACTCTAGTCAGGGTAAGTTACACACTAAGAATAACCCATGCTTACCCCCTTTGTAGCTTGACAAGAACAGTCAGGCTTATCCCCAGAGACAATGTGTAGAATATTTTTACACACACAACACCAACTCCAGATTAGACAAATAGCCACTATTTATCTGAGTAAAACAAGACCAAAGTGACAGAACTCCAACACACCAAAGTCAAGATATTAATTTTAAAAGATTAAATCAAGTATAGCTTTTAGAAAACAATAATTCCAACAGGGCTATTTGGCCGCACTTGATGCCGACCACTCCACAAAGTCAGTCCGACCTCGATGGAGAGAAGGCCGGCGTCGGTAGTCATGCAGACCCCGATATCATACCTTGTAAACGTCGGAAATCAAAGACGATGCAAAAGAGCAAGGGTGGTGAGGTGTCGAGGATTCAAGTGCGATGTTGGTTCCTTATTGCTATTCAGGTCGCTGGCACATTGGCACTAGAGGACAGTGTGTTGCATGAAGTAGGTGAGGTGTCACTAAAGCATGTGAGGTGTTGGTTCCTGGCGGTGGTGGAGAGTTGTGGAGTCACTGACACCCAGGGATGTTGCAGGGTTTAGGGCAGGTTATACAGCAGTTGCTGAGATGACTCTCTGTTCCATACTGCAGTTCAAGATGTGAGGCTTTGATTTCACAGCAACGAGGTTCAACCACTGGGCCATAGCTGTGCAGTCAGAGCAGTGCATCACAGACGTCAGTGGCGTGGTGCCTGGGACCTCCGCAGTGGCAGTTCTTCAGAGGTGCTACGTCATCATGGCATCCGTTGTAAGTCGCGGTTGAAGCATCGAGCGGGGACAATGGCATCACTGCAGGCAGCAGTACAGCATCAAAGTTGCAGACAGGCGTCGGTTCCGAATTGCTCGGTGTCAGTTTCTTCTTGTAGCACAGCAACTCACTTCCAAGGGCCCAGTAACTGGATTTGGCACCACTTGGCAAGTAGGGTAATCAGCAGAGGAGCCCAGGTGCTACAGGTGAAGTCTTTAATGGCCCGAGACTTCCAATAGGAGGCAAGCCCAACTCAAGCCCTTGGAGAAGCGTTAAAAATCAGGATGTAGAGAGCAAGGTCCAGTCCTCTCACTCACAGGACAGAAGCAGCAGGCTAACATAGCAAAGTGTCAGTCCCTCCTGGCAGCACAACAGCTCTTGTTCCTGGCAGAATATCCTTTGTCCAGAAGTGTTCTGAGTATATGTTGTCAGATGTCAAGTATTTATACCCATTTTGGCCTTTGAAGTAGGGAGACTTCAAAGAAAGGTCTTTGGTAGTGCACACAACACTGCCCTTCCTTGCCCTTGCTCCAGACACACTGCAGGTGGGTGGGGACAGGCATAGCCCTATTCAGCTGCAAGTGTCAGCTCCTCTCACAACTCTAGCTCAGGAAGGCTCATCAGCCTGGTGATGGGCCATCAGGATAAGCAGGGCACACCTCAGCTCACCTTATGTGTCTCTCTACAGTGAATTCACAAAGCCCAACTGCCCTACAACCCAGGCATGTATTATATGAACAGGCAACAGCACAGAATGGTTAAGAAGGAAAATACAAACTTTCTAAAAGTGGCATTTGCAAACCTGCAATTTAAAAAACAACTTCATTAAAAGATGTGTTTTTAAATTGTGAGTACAGAGGCACCAAACTCCAATTTTCCATCTGCTCCCAATTGGAAGATACACTTGTAAGATATTACAAGGCAGCTCAAATGCTAACCTATGGGAGAGATATGCCTTGCTTTAGTGAAAAACTAATTTAACAGTTTTTCACTACCAAGTCGTGTAAATGTCACAAGTACATGTCCAACCTTTTAGAAACATTGTGCCCTGCCCATGGGGCTACCTAGGACCTACCATAGGGGTGCCTTACATGTACTAAAAGGGAAAGTTTGGGCCTGGCAAGTGAATGCACTTGCCAGGTCGAAATGAAAGTTTAAAATTGCACACACAGACAGGCTCTGCAGCGGCAGCCTGAAACATGTTTGCAGGGCTACTCATGTCGGTGGCACAATCAGTGCTGCAGGCCCACTAGTAGTATTTGATTTACAGGCCCTGGGCACACCTGGTACACTGTGCTAGGCACTTACTAGTAAATCAAATAGGCCAATCTTGGAGAAACCAACTACCATTACATTTTAGACATAGAGCATTTGCACTTTAGCACAGGTCAGCAGTGTCAAAGTGCCCAGAGTCCTAAAGTCAGCAAAAAGGAAATTCAGTACACAGTCAAGAACAGGTTAGAAGCAAAACGACAGAGGAAACCATGCCTTAAGATGCCATGTTTAAAACTGAAAGGGACAGATATGTCCCCACAAAACGTTGTATGACCCTGTAAGAAAACGTCTCCTAAAAGATATTAGCACTTGACTTCAGGATAATATTCACACAACCTTGAATATAAGGGGGACTCCTAATTTATCTGACCATTCCTGAAAATGCTTGTTGGAAGGAAATCTTTTCCATATATGCCGAAGGTTGAAAGCCTACTAACATCAGGAAGATCCAGTTCCACAACATCTAGGGCTCATGAGAGTCAATGCATACTAGACCAGAAGGTGCTTTCAAGAGGGTATTCCCAGAAAGGCAAGTAAAGAAGTTGCCATCATGTCTGGGTTTCCTGCTTATGGCTCCAATTCGAAGTCAGGGACTGGAAAACATGACTACATATTAAATCTAATCTTAAAAGGTATTTGTGGCTCACCAATAAATGTTTTCAGGAGCATCTGGTTTGTTTTCAGAATCTGACTTGTGTGTACTCTAGATGGTTAGTATTCTGGAAGCATTATCTGAGTGTAAATGCAGTGTTTCCCATTCTTTGATCAACAATGCCATGCCAACTAATAGATTTCCCTAATGTAAAAGGTGAATTATAATTACCTAGATATCAGCTGTGTTTCTTTCAAGAAAGGGTATGTTCTGATTGTGTGCTCTGCTGAGGGGCTCCTGACTGCCTTGATGCGAAACTGGAGGGACCCTTTATAAAATATGGATACAATTGTTGATAGTATTGTAAGATTTAAAAATGATTTGAAATACTATTTAATTGTATTTGTAGTGAGGCACATCTCTTGCTATTGCACTGTGCGAAGGTTAGGAATTGTTTTTATTTCAGTGGCCTAGCTATGTTGAAATATTAAATCTAATAGCAGTAACTAATTTTTACACATGATCAACAGAATGTATTTTTTAGCATTTCCAGTTAACCCTTTTTTCTCAACAGTAAAATTAGGTTGCACAGTAGGTCAGTAGTGATCACATTTCAAGGGTGCTCCCTCTTTCCCCTTCTAATTTTGCTGACTTTAAAGCCACTTGCAGCAGCCATTCGTCAAGACGCAAACATAGTGGCTATACCCACCCTGGCCTGGCCAAAAAAAATCCTTCTATACACTGGAGACATCCTGCCAACCTTGACAGACCTAGCAGCCTCTCTCCCCCAATTGATGTCCACTGCTGCATGTTATCTGGGGTTACAAAGTAATTAGGATAAGAGTAAGGCACTACTAATGTCCCGGTTGACAACAAGGGCAGCAATTGTGTCCTATCAGTTTCAGTGGTACCGGGATTGCCTCAAATACCTAGAGATAGACATTAACAGAAGCCTAGATAAACTGGACTCTGTCAATCTTGATCCGCTAATAACCAAAACGGAGGCAAACTACGCTAAATGGTCCCCGCTGAATCGGTCATTGTGGGGCAGAGTGTAGGCGGTTAAAAAGGTTGTGGTCCCTTGATTCCCTATGTCTTAGGCAGGTCTAAAAATAAAATCATTAAAATGGACCAGACGTGCTAGTCTAGTGACTTGAGTAATCTACTCAACCTAACGGTAATGCTCTTGACCCATAAACTGGTCTCCAATTCTGCAATCCTAGTCAAATATTTTATTTCACCACCCTCTAGAGCTTAAAGCTTTAAGCGCGGAACCGAGCCAAGCGCAGGGACATAGATCGGAGCGCATGCGAAGGAAAGTAAAAGGAGAAGTGCCTCTGGGGGCCATAACCATGGAGGGCACGGTGGGCCAAAACCAGAGATTTGAACTTGACCCTGTCAGCGACAGGCAGCCAGTGAAGAGAGCGCAATTGGAGAGCCACACTGTTCCTCGTCTTAATGCCCAATAACAGTCTGGCCGCCGCATTCTGGAGCAACTGGAGCTTTTTAAACAGGTAGCCAGGGGCGCGGGCATAGAGGCCATTCGCGTAATCCAAGCGTGATAAAATCAAAGCACATGTGACAGTTTCTCTTGCTGCTTGCGGGAGGAGTGGGAAAAAAAATCCTCAGAGTCTTGAGGAGGCTGAAACAGCCTCCGGCCAGTTTCTTAACATGTGTTGTAAAAGAAAGACTCTCACCAAATAAAGTTCTAATTTGTATTAATCTTATAAACATCCTTGTTTCCATCACACTTCTGAATTACAAACAAAAATGTGCTTTCCTAATTGCAGATATATTTTTTAATATTTGTAGTGATCATTTACAATCGATCTAAATGTGTTGTGGATTAGATCAAAAACTACCATCCTACAGCCTTTTGTTTCACAACAATTGTAAGGCAGTTCACTGTACAAAATCCTCTAACTTTGCAGTCAGGGAAAGAGGAATAAATACCAATCACCCGGATGAAATAAGCAGCAATTTGTGAGAAGAGAGAAGCTGACTTTTGATCAAGGTCTTTGAAAGCACAGCAAATGTGACAAGATAAAAACAAGATTTAGTGCTCATTCACTTTCTGAATGAACAGAACACATGTTCCTTGCCAGCTCTTTCACCAGAAGGCTGTAGAACTAGCCTGTCCTGATAATCTGACTCGCTATAGTGAGTCAGTGAGTAGATTTTTAGAGGCCTGCTTTGTATGTTGCTGCTCACTATCCAGCCATCAGTGCTATGGGATGTCGACCACTGGATAAGGCTCTTTATATTGGGCCCATGAAACCCAGACTATGGATACCTAGACTCCTTACCCTAAGGAGTTGCGGCAGACTGAGCCTCCAGAGCATGGAAAACTATTCAATCAATCAGGGGTTTGCAAAGTGTGGCTGCTCACCGATGAAGGTCTCAAGGCGCGCGCGGGGGGGGGGGGGGGTGGTCTGGGAGAGGCGCCAGGCGTGACATTTGTTGATCCGTCTGGGTGAAGAGGTTCAGTCAAAGAGCCAGGTCTCGAGGTCCTTCCTAAATTGTGCCACTGATGTGGTTTGCCAGAGGTGGAGGGGCAGGCTGTTCCAGGTCTTGGCAGCGAGGTGGAAGAAGGATCTTCCTCCGGTTCTGGTCTTGTGGATCAGTAGGATGGAGGCCAAGGTGAGTTGGGCAGAGTGGAGTTGTCTGGTGGGTGTGTGGAAGGCAAGGCGGTGGTTCAGTTATTCTGGTCCTTCATTGTGGAGAGCTTTGTAGGCTTGAGTGAGAAGTGCAATAGCCCTTCATTTGTCACAATTTATCTATTTGTTGCCAATGCACAGGGGACTCCCCCACCCACGGTTATCAATCAAATGGCACCTGCTGCAGAGTGACACCGTTCTCCACCTAATATATTGTCCCAATTGCAGGTATTCAACCCGCTGGTCCTCCATCACCCTGACCTAGTGAGGCTACCGCAAATTGTTCCGAAGTGGCATACACATCCACACTGGCACCCCACTCTGGGATAACACCAGAATACTTCTGGGGAAACACCTCATACCATGGGACGTGTAGTGCTCCAAGGGGATATTGACAATAGACCAAATTCTTTCAGCATGGATGCTAAAGCCTTTTGCTACCCTGTAAAACTAGTTACGCCTTCCTCATACATATAAATGGAGATATGTGCAACTGAAACATGCCCATTGTAACAAACTGGGTGTCCTACCATGGAATGTCCTTGACTCTCCCATCCTCCAATACTTGAAACACTGAGGTCTTGTCAAAGGGTTACTGTCCGGTTTTTACAACTTAACAATACACCACCTATACTCTCAAACTATCCTGACTCACTTACGTACCAAATGGCAGACTCTATTGCAAACAAACTATACTGAGGAGGACTGGGCAGACGTGATTGAAGCCCTTAATAGGATGGTTTGTGAAGCAAGGATGAAACTTACCCTGGTCAACATGATACAAAACTGGTACTGAACTTACAAAAACTCAATTCAGCAGCTCTCCTCTCCCATGTGGACTGCTGGAGATGCAAAGCTTTGGACTGTGACATGCTCCATATCCTTTAACTCTGCCCTGCCGACCTACTGGTGCGTAACATGCGCCACCTTGAGCGGCGCACTGAACTCTCCTCTCTTCATGGCTGGGAAGCTAGTCATCCTAGATGATGTAACCAACCTACCTCCTCTGACAGAACCCAAGCGCAGCTTACTGTCACTAGCCACTAAATTCTCTGACTTGCGCCATTGGCATTCCCCTCGGCTACCAACCCCTTCAGAATGGCTGACCAAAATGTATAAAACAGCGACATTCAAGCACCTTACCTACAGATTGCAAGATCAACCAAAAGCATTTACACAAGTCTGAGTGCCTTTTCTGGACGCCCTGGAAACCGACAGGAGGCTGAACTGGCTTGATGGCAGACAAACTCATTGGCCCGGGGCCTGTAAGAGAGCAGACACATTACTCCGGACCCTCTTCCCCACATTATCACCAAACATTGCTGACATGTTCCAATGCACCAGAGGGACACCTCCCTCACCCCCCCCCCCTTCCAACAACTTTGGTGCTCTAGTGCTTTATTGTATATGCATTGCACCTCCCTTTCCTTATCTACGGGCATTGGATACACCACTTTTTTTGCATGGCTCCAAAATGGGGTTTTACTGGAGCAGCGTTGTTCGAGCAATTGATACTTCAGGCCTTGTCTGGTGCCACCTGCGCTCCAGCAACTCACAGATCCCTGCCCTTCGGAAGGCCTCCTACATACATCTGAGGATTGTGATACTTTGTACATTATTTTGTGTTCCATATTTCATATTGTGTATATTGTACGTTGGACCACTCATTCTGCAGTTTATTCGCTTTTCGTGGAACATTGTTGAGTCTTTTCCCCTCTTTTCTCCCATTCCCTCTCCTTGCTCTACTCCAGACACACAGGTGTGTTTATGACAATGACACTGCTGTATAGCTTTATATATACACACCTTTGTATTTCAAGTTGACAATGAAAAATGACAACAACAAAGCAGTTGTGACCAAATGTCATTAAAGTGACTTGTGGGATGTTTTTGAAGTGGTGAGGTCACAAAAATTATGTGTTAGATGAACAGTTTTTAGGGGCAAATGTAATACAGATAAGAAACGAAAGTAGGGCAGTGCCATATGTGCATAGAACTTTGGCTTCTTTCTTAGTGAGGTTACAGTTATAACTAATAATGCTCCTGTTTAGGTATTATCCTAGGAGTGTGACATTGGCGCTAAATGTGACCAACTGAATGTCAACAATCGAGAAACATTTACCAATTTTCCACGCATTCGATGGATGTATGCTCAGGTATCAAGAGGTCGATGGTCATATGATTATGGGATGAAAAGATCTCCTGCATGGTGTATAGTCTGGGTATCCTGCCCGGAGTGCCAGACTGTGAGTATCTGGTATCCTGTTTTTTATTTTGGCCCAGCAGCATCACACTAATCTAGTGTGTGCATGAAACCTTAGGCCTGTCCTTTGACACAAGTGAGATCCTGAATATGTCCTGCAACCTTGAGGGCACACCATGCTTGCCATGTCTTTTCAAGGATTTAACATGTAGATCAGCGGTGGAAATGTACAGTGTTTTGTGAATCAGTAGTTGTGACCAGACCTTCTTAGCTTGGTCACTGGAGTACAGTGTAAATGTTTACTTCTGTGAGCTAACTCAGATCTTAGCGCGTGTGGCTTGTGTAGTACATGCATTATGTGTGAAAGTGAACCAGAGGAATGGAAGCACGCAGGTTCCATTTTGGGAACCCCTGGCCGGGTCATGTGCATTAACCCCTCCCCTGCTGGTGACGGAACTACTTCGTCATCAGCCGCTGTCGCGCTGTGATGACGGAGCGGTTCAGTCACGGCACGCTCGGCACGCCTGCGCGGCACGGATTCCGCGCCTGCGCTGAGCGTTCCATTGAGTGGGCGGGGCCGTGACGGAACCGCTCCGTCATGAGCACAGCGCGACCGCGGTTGGTGACGGAGCGGTTCCGTCACCAGCATGGGTCCGCCGCGCGGCTCCCCCGCCCCCTTAGCACTGCGGCGGAATAGCCGCCGCAGTGAAGTGGTTAAAGAGGTGTGTTTGCTATTCCAGACACAGAAAGTATATTTCTGACATTCCCAATGATGGAGGGAGGAGACATAGAAACTGAAGGGGGCAAAGAAAAGACAGGGCTCCTTTAGAAATTCAACTAAGTCCTTTTGCTGAGAGAAACAGCTGATTAGTCTTCCCGCGCACTGCCATTTGGTAGATGGTGGGATGAAGGTTTGAACTGCAGTCTCTATTGTTTAGGGTGATAATGGTCCTTTAGTTAAGGACAACCTTTACCTCTTTCCTGATCACTGTTCAGTGTGGTTGTTGATAGCCAATTACAGAATGCTCACACTTCTTCTTGTCTTTGTTGTGGATACTCCAGGCTGGAGACTACCCTGCTGTGAGGAGCATCACTCTGCCCAAAGGCTGTGCCTTGAGAACAGTCTGGAAAGTACACTTGAAAGAAGAACCATATCAAATTGGTTCTAAAAAAAAATCAAAAAGTGAATCCATATCCCCGGTCTGCTTTCACTGAATAAACATGGGAGCCACTAACCCAGTTCCAAGTCATCTTTGGTCAAGAAAGGAGTGCTCTGCAGAGTACTCAGAAGGTTGCTATTAAACCAGAGCAGGTGTCTGACACAGCCGGCTTCTCAGGGTTGAGGGGACTTCACCTGATGTCTTGTCTAGATTGAAGATGGTCCCCTGATCTGAAGTCCCTGGGAGCCAACCCGCCTGCTGAGATGGAAAGAACTTGCCAACCCTGCAGGAGGTGAAAATGTACAGGGAGAGCCAGAACAGGCTTGACCCTAGTGATGTGAGGGACCTTCCAAACATGAAGAATGAGGAGAATGATCTGCATGCTCAAAGGGACATGAGCTCAATGTCTTCAGACACGAGGTTCCAGTCCGGAACCAAGGTATCAACAGCCTGTGCTGCGGCATCAACAAAAAGAGCCTAAGCTGACTCTGCCACTGCATCTATGAAGTGTGCATAAGCAGACTATAGCACTACAAGAATGAACTGTACCCAAGTGGATTATCTACTGCATCTAAGAAATGGGCCTGTAGTGGGATGTGCCGCTGCAGAGACTACTCTGACCCTAAACCCCAAAACCCCGTCCCTCTACAGGGACTCCAAAAACTCCAGACAGCGGCTTCCACTTCTGCCTACTGTAGTTGCAGCCCGGGTGTGGGAGAACCTCCAGTCAGAGCATCTTCTCCTGGAAGAGGGAGTGAGCAAGACGTGCGCTGAAGGTCCTAGCCGGCCACCCTAGAAGCACAAAACAACTGGCTTGTGGTGGCAAAAAACACTTGGGGACTTCTGAGCTAAGTGAGCCCTCCAACTAGTTAGAAGGAGTAATCTGCACCTATGCCACTGATACCAGCTGAGAATGAACTAAAATCCAGAAAGGAGAGAGCCTCCCTGCTCTACACAGGAGGAACCACAGGCAGGAGATGGGGAGAGAAAAGCAGGAACCCACGATCCCAGGCGTTGAAGACCCAGCAACAGTAAACAATTTGAATTTGTAGCTTGTTCTGTGAAGTATTAAGTTTGTTTATTAAAGTTCTTTTCTTTATCGAAGACCAGGGCACCCACCCTATGTTGGCCTATGTAGGGGACACCTACCTAATCTGCATCCAAGCGGAAGGCATCAGTCTCGCGGCCACGCACCGGCCAAGCAGCGCATCAGCCTCCCAGCGCCACCTTTCGCCGCACCCGCTCCGCGGGTGCCGCTTCACAGGTGGGTGCTGGTAGAGGCAGCACCTTGAAGGACTGAGGCGAGGACACCGGCAGCAAGGCAGCAAGGCGGTAAGGGGCGCGAGAGACCAGCGGGGCTGCGAGCGTGCGGGGACTTCATTTCCCAGAAGTCCCTGCAAGACCAAGGAAGAGCTTCCGGTCCGCTCTCCCTGCTGGCCCGCCCCCCGCCCATCAAAGCCCGCTAAAAGCGCCCCTCTTCCTCTACTCTGTGGGACACCTACCTAATCTGCATCCAAGCGGAAGGCATCAGTCTCGCGGCCACGCACCGGCCAAGCAGCGCATCAGCCTCCCAGCGCCACCTTTCGCCGCACCCGCTCCGCGGGTGCCGCTTCACAGGTGGGTGCTGGTAGAGGCAGCACCTTGAAGGACTGAGGCGAGGACACCGGCAGCAAGGCAGCAAGGCGGTAAGGGGCGCGAGAGACCAGCGGGGCTGCGAGCGTGCGGGGACTTCATTTCCCAGAAGTCCCTGCAAGACCAAGGAAGAGCTTCCGGTCCGCTCTCCCTGCTGGCCCGCCCCTCGCCCTTTACGCCTCCTACTTAACAACATTTCTCTCCCGCAGCGCGGGACGCAGCTCGGGCGAAGACTGGGCAAAGACAGGGCCGTTTGAGGCCGTTCGAGGACGGCAGAGGACGGCCCCGGCCCTGTCACCCTGCACCCCACGTCGATCCCCCCTAGGCCCCCACGAATTCTAAACGCACATTACCGGGACTCATGACGCGTCCCAAAACAAGAAGCGCGTCCAAGAAAGCGACATTGGTGACGCAAGTGACCGGCCCAATAGACCTTTTTATATCCAGGGTCAATGACACTATTGACAAGAGCATCATTCTACTGGAGAAAAGAGTCTCCTTGGACCTCATGCAGGCAAAACGATCTTCGCTCGGTTCACTTGCCACCGCAAACTCCCCCGTTCACCAGGTGGCTAATAACTGCTCCTTACCATTGCCATTAACCCTCGTTCCCACAATGACTGTTCCAAATTCCGTAGATTTATCCGTAACCCAATCGGACTCTGATCAATCATACGTCGATCTCGACGCAACCCCAGATTTAGAAGCCTGTCAATCATCGGCTGAGAAATTAGATCAGAGTGCCATCAGTAATCCTCTACCACCTGTTCCAGCAACGACCCTAGAACCAACAAAAATAAGGGAAAATACCTCCACCCTTCCCAAGGCAATGCCAATCATCAAGGAAAATCCAAAAACAAAAATAAAGAATCATAATTTGATCACACCTACCCCAAATTCCTCGGCAGGTATCCCCTGTTGGGTGGAAAACATGGTTATGGACCTAAAATCCGATCTTGAAGCCAAAATCACAGCGCAGATCAAACTTCTCATATCAAAATTGGACAGACTCACGTCATTAATCAACACCAAATGCAGTTGTAATTCAGGCAGGAATGGTCCCGCCCCAATGCAGGGAGCAAAGGAAACACTCCATAAAAAACCATCCAGTACCAAACAAATAACAGGCATAACAGATAAGTCTAACATCTCACTAACCAGAAAAGTGGCAGTAACACATTCTTTAGCAAAAAAAGGGAGCAATCTGGACGTCTCCCAAAACATCCCGGAGGCGGTAGATCTTTCCTCTGCTATTCAAACAGGTCCAGTAGGTCAATCAAAAACAAATAATAGACAAACAAAAGGAATCCCCACTATCCCAGCAGAGACCCCCTCCCAAGAAAAACCATCAGACCTGAAGACTAAGCAACCTCGGCCTAAAATAATTAACTTACCCCCGGAAGCTTCTCCCTTCGTGGTGGTGTTAACAGCGGTGTCCCCACTGAAGGAGGGTGCAAGAGAAACTTTCGCAGAGCTGAGGAACAAATGTGCCCAGTGGCTCCAACTCCATAGACCACTACCCGCCCATATTAGGGGTGACATCTTCTCCGCACGTAGAGGAGATTGGGTTGGTAGAAGCACGAAGGCAATAGCGGGGGACGTCATCAGCATCAAATTTAGGGAGATAGGGGCATCAAACTACATTTGCAATTCGCCCAATAGAGGACCTGCCACAAAAATAAATCCCCTTCCCTTGTCTTACTTCCTACCCCTATCCTCAAGGCAAAATTTCCCCTTTTATGTACACCCACCAAACACCGGCCCTATAAATTCCTCTGAATACAACATGTACCATCACCAACAGTACCCAGATAGGCCACGTTTTTCGCCAAACTTACAACAATCAGCCTTTCAGTGGCAACCACCCGCCTTATTTCCCCAACCCACACACCTTGCCACCCAACCTCCTGTTAACCCACCTCAACATCCACATCATACTCCCCAACAATGGTGGCAACCTCAGCAACCCATGCATCACAACATCCATTTATGGCAACAGCCGCGGCAAGGATGGTTTCCCCCATTCAACCCACTAGGCCTAAACCATCACGGCAGAGATAGGGACGAATGGAGTGGACAGGATCATCGGACAAAGTATAATGACCCCACACGTTGGGATAGTTGGAATGGCCCCCAATTAGCAAACAGATATAGTCCCCTGGAGTGCGTTGATTGACTACCACAACCGCAGGAATATTCCCAAACTCATACAGACTGTTTGGAACTCATGGTACCCCCATCAGTCCCTCCAGACCTAGAGATCCCACCAGCTCCCGAGATCCTTAATGAATTAAAAAGTACAACAAGCTCAAGGGACAGTTTAACAAACCTAAGCCTGATCTCGTGGAACATCGCTGGATTAAGGACAAAAATAGAGGATGGGACAATCCTGTACCACACGCTTAACCATCAAGTACTATGCCTACAGGAGACATGGTCACTACAAGAATATCACCTGCAGGGGTACAAAACGTACTCGTCTCTCGCGCAGTCGGGACACACAGGCAGACCAAAGGGAGGTCTGTGTATCTACATAGCTAATACTATCCAAAACGTTAAAATAAAGGTCATAGAACTGGCGTCAAATTTACAGATCCTTGGTCTTTACCTCCAGAAAAGAGAGTCAATGATTATTATCAATTTTTATAATAATCTGGAAGAATTGGACTTTGAGAGAGTCTTGGCCCACCTCCACGAAAAACTTACTACTTTTAGAATGCAACAAGGAGAAGGAGGCCCGGCAACAATATTATGGACAGGCGATTTCAATCTTCACGCCTGTACCCAATCAAAAAGAAAATGCCCTGGCATGGTGACAGAAGACGGCCTCTCACTTACCCATTTTTCGCACAACA
Source organism: Lissotriton vulgaris (assembly GCF_964263255.1). Classification (NCBI taxonomy): domain Eukaryota; kingdom Metazoa; phylum Chordata; class Amphibia; order Caudata; family Salamandridae; genus Lissotriton; species Lissotriton vulgaris. The sequence continues at coordinate 440,365,250 of NC_141700.1, forward strand.
AAATGGGAAGGCAAATGAATGACCTCCTATCCGATCTGGATCTCCAGATAGTAAACACCTTGGACTATGGGGAAAACTCGCTTGCACCTACCTATATTGGAAGAGGTTACCAAACTACGGTAGACTTTATAATTATATCAGCATCCTTACAGTTAAGAGTAAAGAACTTTGAAGTAATACCGAATTCTCAAAGTGACCATGCAATACTAACTCTGGAAGTCTCACTAAATTATCAAAAACGTTCTCCAGTAACAATAGCCAATGCATTGACTCAGGAAAATATCAACATGGATAAAGTAAATGGGTATACCATAAAATGGGAGAGGATAAATCCAGAGGAACTCACCAAAGAACTAATAAGATCAGTCTATCCCGAAATCAAAATCTGTTTGGATATAGCTACTAACGACACGGAGCTTCTAAATAACTTTGCCCAAATTATGGAAAAAATTAAGGTGTTACTCACAAGAAAACAAAAACTCGGCTCATTCCGGCCTAATGGCTGGTTTAATCAAGAGTGCACTAAGGCTCATAAAAAATTAAAGCTAGCCTTAAATAAAAACGAAAGGGATCCCAGTACAATAGCCACTCTTAGAAGTGAATACCATAAAATAAGGAAAAAGAGGAAAGAGGAATTGAAGCAAGAGCTGTGGCACGAACTCCACACCAGTGCCCAGGAAAAAAACTCTAAAGCCTTCTGGAGAATTTTAAGAACTCCTTTTTTGGCAGACGAGACTTGCCCAAGAATCGAAGCCGCCATAGACGCTGCAACTTGGGTATCACATTTCACCACTATCTTCCAAAAACCAATTTTTGACCAAGAGCTGGAAGAAGAGGAAAAAACATTCCTACCATACCCTATAGATATAAATTTTGAAATTCCTGAGATCCTTGCGGCATTGAACTCTACCAAAAAAGGAAAAGCTCCAGGGCCGGATGGTGTCCCGGCAGACCTTTTTAAACATCAAACAGAACTTTGGGCACCAATTCTAGCAAGGGTCTGCACCGCCACGGCAAAAATAGGAATTCTGGAGTCCTGGACTAGGTCTATTATGGTGCCGATTTTTAAAAAAGGTAATCGTATGGACCCCGCCTGCTACCGCCCAATTTCCCTGTTGGACTCGCTGGGAAAAATAGCAGGAAGAGTGATTTTAGAAAGACTCCAGGACTGGGCGGAAGAAAGAGGCATCCTATCCGACCTTCAATTCGGATTCAGAAAAGGATTAGGTACCGTGGAACAAGCCCTAAATTTATCAATAATCTTCGGAAAATATGTGCATGCAAAGAAAGCAAAACTTTATATGACCTATGTAGATCTGTCCGCGGCTTTCGACTGCGTCTCCCACACAAAATTGTGGTCACTTTTAGCACAGATGGGGGTAGACCCACCACTCCTGAACTTTTTAAGGGAACTCTATTCCAATCCATCTGCAAGAGTTCGCTACGGGATAAAGGGAGAACTGACGGCGTCCTTCACAGTCGAGCGTGGGGTCAGACAAGGATGTGTCCTGGCACCCTTCCTTTTCTCCCTCTATACCAACAACTTGGAGGTTGAGCTACTAAAGGGTGCCCGTGACCTCCCATTGGCCAAACATCGCCCGATCCCCGCTCTGCTGTATGCGGATGACGCCGTCCTCCTCGCACAAACTCCCCGTGAACTCCAAAGGTCCCTAAATAGATACTCCCAGTTTATGAAGACTCTTGACCTCCATATAAATGTGAAAAAGACTTTCGTAATGAAGGCTGGGGTCGGGAAAAAACACCAAAACTCTATCTACCTCGACAGTCAAAAAATTGACTTAACAAACGAATACTGTTATTTGGGGGTCATGATAGACAATAAACTCTCCTGGAAACCAGCTGTAGAAGCCAGAAAACATCGTTTTAAAAGAGCATTAGCCGCTTTGGTGTCGTTTTCTCAAAAATTAGGAAAACGTCCGCCTAGGGAACTGATAACCATATATAAAGCCAAGTGCCAATCTACAGCTTTATATGGAGCAGGACTATGGGGACATACGGATGTTACCTCTCTGCAAATCGCAGAAAATAAGTTTTTCAGATTCATCCTATCTGCCCCCAAAACTTCCTTTGTTTACGCCTGCCACTTAGAATTAGGGGCACCATATATTGAAGATCTTGCCAAAATCCAACCACTTCTTCTTTGGCGACGTATTTGGGCGTCAGATAAAAACGACCTCACAAAAACAATATTGGCGGATGCAATGTCTCTGGACTACGTTCTAAAAATTAAATGGCTGGCCTATATTCGGACCTTTCTTTGCAACCTTGGAATAGAAAAATATTTTCTTAATCCCGAAAAAATTGGAGAACTCTCAAACGATAACTTAAAAAAGCGAGCGTTGGACCATCTGACTAACTTGAGACTTCAGGCAGAAGCTGGGAAACAGTCGGCGCAGCATGCCATGCTGGTTCAATCTACCCTTTCAATGCAGCCCTATTTAAACCTTGACATTGGTATTTTTGAACGATTTCTCCTGATAAGATTCAGACTGAACATATTTCACAAACTGGTAGTTTTTCCAACACCAAACGTTTGGGACCTAAATCCACCTCCATGCCCATGTGACGGGATATCAGGTCAATCCACCTTACATACAGTTCTGTTCTGTAAATTTTATCAGGAACACCGCAAACTCTGGCTACTGACCCTTTTAAAATCTTGGGGTCTCAGACAATGTAGAGCAGCCATGTTGAGCTTGCAGCTTTTGGACACCGAAGCCACATGTTACCATGTCCTTAATTTTCTGAAATGTATATACAGCCATAGGAAAAACCTTTAAATTTTAATGTTACTGTATATATTTCCGAAATTCTTTTTTGATGCTTTTAAGTAATTGGTAATCAGATCTCACTGAAGATTTTTAATTGTACTGCTTTTATGTATTGTAAAAATCCGAATAAAGTTTATATTTGTTGGCCAGGTCAGGGGATGGGGTCCCTGGGGCCAAAATCAGCTAGAAGAGTGTGGCCTTGTGGCACCCCCTTTCAGTAATTGGACAGACCCCGGTCTCCCAGGGAGGGGGGGGCACGCACCTTGCCTCCCCTTTTTGTAATTGGCCCGGCCCAGGAGAATGGGGTCCGAGGCCAAAATCAACTCAGGAAGGGAGTCTGCATGCCCCCTCCCCCTTATTAACTTTGTCCGGGCCCCGGGGATGGGATCCCCAGTGGCAAAATTGGCTCTGCCCGGGGGCAGTGTGCCCCTCCTTTGTAGCTTGGCGTGGATGGCACTGTATGCTTAAAACTGTGCAAGAAAAACAGACATTTGAGTTGAGTAGAGTAGATTCAGTGTTTTGCTGGTGTTGTAGGGTGCTCTATACAGGAGCTGCTCTCCACCTAAACTTGCAAACTACCAGAGTTCTCAGCTTTATTTTTTTTGCATAATGTATGCAGCACTCTAAACCTGAAGGGGTATTGTTTTGACTTATATTGGGTGCTTCCCTGTGCCTGGACTAAGCTGAACCTCTATGAAGATGGTGAAACACGTGTAAGGGGTTGCTTTTATTCATTCCAGGTTGGCTTGGATGGTATTATATAACTCCAAAGCTGTAATACTGTGCCTGGAGTGGTAAAATACTTTTGTCATTTTACCCGCCTGTGTGTATGGCACCATGCTAATCCTATGCTTAAAGACTTTGCTGTAGAAATGGCAAAATACTTTTTCCCTTTCGAGCTCGGCATGGATGGGGGTGTGTTAGTCCTATGCTTAAAAACGCTGCTAGAGAAACAGACATTTGAAGTACGCAAACTCAGTGTGCCGCTGGTATTGTAGGGTGCTCTATACAGAAACTGCTCTCCACCTAAACTTGGGAACTGCTCATAGTTCTCAGGCTTCTTTCTTGCATAATGTATGTGCACTCTAACCCTAATGAGTATAGGTTTGATTGATACACATAAATCACACAAAAAACAATGGTTACAGGGACGTTATAGACAGGAAATTGAATTCAAAAACCTTATAAATTCACTACAAAAAAACAAAGGTTACAGGAATGTTGTAGTTAGGAAATAGATTTTTTTTAAAACACTTAGAAATTCATTTAAAAAAACAACGTTTATGGGGACGCTTCTAGTTAGGCTCAGATTTTACACACGCAAAACCATAGAAATTCTGCAGTTACAGTTACCCGAGTTAACTATGACTTATTCCTCAGCAATGCACTGCTTATGACCTCACCTATTACTTCACTTATGAAATGGTCAATGACATTATTGAGGACATCTCAAATGACATCACTGATGACATCATCTAGTGAGTGTGTGTCAATGTTTGGGAGAGTGTTTCAGTGTGCGAATGGGTGTGTGAGTAGTTGTTTTAGTGTGTGAGTGTATGAGTGGCTCTGCAGGTCTGTGCATGGGTGTGTCAGTAGTTGTATGGGTGAGTGGGTCTGTGAGTGTATGTATGGGTCTGTGAGTGGATTTGTGAGTTGCTGTTAGAGTGGATGTGTGGGTCTGTGACTACATAAGTAAGTGTTTGTGTGGGTGTGTAAGAGGGTGTATGGGTCTGCAAGTAGTTTTGTGGGTCTGAGTGGGTGTATGAGTGGTAGTGTAGAGGAGTAAGAGTGTGTGTGTGTACATTTTTTTTAAATGAGCACTGGATTCACAGATCCGTTGCAGGTTCACACTGGGGTTGTGCTGAGAATAGCTGTGGATCCGTTTATCCTCACGCGCAAAAAAAAAAAGATTTTGGGGAATTTCTTGCCTTGAGTAGTCCCTCAAAGACCCCTCCATCACTCCCATGGGGTCAGGGTACCTCTACCCTGACCCCTACATCCAATTTTTCTGGGGTATATTTCCTTCGGGAAGAAGTCCCAATATACAAAATGGTGGCCGCAACTTTCCTCTCACGTTACGGCCAGCCAATTACAACACTGCTGGTGGCACGTGGATCCACTGATCCATTGTGGTGGATCTGAATCTCTAGATATACATACATCTTTTTTCAATAATTCAAAAACTACTTAACAGATTTATGTCACAATACAAAAAGAGATCTTTCCTGACCAAGCTCTAGCTTTCTGTCATTTTTGGTGCAATTCAGTTCAGCGGCTTGGGCTGTAATTGTGTCTGAAAGCCCTACAGGAAATTGCATGGGGAAAAATTTGTTTTGGAAACCCCCCTTTTTCTCGGCCCCCATTTGACAAATCACCCCAAAACTTCCCAGACAGCAGCTGAATTGACTGGTGTGCTAGTTTTAAAAAGATTGTGAAGATTCATAAAACGTCACCAAAGTTATCGGCAAAATAAAAAATGCTTTGTCTATGGAAACTAAGTCCTAACTATAACTACCTACTGCAGATCGCCAGTAGGATATATATATATATATCCCAAAACTTCCGCTTCACCTTGCCATCGTTCCACACACCTCGGGTGCCTTCAAGCGCGGTGGTGTGCCGCGCAATCTTTTTAAACACAGTTCGCTGAAATCACGTCAGCTAACAGAAGCGCACTGCAAATCCATACAACGTGTGTTTTATTCTATAAATGAGAATCCCCCTCCAAGCATTTGACAGACGTGTCGCCGCTCTGGCTTTGTCAATGTCAATGACTTTGATAAAGTTTCACCAATTTAAAGTAAAGTGCACGTGAAAATTAAAACCATAATTAACATGAAAGAAGGCTAGTAAGTGTTTCAATACATGATTACTGGGTCAGCCATCTTAACATGTAGCACATTCATAGTTTTAGGACCATGTCCAATGCATTAGAACACCCGTAGATTAACACAGGGAGTCACAACCCTCAAATTATATTTATAAAAATGAGCTTATAGATTATATTTGAACACAAAGCTTAAATAACTTTGTACCCAACAACTCCCCGGTGTAGCAAACCTCAGTCCGCCCCCAAGTGAAAATATTCACAAGTTTGATCATGTTCATCAATTCCTGTTTCACAAAGGGGTGAGGAACCATGGGTTAAATGCAAGAAATGATCATGCCCTGAATGGGCATACAATAAAAATGTGACATGTGGAGGCATTATATTCTCAATGTTGCACATGCAATCTAAGTTTTTTTACCGATCAAGACAGTAAACACATAGCAAAAACAGCATCACCAGAAGATTAATTAAATAAAATATATCTAATCTGATGATTTCTTCTTTCCAAAGTAAAAAATATATCTATAAAACTTGGTTTCACATACTCAAAAATTAATAGCTGTTAAAATTAATTAACGAGGTAAGAGAAGATCAGTACCAAAGACAAATCCTTAATATGTGAGGATATATATACACACATTCCTCAAGATATTTCCATATATGTACACCTATGGGTATGAGGTCATGTAGGGGAATCGTACAGAATAGGCATAAATAACAACATCCTATACATTTCAATGTAATCATGTATTGAAACACTTACTAGCCTTCTTTCATGTTCATTAATTTTCACGTGCACTTTACTTTAAATTGGTCAAACTTTATCAAAGTCATTGACATTGACAAAGCCAGAGCGGCGAAACGCCTCTGTCAAATGCTTGGAGGGGGGATTCTCATTTATGGAATAAAACACACTTTGTATGGATTTGCAGTGTGCTCCTGTTTGTTCGCTGACATGATTTCAGCGAACTGTGTTTAAAAAAAAAATATATATATATATATATATATATATATATATATATATATATATATATAATCTTTTTTTTTATGATGCAAGTGGACCCCCCAGAACATTCCTGGAGAAAACCATGCACAAAGGTGTCTACAAGAGGAGGTTTCATTGATTCGATAAACCTTAATGTGTGCTCAATGCAATGACAAGTATTCAAGATGGCCATTCGAATTGCTTTTCATTTAATTGCACTTGTTATATTGTGTTTACTTTTCTTGTCTGAACTGTATTATTGACCCTCTTTCATGAGATTTACAATGTAAAGCATCAATGATGGCAACTTTATGAGCAAATTTACAGTGCCATGAACAGATATGCAAGAGATTTGCAATATGTTTTAATCATCATTCATAAGATTTTGTTCCTGTCTTTGCCTCCAGGTTCTTCTGAAGCTGTGGATGCCCGAATGCCTCTGGGTTTTCATAATAAAAAATGTGTTACTTTCGTTGCGTAGGGAGGCCTTATCATGAATTTAAAAACAATCTGGAAAAATGACCACTGATGACCACAGCCGGGCACGCTTGTTTCTCTGAAATTATCTAAGTGGTCTCCTCTCCAAACCATAACTTACAAATAAAGCACATGTTTTATACGGTTTTCTGGTTATCATGAACATCCACTATTCATGTGGTCTAGAAAAAAAGACTCCTCCCTACCTGTAATCAATGTAATGGTGATGATAAAATCCTCCAAATGTTTAGCCCATATAGTTTCTATTTTACATTAAAGAAATTTTAACTCCATTCCTGTTCTGAAAAATTATCTTCTGTTCGCATGTTGAGAGTGCTTTTACATCCCATGGTTTTGATCACAGAAGTAAAATAGAGAAGCTGCTGAATGACTTCAGGCAGAGTGAATCAATATGGAATTTCTTTTGATTTTTTTTGTACCATACAATACTTTAAGAGCAACCCAGGAAACAAGTTATAATTTTATGAAAATATTTAACAAATAATGAGTACTAATAACACCTACTTTGTTTTTTAATTAATTTTGTGGCCTAGACATGCACAATGAGGGTCTATTTCAATTTTATTTTGCTGCCAGTCATGAAGGTTCATTCTTCCACTATCAGGGTTTGTTGGTAACAGTATTGGAAGATCTGTGATAAGGCAGCATAAGTATCCATCAAAAATATTAGCATCAGGCAATTACAATTGGAAGCAGATGTGACGAAGGCTGCTTTCTTAGCTACCGATACCTTTCGGGAAAGGAGCGAGGAATTGCAGGTGGTCAGTGTAGGAGTAAAGCTGTTAATAGCTTTCTTCAATTGATGCATGGATCAGGGATCAAAGGGAGATGCAGAAGTAAGTGAGGCCAATTTCGCTGCAACATTATCAATGGTGGTAGGCTCAAATGAAGACGAGGAGAGCGTGTCCGTGCCCATATGAGAAGTATTATTTAGGGACATCTCCAGACTCATACTTAGATTGACAAAAGTGTTTGCCAGATTGACTTTCTTGTTGGGGAAAAAGTCAGATAAGGTACAGAATGTGTGAGAAGGCTTATTGTGCAAGGCTTGGGAAGATAGAGAGGCCATACTTCTGTAAGGAGTGAACACCTCCCTAATAGGGTTCATAGAATTTAGAATGCGATTCCTAAAGCAGATGGCCCCATCTTCTTTACTCAGATTTTTATATGGGTGCAGTTGTTTTTCATAGGCCATGCAACTTAATTCATTAAAGTTATTACTCCATTGCTTTTCTAATTTCTTCCACACCGCTTGCCTACTCTAGGTGCCTCCGTATTCTAAGGAGACTAAAGAAAGTGGCACTTAAATGTAACAGATTTCAAAGGGATGATAGATTCAAGAAACAAGGTTATCGATTTGTTAACTACAGTAGAGTTGGCTTCGGGGTATGAACTGGGTAGTCTCGAAAAAACATTGTCAAAGAGAAAAGACCAAGACTAAGGAAAACTGAGCCTAAAACAAAAGTGAAATGAAACCAATTCATGATCCGACCAAAGAAGAAGTGCAGTGTTTTTAAACTGAATAAGCAAAGGTGAACCGAAGATTTATTGAATAGTGTGTTCTGCTGAATGAGTAAGAACAGTTAGCAGTAGCTCAAGGTTCATTGCTGAGCAGATATTTGCAAAGTTCTGGGAATCAGTATTTGATACGTCTTCTAAATGTAGGTTAAAAATAACGTATCAGTGGCTAGATCATTGTTTAAAAAGCAATTTTCTATTGATTCAAAGAGGAAATGCAATGTGGCACAGGTGCGGAGATCTACAAATCAGAATCCACTTGACAGCAATTGAAACAGTCAAATGTACGGTCTAATTTAGTATTAAAAGAGTCTGCTTCCTTATTAGTGGTACGGTGTAGTGAGAAATTAATAATTACTTTTTCAAAATGAAAGCAACCCCCCCCCCCTTTTCATCAGAATAATCATTATGTTTAATGTAGTTGTTTCCTAATGAAAATCAACCCAAGTTTGTTCTAAAATTAACATGGTAACTACCAGAAAATGCCTTGCTAGTGAAAGAGTGTTCATCACTGCACATTTCAAGTAGTTCAGGGTTGTAGAAGGAATGTGAAGTGGTGCCAAAACCATTAAGGCGTTGTAAAGTGTACGAGTCCATGCCCTGCTTACCCTTATGTTTGAGATATGGATGGAGTGTGCATAAAGATGAGTGCTCCGGGGGAAAGGGAGCAACTAAGAGGTGCATGCCGATGGGATAGTAAAAAATCATTGCTTACCTGAAAGGAAAAACGACTAGCATTTCTGGCAGTAGGGCCAGTCGATGCGTGGATGAGTGCAGACGGGCTTGCTTTTTATGCAGTTTAGGCGTGCCGTTGGTGAGGAGGCTAAGCACTCGCGCTCAGGGTTGGATTAGGATTAAAAATCGGCCCGGGTACACCAAAAAATGTGGCCCACATTTGCGTATTGTCTTTCCTCAAAACACTGCTTCAGCGAAGTTTTATGAAAAGAAAGGGGGTGGGAAGCATTTTTCATTAACTTCACTTAGATTAAAAATATGCACAGATTAGTTCACACTGCTGAGCCAAACATGAATGCAAGTGAGACCACTTCTGCTCAGGCCCCCTGCTCCCACTCAATGGGCATACATTAATAGGCCGGCCTAGCGAGAGAAAGGGAGTGATGCCTTCTCCCATCTGCCTCCAGAAAGGCCACTCAGGCACCTACTGCGCCGCTGGTGGCATCCTAACCGCACAGGCAGCCCCCAGGCTGCCCCAAAAAGCAGCCACAGCTAGAACTCGGCTGCCGGCCCTTCGGTCATTTCCCGAGTGCTCGCGTTACCAATCCGATCCTGCCAGCGCTTAAGCACCTGTTGATGGTCACAAGACAAACCCCAGCAGAGGTGGTTTAAAAATTTCCACCCAAGATGGCGGTGAACAGGGGTTCGATGAAAGACCTGCATTCAAGTGAAAGGCTCAGGAAACGACAAACCCGACCAGCTCTTACTGGAAAAGTAAATACCGAACCAAGAACCTATTCACTAAACAAGCCTATTCCCTAAGCAACTAAGCCTGAAACCGGTTCTAGGATCCTTGTTTCCAGTCCAGGGAGGACCTGGCCTGGCAGTTCGGGCTGGACTGTTCCCATTGAGCTCAGGGTCAAGACTGATTTGCATATGGCTGGGTCCAAACTGGAATGGCATGGTGAGCAAAACAACTATGAATTTAAGCCCAGATCTCTGTACTGGGGTGAATGTATGACATTGTTCTGCATTCTGTCGATCAACTGTTCTTTTTGCATTTGTCACCTGGAGTAGGACGGGAATGCCCAGAAGTGGGTCCCGTGCTCTCCATGCCACTGGAGTCAAGGTATCCTGGCTGATGAGTGCTGAAAGCCTGAAATCGGTCCTAGGCTGCTTGTTTCCAGTCCAGGGAGGACCTGATCTGGCAGTTCGGGCTGTATTGTTCTCAATGGGCTCATGGTCAAGACTGATTTGCATATGGCTGGGTCCTACCTGGAATGGCATGGTGAGCAAAAAAACGATGAATTTAGGCCCAGATTCTGTACTGGGGTGAATGTACGTTATCGTTCTGCATTCTGTCCATCAACTGTTCTTTTTGCATATTCTCTAAGCAAGGCACGAAACGGGTTTCAAAAAGCTACAGACAGAAATACTAGTGCAAAATAAACATTTAAAAGTAAGCTATTTCAAAGTTATGAAGACTAAGCTAATTTGTTAAAAAGCCAGTGTCCTAAAAATGTACATAGTCAACAGAAATTCAAAGAGGGGTGCTATGTGTATAAAATACTACAGATGACCAAGTATGCAAATGTAAAGAGTAGAACCTACGTTTTGCATTTTCATAGGGGAATCGTGCTAGGTGGTCCAATCTGGTTGCAAGCCACTACAAGAACAAACTACATACTATTAATGCTTTTAGATACCTCATAATGACAGTCATATAAGAAATGATTGCAACAATGTCCATCCCCACGGTCCATCCGACTATCTCTTCTTCCAACAAATGCCTGCTCAGAACAATAAACCTAAACAAAAATCTGTCGATAAACCTCTGCGATAACCATATTAGTTGACTGTGACAATGAGGAAGAACATAAAATGTCCTGTGAAGCTAAACAAAGCTAGCAGTTTACCAAAAATTATAAACCAGAGCACCTATTTCTCAGTCTTCTTCCTCCATGACATTGCTAAGAACTGCCTCCAGAAAACAATAACACCTCAGGGGCCACCACACACAACTTGGAAACACTTCTCACATAGGATCAAAACAAAGACAATATCTTTCAAACCACAGATGCTAGACGGTGTAGTGTGCCACCCAGGTAAAAGCTTTGGCACCCCAATCAGGGGTTTAAGTACTAAAGAATACAATACAATGACAACCACTCCATAAAAGGTACGAGACAATCAAATTTTGGAAAAAATATGGCTTAATTGTGACCTAGAAATCAACGCGGCACTCTGGAAAGCCCTGCAAAACGATCCAAAATCACATTACGCAAAGTAGCTAAATGCTTAATTGAAAATAACCAAGATGGCAGACCTCTGGCAATAGAAACTACCTTGGACATCACTCCAGTTGATTATGAAAAAAGCGGCACAATCGCATTCACTAATCAAAGACAAAGCAATTTTAAGTCGCCATGCGCATGCATGGATGGACTTACAATCTTATGGGAGGTCTGAGCAAGCTGCATACCTGGGCCTTACTTTCTCGCCTCATCTGACAACCAAGTATTTGGAGCTGCCTAATGGGGAAATTGCCGTCCAATGCTGACCAACCGATTTGAAGGACCCCGGCCCAAAAGATTGTAACCTATGCGGAGCATCAGTACAGGCCTTTATACATTTGATATGCATCTGCTCGGTGTTAGGGTGCTACGGCCGGGATTTGCTCAGGAGGAAGTTTAATGAAAGAGGTAGCCGCACCTGTAGATCGGCAATACTAAAAATCCTGGACTCAAAGGACCCATAATTAATCTGTCAATTAATTACATTTTTAACCTATTTTGAGAATTTTTCGAAGAATATTATAGGCTATAACCATAATGCAGCAATTCTTGCTGTTTTTTCTTCATTAAAAAGGCATATATTTTGAAAATTGAAATCATATTTTAAAATTTGGTATTAATTGTTTATATCTATTTTATAATAGCACGTGAATGTAATATATTTTATGCTTTGGAATATTGTAATGGTTTTAATTAACTACAAAATAAAGAATTTTTCTTCTTCTTCTTCGAGTCAAACTAAATATGGACAGTGCTGGAACTTACTTGCTGTAAAAAAAATGCCTTTCTCCAACTACAGCTTTGTGTTATAATACTGCTTTTCTAGTGGAGGAAACCAGGCTACAGCAAAACGCATTGGAGTGTGCCTATGTGAGGCAATTGGTTGCTGATAAACAGGTCATGAGAAAGTGGCATTATTCTAGAATTTGATGTCTACGATTACAAGAGCAGATGGCTCTATTAGGTGGATGTTTTGTAATATTTAACAGCTGCAGATAAATGTACTGCAAAATAGCTTTGAATTTTAACATTTTCAAACACAACTACAACACAAAGTAGACTTCAATGCCTATCTTTTTTATGTTTTCTCAGGTATCCAATACAATGATGTTAACTTTTTGTACTGCATTCTTATTCTCAGTGAAAAGCTGAAATAAGGACAACTATTTTATACAGACTTTTATTAACAACATGTATAACGTCCAGCTAAAAATAAGGCGTTAGTAAATATTAAGTAATCAAAGTGAAATCATCATATTGTCAAAAAACAGTTGGATTTGTGTATTATCAAAAACAGGATAAGTTGGCTAAAATTCCAAAAGATGCGACTTCAAAGGAGTCGTCATCCTTCAAAGAAACACCGATGGAACATGAGGAAACCTTCTTGTGTGCACTCTTGTTGGCAATAAGAATAAGGACAAAGTGATAAATGCTGTCAAGAACACCACTGATGATTATTTTTAATAAAAGGTTTATTTGTGTAAATATGAACAAATAGGAGAACATTCCGCCCATTTAAACAAAGATTTCTTCTGGAACAAACTCAAAGGTGCCCAAGAGAATCTTGCATTTACAAAGGCCAAAGATTTGAACATTAAGCACATCAGGAGATGCTGAATATACTGAAGTATATTTTGAAGAAGCTCTTGGCATCTCCACATGAGCACAGGGAACTTGATTTACACCACCAAAGTTGTACAGTTTGTGGCACTGGCAAACGATGAGAAATGCATTTGCAACACTTCTCTGATCACTTGACTTACATTCTAAAAGACCAGTTGTACATTGTCCAGAAAGTGTTATCAAGCTCTCCAATTCTTCAACGGAAATAATTTACTCTACTTAACTGCATCAGTAAAACCAATGTTTTAGTGAAATCAATAAAAGATACACAACTTTACAAATTACGGTAATTTTACAATACCAAACCTGCACACGTGTTAGCTCAGTGTGGGCAAACATAATACATTGCACATTATTTGTCTTCGTTTTAGGTTCACAATATAAGGAAAAACAAACTGCTCTTGGGAATCCCCAGTGATTGTTGGACTAAGAATACAGAGTTGAAAACGTAGGCCTTCAAATCAGCACAAATAGGGCAGTCTTGAATTTACAGTTACATTATTCAGCAGATTAAAAGTCTACAATATATGTACTTATCTATAAAGACCATGTTGTTCCTATCCAAACAGCACATTTACATCAAGTATTTAAGTAAGAGGGCCATCACTTGGTTTGGCAAATTACATATTGAATATGGTTTATTATAAAGACACAGGTTAAGAAATAAAATAGGTTACCTTCCTAGCACTACAATCTGAATTCTATACAACCCTATAAATAGATAGTAATGTGAGAGTGGAGTGGTCAAACTTAAGAGTTATCAGGAAAGAGTAGGACCTGTAACAGGATGAGGCGTGAATTTACAGACAAACAGCTTAGCTGATTCGGCCTGAAGCCCAGAGCTGACAGGGTGGAAAGAAATACATAAGAGACTGGCAAAAGGTATCTTCAAATTGATTATTTCATTTCCAGTCCTACCATTGGTCATTCCTACTTTCTAATAAATATGCTGCATGGCTCCTGTTTAACTCCCACTACAAACATTTCCACATCAACATTAAAACTATTCCATTAATTTCCTCACATTTATAACTGCGGTTCAAACATTTACAACTATTGTCACACCTTGAGAACCAATGTACGCTAGCTTACTTGTATGTAAGGAAGTAAACGCTGGGTGGACTGTAATCTTTTCAATCCTCAATGATGGTTTTTGGAACCTCGAAGAACGGCGTAAATAGTTCAAGTTGCTATCGAATACCAAGGGTGCCTTGAGGTAACATGTGAATAATACCAGAAATCCATTGATGATGTAAAATAGATTGGCAAAGGCAACAGATCTGTTTTTTTAAATTAAATAAAGTGATTCTTCAATGACTTTTCTATGGTTGTGCATATTGTTAAGTGGGTGAATACAAAAATGATCCAAAAGCAGAAGTCGAAGTGCATTAAAAAGGGTTGGAGGCTGTAATCCGGAGTGCAATTGGGGCGGGGTCAGTGAGCGTGGGGGGCGAAATCAATAGCGTGGTTAAAAAGACAAACATTTTCCATAACTATTTTGTTGGTCTTTCCCTTCAGTTGACTGCTTATAAAAGAACGCACCCTAAATGAAAAATAAATGTAAGTCTCACTATATCCCTTACTGCTTTATCACTGGTACTTTCTTATTACAGATTCCTCTGTCACTGCACCTGAGTGCCCATTAGAACTTTTGTCCATTACAGTTCCCAATGCTTGCCAGGCACCCTCAACATATGTCTGGTTATAACACAGATTTGGTGGCCCTCCTTAGGCTCAGTCTGTCTGGCGTTAGTTTATGGAAATTGGTGCATGTCACATCTTACAATAGGACACAGACATATATGTTCTAGAGATACAAAAATGCAAAGGGCATGTACGCGGAATTACAAGTCTGCGGTATTACAAGTGCTGTAAGCTATAATGCGTTAAAAATACGGTAGATGGGACACCCACCATGTTTGTGACGGGGGTATCCGAAAAGCCAATTTCTGAATACGGCACTAAGTCATCAACATTTATTTTAACATCTTAACACACCAAAAGCTGTTTGGATCTCTCTGATATATATGTATGGGTCTCTCTGCTGTTGGGTCAGTCATAACTGTAGATCGGCCTGCTCTGACCTCAAGCAAGTTTCATTGAACACGATTCCTGCATTCAACTACCTCTGTATTTAATCAGATGTCTGTAAATGTTGTGACAGCATTATTCACTGTCCATACATTTCAGTCTAGAGAATTTCTCTATTTATACGTACAATTTTCTCTTTGATGACTAAGTTTGGATCCCAGGTACGATACCTTCTTGAGGGTCTCCACACACTGACGAGATGTTCCTTACCCGGTCCAGGGCCCTGTCGGGTCGGAATTATCACCGACAGAGCGACCTTTTGCTCTTGTACCCGCCTAGTACAGCCCTGAAGAGTCGCAGGCAGACTGTGCCACACGCAACGAAACACGTGTCGGCTGGTTTTTACGTGTCTGAACAACAAAGGACACTTCACATCAATGCTGGATTTATCTAGTTACATACTGTTGAACAGTGCGTTTTACTTGCTTTTGTCTCTACTAACTCTTTACGCAACAATAACGATACTACTGTATATTTATCTCAGAGTGTGCATGGGTATTACGTTTGTAAACTTTCTAGTGCTAGCATCTCTTAGTACTTCTTCTGGGGGGTTATAGGGCTTATCCCCTCACCCTTTTGCACCTTGAAACGCAGGGAACCATTTATTTTCAATTGTTAGAGTTATTTCTTAGCTGTGCGCCTTATTCTAGAGAGAAAAAACCCTTGCTCTGACCCACAATTATCGAATACTTTTGATGCTCAGCTGGATGAAAGGTCCATGTGTGATTTTTGGAAGGTGGTGTTGGAGAGGTATTGATGGCCTTAGTACTTTGATCTTGCAAAACACCTTACTAATAAAACACGTACCTGCATGAGATGCTGAACTCTAGCACTGGACTCAGTCACCAAATCTTTTAGAGCCATTCTACAAGCAGATGTAGTGAAGTGTCATTGGGTTCTCAAGTCATGTGGGCCTCCTTTAGAAAACGCTTTTGATCTTGCCCTGGTCCCTGCCCTTCTCACCTCATTTTCCAACTATTGTCCGGTTCTTACCCCCTTCATTTGATCAGTTTCTAAAAACTCCATCACTACATCCCTGCTCAGCCTACGTAAGGTTGGAACGGACTGCTGCGCCAACTTTTGTGATGGACAATCTGCAGCTTCCATTCCGGACCCTCTTATCCTTTGCCGCATTTCTCATATCATCCAGTAACATTATCTTGAGCAGCATTTGCCCAACATGTTAACACTACACCCACTTTTTCTGTGTACCAGGCTTTTCTGAAGTTTAACCATCATGAGAAGAGTCAGTGTTTCTCACCATCATGCCTCTTACGATATCCTCTATGCACGTATTGCTGCCTAACTGACAGTGGGCTTCCTGCAGCGTTTCAAGGAATACAAATTAATTTGTAAAAAAAAAAAAAGGAAGAGTCTTGTTGGCTTTTCCAATGCTTCTTCTGTAGTTTGTTGGTGACGAAAAACATGAATTTTATAAAAAAAAGAAAAATACTAGATTTTTTTTTCAATATTGCTGCAATAATCAGAACCAATCTAGAGGAGCACTTAACAAAGGGGAGAATTTACACACTACAATGGGAGCATATAAAAACCGACACATCCCTTGGCAAGCAGAAAATAGGGAAGCGTTCTCATAGGAAAAATGTCAGGGTCGGTTGCCCTCCACCGCCAGTTCTGATTCTTGAGCTGATCCAAATAATCTTGCTGCTCAGCTGCTATGTTCCAGGCTACCGAATACTTTTACAAACGTAATACCCATGCACACTCTGAGATAAATATACAGTAGTATTGTTATTGTTGCGTAAAGTGTTAGTAGAGACAAAAGCTAGTAAAACACACAGTTTAACAGTATGTAACAAGATAAATCCAGCGTTGATGTAAAGTGTCCTTTATTGTTCAGACACGGAAAAACCAGCCGACACGTGTTTCGTCGCACACACAAGGGATTCCATTCTTAGACGTACCCGTCCTAACACTCGAGAATTTCTCTATTTATACGTACAATTTTCTCTTTGATGACTAAGTTTGGATCCCAGGTACGATACCTTCTTGAGGGTCTCCACACACTGACGAGATGTTCCTTACCCGGTCCAGGGCCCTGTCGGGTCGGAATTATCACCGACAGAGCGACCTTTTGCTCTTGTACCCGCGTAGTACAGCCCTGAAGAGTCGCAGGCAGACTGTGCCACACGCAACGAAACACGTGTCGGCTGGTTTTTACGTGTCTGAACAACAAAGGACACTTCACATCAATGCTGGATTTATCTAGTTACATACTGTTGAACAGTGCGTTTTACTTGCTTTTGTCTCTACTAACTCTTTACGCAACAATAACGATACTACTGTATATTTATCTCAGAGTGTGCATGGGTATTACGTTTGTAAACTTTCTAGTGCTAGCATCTCTTAGTACTTCTTCTGGGGGGTTATAGGGCTTATCCCCTCACCCGTTTGCACCTCGAAACGCAGGGAACCATTTATTTTCAATTGTTAGAGTTATTTCTTAGCTGTGCGCCTTATTCTAGAGAGAAAAAACCCTTGCTCTGACCCACAATTATCGAATACTTTTGATGCTCAGCTGCTATGTTCCAGGCTATCGAATACTTTTGATGGTCTGCTAAGCCGTGATTTAGTCTAACTTTTAGTAGCAGCTACATCTGACATTTTTAGGAAGAAAAGAAAATCACTGTAAAGGCTTGGAAATCTTGACCATGACTGCGACAATATATCACAACTAGATTGCTTCCTAACTCCAAGATGCTAGGTAGTTATGTTACCAATATTGTGGTACCTGAGGGTGTATTTTTGAGCCCTAAAGTTGATAATACAACGATGAAACTGGACGTGAACAACAGAACCTTCTCCCACTAATATTCTGTGAAAGCAGAAGAGGCCACTGCAATCAACAAGCATTGGCATAGCCAATAGGTCTCGCTTTTGGGACCTTATAAGTATTTAGTTATGCAGCACAATATCCTTGGTGCAACAACATCAACTGTTGCATGGCTAAACAGCTATAAGATACAAAGTTTAGCCATGCAACAGCTGATGTTGTTGCACCAAGGATATTGTGCTGCAAAACTAAATACTTATAAGGGCCCAAAAGCTAGACCAATTGGCTATGCCAATGCTTGTTTTAAATGCCATAGTCTTTTAAAAGCACACACTTTGCCCAGCTTAACTGGGTTCTCTCTTACAATACTCCTCAAAAAGAATAAATGTGTCTCTTCAGGAAGCAATTATTTTGGTAACCGTCTTTAAAAGCATACACTTACATCGTAGCTGGTAGCTCCCTTAAAACATGTCTGAAAAAGATTAAACGTATATCTCAGGAAGCTTCAAGTGATTCCATCAATCAAAGCCAAAATTCTGGCTTTCTGCCCAGGTACCATTTATATCTGCAGATTTACCAGTTGGCGCGCATATTTACATTTCTTTTTTGGAAAGCAGGCACACTGACAAGAATGTTTGTGTCTTCCTCTCCACCCCTTCCTCGGTTTCACACTTGATTAGCAGTGCTTGCTGCATGTCTGCTGTGAGTCACTTCTGATTTATGCCGCCAGGGGGGGCTTTCGGATAGAGTGCAGGCTCGGTGGAGCCCACCTAGGCTCTGCCCCTGTGCTAAGTGGCCTCTCTCAAGCAATACATGAGTGTTTGCACCGGTCTTTCGGCAGTCCATCCCCGCCACCAGGGGATATCTTGGTTACGGGTGTAAAAGTGCTCCTCTTGTTTTGCTGCAGGGCATATCCAGAGCAAGCTACCAATGCCCTGTGCTAGGAAGGGGCAGGGGAAGGCTTTCAATTTCGACATATATGAGCATGCTCTTCCGCTGATGCAGGCCCTACCACCCCCTGATCTGCACTCTACCTCGCAGCGATGGCACCTTTTAACTTTTTTTCATCTACTTGGTTCGTACAAGAATATCACTCTGGCCTATCTTGAACAGTGGGAAAAGGAATTAACATTCATGTTGCGTGCTCAAATTCAATGCATGTGGCCGAAGCACGGCATGGGCCTGCCGTCCAGTGATAATCTGCTGTGAGTTTCAGTCTCAGGGGCTTTTTGGTAGGAAAACATGGGCAGCTCTGTAAACGTAACTTGGAAATCCTGGTGGGGCAGAGAAACCTTACTGTCCCCACGGCGTGATGTGTCACACCGTGAAGAGCCAGAGTCATCCCCCATGTACAATATCACTCTGGTGCAATGTTGTCCATTGTGTTGTCACTACCGCGCAGTGTAACCAGCATGCTGTGCTATCCCTGTTCTGTTACCACTATGCAGTGTCACCGCCATGCAATGTACCCAACTGCTGTCACCACCGTGAAGTCCATCTCCCTCAATGTGTCACCATAGTGCAGTGTAAGCGACACCCAGTGACACCCTAGTGCTATCATCATGCCATTCCCGTGCAGGGTCAAGACAGCTATCCAAAAGGAGGGTGTGACAACAACGTTCTGCCTCAGAGTCAGTACAAATGCGACTCGAGCCTACCTGGCCCAAGCTTTCGACAAAGAACTGAAATGCAATAACCGGCCCTGTCTGGAACACACACACAGACGTAAGCAGTGAGTGCATTAACCTATTGAACCTTTCCGCCGAATACGTTAACTTGCATTTATTTTTCCTTTAAGGCCAACAACACAGTTGCTGAATAATGTGTTCTTTTTAGCAACGCCTCAAGCCCTGCCGCTCTATTCCATAGCAGCCAAGCACATATCAGCTTAAGAATTTTGTGCATCCTACGGAAGCCGCGTGGGCTATGCCAGGGCATGGGTGTCACAGTAGAAACACTTTTAGGCCAGTAGATGTTGCGCGCCTACTAATTTTGACCCCACCCCTAAAACTGTCTTGAGTGGTACACTATGGCAGCTGCCCCTTCCGAAGAGAGACCCCATTAGACTAGTAAATGTAATTAATTCTGCTCTTACACTCCCTGCTGTAAGTGCAGGGACTTCTACAGCCCGCCTCCAGTACTTGAAATCGAAAATATAAGTGCTGGCTTGTTTCTGAGAAGTGCCGGTAGTGCAGTACTCTCCAATTAAAAGTATTGCATTTCTCTTGAGAAGTGCTGGTACTCTCCCTCTCAAAATAGAAGAGTGGCGGTACTCCGTACAGGCCCAATTAAAGCAATGCCCAGACCGCTTCTTCAAGTCTCTCAAAATCTTTCAGTGCCCAGCCTTGTGAGCCAGGGCTCCTGTTTTAAAGGGACAGAAAACCCACCATTCTTAAAGTGCTAAACAGATAGCGGCCCGGTTCTTCTGTGTTAATGCTCGAGCGGCTCTGTTACTAGCCGTCCTCTAGCCATTAAGCACAAAAAGCCAGTCTCCATCCACGAGCAAAGCGGAAAAAAGGGCTAAAACAAAAAATATTCATGTCAATTATTTATAGAGAGCCTTTATGCAAGCGATAGCCACTGACAAGTACATTCCCGGTTACAATATGTCCACTCAAGGGCGGCTTCTCACATAATTACTCACATTACGGAGCCAGGGGCGGCCTCGGCGGGAATAGGCACTGCGTCTGAACAGATCACATCACTCCGGTTATTGATTTGCGGGAGCAACAAAACAGAAGACATTTGAAACAAGCAATGGCCGCGCGGCCGTGAAAGTGACACGGCCGCGTGGTGTGAAAATGAAGAGCTGACGAGGAGGTAGTGGGAGAAGGGAGGGGATAGGGGAGGGGATTATATAAACCAAAGTAATGGATGCGCAGCCGTGAAAGTGACACAGCCCGTGGCATGAAACTGAAATGAAAATGAAGAGCTGACGAGGAGAAGGGAGGGTGTAGGGGAGGGATTCACACGTGCGCGCTGTAAGGCTTAATGAGCCATTACAGAGGCAGCTGTGCATGTTGCGTGCACTTGTGTGTGTAACAGCAAGTTGGTGGCCGCAGCCTGTGGGTAGCATTTTGAAAACGTGCTTACTAAATGTCTTGCCTGATACAGCGCATGCGCTGGCTCAGCGAGACCTAAATACTGCCAGTTATGTATTGTTTGTTGTTAAAAATATCGTCAAAGCCTAAAGCAATAGTAATTCTGTTGCATATACGTTATGACTACAATCAATCTGTTTTCAACTCAGGAAGTGTAGTGAAGAGTCACTCCGTACATTTTAAGCAAACCTCACGTCCAGGAAAACAGATAATTTTTTTATATGTAGGAACATTTTCTCATGAAATTTGAAAATTTGAACCAACGTTCATTTGCCGTAATAACAACGTCCCTGTCAAATCATGGCTTTCTTTTGTGTTGAAGAAAAAACACCGGTGCATTCATTTTATCAGATTCCATAAACTAATAATTAATAAGTGTCACTGAGATATCTCCAATAGCCGAAGGCCAGGGTTCTTCTTAAACTGCTGTTGTCATGCAGATTTTTGAAGGATGGAAATCCCAGTCGCGTGCTGTGGGTATGTTTTTTTCTTCCTAGGTGTTGAAAGTTGTTACATTATCTGGCTCGGCGCGGGGCGCTCCAAAGACTGTTCCACTCTGAAACCCTCTCAACTGATCCTTTCCGCATTCCACTCCGCTCCTGCTGCACTTCCGGTGTGAGGCCGGATGCAAAGACTGGGCTTTTTCAATGGCCAGAAACATACAATGAAATACCTGAAAAGACAGAACTGGTGGAATCGCTGGAGACAGTTCAGTAAAGGTTCTCTACTGTATCACACTAGGAGGCGATCCGGGATAAAGCCTCTTTACGCAAAATATTATTCCAAATGTTTGCACCAAACAGGAAAAGCCACTCTGGCATGCTTCTTAGAATAAGTAGCTAAAGAAGAGAAGGAAAAAAATATATAAATCACAAAAAACCTTACAATGTGCAAATATAGCCCAATATCTACAATAATAGCCAGGGACATGTAATTATTTTTACAAGGCAACATACTGTAATCTAAAACAAGACTATGGGCCAATATAAAAAAGTGAAACAAGCATTTGCAATGCAACAGGTCTCGCATTCACATGAGTTTGAGTTATTGGCATTGTAAATGACTATGCCTTTTATTTATGTTTTGGGTTTTAAAACATCAATAAAAGGCAGTGTCATTTACAATATAAATAGCTTCAACTCTTGTAAATGCGAGACCTATTGCTTCGAAATAAAGGTCTTTCTCGACCACTTGTTAGATTGTAAAAATCAGAGGAAGAGACTGGCTTGCGAAGTCTTCAAAGTAGTGATAAATTGTGCAGTGAAGATGTGTAAGTGTTGGAAATGACACAGACACAAACGGTGAAGTGAGAGTTGCACATGATCAGAGCAATAAACACTACCAAAGCGCTGCAACACCTTTCGCGCTGTAAATTACACTGTCAAGGCTCAGGAGGAAGAGCGGGGGGGGGGGGGGGGGCGATTTCCGGCCCTATCCATAATTTGAGTTTGCAGTGTAGCATTGCATAATGTCATTGCTATCTTTGGCCTAATAAAAAACACTCCAGCTGTGGTAGGGCCCTGGCTTCACCTGCTGGTGCAGGGCGGGCTGTGCTTTATGGCAGGGAGGGAGGGATGGATGGTCTTGGTTGCAGCTCCGGCCTCATGGTGGCGGTGGTATTGGTGGTGGTGGTGTTGGTATTGGGGGTGGTGTTCTTGGTGGTGGTGCTGGTGGTATTGGCTTTGGTGGCGGCGGTATTGGTGGTGGTGTTATTGGTATTGGTGATTGTATTAGTACTGGTGGTCTTTGTGGTGGTGGTATTGGTAGTACTGGTGGAATTGGTGATATTGGTGGTGGTTGTGATAGTGGTAGTGGTGGTGGTTATAGTATTGGATTGGTGGTGGTGTTGGTGGCGGTGGTTTTGGTGGCGGTGGTTTTGGTGGCAGTGGTTTTGGTGGCAGTGGTGTTGGTGGTATTGGTGCCAAGACACCCTTGGGTAATCGTGCGCTCAACAAATTGCATAAATTAAAATATTGCTACTGGTGGTGGTGGTATTGGTGGTGGTAGTGGGATTGGTGGTGGTATTGGTGGTGGTATAGGGGTGGTGGTATTGGTGGTCGTATAGGGATGGTGGAAGTGGTGGTATAGGTGGTGAAAGTGGTGGTAGTGGTATTGGTGGTGGTAGTGGTCGTGGGGATATTGGTGGTACTGGTATTGGCAGTGGTATGGGTGGTATTGGATTGGTGGTGGTATTGGTGGTGGTGGTGGTATTGGTGGTGGTGGCGGTGGTATTGGTGGTGGTATTGCTACTGGTGGTGGTATTGCTATTGGTGGTGGTATTGGTGGTGAAAGTGGTGGTAGTATTAGTGGTGGCATTAGTGGTGGTGGTATTAGTGGTGGCATTGGTGGTGGTGGTATTTGCATTGGTGGCATTGGTGGTGGTGTTGGTGGTACTGGTATTGGTGGTGGTAGTGTTGTACTCCTTCTTTCGTCAGAAAAACCGCGAAGCGTGACCACAGTTGTGTGCTTGCACGCTTCTCTCAGAATTGGTTTGTTTGTCCTTCAATGGTTCTCCGGTCGGGCAGGGGCTGTTTACGGGCGGTGTATACCAATCACCTCTCACTTGTTTTTTGTTCGATGTACCGATTCAATCCATAGTTTGTCTCGACCGGAGAACCATTGAAGGACAAACAAACCAATGACGAAAGAAGGAGTACAAACTTGTCTGACATTTAGAGAGTCTATGATCCTGATGAGAACTCCGCACTAAAGAGAGTTCGAAACGCGTAGACCTTGACATATGATCTTGTTATGTCGAAACCATAAGAAAATCCAAATAATACTCGGATAATATTGTTTCATTCTTAAAAGTCGAATCTATGGTTTCCATTTAAAAAAAATGTATATATAATTGTACATAATACAGCTTTTTTGCTACAGGTGTGTTAGGAGTATGAATGCATGTGAAGTATGTTTGGAAAAAGATCTTGAATGTGAGTATGTATGAATGAAACAAAAGGGGAGGTTTAACAACAAATGATTTAATGTTTGTTTATGTGATATGTTTTTGAAATGTTTTGTTGAAATATCCACAATGTGAAAATATTAAATATAAAAAAGAATACCCTAAACAAAATAATAAACTGACAGATTGAATCATAGAATCAAACAATTCTCACATAGTGTTTCATTTGTGTGTGAACTAGAGAAATAGTTTATGGATTGACATTGGCAGCACTGGCATTTTCTTTGGTGATACATAATAGGCAAGGTTTGGCCTTGCTGCTTGGGAGCCCATACCCAGTAGTGTTGAATTAATTTGACAGCATGCCAATTAGCCACACCCTTGCCAGAGGCCTGTGATAGAGAAGGCACACCCATGCCTGGTATGTGGGGCCAATGTCACACGCTATAAGAGAGCCATCAGGTAGGGCCATTATAAGGAATAAAAAGCCTTCTCAGCATCCAGTGCCAGAACTCAAGCTGGTTCCTGTACATGGAGTCATCGAGCAAGGCAGCCAAAAAGTCACCATAGATTAAGCTTCATGGATCTGTGTGGCATGAACCCGGATTAGTCTGGAGCCACTATGCTATCTATCACTGGCAGTAGGCTGTTTATCAACACTTATATCAGGATATCGACCTATAGGAGGGATATCGCCATATAGGAGATTTCCCAGGTTTGTGGATTAAAAGATCCAGAGGAGCTCACCACCCAGCCGGGCCTCACAGTACAGATCATACAGGGGTTTAATCACCTTGCTTTTTACATATTAAAAAATTCAGGGGGGAAACCATCGGGACTGGGAACCTTCCTACTCTTACTTTGGGCTACTACCTCTTCAAATACTCTCTCTGTGAGATCGGCCTCTAGAGAAAGTCTGGCCTCTGTCTAGTTGAGGCAGCGGGACACCATGCACAAATTTGCAAATGTCCTCCCTTGCCTCACGGGATAGGCGTGAGGTATTTAGATCCCTAAGAGATAGTGTAAAGGTCTAGGCCATGTCCATGGCGGTCTCTGCCAACTCCCCCGTTGCGTGTGAACCGCCGAAATCCATTGCTGCCCTTGCTCCTTCTGGGCCAGCCACACTGACATCTTTCCTGCCTTATTCCTAGTCTCATAGAAACTTCTCTGCCAGGCTCTGTTAAGTGTCCTAACCTCCTGTGGGACCAGAGGCCTGTATTTCTCCCTGAGGTAGGTCAGGTTTATTACCCCTTCCGGTTCTGGCAGTTCCACATATCCAGCCTTTCTCACTGTCCATTCCCTTTCCCTGCCCACCTCCTTACGTAGTCTGTTCAACTTCTAGCACACCACATGTGCTATGAGGTGGCCTTGCACTACTGTATTATACGCCTCCCAGAAAATGCCTCTGGAGGTCACCAATCTCCTGTTTTCTTACAAGGTGGACAGCTCCAGGATGTGGCTTTGGGTGTCCCAGTCTGTAAGCTCTCTGGGGTGTAATTGCTAGCTGGAGTCGGCGTGGTACCCTTGTGACCACAGTTTTTTAACTATTAGGGAGTGGTCTGAAATGCCCCTTGCCAGATAGTTCATTTTCCTATATCTGTATTGTTGGGACCCAGGCACCAAAAGAAGTCTACTCTCGAGTGAGACGTGCGGACTGCGTGCAGGTACTGTCTGATCACTAGTGCGGAGCACACCATATTTCCTCTATCCCTAGCCCCCCTCCTCAGAAGGACTGGAGCCGTAGGTCCTCTTTAACATAACATAACGTATATTTTAAAGCGCACATTCATGCGGAGGCATCTTGGCGCTGAATAACAGATGTTTATTGTTACACAATTCAATGGTACTCCTGTTATCGACCTCACATGGATAAAAGGCTAAGTGGACCTGTCGGGATTTGAACATGTAACCGTGAGGTCAAACACAGGCCCCTGCAATGGATACATAAGTCTACTGAGCCACCAGACTCCCCTATTTATACTATGCGGTCCTTCTCCCCATGTAGCATCAGATTAAAGTCACGCTCCACCAGTAGCTATCCCTCTGGGCATTCAGTGATCCATTTCCTTTTTCCCTCCAGTCTGGGCCCCTGCAGGCCTAGCAGGAGGTACCAGGAGGCCACTATTTGGTGTTCCCAATGCCAAGTGCCTCAACCGCTACCCAACACCCCAATGGGTCTGTCCATGTTTTTGTGATCTAAAACAGTGTGGATATACATAGCAGGATCCCAGCCCCTCTGGTCTCTGTAGAGTAGCATGTGCATGCATGTATCAGCGTTTTGTGCTGGCCTGCCCTAGTTGCCCTTCAGATGCGTTTCCTGTTACAGGACCAGGTCCCGTGAATGACGCACCAGGTATTTCAACATCACTCGCCCTTTTAATTTGTTTCTGAGCCCATTCATGCTCCACAAGATAAACCTAAGGAAGGTTTCCATACAGAGTGATTGGGAACTCATCTATACTGATGTCTGAATTTTCGGAGTCGTCTCATCTTGTCCCCACTGCCACTTTACCCAGTGTCCAAATCTTGTTGCTGCAGCTCCCCTCAACTGTCTCCAACCACCTTGTGCTGCAAGTATAAAAGAACCCCTCCACCCCCCAAAGCTCAAGGCACCGGTCTCCTCCCCTACCCAAAGTTGTGTTCCTACCACCCTGTCCAGCTCTTCAAACAGGGATCCAGCATGGCTGTCCCTGCTCCCCCAGTCTCTAGTTGGGGCACATTATCACCAGGTCATCTCCAAGCACCACTCCCTCAAGAGCCTGTCTAATGTTCCCCCAGTGTCTCAGATGACTTTGTCTGCCATCATGGCGTGACCTTCGGGAGGGCCAGGTCTTCACTGTCCACCCCTGTGGCAATCAATCCATTGTCTGACTTCCCCGAGTCTCTGTTAAGGAACTCTCACCAGTTTCAGTCAGTCTTCAGGAGGCCATGCTGCAGTTACATGACCACCTTATCTCTCTGTTTGTGCCTCTGCCTTTGTAGGGCTCACCCCCACTGAAACTTGGAGGTGGGCCGGGAACAGCAGGGCATATTTCTTGTTGAGGTGCCACAGGTCTTTTTTGACAGAACGTTTCGCATTGGTGCTGTACCATCGTGGGTAAAATCTCTTCAGGCTGCCCTCGATCTGTCAGGGCCCATGAGATTGAGCACGTTGCAATATGTTGTCCCCGAAGTTGAGCAGTCAGGTCACTATTGGTCTGGGTGCTGCTCCAGGTGCTGGGTGAGCTGCCATCAACATATTTTTGTGGTTCACACTCAATAGGCCCCATTGAGTACCACTGCTTCTTTTTTTTGCTCCACTCAGCCCTTAGTGTCGCAGATGGCAACTAGGACCGTGGCTATGTGGTTTTCTAGGTCCAGCTGGGCACCCTTCAAGACCTGGCCTTCAGAGGCAGCATCCCCTTTTGCAGACCCCTGAGACCCTGTCCGAGGATCGTCTGACTCGTTCCAACATCACCTATGGTTCCCAATGGTTCACTGGTGCCTCTTCTTAAATTGGACGCCCAGTCTGGATCCGGGGAAGACAGCCCAGTGGCCCGCATCTAGATCACTGCAGACACCCGCCCTAAGCGCAGTGCTGTTGGCGGCCTCCATTTTACATGCCTTCGGCACATTTGTATGAAGCAGCCACCGCTGCCCCTAGATCCGTCTAGGGAGCCACAACTCCCAGCGGGTGCATCCTATAGGCCCTCCCAGCTCCACTGTGTTTTAGGGCCATGGGGCTCGGTATGACCAGAAGTATGCCTTTACTGACATTGGAGCTCCTGGCTATGCATCCAACTCCATAGCTGCAGTGGGCACGCTCCAGGAAACAATTTTTTTTTGCATCACTGGTCCCTTTAATGGACACTGGCTTCTTTTTTAAAACAAGCATTGGCATAGCCAATGGGTATCGCCTTTGGGGCCTTATAAGTGTTTAGCCAGAGCTATTGACTTGCTGTACTGTAGAGAAGTGTGGCTGCTGTGCAGCATGCTGAAAAGTTATAATAGAAAAGTGTCAGAAGCATTTTTGTTACCTTATATATGACCAAGAAGACATTATGTACAACTGAATAACCACATCAAAAAAAGTATTTACAATAAAAAAAATGTATTCAGTTTTCTTTTGATCTTGCAATGCTGGCAACTTATTTCTGCCTATTCCAATGGTTGTTTGTTAGAGCTTTTTTTGAGGGGGCATAAACAATTGGAGGGTGAAGGTAGGGAACTAGTGTCTGTATTATAACACTAGCAGCGGCCAGACGCTAGGGGAGAATAAACAGATGCCAGATTCCGAGAGCAGGCTGAGGTGGTGCTGAGTGATGCTGAAGTGGTTGTGGTGGGGGTGGTCGCGACTGGTGCGGAGACGATGCTGAGGTGATGCTGAATGATACTCAGGTCTTGCTGAGTGATGATGATGATGTGGTGTACTAGTGCAAAGGCGATTCTGAGTGATACTGATGTGGTGCTGAGTGATGCTGTGGTGGTGCTGAGTGATATTGTTGTGGCACTGAGTGATGCTGTGGTAGTGCTGAGTGATGCTGTGGTGGTGCTGAGTGATGCTGCCGAGTAATGCAGTGGTGGCTCACAGGTATTGTTAATCAGAGGCATACGGACTCACAGGTACGAAGGACCAGAGGTATACTGTACTCACAGATACTGAGGACCAGAGGCATACTGTACTCACAGGTACCGAGGACTGTACTCACAGGTCCACTGGTATGCTATACTTACAGGTACTGAGGACTAGAGGCATACTCTACTCACAGGTACTGGGACATACTGTATTTACATGCACAGAGGTCCAGAGGCATACTGTACTCATACTTGTACTGTGCACCAGAGGGATACTGTGCTCACCGGCACAGAGACTTAGTGTACTTAAGTCTGCACTGAGCATTAGAGATGTACTTTACACACCCTCTGCGGAGTAGCAGAGACACACTGTACTCGCAGGTGTAGTGAATACCGGAGAAATATGGTACTCACGTGTATAAGCAAAAGGAAAGTACTTTACGCACACCTGTAGTGAGGAGTAAGCATCAGAGTCGTGCAGTGCTCAAACCTGCACTGAACATCACAGATGTACTGTGTGCTCAAAACTGTTCTGTTTACCAGACACACTGTAGTCGGAGCTGTAACCTCCATTTCATGATGGAGACCTGAGTAACCTCCCCTGACGTCACGCATCCCGGGAGAACACGCAGCCTTTCTTCGCTATTAAGTAAGAGACCCTGCTTCACGCCCTCAGAATAACACAGGACACGCGTCGGAAGTAAATTGCTCTTACTGCGAGAAACTAGAATGATCCATAAACAGATTAAGGCGGAGGTGGGAAGGGAGTCTTGCAGAAGGTAGCAGACATGAAGGATGACAGGTCGCCAAAGTCCCTAGGGCGACGGCCATGTGTCACAGAAGCCAGGCAGGGTGTACTGGCCCGTCCCTAGAAGCGTCCAGACGAGCAGTGTGGCACACACACCTATTCAGCACAGCTGAGTGTGGCCATTGCTGAACACCAGAAAAACAGGAAGTGCTAAGAGCACAGGTCTGTGCAGACACCAGTGCTAGTTAAGCAATACCTGGCTGCAACATCCTGCTTGTCCCAAGCCGGGAAAGTAGGTCCGCGTGATCAGGAGAAGCAGGGGGAATGGGTAAAGGCAAGGCACCCGAGAGCGAGCCAGGAAGTGTGGCATAGGAATAGAGTCACAAAACGTATTCTCTCTCTCTCTCTCTCTCTCACACACAAGTTTGAGACCTCACATTTTCAAGTATTTGCAATTCACAATGATTTGCCACAGCAGATTTTCAGACATATTTCAGGACAACATTTGTGAATGGTGTACATTTGGGTGTATATACATATATAACTATTTTATTTATTTTTAAATTAAAGGGAAAATATTTTGCCCTGCGGATGAACTATTTTTTTTTTTTAAACCTCTCCAATTTTTTGGGTGCTCCATTCTCACCCTGGAAAGAGACTTACTCCTTCCCTCAAGAGTGGTAAATCTCTATTCCCAGTAGAGGAATGGATCAGGAAAAAAACCGATTCTAAATCCCTATAAATAAGCAGCATTTGTGAGAGTCCAGGAACTGTGAAAGCATTTCCCCCATGAAACGCCTACGGCTGTTGACTTAATCACACAAAAATGTTCCTGTCAAGTAATCCTTTTACAAGTGTAAAACCCGCCATTGAGAGTTGCTTAAGTTCGTTCACGCTTGCAAAAATGGCTCTTTGTGGGTGTAAAGCAAACCGAAATGTGAATCGGGCACAGCAGGGAATGTTCATTGTGAGCAAAGGTAAGGACTGAGGGAGGAGTGAGGGCAGCACAAGGGGCGCAGCAGGGAATGATCATGGTGAGCAAAGGTAACAAAATGAGGGAGCAGTGAGTGAGGCACAAGGGCCACATCAGGGAGACATGGTGAGCACGGAGGGAGGTGTGAGAGTGCGGCACGAGGGGCATAGCAGGGAATGTTCATGGTGAGCTAAGGTAAGAAAGGAGGGAGGAATGGTGGACATCGACTAGATGAGTGGAGGGGAGGCAAAAGGGAAACCAAGGTGGCAAAAGGGTTGAGGAGTGAGTTTGGGAGGAGAGGAGTAACCAGAATAGTAGGAAAATCGAGGTGGAATGCAGTAGAGGAATGGACGCAAAATCCAAATGGGGATGAAGGAGAGGTTAGGAAAGGGAAAGGAAAAGAGAGAAGGTGCTGGCATTAGGTGGGGGCTACGTAAACAATAAGAAACAGTGAAGGAAAAGCAAGATGTGAGATACGCAGGGACAAAGGAAAGGTGAACAAGATGCAAAGTAAAACAAGACGCGCTCTGTGGTGGGGGAGAGGCAGAGCGAGGCGCTTGGGAGCGCAAGCAAGAGGAAAGTCAGATGGCGCCTGATCGCATGCTGTAAGGGTGCCCGCGAGCGATGCGAGGAAAGCGAGATGGCGCACGCGTAACTGTGCTTATAACCGCACGCTCTAGGCCACACAAAAAGCTGTGGTCTGCTTTTTGAAGCCCACAAACTAAAAGTTTCGCCAGAACAGCGCATGCGCTGGCTCAGGCGAGACCTAAAGATGAACTCATATTTGGGAATGCAAATCCCTCTATCCATCTCTCTTTTTGCAGGGGGTAGCAACCTGATGACTCCCTAAAGGTTGTTTTAAGAGCATCTGCAAATGTACAATTTGTAATATGACCTATTAGTACTATTGACTTCCACATCTTCATCAAGACTGCGTCAACCCTGCTCCAATTTAGGAAAGAGCTGAAGACACACCTCTTTAAAGAACGCTACACCATGATGAAGTAACAGTCCACTTTCACTCTTAGAAATCGACTACCAATTCTATAATGAGCTTACACTGCCTTTGGCTTCGACAGTCACACTGCGCTATCGTTCGGCTGGTTCGAGATGCATAAATACCAAACATATTCATATAAGTACTGGCTCTCCTTGCGACTAAATCATACCTGAACACCAGATGGTGCCAAAGAAATTGAGTCCTTGTCTCTTAAAGTGTTTTCCTATACAATTTTGCTGCCACTGGAAGGGACAAAAAGTTGTAGTTCCCCTTCATGGCACACATATTTGTTTTTTTGCACAGCCTTTGGGCTCGAGTATAAAGTACCAAAGCTGTTTGAGGTAAACCTGACAAACAGCCGTCACCTTAAAGAAATGTCATGGGGAGAGCACTCTAATGGAATGTCTACCTAGATGTGCAATGTGCACAGCATGGGGAGGAATATTTGCATCCAGGAAATTTAAAGCTGAAAGCAACAAAATGATATTAAGCAGGTCTAAATTTCAGTCTATGTTACGACACTATGACAAATGACAAAAATGGTCATAAAAGGTTTAAGAAACACAGCCTCAATAATCTCTCCATTATTAGAGAGCAAAAAAGCTAAAATTACATTCTCTGTCTGAAAAAACAAATTTTAATTAAGTCCAAAGTAAGCCTTCTTGTATCTTTCTGAACTCGTATTTGCTTGATATCTTAGTCAATCAATGATCACAAGAAAAGGATAGGGGCTAACGTGAATGGGCCATCTGCGGCTGAACAATGGGATTCACGAAAACATGCCTTTTAGACCTATATCAAGCCAAGAATATTTACTTTAGGACTTGCCATAAATATTTGTCATTAGCGATTCACACAAAGCTGCAGTACGGTGGTATCTATCTACTACTTATGTAGAACCAACACCACCGAGAACCTATAAATTACATGCACAAGCACACCTAGCTGGAATTGGTACAGGGATTTTGGAATTATATGCATGCCTTTGGAAAGTAAAATGAAGGCAAGACTAGAGTTACCTGGATGGAATGGGACCAGTATCCTGTAGTCCTTGTGGATATCCCAAGCGTCGAAACAGCATGGCAGGCATACACTGATGCTGAGGGGACCAGCCAGGGCGAGTTGCATAGAGTGCCACTGAGTGCCGCCATGTTGGTGGCAACATACATTGGGGTTAAACTCTGAACAAAGATTCCTTTTGAAGCATATTCATAGTGCAGGGCTCGGCTAAAATGATCCAAATATGCCTGTTGAGAAAGAAACACATTAGGACTATATTAAGCGGTTTTGGTGGGCTCACAATTTTGGAACATATTGTTTTATACAAACTTTTGTTATCATTGCTTGTAACATGCTTACACAGTCAGTTTGGAACAGATTTAGGAGATTAAATTAAAACACTGAATGTCTGATTATTATTTGTCAGACTTCGAAAACACTGGTTGAGGAGCGGATTATCAAAAATTATGGAGGCTGATAAATAGGGATGAATAGAAGGAGGAGGAGGAGGACAGAGATACTCTCATTCAGGAAATGGACCAGCAAACACCCAAACACCATCTGGTCCACACTAGTAAATAAGTAAGTAAATAATGTATTGTTTTTGATTAATTAACACCATTACAAAAATACACATTGGTAAAAGTTTTATATATTAAAAAAGGTAGAAATAAGTTTCTAAAAACGGAAGGTTTACCGGTATAAGAGAAGCCCTCAATTGCGTTGAACTGGAGACAGTCCAGTATCTGTACTCACAGGTTGCAGTTATGAAGGCTAAAGCCCTGTACAGTTTTTGCACTTGCTCAGGATGCCGCTGATCCTTGCTTAGATGCTGCTAATAACAGGAACGTTACTAACTTCCCATTTAGCTGCGGGTCCTTGTGATCGAAGCAAGCAATCACAGCCAGTCTCCGGGTTTGAATCCCTCGTTCGTAAAAATGTGCTTTTAGTAGGCCTACCCTTTTCCCTTTCAATTTAGTGCAAGAGCATATTAGATAGTCTATATCCTCAGTTCCGTCCCCACATAGCCTGCATGAGTTCCCGTGGTTGTCTCTCTGCCAGGGTAGGGGGTGCGGTATGGCTGGCAGAATTCCTAACCTATATTTGAAAAATTGCCCTTTGATCTTCTTCGAGTACCCTAATTTTAAATATGCCAGTGGACGAGTAGTTTGTAGCTGCTCAATGTCATCCATGCGTGGCTCCTTTGGTCCACACTAACTCATGTAACACAACAAAATAATTTAGGAGTGATTTATAAACCCCATTCTCTTCACTGTAGCAAAAGTAAATCAAATCACCAATGGAACGTTCTGCATCATGTGATCCCTCACCTACATTTCCTTTAAAAAGTACAAGTCATCACCTTCTTAGCACTTTCCGGTCTCTACCAGAACACAGCTGCTAGACAACTCCTTAATATACATATCCAGCTTTCCATGTCACCAGCACTCTTATATTAAAACTGGCTGTCTGTTCCTATTTATTTCAGTTTTCTTTAAGTTTATACTTCAAGTATTTTACCTCTATGGCCATTTTCCAGATGTGTCTTGCATATTCCATGATCTCTTGAAGGTCCTTGCAGGTGTTTAACTTCGGCCTTTTTATATGCTTACAATCAGTGTCCTGAATATTGTTTGGATCCCCTGATTGTACAGATAGGCACTATTATAATAGGGATTATCCTACAGTTGTTTTATTATATGGAGAAGCAGTGTGCTCAGCAGGTGAAGGTCAGCGTGGATTGAAATTGGACCTGCAAAGGGGCACTGGATGCAGTAGACTGGCGTCCATATGTGGGTTTTCCAGTACCTGCAAGCTATTTGGGCTTTACATGTGTGATACATGGAAAAAACAGCTGGCTGTGGAGGTATGTGCTTCGTTAGGGGATAAGGGGAAGATGAGTTACTGAACTGCTTAATGGAAGAATCAGCCCCTGGTGCTGCAGCCTGGGAACCTGATCATCCTGATGAAATAGCAGCCTGCTGCACCACCAAGAGGATGGTCAGTGCTTGTTTGGGTGTTGTGTGAGCACTGGTGACTGCTGCCTACTGTTTGTTTCTAATACTTCTTGGGATTGAGGGTGGCGCTGAGCAGGCGCACATGCTCTTGAAGATCTCTGCGGTTTTATGTGGAATGTAGATGCAGTTTGAATGTGGAGAAAATGATCGCCGGAATGTGAGCATGGTTGAGAGCAGTTCTAGTCCCATTGGCCGGTATCCGTTTTCTCTCGAATGGACCCTATATTAGTTTCACATTTAGGTTAGGTTGCCCTATAGTTACATTTACACTAACAGCTGTCGCCATTTTATGGTGGCTGCTGGAGTGTAATTTGATATCTGGATGGCATTAGACATTTTAGATAATACAGCCACCTTGGCAAATGAACCAAAAGTGGTTCTGAACAAAAATGTTGGGTTTGAGACAGACCCTTGCTATTCTTGTTTCTGATTTTCAAAATAGGAGTTCATGTCTTGCACATATTTCCTTTTCAATAGGGTGGAACACGTTAGCGAAGAAGATATCCGGTCTCGACGGAAGGGGTCTCCTTTGATTTTTCACTTCCTTATCATTTGGGTTGTGCATTCATTATAGCTCAGAGCACAGTGGCACTGCCTTTCAGCATCACTCTGCATGTGCTCTGTCCCTACATCATGAGGTCGGTACCCAACTGATTTATTAAACTTTCCACTAATGCTGTGGGTAATTTGGAACAAGAAGCCCATCAGTGGGAAGTGAATTAAACACCAAATGTTGGAGTGTACATTTAGTTCAATGAACCAAATGACTAGAAATGTTTGGCTCCGGTCCGGGTTCAACACTGTCGCCTAGAAGGCTGCAATCTAAACACTGCAGTAACGCATGTCAGACAAAAGTGTTTGGCAACGTAGAAAAAACTAGTTTTAAACATAATGTAGGTCACATCTAACTGGGCCTATACCCCACATTTTCAGGTAATGAATGTATAGAAGAAGAACATGTTACATATTAAGGAAAAATATGTCCCTATAAGGAACAGCAGCACAAAGCTGTTTTACTGTTTAAATATGGTGGCATTTGTCTATGGGTAAGCCTAACTTTGAATACAAGTCTATTTTTACAAGTTAGCTAGGAAAATACAAAAAAATCTTAATTAAAATTTCCTTTTTAATATTCATCCAAAATCTACTTTAAAGGTAAAATCAAATGTGTGCTAACTACATTGGAGAGGTAACTATACTTTGTGCTGCCTGGAATTCCGAATGGGAATTCATTAATTGCTGCTGAGCTTTCTTTTTTCAGTAATTAATCCTAGATAAAGTGTGAAAACCTCCACTCTGAGTAAAACAAGAGGAGTGATTCTGAGAACAGAAAGTCAAGGGTGTAACGGGTGATCATTTATCTAGAAACAGGCCACATAAAAGTCAGGATCAGGTTGCCAAAAAGGACAAGGCGCTTGCTAACGGTATGTCAAAAGAAGGCTTACGTGACAGAAGTCTTTCATCAGGAAAACTCTCTCAAATATGTGTCTTTGTTCCCAAGGTCGGGAAACCGTTTACTAGGTCAAAAAGAGGGGTTGGTTCCTGATATCCATATAAAGTAGGCCAGTACCAGAGAAAAATAAGAAGCTTGAAGTTGGAACTTTTTGGTAGGGACCCGCTCTACAGTTTGGTACCAAAGTTGATGAGCACCATCATGAATATTCAAATCTGACACTATAAATGT
Source organism: Lissotriton vulgaris (assembly GCF_964263255.1). Classification (NCBI taxonomy): domain Eukaryota; kingdom Metazoa; phylum Chordata; class Amphibia; order Caudata; family Salamandridae; genus Lissotriton; species Lissotriton vulgaris. Next base: position 440,401,332 of record NC_141700.1, read on the forward strand.
ATGTCAGCTAACCACGTGGCAGCAACATAGTGGGTTTCCTAAAATTAAAGCAGAATATTGAAACTTGCTTATGCAAATCTTCTACAATTATTTCAGATTGGGAAAGTGTATCTTGGCACTAAACATTGTCGACGCATCACCTATTCGGTTCCACAACAATTAGGTAGATGTACCCCTACAGACAGGCCTTCTCAGTAGGTGCCTGGGCTGACCGGAAACAGTAGAAGATGGTAAACGACAGTGAACACAAAGCTAGCACCTTTACAGGAAGAACAGTATTCTAGAGGGTTGTATATGGCTCCTCAACCCCCACCTGGTAGCAGCCACTGAATCAGGAGGCAGCTAAGATGACATTCTTGAGCTTGTCAATTGTAGAGGACATGATAACCCAGGCTCAAACATCAAGACAGGAACTAGCTCTGACCTCTTATCCCCTACTGGAACAGTATTACACAGGTAATGGTGAAAAAAATGTAGCATGACAGCTCAGTTGAGTTGGATAATGCATAAGTCACCGGTGGAAATATATTGGGCACAGTATACCTTGCAGCTAGAGGTGGACTGAGTTGAGTCTGTGGTGCCCGGAGCCTTCAGTTATTGGAGTAAAATAACAAAACAAGATTAATGACAAAGACATTTTTGTATTGAGTGATGCCAGGAAAAGAACCTGAAACGTGTGTATAGCATGCACCAGGTTAACTGCCACTACAGTAAAGGGGATCCAAAAAGAGGATATATTGGTTTAATGGAGTCTAACATGTGAAGCCCAAGGGAACCTAGCAGTTAGGCCATTGTGGAACCTGATGAGCAAATTAGAAGTTGACGGGCAGTGGTCTGCATGAGGCGGATTACTATGGATGGATGCATGGGAGATCCCCGAAGGAGCCCTCCAACATTGAACTAACAAGGAAGACAATTCTCATTAATGACCCAGAGGTGCAAGAGACGATCCCTTGTACATTGAATGCTGATACACTTATGAATCTGGGCGATCATCAATGGAGAGTATGGGCACACTTAAGTAGGGAATCTTTTTTGACCCACCTGATGCCACAGAAAGGCCAGATGAAACTTTGTTTTTAAAGGAAATCTTTTTATTGTGTTTTTCAATCAGTAACATTATCCAACATTATTAAGAAAGACAGCATTCCACATTCAGTACATTAGGTAGTATCTGGGACAATCACATTCTAAGGGGGAGACATCTTATTCACATAATATGGTAACAAAGAAATGTGTCATACTCGTGAATAGTTCCACCAACCTTCCAATAACCTCTTATTTTTCTGTCAGGCCCCGTGCCTTTTAAACAAGTTCCTCAACCTTTGGCGCAAAGATCCATGCCCCTAGTGCATTCCGTCAATGTAGGCGCCTCAACATCCCTCCAATGTCTTGCTACATCCCTTTTTGCCACCAGAAACCCCGTGGCTGCAAATACGAGCATGTATAGAGGGCATTCCCACTCCTTAGGTAAGCCTTGTATCGCTATTCGAGGGTCGACAGGAACTGCATGACCAATCACTTCTCTGAACTTTGCACATATGGTTGCCCAGTATTTCTTTATTATCAGGCACGACTATATCAAATGGTAAAAATTTCCCTTGTGAGCTGCACATCTAGTACAATAGGGGGATCCAACTCTACCCGTACCCCAGAGTCATGTCAGTGAGCAATAGAATCTAGGCAAATATTTAAATTAGATGAGGCACAATCTAGAGGCCACCGCAAGATCATCATGGCCTCTCTTCGGCCATCTTTGTCCAAGTCTCCTACATCTAGGATCCATCCATTTCAGAGTTGTTTAAGAGTGTCAGGAGCACAGAGTATCAATGCTCCGTAAATATGAGAAATGCACTTCTTTTTAAACTTATTCAGCACCAGTTTGTCTTCTAGGGAGTGACTGTCTGGGAGCTCCCCCAACCTATGCCCACATTCCACCAGACATGCAGCAGCTGAAGATAGCGATAGAACTGTGAGGTGTATGCAGGAGAAGTCTGCCTTAAGGTCTGTTAAGAATTTAATGTGGTTATGGGTCCATACATCCCCGAGCACTGAGATACCAATCAGGTCCCACCGCCAAATCCCTGTAGTTGTACCATCTACTATTCCATAGTGGGGTTGCCATTGAAAGGATACAATAACTCCTGATAGATGTCAGCATAGCAGGGATAATCACTGCAGGGAGCCAAGTCTATACCCAGAAAACCAATCCTTAATTGAGAGCATCTGTACTACCCAGTAGTGGAGCTAGACATCTGCCAATCCTAAACAGGCATCATATTGAGATCGATGACATTTCATGAATAAGACTCTTGGAAAATTAGTCGCCCGCCACCCACCCCGCCCCCGCACCTTTCCCATAGGAAATCCAATATCATCGATTGAATATTTCTGAAAAAGTTTGGTGACAATATGTGTGGGTAGTTTTGAAGGACATAAAGCAGTTGGGGGAGGAATATCACTTTAAACAGGGATCCCTGCCTCAGCATTGAGAGGTAGAGAATCTCTCATGATTGAAATTCGTGCTTCATCGACCCTTCAGGGTAGTCACAATCAATTTCAAGTTTCTGAAATGGCTATTTCCATTCCAAAGTATCTGAAATGATCTCCTGCCACCTGTAATTGCAGAACATCTAGGTTTGATGCCCCCTCCAGCATTAGGAAAATAGGTTGATTAAGCCCAGTTCTCCTACAGACCCGCGGCATATCTGTATATATCAAGTATTTCCATATGCCTTGATATAGAGCTCTCCTGGTCCTGCGAGTTGAGCAGCATATCATACACATATAATGATATTCTGCCTTCTTGTCCATCACTCCAGCATAGTCACTTAATCCGGACATCTATAAGGATCCATTCACTCAATGGGTCTATAACCAGGGTGAACAATAGGGGTGAGAGAGGGCATCCATGTGAGTTATCCCTTTCAATCAGGAAAGGGACTGATAGTACACCATTTACCCTTACCTGCGCCCACAGCAGTGTGTACAGTGTATCAACTAATCAGGTGAAACACCGGCCCCAATTTTCTTTTTGCCAAATCTTGGCACATGAAGAGCCAGTGAACCGTGTTGAAAGCTTTTACAAAGTCTAAGGAAAGGAAGGCCATAAAGCCTGTTGTTTTCCCAGATCTGGATAGGATTAGATGTAAGCGCTGGAGACAGTGTCATATGCCCTTGTTGGCCATAAACCCATTCTGGTCTTCATGTATCCTTGAGCAGATAACTGTGCCCAGTTGTTGGACTAAGATTTTTCCCTCAGTATTAATTGAGATGTGGCGATAAGAGGTACAAAGGTCAGGAGGTTTAGATGGTTGGAGTAACACTGAAATTGTCACACCTCTTAAATCTGTGGGCAGTAACAACCGTTCATATGCCTTGTCAAAGAGTGCTTTAGGGTAGGGTGTTATCAACGAGGCATATTCCTTGAAAAACTCTACTGGGAAACCGTTAGGACCTGGAGATTTACCAGATGCCAAAGCTGCAATAGTCTCCCAAATCTCCACCTATGTGATTGGGAGGTCAGGGTCTCCTCTACCCTCTCTAGACAATTTCTTCATGGGCAAATCTTTAAGGATGGGGTTCTGTGTCTCCAACGGAGGGGGTTGCACATGTTCATAGAGAACTTTGTAATAAGTAGCAAATGCCTTTGCTTTGTCAGTGGGGGTCATGTGCAATGTGACAGCCGCATCTCGAATGGCCGTAACTATCCTTATACTATATTCACAGTTGGCTAGCCAACATAGTAATTTTCCTGCTTTGTTACCCTGTCTGTACAACTTGCTCTGGTGGAACATCCATCCCACTCTAGCTAAATCAATGAGCTTTAGTTTTCATGTCAGGCAGGCCTGATAATGCGCACACTGTAGATCCTGTTCCTGCGGGTCCAACCCTCTGCTTTCCAACAAACAAATGTGTCGCTCCAGCTCTACTATGTCCCTCCTCCTTCCTGCCTGTATCCCCCTGATGTGACACCTAGCTGGACCACTGAATGACTGCCTTGAAAGCTTCCCAGACAGTATTGGCAGAGGAAACAGAAGGCGCGTTAATCGTAAAATATTCGTCACTTTTGGCCTGAAGGGACTCTAAAAAGGTGTCCTCTAATAACCACCAGGCATTCAACCGCCTTGTTCCCTGACTGCTGCAATGACGGCGTTCTATAGGGGAGTGGTCTGAAAGTCATGAGGGAGGAATGGCCGCTGCAGTTACTTTAAGACATTCCATAGCTGGTATGAGCAGGTAGTCCATTCAGGAATTTGATGTGTGTGCAGGGGAGTAATATGTATATTGCATGTCAGAAGCATGGTGATAGCCTCAGGCATTCATTAGGCCCATGGTGGGTATCCACTGTTTGAAATGGGGTGTACGATAGGCAGGTGAAGCGTTACTAGCGTTTAGTGCATGGTCCACCACAGAGTTGAAGTCTCCTATAAATATCATTCATATGGTTGTGCTAGATAGAAGCTGTGCTAGTGTGGTCAATGTACTTTTGATCAGATTGGGAGGGATGTACACACTCACAATAAACCAAGGAGAACCATTCAGCTTCCTGCTATGATGATATAGTGTCTGTAACACCTGGGGGTCTCGGGGTCGACACAGACACAGCAAAGCAGGACACGACAAGGCTCTCGGTTTGGTTATTTATTGTAGGATTTTCAATATACAGGAAAACAATAATGTAAATAGTTACTGGTAACCTCCAGCCGGTATACGTTACCCTGTCCTCTGCAAATACGCCGGTCCCGACGTATGCCAACAGAGGGCAGAAACAAAGTAGCCGGCAATGCCACTCGATGTGTCTCGAGGGGCCCGTGGAAACAGCAGTTTCTCACAGAGGAGTCAGGGAGACACCCAGCCGGGGTCTCGACCTGTAGGGAGCAGCCGCTTGACCTCTTCCTCTTCTACAACGGGACGCTGCTTCACCTCCTGGTGATGCGTCACCGTTGTCCAAACAATGCCAGATGCTGGTGACGAGAGCAGCCGCTCTATCGTCCTCGGAAACACTCTACAGCCGGTACGCGGCAAACACCTCCTGGTGTGCGTCACCGCTGGAATTTCCCGTAGATAGGGGACAGGCTGGGAGCTACGGCTCACACCAACCAGTCCTCGTATAGGCAAAACAAAGCCTCGCTAACTTGTGCAGCTGCGTGGTGGATTTGCCTCACAGTCTCAATGAAACAAACTTGGCTGCTGGGAGCCTCCGCTCAAACCAGCGTCAGCCCAGGTGTTGGATTCCTGACTCCTCTGAGTCAGCGGCGGCAAAGTTTTCCGCGACCGATATCACTGGCAGGCTTCCCGACTCGTCCGAGTCAGAAGCGGCAAGGAAGCGTTCCTGGCGGCTCACCTAGAAGAAACAGGGCAGACTAACAAAGAACGGCCCGGGGAGACTCTCTCGACCCACCTCAGAGTTTGTTCTTGGATCCAGCTGGGAAGTCTTCTATCTGCGTGTGCTCAGGAACAGCTTGGTGGAAGGCCGTGTGGATACTAGAATATCCGACACCGTTCCTTCACCAAGTACCGCCTATATAGGCGTATTGTAATTGCGTTATGCAACCACTACTCAGAGTTGCATAACGCTCCTCCCGCTTTGCCTTCTGGGAGTTGTAGTCCGTTGAAGTCGCGGATGTCTTTGTCCCGACGGTGCAGGGATTTCCTGACAGTACATCCTCCTTCCCTCAGCATCTCCCCACGGGGCCCGCGCAGGAAGGGAAGCGACGATGAAACAACGGAACCAGGCGCGGTGCGTGCACCCCTTCAGCCGGCTCCCACGATTGTTCTTCAGGTCCATATCCTTTCCATGCTATCAGGTACCACAACTTTCCCCTCAGCCACTTGGAAGCAAGGATACCTGCAACCTCATACTCCACCTCCGATTCCACCACTATCGGTCTGGGCTTCGTGTTCTTTTTGTTAAATGCTGGTTTGAGCAGCGAAACATGGAACACAGGATGGATTCTCAAGGTCTGGGGTAGGCACACCTTCACATTCACTGGACCCATACATTTGGTGATTCTGTAAGGCCCCATGAATTTAGGATGGAAGACGCTGTTCTTACGGAACCTCATGTTCCGCGTAGATATCCAAACGTGGTCCCCAGGCCGGTATAATGGTCCTGGCCTCCTTCTTCTGTCCGCGGTAGCCTTATACCTCTGTTTGGCTTCTATCAGGAAGGCCCTGGAGCGCAACAAGATGTCCTTGATGTGTGCTACCCGTTCTGCTGTGGCAGGTATTTTGCTCTTTCGAAGAGGATGGACAAAGGGCAAGAACCTTGGATGATGACCATAGTTGCTGTAGAATGGGGATGACTTATTCGAGCTGTGAGTGGCGTTGTTATACGCTATCTCCGCGATCCAGAGCAGATCGACCCATTCTTCCTTACTCTGCTCCACAAAACAGCGCATATACTGCTTTAGAGTTTGGTTCAGGCGTTCCGTCTGGCCGTCCGTCTGGGGGTGGTAGCTGGTGGACATCGCGGTCTGGACGTGCAACGCAGAGCACCAAGTCTTCCAGAACTGTGCCGTGAACTGCGACCCCCTATCCGACACGATCACCTCGGGCAGTCCATGTAATCTTACCACGTTTGTTAGCAGTAACGTTGCTAGCTCTCCTGCCGTAGGTACCTTTTTGCATGCAATGAAGTGCCCCATCTTAGTCAAGTAGTCCACGACCACTAATATCGCCGTCATTCCTTGATCATTTGGCAAACCTACCACGAAGTCCAATGAAATATTCTCCCATGGTCAATTCGGGGTAGGAAGGGGACGAAGGAGCCCTTGGGTTTTGCTGTGATCCGCATTCATGGTTGCACATGTGGTGCAGGCCTGCCCCCACGTCTTGACATCCGCTCTCATGGCTGGCCACCAGAAATGGCGTCCCATGCTGGCCACCGTCTTGTCGTACCCCAAATGACCCGCGCAGGGGGAGTCATGGCACCACTCAAACGCCTGTTTTCTCAGTCTAGGCGTGGGTATCAGCAGGCATCTGCCTTTCATAGGTATACCGTCTCTCACCTGCCATTCCTTGTGGCTCTGTAGCCACCTCCTCCAAGCGAACGAACGGATCCCTCTCTGGATCCCTTTAAGGAAGGTGTCTGGTTGAATCACCCCCAGCACCATCTGAGGGGGAATGATGGAATGCACTGCCTCTTGTGGAGGTTCCTTGACAGCAGACTGTCGTGACAGCGCGTCGGCCTTCCGATTTTCTGACCCAGGACGATAGGTGATGTGGAAGTTGAATCCAGCGAAGAATATCATCCACCGTAACTGCCGAGGAGAAAGAGGTCTTGCTGCCGTCATAGATTGCAGGTTCCGGTGGTCGGTGTACACCGTCACCACATGCCTGGCCCCCATCAGCCAATGTCTCCACTCAGCAAAGGCGTCCTTGATCGCGAGAAGCTCTTTTTCCGCTATATGATAGTTGCGCTCAGCGTCGTTGAGTTTGCGAGACATATATGCCACGGGATGAAGCAGTCCCGTGTCTGGATTGTGCTGTGACAATATAGCCCCTATGGCCACACTGATGCGTCTGCTTCTACTACATAGGGAAGGGCCGGATCCGGGTGTGCCAACACCGGTGCTTTGCCAAAGGCGTTTTTCAAGGCTTCGAAGGCACTCTGTGCTTCTTGGGACCACACGAACTCAGCTGACTTCCTTAGCAGTTGCGTGATCGGTGCCACCAGCCCCAAGAAACCGTTGATGAATCGCCTGTAGAAATTGGCGAAGCCAATAAAGCTTTGGACATCCTTGACTCCTTGGGGGGTTGGCCACTCTCTCACCGCCTTGATCTTGCGTTCCGCCATCTCCTGTCCGTTCGGACTTAGCATCACTCCCAGGAACTCCACTGATGTGACATGGAAATCACACTTGCTGAGTTTGCAAAACAGCATGTTCTCCCTAAGTTTCTGGAGTACCTCCGAGACGTGTCTTACATGATCATCCTCATTGTCAGAATAAATGAGGATATCGTCGATGTATACCACGACGTATCTATCCATCTCCTCCCGAAACACCTCATTCAGGAAATACTGAAAGGCGGCCGGTGCGTTGCACAAACCGTACGGCATGACGAGGTATTCAAATAGGCCAAACCGGGTCTTGAATGCGGTTTTCCACTCGTCGCCGTCCCTCATGCACACCAGATGGTAAGCCCCTTTCAGATCCAACTTGGTGTAAATCCTCGCCTTCTTGACCTGCTCCAGGAGAACACTTATGAGTGGTAAGGGGTAGCGGTTCTTTATGGTGATGGCATTCAACTCCCTGAAGTCCACACAGGCTCTCAGTTCCCCGTTAGCCTTCGGAATGAAGAAGAGCGGCGAGGCGGCGGGAGATTTTGACGGTCTAATGAAACCCAGCACCAAGAGTTTATCCAGGTACCCTCCTAGATGCACGTTTTCCGGTTCTGTCAACACATACAATCTGCCGCTGGGCACGTTGGCCCCTGGGACCAGATCGATCTAGCAGTCGTACATTCGATGCGGAGGGAGCACCTCCGCCTTTACTTCATCAAATACGTCTTCGTATCTGTGATAGGCTCTGGGGAGCATAACATCTTTTTCCGCTGCCGTGGCTACCGTCTGACTTCCGCTCGGATCTGTGAAGGGTTGTTCTTGCCTCATCCCGCAGTGCAACCGGCAAAACGGGGACATCATCTCTATGGTATGCGTAGGCCAATCCACTGAAGGGTTATGCTTCTGGAACCACGGAAGACCCAAGATGACCCCGTATTGGGGTGCCCTGATAATGTTGAAGTCTATCTTTTCCAGATGGCTCCGTCCGTACTTCATCAGTAGACCCCCTGTGTGCTGCCCTATGGGCCCGGTCACCAATCGTCTTCCGTCCACGGCGTATACGTCCTCTGGAACAGCCTTGGGAAGAAGCACCAGCCCCAGCCTATTCGCCTCGTTATTGTCCATGAACATGCCTGTCGCCCCCTAATCCACCATGGCCACCACGGGTACCCACTGGTCGTGCACTCCCACATGCACCGAGATGAACAAGTGCCTTTGTCCTTTGGACACAGAATTAGACAGTGAAGGGATGTAACCGTGACTCCTAGATCCCCCTTCGTTGGTCTGGGAGTCCTCTAGTTTTCCGCCGGGACGTCCAACACCGCTGTTACCGACCGGTTGTTCCTATACCGTGTGTTTTTTGGCTTGGCCAGACACTCCCGGACATAGTGTCCCTTCTTGCCGCAGTACAGGCACAGCCCCTGTTTACGGCGGGATTCCTTCTCCGTTGCCGTGAGACTCGCCCTTATGGCGCCGATGTCCATGGGTTCACCCTTGGTTGGGGCTGTGGGTTCAGGACTTCCCACCGCTGAATAAGACGGAAGAGCTTTCCCTTTTTCTTCTGGTGTCGCCTCTTCTTTCGCTTAGCCTGTGATCCAACCTCAACACCAGGTTGATAAGGCCCTCACATGTCTTGGGTTGTGGGTCGATTTGAGCAACCACATCTTTTAGCTCGTCACACAGCCCTTGGTGAAACAGCGTGGTTTGTTTCGCTACAGGCCACTTGGTTTCCGCCACCAGCCTGCGAAGCGCATTGAGGTATTGCACCAGATCGTTGGAACCTTGTCTTAATTCCAGCATCTCGCGGTCCGCGGTGTATGAGTCTGCCCTTCGGTCAAACACCTTGAGGAATTCCTTGCGAAATGCCCCCCAGTCACAGAGGATGGGGTCGTCACGGCTCACCAATGGTACCGCCCACTGTGCCGCGTTACCAGCCAAGTAGGATATCAGAAAAGCCACCCTGGCTTGGCTCGTCGGGAACGCCTTAGGTTTGCAGGACAGATGCAGGGCCACCTGCGTAAGGAACACTTGCACGGTGTTGGGGTCCCCGTTGTATCTCTCCGGGGTTGCCAAGGGAATAGCAACCGGCATTTCCACCACCACCGATGGGCTCTGTGTCGTGAGGGAAGCGCCGGGCGTTAAAGGGTCTCTTTGTATGGCATCCAGCCTAGCCCGCACATCTGCGGTTTCCGGCCTTGAGGCCGTGAGCTCTATTTGCATTGAGGCCAATGCGGCCAAGACGTCCTCCAGTGTTGCCATGTCCGTAAACGACCAGGAGACTGTTAAGGTTATGAGGTCGGATATTTTGTAACACCTGGGGTCTCGGGGTCGACACAGACACAGCTAAGCAGGACACGACAAGGCTCTCGGTTTGGTTATTTATTGTAGGATTTTCAATATACAGGAAAACAATAATGTAAATAGTTACTGGTAACCTCCAGCGGGTATACGTTACCCTGTCCTCTGCAAATACGCCGGTCCCGACGTATGCCAACAGAGGGCAAAAACACAGTAGCCGGCAATGCCACTCGATGTGTCTTGAGGGGCCCGTGGAAACAGCAGTTTCTCACAGAGGAGTCAGGGAGACACCCAGCCGGGGTCTCGACCTGTAGGGAGCAGCCGCTCGACCTCTTCCTCTTCTTCAACGGGACGCTGCTTCACCTCCTGGTGATGCGTCACCGTTGTCCAAACAATGCCAGATTCTGGTGACGAGAGCAGCCGCTCTATCGGCCTCGAAAACACTCTACAGCCGGTACGCGGCAAACACCTCCTGGTGTGCGTCACCGCTGGAGTTTCCCGTAGATAGGGGACAGGCTGGGAGCTACGGCTCACACCAACCCGGAGAGACTCTCTCGACCCACCTCCGTCTTTGTCCTTGGATCCTGCTGGGAAGTCTTCTATCTGCGTGTGCTCAGGAACAGCTTGGTGGAAGGCCGTGTGGATACTAGAATATCCGACACCGTTCCTTCACCAAGTACCGCCTATATAGGCGTATTGTAATTGCGTTATGCAACCACTACTCAGAGTTGCATAACGCTCCTCCCGCTTTGCCTTCTGGGAGTTGTAGTCCGTTGAAGTCGCGGATGTCTTTGTCCCGACGGTGCAGGGATTTCCTGACAGTACATCCTCCTTCCCTCAGCATCTCCCCACGGGGCCCGCGCAGGAAGGGAAGCGACGATGAAACAACGAAACCAGGCGCGGTGCGTGCACCCCTTCAGCCGGCTCCCACGATTGTTCTTCAGGTCCATATCCTTTCCATGCTATCAGGTACCACAACTTTCCCCTCAGCCACTTGGAAGCAAGGATACCTGCAACCTCATACTCCACCTCCGATTCTACCACTATCGGTCTGGGCTTCGTGTTCTTTTTGTTAAATGCTGGTTTGAGCACCGAAACATGGAACACAGGATGGATTCTCAAGGTCTGGGGTAGGCACACCTTCACATTCACTGGACCCATACATTTGGTGATTCTGTAAGGCCCCATGAATTTAGGATGGAAGACGCTGTTCTTACGGAACCTCATGTTCCGCGTAGATATCCAAACGTGGTCCCCAGGCCGGTATAATGGTCCTGGCCTCCTTCTTCTGTCCGCGGTAGCCTTATACCTCTGTTTGGCTTCTTTCAGGAAGGCCCTGGAGCGCAACAAGATGTCCTTGATGTGTGCTACCCGTTCTGCTGTGGCAGGTATTTTGCTCTTTCGAAGAGGATGGACAAAGGGCAAGAACCTTGGATGATGACCATAGTTGCTGTAGAATGGGGATGACTTATTCGAGCTGTGAGTGGCGTTGTTATACGCTATCTCCGCGATCCAGAGCAGATCGACCCATTCTTCCTTACTCTGCTCCACAAAACAGCGCATATACTGCTTTAGAGTTTGGTTCAGGCGTTCCGTCTGGCCGTCCGTCTGGGGGTGGTAGCTGGTGGACATCGCGGTCTGGACGTGCAACGCAGAGCACCAAGTCTTCCAGAACTGTGCCGTGAACTGCGACCCCCTATCCGACACGATCACCTCGGGCAGTCCATGTAATCTTACCACGTTTGTTAGCAGTAACGTTGCTAGCTCTCCTGCCGTAGGTACCTTTTTGCATGCAATGAAGTGCCCCATCTTAGTCAAGTAGTCCACGACCACTAATATCGCCGTCATTCCTTGATCATTTGGCAAACCTACCACGAAGTCCAATGAAATATTCTCCCATGGTCAATTCGGGGTAGGAAGGGGACGAAGGAGCCCTTGGGTTTTGCTGTGATCCGCATTCATGGTTGCACATGTGGTGCAGGCCTGCCCCCACGTCTTGACATCCGCTCTCATGGCTGGCCACCAGAAATGGCGTCCCATGCTGGCCACCGTCTTGTCGTACCCCAAATGACCCGCGCAGGGGGAGTCATGGCACCACTCAAACGCCTGTTTTCTCAGTCTAGGCGTGGGTATCAGCAGGCATCTGCCTTTCATAGGTATACCGTCTCTCACCTGCCATTCCTTGTGGCTCTGTAGCCACCTCCTCCAAGCGAACGAACGGATCCCTCTCTGGATCCCTTTAAGGAAGGTGTCTGGTTGAATCACCCCCAGCACCATCTGAGGGGGAATGATGGAATGCACTGCCTTTTGTGGAGGTTCCTTGACAGCAGACTGTCGTGACAGCGCGTCGGCCTTCCGATTTTCTGACCCAGGACGATAGGTGATGTGGAAGTTGAATCCAGCGAAGAATATCATCCACCGTAACTGCCGAGGAGAAAGAGGTCTTGCTGCCGTCATAGATTGCAGGTTCCGGTGGTCGGTGTACACCGTCACCACATGCCTGGCCCCCATCAGCCAATGTCTCCACTCAGCAAAGGCGTCCTTGATCGCGAGAAGCTCTTTTTCCGCTATATGATAGTTGCGCTCAGCGTCGTTGAGTTTGTGAGACATATATGCCACGGGATGAAGCAGTCCCGTGTCTGGATTGTGCTGTGACAATATAGCCCCTATGGCCACACTGATGCGTCTGCTTCTACTACATAGGGAAGGGCCGGATCCGGGTGTGCCAACACCGGTGCTTTGCCAAAGGCGTTTTTCAAGGCTTCGAAGGCACTCTGTGCTTCTTGGGACCACACGAACTCAGCTGACTTCCTTAGCAGTTGCGTGATCGGTGCCACCAGCCCCAAGAAACCGTTGATGAATCGCCTGTAGAAATTGGCGAAGCCAATAAAGCTTTGGACATCCTTGACTCCTTGGGGGGTTGGCCACTCTCTCACCGCCTTGATCTTGCGTTCCGCCATCTCCTGTCCGTTCGGACTTAGCATCACTCCCAGGAACTCCACTGATGTGACATGGAAATCACACTTGCTGAGTTTGCAAAACAGCATGTTCTCCCTAAGTTTCTGGAGTACCGCCGAGACGTGTCTTACATGATCATCCTCATTGTCAGAATAAATGAGGATATCGTCGATGTATACCACAACGTATCTATCCATCTCCTCCCGAAACACCTCATTCAGGAAATACTGAAAGGCGGCCGGTGCGTTGCACAAACCGAACGGCATGACGAGGTATTCAAATAGGCCAAACCGGGTCTTGAATGCGGTTTTCCACTCGTCGCCGTCCCTCATGCACACCAGATGGTAAGCCCCTTTCAGATCCAACTTGGTGTAAATCCTCGCCTTCTTGACCTGCTCCAGGAGAACACTTATGAGTGGTAAGGGGTAGCGGTTCTTTATGGTGATGGCATTCAACTCCCTGAAGTCCACACAGGCTCTCAGCTCCCCGTTAGCCTTCGGAATGAAGAAGAGCGGCGAGGCGGCGGGAGATTTTGACGGTCTAATGAAACCCAGCACCAAGAGTTTATCCAGGTACCCTCCTAGATGCACGTTTTCCGGTTCTGTCAACACATACAATCTGCCGCTGGGCACGTTGGCCCCTGGGACCAGATCGATCTAGCAGTCGTACATTCGATGCGGAGGGAGCACCTCCGCCTTTACTTCATCAAATACGTCTTCGTATCTGTGATAGGCTCTGGGGAGCATAACATCTTTTTCCGCTGCTGTGGCTACCGTCTGACTTCCGCTCGGATCTGTGAAGGGTTGTTCTTGCCTCATCCCGCAGTGCAACCGGCAAAACGGGGACATCATCTCTATGGTATGCGTAGGCCAATCCACTGAAGGGTTATGCTTCTGGAACCACGGAAGACCCAAGATGACCCCGTATTGGGGTGCCCTGATAATGTTGAAGTCTATCTTTTCCAGATGGCTCCGTCCGTACTTCATCAGTAGACCCCCTGTGTGCTGCCCTATGGGCCCGGTCACCAATCGTCTTCCGTCCACGGCGTATTCGTCCTCTGGAACAGCCTTGGGAAGAAGCACCAGCCCCAGCCTATTCGCCTCGTTATTGTCCATGAACATGCCTGTCGCCCCCTAATCCACCATGGCCACCACGGGTACCCACTGGTCGTGCACTCCCACATGCACCGAGATGAACAAGTGCCTTTGTCCTTTGGACACAGAATTAGACAGTGAAGGGATGTAACCGTGACTCCTAGATCCCCCTTCGTTGGTCTGGGAGTCCTCTAGTTTTCCGCCGGGACGTCCAACACCGCTGTTACCGACCGGTTGTTCCTATACCGTGTGTTTTTTGGCTTGGCCAGACACTCCCGGACATAGTGTCCCTTCTTGCCGCAGTACAGGCACAGCCCCTGTTTACGGCGGGATTCCTTCTCCGTTGCCGTGAGACTCGCCCTTATGGCGCCGATGTCCATGGGTTCACCCTTGGTTGGGGCTGTGGGTTCAGGACTTCCCACCGCTGAATAAGACGGAAGAGCTTTCCCTTTTTCTTCTGGTGTCGCCTCTTCTTTCGCTTAGCCTGTGATCCAACCTCAACACCAGGTTGATAAGGCCCTCACATGTCTTGGGTTGTGGGTCGATTTGAGCAACCACATCTTTTAGCTCGTCACACAGCCCTTGGTGAAACAGCGTGGTTTGTTTCGCTACAGGCCACTTGGTTTCCGCCACCAGCCTGCGAAGCGCATTGAGGTATTGCACCAGATCGTTGGAACCTTGTCTTAATTCCAGCATCTCGCGGTCCGCGGTGTATGAGTCTGCCCTTCGGTCAAACACCTTGAGGAATTCCTTGCGAAATGCCCCCCAGTCACAGAGGATGGGGTCGTCACGGCTCACCAATGGTACCGCCCACTGTGCCCCGTTACCAGCCAAGTAGGATATCAGAAAAGCCACCCTGGCTTGGCTCGTCGGGAACGCCTTAGGTTTGCAGGACAGATGCAGGGCCACCTGCGTAAGGAACACTTGCACGGTGTTGGGGTCCCCGTTGTATCTCTCCGGGGTTGCCAAGGGAATAGCAACCGGCATTTCCACCACCACCGATGGGCTCTGTCGTGAGGGAAGCGCCGGGCGTTAAAGGGTCTCTTTGTATGGCATCCAGCCTAGCCCGCACATCTGCGGTTTCCGGCCTTGAGGCCGTGAGCTCTATTTGCATTGAGGCCAATGCGGCCAAGACGTCCTCCAGTGTTGCCATGTCCGTAAACGACCAGGAGACTGTTAAGGTTATGAGGTCGGATATTTTGTAACACCTGGGGTCTCGGGGTCGACACAGACACAGCTAAGCAGGACACGACAAGGCTCTCGGTTTGGTTATTTATTGTAGGATTTTCAATATACAGGAAAACAATAATGTAAATAGTTACTGGTAACCTCCAGCGGGTATACGTTACCCTGTCCTCTGCAAATACGCCGGTCCCGACGTATGCCAACAGAGGGCAAAAACACAGTAGCCGGCAATGCCACTCGATGTGTCTTGAGGGGCCCGTGGAAACAGCAGTTTCTCACAGAGGAGTCAGGGAGACACCCAGCCGGGGTCTCGACCTGTAGGGAGCAGCCGCTCGACCTCTTCCTCTTCTTCAACGGGACGCTGCTTCACCTCCTGGTGATGCGTCACCGTTGTCCAAACAATGCCAGATTCTGGTGACGAGAGCAGCCGCTCTATCGGCCTCGAAAACACTCTATAGCCGGTACGCGGCAAACACCTCCTGGTGTGCGTCACCGCTGGAGTTTCCCGTAGATAGGGGACAGGCTGGGAGCTACGGCTCACACCAACCCGGAGAGACTCTCTTGACCCACCTCCGTCTTTGTCCTTGGATCCTGCTGGGAAGTCTTCTATCTGCGTGTGCTCAGGAACAGCTTGGTGGAAGGCCGTGTGGATACTAGAATATCCGACACCGTTCCTTCACCAAGTACCGCCTATATAGGCGTATTGTAATTGCGTTATGCAACCACTACTCAGAGTTGCATAACGCTCCTGCCGCTTTGCCTTCTGGGAGTTGTAGTCCGTTGAAGTCGCGAATGTCTTTGTCCCGACGGTGCAGGGATTTCCTGACAGTGTCCTAAGTCACCTGTATAAACCTGCTGTACTGTCAGGAGGAATTTCTCTCATAGGAGGATTGCCACCTCTCTGGATCCCTTTGTCAGCCAGATCGGTATACCAGTATGTACTCATGTCTGCCTAAAAATCTAAAGCGTGTGCCCAACAAATGAGTCTCTTGTAAAAGAAGGACTTCAGGGGTGTGATGCTTTACGTATAACACAACTGCCCAGTTTCATTTTAATCTTCAGCCCGTTCACATTCCAGGAAATTATACTAAGTCCTCGCTCACTAGCTCCTTTGTATTCATCAGTGAAGAAGGATAGTTGCATGAGGAAAACTCAGTGTTGCTGCTGTCTGATGTACAATAACAAGAAAACCAACATACCCAAAACAAATCCTAAACTCCCACCCTTCCCCCAACAACCCCCCCCCCCCTATTCTTCCACCCTTGGAGCATCCAT
This sequence comes from Lissotriton vulgaris, assembly GCF_964263255.1. Classification (NCBI taxonomy): domain Eukaryota; kingdom Metazoa; phylum Chordata; class Amphibia; order Caudata; family Salamandridae; genus Lissotriton; species Lissotriton vulgaris. The sequence continues at coordinate 440,417,931 of NC_141700.1, forward strand.
CACTCTTATAGAACCAAAACATTCATATTCAGAAACAAAATCTAAATCAAGGTAAGTGGCAATGTTGAGCACTCGCTAGTAAGGTTTCACCCCTAACTAATGGCAGCCCTAGACAAAAAGAAGGCAAAGCATAGAAGAACCATATGGTGTGTTGAATAATCATACAGTATAAGGGGGGATAGCCTCCGCAAGCGACCCCCAAATTCCGCCACCCCGCAGAGGAGTGGACTGCTGCCAGGTCTCACATCCCACTCCATGTCTTAGAGTGTTCACCAGCATCTGCAGCTACAGGCCATGCGGAAGGGCACTATGTAGTGCTCCAGGCCAGCAATGTCGAAAACACAAAAGTGAGCTACAGGTAATATATAGTCACTCGTCTCTGCATCGACCCCTGTTGTCAGCCATTGCCTCCCCTTCAGACTCTGATGTGTCTCCCCGGGGCCCACACCCCTCTGCCCCATCTGTATGTTGATTAGTCTTCCTGAGTTACCGGAGTTGTGATCAACGCCTCATCTGTCTGCGCTGTTTGTTCGAGTTCAGTGAAGACCCTGGAGTTCCTTTTTCCTGAGTCGGGCTGTCAGGGAGCCTGAGACACTCCTCCACCCACTCCAAGGCCTGCTCCGGGGATTTGAAGAAATGGACCTTATCCTGGAACAAAACCTTCAAATTTGCCAGGAAGAGCAACATGTTTTGCATTTCCATAGCCCATAGCTTTCCCTTCACCTGATCAAAGGATCACTGCCACTGTACGATTTGATTGTAATAAGGGACGATTAGGATGTTGTGGGCTTAGGGTCTAAGTTCGCCTGCTGTGCGGAACGAAGCACAGTGTTGACGTCTCTAAAATTAAGGAAACTAGCAATGAACATACGTGGCGATACCCCAGGAGGAGACCGAAAGTCCAACGCCCCATGCGCTCTTTCCATTATAAAGCATGCACAAAACCGCGCCTTTGGGAGATGTTTCTTTAACCAAACTTCCAAAAATGTTGCTAAAGCCTGTCTGATGTTCGCAATTGCCTTTAGGATCATGTTTGTACTAGAAGCAGAATTGTGGCGCACTCCAGGGGTCGTGTGATCCGTCATGTCCACAGGCCCAAAATGCTTAGCGACAGTACCAGGGACCACCGCTGTGGCACATTTGTCAAGTTTAGTTTTATTTTGAGAGGGGACTTGGCTCTTGTCATCTACAATGCTAGGTGTGACCGGAGAAGAAAAGTGGGGGTATTATATCTGTGGGACACTATTAGGTAAGAGACTTCACTCTGCCAGGCCAGGCAGCCCTATTACTGGTCAGCACAAGCAGACCGCAGTTCTCTGACTGTAATGTATAGGGTTCTTTAATTTCAGCCACCACCCAAGATCCAAACTTATTCTAAGTCTTCTCCTAAGGTGTCCAGTCTCTGGTGGCACTGCTCTTCCACAGGTGTGCACTGCTTTTCAGCTGGTCTAGAACTGCTTTCTTTCTTAGCTGATTGCTGAGGCTGGCTTTAGCTCATCCTTGTTCTAGCAACAGTCTTACCTCTATCTTTCTGTAGTTACAAACCATGGAGCTGCGGATCATCCTCTCGCTGAAGATTAACCCCCTATGATTTGTTTTGAATTTTAAATCCTTTCCTAGTTCGGATACAGATCTTGTCTGGTATTGTTGGCGTGTCAGGTGAAGATCAAGCAGAAGGAGTGACCATACTTACATTTTGTTTTTGGGACCTGAGATGCCTCAGTGTCAGTCGCAATACTCTCCCTTTTTGTAGGGTTATGATAAACGACAATCTTGTTAAACTAAAAGGTATTAAAGACAATTTCTCCTCTTTCCCTTAGTATTTGCATGATCTTCTCATTCTGGTGAAATACGAGGACCTTCATGAAGATGTCAGGTGGTCGACTGACCTACGATGCACGTAACACAATATGGTGTGTTCCAGCTAGTATTATATCTTCTGAGCTAGACACCTAAAAGACGCGCTTTAAACAGTCTTTGTACCAAGCTAACAATGTTGCTCCCTTCTGTGCCGTCTGATACTCCCTGAATCTGCATTTTATTCTGCCTGAAGTAGTTTTCAAGAGCCTGGGCTCTTTGAACATTAGTATTCTTGTTCCTTATCTCTTACGTCTCCCAACTGTTCTTGTGAATGCACCCTCTTCCCTAGGTCATTCAGCTCTTGAATTTTCTGATTCATTTCTCTCCTTAAAGTTGAAAAGTTATCCCTGAGGTGGTTAGCCAGAAACCTCTTCATGATGGACACATCTGCCTTAAATGTCTTCACCCCAGAAGTCCATGATGTTATATTCCGCCGGTCTGCTCTATTTATGCGATTGAACTTTTTGGGTAACTGATTTCTGAAACAGTTCTTTCAAGGGCTGTTTTCTTCCCGTTAGGTGAAGCAATTGTGTGTGTTCTAGAAGTGTTTCCAGAAGCAAGTCATCACCTCTTTGCCGGTTATCTCTGTTGCATCTGCGCTGCAGTGCAGAAAATCCTAACCCGGTCTATGAGAATCAGTGAGCACCCCACTGCCCTCCCTCATCTTGTAATCTCCCAGGTGGTTCTTGTAGTGGGTCGAAACTAATTTCAGATTAGAGCTTTATTAGATGATGGGGACCCACATTATTCCTTCTATGTATCCTTCCATGGATCATGGGAGTCCTTGGTTGCTAGATAGTCTCATGCCTTACAACTTTTCTCTTAGTCTAGTGTATGATTTCTGAGGTTCAAGGCACCTTGTTGCCCTCACTTAAAGCTCTATTTTCCACCAGAGCATTGAGAGGTAGAGAATCTCTAATGATTGAAATTCGTGCTTCATCGACCCTTCAGGGTAGTCACATTCAATTTCAAGTTTCTGAAATGGCTATTTCCATACCTAAGTATCTGAAATGATCTCCTGCCACCTGTAAATGCAGAACATCTAGGTTGGATGCCATCTCCAGCATTAGGAAAATAGGTTGATTAAGCCCAGGTCTCCTACAGACCCGAGGCATATCTGTATATATCAAGTATTCCCATATGCCTTGATATGGAGCTCTCCTGGTCCTGCGAGTTGAGCAGCATATCATACACATATAATGATATTCTGCCTTCTGTCCATCACTCCAGAATAGTCACTTCATCCGGACATCTATAAGGATCCATTCAGTCAATGGGTCTATAACCAGGGTGAACAATAGGGGTGAGAGAGGGCATCCATGTTTGTTATCCCTTTCAATCAGGAAAGGGGCTGATAGTACACCATTTACCCTTACCTGCGCCCACAGCAGTGTGTACAGTGTATCAACTAATCAGGAGAAACACCGGCCCCAATTTTTTTTTTGCCAAATCTTGGCACATGAAGAGCCAGTGAACCGTGTTGAAAGCTTTTACAAAGTCTAAGGAAAGGAAGGCCATAAAGCCTGTTGTTTTCCCAGATTTGGATAGGATTAGATGTAAGCGCTGGAGACAGTGTCATGTGCCCTTGTTGGTCATAAACCCATTCTGGTCTTCATGTATCCTTGAGCAGATAACTGTGCCCAGCCGTTGGACTAATATTTTTCCCTCAGTATTAATTGAGATGTGGCGATAAGAGGTACAAAGGTCAGGAGGTTTAGATGGTTGGAGTAACACTGAAATTGTCACACCTCTATAATCTGTGGGCAGTAACAACCGTTCATATGCATTGTCAAAGAGTGCTTTAGGGTAGGGTGTTATCAATGAGGCATATTCCTTGAAAAACTCTACTGGGAAACCGTTAGGACCTGGAGATTTACCAGATGCCAAAGCTGCAATAGTCTCCCAAATCTCCACCTATGTGATTGGGAGGTCAGGGTCTCCTCTACCCTCTCTAGACAATTTCTTCATGGGCAAATCTTTAAGGATGGGGTTCTGTGTCTCCAATGGAGGGGGTTGCACATGTGCATAGAGAACTTTGTAATAAGTAGCAAATGCCTTTGCTTTGTCAGTGGGGGTCATGTGCAATGTGACAGCCGCATCACGAATGGCCGTAACTATCCTTATACTATATTCACAGTTGGCTAGCCAACATAGTAATTTTCCTGCTTTGTCACCCTGTTTGTACAACTTGCTCTGGTGGAACATCCATCCCACTCTAGCTAAATCAATGAGCTTTAGTTTCCATGTCAGGCAGGCCTGATAATGCGCACACTGTAGATCCTGTTCCTGCGGGCCAAACCCTCTGCTTTCCAACAACCAAATGTGTTGCTCCAGCTCTACTATGTCCCTCCTCCTTCCTGCCTGTATCCCCCTGATGTGACACCTAGCTGGACCGCCGAATGACTGCCTTGAAAGCTTCCCAGACAGTATTGGCAGAGGAAACAGAAGGCGCGTTAATCGTAAAATATTCGTCACTTTTGGCCTGAAGGGACTCCAAAAAGGTGCCCTCTAATAACCACCAAGCATTCAACCGCCTTGTTCCCTGACTGCTGCAATGACAGCGTTCTATAGGGGAGTGGTCTGAAAGTCCTGAGGGAGGAATGGCCGCTGCAGTTACTTCAAGACATTCCATAGCTGGTATGAGTATGTAGTCCATTAAGGAATTTGATGTGTGTGCAGGGGAGTAATATGTATATTGCATGTCAGAAGCATGGTGATAGCCAAGGGCATTCATTAGGCCCATGGTGGGTATCCACTGTTTGAAATGGGGTGTACGATAGGCAGGTGAAGCGTTACTAGCGTTTAGTGCATGGTCCACCACAGAGTTGCAGTCTCCTATAAATATCATTCATAAGGTTGTGCTAGATAGAAGCTGTGCTAGTGTGGTCAATGTACTTTTGATCAGATTGGGAGGGATGTACACACTCACAATAAACCAAGGAGAACCATTCAGCTTCCTGCTATGATGATATAGTGTCCTAAGTCACCTGTATAAACCTGCTGTACTGTCAGGAGGAATTTTTCCCATAGGAGGATTGCCACCCCTCTGGATCTGTCAGCCAGATCGGTATACCAGTATGTACTCATGTCTGCCTAAAAATCGAAAGCGTGTGCCCAACAAATGAGTCTCTTGTAACAGAAGGACTTCAGGGGTGTGATGCTTTACGTATAACACAACTGCCCAGGTTAATTTTAATCTTCAGCCCGTTCACATTCCAGGAAATTATACAAAGTCCTCGCTCACTAGCTCCTTCGTATTCATCAGTGAAGAAGGATAGTTGCATGAGGAAAAGTCAGTGTTGCTGCTGTCTGATGTACAATAACAAGAAAACCAACATACCCAAAACAAATCCTAAACTCCCACCCTTCCCCCAACAACCCCCCCCTATTCTTCCACCCTTGGAGCATCCATCACTCTTTTAGAACCAAAACATTCATATTCAGAAACAAAATCTAAATCGAGGTAAGTGGCATGGTGAGCACTCGCTAGTAAGGTTTCACCCCTAACTAATGGCAGCCCTAGACAAAAAGAAGGCAAAGCATAGAAGAACCATATGGTGTGTTGAATAATCATACAGTATAAGGGGGGATAGCCTCTTAAAGCGACCCCCAAATTCCGCCACCCCGCAGAGGAGTGGACTGCTGCCAGCTCTCACATCCCACTCCATGTCTTAAAGTGTTCACCAGCATCTGCAGCTCCAGGCCATGCGGAAGGGCACTATGTGTTGCTCCAGGCCAGCAATGGCGAAAACACAAAAGTGAGCTACAGGTAATATATAGTCACTCATCTCCGCATCGACCCCTGTTGTCAGCTATTGCCTCCCCTTCAGACTCTGATGTGTCTCCCCCCGGGGCCCACACCCCTCTGCCCCATCTGTATGTTGATTAGTCTTCCTGAGTTACCTGAGTTGTGATCAACGCCTCATCTGTCTGCGCTGTTTGTTCGAGTTCAGTGAAGACCCTGGAGTTCCTTTTTCCTGAGTCGGGCCGCCAGGGAGCCTGAGACACTCCTCCACCCACTCCAAGGCCTGTTCCGGGGACTCGAAGAAATGGACCTTATCCTGGAACAAAACCTTCAAATTTGCCAGGAAGAGCAACATGTTTTGCATTTCCATAGCCCATAGCTTTCCCTTCACCTGATCAAAGGATCACTGCCACTGTACGATTTGATTGTAATAAGGGACGATTAGGATGTTGTGGGCTTAGGGTCTAAGTTCGCCTGCTGTGCCCAACGAAGCACAGTGTTGACGTCTCTAAAATTAAGGAAACTAGCAATGAACATACGTGGCGATATCCCAGGAGGATACCGAACGTCCAACGCCCCATGCGCTCTTTCCATTATAAAGCATGTACAAAACCGCGCCTTTGGGAGATGTTGCTTTAATCAAACTTCCAAAAATGTTGCTAGAGCCTGTCTGATGTTCGCAATTGCCTTTAGGATCATGTTTGTACTAGTAGCAGAATTGTGGCGCACTCCAGGGGTCGTGTGATCCGTCATGTCTACAGGCCCAAAATGCTTAGCGACAGTACCAGGGACCACCGCTGTGGCACATTTGTCAAGTTTAGTTTTATTTTGAGAGGGGACTTGGCTCTTGTCATCTACAATGCTAGGTGTGACCAGAGAAGAAAAGTGGGGGCATTATATCTGTGGGACACTATTAGGTAATAGGCTTCACTCTGCCAGGCCAGGCAGCCCTATTACTGGTCAGCACCAGCAGACCGCAGTTCTCTGACTGTAATCTGTGGGGTTCTTTAATTTCAGCCACCACCCAAGATCCAAACCTATTCTAAGTCTTCTCCTAAGGTGTCCAGTCTCTGGTGGCACTGCTCTTCCACAGGTGTGCACTGCTTTTCAGCTGGTCTAGAACTGCTTTCTTTCTTAGCTGATTGCTGAGGCTGGCATTAGCTCATCCGTGTTCTAGCAACAGTCTTACCTCTATCTTTCTGTAGTTACAAACCATGGAGCTGCGGATCATCCTCCCGCTGAAGATTAACCTTAACCCCCTATGATTTGTTTTGAATTTTAAATCCTTTCCTAGTTCGGCTACAGATCTTGTCTGGTATTGTTGGCGTGCCAGGTGAAGATCAAGCAGAAGGAGTGACCATACTTACATTTTGTTTTAGGGACCTGAGATGCTTCAGTGTCAGTTGCAATACTCTGCCTTTTTGTAGGGTTATGATAAGCGACAATCTTGGTAAACTGTAAGGCTTTAAAGACAATTTCTCCTCTTTCCCTTAGTATTTGCATGATCTTCTCATTCTGGTGAAACACGAGGACCCTCATGAAGATGTCAGGTGGTCGACTGACCTACGATGCACGTAACACAATATGGTGTGTTCCAGCTAGACTCCTAAAGACACGCTTTAAACAGTCTTTGTACCAAGCTAACAATGTTGCTCCCTTCTGTGCCGTCTGATACTCCCTGAATCTGCATTTTATTCTGCCTGAAGTAGTTTTCAAGAGCCTGGGCTCTTTGAACATTACTATTCTTGTTCCTTATCTCTTACGTCTCCCAACTGTTCTTGTGAATGCACCCTCTTCCCTAGGTCATTCAGCTCTTGAATTTTCTGCTTCATTTCTCTCCTTAAAGTTAAAAAGTTATCCCTGAGGTGGTTAGCCAGAAACCTCTTCATGATGGACACATCTGCCTTAAATCTCTTAACCCCAGAAGTCCATGATGTTATATTCCGCCGGTCTTCTCTATTTATGCGATTGAACTTTTTGGGTAACTGATTTCTGAAACAGTTCTTTCAAGGGCTGTTTTCTTCCCGTTAGGTGAAGCAATTGTGTGTGTTCCAGAAGAGTTTCCAGAAGCAAGTCATCACCTCTTTGCCGGTTATCTGTTGCATCTGCGCTGCAGTGCAGAAAATCCTAACCCGGTCTATGAGAATCAGTGAGCATCCCACTGCCATCCCTCATCTTGTAATCTCCCAGGTGGTTCTTGTAGTGGGTCAAAACTAATTTTAGATTAGCGCTTTATTAGATGATGGGGACCCACATTATTCCTTCTATGTATCCTTCCATGGATCATGGGAGTCCTTGGTTGCTAGATAGTCTCATGCCGTACAACTTTTCTCTTAGTCTAGTATATGATTTCTGAGGTTCAAGGCACCTTGTTGCCCTCACTTAAAGCTCTATTTTCCACCAGAGCGCTACTGTATGTAGTTATTTAGGTGTGCCTCTAATCAATCTTTAACAACTCTTCGGTCTGTGTGCTTACACCCTGCTCCTCACCTCACTCGCTGAGCACTAATCTGCTGCACCAGAGTAGGGTCTAAATATTCCTGCTTTGGCCGGACCACTCCTTTCCTCTGGGGACAGCCATGTGTTTTCAGCTGCAGCTTCCACACCTGTCAGCTGCTGGCCTACTCGTAAGCCTTTTACTGGAACCCTGGGAGTTTCATGTCGACGATGCTGGAGCTTCCTCCATAACTTCTCTTCTTAGCAGGCAAGTTTCGACATGTGCAGCTTATATCTGGCTGTACTAGTAGAAGCAGCATCTTACTATGGAGGTATTAACCATATTTCTCCCAGGATCATACTTATTCCTATCGGGGTGTCTTACCTGAAGAATTTCATTCCCCTTCTCTTGCCACTCTCCTATGCAAGAACAGTGGGAACAGGATCAGCTTATTCTGAAAGCCGATGCAGTGGGAAGGACAAAGGCCTCTCAATCCTCCACAATCTTGGCACACCCCTATCTAGAATTTTAGAGATAACAAAGTATATAGGGTCTATGATCCTTGCCCTTAGAAGCCTAATAAACAAATTCTCAAGAGATACAACTTAGTCAAAGCCTTGTGTCTCTGTGGGAAATAATTACTCCAGCAGACATCTTACAGCTGATCTTCAATAAATCACAAGCAAATGTAACAGAGCATCCTCTTTGTATTAACAAAAGACTCTGCTAACCCAGATGAATGGTTCCTTTAAATCATTCGATAGAGGGGCTAGGGGGCACAGTGGCGGCGGGCTACATTCCCAGCCAGAGAACCCTGCTCTAGTCCAGCCTCACAAACTCTGTATTGCAGCAGAACCTCCAGTGCTCCCTTGGATCAATGAGGGTGATGTAGAGGTGCAATGAGGCTAAAGGTTTTCAACCAAGAGGCCCCCTCTCTTAGGACAGTATAGACAAGGTGGCATCTGTCATCTTTTGACTAAGACAAAAGCTGGTATCAGTGAGAAGAATCAACAATGTGCTACCAAGTTAAACCTGTTTGCATCCCCTTGGGCACACTTTAGGGTTCCTATAAAGGACTCCACAATTTCTTGTGATGGTTTAAATCATCTGTTTATTCTTTCAATTTGATGGATGTTCAAAAGCTTCGTCAGAAATTCATGTCATTTCTTTTCGCATTAAACTTTCCAATTCATTATATTTTGTCATGAGCTCAGATAGCTCCTATGCATTTGGGGCACACTGCCCTTCTTCCGGGAGCCTCTCTACAATATGAAAATGATAGCACATGTTTTACAAAGGTGTCTATATTGTAACATAACTTATATCAGATGTAGGGGGGCGCTAGAGGGCGCACGAGCTGAATGGCCGCACTCTAGTGTGGCTCCGGCTGCCTGGCATTCTTATCCTTCCTTTTATCCTTTAAAACTGCGCCCACCTGCCCGAAAACGGACTGGGGGATTGAGATATATCTACTGCACACTCTGTCTGAGTTTGGAGATCCTACGACCTTCGGGAACGGAGCTAGATCGAGATCAGTCTGGAGCGGGAGAAACCGAGAGCTACGACCTCGCTGTAGGCGGCGTGGTGCCTCACGCAACGCCCAGGACTGACACGTGGCGTGTAGGCCGCACTACGCCTCGCGCACCTCCGCCTAGCGGGCCTGGCCCATCAAACTAGCAGTGGGACCCTGCCTCGGCAGCTTGCTTTCTGCACCGAAGACATTCTGTTGTACAACTGCATGGACCCGGCCTATATTGGACACTAGACGTCGGAACCGATCCGCCGCCGTGGTTGCCCACGCGTGCCCTTCCTCATAGAGCGGCTTGACACAGAGGGGCGCTTGTTGCTTGCCTGACATGGGGAAACCGGATACCCGGCAGCCCAAGCTGCAATTTGAACCAGCGACGCAAAAAAAGGGGACGAAGCAGACGGGGGACAGTGCGCCGCCGAGGAGCCCGGCGGCAGAGGTGACCCCCCTGGTCCCGGAGATAGCAACAATGCTTCAGGAGATGCGGCAAGGTTTTGCCACAGTGGTGGACAAGGTGGACCGGCTCTCCGCCCGGATGGACGGCATCGTCCAACGAATAGATGTGCACGACGAGCGGCTAACGGAGGCCGAACGCCGCATATCCGAAACGGAGGATGCCACAACATCGCAAGCCACGCGACTATCCCGCATGGACAACATTTTGCGGGTGATCGCCGCCAAGAACGAAGAATTGGAAGCGAGGGGCAGGCGGAACAACGTCCGGATTACGGGAATTCCGGAATCCACAAACACGGGACGTATGGAGTTGTATGTAGAACGTTTGCTCATGGCCACGGTGGGAGAGGAGGCTCTCTCCAAACAGTTTATAGTGGAGCGGGCCCATCGTTCCCTTGGACCTCAGCCTCAACCAGGCACTCCACCGAGGCCCATCATAGCACGCCTGCTGAACTACCGTGATCGGGATGCGGCATTGAAAGCAGCGAGGGCGAATCAAAACCTAAATTATGAGGGGGTGTCCTTCTCCATTTATCCGGACTTTACTCCGCTTGTTCAGGAACAGCGAAGGAAGTTTCTAGCCGTGAAACGAAAACTGAGAGGACTGAACATTGACTATGCTTTGCTTTATCCTGCCAAGCTCCGCGTGACCCACCAGGGCACGCAACACTTTTTCTTGAATCCTCAACAGGTCGAGGAGTACATCAAGACCCTACCGAAAAGGGACAAAAGAGCTGCACAGGCGGATGGCGGACGCGATTCTGGTGCGGAATGAACTGGGTTCGTCGCTTTCGTTCCTGATGACTCGTTGATATATGTTTTTTTCTTTGGATTACTGCTCCTGATATGGCCCCCAGGAGTGTAGGGCTGGGTGGTGCTGCAGGCCCTGTAGCATGCCAGGCCCCCACCCCCCCCATGCTGACTCACTCGCCCGGACTAGGACGGTAAGAATGGCGGCAACTGCGGTGAGGAGAGGAGGGGGTGGACGACGGTGCACCTCTAGAACCCCGAATGGGTGTACCCCCACTGGACTTGCTCAATGCACTTTTACTGTTGGGTTGTTGCGGGTTTGATTGGGGAGGGGGGTGGGCACAAGGTACTGGCGAGTTGGGGGCGCTTCAGTGGGTGGGGGAGGGGGGAAGTTCTTTAAGGGGTCAGTTCGTGCTGATCTGGTCCATGTTTTTCACTGTCCTCGTATTGGGCCTGTGGCCCCGAGTAATAACTCGGTGGTTGCCGGCTCCTCTCTCTATGTGTCGCTGCTCGAGAGGGGACAACTGGGATGCCTCATGGTTGGCAATGTACGGAGGCCTGTTTGCTGAATGGCAACGGTTACGATTTCCAGTGTTGGATGCCTGGGTTTGCACTGGGTTTAAGTTTTCGTTTTGTAGTCGAGCGTGTGCACCTTTACCTCGTCGACCTTCCACCCGTCCTGGGGTGGGCTGGTCTACTGTCTTTGCTATGGGGGGGGGGTTCAGGGACTGCTATTTGTGGTGGCCGGGGTTACTGTGGGCCGCTGGCAATTCTAACTGTAAGGATTGTCGGTGCAGTTGGATTGTTCTGTTATATGAAAAGATGTTGGGATGGGAGACACTTGTTTGAATGTTCTCTCTTGGAATGTGCGGGGCTTGGGGGATCATCGGAAGAGACGCCACGTTCTGGGATATTTAGACAGACATAATGTTCACATAGCGTTTCTGCAGGAGACACACTTTGCACCCCACAAGTTGCCAGCCTTTGGTAGTAGATGGGCCTCGAGTACTGTGTTCTCCTCGTATTCCTCCTATGCCCGTGGTACTGCAATCCTGGTTAAAAAGTCAACGCCCTTCCACATGGCTGGCACGAAATCAGATGTACAAGGGAGATATTGCCTGCTATGGGGCAGATTGGGCCGGGTGACGGTCACCCTTGCGTGTTGTTATGGCCCCAATGTGGACGACCCGCAGTACTTTGAAACGCTCTGGGCTGCTATACTGGAAGCGGGGTCACAACACATAATATGGGGGGGGGACTTCAATGTCACTGTGAACCCGACCCTGGACCGCTCACACCCGGCCCCACACCACTACACAAAAGGGCGGGAGGTGCTGCGCGCCATCTTGGAGGAGAATCACCTAGTGGATGCTTGGCGAGCACACTGCGGGCCGAGGGGGGAGGGAACGCATTTCACGGCGCGGGCTAGGTCCTGGGCCAGGCTTGATTATTTTTTTCTGACCACACACATGTATGCCACTGTCACATCTGCACGACACCTCCCTCGGACTTATTCGGACCATGCCCCGGTTCTGGTCGCCATGCGCGGAGCTGAGCTGGGCCCTCCTGTTACCGCGTGGCGCATGCAGGCCGCAATGCTGTTAGATGAGGAATTTAGGGAGACGCTGCGCGAGGAATGCTTAGATTTTTTTGCGAGAAATAAGGGGTCTGTGGATGCAGTGGAGACAGTCTGGGATGCCTTCAAAGTCACACTAAGGGGTTTCTGCATTGCGAAGGGCTCGGGGGTGCTTAAAGCTATCCTGAACCGTTTAAAGGCGCTAGAAGTGAAACTGAGCCGGGCGGAGGAGACCCTCCGAGCGCGCCCCACTAGCGACACTCTGGCAGAGATTCGAGATTTGGTTACTGAATATTCCGAGGAGGCTGCGCGTGAGGCGAAATTTAGACATAAATACTGGGTGGCGCGGAAATATGGTGAAGGAGATAGGCCTGGGAAGGTGTTGGCGGCTACGGTCCGGCTTGCGAGGGCGCCTACTACTATACTAGAGCTAGAAACGGCCGAGGGGCTGCTGCTCCGCGACTCCACGCAAATCCTTAACGAGTTCGTGGGCCATTACAATAAGCTGTACACCTCTAGGGGACTGGGGGGCCCACCTTTGGACGACTACCTCGCGGATGTCGCGCTTGGTTGGCTGAGTGACGCTCAACGGGCGTTTTTGAGTGCCCCGTTTGAGCTGGACGAGGTGAAAGAGGCGATTATGAGTATGCAATCAGGCAAGGCCACAGGCCTGGATGGCATCCCCATTGAATTCTACAAAACATACATTGAATTCATGGCCCCGGTACTGCGGGAGGTCTATGAGGACGCTCTGGAGGTGGGGCATCTCCCCGCATCAATGAGAACTGCGCTTATCATCTCTTTACTCAAGCCCGGGAAATCTGCATTGCACTGCGACTCATATAGACCCCTCTCTTTATTGACGTGTGATGTGAAAATTCTCGCAAAGCTCATTGCCACCCGAATTAGCTTACTGCTGCCTAACCTGATCCTCCCGGATCAGGCGGGCTTTGTTCCAGGGAGGGCTACATCCCACAATCTACGCACCTTTTTTTCTGTGTACGACTCTGTGCATGAGGACCTGCCCATGGCGACCATCTTTTTGGATGCCACCAAGGCATTTGATTCCCTGGAGTGGGATTACGTCTTTGGGGTACTAAACCGCATGGGATTCCCGGCCATCTTCGTTTCCTGGATAAAACTGCTCTACACGCGGCCCACGGCCAAAGTCCTTATTAATGGGCAGCTTTCCCCTGACTTTGAGATCTCTAGGGGTACGAGACAGGGGTGCCCCCTATCCCCCCTGCTCTTTGCAATCGCCACGGAACCCCTTGCTGCCAAACTGCGGCAACATTATAAGGATAGCGCGCTGCGTTGCTTCCAGCGACAAATACTCATATCCATGTACGCGGACGATATCACGCTGTATGTCCGGCACCCTCGGGACAACCTACACCCCATACTTAGGGAATTCATTAGATTCGGGACTCTCTCGGGAGTGCAGATAAATTGGACCAAATCGTGCATATTCCCCCTCAAGGCGGCCACACAGGCCTTCCCATTGGAATATCCGCTCACTTGGACTGAAGGTGATTTTAAGTACCTTGGGGTTCATATTGAGAGGGACCGGGAAGCGCTTATGAGAGCGAACTATGGCACTGCCGTTAGTAGGATTGAAGACCAGGTCACGAGGTGGGTGTCACTTCCCCTGTCGATGGCGGGCAGGGCTTCTTTGATTAAAATGGTTGTACTTCCGCAGCTGCTTTACCTGTTTCTCAACATACCCTTCCATCCTGGTACATACTTCTTTAAGAGACTGAGGTCTGAAATGCTCAAATTGGTGTGGGGTGGAAAGCGGGCTAGGCTCCAATGGGAGATTCTGACACGGCCCTATGTGCGAGGAGGGTTCGGTGTACCTGATTTTGAGCTTTACTTCAGGGCAGCCCAGGCGCACTATGCTTACTTCTGGGTGAGACAGCAGAGATACATGCCACAACTGGCTGCGGAACACTGGCTGGCGCACCCCACGCCTATCGAGGGAGCTCTGTATGCCGTTGTTGAGGGGAGGGATAAGACCCCGAACACCTTATCTAGCACTATCACGGCCTGGTTACACATTTGTGCCTCCCTGGGGCTGCAGTTCCTCTACGCTCCATGTATGCCCCTGGCTTATCACCCACAATTGCAGCTGCTGCAGGAAACTGGCTTCCAGCGTTTACTGTCTAAAATCCATGTCCGAACGTGGGGGGATCTATATCATGATGGCGAGTTCCGCACGAGGGATCATTTGTTTGGTACCATACACCCTACCTCACTAGAGGTGTTTTACTACATGCGTCTGCGACATGGACTGCAAGCCCTTACACCTGAATTTCCGCGCGAGCCACCGGTCCTCATACCCCTGCAACACTTAATGCAACTTGCGAATCCATATAAGCTTGTGTCCACGTTGTACAGATCAGTTAGAACACACACTGACTTCACCACACCTCCTGCCAAAGCGAAGTGGGATCGAGAGCTGCCTGCCCCACTCACCGATCAACAATGGGAATTTAGCTTACTACAGACAGAACGTATCTCATCCAGCAGCAGGTATAGAATTATTCACTACAAATTTGTGCACCGATTGTATTATACCCCGGCTCGATTACACAGATTTGGGCTGCGAGACACTGATAATTGCGATCGGTGTGGAGCCCCTGGAGCTGACTTTCTACATCTTGCCTGGGAATGTGCCACTGTACGTCAGTATTGGGATCTAGTATTTCAAGCCCTCTCTACAATGATCAATGCTACGGTACCGCCAACTCCTGAGATGGCACTATTGGGTTGGGTCGTACCCCTGGAGGCGGCTCACCGCAAGTATGTCGCGTTAGCCTTGTTGCTAGCCAAGCGGAGGGTGGCCTGTAGATGGGGCAGAGGCAGGGCGCCCAAATTTAAGGAATGGATACGGGACCTGGTGTATTGTCAGGAACAACTGCACACGTATGCGGAGTTGCTGCCACTCTCATCCAGGCCGACTGATATCTGGGCCCCGCTGCAATGCTACCTGATAACGGAAGCACCGAATGACGATGAATTGTGATCTGTAACGTTGTTCTAGGTGTAATGAAGAAGGGGTGCTGAACCGCTTTGGCCCTACCTGCAACTTTGTATGCCTCGTGACTGCACTATGCACTTTACCCCCCTTGCCATGTCTCTGAACTGTCCTTGTTGCTTCACTCACCGGTATGCCTTACCCACCCATGGTCCACCTGGTTGCTGCGGGATGCTGTTCCCCCCCCCCCTCCGAAATCTGCTTGTTTGTGGTGCGCACGCTTATGACGATGTTATTTTGTTTGTTTTCATTGTTCCCTTTTTTTTAACCAAAAAACGACAAAAGTAAGACGCATTTATATGCTTCCTGTGCCTGTGCTGTTACTGATGCCAATTTTTTATGTATACAGCTCCGCAACACAATGTTGACTTTTTGCTGATGCTTATTTGTGATTACTGAAATGTGCTATAGCAGCCGGCCTCCGGGTTGTGGCAGTATGCTGTGTATACTTAACGGTACTAAATAAACGTCTTGCACCAAAAAAAAAAAAAAAAAAAAAAAAAAACTTATATCAGATGTATAACATAAAGTGTCAATGGGTGATTAATGTAAAGCATGCTATGAGCGTGTTCCCCTGTGCAACTCAGTGTCAATAAGTGATAAAGTGAAGTGTTCATAAAAAACGGTAGCGTTCATGGAAAACGGTAATGAGACTCACGTCGAGCTTCTCGTGACCGATCAGTATCAGTCTGTAAACACAAAGAGTACTGGTTATGGGCTGACTAGACATAAGAATAGAAGTGCAATTCCCATGTTAAGTTATCGCTGGTCTGCAGACTTACTTGAGTAAGTTGATGTGGCATGAGTAGATGCGGCGTGTCGGATCGGAGGTTGTGTTTGCCATACTCTGTCGGCACTTCCGTATACAAGGTGCGGCGTAGTCACGTATTGGTCGCTCTTGTCACGTGCCGAAGGGCTTCGGCCGGAGCAAGCTGAGCGAGAGGACAGACTACAAAGGAGGTCTGAATCCAAATATTTACGTACTGTGGTGCCGAAAGACAGTCAAAAATTGTGAAAAATAGATATATGTTAAAAAAAAAGTGCTCCATAAATAAAATGTCAGATAAAATCGAAGCGAACGGTGCGTGTATCAAAAATAGAAGTGTAAGTTTACAATGAAGGCTCTTCCCTGTGTAGTGTATGTGTCAATGAATGTACACTCTATCATGTATATAGTGTCAAAACTTAAACAATAATGGTACCATCAACCACAACATAGATACAGAACATTTTGCCTCTGTGGCAGTATATATAAATTAAATCAAAGTTAGCATGACAGTTCGATCCGGTCATTTAACCCATGGGGTTTCGCTGAGTTCAACTTGCCTATCCAGAAATGTTTGCGGCGTAGAAGGAATTTTTTGTTGTCCCTTCCTTCTATTCTGTTAATGACTTCTAGGACCATAAATTTCCGAATTGAGAAATATTGTGGTGCTCTTCCATGCAGTGCATTGCCACTGTGGATTTGACGTTACGCGTCCTTATGTTTGATTTATGCTTGTTGATACGCACTTTAATTTTGCGCTCCGTCTTTCCCACATAGACTTTGCCACACAGGCATTTGAGTAGGTATATCACGTTTGACGTGTCATATGTTGCTGATACTGTAAGCTTAATGTTGTAGCCCTTCATACGATGGGTTAAACTCTTAGCTAATATGATGTTGTTACAATTGTTACAGTTGGTGCACGGTCTAGTGCCTTTAGCTGTAGTATTCTGAATGCTGGGAGTTTTGCGAATCTCTCCTACATTTTTACTTCTAGTGTAGGCAAACAACGGTGTGTTACTGAAAATGGCTTTAAAATCTGCCTCCATGCCCAAGATTGGCCAATGTATCTTGATGATCTTTTTGTAGTCAGCACTAAAGTGCGAAAATTTGGAGACAACTACTGTTCTGGTGTTAGTTGATTTGACCTTCGTTTTCAATAATTCTGCTCTGTTCAAGGAGTATGTTTTCTGTTTTGCTTTTTCTATGACATGGAGTGGGTAACCTCTTTCCAGAAATCTGCCACCCATTTCTTCAATCCTTTCAATAGTTTTATTACGATCTGATGTTATCTTTTTTACCCTAACCATTTGAGACACTGGAAGATGTTGTTTTAACGACATCTGATGAAAACTGGTGAAATGCAACGTGTTATTCCTGTCTGTTGATTTTCTGTACTGTGGGGCGGGGTCCGTTATTACACCCCTGCTTAGACGCAGGCCCATCTAGTAGCAACTATCTGAGGGCGGCAAATGGGGTTGAATGCAGTGATCTGCAGGGCACTGTAGAATACTCTAGCCTGGTCTGATCAATCATCACTATCCTCCCACGTAGGAGAATGTTTATATAGCAATTTGAAAACCTGAGCATTGGAATGAAACTGGAAATGGCATCCTATGTTCCTCAAATAAGTGTTGCACAGTGATGGATGTGCTCATTGGGTCCCAGAGGGCCAAATCAACAGAGAGGAGAGCACCATCTTCGGGGAATTTAAAAAAAGGGTAGTCAATGGAAACAGAGAATAATTCTGATGAATGAGATGGGACAAAAGAATTGTTGAAGGGAGAGTAAAGTCATTTGTGCCTCTATGGACAGATACATGGGAAAATGATACAATGGAGAGGAGAATGTCAGCCTTTGCGGTGAAGGTCAATCAGCTGGAGTAGAAAATAAAATAAGTTGAAAAGAGATAAGAAAAGGCATATAATACAGGGACAAAACATGAAATTGCTGAGGATATTCTGGACGGAATATAGAGTTTCAAATGTGTGCGCTAAGGGGGTGATGCAAGTGGAATAAAAACTAGAGCATTTTGAGAATGCAAAGTTCTTGTGGAATCTGCAGGTGCTGGGCTAGCCACCAATAGATAAGTAGCATATCCCTAAAAAATCTGCTGCAAGAGGTAAAACCGGCCCTGGAGGGAAAGATCTATCCATGTGGAGGGAGTAATAAAGTGATGAAGCAGAAAGTAGAAGAAAGGGAGCACGGTATTGTGGTAGTTGATCTCTGGGATAAAGGTATCAGTAAGCCCATTTTGAGCACAGCTGTCTTACAATGCGGCTTTTGCTTTGGGGGTAAATGCATATTATTGTTCCCAGCACTTAGACTAGAGTTGCTTGAGCAAAGAAGACAATTACAAGCAGTCTGCTGGTTTTGGGGCACAACAGTCTATCATATATCCCATGGCTTCAAGGTGTTGCACAAAGAAAAAACCTCCCTAAAACAGACATCAATGCATTATGTAGAGGGGCTGAAGTTCAATGGTGAAGACAAGTTTGACAGTGGAACTTGAGGGTGGGAGATCTTTTTAACTTGAGGTGGCGATAAAATGTTGAGGCCAGTTATGTTGGCTGCGTTGCCTGAGGCTGCTGAGAGAAATCATGCTAGTTTCTCTTTGTTCATGTCCTGTCAATGGGAGTATTCTGTAGGACCTAAATCATTATTCGATTGTTGCCTGAACATTAGACACTCCTAACCCCCGATGGTGAGAGTTTCAAGTAACATTGTTCGTCTGTCCTGGTTAGGTGCACTGTTTCAGGTGATGACAACATTGAATTTTGAAAAATTTAATAAAATATTTACAACATCATTCGTTAAATTAGAATGCAGGTTACCCATTTCAGAACCACCCACATGAAATGAAAAACAGTATTTGATAGAGCGCACAGCTACTCAAACTAGAGAGTCCCGGTGCATGAACAGCGGATGGATAAGAATGGAAGAAGATACTTACTGATTAAAGAGCCATGTTTTTAGATTCTTTCTAAAGGAAAGAAGGTCTGTGTTAAGCCTCAAAGACTCCAGAAGACTATTCCACAGTTTAGGGCCCAGTTAGCCAAAAAATCTACCTTCTGTGTGGGCAAGGCACACTTTGGGCACGATGGCCTGGTTGGCAAATCAGCAATGTGCTTTGTCTGAGGCAGGCAACGTGCCTGTGCAGATCAAGAAACTATTCGATGTATATGCCAAAGACGTCTCAGTTAAAAAAGCCCTGAGAGAAACTTTTTGTAGCTTCCCAATTCATCAGAAAGTATAAGACTTCATTGTTTCCCGAGAAGATCATTAGTGACAATGCATGAATGAGAGGTTTGTAGGTGAAGGGGATGACTGCTGCATCAGTACATCTGATTTTATTCGGATGAGCCCTAGTGGAACACCAGTTTTAGGATGTACCCCTAATATATGCAAACCACAAATGTCTCTATCTAGATTGGCTCATAAGAGTTTAGGTATGGGACCACCACAGATGTGTGCCAGATGTATGAGTTGGGATCAATGAAAGACCTTGAGTATGACATCAATATCACAATGTTCAAGGTGACCTGTTGTTTTCCCATAGGTAGCTTCTTGCACTGCACTACTTCTATGGAAGGAAACTTATCGACATCAGAATGATCAATGAAGTGTTGTATATGGCCATACAGGGAGGTGTACAATCCAACCATGTGTTGCAAATTGTCATAGACCTTTGGCACCGGAAACTGTGTCAATGTTGGACAGATCTCTCGATGCTGTCAAGAAAGCAGGGAGAAATAGACAGGTTCAACATGTCTCATCAGTCCTTCACAAATAGTAATAGAACATCAACAAGTGAAAAGAACCAGTGGTGGTGCTGTGGGGCACACGAGCTGTGGACCGTAGTCTGCGAGCAGGCGAGGCGAGAAGGGCGACGAGGAGACGCCGACTGCGGCGCCCGGCCGCACCCTATTGTTTATTGCTGGAGGGGCATCCCGGGCGGGTATCCCGGGGCGGCTGCACTGCTCTGTGCCCCGGACGCGGCTGGAGCCGCGAGTGCCTGTGGGTCGCAGGTGTCAGCCGCGGGTGGCGTTTGGGGTGCGGCTGACGCGGCCGGTGCGGCCGTAACTGCGAGCCCTTGCCCCTGACATTTTCTGGTGTGGCTGGAGCCGCGAGCCCTCGCAGGACGCGGCAAATACCGCAAGTGATGTTTTGTGTGCGGCCGGAGCCGCTAGCACCTGTCAGACGCGGCAACAGCCGCGAGTGGTTTTTCATCTTGCGTGGACGGAGCTGCGAACCCCTCCTGGACGCGGAAGGTACCGCGAGAGACGCTTTGGGTGCGGCCAGAGTCACGAGAGACTGCTAGACGTGGCCACAACCGCAACTGACGACCCAAGTGACGACCCAAGTGAGGCTGGAGCCATAAAATCCTCCTGGACGCAACAACAGAGGTACTCCAATTATAAAAACCAACTAACGAAAGACAGGCAAATAATGTTTAATGTGCATGAAAAAATTTAGAATTCTATAAGAAACGGAGCCAGGGAGCAGGAACGGGGTGCTAGTTCTTGGTGTTGCATGAGCGGCGCACCTGTGTACTGGCACTTTGGAACCATATCTCTTTGGCTGTGTCAATTGGAATTCGGCAAGAGTCTCTACCTTAATTTTGGCTCTAAAGTAGTGGACAACAGGAGACCATATCATCCATACAGGTGGCCTAGATTTGTCAAGTAACATACGCCCGGTGCAAATAGCACAGCTAAAATTACAACTAAAACAACTTAGTGATTCACTACATTGCCATGGCCTATAAAAAACTAAGGTTGAGAACTATTTTTATGAAAAGGATGGGAACGGAAGAAGCAATTAGAAAGAGCACGGGCAAGACGGCACGCGCCGGAAAGTCTGCAGTAATTCCCGGGATTAAAAAGTATGTTACAAAATTAAGCCTAGATGAACAAGGACAAGCACAAAAAGATGAGATGGTTAAAGAAAAAAAAGGAAATAAAGAGGTTGGAAAGGATGAAATACATCAAATTCAAAACCAAAGGACACCTGAAGCTCCTCAAAAAAGTATCTCCATCGAATCGGAAGAGCTAATCCCCATCTCTACTACAGTAGGTTCAATAATACCGGAATTATCCAAATTACAACAATCCCAAGAATATAGCATTACATGTCCAGATATCAACATCAAAGACTTAATATAACACACGGGATCACAAAAGGAAATACAGAACATCCAGAATAGTACTCCACAAAAATCATCAGACCTAGAGGGATTCCTCGAAAAATCACCAGATCTCTCTCTCTTCAAAAGTATAGATCTTCATAAAGACCATACCCCCAATTTCCAAATCCTTGTTTACATTGCAAAGTATTTTGGAAGCAGTTCTCACTCATCTAGGGAACATATTGGAAAATTCTGATCAAACACTTGATACCCAACTAGGAATACTAAAATTCCTAGTTGAGAAAAAAAGGAAGAAAGAGCAAACAAAGTTATCAGCAACAACAGGACTCTGTGGTAAATGCAAAGGGGAATACTCTTATAACGCAAAGGTTGAAACAATAAAACCATTTCCTTCTCAATCAAAAGAAACTGCAACCCAAACCGGAAAGAAACTAACTATGAAACCTAAAGGCAAACAGGATTCTAGTCCTACATACTCTCTCAGAAACCTTTTCAAGGAGGAAACCAATGCAGTACTTCCCCAACAGCCCGTAGCTTACTATCCAATCTTTACTAAAAGAAAATCTGACTCCACCTTGAACAGCCCTGCAATATGATGGCTAGCTTTGTTTAATGTCTTATGAAATTTTCATGAACAATCCAAGCATAATTGTTAAAGAACATGTGTAATAAGTTGATGTAAGTGGAATAAAAGTTTTATGAATGGACTTTCCAATTATTTAAAAAAAAAAAAAAAAAAAAAAAAAAAAGAGATTGTGCTATCCAATGGCGACATACAGGGCCTAAAAAGCGCTAATGACAAAAGAAATCAAAAGCTGATTAAATCAAAAAGGAGAAAGGCACAAAGGAGAATTAAGAAAAAGAAAGCTCGCAAAATAAGATTTCAGACCAATTCTCCTCTTTTACCAGAAATAGAGGAAGCGCAGAAACACCCCAGATCACGAAGACAAAGGAGCAGAAATCGCCTGCAAAACCGAAAGAGACAACTCTGATCAACTGAGTAAATTAAATCCTAAGGCAAAATTTTTTTTACCATCAGGACACGATCCGACAATTCCAACGTTAAGAGAGATCTCAAAAGGAATTCTCTCTACACAGAAAAAAAGGATCTGCAAGCAGTGGAGACCAGGTCTTATTTCCTTGAAATCATAGACCTATTCCCGTCTGATGAACTACCACTCAACCGCAGCCGAATAATCAGTCTGTTACAAAAAATTCGGCCGTTACAATCTCTAGCGCGTAACGAAATAAAACTATGTTTCCAGAAGAATCAAAAATGTCAATTGCGATTGTTGAATTTTGGTCTCCAGTTATTCCAGGAATCATTCTGCAGGAGAGCGACACTTTACACAAATACGGTTATGATCTGGCCCCAGTATTAAAATACGAACCTCAAAAGAGACCTATACCAGATGAATCTTCCAAAAAGCTTCGATCCAATCAATCTCTTAACACCACCATCAATCTTCTAGATCATGCAACAGAAAATATATTTGTATCCATAAAGAACGGCGATAGAGAAATCTGGAGCAAGAAAACCCCCAGTGTTGAAATAACAAAGAGAGATCATTCTTGGTCCTGGATTTTGGAAACCCTGAACAGTAATAAACAAACTAAGGATAACAAACTCTCTGTTTAGCACAGGTTTTACGATCTCCTCTTGGAACATAGCGGGGAAAACTAAAGAAAAGTTGGCTGAAATAACAAAAGATTCCCCAGCAATAGTGGCTCTCCAAGAAACTTGGTCTACACAAAACTTCAATCTGCAGAAATATTTTGTATATGATATCCCTGCAGAACAGGTCGATCGGGGACACTCGAAAGGTGGGACAGCGACCTTATTAAATGAAGACTACAAATGGGCACAAGAAGTAATTCCAACTAACTCAAAGAATCATCAATGTATCAAAATCAAGTGTGAAACAAACCCTCCAGAAACGTTAAAAGATCTACTAATTTATAACATCTATATCCCCCCGGAGTAAAAATGGATGCACCTACTATAGAAATCCTGAAGGACATCGAACAAATAACAGAAAATCAGGGTTATCCATCGCTTTTCATCATGGGTGATTTTAACTGGAAAATATCTAATGAGTTAATACTGAAATGGGCAAATTAGTTCACAGAGGAGTCCCTGGGAATTTCTATTCCACTTTTTACCAAAGAAAATAAGGCGGACAAAAGAGGGAAGATTCTAATAGCATCACTACCTATTTTAAACGGAATAATATTAAATGGCAATGTAGAAGGAGACATCCCCGCCTCAAATACAAGACAGGGACACTGTAATCCCTCACTTCTGGACTACATGATCTGTTCGATCAGTTTTACAACTTAAAATCAACTTTGCTGATGGTAGTGATCATGCGATACTACAGCTAAGTACAGAGTGGAAAGCACAACAGTCCCAGTCAAATCAAATTATGTATAGCTATAGTACAGTCCTGGTAAACCCAACTCAAAGACGGATTCACTGGAATTCAGCTACTCTTACCAAATTAATCTCCATAATTGATTCAACACAACTCTTGCAAAGAATACACTCAGTAAATCCGAGAACACATTTTGAAATTGTGATTAAAAAACCAACCCAAAAACTACAGGAAAAGTTGATGCAACCTACAAAGAAACAAACCAAAAAACAAAAGTTAGCTACTAATACAACTTATCTAAACAAACTGGTACGAGCACAATTTTTAGAAAAGTCACCAACTAGACAGCTAGAAATTAACAAATTGAAAAATCAACGCATGAGAGAAAGAGAAAAAAATAAGAGAATAACCCAAGATAAAAATTGGATAGATTTGCAGATAGCAGCCAAACAAAATAACCAATGTGCATACTGGAACGTAATCGCTAAAGAAATAGGCTCGAAAAAAGTATTACAAACTATCCCGGTGCCTTCATCAGAATGGGAAATTTATCTGGCCAATTTATATAAATGAGATGGGCGAGATATATCTTCCTTGTAGCAAATGCCCTAGCGAAGGGGGAAGTGGTCCCAGACCTCTGGAAAGGTGCAACCATTATCCCCATCCACAAGAAGGGTGATCGCTCACTGCCTGCTAACTACAGGCCTATAAGCTTAATAGTGACCATACAGAAAGTAGTTGGGAGAATGGTAACAAATCAACTTATGGACTGGGTAGAAGATAACAACGCCCTTTCTCCATACCAAGCAGGATTCAGGCGAGCAACCAGTACCATTGACCAGGTCTTCCGCTTCACCATATTGCGGTGGAAGACCGTTGTACTGGGAAGGGGCTGCCTGTACGTCGCGTTTGTCGACCTGCGGGCGGCATTCGACCTAGTCCCCCGGTCTAAGCTATGGTTGGTTCTGCAGAAGATGGAGATTCCGGCCGATCTGCTTACATTAATCATGCGATTGCATGAATCCAACTTCGCAAGAGTCCAGTGGGGTGGAAGGGGGGAGATAACCCCGGATTTCCCAGTGGAAAGGGGAGTCCGGCAGGGCTGCTCCATGGCCCCTTTACTTTTCTCGTTATTTATTAACGGGATTGTTGAGAGAATGTTGAAGGCTAGTATAGATGCCCCGTCGTTAGCGGACACCAGGGTTCCGATCCTGATGTTCGCTGACGACACTCTTATCTTGTCTAAGACCCCCATGGGGCTGCAACGTGCACTAAACATTTTTGATGCTTTCTGCGTAGAGCATGGGCTAGAGGTTAATGTTGGAAAAACAAAACTAATGGCTTTCTCCCCTGGTCGCAGGATTCACCCCAAGGTAACCTTAAATAGCAGCATGTTAGATACTGTCGCAGAATTTACGTACCTGGGAGTACAGATCACAGAGGGCACTTGCTGGACGCATCATGTGGATAAAGTGGTCCTAAAGCACCAGCAGCTTTCAGGTGCTTTAAGGGGGGGAACACCGTAAATCCAAAACAAAACCCATAAAACCCGCACTTATAGTGTATGACGCGAAGGTCTTGGGTGCCACATTATATGGTGCGGAGTTATGGGCTTGGGATAGTCTAGCGGCTCTTCAGACCTCTGAGAACAAGTTTTTGCGAGGGATCACAGGACTCCCACAGAGCACTCCCCTAACCCCATTGTTTTTGGAGCTGGGTAGGCGTCCTATTGTCGACAGAGCCAGATTGCGCCCTGTCCTCTACTGGAGACGCCTTTGGACGACCCCAGAAATAAGACAATACGCGGAGGGTTTTTTATGGATAATCAAGGAAGATATCTTCCACAAGATAAAATGGTTAAAACATCTGAAGTCCATGCTAGTTAATTTAGGGTTTTCTAATCTTTGGAATAACCCCGTGGGAGAAATCTTCCCTAGCAAAGAAGCCCTCAAGGAACAATATTGGGATTGGGTGGGTGGTAAACAGCTGAATGAAGCCAGGGCTGACTCTATGTCTGGTCGTTTCCTAGAGACAAAAATCTTTCCTGTCCTAGAAAATTACTGGGATAACATCACGGTACCAATGGACAGGAAACTCGTGTTTCAATTAAGATCTGGATCTATCCCCCTAAAGAAACTGACAGCTGGCTGGCACAGACCCACCAATAATTTATGTCCAGCATGTGAAAATGCCGAGGAGAGCATAGGCCATTTTCTCTTCGTATGTCAAGCTTACACAAACCCGAGGAGAAAATGGCTCACGCCGGTATGCAAAAACTTGGGGACACGTGATAGTGCAGTGGCCTTAAGAATCTTATGTACAGCAACCCAGGATTCAATAGTCATAGGAGTGGCCAAATACCTGGGCTGGGCTTGGGCAATTAGACGACGGTCTCTGGGGGGAATCAGGTAATCAGGTATTCCTTTTTAATTATGATTCATG
This sequence comes from Lissotriton vulgaris, assembly GCF_964263255.1. Classification (NCBI taxonomy): domain Eukaryota; kingdom Metazoa; phylum Chordata; class Amphibia; order Caudata; family Salamandridae; genus Lissotriton; species Lissotriton vulgaris. The sequence goes on from NC_141700.1 coordinate 440,444,052, forward strand.
TAATATTACTTGTTATAAATGGTTTTTATACGTAAACGAAGTATGAGCTGCATTTCATGTTTAATGAATTTTTATTCTGTAATTATGTATTATGTGTAATAGTTTCAATTTTATGTGCTTTTATGAGAATTGTCTCGAATAAAGCTTATACAACAACAAATAAATGAAATACTACCGTAGAAATGAGCTACCATTCTGTTAGGAACTCAGAAATAAAATCTTCAGACTGTGGAGTTTCTAGTCCATTTTCCATTGAACTACATATAAGAAAGGCAAGAACAACAGGAGCAAAAGGTCCGGACCAAATACAGATTAAGGTCCTTCAATGCAACCCCAAAGAATAGAATAAGATGCTTTTCCCCCTTTTCAACTACATTTTTAGAACTGGAGACATTCCCAAATCTTGGAAGGGGAGCATTATAATACCCATACACAAAAAGGGTACAAGGTTGTATCCTGGCACCTACAGACAGATAGCCGTTTTGGACGCAACAGGAAAGATTTTTACAGCTACAGTATTAGATCATCTAAAAGATTGGGCCTTTTCAAATGAGCTGATTCCCCTATACCAGGCAGGATTTAGACCAAAACATTCAGTCACCGATAATATCGCTGTTCTGCAAACCATCTTAGATAAATATGTTACAATAAAATCTCAGGTGGTATATGCTGCTTTTATCGACTTTTCCACCGCATTCGATAGAGTAGACAGAGAGACATTATGGAGAAAACTCAGTAATAGGGGTATCCCGGACAATCTACTACACATATTATCAGCATTACATACAGATACTTGGTGCCAAGTCCAAATGGGGAAGGAAAAAGGTCTTACTAGTGCTATACCGACCCCAAATGGCATAGGACAAGGATGTCTCCTCGCCCCCCTACTGTTTTCCGTTTATCTCAGTGACTTGCCTCAATGTTTTCAACAGATATGTAATTTTCCACCAAAAATTGCTTCCCATAAAATACATACTTTATTGTATGCGGATGATGTTATCATCTTAGATCAGCCTCCATTTGGTTTGCAAAGAAGCCTTCAGGCCCTCTACAATTATACAGAGGAAAATGACCTAATACCGAACATCTCGAAAACAAAAATAGTACCGTTCTCCGGAAGAAAAAATAGTACTAAATTTGTCTGGTCCCTAGGGGGAAAAATGGCGGAAGTGGTAAAAGAATACACCTACTAAGGAAGAATCTTCACCAAATCCTTACAAAATAAATCCCACACCTTGAATCTAACCCGGAAATCTGATGTCCATGTGGGAGCACTTTTACGGCTATACGCTGCATCTGGACAAAGACATTTTTCTGCAATGCTTAAGGTATATAGTGCCAAAGTTCCACCAGTACTGTTGTATGCACTTGAGCACATATCAATAAGTCAACGGTCCTTTCTAGACTTAACAGAAGGGAAGATACTACGGAAACTTATGAAATTATCCCAGTCGGTTCCAGTGCAAGCTCTCCGCCTTGAGTTTTCATTAACTAGCTCTTATGCCCGAGGAATCGCCAATATCATCAGGTGGGCGTATAATCTCCTCCATGCTGAAGAAGGAACGCTCCGATTCCTTCTAAAAACTGAGACATTTGAATGTGAATCATCGAAGTATGTATTTTCAAGGAATGCCCTATTTGCTTTTAAGCTATCCGAGGTTAACATCAAGCTGTTACTTTCTTGGTCTCCCGCCCAGCTGAAACTTTTCTTAAAACACTTTACTGCAAGACTAAGTTTTGACCTTGACTCTCAACATTGTCTCAAACTGTCTTTATATAAAAATATTTCTGAAATTATAGAGTATAAGAAACCTCAACAATATATTAATTTTAATCTGTACCATGGGATCAGAAGATCAATAGTTTTGCACCGATTCGGAATACTTCTTGTTAAAAACTATTACATTTAGGTGGCACTCAGAAGAAAACCCTATTTGTAATCTATGTAATGGTGAGGAGCAGGATCTGGAACATTTATTATCTACCTGCACAAATATGTCAGTGGTAAAGGCAAGGAAAAGATTTTTACAACCAGTTTATTCAAAATGCAGAATTAACTCAGTACAGGAATTGATTATTTTATGTAAAGTTCCACCAAACGAATTTGTATGTCACAATTTTTACAAATTTTTAAAATCATTTTCAATTTTGTATTAGAATGACATTTTTAACAAAATTGTTTACATTTGAATATTGTGTATTTAATATTTGTGGTTCTCAGTGGAGAACCAAATCAAATACAAAATAAAATTTGAAACAAGTGAGAAGAACCTAGGACATCCAGCACAATAGCAGAAGTACAAAGGATGCATCAAGCAGATAGGCACCAGGGTTTTTTCTTCTGAGACAGGAAAAGAGGTTGATCAGTTTTCGATGTACTTGCAGTTCTTACAAACTTTATTCTCAATTTCATGTGTCTTGTTTCTCTTACAATGCTCCTAACTGCCGGAAGTAGCAAAAAGGGGGGATTTGTTTCCACAAAGTATGCATTTTCCCAAGGACAGTATCCCACATCTATCTCCAGACAAAGATGGACATCCTCTCCTGTAGACAGAGGCACATTTCCTAGCTCAAGCTTCTAATGTTAAGCTTAATGTGACAGAAGTCTTGCAGATTGGCTACCAAGACATGAAGGTGTGTATATTTGAAATATAGCCTTCCTCTCTATTCAGTATTGGAGACCTCAGAATAATGTCCAAAACACTTACATTGTCTGGCCTCTGGGAAGCTCCTCATGTGGTAAAGAACTAGCTTTATACTTGTTGAGGTGCCCTACTTTACAGTATAGCAAATGGTGCAATGATACCATGCCCATAGCAGATCTACCCTTGTAGTGCCAAATATTCCAGAAAAAGCATCAGGATTCATGGATGATTGCCCGACTCTGGAATGCTTCAAAGGAACTGTTGCACGCTTCTAATTCAATACTCTTACCTATTTCCAGCTCATAAACAATAATGTATATAGCAAGCAGAGGGTAAGATTGCAGGAGTTGTGGTAAACAGAGTACTCAAGAAATATTAAGGCAAACAACTTAGATTTCTCACAAACCACGAATACCTTTCACTTTCATTAGCAAAAGTGAAATAGAACAAGTAAACAGGAATATATTTTATGCATATTAGACAAATTCAAAAGTGTGCCCAGAAGAAATATAATCAGAAGCAATATCCAGAGTAAGTGCTGCAGAAGAGAATTATAACTGGTAAACAAATCTCAGGAATAGAAGAGATTTCCATTCCTGACCAAATCGTAATACTCCTGAGGACAGTCTCATAATGCAATGATGTGCAGAAAAGAACTTGCAAAGTAGATTTCCGAATGATAAAGAGCCCAGGAGGCATGTATACAAGGAGCACTGATGGCGAGTAACAGTTTGTTAGAATTTTAGCATTCCCAAAAACAGGATCCGACCTAGAAATAAACCTTAATAAAAGTGAGGGTATAGGGCATAAACAAAATGGCATTAAAAACAGCGGCCTGGCAGAGGTAGGATATAGTGCCCTGTCCAATATTAAATAGGACAGGGATTACACACACGACTCAGATAAAAGGGTCTTTTGTTTAGTCCTTGCTGTCTGTGGCTTGTGAATGAAGTGAATCTCTCAAAGGTGGAGCCATCACTTCCAGCTGCGGCTTACAGTCATTCTACTGAAGGTCAAGGTCATTGCAGACATTGAAGGATTAGCAGGGATAAGGATGCGTCATCAGCTCCTGTAAGAATTAAGTAGCCAATGGCCATAACAGGCTGAATGTAGTTAAGAGTCAAGGATGTGCCAGATTTTAATGAACTCCTAGAGTTTAAAAACCACGCTGTTCCCATGCTTCTGGAGAGACTGAAGCAGCAATGGTTGGCAAAAGCCATGCTGGTCAAGCAGTGATTTCAGAAAGCAGATGAGGTTGGATTGGTGAAAATGATCCTGGTGGCAATTAGTGTTTAATGATTTTAGCCCCAGGGATTCTGCGTGGACAGAATAAATAATCCATGACAAGGATGCTGGGGACCAGTGAAGGCTGTAGCTTGTGAAGAACGATTTCACATTCATTGTGTGTAAGGGATCCGTTGTGAGGGTTGAGGTGGCTCTAAGCAACAGAAAGGGAATATAAATGAGTTATGCCGCAATTTTGTTCTGCATTATATTAATCTTTCAATAATGAAGTTGGTAACGTCATAGCATGGGCTGTGTTGTGGGAATATAGAAGAGGCTTTGCAATTGGTGTTCACAAATGTCTCAATAGACAGACAGTTGACTAATAGTTTGTTACATTTTTGGCAATTTAGAAATACGGTTCAGGAGTAAAAAGGAATTTAGGGTAGGAGGTTGTGCTTTAGGTTGGTGATGTCTGACTGGATCAGTGCCAAGTGAGTTGAAGTTAATGAAACTTGTTCTAGGTGAGGTCAGGATTAGAAGCTTGCATTGACTGCATTCATAATATAATACAACCTCATCTGCAGCTTTGCTTATATCACTGAGGAGGTGAGAGACAAGAGGAGGGAATCTCACAGTATTCTTAAGGCTGTGGGTAGATAGCTTGGTTTCTGGGCATACAGAGGGGCTCTAAAGGGAAGGGTTTATTTTTAGCGTTAAATATAATCAGACAGTGGTTGGTTCAGCGGCAGAAGGTATTATGCTGAGATGGCTGTATAGTGGGTGACGGACCGGACGACATCCAAGAAGCGGCCTTTATTCTGAGACAGTAGTAGGGAGACCGTGTAGACTAAGTTTTGATAAAATTCCTCAGACCTCTGAGGCTGGGTGGTGATTGAGTGTGTCCACATCAGCACATAAAACGCAGCATGTGATGTACTTGAAATCTCACCGGCTCACTTGACCTTACAATACTTTTAGCTAAGAATATTTCTGGTAGTTTCATACAAGCTAAAGATATTCCTCGCATTTGGGAAATACAGAAAGATGGTCTCATTTCTCACAACACCTCATTATTTTAGCCAAGGGTTCCTGACACTAAAGTTGAGAGTTCATTACTTTAGAAAGGGTTCATGACACTGAAATTGAGACTGTGAGAGGGAACGGGGTGATCTAGAAAAACAACTAAAAGAGGAGACTTTGCCATAAATATACAGTTCACTGAATTATGTTACACAATGACGACATCCATGGTGCACCACGCTTAAATGTATCCTGCATCATTTCACAACTGCAATCTAGCACACAATTACTTTAAAATAATGTCATGATGTTTGTGCAGTAATACAGATCAGAAGTATAATGTTTAATTCATGCTACTTTCCTATGCTACCTAGGATTTCCTGACAGTTGTTTCTTTTAATTATATCAAGCCCAAAGACGCCTGCCTATCCAATTTACATGCAATGTAGGCTTCTTTGGAGTTCAGAGGTCATTCAATTACTAATAATGCTGTGAGATTATTAAAAAAACATTCTACTATAAGAACATAAAACTGCAGCTATTTAACTCTGTCAAAAACTAAAGATTAACAGTTGTTGTTTCAAACCTGTATTGCACTGTTGTGCTTTCGATACTTAAAACATGATGTGTGCATTCGAGAACTGAAATCCATGAAACAGAAGGCAAAATCCCCATCCACCAGTTTTATCAAGCGCATTATTGAAATAGGACTCTTACATGTCCTTCCAACAACCGTTCTTCTTCATCTCACAAACCAGATGGCCTACTTAAATCACTGCTATGCTCTTGCAGTAGCCATAACTGGTCAACGTGAAAAAGGTGAACTCGGGACTACAGGATCAAGATAAACCGTACCCAAGATTCCTTGTGCAGAATAATACTTCCGCCATTAGCCTTTTTGGTCAAACTAAATTACCCAGCTCTTTCCTCATGCCTTTTTTCACAACCAAACCTTAGCTCGGTGATATAATCTCTGCAATTTAGGTGCTAGACCATATACTACTTCCATGTTCTAGATGTATGCCTTCATATAAGTTGCAGATATTCACTATATATACCTGGAATTACTAATAATCATTGACATTATCACTGTATAGTCACCACTATGACAGAGTGAACTACCAATACTGCCATATTTGAGACAGAGACTTCATGGCACATTAGTAGCAGATTGATGTAGCCAGAATGTTGGTTATCTGTCCCAAGGTTTTACAGCAGCTCCAGGTTTTCTTACCTTTGAAGCAGAATATCCAGCCATCTGTGGTAGAGGCCTGTAGCAGGAGGCAGAAGAAATGTTGACAATAGCACCTTTTTTTCTGTCTATCATCCCTGGAAGCACTATGCTTGTCATCATGGTGGCAGCAGCGATATTAATGTGGACAATGTCCCACAGCTTCTCTTCAGGCACCAAACTAAAGTATTGTGGGTAATCATAAGCTACTCCAACATTATTTACCAAAATACCAATCTCTACATCATTCAGTGCCTTTTTGATTGCAGGGTAAATTTCATGGCCTTTTCTGAAATCTGCAACAATAAATGCAGTTTGAACTTTGTATCTCTCAGCGATGGAATCAGAAACACTTTCCAACTTCTCCTTATTCCGGCTAATGAGTATGACGTTTACGCCCCGCCGTGCCAGCTCTTCAGCATAAGCTTTTCCAATGCCAGATGTGGCACCTAGAAAAAATAAAACAAGGATCAAAAAATGATGAGACAGTTTGGTTTAACCTGGTCACATCACACATTCTGGAACATAGTTGTACCCAATAAAAACATATAAGTAGAGTTAGGGCCAAACTAGAAATAAAACGTACAAGCATAACTATGAAAAGACAAATGTACTTACAGCAAATCATACACATTTCGGTTTCCATAAAACTAAAAATATTGTCCGAAGATACTTGACCCAGAAGTTGCTTTCGACAAATCGGGGGGCTCTTGTGGAGCCCAAATTTCAATGTATCCTGCAGTTGACGACAGTTCTCAAGGCCTATTAGAACCAAACTCATTTCCCTGTAACAGTAGCTCTCTAGTGAAGACTTGGATCTTGTTGACATAATCTTAAAATTGTAATATATACTGTGGAAAATCTCAGGATGCGTTTACGTAGTTAACTTTTAACCATCGTTAGGGATAACTATTTGAATTTTGACAAACTTAGTGGAATGGTGTGATAAATTGGTTTGTTGGTTGACGGGGTTGTTAACCTTTCTCAAACAACAGCCACAATCCTAGTGAGGGTAAACCACAGAAGTCACTAAATTAACCAGCGTTTAACCCTTTTTAGCATGCCACAAAAGAAGTCAGGCTTAACTTAGAGGCAATATGTACTTATTTATGCAGCACACAAACAGCAATAAAGTGGAAAAAAGCACAACAAAAATCCCACAGTAATTTAGAAAATAGATTAAAATGTATTAACCTATTTGACACTAAAACGATAAAAATCCAATTAGTAGAACTGAAGTTATGAGCTTTTAAAGCTTTTAGTGCAATCGACCGCTTAAAAGATCAAAGTGCCAACCGTGGACATCTATTTGTCCGAGACCGGGTAAACTCAAACGCTATGGCCGACAACAATGGAGCACAGTTCAGATACCTTACCTTCAGACTTAGAAGAAATTTCAAAGAAAAATGTCTGAAAAGGTAATGTTCAGCGAGGCAAGGCAGCCGGCAGTGTCCAAGGAGGTTGCATCATCATTGGGATCCCGCTAGGCGAAGTCGCCTTGAAGATTTCTTTATTTCGACTTGATCTCTTTATTAGTGTGAAAATCTGCACTGGGACAAAGCTGCAGGCTGTATCCGATGAGAGCTTTAGGAGGCCGGAGATCCTACCGGAGAGGAGCCACTGACAGGATATGAGACTGTGGAGAAGAATGCAATGCGAGGTACCGCAAAGCCAGGCTGGTCGGCGATGGACATTGGGAAGGTCAATTAGCAGGCAGGTACTAGTCTCCTTTCAGTTTTCAGAGCACTTTTTGGCAGAAAATATTTTAAGTCCCAATTTTGGGATTTTGGCTGGTTGGACACCCTAAGCACCACTTACAAGGGTCCAAGACTGGTGGACACCATTTGGACGGTCAGTACTCACTTCAGGCTAGATCAAGGAACCCTTTGAACATGGTCAGGCTTTACATGTATCCATAGCTCTGAACAGTAGGCTGGCAAATTAGCCGTTGGAGTAACTCAGATGGTCCTTGGTTCCAGAAGAAAAACAGGTCTCAAGCAGCAGGACAGTCTTCTGTGGGCTCAGGGCAGGCTTCAAGTAGCAGGACAGTGCTTTGGGAACAGCAAGGCAGTCCTCTGAACTACACAACAGGTCTTAAGCAGCAGGGCAGTCCTCTGCCAGTCCTCCACAGGTCTACAAGTGAACTGAAGAATGGGTCGGAGGTCCTATATTTATTTATACGTGGTGCCAGCTTTAAAGTGGAAGGAACATCTGGAGTTTCCAACCCCACAGATGGTTCTGGAATTTCCTGACTCCCTGCCCAGGCTCCGTGGTCACAAAAGGCTGTTGTGAGAGCCCTTTGTGTGTGTGCCGAGTTGGAGCACCTTTGAAATGTAAGTCAGGCTGCACACAGCTCCACCCCTCCCATCATGCCAAGACCTAGTCCCCCTTTGTATTACTGTCTGGGAGGACCACACAAAATGCCAACTACCCAAAGCCATGCGACTCAGGCCACAGGCATCAAACAGTTGGGACGAAAAAATAGAAACTTTATAAAAGATTCAAAAAATATTTTTTCAAAGGAAAGAATTACCCTAATTAACTATAGATTTTTTTTCTACAAACTTTATTGATTTTGTAATTTATTTGGCATATGTGGGTCTAGTAGTTTCATATTGCCAGTTGTCAATCGTATAATTGGATTACATCTATATCATTAACTTTGTATATATATTCAGTACTATTGCTATACATCAAATCTGGGTATACGTACTGTGTTATACATGAGTCCGGTGTGCTATCTTCTGTCTGTGATGCATATAAACTCCCCCCCCCCCTTCCTACCCTTATTTAGCACACAATCTTTTCTGTACACAAGACATAACCAGCCTTAGTATTGAGAGTAATGATTGGCAAAGTTTTACTAGATCTAAAATCAGCTTTTTGCGACATTGGATGGATTTGTCCGGAGATTGTCATTCAAGTGGTTTGCTCGTGGCTTTCTGGTTATGTTGCTATAACGTCAACTGGGTGCTCTGCTATTAAGAGATACATCTTAGCTGTCAGGATCTGTCTTAAGATGTTAGGAACAGGGTGAGCAGTGTTCAGGGGGTTAGTGGGTTAATGTATTTGTATATCTAACATTACGTCCTATTCCATTGATATTGGTGTTTTTCACATTCCTCTGTGTTACTCTCTACGTATTGCAGCACTCTCTGCCTTCCCACATCGAACTATGTCTTCCTGCCAATACAATAGATTTGGGGGAGAGGCTGATTTCCATTTTCTGGTTATTAATCATTTTGCAATGAGTAGAGCTAGATCCGCAAATTTCACTTGTAACTTTTGATTTTTGGGTCAACCGTTTAATTCCCGTATACAGCTTTCGGCTGTATTCCAGAGCATTCCCCCAGTCACTTCACTAATTGTGTCTGTGTCCAACACCTGTGGCCAAAAGGAAGAAAGGGTCGGACATACCCAAAACTTATGCATCAAACTCGGGTCTGGGGTTGGGCACCTTGGGCACTTTGCCAGCACCTCCGGGTATATTTTGTGAAATGTGTGGCGTTAAATAAGCTCTATGTAGCATAATGAATTGTATACATTTGAATTTGTTGTTGTTTGATACTTTTTGGGGAAAAGCCAATAGTGTTTCCCATTCCTTGTCTGGAAGTAGCTTTTATAGATCTCATTCCCATTTTACCTTTAATTGTGTAAGAGGTACAGCTGCGTGTGTACGGAATCCTCTGTATGATCATCTAATCAAATGTCTGCCATTGCCCATCTAGTGAAAGAACCTGTGTGGGAGGCTGTGTGCCAGTGGGAGACCAGTGCATCTTTTTTTTTTGGACCAGGTGCCGCAAACGTGAGGGGTAGGTGTTCCGCCGTGCCAGCGCCCACACTGAGGTTTACCCACCAGACAGTGCTGGCCTCACGGGAGCATGCTGCGAGGCCCGTGTTACTTTCCCTTAGGGTCGCCTAATTAGAGCAGGACCCTGTGGCCCTCTTTGCACCCGACCCTGAGAGGTTGTATTTGCTCTTTACTTTGTGCATGAGCACTCCACTGTTTCGTTTTGTTGTGTAGTACCTTGCTTTAGGTCCTGACGAATCGCCGTTTGGCGAGAAACATGTTGACCACACCAGGGGGTTGAGCTAGATGTCTGTACACCCCCTCAGCCTCTAACTCCCCTCCCACCCCTTTTAATTAGGGAATCAGCCACGTCAATAAAGTTTATTGTGGACTGACTACCCTTTTTAACATTCACTCACTTTGCACTGACTACACTCTACTTCATCCTCACTCACACTCACCATCGGCAAGGAACAAAAGAACCCCGCCAAAAGAGTACCCTAGGGTACTCCGTCGGACATTGCAGTGCCGGTCTGACGAGGGGCAGTGAGCCGATGATGATACTGGACATCCTTCAGTCAGGGTGTGTTTCACATCTAACGCTCTGGGTGTGTGAGGCTCTCTAGTTCCGACAAGGGAACCTTCCTAGTTCCTTGATTCTTCATATTAACTCTCTTCTCCACACTGTATCACGATCCCTGGGGAACTTTGTACTCCTCTGTGTGCTCTAGACCAGTGCATCTTGACATGTTTTGTAACATTTGCATGTATTAAAAAATAGGGAGTCTGGAAGTCCTTGTTCATGGACAAAGTCCTCGTGATTTAGTAGCACCCCATCACTAAATAATGCCCCTATTGTTGTCACTCCAGCCTGATCCAATAGGCATAAATGGTGCCTCGCTAGTGTTCCTGTAAGCAGGGGGGGGGGGGCCCAGAAGAAGGATGTTCAGGGCTTAGGGAGTGGTTCACTTTGTGTATTGTAGGGCTCTTCTCCAGTATGTGAGGGCTATTTTTAATTGTAGGGCCCTTCTCCAGTATGTGAGAGATATTTTTAATAACAATGTAGTCGACGCCGAAGTCTTAATCCGGGGTAGTAATAATGTGTGTAGTGTCCCCTGTGCTAAGTTACTCGGCGTGTATCCTATTTCATGTAGGTTGTGGCCAGCCAGCCAGTACGCCAGCCATTGTAATTGGCTCGCGAAACAGTATGCTCGGAAATCAGGTGCTCCCATGCCACCCTTATCAGTCTGTAACTGTAATTTCGAGAGTACCACCCTTCTACGGTCCGATACCCACATCAGCTCTGTCAGAAGCGTGTTTAGGGCTGTTTAGGGATCACTATTGGTAAATTAGTAAAATAATATAATACTCGCTGGAGCATAACCAGTTTGGAAATTGCTATGTGCCCGCTACCGATAGAGGAGGGAAGACCAGAAGGATACCTGGGAGCGTAGCAAGGATATTGCTTTTTGGAGATTGCCTTCTAGTAGATCCTGAGGTGTCCTATATACTTGGATGTCTAGGTATTTGAAAGTGGAGGGCATGGCCTGGAGCTTCAGGTCTCCAAATGCCACTGTTGCAAGCTGTGGATCATTTTTAAAAAAAGGAAGGCATATGATTTGGTGGCGTTTACAGCAAGTCCCGAGATTTGCTCAAAGTGTGTGAAAATGTTGGCTATTGGACGTAAATCCTCATGTAGGTTCTTGATGTATAAAACGATATTGTCTGCATATAGAGACAATGCGTTTGTTGCTGGGCCTACACGGATACCCCATTCTGCTGTCTCTTTTCGTAGTCTCAATGCCAGTGGTTCCAGCGCTGAGAAAGGGCATCCCTGCCTTGTACCTCTTAAGACTGGGTAGGACTGTGAAATATGTATGCCTGTACGAGCTCTCGCAGTTGGTAACGTTTATAGCAGTTTCATCCATTGTAGGTATACAGAGAGGATACCAAATTTACTAAGCGCTACTAGCATGTCCTCCCAGCTGAGGGTGTCAAATGCTTGCGAAGGTCCAGGGAAATCTTGCAGCTCCTCTGAGTTGGCATGGGTTGCGTCCCTCATGTGATATAGTCGTCGTATGTTTAAAGATGTTCTACGTCCTGGCACAAAACCGCCCTGGTCTGTGTGTACCAGTTGTATCAGTATTGAAAGTAGTCAGCGGGCAAGCACTCTGCTTAGTATTTTATATTCAGTATTTAATATATCTCATTCACTATTGATATGACATGCAAATATTTTTAATCATGTCAATAATCATATTATTTATGAAAATAGTTTGAAGATTTCAAGGTGCAAATCAACTTGCTACAGCAAAATATTATTCAACAAGTACCAAATTGGTTTGTACTCATTTTATGAATTTTTCACTTTAAATACATTTAGCATTGAACAAAATCACAAAACAACAATACCACGGTTATTTGCATGTGAAACTTTCACTCTTATCAGTTCAGTTCAGTTCATAAATCTTTATTCGAATTCCAATAATTCATAAAAGCACATACACACTTACCAATGTTATTATAAAAATCCATATAAAATATTTAAATCATTTAGACATCAGAAAGATTTTAAAAAATAAATTTAAACAGAGAAGAGTCAAGCATTATCTATCATTTTGCGTGCTCGGACAGCAATTCTCAGAAAAGTGCTGGTGCGACAAATTATTTCTTCGTTGTTCAAGGAAAGCAGCAGTTGATAAGATTTCCCCATGGAAATTGGTCTATATTTTTAAAAAAGGGGAATTAAAAGCCATTTTACATATTTTAAATAGTATTTACAAACAAAGAAAAAGTGCAAATCAGTTTGTGCGTTCACCCCGTCACAAGGACATCTTATATTGTCAAGGGTGGGCCGATAGCCCAAAGGGAAGTTCAACAAGAATCTTACAGTTCCTGCCCTCAATCGAAACAGGAGACTTCTTTCCCAGTTCATCATTGGCAGGGTAAGGTATAATAACAGGGGATGCCTGTATGATTCCCTTCCCATGTAAGTAAGAACTGTAGTTTTCTTAGATTCTTCCCTGAGCCTGTCTGTATTATAAAGTGCATAGAGTACTTTCTTCAGATCATTCTTGTGTATTGAATTAGTTTTGGTTGGGTCTGTGAAAATGCTACCTTTATCAATACTACACAGACTTTTATAGACCCCCAAAAGCCAGGGAATCTCCATTCCTCTTTCGCACTTAAGACAGTCGGATATAATTTCTTGAGTCAGGGTAGCTGATTTATTCCTCCAAACTGAGTGCCAAAATAGCGCAGGTCGGGCATTAATAAAATCAGATACAAAATATAGGTTTAATTCCTTATGGCAAATATATTGGGAGCTAGAAATCGGTGCTCCCAGCAGCTTTCTACAAAATCGATTTTCTTCCTGCTGGGTGCACCGATTCTTCTCCAAACCCCATACCTCTGCCCCACAGGTAGCTACAATTTAAAAATCCTTAAAATTGCTTCAATAGCACGTATTTATTTTGGTCGGGGGGGGGACTTAAAATAGAATTGATGGCCTTTGAGAATTTACTCGTGGAGTGGGCCAAATGGCCAGTCCACGAGCCATTCGCAGCAAAGACCATCCCCAAATATGGAAAGTTGTGGGTGGAAGTGAGTCTATCATTCCCTACCAGTATGGAATTAAGCTGACGTTTCCCTGGTCCGCATGATATAATAAATGACTTTTTAAAATTCACGCTAAGTCCAGCCCATCCATGTATTCTGCAAAACGTTTGACCAGAGTACACAGGGAATTTGGGGTGCGGCCCATTAGGACCGCATCGTCAGCGTACAGAAGTACAGACAGCAATTTTCCATTAATTATAGGAACATCTGGAGTTGACTGTTTCAGATGGTTACTCAGTCCATTGATATAAATAATAAAGAGCAGTGGTGCTAAAACGCACCCCTGTCTTACTCCCCTTCCTACCTTGATTGGGCCTGATAACTCCCCTCACATTCAGATCAGTGTGTAGGAATGCTACAAAGTGCACCAGTGAATGGTCCAAACCATAACTCAATAAAATAGACCAAAGTTTGGACCTGTTAGCTAAATCAAAAGCCGATGATAGGTCCATAAACGCTAAATAAATGGGGGAAGAGCGGGCGATGTTATATTTATTAATGACCAAGTTAAGGTTCAAACATTGTTCAACTGTGCCGACCCTACTTCTAAAACCCAGTTGGCACGGGGATAAAATGCCACTTTCCTCTGTCCAATCTAAAATCCTATTGTAAATGACACAGCCCAAAATCTTTAGGGTGTTATCGAGCAAAGAGATCGGTCTGTAACTGGCTCCGATCTGTCACCCTTTTTGAATAATGGGGCGATTACACTCGTCGCCCATGTGTCAGGCATGGATGCTTGGGGTAAGCTATTAAAAACATTCAAAAGGACTGGGTCCCATAATTCCGGTTTCCACTTTATAATGTCTATAGGCAGCCCATCAGGTCCTGGAGCCTTGTTACCAAGGCTCTGTGCGATCGCTTCTTCTACCTCCACCAGTGTTATCTGTAGATTGCCTAAGTGGCCCTGCACATAATGGTCTAAACAGTGTGATGGCGAGGCGTAGATTTTGGAAAAATGATTTTCCCATGAGCTACTAGTAATAGTACAGCTGACAGGTGTTAGCTGTTGGCCCATATTGCGCAAATCTCTTACTGCGGACCAGAATGAGTTGCCAATTTCCCCCCTGCTGACTCCGCGAGGGCTTCCCATCGTTCACTCAGATGGGTGCCCTTCCGCTAATTTATTGCAGTTTTATAAACTTTCCTAGCTGCACTAATATCTGCCCTGCATCTTGGTTTGGCCGTTAGGGCCTTACGCAGATTCCTATTGGCCTCGGAGCAGTTGTGGTCAAACCATCTTGGGTCTTTTGGGCCCTGACGAGGTGGTAAAAATAGGAGGGATCCAATCACCGAGCAGAGTTTAGTGAAGTCTTGAATTACACTGGGTCAAGGGGCTCTCGTTGATAGGCATGAATTAATTAAAGTCAAATGCCCATCTAGTAAGGTCTCAGTTATTGTTCCGCTGTCCACCCCCCTCCACTTTAATCTTAGTTTGTCTGTTGATGGGGTTATATCCCTCGCCCCTTGGGCAATAACATACACCGGGCGGAGGGGCTAATCTTAAAACCACTGTCAGTGGGTTGTGATCCCCGAAATCTGTTGCGAGGACCTCTTTGGCCAATAGACAATCAGCAAGGCAGGGAGAGACAAAAATAAAATCAATAGTTGAAACACTATCCCTTCTTCTGAATGTCGGTACCAGCTGGTTTATAGGGGGTGAGCCTAAGTCCATTACTTTGCTAAGGATGTGTTCATTGAGAAAATAATGTAATTCTAGCCCCCTCCATACAGCTGGGTCTACCTGTCGTGTGCCTGTGTCTCGAATGTCTGTTGGGAGCTCAGCATTAAAGTCCCCCCCCCCAAAAAAGATCCCCATGCCCTCACTTGAACCTTGGACTTTCTCTAATTTTGAAATGATTTTAAAAAGCTCAATGAAATTCCTATTTGGGACAGAATAGAAATCATTTTTATAAAAGTTTATTAGGTAGAAAGGAAGTCGTCGCTTGTATTCTATTACTTGGAAGTTGGGACTATTTGTGTGTATTATCATAAAGCTCCCTTCGGAAGCTATGCTAATCCCGATATATAAACCCCCTACTGCGCGGCCATAATTTGGCTTAGGTGCTACTAAAATAAAACAATGGAAGCCTTCTATGTGCAAATCGTGTGTGGCCCATGTTTCTTGGAACATTATTATGTCCCGGGAAAATATTATACGTAGCCAATCTATGTCAGCAAGTCTTGGCTCGAGTCCAGCAACATTCCAGCTCAAAATTCTAAGGTCAGAGTCGTTTTTACTTCTTTTTTTTTAGGGCAGGCCTTAACTATTATCCCACCACCGGTTATCAAGTTGTCGGTACTATCCTCTGCCTGCCCCTGATAATCAACGGGGATTATTGACTGCATATTACACAGTTCTGGGGCTTCCTGTTCCTTGCTAATAGCAATTGGATCAATGGGTGGTAAATCCCCCGGTGTATTATCATCTACCAACCTGTCTGACAGTCAGTCCTGTGCATCTAGGTTAGAAAAGGCCATGTCGAACCGGTTAAATGCTGGCACGTTAAACTCATACCTCCCCTGATTGTGTGAACTAGCTGGGGGTTCGCATCTATACGCAGGCAAAAGAGGAGGGTTCCTATAAAAGAAGCCCAATGGAAGGATGTGTATCCCTTCCCTGCCATATGCCTTGTCCCTGCTCTCTCTAGGATACTTTGTACTACTTCTGGAGACCCACAATTCAATATTATACAGTCACCTCTGCTAGTTTCGTTAGATCTCCCTATCCAGGGGACCCTTCTAGCCATTTTGAAATCCTGAAACAGGCAACTGCCCAGCCCCGACTTGATGTCCAATAAGTGGAGTGACCTGTTTCTTAGTGAACTCCAATGCTCCACTGTGTTAGGTGCTATTGGTGGTACATTGGAGAGGATGATAACATAGGGTGTACATTCAGTCGGAAGATTGAAGTGTCCCTTGCCATAAGTAGTTTGGGCAATGCTTGATCTGTCCTCATTCAAGCCCATGTTGTTCCCCCCACTTATTACTCCCCCTCTGTTAATATGATTACATGGTTTTAAATTTGTACCAATAATATTTGATGTAGGAACCTGTGTGCCTGTTCTGATAATATCATCATTTACTATTGGTGGCTGATTGAGAACATGTACCAAGGATGTACTAGACACCCCCGGGGCTGCTGAGATACCATTTGGTGGTTGACTAGACTGAGAGGCGAGTTTTTGCTCGATGATATTTAATCTTATATTAATGTCTGCAAGTTTATTTAACAATGGGTTTAGCAACGCCATAAATTTATCTTCTATCTTAGATAATAACCCATCTCCCCAATCAATTTGGGGCTGCTTGCAAGGACATTGACATACAGAAATACATGGGCTAGTGGGGCTAATAACAGTTACCTCATCAAAGGGGCCTGTCTTTCCTCGGGCAGAGCCTTTTGGTTTGGCCTGCTTTACTAGTTCGTTGGGTTGTGACAGGTAGACCTCTCGCCTTCCTTTTTCGTGTTGTGGGCAAGGCAATATTCCCCCCACCCTGTAGTTGTCGCGTTGATCGTGTTACAATTTGAGGTGAGGGTGCTGGGGACGACGAAGTGGCGGTAGTACCTACAGCTGGAGTGGGTAAATCTGCAGCTGCCGTCACAGGCTCAGAAGACCCCATAACAGGGTGGTCAATACTGACCGGGCTACATTCGGCTGACTTTGGTGGATTTAGAAGGGGTCTGTATGTAGGGATTTCCATAAAAACTCGCAGTGTCTCCATTGATAATCTTCTTTGCGTGAGCTCAATCTCATGGGTTAGGAGTGACTCTGCCCTAATAAGAAAAGCGTCAAGGGTACCCACAACCCCGTGACCTCCAATTCTTTTACGAGTGCTCATAATTCAACAGAAAATGCTAAACAAGGTGCAGAAGTGTCAAACAGCTTGCAGTGGATAATAGAAGCAAAAGTCACTGACCACGTTAGCGAGATGCAAAGGAGTCTGAGGATCCAATGAAAGAGGGGTGGCCCTGCCCTGCCTTTTCCTGGCTTTGACGCGCGTGGACGGGCCCGGGCACGTGTTCTTTTAAGCGCCTCCGGGGCTATGAGCGACCTGCAGCCCCCAACACAATGCCCCCAACAAGCAGGTAAGGGCCAGGCAAAGAGTGAAAGCGTCCCGCGCCGCGGGAGGCACTGCGTTCTTTTAAGCGCCGCCGGGTGCTTGGCTCTGACGTCTAGTGTGCATGTCCCCGGGCACACTGGGAATTGTAGTCCGCCGCGGTCCTTGCGGCGGGTCTGGTGAGACTGGCGGCGTCCTCACGGGGCTATGAGAGACCTGCAGCCCCAAACACAATGCCCTCAACAAGCAGGTAAGGGCCAGGCAAAGAGAGAAAGCGTCCCTCTTATCAAATATTAATAGCATTTTTCAAAACAATCTTGTCACATATTGATAGCATTTTTCAAAATCAATGCATTTCATGAGTGGAAATTCCCTGACCTATTCCTAATGGTATCGAGATGGCGTCGTTGCTTAATGTAAGACAGTTCACGAAAGGGTTCCCCTGCTCCTGTGCCGTATGGGGTCCTCAAACATATAATGGTTCAGTCTCTTAACGAAAGGGCATCGGACCACTCCCTGAGCTAAGCCAATGCGCTTCGATCTCGGCGGGGACAATTACTCTGCGAGATCTTCATTGAGGCTGGCACATTTTTAAATTCAAAATAAGTGAAGTATACCAGAGCCTCTCAACATGGGTCATGGTGTACCATTCGATGAGCCAATTGCCACATTCGAGTGACTTTGCTTTCATCTGCATGCTCGTATGTTTCTGCTTTTGACTCTCAGAACATTCCACCAGATGCATATCATAATCAAGAAGCGTAGCAAATAAGTGACAATTGGCTATGGCATATATCCACTCAGTCATAATTCTGACGGCTTGAATTACGTCTTATAAAAAAATCACATTTTTTTATACAGATTTCAGCATAACAGGTGTCGACCAAGAGTTTGTAGCAAAAAGTTTGCCTCTAAAGGAGTAAGTCCTGGGACAATCCATGACATTTGGAAGTGTGACAAGTAGATAGCCTCACAATGCCTTCATTGGACAGAAACTGCCTCTTGCCCAAAGCTACAAGCTTCAAAGAGATGTCTCAAGTCATTGGTCTTCTGTCCAGGGTAATGTAAGTCTTTTTAGGCACCAATAGTATGAAAAGAGTACTTTTGAGGAACAGAGGATATACAACAAACAGAGATAAATGAACAGCCTGGCATGAATGTCTCTAATCAACTACACAACAAAAACGAAAGAGTCATGTAATTACTAGGAAATGCTGTTTTGTCAATGGACACACGTGAAGATTATTATGCTACTTAATACGGTTTTAACAACAACAATCCCAAATCAATTTTCCAGGCACTCAAAAGGACAACAGTGCCTGGACAAATGGGGGCTAGACCCACTAACAGCCCCTGTTGGGAATTACAGTAATTTAATCAATGCAGTGCCACAGTCAGCCTACTTGATAAAGCAAGCTCTCAAAAATCCTTTGTCTCAGGAATCAGACAACAGCCACAGCAGGCAGCCACAGACACATTGTTGTAAGGAAGAGAGTGATGGGAAAAAGGAGCACTCGGCTCCGTCAGAGACCTGAGGGCAGTACTGTGGCCATTAGCTCTGTGACAGAATTGTCATTGCTTTTTGCAAAGTATTTACACACAGAGCCTATGACATATGGCCTATCGCTGGGCCGCTTAATAAAAGCCGTGTGGCCACAGGCTGTATTCAAACTTACGTGTAATTGGGAAAGTGAGTGCGTTTCTTGTCTGTGTGACTGTGACAGAGAGAGCGTGTGTGTGTGTGTGTGTGTCTGTACATCTGTGTGCATGTGTGACTAGTCTGGTGCCTCACCTCCAGGCATACATGTGTCATTTCCAACATTATCGGGCCCTTCCCTGTCAAAAGACGGTATTTTTGCAGACTGTAGGCATTTATGGTCTGATGAGGCTGAACACTGGCATGATATGGGCCGTGGAATAAAAGAGGCCGCGTCGTAATGACTTTTAACAGCATTTTGTGGTCATTTTCACCATATTGTGGGCATCTCAAGCATGATAGGCTGTGACGCTGGCATAACAGTGCCGATCTTGGACTGTCGCCATCATAAGTAAAATAGAGGTGGAAATCTCAGATATATGACAGACATTATTAGTATCTGATGATAGATTGACATTGCCACATTGAACAGCATATTCTGATCGTTTTAGACAGGAAAGCACACAACACAGCCATGAAGAAGGCAGTTTGACCCAAAGAGTAGAGAAAAGGCTGAAACAGGTTGGCTAAATACATGGAAAAGAAACGCAAATGAAAAGGGAATAGATTATACAGTGTTTATCATCCATTATCCATATTTCCTCTTTTAATCATACCCAAGTTACCCCACTAATAAAGGAAGAATTCCAGGGGATTACTTAGCCATTTTTATGTCTGGATCCTCATCTTTATCCAGTACTATTTTATTACAGCTGAGTCCATTGTGGTGGTACTATTCCTACCATGGTGTGACAAGTTCACATATGATGAAGTATGCCACAACTTAAGTATTGTAAGGTGATCGATCCAAATATCTTGGATACCTACAAACTTTTGGAAAGGGCTTAAGAGTAGTAGCGGCTATTCCATTTCCCTAGCATTTATGGTTGCATATATTTTGTAAAGGATATTGTGCTATGTTAATACCTCTATCTCTTGACTGGTGTATTGGTGGTCAACTTTAAATATTCCCACGCTCTTCTTTCTAAATAGATTCTCAACCACAATGAATGACTGACAATCTCTTTGGACGGGAAACGATGGAAAAAATAGGTCAAATGTAGAAATAAAGAAAGCTTTAACGCATAATATATGTAAAAAAAAAGAGAAATTGAATGCATAAATTGTCTAAACTGCTGTGGTATGTATTCCAATTTTTATAGATGTGCTAAAAAAATATGCACCACTTTGATACCATTTGCTCCATATTTTATGGGAAAGGTGATTCCCCAACAGTCAGGCATTGTTGGCATGCTCTGAAAGCGCTGGATTAGTTTATACGTGGGCCTTTATCTAAATATCCTAAGAATGTGGAGTTACATGTATCACATGGTTTGTATTAATGATTACAATTTTGTTTTTATATCACCCTTAAAGTTCACTAAAGCCTTAGCTTTATTGCACACTCACATATCTTTTAAATGTACTGCCATTTTGTTATCGGTGTTGTACACTGCACATTACATCCATCCTAGTAAGCATAATCCTGTACTGAAACTGGCAAAATGAAGCGAGGATTGCAGAAATTGGTAGAGTCAGCCTTTTAGTCAAGAAAACTGTTGCGTCAACCGAAGGTCTTTTTGCATTCTTCCTATAATAAAAGCTTGCACCTACTCATTAGCTCCTAACAGCAGATTTTGCCCATTATGGGTTTCTGCTTCCATTCACTGGCATTGAGAATAAGTGATGTTGTACAGCGGCGCAACTGCTGAGCAGCATGAAAAAGTTTGAAAAAAAGTCCCTATTATGCCACCAGCGATTGCTATCACTTTTTTTCCAGTAGGACGGAAGGGAGCAAGCAGCAAGAATGGAGGGGAGGGGGGGCAAGGGACAAACATCAAGAACGTGGAAAGTGGTCGGAGGAAGGGGTCAAGCAGCAAGAATGCAGGCTAGGGAGGGAGGTCACAAGAAGCAAGAACGCCAAAGGGGTGGGAGGGAGTACAAAAGCAGCAAGCCTATCCATTTGTGCATGTGATCAGACAGTGACAGGAGAGGCTACACTTTGTGACATGCACCGAACCCCCACCTCTACAGCAATTGCCTATCTCCAAGAAATACATGCATAACTGTTCACATGGCCAGTGCTTTTAGAGTTTTTCCGAGATTATGTAAAATTTATGGACAGTCATGTTGACACTTGCATGCGTTAATTTAGATCAAATAAATCACTTTAAGAAGGCTTTGCGGCGAATACTTCAAAATGACTGCTGCATTCGCAAACCGTACTCTGCCATAAGGTGTTCTTTAGCTCGGACTCACTTCAGGAACACTTATTTTAGCCAAGTGAGTAAGGGGAGCCATGCATGGTGTAGGACATTGGGTTACAGGCAGAGGTGTGTGAAACCCTACTCAAGCAGCCACCACAATTCATGTCAGGGTGAAGTCACAAGCGACACCAAATTAATCTGTGCTTAACCCTCTGGTAGCTTGGCACAGAGCAGTCAGTCTTAACTTAGAGGCAATGTGTAAAGTATTTATGTAGCACTTCAAACAGTAATAAAGTGAAAACAAAAAACAGCAGAAAAATCCCATCCCCAATTTAGAAATAGAGTAGAATTTATTACATTATTTGAGACAAAAACTACACAAATCCAATCAGTAGAATCAGAGCTGAGCAAATGCAAAGATTTAAGTTAAAATAGAGTTTAAAAGCACAATGCGCCAATTATGGTTAGCTGATTGACCCTGACTGGGACAAGGTGACAGGTTCAGGCCGACCATGATGGAGCGCAGGCCGTATATAGGAACCAAGTTAGGCCAGCTGAACAAATCCTGGTTGTCGAGAGTTGCGAGGTCGGGCGTTAAGGATGTGTTGTGCAGCGGCAGTTCAGAGAAGCTGCAGCCTGTGATGAGAGGTCCTGCATCTGAGATGGGTTGTGCAGCGGTAGTTTAGATGTAGCTGTCGACAAGGATTGCGACTTGAAGTCCTGCCTCAGGGATGCATCGCGCAGCGGCGGTTCCGAAAAAGCTGTGGGTTGCGATGCAAGATCCTGCGTCAGAGATGCTTCATGTAGCGGTGGTTGCGATGCAGAGCTGTAAGGAGATACGTTACGCTGCGACAGTTCTGATGCAGAGCAGTGAGGAGATGTGTTGATTCTGCCCAAGAGACCACAGCTGACACCACTAGGGGGGCAAGACTCACAGCAGACAAAATCCAGGTGCTGGGTTCAAGGTGGTTGGAGCCTTTTCTGTACCCGGAGCTCTGATCAGGAGGTCAGCCAACTAGCCCTTGGAGTCACTCTGATGGTCTGGGTTCAGGATGCCGATCCAGTCCTTTTCACTCATGCAAGAGGGCAAAAAAGAGTATTGGTCCTTCTTGCAGCAGAGCAGCAGAACAGTCCTTTTGAGCCTTTCACCGGTGCAAAGGTGTACGGTAAAGATGGGTCTGAGAGTACAATATTTATACTTGGTTCCAGTTGTGATGTACGAGAAAGTTCAGGAAGTTTCCATTCCAGAGGTGTTTGAAAATTCCTGACCTGGCACCAGCTTGTCGTGGGGGGTGGGGGGGGGGGGATTGGGGCAAAGGACCAGTGTGAAACCCTTTGTGAGTGTGCTGAGTCAGAGGCTTTGTAATGTTCAAGTGTGGTAGGTGACAGCTCCTCCCTCCTGTCAACACCTATTCCCCTTTGTCTTACCACTTGGGAGCAATAGACAAAGACCAACTACACCTAGTCATGTGACCCAGGATCAGGCTGCAGGCACTACACGGTTAGGACAAGACAATGTCAACTTTCTAAAAGTGGCATTTTCAGAGTTGTGATTAAATATCCAACTTTACCATTAAAGAGGGTTTTTAATTATTACAATTCTTTAGACACCAAACTCAAGCTGTCAATGTGGTCCCACTTGAAAGTTACAGCTTATTAAATGTAGCTCCACTGGTATCCTATGGGAGAGGTTGGCCTTGCAGTACTGAAAAATGAAAGTAAGAGTTTTTCACTGCCAGGACATGTAAAACTTAAATGTACATGTCCAACTTTTTTACTACACTCCACCCTGCCCTGTGGACTGTTTAGGCCAGGGCCTAATATAGTAGTGACTTATATGTAGTAAAAAGGAAGGTTTGTGCAAGGCAAAAGTTTAATCTTGCAAAGTTGAAATGGCAGTTTAAAACTGCACACACAGGCTGCAAAGGCAAGTGCTACTTAAGCGGGTCGCAGAACCAGTGCTGCAGGCTCACTAGTAGCATTTATTTGACAGGTGCTGGGCACAAGTACTGCCACCTCACTAGGGACTTACAAGTAAATTAAATATGCCAATTGGATGGAAGTCAATTCTACCATGTTTTAAGGAGAGACCATAAGAACTTTAGCACTGGTTAGCAGTGGTAAACAGTGCAGAGTTCTAAAACCCAACAAACACAGGTTCAGAAAACAGGAGGGTGAAGTCAAAGTGTTTGGGGATGACCCTGCAGAAAGGGTAAGTCCAGCAAGGAAGATATGGTACATATGGTACCAAAAAGTACGGTAATGGTATTGATTGCCACACACAGAATAGTTTCCAACTAAAGGTACTCCACTCCCAAGGCCAACCGTCCCATAGAATGCGGCAAAATTAAATGCAATACAGAAATAAGGGAGAAGCACTTTTGGTGGGAGTCAAAAAATACCAAACATAAGAACAGAGTATCTCTCCATAAATTCTAATTCAGAGTTATACGTCATCTTATTTAATTTCATGTAGATGTCAAGAAACAGGTATGGTTGAAATATTAATTATTTATTTCTTGCTTGAAAATAACAAGAACATGGACACAGCCAACGCTTTTGACCCATAACACCGGGACTTCTTCAGGGCTGTTAAAAAACATATATGACACAGCTTAAGCAACATATGAAACATTGATCAGTGCAAACTATAAACAACAAATGCACAATAAAGGAACATACAAAGGAACCAATTAAAAAATATATAACCTTATTGACACAAAGCATAATTAGGAACAGTTTTGTCAGTAATTTGGGCAAACCCACATTTGAAACAGTAAGCCAACATTCAGCACCCCAATTTCTAAAGTCTTCAAATAAATTGTTTAAATATAGTTTTCAGCTGCATGTTCCAAGTCCTTAAACATACCATTGTTTCTAAAAACAATCCTATTAGCACACATTCATAATTATAGTTTCATCTGAGATATATTGAATGTTGTCACTCTGAGCCACCCTGTATTCCACAAATAGATCTCTAACAGAACAGATACAACAAAATCCACATGAAGGGGTCCAAAAAAACATATCTCAGTTTCGAAGATGTAAATGAGCTTTCAGTAATAATATGTTCAATATTAAAGAGAAAGAAGAAAGAGGTTTGAACTCATTTAAATCCACATACATTATATAGGTGCAACGTTCACAAAAGTTCAATTTTGGAGAAAAACAGAAATTAAAAAAAGATTTGCTTACCTTCATTTGTAATCAATAGATCATAACAAGTCATGTTAAAATGTTATTACTGTAATTCCAGCATGCCCAAAAAGTGGAAAACAAATTCCTTCAAAAAAATATTAAGTTAACATTAACATACCTACTCGGCTCAGTGCTTCTCAATTAAGCAAAATATATTAGACAAGAGGGTCCAACCCTGGTACACTCAACAGTGCTACTACCTGTGAGTGAAGAGTAAATATTTTATTCGATAGCCACATCACCAGAGCTCCAAATGTACCTCTTACCAAACTCCCATGTGAATAAACATATTAAGTACCAACTACTATATAACTTCCCCCTTACGAAAAAACCCGATGGGCATTATTATCAAAAAGCACATGCAACAAGTCTCTTTAAAATCCTTAAATAACACACAAAATAAATTTCTTTTTGCAACAACGTATACCATAATATGTATGTTAAGACCATATTTTTTAAGGTATTGAAAGAATTTGAAGTAAGAGCAAGAGTCCCTGAAGAAATACAAAGAAAACACACTTGAACCAATGTGCTCGCTCAACTATTACATCAAGACACTGTGCATCATTGCAATCAATGTTCACCCGACTACACATTACCATACTCATGAAAGCGTGCACACTGTTGTGAAAGTCTTCTCATATTTCACAACAATTGTATCAGACCATGGTCAAGAGCAAACATAGCCTCCTAATCCTAACATTATAAGGAGCCTGGCGGTCATCAAGCAATATTCATTCATACCCCGTCACATACCGAAGTTCAATCCAGCCCATCCTAACATCACTGTTCGTGTACAGCATAAGCAACAAAGTTGTGTTCATATTCAGTAACATATTTACCTCAGATCAAGTCATATGAGGAAAATCAACCTATTAGATTTCAGTGCAAACACCATTCACCCCAAATGCAGGGTAAGACAACCATGAGAGCCGGCATGCAATAATAAAGGTCCCCAATGTTTCACAACACTTAGATCCGACAGTAATCAAAGCACGCGTAATCTCCCAACCCAGACATTGTACAAAGCCTGGCGGTCATCAAACAATACTAACTTGTACCCTGTCACTTACCAAAGTTAGGTCAAGTCTGACCTTACATCACTCTTAGTGTACTTTGCAAAAAGAAAAAACGTTTTCAAATTTGGCAACATTTTAAATACTCATATCAAGGCAATTGCGTCAGCCATTGTAGAATGGTAACTTTGTCGAAGTTCCTATTAGGTTGTGCTACATGATGTCACACACTGTCTTAGGGAATATACCAAAAACAGTCTCTAATATAATATTTTAGCTGACAAGTCAACTGGAACTTCTTTCCTCCTTCATCGATAATGAAAAATATATAACCAGCACAAAAAGAACATACAATCACTGTAGCAGATGCACAGTTCACAAGTTCAAACAAGTTCCATTTCGTTCCTTGCAAACGGCAGCCATCTTGTAATGGTAACAGTTTGAATCAAAACAGCTTTCAAACATGTAGCGTTCAATTCATTTGCATAATACAAATACTACTACATAATTTTTATTAAATATATCAGTAGCCTAAGCATAATAGGCACTGTATTGATTAGAATAATATCATAAAATGGTCATGCTGCATATATCTGTCAACTCCCTAATAAGGGTGCCTTTAAAGGAGATTCACTTCTTAATTTATTATTTTTAGGGAGACACAAAAGCAGAAAACAGAAACAATCTTGAAATCCTAACCATATGTATGAGCAATCAACAAACATAATCCAATCCACATAGTGAGATACCAAAAAAGTGTAAGCAAGAGATCACAGTCCTGTTATTGCTCCATAGTATTGATTTCTTCACCTCAACATGGAATGGAATCAGGGCATACAGAAATGACAATAAATGCCAACCTGTCCTCAAAACTTGTAACGGTAATTTATTCCATCACGAAACAGGCAGATCACTCAGATTGATTCACAGCTCATTACAGAAAGTGATGAAATGTATGCTCTTTATTGAGGCCAGATTCAATAGTTAGCAAACAATAAATCCATTTTGACTCACTCTGCCTGAGTAAATGTTCCCTATCACCACCATGTTAATCTATTTTCACTGAATCTATTCCATTAAATTTAGAGGACATTTTGCATTTCTGTTCCATTCATAAGAAGACAGTGAGTAGTACATATCTCTATTTCGGCTGGTCCTAATATGCTCCTCTATTCGAAATCTAAGTTCTCTGGTGGTACTACCTACATACACCTTACCAAAACTACACACAATGGCATAGATAACAAATGTCATCAGGCAGTTGATAAAGGCAGTCATTCTGCGATTAGCACTGGTGTTAAATTTAAAAGTGTGTGTCTTGTTCATGCCGAATGGACCCATGGTACATTTAGTATATGTATAGAAACCACATGGTTGAGGTAACCAGCCCATATATCTCATATTCCTACACATAGATCTGTAACTGAGACTAATATTCTATTTATTATTGCATTCCCTTCTGTATGTCACAGTTTCTAAACCTGGTGCACCGGATAATAATCCCCAATATCTGTTCAATATCGGATGACTAGAGGTATTATATGTGGTGATGAAAGCCAGGTGGCTTTTTTTCTAATTCTTTATCTTCTTATTTCTAAGAAGATCTTCTCTCTTAAAGTTGCTCACTCTTTCTTTTGTGTATCTAATAGGAGCTTGGAATAGTATATTCTTTGTGCCAGCTATTCATAAGATCTAGATTAGACATGCATTCTACCTCCTCACTGCAATTTATTTTAACAAGTAGCATCTAGCAAAATTGAATAGATTTAATAGTGTTGGATGGATGCACACTTGTTGCTAATAGTGTGCTATTGAAGGCATTGGGTTTCTGATATAATGTGCTTTGAATTTTGCTGCCAGAAATGTAAAAGGTCACATCTAAAAAAGCAGTTCCTCTTTTCTGACAATTCATAGTAAACTTGACAATCAAACTATTGTTATTGAGGTATTCAAAAATGTCTTCTATTCGTAGCAGATATACTGTCTAGACTACAATATCGTCAATATATCACGCCCAAAAAGTGGATAAACTCAGTCCACTTGGATGCCGCTGGAGACCAGGCATGTATCCTCTCAAATCAGCCCATAGAGAGGTTGGCATGAGAGGGTGCAAACCTTGAACCCTTAGCAGTACCCTGCAGCTGCTGGAACCACTGTCCATTATAAAGAAATTACTACTCAAAATCAGGTCAGCCATCTCTGGCAGCATCTGGGAGTGCTCATATAGATTTGCGCATCTTGTTGAGAGAAAATGGTCTAGAGCCCTAAAACCATAATCTTAACGAAAGAGGAAATTATGGATTATTATGATTTGGACGACATGATAAGAATATCTACTTTCTGCAACACTAAATCCAATAACCTTAAAAAGATACGTTTTTGGCATTACAAAGTCTCAAGTGTAACGAGTTGATAATCATCAGTGAAGCAGATAAAGGGAGTAGTGTTGTTGTTGTTAAGAATAGCTCCCAATACCATTAAGAAGCGAAGGAACAACTTGATATTAAAGAGTGTTATAAGGCTTTAGGATTGAATCCTATTTTGTGTATCATGTCCATTATTAACAAAAAATTGGGATACTGGCAGGAAACATGTTTATTGACAGATTTGGAATACATGTAATTTCTTTTATTTAAATATTTTTATTGATGCTTTTTTAGAATTTCCGTGCATACATCCTCAGGAAGGGAATGCCGGGGAGGAAAGAACACACAGTAAAAGAGGATTATAATCAATAATCTTCAGGGATATACATCCATAACGACAACGGAACAATTAGTAGTTATTAAATAATACATGAAAAAATAACAGATATACATAATTCATGTATTTAGGATATCTGAAGTGCTAATGCACATGAGTTTAGCGCCTAGGGATTATGTTCAACAGGACCTTTGCCTGTAAGCCAAATCCCAAAAATCTTAAAGTGCTAGCATTTACCTAACTTCTAAAGTGCTTAAGAGGCCACGCAGCAAGTAGTAAATCATATTCAACAGTTCATTGAAATGATTTCCGTGCCTGCAACCCAAACAGAGACATTAGATACAATAAAGAAAATATGTGCATAGTTTATAGCTGGATAGACATAAAACTACAATACAAATAAATTCTATGCAAAAACGTGCAATACCCATATTATCAACAACCAATAACAGGACTTTACAAAGTCTCAAAGTACTATAAAAATGCAGTAGATTAAAATGTAAAGTGCTTTAAGTGTGCAGCTATCAGATTGCCTAAGCCTTTCAGCCAAATTATAAATTGACTCCATCAGCTATTAGACAGACCACCAGCCTGCTGACAGGACTTTCTCAAACCAGAAAGAGGCCCCCAGAGGTTCTTCCCCTTCTGCCTGGCTTTCCTTCCTTTATGCTCATACAGCACAGACTTCAAGTTAAACATTGAAAGGAAACGTCCTTGTTGGAAGGAAGGGGGGGCTGAAGGTCGAGCTACGCTGAGGCAATGCAAAAATTACATATTGCAATAGCAATGAAAAGTAAATAATACCCTCTTAGAGTAACCTGAACCCCCAATAGTATTATTTGAGGATTCAAAACCAAATGAATTTAGGACAACACCTAAAAATGTGTAGATCTCTGAATAGGTGAGTCTAGCCATGGGCATATACAAAACATGTGGATCAAATCTGCTTCAAGGGCTTAACAGTGTGGACAACATATCCCCTCTGAACACCCCCCCCCCCTCCCCAGCCCATTTAGCACTCTTCGCTAAATGGGGGGGTACATTCTAAAGAACAGTCTGCACAGGACCTCACCTTAGTATGTACTAGGTGAGTTGAAGGTATTGAGATTTTAGAAACAAAACCTGTTGCACACTTAAGTAAAGTTTCAAGCAATAAACAGATGTCTCAATGGACATAAAGTTCATATGGTATGGGCGAAGGATTAGACCACCAGTGTTTCGGATCTTCTTTTATTGATCCTAGAAAGCCAGCCGACACGTGTTTCGTCGCAAGAAAACACACTTTTCCGCGACTCCTCAGGGCTGGGGAGGATACAAAATAATGGATGGAGTACATGGTAGATTTGACAATGTAAGACGAGTGTGACTGTTTATGGTGAAAAGTGAGGGTGAGTGACTGGTGAACATGGTAAACATAAACATATTGGTGGATGCACAAAACACCACCCTGGTACCGGTGATAAAATCCTGATAAGTGCAGGAGGGAAACATTGTGGGTCGACAGTGATCATATAAGTGAGGTGTCACAACTAGTACATTTTACATACTGAGAATGAACAAATTAACGTGTCGCAAAACAGGAGAGGGGAGTGGCAGTAGGTAAATCTAAGATTAGAGTTGTGGCATAGATATAGCAGGAAGATAGTGAAACTAGCGGGAGGGTAGTGGCGATAGCTAGATTTTAGAATAGAGTGGAAGGATAGATGTAGAAGGAAGAGAGTAAAACTAGCTTGTGGACCAGGGTCTAAGGGTTCAGAGGGGAAGTGCGCATCCTACCTGTAGGTCAAAGGTTTAAAACCACAGGTCTGTAATGTCATAGAGGAGAAAGGGGAAAAAGAGACAAGGAAAGGGATATAAGGTAAAGTTCTACTGGTGATATTTACAATAATCACATCTATTGTGAGTAAGTACCAAGCGGGCGTATTAAATCCCGCGTGGGGATGGAAAATAATTGAGGGGGGGAAAAAGAAGGGGAAATCTCACTGCGGTGCCGGTGATAATTCCGACCCGGCTCCGCTCGAGACCGGGTTTACAGTATCAGTCGGATTAGGATTTGTAGTTCCAATTATGGTCTTCTCCAACTGGTATGTGGAGATTCTGTGGAACAAAAGTGATCATTAAGATCGTATGAGCGTAGAGATTAAGTAGACAGTTCTAAATTTAGGAACCCCATAGGGCTGAAGATAGAATGTTATGTGACTCACCTTAGTCAATAGTACCGCTGTGTACTATGACTCCTCAGGGATGGAGAACCCGGGAGAATATCAAAATCCTCGTGTTTAGGGTGAAGGTAGTGTGGAGATTTTTGTAGCAGAGAAGAAGAATCCCGGAGGACGTCATCGTGGTGTCCCAAAGAAAGTCCACGTAGTGATGAATGTAGGGGAAAAGGTGGAGAGACAAAAGGGCCGAAATATAAATCATGCAGCCTTCAAGTTGTTTTAACTAGAGAAAAGTGGAAATATTGCTATTTACCACGGTGTACCTAACATGAAAATATGTACTAGCCAGAAAGGAACAACAATCACTTTCTTGCCTTAACCTTGTATTTAGGTATTAGGAATCTATATATTGGTGAGTGCTATTAATGTTCACTCGATCCTGATAATATCATTGGTTGATGGTCAGGATGTACATAAGAATATTACTAAGTAATTGGTTATTAAGATTCAGAAGATCCCCATAGAAACCCCGTCCTTTTAAATCGAGTTAGTTGGGTTTGTGTTCAAAAACTGGTTTTCTGTATGTGTTCCCGATATATCAACTGTATTGAGAATAGTAGCCGACAGAAATGTTTTTATTAACTTGTCGGCATTCGCGGTCGGGTTCGTGCAATTACATATCAACAGGGGAGAAAAGTGTCCTCCTCGTGGTGCAGGAACACTGAGCATTAGGGTTTCAGTGTTGCGTCTATTTTTATGTTGCTAACGATGGCATGCGTGTTTACACGCTCAATGTAAATGCCATGTGGGTACATACTGCTGCCCTCGACTCTAAAACACCCCTCTAGTACTGGCGAGGTTGCTAGTGCTTAGTAACGGGATTCCGTCGTTGAAAAGTCTAATTAAAATTTTAAGAGAGAGGGGGGGGGGGGCGGGGGGGGGGGGGGGAAATTCGCAAGGACGAAAAACTTACCCGTAGTGCGGGGAGTCATACGGCGGTAGTATCGCTCAGATTCGCGTTTTGGTTCCGGGTGCGGTCACGTGTTTCCAGCACCCGGAAGTAGATTAAATACTGCCTTCCTACGACCCGGATTTAAGAGTCTAGGATGCTAACCTGTAATTTGCGAAGTACAAAGCCTGTAGTTTTGAGGGACAGGGTGATGCGATGAAAGTATGGTGGGTGGAAATAAGAGTAAGAAAGTCGAGGAGAATTTTCAGATTTAGAGAAATGAGAAGATGTCTTAATTCATGCACAATATTGGAGATAATCAACTGATATGGGACAGGGAACAGAGGGATCCTAAAAAACAGTATGATACATTAGTTGAATGACAACTTTAAAGCTGTTACCACATTTTTTGTTGGAAAGGTACATTACACTGCGATAATATTTTTGTGAATACATGTTAATTATAGTGGACTGTCTTTGTAGGTCAAGTGGGTACAGAAAAACCATAGATGTAACCCATCAGGACCTATTCAGTTATAGCAGCTAGAGCGGATGAATGAGGAGCGATATTGCTCTTTTGGAACATAGCCTCATGTAGGTCTCATATTGAGTCCAGAAAATAGATGTTTTATGTTTTTGTAGGTTCTGTGGTTTATTGGAAAAATTCCATTATACTCAGGTTGAGGGAAAATGATGGAACCAGAATCATAGACGCAATGACTTAATCACCTAAAAAGTACTGCATTTCTTGGTCAAAGTTCAAGCCGTGGTCCACACTCCGAAGGCGGAGAATCCACGTGGCTTCTAAGCGTCTAAGTCTGAGTTCCCTGTTGCCACCTCTTATTCCCGGTGGTACAGTGTCTATCCCATAAAAGGATACCTTTTTATCCAAGCTCTGGTCACAGCATGCAGCCGCATGCAATGCCACTGGATATTTTGGATCCTGTTTGTGAATAGCTCTGATATGTTCCGCTATTCTATCTTTCAGAGGGCGAATGGTGCTGCCCACATATACTTTTTTACAAACACATTCAATGATGTAAACTACAAAACGTGTTGTGCAGTTAATGTTAGTCCTGATGTTGAATTTGGTTCCTTTGGTGTCATAAAATTCTTTAGTCTTGTGTTTTGCCCAACGACACATGGTGCAAAATCCACATCTGAAAAAGCCAATGTTTCTTACTGAAAGCCAAGTGTCAGTGAGTGCCTCTCGTGGAATGGTGGGACTGAGCCTGTTAGGCAGAGTCCTTCCTCTTCTATATGTAATTAAAGTGTGTTCTCCTATGTGCTCTTGGATATTTTTATCAGCTTTTAGGATATTCCAGTGCTTAGTGAAGCTTCTACGCAGTGTTCTGTTTTGGCTGCTATAGTCCGTAATCATTCGGATTTTTGGAGATGCGGTTACTGTGTTTGTATGTTTACTCTTGAGTGCGTCTGTTCTAGTAATGTTCTTGACTCGAATAGATGCTTTATGTAGTAGTTCATCAGAGTATCCTCTTTTCTTGAAGCGTGTGTTCATATCCCTCAAATTGAGAATAAAGTCTTTGTCGTCACTGCAGTTTCTGCGTGCTCTTAGAAATTCACCATAAGGAATGGAGTTGATTTGGTGTGGTGGGTGAGCACTGTCTGCATGTAGGATAGCATTGCAAGCCGTGCTCTTCCTGAAGAGTCTGCTATTGAGCTTGTTGTTGGAAATGTATATTTCTAAATCAAGAAATTCTACTTTGTCAAGACTAGCTTCCATGGTGAAACTCATGTCCCAAGTGTTGTGATTCAAGTGTTTATGGAAATCAGTCAAATGTTCATGTGTGCCTGACCATATTAACCCGTTCAGTGCTTCGAACGTCCAACGGTCGTCGCGTGCACTCCCTCGCTAGTGCGGCGCACGACCGTTGGACGTCCGAATCCCGTTAGCGCAATCAAACGTCCGCACTGGGGCGGAATGTTTGCGCGCGCTTAACGGGTTAAAAAGCAGTCGTCAATATATCTTCCCCAAAAAACTATGGAGTCAATAAAAGTAGCACCCTTGGGACCCCAAATCAAATCTTTTTCTAGTGCGCCCATGAACAAGTTCGCGAATGAGGGGGAAAATTTAGAGCCCATGGCTACACCTTTGGTCAGTTTGTACCAAGAGTTGTTAAACATGAACACATTGTTTTCGAGAATGAGTTTCATCATGGAAACTAACATGTTTGTATGTTGTCACATAGTAGCTGGTCGGTTCTGTAAGACTTTAGTTAGAGTGTCTTAACCTAATTCTGGTTTAATGCTGGTGTAAAGTGCCACCACATCCATAGTTACAAGAATGTTGCCTGGTTGCCACTGTAGATCGGAGAGAAGACTGAGAATGTGTTTCGTGTCTTGGATGAAAGAGGGAAGATTGCGTACAAGGGGCCCTAAGAACAAGTCAACATACTCAGATAATTTTTCAGTAGGTCCCCCTATGCCAGAAATGATGGGTCTGCCGGGGGGGAAAGGAAGGTTTTTGTGAACCTTTGGAAGAGTATAAAGCCATGGGTAAGAGGGTTTGTGGATTTTTAGATAAAGGTATTCATCCTCATTAAGAAGACCTTCTTTCCAAGTTAAAAGGAATTTGTTGATTACAGTGGTTAAGGAGGCGATAGGGTTGTGGTCTAAAAGTTCATAACACGTGGTGTCAAGTAGTTGGCCTAGTATTTCTTCATTATAATCTGTTTTGTTCATGACCACAATGTTCCCGCCCTTGTCCGCCTCCCTAATGATAATGTCATGGTCTTTGGTGAGGGAGTTTAAGGCTGCCCGTTCACCTGATGTTAAATTGTCTTTATATCTAAATGCTTGTTGGTCTTTCGTGGTGTCAAGTTTGTCGATGTCTTCCAATACTCTTTTGTGGAAGTTGTCAATTGAATTCCCTCCTGGTAAGGTGGGGATCCATTTGGATTTTGATTTGAGCCCACTTACAATACTGAAATCAGACTCAATATTGAGTTCTTCCAGTAGTTTCTCCACATCGTAAGGAGTATGTTCCTGGTCGGTTAAGGATAGAAGAAGCTGAGCAGTCTGAATGTCATTGATTGTCAAAACACCAGGTTCAAAACGAGTTGGAATATTGGTAGAACTTTTATTGGAAATATCACGATTCAAAAAATGCTTTTTTAATTTCAAATTGCGTACAAATTTAAATATGTCAATCTTCAAATTACAGACATCAGTGTGAGTGTAAGGATTAAAGTTCAAACCTTTGCTGAGGAGGGAGATCATATTGGGGGATAGTATTTTGGATGATAAGTTGATAACTTGTACTTCCCCATCTTCATTGTCACTCATTTCTGGTTGTTCCCTGACATGAGTTTTCTCCGGTACTCTTCTACGTTTCCCCCTCCTGCCCCTGCGGGTTTTGGATGTTGGATACGGTTGCCTCTCCTGATCCGTTGTATCTCGCATAAAAAAGGATTTGTTTCACTGTCAGTTCGGTTAGCCTCATCTTCACTTATACTGACCGTACTAAGAGAAGTAGTGCTTGAAGAAGCTGAACTAGCATTTGTTTCATTAGGTTTGTCTTTCCTTTTTTGAAATGGTTTTTTAATCATAAAGTCATATTTCTTGGCATAAGTAAATATTCTGCCCTCAGTATAGTCCGCCTCGTCTCTTTTTAGTTGTCTTGCTTTGCGGTTTTTGATTTCGTTCTGATGTTTGAGCAAGATTTCGTCTAATATAGTGTAGTTTTTTATAGTGGATTCAGGGCGATTCAGATCTTTTATCTCCTGTTCTAGAGTGGCAATTGTAGCTTGAAGTTTGGACACTTTTCGGTCCGAACTCTCAATGAGAATGTCCATGAGGGTATTAGAGGTATTGGTGAGAGCCTCTTCCCATTTCCCTAGAAGATCACTGTCTAGATCGTCATAGGTTGGGAAGATTTGCGCCCTTAGGCCTCTTGGTATGCGTTTAAGTCTTGCATATTGTTTCAGGGTTGTACCGTCCCACCATTTAGAGTTTTCTTGTTTTTTCAATTTTTCAAGTTTGATGAATTTGTCTCTGAGACCTTCCTCCTTAGTGACACTAGACGTACCACTAGTAGTAGCTCTGTGTGTGGACATGCCCTTAGCAAGGTTGTCAAAAAGTTCTTCAGCAGCTTTGTCTCGATTCATGATGAGGTAGAGTGACTAACCCCCGATTGGATAAAGTACAATGTGCGGCGGCAGCCCCCCTCACTAACAGTATATGGCGGCAAAGGACAGGGTTTTGGGTGTGAGGGAAATACTGGGCGCACTGCTTGGGTTGACGCACAAGAGAATGCTGTAAAGCAGAAGGTGCATGCAGGTAAGGGGCAATTCCCTGAAACCCCTCAAAGTGTGCCTGGAAGATACACTACATACAATAGAAACAAAACCTGTTGCACACTTAAGTAAAGTTTCAAGCAATAAACAGATGTCTCAATGGACAAAGTTCATATGGTATGGGCGAAGGATTAGACCACCAGTGTTTCGGATCTTCTTTTATTGATCCTAGAAAGCCAGCCGACACGTGTTTCGTCGCAAGAAAACACACTTTTCCGCGACTCCTCAGTGCTGGGGAGGATACAAAATAATGGATGGAGTACATGGTGGATTTGGCAATGTAAGACGAGTGTGACTGTTTATGGTGAAAAGTGAGGGTGAGTGACTGGTGAACATGGTAAACATAAACATATTGGTGGATGCACAAAACACCACCCTGGTACCGGTGATAAAATCCTGATAAGTGCAGGAGGGAAAAATTGTGGGTCGACAGTGATCATATAAGTGAGGTGTCACAACTAGTACATTTTACATACTGAGAATGAACAAATTAACGTGTTGCAAAA
Source organism: Lissotriton vulgaris (assembly GCF_964263255.1). NCBI lineage: Eukaryota > Metazoa > Chordata > Amphibia > Caudata > Salamandridae > Lissotriton > Lissotriton vulgaris. Next base: position 440,480,395 of record NC_141700.1, read on the forward strand.
CGGGAGAGGGGAGTGGCCGTAGGTAAATCTAAGATTAGAGTTGTGGCATAGATATAGCAGGAAGATAGTGAAACTAGCGGGAGGGTAGTGGCGATAGCTAGATTTTAGAATAGAGTGGAAGGATAGATGTAGAAGGAAGAGAGTAAAACTAGCTTGTGGACCAGGGTCTAAGGGTTCAGAGGGGAAGTGCGCATCCTACCTATAGGTCAAAGGTTTAAAACCACAGGTCTGTAATGTCATAGAGGAGAAAGGGGAAAAAGAGACAAGGAAAGGGATATAAGGTAAAGTTCTACTAGTGATATTTACAATAATCACATCTATTGTGACTAAGTACCAAGCAGGCGTATTAAATCCTGCGTGGGGATGGAAAATAAATGAGGGGGGGGGGAAAGAAGGGGAAATCTCACCGCGGTGCCGGTGATAATTCCGACCCGGCTCCGCTCGAGACCGGGTTTACAGTATCAGTCGGATTAGGATTTGTAGTTCCAATTATGGTCTTCTCCAACTGGTATGTGGAGATTCTGTGGAACAAAAGTGATCATTAAGATCGTATGAGCGTAGAGATTAAGTAGACAGCTCTAAATTTTGGAACCCCATAGGGCTGATGATAGAATGTTATGTGACTCACCTTAGTCAATAGTACCGCTGTGTACTATGACTCCTCAGGGATGGAGAACCCGGGAGAATATCAAAATCCTCGTGTTTAGGGTGAAGGTAGTGTGAAGATTTTTGTAGCAGAGAAGAAGAATCCCTGAGGACGTCATCTTGGTGTCCCAAAGAAAGTCCACGTAGTGATGAATGTAGGTGAAAAGGTGGAGAGAAAAAGGGCCGAAATATAAATCATGCGGCCTTCAAGTTGTATTAACTAGAGAAAAGTGGAAATATTGCTATATACCACGGTGTACCTAACATGAAAATATGTACTAGCCAGAAAGGAAAACGATCACTTTCTTGCCTTACACCTTGTATTTAGGTATTAGGAATCTATATATTGGTGAGTGCTATTAATGTTCACTCGATCCTGATAATATTATTGGTTGATGGTCAGGATGTACATAAGAATATTACTAAGTAATTGGTTATTAAGATTCAGAGGATCCCCGTAGAAACCCCGTCCTTTTAAATCGAGTTAGTTGGGTTTGTGTTCAAAAACTGGTTTTCTGTATGTGTTCCCGATATATCAACTGTATTGAGAATAGTAGCCGAAAGAAATGTTTTGTAGGCTTTCTAGGATCAATAAAAGAAGATCCGAAACACTGGTGGTCTAATCCTTCGCCCATACCATATGAACTTTATGTCCATTGAGACATCTGTTCATTGCTTGAAACTTTACTTAAGTGTGCAACAGGTTTTGTTTCTATTGTATGTAGTGTGTCTTCCAGGCACACTTTGAGGGGTTTCAGGGAATTGCCCCTTACCTGCATGCACCTTCTGCTTTACAGCATTCTCTTGTGCGTCAACCCAAGCAGTGCGCCCAGTATTTCCCTCACACCCAAAACCCTGTCCTTTGCCGGCATTGAGATTTTAGACTGCATGAGTATGAATGTAGAGTTAGGCTGCTTGTTGGTGGTCTATGTATTCCAGTCTTGATGGGGCTCTCTAGACAATTACTCTGATTAAAAAATATTTTTTAAACAAACTCTATAGAAATTACGGTTCTCTATACATAGATTCTGTTTACATTTGGATTGCTTGATTTGAAAATGTAAACATTGATATAAGGTTATTTTATCATTATTTATATGAATTCTGTTTTATATTGTAAGTGGCCTGAGCTGATATGTGTCTTATGTTTTTATACAGGATAAATTATCCAGAACAATGCTTTGCAAATCATTAGGAGGTACTATACATTTCTATTTGTCCTGAAGAAGGTGGTTGTATTGTTCTCTTCCCACCGAAATGCGTCAACGCCTACTATTGTTAAATTTGAGGACGCTAGTGTTTTGTTTGTTGAAGAAATTCTCAAGACTACGCCCTTTCTGTTGATTCCCATGAATTACCTCCTGCTGATGACAAATGTGTATGTATGATGTGTAAATTGCCCCTTTTGTGCTAAAAGACTTTTTGTCTTGTTTTTAATTGTTTTTTTAATGTTTTTTATGAATTTGATATCAATCAATCAGTCAATTTGTAAAGCGCGCTACTCACCCGTGAGGGTCTCAAGGCGCTGAAGGGAGGGGGGGTGGGGGGGGGGGGGAACTCCGCTACTGCTCGAATAGCCAGGTCTTGAGGTGTTTCCTGAAGGTGAGATGGTCCTGGGTCAGTCGTAGGTGTGCGGGGAGGGAGTTCCATGTCCTGGCTGCCAGGTAGGAGAACGATCTTCCTCCGGTGGTGGTTCTGCGAATTCGAGGCTGGTGGAGCGGAGCTGGCGGGTGGGGCTGTAGAACGAGAGGCGGTTGTTGAGGTATTTAGGGCCCGTGTTGTGGAGCGCTTTGTGTGCGTGGGTGAGCAGTCTGAACGTGATCCTCTTGCTGACGGGGAGCCAGTGCAGGTTTCTCAGGTGGGTAGATATGTGGCTGTGGCGAGGGATGTCGAGGATGAGTCTTGCGGAGGCGTTCTGTATGCGTTGCAGGCGTTCCTGAAGTTTGGCTGTGGTTCCTGCATACAGGGCGTTTCCGTAGTCCAGTCGGCTGGTGATGAGGGCATGGGTGACTGTCTTCTTGGTTTCGTGGGGATCCACCGGAAGATCTTTTGGAGCATGCGCAGGGTGTTGAAGCATGAGGACGAGACTGCGTTGACTTGTTTGGTCATCGTGAGGGAGGAGTCCAGGATGCGTGCGTGGTCCGTGGGTATCGATGCGGTGCCCAGCGTCGTGGGCCACCAGGAGTCGTCCCAGGCGGATGGGGATTGTCCGAGGATGAGGACCTCTTTCTTGTCCGAGTTGAGCTTCAGACGGCTGAGCTTCATCCATTCTGCGACATCTTTCATTCCGTCCTGGAAGTTGGCTTTGGCGGTGAGGGGGTCTGTGGTGAGGGAGAGTATCAGTTGGTTGTCGTCGGCGTAGGAGATGATGTTGATGTTGTGTTTGCGTGCGATGGCGGAGTAGGGGGCTCATGTAGATGTTGAAGAGGGTAGGGCTGAGTGAGGAGCCCTGGGGTATGCCGCAGATGATCTTGGTGGCCTCGGAGCGGAAGGGTGGGAGGCAGACTCTCTGGGTTCTGTCGAAGAGGAACGATGTGATCCAGTCCAGGGCCTTTCCTTGGATCCCAGTGTTGTAGAGGCGGGTTATTAGGGTGCGGTGGCAGACTGTGTCAAAGGCTGCCGAGAGGTCAAGGAGGATGAGGGCGGCTGTCTCTCTGTTGTCCATCAGGGTCCTGATGTCATCGGTGGCTGCGATGAGGGCGGTCTCGGTGCTGTGGTTGGTTCAGAATCCAGACTGGGATGGGTCGAGCGAGTTGGTTTCTTCGAGGAATGCCGTCAGTTGTTTGTTGACGGTCTTCTCGATGACTTTAGCCGGGAAGGGGAGGAGAGAGATATGACTTATTTAAAATTTGATTAATGTGATTATTAATTGTTGTGTTGGTCCCTTTTAAAGACTGGCATAGAGGATTGTACGACCTATAAGAGGTTCTGTATGACAATATATAAATGTATGGTGTTCTCCAAGAGAATTTTTCTTTGATAATTGAATCATAGCTCTGAGTTTCAGTCATGCATCTACCAGGCCTCTATCTTTTACTAAACTGCGTAAAGCTCTAAACACACGTGGTTTACGGCCTGCATAGGTACCAGTTGCATCTCGAGCAGTGCCACCGGATCCATTAAAGTGCATATCGCCACAAAAAATATAGGGAGCAGGCCATGTGGCTAATTTTACGGCTAAAAATCCGTGCTACCTGGGTCATCTAGAATTGGGTTATACAATGAGCATAAGGTGAAAGAACCAATATTATATCACATAGCTTACTTTGTATGAGGACAGGGACCCCCCTAGTTTGTGTGTCCTGTGTAATGCTCGCTACCAATGCTAAACCTAATGCTTCCAGCAATCGCATTAGCTCTATTAATGCGTGTTTCCTGGAAACGATAAATATCTGCCCCCAGAATTTTCAACCCCTCAGTTACCCTTCTTTTATTCCATTATTAAAGCCACATAGGTTTACAGTAGCAATACCCAATTTAGACATGATATTGGTTCCAGAACAGCCTACCACCGAAAGCCACCCCATTGTAACCTTAATCACGCCTTATAAACCCTAGTAAGTAGTACATACCATCAAGATACCTTCTCAACAATCCTCTGTGTGTTAATTCAGCTTCTCTGTTGTGCTTATATGCTCCCTCTTCTTCTTTCACTGTGATCATACCCTTGACCCCCTTCTCTGCCATTCTACCTACTGAGACCTACCCAGAGCCCCCCTTCGATACCCCCGCCATGATCCATCCCTAGTCCCTTACCCCAACCCTCTCTCGACCCCTCCCCCCACAACTACCACAACGGGCAATCAGGCCACTCATGCCCTGAGTGATGGCTTCGAGTCCACCTCTACCGACTCCCCCACCACAGCTCTCAGGGTCAATCAGAGAAGCAAAGAGAGGGGACAGGGGGACAGACAAGAAAGAGGGTGACCACCCCCAATTCTGAGCGATTCTCAGATAGAGAGGAGGGATCATTCCATAAAGCACCCAGAGTCCTCCTCCATTACAATAGCGATTAGACCACCTATCAAAGGAGCACAAGAGCAGATGTCATCAAATATCGAGATTAAAAAGCCCCTCCCCCACCAAATCATAGTTGGCATATCTAAGCAACTTCATAATTACATAAGGAGGAGAAGAAGGAACCCCCCTCCCTCCAACAAACTACATTCAGGCTTTAAACCCAATTCATCCATTTCGTCCAGGCAAAGCCCAAAAACTCTGGAGATACTGAAGTTAACGTGGCAAAAATCAGGGCGCGCAAAATATGAGACCATTAAAGCATCACAGGGCATCCGGGCGCGCCTTCTCAAAGATAGCTTGCATGAGAAGGAAATTCCCAAAGTAGACAAGAAAAGCTCTCCGATGGCTTTCATTCGCTCCATCAGAGTGGCTCTGCTTGTTATGCATAAGAGGCAGTCTCTGCACTTTATGCATGCCTGTCCCCCAGTCCCAGGACACAAGCTCTGAGAAGGCACATTTGAGGAGATATAGCATAAATGTTCTGATGCTATTGCCTTCAACCCACTCTTTTATCCTGAGGAATAATAGGTTGTTCAACCTTTGACAATTCTCAAAGTCTTCGATCTTCCACATGATTTCAGAGATCTGTCCTTCTTGAATTTCAACTTGTCACTTAAGGACCCCCACATCAGTTTCTACTACTGTTGTCCTTTCCTCTATGGTGTTGAGTTTTTCCCCAATCTCTGCACAAGATTTAGACACCTTCTTTAGGGTGTCTTGTAGTTGTTTAGTAGCAAGCCGGGCAATCCGGCTCTCGGCCCGGGTTTCTGATTGGTGCTCATTGATCATGCCATAGATAAGTTTTAATGTAGGTTCACCTGGTTCAATCCTGATGCCAGTGTGTATTGCTTCCTTAGAGACAAATGAGATTTCATGCCAGAGATCCTGCTGCAGCAATCGAGTATCTGTATAGTCCCATTTTAGAGCAGTTGCCGTCTGGGGCTCTTTGTCTCTTCCTACTAAGCATGCCGCTGGTTTTCCTTTGAACCTTTTCTGCTATTACTGATGCTTGGCTGTGGCCCTCAGTGCAGTGCGGAAGCTACTTTCACTCGCCTCAGACAGGGAGGTAGTGGCTACAACCTTTCTCGATCTGGGGCCTGAGGTCAGTAGAATCTGACTTGTCAAAGAGGGAGTAAAACGTATCCCCTTCCTCCAGAGAAAGGTCCAGGGGCTGGTTATTTCTGGAATTCTACCCTCTAGGTTTGTTATCTCCTGAACCCTTAACTCCTGAAAGATTTGATTCCTTCTCCCTGCGGGCGAATGAGCCTCCCTTGTCCAGCTTATCTTGAACTAGCGTATTAGGCCCAGCACCTTCCCCCATTAATTGAGTTTGATCCTCTTTGCTTTGAAAGTTCTGAGTGTCAGAACCGGCCATGCTTCAAGACAACTCCGAGTTGGAATACAGGCATCAGAAAACAGGTATCTTAAAGTGGATTATCCTAGATATCCATGCATATATATGCTTCCTAAAATACACACTGATGCTTCAAATCCACTGGACCGTCCCATTGCTGTGGTCATAAGATCACCCGTTGAACACATCTCTTAATTTGCAGATATGTTCCATAAACTATTTGCTTTGAACCTTCCATCCTTTGTATGTAATACATCAGACATCCTGAGGGATTTCAAAGATATTGTATGGGATCTGGAATGTATGGTGTATGTTACTCTGGATGTAGAGAGCGTATACACGTGCATAAAAGGAAGAATTTGGTCTTAGGGCTCAAGACCATTTTCTCTCAACACGATGCATGAATCGCACACTCCTGGATGCTGCTGGAGATGGCTAGCCTGTTTTGAGTAATAATTTCTCTCTTTACATCGGGCAGTGGCTCCAGCAGCTGTAGGGTACTGCCATGGGATCAAGGTTTGCCCCCTCTTTTGCAGACCTCTTTATGAGTTGGTTTGAGAATGGGCAAGCATGGTTTCCAAAGGCATCCAGATGGACTGAGTTTATACATGTTTATACGGCCTGATGCCTGATAGAGCTACCTGGTTTAGCTATAGGGGAGAAAGGTCGGGGATTCCCTCCTTGGACGTCACCTACCCAGTCGGTCATTAGCCAGACTTCCTTTCATCTCTCCTGTCATCTCGTCCTGCATTCCTCCCTCTATTTATGTCTCTCCTTCTCTCCTCTCTCAATGTTTTGAGAGTGAACTATTTTGTCTGATGCCCAATGGAGCTACCTGGTTTAGCTATAGGGAAGATGGGCCGTGGACTTCCTCCTTGGTCGTCACCTACCCAGTCGGCCTTTAGACAGACTTCTTTTCGTCTCCCCTTGTTGTCTCTTCCCCTATCCTCCCTTTTCTCACCCTCCTCTCTACGCTCCATTATTTTGCCCCCCCCCATGTTCTTTTATTGTTTCCTATTGAGACCTAGCTATTTGGCCAAAGCCCAGTGGAGCTACCTGATAGCTATAGAGGAGATGGGTTTTGGGACTTCCCCCTTGACCATCACCTACCCAGCCGGACTTTGGGCAGACCTTCCTTCGTCTTTCTGCTGTTATCTCCCTCCCACCCCTTTACCCCCTTCACCCCACTTATCTCGTTCTCTATGCTCTTGTAATTTTTTTTCTAGCAACTGTTGTAAATTGAAACAGATGTAATCTTGTTGAACCTCATGTAAAGCGCTCTGATACCTCCAGGTCTAGCCAGCACTATATAAAACTCTTTAAATAAATAAAATTAATAAATTGGGGGTGATATATAGATTATATTATTGTCATCTAGACAGGCTCCGTAACAAATGGAAGACTATTTTTAATATCTTAATAACAACGGTTTAAATGCCAGTTTTCCTATGAACTGTCATAAAAAAAGAATTGCTGGTATAGATGTGACCTTTTACATTACTGGCAGCAAAATTAAAAGCACATTATATCGTAAATCCACTGCCTGCACTAGCACACTATTAGCAACAAGTGTGCATCCATCCAACACTAATAAATCCATTCAATTTGGCGAGATGCTACCTTTCAGAAGAAATAGCACTGAGGAGGTAGAATGCACGACTAATCTAGATCTTATGAACAACAAAATTGGTACAAAGATGGCACAATTCTAAGCTCTTACAAGATGAATAAAATAGTGAGCAACTATAAGACAGAATATCTTGTTAGGAATAAAAAGGTGAAGAACAAGATAAATGGTCACCTGGCCTTCATCACAATATATAATACCTCTAGTCATCAGATATGGCAGGTATTGTACAGATATTGGGGATTATTATACAGTGTACCTGGTTTAGAAACCATGCTTATGGATAAACAGAGTGTGATATACAGAAGGGGACGCAATAGTAAAGATCCCAGTTACAGGTCTCCGTGTAAGAAAACAAGATAATTGGTCTGGTTACCTCAACAACCATGTGGTTTCTATAAGAGTACTAAACGTACCTTGTGTTGATATGGCATGAGCAAGACAACCACTTTTAACTATAACACCAGTGCAAATAACAAAATTAATACATTTATCAACTGACGGATGACGTTTGTGATTTATGCCATTGTGAGCAACTGTGGTAAGGAGTTTGTAGGTAGTACTACCAGAGAACTTAGATTTTGAATAGCAGAAGAAATTAGGGCCAGCTGAAATAGATACATCATACCTAATGTCTTCCCATGAATGGAATAGAAATGCAAAAAGTCCTTTTAAATTTCATAGAATAGATACAGTGAAAATAGATGAACGTGGGGTTGATAGAGAACATTTACTCCGGCAAGATGAGGCCAATTTAGGAAGTTGAATTTGGCCTCAATAAAGAGCATGAATGTCATCACTTTTTGTAATTAGTTGTGAGTCAATCTGCATGATCTGCCTGTTTGGTGATGGAAGGGGTTACGATCATACTTTTGTAATTATAGGTTGGCATTTGCCAGACCCGTTCATTTATACTGGAGTCTGTCACTTGGTTGTTGCCTTTTTCCAAACTGGCTATAGCAAATATTGTAATTTTGTATGCCCGGATTGCATCACACATTGGCTTAGACTGTCAATTGAGAATCTTGTTGAAGACGGGCTTGAATCTTCTATGCTGAACTGTGATAGGTGAGACAGTCCTCTGTTGTCTGGTGCCAATATGTTGATATAATATTGCAGTGAAGAAATAAATAATATGGAGCAATAAGAGGAGTTTGATCTCTTGCATACACTTTTTTGGTATCTCACTGTGTGGATTGGATTGTGTTTATTAATTGCCCATATATATGGTTAGGATTTCACCATTGTTTCTGTTTTCTGCTTTTGTGTCTCCCTATAAATTATATATGAAGAAGTGAATCTCCGTTTAAGTCAACATTATTAGGGAGTTCATGTATATATGCTGCATGACACTTTTTGATATTATTCTAATCAATACAGTGATTATTATGGTTAGATTACTGACATTTATTACAAATTTAAAAATTATGTAGTAGAGTTTTGAAAATGCAAATGCATTGTACGCTACACGTTTGATAGCTGTTTCGATCCGAACTGTTTTTTTTTAAATTTGTTTTTATTGTTGCATCATAGAACATGGGTAGAGTGTGAATCATCTGCTGGCGCGGCGTCAACATTCAGCCACGGTCAGCCAGGCGTGCAACGTTTCTTTATATAACTGGTATAATTAGGTACTTCCTCCATTAAACAGCACATCCGAACTGTTACTGTTACAAGATGGCCACTGTTTACAAGGACTAATATGGAACTTGTTTGAACTTGGGGACTGGCTGTACACATTTTATAGCGTTAGTGTGCTCTTTTTTCCACAGGTGAAATGTTTTTCTTTATTGACAAAGTTGGAAGGAAGATCCCATCAGCTCATCAGCGAAAATAATACATTAGAGAGCGTATTTGATATATTTCTCAAGGCAGCGTGTGACATTATGTAGCACAACCCAATAGGAACTTGATCAAAGTTACTGTTCCACAATGGCAGACCCAATCGCCTTGATACGAGTGATGCGATTTTCTCCAACTGGAAGGAATTGAGGATAATCTCATGAGTATTTAAAATGGCGCCAAGTTTGAAACCGGCTTTATTGTTTGCGTCAGTAATGTAAGGTTGGACTGGGCCTAACTTTGGCAAGTGACGCGAGTATTGTTTGATGACTGCCAAGCTCTGTGTAATGTCAGTTTTGGGAGATTATGTGCAGTTGATTACTGTAGGATGTAAGTGTTGTGAAACATGGGAGGATCTTTATGATTGCATGCAGGCTCTCATGTTGTGTTACTCAGCATTCAGGGTGAAGGGTGTTTGCACTGAAATATATTAGGTTGATTTTCTTCATATGAGTTTATCTGAGGTAAATTTTGGAGTATGGTGGTGAATATGAACACAGCTTTGTTGCTTATGGCGTACACGAACGGTGATGTTAGGATAGACTGGAATTAACTTTGGTAAGTGAAGGGGTATGAATGAATGTTGCTTGATTACCGCCAAGCTCTTTATGTCGGGATTGCAAGACTATGCTTGCTCTTGACTATGGTCTGATATGATTGTTGTGAAATATGAGAGGATTTCACAACTGTGTGCAGGCTTTCACAAGTATGTTAATGAGCAGTTGTGGTGACAATTGTTTGCAATCACGTACAGTGGCTTGATGTAACATTTTTGACTGAATGAGTGCATTGATTCAGTTTGCTTACTTTGTATTTCTTAAGAGACTCTTACTTTTAGGACTTAAAATACGTTCAATACCTTAAACAATACGTTCTTAGGGTACATTATTATGATACATATATTGTAGCAAATAGAAATGAATTTTGTGGTGTTAAGTATTTTAAAAAGGACTTGCTGCATGTGCTTTTTGATGATATGGAATGCCCATCGGGTGTTGTTCGTAAGCGAGAAGCTTTATGGTGGTTGTTACTTTTATGTTTTTACACACAGGATTTTGGTAAGAGGTAAATTTGGAGCTCTGGTGAATTAATCAAATATTTACTCTTCACTCACAGGTGAGATTTAGTAGCACTGTTGAGTGTACAATGGTTGGACACTCTTTTCTGATATATTTTGTTTAACTGAGAAACACTGAGCTGGGTACTTACGCTAATGTTAACTTAATATTTTTTGAAGGAATTTGTCTTCCAGTTTTTGGGAATGACGCAATTACAGTAACAACATTATCAAATGACTAGTTATGGCATATTGATACAATTTATGGTAAATGAAAAAAAAAATTATTTGCACAAAAATTATACTTTTGTGCATGTTGCACCTTTAAAGGAGGAATGTGGATTTAAATGAGTTTAAACCTCTTTCTCCTTTAAATCTTTCTGGAAGCTCATTTACACCTTCGAAGCTGATTAGTTTGCAAATAGAACATCTTGTCTAGATATGTTTTTATTTAACTATTTTGTAGATTTTGTTGTGTCCAACAATGGATATTTTGCTGTTCTGTTAGAAACGTTTTTTGGAATACATGGTGAATTAGAGTTACAACATTCGATATGTCTCAGATGAAACTATAAATAAGAATGTGTACTAATAGGAATGTTTTGAGAAACAATGGTATGTTTAAGGAATAAGAATATGCAACTGAAACCTATATTTAAACAATTTATTTGAAGACTTTCAAATTGGGGTGCTGTACGTTGGCTTACTGTTCCATGTTTGGGTTTTCTCAAACAATGACATAGCTGTTTTTAATTATGTCTTGTGCCAATAATGTTATATATCTTTTAGTTGGTTGCTCTGTATGTTGCTTTATTGTGCATTTGATGTTTATTTTTTTTTTATTTATTCAATCTTTATTTCGGCCGTTAGCCATCAAAGATATACAGTAAAACATATATAATCACTATAAAATTGACATACATAATCAATCAATGCATACTTATACAGTGTAAAACCTTGAAATTGCATACTGCTAAAATTACATTTAAAACTGTGGACCTTAAAATTAAGAGGGAGCCTGCGTCTTCAAAATACGGGTGCGAGTGTGCCAGACATTGGTGAGGAATTTTGCTAATGCAAACACAGTTAGGCTTGAGACATCGGTTTTTAAAATTCTATACATTGGGAGGTACTCCCTACAACCCAAATTTCTGATCAGTGGTAGGAGCCAATATTTCCTCGCTGCCTTGTAGACTGGGCAAAACAGGACCACGTGTAAATCACTTTGCTCCGCGGCAGCGCAGGCCGGGCACTGTTTAGTGGAGGGGGGTGATGACCAGGAGCTGGTAAAAGATCGTAGGGGCAGTGTGCCATATCTCCATTGGAGAAACAGCTTCCTGGCCAGCACGGGGGAGATGGCATCCAAAACCCTCTCGAACCTGTACAAGTCCTTACTTTGCGCAAATACAGAAGTTAGTGACCCTTCACCCTGACTGTCTAGGGCCATGGCTAGTTTTTGTTCGTGGTAAGCGATGGCCAGGGCTCTCTTTGAGATGTTTAATGAGGCATTAGCAGGATTAAACCAAAGGTCAGGAAACCCCAGTATCATACAGGATTTTTGGATATATTTTATCCAGGGGATCAGTAGCGCTTTCGGGTGGGTCAATAGCTCCATCAGTTCCGCCCTATAGGCAGAAAGTTCATCGCTACTCCATAGCCTTCGCCAGAAGGCTATGGGTCTCAAACCTAGTTCGTCGGCTATTGGTCGCAAACCCAGATCTAACCTCAGGGGGAGGAGCGGGGTGCTGGGCGGAAGTGCGACTATCTGTCTGATGAAATTATTCTCAGTTAAGGACAGACTACGGCAAGATGTATGTCCCCACAATTCCGCCCCATACATAGTAGCGCCCCTGGCCTGTGCCTTATAGATCTGGATGAGCAGCCCCAGCGGACGGTATGAGGAGCCATTCATCATCCGCGCGATACCCCCTGTAGTCTGTACCAATTTGAGGTTGGCCCTGCTCTGGTGTGATCCCCAAGACATAGTTTCGTTGAGAGTTACACCAAGATATTCGAAGGTGGAAACTCTCTCGAGCCGTGAGGCTCCCAATAGCGGATTCGGCCGCAATTTTTGACTTGGGTTCAGGACCATAAACTTGGTTTTGGCCGCATTAATTTCTAAGCCCCTATCAGTACAAAAGGCCACGAACGAATCGAGGATCCTCTGTATCCCCATTGGGGTTTTGGACAGCAGCAGGGTGTCGTCTGCGAACTTGATTGCAGGCACCCTGCTGCCGTTCAATTTGGGGGCGTCAGTGTATTCAGTGGCATTTAGGTGGGCGATTACCCCGTTGGCAAAGAGGCAGAACAGGGTTGGTGCCAGCACACAACCCTGTCTAACCCCTCGATCAACGGGGAATCTATCCGTAAGTGCCCCGGACCTCCCGCACCTTACTCGAGCATAGTTATTGTAATGCAATCTCTGCAAGATTATCAGGATGTCCGGGGGAACGCCCATCTCGGCCAAAACGCTCCAAAGTTTCCCTCTGGGGACCAGGTCGAAGGCGGCCCGCAGATCCACGAAAATTGTCTATAGACTGCCGCCCTCGAATATCGCTGCCCTCCAATAGATAATGTTCAGTCGAAAGACCTGGTCCACTGTGGAAACTCCCTTTCTAAATCCTGCCTGGAACGGGCTAAGAACTCCCGACTCTTCTGCCCAATCCTGGAGCCGGTTCAACAATACCCTACCAAACAGCTTCTGTGCCACATCAATTAGACTGATTGGTCTGTAGTTGGCTGGGAGGAGAGGCGAGCCCTTTTTGAATATGGGTACCACCTCCGCCCCCAGCCAAGTACTGGGGATTTCCATGCCGCTGAGAACTCCGTTAAACAGAGCGGCAAGGTAGGGAGCCCAGACGATGGGCTCCTGTTTGAACAGGTCCCCGGGTAGGCCATCCAATCCTGGCGCCTTTCTCACAGTAAGTCCTGCTATTGCAGCCGTGACCTCGCCCAATGTTATTGGATCCCCCTCATAGTCAGGCCAACCAACGCCGGTGTCAATAGTGGGTTCTCCCGGCTCAGAGCTATAGAGGGATTGAAAGTGTGCATGCCACACCCCTGGTGCAATGTTTGGCTCGATTGCCGAATGGAGATTCTCCGACCCCCCGCTTACTATTCTTCAGAACATTCGGTGATCTTTTATCGCTAGGGACTTGGTGAGCTCTTCCCATTGATTCTCCTCCCATTCGGTTTTAGCGTGGGCGGTAAGTTTTTTGTATGCCCGTCTACTTTCTCTTAACTTCTCCCCACCTAGACCCTCCTTGATGGATCTAAGGAGTTCCCCTTTTGCCCTTCTGCAGGCTGTGTTATACCATGAGGATTTACATGGCTGCCCCCTCCTTGCATTCTGTACATTACTGAAGAGGTTAGGGGCCGCGGCCTTTATAAGGTCCTCATGGGCCTGGTATAAATTGGCCTGTGAGTCTTTGTTGTCCACGCCTGTAACTAAATCTCCCACAGTTTCCAAGATGGGGGTTATCCCGGCATAAAGCCTCGGAAGTTTCTCCTCGCTTGAGGCCAGTTGTTCCCACCTGATTCTTCTCCTGTTGTTTTCCAGTAGGAGTTCAGGTTTCCTCCCCTCCTTAGACGTTATGCAGGTTTGAAGGCCAGGGTGAATGAGGTCAAGTTCGAGGGCATTGTGTCGCTGTCTAGCCTTTCCATAACCCTAAAGTCCCGAATAGCTGGCCAGTTCGCTATCTGAACCAGGACATAATCCAAGCGAGATTCTCTTCCCACTCTATTATAGGTGGTTCTGCTAGGTATGTCAGATCTAATACGCCTGTTACAGGCTCTAATTCCAAACTTTAGGGTAAGGGCTGTGATCTGCAATGCTACAGGAGTCCATGCCTTCGGGGGGGAGCTTCTACCGAAGGCACTGACCACCTGACCTCTTCTTCCATTGGAAAACCCTCTAACAGACCTGGCAATGGCTCAAAATGGGACTTTAGATCCCCTCCTACTACATAGGGTAAATCTCTTGATATTTCGGATAAATAGTCCGAAAGTTCATCTATGGTAGGTGATTCCCTGGCAATTCCAACTGGCCTAGAGTAGATGTTTATTAGGGCGAGTTTTGCTTGATTTGGCCAGGACAATAAAACCACAAGGATATCGTCGGAGGGGGCCGGTAGCCGTGTAGCCTCGCAACCTAGGTGGGATGCCACCCAGGTTGTGAGCCCGCCTGAGGGGCGACCTTTACCCTCCCACCTGGCCGGGATGAAAAATGACGTGTAACCTTGGTGCCCATAGTCTTCCCTTGCCCAGGTTTCCTGGAACATGCAAACGTCCCCAGTCTCGATGTAATTTTCCCAATCTTGAGCGGCCAGTTTATTAGCTAATCCGGCGACATTCCACCAAATTAATCTCAAGTGTTCAGAGGTGGGAGTTGCCGGGATGAAAGAGTGGGGGGAGACAATTCCGGATATTACACCAGTCGTTGCATCGGGAACATTATCAACAATGAGTCCAGATGGCTCAGGGAGACTACAAGAACCATTGTCTGAGGTCGGAAAATTGTTGGTGGACAGTCAATCAACCCCGTCAAGCCCGCTCAAACAGTTGAAGCGATTGTAGTGGAAATAGGGTGTATCAGGTGGCTGGTAGTTTGGACGTCGGGCATATTCTTTATGTCTGGGTCTCTGTTCCACCCTTGTCCAGTTTCCTTGTGGCGGGTCATAATGCATGCGGATGGGTGGAAAAAAGAAGGAGACTGGCAGGGTCGGTATGGTGGAATCCAATGATCTATTTGACCCTGCGCAAATATGTAAAACAGTACCAGGGTCCCTGAAAGTCACCATTATACAGTCCCCTATTATTGTTTTCCTCGTCTTCCCCAAACAGGGCACCCTTCTGACCATGATGATCTCGTTATTAAAGTGTGGTGGTAGGGGTCTGTTCCAATTCAGCGATTTAATGACTTTCTTCTTGAGAGATTGGAAATCTTCGTTTTCTCCCCTTTGTAAAGGGGGGGCGCCCGCTAAAACCACCATAAGGCTGTTGGCTTCCGGTGGCAGATCTGGTCTCCGTGGTCTTTGAGCAGGCTGGCCAGGAGGGGGAGAGGAAATACTAGCAATGGGGGGGAACCCAGAATTTATGCCTGGCTGTAGACTGTGGGGGGCAGGGTCTACTATCTGAGGAGGCATGATGGTTAAAGTGTTTTGTGGGGTCGGAACAGGAATAGCCATAAGTGGCTGCAAGGGGGGGGGCAGTGGCGGCGCCCTGTGAAGCTCCTTTATTAGCACCCTGTAAGTCTCCTGTGCTAGGGGGAGGATTTTGTTTATTAGGGAAAGTTCCTATTGGTGGATTGGGCCCCATAGTTTTAGATTGCTTACTAACCGAGGTGTCAGGGTAGTTAGGGTTGCCTCTAAAATGGTAAGCCTGATCCCGACTTTTTTCAGGCTTTCACTAATGGGCAACAAGAGTGAACGGAGTAGGAATTCTATACTCCCTAGGGATGTAAGAGGGGGAGCTGTGTCGGACGAGTTAACCCCTGGATCACTGTTAGTGACAGCAGTGATAGCACCTGTATCCTTAGGAGAAGTAAAGGTGTGCACATTATCTCTAGCCCTGACAGGAGTGAGTGCAGGCTTGTGTTTTTTTCCAAAGTCTAAGTGGGATATTTTGGTTTTCCCCTGTCCCCCCCCTTGTCTTCCTTCTGCGCTTGTTGGGTGGGGGGCCATGCAGTTCCGCCACAACAATTTGCTTAGGCTTGTTTTTCTTGATTTTGTTTAGCGGGGGAGTTTGGGTGTCCAAGTCAACAACCATAGTGGTAGAGGTCGAGGGTGGGATGACCTCCGTGCTCTTTTCGGACAGTGTACCGGAGGTGGTAATGCTATCTCGTAACAATAGGGGGACGCCATCTTGGGTTGATGGATCCTGGCTATCATTGAGGGCGCCTTCCTCTTGGGAGAAAGGATAGGGAATTATCTCGCTAAGGGGTCTGCTTTTCATGATTTCAATGGAGCGGCGGCGCTCTGCCCTGCCCTTCTCTAAGGAGCTTTCTTTTCCCCCTTCTCCCTTAGCGGATTTGAAATAGTTGTCCAGAGTTCCTGTGTTGCTTCCCCCCACCCTTGATGGAGTTTCACATGGTGCCGGTGAGGGCATGTCCGTGATCTATTCCTTGGTTCAGCTAGTATCAAGAAAGTGCGGGTGAAAGAAAGTGGGCCCAGCCCAGCCTCCTTCAGCCCCGGACGGCCACAGACGGTTCCGCCCTTGTCCCGGGCTTCTCCCGGCGCGCTCCCGCGCAGCGGAGTTCTCACTCTCACTTATGGCCTTGGGGTGGGTGGAAGAAATGTTGGGGGCGGGCGATGAGGGAGAGCGGCCCAGGTGGAACGGGCGCGGGATGTCCTGAGACTCCTGGGAGAGTGAGTCCCAACCCTTCTGCTCGCAGCCCTCAGCCCCGATTTCACACCAGCAGCTCCCGGCTAAAGCAAACGCCCCTCAGCGATGCAGGACCCACGCAGCGGGTACCGCGAGGCGTGGAGGATCAAGGCAAACGGTGAGTCCACACAGTAGCAAGGACAGGCTCAGAGAGGTCCCACGAAGCAAAGGCAGTCCGAGATTTTAAGCAAGTTCTGTTAGGGGCGGGGAGATGAGGGAGAGCGGCCCAGGTGGAACGGCGCGGGATGTCCTGAGACTCCTGGGAGAGTGAGTCCCAACCCTTCTGCTCGCAGCCCTCAGCCCCGATTTCACACCAGCAGCTCCCGGCTAAAGCAAACGCCCCTCAGCGATGCGGGACCCGCACAGCGGGTACCGCGAGGCGTGGAGGATCAAGGCAAACGGTGAGTCCACACAGTAGCAAGGACAGGCTCAGAGAGGTCCCACGAAGCAAAGGCAGTCCGAGATTTTAAGCAAGTTCTGTTGGGGGCGGGGCGATGAGGGAGAGCGGCCCAGGTGGAACGGGCGCGGGATGTCCTGAGACTCCTGGGAGAGTGAATCCCAACCCTTCTGCTCGCAGCCCTCAGCCCCGATTTCACACCAGCAGCTCCCGGCTTAAGCAAACGCCCCTCAGCGATGCGGGACCCGCGCAGCGGGTACCGCGAGGCGTGGAGGATCAAGGCAAACGGTGAGTCCACACAGTAGCAAGGACAGGCTTTGTGCTGATCAATGTTTTGTATGATGCTTAATCTTTGTCATGTATGTCTTTTAACAGCCCTGAAGAAGTCTGGTTATTATGGGACGAAATGCGTTGGTTGTGCCTATGTCCTTGTTATTTTTAAGCAAGAAATAAAGAATGGATATTTTAACCATACCTGTTTCTTGGCATCTACGTGAAATTAAATGAGATGATGTGCAACTAAGTTGGAAATTATGGAGAGATACAAATACTCTGTTCTTGTTTATAGTGTTTTAACTGCCACCAAGAGAGCTTCTCCCTTATTGCTGTTTTGCTTGGTACATATGGTAGGTGAGGGTTGGTAAGAAGGTAGGTGTTTTGGTAAGTAGGGACATAGGTTGGTGTGTTTGATTAGGTATGGTAGGTAAGGTAATGTACGGCAATTATCTTAGGCATGAATTGTAAGTATGATATGTAGGTAGCTCTGGTTGGTAGGTTGATATTGTAAATTAGGATGTATGCAAGCACCGACTTTCTTAAAGATGCAACGAAAATACTGGCCTTTTGTCAAAACAATCTACTATTCAGTAGTTTGCTGTGTATCAGCTTTAAATTCACAACTTACATGCAAACTTCATATTCTGAATCATTTTTTTTCTTCTCTGAGGATGCAGTTTAACTATGCTAATGCAGTTCATTTAGTTAAGGAGGCTTACTCCTTGTTATCATATTGCTATAGCCAAGAAACAACACACAGAGGCTAAACTATCACCAAATACTTCAGCTAAAAAGTAAAACCTATTTTGCCAATGCTTGTTTTTCTGTGAAGAGAACATAAAACAGTACAGCACATCACTTTTCTGTTGAGCTGCTCACTGCATTGGTTCTATTACAATCTGCTAAATGGAGATCAGTAATTTTCCAGGCTTTTTGATGGGTAAGACAACGGTTGTGTTTTCAAAATGGAAATGACATCAGAAGATAGAAAACCCACTCGCATTTTCAATAAACAGATATGAACATGATTTAAGAATAAATGTGTAGATGGAGCATATGATAACATTAAGTAGCAGAAAAGTTTGAGGGGCTCTGAAAGCTTAAATGCTCTCAGAAATTACATTGATATTTGTTTATTTGAACGTCTTACCTGTAACCACAGCCCATGCTCCATATTGTTTCACTAGATCAATACGGCTCACCAGGCGTGGGATGAAGTATACTCTGAGAAGGCCATAGGAGTCACATAGGAGATGAAAGCCTTTTTTGGCCATATAACAGGCCCCAACCAATGCAAGAGTCTCCACATAGCTGTGGCAAGAGTGGGCGATCTCGCGGTAAAGCAGGTAGAAACTATCAACAGCAGCCATGATATCAAAAACTCTGCAAAGACAATTAAAAAAACGTATTATTTCTAATATTCCACATGAAAAACTGAACAACTTAACATATACCCAATCGGCCAAAAATACTCAAAGTAAAAAACATAAGATCCAAATTACTTGTTAAGCCCAAACCCATGGATTACCAAAGTTTAGATGTATCTTTAACAATTGTATTTGATGGGTATTCAGACAGAAGCCAATACCCAGAGCCTGGAAGTGAAGACTGAAAGAAACATCATCTAAGATGGTGTTTTCAAGATTAAAACATGAGAATACTATGAACCAGGAAACACGATTATTGTCTTATTCAGGTCAATGAGATGGTCAGTCCACCATACAACAAGAACTATGTCTGAAATTGCAAAATGGAAAAGTAAAAATGTGTTTTAACGTTTAAACATTTAAGGATGGGACAGGTTTCAATTCTATTTTTCTAACAAAGCCCATGCCTATCTTTGCTTTGGGACTTTCAACTCTCTGGTGCAATCCACATCTTATGTAGAAATTTGAGAGAGACCCCTTGAACACCAAGGGAATGGGGTACTTTAACAGTATGAAAAAAGATTATTTCCCTAGTGAACCTATGCAAGACAACAACTTATACTTAATGTAATTAACGGACCTAATTGGAGGACCGCTACACTCATTCACTGACTAATCACTTCAACAGCAGTAATGTAGTACATCATTTATTATTGTAAAAATATATTTGTACAAATACAGTTAATCAATTAAAAAGCACTCATTTGAGAGCTAATCCTATACAAATACTCATAAAAATGCACAAAAACAATATGTGAAATGCAATCTATAAAAACACAGATTTCAAAAAAGCAGTACATTCAATTGGCATTGATAAGACTCAAAGATAAAAAGAAAAAAGATGAAAAGGAAGGATGAAAACAGGAAAAGGAGAGACACGCAAATGACACAGAACTTGTCAATGAGCGTTGCACGTTATGAGGCTGCATATACACCAAATCCTGACAATATATAATTATTGTTCTACAAGATAAGTGTCTATCTCCCTTGATCGTGCGGTAGAGCGTCGACGCGTTTCGATGGTCTTATTGATAGGTTACCATCTTTATCAATACTATTCTAATTAGTCTCTCCCACTAGTTTCGGCACTGGATGGTTGCCAGTGATGTCACAAAACTCCTTTCACATGTTACTGGGTCTTATACATATTCAGCTTAAGTGGTCGGATGTTCATTTCCCACATCATACTCGTTTAGGTTCTGTTCCTGATCCTGGTTATGTATGTCCTGGGTTAAATGTCCCTTCCACTCGTTTTTCATAGGCTGATCCCTGTTAGGCTTTCTTAAAATTTATCTTCACGTTTTTGAAGGGTCATGTGCTACACTGTTCCCTTTGCGTTTTTCTGTGGGACTTCCCAGCGCGCTGATAGATATAAAGTCTGTTGTTCTTCTTACGGGGTGGGTACCTTTTCACTGACCGTTTTTGAGAAGGGCAGAATCCTCGTCTCCCATACCCCTCGTCCTTCACGATCAGAAAGTTGAAACTTAAATGGATCCTTACAACCAGGGTATTTGACGCCACACTGGTACATTAAGGCTGGCAAAGTCCCAGCTACTGATGAAAAACTACATTTTCACAATATGATCAATAAATATCCATGTTAGGCAGCACTTGTTGATGTTTACTACTAGTCTTCATTGCTGCAGAAGACAAAGTAAAAATTACATCCCTTAGATCTGGGATCTTCCTTGCCTGAGGACATCAAATCTGCTATTTTGAAACTGCATACTCGATTCTCCGAACTACCGGTCTGATCAGGAATTTCTGTCTCAGAACTATCAACCTACTTGGGGATTCATCCCTTCCTCGTCTATCAGCTCAAGGCCTGCCATACGTGACCCTCAGTAAATTCTTCTGCATTTGAGTCTATGTGCCCACTTCAGAGGCCACACACTGGCAACTATGCAATTTATATAGCCACTTGGTATTGAATGAAGAACCTGAGTCATAAGGGAATGATGAAATCATTTTGGGGACTCATAGGCCTCATATTCTTACTCCCTGTGTACCTTTTTGCTTTTTTTCCATGGTCGCTAGTGCCCTGTATCCGCCAGTGTTTTAAGCAAATGATGTAGGGAGAAAGATATTGCCATATGTCTGACACACATTTAACTTTTGTAGTTTTCTTTAGCACCGTGGATTACTTAGCTGTTTTAAATGCACACCATCTTTCAAAGGATACTTACTTGTGGAGTGGTGGTCTGCTTGGCTTGGTTGGAAGCTGCATTTTTGACTACTGCAAGTCAGCAAACTGGTGGTCGGCAGTCCACTGATAGGATACAGAGAGCAGCCTCCCCAACATTGTTGAACATACAAACACTGGACACCAACAAGGGTGTTCCTACCCTTAAAAATAATCTAAACTATGAGATATTTAAACAGGGGAATCCTGACCTTCATGCAATAAGAGACCTGAATTGAGCCCTGGAAAAAACAACTGTTGTAACTCAGAAGTTTACTTTATGCAACATAACATTCATCAAAGTAAAAAAAAAAAGAAATGAATGGAGGGAGGGATAGCAGTGGTAGTTCAGTCTGCCCTGTTCTGCAGGAACATGCCAGGTTCAATGGCTAGTGAATTTTAGTTTGATAATTTAGTTAGCAATAGATAAGGAAAGGACGATTAAAATAGAAAGTTTCCCTTCTTAAGGTGGTCCTGGGGTTGTTCTGCCACATTATTGAGTCTTTTACATATTGCCTTGCAATACTATAACCACAGTATCTACTACAAAAGTATAGGGACGGTAAGCATCTGTGAAATTAAGTCAAGTAATTCACTATTAGGGTGAAGAAAGACTCTATCCTGTCACCTTTACTGATCAGAGTATGTATAACACCACTAATAATATGATTCAGAGGCACATCATTAGCTTCAGGTACTACGAATAGTAGACATGGCGCACAGCCATGTGTGCCATGCCATCCCTACACTGAGTAAGATATAGGTAAGCTACCCCTACTGCAGGCCTTTAGCCCAAAGGCAGGGTGCACTATTCCTTGTGTGTGCGCATATCAACAGGAGCAGATATGCTGCTACAATGTGAGGTCCATTCTGTGACGTAAATGAACAGGCAAGCCATAAAGTATACATCGACTGAATACTCTTCAGCACGAGGTTTCTAGCTCCACGATTGCTTCACTGATTTCTAAGATGTTTGGTACCAAACGTCTTGACTTATAAATTCTCACTGATGCCAGTGTTGGATTTATTAAGACATTCACACAGAAGACGCTTTTAGATTGTCCCCTGAAACTTAACCCTAGTGGGGTCTTTGGCCGGTTTCCATCAGCCGGTCACCACCAGACCTGTTTCTGAACTCATTGGATGAGAGCCAGGCTCTCAGAGGACAGAAACAATACCTGCTCTGGGCGCGGGTGTTTCACACCTACTCCAGGACAGGATGGCCTTCCCAAGCGGGAAGCTTCAAATGGTGATGCCCCTTTTGAAATCCAACCCAGGAACCCCCTTGATAGTGGGGAGGCCAAGCCTCCTTTCCTGCTCCACTTCTGGCTAGAGGAAAGGCAAAAAAATTAGTTAGATGAGGAGGAGGGTCCTCTCTCAGCCTGCACCACCCCTAGGGCGGGGAAGGCAAGGTGAACGCCTTCTCCTGAAGTTCCACCATCTTGAGATTGTGAGAAAACCTCCAATCGGGCTAGGGTAGTACCTCTTCCCACAGGACGTAGTCACTAGAGGGTGTAGACACCCTAGAGATAAGTAGCCCATTGGCTACTGCCTGTCTCACCATAAATTGGGTATTTGGGTGTCTCCCCGAAAACTTGACTTCAAATTTCAAGGACCAAAAGAAGACCCAGGAAGAAGACATGCTGCAGAACCAGGAACTGAGCCCCACTGCAGAAGAAACTGCCACCAAACCATGCCTACTGCAAAAGGACTCGACAGCTGTGGCCTGCCATCCCTACCTGAAACCTGTGGAGCCTCCAAGAAACCCAGAGCCCAGCCAGTCTTCGCCAATTGCCTTGGACCTCTTTTTGGATTAGTGGCACTAGTCCCGGTCTAACCGCCAGGAAAGACCGCTAGGGTGAAGACCGTCACAGACAATGTCTACGCGATTCACCCCACCAACCAAAAGTTGCAGCAGCCAAGGCTTGTTGACCACCAGACCGGTAATCAACCCCTACAACGCATCCACTTCCTGAGGGATCCTCACAGTACCTGCGATCGATGCTGGGAATAGCCACGCTCTGGTAAGCCTGTACCCACTTTTTGGAGGCATTGACTGGGTTGAAGCAGCAACTTGGGTATAACCATGACTGACAGCCCTCACTGCACCTGTAGTTGAATGCCACCAGTGAAGAACCAATTCTGCATCCCAAGACCTCAAGCACTTCCGACCAAGGTAACCCAGAACTGCCTTTTGTGCCCGAGCCCTGGGACTTCCAAAAATCTGACTGCCCTGGAGGAGAACTTCCTGTGAACTCGGGGTGACTGTTGTCCCCAAACTCCGTGGCGGAGTATTGCCTGCGTCAACCGCAATGGTAAAAGTGTTGGCAGTACTCTCCTAACTAACCCTTTGCGTTCTTCCCCTTCACCTCTACAGCCTTTGACTGAGGGCATTGACTGCTGTTGCTTAAAACTTGTAAGGATATGTCCTGAACTGCTTTTGGTTAAAAATCGGCATACAAAGCATTTATTGACTGTTGAACGAAATTCTTGGTTTCTAAAATATATATATATATATATAAAGATACCAGTTTATTTTACTAATTGTTCTCGAGTGTGTCTCATTTATTATCTCGGTGTGTGAGACAAATGCTTAGCACTATCCTCCGATAGGCCTAACACTGCTTGCCCACACTACTTTAAAAATAGCATTAGAATTATCTGCTTTTGCCTCTGCACACCTATTGGCAATCCACTGGACTCTCTGTATGGTGTACTTGATTTTAGTACACTATATAGAGACCCAGTGTCCTACAGGAACCTCCAACCTCTCACGGGCATAGATATGAGATAAGGGAAGGGAGTCAGTATCACCACCTCCCCGAAGTGAAAGGTTCCAAACCTGTTGTAGATGTGCCATTACTCCTGGAGTGGTGAGTTTGATGGAAGAAAGACCTGATTCATCAAGACTGACATCTTACGCCATATTAGGCAGAAAACAAAGCTAGAATACTTTCATGCAAACACACTGAGGGGATGAATTGATCTAAATGAGTGACAGTTATGTAAGAAACAAACCACTCTTTAAGGAGACTCACACACATTTCCGGGACTTAGACATTTCCAGTCCATGCGGCCACAGCTCAGTCACCCTGTGACCTAGGCGCAACACTTAACACCGGCTGTTAAGAATGGCATATGGGTATAGCCGGGTTACATAGAAAGGTCATGTAGCCACATAAGCAAAGCACTTTTTAGGTGGAACTGACCTTTTACCCCTTTGATATTTCAATTATTTTACTTTTGCTATGCACTGGTTATATGAGCTAACCATTTTAAACCTTGCTTTTGTTAGCTGTCAGCCTATTTAGTATTGTAATGTATATAAACTAATTTCTGATTGTATTGATCTTTTCCACTGCACTTTAACCCTCTTGATATTTCTATTATGAAATTGCTTTTACTATGTACTGGTTATGTGAGCAAATCCTTTATATCGTTATTCTTGTTAGCTCTCAGCCTTTTTAACATTGTAATATATATTTCTGATTTGATTGATCTTTTTTAAAGCACTTGATGCAAAGGTTTTTACTAACGTGCACTTAATTTTAAAAAATCTTAAATCTGAGACTCACACAAAACAGCGGCCACTGAATATTACATGAATGAACAGATGCAATGATGAGGAAGTGGAAAAGTGAATTTAACTAGACACCGCCCATTACATACAGACGTGAAGGCAGGACAGATTACAGCAAAATGAATGACGTTCTAATTTCAGTGCTATTTCGAACCCATCACAAAAAGTGATAGGTGGAATGCTTGAATGAATGTCAGCAAATGGTAATTCCCAACCACCGTTATTTTGCACACCATGCCACTTCAGTTTGGACCCAGCTATATCCAAATCAGTCTTGACCCTGCTCCAGTGGGAACAGACCAGCATGAACTGACAAGCCAGGTCCTCCCTAAGTAGGAACACAAGCAACCCAAGACTGGTTCTGCCCTAGTTATGGGCTGGTCAGTCAGGTATTGTTTGGTTCCAGTAACACTGTATGCATGGGAAACTGAGGTGGAAAGGTGTGCAAAATAACGATAGACTTGGATGCGGCCCAAGTAATTACCAGTGGCTGAGATTAATTGAAGCATTCCATCCATCAATTTTTTGTAGACTTTAGTATTTTGAAACCAGAGCCAGGGTAGTAAGACATATGGAGAGGATTATGTAAAAGGCCTTAAAATGAACCAAAACTGCAGAGCGTTGGTAAAGGAATCACAGGGTGCGCTAAACACTTTTCAATCGAAACAATCCCTGCCACAGTAATCAAACATACTAATGAGACAATGAGTTCAGCAATTGCTTGGGAAAGTGTGGAGTTTACAAACGGCAGCATTCCATCCATTTTGTAAAATAGAGTTGCTAAGATTTGATCAAGCGACACAAGGGTTGCAACATGGCTATTTGTTGATGTTTTGAGATTCTGGAGGGGGTTCAGAGCGGATACTTCAATACAATTTATTTGTTAAATTCCCCGATTTGCTGTTTTTAACATGTTTCCTGCAACTGTTTACTTTAATCATTATTTAGGAATAGTCATTATAGCATGTAAATGCAGGTCATGTGATTTCTTCTTGTATGTAGATTTTTTCGGTTGATATGTCACTGGGGTAAAATAGGCTTTTGTTAAAGTCCCCAGTTGTTTTTCAACTAGCCTTCCTTTACTTAAAATACCGGCCAAATAAGGAAAATTACCGTCACTTGACAACCATAACCACATACTTAGCCGGCATTGTGGCGTCTCACCTGCAAGTCACTGCTATCAGGTGTATTAGTATAGAGACTTCCATGGAAGCAAACAAACCAAGCCTATAATACCGAGATGGCATTAGAGTATCACTAATTAACCCAAGAACTGGAAACAATGGCAGTGATAAGGTTGTTATTAATATGCAATTGCATTTAGAGACACTTGACTCCCTCTAAGCGGCGTCCACCTACAACTGCGTAATTTTAACAGGACATAATCTAACGTTGACATTTTAAAAAAGATACAGTTTTCTCAATTAAACAAGCATTGGCAATGCAATAGGTCTCGCATTAGGAAAGTTTGAGCAATTGGTATTGTAAGTGACAAATATTTCATTTATGTGTTGGTTTTGTAAATAGTGATAATAATAGCTTTGTCATTTACAATGCCAATAGTTTTAACTTTTGCAAACGTGACACCTATAGCATTTGTAATGCAATCTGTGTTGTATTTACATGACTTAGATGTAATAATATTACAAATAACAATGGCTTTTATTTTTTTTAATAATTAATACTTATATAAAAGTTATTGTAATTTATAATGGCAATAGCTTAAACTTTTGTAGATAACTTTTGGGAAGATTATGTTCATTGTATTTTATTGTGATGCAAATCCAAAACAGCAGTGAAATATTAACATCTTTTTGTGACATTTGTAATAAAGCTTGAAACATTGAGAGAACATATTAGAACTGGTTGTTGTTGAATGGTTACACAGAGTGATGCTGTAGCCTTCAGTGGTGCTGAGTAATGCTGTGGCCTTCAGTGGTGCTGAGTAATGCTGTGGCCTTCAGTGGTGCTGAGTGATGCTGCGGCCTTCAGTGGTGCTGAGTAATGCTGTGGCCTTCAGTGGTGCTGAGTGATGCTGTGGCCTTCAGTGGTGTCGAGTGATGCTGTGGCATTCAGTGGTGCTGTGGCGTTGAGTGATGCTGTGGCGTTGAGTGATGCTGTGGCGTTGAGTGATGCTGCGGCGTTGAGTGATGCTGCGGCGTTGAGTGATGCTGCGGCGTTGAGTGATGCTGCGGCGTTGAGTGATGCTGCGGCGTTGAGTGATGCTGCGGCGTTGAGTGATGCTGCGGCGTTGAGTGATGCTGCGGCGTTGAGTGATGCTGCGGCGTTGAGTGATGCTGCGGCGTTGAGTGATGCTGCGGCGTTGAGTGGTGCTGCGGCGTTGTCGTGCTGCGGCGTTGAGTGATGCTGCGGCGTTGAGTGATGCTGCGGCGTTGAGTGATGCTGCGGCGTTGAGTGATGCTGCGGCGTTGAGGGATGCTGCGGCGTTGAGTGATGCTGCGGCGTTGAGTGATGCTGCGGCGTTGAGTGATGCTGCGGCGTTGAGTGATGCTGCGGCGTTGAGTGATGCTGCGGCGTTGAGTGATGCTGCGAAGTTGAGTGATGCTGCGAAGTTGAGTGATGCTGCGAAGTTGAGTGATGCTGCGACGTTGAGTGATGCTGCGGCGTTGAGGGATGCTGTGGCGTGAGTGGTGCTGTGGCGTGAGTGGTGCTGTTGCATTGAGTAGTGCTGTGGCGATGAGGGGTGCTGTGGCATTCAGTGGTGCTGGGTGATTATGTGGCGTTGAGTGATGCTGCGGCGTTGAGTAATGCTGCGGCGTTGAGTAATGCTGCGGCGTTGAGTAATGCTGCGGCGTTGAGTAATGCTGCGGCGTTGAGTAATGCTGCGGCGTTGAGTAATGCTGCGGCGTTGAGTAATGCTGCGGCGTTGAGTAATGCTGCGGCGTTGAGTAATGCTGCGACGTTGAGTAATGCTGCGACGTTGAGTAATGCTGCGACGTTGAGTAATGCTGCGACGTTGAGTAATGCTGCGACATTGAGTGATGCTGGGGTGTTGAGTGGTGCTGGGGCGTTGAGTGGTGCTGGGGCGTTGAGTGGTGCTGGGGCGTTGAGTGGTGCTGGGGCGTTGAGTGGTGCTGGGGCGTTGAGTGGTGCTGGGGCGTTGAGTGGTGCTGGGGCGTTGAGTGGTGCTGGGGCGTTGAGTGGTGCTGGGGCGTTGAGTGGTGCTGGGGCGTGAGTGGTGCTGTTGCATTGAGTAGTGCTGTGGCGATGAGGGGTGCTGTGGCATTCAGTGGTGCTGGGTGATTATGTGGCGTTGAGTGATGCTGCGGCGTTGAGTAATGCTGCGGCGTTGAGTAATGCTGCGGCGTTGAGTAATGCTGCGGCGTTGAGTAATGCTGCGGCGTTGAGTAATGCTGCGGCGTTGAGTAATGCTGCGGCGTTGAGTAATGCTGCGGCGTTGAGTAATGCTGCGGCGTTGAGTAATGCTGCGGCGTTGAGTAATGCTGCGGCGTTGAGTAATGCTGCGACGTTGAGTAATGCTGCGGCGTTGAGTAATGCTGCGACGTTGAGTAATGCTGCGACGTTGAGTGATGCTGTGGCGTTGAGGGATGCTGTGGCGTGAGGGATGCTGTTGCATTGAGTGGTGCTGTGGCGATGAGTAGTGCTGTGGCATTCAGTGGTGCTGGGTGATGCTGCGGCATTGAGTGATGCTGGGGCGTTGAGTGGTGCTGGGGCGTTGAGTGGTGCTGGGGCGTTGAGTGGTGCTGGGGCGTTGAGTGGTGCTGGGGCGTTGAGTGGTGCTGGGGCGTTGAGTGGTGCTGGGGCGTTGAGTGGTGCTGGGGCGTTGAGTGGTGCTGGGGCGTTGAGTGGTGCTGGGGCGTTGAGTGGTGCTGGGGCGTTGAGTGGTGCTGGGGCGTTGAGTGGTGGTGTGGCGTTGAGTGCTGCTGTGGCGTTGATTGCTGCTGTGGCGTTGATTGTTGCTGTGGCGTTGAGTGCTGCTGTGGCGTTGAGTGCTGCTGTGGCGTTGAGTGCTGCTGTGGCGTTGAGGGGTGCTGTGGCGTTGAGTGGAGCTGAGTGATGCTGTGGCATTGAGTGATGCTGTGGCGTTGAGTGGTGCCAAGTGATGATGAGGTGATGTGTTGGTAGTCAGTTGATGCAGCACTGGTGCTGTGCTAGTGCTGAGGTAGTGCTGCGCTGGAGCTGAGGTGGTGCTGTGCTGGGGCTGAGGTGGTGCTGTGCTGGGGCTGAACAATGTTGAGGTGGTGTGGTAGTACTCAGATGCCGCTGAGTGACGCTTATGTGGGGTTGCAGTAGTGCAGCTGAAGTGGTGCTGCGCTTATGCTGATATGGTGCTGAGGTAGTGCTGCACTGATGTAATGGTGCTTGGGTGGTCCTCAGGTGGCGCTAAAGTGGTGCTGTCCTGCTGAGTGATACTGAGGTGCTGAGGTGGTGGTGGTGTAGTTGCGGTGGTGCTCGGGTGCTGCTGAGTGAAGCTCGGGTGGTGCTGCAGTAGTCCTGCTTTCTTGGTGATGAGTTACACTGACTGGTGCTGAAGTGGTGCTTTGTGCTGGTGTGGTGCTACGATAGTGACACTGGAAGGGGGGCAGGGGGTGATCACAGACTCCCGGACTCCAGGGGCAGGCACTGCCCCTGCTGCACTGATAGCTACACCTCTGAAAGAAACTGGTACAGGGAGAAACGGATGTAGAAAGGAAGCGGGGTACGAGTGGAACCTGGAGATGGCAGGAAATCGGTGAAGAGAGGAAACTGGCGAAAGTACGTAACTGATGTATAGGAAACTGGTGTAGAGATCAAAGTAGCGTAAATGGGAAACTGGCGTAAATAGTAAAGTCTTTGTAGAAAGATAAAACTGGCTTGAATAGAACACTGCTGAAGAGAGAAAATGGTTGGAGTCTGATACAGGTGGGACATGTATAGATGTGAGAAAGCTGAAAACAGGAAGCCCAAATAAAAGGCATAACTGGTAAATATGAAACTAGCAGAGAGAGGGGTCTGGTGAAGATGTAAAACTGTTGTAGACATAATTTGGTATAGATAGGCTCACAACAAATATAAAGCTATCTGTAATAGAGGGGGGGGGATAGAGGAAAGGAACCCACAGAGAAGAAAAGAAACAGTGAGAAAGAAAAGAAAGAGAACAAGCAGACTGGGTAAGGGAATACCAAATTCTTTTAATCTGCTTTTATGTAAAATAGGTGACATTTTGACAAAATTCTGCACACTCTTGTAATGCCAAACTCCCATTTAGCGCTACATTTCAGCGTGAAATTAAATGGACGTGAGGAGAGGACACTTTAGCGTTAAAAATAATATCGCCCAAAACACAAGCACCTGAACGTGTTTTGCTTGTTCGTGATGTTCCCATACAGGATTGTGCATAATTATGCATAAAACGTAAAGCAAAATTACACAAGATTATGCCTGCTGAACCAAATTTTTATCCCCTGCCTGGAGCGTGTGGTATGGAAAAAAAAACACATGTCCGACGACCAAATCTCATGCGGAACATCTTCGTCAGGCTACTCTTTTAAGCACACAACTCAGCATTCTGAGACTTGTAGTTTTGGATTTAACGTGAAAGGTATTGGCCTGTAAGCTTAAGACTCTAAAGAGCTGTTAAAACACCAGCAATGACTGTATGTGTTCTACATAATATGAGATCACTAAAAAGCAAGGGTATGGACTTAACACAATAGGGCGTAGGAAGTGAACACAGCGGCTGTGTGAGAAGAAGACGGAAGACCAGACCTTACCCAGGAGGATGCAGGTCATTAGAAAGGCCGCTGCAGCTTCATGGTTGTCGCCTTTCGGGTGTCGGCGCCAAGCTGCTGGCGGAGAGTCTGTTAGCATTCATGCAAAGTGAAACGCTGTTCAGCTTAGTGTGTTTACATTAACGTTTAACATTTGAGCTTACTAAAATAAATGTTTTGAATAATTTTTGCAGACTAAAAGACGGAAAAAAAAAGAAAAAAAAAATCAAACCTTAGGAACGGGTCCCAGGAAGCACGGTGTGCTCCGTGGCTATAAAGCAGGGAGGAAATGTTTTTAAAACAGGAAACATCTACAGATGCTGGAAACAAGAAACACCACGGAGGAATGTTGACGTTAATTAAAGCAGGACAGACGATGGGGGTGTGTGGCAGGGAAAGCAAGCAACAAGCTCTCGGCATTGCTCTGAAAAGACACACATGCTCGCCTTGATAAGTGAGCTGCCTTCGAGTACTCGTCCCTCTTATTGCCTAGGTTTAAAGGCAAAAAGGAAGAACATGTAATTTTAAGATTAACGGACTCATACTTTTTTTTAAACCAATAAAACATTGTAAGATCTTGCGGCCGCTTTAAACGAGAGACTGTAAATATATACGTAGCACACCTGTGAGACGCAAGAGGAGCTACAAAAATGCAAGTAAATACCAGCAATGAACCATCCGCTTCGAATAGATTACATTAACGAATACTTAGGAATTAGTACTGAAAATACAAAAAAAGATAACTGAAAGCTAGAATATTACAAAGTACGATCTGAAAACTTACAAAGTGGCAGCAACGTTTAACTGCAGTGAACAATGACAAACAGATCCTTCCTACTCCAAGATGGCCCAGGGTCTTTTTGCAACCAGCGCAAAGCTTTCTCAGTGCGCGATCTCTGTGTTTTACCATAAAGCAGATCAATATGTATCGCGTCGGCAGTTAATACTGAAAAGCGTTTCCACTTGTGTGGTCTGAAGTAGCCGGCCTTAGAAGAGGGCGAGGGAAAAATCGGGGATTCGCAGAGGTCAGGTTGTGCTGTACCTCGCTGAAGCACTGTCCTTAGGCTAAAACTTCAATGCTTCGCCAAGATTAGAGCGCAATATACAACCCTCAGACTTTCAATAAAGAACTACATAGTACTGCTATTTTCAACAGAATGTGTATAAAGGGTAGGGAAGTCATTGGACGCCATGCTGTGATAGTTGTGGGATTTAACGCAATTCTGTCCAGATTCAGGAAATTAGTAACATTGAATACATTGTGTACGGTGCAAGGTTTAACCGGCGGCATGGCGCCTACTCTGGTACAGCACGTATATCTGTCAGCGCTCTAGTTCTTTATCAGAACGTTGCGTTGCAAACCACGCCTACTTGAGGGAATCCCTCGTTATTATGACGGCTTCCGGTACCGCTTTGTTTCTATGGTTACAAGAGACGCGTTGAAACTTTTAGAACGAATAAACAAAAACCGGTAAGTTTAAACGGCGAAGGAGTAATTGTCTACACAGGGGGAGGCGTACTGTAGATCTGAGTAGACGACGATGTTTTGAGGCGACCACGTCAGGTTTACACCCATGATTAGAAATTTCAAATTGTTCTTATTTTTCCAGTTTAGTGCAAGGTAGCTTTGTGGGATTTATGTTCTTTCTTTAAGCAAGTTTGCTGCCTGGTGATCACACACAACCATACAGGTGGATACTGTATGAAAGCACTTCTAGGAAACGGCAGAGAGGTAAGGAGGCGAGGCGAACCTTTTATGTGTTAATATACGTTTTCAGGGTCTATTGCTGCCCTTCTCATGGTATACCCGTTGTGCCTTACTTTCTTTATGCATGTGCTGCTCGCTCTCTATATTTGTCACGTTCCACGAAGAGCAGAATTAATGTTTGTGTGTATATATATATATATATATATATATATATATATATATATATATATATATATATATATATATATATATATAATGGTTTATTTTGCTTGTGGATGTTTACTCCAATGCTGGGGAGCAGCGATTGAAGTACATTTAAAGAAGTGGGGAAACTGTGATGCCTCCTACAGTGGGAGCGGGGTCCAAGGCATGGCTAAAAAACAAAATATTCTATAACTTTTTTCGAGCCTTTCACCTTCAGGTAACTACATATAAAATTAGGCACAGACTAAATGAAAAATAAATGCAAGTTAAGTTAATCAGTGAGAAATGCACTATCACGTATTATGAAACCTCAGTTACTGAATGCACTACAGCTAATGGGCTCATTGATCATCTTAATAAAGGTCTTAATATTGATGCCCCCAAATTGGCAGGGCGTAGTGTGCCACCCCTGATGTTTGCAGACGACACGCTGTTGCTGGCCAAGTCCCCTATGGCCGTGGTTCCCAAAGTGTGCGCCGCGGCGCCCTGGTGCGCCGTGATGAGAAGCCAGGGGCGCCGCGACGCCGTGCAGGATGTGGGTCGTGAAAACTGCAGCCACAAGTCCTCCCCCTTCTTTGTGCTGCCTGCCAGGTCAATTGATCCCAGCCCTCGCCCTCTGCATCTGAATAGCTCCAGGGCTGCGCTCATCAACCAGCGCCTTACCTGCTCCTGCTGCCCCAGTAACGAGCTGCTAATTACTGGACTCCCATTGTCTGTGCAGATAAGACAGGCCAGGGCGCATGGCAGGGGGGGGGGGGGGCCTGGGGGCTCTGTGATTACAGCTAATGTCAGGTGTGAATTTTACATAGCTGCCAAGGTTTCAGATTGTTATGTCTGACATTTTCAGGATTTCATTGTAATTATGAGTGACGAGTGACACTTTCACCCAATCAAAATCAAGCAATGAAGAAAACTAGGCAAACATATAAATATCAGAAATTACAGCCGTCTGAGCAATAAGAAACTACAAGATGATTTTTAAACTGCTCTGAAGAACCAGAAATGGAGGTGGACTAAACTAATGCCCTTGTAAGATCGTACTGTTATACAAATGTGCAATCATGATATTAAACAAGTCTTTTCGAGGAAGTATTTTATTATAGTCCTGTGCACATTTGCAGACATGCACAGTTAAATAGAAAAGGTAATACTAAATCAATAAAGTCAGCTGACTCGCGAACACTGACAGGCATTGGACATTCATTGGGCAAGCCTCAGCTGAGGTACACACAGTCACATAACTCACAGCGTGCACTGAGGGTGCGCTGATGTAGTGTATTATACTCTCACAATTCATTAATTCCCTAAATCAGTCCCGTCTGCCCTGGTTGGCGCACAGCTACCTGCCAGCCCCTCAGCTACTCTATGATGGTGTTGTATGCATTGCAATGCATTTTATACGCTCTTTGTGATTGCAAATAAAGTTTTAAATGGTGATGGCTACTCTGAATCCTTCATCATGTCTAGGCTTGATTCTTCATGTAGACCAGTGGTTCCCAAAGTGTGCGCCGCGTGCGCCGGTAAAAAAATGGTGGGGAGCCACGGCCAACTGCCAATTAGGTCAAGGGAGCCACGGTTCAAAAAAGTTTGGGAACCACTGCCCTATGGGTATCCAGAGGACGCTCGACAACTTTGTTGTCTTCTGCAAACATCGGGGCCTGGAGATAAATCTTCAGAAGACCAAATATATGGTCTTTAATGGCGGTAAAAGCACACGCAGCAATCCGACCCTGGGGGGCCAACCACTCGAAAGAGTGGGCTGTTTGATTACCTTGGCATCACCCTGACGGAGAGTATGGACTGGGGAGCGCAGATCAATAAGTGTAACTGGAAGCTTACCCAGGTGTCGGGATACATCCATAAATTCTTCAAGGGGGCAACACACAAGCAGTTCTATGCACCCATGGAGGCCTATAGGACACAGGCAAGAAGTGCTGCGTTATATGGTGCAGAATTTTGGGGCCATTGTACACTCATATACCTTGAACGCACTGAGAATGCGTTCATCAGACAGCTTCTTAGCCTACCCAAAAGCACTCCATTGATCCCGCTGAGAATGGACCTAGGAATTAGACCAATTGCCGAGGATGCCGCACTTAGACCATTGACCTTTTGGAGACGCTTGTGGAGTACTCCCGAGCTAACCCCGTATAGTGAGGAGTTAACAGAGATATTGGGGCTGAAGGGGGTGGACAAGATACCATGGTTGAGGCACCTTAAGGCGTTATGTATGTAATTGGGACGCGTTGATCTGTGGGATGACCCCAAACCGTGTCTCATTCACTAAGTAAGAACACACTGGTAACTGCCTACAGGGAATACCGGCTGTCCAAGATGATGCGTAGCTCTTCATCGGGACGGCTGACAAGCGAATTCCTTATAATTAAAAATACCTATCAGGCAGAGCCCATCCTGGATAGCATCCAACCAGTGTTGGCACGAACATTGTTTCTCCAGTTCAGGCATGGGTGCCTCCCTCTACGATCGTATGTTAAAAAATGGGGGGGACAGGTTATGAGTGAATGTCCTGCATGTGGTTTAGTGGACGAAACTGAGGTGCATGTTCTTTTCCAATGTGATTCTTATAGGTCGCCAAGAAGACGCTGGCTTGTACAAATTTGCAAGAACTTGGGCACAAGACACTTTAGTGAGGCCTATAGAATATTGAAAACTGAGCTCCACCTCCCAATAGTCTACTCTGTTTCCCGTTTTTTATTCTCAATGGGGTGTATGAGGAGGAAGTTTCTGGAGCCTTCTATGTAGTGGCCGAATCTAGTGCATGGTCTGCTCAGGCTTGCTAATATTTTTTATGACCCATGGTATTTAACTTTAAACTGTGTCTTTTTTAAAGAAAAGAGTGAGCATTTCCTCTTGTTTTAAAAAACTATTTTATTACCCATAGTGGCTTTTAGTACTGTTCTTAACTTTTTTCCCTGTGTATAAGTACTGACCATATGCACTTGCACTTTATTCTAACTGCTTGTTTTGTGGCGACTGGATGTAAATTGTACTAAAGTTGTTGATTCCTGCGGTAACGTTATATGTTTTATTCATTTTTGTGACGCTTTTATGGTCAATGTACCGAAATAAAGCTTTTCAAACGAAACAAATGCACCACAGATGTCTCTGTGTAACCAGAGAGCCACAGAATTGGATCCTGATTGGTGTAGTGGAGAATAGTGACTTGTGTATGTTTAGTGCTACGAGGTCCCATTCTGTGAGAGAAAGCACTGTGAACGTGTAACCCCTTATTTTAAACTTGCATTACACAGAGTATAAGATAAGCTGCTACAAAATGGGGGAAAAGATTTAAAATTTTAAAAAAAGTGCTTCCAAGATATAGTTTGGGTAATACCCAGACTGTACATAGGGCATTTTTTATAACTGTCCTTTAAAAGCACACACTTCATAGCTCAACTGGTAACTTCCTTGCAATACCACTTAAAAATAATAAATGTATGTCATCAGCATGCTTCAAGTGACTCCATATATTAAAGCCAATACCGACTTCTAAGCACCCTTTACATTTGCAGATTAAAGAGTTGCACACATTTACATTTCTTTTCAAGGAAGCAGGCGCCCTGGCAGGAAGGCCTTTTGAGCTGTCTGGCCCTCCCTCGGTTTTACAGCACAGAAGAAAGACTTCTTGTCTTACAAGTCTGCTGAAACATTTCAACTTTCGGAATTAACCATCCCAGGATGGTTGTCTTTTCATAAAGAGTAGGGGAACTGTTTTCTTAAATTAACAAAGTATGGGCAGGTTGTGCTCCTCAGATCCTGCCCACTTCGACCACTGGTGGGGAGAATGGGCGCCTATCAATGGTGACTCGCAGAAGAATAGATGATATGAACGCTCAGATCTGTGCCTGAAGGCTTCCTATTGAAGCAGAGATAGGTATCAATGTTGCCATTACCTACTCTGGCAGTAACTTTGTCTCATACAATCTGCTACTAGAACAGTGTGCTGAGTGTTTTCGAAATGTACAAGCATTCCCGTAAAAGGACACTTTCTGATTCTTCCTCCTCCAGTCCTCCCTCTAGGGGGCATCAGGGGGCTAAATATGAGGAGCACTATATGGAGAATAAAATTGAAAAGATTTTCCTAGATTCATATCTAGGTTATATCCCTTGGAGGTTGTAGGCAAGACCATGCCTGAATACGTTTTTAGGTCGAGGGACCGTAGGCTGGCTTGCCAGCCGGAAGTCCGGAGAATTAATGTGTCTTAGTGTGGCAGCTTAAACCCGCCTCTGTCCTCGTCTCTCCTCCATTGGCTGGCTTCCTAAACGGAGGCCAGCCATTGGAGGAGAGAGGCGTCCCTCCAAAGAAGCTCCGTCTTTTTCGGATTCGGGGACATGTTGGTGCTGTTCTTTCCACTTTTAAGCCCCGCCCCTTTTGGGGACGGCCAAACACGCCCCCGATTCCGAAAAGTTCAGAAGCTTGCGGCGCCATTTTTTTGTTTGTGGTTGTTCTCTTCGGTTGGCAATGCAAGGTGCGGTGTCGGAGAGCAAGCAGAGGACAGGCCTGTAATCTGTTTTTATTAAAAAGTTCATGCTTTGCCATGTTCTGCACCCGTGCGTCTCAGGATAGGTTTGCGGCGTGGGGCAGTGCAGCGCTCAAAGGGTGGGCCTTTTCTCTTTCTTTCAGTGGGTTTGCGGCCGCCATTGTTGCCCGGAACAGCCTCGTTTCTTTATCCCTCTACACATTTTCGCGGCGGAGGCTGCAGTTTCCTTCCTCCTCCCGTTGCCCTGCAGCATCGGAGACAAGAAGAGCCCTACCAGGTGAGATGGCAGCGCACAATGCAGCCCGGGCAGAGGGGCGGACACAGGGGCAGCTGCAGAGCAGTATCCCGGCCCAGGGTAGAGCTCTGGGTGGTTTTCCTCCAGCCGATTCCCCAAGAATCGTTAAAAGGAAAGCGGGTACGTGATTTACACGTTTAGTTTAAGGACCGATTGTGACTGCTGAGAGTGTGAAGTCGTTCGGGAGGGCGAGGCTACTTTGGCTTTAGTTCCCGTCGCCGGTTCTGCCAGTTGTTAAAGGAAGCCCACGGCGGTCGGGCGCGATGTTCGCATCCACAGATATTCTGTGGTTCCCGATTAGTAGGGTGTCTATTCTTCTCTGGTTTATTCCGCTTTGGGAGGACGGTATTGCGTTGTGCGCGGCAGGGTGCGTGGGCCGTGCCTTGTAGCGCTGTCGCTATGTCCAGTGTTCGGCGCGTGGCCGTCGTGTCTTCTCTTTTAAACTGAGATCTCTCTTCCGATTGTCTATATTCGTGTGCTTAAACTCGATTAAGGTAAAGGTTTATACCCCAGAGTTTGACTTTGCTAAGTAATCGCAGATGTTGCTCCGTTTTACAGAACGTATAATTACTTTTAAAACAGTAAAATATTTGCAAAAAAATCTGGAGTTCCTGCTTGCGGTTGGTAGTAGTGTTAGGATGTTATTCCACTGTTCCTTTTGCCTGTATGACGAAGCTCCACGAGTTGATGGTACACGTTTATTTTGCATGGCAATCCGTATCCCAAAAGCTTATATTGCGTGTTGCTTGAGAGGGGCCAGACCTACGAAATTTGTTTGGCAGCTTCAGATATACTCTCTGGCTTAGTGACATTTTAATATTTGGTGGGACACGGGAAGTATATATATTGAGGGTCCCCTGCGTTTTTGTTGTTGTTAATTTTTATATTTATTTCTCCGTATCGGCTCGTTCATGCCCTTGTAATGTTATCAGTGCTGGATTATTGTAATGATTCAGAAATGGGGCACCACAGTAACACCCGAATGTCAAATTACTTCGTGTCCGCCAGGGCAGAGCGCTTGCAATTGAAACTTTAGTTCCCAAATATTTGCATTCACAGATGTGGCCCCTCCACTACAGACGTTATTGCAAGAATTATGTTACGGTTTAGTAAAGTTGTTAAAAAAACAATGCGTCCTCGCATACATTTTTGCGATGTGGATGTATTTAAACAAAGCATTGAAAGCAGACGCTCATGTACAGTATGCATGCGTTCACAATACATTTTTACAGCGAATGCCACATCTCGTGAAGAGACGTGATTTCGGGAATTTTCCATAAACCATCTTGTAAATGCACGAATTATGCTGGCGTAATTTCAACCACGCCTAGCACTCTACAGACCAAACTACACCCAAGTAACACTGTATGAAGTGATACCGCGCACAGTGGTATTTTCGCTGAGAAAAAAACACTTTACCAGCACAAAGTAACATTTGCACTGGAAAGGAAATGCCCATGTTACTGCAGGAAATCGCCTTGATTAAAACCCATGGCATTTAACTTCTATTAGGCATGCTGGTCTGTCAAATTGGAAAAATAATCAGTTTTTTATGGGCTACATTGTTAAACTTGGAATTTTGACTATCATACGTTTTATTGGAGGGCTTGGAAGTAGGGGGCCGGGCAATTGCTCATGGTTTAAAACTTTTCTGCTCAGACGTCCCAATAGGGACAGTTTTTTTATTCAGCAGTATTGTACTTTCATCATTAATGTTTTATATATAACGTCAACCATCATTTTTTTTTAAAACAGATTTTTATTGGTTTTCTGAAAAAAAACCATAAAGACAGCCCCATTGGCATTATAGAGAAGTAGTTTGGAAGGAGAAATGCTTTACAATTATACAAATTAGAATTCCTGCTGCCCTCCCAGAGCTGGCTGCAAGCAAAGAGTCTCGACAGGGTGCCCCAGGAGCACATTACTGGTTCCCGCCATCTCCCCATAGTTAGCCCAACATACAGCTCTGTTCGCCTCCATGTGTGTTACTGTCCAAAATGCAGATTCCAATAGAAAACTCTCAATACCCAACCCACCCCCTGGTCCTTAATCATCCCAACAAAGCCTCTCCTCCCCATCCACACTCCCAAGCATGCTGCAAGCGACTAAAATACTCAGGGAGTCGCCCAGATCCCCAGCACCACCTTCTAGACTCCTTGCCTCGCAGATCTCAATCTAGGGCAGACACTGAACACTGGAGGAGAGTCCTTGTCAGGCCCTCATCAGTCTCATCATGCCCTTCCTTCATCAAGTGTCAGCCGCTTCAATTGGCCTGTGCGCCCTCCATCTCACCAAGTACACCCTCTTCATCGTCAGTCGGGTGCTTAGCCAGTTCCATGAGCGCGACCCACACCTGAGCCATTTCCATTGATTTCTCGCTCCCATTACGCCTAGCCATGCATAGCCTGTAGTTCCCAATACATAACTTAAACCATGTGGTTGACATGAAACCTAATGCGAGAGGAATAGAAGGGAAATTGATGCACCATGTCATCTGACCTAAAAGATGCTAGTGAAAGGGAACAATTAGCAGCAAAATGCCAAAAGTAAGCAGAGTCCAACATCCACCCTCATGGGTATTGCTAGCCATCCCAAAGTTCAAAATAAATAATACAACTAATGGCGAATTTGAAATTATTCTTCCTGCGTACTAGAAACAATGACGTGCAGCAGAAAAGTGGCTCTGTGTGTGGTTGTGCGTGTGTATGGCTCTGTGGCTAGCTTTATTTGTAGGTGGCTCTGTGTGGGTGACTCTGTCTGTGTGAGGGTGGCCCTGTGTAGGTGGCTCTATGTGAATGACTCTGTGTGGGTGGCTCTGTATGTGTGTGTGGGTGGCTCTGTATTAAATATGAGCGCAAAATCCGTTCCGCTCGCGGATTTTGCGAATTTTCGGTAAATTCGCGATCCGCGAACTCCCGCGAATTTACCGCGAATTCGCAAATCCGCGAGCGGCGGATGCCGGGGGCAAAAGTTGAAGCCTGGCTGGCCTGTCAACTTGTAACTATTTTACGATGGCGCCGGCAAGCTGCCTGCGCCATCCAAAAATAGTTACTAAGTTAGCTTCAACAGGAAGCTCTAATAGATAAAATAAAGCAGGTGCTCGCACCTGCTTTATTTTATCTATTAGAGCTTCCTGTTGAAGCTAATTTAGTAAGTATTTTAGGATGGCGCTGGCAGCTTGCCGGCGCCATCGTAAAATATTTACAACATGCCCTTCCTGTGAGTGACTCATTCATCAGCCCAAAAACAATCGTGAGCGTCGTCGAGGCAGGTGTGCCTTCTTCCCAAATCTACCGTGGAAAATCAGCTGTGATGCTGGATAGAGGCTTTTGCATCCTTGACTTTCACGAGCGCAATACCCGTGCTGTTCCTGTGACCAGGAGCTTCTTTCTCTTCATCTGCTGAACTGATCTTTCTCTGACCTTTTATACACACAAGAAGCATGTGTGAACTCACATGGAAGCCCTGCCCGTTTGGCCCCGCCCACACACTCGCGGTTTGCACCGTCTTCCCGCCATTCAGCCACTATGATGGACAGCTCACTCAAGGGACCCCTGCGCCCTTCGGGGCGCCTGACTTTGGGCTTGGAAGCCCCCCCCCACACACACTCGCAGTGTGCACCGTCTTCCCACCATTGACCCACTATGATGGACAGCTCACCCAAGGGAACCCTGCGCCCCTCGGGGCGATTGCATAGTAACACACACATGGCCGCTGAAAGCCGTGGAAAATCAGCTGTGATGCTGGATAGAGGCTTTTGTATCCTTGACTTTCACGAGCGCAATACCCGTGCTGTACCTGTGACCAGGAGCTTCTTTCTCTTCATCTGCTGAACTGATCTTTCTCTGACCTTTTATACACACAAGAAGCATGTGTGAACTCGCATGGAAGCCCTGCCCGTTTGGCCCCGCCCACACACTTGCGGTTTGCACCGTCTTCCCGCCATTCACCCACTATGATGGACAGCTCACTCAAGGGACCCCTGCGCCCTTCGGGGCGCCTGACTTTGGGCTTGGAAGCCCCCCCCCACACACACACACACTCTCAGTGTGCACCGTCTTCCCACCATTGACCCACTATGATGGACAGCTCACCCAAGGGAACCCTGCGCCCCTCGGGGCGATTGCATAGTAACACACACATGGCCGCTGAAACTAGTAAGCTGAAATGATTCAGCAGGGCAAATCCGCGGATCCGCAAATCCGCAAATCCGCTGATTTTGCGGATCTACGATCCGCAAATCCGCAAAATCCGCGGATCGTGGATCCTCAAAATCCGCCCATACCTACTCTGTATGTGTGTGCGGGTGGCTTTGTGTGTGTGGCTCTGTGTGGGTGTAAATGCAATAGGTCATGTATATGCAAGCGATTAAGCTATTGGCATTGTAAATGACAATGCCATTTATTTAACAAATAAGCTATTGGCAATGTAAATGACAATACCATTTATTTATGATTAAAAAAAAAAATGTCGTGAGCAATGCCAATAGCTTTTCCTTTAATAATGCCGAGACCATTGCATTGTAAATGCTTGTTGTGGATTCCTGTGTGGCCAGTTTGGTCAAGGATACTTCCATGGCAGAGGAAAGTATCTTAAAAGATCAGACTAAATAGAAGATTGATTTGGCGCTGAAGAAATCCAATGCAGGGACTCATTGAGCATGAGTGCTGTAATATAAGAAGCCTGCAAACATAGTATTTGATCACTGTCATCAAAAGTTTATTTAAGGTTGTTCATGAGGGACCAGGTGTTTTTCACTTTTAGAGGCATCAGAGAAGCAAGTGGAATTTTTAACTGATATCTTCTTTGATATTGAAAGAGCATTGGTGTTAACAGAATGAGCAACTGTTATCGCCAGAAAGAACATTGATTTGAAGGAGTGGCATACTGATACAAAATAAAAATCTGTGTCTTTACGTATGCCGATTGAGGGAAAAAGACTATTCAGTCCAGATTTGGGAGACCATTACACAGAATCTTCAAAGAGAAGAAACATTCCTTATTGTATAGCCCTAATTTTGGGGCAGCTTGTTCAGGGTTTTATTCCTCTTCAAAGTTTTCTTGTCACCAGCCCTCAAGAAAAACTGATCAAAAACAATAGTTTTCATTCACTAGGAGATAAAGAGGCAATGAAAACAAGAATCAAGGAAATCAGCGGGGGGAAGCCCTTGTCTTGCTACAGAAACCAGCGTTCATGACGGTGAAAAAGAGGGCTTACTTCACCAGCGGGAGGAAAGATATATAATTTCAGGCAGCATGGGAGAAATCTACTTCCAATGCCTGCATTCATCAGGAGATGAGGGAGAGATAACAAATAGAGTTTCTGGAAACCCCTATAGAGACTGGGCTCATTCCTATGCCAGAACCTCAAGATTCAATCAGCAAGAGGGTACTGAGGGCAGACCCAACAATCTGATGGTGAAAAGGGCTGCTATTTCGTTCAAAAGAGCAGAGTGGCATGCAAGTGTAGTTGATCGTATCTGTTTTCCACAAAACATCATGACACTCCAGTTTGATAACAGAGTTAAGAGGAGTGAACGCATTGATAAAGAGAATTTCATTCAAGATGGAGACTTTACACAGGATAATCCCTTTGATTCCTAGTAGATCTTTCATTATCACTATGGACTTGATGGACTTTTACTTCTATATTCGCATCGTAAGGGAGCATCACAAATACCTCCTTTGTTTCTGGCGAAGAAACAATCAGTTCT
The DNA here is from genome assembly GCF_964263255.1 of Lissotriton vulgaris. Taxonomy (NCBI): domain Eukaryota; kingdom Metazoa; phylum Chordata; class Amphibia; order Caudata; family Salamandridae; genus Lissotriton; species Lissotriton vulgaris. The sequence continues at coordinate 440,523,338 of NC_141700.1, forward strand.
ATGTGTTTCTCTGCGGGATCATGTGTGCCCCAAGAATGTTTAAAAAAATGATGGCACTTTTACATCTGCAGGGCAAAGATATTTTTCTATACCTGGACATTTGACTTCTCTGTTCTCACTCAAAGAATGAGGTGCTGAAGTGATGGAATGCAATGCTCTATTGTTCAAACAAAGAAAAATGCAGGTTGGATCTTTCCCAGGACAGGGTGTTTATCGGAGCTCATTACACGACAGATATTAACATGATGTTTCTTCCAGAGGAGAGAGGTGCAAGACTTAGAGTAACACTCATCTCTTTGTCATCTCGAGCAAGAGTACCAGCAGGGTTATGGCTGGAGGTGAAGGGACACATGGTTGTGCGTGTATTCCTAGCATCATGTGCAAGGCTTCAATTGAGAACAGTCTTGTCACACTTAGTAAAATATTGGTGACATTCTTCAATGGATTGGAAGAAGGAGATTTCAGTAATAAATCTGATCATATGGCAACTACAATTGTGGCTAAAGCTGGAGTAAGTGAGAAAGGGATTTCCTCTACTGTAGCCTCCAGAGATGGTAATAACATCTCATACCAGCTCCAGAGGGTGGAGAGCAATGATGTTGAGCAAGAAGTGTCAGAAAAGATGGTCATTAGATGGACGGCAGATGGAGGTAATCAAATTGGAGAGAATGATCAGATGTTTTTCAGGCACTGATTCATTTCAAGATGACATTGTCAATTATCATGTGATTATTTGGACATCCAACACCACAGCAGTGTCATATATAAACAGAAAAGAGTGAACAAACTTCTTCTCTCTCATCTTGCAGTATATATGATTGATGGGGGAAGGAACAGAGAATCATCTTCTTTCCCTGAAAGAAATTCACTTCAAAGGAAAGCAGAATATAGTGGCAGAAAACTAAACAGAGTCTTTATATCATCCTAAACTCTATCTCTCATGCCTCAGGTTTTGCCCAACTATCCCAGTTATTCGGGGAAGCCTTCATAGACATTTTTGCCTCTCAAAAGAACTCTTAGCTCCCAAGTATTTTCTCTCAATATCAGGTTCTAGAGGCATGGGTAGCAGATATGCTTTCCTCACCCTGGCCTCTTTAGCTGCCTGGGTGCATTCCCAGATATTCTGCTCATCTGTCATCTGCATATAACATTTCAGAGTGAAAAAGCAGAGGTGATTGTGGTAATTCCATTCTTCCCGCAACAATTTTGGTACCTCTTCTGAAGGCTATGGCTCTTCTCCCCCTGAAGGATTCTATTTTTTCCCTCATCCTCTCGGGTCACTCGGGTGCCTACTGTGAGAAGTTGGCCCGATATGCAACGTTCGCTATTCTAGCGACCGCTATGTATCGTACCAACGACCCTTATGGTGTTTGGTTGTAAGTCAACCTATAGACCAGCTATCCTAGTAGCGTGGATACGAGCAGTCTAAGGCTAAAGACTCGAGAGGGCGCGTTAAGCCAGCTGTTCACCACACATGTACCCCTTGAACACCAAGTGAAAGGACACCACACAAGTGTTATGAAAATAAACAGGATATTTATTAAGAATCACAACAGCCCTGTACTCTTTATGAGGACAGGGTACTAAGCACAAACCAAATCTCTTTAGCAAATACTTCAAGTGCACAATTTAAACAAGTGTCCGAGGACACGGGAAGGTTAAGGTTTCGGGCGGACCCGATAAGGCAAGTCGGAAGCGAGGGACTCGGGACCCTAGAGTAAGGAGGCTATGCAGGCACCGAAATGCCGAGTTACCTAGCCACGAGGGCTGCGGCTGCACAAGTCTTACAGGCGTCGGGGTCTTCGCTGACGAGCCAGGAGCCGGAAGAAAAGGAGTTGCTGGCCGGCGACCAGTGCTGAATAGTTCGTAGAGATCCAAGCCTGGATCGGAGATTGAAGAAACCTGAAAGCAGAGGGGACCAAGTTCGTACTACTAGCCAGTAGTCAGAGGGTACCAGGAAGGCACCGGTTGGCCGTCACCTCGACCAGGTGAGTGGGCGACGCTAGGCTCGGCAGTCTCACGGACCAGGAGGCGTTGTCGGCGACCACGGTGGAGGTGCGAGCTGTCCCACGAAGGATGATGCTGTCGGCGTCGCTGGGCCCAGGATGGGGCAACAAGCCTTGGCAGATCTCAGGGCCACGTGGTGGGCCTAAGATGGCGTCTTGAGTGGACCAGGAGGGTCCGGGGTGCTTCTCGCAAAGATGGAAGCAAGGGCCAGTCTGGAGCAACCAGACCAGCAGTGATGATTCTCGGATGTCGTCACAGAAGGGCACAAGCCAGCGGCTAGTGACCAGACAACGTGCTGAGCAGCGAGCAGAAGGGCCCCACGCAGATCGTGGAGATGCTGGGAGACTGCACTTCGGGGCTGGAGCGGCTCAGGGTCGGGGCTTCTCGGACCCCAGAGCACTCACCAGAGAGTTACCTCGATGGTCGTGCTGGTTTTAAGAGCGTGCAGGTTCTGATGATGGCCGGTCCCTCGAGGTCTCGTCGCACCCACAGTTCACAGCTGAGCTGATGACGTGGGTAGAGGTCAGAGGTGCCAGGGAAGCCGGTTCTCGTCGAGCTGGGCCGTCGGATTCCTTGAGGAAGGACTTACAGCAACCCGCAGAGTTCTTAGTTGGTGCCCGCTGATGCAGGGTGACTACTCCTTAGCCACAAGGGAGAAATCTTGAGAAGAGTCTTGAAGTCCTTTCGTAGAAAGTATTCTTGATTCAAAGATGATCTAATTTGGAAGGGTCCCCGCTCCGGCCTTTATTCTAAAGAAAGGGGTGGGCACATGACTAGGTCCTGCCCTAAGGGTTGGACCAGGAAGGGGGGTAGTTACACCCCTCTTCCCTGCCGGACTTTCCCCAGGCCAGGGCTGTCGCCCCTGGAACTGGTTCTAACCGGCAGATGCGTAGTGAGCACCGGGGTGCCACTCCGCAGTCACCTTCTCGCAAAAGCCCTACCTACCCAGAATACACAAACCCTGTCTGGGACGGTGCGAACACCGCCCTCGACAGGAAACCCTTTGTCCAAGTGCTCCTCGCTGGAAGGACTCCCAGCAGCAGGAGGTCAGACTCGTGTCTGTGGTGGCAGCCTCCATTTTGTGGAGCTGAGGCTTTCGTTAACTTTAACCGGGGTTCACAGTTACGTACATGTCGTGTCCCTCTAGAAGGGTGGAATGCTAACCTCGTCGCCAGGGTTGGTGAGAGGGCAGCACCCCGATTCGTATGACACCTTACTCGACATGTCTTGATAACGAGACACCGAAGTTACCGATGTGGTACGCGTTATCATGGAACAGCCATTGGGTCTTTTCTCCGCAAGCTGCAACCGGCTCGGCTCGGGCCAGAACACAGTTCACACGAGCCCATGCACTCTGCCTTCAGGATTGTCAAGGCCTGCCATAGGAGTGACTGATAGGAACTCGGGTGTCCATTGTATGGTTAGATATAGGCTACTATATCCAAAGCAAAGGGTGATTACACGACTTCGCCCCAGCTGTCAAGCAGCCAGTTGTGTCAAACTTAGGAGGCCAGCCAGGGGTGGCATAATACATGCTGCAGCCCCTGGCGGCCCTGGGTACACCTATGCCCTGAGTTACAGGGTCTGATAAGGTGGCCCAGTACCAATTGGTAAATGCACCTAGGGTACATATCGTAATTTAGAAAGAGAACAGCCAGGCTGTGGGTCTGATTGGCAGGCCCACAGCCAGAGAAAGTCGTAAACCAGTGAAACAAAAGCAAAAAATCTGGGTGATCATAGGATTGCAGACCCTACTCTCCTACATGACCCCCCCCAAACGTCGGAACAACTAACTAACCTTGACCAGGTGAGTCTTCTTGTTCTAAGTGGAAATATCTGGAGAGCCCATCGGCATTGCCATGATCAGTACCAGGTCTATGTTCCACTGTGAAGTCCATCCCCTGTAGGGAAATGGACCACCTAAGCAGTTTGGGGTTTTCACCCTTCATCTGATTTAGCCACAAGAGGGGCTTATGGTCGGTCTGAATCTTGAAGTGAGTGCCAAACAAGTATGGCCTCAGCTTCTTCAGGGCCCAAACCACAGCAAAGGCCTCCCTCTCAATAGCTGACCAATTCTTCTCTCTAGGGGTCAGCCTTCTGCTTATAAAAGCAATGGGCTGGTCTTGACCATCAAAATTCAGTTGAGAAAGAACAGCTCCCACACCCAACTCAGAAGCATCTGTTTGGACAATGAATGGTTTGGAGTAGTCCGGACTCTTGAGGATAGGCGCCGTGCACATGGCCTGCTTTAGGTCATCGAATGCTTTTTGACAGCTCGCTGTCCACTGAACCTTTTTTGGCATTTTCTTACTTGTCAGTTCGTTTAATGGTGTCACAATTGAACCATAGTTCCTGACAAACTTCCTATAGTAACCAGTCAGGCCCAAGAAAGCTCGAACCTGAGTCTGGGTGGTTGGAGGAGCCCAGTCCCTGATTGACTGTATCTTGCTCTCCAGTGGCTGAACCTGACCCCCACCTACAAGGTGGCCCAGGTATACAACCTGTGTCTGCCCTATCTGGCACTTGGTGGCCTTGATAGTGAGACCTGCTACTTGCAGTGCCTCTAACGTCTTCCGCAGGTGGACCAGGTGATCCTCCCAGGTGGAACTAAAGACAGCAATATCGTCAAGATACGCCGCACAGAAGTCATCCAGCCCAGTAAGGACTTGATTCACCAACCGTTGGAAGGTGGCAGGTGCATTTTTCAGACCAAAGGGCATCACCACGAACTGATAATGCCCACCAGGGGTTGAAAATGCGGTTTTAGGCTTGGCGTCCTCAGCTAACCTGATTTGCCAGTACCCAGCTGTCAGGTCAAACGTACTTAAGTAGTTGGCCGAAGCCAATCTATCGATAAGCTCGTCTGCCCTGGGTATTGGGTGGGCGTCAGTCTTAGTGACTGCATTGAGACCCCTGTAGTCTACGCAAAACCTCATCTCTCTCTTACCACCCGGGGTGTGAGGTTTCGGCACTAGAACTACGGGACTAGCCCAAGGGCTATCCGAGGGTTCAATGACTCCCAGCTCCAACATTTTCTGCACTTCACTTTTGATGCAGTCTCTAACGTGATCAGGCTGCCTGTAGATTTTACTCTTTACGGGCAAGCTGTCGCCAGTGTCGACCTCATGGGTGCACCAATCGGTCTGACTGGGTGTTAGAGAAAACATATGTCGGAACGACTGAAGAACCTGTTTACAGTCGCTCTGTTGATGTTCGGTGAGGCTGCCACAAAAGACAACACCATCTACCGAGCCATCGTCAGGATTCTGAGTGAGCAGGTCGGGGAGAGGGTCACTCTCCTCTTCCTGTCCTTCATCTAGGGCCATGAGCAAACTCATGTCCTTCCTGTCGACATATGCTTTTATCCTGTTGACATGAAGCACCCTGTGGGGGCTCCGGGGAGTTCCCAGGTCGACCAGGTAGGTGACCTCTCCCTTTTTCTCCAGGATGGTGTGGGGCCCGGACCATTTGTCCTTGAGTGCTGCTGGGGCCACTGGCTCCAACACCCACACCTTCTGTCCGGGCTGGTAAACAGTCAAGACAGCCTTTTGGTCATGCCAAGCCTTTTGGAGTTCTTGGCTGGCCTTAAGGTTTTCCGATGCCTTTTCCATGTACTCAGCCATCCGCGAGCGGAGGCCAAGCACATAGTCCACTATGGTGGCTGCAGGCTTTTTGAGAGGTCTCTCCCATCCTTCCTTCACCAAACACAGGGGTCCCCTTACAGGATGCCCGTACAGAAGTTCAAAAGGGCTGTAGCCAACCCCCTTCTGTGGGACTTCTCTGTAGGCGAACAAGAGGCAGGGGATCAGGACATCCCATCTACGCCGAAGCTTTTCCGGTAGTCCATGAATCATCCCTTTTAGGGTCCTGTTGAATCTCTCAACAAGCCCATTGCATTGTGGATGATAGGGTGTAGTGAACTTGTAGTTGACACCACATTCCTTCCACATAGCAGTTAAGTAGCTCGACATAAAGTTTGCACCTCTGTCGGAGACGACCTCCTTAGGGAAGCCCACTCTGGAGAATACTCCAACTAGGGCTCTTGCCACAACAGGTGCTGTAGTGGTCCTAAGGGGAATAGCTTCAGGATACCTGGTGGCATGATCCACTACCACCAGTATAAACTTGTGCCCTGATGCTGTAGGTGGTTCCATGGGACCGACGATGTCGATCCCCACCCGTTCAAAGGGCACCCCCACCACAGGCATTGGTATAAGGGGGGCCTTTGTCGTGCCACCTGACTTACCACTGGCTTGGCAAGTGACACAGGAGCGGCAAAACTCCTTGGTATCTTCGTTCATGTGAGGCCAGTGAAAGTGCGAGACAAGCCTGTCCCACGTTTTCGTCTGACCTAAGTGACCTGCTAAGGGAATCTCGTGGGCCAAGGTAAGTAGGAAACCACGCTGAGACAAGGGTACGACCAGCCTCCTGGTCATGCCAGGCTTGGGGTCTCTCGACTCAGTGTACAGGAGTCCATCTTCCCAGTATACCTTGTGGGTACCTGTGGCGTTCCCAGCAGCCTCAGCAGCAGCCTGCTGTCTGAGGGGTTCAAGAGAAGGGCAGTCTAACTGTTCCTTCCCCAGGTCCTCCCTTGAGGGTCCCCCTGAACCCAAGAATTCAACTTGATCAAGTTCGAACTCCCTAGGCTCAGTTTCCCTCAATTCTTGTAGGTCAGCCTCCTCTGAGACTTGATCCACGACCTGGGGCAAGGGGGAAGGCGCAGCCTTAACCCTACTGCTCTTTTTCTTGGGAGGTGTCTGGTCCGTTGTTCCAGGATCCAGCACCTGTTCAGTGGGGCATTTCCTGACCTGTGACCTAGTCACAGCGAACACATGTGCTGGCAAACCTAACATTTCCATGTGAGTCCGGTGCTCCACTTCTGACCATTGTGACGACTCCAAATCATTGCCCAACAAACAATCCACTGGGAGGTCTGGACTAACTACAACCTTCTTTTGGCCAGTTACCCCTCCCCAGGAGAAAGCTACAATTGCCATACTGTGATTGGTAGTGACATTGCTCGCATTGGTCACCAGGAATTCTGTACCTGGCATGATCTGTCCAGGGTCCACAAAGTTAGGCGTCACCATGGTGACGCTGGCACAAGTGTCCCTATAGGCCTGAGCCATCTTTCCATTTATGAAAGGCGTCTGTCGGTATTTGCCCAAAGTATTGGGGCTTACGTCAGGGGATACGTCTGCGTCCCCTGTACTGACAAGGACAGCCTGAGTGAGTGTGCCAACTAAGTTGTCACGCCCCTCAGAACCCAGGGTTAACCCTACTAAACCCTTGGGAGGCGCACTACCACTGCTGACTGTACTAGGGGGCACAGGTGCCTTAGGGGCTGCAGTGGCAGGAGTCTGCCCTCCTCCTTTCTTGGTGCACTCACTAAACCAGTGAGATTTACTTTTACAGTACTGGCACCATCTTTTGGATTGTCCTTCTTTCTTCTTTTGGGGAGCCTGACCCCCACCCTCTTTGGGTTGTTGGGGACCTGTCGAAGACTTCTGGTCATTTTGTTCCCCTTTAGAATCTTTACCCTTCTGGTCTGCTTTCTTCTGACCACCTTGATTCTGGCCCTGGTTCTGCTTAACTCTTGTACGAACCCATCTGTCTGCCTTCTTTCCCAATTCTTGGGGAGAGGTCAGATCCGAGTCGACAAGATGCTGATGCAACAACTGGTTCTGACAATTGTTTAAAATTTGTTCTCTCATCATCAAATTATACAATCCTTGATAATCAGTAACCTTACTGCCCAGCAACCAGCCCTCAAAAGCCTTAGTGGCACAATCGACGAAATCAGACCAATCTTGAGACTGCGCTTTCTGGGTATCCCTGAACAGCACCCTGTACTGCTCAGTGGTTAGGCCGAACCCTTCAACGAGTGTATTCTTTAAGACTTGGTAATTGTTAGCGTCCTCCACCCTTGTGGTGAGGAGCTTGTCTCTTCCTTTTCCTTCAAAGGAGAGCCACAAGATAGCTGCCCACTGACTCTGGGGAACACCCTGCACAGTGCAGGCCCTCTCCAAAGCAGTAATCCATTTGTGGATGTCGTCCCCTTGTTTAAAGGGGGGCACTATCTTCCCAAGGTGTTTCGTATCGAAACTCTTTTCCCTATTACTAGGTACATTGCTGCCACCAGTGGGGACTACCCCACTTAACTGTTGCTCTCTAGCGAAGGCAAGCCTTTCTTTGGCCAGGGCAAGTTCTTCCCTTTCGATCCTCAGATTGGCTGCCCTTTCCTTAGCTTCGTACACCCTCCTCTGAGGGGATGTCATCCCTCTTTGAGAAGAGTTGTGAGAGCCATTGGTTCGAAGGGATCCGCCAGAGTCTCTTGACAGAGATCGGGCTCGTCCATTCCCAATGTTAAGCTGACCTGATAGTGGCCCCAGGGGCTCCCCAGTACCGCTATCATGTTTGCTTAAGTTGGACCTGCTTAGTCTGACGACTTCTACCTGTCCCTTATCTGCCTCATCCCCAGAGAGATCCTCGTTCTCAGTTGCGAGGTGTATGAGGTCAGGATCGTCCCGGGTTCCCTCGAGGGGAGGCATGTCTCCTTCTGGATTAGAAGAGCTACGAAGTTTCTCAGCTCTCCTGGCATCATAAGTCTCTAAGAGACCAATCAGAAAGGACGTTGTGGGGTTAGACCCCTGCTGAATCTTCCGGGAGTGACACAGTCGTCTTAACTCCTTGAAGCTCAGCACAGTATATCCTGAAGGGATGACCTGTGGAGGGTCAACTGACACAAGGGGAGACTCAGAGTTTCCTCCCTGGCCCGACATACTGTTTCTAGTGTGGTGTAAGTGATGCACCTACCTACACTATGTGTTTTCCTACTGTTCCCTTGCTAAGAGTTGTAGCCAAGGTGTGCTAAGCCTTGAGGAGCTACAACAGCTGGTTCAGTAGAACTCAGAGTATTCTAAGCTTTTAGTTATATGTACTAACAGTACTTGTGCGATCTTTCAACAAGATATTCTTAGGATACGTGTGGTAAAACAACAGCAAGCTCAAATCCCAACCGCTGCTCACCAATGTGAGAAGTTGGCCCGATATGCAACGTTCGCTATTCTAGCGACCGCTATGTATCGTACCAACGACCCTTATGGTGTTTGGTTGTAAGTCAACCTATAGACCAGCTATCCTAGTAGCGTGGATACGAGCAGTCTAAGGCTAAAGACTCGAGAGGGCGCGTTAAGCCAGCTGTTCACCACACATGTACCCCTTGAACACCAAGTGAAAGGACACCACACAAGTGTTATGAAAATAAACAGGATATTTATTAAGAATCACAACAGCCCTGTACTCTTTATGAGGACAGGGTACTAAGCACAAACCAAATCTCTTTAGCAAATACTTCAAGTGCACAATTTAAACAAGTGTCCGAGGACATGGGAAGGTTAAGGTTTCGGGCGGACCCGATAAGGCAAGTCGGAAGCGAGGGACTCGGGACCCTAGAGTAAGGAGGCTATGCAGGCACCGAAATGCCGAGTTACCTAGCCACGAGGGCTGCGGCTGCACAAGTCTTACAGGCGTCGGGGTCTTCGCTGACGAGCCAGGAGCCGGAAGAAAAGGAGTTGCTGGCCGGCGACCAGTGCTGAATAGTTCGTAGAGATCCAAGCCTGGATCGGAGATTGAAGAAACCTGAAAGCAGAGGGGACCAAGTTCGTACTACTAGCCAGTAGTCAGAGGGTACCAGGAAGGCACCGGTTGGCCGTCACCTCGACCAGGTGAGTGGGCGACGCTAGGCTCGGCAGTCTCACGGACCAGGAGGCGTTGTCGGCGACCACGGTGGAGGTGCGAGCTGTCCCACGAAGGATGATGCTGTCGGCGTCGCTGGGCCCAGGATGGGGCAACAAGCCTTGGCAGATCTCAGGGCCACGTGGTGGGCCTAAGATGGCGTCTTGAGTGGACCAGGAGGGTCCGGGGTGCTTCTCGCAAAGATGGAAGCAAGGGCCAGTCTGGAGCAACCAGACCAGCAGTGATGATTCTCGGATGTCGTCACAGAAGGGCACAAGCCAGCGGCTAGTGACCAGACAACGTGCTGAGCAGCGAGCAGAAGGGCCCCACGCAGATCGTGGAGATGCTGGGAGACTGCACTTCGGGGCTGGAGCGGCTCAGGGTCGGGGCTTCTCGGACCCCAGAGCACTCACCAGAGAGTTACCTCGATGGTCGTGCTGGTTTTAAGAGCGTGCAGGTTCTGATGATGGCCGGTCCCTCGAGGTCTCGTCGCACCCACAGTTCACAGCTGAGCTGATGACGTGGGTAGAGGTCAGAGGTGCCAGGGAAGCCGGTTCTCGTCGAGCTGGGCCGTCGGATTCCTTGAGGAAGGACTTACAGCAACCCGCAGAGTTCTTAGTTGGTGCCCGCTGATGCAGGGTGACTACTCCTTAGCCACAAGGGAGAAATCTTGAGAAGAGTCTTGAAGTCCTTTCGTAGAAAGTATTCTTGATTCAAAGATGATCTAATTTGGAAGGGTCCCCGCTCCGGCCTTTATTCTAAAGAAAGGGGTGGGCACATGACTAGGTCCTGCCCTAAGGGTTGGACCAGGAAGGGGGGTAGTTACACCCCTCTTCCCTGCCGGACTTTCCCCAGGCCAGGGCTGTCGCCCCTGGAACTGGTTCTAACCGGCAGATGCGTAGTGAGCACCGGGGTGCCACTCCGCAGTCACCTTCTCGCAAAAGCCCTACCTACCCAGAATACACAAACCCTGTCTGGGACGGTGCGAACACCGCCCTCGACAGGAAACCCTTTGTCCAAGTGCTCCTCGCTGGAAGGACTCCCAGCAGCAGGAGGTCAGACTCGTGTCTGTGGTGGCAGCCTCCATTTTGTGGAGCTGAGGCTTTCGTTAACTTTAACCGGGGTTCACAGTTACGTACATGTCGTGTCCCTCTAGAAGGGTGGAATGCTAACCTCGTCGCCAGGGTTGGTGAGAGGGCAGCACCCCGATTCGTATGACACCTTACTCGACATGTCTTGATAACGCGACACCGAAGTTACCGATGTGGTACGCGTTATCATGGAACAGCCATTGGGTCTTTTCTCCGCAAGCTGCAACCGGCTCGGCTCGGGCCAGAACACAGTTCACACGAGCCCATGCACTCTGCCTTCAGGATTGTCAAGGCCTGCCATAGGAGTGACTGATAGGAACTCGGGTGTCCATTGTATGGTTAGATATAGGCTACTATATCCAAAGCAAAGGGTGATTACACGACTTCGCCCCAGCTGTCAAGCAGCCAGTTGTGTCAAACTTAGGAGGCCAGCCAGGGGTGGCATAATACATGCTGCAGCCCCTGGCGGCCCTGGGTACACCTATGCCCTGAGTTACAGGGTCTGATAAGGTGGCCCAGTACCAATTGGTAAATGCACCTAGGGTACATATCGTAATTTAGAAAGAGAACAGCCAGGCTGTGGGTCTGATTGGCAGGCCCACAGCCAGAGAAAGTCGTAAACCAGTGAAACAAAAGCAAAAAATCTGGGTGATCATAGGATTGCAGACCCTACTCTCCTACACCTACTGCTTTAGAAGATGGCCCTTTCAGTTTGGGGATTGGCAGGGTTGGGCTTCAAAGCAAAAGGTTATCAGAATAGCTGACAGAGAAATAAAACATCTAGACAGCTGTTCTCTGAAGATGTTGCCCATAAAATGCAGACCACTAGCCTTGGAGACGTGTCTAGTACTGGAGTGACACTGGACCCAATTTAGTCTGAACTAAAGACTATCTATTCATCTATCTCAACTATGGAACAGTCAACTGCTAAAACATATAATGAACTGAAAAACACAGGGGGAGATTATTGACACAATGAAGTCTTGTCTGGATAGCACCGACAAGCATCTGTATGCCCTTGAGATTACAATAGTAGAGACGCCAGACTGGAGCTGGGAGCTCTGGAGTCCACTGAAGAAACTTACAGCCCTTGAGAACAGGTGTTTAAGGGGCAATATTAGAATCTTTAGGGTGCCAGAAATTGAGGAAAACCAAGATGCACCCTCCTACATGTCCTCATACATCCAGAAGCTCCTGGAAAAAGACTTCTCACCTCCTCTAAAGTTCCACCGAGGTCACATGATATCAACGTGTTGGTCCTTCAATAAATATGCCACTGCTGATAATAGTGAACCTTCTCCAATACCAGCAACCAAGGATGATATTACAACTAGCGAAAAAACACGTTCCTTGCATGTTTAAAGTCCATTGAATTTCATCCTCGGGTGACTTTTTAAATAAAACTCACTGCAGATGAACTATGGATCTCAGACCTCTTCTAAAAAACTGAATATCAGAAATGGATTCTTAGAACCTACAGTCATGCTAATAACACAAATGGAAACACTATGGAATTCTAATATCTGCACGAGCTGGAGAAATGGTAAGAAGGTCTAGACCCACAGACGTGTGCAATGGAAACAGCTCAACATATATGCCCAAAATGCTATGATTTGAGTAGCAGGATTACCACCAAAGTTGTAGAGATCTCAACAGGATGTGGAATAGAGATAGCCCTCCACAAAGCACAGATAGAGATAAGTCCCTATCTCCGCCAAAAGCATGAGAAGAATCATACTAATCCCACATCTGCCATCTAGCATCCTTTCTACGCACAACACATTTACAAATACCCCTTTACAATTAATAATACTGTGATTTTTAAAACGCACAGCTACCCCATTTGAAGTGTCCCAGCGCTAGGTATAGGTATCCACAGGCCTCCATGCAGTTATTAAGCCCCCCTATATCCTGTGCTAAAAAAACAGGGTTTAGGTTTTTTCCTGAAACAAATCTTCCGATTAGGCCCGACGAACTGCTAGGGGCAGATCATTCCACAGTTTTGGGGCCAGGTAGCCAAACGAGCTCCCGCCCATGCACACTTTCTTGACCCTGGGAACAATTGCCAACATCTCTTCTGCCGATCTAAGGTTCCTCGGCGGTACATTAGGTCTGACAAATGATTACAAGTACCGCAGGCCTTTGTTATTCAGGGCTTTGTACACGGACATCATTTGGGGCTATTAGGGGTCGTAGCTACGACCTCTAACTTGCTCCCTGCTTCTCCTGGCACTTCCTTTGCAACGCCTGTCCTCAAAGGGACTTATTTGAAAGCAAAAATGAAAACCAATTAGGAGTAGTACAAATGTATCATCCTCCAGTGAATCAAGTTTGATATCACTCTAATAAGCTAGAAAATATCAAGCCAACAATGGAAGGAAAGCAAGAAAAGAAAGCACGGAGAAAATAAATTACATGCAAAATGTTATTTTATATTAAGTGTCAAAGCATCTTATGGGGAAATGCAAAAACAGTTGTGAACAAAGATACGGATTACATCAAATCATAAGTACACAACAGAGACATCAACTCCAGATAAATGTGACAAACAACCAAATTTTATAATGAATAATGGTCGTATGCTGGTGCCAAAGCAACGCTTCTGGAGATGATGGAAGTGTCGACGTTTCGGTCTATGGTGCTGTCGTCGAGAAGACCATCATCAGGACAAATAATAGTTTGTTGCTGGGATAACCCCCTGTAACTGAAAAATTGCAAGTTTGGAGCTCAGCGATGTTCTGAGAAAGTGACTGGAACTGTTCCCGTCATTTGATGTCCGTATTTGCCGATGGTCCGACGTTGCCTTGCCCACGGTATCTCTTTCAAATTTACATTGCCCTATACAACTTATGCGCCATTAAGAATTCTATAACGACGTGGTTCTTTGACAACTAAGGGTTCTATCCCCTCACCCGTCACCCAACAGGTTGCTTAGATTCAGCCGAGTCAACATGGCGCCTACTTTCTCAGAACATCTCTGAGCTCCAAACTTGCAATTTTTCAGTTACAGGGGGTTATCCCAGCAACAAACTATTATTTGTCCTGATGATGGTCTTCTCGACAACAGCACCATAGACCAAAACGTCAACACTTCCATCATCTCCAGAAGCGTTGCTTTGGCACCAGCATACGACCATTATTCATTATAAAATTTGGTTGTTTGCCACATTTATCCGGAGTTGATGTCTCTGTTGTGAACTTAGGATTTGATGTGATCCGTATCTTTGTTCATAACTGTTTTTGCTTTTCCCCATAAGATGCTTTGACACTTAATATAAAATAACATTTAGCATATCATTTATTTTCTCCGTGCTCTCTTTTCTTGCTTTCCTTCCATTGTTGGCTTGATATGTTCTAGCTTATTGGTGTGATATCAAACTTTATTCACTGGAGGTTGATACATTTGTACTACTCGTAATTGGTTTTCATTTTTGCTTTCAAATAAGTCCCTTGTAGCACACATTGACCTCAAACGTCGAATGCCCAAAGCCTACAAGGGTATATTGGGTTCCCTTGTTCATATCTTGTCCTCAAAGGGGGCAAAGCTTTTGCCTCCTCTGAAGCCGGGGTGCAAAGAAAGTGCCAGTAGTAGCCAGGAGCAAGTTAGAGGTTGCAGATGCGACTCCTAGGAGCCTCACATGATGTCCATGGCTTTGTAGCAATAGCACTAGGCTTTATATGAGGTTGTCTGTCTCACTGGAAGACAGCCAAGCTGCTTAAGCCTAACCCCTATCAACATTTACCTTGGGAGATTCAATACAAGCCATGCAACAGCATTTTGCATTCCTTGTAATCTATTGATCCTCCCCTGTGTAACTCCAAGATATAAAACATTGCAGTAGTCAACTTTTGAAACTATTAAGGCCTTAACTACAGTCTTTCTTGCTGAATCAGGCAGTGGAACTAGGCCAAAATGGCATTTAACTAGCGAAACCATGTCCGTTGTATTGGGTATGGGTGATTCTGCAGTTGGTATAGAAGTCAGGGCAGGGAGATCATTTTAAAAATGTCAGATCTGCCTAATAGAGACAGCTGCAGATGGGACCATACTCGGGTTTGATCACCAACCTGTGTCCACTGTGGAGCCAGATTTCTGTCTCATGCAGTAGTCTGGGATGCAGAGAGGAATACACCAATATAATTAAAACCACCTCCACCTCACGCGACCATTCACCCAATCGATCCCCACCTGCAGCGGCCACAGACAGGACTTCCCTCAATTCATGTATAGGCCGGACATTTCACCAAAAATCTGCCTAATTCTGAGAAGGCGTGGGCTGGTCCTATCGGGATTCATGAGGAAAAATAATACATTGTCCGCATACAATGCTTTGCAGTCGGAGACTCCCGACACACAATCAAAACCACGTAAATGCGTGTTTATTCTCACCCACGGCGCCAGTGGCTCCATGGCCAACACAAAGAGATATGGAAAGAGGGGGCATCCCTGGCTTGTACCTCGCCCAATAGTGAAGCGTCTTGAAACTGAATCAGCCATCTGGACTTATGCTGTTATGTCTGTATATAACAGATGTATGAAGTTCAGTAGGCGGGGACCAATATTTAATCGGTTGAGCAGGGCGAATAGGTAAGTCCAAATGAGGAAGTCCAAAGCCTTGTCGATATCCGCAAGGAGTGCGGCCGGGCTCTCAAGGCGGTCAACAGCAGCTTTAGCATTGTGTGTGCGTCTGATATTGTGTTGTGTAGCCCGGCCAGGCATGAAGCCTGCCTGATACGGATTAACCAAATCTGTGATATGGGGAACCAAGCATATAGCGATCACCTTGGAGAAGAGGTTGGCCTCTACGTTGAGTAAAGCTATCGGGCGAAATGACGAGTACTGTTCCGGGGGTCTACCCACCTTTGGGAAAATGACAATCTCTGCGTGTCCCCTATCAGGCGGAAGGCCGCAACCCTCCACGGCCACCTTGGGAGCCGCCAGATATGGATTCAACAGTTGTGGATGGTATTTCTGAAGAAACTCACAGGGGAAGCCATTTGGACCAGGTGCCTTTCCCGCCCGCATATCCAGCAACGCGGTTTGTAATTCCTCCACCGACAATGGGGCTTCCAATGTCGCTCGTACATCATCGGATAAAGCACGGGGGAAGATAGTCAATGAACTTCTGAACAAGTTCTGCAGGTATGGTCTTGTGAGGGGCATACAGTCCTGCAAAGTATGAGGCAAAGCAGTCAGCTATGAGGGATGGTTCAGTAGGAATTGTCCCGACTGGACCATGTCTGCTCCGGAGGGTCTGTGGGCGCAGCGTCTGTTGACAAAGGCGATGTAACAAGGCACTGGATTTATTTTCCCACTGGTAAATTCAACTGCGGGTAGCAAGCCAACAAAGCTGAGCTTCATCCAAGAGCTTCCTGGCATATAGTTGCTGTGTACTCAACAGCTGCGTGCGTGTGGCGTGCCCCTCTGCATCCCTGGTTGTAAGGTGAGTAACTGGGCTTTAATCTGCAGCAACTTATCTTGGCGCTGTCGACGTCTCGCGGCACAGAAAATAATGTCCGCCCCCTAAGCATGGGCTTCATCGCTTCCAATAGAGTATCATGAGAATCTAACGTATACGTGTTGTGTAAAAAGTATTCCGTGAGGGACCTATGAATGTGTGATTTGTATTGCTCGTCCCGCAGCAGCCATGGCGACAGTCACCAACCGAAGTGGGAGCGTCTAGGGTCTGAGGACAATTGCATGGAAACTGGCGAGTGATCCAACCGGCCTGAGGCAGGATCTCCACCAAAAGTAACAGTGGGCATGGGCCGTAGAAAGGAAGATGTAATTAATGCGACAGAAGGACTCATGAACTCCTAAAAAAAAGTGTAGTCATGATCAATGGGGTGTAATGTCCTCCAAGAGTCAACGCACCACATTCCCTGAACCAGAGGCATTAGTTTGGAGTCACAGGTCAGTGTTGCGCACTTTGTGACTTCGTCAGTCCAGATGGGATCTCGGTCCAGAGCATTGGCAGGCGATCTACTAGATTCCATGTAAGGGGGGCATAGATACTGCCCAGAATGAGGGGTTCCCCATATAATGTTCCATACACCACAATGAACCTACTCTGGGGTTCCGACCATGTCTTACTATGTACAAAGGGGACACCGCAGTGTATGAGGATTGCAACCCCACGGGATCCTCTGGTAAATCCAGCATGGTAAGTTTGTGCATAGCCAAATCTCCCCAAGCATGGTGTCTTGGTGTCCATTAGGTGACGCTCCTGGAGGAGCAGAATTTCAGCTTTGTATCGCTTAGTCTGTCGCAGTACGGCCCCCGATGGAGTTTACCAACTAAGCCATTAGTATTCCAGCCAAAGACCCGAAGTTCTCTGCCCTTATCCCTGGTTGGGTCCTGCATCATGATTGACATTGAGACCTGTGGACAAATGAAAATACCTGAGTGGCTAAGGCAAACCCCAGATTACATGCAAGAAAAGATACAGTGGCACTAATAAAATACAAGAATTCCCAAAGAATTTCCCCAACAACCCCCCAGCCCAATACCTCACACGCATCTGGCGAGAGCCACTCCATGAGCCACTTGGCGATAAAGTTTTCATTGCTATTCCCTTCACATCCCTCCGGAAAGCCAACAAAGCAGAGATTATTTCTGCAGGCAGGCCCTTCCGCATCTTCCACTCACACTGCTACGCCCCTTGTGAGCATTTCCAGAGTAGCTACTTTTTTCCAGAGCTGCCAACCATGTCATTCACGGTCAAGATCTGGGACTCTGTTTCCGCAATACGTTGCAGTGCGTTTTGGAGATCCTGCCGTAACAGCATTGCATCCGCGCCCACAAATTTATTTATTTTCATTTAAAAAGGTTTTATATAGCGCTGGCTAAGAGCGCTTTACATGATTATCCGACCATAGTTGCAGGTTACATCGTTATAAAGGTTACACAGTAATGACATATACTTAAGGGAAAAAGCAGGCAGGAGGAGAGCTTCAGGGGAGGGGGTAGGAGCAGGGGAGGTAGATAGAGAGTGAAGGAGGGAAAGAGGAGGGGAGCGTGAGAGACACAGCATGGAAAGAGGAGGAGGAGGGTGACAGGGACACAAACCGGTAGACGAGTCAAAGCTGCGTCCAAAATCCAGTAAGTTGTGATCCCAGGGGAAGTGGTATAATTTCCCCATCTCTGTTGCAAGAGGTTCCCTTTATGCAGTGGACTCTCTCAGAGGGGTCTCTGAGACTCCAAGGCCTACATACTGGATCCTTCCCCAAAAAGGGGAGAGGGAGTGCTTTTGGCAAGGGGTGCCATACAGAGATAAAGGGAACTACCCCAGACCTCCGCTAAGTGAAGAATCCCTTAACACTGTGGACTCTCTCAGAGGGGTATCTGAGATTCCAGGACTGCAATGCTAGGATCCTTCCCCAACAAGGGGAGAGGGATTGCTTTGGTAAGGGCCACATTCACGGATGCCAGTTAAGGCCTATTTCCATTATGTATGAGCTCCCAAACACAGTGGACTCTCTCAGAGGGGACTCTGAGACTCCGAAGCAATACTGCTGGAACCCTCCCCAACAAGGGGAGAGGGAGTGCTTTGGCAAGGGGCACAATCTTGGAGGCCGATAAGGGACAGTTGGGCGTGGGGGGGGGGGCTGTACAACGGACAGGGGGGGTGCTAAACATAAGGTTCAACATAAATAACAAAATTACATCAGTTAAACAATTACATCAAATACTAGAAGAACATTTCAGGAGGATAGAAGATGAACTTAATGGATCTAAGAAGGGTAACAGGGTATAGATACATATATGCAACAAATTGAAGAGCAAGAAGGGTAGAGAAATAAAGCAGTTAGGGGCAAAGGGGAATTGAGAAGGGAGAGGAAGAGGGAGTAGACGGTATGAAGAGACAAAGGGAAAATCTGCTCAATGGTCGACTGGGTAGGTGATGGTCAAGGAGGGAGCCCACAGCCAGTCCCCCCTTTAGCTCACGGGGTAGCTCCATCGGGCATCAGTCAGATGGCTAGGTCTCTAGATTAGATCAGGTACAGGTTACATTGGTAGTGCAACACTTTTAACTAGCATATAAGACCAGATTAATGGCGCAAGGGAGGGTAAGTAGAGTAAGGGTAAAAGGGACACAAGGAGTGAGAAACAGCAGGGGGCCGAAGGAAATTGACTGTTCAATATCCAGGGTGGTAGATGACGGTTGAGGGGGAGGTCCATATCCCATCTCCTCTGCATCAATTGAGTTAGCTACATCCGCCAAAGTGCTTGGTCTCCACTATCAGTGGCAAGTTCACAGATTAAATGTAAGAAGGGTGAACCGGATAGGGGTGGTGGGATGGGAGAAATGCACACGGTCAAGTTGATGACCACTTCACTTGTTGTAGTATTTGTACCCTCTGTGCAGCATGGGCATCATCTGTCACTACTCATCTCTCCTCCTGACCTTAAGCTGATGACTCTCACTTGGAAATCAGCACCTGGCGTCATCCTGAAGTTAGGCAGGTTTGGGTACTCCCTAAGGCCTCAACAGCAGAGAGAGGCCGGTATCCAAAGGCTATGTACAAGATCAGATGTTCCTGTTGCACCACATTGTATTTCTGGAGTTGTCGGCTATCATTGATCAAAAGCGGTCGCCATGTTGGAGTCGGACTACCCGCTATGGAGAAGTTTCATTTAGTGGGACGCGCTGGGGTAGAGGTGCCCTGTTTTGTAGGCTGAAGTATGGGCCAATGAATGCTGCCCCTATGGCGCACCTAAGCTCCCCATCGCTCACCTAGGCGAAGGTTGTGGTGTTCGCTGTATCTCGTTGCCTTTGCCAGCCGGCCTGGATGTTGCCCAATAGTGCTCCTCACTCTTGTGTCACATTGGTGCCAGGTGCTCTGTTATTTTGCACCGCAAGGAGCAAGGGGGCGCCCCTATCCTATAGTGGATTTACTTACTCGCGTGGTACCTTGGCGTCTTTGCGAGGCCTTTTGTCCCGCGCGGGCGCCATATTAGAGTCAGGCGCCGCTTGTGTTTGTTCCCTTTTCAGACGTTATTGTGGTATTTCTATTGAGAGGGCAAGGAAGTCTTTACTTTTGAGCAGCTCACACTCTCTAACTCTCTCAGGGGGTTGCTTAGTGCCTTGGCAGGTGTGCCGCTTGGTGTTCCCCGCCACGCTGCGTAGTGAAATGGCGGACGGCACTCCTCCCACCTCACTTCTCTTTCACTCACCAGACCGCTGGCACCCAGGTGTCTCTCCCGATCCTCCCGGCTCCATCTGCATTCCGCTTGGTGTCCCCCTCGGTCAGACCCTGGAGCTCAGCTTGCTACCTGCTTCCGAGCAGCACCGTCCATCCCCAGGGAGTCTCCAGCGGGAGCGGCAGCCTCTGTCTCAATCCGCAAAGCACCAGTTCGTAGCGGGCCGCTCTGGTTGCGCCGCGAATAGTTCAAATCCCTTGACTGCATGATTGCTGCCAACAACGCCTCATTGTCCGGCATAGTCCCCTCCTGGGCACACAATTAAGGCCCTGGGGCCCCAGCATACTTGTCTATTGTGCTTTGCTTGGAGGATGTGCCAGGCAGCTTGTGTTTTGCCATTGTAGAGTGTGGTGGGGTGAGCTAGAAGCGAGGACACAACAATCAGTTATTGCACATAGAAGAAGGTCTTAGGCAATATGTATCAAGTATGGTGGCCTTCTACGGGGGTTCGGCCAGGTGGGGCCACTGCACCCACATGCCCCGCCAAACATCATTTGACCGCTTCCATGAGCTGGGCAGGCCCACCTCCCCTAACGGGTGCTAAGTCACAACCCCCGATCCCGGTGTACCAATCGAGCGAGCTGTGCGATATGATCCACAACACTGGAATCTCCTACTGCCAATAGCGGATGTAGCACGTAGGCCCTATCAGATCCACCTCGCTCCACATATCTATGTCCAGAGGGAGAGGGGCTCATCTATGTCACGCCACACCGTGGCCCAAACAGACCGGTGAGAGACAAAACAGGGGGGGGCTGTGGTATATTGCTGCTCGGCTTGAATTGTGTTGCAAATAGGTGAAGATAGATGACATGATACTTCTAGTTGATTACATGTAGATTTATTGTAGGACACAGCTGAGTACACAACCTCGCCAGCTGAGCTGACCAGACCATCAACTGACACTGGTAGAACACTCTGGTACAGATTAGAACACACACAGGTATTCTGGGAAGCTGAGAAGGTGAAAACACTGAGGAAGGGCTAATGACTACTGTCAGCCATATTACAAGAAGAATCAATATACAACACATCTTCCTTCTTTACAGAAAAGAAATGAAACAAACATAAAAATAAAGCTTAAAGTATGGGAGACAGCAACAATAATATTAAAGACAGAAAGAAGGTCTAAGACGACTTGAACTAATTTTAGTTCATGAAGGCAAAAGAGCATTTTGGGGCAAAGAGTGTAAAAGTGAAGTGTGAGGTGAGACACAACACTCAAAACAACTAATAGGCATCACCACTACCTACTCCCCTTAGATTGACTAAACAAAAAAAGGGAGTCCACTCTCTCCAATCCGTCTTTGACCAGCAAAACAGGAAGAGACAGTCAACTCCCTCAAATCTGTTTCCGTCGATCAACACTTTACGTTCTGAGTTGAAGATAGTTCAACTTACGCCTTCGAGCTTTATAGATACCACATTCTTAGATAAACTTCGAAGATTCCCAACAAAGGTGCTCCTGAAGATTACTGAGTGCAGTATAACAAGCGATGTAAAAAGATTCATTTTTTTTCTTGATGGATACATAGTCCTAGATGTGACTAGCTTAGACGCAATCTGGACCACTGTCCATCCTTGGTGTTGATCCTGGAACCTTTGTCCCAAATACAGGCTTTCCGACTTAGCCTCCGTTGTGGACATACTGTCCAAACACTGACCAGGAACCTTTGTCCCCACTGCAGACTTTCTGTCCAGACTCTCACCTGGGACCTTTGTCCCCATTGTGGACATACTGTCTAGTCTCACCTGGGACCATTGTCCCCGTTGTGGACTTACTGTCCAGACTCTCACCTGGGACCTTTGTCCCCATTGTTGATATACTGTCTAGAGTTTCATCTGGGACCTTTGTCCCCGTTGTGGACTTACTGTCCATGCGCTCAATCTTTGTACTGAGACATTCCGCCCCTTGTTCCGGGACAACCTTGTCTCCACCAGCACAGTGATTGACCATTCTTACTTTTTTTTATCTTGAACCAAGCTTGTTCCTGGGACCTATGTCCTCTTCTGTTTCTCCTTGTGATCTTGGACCTGTAACCCTTCTAGATAGTGTCCAAGGCCTTTGCCCCCCTACTCGCCCTGAAACCAAAGACTCCTTTCTGCTTGTTTGTCATGGTTCAGGCTCTTTGACCAGCTTCTAATTGTGTGGGACTTTATTTCTGTTCTAGGACCTCTGAACCGCCTCTGCTCCTTAACTGATTTGTGCTTCTCTTTCTTGTTCCTGGACGCACTGTACTTTTTTTTTCCTGGAATCATGGGCCAAGGCTAATTCTGGCATTTTCTGGACTCTGGTAATTTTCTGCACATAGATGTTTATTACGTAGCATACTATTACAATAAAAACTCCATGTACAATGTGACTCTTAAAGGTGGAAACAGTAGATACTTAAAGTCTAAGTCTGTCCACAGCGCGAGGTAACAAACTCAAACCACAAGCTAAGCGCAGACTAAACTTTTGCCCCGCCAAAGTGGAATGCAATGCCATAACATAAATAGATTGCGCAGTTTGTTATCATGTTTTGCATAGACATAGACTTGACTGTTGAGTAAAAATATGCAGATTACCTGATTGAGGCTGACTGAGTGTACATAACGGGTTAACTCTTACCCGCTTTATCAATACGTCCTTTCATGCCTGGAGAACACTGCCCGGTAATAGGTTTCATTTTTCGTCATCTACAGCTCATTTACAAGAATGCGCAACGGTGCTGCGATGCAACTCGAACACTTCCCCCTAAGATGGGCTTCTCTGTACGTCAGAATCCTATCTCCGTCTTGCTTGAATAACTCGCACCAGAGCGCTGCCGGACACTAACTCACCTTTCTGTGAACCTGAAATGACCGCCATAGAAGGACAAACGAGAGTGAGGCTTGAAACGCACGTATTGCGCATGCGTGAGGCGTCACTTCCTGTCACTCACGACGATTGTTCTCCTGTCCGAGATTCTTCTGCTGGCAGGTTGCCAGAATACCATGAAGCATCTGTGGAAGAATGTCAGGCAGCTTTCAAATGAGGCGAGTACTCGCTGTTGCAGCTCCTTCGCTGAGACCAGTGGAGATGTTATCAAATCGAAATGGGCCATGGAGAAGTACAAACCAACACGGAGGCAGAATTACAGTGACACAAGGATAAAAGACTCACGATAGATGAACTTGTGTATAGTTTCTTCTTTCCTTTCTCCGTTATGTTCACTCGTTAAAGGCACCCTTACTGGTTGCGGTTGACAAATTCTTTTGTTCTTGGTTGACTGCAGAAGTAGTTTTATGTGACTTTAGTTGTGGCTTGAGACTGGTTGCATAAATATCAAAACGCTACAACTACATGAGGATAGTTTCTTCAGTTTTCAGTTTCTCTACACCTTACTTATTGCCACGGAGTCTTGAGTTCTTGTTGCGCAGCGCTGCCAGGGATCAGTAATAGACTCACGCTTGTGAAAGATAAGCTTTTCTTAGTTGCGCAAGATTCATTTGACTTATCTCTCATCCATGCGGTTTCTTCTTTCTTGTTTCCTCTGATCACAATACTGGCAGCACATAGGTGTAGAGCAGTGGGTTCTTTTCGCGAGGTGTAGCTCAGGCTGTGTTAGATGGTTTCTTTTCTGGTCTGGTCAGCAGAAAAACGTCGCCAAAATGTTGCAAATAGGTGAAGATAGATGACAGGATACTTCTAGTTGATTACATGTAGATTTATTGTAGGACACAGCTAAGTACACAACCTCCCCAGCTGACCAGACCATCAACTGACACTGGTAGAACACTCTGGTACAGATTAGAACATACACAGGTATTCTGGGAAACTGAGAAGGTGAAAACACTGAGGAAGGGCTAATGACTACTGTCAGCCATATTACAAGAAGAATCAATATACAACAAATTGCTATATGGGTCTCACATAAATCAACTGCCTTACGTATGGGCTCAGTGCAAATTTCTCATCCCCGCACTCCCAGGTCACAGCATCTCCCACTCGGAATCTGGCGCAATACAAAATAACAGCCCCTGAATTCTCCGACCGTTTCATGGTAACTCCGGCGAAGCAAGCTCTGCCCGGCCGGGCCCAAGAGCCCACAGCGCCTACACCTGTTGTTTGCCTGTGGTCCGAACCGACCGCCAAGAAATCAGTGGCAGCCAGGGGTCCCTCAGGTCTACTGCAGACTGCATGCTCCTGGTCAACATGGCCTGAATCCACGCTGCCCGTTAGGTCGCCGAGAGTAAGTGTACAGAGCTAGGTGGAGGCTCTGGCCCTCGAACCCTCACTGCACAGCAGCCGCCGTGTAGCCCAGAGCAGCGGCTCTCACCTCTGTCTCCCAGCCCGCTGCGCATCCACCACTTCACCGGAGCGATCTGGGAGGTTTAGGTAGAGTCCGCCTAACACAGTCGGGCCCAGGATAAGACGCAACCACTTCGGCCTCGTATACCGCGGTCCAACTCGACCACCGAAACTCTGGCTGCTTACATTGACTTCAGGCCTCACACAATCCGTTGCGGCGGGGCACCTTTCAGCCGAATCATCAGCGCACCTCCATACATGCCAACATTTCAGAAGAGCAAAGAGGGAGATTTTTTTGTAAAAAATCTGGAGAATGGGGCCGTGAATCGGGTTACTGTCATGTATGGGCTTTGGAAGTGTGCTGTTGCAGGATCGGACATTTGAAACGCAATCTCACGTTCTGTTCTTACCTTTTAGAAGCATGGAGCACAATGGCAGGCAGAGAGAGGGTGATGCAAGTGTTGTGCACTGGCCTGGCAGGTTGCTGGCAGTGCATGCATGCCCCCCCCCCCCACCCCCCTGTGGCAGCCCGGACTGAAAAAGCTTCCCCTGCACACACACAGCTGCCCCCCGTACTTCACAGGTCTTTAAAAGACCATTCCCTTGTTAATGACACTTTGTTGGTTTTTCACCCCTTCTAGAGCCCCCGCATGGCCACTCTAACTATTGCTGGAAGAATTAACACTTTACACAATACCAAGCCCTGTCAGCTGAAACCCCTGAGGAATCGGGTTTTTGCTTGCAGGAATCGGGAGGCGGGAGACTAGCCTTGAAATCGGTAGTCTCACGCCTGAATCGGGAGGGTTGGCATGTCTGCACCTCCAGGCCCGTAGTAATGTCGGCTACAAACTGGTCCCCACACCGTGACCCGATCTGGCCGCCGAGCACTCGGTCGTCCCAGCCCTATGTCCTTGATCGCGCTCCACTGGACTCAGACCCCATCGGCCTCGACTGCGAGGCACCATTGCTCCAGTCTCATCCCTCACCATCGAGCATGAGCCGGGAAGGCAGTCTGCGCCCTCCGTCTCAGTCGCTAGCTACGCCGCTGGGCTCTAGCTATCAAGTCTCGGCGATACAGCCTTGGGAACCTGCCAGCGACTACAGAGTAGAATCACCAGGCATCACCACATCTCGAGATAGAAAGATGGATAAGTGAACTGAAGGATAATTGGCGGATTAATGTCAGGCTTCGGGAGCCTTGCTAAAGCACATCCGCCATGTTGGGCGGCCAAGCCACGCCCCCATGGGTGAAGTTTTTTGATAGCGTAATGATGAGCTACGTGTTATCTGCATAGGACACAATCGTGAACCCAGAGCTTTCAATTACGTTCTCTAATGGTCACACGTATACATGAAACAGGGTTGGACTCAGAGAGGATCGCTGCAGCACCCCTTACTTCAGTGGGAGCACATATGACTGGTGGGGCTTCTGTGACACCTGAAAGGTTTGCCCTTTGCAAAAAAGAAGCAACCCATTGCAGTGCTTTATGCCCCAGGGTTTGTGTCCCTCCACTGGGTTTGGGGCCGCAGAGTCTGGTAAAATGGCCTCCGGGAAGACTAAGAGGGACAGGACAGTGAAGGATATGCTCCTCTGCCCCTCAGGTTCTGCCACTGGATACCCAAGCCCACCTACTAACCACGATGATCAGTCTGGCTCTGCTCAAACGGAGGCACTAGTCACTCGTACCTACCTGGAATCACTCTACGCCTCCTTGAGGGAGGATCTTCAACCCATTAAAAAGGAACTAGATGGGGAGCTCAGAGAGATCTGTAAAGATGTGAATGACCTGGGTGAGAGGGTTTCCAACCTGGAAAATTACGAGCAGGGCCAGGAGGAAGTCATTGAACAACTTCACTAAGAGATTATGCCACTTTGGGGTCAACACCTGGATCTGCAAGCGCACTCTGAAGATCTTGAGAACAGGTCCTGACGTAACAACATTGGTAGCCGGGGCATTGCATCTTGGGCAGAGGGATCTGACATTGCGACCTTTGTGGAGGAGGTGTTTCGAGGGATACTGGGGCGGCCCCCAAGGTGAATATCAAAATGAACTGCATGTTCAGGGTAGGACCCCATAGGGCTGCGCCTGGTCCTTCCCAGATATCCTCGCCTGTGTCCATGACTTTACTATCAAAGAGCAAATTCTTAAGGCGGCGAGAGACAATCATCCCATACAATTCCAGGCCCACTCCCCTCTTCTTTATCAGGATTTGGCAGCATCCACCCCACAGAAGTGCAAGGCATTCCGGCCACTGACCTCCCACTTGTGTGAACTCAGGGCATCTTGGGGTCAACCATTCGGACTTGTTTTTCGACTAGCAGGGAAACTCCACCAGCTTCGTTCGGTGGAGAAGGCTTGCAAATTGCTAGACATCAAGGACTTGTCTCCGGAATCCTCTAGCCCCGGGGGGACGGGGCCGCAGAAGGAGGGAGCGGTGAGACTCGAGCACCCCAGATCTCACTCGTCTGGCTTCTGGCTTGACCCCAAAACCATTGCAAGGGAGAGACAGGCTGTACTGGTTACCGTCTCAGAGGACACAGCAGGGCCAACGACTTCTTAAAGATTTCACCCATGTTAACTTCATGGGGAATTTTTTTTTTTCCCTTTCGCTTGGGACCGGCAGAGAGCGGTGAGGGAGGCCATGTATTTCCCCCTAGTATGTCACTTCATGGAACACCCATCATAGACAATATTCTTCATCTTGTTATTATTTGGTTTGTGTTATGGTTTGCCACTCAGCCCTTTTGTTATGGCGGTTTACCAGACCTGGTGACATGACACACACATGCTCTTCATCACCACCTCACCATATGGACCTCTATCTTGAGATCGGATATGGTTGTTTGGTTATATATTAAGCTACTGACGCAGTGGGCACCTAAACCTCATCCCAATGTCTAATCACTTAGTGGTACTCACACTCAATGTCAAAGGGCTTAATTATGCATTGAAGCGAGCCTCTATCCTGTCCTATTTAGAAAATTCCGGGGCCCATATTTGTTTGCTACAATAAAGACACCTACTCACTAAAGACCAGCATAGCCTGTGCTCTAAAGCGTTTCCACATCAGTTCTTATCATCTCTCTTGCCCAAGACAGCTGGAGTCGCGATCTTAATTTCTAGGACCTTCCCCAGGAGGGTGGGAACTAAACAGGCAGAGATCAAGGGCAGAATCTTGGATTACTCCTTACATGCTGGGACTGGCAGTATAACTGTAGGCACCATCTATTCCACTAATAAAGTTCAGGAACCATTCCTCCACAGAGCGGTGAAAGAGATTATGGGTACGCAGGACAGGCTGGTACTTTTGGGTGGCGACCTTAACCTGGTATTTAACTCTGAAACAGATAGGTCGGTGCAGCGCTGTTGGCAGGCAGGGACTCTCACTAAAGCGGGTTGGAATTGGTTGAGGGACATGGGCCTAGCAGATATATGGAGAACATCACACCCTGATACCCGTGATTACACATTTTACTCTTACACTATAAACCATACCCAGACTTGATTATCTACTTAATACCCCGGAGATACTTGTAACAGTCCAGGAAACTGAGATTGAGGTGCGATCGCTTTCCGACCATGCTGCAGTGACAGTGGCACTTACAATACCATGCTCTAGATTTTCTCCTGGGAAGAGAGACTTAGAGACTCCCTGCTCCACCGCCCAGAGGTCATGCCCAGATAACCAAGACTATAAAGGATTATTCAATGACCAATGATATCCCGGAGTTCCCAATTTACATGGTGTGGTATGCCCTGAAGGCTGTTATTAGAGGGAAGTTAATAGCTATAGCCTCAGCGGACAACAGTCCCGGTAGGACAAAGGAGAGAGTCTGTCTCAACAGGTTACAGAATTAGAGCATATCCACAAAAGGACAGAGGGCTTCCGGGGTGTGGAGGCAGCTCGAAGCAGTCCGTGCACAAATGGCAGGACTAGATATTGACAGGGTTGAATACAATGCACTTAGGCTGAGGCACAGGTTTTACGTAGGCGACGACCGCTCTGGCCGCCTTCTGGCGAGCCAAATAAGGGGCCAACGCCAGGAGTCGAGGATCACTCTTGAATCTTTATTTTTTTTTGTGTCCTCATTTTGCCCTTGGAAAACCACATAGGAGCACTAGGAGAGGGAAATTAACTATACTGTCACAGGTAAACTGGTAGTGCCATCAACCAACTACGATTGACACTCAGTATTGTTCAAACTCTCCAAAGGATGCGCCGTGAGATGTTAACCATGAAGGAGCAATGTTGCTGCTATTCGATACCCATTATAGAACAGGTAGGCCATAACATTGGGTAAGTCGAGGGAGGAGAGCAGACCAAGCAGCGTTAATCATCGGACAGTGGGGGGGAAAAAAAAAACCCACGGTCAAAAGAAGGATCACTTAATTCCAATTTAAAAGGTGCCAAAAGCCACGTTTATCGAGGTTTCCAGATCTTGCTAGATCGATTTTGGACGTTTGCAGAACTGATATACGCCAGTCTAGCAGGGTGGGAGGCAGTGCTTCTTTCCATTTCCTGCAGATATCTCTCCTAGCCAATAGGATACAGTAGAACAGACGTTTTTTGACAGGACCATGGATTTCCAGTGATTTCCAAAAATTACAAGCATTGCGTTGATTGAGATTTGATACCTCAAAGATGTTGACAACAGAGTACTGATAGAGTCCCAATAAAGTGACAGCAATGGGCATTCGAAGAACATGTGTAGGTCAGAGGCTGCAAGCAACCCACACTTGGAGCAGGCCACGGTGGAGTCAGTAGAAAACTTTGATAACCACTGTGGAGAATAGTACGCCCTATGTAGTGTAAAAATATGGTTCCTACGCAACCACGCTGACTTCACTGTGTCCCACAGGATCTTGAAGGAGGAGTACCAGATGTTCTTGAGATCTTTTCCAATAAATAAAGAGCTCCACAATGTTTCAGGTAGAATGAAATCCCCGTCTACCTCTTCTAGTAGCAAATTGTACCAGAACGAGATCTCCTTAGTTACAGGAGGATTGTCCATCATCAGGGTCAATATTCTACTATCCCCTCCCATTTGGAATCTACCCCTAACAGAACTCTGTGCATGGGCCCAACTCGCTATCTGTAGATATTTAAATCTAGAGAGACCCAACCCCACTCTGGCTGATAAGTGGTCCCAAGATAGCAAGACACCGTCTAAGTAAAGGTCCCCCCAGACCTCCAGACCAGCCTCTCTCAAGGGTGTTGCCAAGCTATCAAGAAGCCACGCCGGATAACCCGGAGAGTCCCACATTGGAGACCTACTTGCAAAGTACCCCACCTTTATGACACCTCTTAATTTAACCCATGTCCTTGTAAAACCCAACAAAATCTTCAACTTAACCTTTTTAAAAAACTTAGGATCCCCGAATTTAGGCAAAAAACCCTGCTGGCCTACACCCTCTCCTCTAAGTAGTGCGGCAAACATACTGCCTACCCCTACATAAGTCGGCATTTTAAGCAACATCCTGGCATGAGAAAATTGAAAAGCCCAAGCGTAAAGTTGTAAGTCAGGTGCTTCCAGACCCCCTTTTTCTCTACGGCCCCTGATCTTTTTCCATGCTATCCGTGGTATATGGTCATTCCAGATAAAAGAACTAATATGGCCTTGAAGTTTTGTTAAAATGGAGGGTTCAAAATGTAACGGGACAGTATTGAAAAAAAAAAGTGATTTTGGGCAAAATAGACATTTTAACCAGGTTAGCTCTACCCAAGATGGAAAGAGGGAGCGAAGACCAAGACCTCATAAGCTTTCTACAGTCCCTCGCAACAATGTCAAAGTTCAACCGTACGATGTTATCTATGTCCTTTACGATGGTGAGACCCAGATAGCACATAGAATGGCTTAGCTGTACCCCTGCCACTGGCTCAGCCTCATTCCACAGCATCATCTCCGTTTTGGATTTGTTGATTTGATATCCAGATATCTCAACATAGTTGTGTGCCAGTGCGATGACCGCGGGGAGTGCTGTACGCAGATCTGAGGAGAAGATAAGGATGTCATCTGCGTACAGGGCTACTTTCCTCTCCCATCCCCCATAGATAAAAGGCTTGATGTTAGCATCGTCCCTCAGCCATTGGGCAAAGGGTTCGATATATAAATCAAATAGGAGAGGGGAGAGGGGGCAGCCCTGCCTGGTTCCCCGAGTGATGTTAAAAGGGGCTGACAATTCCCCGTTGACCAATAAAGAAGCTGTGGGCTTCCGATACAGTAGGCTCACCGCTCTGCGGAAACGCTCCCCAATAATAAACTTCCCCAAGACCCCCGACAGGAATGCCCAATTCACCCTGTTGAAGGCCTTGGTGGCATCCAACGTGATCACAGCTAGGGGCAAAGAGTCCGCAGTCGCCATATCAATGGCTCCCAGTAGATCGTAAGTCAGCTCAAAGAGCTGGCGACCCTTCACAAAGCCTCGTTGGTCCTGATGTAGAATACAGGATGCCGTGTACGAAATACAGGAACCCTATGTCAAGGGTCCAGAGACCTGGTAGGTGTCTGTATGGTCACTGCTTATTAAGTCAGTGTGTACCAAAGATGTGTAAAAAAGAAAAATTTCTTTTTAGAGTCCCCTCACTCACCGGGGTTGCCCCACGGTGACATGCTTCATCATTGGGGCCATCCCAGTTCTCTACGAAAAGGGGCGTGCTGCGACAAGGCGACTACGCAGGAGCACTAGTTTTGTGAGATGACTATGTGTGGTGCATGTGTAATGATGATGGAGTGGGTGTGGAATTAAAATATACCGTGCTAGTGGGCCTCAACAATTTATTTCGCTCCTAGTGTGGTATAAAAAATTAAAAAGGGGTGACACTGTCTTCTAACTTTTACTGAGTTAGATCAGTGTCAAAGGTCAACATGTTTCAAGCTCCCCTAAGCTTTTCTTCAGGACCATACAGGGTCCAGCCCTGTATTGCCACTCCTGTTTTTCAAATGAAAAAGTATTGCTAAAAATACCTATTTACAATGAACGCTGTTGTCAATAAACATGCGTGTTGTTATACATACGTTTTGTATTTCACTTCGATTTCTGTAAAATAGAATAACAGTAGTTATTTGATGGACAACCCCTTCCAAGAAGGGGAATAACTCACATGCATCTCATTCTAGCTAGGGCGTGAGTGTGCCCTTGACATCATATTGATGCGTGCTGGTTGTCATACCGGTGTGGAGAAATAAATCACTGTGAATAAAGTGGTTTAGTGGTTTCACACACAAAAAACACATAGACTAAATGTGACTATTGACAAAACACACAACATATACACACGAAAATAATATGGCAGATGGTTATATTTACATAAATGAGTATAGAATTACACCCCATGGTCTTAGGCAAGGGCAGGAACGCCTCGTGGAAACATTGCTGAAAAGGATTATCAAAGTTTAGAGTTAGAAGGCCCTTTTCCTAGTTGCCACTCGAAATTGCCGGTTTCCTTGCAGTCTATCGCAACTAATACACTTACTTCCTATCGGCAGACCCGCTCGGTACTACCTGGTGTCTCCTCGCCGGACCGCATACTGATCTGAACTCGGGCTCGCGGTGTATTTAAACGCGCGTGCTTCCGGGTTGCCGGGAGACTAGAGCGCTCACCTTGGGCGGCCATCTTGATGGGATGTAATCGCGAGTGGCGCGAATGTTACCAAAAAGACGGGATTTTTACCGAAAGGCTGGGTTGTGGGATAGGGAATATTTTACAGTGATACTGTTGACTGGGGCGTTTTAAAACTCTAATTTAGAACACAGGTATTTTTTCTCGGTTAGATGAAGTTTTTCACAGAGGGCTAGGCTTTATTCAGAAAAAACGGGTTTTGTTTACATTTGAAAAGTGGGAAGGTTGGTAACTATCTTTTCAGGGAAGTTTGTGCCTGATCTTTATAAAAAGTGTTCAAGGTGATGGGTTATTTTCTTAGGTAGATGGAGGTTCTAATGGGAAGTATTACCATGATATTACAGCAGGTGTGGTTCATACCATCCCAAATTTATTTCAGAAAAGAAAGGTGGTCTATGGGCGGAAGGCTCCCCATGGGATTTCATCATTAAGTCCCTGGGTGTCCGTATGTAGGCGAAACACCCATCTTTGTTCTTTTTCGTGGAGGACTCGTTCCTGATTGTCTTTATTCTTCACTGTTTCTATGACCACCCAAGTTAGATCATTTGGGGTGTGGTTGTGTTCAATGAAATGGGTGGTCATTCTTGTTGTGGCTCGCTTGCACCGGATGTTGCTTCTGTGCTCTACAATGCGAGTACTGACCTTCCTAGTGGTCATTCCTACATAGTGAAGGTTGCACGTGCAGGTTATTAAGTATACAACCCCACTTGTATTGCAATTTGAAAATCCCTTTAGTTCCCATTTCGTAGTGTTGTTAAAAATTACGCTCTTGGTTGGGGAAGTCAAATGACAAACACTGCAATTGTTGCATGGAAAATGCCCATCAGGTAGTGGTTGGGATCTCACTGTTTGGGTTATGGGTGTTGGACGGGTATGCACCAAATAGTCCTTCAGATTTTTACCCCGCCTATGACTGAACATGGGAGTGGGTATGTGAAGGCCACCGCTATTAAGTATTGGCCAATGTTTTCTGATTATTTTGGACACACTATCAGAAACTTGATTGTACGTGGTGATACAAATTGGTTTTTTGTCCTCAGGTTGCGTTCGCTCTTTTGGTTCCAGTAGTGCTTCCCTGTTGTTGTTTGCTGCCCGTTTTTTAGCCTCTTTGATTAGTTTATCTGGATATTTTCTGTATCTCAGCTTGTTGCTTAAGTCTTCCGCTTGGGTTAGGTAGTCAGATTTTTTGCTACAGTTCCTGCGCAAACGAAGGAATTGTCCAAATGGCAGGTTTTGTTTGAGATGGCGAGGGTGGAAACTGTCAAAAGTTAAGAGGCAGTTCCTTGCTGTCTCTTTAAAATGGGTTGTAGTCACCAGTCTGCCTGACTCGGCATGAATGTTTAGATCTAGAAAAACTAGATCGGTCTTGCTAATTGAGCAGGTAAACTTGAGGAAGGGATCCTGTGTATTAAGCCAGGAGAGAAAGGTCTGCGCTTCTTCTTCTGTGCCTTGCCATATCAACAGAATATCGTCGATATAGCGTTTCCAATGTAGGATCTGGTGTCTGTGTGGGTTCCTTTCATTCAGTATCTTGTTTTTCTCCAGTTGATGGACGTACAACCCGGCTACGCTCGGCGCAAAAGTACTGCCCATACTGGTCCCATGCTGTTGTTTATAAAGGGTAGATTCGAAGCGGAAAAAGTTTTCACACAGTGCTAGTTGGCAACATTCGAGTACTACATGGCGAGGAGTATGGAATTCCCATTCACTTTCGTATAATACTTCCTCTAGAATCTGTAAAGTCTCTCTGTGTGGTAAGCTGGTATATAGACTTTCGACATCCAGACTTATCAGAAGGCTGGATGTCGCGTCAAAGGTTAAGTCTTGTAACAGGCACAGTACGTCCTTGGTATCCCTTAAATATGTGTCTGTTTTTTGCACAAGAGGTCTGAGAAAGGCATCTGCGAATTGTGAAAGAGGCTCTAGAATTGAGCCTATCCCCGAGACTATGGGCCTCCCTGGTGGGTTCTCCAGTCTCTTGTGTATTTTGGGGATAGTATAGAAGTATGGTATTGTAGGTTTTTTGTTTGTTAAGAACTCAATTTCTTTTTTACTTAGCCAATCATTGGCTTGGCATTCCTCTGTCAGGTATGCAATTGAGATTCTTAGACGTTCTGTTGGGTCTTCATCCAGTTTGGCGTAGTTTCTTGTGTCCCCTAGTAAACGGAGACATTCATTCCTGTAATCCGTGGTATTTTGTAATACAATTGCCCCGCCTTTGTCGGCTGGTTTTATGGTAATTTGGTTGTTTTTTGACAGTTCCTGTAGCGCGGATTGTTCAGCTTTGCTGGTGTTATGAAATACCTTTATAGCTCGCGGGTCTAACTCCTGAACTTCTCTCATGACCGCTTTTTCAAAAGTTAATACCTCCACAGGTAGGTTGTGTGATGGGGGGACAAAGTTTGATTTTTTATGTAAACCTGTGTCACTCTTTGTTTGTTCTGTGGGATCTTTATCTTGAAAGAATACCTGTAATTTGATCTTTCTCAGGAATTCTTTCAATTCGCAGCATAGTTTGAACTTGTCTGTGGTTGGGGTGGGTACAAATCCTAAGCCTTTATTAAGCACTTGGATCTGTATAGCCGTGAGGCATAGTGAGGATAGATTTACTACTAAATCGAGCTGGTGCTCGTGGTTGGTTCCGGCGGGCCTTTGCTCCGCGTGTGACGTGTTGTTGTCACCACTGGTTCTGCCCATTGTACTCCCTGGTTGGGTTTGTTTTTTGCTCTTTGTGCCTGGCGGCCTCTCCCTAAAAAAGGTTTCCTTTGGTTTCCTTGGTTTCCTTGGTCATTTCCCCAGTTTTGGTAGTTGGGTTGGTTGTACATGGGTGGGCCGTAGAAGAAAGGCGGGGGCGGAGGGCAATAATTATATGGGTCTTGATACATGGGCCACATCGGTGCTTGGTTTCCTCTGAAACCCCTTGTATTACCTCTTCCTCTTCTGGGTCTTCTGTTGGGGGTGGTGCTATAATTACTTGATCCCCCAGAGCTATTTGATCCTGTGTCCGAGCCCTCACTGTCAGTGTTGTATCCAGGGTTCTTATTGCTGGTTCTGTAATCGTCCCTAATGTAGGGATACACTTTTTCGTGAGCAAATGCTTTTTTATCTTTGGATAATTTGATGTATTTTGAATCCTTCAGGCTGATTTCAAATTCAGACATCGTTTTATTCAGCTCATTCAGTCTTTTTGTTAATTCTGCTGGAGTTTGAAAAGACTTGAGGCGTATCTCCATGGAATTTATCTCTTCCTTTAGGGAATCTACTAATCTGGTCGCGGTTTTAATAATCAAGACCAGCCAATCTCTGGTACAATGCCAGGATATTTGTGACCAGTCCAGCTTGAATTGTTTGTCGTGCTGGAATATGAAAGGTTCATTCCTGACTATGAGGCCCCTTGGTGCTGCGTTGGCTTGTAAATACTCCGCCATCATGACGCCATGGATCAATGTTTTTATTTGTGTTCTTTTTAATTCAGTCAATTCGTCCCAACACTGGCTCGCATCACTGTTTTCTCCTGTGGGTGCTCCTGTATGTGGTAACATGGGGGCAATGGCTCTATCAACTTCATCCTCCGAGAAGGATAGTCCTGTGTTCTGTGCCATGTTTTTTCCGGTGGTTTTACGTGTGTGTTGTCTTAGTCCTTAGATCAACCTGGTATATACCAGTCGATTGATCTACGTTTTAGAGAGAAAAACTCCCGCAGCCCGTGGCTGCTGAATGCATAAACAAAAAAGGAGGGAGAAGGAGGTTAAACCAAACCAGGTCGTCCTCCAGTCTGTGTACGAAATACAGGAACCCTATGTCAAGGGTCCAGAGACCTGGTAGGTGTCTGTATGGTCACTGCTTATTAAGTCAGTGTGTACCAAAGATGTGTAAAAAAGAAAAATTTCTTTTTAGAGTCCCCTCACTCACCGGGGTTGCCCCACGGTGACATGCTTCATCATTGGGGCCATCCCAGTTCTCTACGAAAAGGGGCGTGCTGCGACAAGGCGACTACGCAGGAGCACTAGTTTTGTGAGATGACTATGTGTGGTGCATGTGTAATGATGATGGAGTGGGTGTGGAATTAAAATATACCGTGCTAGTGGGCCTCAACAATTTATTTCGCTCCTAGTGTGGTATAAAAAATTAAAAAGGGGTGACACTGTCTTCTAACTTTTACTGAGTTAGATCAGTGTCAAAGGTCAACATGTTTCAAGCTCCCCTAAGCTTTTCTTCAGGACCATACAGGGTCCAGCCCTGTATTGCCACTCCTGTTTTTCAAATGAAAAAGTATTGCTAAAAATACCTATTTACAATGAACGCTGTTGTCAATAAACATGCGTGTTGTTATACATACGTTTTGTATTTCACTTCGATTTCTGTAAAATAGAATAACAGTAGTTATTTGATGGACAACCCCTTCCAAGAAGGGGAATAACTCACATGCATCTCATTCTAGCTAGGGCGTGAGTGTGCCCTTGACATCATATTGATGCGTGCTGGTTGTCATACCGGTGTGGAGAAATAAATCACTGTGAATAAAGTGGTTTAGTGGTTTCACACACAAAAAACACATAGACTAAATGTGACTATTGACAAAACACACAACATATACACACGAAAATAATATGGCAGATGGTTATATTTACATAAATGAGTATAGAATTACACCCCATGGTCTTAGGCAAGGGCAGGAACGCCTCGTGGAAACATTGCTGAAAAGGATTATCAAAGTTTAGAGTTAGAAGGCCCTTTTCCTAGTTGCCACTCGAAATTGCCGGTTTCCTTGCAGTCTATCGCAACTAATACACTTACTTCCTATCGGCAGACCCGCTCGGTACTACCTGGTGTCTCCTCGCCGGACCGCATACTGATCTGAACTCGGGCTCGCGGTGTATTTAAACGCGCGTGCTTCCGGGTTGCCGGGAGACTAGAGCGCTCACCTTGGGCGGCCATCTTGATGGGATGTAATCGCGAGTGGCGCGAATGTTACCAAAAAGACGGGATTTTTACCGAATAAGGCTGGGTTGTGGGATAGGGAATATTTTACAGTGATACTGTTGACTGGGGCGTTTTAAAACTCTAATTTAGAACACAGGTATTTTTTCTCGGTTAGATGAAGTTTTTCACAGAGGGCTAGGCTTTATTCAGAAAAAACGGGTTTTGTTTACATTTGAAAAGTGGGAAGGTTGGTAACTATCTTTTCAGGGAAGTTTGTGCCTGATCTTTATAAAAAGTGTTCAAGGTGATGGGTTATTTTCTTAGGTAGATGGAGGTTCTAATGGGAAGTATTACCATGATATTACAGCAGGTGTGGTTCATACCATCCCAAATTTATTTCAGAAAAGAAATAAATTTGGGATGGTATGAACCACACCTGAGAAAATAACCCATCACCTTGAACACTTTT
Organism: Lissotriton vulgaris; assembly: GCF_964263255.1. NCBI lineage: Eukaryota > Metazoa > Chordata > Amphibia > Caudata > Salamandridae > Lissotriton > Lissotriton vulgaris. Next base: position 440,560,666 of record NC_141700.1, read on the forward strand.
TAAAACTCCCCAGTCAACAGTATCACTGTAAAATATTCCCTATCCCACAACCCAGCCTTATTCGGTAAAAATCCCGTCTTTTTGGTAACATTCGCGCCACTCGCGATTACATCCCATCAAGATGGCCGCCCAAGGTGAGCGCTCTAGTCTCCCGGCAACCCGGAAGCACGCGCGTTTAAATACACCGCGAGCCCGAGTTCAGATCAGTATGCGGTCCGGCGAGGAGACACCAGGTAGTACCGAGCGGGTCTGCCGATAGGAAGTAAGTGTATTAGTTGCGATAGACTGCAAGGAAACCGGCAATTTCGAGTGGCAACTAGGAAAAGGGCCTTCTAACTCTAAACTTTGATAATCCTTTTCAGCAATGTTTCCACGAGGCGTTCCTGCCCTTGCCTAAGACCATGGGGTGTAATTCTATACTCATTTATGTAAATATAACCATCTGCCATATTATTTTCGTGTGTATATGTTGTGTGTTTTGTCAATAGTCACATTTAGTCTATGTGTTTTTTGTGTGTGAAACCACTAAACCACTTTATTCACAGTGATTTATTTCTCCACACCGGTATGACAACCAGCACGCATCAATATGATGTCAAGGGCACACTCACGCCCTAGCTAGAATGAGATGCATGTGAGTTATTCCCCTTCTTGGAAGGGGTTGTCCATCAAATAACTACTGTTATTCTATTTTACAGAAATCGAAGTGAAATACAAAACGTATGTATAACAACACGCATGTTTATTGACAACAGCGTTCATTGTAAATAGGTATTTTTAGCAATACTTTTTCATTTGAAAAACAGGAGTGGCAATACAGGGCTGGACCCTGTATGGTCCTGAAGAAAAGCTTAGGGGAGCTTGAAACATGTTGACCTTTGACACTGATCTAACTCAGTAAAAGTTAGAAGACAGTGTCACCCCTTTTTAATTTTTTATACCACACTAGGAGCGAAATAAATTGTTGAGGCCCACTAGCACGGTATATTTTAATTCCACACCCACTCCATCATCATTACACATGCACCACACATAGTCATCTCACAAAACTAGTGCTCCTGCGTAGTCGCCTTGTCGCAGCACGCCCCTTTTCGTAGAGAACTGGGATGGCCCCAATGATGAAGCATGTCACCGTGGGGCAACCCCGGTGAGTGAGGGGACTCTAAAAAGAAATTTTTCTTTTTTACACATCTTTGGTACACACTGACTTAATAAGCAGTGACCATACAGACACCTACCAGGTCTCTGGACCCTTGACATAGGGTTCCTGTATTTCGTACACAGACTGGAGGACGACCTGGTTTGGTTTAACCTCCTTCTCCCTCCTTTTTTGTTTATGCATTCAGCAGCCACGGGCTGCGGGAGTTTTTCTCTCTAAAACGTAGATCAATCGACTGGTATATACCAGGTTGATCTAAGGACTAAGACAACACACACGTAAAACCACCGGAAAAAACATGGCACAGAACACAGGACTATCCTTCTCGGAGGATGAAGTTGATAGAGCCATTGCCTCCATGTTACCACATACAGGAGCACCCACAGGAGAAAACAGTGATGCGAGCCAGTGTTGGGACGAATTGACTGAATTAAAAAGAACACAAATAAAAACATTGATCCATGGCGTCATGATGGCGGAGTATTTACAAGCCAACGCAGCACCAAGGGGCCTCATAGTCAGGAATGAACCTTTCATATTCCAGCACGACAAACAATTCAAGCTGGACTGGTCACAAATATCCTGGCATTGTACCAGAGATTGGCTGGTCTTGATTATTAAAACCGCGACCAGATTAGTAGATTCCCTAAAGGAAGAGATAAATTCCATGGAGATACGCCTCAAGTCTTTTCAAACTCCAGCAGAATTAACAAAAAGACTGAATGAGCTGAATAAAACGATGTCTGAATTTGAAATCAGCCTGAAGGATTCAAAATACATCAAATTATCCAAAGATAAAAAAGCATTTGCTCACGAAAAAGTGTATCCCTACATTAGGGACGATTACAGAACCAGCAATAAGAACCCTGGATACAACACTGACAGTGAGGGCTCGGACACAGGATCAAATAGCTCTGGGGGATCAAGTAATTATAGCACCACCCCCAACAGAAGACCCAGAAGAGGAAGAGGTAATACAAGGGGTTTCAGAGGAAACCAAGCACCGATGTGGCCCATGTATCAAGACCCATATAATTATTGCCCTCCGCCCCCGCCTTTCTTCTACGGCCCACCCATGTACAACCAACCCAACTACCAAAACTGGGGAAATGACCAAGGAAACCAAGGAAACCAAAGGAAACCTTTTTTAGGGAGAGGCCGCCAGGCACAAAGAGCAAAAAACAAACCCAACCAGGGAGTACAATGGGCAGAACCAGTGGTGACAACAACACGTCACACGCGGAGCAAAGGCCCGCCGGAACCAACCACGAGCACCAGCTCGATTTAGTAGTAAATCTATCCTCACTATGCCTCACGGCTATACAGATCCAAGTGCTTAATAAAGGCTTAGGATTTGTACCCACCCCAACCACAGACAAGTTCAAACTATGCTGCGAATTGAAAGAATTCCTGAGAAAGATCAAATTACAGGTATTCTTTCAAGATAAAGATCCCACAGAACAAACAAAGAGTGACACAGGTTTACATAAAAAATCAAACTTTGTCCCTCCATCACACAACCTACCTGTGGAGGTATTAACTTTTGAAAAAGCGGTTGTTGGACCTGCGCGGGCAAGCCCAGCATAAAGGGGGAAGGTAGCTTGACTCGAGTGGCTAGGCAGGTGAAGGCTATAGTGTTAAGCCAGCTTGGACCCGATAATAACCCCCTGTACACCACACAAAAAGAAGGACACCACACCACTGTTATGGAAAAATACGATTCATTTATATAAAAGTTCTCTGGGTTTGTAGCAAATTCACTTAGGGTTTCACAGTTACATTTCTGGTAAGCATTTGTTCAATGGAATACTGGTTTCTCATAAATAAATAAATAGTTGGACTCTAAGGAATAAATACACTGGATAAATAGCAGATATGAATACAGTAGAATAAATATTAATTTAGCAATGACTGGAATAAATAGAATAAATAATATCAATGACCAGAATAAATATCACAATAAATATCAGCAATGTCTAGCACAATAATGACTGGACTAAATATCACTTTAGTTATCACCAATGACTGGTATCGCTGCCACCAATTAATCACTTTTAAATACAGTCACTTTTCCAGTGTGGAGAAAGGAGAGATTACTCTTACAGTTAGTTGGACAGCCCGACAGGCTTTCAGGCTTCTCGGGATACAGAACTACTTTTGGGACTCTTTTGTAACCGCTCGATGCACATGCGTGTATCTAGAAAGCAAGGAAATACATTTAGCAGCTCATTCACACTCGGCTGCCACCGGGAGAGGACCTATACTTGGCGCTGGGGGTCAATATTCGCCTACAGGGCTGGTTCACCCTCAGAACCCTGGCGGCACCAGTTCAGAGTCTTAAGACGACGAACGGGCTGCCGGGGAGGTCGCAAAAACTCCACAGTTCAGTCAAAGTAATGCCGCTGTTTAGCTCTCACACACCGCAGTCTTTTAGCGGAACACACGGCCCACCTCACATCAGCTGTAGCGGACGATGCAGTCAAGCACAGTACTTCTCTAGCCAGCAACGGGGCTCGCAGGGGCTCCACAGACCTCTCTCCGACTTCCTTCTTCGGGGTGGTTCCCGCCCACAGCTTCAGCTCCCGGGTCAACAAGGAGGGGCTGACTCGCTAGTCCCGCCCAATGCAGGCTGGCCTTCCCCGCCCCGGCGCACCACCTCACCTTCGGTCCACGCAGGAGGCGCTCTTCGCAGATGGGGCCCGGAGACGTCCGAGCTCCTCGCGGTAGGCGCTATTCACGAAGGGGGCACTTCAGGGGGGATCACGATCGCGGCGACGTCACTCTCGCCTAGCGACTCGCTTCCACAGCCGCTTCAGCCACCGGGGGGGGCGGAGAGGCACTCGAACTTGGCCACAGTCTTTTGGGGAATTCAAGGCGGTCGCTGGGCAGGCGCTACAGGCGCTAGGTCACCGCCCACGCTGTTGACTGGAACGCCAGTCACATCCAACGCCAGCAACCTTAGCTGCACTATTGCCTTTGTCACCAGCTGCCTTAGGGGTCAACAGGGCAGGTGTCAATCTGGTGTCAGTCTAGAACTCCTTCCTTGTCAAGGTCAAATCAGGAATCAGGAATGATCTTCATCTATAATGGCCGCCAGGGACTGGACCTTATATAGCCAGTGCCCTGGGGTGCTAGCACGAGCCAGAAGGTTCTAGAACCTTCTCTGGGTAGGCCCATGACATGGCACTTTTGAGGTACTTTCTGGTCCTTCAGAGCCACCATCCTGGGGTTCTGGAGCAGCCATTTTGTGTTCCTGAAGAAACTAAAGGAATTCCTGTCAGGAATGCGCGCCAAGCAAAAGGGCGCCAAAACCTCAAAAGGCCAAAGTTCATGTAGGCTCCAATGGGAGTCACTCACATGAGGGAAATATGTGTCCACCATTTTAAGTTTGAACACACACACAGGTTGTCAACCTCAGTTTCCAGGCTCACAGGTTTCGCCAGGTGCCTTGTACATAGGTGCCAGAAACCTCGTGAGTAACTGAGTGTCAAGGAACATCTAGCCCCATGAGACAATCACACAAAAAGTCCTGGTAGACAAAAATAAAAAGCGACAAATTTTTGGAGGTACAGGGGAACAAAATAAATCATAGTGGTGAGGGGACTCTCAGGAGCAGACGGGTCCAACACGCGTCCCCCCCAGCTGAAAGTGGGGAGAGCTACCCAACCCCTTGGGAGTTCTCAACACTAAGGCGGAAATACCTGGAGAGACCGTCTGCATTGGCGTGGTCAACTCCGGGTCGGTGTTCCACCCGAAAGTCCATTCCCTGTAGGGAGATAGACCACCTCAACAGTTTGGGGTTTTCCCCCTTCATTTGCATGAGCCAACGAAGGGGTCGGTGGTCTGTCTGAACCAGGAAGTGCGAGCCAAACAAGTATGGTCGCAGCTTCTTCAGTGCCCAGACCACCGCAAAGGCTTCCCGCTCAATGGTACTCCATTTCTGTTCCCGGGGAAGCAGTCTTCGTGACAGAAAGACCACGGGTTGATCCAGACCCTCTTCATTGAGTTGCGATAACACCGCCCCAATGCCAATGTCGGATGCATCTGTCTGGACAATGAACTCTCTCGTGAAATCTGGAGCCTTCAGGACTGGAGCTTTACACAATGCTTGTTTCAGAGTGTCGAAGGCTCGCTGGCAAGCCTCCGTCCAAATGACTCTCCTGGGTTGCTTCTTGGACGTGAGTTCTGTAAGGGGTGCCACGATAGTGCCATACCCTTTCACGAACCGTCTGTAGTAACCTGTGAGGCCCAGGAAGGCTCGGACCTCAGTCTGGGTCTTGGGGGGTTTCCAGGCCATGATTGCCTCAATCTTTGCCTGAAGGGGTTGCACCGCTCCCCTGCCCACCAAGTGACCTAAGTACACCACCGACCCCTGCCCAATCTGACATTTGCTGGCCTTGATCGTTAAGCCAGCCCGTTCCAGGGCCTGGAGAACAGCCTGCAAATGCTGCAAGTGATCCTCCCAACTGTTACTGAAGACAGCGATGTCATCTAAGTAAGCAGCTGAGAAGGACTCCATTCCGGTGAGGATCATGTTCACCAGTCGCTGGAATGTTGCAGGAGCGTTCTTGAGCCCAAAGGGCATCATACAGAACTGGTAGTGTCCATCAGGTGTGGAGAAGGCTGACCTTTCCTTGGCTCCATCAGTCATGGGAATCTGCCAATACCCTGCGGTGAGGTCAAGGGTACTGAGATATTGGGCAGCTCCCAACCGGTCAATCAATTCATCCGCCCTAGGGATCGGATGAGCATCGGTCTTCGTGACCGAATTGAGTCCTCGGTAGTCCACGCAGAATCGCAATTCGGGCGTGGTGCCAGGTGGCGCAGGTTTGGGAACCAAAACCACCGGGCTAGACCAAGGGCTACTTGAGGGTTCGATGACTCCTAGCTCCAGCATCTTGGCTACCTCGCTTCGGATGCTGGCCTTCACCTTGTCAGACAGCCGGTAAGACTTGGACTTCACAGGTGGGCTGTCTCCTGTGTCCACATCATGGGTACACAGGTGGGTCTTACCCGGAACAAGGGAGAACAGAGGAGCGAATGACCCCAAGACCTGGCGACATTCCTCCTGCTGCTCAGAAGTCAAAGATGGTGAGAGTTTCACTCCCTCCACTGACCCATCCTTCTCTTGAGACGCAAACAGGTCGGGGAGAGGCTCAGTGTCCTCTTCCTCCGATCCATCAGTCACCATGATTAACGTGACTTCGGGCCTCTCGTAGTGGGGTTTGAGGCGGTTGGCATGTAACACCCGATGCGGATGCCGAGGGGTTTTCACGTCCACCAAATAGGTGGCCTTGCCCATCTTTTCCAACACCTCAAAGGGGCCTGTCCACCGATCCTGGAGGGCACTCAGCTCTCCAGGCTCCATCACCCACACCTTCTGGCCAGGCTCCAACTCCACCGGGTGAGCATTGTGGTCATACCACGCTTTCATCACAGACTGGCTGGCTTCCAAGTTGTCAGAAGCCTGCTTCCACAACTTAGCCATTTGGCTTCGGAAGGCCAGCATGTAGCTCACCACATCCTGGGGGACTTTCCGGGGAGACTTTTCCCAGGAGTCTCGCACCAGGCTGAGAGGTCCACGTACAGGGTGCCCGTACAGAAGCTCGAAGGGGCTGAAACCCACTCCCTTCTGTGGCACTTCCCTGTAGGAAAAGAGCAAACAGGGTAGGAGGACGTCCCATTTCCTCCGCAGGCTTTCGGGTAGACTTCTGATCATACCCTTCAACGTCTTGTTGAATCTCTCCACGAGGCCATTGGCCTGTGGGTGATAAGGAGTGGTGAACCGGTAGGTCACTCCACACTCCTTCCACATTGCCCGCATGTATGCTGACATGAAGTTGGTCCCCCTGTCAGACACAACTTCTTTGGGGAAACCCACTCGGGTAAAGATCCCCATCAGGGCCTTCGCCACCACCGGTGCAGTGATGGTTCTCAGAGGTATAGCCTCTGGATACCTTGTGGCATGATCCACCAGTACCAGGATAAACCTGTGACCGGATGATGTCGGTGGATCAAGGGGCCCAGCAATGTCGATGCCCACCCTTTCAAAGGGGGTGCCAACGACGGGAAGTGGTTCCAGGGGAGCCTTTAGCTTCATCCCTGTTTTCCCACTGGCTTGGCATGACACACACGTCCGACAATATGTGTCGGACGCCACCCTCATCCGAGGCCAATAAAAGTGGGGGACAAGCCGGGCAAAGGTCTTGTCCTGACCCAAGTGTCCTGCCAATGGAATCTCATGAGCCAACTCTAGCAAGAAGGCTCGGTAACACTGTGGGACTACCAGGGCCCGTGACAATCCGTGCACTGGCGCCCTGGGCTCACTGTAGAGGAGACCATCCTCCCAGTAAACACGATAGTTCCCAGACTGGTTACCTGCTGCCTGGGCTTCAGCCTGTTGCCTCAGACCCTCGAGGGTGGGACAATCCCTCTGTCCCTTGCTCAGTTCCTCCCTGGACGGTCCTCCTTCCACTCGCCACTCGGCAGGGATAGGCAGGTCCTCCAACGGAACCATGTCCTCCTCCGCGGACTCCGGGTCCACCTCCTCCGGTGGCCTATCCGTCTCACGGGGCACGGACACCGAGGCAGGCTCCTCCTGTCCTCGAGATGCTCCCTCTTCGGCAGCTGGGTGGGCCATTGTTCCAGGCTCCAACCCACGCGACTTCTCCTTCTGAGCAGCCGCCGACCTGGTACTCACACAGGCCCATTCAGGTGTACCCAGCATCTCAGAATGAGTCCGGTATTCCACCTCCTTCCAAGCATTGTGCTCCATATCATTGCCCAGCAAACAATCGACTGGCACGGCGGGGCTTACGGCAACTCGAAGTGAACCTGCAACCCCTCCCCACTCAAAGGGAACCTCGGCCACAGGATAGTGGCTCGTTCGGCCGTCAGCCATCGCGGCCGGATGAAGTACGCCTGGAATCACCTGCTCTGAGGATACCAGATGACTCCTAACTATAGTCACACTGGCTCCTGTATCTCTCAGAGCCTCCCCTCTATGGCCATTGATGGTGACCCATTGCCCATACTTGGCAGTATTCGCGGGCACCTGGATCTTTGGAACCATCTCCCGATTACCCAGGGACACTAAGGTGACTCCCGCCCACTCCCTTCCCTTACTCAAGGACATCTCCTCCCCAAGCGCTGCACTAGCGACTCCCGGGGCCTTTCCTCCAGTGGGAGGGGGTGGTCTCTTTGGGCATTTCACGTCTCCCTTATAATGTCCAATACCACCGCACTCAAAGCAATGGACAACCCTTGGCTGCTGACTCTGGCCAGGATTAGGGTTCTTCTGCGGGTTAGCCTTAGAGTTGGAGAAGGTGTTTTTCCCCTTAAAGCTATTTTGGGGGCCTTTGGAGAACTCCTGCTTCTTGTTATCTCCCCCCTCTTTCCTCTGGGGAGCGCCCTGTCCGGACTTCTGAGTTTCTCCTCCCGTCCCCCTCGTGGACACTCTGGTACTTACCCAGACGTCCGCCTCCTCAGCAAGCTTACGGGGGCAAGTAAGTTTGCTGTCTACCAGGTGTTGCCTCAGCTCGGGAAGACATTTCTCGAGTAGATGTTCCTTGAGTATCAAGTCATACAACCCGTGATAGTCCTCCACCTCACTACCTTGGACCCACCCTTCCAGGGCTTTCTTGGCATAATCCAGGAAGTCAACCCAATTTTGTGAGCTCAGCTTGTGGCTGCCCCTGAACCTTTGCCGGTATTTCTCGGGGGTCAACCCAAACTTCCTGATGAGCGCCACCTTCATGGCGGGGTAATTTACCTGTTCCTCCCGGTCGAGGGCCAATAAGGCATCCCTACCTGTCGGAGGCATGTACCGGTACAATCCACCACCCCAATGCTTCTCATGGATCCCATGGGCTCTTAAGGAGACCTCATAGGCTGTCAGCCATTTAGCAATGTCGTCTCCAGCAGTGTAGCTGGCGACCACGTCCTTAGGTAAATGAGGTCTGGGCTCCCTGGCAAATTCCTGAGACTCGACACCCTCCGGAGTGTTGTTACGGGACTTGAGGTCAAGTTCCTTTAGCCTGAACTCGTGTTCCATCCTCCTCCCTTCCAGCTCCAACCTAGCCAACTCTAACCTCAGATGTCTTTCTTCCCTCCTGTCGGCCAATTCAGTTTCAGACAACCCTCTAGAGGATACACTGCTGCCCTCCCGTGAAGTTTCCTTGGGGCTAATTGACATTTCACCCACCCCCGGGGGACCTGCAGTCACTACCTCAACAACAGTATCTCTGTCAAATTCCTCCTCCTCCACCGTTCCCTCCATGTGTGCCTCCACCCAGGCTCGCAGACTAGTACGGAGCTCCTCTCTTTTGGCCCCTCGCCTGACGAACACACCCCTTTCCTGACAGAAATCCTTGAGTTGCGCCACAGTATAGGTCTCCAACTCTGACATATTGAATTCCATCTCGTCAGCGAAAAGTGTGGACCACTACCACGAAGTAGGTTGTAAGGTAAGGACAACTGAGGGTCACTTCCACCCACCACCAGACAAGAATTTAGAAAAAACAAAACGATAAATTAGAGGGCCGCTGGGAGAAAACTCCGGGTGTATACCTGTGGGGCACACTGAATTATTATGGGGTTCACAACAAGCACGGCTCGCAATCCCACCGCTGTGCCACCAATTTTATGTTGGACCTGCGCGGGCAAGCCCAGCATAAAGGGGGAAGGTAGCTTGACTCGAGTGGCTAGGCAGGTGAAGGCTATAGTGTTAAGCCAGCTTGGACCCGATAATAACCCCCTGTACACCACACAAAAAGAAGGACACCACACCACTGTTATGGAAAAATACGATTCATTTATATAAAAGTTCTCTGGGTTTGTAGCAAATTCACTTAGGGTTTCACAGTTACATTTCTGGTAAGCATTTGTTCAATGGAATACTGGTTTCTCATAAATAAATAAATAGTTGGACTCTAAGGAATAAATACACTGGATAAATAGCAGATATGAATACAGTAGAATAAATATTAATTTAGCAATGACTGGAATAAATAGAATAAATAATATCAATGACCAGAATAAATATCACAATAAATATCAGCAATGTCTAGCACAATAATGACTGGACTAAATATCACTTTAGTTATCACCAATGACTGGTATCGCTGCCACCAATTAATCACTTTTAAATACAGTCACTTTTCCAGTGTGGAGAAAGGAGAGATTACTCTTACAGTTAGTTGGACAGCCCGACAGGCTTTCAGGCTTCTCGGGATACAGAACTACTTTTGGGACTCTTTTGTAACCGCTCGATGCACATGCGTGTATCTAGAAAGCAAGGAAATACATTTAGCAGCTCATTCACACTCGGCTGCCACCGGGAGAGGACCTATACTTGGCGCTGGGGGTCAATATTCGCCTACAGGGCTGGTTCACCCTCAGAACCCTGGCGGCACCAGTTCAGAGTCTTAAGACGACGAACGGGCTGCCGGGGAGGTCGCAAAAACTCCACAGTTCAGTCAAAGTAATGCCGCTGTTTAGCTCTCACACACCGCAGTCTTTTAGCGGAACACACGGCCCACCTCACATCAGCTGTAGCGGACGATGCAGTCAAGCACAGTACTTCTCTAGCCAGCAACGGGGCTCGCAGGGGCTCCACAGACCTCCCTCCGACTTCCTTCTTCGGGGTGGTTCCCGCCCACAGCTTCAGCTCCCGGGTCAACAAGGAGGGGCTGACTCGCTAGTCCCGCCCAATGCAGGCTGGCCTTCCCCGCCCCGGCGCACCACCTCACCTTCGGTCCACGCAGGAGGCGCTCTTCGCAGATGGGGCCCGGAGACGTCCGAGCTCCTCGCGGTAGGCGCTATTCACGAAGGGGGCACTTCAGGGGGGATCACGATCGCGGCGACGTCACTCTCGCCTAGCGACTCGCTTCCACAGCCGCTTCAGCCACCGGGGGGGGCGGAGAGGCACTCGAACTTGGCCACAGTCTTTTGGGGAATTCAAGGCGGTCGCTGGGCAGGCGCTACAGGCGCTAGGTCACCGCCCACGCTGTTGACTGGAACGCCAGTCACATCCAACGCCAGCAACCTTAGCTGCACTATTGCCTTTGTCACCAGCTGCCTTAGGGGTCAACAGGGCAGGTGTCAATCTGGTGTCAGTCTAGAACTCCTTCCTTGTCAAGGTCAAATCAGGAATCAGGAATGATCTTCATCTATAATGGCCGCCAGGGACTGGACCTTATATAGCCAGTGCCCTGGGGTGCTAGCACGAGCCAGAAGGTTCTAGAACCTTCTCTGGGTAGGCCCATGACATGGCACTTTTGAGGTACTTTCTGGTCCTTCAGAGCCACCATCCTGGGGTTCTGGAGCAGCCATTTTGTGTTCCTGAAGAAACTAAAGGAATTCCTGTCAGGAATGCGCGCCAAGCAAAAGGGCGCCAAAACCTCAAAAGGCCAAAGTTCATGTAGGCTCCAATGGGAGTCACTCACATGAGGGAAATATGTGTCCACCATTTTAAGTTTGAACACACACACAGGTTGTCAACCTCAGTTTCCAGGCTCACAGGTTTCGCCAGGTGCCTTGTACATAGGTGCCAGAAACCTCGTGAGTAACTGAGTGTCAAGGAACATCTAGCCCCATGAGACAATCACACAAAAAGTCCTGGTAGACAAAAATAAAAAGCGACACATTTTTGGAGGTACAGGGGAACAAAATAAATCATAGTGGTGAGGGGACTCTCAGGAGCAGACGGGTCCAACAGCGGTCATGAGAGAAGTTCAGGAGTTAGACCCGCGAGCTATAAAGGTATTTCATAACACCAGCAAAGCTGAACAATCCGCGCTACAGGAACTGTCAAAAAACAACCAAATTACCATAAAACCAGCCGACAAAGGCGGGGCAATTGTATTACAAAATACCACGGATTACAGGAATGAATGTCTCCGTTTACTAGGGGACACAAGAAACTACGCCAAACTGGATGAAGACCCAACAGAACGTCTAAGAATCTCAATTGCATACCTGACAGAGGAATGCCAAGCCAATGATTGGCTAAGTAAAAAAGAAATTGAGTTCTTAACAAACAAAAAACCTACAATACCATACTTCTATACTATCCCCAAAATACACAAGAGACTGGAGAACCCACCAGGGAGGCCCATAGTCTCGGGGATAGGCTCAATTCTAGAGCCTCTTTCACAATTCGCAGATGCCTTTCTCAGACCTCTTGTGCAAAAAACAGACACATATTTAAGGGATACCAAGGACGTACTGTGCCTGTTACAAGACTTAACCTTTGACGCGACATCCAGCCTTCTGATAAGTCTGGATGTCGAAAGTCTATATACCAGCTTACCACACAGAGAGACTTTACAGATTCTAGAGGAAGTATTATACGAAAGTGAATGGGAATTCCATACTCCTCGCCATGTAGTACTCGAATGTTGCCAACTAGCACTGTGTGAAAACTTTTTCCGCTTCGAATCTACCCTTTATAAACAACAGCATGGGACCAGTATGGGCAGTACTTTTGCGCCGAGCGTAGCCGGGTTGTACGTCCATCAACTGGAGAAAAACAAGATACTGAATGAAAGGAACCCACACAGACACCAGATCCTACATTGGAAACGCTATATCGACGATATTCTGTTGATATGGCAAGGCACAGAAGAAGAAGCGCAGACCTTTCTCTCCTGGCTTAATACACAGGATCCCTTCCTCAAGTTTACCTGCTCAATTAGCAAGACCGATCTAGTTTTTCTAGATCTAAACATTCATGCCGAGTCAGGCAGACTGGTGACTACAACCCATTTTAAAGAGACAGCAAGGAACTGCCTCTTAACTTTTGACAGTTTCCACCCTCGCCATCTCAAACAAAACCTGCCATTTGGACAATTCCTTCGTTTGCGCAGGAACTGTAGCAAAAAATCTGACTACCTAACCCAAGCGGAAGACTTAAGCAACAAGCTGAGATACAGAAAATATCCAGATAAACTAATCAAAGAGGCTAAAAAACGGGCAGCAAACAACAACAGGGAAGCACTACTGGAACCAAAAGAGCGAACGCAACCTGAGGACAAAAAACCAATTTGTATCACCACGTACAATCAAGTTTCTGATAGTGTGTCCAAAATAATCAGAAAACATTGGCCAATACTTAATAGCGGTGGCCTTCACATACCCACTCCCATGTTCAGTCATAGGCGGGGTAAAAATCTGAAGGACTATTTGGTGCATACCCGTCCAACACCCATAACCCAAACAGTGAGATCCCAACCACTACCTGATGGGCATTTTCCATGCAACAATTGCAGTGTTTGTCATTTGACTTCCCCAACCAAGAGCGTAATTTTTAACAACACTACGAAATGGGAACTAAAGGGATTTTCAAATTGCAATACAAGTGGGGTTGTATACTTAATAACCTGCACGTGCAACCTTCACTATGTAGGAATGACCACTAGGAAGGTCAGTACTCGCATTGTAGAGCACAGAAGCAACATCCGGTGCAAGCGAGCCACAACAAGAATGACCACCCATTTCATTGAACACAACCACACCCCAAATGATCTAACTTGGGTGGTCATAGAAACAGTGAAGAATAAAGACAATCAGGAACGAGTCCTCCACGAAAAAGAACAAAGATGGGTGTTTCGCCTACATACGGACACCCAGGGACTTAATGATGAAATCCCATGGGGAGCCTTCCGCCCATAGACCACCTTTCTTTTCTGAAATAAATTTGGGATGGTATGAACCACACCTGCTGTAATATCATGGTAATACTTCCCATTAGAACCTCCATCTACCTAAGAAAATAACCCATCACCTTGAACACTTTTTATAAAGATCAGGCACAAACTTCCCTGAAAAGATAGTTACCAACCTTCCCACTTTTCAAATGTAAACAAAACCCGTTTTTTCTGAATAAAGCCTAGCCCTCTGTGAAAAACTTCATCTAACCGAGAAAAAATACCTGTGTTCTAAATTAGAGTTTTAAAACGCCCCAGTCAACAGTATCACTGTAAAATATTCCCTATCCCACAACCCAGCCTTATTCGGTAAAAATCCCGTCTTTTTGGTAACATTCGCGCCACTCGCGATTACATCCCATCAAGATGGCCGCCCAAGGTGAGCGCTCTAGTCTCCCGGCAACCCGGAAGCACGCGCGTTTAAATACACTGCGAGCCCGAGTTCAGATCAGTATGCGGTCCGGCGAGGAGACACCAGGTAGTACCGAGCGGGTCTGCCGATAGGAAGTAAGTGTATTAGTTGCGATAGACTGCAAGGAAACCGGCAATTTCGAGTGGCAACTAGGAAAAGGGCCTTCTAACTCTAAACTTTGATAATCCTTTTCAGCAATGTTTCCACGAGGCGTTCCTGCCCTTGCCTAAGACCATGGGGTGTAATTCTATACTCATTTATGTAAATATAACCATCTGCCATATTATTTTCGTGTGTATATGTTGTGTGTTTTGTCAATAGTCACATTTAGTCTATGTGTTTTTTGTGTGTGAAACCACTAAACCACTTTATTCACAGTGATTTATTTCTCCACACCGGTATGACAACCAGCACGCATCAATATGATGTCAAGGGCACACTCACGCCCTAGCTAGAATGAGATGCATGTGAGTTATTCCCCTTCTTGGAAGGGGTTGTCCATCAAATAACTACTGTTATTCTATTTTACAGAAATCGAAGTGAAATACAAAACGTATGTATAACAACACGCATGTTTATTGACAACAGCGTTCATTGTAAATAGGTATTTTTAGCAATACTTTTTCATTTGAAAAACAGGAGTGGCAATACAGGGCTGGACCCTGTATGGTCCTGAAGAAAAGCTTAGGGTAGCTTGAAACATGTTGACCTTTGACACTGATCTAACTCAGTAAAAGTTAGAAGACAGTGTCACCCCTTTTTAATTTTTTATACCACACTAGGAGCGAAATAAATTGTTGAGGCCCACTAGCACGGTATATTTTAATTCCACACCCACTCCATCATCATTACACATGCACCACACATAGTCATCTCACAAAACTAGTGCTCCTGCGTAGTCGCCTTGTCGCAGCACGCCCCTTTTCGTAGAGAACTGGGATGGCCCCAATGATGAAGCATGTCACCGTGGGGCAACCCCGGTGAGTGAGGGGACTCTAAAAAGAAATTTTTCTTTTTTACACATCTTTGGTACACACTGACTTAATAAGCAGTGACCATACAGACACCTACCAGGTCTCTGGACCCTTGACATAGGGTTCCTGTATTTCGTACACAGACTGGAGGACGACCTGGTTTGGTTTAACCTCCTTCTCCCTCCTTTTTTGTTTATGAATACAGGATGCCACCTCCCCCAGTCTTCTGGCAAGGATAGATGTAAAAAGCGTATAGTCTGAATTTAAAATAGAGATCGGTCTGTATGAGCCGCAGCTATCAGCTGGTTTACCAGGCTTCAATATCAGAGTGATTGAAGCATCATTCCAAGAATCAGGTGGGGACAACCCCTCCTGGAAGCTCCGATTGAACAACTGGGTTAAGAAGGGGACTATTGTTGGTAATAGGGCCAGATAGACCTCTGAGGGGAGGCCATCGGGACCTGATGCCTTGCCCTTCCTACTATCTGCGATAGCTCTAATGACCTCTTCATTCGTAATGGGTCTGTCTAAGGTAGCTTTCTGGTCGGGCGAAAGAGAAGGGAGGGATACTCCGATGAGCCAATCATCCACTTGCCTTGCCTCGATAGTTTTGTCCTCATGATAGATGTCCTTAAAAAAATCACGAAAGGCACTTCTGATGTCACTATCTACCGAGTGAGCCGCTCCTTCAACTTTAATTTGGTCTATGTTGTTTCTGACTCGATCTGTTTTTACCTTCCACGCCAGGAGCTTACCTGCACATTCTCCATATTCAAAGTGGGCCATCTTACTTACCTCCCATCTCTGGGGAACTCGTGCGTTCAGGGTTGAAGCCAGTTCCCCTTTTAATGTGATTAGCTTATTTTGCCAATCTTTATAAATTTCTGGTGGTACTGTAGGATGTAACAGGATATTCTCCTGTACCCTAGCCAAATCGGCTTCCAGCGAGGTGACCGTCTCTCTATGGATCTTCCTCTTATACGAGACCTTGTTGGTGATTAGGCCTCGCAGGAAAGCCTTAAATGCATCCCAGACGCAACCTGGGGAAGCGGACCCGATGTTATTATCGAAAAAGCCCAGTGCTTCTGATTTTAAAAAGGAAATGTCGTCTGTAGCGTTAAGGAAGGAGCGGTCAAACGACCATGTTCTAGGTGTGGTTTTTAACAGTCCGACGAATTCCAAGCACAAAGCTGCATGATCAGATAGATGGAAAGGAAGAAAGTAAACATTTTGCACGGATTTAACTAATTCCTGACTGACCAGCGCTAAATCTATCCTTGACTGGTGGTGGTACTTATAATTACGGAATGAGATGCCCTGTTTTAGCCCAGATTTAAATCTCCATATATCCACGTACCCAAACTCCTTCATTTTTTTCAATTAAAAAGGCCCTAGTTTTAGATGGAAGTATCGGTCTGTTTGACGGGGATTTATCCAGATTAGGATCCAAGACCACATTGAAATCTCCAACCAAAATAATCGGTTCCGGATAAAGAAGGAGATGAGACAACACTGAGCTCAGAGCTGAACGATCATCCTGGTTAGGCCCATAATATCCCACTATGGTGATTGGGGCCCCAGCTATAACTACCGAGACAATAAGCCATTGCCCCCTGAGTCTGCGAGTTTATCAACTAGTCTTGCTTTCAAGGATTTTTTTAAGATAATCGCCACTCCTCTGGTGTTAGAATTTTGTGTAGTGGGTACGCAGAAATTGACCCACCTATTTTTTTTAACAAAAGAAAGAATTTCGTTTTCTGTGAGATGGGTCTCTTGAAGTATGAGTACCTGAGCATCGGAGTCGCGAAGGTACTGCATGATCTTCCACTTTCTTGGACTAGAACGCAGGCCGTTAATGTTCCAGGAAAGAACTTTTAACTTATCCATGGGACCAGTTTCCACTCCGCCACCACCTGATACCAACACTCAAGGCAAGGAAACATCTACTAACAATACCAACGTTTACCTTCAGACCTATACCTCTCCATAACCAAAAAAATAACAACGAGCAAAAAATGAGGACTTTTTAGGATTTTTACTTGCACCCTCCCTTCGTGCCCCCCTGAACCTTCCCCCATCCCATGGGAAACCCTTGCTCTAAATATCTGGAAATACCAGAAGATAGCACCCCTGCTGAGTTCCTGTCCTAACTAACCGTTACCTTTTACCTGTGCGTGAGTGAGAGAAAGAAAAGCAAAGAAAACAAAAAAGAAAACAGCGGAGAAAGAGATAAATGACCCTTCAGATAAAGGAACAGGACATTGATTCTATAGTTTTATAATATTCATTAAAATATTTGCGGGTTTCCTTATCCAAAAGAAAATCACTTTAAGTTACTCTGCTAATTCCTCTAATAATTACACTAATAGCAACATCTCTTTCCCTTCCCCATCTCCTTTAACGCTACTCGTGAATTTGTCAAAGCTTATTATTATTTTTTTTTTTTCACAAAAGCTATACTTTACTGCTTTAACTTGAGGTCCCCTTGTTTTTATCCTTATCTCTCCCCAAAGAGATTAACAGTTCGTCAGCTGCCTGCACCAATCGTATGTTATGCATTGTATTATTGTGCATAACCTTCAAAGCTGCTGGGAAGACTAACTGGGCTACCGCACATAGGCTCCTAAAGGCATCTAACCTCCTCCCAAACTCCCACTGTTTTTCCAGCGTGGCCATTGAGAGGTCTGATCTAATCTGGAAGTTAAAATCCTTCCCACTCAGTAACTCCTGCTTTAGGGCCAAACTCAAGATGGACTCTTTTAGGGTGTAAGTGTGGAAGTTCACAAGTATTTTCCTCGGCTTTGTTCTTTGGGGATTTCTCCTAAAAGGGTCTCTATGGACACGTTGAATGTCCAGAGACAACTCCTCGACCGATTGATCCAATCTCAAGGATTCTTTTAACAATTGGGTAATATATTGCTTGATGCCCGACCCCTCACTACCGTCTGGGATATTGAGAATGCGGAGGTTGCTGCGACGCGCATTGTTCTGCAAGGACTCCATCCTCTCCGCCAGCATCAGATCCTCTTTTTTAAGCCTGACAATATCCATCTGAGCTTCGTCCAAGTGCAGAGACATACCTGTCACTGTATCCTCTAATCTTTCTTATGGCAAGGCTGCCCACTTTGCTATCTAAGGACTCACAAAAATTCTGAATTTCAGATTGGATAGCTGTCGAAGCCTCAAAGCCTTTCTTGATATCTGCCATAGGGATGAAAACATCGCCTGGAGATATGAAGCTAGAGGTGGATCTACCCTGCTGCCCGAGTGTACGTCGGAGGCCGTAGCCCCCCCGTAGGTCCTCCTGTAGTAACACAGTGTTAAACAGCAACTCAGATGTCAACGACGATGACGCTGCAGCCAGATGTGTTGGAGGGGGCGAGAGAGTCAGCGAGAGAGTTAGAGGCTCCGTGGAATGTGGAGAGCCTTTTAGGTTTTGTACACGGATAGCCAGCGGGCTAACGATCGACGGTTCCTTAGAGTATAATCCATCTGTTGGTTTTTGTACCGGAGCATCGGAAAGGAGGACAATCGGTGATCCGCGAGGACTCATAGTCTGGGCTAGGGGGCCATCCCCATTAACCTCACTCTCAACCTCGACCCCGGCCTTCAACCCGGGATTAACCACACTTATCTCATGAAACCCATTTGTGGCATCTACTATATTTGCCTCTGCATTTATATACGCATCCATCGCCTCAGCCAAGTCCTGCGGGGTGTTTACTGTAGCAGAGAGAAGCCCTGTAGCAGGAGCAGGCACTAGGGTAGAGATGTTTAAGTCTGTGTCTGTGGCTGATGCAGTAGGCTCATGGTGTACCAGAGACGCCATCGTAAGAGGTGGCTTCAGGTAGTTGTTGGTCGGAAAGACGCAAGATTTGCGGGACAACCTAAAAATAAGACCGGAAAGACTGCGTTATCCTAAACCCTATGTTAATAGCTGCCTTAGCGTTTTTTACGCCTTTAGAGCCCTTTGCCGTTTTACAAGTAAAAGCCCGTTTCGCTTTAACCTCACCAGTTAGATATGAGGAGACTTTATTTTTTGAGGGGACCCCCTGTGCCATCTGACTTGAAGCTGCTGTCGCCTCTGGGCTTAGTTCTACTTCAACCCCCACACCCAGGTCAGTGGCTCCCCCTGCAGTTTTAGCCTTCCTACTAAAAGCACCTCTCCCCCCTCCTTCTGGCTTTAAGCTTTGGATTTGTAGTTGGGGTGCTCACTTTTGTACTTTTTTCTAGGGAAGGCAACAGACCAGGGGTAGGGCTAAAATCAGGGGCCTCCAGATTCGCAGGCACAGATATCGCAGATATTGCACTATGTACCTCCGGACTCCCCAGCCTACTGTGAGCCCCCTGTGGTGTTTCAACAGCTTCAGCAGAGACAACCTCTACAATAGGCTTTACACCCCTAGTGTCCTTCTCCTCCTCCGCTCCCCCTGCGCCTCCTACCGTGTACCAAGGAGATGCCGGAGCTGGAGCAGGGTTCCACCAAGCTTCTTCGCGGTCCCAGGAGAAGGCTGCGGATCTTCCTCCCACGACGGAGCTCCAGCGCAGCCAAGCTCCAAAGCTGCAAGCCGAAAGCAGCCTGCCTCGTCCCAGTACAACACAGCTGGTAATCGGGCCGCCTCCCTGCTATAGTCCGCTCGGGGTTGGAAGGAGGGGTAAGCTCGGCTGCACGCGCTGCGGAACCCCCGGCTGCGGAACCCCCGGCTGCAGAGTCGCCGGCAGAATCGCCAGGAATGGCTCCGGAGCCGAAAAAGCACTCCCCGCTTCCACACATCAAGCGCCAAACACCGCCAAACACTGAGGCACTCGGACGCCGAATTTCATCAGAAATGCCCGAATCCGCCGATCCGCCAGCCTCTAAGCCGCCGAAAGCTCACTCTCTCCCTCGACCCTCACCCACCAACCATTACGGACAGGAACTCAGGACGGAGCACTGCGACAGCTCAACTAGCTGCCGCCATGTTTCCCACACTGACCCCAGCTATGGGTATTAGTGCAATAGTGCAGAGGATCACTTGAATCTTGGATAAGGGGGAAAACGAACGGACGAAGGATGAACAAATTGCGGATTCCTTTCGGGAGTGCTATCAGACCCTTTATTCTGCACAAAATCTCCCATCAGACGCGCTCTTAACCTATTTTGAAGGGGCCACTACCACATCTCTAACTCCCACACAGATTGCAGATCTGGACCAACCGATTAAGATAGGGGAGGTTATCTCTAGTATTTCCAGCTTGAAGCTGTCCAGATCCCCAGGCCCAGATGGTTTCCTGGCCTCTTTCTATAAAGCTTTCCAGCAAAGCTGGGCCCTGATACTCACAAGGCTCTTTAATGCAATAGGGGATACATTGTCACTTCCCCTGTCGATGCTTTGGGCAGACATAGTAGCAATCCCCAAACCTGGGAAGGACAAGGCCCATTGTGCCTGTTATCATCCTATCTCTTTGTTTAACACAGATCTAAAAATTTTCACTGAGATACTGCCCGTCCAACTCGACCCCCTCCTTCTTGGCCTCATTGATCCTGACCAAGCAGGATTTATACCTCAACGGCAGTGTAGCAACAACACAAGAAGGATCTTACATATATTCAATAAAGTTCAGAGATACCTCAATAAACAAATGCTCTTGGTAATAGATGCAGAGAAAATATTCAATAGGATTCACTGTCCATTCTTGGCGGCCACCCTGACCCACTTCGGTATCGGGTACCGCTTTCAGAGATGGATCCTTAGCAATTGCTCCCACCCAACGGCTACCATTCGGGTCAACGGGCAATCTTCGGCTTCCTTTCCTGTCTCCAGGGGGACAAAACAGGGTGACCTTTGTCACCCCATGCTGCTCGCCCTCTACATGGAACCCATGACCCAGAGAATGTGCACCAATACGGAGATCAAGGGAGTCCAATTTGGTTGTAAGCCACATACTATAGGGCTATATGCAGAAGATGTCATAGTCTCTCTTGAGGTACAGTCCACCTCACTGCCGGCCTTCCTTGCTGAAATGGAGACCTTTGGCTTCAAAGTAAACATACAAAAATCACAAGCTCTCAATCTTACTCTTAATCCACAGACATTGGACGCTTTACGTCATACCTTGTCACTACAATGGGCTGGGACATCTATTCCGTACCTAGGACTTCCGTTATCATCTACCATTGCTGACACAGACACTATTACAAAGCACTAACTCAATGTAGCAAAACCGACTAGCGGAAATAGGCACCTCACCCCTCATCCTGGCTTGGACACATCTCAGCCATCAACATGACTATCCTCCCCAAGATCTTGTTCTTTTTCCAAGTACTGCTGGCCTCCCCCGCCAGGGATACTAAACTCTCTACAGTAGGAGATCAATACATTTGTATGGGCAGATAAGCACTCCGCCTCCGAAGGGACCTTAGCTATCGAATTCCCGCAGAGGGAGGCCTTGGGATTCCAGATCTACACAGGTACTAGCAAGCAACTCAACTGAGGGTCTTTGTGGAATGGTCGAGGGCTGAATCTGAGAAGAATTAGCTATTTAAGGACCGGGCACAGGCAGGTCAGGCACTATTGGGGGTCCCATTTGCTCCCAAGCACATGCAACCTAAATCGCTCTACATTTCCCCCATCACTAAGGATTCCTTGACAGTGTGGGACACAAAGGAATCTCACAACGTTTCCCTCGCCACTCACTCTTATAACTAAGAACTCAGAGTTTCAGCCAGGCTTTCAGGAGCCCTCATTTCAGGTTTGGGAACAGAAGGGTTGCAGATCAGTCAGACACTTATTTGATCTGGATGGCCCACTCTATTTCGAAGCACTTCACACAGACGTTGCACTTCCTGAAATGGAGCGCTGGCACTATACCCAGGTACGTCATTGGGTGATGCAACCCTCTATTCGTCCTGGGGCAGAGCGACAACTTACCCCCTTCGAACGCTGGCTCCTGTTGAGAACAACTGACAAACAACTGGTTTTGGAACTTTACTGTCCTATATCTCACCCAGTGGAGATTCCCAAGCCTCGGAGCCAACTCCGCTGGGAGGCAGATATTGACAGGGAACTCACAACCAAAGAATGGGGAGACATTTATTACAGGGCAAGGCATGCTGCACATAACGTGGCCTGCATTGAGACAGCCACTAAGATCGCAATCTGTTGGTACTACACACCCTGCAGAATATACAAATCTAACCAGTCCACTTCTCCAGATTGCTGAAGACAGTGTGGCTCTCCGGGCACATTACTACACATACTATGGGAATGTCCTGAAAATTAGGCCCTATTGGGAACAGATGCTCATGGATATAGATAAGCACTTAGGGGCCCGATGTAGGTGGCCGTTTCAGGCCATTTACCGACCGGTAACGGCCGATTTCGGCCGTTACCGACCGGTAAATGGCCAATCGGTATGTAGGGGCCTAAATCCAAGGCCACATGTAGGTAAATCTACATTTACAGAATCGGTAAAATTACCGATTCGGTAAAATACCGAATCGGTAATTTTACCGATTCTGTAAATTCCATATGTAGGTGGGACTTTTCTGAGTCCCAAAGGCCTAAACGAATCGGTATTTTACCATGAAATCCACCTTCATGGTAAAATACCGATTCCAGTGTGCATGCACATGTGTGCATGCAAACCTATGCCATGTGGCAGGCAGACCTGCCCCTAGGGCTTGTATGCCTGCCACATGGCACCCAATCCTGTTTAGGGGGTGCCAGGGGGTGTCAAAGTGACACCCCCTGCACCCTTGTGAAATTGGGTATTTACCGATTCGGTAATTACCGAATCGGTAAAGCCTATTGATTCCTATGGGCTTTGAAGCCCATAGGAATCAATAGGCCTTACCGATTCGGTATTTACCGAATCGGTAAATACCGACTTTTACCGATTCGGTAAAAGGGAACATCTGGATTCCCTACATACCCACCCCTCACATTTACCGATTCTTAATTACCGAATCGGTAACATTCGGTAATTTTCGGTAATTAAGAATCGGTAAATGTTACTTACCTACATCTGGCCCCAAGACACAGACCTCCTCAGATTCCCATTCTATGTAATCTTAGGCTTGCTGAATCCCCTCACCTTTTCCCTTAGGTCTCGCCGAGGTAAACAAACTGGTGTGGCACTATGTGCGGCTCTACAAAATGTCCTTTCACACTGAGGTACTGCACATCTACCAACACACGTGGGATGGTTGCACTGGCTGTGGTGCATAGTGGGGATGGAACGCATCAGTTTGTCTATAGCTAATCAGGGTCTGGCATTCTCCACACTATGGGCGCCACTATTGTAGTTGTTAACAGCAGAATTCCGGCAGCTTACGTGCCCCAAATATCTTCGCTTATTACGACTGAACAACAATAGCGATACACTGTGGCAGACGCTCTGTACATTGGTAGACTTTCTCCTTCTTCACTAGTCACCAAGTCCGAGGGAGGGAGGGGGGTGGGTTGGGGAGGGTTTTTTGTTTTACTGAAGTATGTTATTCTTCCTGCGCAGGACCCCCCTGTATTATTGGGTCCCATTATGCATCCTCGAAAATACTGTTTTTTCTGTCTGATATTAAAACTTAATAAAGAAATCTAAACCATGACAGGATCTTATGGGCCACAGTGTTGCAAGCAGCACTGAGATCCAACATCAGCAGTACCACCGAATCACCAGCATCCAAACTCTATTCAGTGTTGTATGAGGTGCAGAATCCATATTGGGTCCTGTGTAAAAAGTCACGGCTCTTCATAAAACTCAATAGCTGCTTGTTAAAAAAAAAATGTCTGCGATCTTGCAGCATAGAGGTAACAACAAAACTGGATGAAAGTTTTCTGGCTTAGTGGGATCCAGCAACATTTATTTTGAAAGAAGTGGAACCACCACATGTTTCCATCTCCCAGGTACTTGGCCAGAAGTCAGGGAGCTGTTGATCAGTTCACCTAATACTGGGGTGATCTTATACAAGCCTTGCTCCAAAATAGGCAGGGAGGCTGGATCCAATGGTGAGCCTGAGTTTACTGAAACAAATAGTGCAGCCAGCTCCTCAATTTCGATGTGCTTAAAATTATGCAGCCTAGAACTGTCCACTGACCAATTGAACCAAACGGTCAGGCAGGGGGGCATCTCTAGGTACTACAGAAAAGGCGTTGTAAATATGAGCTTCCTTTTCCAGGAAGACTGAGCAAAGACATTGCATCCTTCCTCAGTTGTGGTTGAAACTGAGACTACAGATAAGGAAGACAGTGACGTCACCACAGCCAATTGCTCATGAGAGGAGTTTTGGGCCACCTGAATTTTGTTGGTGTAGTATTCACTACAAGATTTTTTTTATGCAACAATCCTAGTTTTTTTTGCTGCCTTATAGTCCCTTTTTCAGGTAGGGTCATACTTTCTGTGCCAGAGGCGCTGCATGCATTTGCATCTTCTTTTTAGAACTTATAGGGCTTCACTGAACCAGCCCGCCAACAGTTTTTGTCTGTGGAAGGTCTGGTTCCCTAAAGGAGCAATTTGATCTAGTGCTCCACTGATCCATTTGTCTACTTGTACATCCGTTCTGTGGGTACAGCTGTCCAAAATAGGACAACTAGTAGCCAGGGTGCCACAACATTCTAGAGGGGTAACTTTGTTCCACCACCTTGCCCGTCCCACAGAGATGGATGTGTGAATTTTAGTTGTGTTCTCTTAAGGGACCAGAAAAGGAATGGCAAAGTGGTCAGACCATGAGAGTGGAATAGGCTGCTTAATAACTATATTAGTCACATTTGAAAAAATAGGATCCTGAGTGTCCCCAAATCTGTGTGTGGGGGACGGCACATGTTGAAGGAGCTGCAAACCTTCCAGATCTGCGATCACAGACATTGCTGCGAGACAAGTAATGTCTTCAAACTGCAAATTCAAATTCCCAACCACCGTAAAAGTGGAATATCAAATTAGAAGTACTAGTATTGCTTAGATAGACCAGATATAGGGTAGGTGCTTGAATATCATAAGTTATTTATAACCTGTTCTAAAGTTAGTTTTTTTTCTCTTACTTTCCTCAATAACTGAGCCACCCCTTTTACCTTGGTCCATCACAACAATTTCCACCCTTTGATTGCTTGCATGCTGTAATTAGGATACCAGACTTTACTTACCAAATAAATTACTAGGGGCCAGATGTATCAAGCGTTTTACCGGTCGTAAACGGGCCGATTCGCATAATTGGCCCGTTTGTGACCAGTAAAAAGCCTTTTGGGATGCATCAACCCAAAATGCATTTGCAAAATAGGTAATCACAATTTTTGCGATTACCTATTTTGTGAATGCAGTTAGGCAATCGCAATTTGCGATTCCCTAAATGCAATGCAAGAAGCATTTTTAAAATACGACTTTGCATTAAGGATCCGCAAATTACCATCAACTTCAAGTTGATGGTAATTTGCAAATCCTTAGAAAAATGCACAAAATTCAATTTTTCTAAGTGCCTTGTGGCTCGAGGGCTGGTGGTCTTCGACTGCAAGACATACAACCACATTACAGGGCCCACCATCTCTCTCAAATGTTATATCATATGCACGCTCATAAGGAAATGCCTGAAAGAGCCCACATTGAGCAACTGCTAGGGGCTGTTAGGATACCACATACCTTCTACAAAGGATATCTAGCATCATCAGATCACAACAACTCAATCATGGCTGAGAGGGCTAATGTTTGATTGACATCCCACACAATCATAAGGGAAGATGTTTTCTACATTGTGATGCCGACATGTGGCATATGGCAGGACTGAAGTACTAATGGGATGTTGATTGTTGGGCAGATGATTTAAGATGTATTCCTCAAATACTTCTATACTCTCTCACAAGAGTTCTGCTCACACAAAAATCAGTTGTGGAGATACCTAAAAATGCAACACTGTCTGCAGACTCCTTTAGATCCACAATTCTGGTTACAAACTCCCTCTTCTCTACATACCTAGTTGGTACTACAAAAAGCTAATCAGCGGGATCTATCAACTCTTAATCATAAAACATTTCTCCAAATCCAAATCAGGAGTACAGAAAAGGTACGCCTTCACATGTTTCCATTCACAAATAGTGAGACATCATATTTAGACTATTGAGATGTGACTTTATCTAGTTACAAGCAGCCTTCTTCCATTGAGTTAATAGAAATGTTTAAAATATAGAGCAGGGAAGGTCAAAGAAAAAAATATTAATGGGGACCCCAAATTGATCCAAGGCTTTCCTTTGCTATCCCAAAATCTTAAATTGAGTGTCATTCTCCTCGGCAACGTTCTACTCCTAAAACACTTTCCCAGACTCTGCAGAGTCCTCTGGCAAGTAATCTGTCTTGATATATAATAAAATATGGGGGTGAGGTATCAGAGCAAATAATGGGAATAGGTGGCACTTGCTAATGCCGCCTGCTCCACAATCACCTGAAGGAGCACACATACCTTACATTTAGAGTAGGCTTGATTCAATGGCCTCCCACCCTATTCTTGTGTTTGTCCCACCCGGAGCATTTTAGTTTATTAGTGTTGCAATTGAATGAGTTGAATCCTTCAATTGGATACTTTTTTTGAGATTCAAAATACATTTCACTTCATGGTATAGCACACATTTTATCTTATCATAATCGGGTATTGCTAGACCAGTCAGCCTTAAGGTGGTCTTGCTCCCAAACCTTTCACCTCTCTTCCATCCATTTTTGCTGCACTTCTTATTGTTGGCCTTAGGACTCTGTGCATGTTACCACCACTAACCAGTGCTAAAGTGCGTGTGCTCACTCCCCTAAACATGGTTAAATTGGCTTATACCCAATTAGCATATATCATTTATTGTAAGTCCCTTGTAGAGTGGTATAACATACCCAGGGCCTGTAAGATGAAATGTTACTAGTGGGCCTGCACCACTTATTTCCACTATTGTGAGGATTACCTATCCCATAAGATAACATTGCAGATTCCTTATTACATTTAATAGGCTGTAATTTCCAATTGGGAGTAGGTAGTTAGATCGTGTTTAGTGGGTATGAAATTGTAATGAAAAATCCTTTTGAAGAGCAAAGTCTGATTTTTAATTACAGTTTTGAAAATGGCACTTTTAGAGAGCTGCAGTTTTCCCGACCTTCTTGTGTCTGAATCAAGCTCTATAGCGGTCAATCATATTTTTCTACTTTTGTCCGGTCTCGTGTGACTAGATGTTTGTGTTTCTTGCTTTGGTCTTTTAGGCGCTAGTTTTCACTAAAAACTTTTTAAATTCTGAACTCCAGTTCTACTGATTAGATTTTTGTTGTTTTGGTGTCAAACAATTAACTAAATGTACTTACTTTCTAAATTGGTGTGGGATTTTTCTTGTGTTGTGTTTTCACTTTATTACTGTTTGTGTGCTGCATAAATACTTTACACACTGACTGCCTTTTGTGCCAAGCTACCCAGGTTTAAGCACAGGTTATTTAGTGACTTTTTGTGGTCCACTCTACAGGGGATTGTGGCTGTTGCTTACCCAGGACTCACGCCCCAGTCATCCAATAGCCCAGTTTCTCACATTGGTTTTCAGCAGTGGGATCAAGACTTGTGTTTGTGCAGTTCCATACAGTGATTTATGTAACACAAAATCCAAGTTAAATTGTTTGATACCAACTTGAGCCTTTTTAAATTCTCTTTAGTTTTACATGGGCTATTCACTCAATTTTTAATTTAAGCACCTTACCCTCCTCTTTACCATGGGGATGGATCTGATCCTCCCTAGGACTGAGCTGCAAAGGCTCTGCAAGGAGAAGGGACCTGAACACGGGCAGGAGAGCTTCCAAAGTGGATCTACATTGGCCCTCTGAGCCTATGAGAAAGTTAAGTGGTTGCAGGCAGCAGCAGTAGAAGATGACCCATAGGATATGGAGATGGACTTAAATGAAGATGAGGAGCCTGACCTATGGAGGGGTGCTGAGCTGCAGGGAGAGCTCAACTGCCCCAAGAGGAGAACCAGTATATCTAAGATGGGGCAGGGAGCAGTGGGTTATTCAGGGGCTTGGCCCAAGTGGAGCTGGAAGACAGGACGGAGGAGAGGGGGCTCAGTCTGCAGCTTTCCAAAAAGAAACTGGAGGCTGAGTAGAGGGCTGAGGCTGAGAGGGCTTTGGCTAAGAAGAAGGCTGAGAGGGCTTTGGCTGAGAAAAGTCTACTGTTGGAGCATGGAAAGAACATGAGGGACGTAGAGCTAAAGGCAAGGCAACCTTCAGGACCCAACAGTGATGGTGCAGCATGTTATGTTATGTTAAAATTATTTGTAGAGCACACATACACTGATTGGTTTCTTGGTGCTGTATATAGGAATAGCCTGAGTCCTGGTGAGTTATTCATATGCCTGAGTGAACAGCTATGTCTTGAGAAGTCTCCTGAATCTCAGGAGGTTTGTTCAGGATCTGATGTCAATGGGTAGGGTGTTCCAGAAGCGGGGGCGAGCACCGCAATTCTGCTGCAGCCTAGCCGTTTTAATTTGTAGGATGGTTGACCAAAAGGTTCATGTGGACAAAGATTTGAAAAAAGGCACCTGATTTTGAAAGCTTAACGTTGTAGTATGGGGAGCCAGTGTAGCTTCCTCATAAGAGGGGAGACATGCTGCCATCTGAGCTGATGGAAAATCAGTATAGGGGGCTGGTTCTGCACAAGTTGCAGTCTTTTGATTAGATATAACGGGAGGCCAATGTACAGTGAGTTGGCATAGTCTATGTAGGACAAGACCATGTCTAAAACAACCCGCACTAACACTTCCCTATTAAGGAGTCTGGTGATTTTCCTTATCTTCTGCAACTTAAAGAAACAGGTAGAGACTACCATTCTAATCTCTGACTTAATGGATGTCACAGTTGATTGCGAACACGAGACTCTTAGCTGAGGAGGATGAGGTTGGAGGAGAGCCCAACTCATCTGGCCAGAAGTGTGAGCTCCACGGACTTCGAGCACCCCTATCAGAATCAGCTCGGTTTTGTCCAGATTTACCTTTAGGTGGTTGCTGTTCATCCAGTTATGGATGTGCAGCATGGTGGCTTGAAATTCCGACATAGAATCGGGCTTGTTGTTAAAGGTAAATATTAGTTGTAGGTCATCTGCGTAATTGAATGTGATCACATTTCTTTCTCTTAAGGACAGAATCAAAGAGAGTAAATACTGATTGAACAGGTGGGGGGATAATGATTATCCCTGTGGTACTCCGCACATTGACTTCATATTAGGTGCAGTGAAGTGGGAGAGCCAAACAGACTGGGAGTGGTCCTCCAAGAAGGACGTAATCCATCTGAGAGCCGAAACCTAGAGTCTTGCGTCCCTGACGCGATACACTAAAATTCCATAGTCGACCGTGTCAAATGCTGCTGAAAGGTCCAATAGAACCAGAGCCTGGAGAGAGCCCTTGTCGGCTTCTCTCCGAAGTTTACCTAGCACGGTCAGTATTACTGCCTCCGTTGAATGGAATATATACAGAAAACAATATCCCAACTGGTATTATTTTCGGACAAGTATACAGGATATCTATACAGTATTATCCATCAAAGAACAAGGAAACTCGGATTGATTTTCATATGTGCCTGAAGCATCATTTTATCAGCATTTAAACCGCAAATTTTTGGGACAATTGTGGTTACAGATGATATCAGCACTGTAATTAATAAATAACAAGTGACAGCCCAAAGGTGTACAAGGTGCCTAATGTCTTGCTGGAGAGTCGACTCTCCAGCAAGACATTAGGCGCCCCGTACTTAGTGGATTTTGAAAGAAAAAATTGTCTAAACTGTGAAACAAAATTGAAATGTTTGATAAACCACTTTGTTTTTAATCACTGTACATATTTATCACTATACCTTGCGTCGTTCACACTGTTCTCACTGTCACTTGTGTCGCTGCAGTGTCACTCACTTTTTGCACTCGTGCACCTTGTACACCTTTGGGCTGTCACTTGTTATTTATTAATTACAGTGCTGATATCAACTGTAACCACAATTGTCCCAAAAATTTGTGGTTTAAATGCTGATAAAATGATGCTTCAGGCACATATGAAAATCAATACGAGTTTCCTTGTTCTTTGATGGATAATACTGTATAGATATCCTGTATACTTGTCCGAAAATAATACCAGTTTGGATATTGTTTTCTGTATATATCTCTACCCCAATCCCAACAAGGTTGAAGGGTTTTTTACTCCTGTCCTTTTTACTCAGTTGAATGGAAAGCGCAAAACCCTGCTTGGTGGGGTCAAGGTATTGAGTCTGTTCAATGAATGAACAGAGGCATTTTGCCACATGGGATTCCAGTACTGTGGATAGGTAGGGAAGGAAGGAGATGGGGCGGTAGTTATTCGGGATCAGAAGGTCTGCCCCAGGTTTTGTAGAAGGAACACTCTGATCGCTTTTTTGAAGGCTCTAGGGGCACAACTCTGTGTCAATGACTCCTTCAGAAGAAAAAGAGCGGGCTCAGGATTTACAGTAAAAACTTCTTTTAAATTATGAGGTGGGCAGCTATAAGTAGGGGATCCAGATTTGACTTTGGTCAGAAGATTCAAAAGGGCTTCTCTACTTATTGCTGGAAATTGATGAAGGGAACAGGGGTTTCTCGGCATCGTTGGTAGTTCCTTTTCGCAGGGCTAGCAGAAATACTGGCTTTAATCGTAATAATGTTGTCGATAAAAAATGTGTTCAAGGAGTTACAAAGAGTTTGGGAAAGGTATGTGTTTGATTGTGACTCTGCTGGGGTTGGACAGCTCATTAACAATTGTGAATATTTCCTTAGATCTATTAGTAGAGCTCAAGATCTTTGAGGAGAAATAAGTGGCCTTGGTAATTTGAATGGATTTTTTGTATTCCTTAAGTTGCGCTAGATGGATTTTTTGTATTCCTTAATTTGAGCTAGATAAGTCTTTTTTTGTCAGGGAAGTTGTTCCGTCTCCATTTCCTTTCAGTTTGGCGCTGAACTAGTTTTTAAGTCTTTAAATCTTCTGAGAAGAGGGTATGTTTAACATAGTGAGTGTGGTGACTTTTAATTCCTGACGTATTATAGCGGCTACCCCTCCACCAATATTCCCAGCTGGCCGGTCCACCTGGAGGATATAGTAGTTGTTGGGGAGGGCAGCAAAAATATCCGGACCGGACTCCTGTGAGAGCCAAATTGCGGTTAATAAAAGAACTTCCGGTTTAGTTGAGTCCAGTAGGTGAAACATATCTAGTATGTGTTTAGCCAGGGAAAGCGTATTTAGGTATGTGACTGTTAGTTCCGAGGCCCTGTGGTTATACCGTCTCTGAGTATTTCCTACTTCTTAGGGAGGGAGAATGATCAAGTTCTGGAAAAGAGACCCTAGTTTCCATAATCCTTAGCCTGAAAGGGTAGTTTTTTGGGTGTAGCAGCTTTAGTTCTGACGAGGTATAGTTTAGAATTTGGACATAGTGCCTGGCCCTTGTCCCCGGACGGGCGCGAACAGGCGCAGATGGGATTGCCTTTGGCACGCCACCATCACTCCCGCGCTGCGACAGCATTAAATGGCCAGTTGCAGCCTTAGCTCCTCCTTCAGCCCTCTGTGATTGGACTCCCCTAATGGGTGTCTACCTGGAAAAGACTCCGTGCTTCAGCGTAGCGGGAACATTGGTAGAGGTAAGAGTCTGATACCACAGGATCTGGTGCCTAACTTTGTGGTGGGAGATGATATAGGCAAGTGGTTTACTGCATATGAAGTTGCTCTCAGGGTATACACGGTCCCAGAGGAGTACTGGGGGATGGAGGGTAGTCTGTAAAAAACTCCATACCCAGGGCGGGGAGGGATAGACTCCTTACGCTAGAGGCAGAGGATCATACCAGGTATGCTCCCATGAAACCCTACTTTCTGCTAAATTTGGGCTGACCCTTAGAAGTGCTGTCAGAGGTTCAGGGACAGCCACAAACTCCCAAACAGTCCTCGGTGGACATCGTAGATTATGCAAGCAAGGCACTAAAAGGATGGGTGAGGGGAAGCAAAGTTGGTGATTTTACTAGTCTGTGCAACCTAATTTTGAGGAAGCACATGCTCAATATTTGTTTTACAGAGCTGCACCAACACCCAGTGGATATCAGGCTTACTGATCCCAAGAAGCTTGTTGAGGAAGCAGACCTCTGGGTCATCACCAGGGTGTCTAAGAAGGCATCTGGGGCTCAGAATTCTCAATAAAAGAAAGTGGGAGGAGACAAAAATAAAACTATGGAGTTCTCTCTAGGCCCCCAAGCCAGTTCACGGGTGAAAAGGGTCCCAATCTGGCCACCAGAAGATAGGCTTCATAGATCAGAATAGTGGAAAATTAGTCCCAAAGTGCTATGAGGTCTACCAATATGGGCATGTTGAAGGAGATGCCAAGTGCTCCAAAAGGGCACTGTCCACAATGGTGGACAGTCACAGGGATTGGCCAGTGTAGCGCTTGGGGAGGAGATGGCCTTAGTTAGTGTGTGGGAGACAAGTGAGGTTACCTTAGTGTACCTGGGTGACAAGTAGATGGTGCTCAAAGCCCCAATTCCTTCAAATACATCAAAGTATAAGCAGTGGGTCACCATCAGTGGGCAGAGGGAAGAGGCTCTGAGAGACACAGGAGCCAGGATGACTGTCAGGTGTTATCTGGTGTCCTCAGAGCAGGTGATACCCAATACTTTCCAACAGGTTGTTGTAGCAGACAAGCGGGAGAGTCACTACCCTGTCACTCTGATTCTCTTGGTGGAGGGGGTCTCAGATCTTCTGATAGTTGCTGTGAGCCCAGCCATGCCCATGGACTGTCTGTTAGGGAATGACCCACAGCACACTGTCTGGAAGGAAGTTGTGCTCAGGTTACACCTAGAAATGTTAGGGTTGCCTGAGGGGATTTGTGCAACCCCTAGGTCCATGGCTAGCCAGGAGGTGAGTCAAAAAGGTTGTCGAGCAGGAAAGTGAAAGGCAGGGGGTGTGGGAACTGGGTGTGGGAACTCGCCCCTGAATGTCACACTGTAGAGGTGGATGGAGTGCTGGCGTAGGCCATCCCTGGGTGTACTGTGGAAGACACTGCCTCCCTTGGTGGCCTGCCTGAGCTTGCAGGATGGCAAACGGAGGGGGGACCCACCAGGGAGAAGTTCTGCAAGGCACAGAAAAACTGCCCAACCTTTGAAGGCATGAGTCAGCAAGCTGAAGCCCAGATAGCTCAGGACACCTCTGGAGAACACCTCATATATTGAGACAATGACCCCCTGTATAGTGAGTCAAAGGCTTGGAAACATGGGCCATACTTGGGTGTTGGTAGTTTTCCAATGTTCCAGATCCTTCCTACTGGGGCTGGCTCATGAGAGACCCCTGGCAGGACATCTGGGGCAGGACAAGGCCTTTGCCAGACTTGCCACCTACTTCAATTGGCCCTGGAAGAAGACAGCTACTGATGCCTTCTGTGGGACTTGTTTTACTTGCCAGGCTAGTGGGAAGACTGAGAAAAAGCTAAAAGCTCCCATGATTCCCATGCCTGTAGTTGAAATTCCCTTTCGGACAGTAGCCATGGATATTGTAGGACCATTGGACCTCATGACAGCCTTAGGCAACAGTTTTATCCTGTCCTTGGTGGACCATGGCACTAGGATCAGAGAGGCCATACCTCTGAGGACAGTCACTGCACCTGTAGTGACCAGGGCCCTGATGGGGATTTTCACCAGATTGGGTTTCCCCCAGGAAGTGTTGTCAGAAGGGCACCAACTTCATGTCCAGGTACATGAAGTCTATGTGGAAGCTGTGTTGGGTTACTGATAAGTTCGTTTCAAGCAACAAAAGAGTGTCAGTTTTTTATTTGTGTAAGCACAGACACATGAGAAAGGGTTAGAAAAAATAGATAAATCACATTGGATTTTACAGGAAGCCCTCACTCACCACCCTGGTTGGTGACATGCTTCATCATTGGGCCCACCAGGAGAAGTCGAATGCCTCCCTGGTGTGCAACAATGCCAGTATACTGAGGAGCTGGTTTTT
Source organism: Lissotriton vulgaris (assembly GCF_964263255.1). Classification (NCBI taxonomy): domain Eukaryota; kingdom Metazoa; phylum Chordata; class Amphibia; order Caudata; family Salamandridae; genus Lissotriton; species Lissotriton vulgaris. The sequence continues at coordinate 440,594,868 of NC_141700.1, forward strand.
GTGACAATAGTGTGAAAAGGTGAATTAAAAATGTCAAGGTTGAATACCACACAAAAAATCTTTATTCAGTGGTCAACCTGACATTAAAAATAAAAAAATTAAAAATATGTGTATGGAAATTACCAAGTAGATTGTTTGGATATTTCCACTTAAAGTGGGGTCGACATGTTTCTGCCTGTTATGTGTGATTTACTGGGCATTATTCAGGACCATGGGGAGTGTACCTCGGCGGTATGGGCGCGCTAAGGTCCACCCTAATGCCAGTTCACAGCATAAAATGAGATACCGACACCATCCTGACACAGTAGAATAATTCCCCATATGGAACTTTCTGTTTCTATTGTTCCGAGTTAGTAATGCTCATCTTCTGTTCAGTCGCATTTTTTAAGTTAATCTAATCGTGCACTTGAAATAGCTTCCATCTGCCCTTGCACATCTCCTTCATATTAGCACAATTCCCGGCATCTTTGAGACAAACAAAGCGAGTACCATAATACTTGCAGCCGATCCTGTCAATAAAGTTTTAATCACCTTGACTTCAATCCGGCTTGTGTTCCAAGCCTCTTTCTCATCTTTGTCAATCCTTACAGCCAATTGGCTACACGTTACACCCCTGAAGCGAGAGCTTGTGTTCCAAGCCTCGCTTTCAACTACAGCCGCCCATTGGCTGTGCGTCACTAGGATGACGCGAGGCACCGCTACCGGGTCAGCCCCCTCGACCGGCAACTACTGTAGCGCTTCACCACCGGCCAAACGCTATCCACGAGGTCTGGTCGAGAGGCAGAACCTAGGTACCAAGTTGGTGCCAGGCGTTGCGGGTGTGAGTTTCGTTCTACATCGCAACACACAGCTAAGTGCTCTCCGATGCTGTGTGCATCTTACCTCATTACTAATACTGTTTTCTGTTATTTCGCTATCTTCCATCCTACAGGGTGTGCCATTTTTCACCTCCAGCCCCCTCCCGAGACCTATGGGGCGTGGATCATTTTACTATCAAGTGAGATTCCTCACCGTACTTCATTATAACGCTGGGTCATTTATCAGTCACTGTGTTTTCACTGGCCCCGCATTTTGGCCCATTGATCTCTATGCACGAGTATCGATCTAGACGCCAGTAACGGCGTGGAGGGCCAACAGTTAAGCCTTTTTCTACTAGGCATAGTGCATGTCCATGCATATGTCTGTGCTGCAGACCGATGGATCCTGCACAACTATACTTACTATTACACCAAGGTCACGCAATTATGACTAGTCATAAGCACGTTTATTCTGAGATCGGTCCTTTAGAGTACCCAGAAGACAGATACCACTTACTAAGTGTTTGTCTTTTTACATGTTTGTATGTCTTTTTCTTTCCAGACTATACAGGTTCCTCTGATTTCAGGTAAATCTTTCGACTTGTTGGTTTGTTCTCTTTTTCTTTTCACTTAATAGTTTTTACTCAATTTTAACTTTCACGTCCTCAGGTTAGGGTGGGCCTTAGCGCGCCCATACCGCCAAGGTACACTCCCCATGGTCCTGAAGAATGCCCAGTAAATCACACATAACGGGCAGAAACATGTCGACCTCACTTTAAGTGGAAATATCCAAACAATCTACTTGGTAATTTCCCTACACATATTTTTAATATGTCAGGTTGACCACTGAATAAACTTTTTTTGTGTGGTATTAAACCTTGACATTTTTAATTCACCTTTTCACACTATTGTCACAAAAACCAGCTCCGCAGTATCCTGGCGTTGTAGCACACCAGGGAGACATTCGGCTTCTCCTGGTGGGCCCAAAGATGAAGCATGTCACCAACCAGGGTGGTTAGTGAGGGCTTCCTGTAAAATCCAATGTGATTTATCTATTTTTTCTAACCCTTTCTCATGTGTCTGTGCTTACACAAATAAAAAACTGACACTCTTTTGTTGCTTGAAACATATTTACCTGGGGGACTGAGAGTGTCCTTTTTCCCTCTCTCTCTTGTTGTTGAAACCCCTTACTGATAAGTTCTCCACACCCTACTATCCACATATAAATTGACATATTTTTCGACAATGACCTGGTCTTGTGCGACTAGATGTCCGCGGTTGGCACTGTAATCTTTTAGGTGTTTGTTTTCTCAAAAACCTTGAAAATCCATAAATCCAGTTCTACCGATTGGATTTTTGATAGTTTTGGTGCCAAATAATTTATTAAAATGTACTCTATTTTTCTAAATTGGTGTGGGTTTTTTCCTGTATTGTGTTTTTACTTTGTTACTGTTTGTGTACTGCATAAGTACTGTACACAATAAGTCTAATCTAAGCCTGACTGCCATTTGTGCTAAGCTACCCAGGGTTAAGCAGAGGTTAATTTTGTGACTTTTTGTGGGTCACCCTGCAAGGGATTGTGACTGTTGGTAGACCAAGGCTCACACCCCAGACAACCAAAAACCCAATTTCTCACAGGTATGAATAATCAAATAACAAGAAACAGGGTCCAACTGACAATCTAAAAGATATGACCTTTCAAATTTTTATATTTTCATATTTATATCTTCAGCAAATCGTCCTCATTAAAATTAAATATTAATGTTTTTATTTGAATGCATATATCAATTTATTAATAAATAGTTATCAAACCTTGACCCTGTCCTAATAAATTTGTTCAAAGCCCCAACACGCTTAGTCTAAATATCTTCCTCTTTATGCACTGCTCCAAGAAAGGTAGTTCTTCGATTGCCAATTCAATGTGATACTAGATCTTGCCATCAAAATGGTTATGAGCCACCCTCGCTTTCCCACTACACTCCACTTCCTAGTCGCCGTCCCCTTCCATTTATAACATTATCTTTTTGGAGTGGCTCAGAAGGCAGCCAGATCACGCTACAATCAGTGAGGTTAAAATGCAGATCAGAGGGCAACTCTGGCTGAAAATATAAACTGTAATTACCGTTTTTTTACTGCTTACAAAATTGTAAGTTACAAACAGTATTAATTCATTGTTTTACTTCAAGGTTTTACTCATGTAATGCAGCCTTGTCAAACCATCGGTACATTTCTGAAGTATTTAATGGCTACAAGTGTTTAAATAAATCAGTGCAAACTGGGATACATATTCGATCCCTAACGGTTTTCAATCTATGCAGATTTTCAAACTGAATGTGTAAATCTATCATGTTAAGCTTAATATTACATTTGAAACTGAACTCATTTTGAAGTAAAGCTCTGTAAAGGCCACTTAAATCAGTCTCTGTGGAGTAAGAAAGTTGGGTTTCCCGAATGTTCCATTTCCTGATAAACTAGTTGTGGGGTTCATGAATAACTTCAAACTAACACTTTTATTTATTTGAACTGTATACAGGGCCCTGGCAAAACAAAATACCAATGCTGCTCCTGACTCATATTCACTACTTTTCGATTCCTAGTGTCCTCAGCTCTGAAAGAGCTTAGCCAATTAATTCCAAATGTAGGACCATATGTAGGTAATAGGTGTTTTGCTATTCTCAAATTGCGATTTTTAGGGAATCGCAATTAGAGAATCGCAAAACGCAATGTAGGTAGGATTAGCAAAATATTTTGCGAATCCCACTGATTCCTTATTTGCAAATCGCAAATTGAGATTCGCAAATAAGTAAAACCTTCCCATTCATTCCTTTGGGCTAGAAGGCCCATAGGAATGAATGGGAAGACATTCTCAATTTGCGATTCTCAATTAGAGAATCGCAAATTGAGAATGCAATTTCAAGGTTGCAAGGGTGTCAATAGGACACCCTTTTTCACCCCTGAAATAAACATGTGTGCACATGTGGCTCACATACATGCGCTAAGGGCATGTATGTGCGCCACATGGCACTTTGAAAAATGCAAAAATGTGCATTTGTACAAAAAAATCGCAAATTACCACCAACCTGAAGTTGGTGGTAATTTGCGATTCCTTAAGCCAAAATCTCACAACTTGGGTGCTTCCTACATTGCATTTAAGGAACCGCAATTTGGGATTCCTTAAATGCATTCGCAAAATAAGGAATCGCAAATTTTGCAATTCCTTATTTTGCGTGTGGGTTTTTGTTTGCTATATTCCACACTGCCCAAATTGCGATCGCAGACGCAGAAATTCTGAGAATTTCTGCATTTGCAATCGCAAATTGGGCTACCTATATATGGCCCGTAATTCTTTAATTTGCTTCATTTTAGCCATTTTTTTCATACCTTTCCTTAGGAGTGGAAAAATACCACAATACAGGCAAAACATGTGGAGTGAGTCAAGCGCTCTTGCTACACTCATGCTAAAGGCACAATATGAAACCGGTTGGAGCATATTTGCTAGGACTGGTTTTGTTTCCCACTCTGACTCTGCTTTGGCCAGCCTTAATTGATCTAATATCTTCCGAAAATGTGAACATTTGATGCTGCCAACAAACAGTAGAAACACAAATCAAGAGATTTGATTCCTTTTGTTAAGCCCACTTTGCTTTCTTCCTAGATATTGTAAGGGGTGTGTGCTTGTGAGAGACCAGACCTTACTTAGTAGCAATTGCACAAAATCAAAAGGCCACCCCTTAGTGGGTCTGCACGGCACCACCCTCATCACAAATGCTTCTGTTTGCACCTCAAGATTTGTTTATAAAACATTAATAATGGTCTTTCTTTCTCGACCATACATTCCATCAAAACCACACCATAGGTGGATTCACACACATAGTTCAATGCTGGTGAGGAGGACATTCTGATTGACTCAAATTTGAATTGATCGAAACATAAATTACACTTCCAATCAAGCAAAGGGTGAATGGTCTGACCCAAACAAGCCAATAGTGAAAGAGCCCTCCCTCTGTGTAGTTGATTTATGGAAAGAGCTCTCTCTGCTAGACAGGAGAAGCTATCTTTAACATGGCCTAAAACATGTACTGGAAATTGCGCTCATGCAAGGCAATTCTGCACACCACTTAGAATGACACATATAGAAAAGCCTTTGCATTAGCATTACCACAGCATTATTAAAGCGCGAAGATATCTCCTCGGAGATCGATTTCCTGCGCTATACAAGACCGAAAAATAAATAAAATAAAAATAAATATATAAGAATTCACAAATGCTTTCCAGAAAAACTTCTCAAAATCTGCAACTGTCGCACATTTCTAGGAGTGCTTATGAGAACCTATGCGAATCTGAGAAATGTCACCGGAATCCGATAGCCTGTTAATATTGTGGGCACATCAACATTCATGTGCCAAAGGTAATGCCTTCTTAGATCAAAATATAAACAAATGATCATTAAGTTTCCCACAAAAGTATGGTATTTGGACAGAATAACTTGTATTTGTTGAGAGTCATGCTCATTAATGCATCATCGTCATTTTTGACGAATGTCTATCGTTTTTTATTTAGAGAGTCAAACATGCGTCCTGTACAGGGAGAACCCAGAACAGCTGAGGAACCCAAAGAGGATGTGCCACTGATTAGTCCGGCAGAAATCCTGATTGAGATGGGGGAAAATGGAAGCTCCCTAACAACGAAAGGACAAGTTCCTGATGAAATAGGTACAGGCCATGTACAGTATATAAGAACTATACATGTATATGTGTGTGTACGTATGTATACATACATATATATATATATATATATATATATATATATATATATATATATATATATATATATATATATATATATATATATATATATATATATATATATATATATCCTTGTTTTGATTTCCTATTTTGTTTTAATATATAAGATATATTTCAAATGGACATAATTAGGGAATGTTAACGGGCTTAAATGGTCAAACATTGACTTCGGCCTCTAGTCTTGGTTACTGGAATGTGGCCTGTATTTGCTTACCCAAAACGTAAATGGACTCAGTGCACAACATTTAAATAATGTATAGAAATATAGACATTTCAACAGTATAGTAGAATTTCTGCATTCTCATTTGAGTGTGATGTGGGTTTGTGCATTTTCCACTAAGGTTAAATTATAATGAATTGGCATCCCACAGCAATATTTACTTTTGTAAACTGTCAAATGTGAGAAACAGGTGAAAGTCCATTTTAATAGAGATAAATGTATTCCTTGAAGGGCAGCCCAGCTGCTCCACGCAACTTGTTTGACAAATTTACTACAGTAAAATATTGCTGGAAGTACATTCTAATTTACTTTTGTGCAAGTGGCAGGCTGGTACATTAGTCCAAATTGTGCAAGGTGCTCAATTGGATATAGCACTGGTGCTATGATTGACTTATACTGCTTTAAGAAACAGTACTATATTCAGATGTGTGATAGCACTTGACCCACTGCTACCATTTTAAAGGTGTTATAGTAAGAGCCGATTTTCCAACGTAGGTTGACACCCACAAACTCTTAGTTCACATACTCCTTCCAAGTACTTGCGGACAGTTTCCCACCGTGGATATTCATGCAAATATACACGCTTTATGGGCAGGAGTAAGTGATTTTCTGGGGTGGACATGGGTAGGTGATAAAATTGGGAGTGCAATGAGGACGTGTGTCTACAGGAAAAAAATATTGTCCACATAAAAAAATAACTTGTGCAAAAAGGATAGGCACATATTTTTCCATATGTGAAAAAATCTGAAAACACCCCTAGTTCTAATTCAATGGCTTTAAACTGGTTCTGTTATTTGGGTTCACCGGTGGAAATTTTTCTGTGCCCCTGTGAATTGAGGCTGATAACTTTGCTACACATTAAAATGTAGTCTCACACAGATGTTTAATTACAAAGCATATACAATTCCAAGTTGTTCTTCGAGAAAGGCCATTGATCAAAATAATAAACATGCAAAAAAATTAGAACATCATAAAATGAAATGTAAAGTTATGAAAGTAAATAGAAAATTAAGTTGTTATCTTTTCATAAGACAAAATGCAAGTGTAAATAAATAAATGTCCCCATTTCCGAAACGTAATCAATGCACATGGAATTAGAAGAATGTTTAGAATACTTGCATATTTCATTGCTTTTTCTCATTTTAGCTCAGTTGCACCTTTTCAAAAGAGCCCTGACTTTTTAGAGTACCTTTTGAGAGATTTATATTTTGTATCTAAGGATTCAGAGACATGAGGTGTGTTTCAATTTGGATTTAGAGACATGAGGTATGTTTAACTTTGTACTTGGGTACATTCTTCAACAACCATTGCACACTAACACTGTGTGCCTACTCAGCAGATAAATATTGAAGGGTTTGCTTAGACGTTTTCTTACTACATAGTTTCTAATATCGGGAAGCTCAAGGTAGGACATTCTGGGAGAAATATTAGAACTCGCACAAAAGTATGATTTGATAGTTGGAGAGTTGGAGTGAGATGTGTGTAAAGACATGCCTTTTAATGGGCCACCCAGTTTATGGAGATCACCATTTGGAGCTTTACAGAACCAAAAATACGCCTAGAACAAACAGAGCCCGAATCTAAGAGAAACAAAAGAAGGCACTGAATAGTGAAGCAAAAGTCGTGATGGAGATGGGGTAGTCCCTGATAAAACAACTTGGAATGAGATTTGAGCAGTTATTTATATGTATGACTTTGATGCTTTGGTGTTAACGATTTTATATAAACTAATCACATATATTTCAGAAGTAACAGACCAATGTATAATGGAAATGCAGACCTATGCCAAAGGAAAGTTGCACGGCTCACTGTGTCAAAAACCACCATTACCATCTAATATTAGTAGGGTCTTGCATGCACACATTGCTATGTTAACCTAAGCTTATTAGACTTTTAAACGCCATTTTGCAGCTTTTGCTCAAGACACTGCATATAACTGTTGTTGTAAGTTAGATTGCTTTAAATTCTTCACATGAGAAAGGATTGTTTTCAACATCCCTAGACTTACATTGCAACCTCCGTCTGTACAGTGTGTGCAGAAGCCTCCAAGGTTACCATAATAATGTCAGCTGTTATTCTGGCTGATCGGCCCACGCTCTAGACACGACAAGCACACAGCTGCAGCTAACTGAAATTCTAGTGCCTTTAATATTGCACTGCATGCATGATTAGGGCACTTGGAGAAAATCCTTTGCCTGAGAGAGTGAGCTTTGCTGATCCTGATGTGATTCACTTCTGCTGATCTTGGAGGTATGGGGTTCCCCATTCAAGCCTAAGAACCTTCTATTATTATAAAACCTAGTTCCTAGCTGGGGAGGGTGGTACACAGGGCACTATAGGTCCTTGTAGGAACTGCGGTCCCCAGGTCCCTCGGGGGTAGCCTGGCACGAGCAGGTAGGCACCCGAAAGCTCAGGTGTAAAGCGACCACACAGCACACACATCCACTGAGCCAGTGAGCGCACACAATGACTGAGACCACACCAGCAAGTTTGATTCAAATCAATAAGCTTTTATATAGGATTAGAATCAGGGCAATCAATATTCAAGGTATCAAGAACTCATTAGTGCATTTCATTAGGGGAGCAGAGGGAACACTTCAATCAACAATGCAGTATGTTTCTATAACCATCTCCTTGCAGGAGTAAAGGGGGTGATGCCTTAATCACTACAGCAGATCTCCATAAACATTTCATTCAAGGAGCAACTTAGGAGATAACTGTGGGCATTTCAATCCCCCAGGTCAGTAAGTCAGGATAAACGTTTCAATAATCACACTAGCAGGCATGAACATTTCATTAGGCAGGAATGACATTTCAGCACTTAAGATCCAACATTTTCTTAATCAGGAATGACCATTTCATTACTTAAGGATAAACAGGTCATTAAAAATCAGGCAGAATTAAACAGAACTTCACTATGCAGTACCAGACCCCTAGCCAGGGGTTAACTCTAGATGCAATAGTCACAGGGGCCTAACTGAGGTCCTGGCCCAGTTCCAGTGCTTAAAGGGGCCTTCTTTGGGCAATTGGGGGCCAAAGGGGCCCAACAAGAGTGTTCCCCAGGGGAGGGGCGAACTCGGGGCCATCTCCGGCCATCCGCCTTCCTCTCCAGGGGTTTACCTCTTTCTTCGGGCCTCCTGGCCCCTTGCGACGGTCTCCCTGAGGGGAGGGTCTCTCTCTCGTCTCCGGGGGTCCTCCAGTGATTTGGGCCCTCTCTCTAGGCCAGTGGGGGGAAGCAGGGGCTCCAGGCTCGCTCCGAGCCCACGCGTCGGTGTCTCCCTTGGTCCTGGGCCTCCCTGGGCTTGGGGGAGTCCGGGGTCCAATAGCCAGTGAGGGTGCCCCGGCAGCCGCCAATCGCGTCGCGGCCAGCGGGGGCACGACGGGTGATGACCAATGGGGGCGTGGCGGGGGCGGAGTCTCTGACGACGCCCCCGTCACGTGAGGCTGGCCGAAGCTTCAGGCCTTGTCGGGCCGGGTGCGGCCTAACGTTATGATGCGGCGGCCCTCCCTTGGCTCAGGGGGCTGCCGAGGGAACTAAAGATGGTAGCGCGGCCCCACCGGGGGAGTGCAGAGGCAGCAACAGGGTTAGACAACCTCAGGTGCTCCGGGTGGGCCGTGTCAGCACAGCGAGGGCTGCGGCGGTAAGACAGGCTGCAGCAGGTCTTCGTGGGGGCGCGAGGCAGCACCAGTCGTCGCCCAGGCCAGGGAGCGAATCGGTCACACTCCCGGGGCCCTCCTAGGACCCGGGCTGCTGCGGTGAGTGGGGGTGCGATGCAACGCGGTCCCAGCGCAACAAGGGGCACAGCGCTGGAGGGGCCACAGGGGCTGTTCAGCGGCACAACAATTCTGCCAGTCCAGCGTGGGGGGAAAGATACAGCGCGTTTCAGGGTACAACAATTCTGGCTGGCTACAGCGCTTCTCAGGGGCATAGTAGGAGAGCGCTGGGTAGGCAGGGCAGGCAGCTCAGTAGTGGAGATGATGCAGGACAGCGCAGGGGCACAGGCCCTGGCAAAGGGGGCATGAATGGCGCAGCCCGGTACCTGGTTGATCCCCAGTAGTCCTGTGGCAGTTAGGATTCTTTTTGGCGCTTGGTGGTTCTGGCGCCCTTTTTGTGGAAGCAGATTCTTGGTTGCTTGAAGAGGGGGGGTTGAGTTGAAGGCTGCTGACAGGTTTCCTCAGCAGGTCACTGCAGGTGGTCCCTGGGTTCCCCTCCCGCCGGGCCAGATCAGTGGGCTAGTTCAGTGTTCCTCACACAGCTTGGTGGGCAGCGCCTAAACCCTGTCACCCCCAGTGGTATAGGTTTCTGGCTAGGCCCTACCGCCTAAGTCTCCTGTGTAGGGTCCCCCAGGTCAGTGATGCCCCAACTGACTGAAAACTTTCCCTCCTTCCTTTATATATGCCCAGGTCAGGTGACTACCCTCTAAGGCGGCAAAAATAGACTCCGCCCCTATTCTAGAAGGTTCCAGGAGCTTCCCTAGTCTAGCTATGGGCAGGCAAGGCAGGCTGGTACGGCAACAATGTTTAAGGGTTCCAGCCAGCTCCTGGCAACTTGAGTGCGACTAAAAAGACCATGCTGCAGTAGCAGGGGCCTGTGGCAGCCATGTTTGAAGTAGAGAGCACCTGCACCTTAGCATTGATTAGCAATGGGAAGGTGCTCGGAGACCTAAGGCCAACAAAAAAGAAGGTGGGAAAAATGAGGCAAGGGCAAAAAAAATAGGGAAAGACCACCCTAGGGCTGACCCGTCTAACAGTCCTTTTTCCACTAGCATTATAATATGCGTTCTCCCCTTGTGTTTTATGGAATTGTAACAATGCTGATCGTATTATTTTTAATCATATGCCTGCTTATGCTAGCAAAAATACTGCATCTTAGAGCACGTCGTTAAAATAAACATTTTAAACTTTTCAGTGTCTCTATTTACTCACGTTGTGGACTGCTATGAGAATGACAAACGAAAGAGTGTTCTTGATTCCCACCATCTCTGAGAGTAACCTAAGTTGCATGTTCTGGGTTGTATAATCATTGGTAGCTTTGCTATAGAACGGAGAACTAATGAGACACTGATGCTAGTCGGTTAGGGGTTCTAGGTACTGAGGTGAGTTTTTTGGTACACCGCAATTCACTGAGGTCCTGGGTCTCTGTGCACAGTTCTGTGTATGAGCAGAATCCCCGCAACATGGCGCACCAAACAATGTGGTCTTATATTTGAGACTCTTGAGCAGTGCATATAACAGTCCACGACACCCTCATTACTGTTTCCGGTTGACAGTGGTGATGGATTAACCTACCTATATGGTTTAAGTATAGGTTTATTCAAGATTGATATTTAAAAAAAAGTTAATTGTTTGAATTGCAGCCGGTTTGTGCTACGTTTCCTGTAGATTGTTTCTTCACTCCTGTGTTCTAATGGGTGATGTTGAAATAACCCAGCTTAGTAGGGTAGCAGTCCGTAATCATTTGAAGGCGTTTGGCGTACCCTTGAAAGGCATGGCAGTACTTTTTGTTGTGAGTGCTGAAGCGGCATACCTGTTTGAGCTTTTCTACTCATGGGTTGACTTTCCTGCAGTAAATGCGGATAGTGGCACGTTTCATGTTTACACTCCAATGGCCGTGCCTATGGAATATACACTGTATAGGACACAGGAGATTCTGATTTCATCTTGGCAGCATTGAGTTTGGTTTAATGGCGCCCTTCCCTACTCGGTAACACCGGTACGGTTAGGTCCTTTGTCTATTCCTGGGGCCACTTGGCCTGTTTTGGCCGGGTTTACTCCGTACCCGCGTTACCTTACGGTTCCCATTGGGGAATTAAGAGTCCTTTATACCTCTGTTGTAGTGGTGCTTAGGGCTTTAGTGCAATACGTTTCCTACAATGTCCAGGTGGGGGCACCTTGTGCTGCGGCGCATCCAGTTGGACCAGCCGGAATGAAACTCAGTCCCGTCATGGTTAACGCGGTTATGTGCAAGCGCCCCCAAGATAAGGACGAAATGCCTTTTTGGCTTGCTGAAAAATTTGACCTACTGGAAGCGTTATTTCCTAATATGAATCCTGTTGAGAAACACGGGATTCTCACCATTAGTTTGCAAAAACACTTGGGGCCCGATGTAGGTAATTCCGATTTACCTACTCTTAAATACCGAATCATACCGAATCGGTATTTAAGAGTAGGTAAATTGGAAGTAGGCAGATGTAGGTAATTTTTATTTTTCAATTACCGATTCTGTAAGAATCGGTATTTACCGATTCGGTAAATACCAAATCGGTACTTCCCATTGATTTCTAAGGGCCTTAAAGCCCATAGGAATCAATGGGAAATACCGAATCAGTATTTACCGAAACGGTAAATACCGAATCCTGGCAGGGGGAATGGGGTGTCACTTTGACACCCTGTAGCACCGCAATTGCAGGCTTGTGTGCCATGTGGCACACATACATGCCCTAAGGGCATGTCTGTGTGTCACATGGCATAGGTGTACATGCACAGATGTGCATGTACACTGGAATTTGTATTTTACCACCCAATAGGATTGGGTGGTAAATACTGATTCCTAAAGGGCCTGTAGCACTCTTTGAAATGCCAGCTACATCTCGAAATACCGATTCGGTAAATATACCGAGTCGGTATTTTACAGAATCTGTAAATTTACTGAATCAGTAAATTTACAGATTTGGTAAAATTCGGGCCCCCTACATCTCAAAAACCAATTACCTGTTGGTAACGGCCGAAATTGGCCGTTACCGACCGGTAATTGGCGACCTACATCTGGCCCTTGGTGCCTGAAGTAACTGATTGTGATACCTGGGGTAAGGTATTTGCGGCAGTGTATGCTAAGTGCTTCAGCACACTGTCCATGGCTGTCCTACCCTCCGTGTTTAAGCGTGTCCAAGATCACCACGGTCCGGAGGCGGCTGTTAAATTGGGAATGAGGCTGGTCAGAGTGTTTGATGTAGTTTCCGATCTCGTCCTTGCTAATGTCAAGAGAGATTCAGATAACTTTTAAGTGTCTAATGCTTTGCGTGAAGTCCCCGATTACCCCCAAACAGTACCAAAAATTATTGCGGAGGCTTACAAGACCATTGGCTGCAATAGTTTAGGTGTTAAGCCTTTTGCTAAAGAAACAGCCCAGCCGCAAACTCAGACGGCTAAGTCTGATAAAGACGACCGTCCCACTTTTCCTGATTATACATGGAAATCTAAAAAACAGGATAAGCAACTAAAGAAACAGGGGTCTCGTCCTGCATCGTCCATACCTGTGTCTACTAAGCGCACGTATGATCTGCGCTACCGTGCGAATAATAAGTTACCTGTTCGTTTTCAGGTTCCTGAACAACGTTCTCCTCACTCTTTGCAGGAAACATCGGTCTTACAACCCGGCGGAGGAGACCGCGGCAGAGAACAAGGTGAACCGCAAGGTCATGAGCAGCCCCCTCAGACTGACGGTAAAGGCAAGCAGGACGACTTTCAAAGTCAACGCCCTCAGTTTCGGAAAAAGAAAGTTGCTGCTTTAACAGCGCGGAATGCCACGGATAGTGAGAACACAGCTTCGGAACCAAACATGGGTGCTGACCCTTCAAGGCAGCGCAGCGGAAATTACAGTAGTGCGGCAAGCACTGCGTTCGTTTCTAAAGGCGACAGCAGCTGACAAGTTTGTCACTGTTGAAACAGCTGACACTAGAGTGGCTCCCCCTGACAGACTTTTTTAAATAGTCCTTTTAATTGAAGGTGACATACAACGTAGAATAAAAGGGATTTTGGGGGAAATCGACCTCTAAATATGACATTTTGTTAGCAGAGGCAGACTGGCCCCCACCTTTCGTTTTGGCCACTCCGAGAGGGGAAGAGGTAATCCTCCCTAGTTTTGCGCACACAGTGTTGAAAGAGCAGGCGCTGAATTTTGTAGAAGAGTGGTCTAAGGTGCTTGCACCAGCTTTGTACCGTACTCAATGTGGATGGGATCAACTTTCACCCCACCATGAGATACCATTGCAGTCAATGCTACAGCCACAACCCCAATATCCCATGCGGCGTGAAGCGAAAGCTACAGTTGCAGAAATCCTTGAAAAATTGGAATATCAAGGTGTGATTGAAACATGTGTGTCACCTATGAATAATCATCTTTTTACTGTGACAAAACCTGATTGATCTTACCACCTAGTTTGAGATTACCGGCATTTGAACTCTCATTGTCGGACCTGCGCTGCACAGAATACTCACAGTTCTGTCCTTGTGGATAGTCTTGTGAAGAAACTATTTAAACCCACACTTGACATATCCAATTGCTTTTTTAGCCATAACTTGTCCTCTATTAGTAGTCAGTGGACAGCATTTACTTCCGGCGGTAAACAATATCAGTTGAAAAAGAAGCCTTGGGCTACAAAAATAGCCCGGGCGTCTTTGCCGCTCGAGTTGTCTCTCTTTGGGGAGACTCGACCCTGATGCGTGCTCGTATGTGGTTGATATTTATCTCACAGACGACGAAATCTGAACACATTTGTGTCCTGTTGACCGCATCATTTGTATGTTTGTGGACTTCGGTTACAAGTTTAACTTTGCAAAATCACACATTGGTGAGTACACAGTTTTGTTCCTGGGCTATGAGCTCAACAATGAAGGTCGAGGTTTAGCACCTCACTTCCTGGAGAAATGTGCACAGCTGCATGCTCCGACAACTCTGAAAAAACTACAATCTTTACTGGGTTTTTTGAACTTCGGGCGTACTTATATTCCTGATTATGCCCAGCGTATCAAGCCGCTTTATGCCTCGATATAACCTACTTTTACCAAATCTTGCTGGCTGCCAGAACATTCAGCTATACTGCAATCTTTGCAGTCTGATCTTCTTGAATCTAAATACTTACTGACGGGTGACAACCACAAAAACCTGGTAATAAGTTTTGTGCAAGGCTCAGTTGGTTTCACATACCTGACTTTTAATGAGGGTGACACAGTCCCTATTGCTTAAAAGTCACACTTGTGCACTTCGGCTGAAATGGGATTTTCCGCTGTCAAAAAAGTTTTGACTGCAGTGCAGATGGCGATTCTAAAAGAAAGCTCGCTGTCGCAAGGGGAAACACTTGTTGGTTGTTACACCGTATCCTGCCCTGGAGGCAGTGACAAAGGCCAGTGTACAAAATTCAATAGCTCTGCATACCCGTTGGATACAATGGGCCACATCCTTGACGTCTCTGATTTCACTTTTTTTTTATTCCTCTTTACAAACACAGGAGTACTTGCAGTATGAATTCGTTCATCCGGCTCCTCTGTCCTTATGCCCATTGGAAGATTTCCATTGTATAATTTACACTGACGGTTCGCTGCGACCGGCGAAGGGTTCAAAGCATGCTTATTGGCGCCGCGGCCAGGGCAACTGACTCCGGAATCTGGGGATCACGGTTCGATCCCCGGCACGGGCGACAGATTAGCCCTGCACCATGTAACTCTGGGCAACAGCTTGCTTAATCTTCCCGACGGCCCCCAGCGCCTAGAGACCCTTACGGGTGAATGTGCGCTTTACAAATGTGGATTATTATTATTATTATTATTATTCAGCAGCCTGCACAATAGTGGTGCGTACAGTGGTGAATGGAGAGTTCAAGTCCGATGTCGGCCATACCCAGACATTAGGGGCCTGCACCGCACAGTTGGCAGAGCTTCGTGCTCTGGTGCTTGCACTGGAGTATGATGATCCTACTGTGACTACTCTTATCGTAAGTGACTCAGAGAAGGGAGGTAATTACCCTAGATGTTTCCCTTCTAAATACTCTTAGTTCCCTATGTGAGAATTAATGACTTTGGTGACAGACTGATTCCCAAGGCAGACCGCAGGCAAGTCCTTGATAACAGCCACTCACGAGGGTATGGCCTCAACTCATGCCGGCGTTTCAGCGACTGCAACTCTCCTACAGCAGCATTAATGGTGGCACGGATTGTACAAACAAATGCGTGATCATGTCCTTCATTGCGACATTTGCCAGCAGATCAAACCTTCAACTGCTGCATGCCTGCCCCAGACGCAGTTGTACATATCTAATAAACCACTTGGGTGCGTTTATTTGGATCACTGCGGTCCTTTCTCCTCAGATTCTGCGTATAAGTACATCTTAGTTGCAGTGGATTCGTGCACGCGCTTTATTTGGCTCTGGCCACAAAGGAGTGCTGATGCCCGAGCTGTCATAAGGGATTTGTGTGTCTGTGTGGGAATTTTTGCATGTGGCACCCTTCATTCGGACCAGGGTCCAGCGTTCACCTCTAAGGTGTACAAGGATACCATGGGTTCATTTGGGGTCCAGGTCAAATTTTCATCTCCATACAGACCTGAGGGTAATTGCGTTGTGGAGCGAATGAACCGTGACTGAAAGCAATCCTTGACAGCTAGGGTTTTAGGTACTGACAGGAACTGGCTGCCCATCTCTATAGCATTCAACGTGCACTTAATAATCTCCCTAGAAGGTCTCTGGGTGGGCGAACCCCTTACGAAATGCTCTTTGGCATCAAAATGTTTGTTACGGCCCTTGAGGGTCTAGACATAGCGGCATCTGCCACACCCTTTGACGTAGATGATCATTCTGCTGTATTACAGAACTTACAAAAGACCTGTGACAGTCTTGCAAAGGAACATTTGTCCTCCACAACTGATGCTATGCTTCAGATTCCGGTAGTTGGCTGGCTACCCCGAGTCGGAGACCTGGTCCGTGATAAGGTGGAGAACAAAAAGGAGTTTTACCCCTCATATCGTGCACCAGTTCCTGTGCTTGTCGTGCAGGGTACAATAACAGTCATTTTACCTTCACTTCCTGGTCGCAAGGCAAGCGGGTACATCTCCATTGACAATGTAAAATTACAGCGAGTGGCCCATTCTTCTTAGTATGACTCCAGCGGTCTCTTGTCCAGCAATGCTGAGAAATTCTGTTTTGCTCAGGCGAGTACCACCAGGCCTGACGTTGCCATCGAGATGACTGCAGTTACTAATCCTTTATTTAATCCACCGACTGGTGATCCCCTTGAATATACTGAGTATACTTACCCACTGATGTGTTGTTGCCTGCTGTACTCACAGATACTGTTAATCAGTCACGTTTTTCATTTGACACTGATTCGACAACTTCTAAGTCCCTATCAAAAGTTTCTATTTTTGCTGTTTGGTTTAAAAAACATTTCTTGATACCCCCTTGGACTTACATTTGTCTGGTGCTTTTTTTCAATCTTTTTACTCATGTCAGTTGGATTCGTAGTTGTGTTTTTCCGCCTTGTTAATGGACATTATGGTAAAGAGAGATCTACAATTCGGTTAATTGATGGAACTTTGGCACCCCACTCCTCATCACACACAATGAAAAGGGGCAAGAATTTTGTTAACATCACTGCTTGGCCTGTAATTGTTCGGATTGTTTGGGATGCTGTCAAATTTCGGATACATGGCCCTACAGAGGTTATAAATGTCCCCAATGTGCATTGTGTTTCAATGGGGGATGTTGTAAAACAAAACATACGCTCTGATGATTGGGATGTCCAAGCAGTAGAGGCTCTTTTTTCTGATTTGAAATATTAGGCTGCTTTTGATGCTGAAGATTTGTACTTAGAATCAGGTAATTATGCAGACTTATTCTGCTACCAACACTATGGTAATCATCTTCTGCATAAGGCTAACACGTTTAGAAATGTGGTTAATTTTACACAATGGGAACATTGTCCAGCACCAATTGAGGGCAGCTCGAAAACTCTTTTGAAAAAGTTTACTTATTTTACTGATTTTAATCAATCTAACCCTGAAGCGTTTTATTTTAAGATGACTACTAAGTCCTCTTCCAAAGTTAGACTCACCCACATTAAATGACTGTATTTGAAGTCCTTTATTGATCAATTGGCTATAGGGGGCTATGAGCTATGGACAGATACTATTGATCTTAAATCTGTTTGGGGTTCTAAAAGTTGGCAAGCACAGTGCACTGAATCTTTGCATCGTGCAAGTCTCATCCCGAACCATATGTTGTTTTTGAACTTGACTGTTTCACAAACTACTTGCTTTGGATTGGCCACATCTAAAAAAATTAAATACCCCTTTGTAAGAAATGGGGGTTACCCAAATCTCAACCGGGGTAGCATGGCATCAAGCGGGCAGGCCAAACTTCGAGGACATGTGAAGCATTCACGCAGTACCCACAGACGACACACCAATCACACCACAAAAGAGTCACGACACCACCTTTGGTTGGAAAAAGATTAAGTTTAGTGATGTCTCCAACCTGCAAGGTAAAAAGGAACAGAATAGTGGTAGTCACATCAAGGCGCCAACTGGCACCAGAGCCAAGTACTTCAGTGGGGGATTATTTACATGGGACAAAAAGGGTTGAGTCCAAAGTCCATGCTGAAAGGAAAAAGGATGGTTAATTAAACACTAGACCTGGGGCCACTCTGGCGGGGCCAACTTAGGCTCTCATCCTTAGGGGGTTGGCTGTAATTGCAAACTCCAACATTATGCATAAACACACTTCCTGCGTTATAACGCCAAACCCCACCCCTGTAAGGGAAAAACCAGAGCATCACAGCACATTTAATAATAGACAGGAGCACCTGTAATGAATCAGCCTGTCTGGCCCATCAATCTGGTACATAAACAAGGGCCTGGAATAACACCTCATACATAACCCCTTGTAAGGGAAGCCCTCATAGCAGCCCGGCATCTAATAGCATGCGGGTATAACCATAGGTCCCTTAGGCTGCCTTCGCAAGATCTACAGGGCAGGTCACCACAGCACCTTAACACAGCAAGGTTTCCTCTATCAGAAACCTAGGGGTACCAAACATCAGGCGGAGTAGACCTAAATCAAGGGACAGACAACCCCTCAATCCAGAATGCACATATCATTAGAGCTCCGGCAACATCACATTAGGCCCGGAAGGTAACCAACTCATTAGGTGGGTGTAACACTTCATTCAGCAAGGTCCGGGCTAGTCTAATCACCTCCACCCGGGGTCATTAACTGAATCCTGGGCACCTGGGTATAACCACCCCCAGTTCCCAACCCGCAACCCAAACTCGGCAGTACCATCAGCATACCAGCTATACATAGGAGCCAGGCCTAACCACCAGGGTCATGTAGGTAGCGTTCACATTAGCACTAGGCCCAAACACCATAGCCCGGAACATGAGTACGGGAGCATGGGGCAACAGACCTACAACAGCGGCACAGGGACCGCTGGGCCTCCTCTCTCCACAGGTGCCCCATATTCAGACGGGGGGGGGGTCATGCCCTCCACAAAGACCTTTACTCAGGGCACCCTGCTGGGTTCGGTCCCCACGGGCAGCTGCATACAGGTTGATAGGTCTTTTACTGATTGAGTCCCCTCCGGGACTCGGAAGTCATGTAGGTCCCTCCCAGGGTGGCTCCGCTCGAGCTCCCACTCACCGGCTTCCCCAGGGCTCTGCTTTCGCCTCAATGTAGACGCAGGACACACGCGGGGCTCTCCTCCGGGGAGGGGGCAGGCACCGGCAATATGCCTCGAGGCCCCCCCCTTCCTGCGGCGTCACTCGGGCCTCTCCTCCTCACGGGGGCCCGGGGGGGGGGGTTCAATGCGGCCTCTGGGCGGCACAATCGGGCTCCCTCGTCCTCGCTAGCCCCGCAGGCACTCTGCTCCTCTGGCCGGCTTCGTATGGTAGGCGGGGCTGGCACCGACAGTGTGCCCCGGCCCCGCCTATGTCACCGGCCCCTCACTCAGGAGCACAAACCGGCGGGGTGGCCTCCCGCTCCGGTCGCTGGCAATCGGGGCTCAGTCACGGGGCCCCGCACCAACCCTTCACCTGGGTCCCCCTCCCTCACGGGGGCCCAGGGCTTCACGACGCTCCTCTTCCTGGGCTGCTCGCGGGCGGCCAATCCCTGCGCGGCCTTCCAGGGCACGGCTGCGCAGGCCAATCCGTGCGCGGCGGGGGCGGGCCGATGACGCGGCCAGGCCCCTGTCACATGACGCGAGTGCCGCGGCCTCAGGGCCTAGCGCGGCCCCTTCTTCACTTCGGCGGCCCTCTCCTGGTACCGGGGGCCGCCGCGTCGATCCACACCACAGCGGGGGGGGGGGGCCTCCCTGACAGCGCCGGACCGCGGCGGTGATAAGGGGTAGGCTCCCTTTATTTAATTATTTATATGGCGGACAGCGCGCCAAAACGAGGGTAGGCTCCTCCAGCGCTATTCCTCCTCACAGTCTCCTCAGCAAACGGCGCAATTCACAGCGCTCTGCTCCTCCCTCTGCCCACAACCTCAGCTCCTTCCTCAGACCACGCAGAGGGGGGCAGGAATTTAGCACTTGTCCAGCGCTTCACCACACAGCGCTATGCAGGGCACAATTCAAGTTTCTAGCGCTTCACCATTATAGCGCTTCCCCAGCTGTACAGTTCAGTTCAACGCGTAACTTCACCCAGCGCTTCTTCCCAATTATAGCGCTTGACAGGCAGTGCCTTACAAGGGGGTGACAGTTCCTAGGGGCATACTCTTCCCCAGATGGCGCTTTGAAGGGGCCACAGTTTCACAAGGGGGGCGGTCAGTCCCATAGCAGTTCCTCAGGGGCACCTTCCTCACCTCCTGAGCACTTCTCCACTCAGCACTGACGTGGTACCTGGTCCAAACAGCTTCAGTGACCTGGGTAGGGGCCCTCCCTTGTCAGGGGCCCATGGGGACAGCAGTGTAGGGGGGTTTTAGGGGTACGGGGCCCAGCTCACAGACCCATGTGGCGGTAGCACCTCGCAGCAGGTCCCCTCTCTGTCTTGTCCCAGCGCTGACTGACTTTCTGGTGGCACTTCTCCCTATTTATACCCTCCTCCCAGGCAGTGCCAGGACCTTCTAGAATGTTGGCAAATCTAGCCTAAACTGGTTCTAGGGGAGGGGGTGATCACCCTGGGTGCCAGGCTTTCCCTCCAAAAGCTAGGGGTAGCTGGGTATTATTATCTAGACCGCTGACCTAACGCAGTCAGGTGGCACTACCCAGGGCCATGGCATCCATTTTAAGAACACAGTACATTTTAGTCAGGTACATTTTTAAAATGGGGGATTTTACAAGTGCTCACATTATTACATGTAATTACATTTTCAACAAGGTGTCTCACACCACTCATGGCCTATACAGGTTTAATCCCATGGGGGAGACATCCTAAATAGGGGGGTCAAAAGCAAAAAATGTTGGGGGAAAAAGGCCAAGTCCAACACAACTCCCCCCCAGCCAAAAGCCAGGGTAGACTGATCAATGCCTTGATGGGCTTCCCTGCTTGGGGCGGAAAAAGGTGGACGCAGGCCTGCAACTACAGGAGCACCTGCAGTTTCTCCTCCACTCTGGAACCCAATGGTTCTCTCTCGCAACCCTCCCCTCACCAACAAAACCACCCCACTGGTGTTCCCTAGTGGGATGTTTCTCCTTCCTAGAGTGGGAGGCTCTAGCCCCAGGCTTGTAATTCTCTTGGACCACTCTCTTCTCTCCAAATTGCCACTGTTCAACCCACCTGGGGTCTACACCCTCAGGCTGACCAGCACTTAGGGGCGAGGCTCTCCTCCCCCTACTTCTCCTCCTAGGGTTCCTCCATCTCCTACGCCTGGGGACACCCTCACACAACTCTCTCCCCAACCTGGAGTCGAAACCCCCAGGCTGAACTAGTGACAAGGGCGAGTCCTCCCTCTCCCTGCACCCCCTCCCAGAGTTCCGCACCCTCCTACCCGGAGAAGTACCCCTGGGAGTCACTTCCGGGGGGACTCTGGTTTCAGATGTCCCACCCACCAGGGCAGGCAACTCCTGTCCCTGGCCACCCAACCGGGGTCTGCGCCCTGTGGCTGAGCTGGTGACAGAGAAGAGACCTTCCTCCCTCTGCACCCCCTCCCAGAGTTCCGCACCCTCCCTCTGGGAGTGGTACCCCTGGGAGTCAATTTGGTAGGGACCTGCATTACAGGAACCCCACCCTCCAGGCCAGGCAACTCCTGAACCTGAACCCCCAGTCCAGGATCTAACCCCTGTGACTGGTCAGACCCCCAAACCACTGGAGCTCTGATTATTGATGCTCCGGGTTCTCCTGACATAAGGGGATCCCTCCCTCTGGATGACACATCGGGGCAGCCTAGCCTCCCAAGCTGGGGTTCTCTTAAAGAACACTCCAAGCCCGGTGGCCGCAGCTGGGGCACCTTGGGACACCTCCCCGTCTCACTCCCTTCAGGATCACTCCCCTCAGCCTTCCCAGACGCTCTGGCACTTACCCAGAGGTCTGCCTCCCGTGCAAGTTCCCTGGGGTCTGAGAACCCGCACTGCAACAGATGGTGACGCAGTCTTGGGAAACAACTCCTCAGCATGTGCTCCCGGATAACGGCATGGCACGGCCCTTCCCAATCCTCCACTGCTCTCCTCACCACCCAATCCTCCAGTACAGTCCAACACTCCTCCTCGAACTCTCCCCAGGACTGATGGGACAGCTTTCCCCTGCCCCTGAACACTAACCCGTCCTCCTCTTCCGGGGAATCAGGCACAGTCTCCTGGGCTTCGGGAGTGGGACTCCTTGCACTGGACCTACACTCGCTGCCACCACTGGATCCCACCCTCCTCGGTGAATCCAGACTCCCAAAACCACTCTCAGGGGACAACCTGAGCTGATCTCTCTCTTGCAAAGGCCCTCTTCGCCTCTGCCATCCTCTCCAGCGCTAGGTCTTTTTCAGTCTCTAGTCGCTGCTCTTCTACCCTCAGCTGCGCTAAGCCCTCGGCATGCCTGAGCTTTGCCAGCGCCAGCTGATACTCCCTCTCTTCTCTCCTATCTACCCACTCTTCTGGGGACAGGGAAAGGGATGGGGCAGTGCCCCCGGGACTGGACCCAGTGCGAGACTCCCTCTCTTCGGTGTCCTCCACAGCTACTGGCGTCTTTGCCCTGTTAAACTCTTCCTCCTCCTCATCAGAGTAATTTCCTCCCAGGGTTCCGGATGGGGAGCCCTCTCTCTGGTCTCTAACCCACTGACCCTTCAAAAAATCGGGAGGGTAGTCAGACAAGTCCCCACCAATCTCTAAGGGCTCTCCCCTCTTGAGGGCCTCATAGAGAAACAAATTTCTCCTAATGTTCCCTACTGGGGGTATCCCTCTCTCCAGGAGGAAATCTATCACCTCCTGTTCGGTGTACTCCATTAGTTCCACCTCCTCATAAACCAACCCCATCGTGGCGAGTACTCTCGGGACACACCCACAGTGGACCAAGGGGACACAGTTGTCAAACACTTTCAGGAGGAAGCAATTTAGCAAACAACAATAATCCCCACAACAAGGCTCGGATTACATCCAAAGCTCTATTTGCAGTGTAACCCGTGGCCGCTGTGGTACTGCGCAAACACAAGTCCTATCCCACCGCTTGCCACCAATGTAAGAAATGGGGGTTACCCAAATCTCAACCGGGGTAGCATGGCATCAAGCGGGCAGGCCAAACTTCGAGGACATGTGAAGCATTCACGCAGTACCCACAGACGACACACCAATCACACCACAAAAGAGTCACAACACCACCTTTGGTTGGAAAAAGATTAAGTTTAGTGATGTCTCCAACCTGCAAGGTAAAAAGGAACAGAATAGTGGTAGTCACATCAAGGCGCCAACTGGCACCAGAGCCAAGTACTTCAGTGGGGGATTATTTACATGGGACAAAAAGGGTTGAGTCCAAAGTCCATGCTGAAAGGAAAAAGGATGGTTAATTAAACACTAGACCTGGGGCCACTCTGGCGGGGCCAACTCAGGCTCTCATCCTTAGGGGGTTGGCTGTAATTGCAAACTCCAACATTATGCATAAACACACTTCCTGCGTTATAACGCCAAACCCCACCCCTGTAAGGGAAAAACCAGAGCATCATAGCACATTTAATAATAGACAGGAGCACCTGTAATGAATCAGCCTGTCTGGCCCATCAATCTGGTACATAAACAAGGGCCTGGAATAACACCTCATACATAACCGCTTGTAAGGGAAGCCCTCATAGCAGCCCGGCATCTAATAGCATGCGGGTATAACCATAGGTCCCTTAGGCCGCCTTCGCAAGATCTACAGGGCAGGTCACCACAGCACCTTAACACAGCAAGGTTTCCTCTATCAGAAACCTAGGGGTACCAAACATCAGGCGGAGTAGACCTAAATCAAGGGACAGACAACCCCTCAATCCAGAATGCACATATCATTAGAGCTCCGGCAACATCACATTAGGCCCGGAAGGTAACCAACTCATTAGGTGGGTGTAACACTTCATTCAGCAAGGTCCGGGCTAGTCTAATCACCTCCACCCGGGGTCATTAACTGAATCCTGGGCACCTGGGTATAACCACCCCCAGTTCCCAACCCGCAACCCAAACCTCGGCAGTACCATCAGCATACCAGCTATACATAGGAGCCAGGCCTAACCACCAGGGTCATGTAGGTAGCGTTCACATTAGCACTAGGCCCAAACACCATAGCCCGGAACATGAGTACGGGAGCATGGGGCAACAGACCTACAACAGCGGCACAGGGACCGCTGGGCCTCCTCTCTCCACAGGTGCCCCATATTCAGACGGGGGGGGTCATGCCCTCCACAAAGACCTTTACTCAGGGCACCCTGCTGGGTTCGGTCCCCACGGGCAGCTGCATACAGGTTGATAGGTCTTTTACTGATTGAGTCCCCTCCGGGACTCGGAAGTCATGTAGGTCCCTCCCAGGGTGGCTCCGCTCGAGCTCCCACTCACCGGCTTCCCCAGGGCTCTGCTTTCGCCTCAATGTAGACGCAGGACACACGCGGGGCTCTCCTCCGGGGAGGGGGCAGGCACCGGCAATATGCCTCGAGGCCCCCCCCTTCCTGCGGCGTCACTCGGGCCTCTCCTCCTCACGGGGGCCCGGGGGGGGGTTCAATGTGGCCTCCGGGCGGCACAATCGGGCTCCCTCGTCCTCGCTAGCCCCGCAGGCACTCTGCTCCTCTGGCCGGCTTCGTATGGTAGGCGGGGCTGGCACCGACAGTGTGCCCCGGCCCCGCCTATGTCACCGGCCCCTCACTCAGGAGCACAAACCGGCGGGGTGGCCTCCCGCTCCGGTCGCTGGCAATCGGGGCTCAGTCACGGGGCCCCGCACCAACCCTTCACCTGGGTCCCCCTCCCTCACGGGGGCCCAGGGCTTCACGACGCTCCTCTTCCTGGGCTGCTCGCGGGCGGCCAATCCCTGCGCGGCCTTCCAGGGCACGGCTGCGCAGGCCAATCCGTGCGCGACGGGGGCGGGCCAATGACGCGGCCAGGCCCCTGTCACATGACGCGAGTGCCGCGGCCTCAGGGCCTAGCGCGGCCCCTTCTTCACTTCGGCGGCCCTCTCCTGGTACCGGGGGCCGCCGCGTCGATCCACACCACACCGGGGGGGCCTCCCTGACAGCGCCGGACCGCGGCGGTGATAAGGGGTAGGCTCCCTTTATTTAATTATTTATATGGCGGACAGCGCGCCAAAACGAGGGTAGGCTCCTCCAGCGCTATTCCTCCTCACAGTCTCCTCAGCAAACGGCGCAATTCACAGCGCTCTGCTCCTCCCTCTGCCCACAACCTCAGCTCCTTCCTCAGACCACGCAGAGGGGGGCAGGAATTTAGCACTTCTCCAGCGCTTCACCACACAGCGCTATGCAGGGCACAATTCAAGTTTCTAGCGCTTCACCATTATAGCGCTTCCCCAGCTGTACAGTTCAGTTCAACGCGTAACTTCACCCAGCGCTTCTTCCCAATTATAGCGCTTGACAGGCAGTGCCTTACAAGGGGGTGACAGTTCCTAGGGGCATACTCTTCCCCAGATGGCGCTTTGAAGGGGCCACAGTTTCACAAGGGGGGTGGTCAGTCCCATAGCAGTTCCTCAGGGGCACCTTCCTCACCTCCTGAGCACTTCTCCACCCAGCACTGACGTGGTACCTGGTCCAAACAGCTTCAGTGACCTGGGTAGGGGCCCTCCCTTGTCAGGGGCCCATGGGGACAGCAGTGTAGGGGGGTTTTAGGGGTACGGGGCCCAGCTCACAGGCCCATGTGGCGGTAGCACCTCGCAGCAGGTCCCCTCTCTGTCTTGTCCCAGCGGTGACTGACTTTCTGGTGGCACTTCTCCCTATTTATACCCTCCTCCCAGGCAGTGCCAGGACCTTCTAGAATGTTGGCAAATCTAGCCTAAACTGGTTCTAGGGGCGGGGGTGAGCACCCTGGGTGCCAGGCTTTCCCTCCAAAAGCTAGGGGTAGCTGGGTATTATTATCTAGACCGCTGGCCTAACGCAGTCAGGTGGCACTACCCAGGGCCATGGCATCCATTTTAAGAACACAGTACATTTTAGTCAGGTACATTTTTAAAATGGGGGATTTTACAAGTGCTCACATTATTACATGTAATTACATTTTCAACAAGGTGTCTCACACCACTCATGGCCTATACAGGTTTAATCCCATGGGGAAGACATCCTAAATAGGGGGGTCAAAAGCGAAAAATTTTGGGGGAAAAAGGCCAAGTCCAACACAACTCCCCCCCAGCCAAAAGCCAGGGTAGACTGATCAATGCCTTGATGGGCTTCCCTGCTTGGGGCGGAAAAAGGTGGACGCAGGCCTGCAACTACAGGAGCACCTGCAGTTTCTCCTCCACTCTGGAACCCAATGGTTCTCTCTCACAACCCACCCCTCACCAACAATACCACCCCACTGGTGTTCCCTAGTGGGATGTTTCTCCTTCCTAGAGTGGGAGGCTCTAGCCCCAGGCTTGTAATTCTCTTGGACCACTCTCTTCTCTCCAAATTGCCAAAGGTCAACCCACCTGGGGTCTACACCCTCAGGCTGACCAGCACTTAGGGGCGAGGCTCTCCTCCCCCTACTTCTCCTCCTAGGGTTCCTCCATCTCCTACGCCTGGGGACACCCTCACACAACTCTCTCCCCAACCTGGAGTCGAAACCCCCAGGCTGAACCGGTGACAGGGGCGAGTCCTCCCTCTCCCTGCACCCCCTCCCAGAGTTCCGCACCCTCCTACCCGGAGAAGTACCCCTGGGAGTCACTTCCGGGGGGACTCTGGTTTCAGATGTCCCACCCACCAGGGCAGGCAACTCCTGTCCCTGGCCACCCAACCGGGGTCTGCGCCCTGTGGCTGAGCTGGTGACAGAGAAGAGACCTTCCTCCCTCTGCACCCCCTCCCAGAGTTCCGCACCCTCCCTCTGGGAGTGGTACCCCTGGAAGTCAATTTGGTAGGGACCTGCATTACAGGAACCCCACCCTCCAGGCCAGGCAACTCCTGAACCTGAACCCCCAGTCCAGGATCTAACCCCTGTGACTGGTCAGACCCCCAAACCACTGGAGCTCTGATTATTGATGCTCCGGGTTCTCCTGACATAAGGGGATCCCTCCCTCTGGATGACACATCGGGGCAGCCTAGCCTCCCAAGCTGGGGTTCTCTTAAAGAACACTCCAAGCCCGGTGGCCGCAGCTGGGGCACCTTGGGACACCTCCCCGTCTCACTCCCTTCAGGATCACTCCCCTCAGCCTTCCCAGACGCTCTGGCACTTACCCAGAGGTCTGCCTCCCGTGCAAGTTCCCTGGGGTCTGAGAACCCGCACTGCAACAGATGGTGACGCAGTCTTGGGAAACAACTCCTCAGCATGTGCTCCCGGATAACGGCATGGCACAGCCCTTCCCAATCCTCCACTGCTCTCCTCACCACCCAATCCTCCAGTACAGTCTCACTCCTCCTCGAACTCTCCCCAGGACTGATGGGACAGCTTTCCCCTGCCCCTGAACACTAACCCGTCCTCCTCTTCCGGGGAATCAGGCACAGTCTCCTGGGCTTCGGGAGTGGGACTCCTTGCACTGGACCTACACTCGCTGCCACCACTGGATCCCACCCTCCTCGGTGAATCCAGACTCCTAAAACCACTCTCAGGGGACAACCTACCCACCTGAGCTGATCTCTCTCTTGCAAAGGCCCCCTCCGCCTCCGTCATCCTCTCCAGCGCTAGGTCTTTTTCAGTCTCTAGTCGCTGCTCTTCTACCCTCAGCTGTGCTAAGCCCTCGGCATGCCTGAGCTTTGCCAGCGCCAGCTGATACTCCCTCTCTTCTCTCCTATCTACCCACTCTTCTGGGGACAGGGAAAGGGATGGGGCAGTGCCCCCGGGACTGGACCCAGTGCGAGACTCCCTCTCTTCGGTGTCCTCCACAGCTACTGGTGTCTTTGCCCTGTTAAACTCTTCCTCCTCCTCATCAGAGTAATTTCCTCCCAGGGTTCTGGATGGGGAGCCCTCTCTCTGGTCTCTAACCCACTGACCCTTCAAAAACTCGGGAGGGTATTCAGACAAGTCCCCACCAATCTCTAAGGGCTCTCCCCTCTTGAGGGCCTCATAGAGAAACAAATTTCTCCTAATGTTCCCTACTGGGGGTATCTCTCTCTCCAGGAGGAAATCTATCACCTCCTGTTCGGTGTACTCCATTAGTTCCACCTCCTCATAAACCAACCCCATCGTAGCGAGGTCTCTCGGGACACACCCACAGTGGACCAAGGGGACACAGTTGTCAAACACTTTCAGGAGGAAGCAATTTAGCAAACAACAATAATCCCCACAACAAGGCTCGGATTACATCCAAAGCTCTATTTGCAGTGTAACCCGTGGCCGCTGTGGTACTGCGCAAACACAAGTCCTATCCCACCGCTTGCCACCAATGTAAGAAATGGGGGTTACCCAAATCTCAACCGGGGTAGCATGGCATCAAGCGGGCAGGCCAAACTTCGAGGACATGTGAAGCATTCACGCAGTACCCACAGACGACACACCAAGCACACCACAAAAGAGTCACGACACCACCTTTGGTTGGAAAAAGATTAAGTTTAGTGATGTCTCCAACCTGCAAGGTAAAAAGGAACAGAATAGTGGTAGTCACATCAAGGCGCCAACTGGCACCAGAGCCAAGTACTTCAGTGGGGGATTATTTACATGGGACAAAAAGGGTTGAGTCCAAAGTCCATGCTGAAAGGAAAAAGGATGGTTAATTAAACACTAGACCTGGGGCCACTCTGGCGGGGCCAACTCAGGCTCTCATCCTTAGGGGGTTGGCTGTAATTGCAAACTCCAACATTATGCATAAACACACTTCCTGCGTTATAACGCCAAACCCCACCCCTGTAAGGGAAAAACCAGAGCATCATAGCACATTTAATAATAGACAGGAGCACCTGTAATGAATCAGCCTGTCTGGCCCATCAATCTGGTACATAAACAAGGGCCTGGAATAACACCTCATACATAACCCCTTGTAAGGGAAGCCCTCATAGCAGCCCGGCATCTAATAGCATGCGGGTATAACCATAGGTCCCTTAGGCCGCCTTCGCAAGATCTACAGGGCAGGTCACCACAGCACCTTAACACAGCAAGGTTTCCTCTATCAGAAACCTAGGGGTACCAAACATCAGGTGGAGTAGACCTAAATCAAGGGACAGACAACCCCTCAATCCAGAATGCACATATCATTTGAGCTCCGGCAACATCACATTAGGCCCGGAAGGTAACCAACTCGTTAGGTGGGTGTAACACTTCATTCAGCAAGGTCCGGGCTAGTCTAATCACCTCCACCCGGGGTCATTAACTGAATCCTGGGCACCTGGATATAACCACCCCCAGTTCCCAACCCGCAACCCAAACCTCGGCAGTACCATCAGCATACCAGCTATACATAGGAGCCAGGCCTAACCACCAGGGTCATGTAGGTAGCGTTCACATTAGCACTAGGCCCAAACACCATAGCCCGGAACATGAGTACGGGAGCATGGGGCAACAGACCTACAACAGCGGCACAGGGACCGCTGGTCCTCCTCTCTCCACAGGTGCCCCATATTCAGACGGGGGGGTCATGCCCTCCACAAAGACCTTTACTCAGGGCACCCTGCTGGGTTCGGTCCCCACGGGCAGCTGCATACAGGTTGATAGGTCTTTTACTGATTGAGTCCCCTCCGGGACTCGGAAGTCATGTAGGTCCCTCCCAGGGTGGCTCCGCTCGAGCTCCCACTCACCGGCTTCCCCAGGGCTCTGCTTTCGCCTCAATGTATTTACAACAAGGGGTGGTGAGGGACAGAGTCTCTGTTCATCACCACCCCCTTTTGTAATTCGCCTCAATGTAGACGCAGGACACACGCGGGGCTCTCCTCCGGGGAGGGGGCAGGCACCGGCAATATGCCTCGAGGCCCCCTCCTTCCTGCGGCGTCACTCGGGCCTCTCCTCCTCACGGGGGCCCGGGGGGGGGGTTCAATGCGGCCTCCGGGCGGCACAATCGGGCTCCCTCGTCCTCGCTAGCCCCGCAGGCACTCTGCTCCTCTGGCCGGCTTCGTATGGTAGGCGGGGCTGGCACCGACAGTGTGCCCCGGCCCCGCCTATGTCACCGGCCCCTCACTCAGGAGCACAAACCGGCGGGGTGGCCTCCCGCTCCGGTCGCTGGCAATCGGGGCTCAGTCACGGGGGCCCCGCACCAACCCTTCACCTGGGTCCCCCTCCCTCACGGGGGCCCAGGGCTTCACGACGCTCCTCTTCCTGGGCTGCTCGCGGGCGGCCAATCCCTGCGCGGCCTTCCAGGGCACGGCTGCGCAGGCCAATCCGTGCGCGGCGGGGGCGGGCCGATGACGCGGCCAGGCCCCTGTCACATGACGCGAGTGCCGCGGCCTCAGGGCCTAGCGCGGCCCCTTCTTCACTTCGGCGGCCCTCTCCTGGTACCGGGGGCCGCCGCGTCGATCTACACCACAGCGGGGGGGGCCTACCCTGACAGCGCCGGACCGCGGCGGTGATAAGGGGTAGGCTCCCTTTATTTAATTATTTATATGGCGGACAGCGCGCCAAAACGAGGGTAGGCTCCTCCAGCGCTATTCCTCCTCACAGTCTCCTCAGCAAACGGCGCAATTCACAGCGCTCTGCTCCTCCCTCTGCCCACAACCTCAGCTCCTTCCTCAGACCACGCAGAGGGGGGCAGGAATTTAGCACTTCTCCAGCGCTTCACCACACAGCGCTATGCAGGGCACAATTCAAGTTTCTAGCGCTTCACCATTATAGCGCTTCCCCAGCTGTACAGTTCAGTTCAACGCGTAACTTCACCCAGCGCTTCTTCCCAATTATAGCGCTTGACAGGCAGTGCCTTACAAGGGAGTGACAGTTCCTAGGGGCATACTCTTCCCCAGATGGCGCTTTGAAGGGGCCACAGTTTCACAAGGGGGGCGGTCAGTCCCATAGCAGTTCCTCAGGGGCACCTTCCTCACCTCCTGAGCACTTCTCCACACAGCACTGACGTGGTACCTGGTCCAAACAGCTTCAGTGACCTGGGTAGGGGCCCTCCTTTGTCAGGGGCCCATGGGGACAGCAGTGTAGGGGGGTTTTAGGGGTACGGGGCCCAGCTCACAGGCCCATGTGGCGGTAGCACCTCGCAGCAGGTCCCCTCTCTGTCTTGTCCCAGCGCTGACTGACTTTCTGGTGGCACTTCTCCCTATTTATACCCTCCTCCCAGGCAGTGCCAGGACCTTCTAGAATGTTGGCAAATCTAGCCTAAACTGGTTCTAGGGGAGGGGGTGAGCACCCTGGGTGCCAGGCTTTCCCTCCAAAAGCTAGGGGTAGCTGGGTATTATTATCTAGACCGCTGACCTAACGCAGTCAGGTGGCACTACCCAGGGCCATGGCATCCATTTTAAGAACACAGTACATTTTAGTCAGGTACATTTTTAAAATGGGGGATTTTACAAGTGCTCACATTATTACATGTAATTACATTTTCAACAAGGTGTCTCACACCACTCATGGCCTATACAGGTTTAATCCCATGGGGGAGACATCCTAAATAGGGGGGTCAAAAGCGAAATTTTTTTGGGGAAAAAGGCCAAGTCCAACACCCTTCCATTCCTGATTTGGGAAAATACCCTACATGGTACAATCACACTGATATGTCCATTGATGATTTGCAGTCCCTGTTAGCAAATTCCTCCTTTAATATTTCCATCTTGGATCCGGAGGGTTGGTTGCTATGGCAGAAAAGTGCAGATTCATGCCAACACCGTTTTCTGGGTCTGACCCCTGGCTATACACAGGTTAGGGTGGATCCCTGTTTTGAAACTACCCTTTCTGTTACTACCTATTCATCAGGCAAGTTATGTCAGAACTGGCTTTAACATTCCACTTTAGCGTCAGTTAAAGTTCACTTCTCCAAATTGTCTGATGATGTTGATTTGAATTACTTTGTTAAAGGCCCTGTTGGAGGCTGGTCAAAAAGAAAAGTATATGCTGTTTACAATTAAGTTTGGCAACTGTCTCAAATTGAAGCTGCTTCTAGATTGCGGGCTATTGATCAAGCCAATTTAGAAAAAGTGCTGGCAGTCGTTGATAATAGCATTAATACTCTTTCTTCCCGATAATATTGTTTCATCTGTTGTTGATATTCTTCAAGATGAAGTGTCTGTTTTGTACCATGGTCAAAATCAATTACGTTCCATTATGCAGTTTGCTTGGACTTTGCAAACCTTAAAAGCTGGTAAAGTTCCATTGGACTACATGAACACGTCCTCTCTATTTTTATTGTTTAATTTGACTGAAAAACAGCAATTTATGTCTATGAAGGATGCTGCATATTCACTTTTGCATATTGAAAAGTTGGAACCTTTACCTTTTACTGTTGCCAAAAGTAATTCAGCTGTATGGCTTAGTTAATAGGCTAATAACGCGGCATTTCCCCCTATTTAAATTCAGTTCATGCATGAAACATTATGCCATAGGCAGATATGAACCATTGGGTAGCGCATATCTCCATGAAGTATGGTCTTTGTCATGTACTTATAGATGCCCGAGGGAGGGTAAAGAGGTTTATTTAAAGGGAGAAGAATGCACTTCTACACCTGATCACTCACTGGTTTGCAAGAACATCCAATTGCACGGCTCCTGCAACACGAGGGCCCCAAATTTAGCATGCATTTTAAAGGGTAATCCAGTCCCAGCTTTCACACCAACATTCACGTTATTAGCTAACGGTAGCTATATACTTTTAAATAATGAAGATTGCTGTGGTATGCTGGCAGGGATTCCATACATTGTGACCGTCTCCCAACGTGTAGTCTGCTGTAAGAATGCACTATTCCCCCCTCCGCATGGGAAGCTTGATGTATACATCTGGCCTTCCATTCCGACCTTGAAATCAGAGTTCAACAAGATGAGTCGAATAAGGGCTCTATTGTCACAGAAAGAAATTGCCCTTACTTCATCTCATGAAACATTCGTCCTTCACATGGCAAACACCCGCACTCAGGTGCATGCGCTTTTAAATACTGATCTCCCACTTCATTTTGGCGCTTTGATTCACACTATATTCAATACCTCGTCGACCACAGGCTTGGCTAATTTTTTTAAGTAGTAAGCTCTGGCCTTGTGACTTAATTCCAAACTATATTTGGGGTAATATCAGTGTTTTTTCATTCTATTTATTCCTGCCTCTTCGGCGGCTTACCAATAATTCTCACCTTGGCTGCTGGTGTACTGCTTTTAATTTGCTTGCTCAAAAATGGCTGTACACCCTGTGTCACAAGATAACACGCCTGCCCGCTCCAGCTTCGCAACCGGATGCTTGATTACTATGGAACACTACCTCTAGCCACTTTGAGTGTAGCAAATGGATTTTCCTTCCAGTTTTCCTACTTTACATGCGTGCAACCTGTTTCCATTGCTGGGTTGCTGTTTTGAATGGACTCTGGATTTGTGTCTCCTAACCAGGAGTATGATCTACTGATGAGTCCCTTAGTTGCTCATGAGTTAGACTGTTCTGTTATCGGAATAATGGCCTGTGCAGCTGCACATGGAGGCCTAGGCAATTGGGACATATGGGCTGCAGCCCATGACTTTCTGGCACACAGTTATCTCAAAGAACACCAGAGTTATCCTCTGATGGTGCTAGAGGCTCCGGCTGTCAAAGAACATGTATGTTCCTTCGCCTTATTGAATTGGATGGCTGAAATGTTTTCTGAAGATAATAATGACTTCCTCTTGGAAGCAGTTGCAACGTACTGTGCCTATATGCTGTTGGATTGATTTGGCATTTATCCATCTTCACCAGGGCATATGCTCAAACACTTTTTTTCTTTCCCTTTTTTAGGGTGGGGTAGTTTATTCTCCCTTTTTGGTGTTTTTTCTCGAATTTTGCATGGCTATTCTGAACTTATTACTCCCAATTATAGGTTTTGGTAATTTTTTTAACTTGATTCTGTCTCACTCGAAATTGAACTTTGCATTCCTAAATTGCCTCCCTTCTTGTGCGTGTTCGGATCAAGAGAGGGTGTAGTGAAGGCAGGGCCTTGCGTGCACACATTGCTATGTTAGCCCAGATTATTAGACGTTTAAACGCCATTTTGCAGCTTTTGCACACAACACTGCATGTAACTGTTGAAGGATTGTTTTCAACATCCCTAGACTTACATTGCCAACTCCGTCTGTACACTGTGCGCAGAAGCCGCCAGCGTTATCATAACGATGTAAGCTGTTATTCTGGCTGATCGGCCCACGCTCTAGACACAACATGCACACAACTGCAGCTAACTGAAATTCTAGCGCCTTTAATAGTGCACTGCATGCATGATTAGGGCACTTGGAGAAAATCCTTTTCCTAAGAGAGAGAGCTTTGCTGATCCTGTTGTGATTCCCTTCTGCTGATCTTGGAGGTATGGGGTTCCCCATTCAAGCCTAAGAGACCTTCTATTATTATAAAACCTAGGGGCAGATGTAGAAGACCAAATACCGGTAGGTAACGGCCGATTTCGGCCGTTACCGACCGGTATTTGGTGTTTGACATGTAGGGGGCTTGAGATTTACAGAATCGGTAAATTTACCGATTCTGTAAATTTACAGAATCTGTAAAATACCGAATCGGTAAATTTACAGATTCTGTAAATCCAGATGTAGGTGGCACAGTAAACAGTGCCACAGACCCTTAAGAATTCGTTATTTACAACCCAATACTATTGGGTGGTAAATAGCTAATTCCTGTGTACATGCACTTCTGATAGATACATCTGCCGTGTGGATTCCTCACCTTGTGAATATCCCCCTTGCGTCAGCAACGTTCGGAAATTTTCTTCGTAGCACGCCGACGTGGACGACGTCACCGGAGCACGGCATCGCGCGTGACTCCGTCTGACGTCACCGACCCCATATCAGGCCCACGCCGGCGTGATGACGTCAGTTCCCTTTTTTCCGCGTCTCCGACGCTAACGGTTTTCGGGATCTTCAGCGATACCTAGTATCTTTCTGTTTGATATTTGTCACTGTTTCTCTCTTACGACCTTGTTCTTCTCCGGAGATGTCGTTGAGGAAAACAGGCTTTAAACCATGTAGGTCTTGTGCCCGCATGATGTCTATCACTGACCCACATAAGGATTGTTTGTGGTGTCTTGGTTCAAGTCACGATGTGAAGAACTGCGAGTCCTGTTTTAAGATGAATCCAAAGGCGCTTCGGGAGCGTGAAGCAAAGTTGCTTTTGGCGAAGGTGAAGAAAGACTCTGGGTGACTTTCGAGATCTACGTCACGGAGATCGAAGTCGAAGCAAAAGTCTCGGTCGAGGTCGGTATTGGCGTCGAGGTCCAGAGCGGGCTCGAGGTCTGGAGAGGACTCGAGGTCTAAAGCGAAGTCGAAGTCCAGAGATAGATCTAGGTCTAGATCTAAGTCGGCTTCCGGACATGCTTCGAGCTCTTCGAGGAGAAAGCATAAGAGGAGGAAGCACAGTTCGAGACATCATTCGGGGAAGGATTCCTCTGACTCGAAGAGAAGGTCTCACAAACATCGTAAGGACTTTGTCTCTCCTTCACCTGCTTTGTCAAAAGAAGGTTCTCCGGCGCCGGAGCCGGAGCCGGACCCGGAGCCGGTTTCCTCGGAGCATGAAGAAGAGGAGGTGATTCAAGAACCGGCTTCGACGGAGACTCCTGTGAATCCGGAAGGTCAGGGTGAGGATGTGTCGGGTCGGCCTCCATTGCAACATCCGGTAGGTCCGTACCCTTCCTTTCCTGGTCCTGGGCAGGATCCCTCGCATTTTCTCAATGCGATGTATGGAGTTTATTCGAGGGCAATGTACCCCACTGGAGCGCCTGGTGGCCCCATGGGTCCATTATCATACAATCTGGGTATTCCTCAGTCGTATGCCCTGCTCCATTTATGCCTTTCATGCCGGCGCCTCTTTCACCTTGGCTCGGTACGGCTCCACCGAGGTCTTCGACTCCGCATGCGGCTTCGCCGACTCCGGATCGACCTCGTCGTGATCGAGGTACTACGCCTGTTCATGACTCTCGTCCTCCTGCTCCGGTTCCTCGATCGACGTCGGAACCGGCTCCGTCGGAGTCGTTGCCGGATCCATCGACTTCGATTCGAATGGAGTGGTCGAGGCGGAGAGCTCAGCGTCTTCTCGAGCAAAAGGATGATGAGAGTTCAGATGTGGAAGAAGGCGAGCTTCCTGATCATGATGATGACTTCGATGAGCTTCGGGATGCTAGTGGTCTGGAACTCTCTCCCGAGTGGGGTCTGCCTTCGACTTCTGATGCACCATCAAGGGACGTCGCTCCTTATCACGTGGTTATTAGGAAGGCTGCTGACCTTCTTAGCTTAAAGCTGCCCACAGTGGAGTACAAGCCCAACATTCTCACAGAAGTCCTGCATTCTCCTTCTTCGATTGTGGAGCCAACTCTGCCGTTTACTGATGCCTTGTCAGATCCAATTAAGGAGGTTTGGAAGAGGCCGTTGTCTGCTCCTGCAGTTTCAAGGGTTATTGCAAGGCGCTATAGGGTGGCTCCTGATGACCCTGCCTTTCTGTCTACACATCCATCTCCGGAAAGTCTTGTGGTTCAGGCGGCTTGCTCTAATAGGGCTGCAGGCTCTTTCCCTCAAGTGCCAGCTGATAAAGAGTCTAAGAAATTGGATCAGGCTGCGAAGAAGACTTTCTCTTCTGGGAGCATGGCTCTGAAGTCATCAAACGCTACTTGCCTTTTAGGTAGATATGTGCACGCGCTGATGGACTCAGTGAAGCAATTGTCTACAAAACTTCCTGAGGAGGATAAGAAAAACTTTAATGAAGTGATCTCTGACACTCAGGCTGCGGCCCGCATGGTCATTCAAAGCGGCATGGACACTGTGGATTCTGTTGCCAGAATTATGGGCTCATCCATTGCAACCAGGAGAGCCGCGTGGTTAAAGTCTTCTGATTTCTCAGCGGATGTACAATCTACTTTGCTGGACTTACCCTTTGATGGGACTGGCCTTTTTGGTAAAAAGGCTGATGTGGCCTTGGAAAGGTTTAAAGACAGCCGTGCCACTGCGAGATCCTTGGGTCTGCAGATGAGAGGGTCGACGGCTAGAAAATTCAAGGGATTTAAATCTTCTTTTCGTCCCTTCAAGCAGGGCCAACAGCAACAGCAGCAGCAGCAAAACCCTCTATATAGGTCCTATAGAGGTAGACAGAGGGGTCGTGGACGTGGACGTCAAGTCTCCTCTTCCTCCACTTCCTCCAATAATGCCCAACCCCCACCCGCATCAGCAAAGCAGCCCTAGATCCACCATTCTGGATCATGTAGGGCCAGTAGGGGGTCGGCTTACTCACTTTCTACGAGATTGGG
Source organism: Lissotriton vulgaris (assembly GCF_964263255.1). NCBI lineage: Eukaryota > Metazoa > Chordata > Amphibia > Caudata > Salamandridae > Lissotriton > Lissotriton vulgaris. The sequence continues at coordinate 440,632,297 of NC_141700.1, forward strand.
AATCGGTTACATCAGATCTTTGGGTTCTCAATCTCGTAGAGAATGGGTATGCACTTCCTTTTCAGGAGTTCCCTCCCAATTACCCTCCTTGCCAAGGTTATTGCTCGGAGGACCACCTGCTTCTCCTGCAGGAGGAAGTCCTGGCACTGTTTCGAAAGGGTGCAATAGAGGTGGTTCCAGAGCAGGAGAGGGGTCAAGGGTGCTACTCCCGGTATTTCTTGATTCCCAAGAAGGATGGCAGGCTTCGGCCTATCCTGGATCTCAGGATTTTGAACCTCTATCTCAAACAGGAGAAGTTCAAAATGCTCACCCTTGCTCAGGTTCTTCTGGCACTGATGGAAGAAGACTGGATGGTGTCGATCGACTTGCAGGATGCGTATTTCCACATCCCAATCCTGAAGTCGCACAGGAAGTATCTCCGTTTTACCGTGGGTTCGCAGCACTACCAGTTTGCGGTCCTCCCGTTTGGACTTACTACTGCGCCTCGAGTTTTCACCAAGGTGATGGCTGTGGTGGCTGCACATCTCAGAAGGTCGGGGATTCCAGTTTTCCCGTACCTGGACGATTGGCTGTTCAAAGCAGAGTCGCCGGAGATGGTGCTCCATCATCTGCAGGAGACAACTCAGTTGTTACACAGGTTGGGTTTTTCGATAAACGTACCCAAATCTCACCTGGTGCCCTCCCAGCGCAACCTGTTCATAGGTTCGGTACTGGACACTTCTGTATGTCGTGCATTCCCTCCACCTCAAAGGATTCGCGACATTCAGGAAATGGTTCCTTTATTCTTCAATGGGGCGGTTGTTCCAGTCCTGAAGGTCCTTCGCCTGCTCGGTCTGATGGCTTCTTGCATTCTGTTGGTCAGTCATGCACGCTGGCACATGAGGGCGCTCCAGTGGTGCCTCCGCAGGCAGTGGTATCAGCACAACGGAGATCTCAGGGAGTCAGTGAGGATCTCCAGGGAAGCTGCAGCGGATCTGTCTTGGTGGGGCGTGGAAGGCAATCTGTCACAAGGAAAGCCTTTTCAGCTGCCTCCATCGGTGGCCACAGTGATATCGGATGCATCCACTCTAGGGTGGGGTGCTCATCTGGGAGACCTGGAGGTCAAAGGTCTTTGGTCTCCGGAAGAAAGGTTGTTTCACATCAACCTTCTGGAATTGAGGGCGATACGTTTGGCGCTCAAGGCCTTCCTCCCTTCCCTTCGCGGTCGTTCGGTTCAGGTTCTAACGGACAACACGACCGCGATGTGGTACATCAACAAGCAGGGAGGAGTAGGGTCGCAGTGTCTCTGCAGAGAGGCTCTGCGTCTCTGGTCCTGGGTTCAGGACCATCAGATTTGTCTGGTGGCAAATCATCTGGCCGGGGTTCTGAACGTGCGTGCAGACAGTCTCAGTCGGCAGTTCTCTGCCGACCACGAGTGGAGGCTTCACCCGGAGGTTGTTCACGACATCTTTCGGATGTGGGGGACTCCTCGGGTGGATCTATTTGCCACTCGCGAGAATGCTCACTGCCCTTCATTCTGCAGTCTCCAGTATCCGATGCAAGGAGCATTGGGGGACGCGTTTCAGTTGAGTTGGGGAGATCGACTCCTTTACGCGTTTCCCCCCATACCTTTGATTCCTCGGGTTCTGAGGAAGATTCGTCAAGACCGGGCCCAAGTCGTATTGGTTGCTCCGGATTGGCCAAGAAGGGTGTGGTATTCGGACCTACTCCACCTATCCTCTCACCCGCCGCTCCGTCTCCCTCACAGGGCAGACCTCCTCTCTCAGTTGGAGGGGCAGGTTCTACACCCCCACCTCCAGACATTACACCTTCATGCCTGGAGATTGAACGGGGCAACTTGAGTTCATTTTCTCTCCCTCACGAGGTCGTGGATGTTATTCTCTCTGCCAGGCGTGACACCACTAAGTCCATATACTCCTATAGGTGGACTAAATTTGTTTCTTGGTGCAGGGAGAGGGATGTTGACCCTTTGAAGGCTCATTTGTCTAATATTTTACAATTTGCCCTTTATCTGGCACAGCAAGGTTTGGCTGTGTCCACGGTCAAGGGTTATCTTTCGGCCTTATCGGCGTTTTTATGTTTGCCGGATCAGCCTTCTCTCTTTAAATCTCCGGTGGTTTTGAGATTCTTGAGGGGTCTTTTGAATATGTTTCCTCCTACTCCTTTTATTGTTCCTCATTGGGATTTGAATCTTGTGCTGACCTTTTTAATGGGTTCTCCCTTCGAACCCTTGCACAAGTGTCCATTGAGGCTTCTCTCTTTTAAAACAATTTTCCTCGTTGCAATCACCTCGGCAAGGAGGGTAAGTGAGCTTCAAGCTCTAAGTTCCAAAGCCCCATTCCTGACCATTCATGCAGAAAGGATGGTTCTTAGGACCAGGGCTGCTTTTCTGCCTAAGGTGGTGACTCCTTTCCATCTTGGGCAGTCCATTACCCTTCCTACCTTCTATCCTCCCCCTCACCCGTCTAAGGAGGAAGAGAGGCTGCATCGCCTGGACCCTAAGAGGGCGGTGTCTTTCTATCTGGACCGGACTAAGGACTTCCGGGTGGACGACCAGCTGTTTGTTGGCTTTGCTGGCTGCAAGAAGGGCAGAGCGGTGCACAAGCGCACTCTTTCCAGGTGGATAATCCTGTGCATCAAGATCTGCTACTCCCTTGCGGGTAAGGACCCTCCTGAGGGTATTAGAGCTCATTCAACTAGAGCAAAGTCTGCAACATCTGCTTTGTCTAGGGGTGTACCTGTTGAGGATATTTGCAGGGCCGCGACTTGGGCCTCCCTCCACACTTTCGCGAAGCATTACTGCTTGGATACCGAGGTGAGGAGGGATGGCCACTTCGCGCGTTCCGTCCTCCAAGACTTCCTGGTGTAGCAGAGTGGACACCCTCCTCCGGGAGTGGGGACTGCTGTGGGAATCTATTCACAAGGTGAGGAATCCACACGGCAGATGTATCTATCAGAAGAACAAGTTACTTACCTTCGGTAACGCTTTTTCTGGTAGATACTATATCTGCCTGTGGATTCCTCACTGACCCACCCGCCTCCCCGTTGTCTACTCTGCTATACCTGGTCTTTCTGTATATATGATTGTAATACTGTTGTATTGATTTGGTTCTATTTGTACTGTGTACATTGTATATTTGCATATTTGCTATCGTTGGTCCGTCCGTGTGCCTCGAAGGCACGGAAAAAAGGGCGGAACTGACGTCATCACGCCGGCGTGGGCCTGATATGGGGTCGGTGACGTCAGACGGAGTCACGCGCGATGCCGTGCTCCGGTGACGTCGTCCACGTCGGCGTGCTACGAAGAAAATTTCCGAACGTTGCTGACGCAAGGGGGATATTCACAAGGTGAGGAATCCACAGGCAGATATAGTATCTACCAGAAAAAGCGTTACCGAAGGTAAGTAACTTGTTCATCTGTGCATGTACACCTGTGCCATGTGGCACACATACATCCCCTAAGGGCATGTATGTGTGTCACATGGCACACAAGCCAGAAACATAGGTGCTACATTGTGTCAAAGTGACACCCTGTCCCCCTTGGCAATTGGGTATTTTTACCGATTCGGTAATTACCGAATCGGTATTTGCCATTGATTCCAAGGGGCTTCACGGCCCATAGGAATCAATGGCAAATACCGATTCGGTAATCACCGAATCGGTAAATACCGAATCCTACGGATTCGGTATTTGACACCGAATGATTACCTACATTAGATTTACCGATTCATGAATACCGAATCGGTAAAATTCGGTATTAATGAATCGGTAAATCTAATTTACCTACATCTAGCCCCTAGTTCCTAGTTGAGGAGGGTGGTACACTAGGCACTATAGGTCCTGTTTCCACTAGCGTTATAATATGCTTTCTCCCTTTGTGTTTTATGGAATTGTAACAATGCTAATCGTATTATTTGTAATCACATGCCTGCTTAAGTTAGCAAAAATACTGCACATTAGAGCACTTCATTAAAATAAACATTTTAAACTTTTCTGTGTCTCTATTTACTCACGTTGTAGACTGGTATGAGAATGACAAACAAAAGAGTGTTCTTGATTCCCACCGTTCCTGAGAGTAATCTAAGTTGCATGTTCTGGGTTGTCTAATCATTGCTAGCTTTGCCATAGGACGAAGAGCTAATGAGACACTGATGCTAGTCGTTTAGGGGTTCTAGGTACTGAGGTGAGTTTTTTGGTACACCACAATTCACTGAGGTCCTGGGTCTCTGTGCACAGTTCTGTGTATGAGCAGAATCCCTGCAAAAGATGCATCCAGAGATTTGTGAAAGAAAGTTATGCTGGTCCCATATCCTGTGACATCATAGGCTCTTGTCTCAATTACTGGAATGTGGTCTACTTTTACATCCCCAAAAAGTCTATCAATTTGCTGCAGTAGAATAAACAACACAAAAAATCTCTCCAATGGAGTTGGAGACTAGACTATGATACGAATAAACATCAAGTTTATCAGTAAGTCCTTCGCACCTCCAAGAATCTAGTGGGTTTGGCACATGCACCCTACTAAGCAAAATGCATTGTAGAAGCAGTTTCTTCATCCAAGGAAGCTTTCAACATTCTTGAGTCCCTTGTTAATCCTGCTTCTTACAATCTGCTCATTCCTTTGTCACAGCCCTCTTGTTTCTCCATTTCATGCGTTTTGTCATGAGAATACTTCCATTATCTGTAGTAATTTTCCTTCCAGAACACTGTTCACTAATCCAGTCAATCTTTGCCTTTCCTCTTCCTTTGAGTCCTTGTCTGCACTGCTTTAATAATTCTCTCCTCTGACTCTTGCACTCACTGAACTTCATTTGTGATGCATTAAACTTGGTTTCCCTTTGATTCATTGGTCTGCACACATGCTTCATTCAGTGGCTGATACAGTATTTCCAATTCTTGGGGAGATTTGTAACACTCCTCCTAAGGAAAGTACAGTCGCAACTAGCTTGAGAAAACATGTTTGCAGTTCTTTTCATTCTTGGAGGTGTCTCACATTCTTGACCCCATCTCATTGGTATCTTCAGAGTACAGGGTCTGCTGTGGTCTCTGGTTTAGATGGCCTTTGAGTTTTGATGGACCAGTGCAGCTTTTGTTATAGTTGTTTATGATATTGTCCTCCACTGTCTTGCCACAACAGACATCTGAAATACTGCATTTCCTATTGTACATCCCACCAGTCTGAAGCCCATCTACTGTTCTTCTTTCCATTCTGAATGTAAAATCCTCTCTCATGGTATTGCCGGAGCTCATCCTTCCAATACCATTTTGTGTAACGCATCCTTTTTGCCATTGTCCTATCTCATCAAGTCTTTTGGCTGCTCTTAGCTGTTGTATGCTCACCACACCCAAAGTCTAATTCATTTAGATGATAAATCATCTGAAGTCAAGATAAACGTCCATGAAAGTCTTAAAGCAGCTGTGAATTAGATTAGTTCTTTGAAACTTAAAACGGACAAAACAAAAGTCCTTTTAGTGTGTAAACAACCCTCCCCATGCTCCAAAATATGGTGTCACTCTGACTTATGCTCCTTTCCTTCTCCAGCCCATTTGGGGAGAATTCTTGGCTTTCCCAAAGGCCAATCAATAACCTTTGTTTCCCAGACGAGTAAAATCTCTTCTACTTGCTTTTCTATGTACACCTGTTCAGAAAGGTGGTTCCTTTTCTCCCTCTCCTTTCTTATCAATCTGTTGTCCAGGGGGCACATTATCGAAAGAGCACACTGTCTTTGTTTGGGCCAAGGCACACATTTAAACAAGTGCACCAGGGGCAAAAAGGGAGTTTGAGCCATGTTGAAATTAATGCACTGTCCCCAGGGTGTGGATGCTTCCAAGCCGTTCAGTGTTTCAGAGTGCAGGAGGCATGCCACCTGCACTTCAAAGAAAAGAGAGAGATCCCCCTGCAGGTGGGTGCAGTGAGTGACTGCACCCACCTGCAGAGAGATGTCTGGGGGGTTCATGGGACATGGGATGGGAGGTGCAGAGTGAGTCCCACTATGCACCTCTGGGCAATAGCTTGCTCAATCTCTACAACGGCCACAACAACGCTGAGGATGCCTGACTTCACCTTGGGGGTGCCCAGGAGTGGGCTCCTCACAGGGAAAGGCCAGGAAGGGTTCTTCGACGGTATTCGTATAAGCGCCGAGATGCCTACGGGTAGTCGTGCGCTATACAGGTGCGTAATCATTTCATTTCATTCATTTAATTTAATTTCATTTCATTTCCCCTCCAGAGGGGTGCATTCAGGAGGTTCACTGATAGTTCGTCACCTTTTTGTGGCGATCTGTAAGTGTGCCCCCTAAGAGTCTTTTTCCTATGGCACTATAGTACGGCATGGGCAGAGAGGCAAAGAGATTCTTTCATTTTGCCTGGGGCCAAGCCCCTATGCATATGAGGCTGTACCCGGCTCATGAACCCAAAACTAGGCCAAAACCAGTCCTTAGTGTCTTGTGTTCCAGTTCAGGAAGGACCTAGTTCGGCAGTTCGGGCTGGCCTGTTCCTATTGAAGCAGGGTCAAGACTGATTTGCGCAAGGCCGGTTCCAATCTGAGGTGGCATGGTGTGCAAAATAACGATGGATTGGGATGCAGCCCAAAGTGATTACCAGTGGCTGAGATTTATTCAAGCATTCCATCCATCACTGTTTTGTATACCCATGCAGATTAGGGCACACCCTCTCATGACAGTGCTGGTGCACATCAGTGTAACAGAAGGGGCCGTACAAGTGTCTGTGTCCCCTTCTGTAAAGGGGTGCACACCTGAGCCATATTTATAATACAGCCCATGGAGGTCATTCTTTTCACCTTGGCTATGCAGAATAACCTAATTACTTTCTGCCCCAGCTTCAACATGTTCTAAATGCTTCAGCACATCTTTATTTTCCTTCCTTCGTCTACTCATATTTCTCCTTTCATTGATTCTATTTACTAACATCCGACTGCTAAGTGTGTGTCCTTTAAATCTCTTTGTCTGTCACATTTGACTCTTCGACCATTCCTTTTTTGTTTCAACGATTGTTTATTGGTTTAGATCCTATCAAAGTGTACATCATTCCATTTTTGTGAAAAGCAATGACAACTACAATAACAGTGGTTGACTCTGCCACCGTACTTCATCCCAACTCATCCCTCCTCACACCTTCTTTAAACAAAGTACAAAACATAACATTTTTATTATCTATCCTGGTATAAAGCCTAGGACTAGATGTAGGTAAATAGTATTTACCGATTCGTAAATACCGAATTTTACCGATGTAGCTAAAAATTCGGTTAAAATTACCGAATCGTTACGATTCGGTATTTACCGAATCAGTAAATCGGTAAATACAGATTCGGTAAAAGGGGGAAAGATTGAAGGGTGGCAGGGTGTCACTTTGACACCCTGTTGCACCCCTCAATTGTGAATGGGTGCACATGTGGCACACATACATGCCCTAAGGGCATGTATATGTCTGCCACATCGCACTGTTGGAAAAGCAAAAAAAATGTTTTTTCAAAGGTTTTCATTATTTACCACCAACTTGTAGTTGGTGGTAAATACAGAATCCTTAACTGAGGAATGCACTAACTTGAGTGCTCCCTACATCCTGGATTCGGTAATTTACCGTATCGGTATGTTAAGAATTCGGTATTTTACCGAATCCTTAAATTACTGATTCGGTAAAATACCGAATCCTAAAAAAATGCCACCTACATCTAAAAGCCCAATACCGGTCGGTAACGGCCGAAATTTGGTAATTTCGGCCGTTACCGACAAGGTATTGGGCCACCTACATCTGGCCCTTAGTGTTTTGATACTGCAAACCCCAAGTGTAAACGGCAAACCACTCTAATCAATTCATGTCCAATTGTGATAAAAAATACATAGCACCCTTTCCCCTATGAAAGAACTTCCCTCTCCAATATCTCTTACAGCTGTATTATACAATCAATATTGTGTAACAGCAATATTCCCCTTCTCATGCAACGTCCTCCCAATTATCGTGTCTTTTTCATGGAAGGGGGGCAGTTTTTCATACAGCCCCTTTCTATTATCTATCGTGGGGCGTTCTATAGTATGTAAAGCATTTGCCTATGCATAAGCTTTGAAACTTTCTGGGGGACACTGAGAGCAACGAACTCAGTGGATGTCTTTACTGTACATTAGGAGCACGTAGACCCCCCTTCCCTTACTACATCGAACTTATCCACCTGATCGTTTATGCGATAAATCACCTGTTCATATGTTGCCATTGTATACGTGTCTTTTCTTTTCTTTTCTGCAATCGCTCTTTTTCCCTTATAATCCTGAACAAACCCATGTGGTGTGCATCTTTGAATGCCTGCTCTCACTCAGCTTAAAAATTGGGTCTGGTTTTCTCTGTATGTGGCCCCTAAGCAATATGAGATTCTGTGGGAGCACCTTCATTCTACTGACAATCACTTGCAGTGCTAGAAATCATTATAGACCTGGCTGTTTTTCTACCAACCCAACTCATTCTTCTAGATTTTGTCTTGTTTTCATTCTTGCCGCTCCCAGTTTTGTTTCCTGATCCCTACACTGGGATACCCTCATGAGTGACTGCTTTACAAATATTTTGGAATAGTATGATATTCACATGTCAAGGGGATACCAGAAAGCTATCTTAGGAGCTTACTTGCGTTCCAAAGCTCAAAGGAAGGAAATGTAACTGCACCATAATGAATTGCCTTAGATTAATATTGTTTCTGATAGGGAGAAAGTGAAAATATGTTTTTTTACCTGAAACACATAATCATTAAGACTTTCACAAAGGTATGGTAGCTAGAAAGTGTATCCTGGATGTGTTTAATTATTGAGTCCTCACATTAATGGAGATGTACCATTTGTACTTTACAGAACCAAAAATGAATCTAGAACCATCAGAACCAAGAATGTCAGAGCAACCCATGGAGGATGCATCACTGAACAGTGAAAGTGAAACCATAATCGAGCTGGTAGAAAATAAAGGCTCCTCAACAGAGAAAGAGCAGGCTTCTCATAAAATGGGTAAAGGAAATATGAAACAGATTACAGGAGTGATTTTTATGTATAGTCTTGACATGTTTCATTAATAAAGTTTTGAATTTTAATGCATGAAATGTTTTTCAGATTGAACAGACCAATATATCATGAAAAATCATGCCTTATTGTCATCTAAATGTATTACATTGTATCGAGCATACCCAGAAAGACAGTTGTGGAGTTCCTACAGACAAATACAGCAGAGAGTTTATTAGCTAGAAAGTGCATCTTACATGTGTTTAAGGGCAGCCTTTTAATGAGTGTTCACATTAATGGAGATGTACCATTTGTGCTTTACAGAACCAAAAATGAATCTAGAACTAGCAGAACCAAGAATGTCAGAGCAACCCATGGAGGATGTGTCACTGAACACGGAAAGAGAAACCGTAATCGAGATGGTGGAAAATAGAGGCTCCCCAACAGAGAAAGAAGTGACTTTGGATAAAATGGGTAAAGGAAATATGAAATAGACCGCAACAGTTCTTTTTATGTATGGCCTTCGTATGTTTCATTATTAAAGTTTTTATTTTAATAGATGAAATGTTTTTCAGATGGAACAGACCAATATATAATGAAAATTCAGGCCTTATCATTGTCATCTAAAGTTATTAAGGTGCATCAAGCTTTTTCAGAAAGACAGGTGTGGGTGCCCATAGACAAGAATATCAGGGGCCCTATTACATAAAGTGCCCTGGGGGCGCAATTGGCGTTTGCGCCTGGTTTGTCTGCCCCCTGGGCAATTTAGTATTACTGATAGCGCTGGCTCACATAAAGCTCACATATCTGCAGGGGCATTCCCTGATTTGCATGGGGGTGAGCCCCATGCAAATGAGGGAATCTCTTTGCCTCCGCACAGGCGCCGTATTACAGACGTGGGTGCAGAGCCAAAGAGCCCTCAGGAGGCGCACTAAGTGTGTGCCATCTAAAAGGTGGCTCACTGTCAGTGCACCCCATAATGGCAGCCACCTGGAGGTGGAAAAGGGGGTCCCATGGACCCCCCAGACATCCCCTTACAGGCGGGTGCAGTCAGCGACTGCACCCGCCTGCAAGGGGATCTCTAATCCCCCTCAAAATTGCGGGCAGGTTGCCACCTACACTATGAAAATACAGAGCAGCTGTAAAGCAGCCGCTCTGTTTTTCATAGGAATGCGCTGCCCCTGGTGCTGTACGAGTTTGCAATGCACATTCATGGTAATAGGGTGCATTTTCACTGTTTGCGCCCAGCGCACCTTTTTAAAGCTGCGTCCTGCGCAAACAATGAAAATGTGCATTTACCATAATATGGCCCCAAAGAGTTTATTGGTTGCAAGTAGTATTCAAGACACTGGCAATTTACAATATGAATTATGTTTCATGCACAAATGAATAGCTAAATAGCTACTTTTTCACAGACCTGTTGTCATCCTCTCGGGTCCAACTCCTGGTATTTGCTTACAATTCCATATGTGTCTATGTCTTCAATTCAACAGTGCTAGCCTTTCTTTAATCCTCCCTCATTTCAGCTGTTTGTAAACTAACTCTATTACCCAAGACCCTTTGTGTGTGAGTGGGCTTGCCTTAGAACAGGGCGTTTTTGAATTGGTTCTATAGTAAGTCCTACTGAAGAAGCGACTTGTAGCTGTGACAAAAGTATAAAAAACCTCATCGACTAATACAGTGTTCATCATCAGCTTTCCCATGTTACACAGTGTGCCGTGAAGCCATCTGAGATCATACTTTCAAACATTTTTAAATCTCAATTGGGAGAAATGTGAAGGAAAATATCTCAAAATACTACTGACATTACTCTTCGATGTGTGTTGCTTTTGTTATGGAGAAAGTGAAAAATAATTATGTTTCCTAGAAGAAGTGATCATTAAGAGACTACGTTGATAGTTGTGTTGTGTAAAATAAATGTATATCAACGTATACATTCTGCCTTATAGAGGTTCATCACTTTCATAGATGTCTATCTTTTTTGTTTTACAGAACCAAAAAAAAACCCAGAACAAGTACAGGCCAGACTGACAGAAGAACTCAAGCAAGAAGTGCCACTGAGTAATGAAAAAGAAACTGTGATGAAGATGGGGGGAAATGGAGGCTCTCCAGAAATGAATGAACAAACTACTGATACAATAGGTAGAGGAACTTCAGAGATCAGGTTTTTGAAAATTATTCTTGAAAATAGACTAGTACAAAACATTTTTTTACTTATATAAAAACGATTTAAGGTATTATACTCCTCACATTGCCACAGACATTGACTGACCACAGTAGCAGCAGGCTGGATATTTCACAGTCACATTTAGATCTCTGTTATATGGAATACAGAATTGTCCTGATCCACAAAGATAATTTACATTTCCACACATTTCCTAGTCTCATTCCCTTCTTTTTTTCAAATCACAATAGGATGCTATGTAAGATTTTATAAATATACCTATCACACTACAAAACGGAAAAGTAATAGAGATGGTCACTTATCCACCTGATCGTTTATGCGATAAATCACCTGCACATATGCTGTCATTGTATACGTAACGCCTCTTGCATCCAGGACTCTGTTGGCTATTCTTATCTGCAATATGGCTTTTTCCCCTATAAACCTAAACAAACCCATAGGATGTGCATTGTTGAACTGCCTCCTTCTCCCTCAAAATGAGTAAAAAACTGAGGCTGGCACCAGTCATTTTCGTATCTGGCCCCTAAGCAATGGGGGGTTCTGCTGGAGCACCTTCATTCTACTGATAATGACTTGCTGTGCCGGAAATCAATAAACACCTGGATATTTTTCTACCAACCCATATAATCCTTCTAGATTTTGTATTGTTTACACTCTTGCTGCTCCCAGTTTTGTCTCCTGAACTCGACACTGAGATACCCTTATGGGTGACTGCAGGCGTTACAGATATTCTGGTGTAGTATGATAGTCGCATGTCAGGAGAATACCAGAAAGGTATCTTAGAACTTACTTGCATTGCAAAGCTCAAAGGAAGGAAATGTCACCGCACCATATTGAACCTCCTTAGATTAATATTGTTTCTGATAGGAAGAAAGTAAAAAGATATTTTTTTATCAGAAGTAAATAATCATTAAGACTTCCACAAAGGTATGCTAGCTAGAAAGTGCATCTTGTATGTGTTTAAGGGCATACCTTTTAATGAGTCTTCACATTAATGGAGATGTACCATTGGACTTTACAGAACCAAAAAAGAATCTAGAACACGCAGAACAAAGAATGTCAGAGCAACCCATGGAGGATGTATCGCTGAACAGTGAAAGAGAAACCGTAATTGAGATGGTGGAAAATAAAGGCTCCTCAACAGAGAAAGAACTGGCTTCTGATAAAATGGGTAAAGGAAATGTGAAATAAATTGCAACAGCTCTTCTTATGTATGACCTTGACACTTTTCTTTATTTAAGTTTTTATTTTAAAATATGAAATATTGTTCAGATTGAATTGACCAATAATTCATGAAAATTCAGTCCTTATTACTGTCATCTAAAGTTATTAAGTTGCACCGAGCTTTTCCAGAAAGGCAATTGTGGGGTTCCCATAGACGAGTACATCAGAGAGTTTATTGGTTGCAAGTAGATTTCAAGACACTGGCATTTACAAAATGAATTATGTTTCATGCACATAGGAGTAGCCAAATAACTACTTTTGACAGCCAATGTTCTCATCTTCTCAAGACCAACTCCTGCTATTTGCTTACAATTCCATATGTGTCTAGGTCTTCAATTCAACAGTGCTAGCCTTTCTTTAATCCTCCCTCATTCCAGCTGTTAGTAAAGTAATTCTATTACTCAAGAACCATTTGTGGGTGAGTGGGCTTGCCTTAGAACAGAGCGTGTTTAAATTAGTTCCATAGTAAGTCCTACTGAAGAAGTGACTTGAGGCTGTGACAAAAATATAAAAACCCTTATGTACTAATACAGTGTTCATCATCAGCTTTCCCATGTTACACAGTGTGCCGTGAAGCCATCTGAGATCATACTGTCAAACATTTTTAAGGCTCAATTGGGAGAAATGTGGAGGAAAATATCTCAAAATGCTACTGACATGCACTTGGATGTATGTTGCTTTTGTTGTGGAGAAAGTGAAAATTAATTCATGCTCCTAGAACAAGTGATCATTAAGAGACTACGTTAATAGTTGTGCTCTGTAAAAGAAATGTTTAGCAACATATGAATGCTGACTTCTAGAGGCTCATCACTTTCATAGATGTCTATATTTTTTGCTTTACAGAATCAAAAAGCCCCCCAGAACAAGTACAGGCCAGACTGACAGAAGAACTCATGCAGGAAGTGCCACTGAGTAATGAAGGAGAAACTGCGATAAAGATGGAGGGAAATGGAGTCTCTCCAGAAATGAATGAACAAACTACTGATACAATAGGTAGAGGGGCTTCAATGATCAGATTTTTGAAAATTATTCTTGAAAATAGACTAGTATAAAACATTATGCTTACATATATCAAAACAATTTAATTTATGATACTGATTACATTTCCACAGAAATTATCTGACTATAGTAGCAGCATCCTGGGTATTTCACAATCACATTTAGATCTCTGTTATATGGAATACAGAATTGTCCTGACCCATAAAGATAATTTACATTTTCACACAGTTCCTAGTATCACTCCCTTCTTTTTTCAAATCACTATAGAATGCTATGTAAGATTTTACAAATATACTGATCAGACTACAAAACGGAAAAGTAATAGAGATGATCACTTATCCACCTGATTGTTTATGCGATAAATCACCTGCACATATGTTGCCATTGTATACGTAACACCTCTTGCATCCAGGACTCTCTGGGTCATTCATATCTGCAATCTGGCATTTTCCCCTATAAACCTAACAAACCTATAGGATCTGCATTGTTGAACTGCCTCCTTCTCCCTCAAAATGAGTACAAAACTGAGGCTGGCACCACTCGTTTTCGTATCTGGCCCCTAAGCAATGGGGAGAACCTTCATTCTACCGACAATCACTTGCAGTGCTGGGAATCATTAAACACCTGGCTATTTGTCTACCAATCCAACTAATCATTCTAGATCTTGTCTTGCTTACACTCTTGCTGCTCCCAGTTTTGTCTCCTGAACCCGACACTGAGATACCCTTATGGGTGACTGTAGGCATTACAGATATTCTGGTATAGAATGATAGTCTCATGTCAGGAGAATACCAGAAAGCTATATTAGAACTTACTTGCATTCCAAAGCTCAAAGGAAGGACATGTCACCGCACCATATTGAACCTCCTTAGATTAATATTGTTTCTGATAGGAAGAAAGTAAAAATATATTTTTTTATCAGAAGTAAATAATCATTAAGACTTCCACAAAGGTATGGTAGCTAGAAAGTGCATCTTGCATATGTTTAAGGGCAGCCTTTTAATGAGTGTTCACATTAATAGAGATGTACCATTTGTGCTTGCCAGAACCAAAAAAGAATCTAGAACACGCAGAACAAAGAATGTCAGAGCAACCCATGGAGGGTGTATCACTGAACAGTGAACGAGAAACCGTAATCGAGATGGTGGAAAATAAAGGCTCCTCAACAGAGAAAGAACTGGCTTCTGATAAAATGGGTAAAGAAATGTGAAATAGATTGCAACAGCTCTTTTTATGTATGACCTTGACACTTTTCTTTATTAAGTTTTTATTTTAAAATATAAAATATTTTTCAGGTTGAACTGATCAATATATCATTAAAATTCAGTCCTTATTATTGTTATCTGAAGATATTAAGTTGCATCGAGCTTTTCCAGAAAGGCATTTGTGGGGTTCCCATAGACAAGTAAATTAGAGAGTTTATTGGTTGCAAGTAGTTTTCAAGACACTGGCAATTACAAAATGAATTATGTTTCATGCCCATAGGAGTCGCCAAATAACTACTTTTTGACAGCCAATTTTCTCATCCTCTCAAGACCAACTCCTGCTATGTGCTTACAATTCCATATGTGTCTATGCCTACAATTCAACAGTGCTAGCCTTTCTTTAATCCTCCCTCATTTCAGCTGTTTGTAAACTAACTCTATTACCCAAGACCCTTTGTGGGTGAGTGGGCTTGCCTTAGAACAGAGCGTTTTTGAATTGGTTCTATAGTAAGTCCTACTGAAGAAGCGACTTGAGGCTGTGACAAAAGTATAAAAACCCTCATGCACTAATACAGTGTTCATCATCAGCTTTCCCATGCTAAACAGTGTGCTGTGAAGCCATCTGAGATCATACTTTCAAAAAACTTTAAAGCTCAAATGGGAAAAATGTGGAGGAAAGTTTCTCAAAATACTACTGACATGCTCTTGGATATATGTTGCTTTTGTTATGGAGAAAGTGAAAATTAATTCATGCTCCTAGAAGGAGTGGTCATTAAGAGACTAAATGTATATCAATATATAAATGCTGCCTTATAGACGTTCATCACTTTCATAGATGTTTTTTGTTTTTTGTTTTACAGAACCAAAAAGTCACCCAGAACAAGTACAGACCAGACTGACAGAAGAACTCATGCAAGAAGTGCCACTGAGTAATGAAGAAGAAACTGTGATGAAGATGGGAGAAAATGGAGACTCTCCAGAAATGAATGAACACACTACTGATACAATAGGTAGAGGAGCTTCAGAGATCAGATTTTTGAAAATTATTCTTGAAAATAAACTAGTACAAAACATTATGCTTTTATATATAAAAACGATCTATGTTATTATACTTATCACATTTCCACAGATATTGACTGACTACAGTAGCAGCAGGCTGGGTATTTCACAATCACATTTAGATCTATGTTATATGGAATACAGAATTGCCCTGGCATAAAGATAATTTACATTTCCACACATTTACTAGTATCACTCCCTTCTTTTTTCCCATCACTACAGGATGATGTGTAAAATTTTACAAATATTCAGATCACACTACCAACGGAAAGGTAATAGGGATGATCACGTATCCACCTGATCGTTTATGCGATAAATCACCTATTCATATGTTGCCATTGTTTACGTAATGTCTCTTGCATCGAGGACTCTTTGGGCCATTCTTAGCTGCAATCTCGCTTTTTCCCTTATAAACCTAAACAAACCACTGTGATCTGCATAGTTGAAGTTCCTGCTTCTCCCTCAAACTCAGTACAAAACTGGCTCTGGTGGTACCCCTCATTTTTTTATCTGGCCCCTAAGCAATTGGGTGATTTGTGCGAGCGCCTTCATTCTACCGACAATCGCTTTCAGTGCTGGAAATCATTAAACACCTGGCTATTTTTCTACCAACCCAACTAATCCTTCTAGATTTTGTCTTGTTTTCATTCTTGCTGCTCCCAGTCTTGCCTTGTGATCCTGGCAGTAAGATAGATACCCTTATGGGTGATTACACGCTTTACAAATATCAGGGAATACTATGATATTCACATGTCACATGTCAAGGGGATACCAGAAAGCTATCTTAGAACTAACTTGCATTCTAAAGCTCAAAGTTAGGAAATTTTGCTGCACCATAATGAACTGCCTTAGATTAATATTGTTTCTGATAGGTAGGAAGTAAAAATATGCTTTTTACCTGAAGCAAATAATCATTAAGACTTCCACAAGGTATGGTAGAAAGAAGTGTATCCTGGATGTGTTTAAGGGCATGCATTTTAATGAGTCCTCACATTAATGGAGATGTACCATTTGTGCTTTACAGAACCAAAAATGAATCTAGAACCTGCCGAACCAAGAATGTCAGAGCAACCCATGGAGGATGTATCACTGAACAGTGAAAGTGAAACCATAATCGAACTGGTGGAAAATAGAGGCTCCCTAGCAGAGAAAGAGCAGGCTTCTCATAAAATGGGTAAAGGAAATATGAAACAGATTACAGGAGTGATTTTTATGTATAGTCTTGACATGTTTCATTAATAAAGTTTTGAATTTTAATGCATGAAATGTTTTTCAGATGGAACAGCCCAATATAACATGAAAAATCATGCCTTATTGTCATCTAAATGTATTAAATTGTATCGAGCATACCCAGAAAGACAGTTGTGGGGTTCCTACAGACAAGTACAGCAGAGAGTTTATTTGTTGCAAGTAGTATCCAAGATGCTGGCAATTACAAAAGTAATTATGTTTCATCCACATAGAAATAACTAAATAGCTGCGTTTTCACAGCAATTGTTCTTATCCTCTCAGGTCCAACTCCTGATATTTACGTACAATTCCATATGTGTCTATTTCTACAATTCAATGGTGCTAGCGTTTCTTTAACACTCCCTCATCTCAGCTGAATGTTAACTGATTAAATTGCTCAAGAACTCTTTATGGGTAAGCAGGTTTAAATGAGAAGAGTTTTTTTTTTAAATTGGTTCCATAGTAAGTCCTATTGCAAAATGGAACTTGAGGCTCTGCTGTGACAAAATGATGCCCTAATAAAGTGTTCATTATCAGTTTTCCAACGTTACACAGTGTGTTGTTAAGCCATCTGAGATCATAGTTCCAAATATTTTACAGCTCATTTGGAAGAAGCGTGGAGAAAAATTTCTCAAAATACAACTGGCATGCCCTTGGATGTTTGTTGCTTTTGTTATGGAGAAAGTGAAAAATAATTTTTATTTATTTTATTTGTTTTTTTCCTTTTCAGTCCTCATTCACCAATATGTAGTTTTGTCTTTACGAGGTAAGGGATCAAAAGTGGTCCCGACAGGAGACGGGATCATCAGCATAAGATTTTCCAGCCCTCTCGATGGTCCTCCTAAAACCATTCTCAAGACAACCAGGTGTGCAGAAGGGAAAGTAGCAGCCTGAGATTACCTCCTCCAACCTGCCATGGTATTACTTATTACAAAACTATTGGACCTTTGGGTTTGTGGTAACTAAATAGTTTCATCTGTCCACTCCTCCCAAGCATCCCAAAATCTAGCTTTTTTTTGTAAACGACATCTGTGATCCTGGCTGTTGACTCTTTTAACAGAGTTAATCCAGTCCTGGAGTTCTGGGGGCAAGGAGGAAACTCATTTTAAACAGATCTCTCTTCTTCCAATTAAGATTAGAACAAATAATAATTGTACAGGCTGTTTTGTAAATTTAACTAGTGACCCCTCCCCTGGCTGGATACCAAAAAAAACTAAAAAACTTTCCCAAAATTTCAGGAATCGACTTATTAAATGTCATCCCAGAAGACCTGGATCTGAGGACACTCCAAAATATATGTATACTGTCCGCATTCACCGCGGCACATTTTAGGCAAAATTTGGTTCCTTCAGCTCTAGGTTTTGATAGCCTTTGACTGGTCCAGTATGCTCTGTGGACTGTAAACAAATGATTTATTCTTAATGGATTGGCTTTGACAACTGACCATAAAGTAAGCATCAATACTTGCCGTAAGTGTGTGATGTCAGACAATGGCAGTTCACGCCTCCAGGACTCCTCCAAAGATGATGACGACAAATCCCCCTCTTTCAGAGAGCAGTACCACCAAGAGACCACCTTACACTGATGAAGAGGCCCCAAACATTTATTTTCGCATTCTTCATTGCCTTCCCCGTCTTTACCTAGACCATGTGCTCAGCTCGATAGTTGATAAAAATTGAACCTAGACACTTTTTGGTTCATGATAGTGTCCAGGAGCTCCCAGGAGACTAATTTGTTGTCCAATAATAACTGTCCCCATTTACATATTCCTTCTTCCAGCAGAGGGATAGCCAGTTTATCCTGTGGACAATTTTGGGCCCCTGGGGAATTCTAGATCAGAGCATCAGGACTGCAGTATGGGATCTTCAAAATTCTTCTGATCTGGTACCAAAGCTCACTAGCTGCTCTAAAGGTCTGTAGTTTGACTTTCTTACATTTTTGGATTGCAGCATTAAAAAAGGAACCCTCACCACCAAAAGGTAAATTTTTTATCATGGCTAGAAGGCATGAGGAAAAATAAGCTGAATTGGCAAAACGAGATCTCATGTTTTTTAACTGAAAGGCCCAACAGTAGAAGCGGAAATCCGACCTAGCAATGCCGCCTTCTAATTTCGACCTTCTTAGTTTGTTCAAGGTGATCCTCACTCCTTTACAGGACCAAATAAAACTTGAAATATCTCCTTGTACAGATTGTAAAGGTTTGGAATTAAACATCAGCAGTTTCACATCAAAGATAAACGTAAATTTTGAGAGGATTGACATCTTCACCAAGTTTGAACAACCTATTATTGAGAGTGGTAGGGACCCCCCAGAGCCTTAGCCTCTTTCATATTTTTTATCAAGGTTTACCTGGGCCAACTTAGTAAGGTCTTGGGTTATCCCTATATTTTGAACAGCTCACGCCCTTCACTTTGGAGGTAATTTGTAGCTCCTTGATGACAGCCAAATCCGGTTCCCCTCAGGACATCTGTCCACCCAAATAGCTCTATTGGCCAACTATCTCACCCCAACGGTCCTAGAAATCTTTAACTGTTTGGTGAAATCTAGCTCCATTCCGTCTGAGTGGAAGACGAGATGTGTTCATCCGATCCTAAAAAAACCCTCCCTGGACCAAAACTCCGGCCAATTACTGGCCCATATCCTTGCTACCTCTACTGGGCAAATTACGTTAAAAACCTAATTAACAAACAACTAGTTACCTACCTTGAAACCAATCACATCATAGAGTCCTCCCAATCTGGTTTTCGACCTTGCCATAGCACGGAAACGGCACTCCTGGCTGTGACTGATTCCCTGTGCAGTGGGCTGGACTCAGGTAACTCAGTAATGCTTGTGCTGTTACATCTCTCAGCAGCCTTTGACACAGTCTCTTATAATAGGCTGCTGGATAGGCTGCGAGAGATCAGCATTCAGGGCCTTGCATTAAAATAGCTCCAGCATTTCTTGGAAGAGAGACATCAATCTGTCATCTTGGGCCCATATTCTTCCCCTAAAACTATCCTGGACAAGGGTGTCCCGTAGGGTTCCTGCCTGAGCCCCACTCTGTCTAATATCTTTATGGCTCCCCTTGCCAGGATTGCCAAGTGTTTCAGCTTCGAAATAATCTCATATGCGGATGAGACCCAGCTGTTGTTTACTTTCGACCAGGACTTGATAGCAGTCAAAAACCGTTTCACCCTGGACATGTTAGCCATCTCGGAGTGGATGAACAGAAATGATCTCCAATGAACACAGACAAGACGGAGATTATGCTGTTTGGGAAAGCAGCCTCCATTTGGGCAAACGATTGGTGGCCTCAACAACTGGGCATCACTTCTATGCCTAAACAAGTCGTAAAAAAGATGGGCATGAAATTTGACCAAGCTCTCACAATGAAAGAGCACATTTTGACCACCTCAGGAGTTTGCTTTTATAATATGCGCCTTCTGCGCAGAATATTCCCCTACCTTCCAACACCTGCCCATAAGACGTTAGTACAAGCCTTGGTAATAAGTAGATTGGACTAGGGCAACACCCTTTTTGTGGATGTCAATGAGACCCTAGTAGCCAAACTCCAGGTAGCCCAAAATATTGCTGCCAGGCTCTCAGCCACGTCCTCAGCACCGTTGCTGAGAGAACTGCACAGGCTTCCAGTGACAAAAAGATCCTGTTTTAAGATCTGTTGCCTTACCTATAACGCCCTAAAAGGAAAAGACCTGTTATATCTGCAACAAAAAATCAAAACTTACACCCCATGACGCTGCCTTAGATACTGTAACAAAGCCTTATTATGTGTATCTCGCATTCGTCTGACTCGTAGTGGAGAAAAGGCTTTTTCCTATCTTGCTCCTCACTACTGGAACAAACTGCCACTTTATGTTCGTACACGCTCGAACTACTGCAAATGTAAGAAACTTCTCAAATCCCACCTATTCTAATTTCCTCGTTCTGCTCCGATCCCTGCTTCCACACAGCACTGAGATGCCCCTGAGTGAGTTGAGCGCTATAGTAAATATATTTAACATAACATAACATCCGTATACCAAAATATCTAATCTCTTGCTTTATTAAGGGATTATTTATTTGAGAATTCCAGGACATAATCTCGGTTTTCAGTGCATTAATTTGGCAACCAGAGACTTCCACAAATTCGACCAACAGATGTTCTAGCACAGGAGCGGAGTGAGAGCAATCCCTTGTAAAAACCATCAGTTCATCGGCATTAAGTGCCACTTTTTTCACCCTTACATTCTATTCAAATGGCAAAATGTTTTGATCTGCCCTAATTTTACATGCTAGGGGTTCCATGTATAAATCAAAAAGCAAAGGGGAGAGGGGACACCCCTGTCTATTCCCATGCTTTATGGTAATTGATTTAATAAGGGATCCATTAACCAAGATCTTGGCAGAAGGAGTCTTTGTTTGCTCACAAAAATTGCCAGCCTTCTTTGGGTCCCTAAAACTATGCATCTTGTTGTTCCACATGACTTTTAACAGGACCGGGAATCTCAGTTGGACAGTAGCACCCAGTGATCTCAACTCAGGTATGAGTTTTCCTAGCTCCCACTGTTTATCTAGTGTCATCCTAGAAATGTCTGGTCGGACACGAAATGACCATTCCTCTTTGGTGAAGCTGTCCACCTTCATAACCTCTGAGAGAATTCGAACTATAAGAGTATAGGATTTAAAATTGATTACAATTTTCCTCTGACTTTTCTTATTTGGATTCTTGGAAAAAGGGTCTCGAGGAATCCTTTGGCTACCCGCCTCCAATTCCAGAGCATCTACAAAGGGGATGCATTCTTTTAATAAGCTAATGACAAACCCTTTAATATTATCACCCTCGAGACCCTCTGGAATATTAAGAATTCTGATGTTGTTTCGCCTGATGTTATTTTCAAAATATTCTACCTTGTCCAGTAGACCCTTCTCCCCTCTCTTTAGAGTTTGAATTTCAACATGATTATGCTCCACCTCCCCATTAAGGGTCTCCAAGAAGGCTTCCATTGAGCAAATTCTCTCTGTGATGGATGACGTTCTAGCCTCTAAAGTCTCACAGGTCTCTTGAATCTTAATATGGTTTCCCTCTGATCTAGCAAACTTGCTTCTGATCTCAGTGGATAAAGCATCTAGCATTTCTTCCAGACCCTGCTTCATCTGGTTGTCTTCCGTCGATCTGGGGGTAGCCGCTGCAGTTGTATTAGTCGAATCTTGCCCCCCTCCTCAATGGGATTTATTTCAATATCCCCTAATACTTGGAATCTATTATCAGTAGCAACACCCATGCATAATCCTTCTGTGCTTAGTAATTTGGACTTCATATTAGCTACACTCTTTACTTTTTCTTCCATAGGACCAGTCAAATTGCTCGTAGGGGGACTGGGAAAAGAATATTATTGGGCCCTTTAATCTGTGTCTTGGCCTGCATCTTAAAGAAAGATCTCAGAGAAGGGGTTATTTTTATTCACTCCTCTTTTCTTTTCTGCAGGGCTGTAGCAAAAAGGGGCTGTGCTGTAACTATGAGTGGGGCTTGGGTAGGTTCTAAACTTATTTTCACATCTTTCAGGATCTTAGTTTTCCTACCTCTTTGCTTACACTCAATTTCCTCGTAGATAGGGCCTTGGGGGGTTAGGGGGAGTTATGATGTGCAGAAACTATTATTTCTTAAAGCGTATCTGTTTGGCTGTCTCATACAACTTTCAGCTGCCTGTACACCCAATAATGCAGTAGAACCCCCCATACTTATTTGAGCAAATGACTGAGGCCCCTCCTTTGCGAGCTTCTCTTTCTCTCCCTTCTCTCCTTTCTTGATAGCCTCCAGAAATGTAAAAGAGGCTCCAGGCTCTTTTCCCTCACGTCTAGCCTGTCTTGGGCTCATGGGCAAAAACAAAAAGAAGCAAATTTACCACCGCAGCCTGGGGGGAGCCATATTCCACAAGTTCTTAGTGAGGGCTTCTGTGCCCCAGGTAGAAGCTGGGGTACCTGGCAGAAGTCGATACTTCCAGGTGTGCCCCGGTCAGAAACCCGTAAGGCTGTGTGCCTCTCCCTGTGCACTTCAGCAGCTATCTGAAACAGCCTTCCCGCCCGAAGGAAAAAACTCAGCCTGAAACCGAGAGCGCCGCAATGGAGCCGAGACGGAGGGGGTGTGAAGATAAACACTCCTGCCCATAGAAGATGAGTCGGCAGACAGAGCGGGAATGGGACACCAGCTGATATCAGGTAGGCAGGCCCGGCATTGAGGGCACCCAGGGAGATTGCGGAGCTCACGGCTGAGAAGCTATTCAGCAGCCATGTTCCCCTGTATTCTGTTGTGTCTGAATTTTTTTTAATACTACTGACATGCCCTTGGATGTGTGTTGCTTTTGTTATGGAGAAAGTGAAAAAAAAATCTTGCTCCTAGAAGAAATAATCATTAAGAGACTACATTGATAGTTGTGTTGTGTAGAATAAATGTATATCAACGTATAAATGCTGCCTCAAAGAGGTTCATAACTTTCATAGATGTCTATATTTTTTGTTTTACAGAACCAAACAGTCACCCAGAACAACTTCAGCCCAGATTGACAGAAGAACCCAAGGAAGAAGTGTTACGGAGTAGTGAAGTAGAAACTGTAATGAAGATGGGGGGAAATGGAGGCTCTCTAGAAATGAATGAACAAACTACTGATAACATAGGTATAGGAGCTTCAGAGATCAGATTTTTTAAATTATTCTTTAAAATAGACTAGCACAAAACATTGTGTTCACATATATACAAATGATTTCAGTTATTATACTCATCACATTTCCACAGAAATTGACTGACCACAGTAGCAGAAGGCTGGGTAATTCACAATCACATTTAGATCTCTGTTATATGGAATACAGAAGTGTCCTGGCCTATAAATGTATTTTACATTTCCACAAATTTCCTATTATCACTTCCTTCTTTTTCCCATCACTACAGGATATGTAAGGCTTTACAAATATACCAATCACACTACAAAATGGAAAGGTAATAGAGATGATAGCCATTCCACTTGCCAGATCCCATGGGCTTCCCCAGATGAGACATTAGGCCAAGATATCCAACTGCATGTATCTTTTAATTACAAATGTGCACCGGTTAGCACTCTACTGAACCTGCGGCTGTGTGTGTGTGTGCCGCAACAAACAATTAAAAAACAAGATTATCTCAAAGGTCCCACAAAACAATTAAAAAACAAGATTATCTCAACGCTCCCACAAAGCTGCAGCCTTTTGGGACTAACCTCGAATAATAGCCCTTTCCTTTCTAGTTCAAAAGGCTGTAACTGGAAGCCCTCCTGCTGTTCATATGGATACCCCCTTAAGATTTCCATTTAAGTTCTATTGTCTTTCTTACCAAAAGGAAAACGTTATTTACCAGCCCTCTCTCAGCCAAGGTGATTTCTTTGGGGTTGATTCAAGCAGGTTATTGAATGATGCTATTCTGCCTGTGTATGACATGGTGCCAGAATCTCTGTGAATTATTTGATCCTGCCTTCTGAATTGAATTGAATTGCTTTCCGAATTGAATACGGCGTATCCCCAGCCTCCGTCGTTGCCACTGACCTGCATTGACCCGCAACATTGGAAATTGCGGATCCTGCGTCAACTGCCAGACATCACTCGCTTAGCCGTTGTGGATACATCGCTCCCGGCTAAAGCGAGCACGGAGAGCGCGGAGAGTACGGAGAGCTGCCGCCGGTGAAATGCTAGTGAAAACGCGGCAACAGCCAGAAAGACACAGCAGCAACCGCCCCTAAGTTGCGGCGTCCACCGTCAGTGAAACGCGGCAACCGCTGCTGGAAAGACGCGGCAGCTCCTGAGTTGCGACAACTGCCGCCAGCTAGCGAAACGCTGCACACGATCTCCCTAAGCACTCTCGAGAGTTGGAGAAGGCAGCTGAAGGCGCTCCCCTCTTGAGGGGATTTTTCAGTATACAGACGGTATGCAGTCGCACTTCCCACTTCCCTACAGTGGCGCGGAGGTCCTCTTGCGGCATTGCTTCTTTGCACCTCTCCAGGTATTTCATTTACATTTCTCGAGAGTCGGAGGCTGCGCGTAAAGGCGCTCTCCTCTCGAAAACTTTGCTACTATTCGTAACATTGTATGACTTGGTTTTGGAACTTCTTGAAGCTGCCAGTGACTCATTAGTGATCCATCAGTTTTCCACAGCATCTTTCCATCTTACTCTGCCTTTGCTGAGCTCAAGATTAAACAAAGGGGATGTTTGTAGTTGGGCTGATTAACTATTATTGATACTTGCGTTCCGGCTGGGACCTGCTTATTGTCTACCTATCAAGTTCTGGCTCTTTGGCTCCGGTGCAAACTCTCCTCAAAAAATCAACCAGCACTTTGAGCACAGAGCACAGCCCTGCTCACTCCTGCCCACCCTTGTACGTGCACGTACCCAGGGTTTTGCGAGGCCGAAAGGAGAGGGGGGTGGGTTTTCCTTAAAATACCCTATATCTCACCATGAGATCAGGGAGACTTAGAACAGTCCCCTTACCCAAAGCAAGCATAAGAAAACCACTTCACAGGAAAATGAGTGAAGAACTCACTCACTCATCCGACGAGGATACATCAGAGGACACTCCAGAGGCGCCAGACTCCACAGTCATCGCCTTCACCATCAAAAGGCCATTGAAGACCGCCGGCACTAGAAACGCCAAGATCACAGACTTTTTAATCTGAGCCACACCATCCGCGCCGCCAGCGTCACATGAACCGAATTCAAAGACCGTTATCAGTATTAAAAAAATGTCTCAGTCTCAGTCGGCGACTTCATCAACCAAAGCCCGGCAGCTCCAGAATAACACACAGAGCAACACTCCTCAAGAGACTAGACAACATTCCCTGGGAAAATCTCCAAAGATATTCAAACAATATGACAAATCAACATACGGTGAAGGCACAGATAAATACAAGGGAGGAAGATTGCAAGACCAACTCTGACATTTCGCCAAGTGTTGAGCGCACCGTGGGTATAATGGAAACACCCAATGCACCAATTGCACCAGATACACGGCGCTCTTTAAGTCTAGGCTCATACTTTGGCCCGGTGGATTATGATCACGGGGCTGACATTCAATCAGCTCAGAGAATGGACAACAAGGATCTTCTGGACAAGGTCATAACAGAAAATGATAACAAGGATAAGCCCATAGACGAAAGGAAGTTAAATAACACCCAAACTCAGCCAAAGGGTGGCTCGCCAGACACAGAGGCACAAAAAAAGTATACCATCACGCCAAAAATCTCTGCATGTCTAGATTCGCAGGAGGTATTCATTTCCTCCGGTGCCTGTTTTACAACATCCAGCCAAATGATCAACAGAAAAACATCAAATCGCCCGTCCGGGCTTTTCCCTCTGCACTTTAACATTTCCCCATCAAGTAACACAGCTTCACCAAAGTCCCTTGAGCAAAGGAACAGAATAACTAATCAAACACCTATCCCAGATACGGGTCCGGGTGGAGACCGACGAGATCTACTAGACTCACGAGTCCCACGAGCTCTAGGTTCAGCAAGGAACAAATTAAGGGACAAAGACCAGAGTAGTCCCCAAGAACAGAGATACCTATCAGAAAATAGTTTACCAGCTCACGCACCATTGTGGCCGCCGTTCTTAAACATCATGGAAACCATCTCCAGCACTACTCCAACATTCTGAAAAGTTGGAGTTACAGATAGATATTCTGCAAACCTTAGCTTCACACGTGGTGGGCATAGACAAAAAGATCCTTAAGTTAAATTCGTTCATTGAACGGGTACAGAAAGACCTGCATACTACGTACCACGAATGTCAGTGTTTTGAAACAATGAACCAGCTCAAAGTGTTACCGGCCATCTTAGCAGACATTCTGGTAGAGGTACAAAATAAACCAAATGCTGCCCATAATTCCTCTGAAATTCCAGGTATAGGCACCTATCCCGAAACTCGTCAAGCTCAACCGGTAGAGTTGTATCATATACTGAAGACGCAAGGGTGGACCAAATGGCCAACAGTCCAATACATCACCCCTCGATCACCCGGACAGAAATCATCGATGCCACAACACATCCCCAAAAAGGTATCCTGGAGCCAGTCAACACAGGGAAAGAAGTTACCCAAATTAACGGGAATAAATCCAACAGAGGCATGGATGAGCCGGAAAACCCGGGGAGGCAAGATCCGGGGATAACATCCAACGGGCCACAAACTCAGATCATCCCACTGACAAAGCGTGAACGCAAGAGACTGAAGAAATCTAGACACAATAAGCACCAGGGAAAAAAAAGATCCTATAATAATTATCAACCCAAATACAATCTCAGGAACAACATCGCAAGGGTCGAATCGCAAAGAGTTGCCAAAGGCGAACACAGCAGAACAAGTGGACTGTGGGCTCATATCACCAACTATGTTTCCGCCCTTGGATGTTAAACCAATAGTCAACATATAGAGCCAAAACGTCCCAATTTTAACACAAGCCCAAATGACCAGGCAACCGGCAGTCGGCCCTCCTGTGCAGAAGCTGCACGTACAACAGAAAAACATCTCACATTATTTTCCGAAAATGGTGACGATACCAAAAGAAATTTTCCCTGCAATGGAGCAACAACATAGATCCACCTCACAAGCTCTGACGGATCCAAGATCTCAGCAGGCTATCTTTGTAATCGAGCCTGTAATTCAGGCGAATGTCCAAAATCAGGGCAGCCCGGCTAGACCATCAAATGCAAACAATCATATCTGGCTCACAAATCAGAAAGAGAAGCTAGAAGCACCCTATCCTGCAGGATCCATAACCCAAGAAATAATACCGCACTACAATTCAAGGGGGAAGCATGACATTCTCAACCGGAGTGCTGTAATCAAACTCTCTAACTTGTTTGAGACGTTAAAACATGTGAACTCAGACCATATAGAAAGTATCGAATTTAAAATAATTCCCAACACAAACGGGAGAGAAATGACAGTGGCAACTTGGAAGGACCCCGAAACAGCCAAATAAGTTTGGCGACACAGAGAAGAGTTCGCCATTTGGGGCATTGAAATCAGACCTGTGCCGCCAGAAAGATACCCAGGCCCATTATCCATGTTGGCAGAAAAAACATCTAAATTAGAAGTCGGAATTCTCCGGGGAGCCATTGGCGGCATGGACACCGTTAAGGGGGGATGGGCCAATCTACGTATCATCCATCAAGGCCAGTTAGGGGGATTCAAAGAATGCCGGAAAATACTACCCCCAATGCAAAACACATTGGATGCAAGGATGGCGGAAGCACGAAAACCAACTCTGAAAGCCTGCTCGTGGAATATCAACAGTCTGGGGGTAAAGCCAACGATTCAGAATTAATGTAATTCCTAAAACAATTCGACATTATTCTACTACAAGAAACCTGGTTAACGTCTTCTCAGCATATAGACAGTTTTAAGAAATCCAACTACACGCCAACAAAAAAGGCCCTTCGGGAAGGGCAGCCGGAGGTCTATCGATCTATTTGAACACCGGTATCCCTTGGACCTACGTTACCATCGACACAGGACAACAATGGATCCAGTGTATCAAAATTGAGTTGATGCAAGACCCTGGCAATGGACTGCAGAGAGCGCAAGACCCTTTGTCAATGATAATCTGTAATATATATTTACATCCAGACCCCAAGGAAAAAGTGGAGAAAATTCTGACCCTAAAAGCCCTCATTAAATCAATGAAATCCATCTACCCGCAGGCTGGGCTAGTTGCGTCGGGTGACCTGAATATGTTCTTGCTTCAAAAGGACCACGCACATACAATGTACCAAAATAAACGGAACGGCCAACCTATCCCGAGGATTATAACAAGCCAGCAAAAAAAGGATAAGATCGGTCAACAGTGTGCTCTAATGTTTGCTGAGGTTGGCATGATCACCTTGAACTGGCGTTTTCCACAAGATCAACCAGCATCCGCAACTAGGATCGCCAAACTGACCAAATCAGTGCTCGACTATACCCTCATGGATCTAGAGATTTTACAAACCATCACCACCTACAAAATAATCCACAAATTGGAGAGTGATCACAGTTTGCAAGCTTTCGGATTTAGTATCCAACATACATAGGCCCCAACATTCAAAACCCTGACTGAATCTCCAAGTCTCTATAACCTTAAGATACTAGTATGGAACGGAAATAACATCAAAGAGATAATGACGTATCTGAAAAGTGTCCATACATAAGCGAAGGGTGAAGACCCATCCATCTACCAGGAAAATTGGAAAAGATTGACTATAAGATTAATTGAGAGATTTGGCCATCGAACCTATAGTCACAAAAGGAAAACATGTAAAGCACCTCAAGTGTTTCTGGGCCCCATAGCGAGCAAGAAAAGGATCCTAAATCAAGAAATCAGAAAGCTACAAGCAACAGCCAAGATAAATGGAGAAGACACGGCCAGACAAATCTTTAAACTAAGGCAAAAATATAAAGAAGACGTTTGGTCGGAAAAATCCAAACACTAAACAGACATCTGGCAATCACTACTAGCTTCCAGTAAATCAAATAACAATAGGAACTTTTGGGCAGAAATAAACAAAGTTGCAAATGGAGCGGCCCAGATTTTCAATGCAAACATACTTGAGAAAGAGTGGATTCAGCATTTAGAGAAATCACAAAGCAACAACACTCCAGCATGGAGGCCACACCAGCAGTCCACTCATCCAAATAAAAAGCAAGAAGATGACCCACAATTCGATGAAAACTGGATAACGCCATCCCAAGTAGCTATGGTACTTAAAAACTTGAGGTCTAAAGGTGCACCAGGCCCAAACAGTTTACCGAATGGACTTTTTAAACAAGATCAAGATTTTTGGGCAGAATATCTCACCCCACTATACAACAATGTATTCCAGACCGGGAGTATTCCCCAGTCATGGAGAGGTAGCATTTTGCATCCTATCTTCAAGGCAGGTATAAGGTCCGATCCAGCCAATTACCGCCTTATTGCGCTTATAGATGTTGAGGCCAAAATTTATGCTTCGAACCTTCTGAGGGCCTTGTAAGTCTGGGTTAGCGCAAATAAGATCCTGCCGATCACGCAGACGGGTTTTAGACCGGGAACTAATACATCATGCAACTTGCTGGCGCTAAACCTCTTGGTGGATAAAGCAAGGGAAAAGTCAACTAAGCTGTATACGTGCTTTGTAGACCTCAAAGCGGCGTTCGACACAGTTCCGAGGGAGGCACTATGGCAAAAGATGGCCAATTGGGGAATACCATCAAAGCTGTTGCAGGCCATCATAAACCTATATTCATCCACCTGGGTTAGAATAAAACTAGGCAATGGCGATAAAAGAACAGAAAAAATCCCCACCCATGTAGGCCTCAAGCAGGGCTGTGTACTGGCACCAACTCTTTTCAACATCTTCACTGCGGACTTGGACAAGTGCATTGCAGAGACACAAAGTGATCCACCGAAACTGGCCCACCACAAAATTAGGAGCATACAGTACGCAGATGACATCGTACTTTGTAGTCAGACCCCGTTGGGCCTACAACGTTCCATCTCGAAGCTCTATGAGTACATCGTTGCACAAGGCTTACAAATTAACTACAAAAAAACGAAGATCGTCTGTTTCGCCTCACAGGCAGGGAGGAAATCCTTTAAATGGCACATAGCAGGCAACATAATAGAGCAGACCCCCTCCTATAAATATCTGGGAGTAGTAGTCGACGCCAGGTGGAGTCTGAAAGAGCATCAATCATATAGAAAGGCGCAGGCAAATAAACTACGGTTCGCTCTAAATTTATTAAAAACGAAATTGAAATGCCCATCTAATTCACACCTGTTAAAGGTAATCGCGGCGAAGTTCTTACCATCTCTTACATACGGGTCAGAATTGTATAAAGGAAAAGACGCAAATTTCCTGAACACACCAATCAATGTTGTTCAAATAAATTTTTCGGATCCCGAGATTCGTATCCCAAGCGCAGATACGCTTGGAATTTGGTCTATCAAATCAGTACCAAGTCAGACAAGCGGCTGCACTAAAAACAGGTTGCAAATTAAGGGTAGCACAAGAGGACACACTCATGGGCCTCTGTTGGACTGAGATGAACAACCAGACAAAGGCGAAAAACGCCTGGAAAAAAATATTGGAGAATGCATTGTCAAACCTCAAAATGCAAAAGGCATGGAATAGCAACCAAACGTTTGCAGCCTTCAAATAAGCAGCCAATGGGGCGGCAAAGCAAAGATCTTGGATAACAGATAAAGCAGCATTAGCGAAGAAAAAACATGGTTGGACGGTGCTGGCCATGTATGAGAAAATGGAGCCTCAACCTTACTTAGTCAACCATATAACTCCAGCCACCCAAAAAACACTACTAAGTTTACGGCTGGGATCTTTCATTTTAAAAGACCAGACACCCCCATGGAAACAAACATGGCCGACTTCTGCCTGTAGATTTTGTGGCCAAATGGAAGAATCACTGATGCATATATTGTGTATTTGTCCGTCTTTGAGGACTTTCAGATGTAATTATCTACTCCACATATTCCTGCTCTTTCAAATTAGATCATGCCGCCAGGCCGTCATGCTAGCACTGAACAGCCACCAGCTGCAGACAGCTTGCAGGGCTGCCAGATTTTGTCAAAAGGCATCGCAGTTAATCGTGAACACCGAGAAAAAGGAGAGAAAAAGGTACAAAACCGAAGTGTGAAGTACTATGAATTGAGACATTGTAATTTTATTCAGAATAATATTACCTACATAGATATTACAGAAATTTTTATTTTAATCATCCTGTTAGTTTGTACATTTTACCGCTAAATAATTTGTTTTTATGCAACAAAATTGTAAAGGTTTTAATTAACTACAAACAATAAACTTACTAACTCTGTGCTATGAGAGTGGGCCAAAGAATATGAACTATAAACCCCCGCCTCAGAAGGTGCTCTTGTAATCAAGAAATTAATGGGTTGCTTTGAAAGCTTTTGAGTTGAATCATATACACTTTTTACCATTTTTATTGAAGTTCCCTAATATGTAAAAGAATGAAACAGCTTCTGTCATGCCCCAAAATCAAAGGAAGCTCATACCCACATTCTTCAATGCCAGAAATTGCTCATAAACTAAACCATGACTGGGGGCTGTGATATTGGGCAATAGCATTTTATAAAATAAGTTTACATATAGGAAAAGGTAATGATGTGACCAATAGACACTGATGAAATCCCTCTCTGAACAACACCTTTCCTTTCACTGAAACTATCTCCCAGATCAAAACATCCTGTTCAGCCTCGATGAGAAGCAATATAGTTGTCTGAAGGAACCACTGTTTGTAAAGGAGGCAGATGTGGCATAAGGAAATGGGATGGAATTATCTTGGGGGGGGGGGGGGGGGGGAAGAGGGTGAGTATTGGGAGGAGTTGGGGGCAGACAAATATGCAATTCTAATAAACTCTTAGCTCGGCTTTTTTTTTCAAAACTGAAGAACAAAGTTCTGTGATCTTGTTTTGAGAATTATTGATCTGTTAGGAAAGAGGGACTGGGTAATATTGCAGTAAAACTGGATGGAGAATATGTGGGAACTGTCCCTGGATTTGTTATGGGATTTCACAATCACATCTGAGTTCAACCTTTACATGCTCTTGCTGGCCCAGCACTCTCAAGACAGTAGAGACATGATTATAATAGAATAAGATAGAATAGTTCTTGCTGGAAAAATTCCCATCTGTCCGAAGAAGAACCTTTGACAGAAGTGTCTTGCTTTGCTTTGAGTCGCTGTAACAGCAAATCTGCTCTGAGGTTTGAGGTAGCTAGCCTCCTGCTGCCTCAGTAATGACAAAGGGAACAAGTGCGTAGCTTTATCAGTAAGACTGGGGTGGTGAGGGTATGAGCTTCAGATTGTCCGACAATCACGCTGACATATCATGTTAATTATTACGAGAAGCAGCGCATGGGGGGGCTTAAAGGTCAATGCTAAGGGAAAGGAGTGTGGATTGTGAGGGGGTACTTTAAACACAGTATTTTGTAAAATACCCATGTTTTAAGACCCTCAAAACAGAAGAGTGTGTGTTTTTATCTAAGTGAATATTTTAAAATCCCAGGTGAAATCTGACAGACACCTTTCTATGCAATGAGTTCAATAAGGATGAGATGCACACCTTTGTTTCGCGATCCATTTTAGAAGCATATTAAACCAAATTGTTCTGTTCAAACATTTACTGTGTGCAAGACTTGCTCCGCGCTTCATCCTATTGCGCTGCAACATTACTGAACCACGAAGGAGCCAACATTGGCTCCACCAAGCTGCACAGCCACATCATAGCCTGAATCCAATGAATTAAATGTGTATGTGTATGTTGAAAAAATTATACAAATTATACACATTTAATTCATTGGATTCAAGCTATGATGTGGCTCCTTCGTGGTTCAGACACCTTTCCATACCTGACTGAAATCTCCTGTACCCAACTATTTACTAAATAAAACATTTAGTAAAACACCACCCCCTGAAGCTACTCCTGTATAATGACCAATGTCTACCTAGAAGTAATGGCTCTCCTAGATTACCAGAGTTAGTTAAATACTAGACCTGTGCCCACCTGAATGAAACCAAGCATACCAACAGCAGCTAGATGTTTTCTTCGGCAGTCCCACATCCAAATTTTCTCCTGTGTTTTTGAAGTGTAGAAAAGCACTACATTTGAGGGAACCCTGGGAGCAGATGTAACTGGACATTTTACTGTGGACCCGAAGTTGTGAGGAGTTTCCTCAAAAGCAAAACATTGACTACAAAATGTCATTGAACCCATGGTTTTAAAGGACAGCGTTTTCCCAAAATTATTTTTTAAAACTGGTGGCATTGCTTTATTTCAGCGCTTAAAATGCAGTGATGCCTTCTGGTGGCTATTTTTTGAGAACACCAGCCAACAAATTGGTTTTAAATTGTAACGTCCATACTCTGTTTTTGATTAAAATAAAATACTCTTTGTTTTAACTTAATAGTTTTGTGAGTTTTAACTTTTTTTCTTTGTTTCTGCCCTGGTAGCGGTTCAAAGGATTGTAATTCTTTGTTTAGTACCCCAAAGTTATAGTAGCGTTTTGTTTTGGTTTTGGTAATGGCCATGTCTAGAGACCAGTAAACTGCCAATAAAGTATTTTGAGAGCTAAGGTGAGAAATTGTGATCACTGAAGGGCTTGGGAGTCAGCTTTTGAGGAAAGTAATCTTGGGCAAGCCATCTTCTGGTCACCTTCTCTACGGTAAAATGTATGTCAGTCTCTCCTGAAGTTCTTTAAAAGGGGCCATCCAGTGTAGTGCTTTTTACCCAGACCCTACATCTCTAACAATCACCAAGAATACTGATTCTGGAATGTTGCATTTTTTGAAGATATTTGCTTGGAATTTCAGATTTTTATGACATAATACAGAATGGTCCTTTTAAAATTCCTTGAGCTTAAGGTTGTGATCCAGGTGGCAACGACACTGGTCAAATGTCATGGGCATATAGACATACTGATGTCCAAGCATCCTTTTCTAAGAATTGTCCTTTGCAAGTGTGTGCTTCATTTGTGTTCAGGGTTCAAGCTTAAATGGATCTCTTCTTCCAACATGGCACTCCATATTGTTCTTCCTACCTGTCTTCCTTTTCCTTTTTTGAGGAAGGATACATAACCCCTGATTGTCGGACATCAATCAGGTGTGGATATTAATCTTGATCTTTCTGATAACTACAATCACTACAACAGACTTTGTCCCGTTTAGGGTTGCTTGAAATGTGTCTGAAATCCTCCACTACATTACTGAGTTTATGAATTTAAATGTTAATTTTACTGGCCATGATATGGCTCACTTGGTGCCCTGAAACATGGTAAGGGTGTCTCATTACATGGGACTGCCAAATCATCGATTCAGACCAAGACATGTTTTGCAAAAGTCACCTTGACTTCTCCCTCTGCCTTTGATTCCTACTACTTTCTCATAGTGGAAGATAGGTGTGTCCTGCACTCCAAACTAACAACCTTTCTGCTGTCCTGTGATCTTAAGATTACTTTGATCTCCTTTGTGACTTGCTATTAAAAGATATGTGTTTTCATGCAGCTTGTGATGGACATGTATTTGTTTGGATCAGTAGAATCGAGACAACTGTGTGCATTAGGTATATGCTTAGCTAAGAAAGGCACATATTTACTTGCTTATGCCTCAATATAATGTAGTTGGTGTAGGACCACAGGTGGGATTACAGGATTGGTTTTCTTTTATTGCCATTTCCAGGGTAATGAAGAGTTTTACAACCTCTTTTTGAAATATTCTGTGATCCGAAAAGTTGTGTAACGCAAAAGGGTGTCTATCTCATATGGAGGATACACCTATGGATGTGAATGTGATAGTATACTTGGATTAGTCAAGTTTACCATTAACCAATTTGGCCATTTTATTATTTGTTTAACTCTTATTTAAGGAGCTTTGCATTTTGCTGAAACATATCATGTTGTAGCAACTTCAGAGTACTGGGTGATGAATTCTGTTTAACACAGTGGTGAGAGTTAGTCCCGATCTGTCACTGTTGAGCTCATGGCACTTTAAAGAACTAGTTATTTAGGTGTGCTAGGTTTTAGAACTGTTGGAAATGTACTTAACTATAAGATACAGCTTTATCACAGGTCTGTAACAACACATTGAAATCTTGTTTCCGTTTCATATTTTACAAAAAAATGCACGATATTGTAATTTGAAATAACTTTGAATAGCAGCATATACATTCAGGTTCCTCGTGTGCTGATCCTTGAACATACTGCTCTGACAATCCATGTCCCAGTTAATTATAGCTTCTAGCCACCATTTAGTCTTCAAGCTGTCCCTGGCTGAAACCCTAGAACTAAAAACAAATTGGTCCCTGTCTTCTTCAGAGATTTTATTGAATGCTTGCCATCTGATTACTGTTAGCAAGATGTTTTGTTTTGGAGCAATAGCACCAACATTGAAATACAGTTAAGAGCACAGTATTCCTTCTCGATGTACCCTTCACCTGACAATGGATTTTATTAAATCGTGGTATTACTATGGAGTCACAACCACACATTTTTTTGGTGGTAGCTAAACCTCATTTAACCTATCCTCTAGGCAAGCTTTTTTAAACATAGTCATTTCAAGTCACATTTCCTTTAATTCGTCACTGTTTGTCAAAATAGTAGATTTCGTAGGGATTTCTAAATTGGGATGTGTATGTTCTCCCTAGTGTTTTTTACAATCTACAATACAGTACTTGATGTGGATTGTATACAGGCAATTTACAGAATTAAAACAAAATCACACGTTTATACCCTCAAATTCATTAAATCAAATAATAATTTACAAATTCTAGTTAATAAAACCTGCAAATTCATTTAATACAAAGGAGATTTAGGATATGGTTTCCAGTTTGATACTCATAAAGGGAACTAGGATGGATTACTCTTGTATTAAATGGAGGTGAGATAGAGCCCATAAATTAGGCGACGGCTGCTCATTTACTGCTACTGTTTAGTTGTAGTCCGTTAAAAATATAGTTTTAAGATCTAAAAGTAAGATACTATATTTTGAATACCATAAAGTATCAGTGGCAGGTTACAATATGCTGTTTGGTGCCTATGTTATGCTTCATTCTTCTCAAAGCTTATATCAGAGCACCTGAGTCTTTTTTCAGTGCTAAAAGGGGAATTGCTTTAATTTTAACACCTTTACTATGTCCTAGCTACACTTCTGTCACCTGTCCATAATATTCAAATGACCTTTACCTTGTTCACTTTACTATGTCTTACCTTCACTTTGTCCCCTAATACTATCCATACATTTTTAAAATAATGGTAACAATCTTCTTAATCTTATTTTTAATTTAATTTGATCACATTAACTTTCATCTGTGATAACACATATTCTAACCTGCAATTGATTTAACCAATTATTCTAAATAACTCCGAAAACCATGCTACTGCTAACTCTGAAATAATGTATTTCTTGTTATAATAAGTGAACGCAAATGTTATTATTACTCTACTTTTCTTTGTTTAATTACAATAAAACATTCAGAACATTATGGCAAGTCTAATGCTAACCATTCAATTAATTCAGTTTAAAATATTTAATTCAAATTTGATACATTTGTATTGAATAAAGGCAATGTTTAGCCTAACCTTTATTTAATTGTATTGCATTTACAAATTGTATAAACCTTATTTTAACTTTAATTCTAACCTGTGATCTAGTAGATTGTGATGACATGCCATCAAATATGTTTCAGAAGCTTTTTATCCGTCTGTTGTCCTCCTTCCTCACTGTCCATGGAAGTAAGGCAAAATACACTCTGAGCTTAAAGAGAGGTAGTACCCTAAATTACTGCTTCTTTTACCATATGTGGGTCATCCTTATTCCTCTAACTGCCCTTGCTATTGACCCTTTAAAGCCTCTTGCCTGGATAGGAAAATTGGCGATTCTGTTTAATGGAATACGCTGATAATCTCTTTTTTCTGCCTTTCTCAAGGGGGTTGCTAAGGATTTTCTTCTACCTTTTCTTGGCTCTTCAGACCAGCTGTATCTGGCATTCCCCCATTCTATCCCTTCCCTGGCTATCTGCTTGTGTCTCTAAAGGTCACAAAGAGTGGCAGAGATAATCCAGTTTACAAAGCACTTGGCCATCAGACACTGGGAGGGAAGTGGCTGGTTCTGCCTCTAGCTGTTATATGTCTCTCCATCCTTGGATACCTTACAAGCCTCTCGATTCATGAATCCGTTCTGCATATCTCCAAATATATCTAGTAGCTGTAGAAGGAGAGCTTTATAGACACAAAAGGTTGGTTAGATGGGATCCCTGCATATACAGTTTGACAGTTGTAAAAGCACAGATGGGAGTTGCGATTGGTGCTGCCCCAAGCAGTGATGAACATGAACAGTGCTAGTACAGGCACTGGAGATGGCAAGAGCAACAGGGAAGGGTGATGTGGTAAGGTACAATGTACCGCCTCTTTATAAACCTAATGTTATATTTTATTATATTCATGTATTTTTCATGTAATTGTCATCACTTAGTTTACCTTTACCTTTAGCCATAAACGTTACTGATTTATTTCAAATTAGTTATATTTAAACTAAAAAGAAATATTAATTTAACTGTTACACCCAATTTTTTAATTAGTTATACTATCTCTACCACTAAATTAAACAAGAGTACATTAATGTGAATTATTTACTCATAATATAATAATAATAATCATCATATAGTGTTTTTAACTCAATTATTAAATTATACTTATTTTAAAAGTAGTTTTCTTGTTGCTTTAGGCATAGTGTTGCTATAATTCAGTAATTGGACAGAGTAAAGGTACTTTCAAAGTAGTGCATGGAACTTAATGTCAGATAAAGTAAAGGAGGGGAGAATATTTTATAAAGACTGGACATCATTCGGAAGATAAATGTAAAGAGAACATTTTTTTCATTGAGTTCCCTCTTTAACTTCAAGCGTTTTTCGTACAGATATCCATTTGTTTTTAAATTGAAAGTGTTTCATTGACAATTTTTTTCTTTTTTAACAATTATGGAAAAAGACACCTTTTGCGGCATACCACAATTGATACAACCATCATTTTAAAATTACTATAGAGGGAAAAGCATTCCAGAATATTGGAGAAGGTAAAATGAAAAATCCATTCCAATTTCTTCAGGCTAGAGACTTGAATTGTTCCTTTTTACCCTTCCAAAGAAGATTTAGAAGTATTTTAAAAAGGTTAATTTCCACAGTGACTGATTGTCATCTTGATCAAGGTGAAACGGCCCTATAATGTTGGGCAGGTATGATCCCAAAGTGGCCTTTCCAGGCTTTATGCAAATACATTGTCTGTATTCATTATATCAAGGGTTTTCTTTTTTAAATGAAAGCACAGCAATATCATCATTCAGCATGAAGCAATGCTTTCATAAAAACAGAAATTACACTGTGAGTGAAAGAGTTGGACATGTAATATTTCACTGATCTGCAGTGTTTGTAGAATTAAACACACAGCTGATTTTACTTTTACAAGTTATTTTGTAGGCATGCCGATGGCAATTGAGAAAGGTGAGTTAGCCAAGAATTTGTTCTCTCATATAGGGCAGTCAGAAGTTCCAGTGAATTCTGGCAAAGCCTGCCAACCTTTCCTTCTTCCAATTTTGAATGAAGAAAAGGCGAATTGCGGTTGGATAATAGTTTCTGCCTCAGAGTGTACAATGTGTTAAATATCGCTAAAGGGGCCTAATTACGAGTTTAAGTATTATTTATTGCACTTGATAAATAACAATACCACGGGGTACGTTATTTATCCGGTGTGAAAAATAACACCTGTTATGAGTTTGTGGAGAATAACATGCGGATGTTGGTGTTTAACACGCCAAAGTCAGGATGGTAGGGCAAATACTTTATGATTTTCCTCATAAAATTTCAGCAGGCTTGACCTGCCAAAATTCAAAGACAGTTGAGGTATTCAGCACGTCCAATAATTATTGGATGCCTTAAATACCTTCAAACACGTAATTCTGACCCATGCACGAAAAGGGGTTTACACATCGGATGGAATATAATGAGCAACTTGTAATCACAGCCTTAGAGTATAAGATTGATGTTGGAGCATGATTTGTTACTTTTTATAACTATTTGTATAAATCTACCTTAATCATAGTTTTACTGTGTGTAACTTCTGTATTAAAACAGGTTTAATATTGAAAGGTGCAATGGGGAACCCCTCATTACAAGAAAATGATTGTAAAGGAGGCGGTGATCATATGACAGTCAGAAGCACACCAAGCAAGAATGAAGACAAGCATGCCGGACCAAGGTAACTGCGATCCCCAGATTTTACTGGCATTGATAAAAGTAAACTCAAATTATGAAGAAGTACAGATGATTTTCAGAAAATAAGACTTTTAACCCTTTTCCATATGTGATCCGAAAGAGCTTCCCTTTGTAAATAAAATGGCTACCACTCTATATACAAGCTATCCCTTGAGTGCTCACAGAACCCAAGTCACATGGCATCGTGGATGAACATTTGATAACTTGGCTGAGCACAACGTTTGGACAATGTAATACGTGACAAGGGTACAAGGTTAAATGGGGCACAACTCAAAAGAATCAACACCACTGTGGGAAAGAATGGATTGTCCATGAAAAGGTCATTCTGAGAACAATAAGACTTTTCTATGTAGCCATGGGCAAACTAAAGGACAATATTCCAAGAAGGATATAAAATAAACAGGGAAATATGGATTGAGTTTTGTTGCCTTAGAATCAATTTATTGCAGTGTAGTCAATAGGCAGCAGAAATTAACCTAGGAAAACAAATGTGTCATTGTTGCATTCTGAGTTCGGTGCAGCTCTATGGCTGTTGCTGGAAGATGGCAGCATGCTAGACATAATTGCCTTAGCAAATAATAGTAAACATGGTTTAAGTTTTCTGAGTGCTAGGTGGTGCTAAGGTATCTGATGCAGGTGCAAATATCTGCTATGTTGTTTTCCTTAATAGCTTTTCAAGTCATACTTATTTTCTTAGTTTATTTTTTTTAATTGAAGAATAAAAACAATACATTATAACATAAGTCACTACGCCATATAGTCAAGAACAGAGGAGGGTGTGAACAATATATCAAAATAAAGAGAGATAAAAAAAAATCAAAATGAATAAATCACCAAAAAGGCAATATGCAGAGGTATATTATAAAAAAAAAAGAAAATAGAAAGTTAAAAGATGAATTAACAAGAAGGATAAAGGAGAGGGTGGAAAGAAGAAGGTAAGAAGGATATCAAGTACATATTGAGGCAAAGTTATAATGTAGTGATGAATGATAACATATCATCCTATTAAAATCTGAGTGAAATATAACATGAATTATAACGCTTAACATTTATAGAATTAATCAAAAAAGGTGGTCTTGTGAAGACATAGTAGCATTAACAATAGCATTATGAGATATATCTGGTCATTGATAGCCACAGTTTATCACATTTAAATTGTATCTGTAGTTCAGATTAAATCCGTGGTATTATGTCATAATCTGTGGGTATGATATAGTAAATTCCACCAACGGTTAATAGAAATATTTTTGGGGGATTTCCAGTTAGAAGTAATGACCTCTAAACAATTGTTATTAAGAGGTCTACAAGTTTCCCTAGCAATATGCTATGAGACCAAACATAGCGTACCCCTATCAAAAATTATTTATCTAATGAAAAAGGTGAGGAAACAACAGGGCATAGGAAAACACGTACAAGTATGACCCCGCATGTGCATCACAACACCATCTTTTTGAATGACTTTGGTTTTAAATAGAAAAACTGAAGTGTAAAAAAATCTGTTATAGAAAAAAACAGAGTTTATTTTGAAGTAGCGGAGCAAGCAGTAGAATTCATTTGCCCAGATTTCAAAGATATTATTTGAGAGATTGTATGTGCTGGATAGTTCTGAATAAGAAACAATAGCGTTAAGCTTTAATAATTGTGGAGTGGCGAGAATGCCCTTATCCGTACACTTTTTCTACGATATGGTTTTACCACTTTCCTTTTTCACTTTATTATTCCAGATGGGACTGTAAACAAACTGATCAAAAGTTGAGAATTGAAATCATAAATTATTTCAATAAGGAACAAGAGTGTTTTACAGTAGAGGGCAACCAAAACTTAGGTAGATTAGTCATAAAAAGAATATTTTTGCGAGAAAAAGGGAAACCAAAGCTCCCTCTAGATAGAGCCATAACTTGCCAATGTTGAAGACAGGATCCAGTAAATAAACCTGAATTTGTTTAGCCAAAAAATGTGCTGTGATAAGTGGAGAAGATTTTTTCCCATTCCAAAGAAACTTAGAAAATATGCTATCTAAGATAGCAAAAAACCTTTCAGAAATTCTAATAAACATCATCACAAGAAAAAAGTTTACAATTGGGAAAATCATCATCTTAATTGTTTTCAATGCAACCCCGCCAAGATAAAAATAAAGGATAACATTTTTGTGTAAGATGATGGACTTTAATACCTATTTCATTTGTATTGATTTTAAGAGTTTCCCTAATATAATTACAATACAAGATCCTCAAGCATTTGATATTCCAGGATAACCTGCTTCAACAAATGGCTCTTTTGTGCAATGTTTATTAACAGGCATAGTTCCAACAAACATAAACCCAGTAAAGTTAGGTGTGAAAATAACTCTACAATAAGGAAAAAACTCTTATTTTTCTTGTGAAACTCTCACCCACAAGGGATACCCCTTGGTGGCATGCTTCATCATTGGGTTACTCCCGATCCACTGCAGATCTGGCCGTGCTGTGACCTACGGCTTATGTGGGAGCACTTATTGATGTTCTGATACAATGATATAGGAGTTATTCTAAGTAAGGTAAGGGAGTGGGGATGATGGTATATGGTTTAAAAATACCTGCCTAATAGGTACCCCTTAGTTTATTTTAACCTCTAGTCAATATGGTTAAAATTTATGGGAAGTTGTTTAGGAAGAGAGATTGTTATGAATCTATTCTCCTAAATGGTCAGCATGTTTTAAGCTGTGCCCCTAATTGGCTCTTCTTCAGGACCTGGTGAAAGCTAGTTCCCTGGTACCACTCCTGTAAATCACACTGAAAGCATACCAAAGCATACAGAAAAAATGAGAAGTATCTCCTCGTAAATTTTTCATGTAAGGGCCAGCGCTTTGGCAAAAATTTTACAATCCGTATTAATAAGAGAAATGGGTGAGTAGTTCTTGCACAAAGAGAGATCTTGATCTTTTTTTAGGTGTAATACAAATCATAGCCCGATAAAAGAATTAAAAGAATCATTTAAGGCAGGGAAGTGATTCATCAGCTTAAATAGCATGGGAAAACAGATTTTTGAAAACTGGAAATAGAATTCTACTGTTAATCTGTCTGGACCTGGTGCTTTCATTTTGTTAGATTTAAAACTGTTATCAGTATTAATAGTGAAGGAGAACAATGCATGAA
This sequence comes from Lissotriton vulgaris, assembly GCF_964263255.1. Classification (NCBI taxonomy): domain Eukaryota; kingdom Metazoa; phylum Chordata; class Amphibia; order Caudata; family Salamandridae; genus Lissotriton; species Lissotriton vulgaris. Next base: position 440,675,137 of record NC_141700.1, read on the forward strand.
CATCTCACCTACATCCACCGGCCAGTGAGGAACAATAGCAGGTGAGAGAGATATGAAGTCCAGAGGTAATAGTAGATGCAAAGAGGGATACACCAGGGAAGGAAGGTAAGAGCAGGTAACCTATCTGATTGTGGTAGTAGCCTTCAATGAGTGTGCTAATGGTTACAAATGGGGGTGGGGTCGCACACTACTCACACACCGGCGGTGTCGCCCCTAAGGACTCTGGTCAATGTAGTAAAGTGTTCGCGATGCATCATCTTTCGATCTTCTGCTATCTTCGTTGTCTTCGCCATCCCTGGACACGTGTTTCGGAGTTTCACCCCTCGTCAGCAGGGATAGGCCGTGTTCTGGGGTTGCCGATGGCTGCCAATATCTGCCAGGTATAGTACCACTCCGGCGCGTAGGTGGGGGATCCCAGGCTCGTCAGCCCACTGCTCAAGGGAGCTTTAAAGTTACAAATGGGGGTATGGGTCGCACACTACTCACACACCGGCGGTGTCGCCCCTAAGGACTCTGGTCAATGTAGTAAAGTGTTTGCAATGCATCATCTTTCGATCTTCTGCTATCTTCGGTGTCTTCGCCATCCCTGGACATGTGTTTCGGGGTTTCACCCCTCTTCAGCAGGGATAGGCCGTGTTCTGGGGTTGCCGATGGCTGCCAATATCTGCCAGGTATAGTACCACTCCGGCGTGTAGGTGCGGGATCCCATGCTCGTCAGCCCACTGCTCAAGGGAGCTTTAAAGTTACAAATGGGGGTATGGGTCGCACACTACTCACACACCGGCGGTGTCGCCCCTAAGGACTCTGGTCAATGTAGTAAAGTGTTCGCGATGCATCATCTTTCAATCTTCTGCTATCTTTGCTGTCTTCACCATCCCTGGACACGTGTTTCGGGGTTTAACCCCTCGTCAGCAGGGATAGGCCGTGTTCTGGGGTTGCCGATGGCTGCCAATATCTGCCAGGTGCAGTACCACTCCGGCGCGTAGGTGCGGGATCCCAGGCTCGTCAGCCCACTGCTCATCAAGGGAGCTTTAAACTTACAAATGGCGGTGGGGTCGCACACTACCCACACACCGGCGGTGTCGCCCCTAAGGACTCTGGTCAATGTAGTAAAGTGTTCGCGATGCATCATCTTTCGATCTTCTGCTATCTTCGCTGTCTTCGCCATCCCTGGACACATGTTTCGGGGTTTCACCCCTCGTCAGCAGGGATAGGCCGTGTTCTGAGGTTGCCGATGGCTGCCAATATCTGCCAGGTATAGTACCACTCCGGCGCGTAGGTGCGGGATCCCAGGCTCATCAGCCCACTGCTCAAGTGTGCTAATGGTGTTGCCTCAGCCATAGGTTAGAGGCAGAGGCGGTGCCAGCTCTAGAAGGGCTCAGTTGTTATCTTGTTCTGCCGGTGTGAGATAGACTATATGCAAAAATGCAGGGCAGGTTAATTCCATGAATTCCATTGAGAGGAACCTTAGTCCTGGTCCCCAAGTCTTGTTGAATTGGGGCATCCTTTGGTCAACAAAGGCCATCAACTTTTCCATGCGAAGGAGATCCCAGATTTTATAAAGCCAGTCTTACTGGGTGGGAATTTCGGCAGTGTCCTAGCGTGCCAATGAGGCTTATTTGGCAGCACATAGGTGGAGTTCTGGACTTTTTGGTTCTGTCCAGAGGTGTCAGGGAACAACACCCAAAGACCCCGGAGTTCCACCTGCCTTGGTGCACAAATGAACAGAAACACGGGCTTCTCGAAGGTGGCGTCAAAGACCAAAGGTTTATTACTGCAGGGACACAGAAGTCACAGAAACTACACATGGGCAGTAACTAGGAGCCTGTTCGATTTGTACAAAGAGGGTTGCTCCTTATATACAGAAAATTGGGCTTCGGGCGAATTCTTCACATGTTACTACATTCTCAAACCTTTGTGTCCTAAACAATAAATATTTGGCGTTGCACAGGAATCGTCGACAGTATCTGATGACACAACATTACGAATGAGAGGTTCCCACTTTTCCATCATAATCTCATGTCAACTTTTCATTCAGAACCCGGACCGCCTCATCGTAAATTTCGTTACCTCCCCCTAATAAAGGCCCAGAAGGAAAGGAGCAGAGCCAGGTGCAGAAGATAGAAAAGTGGGATAAGGGATGCTTGTGGGTTGTAAATGGGCAAGGCTACCGGCTTCGGCCGCCTAATCGTGATCAGGACAATGGACACGAAGACCAGTTTAACAGGACTAGCCTCAGGCAGAGGAGGCAGTCTTTGTCGAGTCACGCAGCTACAGCGTGATCTGGTCTAAGGTGCACGTGTCATGAAAGAGGTGAATCTCCGGCTAAGGCTACGTGTCCTTAATCGAAATGAAGTGATTAAAGGCTATTGCGTATGTGAGGGCAAGAAAACACAAAATGGCTGCCATGATCTAAAATGGATGCCGTGGGTAGATCAGAAATGTGTCTGTTACAGGAGTACTCTTGCTCGTAGCGTAGCGAAAACACCAGGATATGTTAAATGGATCATTTGCGGTTCGCTGATACCAATATTATGCATTTCCGACAATATTGAAAACACGGGTTCAAATCGTCACGGAACCTCAGACCCTCCTTTTGCCCTTACATAGGCAATTACTCAGTCTATGTCAGAGTCTAATTCTATGCTCATCAGGTCAGTGACATGCTGTTGTATCATCATCCTTTCTCGTGCCTTTTCTCCAAACGCAGGTGGTTTTCTGTAACAGGTTGCAGTACAAAGACTACACAGAGCTGGACCACACTGGATAATCAGGCAACATGAGAATAGGAATACCAAGATGACACCAATGACCATCAGAACCTTCCATCCCCACGCTGATATCAGAGTCCAAAACCACTCCATGAAGGACCAGTTTCCCTTGTCTACATGAATAGAGTCTGAAATCTTGTGTAGTTTAGAGATCGCCTCATAGACTGTTGGAGCATTATTAGGAATAAAGACACAGCAGCTCGATTGGATCATTCTGCATACCCCACCTCGGTCTGCAAGAATAACATCTAGAACCATACGGTTCTGCAACGTCATTAGTCTGTCCGCCTGAAGCTCAGCTGTCAAGTTGCTAAGGGCACCAGCAGTTTCGGAAATAGTAGATTCAACTACCCGTGTTAGCTGACGTTTCTACTATTGGCCATAGGCCCCCAAAACGGAAGGAAGCCTTTGAAAAAGTCTCCAGCTTCCTGACCAGCGGTATCTTCCTTGCTGAAGACACCTCTCGCTATTCTGGTTCTGTGGTAATCAGATGAAGCAGTGTATGTCGGAGGCAACAATCGAGCAATATAACATGATCCTGAAAAGTCGGCAGGCAACCATGTATAAGCCCTGTCTCGACAAATGAAGTAGGTACCCCTAGCAGTGAGAAAGGCAGGGGAAGAGTTAGCCGGAAACACATAGGTCTCTACGCACTCACTCCTCCCTAGCTGAGCTCTCGGATTTCTCCCATTACCTTGCAGACAGACCTGACCTCGGTGAGGTACGACCCAGATTGGAGTTGAGCTTTTACGCTTGCTTTCTCCTAAACTAAGGCGATACTCTGAAGTATTCCAACTTAAATATACTCGCAATTCGTCTCTAGGGTATGATGGAGTATTATTGACGTCCTTGATCATGTCAATAATTCCCTGGACTAAAGCTTTGTTGGCAGAGTTATATTTAGTGGAACGTGGTGGACGTGGAGGATAGGTTTCGAGGGCATAAGCAAAGATGGTTTGAAGGGCCTGAAATGATCCATTGTAACTGAAAGGCAAAACCAGATAGGGAATACCTTTATCCATAGTGTGGGGTATCAAGCCACACACCCAGCAGTCTGTAGTGTTAACTACCAGTTGGTGTTGGTGCAAGAGCTGTACAAAAGTGTTATTGATGAATTCAGAGCGTCGAGCTTGCTCATGTTCAGGAAACGAGTGAAAAGAGTGTAAAGAAGAAACAGTAGAAGTAACAGGATCAAGGGGAGGTACTGTAGTAACTGGTACAAAAATCAAATTTATACTAAAGACGATTCCACCCACCAATGTTGCTAAAATAATCAAGAATGTAATGGCACATTGCATCAAAAAGCATTTGCTATGAAGAATTCTATGAAGTCTGTTTCTGCGAACATAAATCACATTTTCTCGTTGCAGCGCAGGAAGCTCCATCTTCTACAATCCGCTCGCGACCACTGATGATGTGTACGTAGATGAAAATGCCTCTATCAGCCCTGGGAGTTCCCAGAACCAACAGAAAGATAGACCTTGTGTCAGACCCCTGCAGATTCAACTAGGCACACAGCCACGACCCTACGGCTACCCAGACGGCAAGGCAATTTTAAAAACAATAAACAATAGCAAACTTCCTGGCTGAAGGCAAAAGTTCAATATATCAAAATCACAATATGCAGTTGCCTGCTTTATTTGTCCATTTTGCAGCTTCTCAAGTTATATCTCTGTTTCGCTGGTACTGTCTGATCGGCAAAAAGCGTTTCACTGGTGATTGTTGCAGTGTTCAGGTTCGCAGATGACAGAGTCTTTTCTGATGCAGGTGACAAATGTTCAGTGTTCAAAGGAGGTTTTTTAGAAGGAGAGTCAGAAATCAATTCGGCATCGCTGAAAGGGACGAACTTCGGTGTACTTTCGAATTCAGAGGAACCAATTCCCTTCTTCACCCAGTCGTCATAAGGAAGTGGCAGGGGTACACGCTTTACATGTGACGCGTGCACCCAATGCTTGCGTCCGGCCACACAAACTGCTGTCCTCGTTGAGAGTAGGATTTGGAAGGGGCCGACAAATCTCGGCTGTAGGTTCTTCGTCCTCGCGAAGTTTTTGATGACGACGAAGTCTCCCGGTTTCAGCTGATGTCCTGGACTCTCCGGAGGTTTTGGCAAAGCATCGAAAACCTGTTGATGAATAAGACTCAATTTAGCAGTCAAGTCGTAAAGGTAGTCTATCAACATAGGATATTCTATGGAGCAAAATTCTTTAGGCCTTGGCACACCCCAGATATTTGCCGGGCGACCAAAGACTATTTCGTAGGGGCTAAACCCTATTCTAGAATGTACCGTTGCTCTCGTTGATAACAAGGCCAAAGGAAGTGCGCCTGGCCAGGCGAAACCTGTGGATGCTTGTATTTTAGCTATTTTTAGCTTGAGGGTGCCATTGTAACCCTCCACTAAACCAGCAGACTGGGGATGGTTTGCACTGTGAAACTTTTGCCTGATCCCTAAACCGGCACACACACTCTGCATAACTTTCCCTATAAACTCACTTCCGTTATCTGACCATACAATCCGTGGCATTCCGTATCTAGGGAAATATTCTTTGAGAAGAATTTTGGCAGTTGACAGGGCAGTATTGTCCTTTAGTGGATACGCTTCGATCCACCTGGAAAAAGCACAAACTACCACCAGGACATACTTCAAATTATTGCAGCGCTCCATGTGAATGAAGTCTAACTGAATCACTTCAAAGGGGCAGGAAGGAGGAGCGAAATGACCAGCTGGAGTTGGAGTTCCCTTGCCAGGATTATGCATCAAGCATACCATGCAATTTTTCACCACTCTCTCTGCACACTTACTGATTCCCTCATTCTTCCAGACCGGAGCCAACATCTTACAGATCCCTTTAGAACTTATATGCGCTACTCCATGCGCCATCGTCACTACTGCAAGCACATACGCATCGGGCAACATCCAACGTTGCTGTTCTGTCAAATCAATCCAACATCCATTCGAGTCCAACTTGCCCGTACTTTCTCTCCATACACGTTTCTCTTCCTCAGTTGCTTCTTTCTGAATCTCTTTCACACTGTCCATAGTATCCTCGCACATTCCAGACTCAGCAATCCATCTTGCAGACGTAGCAACATACATTCTGCTCATCGTGTCTCTAGCTGTCTGTTTAGCAATTTCATCAGCAAAAGCATTCCCACGACCAACATCATCCGTGATTGCTTTATGAGCACTGCACTTCACAATCGCAACTTCAGTCGGCAAGGTTAGAGATTCCAACAAGTCATTAACTAGCTGGCCATGTTGGATCTTAGTCCCATGGGACGTAATGAAACCTCTTTCTCTCCACAACCGGCCAAAACTATGGGCCACACCAAATGCATACTGACTATCTGTAAATACATTCACTCTCTTTCCCTTGGCTAAAACACACGCTCTCGTTAGAGCTATTAATTCTGCAGCTTGGGCAGAATTCTGACTCACTCTTGCAGTCTCCACAATCGTCTTCAAAGTCGTTACTGCGTAAGCAGCAGTCACATCACCATTCTCCAATTTAAAACATGACCCGTCCACATACAGCGTACCATCCGGATCGGATAACGGAGTATCCTTCAAATCAATGCGTCCTTTTGTCTCTTCCTCCGTTTTAAAACAGCAATCATGTGGCTCGGAATCACTCGACTCTTGATCAGTCGGCAACAGTGTCGCTGGATTCAATACATTACATCTTTTGATCTGAATATGACTCGCTAGTAATGTCAGCTCGTAACCAGATAATCTCGCACTAGTAAGGTGTTGTGTCTTCGTTCGGTTCATGAGTGTATCCACTGCATGAGGAACCATGACCACTAGCATGTTGTTCATCACCAAACCAGCAGATTGTCGAATGGAAGCCGCAGCTGCCGCTGTAGCTCTCAAACAACTAGGCAGCGCTCTTGCTACCGGATCTAATGTTGATGAGAAATACGCACAAGGGCGTTGTTTATCACCAAACTTCTGTGTCAGAACACTCAACGCGCAACCGTCTCTCTCGTGAACGTAGAGCGTGAATGGTTTGCTGTAATCAGGTGTACCTAATACAGGAGCTGAACACAATGTTTTTCGTAATTCAATAAAACTCTTCTGACATTCATCAGACCATGGTACCGGACTCGGAACATTTTTCCCAGTCAAAGCTACCAATGGTTTCGCTAAAAGAGAAAAATTTGGGATCCACTGCCTACAGTAAGAGGTAATACCTAGAAAGGCACGTACTTCTCTCTGTGTGCGTGGAACACTCATATGTGTAATTGCTTTTATTCTTTCTGGGGTCAACTTCCTTCCCTCCTTTGACAAGAGATGACCTAGGTAGGTCACTTCTTGGCAGCAGTATTGCATTTTCGAAGGTGAGACCTTATGATTCAAATTAGACAAATGATGCAATAACGAAATCGTAGCTGCCTTGCAAGTTTCCTTGTCATCAGCAGCCACTAGAAGATCATCTACGTACTGTACTAGGGCAGAACCTGGAGGAAGGACAAAGGAGTCTAACTGGCTTTTTAATGCTTGACTATAAATAGATGGACTTTCACAATAGCCTTGTGGAGCTCGTTTAAATCTGAAACTTCGGCCTCCTAAACAGAAGCCGAAAATATCTCTACTCTCTTTGGCTATCGGAATGCTGAAAAAGGCATTCTTTAAGTCGATAACTGAAAACCATGTGGCTGTTGCAGGAATCAACGTTAACAATGCAGTTATGTCTGGAACCACAGGAAACTGCGGAACCACAATCTTATTAACTTCTCTAAGGTCTATGACAAATCTATAAACTGGAGGTTTTGTAGAATCAGTTTGTTTCAAAATCGGTAGTACAGGACTGTTACAGACATTTCCTCTCGTTTCTTCAATCACACCTTTCTTAATCAAATCTTGCACAATCAATAAAAGTGCACGCTCACCTTCACTAGATATTTTATATTGGGGAATTCTTGGAAATTTTACATTTGCTTTCAAAGTTACCACATATGGTGGTATTTCTAAAAGACCTACATCATTAGGACCAGTCGCCCAAAGAGAATCAGGGAGTGAGCGTAGCTCCGGCGGGAGTGCATCCATTGACAAGTACATCGGAGAGGTGATATTTTTACCCAATGTAAGCTGTACTCCTTCCGGAGAACAGTACAATGTCGCATATAGTCGTTTTAACAAATCTAAACCAAGCAGATTTTCATTACAACCGGTTGTCAAAATCAGGGGTGCTTTCAAGTGACATGGTCCAACAGAAATAGACAAAGGACCAGATATCGGGTTGTAAACAGGGGCGCCTGAAAAACCTACAGAAACATTTGTTGAGCCGGACAAAGGTGCGCCAGGGAGTTTCGCATGAATGATAGAACTTTTTGCGGCACCAGTATCCAACAGAAATGGTTCGACTACACCTGATGTTGCTACTGCGACATAAGGCCCACTCTGATCCACTGGAACTGATACTACTCCCTCTCTCTGTCCATGGCTGTCCTAGTACCCATTTTGCTGAAATCCCTCATCCATTGCACAATAATCTTCAACAAGATATTGTTGAGATCTATTTTGCTGAGTAGACTGTCCATTTCGTTGATCAAAGTGATTGGAAGGACGATCATTCGTTTGTGGAGGCATAGCACCTCGTCCTCGACCTCTAGAATTCTGCACAAAACCACCACGACCTCTCTGAGTTGCTGCTGCATTATTTTGCGCTAAGATCGGACATTCATTTTTATAGTGACCCTCTTTCTTACAGTACGCACATTGATTCCACTGATATTGAGGTCTCGATGTACTATAATCTGTCCTTAGATACGAACCCTGTTGCATATTAGTCTGAATCGTGCGAGGCGGATACGCCTGCTGCAAAAGAACTTTAGTCTTTAAATCCTTCGTTTTCTTCTCTGATTTCTCCTTTTCCTCTTTATCCCTATTTTCGTAATACTGTGCAGTCGCAAGTATTTGCGCTGTTGTGGATACAGCCCACGCACTTTCTGAATCTTTTATTTTATTGCATAATTCAGGTAACAAATTATGCACAAATTTATCGACAAACAGTCTTTGCCCTCCTTCTGTGCTCATGTCCTGACCACTATGATCTACAAAAGTCTCTTCGAACCTTGTGAAGAAGTCGGAGACACTTTCGTCTTTCTTCTGCTTGCATGCGGATAACTTGTCCCAATTAACACGCAATGCGGGCATAAGAGTCTTCATTAGATCGATTATTCTACCTGGAAGGTTAGCAATTAGAGGTTCGGGTTTCGCACCACCTACTTGCTGACCATCCGCTGCAGTGATAGCTGCCCAATCACCACCTAGGGCAACTTGATGATCCTCTCTACGAATTTTAGCCCATACTGGTTGTGGAACTACATTGCCAAATAACATATCGATGTCTGCTAAGTTCATTATACAAGCCTCAACTGTCTGTGTTAATTCCTTATAGTATCCAGCAGGATTTTTACGCGGATCTGGCAAGGCCTGCTTTACTGCTAGCACTTCTGCTCGTTTCCATGGAATGTGTATCCACACTCTTTGGAATTGCGCTGGAGCGGCTACAATACCATTGACTGCATCAGCTTGCACAGCATCGCGCCAAATTGGAGGAACCTCCCTCATTGGATATTGGCGACTTAGCTTCGTCTTACTTTTTTCTAAATCTCTTGGTGAACGAAGTGATGGATCATTCCTATAACTTAAAATCAGTTCCATCGCTTCTTTTATATTATCACCCACTATCATTCCAGCAGCAAACTCTCTCTGAACCTTAATTAAATCTTCCAAAGTAGATTCAACATCATCTTCTTCCATCTCCTCACGCAACAACGAGCACATCTCGTCAAAGACGTACCGTTGTGTTGGTTCTTTCCACTGCATAAACGTGTCTAGCACATCTCTCGTACTATATCTCCTACTCTTCGAAATCCATCTGAGAGCCGTGGAATCTAAAATTCCCCGTTCCTCTGTACTTGGAAGCTGACTACGTCTTTGAACAGAGTCAGAAGTAGGAGTCTTAATTAAAGTTTTATAGAAAGGAGACAGAATGTTAGACACAGAATCAGTGATTCTCCGACGAACAGAAAGTGGAGTCAACGTACTCGCAGAAGCAGAAAACACAGTAGAGGTAGGAACAGATAGTGGAACAGTAGAAGTATCGAGAAAAATAGTTTGTGGAACAGTAGGTGTAAACGGGACAGATACAGGTATAGAAGTCGGCAATCCCGGAGGAGGAGGAGCCGTAGGAACATTCACATTGACCACAGGAGGTACTGGAGCCTGATTCTGAGGGGCAGGAGCAGGAACACCAGGTTGTCCAGCAACCGGCAATTGTACATTTGGAAAAGGTGGAGCCGTAGCACCTTGTGCATACGGTGGAGGTGACCGTAACAAATAAGATAGCAGAGGATCGTTTTCAGAATCTTCTAGTATCTTAGCTGTTTTCGATGGCAAGGCAGGATAGCACTTGTCAATCGCTAAATTGTGCTCTCTAATGGCCACCTCTATAGCTTTCTCACACTCGTTAGCCTGCAACTGCTTAGTTGCTTGCTCTAGAGTCAACTCTTCTTGTTCTTTCTGTTCTTTCTTCAACTTTTTCATTTCTCTCTGTTTGGATTCTTTTCGCCAATAACGGAAAGAATCAAACATTGCCGGCCGGGCTTTCTTCCTAAACAATTTCGCTTCTAAATTGTCGAGAATCTCGGGTTCAAAACTACCATGTAGTGGCCAACTAAGGACACCATCCTTCTTACAGTAACGGACCCACACCTCATTATAAGATATAGGACCCACACCATGTTTACAATATAAATCATATAGAGGAGTCCCAATCGGAGGAACCAGACAAGAGTCCTCCAATCGTGAGTCACGGTTGCAACCAAAGCAAGACAACATTTTCCGACTTACCATATTTCAGTCCGGAACACAAACAAAACACAAAACAAATATGTGCACTCGAACCAAGAACTTAGGCCTACCAGAACGAACTGATGTATCGATACCCAAACTAAACCAAATAGATTATCGTAACTAGAACAACCAGTGATAATCTTACGAAACCAAACCAAACCAAGAACCGATCAAGGATTTTAGCAACCCTCACAAAGTAACTAGCTAGCTATCACTAAATACTTAACTGAGGCACTGAAGACGTCACCAAGGAGAAACCCGTCACGTTTCGCTGTACTAAGGACTGCACCTCGGGTCCAAGACAGGGCGACGGTCAAGGCAACGGCCCACTGCAGCCGTCCTGAACGGGAACCCTCGTGGAAGAGAACTTCGGGCCACTTTTGCGATATGCCGGGATCGATGAAGTGGGGCGCCTCCCTCAGGAATCTTCACACGAAGCTTCTCGAACTCTTCAGGCTTTTGGACCGGTACCGAATGACGTCGCCCCACGTTGGGCGCCAATTGGAGTTCTGGACTTTTTGGTTCTGTCCAGAGGTGTCAGGGAACAACACCCAAAGACCCCGGAGTTCCACCTGCCTTGGTGCACAAATGAACAGAAACACGGGCTTCTCGAAGGTGGCGTCAAAGACCAAAGGTTTATTACTGCAGGGACACAGAAGTCACAGAAACTACACATGGGCAGTAACTAGGAGCCTGTTCGATTTGTACAAAGAGGGTTGCTCCTTATATACAGAAAATTGGGCTTCGGGCGAATTCTTCACATGTTACTACATTCTCAAACCTTTGTGTCCTAAACAATAAATATTTGGCGTTGCACAGGAATCGTCGACAGTATCTGATGACACAACATTACGAATGAGAGGTTCCCACTTTTCCATCATAATCTCATGTCAACTTTTCATTCAGAACCCGGACCGCCTCATCGTAAATTTCGTTACCTCCCCCTAATAAAGGCCCAGAAGGAAAGGAGCAGAGCCAGGTGCAGAAGATAGAAAAGTGGGATAAGGGATGCTTGTGGGTTGTAAATGGGCAAGGCTACCGGCTTCGGCCGCCTAATCGTGATCAGGACAATGGACACGAAGACCAGTTTAACAGGACTAGCCTCAGGCAGAGGAGGCAGTCTTTGTCGAGTCACGCAGCTACAGCGTGATCTGGTCTAAGGTGCACGTGTCATGAAAGAGGTGAATCTCCGGCTAAGGCTACGTGTCCTTAATCGAAATGAAGTGATTAAAGGCTATTGCGTATGTGAGGGCAAGAAAACACAAAATGGCTGCCATGATCTAAAATGGATGCCGTGGGTAGATCAGAAATGTGTCTGTTACAGGAGTACTCTTGCTCGTAGCGTAGCGAAAACACCAGGATATGTTAAATGGATCATTTGCGGTTCGCTGATACCAATATTATGCATTTCCGACAATATTGAAAACACGGGTTCAAATCGTCACGGAACCTCATAGGGATGAGGCTGTGTATTTCAGGGGGTCGGTCTGGGCGTTTGGGAGACCTAACAGAATATAGCTAGGAAACCTGGGAAGCTGGGTGTTGTACATTTGGTAAGTGGTGGCTAGGACTTCACCCAGTATTGGAGGAGCTTAAGGCACTGCCAAAGAAGATGAGTCAGCATTCCTACATGCCCGTAGCCTCTACTGCAAAATGCACCCTGTTAGACCTGTCTGCCCTTTGAGTAGTCCCTCCTATTAGTTTATTTATTTTTGTCCCCTTTTTGCCCCTCAATCATTTTATTTTTAATGTCCACTGGACTTTTCAGGTGTTGACATAGGGGTTAGGTGCTCTTTGCCCTCATAGTCTTTTTCCTGAGGCCTAGGTGCCTTTTGTGACTGAAACCACGGGTTACACAAAATGGTGGCTGCAACTGTCACCTGCTTGGCTACCTCAGGATAAAGGCCCATAGGATAGCATGAGGATTTCCAGAACCTTCTGGACTCCTCTGGACATCCTGGGGTCAGCCTATAAAAGGCGGAATGTTGGGCAGCCATTTTGTGTTGTGAAGAGGGGAGTCAGTTCAGTTGGATTGCAGGCTGTGAGAGGAGGAGGCTGGCGCAGTGTGGAGGACTTGACTGCCTCGTGGGGCTGCTTTCTGCTTGCTGACGTTACCCCTCCCTTATTGACCTGACCCAGCAGGGATATCTACTCTTCATTCCCCTCAGGTTAAGAGGGATTGTTGCCCTTAGCAGAAGAACGGAACATTAACTGAAGACGGCCAGGAAAGGGCACTTGAGACTGTCTTCTTCTGTCAGAATTTGAACCCTTCCACCTGTGGAAATAGTCGGTAACGGATTTTCGACCCCTCAGGCGCCACCTGGTTTACCTGGAGCTCCGTGAACTGCCTGAAGCTATTTCTTTCCCACCCTTGGCCAGGAATCCACTCGTGTGGCGAGGCTGTCTGCTGATCTGGGGTCTCTCACGTTTGGGCGGCTCTCTGCGGCAGACTTGTGAGGTGAGAAACGCTGCGCTGAGAACTGAAACTGACAGCGCCTTCGGGTCATAGTTCACAGGGGTGAGTCGGAAGTGCCGGAAGAGGAGTGTGTGAGCCGCCGCCCAGGAAGTGCAGCACGACGTTAGACAGGAGGGGAGGAGTTGTCGGCGTCTGAGCTCGGGCGAGATCTCTCCCAGGTGAAACCGGATAGGAGGGGAGGATCTCGGAGGCGCCGAAGAGAAATCATAGCGGCTCCTGTCAGGTAAGCAGTCGGGACCCGGCTTCAGAGTGAGCCCGTCACCCGTCGGAAGCCCGCATCAGCTGGAGGGCGAGACCAGCCTAAGGGAACTTAATTCCGGGCCGGAGGGCCTGAAATGACTGCGGAGGAAAAGAAGTAAGCTGGGGCTATAGACAGGAGGGGAGGGAAAGCCGTCAGAAAACCCCTACTCCTGGCATAGCAATTTCCAACTCCGGCTAAGAGAATATACTGCAGGCTTTGGGTGACTTAAATTTGCTGAACTAAGCCCCCGACAGGTCTCCCCGTTTACTGAACTCGTTTCTGAGACAAATCTTTCATAGATAAAGAATCCTTAGGAAATAGCCAAGGGAGCTTCCAGCAGATTGAGGGGGGAGAACAAGGCTGATCTAGGAATACTCTCAGATTGATTGAAGGGAATGTCTTTGTGCAGGTTATCCAGGACCTAGAAGAAATTACTGTGCATGCTGATAATCTAATGCGGTCATAGAGTGAACCAACAACTTATATGAGATAAAGGTTTAACCTGCCTGTCTCAATTTAGCCATTTAGCTGCTTGAACTCACATAACTAAGAGAATCAACTGTGGAATTTTCTACTGAACCCTTATTTTTTTATGTTTAAAAAGACCATGAGTTATGGTGGGTACTGTACAGTTTGATTTCTCCAATTTGCTGCTCTCTCATCATAAGCTGTGAAGTAATTGCTAGAAGATTGGTGTGCCAAAGTTGTCACTGAACTTTTATGTCTTTGGATAGAAAGCGTAATATTAAATTGCAATGTATTGCTGAATCTCTATTGGTGTAAAGAGACAAAGGGAGAAATACTTGTGTAAAACGATAACACTATCTGATGGAATAAGTGAACACAAAAGAACTTTTATGAAAGTGAACCGTATTTTTCTAAGCTGGTGTAGTGTTATTTTTGAATGGATGGACGCTAGGTTGCTGTAGGGGTGTGATGCAAGCTGAACACTTTTGCCTCTAGGATTGACTGTCTTACACTGGGCCAGGCTACCCTATTTGATCTGGAGACCCCAGGTCCAACATAATTGGTGTCTAGCAGTGGGATGAGAACTGTGCTTGCGTCCACTCTATAGTAACCTAGTGTACTCCATAGGCCTACACCTGGAGTTCTCTCCAAGCGGACTCCCTGATTAAAATTTTGTGTTTCCAAATTTACTCCTGGTGGTGGGTGGAGGTTGTCCTCACATCACATACTTCCTTGTTCTCGCCTGAGTACCATTTAATACCCTATCACATAATGGAATTAAACCATGAGGAGATGGAGACCTATACTGTGGCCCAACTCAGGGATTTCTGTCAAAGGAATGGGGTATTCTACAAAAAGGGTGCCAAGAAAAGTGAGCTGCAAACAAGCTTGAGGGCGTGGGTGGAAGCTCATTTGGAGGAGGAACTGGAAAAGGAAGAGGTTGATAGAGACACTGTCATTGGAGCAGAGCTGTTGTACCAAACTGAGGTGGGGAACCTACTGACAGGTCCCAGGACACTTTCAAGGGAGGGCAGCGGTGTCTCGGTGAGGAGTCTAACCGAAGCTGAACTGACAGACAGGAGGGAAGAGAGGAAGCTAAGGTGGGAGTTAGCTAGATTGGAGTTGGAAAAGGAGGAAAGGAGACTAGCTCATGAAGTAACTCTTAAGGAGCTGGATCTCAAGGCCCTGCACATAGGGACTCCCAATCCTAATAATGGTGGCAGCGAAACCAAGGAGATAACCAGGGAACCCAGACCCTATTTACCCAAGGATGTAGTCGCTAGCTACAGCGCAGGTGATGATATTGCTAAGTGGCTAGCTGCCTATGAGGTCTCCTTAAGAGCCCATGGGATTCTGGAGAAACACTGGGGGGGTGGCTTATATAAGTACATGCCTCCTGCAGGAAGAGACACACTCTTGGCCCTGGAGCAGGGGGAGCAAACCCACTACCCCACCATGAAAGTGGCGCTAATCAGAAAGTTTGGACTGACTCCAGAAAAATACCGTCAAAAGTTTAGGGGTAGTCACAAACTAGGCACACAGAATTGGGTGGATTTCTTGGACTACGCAAAGAAGGCATTAGAGGGCTGGGTGCAAGGCAGCGAGGAAGGGGACTATGAGGGGTTGTATGACCTTATACTCAAGGAGCACCTACTCGAGAAATGTTTTCCCGAGCTGCGTCAACACTTGGTGGACAGCAAGCTGACCAACCCCCGGAAGCTTGCAGAGGAGGCGGACATCTGGGCAAGTACCCGGGTGTCCTCAAAGGGGACTGGAGGGGATTCCCAAAGGGCCGGACGGACAGGGCGCCCCCCAGAAGAAGGAGGGGGGAGATAAAAAGTGGGAGTTCTCAAAAGGCCCCCAAAACAGTTTCCAGGGAAAAGGAACAGGATTCACCCCTACGGCTAACCCGCCCAGAAACCCTCATCCTGGCCAAAGTCAGCAGCCAAGCGTTGTCCACTGCTTTGAGTGTGGTGGTGTTGGACATTATAAGGGAGATGTCAAGTGCCCAAAGAGACCACCCCCTCCCACTGGAGGAAAAGACCCAAGAGTAGCTAGTGTAGTGCTCGGGGAGGAGTTGCCCTTGGATAAGGGGGGTGAGTGGGCGGGTGTCACCTTAGTGTCCCTGGGAGATCAGGAAATGGTTCCTAAGATCCAGGTGCCCTCAAATACTGTAAAGTATGGGCAGTGGGTCACCATCAATGGCCAAAGAGGGGAGGCTCTGAGAGACACAGGAGCCAGTATGACTATGGTAAGGAGTCAACTGGTGTCTCCAGAGCAGGTGATTCCACATGTACTCCACCCCGCCGCGACGGCTAATGGCAGATTGGTAGCCCTCCTACTTATTTAGTCTCGCTCTCAGCTTATGAGACAACAAACAAAAATCCACGTCACTTTGTTTGTATGGGTAAATTTATTTAACCCTTTTACTCATTATTTTTGTTGAGATTTATCTATTTCATAGGCAAGAAGAACACTTTATATACACTTATACACAATACAAAAACATTTATACATATTTACAACTACTATACAAATATCACATATACAATGAATCAAACAGTAATCAACAAACTTCTTATGTGAAGAGTATATAGCAATTCCGTATTCACAAATAGTTAATCTTTGCGAGATAATCAAACCGCTATTGGACCCATAAGGTTGAGAAAAAATATACGACAGCAATCAGAAATTAATTCACAGTTAATTCCAACAAAAGTGACTGAACCGTCAAGGGCAGATATTTTGGGGTGTCTGTCTGCCGTTTGCCGACGCGTTTCGAATCTGTAAAGGATTACAGATTCTCCTCAGGGCTCTCTCAGTGTTTTCAATCTACACAAAAATAAATAAAAACGAAGCTTGTTTAAATGTTTGCGACTTGTTTTAAAGACCCCCTAAGATGGCTGGACTATGCTGAACTAGTTACCTTTATACAGAATGCGGTGGGCTCTCGTGGTTCAGTTGTACACGAGGGGCTGTGCGCCGCAGAAAGTCAGTGGAATAGAAGTTTTACTCTGGAAAAAATAATAATTCAAAAACTTACAAAGCCATCTGAAGCAGTGCCAAGTGACTACTACAGACCTAAAGCTACACGCTCATACCTTCGTCGAGTGTGGCGTTGGATGCTATATTAGGTCCTCTGTTTGCTCATTCTACCATTTCCGTCCGACCTGCAAAGCATAAAGGTCGCGCTCAGTATTGACATTAATTGTGGCACAAAGACGCTCGGGAAGTGTTGCGGAAAATAGTAAAGCCACATACCTAGATTTCTGGTGGTGAGCACGGGACGGCGGTCGCCATGCCGTATGCTCGTTGTCTTAGTTTAAACCCAGATTCAATCGGTGGCGGGGACACGTGTTCCTCCCCGTTGTTTACAAACGCGCGGCTCACTCGCGCTGTAAGACATAAAGGGGTCCCTTAGTTCCTGAATTAATACAATTTTGGTGTACTGAAGTCTCACTTATTTGGAGCCTCACAGACACTCACCTTTCTTTCGCATAGGCGAACCAAGAAATGCAAACGCAGGAACAGCCTGGTGGCTGTGCAGGGCCCCTACATCATAGTGAGCCGGGCGCTGGGCATTATGGATGTTGTAGTTTGTCAATGGGGATACATGGACTCATTACAATCTTGAAATTTCTGAAAGTGTGTTCAACCCCGTTTGGGTACTGTTGAACTTTAGTATTAAATAAGCCTCTTTTTTCAATAGGATCTGATCTATATTGATCCCTGTTTTCGGTTGATTAATGCTGAATAGCACGGTCCAAGTAAAGTCATTTTCTCCGTGTTGTTTGTCGGAGAAATGTTGGACAAGGGGCGCAGTTAACACTTTATTTTTAACGCGCGACCTGTGTTGTGTCATACGCGTGTTGACCTGCTGATTGGTCTTACCAATATAAATTTTGTGGCAGGGACAAATTATGGCATAGACGACATTTTTTGTTTTGCAATTGGTGAAACTAGTGTGAGACCAAGTCTTATTGGAATGTTGAAAGATGGTACCCTCAATGGTTGTATCGCACGCGATACAATTCCCACACCTATGGTGTCCCTCGATAGGTTTAAGACCCCATTTTGACAACAAATCACTTTTGGGTTTAGCTATTCTGATGTCCGCGCGGACTAGTTGTTGACCAATATTCTGATTTCTTCTAAAAGCGAATATTGGGCGAGGAATAGGTGTCTGAAATTGTTCCAACAAGTGCCAGTGTTTTAATACCATTTGGCATATGTTGTGAGTTTCGGCACAAAATGTCGTCACACAAACTAGATTTTCAAGATCACGTTTGACCTTTGTTTCAAGGAGGCACTCCCTCGGTGTACAACGTCCTCTTTTAAAAGAATGTTTGAGAAGCTTTTTAGGATATCCCCGTTGTGTTAGTTCTTCACAGAATTTTGATCCATGTTGCTCAAATTGTGCCAGCTCTGAACAATTCCTCCTGATTCGCAGGAGTTGTCCATATGGCAAGTTTGCCCTCAAGTTCCTGGGATGTGAGCTCCCATAGTGGAGTATGGTATTCCTGTCCGTCGCTTTCTTGAAAAGTGAGGACTTCAAAGAACCGTCAACATCTCTTACTTCCACATCAAGGAATGTCATTTTGACATTGTTTGAGTCAATTGAAAATTTTATATCCTTATGTCTGTTATTGAGCCACTGGTGAAAGTCACTCAACTCCGCGTGGCTCCCCTGCCACAGGAGCCACACGTCGTCGATGTAGCGATACCAGTGCACAATGTGGTGTGCAAAAGGGTTATCCACCTCCACGTATTTTTTCTCGCATTCAGCCATTTATAGTACGGCCATTTCTGGGCATAACGGCACCCCATAGCGGTGCCCTTGATTTGCATAAAGAAGTCGTTGTCGAAGCGGAAATAATTTCTTTTGAGGGTTATTTCAGCCAATCGCAAAATGAAAGATGTTGGGACTCTATGTGGTCTTTCCCTTAAGTCTAGATAGAGTTCCAAAACCTCCAGTGCTTCGTCTTGTGGTATCTGGGTATAGAGGGACGTCACGTCCATGGTTACCATGAGTTGTGACGTGCGGTCGAACGGAGTCCCTTCTACCTTGACCAGGAAATCAGTGGTGTCTCTTAAATAGGACCTCACATTTGCCACAAAGGGCTTCAGGAAGAAATCTATATACTTCGACAGGGGCTCAAGACATGAATCGCAGCCAGACACGATTGGTCTCCCCGGTGGATTTGACAGGTTTTTATGAATCTTTGGTAAGAAATATGCCACAGGAGTTCTTGGGCATTTCTTTACCAGAAAGTCACTCTCTTTGGGGCCTAGGAAACCACTTTCTCTGCCTGTTTGGACAATCTCTGTGATTGAGGCCTGGATCTGTTGTAGCGGGTCCTCCTGCAGTTTTCTGTACCATTCTTGATTGTTTACCTGCAATGCCCCTTCCGCTAGATATTGTTCTCTGGGCCATATCACTACCGCTCCGCCCTTGTCGGCCTGTTTGATGATCAATGAATGATCTTCTTTCAAGTTTTTAAGGGCCAATCGTTGTCCCTTCGAGATGTTTTGCTTAACAAATTTATGTTTGCTCTCTAGTTTGGTGATTGAGGACAACAAGATTTGTTCAAACGCGTGTACCTGTTTTGGAATATTCTGATTAGGAACAAAAGTGGACTTATTCCTGAGGCCTGTCGTTTCCATACTGATACTAGGGGGTTGGTTGGCAAAAAAGACTTTTAGTCTAATTTTGCGGCAAAATTCTATTGCCTCTAGTTTGATCTTAGTGAAGTCTGTCTGTTTTGATGGAACAAATTTGAGTCCTAGGTTAAGGACAGATTCTTCCTCCTTTATAAGAATCCTAGTTGATAAGTTCACTATGGTGGAAGAGCCCACTACGTTTTGTAGTAGTTTCTCCTGGTTCGCATTTCCCATGCCGGTTTGAATCTTACTTTTTGTTGTTGGCCTTTCTCTAAAAAAGGAGTTTGTTTCTTATTACTATTCCCTCTTGCTTCAGAGCCGGAAGACTCTGAAGATGAAGTCTCAGAGAATGTTTTGAATCTATTCCTGGATCTTCCTTGAAAGTTTGTCAAAGCCCCTCGAGATTCAGTTTGAGAGTAATAATCTTCTTTGAGGAATGGATAAGCTCTTTCTAGTGTAAAGGATTTAGAATCCCTTTCAAACTGAGCTGTTTTATTATTGATGGTATTATCCTTGAAAATTTGTAGTTCTTTATCTAGTTTTTCTAACAGTGCCTTAGAGTCTGGAATCACCTGGCTCTCTGCAATGGCCTTAGTCAGTTCATCGATCTCTTCTAGTTCTTTTACACACAATCTCTGCGCTGTTTCTATGGTGTGGACCATAAGGTCCCTACTGCACTTCGTGTTTATGCAGCTAAAGCCCTTCTTATAATCCGCATCCTCAGCAAGAGGGAATAGTAATAAGAAACAAACTCCTTTTTTAGAGAAAGGCCAACAACAAAAAGTAAGATTCAAACCGGCATGGCAAATACGAACCAGGAGAAACTACTACAAAACGTAGTGGGCTCTTCCACCATAGTGAACTTATCAACTAGGATTCTGACAAAGGAGGAAGAATCTGTCCTTAACCTAGGACTCAAATTTGTTCCATCAAAACAGACAGACTTCACTAAGATCAAACTAGAGGCAATAGAATTTTGCCGCAAAATTAGACTAAAAGTCTTTTTTGCCAACCAACCCCCTAGTATCAGTATGGAAACGACAGGCCTCAGGAATAAGTCCACTTTTGTTCCTAATCAGAATATTCCAAAACAGGTACACGCGTTTGAACAAATCTTGTTGTCCTCAATCACCAAACTAGAGAGCAAACATAAATTTGTTAAGCAAAACAGCTCGAAGGGACAACGATTGGCCCTTAAAAACTTGAAAGAAGATCATTCATTGATCATCAAACAGGCCGACAAGGGCGGAGCGGTAGTGATATGGCCCAGAGAACAATATCTAGCGGAAGGGGCATTGCAGGTAAACAATCAAGAATGGTACAGAAAACTGCAGGAGGACCCGCTACAACAGATCCAGGCCTCAATCACAGAGATTGTCCAAACAGGCAGAGAAAGTGGTTTCCTAGGCCCCAAAGAGAGTGACTTTTTGGTAAAGAAATGCCCAAGAACTCCTGTGGCATATTTCTTACCAAAGATTCATAAAAACCTGTCAAATCCACCGGGGCGACCAATCGTGTCTGGCTGCGATTCATGTCTTGAGCCCCTGTCGAAGTATATAGATTTCTTCCTGAAGCCCTTTGTGGCAAATGTGAGGTCCTATTTAAGAGACACCACTGATTTCCTGGTCAAGGTAGAAGGGACTCCGTTCGACCGCACGTCACAACTCATGGTAACCATGGACGTGACGTCCCTCTATACCCAGATACCACAAGACGAAGCACTGGAGGTTTTGGAACTCTATCTAGACTTAAGGGAAAGACCACATAGAGTCCCAACATCTTTCATTTTGCGATTGGCTGAAATAACCCTCAAAAGAAATTATTTCCGCTTCGACAACGACTTCTTTATGCAAATCAAGGGCACCGCTATGGGGTGCCCTTATGCCCCAGAAATGGCCGTACTATAAATGGCCGAATACGAGAAAAAATACGTGGAGGTGGATAACCCTTTTGCACACCACATTGTGCACTGGTATCGCTACATCGACGACGTGTGGCTCCTGTGGCAGGGGAGCCACGCGGAGTTGAGTGACTTTCACCAGTGGCTCAATAACAGACATAAGGATATAAAATTTTCAATTGACTCAAGCAATGTCAAAATGACATTCCTTGATGTGGAAGTAAGAGATGTTGACGGTTCTTTGAAGTCCTCACTTTTCAAGAAAGCGACGGACAGGAATACCATACTCCACTATGGGAGCTCACATCCCAGGAACTTGAGGGCAAACTTGCCATATGGACAACTCCTGCGAATCAGGAGGAATTGTTCAGAGCTGGCACAATTTGAGCAACATGGATCAAAATTCTGTGAAGAACTAACACAACGGGGATATCCTAAAAAGCTTCTCAAACATTCTTTTAAAAGAGCACGTTGTACACCGAGGGAGTGCCTCCTTGAAACAAAGGTCAAACGTGATCTTGAAAATCTAGTTTGTGTGACGACATTTTGTGCCGAAACTCACAACATACGCCAAATGGTATTAAAACACTGGCACTTGTTGGAACAATTGGAGACACCTATTCCTCGCCCAATATTCGCTTTTAGAAGAAATCAGAATATTGGTCAACAACTAGTCCGCGCGGACATCAGAATAGCTAAACCCAAAAGTGATTTGTTGTCAAAATGGGGTCTTAAACCTATCGAGGGACACCATAGGTGTGGGAATTGTATCGCGTGCGATACAACCACTGAGGGCACCATCTTTCAACATTCAAATAAGACTTGGTCTCACACTAGTTTCACCAATTGCAAAACAAAAAATGTCGTCTATGCCATAATTTGTCCCTGCCACAAAATTTATATTGGTAAGACCAATCAGCAGGTCAACACGCGTATGACACAACACAGGTCGCGCGTTAAAAATAAAGTGTTAACTGCGCCCCTTGTCCAACATTTCTCCGACAAACAACACGGAGAAAATGACTTTACTTGGACCGTGCTATTCAGCATTAATCAACCGAAAACAGGGATCAATATAGATCAGATCCTATTGAAAAAAGAGGCTTATTTAATACTAAAGTTCAACAGTACCCAAACGGGGTTGAACACACTTTCAGAAATTTCAAGATTGTAATGAGTCCATGTATCCCCATTGACAAACTACAACATCCATAATGCCCAGCGCCCGGCTCACTATGATGTAGGGGCCCTGCACAGCCACCAGGCTGTTCCTGCGTTTGCATTTCCTGGTTCGCCTATGCGAAAGAAAGGTGAGTGTCTGTGAGGCTCCAAATAAGTGAGACTTCAGTACACCAAAATTGTATTAATTCAGGAACTAAGGGACCCCTTTATGTCTTACAGCGCGAGTGAGCCGCGCGTTTGTAAACAACGGGGAGGAACACGTGTCCCCGCCACCGATTGAATCTGGGTTTAAACTAAGACAACGAGCATACGGCATGGCGACCGCCGTCCCGTGCTCACCACCAGAAATCTAGGTATGTGGCTTTACTATTTTCCGCAACACTTCCCGAGCGTCTTTGTGCCACAATTAATGTCAATACTGAGCGCGACCTTTATGCTTTGCAGGTCGGACGGAAATGGTAGAATGAGCAAACAGAGGACCTAATATAGCATCCAACGCCACACTCGACGAAGGTATGAGCGTGTAGCTTTAGGTCTGTAGTAGTCACTTGGCACTGCTTCAGATGGCTTTGTAAGTTTTTGAATTATTATTTTTTCCAGAGTAAAACTTCTATTCCACTGACTTTCTGCGGCGCACAGCCCCTCGTGTACAACTGAACCACGAGAGCCCACCGCATTCTGTATAAAGGTAACTAGTTCAGCATAGTCCAGCCATCTTAGGGGGTCTTTAAAACAAGTCGCAAACATTTAAACAAGCTTCGTTTTTATTTATTTTTGTGTAGATTGAAAACACTGAGAGAGCCCTGAGGAGAATCTGTAATCCTTTACAGATTTGAAACGCGTCGGCAAACGGCAGACAGACACCCCAAAATATCTGCCCTTGACGGGTTCAGTCACTTTTGTTGGAATTAACTGTGAATTAATTTCTGATTGCTGTCGTATATTTTTTCTCAACCTTATGGGTCCAATAGCGGTTTGATTATCTCGCAAAGATTAACTATTTGTGAATACGGAATTGCTATATACTCTTCACATAAGAAGTTTGTTGATTACTGTTTGATTCATTGTATATGTGATATTTGTATAGTAGTTGTAAATATGTATAAATGTTTTTGTATTGTGTATAAGTGTATATAAAGTGTTCTTCTTGCCTATGAAATAGATAAATCTCAATAAAAATAATGAGTAAAAGGGTTAAATAAATTTACCCATACAAACAAAGTGACGTGGATTTTTGTTTGTTGTCTCATAAGCTGAGAGCGAGACTAAATAAGTAGGAGGGCTAGCAATCTGTTCTGTTTACTGTTATATTGGGTCCAGCTGCCCCCCGCCCCAGGACCAAACTCCGTTGTTTCACTAATGGCAGATTGGGCCACTACCCTGTGGCCGAGGTTCCCTTTGAGTGGGAAGGGGTTGCAGGTTCACTTCGAGCTGCTGTAAGCCCTGCCATGCCAGTCGATTGTCTGTTGGGAAATGACATGGAGCACAATGCTTGGAAGGAGGTGGAATACCGGACTCATTCGGAGATGCTGGGTACACCTGACTGGGCCTGTGCAAGCACAAGGTCCGCGACTACCCGGAGAGGGAGTTCGCCCGGGCTGGAGCCTGGAACAATGGCCCAGCCCGCTGCCAAAAAGGGAAAGAACCGAAGACAGGAGAAGCCTGCTTCGGCTTCCACACCCCATGAGACAGATCGGCCACCTGCGGTGGTGGGCCAGGAGTCGATGGAGGGGGAAGTAGTCTCCCTGGAGGACTTACCTATCCCTGCTGAGTGGCATGTGGAAGGAGGGCCTACCAGGGAGGAGTTGTGTAAGGGCCAGAAGGAGTGCCCTACCCTTAAGGGACTGAGGCGACAGGCCGAAGCCCAGGCACCAGGGAACGTTGCGGGGAACTACCATATTTACTGGGAGTACGGACTCCTCTACAGTGAACCGAAGGTACCTTTGCCCGGTTCATCCCGGGCCTTGGTAGTCCCTCAACGGTACCGAGCCTTTCTTCTAGAACTGGCTCATGAAATTCCCTTGGCAGGACACTTAGGACAGGACAAGACCTTTGCCCGGCTTGTCCCCCACTTTTACTGGCCTCAGATGAAAGTGGCATCCGACACATACTGTCGGACGTGTGTATCCTGCCAAGCCAGTGGGAAGACGGGGGTGAAGCTGAAAGCTCCCCTGGAACCACTTCCTGTCGTTAGCACCCCCTTTGAAAGGGTGGGCATCGACATTGTGGGACCATTGGATCCACCAACTACAGCTGATCACAGGTTTATCCTGGTTCTGGTGGATCACGCCACGCGGTACCCAGAGGCAATTCCTCTGAGGACTGTCACTGCACCTGTAGTGGCTAGGGCCCTGATGGGTATCTTTACCCGAGTGGGTTTCCCCAAGGAGGTTGTGTCCGACAGGGGGACCAACTTCATGTCCGCGTACATGCAGGCTATGTGGAAGGAGTGTGGAGTTACCTACAGGTTTACCACTCCTTATCACCCCCAGACCAATGGTCTGGTGAAAAGGTTCAACAAGACCTTGAAAGGCATGATAAGAAGTCTGCCTGAGAGCCTGCAGAGGAAATGGGACGTCCTCCTACCCTGTTTGCTGTTTTCCTACAGGGAAGTACCACAGAAGGGAGTGGGCTTCAGCCCCTTCGAGCTACTGTATGGGCACCCTGTGCGTGGACCTCTCAGCCTGGTGAAGGATGGATGGGAAAAGTCTCCCAGGAAGCCTCCCCAGGATGTGGTGAGCTACATGCTGGCTTTCCCGAGCCAAATGGCTAAGTTGTGGAAGCAGGCTTCAGACAACTTGGAAGCCAGCCATGCAGTGATGAAAGAGTGGTATGACCACAACGCTCACCCCGTGGAGTTGGAGCCTGGCCAGAAAGTGTGGGTGATGGAACCTGGAGAGCTAAGTGCCCTCCAAGATCGCTGGACAGGCCCCTTTGAGGTAAAGGAGAAGAAGGGTAAGGCCACCTACCTGGTGGATCTTAAGACCCCTCGACAGCCCCTACGGGTGCTGCATGCCAATCGCCTCAAACCCCACCATGAGAGGCCCAAGGTCATCTTGATGATGGTGACTGATGGAGCAGAGGAAGCGGAAAGCGAGCCTCTCCCTGATCTTTTTTCGTCTCAGGAAAAGGATGGGTCGGTGGAGGGAGTGATTCTCTCCCCATCCTTAACTCCTGAGCAGCAAGAGGACTGCCGCCAGGTATTGGAGCAGTACTCCTCGTTGGTCTCCCTTGTCCCGGGAAGGACCCACCTGTGTAACCATGATGTGGACACAGGAGGCAGCCCACCAGTAAAGTCTAAGACCTACAGGCTGTCAGACAAGGTGAAGGCCAGCATCCACAGTGAAGTTACCAAGATGCTGGAGCCAGGAGTCATCGAACCTTCTAGCAGCCCCTGGTCCAGTCCGGTGGTTCTGGTACCAAAAGCTGCCCCACCGGGCACCACTCCAGAACTGAGGTTCTGTGTGGATTACCGGGGACTGAACTCAGTGACTAAGACTGATGCACATCTGATCCCTAGGGCGGATAAACCTATTGACCGGCTGGGAGCTGCCCAATACCTGAGTACCTTTGACTTTACTTCAGGGTACTGGCAGATCTCCCTTACAGATGGAGCAAAGGAAAGGTCAGCCTTCTCCATGCCTGAGGGCCACTACCAGTTATGTGTGATGCCCTTTGGGCTCAAGAACGCCCCTGCCACTTTTCAGAGGCTGGTGAACCAGGTCCTCTCTGGAATGGAGGCTTTCTCCGCTGCTTATCTGGATGACATCGCCGTCTTCAGCAGCAGTTGGGAGGACCGTTTGTGTCACTTGCAAGCTGTTCTCCAGGCCCTGAAACAGGCTGGCTTGACAATCAAGGCCAGTAAATGTCAGATCGGGCAGGGGTCGGTTGTGTACCTGGGCCACTTGGTGGGCAGGGGAGCGGTACAGCCCCTCCAGGCAAAGATTGAGGCAATCATGGCCTGGGAGCCCCCCAAGACCCAAACTGAGGTCCGAGCTTTCCTGGGCCTCACAGGTTACTACCGTCGCTTTGTGAAGGGGTATGGCACTATTGTCGCACCCCTCACGGAGCTCACATCTAAGAAACAATCTGGACGGGTAGTCTGGACGGAGGCTTGTCAGCAAGCCTTTGAGAAGCTGAAACGAGCAATGTGTGCAGCACTGGTCCTGAGGGCCCCGGATTTCTCCAGGGAGTTCATTGTTCAGACAGACACATCAGAGCATGGCATTGGGGCAATGTTATCGCAACTCAATGAAGAGGGCCTGGATCAGCCTGTAGTCTTCCTGTCTAGGAGACTGCTTCCCCGGGAACAAAAGTGGAGTGCAATTGAGCGGGAAGCCTTTGCAGTGGTATGGGCTCTGAAGAAGTTTTGGCCATACCTGTTTGGCTCGCACTTCCTGGTTAAGACCGACCACCGACCCCTTCGTTGGCTGATGCAAATGAAGGGAGAGAATCCCAAGCTGTTGAGATGGTCCATCTCCCTACAGGGAATGGACTTCCGGGTGGAACATCGGCCTGGAGTGGACCACGCAAATGCAGACGGTCTCTCTAGGTGTTTCCGCCTTAGTGATGAGGACTCCCAAGGGGTTGGGTAGCTCTCCCCACTTTCAGCTGGGGGGGACGCGTGTTAGACCTGTCTGCCCTTTGAGTAGTCCCTCCTATTTGTTTATTTATTTTTGTCCCCTTTTTGCCCCTCAATCCTTTTATTTTTAATGTCCACTGGACTTTTCAGGTGTTAACCTAGGGGTTAGGTGCTCTTTGCCCTCATAGTCTTTTTCCTGAGGCCTAGGTGCCTTTTCTGACTGAAACCACGGGTTACACAAAATGGTGGCTGCAACTGTCACCTGCTTGGCTACCTCAGGATAAAGGCCCATAGGATAGCATGAGGATTTCCAGAACCTTCTGGACTCCTCTGGACATCCTGGGGTCAGCCTATAAAAGGCGGAATGTTGGGCAGCCATTTTGTGTTGTGAAGAGGGGAGTCAGTTCAGTTGGAGTACAGGCTGTGAGAGGAGGAGGCTGGCGCAGTGTGGAGGATTTGACTGCCTCGTGGGGCTGCTTCCTGCTTGCTGACGCTACCCCTCCCTTATTGACCTGACCAGGCAGGGATATCTACTCTTCATTCCCCTCAAGTTAAGAGGGATTGTTGCCCTTAGCAGAAGAACGGAACATTAACTGAAGACGGTCAGGAGAGGGCACTTGAGACTGTCTTCTTCTGTCAGAATTTGAACCCCTTCCACCTGTGGAAATAGTCGGTAACGGATTTTCGACCCCTCTGGCGCCACCTGGTTTACCTGGAGCTCCATGAACTGCCTGAAGCTGTTTCTTTACCACCCTTGGCCAGGAATCCACTCGTGTGGCGAGGCTGTCTGCTGATCTGGGGTGTCTCACGTTTGGGCGGCTCTCTGCGGCGGACTTGTGAGGTGAGAAACGCTGCGCTGAGAACTGAAACTGACAGCGCCTTCGGGTCATAGTTCACAGGGGTGAGTCGGAAACGCCGGAAGAGGAGTGTGTGAGCCGCCGCCCAGGAAGTGCAGCGCGACGTTAGACAGGAGGGGAGGAGTTGTCGGCCACTGAGCTCGGGCGTGATCTCTCCCAGTCAAGTCAAAGTCAAATAATTTATATAGCGCGCTACATACCCAGAGGGTCTCAAGGCGCTTGAGGAGGAGTAGGGAAATTATTTGTCGAATATCCAGGTTTTAAGTTGTTTTCTAATGCTAGGTGGTTCCGGGTGAGTCGGAGGTGAATGGGAAGTGAATTCCAGGTTTTGGCCGCCAGGTAGGAGAAGGATCTACCTCCCATGGTGGTTTTGTTGATGCGAGGAACAGCGGCAAGGGCTTGGTTGGAAGAGCGAAGCTGGCGGGGGGCGGGGTGTAGAAGGAAACTCGCGTGTTGAGGCATTCGGGACCAAGTTCGTAGAGTGCTTTGTGTGTGTGGGTGAGGAGGCGGAAAGTTATTCTCTTATTGACAGGGAGCCAGTGGAGGTCTTTCAGGTGATTGGAGATGTGGTCTTTACGCGGGATGTCAAGTATAAGTCTAGCTGATGAGTTCTGGATGCGTTGTAGTTTTTTCTGAAGTTTTGCGGTGGTGCCGGCGTATAGGGTGTTTCCGTAGTCCAGGCGGCTTGTAACCAGTGCGTGGGTGACCGTTTTTCTGGTTTCGGTGGGGATCCAGCTAAATGTATTTTTGAGCATGGGAAGAATGTTGAAACAGGATGATGAAACAGCGTTGACTTGTCTGGTCATCGAGAGTGAGGAGTCCATGATGACGCCCAGGTTCCGTGTGTGGTCCGTCGGGATGGGCGCTTTTCCAAGGGCCGCTGGCCACCAAGAGTCGTCCCAGGCGGAGGGGGTGGTCCCTAAGATAAGGACTTCTGTTTTGTCTGAGTTCAGTTTCAGACGGCTGAGCTTCATCCACTCTGCTACTTCTTTCATTCCTTTATGTAGGTTGGTTTTGGCGGTGTTAGGGTCTTTGGTGAGTGAGAGGATCAGTTGGGTGTCGTCAGCGTAGGAGATTATGTTGAGGTTGTGTTGGCGGGCGATGGTCGCGAGGAGGCTCATGTATACGTTGAAGAGGGTAGGACTGAGTGAGGATCCTTGTGGGACGCCACAGATGATTTCAGAGGCCTCTGACTTGAACGGTGGGAGGTGGACTCTCTGAGTTCTTCCGGCGAGGAACAAGGTGATCCAGTCCAGTGCTTTTCCTTGGATTCCAATGTTTCTGAGGCGTTGTAGTAGAATGCTATGACATACTGTGTCAAAGGCTGCGGAGAGGTCAAGGAGGATGAGGGCGACTGTGTCTCCATTGTCCAGTAGTGTTCGAATGTCGTCCGTTGCTGCAATGAGTGCGGTCTCAGTGCTATGTTTGGCTCGGAAGCCGGATTGAGAGGAGTCGAGGGCTTTATTGGTTTCGAGGAAGGCGGCGAGCTGGTTGTTGACTGCTTTCTCGATGACTTTGGCGGGGAATGGAAGGAGCGAGATGGGGCGGTAGTTTTTGAGTTCGGTGGGGTCAGCTGTGGGTTTTTTCAGAAGGGCGCTGAGTTCGGCGTGTTTCCAGCTTTCCGGGAAGGTGGCTGAGTTGAGGGAGGAGTTGATGACGTCTCGGAGGTGGGGTGCGATGATGGAGTCTGCTTTGTTGAAGATGTGGTGAGGGCATGGGTCTGTGGGGGATCCTGAGTGGATGGAGTTCATCAGGCGGATGGTGTCATCAGTGGAGATTGGGTTCCAGTTATTGAGGGTGTTCAGGGGTGGTGAAGGATCCGTAGAACGTTGAGTGGGTTGGTCTCCGGGTTGGTTGTCGAAGCTGTTGTGGATGTCTGAGATTTTGTCGTGGAAGAATGAAGCTAAGGAGTCGCAGAGGGTTTGAGATGGAGTGATGTTGTTTGAGTTGGCAGTGGGGTTGGTAAACTCTTTGACGATGTTGAATAATTCCTTGCTGTTATGGGCGTTGTTGTCTAGTCTGTCTTTGAATGAGGCTTTCTTGGCTGTCCGGATCAGTTGGTGGTGGATGTGGATGGCGTTTTTGAAGGCGTCCTTGGTGCTGGAGTTTGGGTCTTTTTTCCAGGCCTTCTCAAGGGAGCGACAGAGTTTCTTGGATTTCTTAAGCTCATCGTTGAACCAGGGTGTGTTTCTGCAGCCAAGCTTGGTTTGACTTTTTTTCAAAGGTGCTAGGTTGTCTGCGCTATTGGTCAGCCATTGCGTGAAGTTAATGGCTGCTTGGTTAGGGTTCGATGAGTAGGCAGGGGGGTTTTGGAGAAGCGATGTGGAGATCTGATCGATGGTGATTTTGTTCCAAACCGGATAGGAGGGGAGGATCTCGGAGGCGCCGAAGAGAAATCATAGCGGCTGCTGTCAGGTAAACAGTCGGGACCCGGCTTTAGAGTGAGCCCGTCACCCGTCGGAATCCCGCATCAGCTGGAGGGCGAGACCAGCTTAAGGGAACTTAATTCCGGGCCGGAGGGCCTGAAATGACTGCGGAGGAAAAAAAGTAAGCTGGGGCTATAGACAGGAGGGGAGGGAAAGCCGTCCGAAACCCCTACTCCTGGCATAGCAATTTCCAACTCCGACTAAGAGAATATACTGCAGGCTTTGGGTGACTTAAATTTGCTGAACTACGCCCCGACCGGTCTCCCTGTTTACTGAACTCGTTTCTGAGACAAATCTTCCACCTGGGAAGAGACTTTCATAGATAAAGAATCCTCAGGATATAGCTAAGGGAGCTTCCAGCAGATTGAGGGGGGAGAACAAGGCTGATCTAGGAATACGCTCAGATTGATTGAAGGGAATGTCTTTTTGCAGGTTATCCAGGACCTAGAAGAATTACTGTGCATGTTGATAATCTAATGCGGTCATAGAGTGAACCAACAACTTATATGAGATAAAGGTTTAACCTGCTTGTCTCCATTTAGCCATTTAGCTGCTTGAACTCACATAACCAAGAGAATCAACTGTGGAATTTTCTACTGAACCCTTATTTCTTTATGTTTAAAAAGACCATGAGTTATGGTGGGTACTGTACAGTTTGATTTCTCCAATTTGCTGCTCTCTTATCATAAGCTGTGAAGTAATTGCTAGAAGATTGGTGATATAAAAGTGAACCGTATTTTTCTAAGCTGGTGTAGTGTTATTTTTGAATGGATGGACGCTAGGTTGCTGTAGGGGTGTGATGCAAGCTCAACACTTTTGCCTCTAGGATTGACTGTTTTACTCTGGGCCAGGCTACCCTATGTGATCTGGAGACCCCAGGTCCAACACACCCCCATCCCACTTCTAATGAGCCGTTGATGATGGGCTATAATACCAATAATGTACTACCTTAAGGAGTATTTCTTTGCCTGTAATGCTGTGTGCTGAGGTGCTAACTGGTGTCTGGATGTCCAACTATTCTTTAGGGTTGAAGGAGCGCTCGCATTCTTTTTCTCAGTGCAGCTACGCCACTGATTTGATGGGGGCCTGCGATGCATCGAGAAAGACGTAGATGTCAGAGCATACGTGTTTGTGTAACGGGTAGGCAATAAGGGCCGGCTAGCATGGTGGTGAATTGAAGGCAGATAGCAATGTACTACCAGTGGGCATTTTAGGGTATGCCATAATGATGTTGGATCTGGGGGAAGTCTTTTGCAGTTAGCCTGCTGCCATTGTATATATTCGGTGCCCTGACAATCTGGAGAAAAGTCAGGGTTCCCAATGATCGGAGTTTGGGGGAGATACGAGTGGACAACTTCTTTGGCCACTGCACCCTGTCCCAAGTCCCCATAGTGGCTCTAAGAACAGAGGAAATGTACATTCTGGGTGGGCTGTGAAGTTTGTTCAACCAATACACCTTCCAAATATTGATGCCAGAGATTACCTGACCGATGAAACACCAGTGTTTCTCTGTGGAGAGCCGGGCCCATTCTATCAAGTACTGAAGTTGTGCAGCCTGAAAGTAATGTGTGAGGTGGGGTAACCCAAAGCCACCCTTACCCGGGGACAAATGTTCTGGTTTTTGGCTACGCAGGCTTTCTTGCCTGCCCAAATGTAATCCTCAATAAGGTGCTGCAATTTACTCAATTCCTGCGGCGGGGTTGCACAGGTAACGTCTGCATAAAATACAATATCTTACGTAGAAGAGTCATTTGGAGCGCTGTGAGGTTCGCCAGCCATAAATGAATGTAGTTTTTCCAGGACTGTAATTCCGACCACGCTTTTGAGAGAAGGATGCCATAGTTGCTTTCTGCATTCTGCGCTGGTGTGGAATTGATATGTAGGCCCAGATATACCACTTCCTGCTTAGCCATGTGAAGGATAAGAGGCTCTTAAGGGTAGGTTGGGCTGCTTTCGGGACCGTTAGGTTGAGTATCTGTGATTTATGGAAGTTGACTTTGAAACATGAGGCTTTCGCAAAGGCCTGCAGTTCACTTATATGTGGAGGCAGAGATTTGAGTGGATGTATCGGGCCTATCATCACATCGCCTGCATAGAGACCCGTTACTGTGGGGTTTCAACGAATGCCCTCTGCGAAGGTCTCATATGTAGGGCAAAAAGGAGCCATGACAAGGGGGAGTGCTGACAAGGGGCAACCTTGCTGAGTGCCACGTCCAACGCTGAAGGGCGAGGATGTCCAGCCATTACCCTGAACAGCAACTTGGGGGCCCGTATAGCTACACCAAATACAACATCTGAAACATTCACCAAGACCCACCCTTTGGAGCACCAATTGGAGGTAGGGCCAGTGTACCCAGTCAATTGCCTTCTTGGCGTCAAACGGCAACAGTAGTGCAGGCACTGGGAATTGCTGGGTCTTACTCAAGGGGCAACAAAGGCATTTGGTGTTGTCACTACAACCCCTCTCAGGTATAAACCCTGCACGGTTTGGGTACACCAGACACTGCATATAAGGAGCAAGTCAAGTCGCCAATGTGGTAGTAAAAATCTTGATATCAACATTCAATATTAAAAAAAGCCGATAGGAGGAGCGGTGCACAGGGTCCTTGCCGAGTTTGGGCAGAACCGTAACAGATAGCCATTTTCATTGTGTACGCAAGTGAGTCTGTAGTGCTAATCGAGTTGTATAGACTGGTGTGGATGGGAGCCAGTGAGAGAGTATATAGTTTATAAAAATCAATGGTATAGCAATATTTCCCGGGACATTTCCTGAGTGTGAATACAAAATAGCTGCCATCACCTCGTCCATCTGGAAGTCACGATCCAAGTGCTAAGTGTTCTAATGGACCCTGCATTAGGTATGAAGTAGCGTCTCCCTTCTCCAGCGCTTCAGCTGAATAAAGAGCAGGATAAAAGTGATCAAAGGCCTAAGTTATGTGCTCATCCTGGAATAGCCTGATGCCCTGTGGCCCGTCAATTTCAGTCACCTGTTGTCTAATGGCCTGGGCCCGTAAGCGATGTGCCACTCTGTTGCCTCCTGCATTGTATTTCTGCTTTGTACGTAAAAAGGCATATTCTACCCTATCCATGTTTAGGGCTTTAAGTTCTTTGCATGCTGTGGTGAGCTGAAGGCGTTCTTTGTGAGAGCCCAACTGTATTTGTATCTCCTCCGATTCTTTACCTGCCCCTCCAGACTGGTCCTCTTATCTCTTCTATCCTGATTAAGGTGGGCTGCTTTGGCTATTAGCCGGTCCGAATTACTGCCTTTAGAGTATCCCATAATAGTGCTATGGGCGTATCTGGTGCATTATTGGTATCCAAGAAGCTGCTAATTGCTCCCTTTATCTCTGTGACTGTCGACTTATATGTGAAGAGTTTGTGGGTAAGGCGCCAGTTATGGTGTTGAGAGGTGAGGTCTGGCAAGTGTATAGTGATACTAATTGGGGATTGGTCGGAAAGGGCATCCACCCTGATGTCGACTGCGGTAGTGGGTACCAATAATCGTGCGGTCATAAGGAAGAGATGTATCTTTGCATTTGTCTGATGAGCTTCTAAAAAGAAGGTGTTGTCCCTCTCTGTGAGATGGCATCTGCACCATACATCTGTCCATAAGTATCTTGTTGTTAATGACCCTGAAGTGTAAATGCACCAGTCTGTCCCACCCTCTGCAATGACCTGTCCAGGCTGGCGTTTGGGTACCAAATTATAGTCCCCTTCCAATCAGAACATGCGCATCAGTAGTGGCCATCATGCCTATTGTTGCTCATTCAGGCATGTAAATTAGCAAGTGTAAACGTATTTGTCTGCATGCGATGCAAAGATATAAAAGTGCACTAGGAATCTCAGCTTCTGTTTGGACCACCCTACCAGAGAAGTGTGATGCAAATAATATCGCTACCCCTGCTGTCTTCCCCATGCCTGATGAGAAGTACTGGAGATCAAACCAGCGGGACCGCATGCGCCTCCAATCTGCCTTCAGAAGATGTGTCTCTTGAAGTAAACAGATGTCACATTTGGATGCCCGTAACATAGACAAGAATGATAGACGCTTTAATGGTGCATTGAGGACCCTAACTTTATAGCTAATTATTCTAGCCATTAATCATACTGCAGGGCCAAGCATGTGTGAAGCCCACATCAAGTGTGTCCTTGATAACTCTGAGAAGGCAGAACATATAGTGCAAATGTATGTAGGCGTATCCATGTGCACAGCGCTGGATAAGGAAAGGATGAGAAAAGTAGCAAAAAGAACAACAAAAATAAGGCTATCCCTTCCTGAGATCATGAGGAGTAGTTTGAGATGAGGTCCATGTCTCGGCTGCCAGGTGCGGTATTGCATCAGTCTGCTGGGTCAGGGAGCCACACCACCTGGAGCAGTATGACCCTTTGTGGGTGAGCTGTGTTTGACCTCATGGTCTAAGTTTTAAATCTAGACAGGTCCAATCAGCCTTTCATCCTTCTATGGCCAATAAAATTAGTACTATTGAGTTGGGTAACAATAAACATCGGTTGTTCAGCACCAAGATACCCTTGGGTGAACGTGCGCTTTACAAATGCTCATGTAATATTATGCTATGTTAGATCTTAGGTGTGCTGTGGGGGGAGCATATGATAGCTGCCCCACAGGGATGTCTTATTATTTTCAGGCTCAGAGGTGGCTTCCAGATGCTGAAGTTGGCAGAGGAGGACTGCTCTCTACTTGCGACACTCCACCTTGGTAGGTTTGGTGGATGTTTTCATCATCGGTCACGTGGAGCGTCTTGAGCTCGCTTAGGAGTGAAAGGGGCTCTGCGGGTGGGGGACAGAAGGCATCTGTGGCTTGTCAATTTCCAACAATTTTTTAGCTTTCTTTAAGGTGCTCATGCACTGCATCTCTTTGTTCCAAACAAATGTAAGGCGAAACAGGTGTCCCCATGGATAGCAAATGCCCCGCTCCTGCTAAAATTTTCTGATAGGCCCCAACAGATGACAATGTTGCAAGGTGACATGGGAGGGGTCCTGATAGAGCCAGAACTTGTTGCCCTCAAAGTCAATCGCATTGCGATCTCGTACAGCTGCCATGATTGCCTCCTTCTGTTTGTAGTAGTGCAGGCAGGTCAGGATATCTTGGGGCATTCCAGGGGATTTAGCGGGTTGGTCCACCCTGTGTGTGCGGTCCAATATAATGTCTTGTTGCGAGATATCAGACACCACCTGAATGAAAAAGCCAGTGGGCAAAATCTTCCAGATTCTATCCTGCTGCTTGGAGAGGGACTCCTTTAATTCCTATGTAGGCCCACCAAGACCTATTTGCAAAGTCCTCCAATTAATAGTGCAGCTCCGCATTTCTATCCTGTAACTTGAGCAGTTCATGACAATATGTGTTCAGTTCTTATCCACGGGAGTCACCATTATATTCAAATGTGCTGACCTTCCCACCCAGTTCACCCAGCTCTCTCTTAAGGCCTTTGATGTCCACTGCCATTTCCTGTTTAATGGTAGCAATATCTGCTTGTAGAGTGACGAAAAGAGTCTCTAAGAAGGCCCGGATGACCAGCACTTCCTCACCCATGTTGACCGAGTTGGTGCCATCTACCATGGACGATGCTGAAGGAGAGACCTTCCTGTGGTGTTCTGGCCTTTTGCCCGTGGTCTTAGTGAATAGACCCTTGATGGAGTTGTCCTTCTTGTTGGAATGTGAGGCTGCCATGGTGACTCAGACAGGCTATAAGAGGGCCAAACATGTAGCATTGATCGGAGAAGGGCCTCAGCTCTCTAGGTAATGAAAATCCCAACAGTTAGAGGTTAAGTATTCGCCATACCTCACCCAGAAGCACCCCCACGAGGTCCACCACAAGTGGAGGGGCAATTCCACTGTCAAGGTGATGAAGAAGGTTGCCAGAAGTCAGGGAGTCCAGATGGCATTGGATAGGGGTACAGCACCACTAGGCCTAGATGAGTCAGATGTCTCAATCAGCAGATTTACTCCCTTGAGTAACTGGGCATTTGCTCCCCCAATGTGGGCAATCACAGCAGCCAGCAGGGCCCCCGTATTACAGATGCACAATGAGGGCGAACCTCTAGCGTGGAGTGATGCCGCAGATTATACCAAGGGAGAGAGGCGAAGCGTGCATGGCGGGTGTATGGAAGATCCGTTCAGCAGCACAAGGAGAGAGCTCAGGCTGCATATTGTAGTGCCTTCGATGTGGAGGGAATAGGGATATCCCCGGCTTAGCTTCCAGTTTCAGGCCACGCTGGCCATCATAGTCCCATCGGGCCCCAAACACTGCTGGTCACGTAGGGGGCCAGGGGAGGACACAAAGTCACCGATGCGGGTCAGCTCTGGGTCCCATGCCGCTCAAGGATGGCATGCAGCAGAGAGCACACAGGTGCAACCGGCTAAAGCTTGTGGGTGGCCCAATCTGTCCATGCCACCCGCATCAGGAATCAGGCCCAACCTGCAACTGGGCTTCATGGAAGTCTGGGCTTCAGGGCGCACTTGTTGGTCATGCCTAAGGCCGCACCACTGTCCCACTAGGTCAGGTGCTCTGCCTGCTCGCTGTAAGCATGAAGCATGGGTCATGGAGATTCTGGCCATCCGTCCCCTGCAGGCATGCCTTTTTTGTACTCACTGACGCTACTAAGGAGTGTTAGGGCTACTCCGTCCGCTCAATCATGCCTCCCACTTCGGATGGGAGCATAGCGGGGCTTGCTGTAGTCATCTTGCAAATATGCAAATCGAGTCTCAGGGCAGCTAGGGTTTCAAAACAGTGAGGAATCGGTCCAGGTCTGTCTGGAAATCATTCCTCACTATCCTGACCGTCTTCTGTAGGGCTATGGATGTTGGAGGAAGCTCAGGGCACCCTGCTGCTCCGTTAAAAGTGAGGTGGGCGGTGGAGCTCCATAAGCTTGCTACCACTCAGGCATCATCTTGGACCATTTCTTCAATTTTCAACAGGTTTTCTAGAGGAGACAAATCTATATTATCAATATTCCTTTTCTTAAGCCTAGAGAAGTATGAATTATTGAGCACCTCAGAAGGACTAGTGTCAGGAGAGTATACATTTTGGTAGTAGTTTGCAAAGCAAGCAGCAATATCAGAATATTTTCTCGCCCAAGTAATTCACAAAAGATTTTACAACTGATTTCCCCTCTTGCACTTCAGATAGTTTGCCATTAAAGAACCAGCTCTGTTCCTCCCACCATAATACCTAGCATTAATTTTAAAAAGACACCCACAAGCTTTTTCAGTAGTTTATTTGCTAAACTGTATTTTAGTTGCTATCAAAGGATCCAGATCAGCTATACTTTGTTTGAAGTACATTATTTATGTTCTAATCTTTTAATGTTGTCAAGAATCAGGTGCAGATTGTTTTTTGGCATGTTCATTTGAAAGGAAACATAACTAATTATAAAACCTCTGGAGACTGCTTTAAAGGCACCACAGTCAAAGTGGAAAAGAGTGTCCCCTGTATTATTATTATCAAAATATTCTTTAACAAAGTTTTTGTAGACGTTAATGAAAGTCTTATATGAAAGTAGGGAATTATTACATCTCGACTGAGATTTACTGCTATTTCTCTGCACGATATCTAAGTCTGTCCGAACCGGGGTGTGGTTAAAAATCAGAATTGAGCTAATTTCCAAATTACCCATAGGTTGAACCATACCTTTACTTAAAAATAAATAGTCAATTCTAGTTTGAGCATTGTGAGTGGCCATGTAAAAATAGAACTCTTAAAGATGTTGGGTAAACAAACTCCGGGATTCAGAGAGGAAGCTCTGCGAAATGGTATTGAAAATGCCTTATATGCTCTATTAGACATACCTCAGCGGAATTTCTTCCTATGAAGAAAGGGTTCCATAAATTGATTACGATCCCCACCTAGTAGGGAATTATCACCAGAATGTTCAAGTATTTTCTGTGAAATAAGTTTCCAAAAAAGTAGATCCGGATGAATAGGGCCATATACATTTACTATTGAAAGGATATAATCCTCCTTTTTGAGTTTAACCAAAATCCAGTGTTCCTCAGAATCATTTCTTGTGACAAAGTATAGCAATACTTTTCTCATTAGAGATAAAGGAGGAGAAAAGTGCTTAACTGACCCATTGTTTCATATGTTTTACAACCTGAATATCAGAAAGATGTGTTTCTTGTAATAAAACTATTTGACTCTTGAGTCAAGCCAAATTGACAAGACTCTTTGCCTCTTAATAGGGGTATAAACCCTTTCCATTCCACAAAGCAAATCTAAGATTCTTTACAAACAATAAGATTGTACAAAATTGGCTTAATAAACTCATATTATGTAACACTTCTAGAAAAAAATGAAGAAGAAAGAAAAACAGAAAGGAATGATTGGAAAGAAAGAAAACAAGAAGTGGGGCAAAATCCCCAACAAACTGACAAAGACATGACTGATGACAAAGGGAAAAAGAAAATTCCTCAGTCATAGTGGACACAATATGGATATGAACTGAAACACCCCGAAGTATGTGAGAGCGGTGGCACACCTAAATGTGGACGTTCAGATCATGATTCTAACGGATGGAAAAGGAAAGAGAAAATATATATGCCAGAGTTTCTAATTTAAAAGAAAAAAATACACATAAGGAAGCACAAGGAAAACGGGTGACACACAGTTCAATATTGAACGGTTGAAATATAGAAAAACAACATAATGGCAGTTTTACAAAAGTCTCCTGGATTTACCAATAATGACATAAGGATAGGTCAAAAATGAACTGGCAGACACACAACAAGAGGAGGAGGACACAGAACAAGGAACTATACAACAATCCAGTCTGAAATATAAAAAATATATTTTTAAAAACAACGAGACACCGATTATGAATATCCATGCAATCACTCAATACCAGGAAAGAAGAAACATGTTACATACAATTTGACTGTCCTTAAGCAGATATTAAAACATAAAAATTATGAAGTACCAGAAGAACTCAATGCCATATCTTCAGGTATGTGAGGTCTGATAAAATCATTGAGTTTGCCAGGGTCAATAATTGTAAAAGTCTCATCTTTGTTTGTGACCTTGAAAAAACAAGGATGAACTAAACCATATCTAGCATTCATAGATTTGAGTTGCGGGCAAAAGGCAAGAAGCTGTTTCCTTCTCAGTGCTGTAGTGTTGGAGACACCTTGAGAAAATAAACTTTCTTCTCTTCCCAGAACAATTCTCAAATTCTCTTTTAGCTGTTGAAAGAACATCCATCAATTCTGTAAAATGCAGGCAGAGAATGATGATGCCCCTAGGCCTTCTGCCAGATGAAGAAGAGGTCTTAGGGCCCAAGTGATGAGCTTTTTTGATGCTGAGTGCATCACAATCTCCAAGGTGAACAATTGAGGGAATAGCCTTTTGTAAAAATGAGATCATGTTGCAACCTTCAGATCCCTCTGTTATACCATAGTGACAAAGATTATTTCTCCTGTTTCTGTTTTTCTAAATCCTCTGTTGTTTTTTAAAGTTGTTACATTTCTTTAAACATATGGAAGACATCCGGTATGGCGACTTCAACATCACTCACTATCCGTTCAATGGCAATGTAACAGGAAGTGTGATGTGACCCAGACCTGCGTGCTTTAAGTATAAAGATTTATTGGTTGTATCACACAACTGGTATATCAAAGCGCCAGATATCTTCCTTAAAGTTCTGCCTTAACGTGGCTATCACTTTCCATGAATCCTGTCCATCTCTACAGTGGATAGACTAAACCCTTTGGGAAACAGAAGAGGAAGGCCTTAAATAACTAGTCAGGCTATAAATTGTGAACCCTCCACCACAGTCACTTTTTTAGGTCGAGCATCCAAGAGACCTATTGTAATTTCTCTTGTGGCTTAAAACCATCCCCCTGCTCTTGGTTTGTTTGTTTCAGTGCCCTTTAAAAATCCTTGCTTGCTAATGTCCAGTCCTGCCTCTTTGTCCCTCCTTTTTTTCTCTTCTGTTCCTCCCAGCAGCAGGAACTAAATACTGACTCATTATGCAATGGTTCTTCATTTGTTCTTTGAGGGGCTATTTCTTTTCTTAGTTTCCTTCTCTGTTACTGTTTGCCTGTGTTCAGCTTTGGTGACATAGCTCTTTAGCTTTTACTATTGAATTTCCCCCTCCCACCTTCTCTTAATGCTACAGTTGGGTCAGTGCTACCTCCCACGCAGTGCCTCCCGCTCCATTGGTTGTAATTTTTTTACCTTTTTGCAATTTTCCATGTTGATCGGCAGTTGAGCTTTTGTTTGGTAGGATATGATTGTGATTGGGCTTCTTTTTACGGGTGGTGGGCTTGTTTTGTTTCCCTTTACTCAATTTAGTAATATGCAAAACACCATCTATACGCTTAAACAAAAAAACTGTCATATCTTAAAATATGATTTTTTACAGAAAGCACGCACCCTCATAGCTAGACCTTTCCTGTGTGGCACCTGATACCCATCACATGCTCTCTGGGTGTGCCCATCCAGAGGAGAGGCATGCACATATTAATGAAACAATTGTTGGTCGTGTTGACAAGTAACACTGGAACTGTTTATATTTCACCTCATATGTATTTAACCCTCACATGGCAGACTGGTTGCACCCCATTCACTTTCAGTTTCTAGCATATAATTAATCTAGGATGGGGAGTCTGTTTTCAGTTTCTATCATTCTAAACATGGAGCGTAACCTTGCGTTGCATAACATCACCTACCATCCACATTTTCATTCACCACAAGGCTGAGTTCACGCGTCCTGTGTCAGGATTTGTTCATTGTTTAATAAATGTGGGTGATTTATTCTTTAACCCAAATTTTTTTCATTTTTGGCATGTTCTAATTACCTGCACAAATCTTTGCTGGTCTAGTCGGTGTCTGACCCGGTCCACTACCGCGGTAAGCACAAGGCTTTTGAGGTTCAGGAAAGTGTGCACTGGCACAAGGGGGGTTGGACAGTTAGGGATGTAGCATTGTAGAGAAGTGGATGACCATAGACAAAAACCCAGCCCCATGGGTCCCCGGCAACAGGACTAACTCTTTCCGTACTTTGCCGCCCTTCATGTACTTTTCCTCTTTCATGCCTGGTACCCCCCTCCATTTACACATATTAAATTCCCACGGAGAAGCTCATATTTACTGAATTTCCCCTCTGTTTGTAGTCTGTTCTGCGTATCTATAAATGGATTTGTTACTCTGTAGTACAATTGATGTATAATTGGATATGTATTTTTGTTTTGAGGAATACAATGCATATGCACCTCTCTCTCCGCCTTGTCGCAAACTGGCCCTTCATGATTTGTTTCTTTTTTTTGACGTGAGTGATTCACTGAAACGAATGCTGTAATCCTATCTCCTTTTCAAAGACCATATCAGAGCTTCGGTCATGTCTTGCTCAATATCCAGATTGGGGCTTATCCACTCTATCTGGTTTTTAAACAATGTATGTAACCAGCCATCCACTCAGTTACACCAACAGACGTTATTGTCCGCAAAGACCTTATCATGTAGGGTTTTCAGTGATCCTTTTTTTTAACGTTTTATACACTGCATCAGTGTAATTGTTGTTTAAGGTGTTGCTTTTAAGTCTGTGTAATGAATGAACATCTCTACCCTTTCCACACTGTAGCATGTGAAAATGTCTGCAAAAGGTAACAATGACTGCTAAAGTGTGTGCTATGTCCGTAAATCCACTACTAAGGCGCTGCAGGTTTTATTTTTGCAGAGGCACCAGGCCACAAATGCAGCGCTCCTGTTTCATCTTTGTTTTATTAAGCAAAAACAGTCTCACCATATAGCTCTTCAAAAACAAACCCGCTTTCGCTTCTTTCACGAGACCGAAGGGGCCATGATATATCTTAAGTGAGCAGTGCATGTGTTTTTAAAACACACTAGACCTTTGTTAACGTATGCACAGTATACAAAAGTTGCCTGCGGCTGTACTAACTCTTTCTAAAGTACAAGTTCTGAAAATAAAAAAGCACAATTCTGTATTGGTATAGGGAAAAAAAGATGTATTCATTTTTTAGTGCTTTACATTATTGCTGTTCTTGTATTTCTTTCCCAAACACTATACCATGTTTAATTTTCCTTATGCTTTCATTATCCTACATTGAAGTCAACCCTAAAACACTTTGCCAGCACTTAAGTACACTGATAGTCTAGGGGTTGCGAGAGTGGTGGTATATAAGTGCTCTCAGTTATCCTATTTTACCAAAAACTTTAATAACTAATATAATTAATAACATGCTGCATAGGTAAACATTATAAGGTTCCAAAGGTGAGACCTATTGCGTTGCAAATGCTTGTTTATTTAGTTGAAAGGGCCAACAGCCTGAACCCAATACCAAGGGATAGTTCGTGTTAGCCTCTGTGTGGAGAAGGAACCAGCAAAACCAATTCACACTGAGCAAACATCACCGTCAAGTGGTACATACTGTCAAGTAATGTTAGCGTGAACAAAACAAAACAAACGTGCAGATGTGAATGCAGGTCCTTTCTTTGCAGTCACCTGTGTTGATAAAACAAATAGAACACTCTGGTCCCTGACAAGCATGACGGGTGCTCCCCACAAGAACTGTTACAGTCCCACTTAGTAACCCCATGCCACCACTCTCCAAACCAGTGCATGTGCTCCCTCTTGGGTCACTTGCCTAAGGCCTCGTCCATCTTGCCCTTCCCCGGGGTACTGGAAATGCCGTCCTCTCCTTGAAGGCTCTCAGGCTTCTTCAGGGTCGCCACCGACTCTCATCTCCAGGAGGTCCACCACTGCTGCTCGCGCTTCCTTCTCCATTGCACCCCTCCAGCTGTTATCCTTGGGCCTTCCTGCTTTTCTCTAATGTTGAAAAGATTTCCCCGGTCTCCTAGTAGTCCTCCGAACCTCCCTCCTTCCTCCAGTGGCACTTCCTCCTGTCATCCTCTGTTGAGCACCCCATTTGCCGTCGCAGTCTGCCTTTTTGACGGCGGTGATGAATAAGGGGACGTGGCCTGTGTAACTTCTAGAATGCTAGTAACAGTTTATGGCATGCCCCCGGGGTCAACTACCCTTGTGTCTCCAACATCCAGGCCACAGGCAGATATTCTCTTATGGTGAAAATATAATTTCCCCTCAATTCTTTGAAGAGCTACATTAGTTTCAACAACAAGAGGTTTCAGAGCTTTAATCTCTTCCATGAGATCTTCCAAGGTAAATAGGGAAGGTGATTTTTTAGAGAGGGTTGACATTCTTTTTGGGCCTTTTAATAGAGGTAGAGGCGTTGGGCTTATTCGAAGCAGCCCCTGAAACTTGAGAAGAAGCAGAGCACCTATATGAAAATTCACCTTCCTCTTCCAGTGTGGCCCCAAGAGAGATGTTATCAATATCCTTCTGGTGCCTTTTAGTCTTGATAAGGGACGGAGACTTGCAGTAAAAAGAAGTAGGTTTAGTGCCAGCTCTCTCCCTTTGCAATCTCCCCATACAGTCACAGGAAAGAATAGCTTGTGTCAAACCTCTCAAGTAATATCAAGTTAATAGCAATGCCAAAAAGATTCAAGGTAAGGGCTCTCTACCTGGACTTGATAACCAATGCCAATGAAAGAGACAGGATCCTTTGATGGAGTGGTATCCAGCAACATATAGGGACATGAATGACTTTGCAATCTAGAAATAAAACTGCAGCAAGGTAGGCAAAAATATTCCTCAAACTGGTGCCAGGTAAGGGAAGGAGCCAATAACCCCACACCCTAGCGGAACAATTAATATAGAGCACTAAAGAGCGTGCATGTCAAGGCAGGAACTTAAGTAAAATCACACCATTCCAGGAGCTTCATTGAAGAGAGGCAGAACAGTATTTGTTTCAAAAACAGTGCTGGGTCCTTAGCTTATACAGAATCCTGGGGGAAAAAAATAAACAAGCTGCAAGAATTTTTTTCCCATGCTTCAATTTGCTTCATCCAAAAAAATGCTGCATACATATATGTTCTTGTAATTTTGAGAATTATTTCAGTGTGTTCCTGGTAATAAAAGCCTCCTCATTTTTTAGGAAAAGAGTTTTACATCCATTTCAGAAAGGCTTTCAAATGTTTTGCTTAAT
The DNA here is from genome assembly GCF_964263255.1 of Lissotriton vulgaris. Taxonomy (NCBI): domain Eukaryota; kingdom Metazoa; phylum Chordata; class Amphibia; order Caudata; family Salamandridae; genus Lissotriton; species Lissotriton vulgaris. The sequence continues at coordinate 440,719,600 of NC_141700.1, forward strand.
TAGCAGATGCATTGACTTGAAAGGCAGAGCAGCATTATTTAACTTCATTATTATACCTCTTCTTCTATACACAAAATGTAATCTGTGTTAAAGAAGCCTTTCAAGGCAATAGAGATAAAGTGAGAGGCGAAAAGCTCGTAAATCACCTCAGCCCTTCTTCCAAAACATGCCAGGTATGGCACACTCATAACAAGAAACATGTAGCTTCCCCACAGGCGTATTTCACATTTCTGTAGAATAGATAAACTTGCGCATCCTTCAATCTGTCACCACATGCTTCTTTAAATTATTAAATCATAAATCTCCTCAGCAGGTCTTGAAAAGCTGACTGGAGCAAGGTGCAGGTGCTTTTCAAAACAAACACATCCCATATCTTCATAGATGTCAGATAATAGGATGGAAAATAATGTTTTTCTTTGAGGAAACTGCTGCCACTATTTGACTTATTATCTTGTTCTTTTTTCTGCAGTCACAGATCATCTTAATGCCACTTTAGTCCAAAGGTCCTCTCCCTCACAACTGGAGCCTCACTAAGCCGTGCCCACCACTCTGCGCTCCCTTCAGGTCATACTTTGATTCACAATTTTTCTCTGTGTTAGAATTTAATAAGCTTATTTTACGTGTTGCAGACAGGCTGCCAAAATGCTATGGTGGCGAATGCTCCACCTGCCAAATTAGCGTTATTCATCCTCGGATGGCACATTTTGGCCCAAAGAGCTCCTGCTGGCAAGGCAGGATCATTTTTGATGAAAATGTAGTGATGGCTGGGATGTCTTGTGGTGGCCTGTTTTGATTTTATTTTGGTTTCAGATGTAAACCACCAAAGTGATGGTTAGTTTCTAAAAACAAAAGGCAAATCTCCTTGGTGCACTAGAGTTTTCTCCTTACACATGAGTAACATTTTTTCCCTATTTGCAACCTCTGTTTCCTTTATGGAAGTCGTAACTCGTAAGCTGATAAAAGCAGCGGCAGAAATCCCGCCCTACTAAGGCCTGCCCTAAAGCGAGCCTTTGTATTATGCTTTTCTGGCAGCCCTGTGATGGGGTGGGGTAGGGGGGTCATGGCCAATGGGTTTTTGCCAGTGCAAGCATGAAGAACTGCTCTGCAGGTTACAGCTCTGATGATGTGAGATCTGTGTCATCTGCAATCTGTGTCCAATGCATAAGACTATAAAAGACATGTAATCTAATTGATGGCTTGGCTGTCTGAAACTGACTCTGTTGAATAGATCTAATACGTAACATTATTAATATGTCATAAATCCTAGTCCCTACAGACACTATAACCTGAATAGCTGCTCTAGGGCCTAAACTCACAACATACCTGAAATCTGTAGTTTGCTACTAGACCTTAAAACATATGTATAACCCATGCAACAGAGGCAATGTGGAAACTGTTGGAGAAGGTTTAACAGGTTCAGTACTCTGCCTGCAAAACAACTAATCTACGGCTGGAAAGTAATGTGCACCTATCCCAGCACCATGAGTAAAATCCTTGGGATCCTGAGTGCAGAACAATGTCATGCTATTTCTCCTCACAATAGATTACTGAGTTCTCTTGCAGAGGATTTCCATGTATAGTCATAAGTACTTGAAAAGTCCCGCCCACGTGCCGGGCCCCCGGAGCACTTCTTTAAATATATCTTCTTAAGTGGATATTTTTTCGCCTTTTTTCAGGAAGTCCTGTAAAGACACTTAAGAGATAGAAAAGACAATAATGCAGCTTAACTAAATAGGCTACAAAGGCCACAACTTCATCTTGAAGTGAAAAAGATGCCATCATTTTATGTTTTGTGTAATGTTTAATGGTGTTTAACACCCAGAAAAACCCCACTTCACAAAAACACCTTTTTCATGATAGAGATGAAAGGATGGGACAGAGAAGCCCCCAGAGGCTGCCATTATATGTCTTACACTAGAGGCTGTGCCTTTAAGAAAACTCAGAGACCACCAGTATCCCATGATGCACAGTCAGTGGCAGTTACTTCAGTTCTTTTTTTCCGGCTGCTTCTAACAGGACCCTGGAGCATTGCCCTCAATCAATTTTTTTTTTCATCAAAAATCTTTTCAGAAATGTAACTCTTAGTGTTTCACTCAACGTTTTTGGTCCTTCTCTACCTTTTCCTATCATTTTCTGACAGAAATTACCACAGTTTATTAAAAAAAATGCCATCCCTTTTTGATGTGTCCAGACTGTGGAAGGAAGAAGGCCAAATCTGATACTCATAGAGAATGTATTATTTGTCTAACTGCTACTCACGTTTCCTGACTCCTGTTCCGCCTGCAAAATATTTTCCAAGCGTACTCTGCGTGACAGGGAGAGCATTCACCTTCAGGGAGCAGAAGAACGAAGAAAACAGCAGTTCCAGTCATCAGGTGGGGCTTCAGGTTGAGGAGAGGGTCAGTCCTCTACCAGGGCCCTATCTTCAGCCTCTGGGGGGCTCCCTAGTGGAAGACAGGCTGAAAATCAGCGTCGTTCTCGGTCGAAGACCACGACGTCGAGAGGAGCAGCAGCAACTTCTCTTTCTTTATGCAATTCTTAATCATGATTGAAATAAGGAGACTCATATTGCAGCCTTTAAAACCTTCATGTTTATCAGCTTCAGAAATGTTCGTATTGTATCCCCTTTACTTATGTAAAATTTAAAATGTATAAGGTTTATGCAAGAAAGGTCTTACTATCAAAAGTGTATCATAAAAACTGAATTCTGACTCTGCCGTTGCCTCACTTCCTTGGGAAAACGAAACCCCTTGTACAGGTTGCATAGTTTGCATTCTTATCCATACATTTTATGATTTTGACTCCTGTTGTTTGAAAAGATATAAGGACAGTAACCTCATTTACATTTGCTTGCTCAGTTGTGTGCATTGTAAATAGCACAGATTTGTATATCTTACTTTCTTATTTAGTAAGTTGTCATGGTATTGTTACGCATATTTAAATTTAATAAGACTCAACAAAGATTATTCATATTTCAGGATGACAAAAAAATTTCTACGTGACCACTGCAAACAGCACAAACTGTATTGCACGCCATACTTGAATGACACACTCTACCTTCACTATAAAGGTAAGTCTGTTTTCCTGCGGAGAGCTTGTTGAATGATTGTCTATGACGCCAATGTGTAGGTATCTACTTCTGTAACCTATGCTACCCAGCTCATATCTACAGTCAGATAATTGTTGAAAATCTACCTAAAAACAATAATAATACTTTTTTTAGCATAAGGGCATATTGTGTGTAACCTTCTTCTATATGGAGTTTTGATAATCTAGTGAATTTACATAAAAATCTACAGAATGTATTGTAGCAATATATGCATATGCATATGATATTTCCATTGCGCAAACCTAGCCAAAAGGCAGCGGATTTCTGTACACGGTCAAAGTCAACAAGTAATATGAGTGGAAGCTGGGTTGTGGTTGGTAAATGCATTGTGGTGTAGTGGTTTTTTAAAGAGGTGAGACTTCAACTCTTTCCTAAATTAGAGCAGCATTGGGGTGGTCTTCATGGATAATGGGATGTTGTTCCAGATCCTAGGTGCATAGATGTCAAAAACCAGGTTTCTTGTTTTTTCTTTTTTACACTTCTTGGTCTGCAGTCTGATGCTGCCCTGGCTGCGATTGTGCCAAGAACCATCAGGGATTAAGAGTTTGTCTGCAAGATAAGGGGGGCTGGCCATGGTAGCTTTTTAAATGATACAGCTGGTTTTGAAGATAGTGTGGGCCAGCAATCGAAGCCAATAGAGTTCCATCAGGATGGGGTGATTTGATCATATTTCCTCAGGCCCTGGATGAGGTGGTCTGCAGCACGTAGAATGACCCTAGGGAGTGCCAGCAAGGACTCTGGATGGCCATGAAGTAGGACTTCTGATGGATACATCTGCCAGTGGATTCTTCACCTTGTGAATATCCCCTGCGCCAGCAGCATTCGGAAATTTTTGTAGCTCTCTATGCCAACGAGGACGAGGATGACGTCACAGAGGCACGGCTCCGCTCGCGACCTCGCTGACTTCACCGGAGCCATAAGAGAGCCTACTTGGCGTGATGACGTCAGTTTCCTTTTTTCCGCACAGTCGACGGTAACGTTTTTTTGGGACTCTCCGTAGTTGTATTGCTACTTTGTGTATTCTGGCTTGTATCCTGCTCTCTTTTGTTTCTCTTTTTTAAAGATGTAATCGAGGAAGTCAGAATTCAAGCCCTGCAGAGAGTGCGGTGGGCATATGTCCATACCAGATCCTCCCGACGATTGTGTTTGGAGTTTGTCATCGGACCATGATGTCGAGGGTTGCGCTTGCTGCAGGAAAATGAACCCGAAGGCTCTGAAAGAAAGGAAGCCAAGCTGTTCATGGCAAAGATGCGAAAGGAGAAGAGGGGCCGGAGGAGATCGAGGTCGAGATCCAGGTCAAGGTCGGGCTCGAAGTCATCGTCGGGTCATGCTTCAAAACCCAAGAAGCACAAGAAGAAGAAGAGACATGGCTCTCGACGCCGTTCGGATAAGGAAGAGGCTCAGAGGTCGCCCACGTCACACCATCGACATCATCAGGACTATGTATCTCCTTCTCCAGAGAGGGTGACTTCTCCTGTGGCTTCACTGGCGCAGTCGACATCGCTGATTCCTTCTCCATCTCAGAGAAATTCTCCGGCTCCGGTTGAAGAGGTACCAGTACCTGAAGAGCCGTCGACTCCAATGGATCCACCATGGGCGCCGGCAGGCCCGAGTCCGGTGATGCCTATGCCTAAGCGTATTCCAGGCGAGTACCCTCCTTTTCCTGGACCAGAGCAAGACCCATCGCATTATCTTAATGCTATGTATGGTGTCATTGCGCAGGCAATGTACCCCTCTGGTGCACCTTCGGGTCCCATGGGCCCTATGGCGTTTAATTTGTGAGTTCCTTAAGCCTATGCTCAGGCTCCCTTTATGTCTTTTCTTCCTGCAGCTCCGTCCTGGCATTTCCCGGCGCCGAGGACGTCGACGCCGATACCACCATCTCTGGCGCCGTCAGCTCGACCTCGTTTGACTTCGTTTGTGCCCCCGGATCCGTGTTTGACGCCGAATCCATTGGTGCCGTGTACGACTCCATTGGCGCCGGCCCCGAGGATAAGGTCCAGGCGGGATGCACAAAGGTTATTGGAAGAACAGCAATATATGGATGATGAGATGGAGGAAGGTGAGCTTCAGGAGTCAAAAGGCTTATTGGAAGACTTAAGAGTGGCAAGTGGACTGGATATCTCACCAGAATAGAAACTCTCTCCTCCTTCGGAGGTTCCCTCTAAGAATGTGGCTCCCTACCACACTGTGATAAGGAAGACAGCTGATCTTTTAGATCTTCAGCTCCCGGCAGCGGAATTCAAATCCAATATTCTAACAGAGGTTCTCCATTCTCCTTCTGCTATAATAGAACCTTTGTTACCATTCAATGATGCCATCACTGAACAGGTTATGGAGGTTTGACATAAGCCCTTTTCGGCTCCTGCAGTCTCAAGATCTGTTGCCAGGAGATACAGGGCGGCTCCAGGAGATCCGGAGTTTCTTACTTCACTTCCTTCACCTGAGAGCCTAGTTATTCAAGCTGCCTGTTTAAAGAAATCGGCTGGCGCTTTTCCACAAGTTCCGGGTGGCAGAGAGTCGCAAAGACTGGATCAGGCTGCTAAAAAGGTGTTTTCTTCGGCGTCTATGGCCCTAAAGTCCACGAATGCTACCTGTCTTTTGGGCCGGTACATTCATGCCTTAATGGATTCTGCTAAACTGCTAGCCCCCAGGTTTTCGGAGGAGGACAGGAATAATTTTGATGAGGTCTTGTCTGACATGAAGGCTGCCACATGACAGGTGATCCAGAGTGGTCTTGATCCTGCGGACTCTGTAGCCAGAAAAATTGGTTCTTCATTTGCATCGAGAAGGAGTGCCTGGCTTAAGTCGTCAGAGTTTTCTCAGGATGTCCAGGTGACTCTTTTGAACCTCCCTCTTGATGGTTCTGGACTTTTTGGGAAAAAGGCAGATGCAGCTTTAGAAAGATTTAAGGACAGCAAGGCTACGGCCAAGTCCAGGGGTCTGCAGACACAGCCTAGGGGTTCCTCTTATAGAAAGTACAGAGGCTTTGGGAGGTCGTCCTTTCAGACCTACAAACAGCCTCAGCAGCAGCAGCAGAACAACCTATATAAGTCCTATAGGGGCAGGAACAGAGGTCGCCCACGAGGTCGTCAGCCCACCTCCTCCTCCTCCTCCTCTACCTCTCCCCCTCTTACCACAGCAAAGCAGCCCTAGATCCACCATTGTGGATCATGTTGGTCCTGTGGTGGGTCGGCTTACTCATTTTCTGCAAGATTTGGAATCGATTACTACAGACCTTTGGGTTCTCAATCTTGTGGAGAATGGGTATGCCCTTCCCTTTCGGGAATTCCCTCCAAATTACCCTCCTTGCCAAGGGTCTCGTTCAGAAGACCACCTTCTTCTTCTACAGGAGGAAGTCCTAGCTTTACAAAAAAAAGGTGCGATAGAGGTGGTGCCAGAGCGGGAAAGGGGTCAGGGATGCTACTTCCGGTATTTCCTGATACCCAGGAAGTATGGCAGGTTACGTCCATTCCTGGATCTCAGGATCTTGAATCTTTTTCAGAAGCAAGAAAAGTTCAAGATGCTAACCCTAGTGCAGGTTCTTCAAGCGCTGCAGCAAGAGGACTGGATGGTGTTGATCGACTTGCAGGATGCGTATTTTCATATCCCGATCCTGATGTCGCACAGTAAGTATCTCAGTTTCACGGTGGGGTCACAGCAGTATCAGTTTGTGGTTCTCCCGTTTGGACCTACTACTGCACCTCGAGACTTCACCAAGGTGATGGCAGTGGTGGCAGCCCATCTCAGAAGATCGGGGATTCCAGTTTTCCCCTATCTGGACGACTGGTTGCTCAAAGCAGAGTCGCCAGAGAAGGTGCTTCATCATCTGCAAGTGACATCTCAGCACAACCTTTTCATAGAGGGGCGGTACTGGACACTACTGTCTGTTGAGCATTCCCTCCTCCGCAAAGGATTCTCAACATTCAGTAAATTGTTCCTTTGTTTTACAATGGAGCGGTCGTTCCAGTCCTGAAGGTCCTTTGCCGGCTCGGTCTGTTTGCTTCCTGCATTCTGTTGGTCAATCATGTACGCTGGCACATGAGGGCCTAGTGGTGCCTTCGCAGGTAGTGGATTCAGCACAACGGAGATCCCAGGGAGTCTGTGAGGATCTTCAGAGAATCTGCGGCGGATCTATCTTGGTGGAGTGTGGAAGGCAATCTGTCTCAAGGAAAGCCCTTCCATCTACCTCCATCTGTGGCCACAGTGATAACGGATGCATCCACCTTAGGGTGAGGTGCTCATCTGGGGGACCTGGAAATCAAGGGTCTTTGGTCTCCAGGGGAAAGGTTGCTTCACATCAACCTTCTGGAGTTACGGGCAATACGTTTGGCGCTCAAGGCCTTTCTCCCTTCCCTTCGCGGTCAGTCGGTTCAAGTCCTAACGGACAACACTACCGAGTTGTGGTATGTCAACAAACAGGGAGGAGTAGGGTTGCATTGTCTTTGCAGAGAGGCTCTTCGTCTCAGGTCCTGGGTTCAGGACCATCAGATTTGTCTGATGGCAAGTCATCTCTCCGGAGTTCTAAACGTGCGTGCAGACAGTCTCAGTCGGCAGTTCTCAGCCGACCAGTAGTGGAGGCTTCATCCGGAGGTGGTTCGTCACATCTGGGGAACAGTGGGGAACTCCTCAGGTGGACCTGTTTGCCACCCATGAGAGCGCTCACTGCCTGTCATTCTGCAGTCTCCAGTATCCGATGCTGGGAGTTTTGCGGGACGCGTTTCAGTTGAGTTGGAACTCACAACTACTTTACGCGTTTCCTCCCATACCCTTGATTCCTCGAGTTCTGAGGAAGATTCGTCAAGACCGGGCCCAAGTCATATTGATCGCCCCGGATTGGCCAAGAAGGGTGTGGTATACAGATCTTCTCCACCTCTCCTCGTGCCCTCCGCTCAGTCTCCCTCTCAGGTCAGACCTCCTCTCGCAGTCGCAGGATCTACACCCCAACCTCCAGACCTTACAACTTCATGCCTGGAGATTGAACAGGGCAACCTGAATTCTTTTTCTCTTCCTTTTGACGTGGTTGACGTTATTTTATTTGCCAGACGTCTCTCCACCAAGTCTATTTATTCATATAGGTGGTCCAAATTTGTTCATTGGTGTGGGCAAAAGTCTATTGACCCTTTAAGGGCTCACTTATCTGACATTCTTCAGTTTGCTCTGTCTCTGGCCCAGCAGTGTTTTGCTGTAGCTACTGTGAAGGGCTATTTATCGGCTTTGTCGGCGTTCCTTTGTTTGCCCGGCCAGCCATCCTTGTTTAAATCACCCATTATGTTACGGTTTATTAAGGGCCTTACCAACAAATATCCGCCTACTCCTTTTATTGTGCCTCAATGGGACTTAAATCTTGTCTTAACCTATTTGATGGGTTCTCCCTTCGAGCCCTTACACAAGTGTCCCTTGAGGTTATTGTTGTTAAAAACTGTATTTCTTGTTGCCATTACCTCTGCAAGGAGGGTAAGTGAGCTTCAAGCTCTGAGTTCAAAACCCCCATTCTTGACTATTCATGCTGATAGAATGATTCTCAGGACCAGGGCTGCTTTTCTGCCTAAGGTGGTAACTCCCTTCCATCTGGGGCAGTCTATTACCCTTCCTTCCTTCTATCCTCCCCTTCACCCTTTCAAGGGGGAGGAGCCGCTTCACCACTTCGACCCTAAGAGGGCGGTGAGTTTTTGCCTTGATAGAACTAAAGACTATTGTGTGGATGACAAGCTCTTCGTGGGCTTTGCTGGCTGCAGGAAAGACAGAGCGGTGCACAAGCGCACACCTTTCAGATGGATTGTCTTGTGCATCAAGATTTGTCACTCTTTAGCCGGTAAGGAACCTCCAGAGGGTTTAAGAGCTCATTATACCAGGGCAAAGTCTTCTACATCTGCCTTATCTAGAGGTGTTCCTGTTGAGGACATTCGTAGAGTGGCAACTTGGGCCTCTCTCCACACTTTCGCAAAGCATTATTGCTTAGATTCCGAAGTGAGGATGGATGGTCACTTTGTGCGCTCTGTCCTTCCGGATTTCTTGTTATAGAAGAGTGGACACCCTCCTCTGGGAGTGGGACTGCTGTGGGTTTCTATTCACAAGGTGAGGAATCCACTGGCAGATGTATCCATCAGAAGAAGAAGTTACTTACCTTCGGTAACGCTTTTTCTGGTGGATACAGTATCTGCCTGTGGATTCCTCCCTGACCCACCCGCCTCCCTGTTGTTCACTTTTCTATACCTGCAAAGTGTTTACTTTATGATTGTATCTTTCAATGGAAATGTTTAATTGTTCTTGCTTTTTGCATTGATTTCACACTATGTGTGTTGGTTTGAATACTGTGTACTGTGTATACTTTACTTATTTATGTCGATCCGTCCGTGTGCCTTGGGGGCACGGAAAAAAGGGCGGAACTGACGTCATCACGCCAATGAGGCTCTCTTATGGCTCCGGTGACGTCAGCGAGGTCGCGATCGGAGCCGTGTCTCTGTGACGTCGTTCTCGTCCTCGTCGGCATAGAGAGCTACAAAAATTTCCGAATGCTGCTGGCGCAGGGGATATTCACAAGGTGAGGAATCCACAGGCAGATACTGTATCCACCATTAAAAGTGTTACTGAAGGTAAGTAACTTGTTCATTACCACCATTCAGATACAATAGTGTGAGGACTTGAAAAGCCCTACTGAAATAATTTGGAAGAAATGGGTTCACGGTCCTTAGAAGAGAGAGCTGTTATCAGGATGTCTTTGTTTTTCTGTTTTTTTGCAATCCATCACCTTAGATTGAGGTTGGTGTCCAGAGCGAATCAAAGTGATTTGGCATTCAGGTGAAAGTTGGGTTTCAAAGCTGTCAAGGTTCCTGTAATCAAGCCAGGTTTGTACTATATCTCGTTTGTTGTACTTGGCAAATAAAAGGAATTCTATCTTTGGTTGATCATTAGGTAGGCGCTGGACATCCAGGTCTGGATTTTGTGCAAGCATTCTTTCAGGCGTAGGATGTGTGAATTAGAGGAGCCTTTCAAGTAGAGTTGTGTATCATTGGCATATTGGTAAATCTTGATGCTGATATAAATGAGTAGAACACCAAACATCTCCATGTAAAGGTTGATGATAAGAGACAGTATGGAGCCCTGGGGAACACCACAGGTAACAGGCATCTGGCGGTGCCCATGTAAACACACTGGTGTCGGATTTAGAGGTAAGAGGAGAACCAGTGAAGAACACTACCAGTGAATTCCATTTTGAGGCCCCAGTATCCTTATGGAGGTGGGATGGTCGACCGTGTCGAAGGCAACTGAGAAATGTCCAGCAATATCAGGGGGCAGGAGTAATCTTTGTCTGCAGTAAAGAGAATATTGTCTTTAATGTGTAAGCTAGGGCTCTCCATGCTGCAGCGTGATCTGAAGCCATATTTTTAGTCATGCAGGAGATGGTTAGGATTGATTGTATATAAGTTTTGAACATAGTCTTTTTTTCAGTGATCTTGCCAATAAATGGTAGATGAATTATTGGCTGTATCTGGTGAGGTCATCAGAGTCTAGTCTATGTTTCGTTAGGGGTGAGAGGATCTGGCCTGTTTTGAGAGCTTCTGGAAAGTTGCCTTGTGTCAGGAAGGCAACCACAATGATAAGTGTGGGTAAGAGAGCATCACCAGAGAGAGCTTTGATTAGGGACGATGGTAAGACATCACCTTCTTAAGAAGTGGCTTTGAGGGAGTTGAGTATGTTAGTGAGATCTGGGAGAGATTGTACTTTGAAGACAGATCTATGTGATATTTTACGGGAAGAGATGGGTGCAAGAATTGAAGCTAGTTTGATGTCAATGATGGTCTGTTGGATCTTCTTTCTGTTTTCACTGAAGAGGGGTTGATTGCATTGCACTTTCCTGTAAAGGAATAATTAGGTGGGTCTGCCTGTGGGTTGATGCAGTGCTTGATTATGTTGAACAGTGTTCTGCTTTTGTTGGTGGCTTCATTGATGGTGTTGTTATAGTACATTGCTTTCACTGATGTGATGAGCTCTCTGGGTGCTGCGTAGAGGGACTTCAGTTCCAAATGACCAGGAGTTCTGTTTTCTTTCATTTTCATTCTTGTTTGAGGATGGATCATTTATTTTCAGAAAGGTCTTGGTGCTAGGTTGCTGAAGGCGTCTATTAATTTAATCTGAAAGGCACTTGAAATGTCCTGTAGAGACATCTCAGAATACTGCTCTCTTGAAGAAAGTGTCTGCATTATGCTTAGAGTTCTTGAGTATTCATTCCATAAGATGTGCATAACTTGTAATATACCCAGTATTCTTTATGCAGGCCCACAGAATCATGTGAACTGATACACAGTAGTCAGCAAGAGACCATCTTCCATGGTTTAACTCTTTCCTCGGGGGGCATTTTTCACAGAAGGAACTAATCACTCTCTTCAGTAGTTTGTTTAAATATCTGCCTAAAGCTTCCTGTTAATGCCAAGCTCTTGACAGCACCACTTTAAGAAAAAAATAATTAACTTAGTGGCCTGATACATATAAAACCTTGCTAAGTTTTGTTTTGTAGTACATTGTAATTGTATTTTTATACTTCCTACTACTCTTGAAAAGGATTTGAAGAGCTTAGTCTTGGTTGCCAGCTGATAGTCCTCTCGATCATTAGTTTTTTCACATGCCTCACTTCTCTTGAGATGATCTTAACATCACATTGCTTAATGACTTGTACTTTCTGACTTGATCTCTGATTTTGTTGAACAATGCCTTAACTCATGGTATGAGTTGTGCTCTCGTCATATGTCTTGTCCTGTTTTCACTCCTAAGATAACCTCTCCTTCCTGTTTCCCTTTACATTGGTGTCCCCTGGAAGAGAGACTTATTTGCATTTTATTTTAAAAAAGAAGCTATGTTTAAAAATAAAGAATTGTTTTTGGCAGCACGTTTGGATACCTGCGGCATAGGGGTATTTAATTTGCACAAGGTGATTTTTAGATGTATTAAATCATGAATGTTGATAAGTGCATTTGATTGCAGGTTTCACTATCAAAACTGTCCCTTAATGTTGAACAGGCAACCTATAGAACACACTGTTATCAGAATTCTCCAGCATGGGATCTTCATTAGCATTCATAGATACTAAATTTCCTTCACCTATATGCGGGATCCAGAAGAGCTACGGTTTTCAAGGGACGATGCTGAGGGAAAATTAATTATTTATATAATTTTCCCTCTACATCGTCCCTTGAAATCCCCCCTAACCCACCCCAGCGCCCCACCGCTTTTGCCTGCACGGACCGCGGCTGATCCTGAATATGTGCCATAATTATAAATATCTTTTCCCTAAAATCTTTTCTACATATCTGGACCAACCTTTCCATTTTCGAATTTACAGTTAAGTTCAGAATTATCTTTACTACTCTATGACAGCAACCAAGTTCCAACATACTGAAGAGATCTGTGTTCATTGTTCTGCTGTATGACTCAATGATCACTGTACCCTGGACATCTGGCTCTTTTTTTTTTACTATTTTCTTTTTTTTTTTAAGTTTGGTTTGTTAAAACACATTGTTGCTTTACTTGAAGTCTTTTTGTCTCTTTTTCAATTCAGAAACTGAATTGGTTTATAACCTTTGACCAATAGTGGTTGTCTCATCTGCAGGTCGTTCAGCTACTATGCTGGCACTGTTTAACAAGGCCCAATTTGCAATGGGAAAGACCCAGAGAAAAATTACCTTACATTATTCATTAGTTGTTCTTTCTGACAGCCATAACACTTATGTCATTAATTTTTAACAAACATATTATACAGGAGACTAATTCTTAGAATGCTGGGTGAGTTTATAAGGAGTCATAGGTCTCTCTGTGTGGTTTCTGGGACATGCTTCCACAATGCAAGAGGTCCCCAACAAAGCAAAAGAGACAGAGCCATGAGGAAGAATGGGAATGGGGTTTACTCTCTTTCTACCTCAGAGTTTGATGGGTCCACTTTTTAAAACTCCCAGATATCTCTCAGATGTTTCTGTCATCACTGTAGCCACACCTCTTGGACAACCGAGTGGTGTTGTAGCACCTATAATTATTGAGCTGTGCCACACCCAATTGTGTATATAGTAATAGCAAAATTGTTGAGCTTCTGGCATTTAAAAATCTGATTCCTCATAAAATAACATGATCTTTTCAAGTACACATTGATCACATGTACAACTCCTTCTTTGTGAACAATACATTCTTCTTTGGACAAACCTGTTTTAAAATTTGGTTGACCAAATAGCAGCAAAAAGAGGTACTAAAGCTACAATCTCTAATCTACCACACCCACTCTAGTGGAGTGGTGTGGCTCACTGGTTAGAGGCGGCAGACCCGGGAGCAGAGGACTGCCCGGGACCAGGGTTCAATTCCCGACGCGGCAGGGTTGTGGACCAGCATCAGCAGACTCGATAATTCTCACCTTGGTGCCTACTCTAACCAGGGATCACACTCGGAAACGCAGTAGCTTGCCTCATCTCCACAACGGCCCCCCACATACACCGGGGATGCCTGGTTTCACCTTGGAGATACCCAGTGGGGACCATCTCACAGGGTAAGCCAGGACGGGTTCCCCAGCGGTCTACTGCGCAGAGATACTCCTTCGGGAGTCGATTCTAGCGCATTACAAACCCACAATTAATTAAGTAATTAATGGAAAGGGGCGACCACTCGGTCCCCCCGAACGTATGGCGGAGTGCCTCGATCCCCCCGGGAAGCCATTTTGGGGCGGGAAGCGCGTCTCGGCTGGTATGCCCGAAGCGGCGTAGCCGGGGCGCGCTTTTTCCCGCCCTAGAGTGGGCTGGCCTAGACACCGACGTAGCCAGCCCCGCCCTAGGGGCAGGCAGGGGCGGGTTTTCGCCCGCCCTGAAGACGGATAAAAAGAGACGCAAGACCAGAAGACGTCCTCTTGTTCTTGTGCTCCGAAGCTGCACCTCCTCGCTACACGTGAGCTCGGGACGGAACGAAGAGCCAATTTTGAGTGTTTTGATCTTTTTCTTTGTCTTCTAGATACTTCCTCGGAGAGATGCCCAAGAAAGGCGCAAAGAGAATGACGACCGACCAGATGGTGCGGGCCCTTTGCAAAGAGGTGTCCGACATAAAGAAACGGTTGGCGGAGCGAGATGGGGAGGAGGGTTCGGGCCCTGCGCCGGCTGGAGGGAGACCTAAGAGGCCGAAAAGGGTTCCAGCCGGTGGGGATGTCCCGGTTCCCTCTGCCCCGCTCGAGGCGCCGACCCCAGTACCGATGGAGGGGACTCCAATCCCCGTTGTCGTCACCCCGACATCCAAGGAAGACATGCCCCCCGAGCTGGCAGCACAGCTAGCAGCATGGTTGGGGGATAGTAGTGATGGCGCCACGGCTGCCGAGGCACAGGCGCTGATAAAAGGGCTTCGTGAGAAGAGAGAGGCAGCTAGAGTGGCTGCGCCGTTGGCGGGGATAGACAAGCCGCAAGCGGCAGAAGCTGCGTCCGGTTCAGGTAAGCGGCCATTGCCGATTGCAAGGGACGAGTCAGCACCCTCTCGTAGAGAGAGATTGGGACAACATGTGCCTTTAGCTATAAAGGAAAAGATCTGGGCAGGGGAGTACGTGAATATTTTTTCCTTGCTTGTTGATCATTATGATGTGGAGCATGTAAAAAGTCAGAAGGATCTAATGCATCCGAGTGTTTGGCGCGCAAAAATGGCCGCCTTTAAGGTAAATGAGAACATTGGCAACTGGGGCAATGCATGGGGTATTTTCACATCGATTTTGGGGGAACGTAGGCCCGAGTTGCTTCCTGAGTTTCCCGTTTATCAATCACGAATTATGGGTTACTCGACAGCGTATCAAGGTAACCATTGGTTTTGTTATGACAATCTGTTCAGGAAAGAAAAGGAACATAACAAGAGTTTGACTTGGGATTGTTATGATTCTTTAACATGGGATAAAATGAAAGAATCGGGAATGTTAAGAATGCCATTGGTCGGGAGCAATGTTGTTGATTACTCCCGCCAAAATGTGGGGACGCCATTTAAACAAAGTACGAGCACCGACGACCAGTCGAGGCCCGCAGGCAATACAGGGAGGAAGGGTTTCTGTTTTAATTTCAACAAGGGGAAATGTACCAGGCCTCCGGGATCGTGTAAATTCAAGCACGAATGTAGTACGTGTGGGTCATCCCATCCTGAGTCATCGTGCAGAGCCAGAACGAGTGAGAATGGGGGTAAGGGAGGCGCCAAACAGGTCTAAGCTAGGCCGAGGGGCGCCTTTACCAACCCCGATTGATACCTTGGCAATGATTCCCTGGCTCAGCGAATACCCGGATCGTGCTTCTGCCGGGGTGCTGCGGAACGGTTTTACACATGGTTTCCGCATCCCGGTAGGGGACTTTCAGGGTGTAGGGATGTGCAAAAATCAACTTTCCGTTTTACAACATACATCTGTAGTTCAAGGGAAAATTCAGAAAGAGGTTAGCCGGGGACGGGTCGCCGGCCCGTTTAGTGTGCCCCCGGTACCGGATTTCGTTTGTTCTCCGTTAGGGGTGGTCCCCAAGAAGGACCCGGGTGAGTTTCGTTTGATCCATAATCTGTCTGCCCCACATGGTCTTTCGGTGAACGACGCAATTGATCCAGAAGTTTGTTCGGTGCGATACGCATCTTTTGATGAGGCAGTAGCCATCTTGAATCGCCTGGGGCACGGGACGTTGATGGCGAAATCTGATATCGAGTCAGCGTTCCGGTTGCTCCCGGTACACCCAGACGATCAGCGTCTTCTGGGATTCGGGTTCCAGGGGTCATTTTACATGGATAGGTGTATGCCAATGGGATGCTCTATATCATGTGCCTACTTTGAGCAATTCAGTACTTTCTTGCAATGGGTGTTCACTAAGAAAACGGGTTTCAAAAATGTAATGCACTACCTTGACGACTTTTTGTTCCTTGGCCCCGCCGGTAATCTCGAATGTGCCCAGGCCTTAGCTGAATTCTGTGTGTTGATGGGTCATCTTGGCGTGCCATTGGCACCGGGTAAAACTATGGGTCCCACGACTTGCCTCGAGTTTTTGGGGATCGAGTTGGACTCAAGGGAGGGGTGCTTCCGTTTACCAGCTGGTAAAGTGTCGAAATTCAGGGCAGCCCTCCAAGTATGTTTAAATACATCCAAAGTTACACTGCATCAGTTGCAACAATTAGTGGGAAAGTTGAACTTTGCCTTGAGGGTGATACCAATGGCTCGCCCTTTTTCCCGCTCAATTGCACAAGCGATGGTTGGCCTAAAGGAGGGTCATCATCGCACAAGGTTATCGGCTGAGGTCCGCCAGGACATGCGGATTTGGTTAGCTTTCCTGGCGGACTTCAATGGCCGAGTCGTCTGGAACAAGCCAGCCGTGTCCTCCGAAGAGCTTGGGCTATGGACAGATTCAGCAGGAAGCGTAGGTTTTGGCGCCATCTTCGGCACAAAATGGTCGGCAAAAAAGTGGCCCCTATGGTGGCACGAGAAGGGGCTGACGAGTAACATCGCTTTCCTTGAGCTATTTCCCATTCTGGTGGCCCTGAGAACCTGGCCAGAAGGGTTCAGAGATCATTCTGTTGTGTTCTGGTCCGACAATATGACCGTGGTAGAATGCATCAATAGTCAGGCAGCTCGTTGTAAATTGATTTTGAGGCTGCTCAAAGAAATTGTCTTACTGTGTATGCAACTGAACGTGGTATTCAGAGCAAAACATGTCCATGGGGTGATGAATCAGGCTGCTGATGCACTGTCTCGTTTTCACATGCAGGCTTTCTCGGGTTTCCTCCCTTCAGCGGACCCGGAGCCGGCACCCTTCCCCGAAGCTCTCTGGTCTCTCGGTGCCCCGAACTTCGTCACCTCGTGGGAGAGAGTCTAGCACCCAGGACAAGGAAGGCATATGAAGGGGCGTTCCAGGCCTATTTAGCCTTTTTGGGGGCAGAGAGAGGGGGACTTTGGGGTCAGGAAGAGTGGGTAGTACTTTTTCTGATGTCCTTACGTAGGGCTGGGAAATCGGTGGCTACGGCCCAAAGGCATCGTGCCGCCATTTCCTTTGTTGCCAGGGCCCATGGCATCCTGGATCCAACAGCGTCTTTTACAGTACAAAAAGCGCTGCGTGGGTGGCAACGCCTAGAAGGTCGCAGAGTAGACGTAAGACGACCGATAGGTCTAGACAGGTTGTCCCAGTTACTGGCCACACTCCCTAACACATGCTCGTCCCCTTTCGAGACCTGTTTGTTCCGGACTGCATTTACGCTGGCGTTTCACGGGGCTATGAGAGTTAGTGAGCTAGTTGCAAGGAACAAACAGGATGTGTCGGGGGGCTTGTGCAGGGAACATGTTCAGATCAGGGGTGATGCGATGATTGTCTCCTTTCTCAGGTCCAAGACTGACCAAGATGGGAGAGGGGACTGCACGATCATTCGCAGGAACCCCGAGTCATCCATGTGTCCGGTACGGTGCTTAGAAGATTACCTAGCACGAAGGGTGGCATCATGGGGGGGGACATTGTTGAGGCATGCAGACGCCACCCCGCTGACGAGGTTTCAGTTTCAGCGGGTGCTTGCAATGGCCATTGCCGCAGCGGGCTTGGACCCGGGCGAATTTGGGACCCATTCCTTTCGAATAGGGGCTGCCACTGAAGCTACAGCCAGGGGTCTTAATGTGGAACAAGTGAAACGTGTGGGGCGCTGGTCCTCCAATTGTTATAAGAGGTACGTGCGATTGCACATGTTGTGAAGCTGTAATCATGTTCTCACGCTTCTTGTCTTTTGTTTGTTTTCAGTTGCGCAAGCCTACGCGGCAGGGCGGACTGTGCAGTCGACCCAACACCAGGCCAGCGGTCGCACGTCACCGGCTGTGAGGAAGGAGGTGTGGGTCGTGGGCCACTCATACGTGAGACGGGCCGCAGACGTATTCAAAGCAGGTGACATGATTCACGTACCTGGGGAATACGGGTACAGAGTGTCCTTCTACGGAAGGGGCGGTCTCTGTATTGACCAGTTTCAGAAGTTTTTTGAGGGTTTGTTAGAGCGGATGAGGTCACCGCCGTCCATAGTCATAGTGCATTTGGGGGGCAATGATTTGGTCACCACCGGTAGACGACTTCTCCTGGAGGCTATGCTTTCCACGGTAAGTTGGTTAGCAAGGAGAGTTCCGGGGTGCATAATTGCGTGGTCTCATATGATCCCACGAAAAGTGTGGCGGGGGGCTATCTCGATCCCTGCTTTGAATCATTCGGTTAGAAAATTGAATAACAAAGTGAGTAGGTTGTTCCGTTCCAAGACATTGCATTCGATCTCGCATAGTTGTATTAATGATGACAGTATGTATTTGGGGGATGGTGTGCATTTGTCGAGGGTGGGGAATGAGTTACTCATAGGAGACTTCCTAGCTTGGTTAAAATCGTTAAATCATGACCTTTAGGTAGGAGTTTTGTGGGGGGTCCGGATAGCCGGTCAACTATCCGGACCTGTGGCGGTAAGGTCATGATCGGTGAGCACTAATTGGTAGATCCCTATGAGTGGGCGTCACCCAACACGGATGGGAGCGCTCGGGAGAGGTGGCCATTGGCCCCTCAGTGGGGAGGCGGTCCCGTCTAAGGGCGGGTCGCCGGAAGTAAAGGAAAGGCGGTCAAGGCCCCTTCCTTTGTAGGAGGGGTTACAGCCCCCTCCTGGGGAATTTCCCGGGGCCAGTGTCATCTGCGACGGCAGATGCGGTAAGTTGTGTGGGGTGGGGGGAGGTCCACGATACCTTCTAGATACCACACACAAGTCTTCGAACGACCTTTAAATGGCGTCGAGTCTTAAGTGCCCCCGTCAAGTCAAGGGAAATTGTTAGTAGTTGCACTTGAGGTAAGCCTCTGTGCTGTCGCCCCTCCCAAGTGGGAGGGGTAAGTCTGGTTAGGGATCTTGACACCGGTTATGACCTTGCCGTTGGCCCTTAAACGTTAGGATGTACAATTTCAGTGTTTCTAGAGAATGTTTTTGTAGGATGCTAGTTCGGCTAGGAGAACCTCTGTATTAGAGAATATGTTAAGGTTAGCCAAACATCGCAATGTGATAATGAAATTGTACATAACATAAAACGTTTAATGTTTTAATTTTTTGTTTTAATAAATACGGCCGGGATGGTTACTCCATCCCACATCCAAAAACTTTAAGAACTGTTTCCGGTTTTCCTCCTTTCGGGGATTGTGTTGAGAGGGGGTGGCGGGTATCTCAGCCATATGGAAAGGGGCGACCACTCGGTCCCCCCGAACGTATGGCGGAGTGCCTCGATCCCCCCGGGAAGCCATTTTGGGGCGGGAAGCGCGTCTCGGCTGGTATGCCCGAAGCGGCGTAGCCGGGGCGCGCTTTTTCCCGCCCTAGAGTGGGCTGGCCTAGACACCGACGTAGCCAGCCCCGCCCTAGGGGCAGGCAGGGGCGGGTTTTCGCCCGCCCTGAAGACGGATAAAAAGAGACGCAAGACCAGAAGACGTCCTCTTGTTCTTGTGCTCCGAAGCTGCACCTCCTCGCTACACGTGAGCTCGGGACGGAACGAAGAGCCAATTTTGACCCACCCACCAGCCCCTGAGGACAGCAAGTTGTTGTGCAATAAAGTGAATTTATAAGTTTGTTCTTTCCATTTCGTTTACAGGCTGTGAGAGTATCAGTTTGTTGTTGATCATAATAAAGTATGGTGAATATCGTGTAGGTTGTTATGACTAAAATGATTTGATGTAGTGTTGCATTTTATGCATGTTCTTTCGGTCGTAGCGACCAATGTTTTCATAGGTTTGAGTAAGAATTGTCGTATTTATTTTTGGTAGGCGGTAAGGTCATGATCGGTGAGCACTAATTGGTAGATCCCTATGAGTGGGCGTCACCCAACACGGATGGGAGCGCTCGGGAGAGGTGGCCATTGGCCCCTCAGTGGGGAGGCGGTCCCGTCTAAGGGCGGGTCGCCGGAAGTAAAGGAAAGGCGGTCAAGGCCCCTTCCTTTGTAGGAGGGGTTACAGCCCCCTCCTGGGGAATTTCCCGGGGCCAGTGTCATCTGCGACGGCAGATGCGGTAAGTTGTGTGGGGTGGGGGGAGGTCCACGATACCTTCTAGATACCACACACAAGTCTTCGAACGACCTTTAAATGGCGTCGAGTCTTAAGTGCCCCCGTCAAGTCAAGGGAAATTGTTAGTAGTTGCACTTGAGGTAAGCCTCTGTGCTGTCGCCCCTCCCAAGTGGGAGGGGTAAGTCTGGTTAGGGATCTTGACACCGGTTATGACCTTGCCGTTGGCCCTTAAACGTTAGGATGTACAATTTCAGTGTTTCTAGAGAATGTTTTTGTAGGATGCTAGTTCGGCTAGGAGAACCTCTGTATTAGAGAATATGTTAAGGTTAGCCAAACATCGCAATGTGATAATGAAATTGTACATAACATAAAACGTTTAATGTTTTAATTTTTTGTTTTAATAAATACGGCCGGGATGGTTACTCCATCCCACATCCAAAAACTTTAAGAACTGTTTCCGGTTTTCCTCCTTTCGGGGATTGTGTTGAGAGGGGGTGGCGGGTATCTCAGCCATATGAATTTATTCTCTATTTTGTCTTATTTGTGCAGATTGATGGAGCTGTATTGTTTTGTCTGCCTCACATTTTTTGTTTGTCATGGATAACCATTAGGAGAGGTACCATGGCTGAGTGGTCAAGAAAGCACCACTTTTTTCCGTATTATTTCCTAACCCATTGAAACAGGCTTCTCCATTGAGTTGCCTAGTCAAGTCAGCCAGCCACAGATCTCGTCTTCTGGAGTGCTGTGTAGTTTGCAGACTAGAAATTCTAGCCCCCCTCTCCCACATGAATTTGTTACAATGATTCAATATCTTCCATCGTCATGTTTATTTTTAATGCTTGAGACAGCAATACAATATTTGACTGTCTCTATTCTCCACAACTGTACAAGGAATGTATTATGTATTATGCAATTGCTATAGTTTTTTCGTGCTATCTGTAGCCATCTCAGGGTGGTTAGTTCTAAATAAATAATCCATATTGTCTCGGGGTAACGTAGCTGCTCAGATATTTCATAGTCTTACTGCTATCATATCTAGTAGACTATAAATTACCTAATCCACTAGGGAGATTAAGATTCAGTGTTTTAGATTTCCTGAATTTACTTTAAATCTCAAAAACATTTTGAGTATCTCCAAGTTCTTCAATCAGTGCCAGTAGAGAAGTTATTAAATTTACTAGTCGTAGCAGGATGTTGTCTGTAAACATGGTGCATTATATAAATGTGCAATATGCATACACAGATAGATAGAACTGACCATGTCCAGATTTGATACAATGAGACATTGGGTTGTTGGTTGAGTGGGGTGTTTACCCTGCTTAAGTAACAGCCACAATTCCTCTCAGGATGAACCGCAAAAGTCACTAAATTAATCTGTGCTTAACCCTCTGACAGCCTGGTACAAAGGCAGTCATGCTTAACTTGGAGGCAATGTGTATAGTATTTATGTAGCACAAAAACAACAATAAGATGACAATACAACCCAAGCAGAATCCAACACAAAGTTTGAAAAATAGAGCAAATTTGAATAAATTA
Source organism: Lissotriton vulgaris (assembly GCF_964263255.1). Classification (NCBI taxonomy): domain Eukaryota; kingdom Metazoa; phylum Chordata; class Amphibia; order Caudata; family Salamandridae; genus Lissotriton; species Lissotriton vulgaris. Next base: position 440,741,251 of record NC_141700.1, read on the forward strand.
TTTGACACCGAAACGACAAAAATCCAATCAGTAGAACTTACGTTATCAATTTTTAAAGTTTAAGGTAAAAAATAATGCTTCAAATATCAAAGCGCCAACCTCAGATATCTTGTCAAATGAAGCTGGGTCAAAGCTGAAAAATATGGTCGACCGTAATGGAGCATGAGTTGGATACAAGTAGGGGGTTAGCGCTTACCTTAGGACAAAGACATTTAAAAAAAAAAAGAAAAATATGATAATTCGGAGAAGGTAAAAGCTCAGTGGGGCAAGGCTGCAGGTGGGGTCTGAGGAGGAGGCGTCATCAGGGAGCTGCTGGATGAAGTCGCACTGAAGATTTCTATGTTCAGACTTTGTCTCTCTTTGGAAGTCAAACATCTTCAGCGGAACGAGGCAGGAGACTGTAGCGGATGCGAGTTCCAGGAGACTGGATACCTCTTTGGCAAAGGACCACTGTACAGGATTTGCTGCTGTTAAGAAGAATGTGGTGAGAGCTACTGTGAAGTCAGGCCGACTGGCGATGTACCTTGAGTGGATAGACAAACAAGTTGGGCCCACCTTCCTTCAGTTCTCAAACCCATTTTTAGCCAAATGTTTTCTAAGTCTAAGTATAAGATTTTGTCTATCTGGGCACCTTTAACACCACAACCAAGGGCCCAGACTGGAGAGGCACTTGGGGATTCGGGACTCACTCAGGCTAGGTCCAGGTTTGGGCTCAAGGTAGTTGAAGCCTTTTCTGTTCCTAAGGCTCTAACCAGGAGGCTAGCAATTTAGCCTTTGGAGTAACTCTGGTAGTCCTTGGTTCAAGTGATGAAACAGGGCTCAATCAGCAGGGCAGACCTCTGAGGGTTCTAGGCAGGCTTCAGGCAGCAAAGCAGCCCTTCCAGGAGCAGCAAATCAGTCTTGTGAAGTACACAGCAGGCCACATCAGCAGGCAGTCCTCTGAGAGTTCTTCTGCAGGTCCAGAAAGTAAACTGAAGAGTAAGTTTGAAGGTCCTATTTTTATACCTGATGCCTTCTTTGAAGTAGGTGAAGTTTCTAGAGAATTCCCTTTGAAGTGATTCAAGTGTCGCCTGCCATAGCTCAAAGATGGCTGCATGAACAATGCAGGGGTGACCAGTCCTTTCTGTGAAGACAGAGCACAGCCTACAGTAGCAAATGGGCCAATGTCCCAGGCCTGCCATTGCAGCTTGAAAGCAGTTTTAAACTACCAATTCAACTTGTCAATATAACCCCCTTGCCAAGCCTTACACTCCCCTTTTATTGCATATAAGCCACCCCTAATGTAGGTCCTAGGTAGGCCATAGGACAGGGTGCATTGTAAATAAAAGGTAGGACATGTACTTTTATATTTTACATGCCCAGGTAGTGAAAACTCCTGCATTTATTTTTCGTTACTGCAAGGCCTACCTGTCTAACAGGATAACATTGGGTTGTCTTATTAAATGTAATAAGTGCTAACCTTTGATTGGGAACTGGTAAGCATTTCTTGTTTAGTGTCTATGGAATTGCAGTTAAAAATGCTCTTTAATGGGAAATTCAGATTTAAAATTAAAATTTTGAAAATGCCACTTTTAGAAAGTTGGCATTTTGTTGCCCTAAACGATTTGGTGCCGGCAGCCTGTGCTAAATAACATTACTAGGTGTAGTTGGCAGTTGAACTTTGTTTATTCTTTCCAGGCAGCCAGTCAATACAGGGATTAGGTGTGCCTGAATGGGCTATCAACTGGCAGGATGGGGAGATGGAGTTGGGCATAGCTTCACTTACAACTGAATAAGCTGTGCTCTGACTCCACACAAAGAGCCTGTCACCCCTGATTTATTCATGCACCCATGCCCCTCCTGCACCCCTGCTTCCAGACCCTATGGTCCGGGGCGTAGCTTCACGGAGGGTGTTTGGTGTGACATCTACCACAAAGTAAATGCATTCTTAGCTTGAGAGTTGTGTCCGGGGTCCCTGTGCCGCGTCTCTTACGCCTTTGTTGATTTGTCTCATCATCCTCATTTCACTAAAAGGTTTTAACTTGTTATGTTTTTTATCAAGAACTTAGACAGAGGTCTTCCTAATGCAAATTAGTATTGAATCTGTTTGTCATGGAAACAGTGTATCCCAAACTATGGTCACCCATCTACCCTTCAGCATACTGTTTTTTTAGTTGGGAAATGTACAATTCACCCCCCCCCCCCCAAATATCACTGACTAAGCTATACCTCTGCCTGTGGTTCTGCTCGCTCTCACAATTCATGTTCTATTGCATTTAACGCTATTTCTTTTTTCAGTTTGGATGCAAGTGTGCATTTCTGAGCTAAGAAATAGTGCTAAAAGCAGAATTACTTTACTTACGCAATTAAAGAGTAATCTTGTGGAATTTTAGGTAAATTCTCGAGATTAAGCTACACAGAATTACATGAGTTACGCCCACCCCTAATTTGGAGCTGTTGGATTGTTGGTGGTAATGCCCCCATTCAGCAGCACACGTATGGATGATGACACTGCACCTCAGTTGCAGTGAATGGGTTTTTCATTCTTTAGGAAGTGGAATGATACTCTTAATCCACATATAATGTGCATGAAGCTGAACAAAAAATACTCCTCTGTGTTGCTCCAGACTGTTAACGACACTTCATTAAAGCCGAGGCTGAACAAGGCTGACCTAGAGCTATCCATGTCTCAAGGGGTTGGCCTAAATCCCCTTTCTTTACAGTTTTTGCTTTCTTCATGTTTGTGACAAAAGGACTTGCCTACCTCAAGACCTAGCAAGCAATGGTAAAGCCAACGGGTATGCCTTTTGTTAGGGTAAGGGTTTGGGAATATTTGGGGTGCTGGATGTCCTAGAGAGCAAAATGCCATAATGTGAATCAACATTTTGACCTACGACAATATGGAAACTGGTTTCAGGGCCACTTTGAATAGAAAACATTAGCACAGTTTTGCTGTACCCTTAAAGACAAATATTATAAAAAGGAGTTGAAAGATGAAGTTTGCATCTTAATTAAGGATCTAAAAAAAACAAAAAGTGCAAAATATTACATAGTAAATGTATTTGACAAAAGGACAGTAATTTCCTTGGATCTGTAAGAGAGCCTACCTGTGTACAAGTGAAACTATCAGCCTGTTCTTGCGACATGGTATCAAAGCAGTCTGATCTCCATAATGGTTTATTTGGTGGTCTTTATAAATCTGCACGTTTAAGGTATGGTATTCCTATTTTAAAAAGTTATTATTTCAAACACTCCCGCATAGCACTTTACTTTTTAAAGTCTCTTCCAGATCCTATTATTAGTTGTTCAGTAGCTTCGTTTTTATGGGTCTGTATAAGTACTAGGAAGACTGCACTGTAGTACTGTGTAATGGCGCTTAAGAAATCAGCGCTATTAAATGGATGGAAACTCTGCATTCTTCTGAATTGGTTAAGAAAGACGTCAAGGTCTCAGAGTGATGTGTTTATGATATTAGAACCAATTTAACTACGTTGGTAGCAGAGTAGTGGTGCTAAATTAGGTAAAAGATGACCTTTTGGTCTCGATTGAATCATCAATTTTGTCTGTTTACACTTTTTTTTTTATCCTCATATTGCGAAGCTCTATGTATTTGGAGTTTCAGGTTTCTGCCTCTGGTTCTCTTACCGACACTGCCCCTTGGTCTCTCGTGATTAGGGAGTTTGTCATCTACACGATGCTTTCAGAGGAGTACCCTTAAGCCATTACATAGTAACATATCTGGTTTGGATGTGTGGGATTGAGCTAGCCATCTAGGCTACTCGACAAGTATCATACTTGTCCTCCAGATGTTGTTTCGCATTAATCATGGGACCGTGTGTACCAACCCTATATTGGAGTTTAGATGATTTTCAAAGATTTCCCAATATTTAAATCTCTTACTGGTGTTTCCCTTCCTATCTAGTTTGTTAATCCTTAAGACAGAGTTCATCCAGTCTCTATGTGATGGTGGGGATGGCCCAACCCAGTTAATACAAATCTCCCTCCTTGCAAGAACAATTAACACAAAGAGAAGATTTTCTCGACATTTGGTTAATCCCCCTCCATCTATTGTGTCTTCAATCCCAAAAAGAGTAAGGGTTGTACTTACAGTTAGCTGTTTATGCATGATCATGCTCATGGTCTTACCCACTTCTTTCCAATATTCTTCCAATAGGGGGCAGTTTCTGAACATGTGGACATCATCTGATTTTTCTTCCCCACATTTCGGGCATTTTTTTACGCCTGCGTTTTTGAATTTGGACAACTTTTTCGGTGTCCAGTATGCGCGATGTATAGTGTATAGATGGTTTCTTTTTAAAGCTGCAGACTTTAGAGTTGACCAGCATTTTTCCACAGATTTTTCCCAGTTTCTATCCAGATCAGCTAAGTGTATATCTCTCCCCCAGATTTGATCCTCGATCTTCATGTCTCCCTCTCCTGCAGCTATAAAAGCCCAGTACCACTTTGCCACCTCCTTGGTTATGGGTAGGTTTTTTACCATTTCCTTTTCCAATTTTTCGTTCTTTTGATTGTTTATAGGGATAGTTTTCGGCCAGCTTGAGATTTGATAATATTTAAATTTGGAGACTGATCCATTAGTGATTGTTTGGAGTTTTTCCCATGTAATCAGAGTTGATCCTTTTAATAGTTGACCCAAGTAGCTTATATTGGCTTGTTTCAAGGGGGTTGCCTTTGAGTCTTTTAGGCATTCTGGGGTTCCCGGTGAGTCCCATATAGGGGCCATTGCACTGTAGTATTGGATGTTTAAATTTGCTCTGATTTGTACCCACAACTTTGCTGCCTCTCTTAAAGTCTTCAGTTTGACTTTTTTAAAGTACTTAGGATGACCAAATTTGAAAAGAAAGTGATCCTCTGTTTCTGTCATTGCTTGTAGATATTTAGGGTAGTATTGATGACTTTTTAGCAGGGTCTGAATGTTTTTAAACTGAAACGCCTTATAGTACTCCACTATATCTGGGCTTGATAATCCTCCATCTTGTTTTCCCCTCCTGAGTTTCTTCCACGAAATCCTGGTTCCCTTCGAGGCCCATATAAAGCTGGTGATATCTCCCTGTGGTTTTTTTAAAAGGGACTTTCCAAATTCCAGAGGAATGGTATTAAAAATAAATGTATACTTGGGCAGAATTGACATTTTGATGATATTCGATCTTCCTATAAGACTTAATGGTAAACTGGACCAGACTTTAAGTAACTTTCTCACCTCTCCTGTGACCTTGTTAAGGTTACGTTGTGGAATCTTCTCTAGTTCATGGTTCACTAGAATCCCTAAGTATTTTATTTTCTTCCTGATGTTTGGACTTTTGAACTGAGTGTTCCAGGTCATAATTTCGGTTTTTGAAAGGTTTACCAAATAACCTGAAGCTTTCCCAAACTCGCTTATGGTCTCTTCTATAGCTGCCTTAGAGTTGACATAATTGTCCGTGAAAATCATCAGGTCATCTGCATATAGTGCGATCTTTTTTTCCCACATTTGATGTCTGAAGGGGGTAATCTCTTTGGTATTTCTTAATTTGTACGCCAGCGGTTCGATATATAGGTTGAAAAGCAGGGGCGAGAGAGGGCATCCCTGCCTAGTTCCTCTTCCTATGTTCACATCCTCTGTGAGACTGCCATTAACTAGGATTTTTGACCTTGGTGTCTTATAGATTTGTTTCACGACGTGCATGAAAGGTTGACCTATGTTGTTTTTGGTCATGACTTTTTCTAGGAAGGACCAGTTAACTCTATCGAATGCCTTAGCGGCATCGACAGTGAGTATGGTAAGGGGGACTTTCTTTTGCGTGGCTTTGTCAATAGAACTCAAAAGTTCATGTGTAATTTCATGTAATTGTCTCCCCTTAACAAATCCCTTTTGGTCAGGATTTATAAGTTGGGTCATTACCCTTCCTAATCGGGCTGCCATGATTTTTGTAAAAATGTTGTAGTCTGCATTGAGCAGCGATATAGGGCGATATGATTTGCACCTAGTAGGATCCTTACCGGGTTTTAAAATGATTGTGATTATTGAGTCATTCCAGGAATCAGGTATTTTGTTTTGTTGTTTGAGGATCAAATTTGTCAACTCCGTAATGTGTGGAAGCAGGATATCTCTTAATGCCATATATACCTCATTTGGTAGGGTGTCCGGACCTGCTGCCTTTCCCTTTTTTAGGCATCTAATTACCTCCTATACTTCACTTGTTAAGATCTCTTTATTTAGTTCTTCCTTCTCTTCCTCCGTAAGGGCTAAAGATGGGATGCCTTCTAAGTATGAGTCTATCTGGCTTTCTTGTGGGTTTGTATCTTCTGTGTATAGCTCAGCAAAAAATCTCATGAACTCTCGTCTGATTGTGTTTTCCTCTGTGCTTTGGTTTGTTTGACCTTCTTGATGAATTCTCTTTACTTTATTCCTGGCTTTGTCTGTTTTTAGTTTCCAAGAAAGCCACTTTCCACAGCCTTCCCCATATTCATGATTTGCTAGTTTGCTTGATTCCCACTTTGTACTCACTCTGTCTTCTAGGATATCTTCAAGTTTTTCTTTCTGGCTTTTTCTTTCTATTTCTAGCTCTGTTTTCCTAGTTGTGTCTTGTTCCGCTACTATTTGGGTATCGAAGGAGTTAATACTTTTCTCCAGATCTGTTATTTCTTGTCTCATTTTTTGTTTTTATATGCTCCCAAACTTAATAACTTTCCCCTTAAAACAGCTTTATATGTGTCCCAGGTGACCTGTTTTGTCGTACCAGTCTTATTATTTTCGAAAAAGTTTTTTGTTTCCAGTTCAATTTCCTTCATAATTTGCTGGTCAAGTAATATTGCTCTCTCTACCGTGAATCTTCTTTGAATTTCAGTTGACTTTACTTAAAGTGTTAGCTGGACAGCAGAATGGTCTGATAAGTGAGCTGGGAGGTGAGCTAGGTTTTTTACACTTCCTGACAGATCTCGGTCAATAAGGAAGTAGTCAATTCTCGACCTATGCCCCAATTTTTTGTTATGAAGCGTGAATGGTTGATTTTTTTCTCCTTTATCTCTCCAGATGTCTATCAGTTCTAGGTCTCTTTTGTAGATACCTATCCATTCCCTCATTCTCTGTAAGTTTGCCTGCCTCCCTGGTGGGGAACTATCAATGCTAGGGTCCATTATAAGGTTAAAGTCACCTCCCAAAATTATTGGGGAGGTAGTTTGTAGTAGATGAGAGTAGAGTTTCTGTATATTTGCACAAAAATGGTTTAGGCTTTTGATCATCTAAATTTTTTTTTAACATAATCAGTATTTTTATAATTTTTATAACTTCATGAGCTGTCAAATGGTTTTATTTAAACTCGTGCATGTAGCTTTGTAAAGTGATTTGTAGTTGTTTTTCATTTGACCTGCTTTTATGGATTTATCTATAAATCAAATAAATATTTCTGACTGACTGACTGAAACAAAAGGGGTAAATCTGACAACATTGTGTCATCACAACAAGTGCAACAAATTAGTTAATAGAACTGTGTCCTTGACAAGCCAAGACATTTAAACAGGAAGCACTTCCTAAACTAAAAGTCCATAAATCTGCAATTAAAATGTAATTGGGCCATCAAAATAAATGCAACAGAGAACACACTTCGATTCTCAATATAAGGTAACTGCCACATCTGCAGTTTAACACTGGACAGCTTGATCCATCACCTCAAGGGATCACATTGATGAAGCAGTGTAACCATCCCTGAAAGACCATGGCATTGATAAAGAACCTATCCAGGGAATAGCTAAATATGAAGAACACCTAAATGGCAATGGCTGAAGGGAGCAATCCTAAAGCCCACACTCTCTCTCTCTGTAATTCCGCCTATAATGCTTTTTTGAAGAATTTAGAACATCAAAATGTAGTTAAAGCTTCATGTAACCAGGCTTGACAAGTGCTAACATCGCGTGTTTAATCATAATGCTCCAGGTCTGTCATATAGATATATATAGCCTGTATGCTGTGTTAAGTTAGCAGGAGCTTTTTAGGAGTTTAAACGCCATTTTACCTTTCTGCTGCTTTTGCACACAACACATAGCTGTTGCTTTAGCTTTGAGCCTAGTAGAATGTATTTGATTCATCCGAGAATAATATGTTGTTACTCTGATATCAGCCTTGTTTGGCGAGCTGTGTCTGTACAGTGAGTGCAGAAACTTTCAAGGATATCTCAACACAGTGGTTGTTGTGAGCACTGATCTTCGCACATTCCTAGACATAACATACATGCAGCTGCAGCCAAGATCTGGCTTTAGGCGCGTTTTATATTGCTTTGCACAAGAGCATACAAACACACTCGATTGTGCTTCGCATGCAGAGAGCTGGTGGAAGATGATGTGATCCCCTACCACTAGGATCTTGAAGTATGGGCCCGCCCTGCTAAAACCCAAAGAGACCTTCTTAGAGATAATATAATATACTAACTAGGGAGGGTGAGAATTAGGTTTTGTTAAACCCTATTCATTTTAGCATAATACCATGCTTTCACCGTTTGTGTTCTATGGACTAGTGACTATGCTGATTACTTTGTTTCTTATAATATGTTTGCTTGTATTAGCTAAGATACTGTGTTTGAGAACACTGCATTAGTGAATAAACATTTCAAATATGCAGGCACGTGTCCTCTTTTACTCCTTGTTCTGGATTGAAATGATTGTATAACGAAAGAGTGTTCATGTGTTCCACGTTACCTGAGGCGTACTAAGACCATGTTCTAGTTTGTCTAAGCATTGGGAGTTTGTGATAACCAATGAGACACTGTAGCTAGTCTGGTAGGGGATTTTTGGGTACTAAGGTGAGTTTTGGCACACCCTAATTCACTTAGGTTCCAAGCCTCTATGCACAGTTCTGTCTGAGCATGGAATCCCTGCGACAGGTCCTGTATGGTGATGATTCACGTTATATAATGTGAAAGTTGCCATCTAGTGGTGGACCTGCTAAAGCGCGTTCCTAATATAGCTAAAAACCATCTAGTATTTCTGAATGCTGAATGCCGTTGACAAAATACAATATATTTCGGCATTGTTTCCATCCTAAAACACATGAAACAAGTATGGCACGCATATTCTTAAATGGTCTACAATCTTGATTTCAGTTGTCATACTTGGCTAGTTAAATATGCCCACAATATAGCAGACAATTTCCTAGTAACTATATATTCCTAGGTCTTGTTCTCATCATTCTATGTTTCCCTGAATATGAACTGTGCTATTTCTAAGGTAAAATACTCTCTTTTCACACACGCACTCTCAGCCTCTCACACGCTGTCTCGCGTTCTCTCTTTTCTTAATATCCAGAGGTGGGTAACAATTTTTACTTCTTTACTCATTCATTTTAGCTTCTTGGGCACTGGTTATGAGTGGGCAAGTGTCTTCAAATCCCTGCTCAAGCTCTGAGTTGCATGCAGTTTACTGCACTGCGGTATTTACTGAGTCAAATACAGTCTGGACTGCACCCTTCATTACATTTCGGCATTCAACCCGGCTGGAAATTAAAAGGTGAAAAGTATACTGTGCTTATTGTGATGTGGATTGTGGATTTTGGTGTAGCAAGCACGAAAATCCAAATTTGTCCCCAAAATCTCGGAATATGTGTAATATATCTCACACCATAAATTCTGAACCATGAAAGTCTCATTTCATTGCATGCAATAAATAACACCTTCCTTCTGGGGTACTCGTAATCATATCCTTAGAGGGAAAAGAGAGGTTTTGTACTACTGACAATATACCTTATAGTGCAAATGTGTAGAAGGGGAAAAATATATTTTGGACAGCTTACTACGGGCGTTTTCACTAATCTTTATTTTTAGCTTTAATTTGGGCAGGCAAGTAAAAACTTGGTGTAAAGAATGCTTTTCATCAAAAGAGATGGACAAAGAAGGACTAAATGGAGATCCCGTAGGAGGAATGGAGAGTGAAATTTAAGTCAAGTCAGATCAAAGGTTCCAAAACTAAAATGGCCGAATGCCAATGGCAGGATGGCAATTGAGTTAGAGACCATAGTTTTTTTCAGGGAGTGTGAAAGGCAATAAAAGCCTCTAGTTAACGGCCAAGAGAAGTAACAGCCAAAAAAAGAAGCCATTGCAAATTAAAGAAAGAGGCTCTTAAGACAAAGGATTTAAGTTTTAAGAGACATCAACGGTTTAACAAAGCCCAGTGCTGGTTATTTGACTTTAAGGTAGAAAAGTGTGGAGGCCTGTTGATTTTGCCAAGGCTTTCTCCTAAGAGACGCATAACCTCTCAAATGCCACCTACATGACCAAGAGGCACCCAGATGAAATGAAGAAAACAATATATCCCTGGCAGTGTGTTTGTCCAGCTCTTCTAGGCAAGGTCAAGACAACTACAGGCCTAGACAGGGTAACTTAAAAAGACAGATACACTTTTGGGAAGGATATTCTTTCTATGATCTTAGACATAAAATGTCACACCAAAAGCAATTCCCAAGGAGGATTTCAGAAAGGAATTGCAGTTGTTTTTCAACAGTCTGAGTGAAACTGCACAATTCGAACCATCCGCCAAAGCTAAAATCAAAGCTTGGAAATCCTTCATAAGAGAATAAGCAGAGTAGGCTGCCTACGTTTTAGCTCGTGATGTCTAAAGAGCGGATAGCGTGTTGACGCTTCAAGGCCAATTCTAACTCTTTTAGTCACATTATCAATGAAGTGGAATTCTGTGCAATAAAAGAATACTCTGAAAATTAAAGGAAGCAAGGAATGACCTTATGACTTTAAGGATAATTTTACCAAAAGCCAGATAAAGGGTACATTTATGACTAGAGCCTAGGAGCTGAGGCTTTTTAGGGGTTGTTTCACTCCTGAAGCATTACCTTTTTGATATCCTGAAAGGATACCTGATGACACAGAAGAAAGATAATGAGCAAACATATTTCACTGAGTATCTTCAAAGCTGAAGGTTGTGACGTGTCAGCAAAATAGGCAATGATTTCCTCAAGGACCTCCTTTTTAATATAACATCTTTGTGCCTCTAATTCTCTAGAAACCATCAGCTTCTGGAAATGAGTCATTCAATTCCTCAGTTGCCTCCTCTGTATTATCTGTGGATGCTGCCAGGGATGCGCAGGAGGTGGGAGACATATGTCAATGGCAGCCGAAAACTGACTCTGCAATTAAACTTTAGAGCCCCCTATTCAAGAGGTACAGTGGGCACTGCAGAAGGACCACCAGGAGCCTAGCAGGTGAACAAAGTATCTGTGCTTATGCCTGTGGTGAAGTGCTCCTCTCACCTGGGCACCAAGGGTACTGCTTAGGAGCACATCTGCAAGGTGGTGACAGGGAACAGCTTTTATCACTCATGATGTCACAGGGCGGGCCACACCCTTGATCCCATCTTCGCGGGAGGAACTAAAATCCGCTTTAAGCACATCACCCAGCCCCTCTGGACTGACCACTACTGCGTCCACTTCACCTTCAACACCACCTCCGCACACAAGCCGGCCCCACACCCGCCACAAGGGAACAGAAGCATGGTCACAGAGGAACTCCTCAACACCACCCTCTGCCAACACCCTCCCTGCGCCACAACAGACCCAAAAATTGCAGCCAGGGATTTTGATTGCTGGGTCTCCCACTGGCCGACAAACTTGCACCCCTCCGCTCCCAACCGCCTGGTTCACCACAGAGCTTCAAGAAGCCAGACGCTCCTGCAGACTCCTGGAGAAGTCCTGGCAAAACCTGAAAACCACTGTAGCACTGAACAACCACAAGAGCGCCCTGAAGGAATACCACCAGCGCATCAGAGACACCAAACGGACCTTCATAAGAGACAAAATTCAGACTAACATGACCAACGCCAAGGAACTGTTCAACGTCATACAGCAGTTCGCAAAACCCACCTTCGAAGCCACAGACATCACACCCTCCCAGGAACTCTGCAACAAACTCAGCTCCTACTTCCATCTGAAGATCAAGGCCCTCTACGAAGACTTCAATGAACCTGAGACGAACACCCCTGCCCTATCCACCTCAGCAGATAAATCCACCATCACAGCCTGGGACCCTGCCACAGCCGAACTTATCACTGCTACCATGAAGAAGACCCATTCCAGAGCTGCAAAGGACCCCTGCCCACCACATATCTTCCAAAGGGCCGCCACCATCATCGCACCTGTACTTGAACGCACCATCAATGCCTCCCTCAGCTCAGGCATCTGTCCAGATGACTGGAAGGGAGCAGAGGCTAAACCCCTCCTCAAGAAGCCATCGGCCGACCCAACGGACCTGAAGAACTACCGGCCCATCTCTCTTCTCCCCTTTGCAGCCAAAGTCACAGAGAGACTAGTGAACACCCAGCTGACCCCCTACCTGGAAGAAAACGTCATCCTGGACGCCTCCCAGTCTGGATTCCACAGCAACCACAGGACAGAGACCGTCCTCCTCGCCGTCACTGACGACATCAGCTTGCTGCTCGACCAGGGACACACCGCAGCCCTCATCCTCCTTGACCTCTCCGCAGCCTTCGACACTGTGTCACTTCACACCCTTGCAGCCAGACTACACAACGCAGGAATTCAAGGAACAGCCCTCAAATGGATCCAATCTTTCCTCTCCGGCAGAAACCAGAGGATACGACTCCCCCCCCCCTTCCTCTCCGAGCCCACAGAAATTACCTGCAGAGTCCCCCAGGGATCTTCACTCAGCCCCACATTTTTCAACATCTACATGGGCCCCCTCGCCGCCATTGTCAGACATCATGGGCTCAGCATCGTATCCTACGCCAACGACACCCAGCTCATCCTCTCGCTCACAAAGAATCCTGAAGACACCAGACTCTGTTTCCAGGAGGGTATGAAGAACGTGGCAACCTGGATGAACAGCAGCTGCCTGAAGCTAAACTCGAAGAAGACTGAGGTCTTAATCCTCGGCCCCTGCACATCCGCCTGGGACAACACCTCTTGGCCCTCCGCCCTCAGGAGCCCACCCACCCCCACAGAACATGCTCGGAACCTCGGCATCATCCTGGACTCCTCCCTCTCTTTGAACCACCAGATCCACGCCGTCGCCTCTGCTAGTTTCAACTGCCTTTGCATCCTCCATAAGATTTTCAAGTGGACCCCCCCCCCCCCGACTGCAGAAGGACCGTCACCCACACACTCATCACCAGCAGACTAGACTACGGCAACGCCCTCTACGCCGGAATCAACAAAACTCTCATGCACAGACTCCAGACCATCCAGATCGCCGCAGCCAGACTCTTCCTGGGACCACCGTGCAGGAAGTACATGACCCAACACCTACGAGGCCTTCACTGGCTTCCCGTCAAGAAGAGGGTCACTTTCAAACTCCTCACCCACGCCTACAAATCCCTGCACAACATCAGATTCAAATACCTCAACGAGAGAGTATCCTTCCACGTACCAAAGAGGGACCTCCGCTCCGCAGACCTCGCCCTGGCAGAGGTCCCCCGCATCCGTAGAAACAGGATCGGCGGGAGAGCCTTCTCCCATATCGCAGCCAAAAGCTGGAACACGCTCCCTTTGCACATCAGACGCTCCCCGACCCTGCACACATTCAGGAAGGACCTCAAGACCTGGCTCTTCAACTGATCTGGAGCCTCTGCCCCACCTTTCTCCAGTACCTGGAGACCCTCACTTGTGAGTAGGGCTCTATACAAACCCCTGATTGATTGATTGATTGATTGACAAATGTAGATTAAGTGACCACACTTACCTGGTGGATGCCACATGTATGCCACCCTGTAACATAGCTTGCTAGTACATTGTTCTGCACCTTCGCTCAACTCCCTGGGGATTTCTCGTGAGAGATAACTTTAGCGTCTCCATGCTGAGTGGTCTTCTACTTCCCAGAATCCTCTAGGGAGGGTTACCGAGATGTCTCTATCCAAGATGGCTACCAACCTTTTAGAGGTTCCCAATCTAATATAGGGACTCGTTTTCTGTGAAGTAATTTTGTGTGGTTACGGATTATAGGGCTCAGATTTCCTTTACTCCTTATGTTGCAATGCTTTGTCTTTCCTGGAGCCGTGTTTCTTTGCTCCGGACCTGCTCTAGGTTTTCCTGGGTATTCAGCTTTAGTAGTTACAGTTCCTGATTTCCCCTGCTGTTTCCTGTCTTCTCCTGCTCCTTGGATGTAAAGCCCATTGCTTGGGATTTTATTCCTATCCATTTAGAGCTTTCCTGCCATCTAGGAGGATTTTTTGTCTTAAGACCTTTTCTTTGTTCGGGGTTCTTTCTGGAAGGCTCTATCTGCTTAAGCACTATTATAGCCTTAGAGCCCGACGTAGCGGGCTCTACTGACCATTAAAGGCCCGCTCCTGCGTTAAAGACCCGAGCCGAAGGTGAGGGCCTTTAACAAGAGAGCAGGCCTTTGATGGCCTATAGAGCCTGCTACTGAGGGCTCTAAGGATATTAGAACATTTCGCCCCTAGTGGGCAGGATGTTCTAATGTGTAAAAACAAAGGTCTCTCTGAGTTGAGGGGTTTAAATCCCCTTGAGCTCTGAGAGGCATTTGTTCACCGCAACAACTGTGAAATGAAAAAACATTGGAATATAGTTCTCCTGGCTTCTACCAACTAGTAGAAGCCCAGAGCACTCCATTGTCTTCAATGGAGCGCTCACATTACGATGTTCTAATTAAGCATGGGTGAAATTTGTGAATTTCCCATGGAAATCGTACAAAAAAACCTGCGAATTCGCAAATTTTCCAGCGAAATTGCGTATTTTTTTGCGATTTGCCCTGGAGTACTTTCTACTGGCTAATTCAGTAAGTGCTCCCTCATTGGGTAAATGTATAGTGCTTTTACTACACTGCAGCTGCGTAAAGGGCCAAAAGACATGTCTCCAGTGACCATGTGTGCCTGTAACATAGGCACAGGCACACATGGTCACTGGAGACACATCTTCTGGCCCTTTACGCAGCTACAGTGTAGTAAAAGCACTGTGGCGCATATTTACAAGCCGCTTGCTCCTCTTTTGCGACGCAGTTGCGTCACTTTTGTGACGCAGCGGCAGCACAAAAGATGCGCCATGGTGCTGGGTATTAACAACCTGACGCATCTGAGAGATGCGTCACGTTGTAAAGCCCTGCGCCATCAGGAGGCGTTCCGGCGCAGGAACGCCTCCTAAAAGTGGCTGAGTGAAATCTACAGGATTTCACTAAGTCACTTTTAGGCCAAGCAGGCAAGGCTTGACACAGCATTGGGGAGATAGGGCCCCCCAGAGCATTGCTGGAGCAACGTTGCGCTTGTGACGCTGCTACAGCAATGCTCTGCTTTTACGTCACAGATGCATGACGCATCTGTGCCGTTTTTGCCACATGGTGCACCGCATTGTAAATGCGGCGGACCATGGGTGGCGGAGCTGTGGCGCACAATAACTGGCGCATCCCTGGAGTTGCGCCAGTAATTGTAAATCTGCCCCTATACATTTAGCCAAGGAGGGAGCACTTACTGATTAGACAGTAGAAAGTACTCCAGTTGAGTAAAGGTATTGCACAAAACGGTGCGATCTTCGTGGACAAACACGCAGGGCGGGATTCATTCTGCCCCCTGTTAGACTCGTTTTTTGTGCCCTTCTGCCCTCTGTTAGACTCGTTTTTCCCTTGTTTATCTGCCCTTCTGCCCTCTGTTAGACTCATTTTTCCCTTGTTTTTCTGCCCTTCTGCCCTTTGTTAGACTCGTTTTTTGTGCCCTTCTGCCCTCTGTTATTCCCTTGTTTTTCTGCCCTTCTGCCCTCTGTTAGACTCGTTTTTTGTACCCTTGTGCCCTCTGTTAGACTCGTTTTTCTGCCTTTCTGCCCCCTGTTAGCCTCTTTTTTTGTGCCCTTCTGCCCTCTGTTAGACTCGTTTTTCCCTTGTTTTTCTGCCCTTCTGTCCTCTGTTAGGCTGTTTTTTTGTGCCATTCTGCCCTCTGTTAGACTCGTTTTTCCCTTGTTTTTCTGCCCTTCTGCACTTTGTTAGACTGCTTTTTGTGCCTTTCTGCCCTCTGCATCACCACATCATCACTCAGCGCTACCCCAGCATCACTCAGCACCACCACATTATCACTCAGCACCAAACATTATCACTCAGCACCACCACAGCACCACCACAGCATCACTCAGCACCACCACAGCACCACTCAGCACCACCACAGCACCACTCAGCACCACCACAGCATCACTCAGACCCACAACAGCATCACTCAGCACCACCACAGCACCACTCAGCACCACCACAGCATCACTCAGCACCACCACAGCATCACTCAGCACCACCACAGCACCACTCAGCACCACCACAGCATCCCTCAGCGTCACCACAGCACCACTCAGCGCCACCACAGCATCCCTCAGCATCACCACAGCATCACTCAGCGCCACCACAGCATCACTCAGCACCACCACAGCACCACTCAGCACCACCACAGCACCACTCAGCACCACCACAGCATCACTCAGCACCACCACAGCACCACTCAGCACTACCACAGCACCACTCAGCACCACTCAGCACCACCACAGCATCACTCAGCACCACCACAGCATCACTCAGCGCCACCACATTATCACTCAGCACCACCACAGCACAACTCAGCACCACCACAGCATCACTCAGCACAACCACAGCATCACTCATCACCACCACAGCACCACTCAGCACCACCCCAGCATCACTCAGCACCATCCCAGTATCACTCAGCACTACCACAGCACCACTCAGCATCACCACAGCACCACTCAGCACCACCACAGCACCACTCAGCGCCACCCCAGCATCAATCTGCGCAACCATTCAACAACAACTGGTTCAAATATGTTCTCTCAATGTTTCAAGCTTTATTACAAATGTCACAAAAAGATGGTAATATTTCACTTCTGTTCTTGGATTTTCGTCACAATAAAATACACCGAACATAATCTTCACAAAAGTTACTTACAAAAGTTGAAGCAATTGCCATTATAAATTAAAATCACTTTTATTTAAGTATTAACTATTTAAAAAAATTTAAAGCCATTGCAATTTGTAATATCAATACATCTAAGTCATGTAAATAAAAAACATGTTGCATTACAAATGCTATAGGTGTCACATTTGCGAAAGTTATAACTATTAGCATTGTAAATGACAAAGCTATTAATTTAGCTATTTTCAAAACCAACACATAAATAAAAAAAATTGTCATTTACAAGACCAATAGCTCAAACTTTCCTAATGCGAGACCTATTGCAATGCAAATGCTTGTTTTGATATCTGTCAGTGCTTCCTGTTGAGGTTTAATTTTCGTGACCGGCGCCTCATTGCCTACTTGTAACTATTCTCTGACCCTGCTTCAAGGGTCAGAGCAGGGTCAGAGAATAGTTGCAAGTAGGCAACGAGGCGCCAGAAGCACCTACAGTAGCAGGTGCCCAAGTTGAAGTTAATTTCTAGGTAACCCTTTTGTAAAAGGTTACAAAAATTAGCTTCAACTTTTGCACCTGCTTGGCTGAAAATTCGTCCCGCTGATTCGCGGATTTTACTGCGATTTTGCGAGATTCGCGGATCGCGAAATCGCAGAAAATCTGCAAATTCCGCGAGCGGAACGAATTTTCAGCCCATGCTTTGTTCTAATATAGCCTTAGAGCCCAACCTAGCAGGCTCTACCAGCCATTGAAGTTCCGCTCCAGCGGGTCTTTAACAAGGGAGTCGGCCTTTGTTGGCCGGTAGAGCCTGCTATGAAGGGCTCTAAGGCTATTAGAACATTTCGCCCCTAGTGGGCAGAATGTTTTAATTTGTAAAAACAAATGTCTCTCTGAGCCGAGGGGGTTTAAATCCCCTTTGTCTTGAGCAGCATTTGTTCACCGCAACAGCTGTGAAATGAAAAAACATTGGAATGTTGCTCTCCTGGCTTCTACCAACCAGTAGAAGCCCGGAGCACTCCATTGTCTTCAATGGAGCGCTCAACATTCAGATGTTTTAATATAGCATTATAGCCCAACCTAGCGGGCTCTACCGGCCATTGAAGTCCCACTCCAGCGGGTCTTTAACAAGGGAGCAGGCCTCTAATGGCCAGTAGAGCCTGCTACAGAGAGCTCTAAGGCTTTTAAAACATTCCCTGCTACGGGGAGCTTTGAGGCTATTAGAACATTCCATCCCTAGAGGGCAGAAGGTTCTCATTTGTAAAAACAACAAAGGGCTCTCGGAGCCCGAGGGGGTTTAAATCCCCTTGGGCTTTGAGAGGCCTTTGTTCACAGCAACAGCGGTGAAATGATAAAAACATTGGAATGTTGCTCTCTGGGCTTCTACTAACCAGTAGAACCCCAGAGCAACTCCATTGTCTTCAACGGAGCGCTCAAAATCCAATATTGTAATAAACGTTGGTGGCATCATGACTACTGGAAGGAGTCACCCTTACCACTGGAAGAGCAAGATTGTTAAAATCTGGGCTTCCCAGCCTACCCACAGCCAGAGGTCCCCTACTAGGTGTCAGTCCCCTGACATTTACAGTGTTTCATTATGCCCTCGATTAGCCAACATTTCCGACTTTTATCAAATTCAAAAGGAATTCCAAAGAATACAGCTGCGAAGCAGGTACTGTTGCCGCTTCCAGGGATGGCTACAATGTGAACGAAGGTCACGTTAAATGTGTACTTGTTAGCCATTTTTTGTGTCTCTAGGGGGATAATCTTTGTTTGTGGGGACAAAGCTCTTCTCCAAAATCCCACTCAAATTTTTCAGACATTTCATCATCCTGAAAGAAGGTGCACTCTTCCCCTGGACATGATTAAATCTCCATCTGTTTATTGAGTGTGAAACAGAGGTTTTATAAGCCTGCAGGTTATAATGTCCCTTTCTCCACACATCATCTCAGCACCAACCCATTTAACCATATTGCTGCCTGTGATCAAATGCATCATCTCCTTAATGTGTAGGATGTTTCTGTTTAAAACGTTCTTTTCTGTAAATTAATTTAGGTGCATTTTTCCCCTCTTTTGGTTGTTAAGCGGTCTAACACATTTTCCTCTTCCCAACTTCCAGGTTTTGCCCGTATTGAAAATCTTGAAGAGTACACAGGGCTGCGGTGTCTGTGGTTGGAGTGCAACGGACTTCAGAAGATTGAGAACCTTGATGCCCAGACAGAGTTACGTTGTCTCTTCCTTCAGCAAAACCTAATACACAAAATCGAGAATCTTGAGCCTCTCCTAAAGCTGGATTCTCTCAATCTTTGCAACAATTACATCAGGAGCATCGAGAACCTGTGTAAGTATTCTTGGGTTAGCAGGAACTTGGCATTGTTCCATACTTGGCAAAGTTATGAGACCAGAAAGATGGTTTTCCAGGTTTCTAAACCACTAATTAACAATGGTGACATCAACGGAAATGACATCAACTGAACATCGGTTGGCAACACAGCACATGACAGAGTACTAGGATTGGAGAAAAGGATCATGTGGCATTTCACCCAAATGACATCACGATAAGTACATGACATAACATAAGTGAGTAGCTTGTGAGTACTGCAGTGAGACTTAACTTTCCAAGCAGGTCTTGCAACAAGGAATGCTGTCTAATGTTGTCAGTTTATAAGTTCTGAAGCATGCATTTAGGACACTCTTTGCATTTTGGTCATTGCTTTCCTTCCATGGAAATGGCTTTTCCTTAATAAAATATCTCTAATGTTGGAGTGCTTCTGTCACTGTTAATGCTTTAAGGAAATGAGAGATGCAGTGTTGGGCAGCAAACCTTAGAGGTTATAGCCATAACTCGACTCTACGTCTGAACTCAATATTGCTTTCCTTCGCTTCACAAATATGGTTAAAAATGAAACATGCATCCCTTTAAAACATGGTCGCAATGTATCCTTGGATGAAGGGGGCAAGATTGTCACTAAGATGCTCTGGCACCGCTCGGTTCAGTGCAGTCTTTTACTGGCATCACTGAGACAGTTTAGTTATACCAAGCAGCAGCCTCCTATCTGCTTGGTCTGGGCAAGTACCCCATGCCTAATTAATATGACTGACCACGCTTACATGGCCATGGGTTGACTACTTGGTGGTTCTTGGAGGTCTCCTGTGAGGACTGATGAAGTGCTGATGCTGACACCTCAGCTCAGCCTAAAGACATCAGAGGCCTCACTTCTTTCAGTTCCATTAACATTGGGAAGCAGGCTGGTAGCTGATTGAGACTAATCCAACTGGCCAAAAGTCAAATCTGTCTCCATCACCCCCTCCCCTCAAGCTGGACCAGCCTGTGTGTGTACAGCTTGACCTCAGAGCTGCATATGCAGGGTTGCTCTTAGAAGCCATTTGTAATGAGATTGGCCAATGGATGGAAGCTGGCGGAGAGCCTTAAAAACCCATCAGAATGGGACATAAAATCTGTAGATGGTAGGAATTGCTAAAAAAAAAGTGGTAGCCTGCCATCTAAATCAGTGTGGTTGGCTAATATGCTATCCCCATTGTCAGAAGAGTATACTGAAAAGTCACCAAGAATCCTTCAGAATCTACAAGTAGTCTTGTGATTAACAAAAAATTCACATATGTGTTTCCATGTTAAGATATACGAAACATTGTCTCCAATGTTCCATTGATCTTGTAGACTGTGTTCAAAGGAAAGAAGAAAAACAAACAAAAATAAATGGCTCAGAAGCTGTTGACAGCAATAATCCCTTCCACTAACCATTTGATCTTCCCTCCCACTGGATAAAGATCCCCTTTTATTTACAAGCTATGCATTTACTAGTGCTTTCCCAAAGTTCCCATATTTATTTAAGGACACCTAAACTAAAAGGTTTCTGGCTTTATTAAGTACACCTAAGTGGGGATTTAAGACGTTTTAAATGCTTAAATCACCCAAATCTGAAAACTTAGTGCAGCTTGCCCAATTTTTTTGTATGCTTCCAGTGCAGCATTTCGGAATATCTTCTGTCTTCACCATGGAATTCGCTCTAGTATTCATAAATGGCAGAATATCTTCATATTGATATATAAATATAACTAAAAAATGGGTACATCGAGTTTAGCGAAGGTACAGACCTTTTCATACCTGGGAATTTTATTTGATAGGGGCTTACATTTTAAATCACTGATTGAGGAACATTGTAATAAGTTAGTATCAAGCTCAGGGGCAATAATGAATTTTGGTCTCAGATTGGGGCGATGGTCACCTGAGCAGATGTTGACTTTATACAACTCCATTTGTTACGCAAAGGTGGCATATGGGGCAGAACTGTGGGGGATGGTGGAGGTATCTAAATTGCAAATAGAGGAAACTAAATACCTGAGAAGGCTCCTTAAAATCTCCTAGAGTGTATCTGCTCTTATTCTACATGAAGAATTGGGCTGTGAGTACATATAGGATAGGGTGGGGAGTAGACCTCTCGTTGCTTGGCTAAAGATTTGGGTCAACCCAGAAGCCAGTCTGACAAAACAGATAATTAATGACTGCCTGGGGAGGTAGAAGGGAATGTCCATCCCATGGCTCAAGTACGTGAAGGGTGGTTTGGAAAGCATTGGGTGTGAAGATTTTTTTCTGACGCCATCCTGTATAACAAAGCGGGATCAGGTCAGAGTAAAGGAGATGCTTCTCAAACATAATACCATAGCACGAGAAGTTAAGGAGAGATATAAACAGTCAGTTAAGGCACATGCTGTAGTGAGGTCCTGTAGAGGTTTGGAGCATTACCTCGCCATGATACATAATGCTCAAGATAGATTTTTATTTACACGTTTTAGGCTCAACCTTTTACATCATTTATTAGCCGAGCCGGTGGGTTTTACCAATTCAGTTGAGTCCAAGGGTCCCTGCGACTGCGATCCCCGATCTCCGCAGGATACCCTTCATTTTGTATTAATATGCCCATTTTATCTACTGCCCAGGCGTCACTTTTTAATACACTTGTTTAAAAAGGCCAATCTTAGACATGTGAAAGAAGCTCTCGTATTTCTACAAATGGGCTGAGATCCCCTGACCTTATTCTGTGTGATAACCTTTTTAAGAGCATCAGCTAAACTAAGAGACACTAGAGGAATTTGCTGAGCAAATATTACCACAATTATGATAGAAAGGTGGATACCATAGAAAGCCTCCTAAACCAGGAGTTATTAGGAAGACATTTTCTCTTCCTTTTTTGCACTTTTTTCACTTTCCTTTTCACTTTCACGTCCCTAGGTAACGGTGGGCCTTAGCGTGTCCATACCTCCAGGGTTTAGTACACTTATATAGTCCTGACGAATGCCTGGTAAACTCACACCGTTTCAAAGGCAGAAACATGTTGACTGACGATTAACTTATTTTGGAAATAACCACACAATTAATTGTGGACTACTTTCCTACACTTAATTTTAAGTATATGTCCCAAGTGATCAAATAATAAATCATTTTTTGGATACACTAAAGACATTTTTTAACCCTTTCACCACCATTTAATTTAATTTTCACTTCACGCCTGAACTCACAAATCCTGCTCCGCAGTAGATCTGGCGTCGAAGCACACTAAAGAGGCACTCAGCCTCTTTAGTGGGGCCCAATGATGAAGCATGTCATCACCAGGTGGTGAGTGAGGGCTTTCCTAACTGACCTGAGTGAGGCCGGTTTTATTTTCCTTTCGCTCCTTCGTGTGGTCTTGTCAAACTATATGACACTCTTTTCTTGTTTGAATATACATAACCGGGGAAAATGAGTGTTGCATACCTCTCCCTACCTCTCCTTTTGTTGGTTTTATGAAGTGTAGTCTACAGTTTCCAAATCAAAAGAGCATCCTTTGCTGGAGAAGGAGAAGTAACTTACCTGTAAACATTATTCCCTAGATTCGTGAGTTGCCCTCCAGAGGCACTGAAAAAATTAGTTGAAGATGTTACTGTTTGGAAAACCGTTCTTACAAGGCTAGTAAAGCTGGTCCACCCTGCCACTGTTCGGTGTTTTCCACAAGCCCTGTATTTTTCCATAATTTATTGACATCATAACAGTTATAGTGTAATAAAATAAAGTGACAAGTGAAATGTTTGAATTGATTTCTGTCACTGGTAATTACACAGGCTGCATCCCAGTCCATTTTGTTTTGCCCACCATGCCAACAACAATATGCAAATAACCTTGATCCTGCTGCCCCAATAGGAACAGTCTAGTCTAAAGAGCCACACCAGGTCTCCTCTCAACCAGAAAACATGTAAGCCCTCAGTTTCAGACTAGTTGGGCCTCATCAGTAGGCAGGGCCGGACTGACTACCGGGCATTTTGGCATTCTGGGGGCAGATGTCACTGTAGTGGGGGCTAATTTTGTAGATGGAGACCTGCATGTGCTTCGAAATCAACAATGCAAAACAAATTTTGTTTTGCACACGCAGGTCCCCATCAACGAAATTAGCCCCCAGCTTGGCAGCATGACAAAAAGCCTGGTAGCCAGTCCGGCCCTGTCAGTAGGGTGCAGCTTGGTGTTACAGTGGCTCAGTGAGCATGGGACCCAAGTCTGTGCATACCAGTTTCATTTAGGATGTCACACTGAAGTATACAAAAAATGTGATGGGTGGAATGCTTGAATTAATCTCAGCCACTGGTAATTACATAGGGCTGTATTCCAGTCCAACTTCTTTTTACCCACAATGCCACATAGTTCTAGGCTCTGCTGATTGCACCTTGGCAAATGGCTACCGCCCTCTCTCAATAGGCTGTTGTGAAGCTGGAATGTAAATACTAGCTGAACTGCAATCAAGGGAGATGGATTTTCTCCTCAGCCCCTAATAGAGAGTGGGCCTTCCAGAATATCCTCAAAGGCCTCATAACTGTTTGTCTTCCCGCCATGACTTGTATTGGGTGTTTTAGCTTGTTTCACATTTCTGGTATGCTGGTGGACGATGTGCCAAATACATTTTGTCCATTAAGTACATTGCTGAGGATCTGGACAAAATGGTGGCTGGCCTTTGGGATGTTTTCATTTTGATGTGACTGCGACTACCCCTGTGTACATTATTCCTTGGACCTTGCACTGAGATTCTCAAATACTTGGTGGTCTAGGGGAATATATGCATACTGCCAAGTCAGTTTCTGTCTACCATAGCCACTGACCTCCCCTCTCTCCTTCATGTGTTCTCCTGCATTTGCCTAGGAGGCTAAGTAACATATCTAACCTTGCCTAGAATTTGTCAAAGTGTATACTATATTCCTTGACCAGCTGCACCATCTGCTCCCCCCTCCTATTCCCTGCTCATCAAAGGCTGAGAGTTAAGCAATTTGCCCTGATTAAGAGAGAGTACACTATTAAAGATAGGTTGCCTTTCACCTGCTGTTTTCTAAGTGGTGTCCCTAAGAAAGAATACACACTAATCTCCATAAAGCCAATAGTTGCAGCCGGTGGGTTTTACCAGTTCATCTGCACTTTGCAAGAGAACCTTTTTCCCCGACCCAGTTAGATGTCAGCCAGAAACAGGGCCCAGCTGGTTACTCTTTTCTTCAAATTCAGTAGCAGACCAAAGAGTTTAGCTCTGCTCACTGTGACCTGAAAGAAGTAGAAGCTTTACTGGTAGGCATGGAGAACAATAGGCCTCAAAATAGGAGGATCTAGGGAAATGCCCAGCCAGACTCTGTCAACCCGAAAGGTTACTGCAAGACCATGTTATCTGTAACTGTAAATCTTCTGTTCCACGGGCCAGTTGCAAGATACAGGTCTCTGATGTTTGGAACCCTTTTTGAGTGTAGAAATGGATGCTAGCCCGATGCCAGCATTTAAATATGCAACTTGACATATTAACACATAGCCACATAGGAGGTCATATATTCTGCTCCTAACCTTTTCAATTCTTCCAGATTCCTGAAAGAAGGATCAATGGCAAATAGTTTACTAGGCACCAAAACATTCTGTAATGGCCCAGAGGCATCTTAAAATCACCCCAGATTTTAGGTTGGAGTGAAGGATGTTTGAGTTTTTCCATCACAGAACGTCAAAGTTTCATAGATGTCTAATCCTTAACCAAGGCCAATTGAGAAATTAGGGCAGTAGAGACATTTCATAGTATATATTATGGGGTTTTTAATTTAGGAGGGGAGCACCTCTGCCAACTAAATAAATCCAATCTGGTTAGGTCAAAACAAAATTCTGAGAGGACATCTGCTCAAGCCCTGGTACCTATGACACAAGCAGCACACAGTCCCCAGGGATGTACATGCTATTTTTAAGGAGTACCAACAATTTTAAAGTATGAAATACAACACAATACAATTTCCAAACCAATTTATAAAATAGAGACAATATTTACTGAGCAGAAATATGCCAATATTATAAAATTAGGGTAAGGGCAACAGAAGGTATGTATTTTAAATGTTTTAAGGTAAAAAGCTCCAAAATAATCTCCAGCTTTATGAAAAAGTAACAATTTGTGGTAGGCTTTATTTGGATGACAGCAATTGATCAGAGGATAGATACACCAAGTGGGTGGTCCCAGTCAAAGGTTTTACCTTCAGACTTAGTTTCCAACTCTTGTGAAAACTTCTTCTGGTTAGTCCTGCATCCTCTAACTCCTTACGGCACATTAGTGGTCACCAAGTCTCTCACTCCAGCCAGGTCATGTGCAAGGTCTAGTTATCCCTCGTGAACTGGGCCCTCTTGGAGTCAGGAATTCTTCTACTTTTTATGTCCATGGAGCAGATAAACAGGAGGCAACCAATTGACCCTTGGAGATCAGGTCCAGATTTTGGGTGGCAACAGACTTCAGAAGTCCTTGTGTGAGTCTTCTTCCAGGATTAGTCAGAATCATTATTTGAGCAGGGTGTTCTTCTTTAGATTAAGTCTTTCCAGGTCTAGAAATGTTCCGAATAGGTGGTGGATGTGGTATCAAATGTATCCTGTTCACTAGCTTGTGAGTGGAGAAAATCTACCATCCAATCTTAACTATTTTCTCTCAGTCCCACCTCCTCGTTTTGCAGCTTCCTCTTTGCTTTACAGTAAAATTACCTAGGATCCCTTATTCAATATGACTGGGCCCCTCTGCAACCAGACAGGTCTTTCTTCAGCTTCTTGGCCACTCTCCTAGGTATAAGGGTCAAAACTGTTTTTCCTCCTACTGTGGCTGGAGTCTGACTATTTAGGAGAGTCCAAGAATGAATAGGAAAATCCCTCATTGACATCTCCAATTCAAAAGAGACAGCTATAAAGCTGCCCTTTGCTCTGCCAACTGCTCATGTCCACTCCCAGATAGCTAATCACTGCCATGGTAGGTAACTCTCCCAGCCAATAATGTGTATACCAACTCTGATGGTATGGTGAGTGGCAGAACTGGTTTTAAGTCAGTTTTGGCTCAAGAAGGCCAACATACATTTTTACAAAGTTCCTTTTCTACCTATGTTAAAGTGAAAAAACTGATTTCGTCAATAATTGCACTAGGGCAACTCATTTTGTAAATACCCTAATTTAAACTAACATATGTAAAAGAAATGATGTGTTCGTTTTACACAGATATTGATGTGGCCAGACACTGAGTTTATTGACTATATTATCGATGTCCTATTTAGTCTGTTGAAATCCTACTATAACCTCCTGAAGTCCGCTGGGACTGTTGACCTCACTACTCTTGGAGAGTCACATTTGGAAAGGTAGTGATAGAACGTGCGGTACCACTAGCTCAAATTTACCATACTCACCTGGGTCCATAAAACGTTCACACCTTGAACTAGCAGTCCTGCCTGTGATTACTAACTAATCACCTATCAGTAATTTGTGTGCTTTTAGGACTTACACCTGTAAACCATGACTTACCAATCCTTGTCACTTTTGCTATAAGTCCTAGGGTTCGAAAAGGGAGTTAGCATAAACAGGTAATATTTAAACACATTTACTTTTCCTGTAATTACCACAGATTCAGGGAAAGTTTTAAAAGCTTTATTTATGCAAGATTTTCTGAGTCAAAAAGAAAGAGGTCACAATACCGTGACCATAAATTTTACAGCAGAAATATAATCAATAGGAAATAAAGTTTGTAGGAAATCACAGTAACACCTTTAAACATCGGTACCTGGGAAGGGTGAGAAAGGGAAATAGCACAAGGACATACCACATGCATTATATTTACCTAGAATGGTGCAATGACCAATCCTGGTCACGGGCTCGGGCAAATAAGGACCAGGCTCCTGACTAAGCAGGTGCCCACGGGACAAGACAGATGCAGATTAGGACAGGTGACCTCAGCTAAGTGCAATGCCACCGTCACACCCCTCACTAGCAAAATTTGGTACCCCGACTGGGGAATCGATAATTTCCCACCTGCACCTCTATTCTTCTGACAGAGTGCTCCCCCAGCACCTCTGCTCTCGATCTCCTATAGCACGCATTGGGTCAGTGACAGGTCAGCGACTCGGTCAAGTCAGACAATTTCTCTATCTATACCTACCTTAGTTATACCATTTTGAGGGCAATGTACCACCCCTAAATGTTGCAAATCTGTGTTCCCCTTCAGTGATTGGTCAGAAAGACGAGGAGAGGTCATAACACCATCCTAAGATGAGGTCATTTCATTATTGGTTTCAGTTGATTCCGGTTACTGCCCATAATTTATTTTCCCATGCACTTTTACTCCACCCAGCAAAACTGTTCAACAAATTTGATACATTTTGTATAGCTTCAGTTCCTCCTGAGGTCAGAAGGGCATTTTCCCATAGAC
Organism: Lissotriton vulgaris; assembly: GCF_964263255.1. Taxonomy (NCBI): domain Eukaryota; kingdom Metazoa; phylum Chordata; class Amphibia; order Caudata; family Salamandridae; genus Lissotriton; species Lissotriton vulgaris. The sequence continues at coordinate 440,768,812 of NC_141700.1, forward strand.
ATCGTGGGTAAGATGATTCTTGGCGGTGCTTCAATGCCAATGCTTCAGAAACTTCAGAGCTAGAGTGCGCACGCGCAGCTTTGTCCAAGATGGAGTTTTATCAGTATTCAGGCCCAAGTACGAGCTATCAGCAAAGTCCAAGAGAAACATATTAGAATACAAAAATAAATGAATGCACTGTATACCACTTATCTCTACTCTAACCCCATTACTTTATTTTAACTTTTGCATTTATAGTTAAGCAGAACGAACAAGCTTAGTACAAGCAGCAGCATAAGCATTAGCATGTGAGGTTTAAAGTGGCCATTCCTGACACTAGTGTGCAGAAGCGAGGAGTTCTCACCAAAGCAGAAGTATGTCACACCACGTATATGTGGCGGACGCATGCGCAGTAAAGTTCCCGCATTTTCAGCGGCCATATTAAGACTTATAGGTTATTTCAAGATGGCTGAGTCCAAGCAAGTTTTGGTATATGTGAAACCTTGCTCCATCAATCCCCTCTTTGATGATATTTTATATCATCACAAATTAAGGAACCAGATGCCAACTTCAACACTCTCCCAGTTCAATTTCTTCAATTACTTTGGAAGGTATTTTCCCACTCTCATTCTGGAAAACTTTCATTCTTTTGTGTATATCCCCATTTAACTCTTCCATTTGAATTTCATCTAATTTTCTTTTCTTCTTTTTCTCAATTACTGTATATCTTTTTCTATTTCTGCAGCATTTGCCCCAAATCATTATCACTAAAATGATTAGTGATATCCCCATTATTGGCATCAGTACTTTACCTACAATATGTCTACCTACATTAGAAATCTAATTACCAACAGAAGAGAGACCATTAGTCAGTCTCTTCCATGCACTATCAACCTCAAGTGGTTTCAGTTCTTCTTCCAAATGAGTAATATTTCTTCTGATGAATACATCTGCCAGTGGATTCCTCACCTTGTGAATATCCCCTGCGCCAGCAGAATTCAGAATTTTTTTGTAGCTCTCCACGCCAACGAGGTCGACGCCACAGAAGCCTGGCTTTGCTCGCGACTCCGCTGACGTCATTGGAGCCATAAGAGAGCATCGTCGGTGTGGTGACATCAGTTCCCTTTTTTCTGCGCCGTCGATGCAAACGGTTTTTCTAGGACTCTCCGTTGTTACGTTTGTTACTTTGTGTGTATGGCTGTGTTCCTGTGCTTCTTCTTGTTTCCTTTTAAGGATGTCGTCGAGGAAGTCCGGGTTCAAGCCTTGCAGGGAGTGCAGAGGACATATGTCCATTACTGATCCACACGAGGACTGTGTTTGGTGTTTATTGTCAGACCACGACGCCGAGGGATGTGCTTGCTGCAGGAAAATGAATCCGAAGGCACTGAAAGAGAGGGAATCGAAACTGTTCATGGCGAAGATTAGAAAAAAAAGATGTAGTAGAAGGTAGAGGTCACGCTCCAGGTCGAGGTCAGGCTCGAAGTCGACGTCAGGACATGCTTTGAGAGCTAAGAAGCACAAGAAGAAGAAGATGCATTCATCAAGATGCCATTCTGATAAAGAAGCGGCACCGGAGTCGACCTCTCCATCTCGTCGACGCCGTAGGGACTTCGTGTCTCCATCTCCCTCGAATCCAGCTTCTCCTGAAAAATCGGCTTCTCCTGCAGCTTCTCCACCTCGATCCCCGACGCTGGTTCCCTCACTGACTTTGGTTCATTCTCCGGTTCCAGAAGAAGAGATTCCTGTGCTGGAGGAGCAAGTGACTCTATTGGTTCCGCTGTCGGCGCTGGCTGGCCTTAACACGGTAAAGCTTGCCTCAGATTCAGTCCCGGGGACCTATCCTCCTTTCCCAGGTCCGGGTCAAGATCCGTTGCATTATCTCAATGCTATGTACGGAGTCTTCAACAGGGCTATGTACCCCTCTGGCGCAACTTCGGGTCCCATGGGTCCATTAGCTTTTAATTTGGGGGTTCCTCAGGCTTATGCCCAGGCCACTTTCATGCCTTTTCTTCCAGCGGCGACGTCTTGGCATTTCCCCGGCGCCGAGGACATCGACGCCGCTTCCATCTTCTCCGGCGCCTTCTATTCGACCTCATTCGGCGCAGGTGGCGCCGTCGGATCCGTGTACGACGCCGGCTATGAATCCGATGGAGTCGGTCTTGGCTCCATCGATGCCTGCACCTAGAATAAGATCTTGGAGAGAATCCCAGAGGGTTATAGAAGAACAGAGGTATCATTTGGAGGAGAATGAGATGGAGGAAGGTGAGGTTCAGGACTCAGATGAATATTTTGCTGAGTTAAGGGAAGCAAGTGCCCTTGATATCTCTCAAGATGGGAGCTTTTGCCTGCAACTAATACTCCTTCCAAGGATGTGGTTCCATATCAAACAGTGATCAAAAAGGCAGCAGAACTTTTGGATCTTCAGCTTCCCACTACTGAGTCGAACATTTTAACAGAAGTTCTTCATTCACCTTCTTCTGTAATTGAACCTCTACTGCCATTCAATGGGGCAATCACTGACCCTGTGATGCAAGTTTGGCGCAAGCTTTTTTCAGCTCCTGCAGTTTCCAAAACCATTGCTCAGAGATTCAGGGTGGCTCCAGGGGATCCTGACTTTTTATCTTCCCATCCTTCTCCTGAGAGCCTTTTTGTTCAGGCTGCCTGCTCAAAAAGATCTTCAGGTGCATTTCCTCAAGTCCCGGTGGACAGAGAGTCTAAGAAACTTGACCAATCTGCAAAGAAAGTATTCTCTTCGGCAAGCATGGCACTAAAGTCAACTAATGCCACCTGTATTATGGGTAAATATATCCATGCTTTAATCGATTTGGCTAAACAGCTCACACCTAAGTTGTCCGAGGTGGATAGAAAGAATTTTGAGGAAGTGTTACATGATACTCAGGCAGCTGCACGTCAGGTGATCCAAAGTGGGTTAGACACTGCTGACTCTGTAGCTAGAATCATGGGATCTTCTGTGGCTACAAGGAGTGCATGGCTGAAGTCCTCTGAGTTCTCAGCTGATGTTCAAGCTACGCTTTTAGACCTACCGTTTAATGGTTCAGGACTTTTTGGGAAAAAGGCGGATGCTGCTCTAGAGAGGTTTAAAGACAGCGAGGCAACAGCCAAATCTTTTGGTCTTCAAGCTCAAACTAAATGCTCGTCCTTCAGGAGATACAGAGGATTTGGGAGGTCGTCCTTTCAGACATATAGACAACCTCAACAGCAGCAGCAGCAAAACACCTTGTACAAATCCTACAGGGGCAAAGACAGAGTTTGCCCACGAGGCCGTTAGCCCTCCTCCTCCACTTCCTCTACCTCCCCCCTCTTACAACACCAAAGCAGCCCTAGATCCACCATTTTGGATCATGTTGGTCTTGTGGGGGGGTCGGCTTACTCACTTTCTGCAAGATTGGGAATTGGTCACTACAGACCTTTGGGTTCTCAATCTTGGGGAGAATGGGTATGCCCTTCCCTTTCGGGAATTCCCTCCAAATTACCCTCCTTGCCAAGGGGCTTCCTCAGAGGACCACCTTCTTCTCTTGCAGGAGGAAGTCTTAACCTTATTTAAAAAAGGTGCGATAAAGGTGGTTCCAGAGCGGGAGAGGGGTCAGGGATGCAACTCCAGGTATTTCCTGATACCCAAGAATGATGGCACGTTACGTCCAATCCAGGATCTCAGGATCTTGAACCTTTTTCTGAAGCAGGAAAAGTTCAAGATGCTCACCCTTGCACAGGTTCTTCAGGTGCTGCAGCAAGAGGACTGGATGGTGTCAATGGACTTGCAGGACGTTATTTTCATATCCCGATCCTGAGATCGCACAGGAAGTATCTCCGTTTCACGGTGGGCTCACAACATTATCAGTTTGCGGTTCTCCCATTTGGACTTACTACTGCACCTCGAGTCTTCACCAAGGTGATGGCAGTGGTGGCAGCCCATCTCAGAAGATCGGGGATTCCAGTTTTCCCCTATCTGGACGATTGGTTGCTCAAAGCAGAGTCGCCAGAGAAGGTGCTTCATCATCTGCAGGTGACAACTCAGCTGTTGTGCAAATTGGGTTTTTCGATAAACGTGCCCAAGTCTCACCTAGTGCCCTCTCAGTGCAACCTGTTCATAGGGGCGTACTGGACACTACTGTCTGTCGAGCATTCCCTCCTCCACAAAGGATTCTCGACATTCAGGAAATTATTCCCTTGTTTTACAATGGAGCGGTCGTTCCAGTTCTGAAGTTCCTTCGCCTGCTCGGTCTGTTTGCTTCATGCATTCTGTTGGTCAATCATGCACGCTGACACATGAGGGCGCTCCAGTGGTGCCTCCTCAGGCAGTGGTATCAGCACAACGGGGATCTCAGGGAGTCTGTGAGGATCTGTCTTTGTGGAGCGTGGAAGGCAATCTGTCTCAAGGAAAGCCCTTCCATCTACCTCCATCGGTGGCCACAGTGATAACGGATGCATCCACTCTAGGGTGGGGTGCTCATCTGGGGGATCTGGCGATCAAGGGTCTTTGGTCTCCAGAGGAAAGGTTGCTTCACATCAACCTTCTGGAGTTACGGGCGATACGTTTGGCTCTCAAGGCCTTCCTCCCTTCCCTTCGCGGTCAGTCGGTTCAAGTCCTAATGGACAATGCTACCACGATGTGGTATGTCAACAAACAGGGAGGAGTAGGATCGCATTGTCTTTATAGAGAGGCTCTGCGTCTCTGTTCCTGGGTTCAGGACCATCAGATTTGTCTGTTAGCAAATCATCTGGCCGGAGTTCTAAACGTGCGTGCAGACAGTCTCAGTTGGCGGTTCTCAGCCAACCACAAGCGGAGGCATCATCGGCGGTGGTGCATCACGTTTTCCGGACGTGGGGGACTCCTCGGGCGGACCTGTTTGCCACTCACGAGAACGCTCACTGCCCGTCATTCTGCAGTCTCCAGGAACCGATGCAGTGAGCTTTGGGGGATGCATTTCAGTTGAGTTGGGACTCACAACTCCTTTACGCATTTCCTCCCATACCCTTGATTCCTCGGGTTCTGAGGAAGATTCGCCAAGACCAGGCCCAAGTCATATTGATTGCCCCGGATTGGCCAAGAAGGGTATGGTACACAGATCTTCTCCACCTCTCCTTGTGCCCTCCGCTCCGATCCCCCTTTCAGGGCAGACCTCCTCTCTCAGTCGCAGGGGCAGGTTCTACACCCCCACCTCTAGAGCTTACACCTTCATGCCTGGAGATTGAATGGTGCAATCTGAATTCTTTCTCTCTCCCGCCTGATGGGGTGGATGTGATTCTTTCGGCCAGACGACACTCCACCAAGACTATTTATTCCTATAGGTGGTCCAAATTTGTATCATGGTATGGAGACAGGTCTATTGACACCTTAAGGGCTTGTTTATCCAACATCCTTCAGTTTGCTCTTTCTTTAGCCCAGCTGGGTTTTGCTGTGGCTAATTTGAAGGGCTATTTATCAGCTTTGTTGGCGTTCCTTTGCTTGACGGATCAGCCGCCCTTGTTTAAATCGCCTATTGTGTTACAATTCATTAAGGGCCTTACCAACAAATATCCGCCCACTCCATTTATTGTGCCTTAATGGGACTTAAATCTTGTCTTAACCTACTTGATGAGTTCTCCCCTTGAGGCTTTACACAAGTGTCCCTTGAGACTATTGTCTTTGAAAGCTGTATTTCTTTTTGCCATTACCTCGGCAAGGAGGGTAAGTGAGCTTCAAGCTCTAAGTTCAAAACCCCCATTCTTGACTATTCATGCTGATAGAATGGTTCTCAGGACCAGGGCTGCTTTTCTGCCTAAGGTGGTAACTCCCTTCCATCTGGGGCAGTCCATTATCCTTCCTTCCTTCTATCCTCCCCCTCACTCTTCCAAGGAAGAGGAGTGGCTTCACCGCCTGGACCCTAAGTGGGCGTTGAGTTTTTACCTCAATAGGACTAAAGACTATCATGTGGATGACCAGCTCTTTGTGGGTCTTGCTGGCTGCAGGAAAGGCAGAGCGGTGCACAAGCGCACTCTTTCAAGATGGATTATCTTGTGCATCAAGATCTGTTACTCTTTGGCCCGTAAGGAACCTCCAGAGGGTATTAGAGCTCACTCTACTAGAGCAAAGTCTTCAACATCTTCTTTGTCTAGAGGTGTTCCTGTAGAGGACATTTGTAGAGCGGCAACTTGGGCCTCCCTCCACACCTTCATGAAGCATTACTGCTTAGATTCCGAGGTGAGGAGGGATGATCACTTTGCGCGTTCTGTCCTACAGGACTTTTTGGTATAGAAGGGTGGACACCCTCCTCCGGGAGTGGGGACTGCTGTGTGACTCTATTCACAAGGCAAGGAATCTACTGGCAGATGTATCCATCAGAAAAACAAGTTACTTACCTTCGGTAACGCTTTTTCTGGTGGATACAGTATCTGCCTGTGGATTCCTCACTGGCCCAACCGCCTCCGCGTTGTCCACCCTTGTATACCTACAATGTTGATATTGTTTAATTGTACTTTCAATTGAAGTGCTTTTCTGAATTATTTTTTTATTGTGTGCATTGTTTCAAATCCAGTGTGCTATGTATACTGTTCATATTGGTGTCGGTTCGTCCGTGTGCCTCGAAGGCACGGAAAAAAAGGGCGGAACTGACGTCATCACGCAGACGAGGCTCTCTTATGGGTCCAGTGGTGTCAGCAGAGTCGCGAGCGATGCTAGGCTTCTGTGACGTCATCCTCGTCGGCGTGGAGAGCTACAAAAAATTTCGGCATGCTGCTGGCGCAGGGGATATTCATAAGGTGAGGAATCCACAGGCAGATACTGTATCCACCAGAAAAAGCGTTACAGAAGGTAAGTAACTTGTTCTTACATACCTTCCAATTTCAACACTTTTATCAGGTATGTAGGTGCAACAATATTGCGCTTTCAACATTCTACAGACTCCGCTTTCTCTTCCTAATAATATATCAAGGGCAAGTCAATTTTGTAAAACCATTGATCTAATCACAGCCAATTCAGTATTGATCAATAAGAATCCGCCAGCAGTGTCAGTCGATAGGCTATCCACCACTGTAGACAATTTACAGATTCTCTGAGTATTCAGAACTACTCCCACTGAAGGTATCAATGCACTAAATATATCACCTACAATTTCTGCAAAACTAGCTCTTTTATATCTTGTTAGTTCATTTTCGTGTTCATTGCTTCCAGTGATTCTTTTTACATGGTACACCTTTGGGAATACTATTTCGAAATAGCAACTCCCATACCAATGATCAGGCAGCTTAAAGTAAGCTTTATTCCCACAAATATAATAGACTCCAGGAAATACTGGATCATTTCCCCCTTTTAGACCCCATCCCCCAATTATGAGGAAATTGTGTTCACATTCACTGGAACCGATTAATACATTGTTATACTCAGTTTTCTTCCTATGGAGACAGATTTTTCCCTTCTTTTCAAAGTCCAAAGACATAGCAGCATGAGGTTTGTCATTGCCATAAATTCCTCCCTTTCAGCTTATTTGGGTATCCGGGGTTTCATTTCAGTGGCTTTTCTATGGAAATCCTGTCTCCTTTTCTCTACTAAATTAAAAAATATTTTCTCCTCCTCGTGTAATTTACAAGTTAAATTGTCTTTGGGTGCATCAGCTATATCTATTGATTTCATTGTTAGGAAAAATTCACCCATGTATTGTGAGTCTTTACTACTAAGGACAGGATTAATTTTTCTACGGATGGGAATTTCAGAGAAAATAACTTCTATGTTAGAATAATAGTACTGTAACCTTCCAGTTTTATAAAACAAACTAGTTAATATGCTACAGGAAATACCATAGGTCAGGGGTAAATGGTGGTAGGTAACACCTTCAGCTACTGAAGTGGGTAATTTCATGCAGACATTACAGTCACTAATTTGCATAGTCTCTACATAATGTACTAATGGACTAGAGAATATATTCATATCAGTTTCGTTTCTGTTTCTAAAGTGATGTAATTCTATCTCAGCTGGTGCTTGTAAGTGTACTCTATCTTGTTTGTGGTGCATTATCTTTCCGTGTATACTAGTGTCATTCTGTTTAGCAGCCATCAAGTACGGTATTGCTATTGTCAGTCCTAGCTATACTACAAGTACTATAAACACACTACACATATATATCCTACAGCATGTCTTTATACAATTTCTTTTCGAGTATTCAGTAACTCTTTTATCAGCCATTTTTAAATAATGAGGCTTAAACCTCTGTGAGAATTTTATACAGAATACACCTGTGATTTTATCTCAAGTTGACCTCACTTCTTCAATATTTTGATCAGCAATCAATTCTTCATCACTTTCATCACTGATTTCCAGATTCTCGAAATCTTCAAGGATGACATAAGTCCATTCAGGGCCTTTGAATTTATTGTTCAGCTTTTTCAGGCATGGACTTCTCCTTCTTTGATTGCTTGTAGGCGGTTCAGTTGGACTGGTTACTTCGTCTACCTGTTCAGGTTCTTCATCTATTGTGACTAGGCGATATTTTAGTTTTTTAACAAAACCAGGTTATTTATCGCCTTTTCTGAGTCTTTTATCTGGCACTGTGCTTTCTGATTCTTCAAATGTTCTTTTATTTTCTTTAAGTTGTGGCACAACTTGATTTTCATCAACTTCAGGTATCCTCTCTAACTGACCTTGTCCAGTGCTTAGTATTGTTGACTGTTCTGCCTGGATGGATTCTTCTAGATTATTCTGACCTGATTCAGGATATAACTTTGTTGGGCCTGGAGTTTTTTCTTCACCCTGAACACATTTTTCTAATCCTGTCTGGTCCTGCACAGGTCTTAAAGATTCTTGATTGTCTTCTGCCTATGCATTTTGACTAGTGCCTATCTGTCCCTCCTCAGACAATGGAGTTCTGGTGGGGGATTCGTTGGTCTGAGTATGCTGCTCTTACCTTATCTGGTCCTCCTCACAATTACCATTAGCTTGGATTTCTGTAATCCGAGTACGTTCTTCTATACCTATCTCGTCCTCAGTATCAGTCTGACCATCTAAATATGTTTGGCTTCTTGTTCTTACTCTTATCTCTTATTTCAGGTATGTTAACCACTGGTATCCATTTATCCTGACTGGTGCTCGGTTGCTCTTTGTCAACTACTTCAGGATCAACTTCTTGAAACCCTTCAGCTGCACAACCTTCAGCCTCAACTTTGTCAGGTTCTCTTATCCTTTTGGTATGGCTTGCGTGGATCTAGTTGGGGATTCCCTTGCACACTACAGCTGTGGTGGTGACCAATATCACCTGATATGGCTCTCCTCACCTTGGAGCTAGGCAAGATTCCTGGATGTGATTTTTTATCACTTCCCAATCTCCAGGGTTCAAATCATGTGCTGGAGTTTAATGTCTGGCTTCAGCGTCTTCCCCAACCTGGTGAGAGATAGAACGCACTTGGTCAGCCAACTCTTTGCAGTACTCCAACACTAAATCATCAGATATAGTTAACAGCTGATGTCCTGCACACATGCTTGCCTCATTGCCCTTCCAATGAGTATTTCATGGGGACTCAAACCTGTTTTCTTGTCTGGAAGGCTTCTGAGTCCCATCGGGACAAGAGGTAAAGAATCAGGCCGTTCTAATTGGGTAGATTCACACATCTTTCCCAATCTTGCTTTAATTGTGCCATTCAGTTGTTCTACCGGTCCAGAAGCCTCTGGGCGGTATGCACAGTGCAACTTTTGTTCGATTTTAAATGCATCACAGATTAGAGCAATTATTTCATTATTAAAATGTTTCCCTCTGTCTGACTCAATCGTGACTGGAAAACCGAACCGAGCAATGAGCTCTCTCAAAAAGAGTTTGACTACAATTAAGCTGTCATTCCTGCGGGTAGGTTATGCTTCCGCCCATTTTGAAAATAGGCAGACAATGACCAAGACATACTTTAATCCTCGATAAGCAGGTAACTGACTGAAGTCAGTTTGAAGTCTAATAAAAGGGCCTTCTGCTTTCCCAATTTTCCCAGGACACACTCAGGTTTTCTTACCAGGGTTTATTCGCTGACAAGTTAGGCATCTCTGGCAAAGACTCTCTGCTATGTTCCTGAACTTCCCATTGAACCAGTCCCGTCTAAACAACTTCACCATAGCATCTCTCCCTATGTGTGTATCCCCATGGTACATTCTGGCCATTGGTGCAAGCACACAGTCAGGTAACACTGGTCTCCCATCTAGGTAGAATATTACATCATCTTCAGGTCTCATCTGAAACCCTATTTTCTGTCAGTCTTCCCTCTCTTTGGGCTCTGCTTCACTTTGTAAATCTTTCACTTCCTCCCATGTATTCACACCTCTCAATAGCATAAGTTGGCAGCTGTTTCTACATGCTTCGATTTTTTTTTGTTTACTGCCATTTCATATTTGGCACAATGTTGGGCCACTTGCTCAGCATAACAGTTACCAGCTGTCACTTTGTCATGTCCAGATTGGTGAGCAGCGCACTTGACCACGGCCAATTCTTTAGTCAATTGAATCACTTCAATTAATTCTTTTATGAACTTCCAGAAGAAGTCATGAACTCCTTTTGCATCCGTAGCTGGCCAAAGTCATGCACACCCCTGTAACCATACTGACTATCAGTGTAAATGGTTACTCTCCAATTTTTCCCAATTTTGCATGCTTTTATTAAAGCAATCAATTTGGCTACTTGTGCAGACTTGACTCCTGGTAAATAGGATGCTTCGACTATATTGGATAATGTGCACACAGCATAAGCAGAGCTTATTCCTCCTTCCTCATGGCGCATACAAGAGCATCTACAAATAGCTCATGTTCTGGGTCTTTTAAAGGTTCTTCCTGTATGTCTGCGCGAGGTTTAGTACTGAATTCAGTTAAGTCGATAAGGTTATGTTCGACTTCCTCTCTCACTTCCTCAAAGTGAGAATCTGACAATAGGGTTTCTGGATTTAGAACAGTGCACCTCACTATTGTCACGTTTTCTGAACCAATGATGATTCTTTCCTATTTCGTCATCCGACTAAGAGTTAAATGCTGAGTACGTGTTCTTTTTAGCAGAATCATGACTGAATGTGGAACATACACTGTTATAGGATGTCCCATAATGATGGATTCACTTTGCTCAAGACTCATGCACGTTGCAGCTACCGCTTTCAAGCAACCTGGCAGTGCTGATGCCACTGGGTCCAATGTTGCAGAAAAATATGCCACAGGACGTCGCATTAACCCATGGGTCTGGGTTAGGACTGAAAGAGCACAATTGTCTGTTGTGTCACAAAATAGTGCAAACTCTTTTGAATAATCTGCCATCCCTAATGCTGGAGCTTCACATAGACTGTTACGCAATTTTAAGAAAGTAGTCATGCTTTCATCATCCCATTCGACTGGGTCTTTTGCTTGTTTCTTTGTCATTTGAATCAATGGCTGTGCTAGCACTGCAAATCCCACAATCCACTGACTGCAGTATACTACAACTCCGAGAAACATTCTGATTTCTTTCTGAGTTTGGGGTAACTTCATGTTTTGAATTATTTTGATTCTTTCGGATGTCACTCTTCTGACCCCTCTTTCTGTCTGGTGTCCCAGATACTTGACCGAGGATGCAAAGTATTGCAATTTCTCTGGGGACACTTTATGTCCACCGTTTGCTAAGTGGTTAAGCAATGCAATGGAATCAATCACACAGTAATTTCTTGTTCTCGATGCCAACAATAAGTCATCGATATACTGCACCAGGACAGATTGTCCGGGCAGCACCAGTGATTCAAGGCACTTTTTCAAAATCTGATTAAAGATAGATCGACTTTCTGCGTACCCTTGTGGAACACAATTCCAAGCGTAAACATGCTCATCAAATTTGAACGAAAATAAAAACTTGCTATCTGGATGCAGCGGGATGGAAAAGAAGGCATGGCATAAATCAATTACAGTGAATCATCCTGCTCCCCATGGTATTTGACACAGAATCACAGCTGGATTTGGTACTACTGGGCAATATGGGACGATAATTTTATTAATCTTTTGGAGGTCTTGGACCCCTCTGTACTTTTCGTTTGGTTTCTTTATGCCAATTATGGGTGAATTGCAAGGACTGCTCATTATTTTTTCTAGGATGCCTTGTTCAACCAAACACCCCATTTCTTGTGCAACTCCTGCTTTTACTTCTGGACTCATTTTGTACTGTCGAATATTTGGGAAAACTGCACCTTCTTTTACAGTCACTTTTATGGGATCAACATCTGCCATTAGACCTACTTCTTTTCCAATAAAATCCCATACATCAGGATTTGCAAAAGTTTTTAGTTCTCCTGGTAAGTTTCCTAGGTACATCTTTTTAACTTCTGCTTCTTGTCTGGCTAGCATAATTTTATACACTCCGTCTTCATCTGGACAGGGGCGGTGGGTGACATTTCAAAGTGGTGGGGCGCAAATTGATTTGCATACAGCACCGTAGCGAGCGAGCGCAGCGAGCAATCCCGAACCCCAAAAGGGAGGTTTGGGGGGGTTACATCCCCCAAGAAAATTTTGAAAAAAAAGAAGAAAAATTGTGCATTTTCAAGCAAAGTTGAGAAAGCAGGAAGGTTAATAAAGCAATTGTGAAAGTGCAGTTATTACATTAATAGATGGCATAACATAGGTAGCTGCTTATTCAGTATAACCACAGAGCTTCATGCATTCCGTCCTATTACGCTCAGGTGCTGAATTCAGACTATAAGACTTTCATGAAAATCTCAGCTCTAAGAGTAGAAGAAGTTGCACAGCAGTTGGGAAACAGCCTTCACAAAGCATTAGTAAAATGAGAGGTAATTACTTGAAAGCAAACTGAAAGCAATGCATCAAGTAGTAACTTAAAGCAATGCATCCAGCAAAACAGTGCATGCAGTCAACCATACAAAAGTAAACTAAAGCAAGTGTGAACCTTCACTTTGAAAGCAGGGTGCTAGTCAACAGGCCAGTCACATACATTTAAACTGAAGAAGAGTACACTTCAGCATGCAGGCACCAACATAAAAGCACCAAGCAGGTCAAACAGTTTAATGAAAGAAAAATGAAAGCAATACATCCAGCAAACTAGACAGTGACTCAAAAAGTAAACTGAAGCAAGTGCACTCTGAAAGGAATGCGCAGTCATAAGTCAGACATTCACATAAAAGCAACTTACCAAGACACCCAATCAATTACATGGGAAAAACTTGAGCCAATGCACCCAGAAAACCAGACCAGCACACCAAAGCATCCCACCCCTGATTGGATGGCAGCTGTGCTCTTAGGGTCACCACTCAGTTTTTTGACAGGGTTGAGCATCCCCCAGTTTTATCCCCTCTGCGTCTGAAGGGGAGACAGGCAAAAGGGGTCATAATGGGACATCTGGGACAGCCACTTTGTAATCGAGGTCACCCACCCAGCTCAAGACTGAGTTACAGGCTGATCTTAAATCTTTAAACAACCACAAGGGTCTCCAGCTAGTTGGTTCTTGAGCCAAAAGAGTCATCAGCTCACTGGGAGTCTTTACATCGCGCCTGAGATGACATGACAATGTCCCTTAATCCGAAACAACTGTGGGGACTGGTCTGGGTCTGGATCTGACTTGGTACAAGCAGGATACAAAAAGTAACGGGTAGGTGGTAACCCACTTCAAGTGAAGGAGCTGTAAGGAACCTAAGCGCACTGGTGTTGATACCACTAACAGGGCAGCTCTGGCTTTCTCAGGGTGGGTGTCAGCTGTGTGATGAAACCAGCATGTGAAGCAGTTACCTCAAACAAACTAAAACCAATGCACTCATCAAGACAAGGAGTTACATAAAATCAAATAGAAAACCACCATCAAGCCAGGTAGTCACTTAAAGGCAAATTGAAGTGACTGCACACTATGGGAAGTGCACTTCACCAGCCAGTCTATTACACTAAAGGAAAATAAAAGCAATGCTCCCAGTAAACAAGACAACATAAATTGAAAATGTTTCCCCGCAGGACCAACAGTCACAAAAAGTAAAGAAACAGAACGAAGTCAGAGGCCCTCCAGGAATCCAGGTAGTCACACAAAATCATAACTGATTGAGCAAACTGTGTACTGAAAACTATTGCAAATAAGACAATTATATCAGAACAAACTAGTCCCAGGTAAACAAACGCATGCACCCATCAAGCCGTGCATCACAAGTCAGCAAACGGAATCGAATTAAACCAGCAATACTTGGTGTCACTCAAAAGCAAGTATAAAGTGCACTTCAGCAAGCAGGTCAGCCACATTAACAGGAAACTTTCGAGGATACACCCCAAAAAGTCATAGAATCAGTTGCAAAAAAAAACAAATGCACTCCAGCAACATAGGAAGTCGAATGATGAACACCACTGTACATAACAGCACTGGACATAACGCACACATTACACAGAGACTAGCAATCATAGGTGTGTGAAACAGTGTATAGGACATGTTATATAAGACAAACGACAACAAGCGGTGAATACACATGTCATCCATATTGATAGGCAGTATAGTTAAAGAGTACTTGGTCTGGAGATGCACAAACTCTGAATTTAAAATGTAACACAATGGATTGATGCTCTCTTTAATAACAAGAACTGATTTGTACCCAAGTGAACCCTTTTCCCAATTTCGGAATAATGACAGTCTTGGGGAAAGATCCATACACACTAATCTATACCTTGAAGTCTGCACGCAGTTCTTTGATGATGACAGTTAATAGTTCACTGTAAACTACAACTAACAAAAGGAAGTCTCTGACAAAAGCAGTAACCCACTGACCAGTTTACATTACATTCACTGTTATATGCATGGTACATGCTCTTTGCAGCAAGCATATTAACTCTCTGCTCTGCACTACCTTACCATGAATTAAAACTTCGACAAGTCAAAACGTCTATTAGACAAAACTCTGATCTCGCCTGGAAGAACATTAATCACCAGAGTTTTTTGACATTTTAATTGCTGTCTGGTCATTGCTAGACATTGCTAGAGTGCGGCAGCAGGTGCATTTACGCACAATGTAAACAAGCAAACACCAAACAGGCGCCCCGGTTCTAAATCAGCACCCAGTGCGGTGGTACCGGTCGCACCACCCTAGAGCCGGCCCTGTGCATTATTAACGCAACATTATAGGGCCCCTTCTCTATCATCACCATCAATGTGATGAGGAAACCCTGAACCCAACAGCTCACAGCTTGAATAATTTAGCATATTCAGATCAATCGCCATTTCCCTGAGTGTCTAAGGGGAGCTGCATGTGGGGGGGGGTCTAGCTGGTCTGCGAGCATCCCCGCCCAAGCCTGCAAGTCATCAGCGAGTTTATTATCTATTCAGCATTCACCCATACAGCTTTCTCAGCCACTGCCTATTCAATCATGTCTCAAACCCACTTACATATATCGGAGGGTTAGGGAACATCCAACGAATAGCCACTCTGCCACCCCAGCAACAAGAACCTCCAACTAAGTCCCTTCTTCTTGCGTGTCGATACCTGCCTCAACAGGAATTGTCTAGCGTCTCCAGGGACTCCCCACTCTGTGGCTTCATTTAACCTATCACCTATGGACTGCCACTATGCGACCCGCTCGGGGCAATGCTATAGCATACGCATAAAGTCTGCTCCGTCAACGAAACTACTGAGGGCAGGTAGGCGGTGCACACCTCTCCCTACTGGGCATGAAGCCCAGTGGTGTAACGAAACTTAAGGCCCCCCTTTGCAATGTAAATGGATGGTCCCCCCTTCGGAATCAACCAGGAGCTCTCAGGCCAGGATACTGTGCTGAATGTGGCCCCTGGAGCTCGGGCCCCCACACCGTGGGGGCTGCGGGGGCCTATGTTACATCACTGATGAGGCCACATGTTGATGGACTAGATGGGGGTCCTTAGCAGCTGCCAATGACTAGCATCGGCTATATGTGATACGATTATTCAAAGTTGGCATAGAGCTAAACGTGTACTGTTTACAAGTTGGCATAGAGCTAAACGTGTACTGTGTACAGCTAAGCGCCAGTCCTATCATGCTTAACACTGAAAAAAGAGTGGTTGAAGATCGTTCTTCTGACATGGGTTCAATTAACATTTGGGTACATACATAACATGTTTTCAATTAGGAATGGGAAGGGCTATATAAATTCCAATACAAAACAAGTCGAACCTTAAAATGCATCCTTTGCAACGAAAATGTGAACTGTGCAATGGATAAAAACCTGCATGTGTACTCGAGCTTAAACGGGTGCAGTGAGGGGGAACTCACGGTATTTCATGCTTTACATCTATTGGAGTCGGAGGCATGTTCTATTGGCGCAGAGCTTGGGAAGCCTTCATAAATCAAGCAATATAATATGCAGGCTCTTTGCTTTATATTAATTGAAAAATTCAAAACCAATTGCACAAAAAGACCCCATTCATTCTATGACATCTTGCTTCCAAAGGCGTTTTTGCAAACGAAAGAATACTGAATATACAACTCTTGCAAATAGGTTTTTTCCTCAAAACGCAATTGCATGCATATTTTTAATGACCTTTTTATCTCTCATTTCCCTAAGGGCAGCAATATAAACTTTAAACTTCTTAAATGGCACTTAATTCAAATGATTTTCCTGTTTACCCTTTTAAAAGTGACAGGTTGTTCAATAGAATGTATAATTGTTGGAAAATTAGAGATCACAAATGAGGCGCCACAGCTGCTTGCATGTAGTTAATTTTTCAGAATTTACTAATCACTTGACATAAATACAGTGCACAAAATTGGGAACGTGTTGAGAGGAAGTTCTTTCCAGGCAAAACTAATTTATGCTAGCTCTAGCCTTTGTGTCAAGTAGTTACAACGTGCTTCTTAAAAGTCGCTTCTGTTTTCTTTTATGAGTGGAATGCATCCTTTGCCTCAGATTACTTGTTAAGAGAACTAACACGGCTGAGCATGGCGCCCATGACAAGCAGCGAGAGAGTGCTAACACGCATTGAAATCCACCAAGAAGCACAGATGTACCCAACACCTAAATTAAAGAACATCTGTGAATTTCTAGAGTGGCCGGGTTATTTATACATTTCTGATATTACGGTAATTTAAAAAATGTTTCGGGTCCTGATTTTTGTTGTTGTTTTATACTTAAATGAATAAGAGATACATCAAAATATTCCTTAACTCAGACCTGCCAGTGCCAACCTATAAACAAATATTACTGCCTTGTGCCCAGAGCTACGAAAGAGGCACTCTCCTGGAATCTTCCCTAGTGTGTGCCACCCCCACGCTATCTGTGCCCGAGTAGGCCAGGCAAGTTGTTTCCTTTGCATTGTGGGACCAATAGTTCTGCTGAAAACCATTTTTAAATCACAAGTCCCAGATTTAATAGAAAAAATACTTTGACTCCTCATGGTCCTGGGAAACACGAGTGCTCGGAGGCCTATTTATATCGCACATTGTATACTGAGTTTTGTAACTGCATTATTTCCAGCGTAGTCGCTCGAAGTGTTGGTATAATTGATTTGTCAGTTCTCTTTGATGAGGAGCACATGTGACAGCTTCCCCCATTCCAGTGACAATCCAATGCAAGCGCATTTTTTGTGGGCATTGCAAACCATAATGGAGAATTCAATCTCAGGGTTAATCAGTAAAAATCCAGGACTGATATATTGTGCCGCAAGACGTGTCTAAAAATCTACTTGAGCAGCAAACGACTGCGCAGTGAGTGCGGGGAACATTTCTCTTAATAGCCTCAAAGACTCAAAACAAGTTTTGTTTACCCTTTCACTCGGTACCGTTTCTATTTAAAACAAGATTTAAAAAAGGCAAACATAACTTTTTGGGGTTGCTGTAGCATTGTGAATACTCAGGATTCATTTAGCTTTAAAAACACATTGCACACAATCAATGTAACAGTTTGTTTTTAAACTCACTTTTCTTTTGCATTGTAACTGCATTTTGAGTTCCATGCCTAGAGAAAACGTATAGTTTTTGACGCAAAAATGTAATTTTGCGCGAGATGACTACTAAACACACATATGGTACGGGGGAAATGGATTAACCCCTTCAATGCTCATGACAAGCTCAGCTCGTCATGAGGCACGGTTGAGCTGTGCGTATGACGAGCTAAGCTCGTCATGTATAATGGGAAAGCTCACAAAGAAACACAGGAGGGGAAAACCCATAGCAGCCAAGGGGTTAAACAGTAGTTGTGCAATAACCTACCTGCTTTTACTGTCGACGATGGCAACCGGGTGGTCAGGAAACAAATGACTGACACAGAATCTTCTTTTCAAGCGTTGAAGTGACATCAGAAAGAAAGCAGGTCACGCGGTATCCACAAAGTTAAAGTAGCAACAGTTTGTTATTTTTATTTTTACTACGAATTGTTTTTAGAGCAGTCTAAGACCTGTGTGCGTCGTGTCTTCACACTTCAGCTGTAGAAAATAATTTGAATCGCACTGATGTCATCACGTGAGGCGGCTTCTATCCCGTGGTGGTTGCGGGGCCCTTTGTTAGCCCCCAGGGTCGCATTGGTCTGATTTCCAGCTCTGAGCCGCTTTTCTTGGGAGCCCAGAGGCCGACTTGGAATGTGTCTAAGCTGTTCAGATAACCCCCGCGTGCACAAGTTGTCCTGGTAGGTAGGTTTGCTTTTTTCAATCTCAGTGAAGTTAATTAAACATTCCTCTTTTAGGCAACCCAATCCAACCCTGTAAATGACACTGCCTTGTGCCCAGAGCTACGAAAGATGTTACATAAAAGGGGGTTGGACCCATGCAGTCACGGGGACCTGGGCGTTATGTAGTATATATAAAAGGGGGGTCCCCGTAAGGATAGTGTATTGTAAACATACACTGAAGCAAAATTAACAAAGAAACAATTAACATAGATAACAGTTTGAGATTTGATAAACGTGATTTATTATCAAAACCCAGCGTGATTGCTGATAACAATGAATGAATTAACTAATACAAATTAACAAAGCCCCGAAAGGAAGGGAAGGGAGGAAGTGCTCAGGGAGGTGAAAGAGAGTAAGGAGTGTTACAGATAGTATAAAAAGGAAAACATCCAAATTCAATGACAGTGCAAATCAATTATAATACAAATGCCAAAAAATAAGGCAAAATTCAAAACATAGTCAATACATCATATTCAACGGTCACAGCTGATTGCTTAATGGATCGGGGGTGTGCCGGAATCTCAAGAGAAGAAAAGTCGACGTTTCGACCCCTATTGGTAGGCTAGTTAAAGTCCTTAAGCGGGGTCTTCATCAGGACATCATACTGAGGAAAGGGAGGGGGGAGGGGGCGCAGATCTGTGTGAGGAATAATTAGATTTTAGTATACAATGAGGACGACAATTGTTCATCCTATCTATTAGAGAGAAAATAAAATAAATTTACCATGGGGTACGGCCCAGCTGGGCTCTGTACAGGGTATGGCCGCCACACCAGGAAGTAGTGGTCAGTCCAACGAAGAGGGAACCTCAACTACAGAGGAGATAAACATAACTATAAGAAGATCGGCTACTCTAATAAATAAATACAGAATAAAATACTTCTGTCATTAGGGGTAGTACTCAGAATCATTAGGTGAAGTAGGGAGTGTTGGATTTCACAGCGGGACAAAAGTAGTCCTGTGCTCTTGCCTATGAACCAGGTCTACGTTTGATGCATAGGAGACAAAATATATAGCGCTGCTTCAGTATTCTACTGGAGTGGTAACCAAACATGGTAGGCGCTACAGGTATGCAGCCAAAAGATTCTCGTGGTTAAACAAGTTGGGTGACTAATACTCACTAGAATGCGAGGCGTGGGGCCTCAATGAGATTTTAATCAAACTCCGTCATAATAGAAGAGCAGAGTAGTAACGAAATGGAGGCGGGATGCAACTCCGGCGTACGCGTATATATTCTGAAAATAAATGATTTGTATCGTTTTAAAAAAACAATTACAATTATTTTAAAAAAACAATTAGCGAGTCGCGTGCATTACCTGACACTAATAGTAGCATTTACTCACATAAAAAGTGAAGCGGGCAGCGCTGTTTAAAAAGCGTGCTTTAGGCTCCAGTGCTTGCGTGTAAATCCTAAGAGACTAGCCTTGCTGTGAGTAACCGTCCTTTCAATGACAGCTTTGACCAAATAGTGGTTTTCACCAAATTGTTACAACCGTGTCCTTGCTTTCAGGATTCACACGCAAGCGCCGGAGGCCCCAGCATGTTAATCCCAACAGCGTTACTTGTTTCATTCAGATGTGAGTAATATTCCGCCGTTATTGTCGGCAACATACGCGACTCGCTTGTTGTTTAATCCTAAATGATACAAATGTATCCTTTGTTTTCAGAATTCACACGCGAGCGCCGGAGTTAAAACCCCGCTCTAATTCACAGTGTGTGTTTGATCCTTCCCTGCTCCTCTATGCTTGACGGAGTCTGATAATAACGTACTGTGAGTAACTGCCCATTTAGTTACCAATAATGCCGTAATTAGTGACCTTCTGTTACCATATTGACACAACTGTGCCCTTGTCTCTTAGGATTTACACGCAAGCACTGGAGCCTAAAGCACGCTTTTTAAACAGCGCTGCCCGCTTCACTTTTTATGTGAGTAAATGCTACTATTAGTGTCAGGTAATGCACGCGACTCGCTAATTGTTTTTTTAAAATAATTGTAATTGTTTTTTTAAAACGATACAAATCATTTATTTTCAGAATATATACGCGTACGCCGGAGTTGCATCCCGCCTCCATTTCGTTACTACTCTGCTCTTCTATTATGACGGAGTTTGATTAAAATCTCATTGAGGCCCCACGCCTCGCATTCTAGTGAGTATTAGTCACCCAACTTGTTTAACCACGAGAATCTTTTGGCTGCATACCTGTAGCGCCTACCATGTTTGGTTACCACTCCAGTAGAATACTGAAGCAGCGCTATATATTTTGTCTCCTATGCATCAAACGTAGACCTGGTTCATAGGCAAGAGCACAGGACTACTTTTGTCCCGCTGTGAAATCCAACACTCCCTACTTCACCTAATGATTCTGAGTACTACCCCTAATGACAGAAGTATTTTATTCTGTATTTATTTATTAGAGTAGCCGATCTTCTTATAGTTATGTTTATCTCCTCTGTAGTTGAGGTTCCCTCTTCGTTGGACTGACCACTACTTCCTGGTGTGGCGGCCATACCCTGTACAGAGCCCAGCTGGGCCGTACCCCATGGTAAATTTATTTTATTTTCTCTCTAATAGATAGGATGAACAATTGTCGTCCTCATTGTATACTAAAATCTAATTATTCCTCACACAGATCTGCGCCCCCTCCCCCCTCCCTTTCCTCAGTATGATGTCCTGATGAAGACCCCGCTTAAGGACTTTAACTAGCCTACCAATAGGGGTCGAAACGTCGACTTTTCTTCTCTTGAGATTCCGGCACACCCCCGATCCATTAAGCAATCAGCTGTGACCGTTGAATATGATGTATTGACTGTGTTTTGAATTTTGCCTTATTTTTTGGCATTTGTATTATAATTGATTTGCACTGTCATTGAATTTGGATGTTTTCCTTTTTATACTATCTGTAACACTCCTTACTCTCTTTCACCTCCCTGAGCACTTCCTCCCTTCCCTTCCTTTCGGGGCTTTGTTAATTTGTATTAGTCAATTCATTCATTGTTATCAGCAATCACGCTGGGTTTTGATAATAAATCACGTTTATCAAATCTCAAACTGTTATCTATGTTAATTGTTTCTTTGTTAATTTTGCTTCAGTGTATGTTTACAATACACTATCCTTACGGGGACCCCCCTTTTATATATACTACAGAGCTACGAAAGAGGCACTCTCCTGGAATCTTCCCTAGTGTGTGTCACCCCCACGCGCACGGCATCCAATGATGGATGCTGCGTGGTGGACCAGCCAATCCTGGCGCTGCATGCAGCACCAGGATTGGCTAGGGGGCACATTTGCTGCTCGCCCTGTCGCCATTTGAAATCCCGGGCTGTGGCAGGCGAGCAAGTACCCCTGGGTCCCGCTGGGGAACTTACAGTGCGCATGCTTGAGATAGTTGCCAACTATCCCAAGCATGCGCAAAGTGCACTGTAAGTTACCCAGCGGGACTGCGGACTACGATCAGCTGCAGCCTGAGTGTCACTCAAGCTGCAGGCCACCCCCCCCCCTGCAAGATTCCCGGCGGTGGGCTGAGGCTGATTGTTGCAATGTAGATAGGATTGCGGCCAGCAGCCGCGATGCAGGTCCATTGTGGCTGGTGGGGCTACGCCCCTACGCCCCAATGGACGCACCGCGGCTGCATCTGGAGTCTAAATTTCAACACCATTTGGTGTACAGAAGATTGTGCAGTTCCTTTTGCACACTAGATCCCTTCCTAGCAAGTGTACAGGGCTAGAATCGCACACTACGGATTTGTGCATTTCTCGGACGTTACCAATACAGACTTCCATAGGTTCTGTGACAGGGGTCCTAATTTGTTTATTAGAAATGCCCACTACTTGGATCGCTTCTCCCGAGAGGGGTATGTTTGGGATGTCTGCTGTTCTCACAGTAGAACGGATAGCACCAGTGTCCAACAAAAATGTAACATCATTTCCCTCCACTTTTCCTTCAATGTAAGGACCTGACTGTCAGTCAGTCAGAATATCTTTATTCGACTTAATCAAAGTCATACAAAGAGAAAAAAGACAATAAAAACATCACATAAAAGTATGCATTACAATCATGACGATTTCAAAAAAGAAAGAAAAACATCAAAACTCGGTACGCATTATAAATACTATTTACACAGTTTAAAAGATAAATTTATATATAAGACAATGCCTAAGGTGTAATTTCATTACGTTTAGTAGTTCTTTAGGGCGGGGGTTGGCCAGCGGCTTTCGCCCTAGCTGCCGCGACTAGAAAATTTGCGAGGCTAAATGCTGTGCATGGATTGGTCATAAGCTGTAGATAGAGCAGTGCAGGGCGCACCTGTGTGAACCCCGCATTTTTCAGTAAGGGGAGCAAGTATTTTTTCCTCTGCTCTTGAAATAAACTACAAAACATGACGAAGTGCATTGTGTCCTGCACAGAAAAGTGGTCGCAGCTGCAAGGTGCGGCTAATTCTGGCTTCTGCCAACCCTTAAAAGAACCTAGGTAAAAATGAATAAGATTGAACCTTAATTTAGTTAATAAAAACCTGTGGTAAGGGATTGTTACAAAACGAAGGTAAGGAGCCAAATGAGGATCGCTGACTAGTAGAAGGTGAGCCCTTACTGCAGGTTTCTGCAGCTCGACTGCCTCACGACTTGCTTCCTTCCTTTCTCTGAAGGCCTTTTTTGTTTGAGCTATGTCACGAGCCGTGACTTTCTCTGGGCAGTGGAAAAGTTCTGGGCGACCCAACTCTGAAAAGGATTTACTTAAGTAGGCCAGCCAAGGGATTTTACTCTGATTATCCAGTGATAGGGCATCCCTCAGAATTTTGTGATTCAGAGGTAGGTCAGCATTTAGCCATATTTTCAGCCATAAGATCAAGGGTGCAACGCTTAGTAGGTCCGACAAATATGGCAACCCAACTTCCTTGTGGATGGAATAGGTTGGGGTTGATTGGGGGACAGAGAGAAGGGATCTTATGAATCTATTTTCTGCTCTCTGAATGGGGTCGAGGTTTACGTAACCCCACAGAGGAGATCCATATGATGCGATGGCAACAGGCTTACTATTGTATATCTTCAGCATCGCTTCCATAGGCCTGGCTCCCAACTTGCCTGCAAAACCCAGAAGTGCGGTGGCAGATCTAGTTACTGCCAACCTTTTAGCATTTATTTGTGGGCCCCAGGTACATTTTTGGTCGAACAACACTCCCAAATAGGGAAATGTGGTTACCTCGGACACTGGAGTCCCGCTGCAAAAGAATGATTTATGTCTTCTCTTTGCACCCTCTAGGCCCATGACCATGGTGTGGGATTTGGATGCATTGACCTTTAAATCCAGATTTTCCATGAAGGAACCAAAGGCATCAAGGAGAACCTGCAGACCAACACCCGTGCGGGCAATCAACACGGCATCGTCCGCATACAGGAGTGCCGGGATATGGGTATCTCCTGCACGCGGGACGTCCGTGCCCATGCCCCTCAGGTGCGCCCCCAAGCCGTTAATATAGATGGTGAAAAGCGTTGGGGCCAGAATGCATCCTTGGCGCACCCCCTTAAGAGATTTAAATGGGGAGGTGCACCTACCGTTGTTGGACACTCGGACGGCTGCAAAGAGCTCCTGGTGCAACGAGGCCATATACATAACCAGGGCTTCATCGATCCCCAAGTCCAACAAAATCAGCCATAATTTGGACCTATTAACGAGGTCGAAGGCCGACGAGAGGTCCATAAAGGCCAAATAAACTGAGCCCTCCTTAGCCATTGTGTACTTAGAGATGAGTAGATACAAATTAATGCATTGCTCGATCGTACCTTTCCTCTCTCTAAAGCCATATTGTAGATCACACAATCCGCCGCATCCCTCGACATTCTCCCTCAGCCTTAGCAAAAGAACTCTCCCCAGAATTTTTACAGTTGAGTCCAGCAGGGATATAGGCCTATAAAATGCTGGGTCGTCCCGCTGACCTTTGTTTTTATAAATGGGGACGATAATGGAATTAGCCCACGAGGTAGGTGCTGCATTAAAATTAACTGCGTTGAACACATTGGACAACACTCTCGACCACATTTTAGGAGAATACATAAAGAAATCGGCCGGAACACCATCCGGACCAGGTGCCTTGTGTTTGGTGGTTTCCATGAGCGCCTTTTCTACTTCTTGGGGATTGAAGAAAATAGGATTTGCAGTCCCGCTAGGAGGTAAGCGACTATTAATGTCCTCATCAACTGCATTGCCCCCATACACATTTTTAAAAAAGGACAACCATTTTTCCTCCGTGATCACACAGTCCATTGATGAATTTTTATCTTCCGAGAAAAGCGGCTGCTTAATAATTTCCCAGAATCTTCTGCTGTCCTTCAGCACCGCCGCTGAGAGAAGATCCTCCCATGTTTCACGCTTAATAGAAACTTTGCGGCTCTTGACAGCGGCCTTATAAATTTTCCTTAGCCTCGCGATTTCCTCTTTTACTCTAGGGACGATTTTTAGAGCCACCAACAGATCTCTGTGGGCCTTCGAACAAGCAGAGTCAAACCAACGCTTGTGGCCTTGAGTTCCCTGAAGAGGTTTGGCTATAAGATCTTTGGAGACCTGTGCGCATATTTCCTCGTAGGCAGATACCATTAAACTCCCTTGAGTATCAGAGTTCTGACATAGCTCGGTCTGGGTTTTGATCTTAGGGAAGCATTTTATATAAAAGTTTTCTGGAATCACCTTCGCCCATTTTACTCTTCTGTCTTGATCTGTGGTTTTCAAAGAGAGTGCTCGGTTTGTTCTTGATGGGGCTGAGCCCAACTGGCTACCCCACGCCACTTCAAGTAACACTGGGTTATGGTCGCTGAAGTGTGTTACCACCGAGCTATATGCCATAGTAAGAGATAGAATGCCAAGAGAAACAAAAATGTAGTCTATCACAGACCCGTGCTGGCCGCCGGTGAAGGTTGGCATTCTTGGGCCAAAATTGGGTTCGTAAAGATTAAAATTAGCCAGTAGATCCTCAAGCTCCTGGCCCTCCACGGAATGTTCAAAGTGGGGCGCGACTAAGGCAGCGTCATCATCGTCGCATAGAACTCTTCCCTTGCAGGCTAAATTACATGTATGTATATTAAAATCACCTAGTAAAATTGACTCGGATGCAAATGAGATATTCTGTAGGACTGAGTTTAAAATGCTATCTAAATTAGCAATATTACGACCATCGTAGGCACAGTTACCTGAATTATAGAAGTTAACATATAAGGTCCTGCTGGCTTTATTGATAGTCCTTTCAACTATCAATATATTGTCAGAATCGGACCTAATCTGATTATAACTTCCTTTTAAATCCACGGAGAATAAGAGCGCCAGACCACCTTTAGCTCTTCCCATTCTACTAGGGACAGCGGGACTTATAAAGCTGGTATACCCGTCCCACCAGATATTATTAGAGGTGTCCCACGTTTCTTGCAACGCAATGATGTGGTACTTTGAGATAAAGCTGCACCATACTGGGTCCTGGCGTTTAGTATTTAGGCCTGCCACATTCCAACTTATGATCCTACATGACTCCCTACTGGTCGTAGGCTCACTGCCACTCTCAGAGTCACATTCCACTGATACTTGTGCTAATGGGGCCCAGGTGGAATTCGCGTGACAGCACTGCTCTGTCGTCACTCTGGTCGTGCGCGTGTTAGGACCGGCGTCTGTTCCGAATGAGAGAGATTGCTGACCTCGAATGATGGGTATTTGGGGCTCTGTGGCTACATTAGACCTGTAAAAGCTTTGGAGGCCATTGGAGTTATGACCCTCTTTACGTGAATTCAAGTCAATTGGTCCAGAAATGTTTGGGTCAGTACTTGATGCAAGTCAATCACACGTGTTGAGGTCCGATAGAGGGCCAAACCTGTTGCCTGTGGTGAAGCCCCAAGCAGATGGGGTGGCTAAATGGGTCTGACCAGTATGAGCTAGATTCCACTGGGGATGTGGGGTGATTGGGTGGACCAGAGCCGGATCCATTCTCTGCCACCATGATGGCCTAGTGCCCCGTGCACTATGATCATACCCTGGTACACCATTCCCCCACCCGTTTGATCCCAGGACCTGCGGGTAAGCCGGGGGAATGTTCCGCTCATACGAGTTGATAGGTCTTCCTGACGCATGCTGCGGTACAGGCAAAAACCGATCGTTTGCATATCGGGAGCCCGTGGCCCCTCCCCAGCTGCTATTATACCTGTGCTTGAAATGCCTATAAGTGTTTGTTAAGGTACCAGATTGAGACTCATTGTTGAAAAATCTAAGAGTTAGCGGAACTATGGAGCCGTTACGCCTCTGAGGTGGAAAGACATTATTCAGGATTTCAGGAAGGACCTCTGCTTTAGTAAAATTTATGATGACGCAATCGCCTTGGAACTTTTTCGGCTTACTGCCAATCCAGGGTACCCTTCTGGTCGAAACTATATCACCTGCCAGTTTATCAAACCCTTCTTGCGCCAAATGAATATTGTTTGAAAGCCAATGTAAGGCTTTGTCCTTGAGATCCTGATTTGACTCTGATTTATCTTGTGGCAGAACAGGAACATTAGCCAATACCAAGACTAGCGGTGAGGCTTCCTCTATAAATTGAACCGGGCTAACCTCTTGATTACGTGCCACTGTTACATCAGTGGTGATGGCGTGAGGGACCCCAGTTACAGCATTCTGATTCAGGGCTGTTGATGTTGAGGATAGGGGTAAGTGTGGCAAACCTGGTTGGGTGGACTGCACGTTACTGTCAGTAGAAGGAGCGTCCTCATCCGTGGATATTAAATCTGCAACGAGGGAAGATAGGTTCTCTAGCTCCTTGGCCAGGTTGCTGTGAACCCCTCCCAGCTTCCTAACTTCGGCAGTTAATTTATCCACTTTCCCGATCAGGGGCTTTATGATTGTTTTGATTTTGATGTCCATCATGTCTTGAATCCTGTTGAAAAGCTCATCATCGGATATGCGTTTAGACTCGAGATCTACCTCATAGTCTGTGGATTTGCCCTGCCTTCTTGGGGGGGGGGTGGCAGGCTTCTTCCTCCCTAGTTGTTTCCCCCCTCGCTTTGCTGCTGTTTTCCTGCATGCTCTCACAACACGGTTGGGTGGAGACTGGAGCTGGGGGACCTCATCTATGTCATCTAACTGAATGCTTGTCTCAGTAGAGGCATCATCAGCTAAGTCAATGAGATCAGCTCTGTCCTTGGCTGAGGCAGATTCTTCGATGTTTTCCATATGGTTGATTGAGGAGTTAGGGCCGGAATCTACAGGGATAGGCTGTGCATTTCCTGTCAGGGAGTCCGACATAGCTGTACTTGCGTTGCTTGTAGACGGGCTATCTGCAAGCAATACCGGTGATTGGCTTAGACTCAAAGATTGTCTTCTCTTACTGTTAATACTAGTTACCACTTGAACTAGGTATGAGTCGAGAGTATTCACTGCCTCGGTGGGTGGGGGAGCCTGTTTTTTCACCATATTTTGAGATTAACGTTTGATTCAGTCACGGGACCCACACTATCGTCTAGGCTTGAGCCGGGTAGCTAACTGATAGTGCCGAGTGGTGCTGTAGATGGTGGCCGGCTCGAAAGTATTAGTTATTAACTATTTTAATGGCCGATGCTAACTCTCTTAATGAGGAATCTAACAAGCGTACCTCAGTCCCACACAGTCGTCTTCAGGGGGGTGGCCTAGCCTGGCCTGTTCGTGCCTCTGAGGGCCACAGAGGGCCCGCCCTTTGCCCGGGCTTCGCCCGGCGCTCCCGCGCGCTCCCGCGACGCGGGTGTAGAGCCTGTTTTGAATGCGCCGCCTGGCGCGCTGCTGAGGGCTCCGACTTCCGGTTTGTCCCAAGGGCTGCTGGGCAAGGTAGTTTTCCCACCTCTCGCTCTCCCCTTCTCGGCGGCTGTTGATGGCGTGCAGCGGCGAGGGGAGAGCGGAACACCAGCACCTGTCCTCCCTCGGCGAGATGCAAGTTGGCAGGCAGAAAGTGGAGCGTCGGCTGGTCCTCTGGTAAGTAACGGCAGAGAAATGTGTCCCCCGCTCCACCGATGTGGAGCCTGTTTTGAATGCGCCGCCTGGCGCGCTGCTGAGGGCTCCGACTTCCGGTTTGTCCCAAGGGCTGCTGGGCAAGGTAGTTTTCCCACCTCTCGCTCTCCCCTTCTCGGCGGCTGTTGATGGCGTGCAGCGGCGAGGGGAGAGCGGAACACCAGCACCTGTCCTCCCTCGGCGAGATGCAAGTTGGCAGGCAGAAAGTGGAGCGTCGGCTGGTCCTCTGGTAAGTAACGGCAGAGAAATGTGTCCCCCACTCCACCGATGTGGAGCCTGTTTTGAATGCGCCGCCTGGCGCGCTGCTGAGGGCTCCGACTTCCGGTTTGTCCCAAGGGCTGCTGGGCAAGGTAGTTTTCCCACCTCCCGCTCTCCCCTTCTCGGCGGCTGTTGATGGCGTGCAGCGGCGAGGGGAGAGCGGAACACCAGCACCTGTCCTCCCTCGGCGAGATGCAAGTTGGCAGGCAGAAAGTGGAGCATCGGCTGGTCCTCTGGTAAGTAACGGCAGAGAAATGTGTCCCCCGCTCCACCGATGTGGAGCCTGTTTTGAATGCGCCGCCTGGCGCGCTGCTGAGGGCTCCGACTTCCGGTTTGTCCCAAGGGCTGCTGGGCAAGGTAGTTTTCCCACCTCTCGCTCTCCCCTTCTCGGCGGCTGTTGATGGCGTGCAGCGGCGAGGGGAGAGCGGAACACCAGCACCTGTCCTCCCTCGGCGAGATGCAAGTTGGCAGGCAGAAAGTGGAGCGTCGGCTGGTCCTCTGGTAAGTAACGGCAGAGAAATGTGTCCCCCGCTCCACCGATGTGGAGCCTGTTTTGAATGCGCCGCCTGGCGCGCTGCTGAGGGCTCCGACTTCCGGTTTGTCCCAAGGGCTGCTGGGCAAGGTAGTTTTCCCACCTCTCGCTCTCCCCTTCTCGGCGGCTGTTGATGGCGTGCAGCGGCGAGGGGAGAGCGGAACACCAGCACCTGTCCTCCCTCGGCGAGATGCAAGTTGGCAGGCAGAAAGTGGAGCGTCGGCTGGTCCTCTGGTAAGTAACGGCAGAGAAATGTGTCCCCCGCTCCACCGATGTGGAGCCTGTTTTGAATACGCCGCCTGGCGCGCTGCTGAGGGCTCCGACTTCCGGTTTGTCCCAAGGGCTGCTGGGCAAGGTAGTTTTCCCACCTCTCGCTCTCCCTTTCTCGGCGGCTGTTGATGGCGTGCAGCGGCGAGGGGAGAGCGGAACACCAGCACCTGTCCTCCCTCGGCGAGATGCAAGTTGGCAGGCAGAAAGTGGAGCGTCGGCTGGTCCTCTGGTAAGTAACGGCAGAGAAATGTGTCCCCCGCTCCACCGATGTGGAGCCTGTTTTGAATGCGCCGCCTGGCGCGCTGCTGAGGGCTCCGACTTCCGGTTTGTCCCAAGGGCTGCTGGGCAAGGTAGTTTTCCCACCTCTCGCTCTCCCCTTCTCGGCGGCTGTTGATGGCGTGCAGCGGCGAGGGGAGAGCGGAACACCAGCACCTGTCCTCCCTCGGCGAGATGCAAGTTGGCAGGCAGAAAGTGGAGCGTCGGCTGGTCCTCTGGTAAGTAACGGCAGAGAAATGTGTCCCCCGCTCCACCGATGTGGAGCCTGTTTTGAATGCGCCGCCTGGCGCGCTGCTGAGGGCTCCGACTTCCGGTTTGTCCCAAGGGCTGCTGGGCAAGGTAGTTTTCCCACCTCTCGCTCTCCCCTTCTCGGCGGCTGTTGATGGCGTGCAGCGGCGAGGGGAGAGCGGAACACCAGCACCTGTCCTCCCTCGGCGAGATGCAAGTTGGCAGGCAGAAAGTGGAGCGTCGGCTGGTCCTCTGGTAAGTAACGGCAGAGAAATGTGTCCCCCGCTCCACCGATGTGGAGCCTGTTTTGAATGCGCCGCCTGGCGCGCTGCTGAGGGCTCCGACTTCCGGTTTGTCCCAAGGGCTGCTGGGCAAGGTAGTTTTCCCACCTCTCGCTCTCCCCTTCTCGGCGGCTGTTGATGGCGTGCAGCGGCGAGGGGAGAGCGGAACACCAGCACCTGTCCTCCCTCGGCGAGATGCAAGTTGGCAGGCAGAAAGTGGAGCGTCGGCTGGTCCTCTGGTAAGTAACGGCAGAGAAATGTGTCCCCCGCTCCACCGATGTGGAGCCTGTTTTGAATGCGCCGCCTGGCGCGCTGCTGAGGGCTCCGACTTCCGGTTTGTCCCAAGGGCTGCTGGGCAAGGTAGTTTTCCCACCTCTCGCTCTCCCCTTCTCGGCGGCTGTTGATGGCGTGCAGCGGCGAGGGGAGAGCGGAACACCAGCACCTGTCCTCCCTCGGCGAGATGCAAGTTGGCAGGCAGAAAGTGGAGCGTCGGCTGGTCCTCTGGTAAGTAACGGCAGAGAAATGTGTCCCCCACTCCACCGATGTGGAGCCTGTTTTGAATGCGCCGCCTGGCGCGCTGCTGAGGGCTCCGACTTCCGGTTTGTCCCAAGGGCTGCTGGGCAAGGTAGTTTTCCCACCTCTCGCTCTCCCCTTCTCGGCGGCTGTTGATGGCGTGCAGCGGCGAGGGGAGAGCGGAACACCAGCACCTGTCCTCCCTCGGCGAGATGCAAGTTGGCAGGCAGAAAGTGGAGCGTCGGCTGGTCCTCTGGTAAGTAACGGCAGAGAAATGTGTCCCCCGCTCCACCGATGTGGAGCCTGTTTTGAATGCGCCGCCTGGCGCGCTGCTGAGGGCTCCGACTTCCGGTTTGTCCCAAGGGCTGCTGGGCAAGGTAGTTTTCCCACCTCTCGCTCTCCCCTTCTCGGCGGCTGTTGATGGCGTGCAGCGGCGAGGGGAGAGCGGAACACCAGCACCTGTCCTCCCTCGGCGAGATGCAAGTTGGCAGGCAGAAAGTGGAGCGTCGGCTGGTCCTCTGGTAAGTAACGGCAGAGAAATGTGACCTGACTGATCTACCGGTAAGGATGTGCCAAGTACGCAATCCTCTTCCCTCCTCTCAGGCACCGTCAGTACGTCTCGTCTTCAAAAAATGTGTCCTGCAAAAGAAACTGAGGTGTTACCGTATTTTTCTTACCATTTCCCTCCCGAAATCCGGTGTCCACACTGTATTTGGGTTGACTCACAAAATCTGGCATAGGGGCTTGAGGTAACTGATTCTGTATTACCTGTTGCGGCTGTCTCATTGACACCTCTTTCTGCGTCTGTGGGTTTAAATTTTGATTTTGGACATTATTATTCTGTATTAATTTACACTTGTTTCCCCAATGCCCCAATTTTCCGCACCCATGATAAGGAAACTTTTTATTTGCCTCTTCTTTTCTCATTTTCCCTCTGGGTTTGCCCCCACTTCCTTCACCTTGGCCTTCCCCTCTTTTCTGATTATTTGCTCGCTGACTTAATTGAAGTTCCTGTTATTCTGCCATTTTTACTTGAGACCACATTACCTTGTCTTCTAGTTTCTTTTGTTTATTATCAATTTCATCCTCACAGTATTTGGCATACTTAAGAATTTCGTCGACAGGCTTTCCTTGCCAACACAGTTTATGCTCTGTAATTGTTTAGGAGATTTCAGGTTTTAGTCCAGACACAAACCGATAAATAAAATGTGTCATATTCTTCTTATCAATGTTTTCTAAACCACTGTACTGTTGAAATACCTGCAAGAGACGTTCATAATATGCAAGTACAGATTCATCTTTATTTTGTCAGGTTCTGTCTATTTTGGTCCAATCAGTTTCTTTTGGAGGAATCTTTCCCTTTTAATAAGTTATCACCTGATTGTACTTTTTCATCACATCTTCTGATGGGGCTCCTGTTTTGGGATCTCTAGGGTATTTATCATTTGGCCAATCTACTGTAATTTTACACTCGGTCCATACATCAGCTGGAACAACAATGTCAAATAAACCATCTAAATCTTTCAACAGTACTTTCAACACTTTCACAAACCTTTCAACTTGTCGATACCATTATACAGGTTTTTCACTGAGCTTTGGGAAATCATTAGTAAATGATAAAATATCCTGTTGGGACCATGGGACTTGTACATAACCTCCTCCTGGCACTTCCCTCATCGGACACAACCTTTCAACCTTTTCAGTTTCTTTTAGTAAATACTCAGAAGTGGTTTTATTTGCCTATGCCTCTTTCTTCGTTTCTGTCCATCTAGCTTTCCATTTGTCTAAATCTCCCCATTTTTGCAACAACAATTCTTTTATCTGCAATTAACGTCCTGACACATTCATATTCTCCAAATCTTTGTCAGAAAATTCAGGTCTACATGGTTTCTGTAATAGCTTTGATTTACCAATGTCAATTCCCATTTCCAAAGCCAAATTCATTAACTTTTCATGGTATATTTTTGTATTTCTAGTAATACTTCTGCATATCAACAACAATTCATCTTCATCAAATGATTTCAGTCTTTCCAATCCCACATTTCCCGCTAACATTTCTTCTAATTCCACCCTCAATTTGAATATGTCCAATACCTTTGATTGTGATTTTGGCTTCTCTATGTTTCTGGTCCATCGATCTAATTCTTCTGGGTTTACTACAGTTGCATTTCTCATTCCTGAGGATGTCTCAATCTGTACTTCTTTTGAATATGGGGAGTCATTTTTCTGACCGAATCACTTACTGGTTCTCGTATGGGTAAATACATTAAAGAAATTACCGACTCACATTCACTTGCTTGATCATCAACTATTAGGGTTTCTTTCCTATGCTGTACTATGGGTGTAAACAGAAAAGGTTCCCTTGAGTAGGGTGTTCAATTGAACAACTAGGATCACAAAGCAATTAGCACAATTCATATATAACGTCAAAAAAACACAGTTTATTAATTACACAGTATATTAAAAAGAGCAAGTGGACAGTAGCACCACTATACACAAATAAAACCAATTAAAAATTGACAATAATAATAAAAGTACATGGAAATTCAAAATTGACCAGCAAAATTGATACAAATAAGGGGGACAGACAACAGTAAGACATCCAATTGTACAATACAAGGTGTATATTCAAACTCTATCTGGCACCCATGTGTTATGCACCGTCTTGTAATGTATCAACACAGGTGTCCGAGTTGAAGAATTATACTTGGAAATGCGTCGACGCTTTTCGGTGGTAGGTTTGGTTTTAAGCCACCTTTATCAAGACACTACGTTCTGTCTGTCGTGTTTCTGGGGTCAATAAGATCACCCTGAAGAGTGAATATACAAGCAATTAGAATATATACAATATACTATTCGAATTGATTCAGTTATTTAAAATATTCTGCTTTTTATGGCATTCATTATAACATTATAAGCTTTACAATTTGCAGTAACATTTTCATTTAATCAAACATGCTCTATATAATTCACAATGACTTTCTTACTGCAACAACAAAACCTGTGATAGCAGTGTAAGGAAGGGTAGATGTATTCCAAATGGAAACATGGACATTTTTCTATATACAGCCACTAATTATAGTCTCAGATGACATATGCATTTACTAGGGATATGCCCTATAATGACTCTCCTATGCATACAAAAAGGCTGATGCTGTCACTGCAAACAAAGACATTTACATTGCATATGGAACGTTAGACATTTAGGTTGAAGCCAAACATTTCTCCTAATCTCTCTCAACCTAGCTAATGATACTATAAACCAATGGCAGTCTCGTCTGTTGAAACATTCACATTTCCCTTTCAACCTTGTGTGAATTGCATACACGTTATCCTATTTTTATAATCATAATATAGAAGTTTTAAACAAACAGGATTCCGTGTAAATCCTATCTTAAGAGTCTCCCTATTGTTACCGGGTGCGAGTCCCTATCGTATGTTCAAAGGGCATTCAGGAGCATTAGGTGGCAGAATCAAGATTATATGATTGGAATAGACAGTTATACCGCCCGTTGGACCTAAATATTTAGATTTACCTAAAAGGTTCAAGCATGACTATCTTTTATCGAATTACCTTAGGAATATTCTTTGGATATGGTCAAATGAGGTTTAGTTGGGACGTTGTATTTTCTAGGATTGCTGGGTTTGCTTCATTTTCCGTTTTTCTCTCCTATATATGCATGGCCCGCTTCAATTATCTATTGTGGAACCTGGCAAATACAATTTATAAAGGCGGTTAGGGACAAGGCTCAACCTATGATGTTTTTCATTAATTTGTTAAGCGTTTAATCATACCTGAAAATGGGCGTGTGATATCTTAAACAATGTTCCTCGTCCAATGACGTCTTTAAACTTTAAAAGTTAGGGAACCAGGGGTGCTTTCGTCATATCCTCCCGGTGGAAACAATCGTTTCACTAGGGTACAAAGTGGAATAAACAATGGCTTTTTAGTAATTGTGGTTATGCGAAAAATCGGGTTTCTTTGGGATTCCTGCAGCGAAGAAAAGAGCTTACCTATTCTGCCGTAGAGGACTGCCTGCTTCTCTGGTTCCGTTCTGTTTACCAGAGACCATTCAGGAGTCAGTTTAAATGCTATGGGTGTAGTCAGAACGGGAGCTTTAGGATTAGCTAGTTTATCTCCATATAAAGGAACTACAGGACCTATTGTTACAGGTATTGTCAGTGCTTCAGGACTTGTATTTAACTGAGAAATCGTCTTGATTAATTCACTACGCTGTTTATTTAAAGCTTCCTTTTCTCTTTCTTGAAGTACCTGTTTTATTGAGGTTTCATGCATAACCTGCGGAACTAAAGGTGGTTGCAAAAACGGAGCACCAGGAGTAACTCTATGGGTTTCTTCTTGGTAAGGTGGCGGATTTTTCATTAATAAATCATCTAAATAATCATCATCCGAATCACCACTAGTCATTACATTTCTCGTTTTCTCTGTACTTTTAATTCCTGATGGTTCTTCTGTTGTAAAAACAGGATATAATCCTTCCACTAGCATAGATTATCTCCATCTTTCCATTTGTTTATCTCTCGTCTCTTTCGGAAATCTGGGATAAAAGTTACTCCAATTTCTGTCACTTCTGGACCTGTCTCGCTCAAATGCATCCGTCTCCCATTCTTCTAATGCTATCTACTGCGTTAATCTAGGTCTAGGATCTAACTTATTCATACGAGTTCTGAAGTTACACAAAATTCTACAATTAAAGGTACCATGTTCTGGAAATGCCAAAATACCATCTTCCTTAGTGTACTCTATCCAGTTTTCTAACCACACACATGTGTGGTAGCCCCTTTCTACCATCATGTATGATGCAGGCGTGTTAGGTGGTGGAATAATAGTCCCTTATCTTGTTTTAATAGCTTTGTCCTTTTAAAAGTAATTCTTTATTTTCCTGAAAAGGAAAATTGTTCTCTTTTCTCCGTACATGATATAAGGTCTTCCTCTAATTTGTTGTTCTCTAGCAAATCCTAAATATATTCTATCAGGACTGTTTCTTACAAATGCTGGATCTAGATGCCATATATACCGCTATTTAATTTTGTACAAAACTTCAGTAAATTCAATGAAATTAGTTTGTTTATTTTGCAGAAATTATTTCTCCAATACCAGCGCGTTTCTCAATTTTAATGAGCAATGTGGTTTAAAATTACAAGCAGCGTTAACCAATGATTGCGCGGCTTTTCTGTGACGTGAATCTCACTCTCTGCACTCACCCCTCCTTTACAATTTTCTCATGCCCACACACCGGCTGTTTCTACCAATCCCAGCGCGGCTCTCTATGACGTCAGTGCAGCACGCGCGACTGACTCCCTCCTTTGCAAGGTAATACGATAATTCAATTTCTTTCAAAATTCAATTACACATTTCATTAATTGACAACATGAAAACATTTGCTACTGTGCCTGATTGACTAAATTCAAGAAAAAGATAATTTCTTTCACAACAAGTAAACCTAATTCCGCCTACTCTTCATGCACTGTGAGTAAAACATCCTTCTGTTTACTCTTCACTTAAGCAAAAAGAACTTGCTACTCCTTCAGAATTACCTTTTCTAGGTGATATAAGACCAAAGTTTCACCAGCGAACTCCTTTGCTACCAATCACTCTCGCTTTTATACCAGAAAAGAAAGATAAAATATAATCCCTAACTAGTGCTTCAAGTTTTACCTAACTTTACGCACCTATTCCTCAAGGCAAGTAACCTCACAGCAGTGTGGCTTCTATTTACCACCCACTTTCCTTATCCCGGGATATTCCAGACAACATTTAACAACACAATCGGACTTTGGTTAGTACATAAAATCAATAGCAATCAATAATCAATGATCAATACGTAACTAACTACCTATTTTTAACTAATCCCTAACATACTACTGCTACCAGGAAAGTATTCTGATAGAGCGCGCGGGACAACTAGCTCAGATTTACCATACTCACCTGGGCCCATAAAACATTCACACCTTGAACTAGCAGTCCTGCCTGTGATTACTAACTAATCACCAATCAGTACTTTGTGTCCTTTTAGGACTTTTACTTGTAAACCATGACTTACCAATCCTTGTCACCTTTGCTATAAGTCCTAGGGATCGAAAAGGGAGTTAGCATAAATAGGCAATATTTAAACACATTTACTTTTCCTGTAATAATCACAGACTCTGGAAAAGTTTTAAAAGCTTTAGCTATGCAAGATTTTCTGAGTCAAAAAGAAAGAGGCCACAATACTGTGACCATACATTTTACAAGCAGGAATATAATCAATAGGACATAAAGATTGTAAGAAATCACAGTAACACCTTTAAACATCGGTACCTGGGAAGGGTGAGAAAGGGAAATAGTACAAGGACATACCACATGGATTATATTTACCTAGAATGGTGCAATGACCAATCCTGGTCATGGGCTGGGTCAAATAGGGACCAGGCTCCCGACTAATCAGGTGCCCACGGGACAAGACAGGTGTAGATCAGGACAGGTGACCTCAGCTAAGTGCAACGCCAGCGTCACACCCCTGACTAGCAAAATTTGATACCACGAACAGGGTAATTAATAATTTCCGACCAACACCTCGATTCTTCTGACAGAGTGCTCTGCCAGCACCTCTGCTCTGAATCTCCTATTGCATGCGTTGGGGCAGTGACAGGTCAGCTACTTGGACAAGTCGGGCAATTTCTCTACCTAAACCTACCTTAGTTATACCATTTCGAGGGAAATGTACCACCCCTAAATGTTGCACATATTTGTGTTCCCCTTCAGTGATTGGTCAGAAAGACGAGGAGAGGTCATCACACCATACTAAGATGAGGTAATTTCATTATTGGTTTCAGTTGATTCCGGTTACTGCCCATAATTTATTTTCCCATGCCCTTTTATTCCACCCAGCAACAAATTTGATACATTTTGTATAGCTTCAGTTCCTCCTGAGGTCAGAAGGGCATTTTCTCAGAGACATCGTGGGTGAGATGATTCTTGGCAGTGGTTCAATGCCAAGGCTTCAGCAACTTCGGAGCTAGAATGCGCACGCACAGCTTTGTTCAAGATGGAGATTTATCAGTATTCAGGCCCAAGTACGAGCTATCAGCAAAGTCAAAGAGAAACATATTTCAATACAAAAATAAATTAATGCCCTGTATACCACTTATCTCTACTCTAACCCCATGACTTTATTTTAACTTTTGCATTAATAGTTAGCAGAACGAACAAGCTTAGTACAAGCAGCAGCATACGCATTAGCATGTGAGGTTTAAAGCAGCCATTTCTGGCAATAGTGCTCAGAAGCGAGAAGTTCCCACCAAAGCAGAAGTACGTCACACCACGTAGATGTGGCGGATGCATGCGCAGTACAGTTCCAGCATTTTCGGCGGTCATATTAAGACACTCGGGTTAATGTTAGTAAAAGCACATATGCAAGCTTCCCCAGCTTACTAAAAATGTTGTGAAATGCAAATATTAGTAAACAAAAAATGTTGGTTAATCAGTTATAGGTTATTTCGAGAGGGCTGAGTCCAAGCAAGTTTCGGTATATGTGAAACCTTGCTCCATCAGTAGTAACTTGGTTATTCTGTTAAAATGAAATACTTCTTGGGCTCTGGGAATTCAGTGCTTAACCCCTTGGGTGCGGCCGCGATTCTGCACCTGTGCGGCATTTTTTGAAGTGGGCGGGTTCATGACGGCCCCCAGCCGTCATTAGCACACGAGCACCGTGATGCATGATGGCTGGGGGCCATCATCAGCACCGAAGGGGTTAAGCACAGCACCGCCATGGATACTACGTAGTAACCAGTTCCCTTGATTCTACTCATTTTTGGAGGGTACAGGAGAAAATGTAGAACGTTTGAAAAACACATAGGCTTCTAATTGTGGCCTCCTACTGAAAAATTATTATTTTATTTGTAATTAAAATAGAAAAGAAAAAACGGATTACAGTTTGCTAAATTATAAAGAAATTAAGAAATTAAAGTGCTTTCCAGAGCTGGGAGTTATTCTACAGCTGGGGAATTATTGTTTAACTTGAACTATTGTCCTTTCCAAATGTATTTACTTTGTTGTGATGAGTGATACAATTCATTATTTTTCTCAGAGGTAAAACTGTCCTGACCACCACAATGAGTTTGTTGCTGCTGGCCTTTAAACAAATTATTTACCCCAGTCATACTGCATGCCTTGTAACAGATAGAGTAATACAAGCCCAGTTTTGTGCTTGCTGTCTCCTAGCCTGCTTGCCAGTCCTGAACACCCTCCAGATTGCACACAATAAACTGGAGACACTGGAAGATTTACAGCATCTCAAGGAGTGCCCAAGCATCAGCGTGCTTGACCTGTCTCACAACAAGTTGGAGGATCCAAACATTCTCACTGTTCTAGAGATCATGCCCGACCTGGTAAGCAGAACCTTGGCTGACAATCTAGATCTTGAAATGACTCATGATATTGTGTGGCTGCATCCTATTTGTCTTTTATAAATCGCAATTTAAACAACATTAACACCGCTTTCTTTACACTCAGAGGCCTGGACATTCTGTGTCTGCTTTCTACTTCTTACTGCTCATGGTGTATGTGGCGCTGTTTGTATTTTTTGGACGTAGGCATTAGCTCTTTCATGGACTAATTTACTGTGAATCTGTTACTTCTCTACCAAGTTGGGATAAGGGAGCTGTTTTTATGCTTGTGGCTTGTATGGCTTATTATAACCTTATAGCCCGCCGTAGGGGGCTATACTGGCTATTAGAACATTGGAATGTTGGGAGCTCCATTGCAGACAATGGAGTGTTCCCTGCTTCTACGGGCCGGTAAAGGCCCGCAGAGCAACATTCCAATGTTCTACAAAGGCTTCTCGAAGCTCGAGGGGATTTATATCCCCTCGAGCTTCGAGAACCCTTTGTTTAATTTGTTAGAACATTCTGCCCACTAGTGGCAGAATGTTCTAATAGCCTTATAGCCCTTCATAGCTACCAACATTCCAATGTTCTAATATAGCCTTATAGCCCGCCATAGAGGGCTATACCGGCTATTAAAGGCCCTCTCCAGCGTTAAAGGCCCGAGCCGAAGGCGAGGGCCTTCAACAAGGGAGAGGGACTTTAATAGCCGGTATAGCCCAGCTACGAAGGGCTATAAGGCTATTAGTACATTCTGCCACTAGAGGGCAGAATGTTCTAACAAAAAAAGACAAAGCCTTATGGGAGCGTGAAGGGATTGGAATCCCCCCAGGCTCCCTGAAGCCTTTGTTTACAGCCAGAGCTGTGAACAAAGAAACATTGGAATGTTGGAGCTCCAGGCTTATACCAGCCATTATAAGCCCGGAGCACTCTATTGTTTTCAATGGAGTTTCCAACGTTCTAATGTTCTAATATACATTAATAGAAACCCTTTTCTTTTGACTGCTGAGCTGACACCGGATCGCAGAGGAATCACCGCCCTAAAGGCTACCCAGCTGCCACTGAGACCAACCTCGCCGGACCCGCTTCGCGGGTCCCGCAGCGCCTCGTGTCCCTGAGGAGGCTGACTGTGTGGGAGCTTGAACGAGGAGGCGCGGGCAGGTGAGAGTGCCGGCGGGGCTGCGAGCACGCAGGCAGGGACTCCAGTGTCCAGGAGCCCCTGCGGCCCATTCAACACACCTGGGCTGCTCTCCCCGCTGGCCACGCCCCCCGCTTGACTGCCACAAAAGCCGTTACCTTCCACATACCTTTGGAAACCCTTTTCTTTTGACTGCTGAGCTGACACCGGATCGCAGAGGAATCACCGCCCTAAAGGCTACCCAGCTGCCACGGAGACCAACCTCGCCAGACCCGCTTCGCGGGTCCCGCAGCGCCTCGTGTCCCTGAGGAGGCTGACTGTGTGGGAGCTTGAACGAGGAGGCGCGGGCAGGTGAGAGTGCCGGCGGGGCTGCGAGCACGCAGGCAGGGACTCCAGTGTCCAGGAGCCCCTGCACGCCCATTCAACACACCTGGGCTGCTCTCCCCTCTGGCCACGCCCCCCGCTTGACTGCCACAAAAGCCGTTACCTTCCACATACCTTTGGAAACCCTTTTCTTTTGACTGCTGAGCTGACACCGGATCGCAGAGTAATCACCGCCCTAAAGGCTACCTAGCTGCCACTGAGACCAACCTCGCCGGACCCGCTTCGCGGGTCCCGCAGCGCCTCGTGTCCCAGAGGAGGCTGACTGTGTGGGAGCTTGAACGAGGAGGCGCGGGCAGGTGAGAGTGCCGGCGGGGCTGCGAGCACGCAGGCAGGGACTCCAGTGTCCAGGAGCCCCTGCGCGCCCATTCAACACACCTGGGCTGCTCTCCCCGCTGGCCACGCCCCCGCTTGACTGCCACAAAAGCCGTTACCTTCCACATACCTTTGGAAACCCTTTTCTTTTGACTGCTGAGCTGACACAGGATCGCAGAAGAATCACCGCCCTAAAGGCTACCCAGCTGCCACTGAGACCAACCTCGCCGGACCCGCTTCGCGGGTCCCGCAGCGCCTCGTGTCCCTGAGGAGGCTGACTGTGTGGGAGCTTGAACGAGGAGGTGCGGGCAGGTGAGAGTGCCGGCGGGGCTGCGAGCACGCAGGCAGGGACTCCAGTGTCCAGGAGCCCCTGCGCGCCCATTCAACACACCTGGGCTGCTCTCCCCGCTGGCCACGCCCCCCGCTTGACTGCCACAAAAGCCGTTACCTTCCACATACCTTTGGAAACCCTTTTCTTTTGACTGCTGAGCTGACACCGGATCGCAGAGGAATCACCGCCCTAAAGGCTACCCAGCTGCCACTGAGACCAACCTCGCCGGACCCGCTTCTCCGGGTCCCGCAGCGCCTCGTGTCCCTGAGGAGGCTGACTGTGTGGGAGCTTGAACGAGGAGGAGCGGGCAGGTGAGAGTGCCGGCGGGGCTGCGAGCATGCAGGCAGGGACTCCAGTGTCCAGGAGCCCCTGCGCGCCCATTCAACACACCTGGGCTGCTCTCCCCGCTGGCCACGCCCCCCGCTTGACTGCCACAAAAGCCGTTACCTTCCACATACCTTTGGAAACCCTTTTCTTTTGACTGCTGAGCTGACACCGGATCGCAGAGGAATCACCGCCCTAAAGGCTACCCAGCTGCCACTGAGACCAACCTCGCCGGACCCGCTTTGCGGGTCCTGCAGCGCCTCATGTCCCTGAGGAGGCTGACTGTGTGGGAGCTTGAACGAGGAGGCGCGGGCAGGTGAGAGTGCCGGCGGGGCTGCGAGCACGCAGGCAGGGACTCCAGTGTCCAAGAGCCCCTGCGCGCCCATTCAACCCACCTGGGCTGCTCTCCCCGCTGGCCACACACCCCTGTCCACCAACCAATTAGCTACCAGGAACAGAGTACAAAGCTGCCCACTATCTCCGCATCGCGGGAGCGAGCGGGAGCGCGCCGGGAGAAGCCCGGGACAAGGGCGGGACCGTCTGTGGCCGTCCAGAGCCGAAGGAGGCCGGGCTGGGCCACCCCACTAACATTATCAGAAGTGGTAACTCCACTTATCCATTTGTTTAGTGTTAGTGAGTTATCCTGCTTTGACTTATTGAGGTGGTACAAGGGTTCTTTATATGGCTTGTTCTGTAAACACCTCCACCTTGCTGCCCTCCCTGATTGAGGTGGAAGCCACTGTTATGGGCCCCCTAGATACCTATTTTAAACGGCTGCCTCAGGATATTGATAGGGAAATCGCTTTGGCAGAAAGACGTGCGGGGCGTAGGCTGTCCATCGAGCTCTTGAAAACCCCTGTTGAAAAAAGTAAAAGCCAAAGTTTTCCTTCTTTGGTTACCCCTTTATCGTCCATCACGTTGCCTGTTATACATGATATCCCACACTTTTCACCCCTAATAAATGAGTCATTGGTTACCTTCCCTGTAGAAATATCAACCACTACTCTGCCTGCAATTTCCCCTACTGTTTTCACTAACCCATCCACTGGGCAACATTCAACATCTCAACCTAGCGTTGTAGCACATACTACAAAATCTAAGCCCTGTCCCAAAAGGAAAAGGTGTGTAACTGTAAAGAAATGCCAGGTCCCAAAACCACCAAGGAAATATAGGAAACTAGGGACAAACGCACGACCTTGTCATACCATTGGGGATATCCCAATTGGGTTATCAGTGGAAAAGGGGGAAGTTGTGCCACCAAGCTTGGATCCCGTAATAATGGCATCTCCTAGGACACCATTAACATCAGGTCCTGACCCCATTGTTATTATTTCCCCTGGGTCACCAACAACTAGGCCACAACTCCTCTCGGAAATGGAAAAATTAATACGGTCCCTCTTGAACCCCTTTGAAGACAGACTGAAAAAGCTAGCTGACAAATTGGACCATCTAGAGCAGGCTAGCCTAGATAATTTTTACTCTACAAAAACTCTAATTAAGTCTTGTCTCAAAGCGGGCGAGGATAGGAACAATCAACAAATAGTTGTGCGAGATGTAGGTGCCCCGTCAGTTGACTCACATCCTTCGGCTGTGAGTAGTGTAACCAGCCAGCGGGGAAAAAGACAGAGTATTAAGACTACTAATGATCCACCAACTATTGCAACTAACAGTAATTGTGGGAAAACCAAGATCCATAGCACTGTAGCTAATGGTAGTAAGGAATGCTCAAAGAATGCCACCACTGTTAGTAACAA
Organism: Lissotriton vulgaris; assembly: GCF_964263255.1. NCBI lineage: Eukaryota > Metazoa > Chordata > Amphibia > Caudata > Salamandridae > Lissotriton > Lissotriton vulgaris. Next base: position 440,812,366 of record NC_141700.1, read on the forward strand.
TACTCAGTCCCTACCAAGCACGTCAATAACTTGCAAGGGTTCCTTGGCAAGCAATGACAAAAATTCTTGTAAAAACAGTGTTGGAACAAATAAGTCAAATGCTCCACAAGTGCAAAATAGGGATGGTCCTGTAAGTGATGGAAATAATATATCTGTGAAAAATAAGGCTCCGGTGGTACCAAAGAATGTCCAAACACCAGGGCCCGTTGTTCTGGAACAAAGCCGACCAATACCATGTGTGACAAAACCTCTAACTAGGATACCTCCAGTACAACTTACCCCTGATTCCTATCCTTATGTGGCTATTTTTACCAATGTTCCACCCCTATTAGAAGGGCAGAGAGAAACCTACCAGATGCTAAAAAATAAGGTTATGTACTGGTTAAGGGTTAATAGACCGCTGCCCGGGGAAGTAGATGGTTTGATTATTGGGGTTAGAAGGGTAAACTGGATAGGATGCACCCCAAAAAAATTAGGGGGTGAATGTATAATAATTAATTTCCAAGACCCAAGGGTTGTAGGATTGATTACAAGACCAGGCTGGAGTACTAGTAGTGGTGGGATTGGTATCGTGGACCTTACTTTTTTCTATCCAAGACCAGTGGACGTTTATCTTGGTGGGAACAACGAGGCAGGGAGATCCAGTTTTTTTCCCCAGGCAGAGATCAACCCTTTCAACGTCCCTTTCCCACGACCAAATGATTGCTATGATCAATCATATAACCCCTATCCTGGACTGGGAAATTTGAGGTGGGGATGTTGACGGAAATCGACAGATCACATTGACATTGGGGGCCATATGGTTAAGGTGAACATATCTGAGAAACCACTGGTAATAACCAGGGAAGTAACATCAAGTTCAAATGGAATGACTACCAATGGTGATAATGAAAATGGGAGGGGGGACAGGATGGTGCGTACGGAAACTTTAGGGGGCGATTCAATGTCTTTATTAAATGTGGATGTTACAGAGGGAAATGATGCTAACTGTGGGGATACTGTTATAGAAGAGGAGGGTAACTGCGAGAGTTTGATTAACATCCCGTCTATGCCTGTTATTGATGTGGGGATTTGTAATGGCAACACCTCGGGGAGGTTCCTTTCGTGGAATATTGCGGGGTTGGGTACCAGATTATTGTCACAAAATTGGATAGATTTTATCAACGGGTTTGAAATGTGTTTGTTCCAGGAGACATGGGCTTGCGACCCAATATTTCTCCCAGGCTATCTAAACTTTTGTATCCCAGCAAGTAGAGGCCCAAGGGGTAGACCCATGGGAGGTCTAACAGTTTGGATCAAGCAAAGTCTACAAGTTAAAATAAAAGTGCTTGATCTGGGTTGAAAGGATATACAATTGTTAAGAATGTCACTAGACAAGGGAGGTGTGATAGACATATACAATATTTATGCCAGGGGTGCCAATGCTGGGAATTCTGTTACCCTAGAGGCTCTATCCACCTTCTTAGAAACACAGTCCCTGGGAAATAGAGTGATTGTGGCAGGTGACCTCAATAGGACCTTCGAACCGTTGGAAAATACGGAAAATCCAATAGGGCAGGAGGAAGATGTCCAATGGGGTGTCCCAAATTTAAATCTTGTACCAGTTAAACGGTGGACAAAGGATATATTGCTGCTGAATGCGCTATGTCTGGAATACGGCTTGAGGGCCCTTAATGGAAGGACAAAGAGTGACCAGGGAGGCAATTGTACATTTGACAATGGTCACAGTAAAAGTAGAATAGACTATGTCATTTGTAGCCTTAATTTATGGTGTGGGGTAGGAGACATAGAAATCAAGGGTAGATTAGAAAGTGACCATAATCCCCTTTGTGTCACCCACTCCTGGTGGAGGGCCATGCCTGATAATCCAGAGGCGAGTAGCGAAGTTGTACCTGTAATGGCCAATGATATGCGAAGAGTTAAATGGCCAAATGTGTTGGCAAATGTGGCATCCATGGACCATATAAATTTGGAGGTGGACAAAGCAATTGCCGACATGGAGATAGTAAACCCTATAACACCTGGGTCCTCTTCAACTACAGCCATACACGACACGTTTTTCTCCCTTTTAAAACCACATTTTATTAAATTGAATAAGGCAAATAGAAAAGCCCCACTTAAAATGGCTAGGTGGTTCAATAAACTGTGTAGGTTAGCCAGATTGGAACTGGGTAGGGCAATTAAAAGTAGAGATAAGGTCTCAATTAGTGTAGCCAGGAAATGCTACAATGTTAGTATACGCAAGGCAAAGAAAAAGTGGGACGAGGAATATTGGGAGGAGTTGCTGGAAGCCTCCGGGACAAGGGATTCCAGACTTTTCTGGAAAATTGTGAAGTGGGGCCGAGGTGGCACCCCTAGTAACCCAGATAATAATGTCAATGAGGCATCATGGGTTGAGTATTTTAAACCTCAGTATGCAGAGAATAGGGATATTGTGGCCTCAGAACCTATCCCAGTGGCATTTTTTTAATGGAAACCTGTTCTCAAACAAAGAAGCTGAAATGGTAATTTCAACCCTACAAGGGGGAAAGGCACCGGGTTTGGATGGGATCCCCTCTGACTTATTTAAGAACGACAAGGAACGGTGGGCTAGGTACGTGACCCTGCTGGGAAATGCTCTAGCCAAAGGGGCTAAAGTCCCAGAAATATGGAAGGGGGCAATAATTATACCGATCTATAAGAAAGGTGATCGGTCACTCCCGGCCAATTACAGGCCGATAAGCCTGATTGCCTCCATCCAAAAAGTGGTGGGGAAGATGGTGGTCAATAAACTCATGGACTGGGTAGACGAGAACAACGCCCTTTCCCCTTATCAGGCAGGTTTTAGGCGCGCAACCAGCACGGTGGATCAAATATTTCGATTTACCATGTTGCGGTGGGGGACGGTACTCCTTGGCGAAGGCAGCCTATATGTCGCATTTGTAGAACTGAGGGCTGCCTTCGACCTGGTCCCCAGGAGCAAGTTATGGGCAGTCCTGAAAATGATAGGGGTTCCACTCGAGTTGCTAACTTTAATAATGCGTCTCCATGAATGTAATTTTGCCAAGGTCCAATGGGGGAGGAATGGGGAATCTACTGTTAATTTTCCTGTCGAGCGGGGTGTACGGCAGGGATGTGCAATGGCACCCCATCTCTTTTCCTTGTTCATCAATGGTATTGTGGATAGGATGTTGGATGCAAGTGTGGATGCACCTTCGCTAGCGGGCATCAGGGTTCCGATCCTGATGTTCGCTGACGACACCCTAATTGTGTCCAAAACCCCAGCTGGACTTCAGCGTGCCCTAAATATATTTGACATGTTTTGTAAGGAGCATGGCCTCGAAGTCAATGCTAGCAAAACAAAGCTGATGGTTTTCTCACAAAGGTACCGACCTCAACCAAGGGTATCTCTGAATAACATCGAGCTTGAGGTAGTAAATGTTTTTACTTACCTAGGGGTAGAGATATCAAGTAAGCCAGGTTGGTCACGACATATGGAAAAGGCGGTATTGAGACACCAGCAGATCTCAGGGGCGCTCCGGGTAGAGCAAGTAAAATCAAAAACTAGGCCCATAAAACTGGTCCTTATGGTTTATGATGCTAAAGCCCTAGGGGCAGCCCTGTATGGGGCAGAATTATGGGGTTTTGAGAGGTTCCCTACTCTACAAATATCAGAGAATAGGTTTTTGAGGGGAATTACGGGTCTCCCCAGAGTGTGCCATTAATACCGCTTGGCCTTGACTTAGGGAGGAGATCGGTTAGTGACCGTGCCTGATTAAGGCCTATCCTTTATTGTAGACGGCTTTGGACGACCCCAGAGATCCAACACTATGCTGATGGGTTCTTAGCCCTGGTTAAATCAGATATATTCCATAAAATATCATGGTTGAAGACGCTCAGGGTTGTTCTTGCCGAGCTCGGTCTTTCTAACCTCTGGGAAAACCCGTCTGGGGAAGTATTCCCAAGTAAAAATATCATCAAGGCCATATATTGGGATTATGTAGAAGACAAGCTCTGGAGGGGTACACAAACAGAAACAATGGGGGGTAGATTCATGAAAATTAAAACGAGACCTGTACTAGAACAGTATTGGGACAGTATAACTGTCCCGATAGATAGGAAGTTATTTTTCCAATTAAGGTCAGGTTCTCTCCCCTTGAGGTCATTAACGGGTAGGTGGAGGAGTACTAACATCTTGTGTTGCCCTGTATGTGGTGCGCCCAACGAAAGCATTGCCCACTTCTTATTTCTGTGTGAGGCCTATGCAATCCCGAGGAGAGTATGGTTGGCTCCACTTTGCAGAAACCTTGGGGTATCGAGCGGAGTTGAGGGGTTGAGAATTATTTGTACCTCCACTGAAATGCCTATTGTGTTGGGAACAGCAAAATACTTGGGGTGGGCATGGTCCATAAGGCGGAGAGCTCTACCTCCCAATATGAATTAAAATGTTATAGTAATTTTATTTGTTTTCCTTGTTAAAGCTTGCACAACTGTTTAAAATGTAATTATGTGTTTGAAATATGAATTTTAATTGCAATGTATTTTAAAATGTATGAATTTTAAAATGTATTTTTGTGCTTTTATGAGTGTATAACTCGAATAAAGCTTTTTCAAACAAACATTAATAGATAACTGTGGAAACGCCAAGACAAAGATACATGAGTTCTGGTGATGGCCACGGTTGTGGGACTAGAAGTCCCAATGAAGGCCAGATGGCTGATACTGGGTATCACCGGTGAAGTGAAATGGCCAAAATACCTCGCTCTGTGTCTGACGTTAGCAACAGGGGTTGTAAAAAGAAATATTGCCAATGCGTGGGGGGTAAACAGACTTCCCAAATGTCTGGGACTGGGAAAATGATCGCGAGGTGTGTCAGGGTCGGGGATGTCCACGCAAGTTAGTTAAAATTTGGGGTAGGTGGGTACATCACAGAGAGTCCTGAGGGAGGTGCTGGAGGGAAGGTCCGGAGATACCCCTTACTGGATTTATCCAGGGAAACACATGGTATCCAAACTATTGTGCATGCAATATGGCCGATAGAGCAAAACTTAAAAAAAAAGAAATTTTCTGTGCCTCCTGCGAGTGGCTCACTGTATCTACTTTCCATTCGGTCTGTATTGTTGTGAACTGAACTACTGCTTCATAAAAAGATTTAGTAAAAAAATATAAATAACAAAAGATACCCGAGTTCTTTTGAAAAGGTGTTGTATCCCTGTGAATACTGTACCCGATTTGCCAACGAATCGGTAACAGTAACTGTATATACCTCGAATGTCTGGACGAATATGCTGTTGCCAATAAAACATAAAGTTATAAAAAAAAACAGAGTGGAATGCATACTCACCCTTTTGAACCGAAGTTTAGGACACAAAAAAACAACCTTCCAAAAATCTGTATTTCAGATCAGGCTTGTGCATTTGTGCTAATCAGAGCCTTGGGGACTCTAAATTCTGGAGGGATGATTAATATGAATAGCAGAAGGTTATCCAGGTCATTAAAAAAAAAAACATGTGTGCGCTGTGTGGGAACATCGATAGAGATCATTAGTAAGAGAATAATTGATATTCCACCTGTTCGAAATCAGAGTGACTTCCTTCATGAGAGATGCTTACATGATCTTAGCAAAAGTTACCAAATAATAATTATGTGCATCTATCACTTAATAAACTAATCTTAGAAAACGAAGCAGCCCTTCTATCCACAGAGCAAATTTGTTGGGAATTAAAAAAAAATCATTTTGAGAAAATGTGTCACGCAGGAATCGGTTTAGTAAAATGTGGTACACTGCATAATGACAACAATAACTGTGCTGTAATATATACTGTGTATAATGTATTAAAATCACTGAGGTTTTTGGGTGTTCTTGTAAAAGTCGCCTTGTTCACCAACCGCAAATCCATTTTATTTTGTATCTGTTAAATATTTGTGTAATCTGATAGCGATGAAATAAAAATGTTTTGTGCTCTTAGTCAATGATTTTTAGTTTGATAACATATCTGAATGCTTTTATTAAATGTGTAAGTTCCATCACTATTTTGTGTTTCAAACAATTGTGAATATGGGCTATATTGCGAACTACAATACACTTAAATGTCCGTTTTTCTCTTTCTTGCTTGTAGCGTGTGTTAAATTTGATGGGAAATGAAGTGATTAAAAAAATTTCAAATTACAGAAAAATCGTCACTGTTCGACTTCCGCAACTGACATTCCTGGATGACAGGCCGGTCTTTCCAAAAGACAGGTACAATAAAAATTGAATTTGGTATTCGTCTGGTATTTTTTTGGTATTAATGTCCTGTTCTGAGTGAGGTGTATTTTTACACGATTTTTCCCAATAAACCCTCCCTGCAGCATGTAATCGGTAACCCTGTGGAAATACTCCCTAGTACATGAATACTTGGTAGCCCGGGTATTTCACCTGAAGATTTCAACCGTTTTCAGCAGCTAAATACCTCCTCTCATAATTCCGATGCAACTGGCAACTAAATGTAAATGTAAATGTACAGGAATTTATATAGCGCAAATCATCGAGCGGTTTCTAGGCGGTTGCTTAGGGAACCCGTCCTGGTATTCCCCTGTGAGATAACCCCGGCAGGGTATCCGCAAGGTGAAAGCCAGGCATCCCACCGCGAGGGGCCGTTGTGGAGATTAAGCAAGCTATTGCCCAGAGTCGCAGAGTGTGAACCCATGAATCGAGTAGGCACCGGAGAAAGAATTGTCAAGTCCATGGACATTTTTTTTTTTTTAGGACTCAAGACCCCGCCGAGCCGGGAATTGAACCCTGGTCCCAGGCTGACCTCTGCTTCCAGGTCTGGCTCCTCTAACCAGTGAGCCACAGTTCTCCTATCAGAATTACTCTGCCACTGAGAATGGGAGCCTATGACAAGAGCTTTCTGGTTGATGGGAGAAGTTGTGGGGCATAGTGATAATTACGAGCTTAACATGAATTTGACTATAAGTGTAGTTGCTGGCTTTATATTTTTCAAGCTCTCCAACATGTTTTTGTCCCTCTCTTGAAGGATAGCCTGTTTACCACCTCTGTGACTGACTCCCTGTATTCTTCCACAAGTGCTCACTTTATGTAAACAGGACTTTAAATATTATTTTAATCTTGCCACATTTGCTGTGCATTCAAAGACAGCGGACACATGTCAGGCTATGTCCTCCGAAGGAGCTTGGTGTTTACTTTTCTTTCACTGACTTCAAAAGTGAGGGATTTATGTGACAATCTTGCTGGGTACTTGGGGTGTGCTGAAAGAAAGGATGTAGGATGTTTTTTTTTCTGGCAGCCAACAAAATGTAAATATCTGATAGACTCTTCTAGCTGCAGATTCCTTAACTTAGAATTTCCCAGGCATTAAGCTGGATCTGGAAACATTTGTGCGAGTAGTACCCCTTGCATGTGCCTTCAGGTGGCTCCATTCAGAGCCCTGTGACGGCATTGTTAGCGTTGGTTATAACGTTGCAGTCAGCTATATAGATGCCGCCCAGGCACGTGGACGTCAGTTTTTTCTTTCCTCGCCAGATAAGCACTGATCCGGGATGGGCAACACATCTGTCGCTTTTTGACAGGAATTTTCAACTTTTTGTAGACTTCGGAAATGTTTTCCCATTGTGTGCGATGATGTCTTCAAGGAAGAATGGGTTTAAACCATGTGGCGCTTGTCACCATGTCATGTCGTTTACCGATCCCCAACTGGTCTGTTTTTGGTGTCTCTAGCACATGGGTACTCATAGTACGGCCCGCGGGCGGCCCGGCAAGCCTTCCTTGGCGGCCTGCGGACCTTGCAAACATCGTACCCATGTATTATTATTTTTTTTTAAAGAGTGTCTGCTGCAGCGCAACTCTGAGAGTCTCTGCTGCTCTGTTGGGGCCGGGCGATTCTAGCATAGCCAGAGTGGAGCTGCAGGGGCCTAAGATGAGGTGAAATACAACAAAGCCTCATTAGCATGCAAATGGCCTTTAATGACCTGGGAAGTGCTTGGGTGCAGCTGTGTGTGTGTGCGCCTGGAAGCTGTCTCAGCCCAGGCTGACACACAGGCAGGGTGAGATGACAGAGGGTGACAGAGGGAGGTAGAGAGAGGGAAGGAGGGAGCGAGGGAGAGAGGGAGAGAGGGAGGGAGAGAGGAAACAAGGGAGGGAGTGAGGGAGGGAGAGAGAGAGGGAGTGAGGAAGGGAGTGAGAGAGAGAGGGAGTGAGAGACAGATCGAGGGAGGGAGAGGGAAGGAGCGAGGGAGGGAGAGAGGGAGCGAGAGCAGGAGGGAGCGAGAGAGGAGGGAGCGAGGGAGAGAGGGAGGGATAAAGGGAGCAAGGGAGAGAGGGAGGGAGGGAGAGAGAGGGAGTGAGGGAGAGAGGGAGTGAGAGAGAGAGGGAGTGAGAGAGAGAGGGAGTGAGAGACAGAAGGAGTGAGAGAGAGAGTGAGAGAGAGAGGGAGTACGAGAGGGAGGGAGTGAGAGCGAGAGGGAATGAGAGAGACAGACAGAGGGAGGGAGCAAGGGAGGGTGGGAGCGAGAGAGGGAGTGAGGGAGGAAGAGAGGGAGAGAGAGAGAGGGAGGGAGAGCAGGAGAGAGGGAGCAAGAGAGGGAGCAAAACAGGGAGAGAGGGAGGGAGAGAGGGAGCAAGAGAGGGAGCGAGAGAGGGAGCGAGGGAGGGAGGGAGAGAAGGAACAAGGGAGGGAGTGAGAGAGAGGGACTGAGAGAGGGAGGGAGTGAGTGAGTGAGTGAGGAGCGAGGGAGGGAGAGAGAGAGAGAGGGAGGGAGAGACAGAGAGGGAGAGAGAGAGGGAGGGAGAGAGGTAGGGAGGGAGAGAGAGAGAGAGGACATGAGAGAGAGAGGGAGGGAGAGAGAGGGAGGGAGAGAGGGAGTGAGAGAGACAGACAGACAGAGGGAGGGTGGGAGCGAGGGAGGGAGAGAGAGAGAGAGAGGGAGGGAGAGAGAGGGGGAGGGAGAGAGAGGGAGGGAGAGAGACAGAGAGAGAGAGAGAGAGGGAGTGAGGGAGGGAGAGAGAGAGAGAGAGAGAGAGAGAGAGAGAGAGAGAGAGAAAGGGAGTGAGACAGGGAGCGAGGGAGAGAGGGAGAGAGGGAGGAACAGAGAGAAAGTGAGAGATGGAGTGAGGGAGGGAGAGATGTGTGTATGCCAGGTCTGGTGGCTCAGTGGACGAAGGCATCCGCTGCAGGCACCTGTGATCAACCTCATGGTCATAGTTTTTTTTGTTGATCTAGCCCGCACCCTCCCCCACTGACCCCGCCCCCACCGGTGCGGCCCTCGGACACAAACCACACTGTAAATTTGGCCCCAAGAGATTGAAGTCGGCCCCAAGAGATTGAAGTCGTGCTCGGAGTGCCAGGCCATGGCCCCCAAGACCTTACAGGAGCATGCTTTAAAGCTCCTTAAAGCCCAGCAGTCGATACCGGCCAGCGAGACTCCACGGAGATCCCGATCCCGATCAAAGAACAGGCGGTCACAAGACCACTCCCAGAGCCCTAAATCCTCTTCCTGCCACTCAAGGTCCAAGGAACACTCGGGGAAGAGGCACAAGAAAAAGAAGTGCAAGCGGACTTCATCTTCACCTCGGCTGTCGTCCGTCTGCAAGAGCACTAAGGAGCACCGACGCTATAGGCACAGTTCTGCGGAGCTGGAGCTAGGGTTGACCCTCCTTTTTTGGGAGTTGGAGCGGCCCCCACTCAAATTAAAGAGTTCCACGAGTCCATGCACCACATATTTGAGTGGGCTGACCCCTGTGGTGAGCTTTTGGACCTCACAGAGTCGGAAGGTGCCCCATCGGATTCTACGCCATTGACTCTGGCAAGGCCCGGTGGGGCCTCAGGGATTCGATTCGAGATCCGGGACAGCACAGGTCATCCCTACCCGACATGCCCCGGTGTCAGACCCAAAGTCAGTGCCTTCAGAGCTGCCAGCACTCCCCGGCGGTTCCAGCCCCATCCTCATCCCCGACAACATAGAGTTGGAACGCTGTCGCTCGACGTCAAATCAAGTGCTGGCAGAACCGAGGGGTTCTATGTTGTCGCCTGTGCATTTTCATGATGTTTTCAGGCACAGGAGAGGACTGGAAGGGGTTTATGGACCCTTTAGAACACCAGGTTGAGTCTGCAGTGCAGATGGACTGGTATGAGGAACTTGAGGAAGCCATTTGAGTAGCACATCCCCAGAAACTGGCATGCTCTCACCACCAACTGTGGCTACAGATGAGGAAGCATCTTATGACATGGTGGTAAGGAGAGTAGCTGAGGTACTTTGACTGGAGTTGCCCTCTGTGCGGGTCAGGACTAATCTCCTCACTGAAGTGCTTCAGCCTGGGGCTTCCACCTCTGAACCCCTTTTGCCTTTTAATGAAGCACTGACGAATGTCCCACTAGGCACATGGTCCAAGCTTAGTTCGGGGGCTCCTGTGAATAGGACAGTGATGCACCGCCATCGCCCAGCTCCGGGTGACTTAAAGTTCCTCAGCCAATGCTCCACTCCTGAAAGCTTGGTGGTGCAGGCTTCAACTCCCCAGGGCGTGTGACCGTCCAGCCCACCTGAGTTTGGAATCACTTGTGAAGAAGATGTTTTCTTCCTCCAGCCTGGCATTGGTGTCGGTAAACCCTGCATGCTTATTGAGCCGTTTCTCCCGTTCCTGCTGGGAGACGGCTGTGCAAACACTGCCACAAGTTCCAGAGGAAACGCAGGTTGTGCTCTCTCAGGCAGGCAAGGACAGGAGAGAGGCAGCAAAATCCACCATCAGGTGTGCACTTGTCACAACCTATTCGCTGGGCAGAGCAATTTCATCGATAGTGGTCTTACGGCGCCACACCAGGCTTAGAACGTCTGGCTTTTCAGGCGATGTCCAGGCTAATTTGATGGACATGCCCTTTGATGGATGCCGTCTGTTTGGAGAGAAGGCAGGCTCAGCTCCAGAGGGGTTCATGGATTCTCGTGCATCGGGCAGATCGTTGGGCCTCTCTCTAGTTCACCTCATGGCCATTCTAGCTTTCGCTCCTTTCGTGGCAATGGAAAGGGGTTTCAGCAGCACCAGACCTATCCCAGCCACCATCGTGCGCAGATTTCCCATGTTGTGTGTTAACGAGATTGCGCCTCATTCTTTAGCACCTCTTTCTCTTTTATCTTACCCTTTACCGGTTTCTATCTCTCTCGTCATACCCTATAGATGTCTTCCATCTCGCTCTAAACTGCCTTTTTCTTACCATTTTAATACACCTGTTTCCACTTTTCTCACTCTCTAAGCTGTTCCATTATTTCACTGTCATTCTCATATCTCTCTCTTTTTCTGCCTTCCACCTGCATCTCTCCTCTGTCCTTCACCTTTCCTGATGGACTTTCCCACTCTTGACTTTGCAGTATTTTTATTTCTGATCAATATTAAATGAGATCCTGAAACTCGGGGGCACCTTTTCGCCCTTAGATTCCAATAATTCAATATTTTGCAACTTTCTTGCTGGTGCTTCACAGGGTGCCATATTACATATAGGACACATTTTCTCTGTTTGCACTACAGCACACCATCAAACAGGTGTTCCATGCGGAAACAAAAGAAGTGTGCACTATTATGTTAAATGCACTGCCCTCGGGGCAGCCACAAACCCATGCCTGAGGGCAGCGCATTCAAGGGAAATACGGAGTGGCTGCTTCAAAGCTGCTCAATGTTTCACTGTGCAGGCGGCAACCACTAGCACTTTTAAGAAATAGAGAAATCCCATTGCAGGCGGGTGCAGTGAGTGAGTGCACCCTCCTGCAAGGGGATATCTGGGGCAGTCCATAAAACCCCCTTAAACCATCAGAGAGCTGTCATCATGGGGCTCACTGACAGTGCTCCTGACAGTTTCTTTGCCTTGGTGCCCACATTCCATGATAAGGTGTGGGTGCAGATGTAAAGAGATTTGCTCATTTGCATGGGACCGCTCCCCTATGCGAATGAGGTGATGCCCTCTACAGATAGTGCTGGCGAACCATGTGCGCCAGCGCTATCTGTAATACAGAAGAGGCCGCCTAAGCGTCTGTGGCCCCATCTGTGATACCAAACTGCCCGGGGGCTCACAAGACGGGCACACATGGCTTTTGCGTCCCTGGGGCACTTTCTATAAATCTGCCCCAGGAAGACATGGTGAAAGAATGCACTGTGCAGCAGGCTATAGACAGGCAGCAGCTGCTCCGATTTGTTCTGTGTGCATATGCACACAGTCTGCAGAAGTGGATGAGGGTCCCCTGCAAGGTGGAGGTACCGGGGGGCACTCTGCACTGCAGGGGACGCAGGGCCTTCTGTTACATCCCTGGGCTTGTGTGCTGAGTCTCTCCACCCACACTACCTACCCGAGATCCCTTGCTTAAGAGTTATGCGCTGAATGTGTTTACTGGGCCCAGTTTGCCGAGCCATAGTATGACAGCCACAGGACATGCAAGACAAATGGTTCCAACCACCATGTTTGGAGTTCCAGTAGCCCCTCCCGGCCCACTGGCATAGAGATGAAATGCTTCGATCATAAATTCTATAAACAATATTTCTGGAATACCACTACTAGAGTCGAAAAGTATTTTATTCTTTCTAAAACTATATTATTGTGAGGGCTTATCTCTCAATGCTCTCCTCTAGCTAAAGTTTCAATCGAATCATGTTAAAATATAGAATGTCACAAGTTGGTGAACATGAGGGCACTTATCTGTAACAATTCCCTCCCCAGGACATGTACCGTCAATGGATTCCCAATTGACCCTCCTCACCACTCCTTCTAGAATTAGATGCATACTGTAGGTGCTTTACTATACTGTCTCTTACCCAAAAGAAAATGACATCTGTCAGTTATGGTTAACTTGGAGGTAAATGTGGGCTTTCTTAGTGTAATCAACAGACTAAAGAAGGCAAACACCTTGTTTTAATATCTTCCTTCTAGAAAAGGGAGATAATGTAAGGGTGCTAATGTATAAAATATATCCACCCTTGACCAGTAAGTATCTTCTTATTCATCTGACCCGAAATTGTACCACTTGAGTCTTTTCTGATGCAAGGACCTAAACTCATTCCCCCCCAACAACTCAACCATTTTACATACACATGCATGTTTGTATATGCCCTCTCCAAATAACATACCTTTGCTTATTGTCACCAGGGCTTGTGCAGAGGCATGGTTCAGAGGAGGCCGTGAAGCTGAAATAGAGGAGAGAGAAAAATGGGCATCGAGAGAAAGGAAGAAAATCCAAGACAGTATTGATGCTTTAGAGGCCGTTAGAAAGAGAGCAGAAGCTAAAAAAAGGCAAAAGATGATGGAAGAATCAGGTATTGTTACTACAAATATACAGATGTACTTATTATATTTAAGGTTACATTTAAATGATAAATAACACAATTGTTTGATTTAATAGATATGTACTTACCAAACAGCATAAACACACGCTTCTATGAAGTCTGCCGTTAGCCATGGCAATACTAGTAAATAAAGAAAAACCACCTGAGAACAGCAAACTCTGTTCATTAATTCATCCAAGCATCACGGTTCAGGCTGCGACCAAGAATGGAATTCAACCTACAGATTAGACTCCCTTACAACAACTAAAATCTTGTACTCCGCTCTGAGTTTTTCCTTGCCTCTGCTCACCTCTCTCTTGTCACTCAAACTTCCTTTGACGTAATGCTCTACAGTAGTGAGAAGCTGACAATATTGGCACACGTTGTGCCAATAACACTTTCAGAGTGTTTGCTACAACTGACATGAAAAAACATTTTAAAAAACAGTGCAGTAGGTCTACTTATCACGAACTCGCAGGCTCTGTCTGCTCGGATAACTCCATGTGACTATTCATTAGAGTTAAATACATTTGACTAATGTAGTTTTGGGGTTAAATACGCCTATTCATTATAGTTTTGAAAGTGTATATCTTTACGCTAAGCCAAGTTACACCAGCCGCGGCCCGTGTAGGGAGTTGCAGGGGGGTGGAAAGGCGGGGCAGGGAGGGGCATGGTGGGGGGTGTTAAAAACTGGAATATGGATAATTGGAGGTAAGTAAACAATTTAATTAATTAAAAACCAATTTCGTAGCGTGGGCTGCATCGCATTTTGTTGTTAGACAATGCTACAGGCAAGGTGTCTGTATATTTATACATGGCTTGTTATCAATAATGAGGGGCACGTGTTGCAGAATTAAACAAACAGCAAAGAAAACAAATGGTAGAAACCGTTCAGAAGTTGTGTGATGAAGAGGGTGATGCATACTCATAATAAAGCTGGGGAAAACGTGTGAGTCAAAACACGGCATGTTAATCACAAAGAGGGTGCCCCAGGAAATAAAAAATAAAAAAGTGGTGGCAAAGAACTGTGAAATCCTTCAGGAATTGTGTATTGATAGAAGGTGGGGGGCTAAAGCACACAATTTTAAAATACGGATGTAATTATAAGTGTAACTGCAAGAGCAGTTAAGTCGTATGGCAAATCCTCTACAGGCCAGGGGACTCGAGCTCTTTAAGCTAGAGAGCAATGCATGTCATACACAGCATATAAATCATCAAAAAGGGGCGCGCAACCCCAGGAAATGTGCAGAGGTGTCAGAGAAATGCATGACCCTTAAAGAATGATGTTTAAAGAAGGGCAGAGCACATGCTAAAAAGAAACGAAGACCGAGAGGGAGAAAAAGCATGCCGCATTTATCTTAATGGCCGAATCAGCGGTTAAGTCTTAAATCCGAAAGAGACAGTTAGTTGTAAATTCCTTACCTTAGAATTCCACCCAGGCGTCAGACTGGATCCAGAGATTTTTCTTTAGTAGTACCCCTGCACGTTGGAAGGTGGCATTGGTCGATTCCGCATCCGTCGTCAGCATCGTGGTAGCCGGGATGACATTGTGGTGCCTACTTTGATGCCGCCCCTGCAACCTGACGTCAGTTCTTTCTTTTTCCGTGCCAGCCTAGTGCAGATCCGGAGAGAACTACCCCTTAGCCACTTTTTGACTAGCCTTTTTGCAATGCTGGGTCAACTTCTTTTTGAGACTATTGACTCCTGGTCCATGAAAGATGTCCCAACGTTGGACCAGTTTCAAGCCTTGTGGGTCCTGTCACAAGATGATGTCAGTAACGGACCCGCACCTCATGTGCTTGGGGTGTTTGGAGCGCCACCATGACCCGAAGTCATGCTCCGATCCCGAAAGTTGTTGGAGGCCCGGCGGTCGGATCCAGATCGACGGTGTGTTCCTGGAGATCAGGACTTCTATCTTCTCTGTGTTGAGTCTGAGGCAGTTTTCTTGCATCCAGTTGGCGACGATGATCATACAGAGATGAAAATTGTCCTTGGTGGTGAAGCGGTCTTTGGATAGCGAGAGGATGAGCTGGGTGTCGTCCATGTAGGAGATGATGATACTGTTGATGGCAGAGGCGTCTGTGAGGTCTAGGAAGCTGAGGGTGTTGTCAGCAGCAGGTTGGGTTTTGAAGGTCCTGTAGATGGGGGATATATTGTCATGCAAGAAGTCAACTAAGGAGTCGCTGGGAAGGGGTGATGATGTTTTCAGTTGCTGAGGGGTTGGGGAACTCCTTGACAATGCTGTTGAGTTCTTTGCTGTGGCTGAAGCCGGCTTTGATGCGGGTGCAAAAAGAACAGATGATGGATGGAATGCTGAACAAATCTACCATTCACCCCAAGTTACAGATTTGGGTTAAATCCATTTCTTTTTTGGAACACCATAGCATTCTAGTTTAGACCTAGCAATATGCAATTCAAACTTGACCCTATTCCCTATGGGAAAAGTGCAGCCCAAACTGTCAGGCCAGATCCGCCCTGGACCAGAAAAAAGCATCAATCAGCCAGGCTAGCTTGAATCTAGTAGTGTAGTGAGCATGGGACCACATCTGAGCATTCCCATCTCACTTAGGGCGACAAATGCAAAAAATCAGTTGATAGACCGAATGCTTAACAAATCAAACATTCACCCCCCCAGTCACAGATCTGGGTTAAATCCATCTTTTTTGCATGCAATGCCATCCCAGTTTAGACCTAGACATATGCAATTCAGTCTTGACTCTGCTCCCCTTGGGAAGAGTCCAGCCCAAACTGACAGGTCAGGCCTTCTCTGGACCAGGAACAAGCATCCTGGGACCGGTTTCATTGTATCACCCCTCTTCAGCCAGGCTATCTTGAGTCCAGTGGAGTGGCAAGCACAGGACCTACGTCTGGGCATACCCTTCTCACTTAGGGCAACAAATACAAAAATAACAGAGGATGGATGGAATGCTGATCAAATTAATCATTCACCCCCAGTCACATATCTGAGTTAAATCCATCGGTTTTCTGCATGCCATGCAATTTCAGTTTAGACTTAGTCATAAGGGTACAGTCCAGCCCGAACTGCCAGGCCAGGTGCTCCCTGAACCAGAAGCAAGTATTCTGGACAGGTTTCAGGGTATCACCGTCATCAGCCAGGCTAGCTTGAATCCAGTGGCATAGCAAGCCCAGGACCCACGTCTGGGCATACCCTTCCCACTTAGGGCAACAAATGCAAAAAGAATAGATGATGGACGGAATGTTGAACAAATCAAACGTTCACCCCCAGTCGCAAATCTGGATTGAATCCATCATTTTTTTGCATACTACACCACTCCAGTTAAGAACTAGCCATATGCACTTCAGTCTTGACCCTGCTCCCCATGGTAACAGTCCAGCCTGAACTGCCATTCAGTTGGCTAAGGCATTTTTTTTTATGTCTTTCAGGAGTCTGTGTTACTGGTTAAGTGAATTGTGGAAGGTGGTATGGTCAGTGGGCTCCTTGGTGGTGTGCCATCTCTGATAATTTGTTGCAGCTGCAGTGAGTGGTGCTGACTGGTCTGGTGGCTTGGCTGGGGCTGGTGTGTAGGTGAAGTGGATGATTGCGTGCTTTGTCCCGGTGAGCTCTTGTGTGGCTTTATTTGACTCTGTTACTGGCAGTGAAGATAGGATCTAGCGTGTGTCCTGCGATGAGCGTGGGGTTGGTAACTATCTGGGTTAAGCCAATGTTGTTCATGCTGTCCAGAAGGTTGACTGTGTTGATCTTATTGGGGTTGTCAAGGTGGAAATTGAGGTCTCTAAGGAAAATGTAGTACTCAGTGTTGATGGCTTAGGGGGTGATGAATTCGGGGATGGTGTCACAAAAGCCAGGGTGGAGTCATGGAGGTCTATACGGGAGGGTGCCTCCGATTGTGGTTTAGCTGTCTATTCAGAACTGGAAGTTGAGGTGTTCCATGATTGTGTTGTTGTCATCCACAGTGGTGGTGAAGTGGATTATGACAATTTCACCTCTGGGTTTGTTGATGCGGTACCGGTGAACAATCTTGTAGCCGAGGGGCATGGCCGTGGCGATGTCCGGTGCAGAGGCAGAGATGAACCAGGTCTCGTGAGGAAGATGATGTTGGGGGTGAGGGTGGTGATGGTGTCCCATATCTTGGTTGCGTGTTTTCAGAGGTGTCTGGTGCTAAGCAGAAGGCAGTGGAGTTGTTTCGGCGCAGTCAAATTGGGTTAGGTGTTGGCGTCTGGGTACACTGGAGCGTCAGTGCTGGAGAACTGGCAGAGGTGGCAGGCAAAGGGTCCTGCTGTAGAGCGTGGAGAGGTGGGGAAGAAGTTCTTGTTGCGGGGTCTGCAGTTCAGAGCTCCGAGCTTGGTCCTGGATTAGCGGAAGATGGCGGAAGATCCATGGTTCCTGGCGCAGACCATGGCCGGGCATGGACAGGTGCAGACAGTCTAGCCTTTTGTGTGCCTGCTGCGTGCGGTCGCTTGGTGGCCATGCTGTGGCCTCTATTAAGTGGGTCCTGGGAGGGGCACAGGGCAGGCGGGCAACGGGTGGCGGGAAGCGTGAACAGCACCAAGTGGGCTGCTAGGCTTGCAGAGAACACGGCAGGAGCAGCCCTCGCAGGAATATGGAGGGAGGTGGTACATGGAGGAAGGAGGCACTGACAAGCAGCAAGGGAGAGCTGGTGAAGACCTGGTCAATTGGGATGCACTACGGCCTCCATTAAGTAGGTCCTCTGAGAGGGAACTGGTTGACCGGGACTAATGAGCAGCAGCCCTAGCAGCAGTACAGAAGGAAGAGGCACATGGAGGAAGGTGGTGCTGCCAAGTAGCGAGGGGAAGCTGGTAAGGACCTGCTTGATGGGGCCACACTGCTGCCTCCATTAAGTAGGTCCAGGGAGGGGCCCTGGTGAGGCGGGCGGTGGGAAGCGCTGAAAACAGGAAAAGAAACGAGGCGACAAAATGACAAACCAAAACTAACCAGTACATGGCAGGAGCAGCCCGAGGAGCAGTACGGAGGGAGGAGGCACACGGAGGAAGGAGGCACTTCCAAGCATCGATGGGAGCTGGGTATAAATATTTTAATTAATTTTGCAGAATAGTATTAATAGGCCATCAAAAAGCAACACCTAAACTGATGTTCTAGCAGTCCAACTGTGCAGCTGGATAAACAATCTGCAGAACATAGCATCACACTGAATCAACATTATTGATGGGGAGTCATTTTCTTGTCTCTTTGAGCTGTAAAAAATTTCAAAATGAATCTCTGTGATCTGTGCTGCAATGGTACCCCCTGGTGCCCCCTCGTGTGTCTGACTTAAAGATCAAATAAACTTCCTGTCTATTTCTCTAGCATCTGGTCATAACCTGCAATAGTTGGGAAAGACAGCTAATGGCTAGAATCACAGAACGGGTGTGGGAGCTTAGGGCTGTCAAATTATTCCATAGGCAAACCTATTTTTCTGATGCACTTGTGTTAGGGTCGATTTTATTGGGTATTGATTAATGCTTTTTTTGTATATTTGAGGTTAATGCTACAACTTTTAAAGTAAATGTAGCTTCTTTTTCACTTCTCCCAACCCTTGCCTCTTATAATGACTGTTTTTGTTGCAGGAGAAGTTCCACCCATTGATGATGTGACTAAGGATGCAGAAGGCAATTCCCGCTCTATCGAGGAACAGGAAACACAAAGAAAAATCCAGAAATTTGTAAATGAAAGTATGGAGGCATTTGACGAGCAGCAAAATGAAAGATCCCAGGGAGATCATATAATGTCTGGTCATGATCACAAATCTATCCAGATTGACCAGGAAATCTTGGCCAAGTCAGGTTTCCAGGGAGATGCTTTAACACATCAAGAGGTCCAGTGTGTTAGGGAAGAAAAACAATGCAGCACAGAAGACAATAAAAAAGCAATCGTACAAGAGCGTCCTACTGACAAGTATATTGCTGAAGAAAGCCGTGATGATCAAGGTAAGGAAATATGCTATGTACCCCATAAGTTTATTATGCCGACATATTTAACTAAAGTACAGCACTCTAAACAAGGTACTCCACCACCTTAAGTAACTGACAGTAGTGTTCCAAGGGCAACTGGGCCTTAATTCTGAGCTCTGATCTTGGTTTTAGGGACAGTGATGAGAGAATAAACATATTTGTGACAAATTATGGGCTGGATCATGATTAGTCTTTTAAAATTGCACATCTTGAAATTTGGGTAGCACAGGAATTACAAATTACCAGGTATATAATGTGTACCATTAATGGTGAAAATGGGAAATAAAACTCAAATAATAACGGTAATGTCGCCGTGGGAATCATTGGGCCCATCGTGATCTAGGCTATGCTTGCAGGACAGATAGGTGGTAGTGTGTGGTCTGGGAATTGGACTTTGAAGATGAACATTCAGCTTTCAAGGTTAATTCTCTGTGAAGTAATCCATATTATCTATGTTTTACATTGTTTTGTTGAGACAGTGTGACCATAACCCTTGCCTGAGTTCAATGGCAACTATTTAAATTATGGTTCTCTTCAAGGGGATCCTCATCAATAGGCATAAGCCTTAGAATATTCCCGCCCATGCGCGGGACCCCGGAAACATTACAATATATGTGCCCCACACATATATAATTATATGTAATTATATATATGTGACCAAGAGCCAGTGTGCTCGAAACGCGTCTTCTTTGTGCCCAATAAAGAAAACTTGTAAGCTTACCCGGCTGGTGCGGCTTGTCATTCCTTCGCTTTGCGGGAAGTTCGAGTGAATATATATATATATATATATATATATATATATATATATATATATATATATATATATATATATATATATAAACAATTAAGCAACTGCAGCCTCATACACATCAGAGCTGAATCATGCTGTAAGGACTTCCCATCATAACATGAAAAACATGCATTAGAAATAGGGAAAAACAACAATAAAACATGTTTTGAAACTGTTTTAATGCTCAGCAGACAGTAGAAAATCTCATAAAGGACTGAAAGCATAGACCGCATAGATAGTATTTCCGGGGTCCCGCGCATGGGCGGGAATATTCTAATGCTTATGACTTTGATGAGGATACCCCTGGAAGAGAAATAGGATTACAGGTAAGTATCTGATCCATATTAAGCGTGTGCACATTTTTCTGTGTTTTGCACCAAGGAAAAGAACATTACGTCTTCTAGAAATAGTTTTTTATTTGGAAACGGGAACAAATTGAGCTTTTACCAGTATTATTTTGAAATCCATTTTTAAAGGCAGATGTGAAGGATAGTCATTAACTAAAACAATATTTTCTTCCTTAGTGTGCCTGGTGGTCCTTAGTGCCCAATAGGGTGTTTTGAGGATGAATTTCACCTAATACAAAACTTTATAAATATTAGTTTGCATTGGTTTTAATTTTGCAGCTCAATGTCTTTATGAAATCAGCTCAAATCTACCGTTTTTTTAGGTATGCAATTTGATATGTCACCCTAATATTTCACAAAATGTGTACAGCATCTCCCTTCAAGTTTAATTTCCTTTAAATTTCGGATTCAGCCCGTTCCAAGTAGATTTTTGGCCCTATGACTAATGGAATCGGAAAGGGCCTGGATTGGAAACTAATGTCATAAATAAATATTAAAAGAGATATGAAATACTCCACATGAGCCATTTAATACTCGGCATAATAGCAAGCAAGTGCCAATTTGCACCAAATTATATTAGCAGTGTTTGTTTTCAGTTCTGTATCTGAATTCACTCGAATATAAGCTTTTTATAGATTGCTGAGTGCACAAACAGATTTTTACCAAAACCTTTTGCTGTACAATACAAGCTATTCGTTTTTCGTAAAAAAAAAATAAAAAAGGTCATCCAGACATCATATTGCCCACATTTATGCTTTTTCAAATTTTGGTAAATAAACTAAATTTGCCCGATACATCACTTGTTGATTTCTGAAAAATACTATAATTTGGCTCTCATGTCTGTTTTTCAATTCAAACAAATAACATTTTACCGCAGATGAAAGCTAGTCTTTTACAAAGATCTTATATTTTTGTTCCCAAATGCCAGGTTTTCAATATCAATAAACAATATAGTTTAGTTCGCCCTCAAACCTGTGTTCTTCACATGCACCACTTGTGCAAAATGTGTTTAATATGGACAAGCCTGAGAGTTGAGTTTTAATAGTTTCGTTGTATGTTAATGTATGTACATGCATTAGCTATTTATACTAAAACGGCTTAAACATTTTCTTCAGTAAATTACAAATGCCTTTTTCAGAACACTAGTGCCAGGCTAGCATTAGCTCCTGCTCCAATACTAGAATGTTAGAATGTTAGGTGATAGGTAAATACTTTGGGCCTGGTTCACAAAGGTACATTTGTGCATAAACATGTGTAACTACTACATTTACATTTGCTATGCCTGCCAAGCACCTACGTGTTTCTTGGCAGGCATTATTGGTTATCCAGTATTAGGGGTGTCTTTCATAGATTCACATGCCTGAATCATTCCCCGTCGTCGAGACGGGAGCCTCCGGTACATAAAAAAGTAATGTCCTATAGACATACATAGAGAAAATAGGCCTAAGGACCTCTCCTTAGTAGCCTTTCTTTGTCCTTATGTAAAAAGGACCAAACTCTCACAGTCAGCCAATCAGCTCCGACCTCCCTCTAGAACCTTCCTGGGAGGAGCCTCAGTCCCTCAGATTTTCTACCGCACGTTGTGCTAAGGGAGTCTCCTCTGAGCTCTGCTCAGATTCTGTGTTTTTTCACTTCATTAAATGACATTGTTGTCAAGGATTCTTTTCTACTATGGATTATCTTCAAATACATTCTTTAAAGAAGGTCTGGTAAGGAAGAGGTTGCTCTGCTCTGATCCTCTCACCGACTGCATTTACTGTCTATACCGCAGGCCAAAGACTAAGTCTGTCGCACTTTCTCAAGTAAGTTTTTGAGACACTAAGACCAGAAAGGAGGTTTTTTATTTTCTCCAGTGACCGAGATGAGGCGTTGTCCTCAACGTCTAGGAGACCTCAAAAGAGAAGAGAATCTCCTCAGACTCATTCCTCAGGGGAACGTCCTGAGAAGGCCCTCAAAAAGACCACTCATGGGTCTTCTGGGCACAGTCCTTCAAAATCTCCTCACTCTGTGGAAAAGGAGAGTAAAGGCCTGGCTTTTGGAGAAAAATCATGTAAAAAAGACGACTTCTGAGCCGTCAAAATCACCTCCTCTGGTCATGGGACCCTTCAGAAGGGCGTCTTCTATACCGTCTGAGGTAAAGACTAAGAAGCCAACCTCGTCTACGATGGCCTCGTCTACGATGGTCTTGTCTACGATGGCTCATCTACAATGGCTCGTCTACGATGGCTCGTCTACGACGGCTCATCTACGATGGCTCGTCTACGACGGCTCGTCTACGATGGCTCATCTACGACGGCTCATCTACGACGGCTCGTCTACGATGGCTCGTCTACGATGGCTCGTCTACGACGGCTCGTCTACGACGGCCTCGTCTACGACGGCCTCGTCTACGACGGCCTCATCTACGATGGCCTTGTCTATGATGGCCTCATCTATGATGGCCTCACCTACGATGGCCTCACCTACGATGGCCTCACCTACGATGGCCTCATCTACGATGGCCTCATCTACGATGGCTCATCTACGACGGCTCGTCTACGACGGCTCGTCTACGATGGCTCATCTACGACGGCTCGTCTACGACGGCTCGTCTACGATGGCTCGTCTACGATGGCTCGTCTATGACGGCTCGTCTACGACGGCCTCGTCTACGACGGCCTCGTCTACGATGGCCTTGTCTATGATGGCCTCATCTATGATGGCCTCACCTACGATGGCCTCACCTACGATGGCCTCATCTACGATGGCCTCATCTACGATGGCTCATCTACGATGGCTCATCTACAATGGCTCGTCTACGATTGCTCATCTACGACGGCTCGTCTACGACGGCTCGTCTACGACGGCTCGTCTACGACGGCCTCATCTACGATGGTCTCATCTACGATGGCTCATCTACAATGGTTCGTCTACGACGCCTCGTCTACGAAGGTCTCATCTACGATGTCCTCATCTATGATGTCCTCATCTATGATGGCCTCATCTATGATGGCCTCATCTATAATGGCCTCATCTATGATGGCCTCATCTATGATGGCCTCATCTATGATGGCCTCATCTATGATGGCCTCATCTACGATGGCCTCATCTACGATGGCTCGTATACGATGGCCTCATCTACGATGGCTCGTCTACGATGGCTCGTCTACGATGGCTCGTCTACGATGGCTCGTCTACGACGGCTCGTCTACGACGGCCTCATCTACGATGGTCTCATCTACGATGGCCTCATCTAGGATGGCCTCATCTATGATGGCCTCATCTATGATGGCCTCATCTATAATGGCCTCATCTATAATGGCCTCATCTATGATGACCTCGTCTACGATGGCTCGTCTACGACGGCTCGTCTACGACGGCTCGACGACGGCTCGTCGACGATGAGAGCGTCGACGACGAGAGCGTCTATGACTGCTCGTCTATGACTGCTCGTCTATGAGGGCCTCATCTAGGGGGGCCTCATCTATGAGGGCCTCATCTATGATGGCCTCATCTATGATGGCCTCATCTATGATGGCCTCATCTATGATGGCCTCATCTATGATGGCTTGTCTACTATGGCCTCATCTACGATGGCTTGTCTACGATGGCCTCGTCTATGATGGCCTAGTCTATGATGGCCTCGTCTATGATGGCCTCATCTATGGTGGCCTCGTCTATGGTGGCCTCGTCTATGGTGGCCTCGTCTATGGTGGCCTCGTCTATGGTGGCCTCGTCTATGGTGGCCTAGTCTATGGTGGCCTCGTCTATGATGGCCTCGTCTATGATGGCCTCGTCTATGATGGCCTCGTCTATGATGGCCTCGTCCATGATGGCCTCATCTATGATGGCCTCATCTATGATGGCCTGGTCTACGACGGCCTGGTCTACGACGGCCTCATCTAAGATGGCTCGTCTATGGCATCGTCTACGACGGCCTCGTCTATGACTGCTCGTCTACGACGGCATAGTCTATGGCTGCGATCTCTTCGACTGGCTCGTCGACGAGGGACATTCCGACAATTCTGGAATCTCTTACAAGGTGGTAGAGAAGGCTGATCAACGTTTTAAGATCTCAATGGCCTCTCAAGAACAGGACTGCTTCTTGTATGACTTCATAGAACCTCTCAAGAAAGCATTAAGGTCATTACCGATTATCGATTACCTATAGTCAGAAGGGGTATAGGGCGCCAGATACAGCACCGGCGTGTTTAACAGGATATCCTAAGCCGGACTCCGTAGTGACATAGGCGACCCAGAAGAACTCCAGGAATCCTTCGGCCCCTTTGTCGCTTCCTCCTGATAAGGGGGGAAAAGAGTGGACAACATTGGGAACAGGTTTTCCTCAATGTCGGCAATGATGGTAAAGGCCGCAAACGCCCTAGCGCTCTTGGGTCGCTATCATAGACAATTGTGGGCACACATAGCCCCATACCTGTCGGAATTGCCAGATTCATCCAAAGAGGATTCTGCTAGATGGTGAAGAATCGGCGTCAGAAACTATAGACTGCGCGATGGATATCGCGATGACAAGGTTCCGCCAGTTGGCTGGAGCAACCCCTCCCCGCAGGCTTCCGCACAAACATCTACGCCTGCTGCTCCAGGAAATATCTGCGATGTTGAAGAAAGGAGCGATGCGATCGAGCGAGTTCATTCGTCTCAAATATGGAAAGGATTCTATTCCCGCTTCTTTCTTATACGCAAGAATGAGAAAAAGTGGAGGCCCATACTAGACCTCAGGGCACTAAACTCTTTCCTGAAGAGTCAGTCGTTCAGGATGGTGACGATCCAAGAAATACTAGGCATACTGGAAAAAGGAGATTTTATGACATCTTTGGATCTCCAGGATGCCTACTACCACATCCCGATACTCAAGGGGCACAGAAAATTCCTGAGATTCGAGGTGGCAGGGCAGCACTACCAATTCAAAGTCCTACCGTTTGGCCTCAAATCCGCACCGCGGATTTTCACCAAGTGCCTTTCACCTGTGGCAGCTTTCCTGCGTCAAATGGGTCACCAAGTCTTCCCCTACCTCGACGACTGGCTGGTCAAGGCACCTTCAGCTGCAGGCGCGACCAAATCCTCCAACGCCTGCACCAATCTCTTTCAGCAGCTAGGATTGACTCTCAATCACGAGAAATCCTGCATGACCCCAACAAGAAACATCACCTTCCTCGGGGCGACCTTGAACACGGAATGCGCAAGGGCATTTCCTTCAAAGGACAGGAAAAACAGGATAATATCTCTGGCCACGGCTGTGGCATCAAGGAAGTCCCTAAGAGTTCGAACCTACAAACCTGGAATGGTGGAGAAATCACAGGAATTGGTCTATAGGACTGCCATTCCTACTTCCAGCAGCACCTCTGGTGATCACCACGGATGCATCCCTGGAAGGCTGGAGAGCTGTCCTCCAGGATCTCCAAATAAGCGGCAAATTGACAATTCAGGAGAAGCAACTCCATGTCAATCTTCGGGAACTAAGGGCTGTGTATCTAGCACTACATGCCTTTTTACCACGCATCCAGAACTCCCAGGTGCTCGGCAGAACGGACAACACCACGACGATGCACTATCTCAACAAACAGGGAGGAACGCGTTCGCTCACTCTATCACGCGAGTCGCAAAAGATCTGGCACTGGCTTGTACTCCACGGGATCACGCTCAGGGCGGACTATGTCCCGGGCAAGGTCAACACCATTGCCGACGCCCTAGGCAGACAGAAATCCCTCTCCCACGAATGGGAGCTCGACAAGAGTACGCTGGATCACATATTCTCAGAATGGGGGGCCCCAGGAATCGACCTGTTTGCCACCAAGGAGAACGCCAAATGCCCAAACTATGCAAGCTGGCGTCCCCAACCAAGGTCACTCGGAAATGCTTTTTCCATCGGTTGGTTCAGCGTATTTGCGTACGCTTTTCCACCATTTCTGATGATTCCCAGGGTTCTCAGGAAGATGAAGGCGGAGCCTTGTACCCTGATCCTAATTGCCCCGTTCTGGCCGAGGCAGCACTGGTTCTCGGATCTTCATCGCCTCTCCATCAGGACACCGATTCGTCTGAGGCAGCACCCGAACCTCATAACGATGCCCAACGGACAGATACAGCACCCGAACCTCCGATCACTCAAGTTATCGGCCTGGCTCCTGAGCACAGAGTTCTGTGACCTAAATATCCCACAGGACTGCAGAGATGTCCTGGCAAAAGCGAGAGCGGACAGTACAAACAAAACCTACTCTCTCAAGTGGAAAAGGTTCTGCATTTGGTGTTCAGACCAGGGCCTGCGACCGCTCGCTGTCACCACTGAACAGATATTACCATACCTCCTACATTTGGCACAGTCAGGACTGGCACATGCATCCATTAAGGTTCACCTGGCAGCTACCTCTAGGTTCACCAGAACCTTCACGGGACCTTCTCTGTGGTCAAGTAGGCTGGTCAAGCAATTCCTGAAGGGGCTCTACAGATCCTTTCCGAGGCCTCGGAAAGTCCCTCCGACATGGCAACTGAAGCTGGTACTCAACCAACTCATGAGACATCCGTTTGAACCCATTCATCGAGCATCTATCAAATACATCTCCTGGAAAACGGCGCTCTTGCTCACTTTAACATCGGACAGGAGAGTTAGCGAGCTACAAGCTTTGTCCATTCAGGAACCATATATGCAGTTCAGACAGGACAGGGTGGTGCTGAGACCGAACCCTAAATTCATACCAAAGGTGCCTTCGGACTTTCATCTCAATGAACCAATTGTCCTTAGGTCCTTCTTTGCGAACCCTTCCACAGCAGCAGAAAGAGCACTGCATTCTTTGGATCTCAAGAGATGCCTAAAGTTCTACCTGGATAAAACCAAGGCTCTCAGGAAGTCTTCACAACTGTTCGTGGCATACAGCAGACCAAGAATGGGCCTGCCTCTTACGAAGCAAAGCATCTCGAGATGGATCTCCTCGGCGATTGCATTCTGCCACGACAAGGCCGGACGGCCTTTGACTGATCATGTTACTGCTCATTCCACCGGGGCAATGTCCACGTCAGCAGCACTGTTCGCTGGGGTGCCAATCTTGGACATATGCAGAGCGGCGACCTGGAAGTCACCGCACACTTTCTCCAGACACTACTGCCTGGATATCGAACTTCAGAAGGATGCGGCAGTGGGCCAGGCGGTGCTTCGCCATCTCTTTCAGTGAGGTGAGCCTTCCTACATCCCGCCATCCAGGTATGCACATTCTTTGCTCTTGTGATGTTCCAATTATGCTGTCCCCATGTTATATGATAATATATGCATTGTCTAACATGTCTGCAGGACGACTTTACATCACACATGTGCATATCTGATTGCTAGCTACTCTGATTCAGGCATGTGAATCTATGAAAGACACCCCTAATACTGGATAAGAAATGCGTTACTTACCTGTAACAGCAGTTATCCAGTATTGGTGTCTTTCATAGATTCACATGCAACCCTCCCGCCTCCCCTGGAAGGACTCACATCCCTCTCTGACAATATTACGCCAACCTAGCTGGGTGCGTACGAAAATCTGAGGGACTGAGGCTCCTCCCAGGAAGGTTCTAGAGGGAGGTCGGAGCTGATTGGCTGACTGTGAGAGTTTGGTCCTTTTTACATAAGGACAAAGAAAGGCTACTAAGGAGAGGTCCTTAGGCCTATTTTCTCTATGTATGTCTATAGGACATTACTTTTTTATGTACCGGAGGCTCCCGTCTCGACGACGGGGAATGATTCAGGCATGTGAATCTATGAAAGACACCAATACTGGATAACTGCTGTTACAGGTAAGTAACGCATTTCTTTTACAAGATCGGACTCCTCCGCCATGAGCACTGAGGGGCTGGAAAAGGGTGTTTTAAGGTTTGGTTTGCCTTGAAAGGTTAGGAATTCTCACAAACGTATATTTCTATTGGATACTTCAAATGCATTTTCCGTGCCTTAGAATACTCCCCAAGCTCTAGGCTGGATCTGGAAATCGTTTCATCAGTTGTGCTTGTGCACTTGCTAAGTGGCACCGTTCTGCTCTGCCTTGGTTCCATACTGCCCCAGAACTGGCAGAGCAAAGCTTGTATGCTGACATTAGTTCCTTTCTTTCTACATCTTTCAACTTGGAATCAGAGCTCTACTCAAAATTTCTTCAGTCTCCAACGACTTCTAAAAGTGAAGTCCAGTGTGCTAGGGAGCAATGTCCCTACTCAAAACTACAGGTTTCAAAACTTACCGCAACTTCAGAAAACAGATGTCAGTCACAGACCCACACAATGTGTGTCTCTGGTGTCTGGGCTCGAGACACGACTTGAAGTTGTGCAACAAATGTTCTCTCATGCACCTGAAGGCAAACCAGGAATGAGAGGCTTTCAACGTAGTGGCCACCAGCTGGGTTACCTTAGGTGAATCTATCCATGGCGCTGTCAGACCCCTTGGGATCCACCTCAGTCCCCGTACCAACACTGGTATAGGCTTCCACTCTGGCTCCAGTACCTGCACCAGTCCCTTTCACATCTGCACCATTGCTGATACCACAGGTACTGGAAGAAGATTCACTACTGTCAGTGTTAGACCTGGCATCTTTGGCGTGGTTTCCCCCTATCTTTTTGTCTCTACCTCCTGTATTTTTGATGCTGTGCTGGATTTCGTTTTTGCTGGTTTAGATGCTTTGGGCACTTTGCCACTGCTGTTCAGTGTCAAAGTGCAAGTGCTCCCTGTGTAAATTGTTATTGAGATTGGTTATCCACGATTCGTATATTTGAGTCACCAAGAAGTCCCTCGTAAAGTGCACTGAGTGTGCCAGGGCTGTTGATAACAAATGCTACTAGTGGGCCTGCAGCACTGATTGTGCCACCCAGATGAGTAGCCCTAAAATGGTGTCTCAGGCCTGCCACCGCAGGTCAGTGTCCCCACTGGCCAGGCCTAACCCTTCCCTTTCTGTACACATTGGTCACCCCTATGGAAGGCCCAAGGTACCCCCTTGGGAAGGGTGAAGTGCATGTGAAAGGCAGAGCATGTACTTGTGCAAGTGACATGCTCGGGTAGTGAATTACAGCCATTTTTGTTTTTCACTATTGTAAGGCTATCTTGTCCCATCGGCTATCATGGGGATGCTGGCTACAGTGGCTACCAGCATATCTTCCAATAGAAGCAAGATAAGACAAAAAAGTCTGGTATCCCTGAACTCAGAATTTAATAACACATCTTTTAGGAAAGGTTGTTTTTAAATCCTGTGTTTGAGAACAGCACTTTTAGAAAGTTGCTGTTCTCTTGTCTGACCCTTCTTTGTGCCTTGGCCTGTTTGTGAATTGACAGTCTGGTTTGAGAGTGACAGAGGCTGGGAGCCCCAAGGAGGCTGGCTGAGTCAGCCCTAGGCTGAATGACTGCATCTGCATCTTGAGTGGTGGGAGGGGTTAACACCTGGGCCTGAATAGGGCTGTGCCTGCTCTCCACAATGCTGGCTCCACCAATTGCTGGGCGGCTGACAACCCTGCCCCTCTCCCTGAAAGGAAAGGAGAGGCCAGGAAAACAAAGTGGTCAAGGAACACCCAGAACTGGTTCAGACCGGGCTCAGAGCCCTCCTGCACAAAGTGATCAAATACTTTTAGGGGTATAAGTACAGGACCCCTGACTACAGAAAGTTAGATCATCCTGGAATCAAGAAGGAACCTCTGCCAAGAAGAAAGCTGCAACTGATCAAGGAAGACTGTCCTGCTGTTGCTTTGCTGGACTAACCTGCTGTTGCTTTGCTGCCAAGGAGAGGGGTAGGACTTTGCTTTGTGCTGTGTTCCCTTGCTTGAAGGAATCTCCAAGGGGCAGAGAAGAGCTGGCTCCCTGTTAAGAAGTCACCCCCAGCTTCCCTGAAATATGCTGAGAGAGTTCTGTCCTTCCTAGAGTGCTTGGACCAGTTGTGGTGCCTCTGGAAGTTGTACCTGTGTTAGGAAGCTGGAAACCAAGATTTTAAAGACTTTCTGCAAGTTTTATCGCATTGCTCGCTTGCGGAGCGCATCCCCGACAGTGGGAGGAAATTCCTGCCGCTACGAAGGCCAAGATTGTCGCAGCGCCTGTTGCCGCTGCCAGAGTCGTCGCATCCTTCATTTGGGGGACGCACCAGACCAGTGTGGGAAGATTACCATTGCTGCGAATGTTGTCGCAGAGCCTGTCGTTGCTGGGTGAGATAGTCACACCGCTTGCTTGCGGACCGCATCACGTCGCTGCGAGTGTCGTCGCAGATCCATCTCATCGAGGATCTGCGAGAGGAAGATCACCGCTGGTCCGTGCATCGTCGCCCCGGAGATCGTCGCAACTCCAAAGATCATTGCATCGTGCCTTTGCAAGCTTCTTTCACAATGGAACCTCCGCAATGGAATCCATGCAAGGTATTGCATCCCTCCCCATACAGACCGGAGCCACCGCATCACGCCCGCCACATCCAGCGGGGCTGTCGCTTCGCGTCCCCAAGGTCTCACGAGTGACACATCGCTTGTTTTCCACCGCACCAGTTTCTGTTTTGGAACTTTGTCGCATTTAAAGGTACTGTTGGCTAAACGTGACGCAACTGTGAACTTTTCCCGCAACTGTGGATTATTTTATTGCACCTTAAGAACACTTTTGAAACCATATTCTTGAACTGTGTATGTGGGATTTTTGTTGTTTTGTTCTTGTGTAGTTTAGATTAAATACCTTTATTTTCTAAACTGTTGTGGAGTCAGTTTGTGGTGTTTTCACTGTGTTACTGTGAGTGTTGGTACAAATACTTTACACATTGCCTTTGATAAGCCTTGACTGCTCTTGCCAAGCTACCCAGGCGGTGAGCAGAGGTTATCTAAGAGTGTTTCCTCCTTACTCTGACTAGAAGCAAGGGTCCCTATTTGGACAGTGGTACCTACCTCTGCCAACTAGAGACCCCCAGTTCTAACATCGTTGGCCAGCGGTGGGATTTGAGCTTGTATTTGTACTAGACCCACAGTGATTGGTGTACATAACTAGTGAGTGCAGACCACTACGCCACAGCATACTACTGGTTTTTTTTGGTTGGTTCTATTTTTGATTACCTCTTCAAAGCATCATGTCTGTGAATGGAAAGGCACCCAGTGTGGAAGAGGCAGAATTGGAATTTTGTATTCAGGATTTGTATTCCTATAAAGTTGCACAGCTTAAACAATTCTGCCCCATAAAAAGCAGCCTCAGGAAGGAGGACTTCCAGAGCACCTTGAAGGCCTATTGTTAGGCCCGGGAAGGAAATGGTGCAAGTGGAAAGGAGGGGTTCCAGCCCCATGAATTGCCTGTGAGCAGACCAGATTCAAGGGCTGGCAGCAACCACTCCGGCCGAGGTCTGACCCCAGAAGAGTTAGAAGAAAATCAAAAAGTGAGAGATCTTGAATTTGAAATCTTGAGAATGAAAATGAAGCAATTGGAGGTATAAAAAGAAAGGGCAGCGGTGGAGAGCAAAAATGCCCGTGCCCTGGAGGAGAAGAAATTGCTTTTGGCTCATGAAGTGTGCATGAGAGAACTGAATATCAAGGCCAAGCAGGTGGATTCCAGTTCAAATGGTGGCAGCACACAGCCAGTGCAGGAGGGTAATGTATATATTCCCAAGGATCTGGTACAGAATTACTATAGGAGTGAGGATATTTATGCCTGGTTTACTTCTTATGAGATTGCATTGAGAATGAAAGGTGTGCCTGAACAACATTGGGGATTCAGAAAAGGGGGTGGTGATGAACAGAGTGTCTGAATTAGGCAGACCACTCTTACCCAGTCCAAAGATCAGGGCTTGATCCATCATCGTTTTTTAGCTCACTGCACCATCCGAGCTCAGAACCTGGCTACATGCAAATTAGTCTGACCCTGGCCCAGTGCATCATGGGAACAGGGCAGACCAAACTACCAAGCCAATTCTTATACTGGGAAGGAAACAAGCTTCCGGGGACCGGTTTCTGGCATTTCAGCCGTCTTCGGCCCGGCTTGCTTGAATCCTGATGGTGCAATGAGCAAGGGACTCACATCTGAGTATACCCTTCCACACTTATGGTGGACAAAAACGATTCAGAAAAGGGGGTGGTGATGAACAGAGTGTCTGAATTAAGCAGAGCACTCTTACCCAGTCCAAAGATCAGGGCTTGATCCATCACCGTTTTTTAGCTCACTGCACCATCCCAGCTCAGAACCTGGCTACATGCAAATTAGTCTGACCCTGGCCCAGTGCATCATGGGAACAGGGCAGACCAAACTACCAAGCCAATTCTTATACTGGGAAGGAAACAAGCTTCCGGGGACTGGTTTCTGGCTTCTGATAGATACATCTGCCGTGTGGATTCCTCACCTTGTGAATATCCCCCTTGCGTCAGCAACGTTCGGAAATTTTCTTCGTAGCACGCCGACGTGGGACGACGTCACAGGAGCACGGCATCGCGCGCGACTCCGTCTGACGTCACCGACCCCATATCAGGCCCACGCCGGCGTGATGACGTCAGTTCCCTTTTTTCCGCGTCTCCGACGCTAACGGTTTTCGGGATCTTCAGCGATACCTAGTATCTTTCTGTTAAATAATTGTCACTGTTTCTCTCTTACGACTTGGTTCTTCTCCGGAGATGTCGTCGAGGAAAACAGGCTTTAAGCCATGTAGGTCTTGTGCCCGCATGATGTCCATCACTGACCCACATAAGGATTGTTTGTGGTGTCTTGGTTCGAGTCACGACGTCAAGAACTGCGATTCCTGTTTTAAAATGAATCCAAAGGCGCTTCGAGAGCGTGAAGCTAAATTACTTTTGGCGAAAGTGAAACAGGATTCTGGACGACATTCAAGATCGACGTCACGAAGATCGAAGTCGAAGCAAAGGTCTCGGTCGAAGTCGGGATCGGCGTCGAGATCCAGAGCGGGTTCGAGGTCTGGAGAGGAGTCGAGATCTAAAGCGAAGTCAAAGTCCAGAGAAAGATTTAGGTCTAGATCTAAGTCGGCTTCCGGTCATGCTTCGAGCTCCTCGAGGAGAAAGCATAAGAGGAGGAAGCACAGTTCGAAACATCATTCGGAGAAGGAATCCTCTGACTTGAAGAGAAGGTCTCACAAACATCGTAAAGACTTTGTCTCTCCTTCGCCTGCTTTGTCAAGAGAAGGTTCTCCGGCGCCGGAGCCGGAGCCGGACCCGGACCCGGAGCCGGTATCCTCGGAGCATGAAGAGGAAGAAGAGGTGACTCCTCAAGAACCGGCTTCAGCGGAGACTCCTGTGAACCCAGAAGGTCAGGGTGAGGATGTGTCGGGGCGGCCTCCATTGCAACATCCGGTAGGTCCGTACCCTTCCTTTCCTGGTCCTGGACAGGATCCCTCGCATTTTCTCAATGCGATGTTTGGAGTATATTCTAGGGCAATGTACCCCACTGGAGCGCCTGTTGGTCCCATGGGTCCATTATCGTACAATCTGGGTATTCCTCAGTCGTACGCCCCAGCTCCATTTATGCCTTTCATGCCGGCGCCTCTTTCACCATGGCTCGGTACGGCTCCACCGAGGTCTTCGACTCCGCGTGCGGCTTCGCCGACTCCGGATCGACCTCGCAGTCGAGATCGAGGTACCACACCTGTTCATGACTCTCGTCCTGCTGCTCTGGCTCCTCGATCGACGTCGGAACCGGCTCCGTCGGAGTCGTTACCGGATCCGTCGACTTCGATTCGTTTGGAGTGGTCGAGGCGAAGAGCTCAGCGTCTTCTCGAACAAAAAGATGATGAAAGTTCTGATGTGGAAGAAGGTGAGCTTCCTGATCATGATGATGATTTCGATGAGCTTCGGGATGCTAGTGGTCTGGAACTCTCTCCCGAATGGGGTCTGCCTTCGACTTCTGATGCTCCATCAAGGGACGTGGCACCCTATCACGTGGTTATTAGGAAGGCTGCTGACCTTCTTAGCTTAAAGCTGCCCACAGTGGAGTACAAGCCCAACATCCTCACTGAAGTCTTGCATTCTCCTTCTTCGATTGTGGAGCCTACACTGCCATTTACTGATGCCTTGACGGATCCAATTAAGGAGATTTGGAAGAGGCCGTTGTCTGCTCCTGCAGTTTCAAGGGCTATTGCAAGGCGCTATAGGGTGGCTCCTGATGACCCTGCATTTCTTTCTACGCATCCATCTCCGGAAAGTCTTGTGGTTCAGGCGGCTTGCTCTAATAGGGCTGCAGGCTCTTTCCCTCAAGTGCCAGCTGACAAAGAGTCTAAGAAATTAGATCAGTCTGCGAAGAAGACTTTCTCTTCTGGGAGCATGGCTCTTAAGTCATCAAATGCTACTTGCCTTTTAGGTAGATATGTGCATGCGCTAATGGACTCAGTGAAGCAATTGTCATCAAAACTTCCTGAGGAGGATAAGAAGAACTTTAATGAAGTGGTCTCTGACACTCAGGCTGCGGCCCGCATGGTCATTCAAAGCGGCATGGACACTGTGGATTCTGTTGCTAGAATTATGGGCTCATCCATTGCGACCAGGAGAGCCGCATGGTTAAAGTCTTCTGATTTCTCAGCGGATGTGCAGTCTACATTGCTGGACTTACCCTTTGAAGGAACTGGCCTTTTTGGTAAGAAGGCTGATGTGGCCTTGGAGAGGTTTAAGGACAGCCGTTCCACTGCAAGATCTTTGGGTCTGCAGATGGGAGGGTCGACGACTAGAAAATTCAAGGGATTTGGTAAATCTTCTTTTCGTCCCTTCAAGCAGGGCCAACAACAACAACAGCAGCAGCAGCAGAACCCTCTATATAGGTCCTATAGAGGTAGACAGAGGGGTCGTGGACGTGGACGTCAAGTCTCCTCTTCCTCCACTTCCTCCAATAATGCCCAACCCCCACCCACATCAGCAAAGCAGCCCTAGATCCTCCATTCTGGATCATGTAGGGCCAGTAGGGGGTCGGCTTACTCACTTTCTACGAGATTGGGAATCGGTTACATCCGATCTTTGGGTTCTCAATCTCGTAGAGAATGGGTATGCACTTCCTTTTCAGGAGTTCCCTCCCAATTACCCTCCTTGCCAAGGTTATTGTTCGGAGGACCACCTGCTTCTCCTGCAGGAGGAAGTCCTGGCACTGTTTCGAAAGGGTGCAATAGAGGTGGTTCCAGAGCAGGAGAGGGGTCAAGGGTGCTACTCCCGGTATTTCTTGATTCCCAAGAAGGATGGCAGGCTTCGGCCGATCCTGGATCTCAGGATTTTGAACCTCTATCTCAAACAGGAGAAGTTCAAAATGCTCACCCTTGCTCAGGTTCTTCTGGCGCTGATGGAAGAAGACTGGATGGTGTCGATCGACTTGCAGGATGCGTATTTTCACATCCCAATCCTGAAGTCGCACAGGAAGTATCTCCGTTTTATGGTGGGATCGCAGCACTACCAGTTTGCGGTCCTCCCGTTTGGACTTACTACTGCGCCTCGAGTTTTCACCAAGGTGATGGCAGTGGTGGCTGCGCATCTCAGAAGGTCAGGGATACCTGTATTCCCTTATCTAGACGACTGGCTGATCAAAGCAGAGTCGCCGGAGATGGTGCTCCATCATCTGCAGGAGACAACTCAGTTGTTACACAGGTTGGGTTTTTCGATAAACATACCCAAATCTCACCTGGTGCCCTCCCAGCGCAACCTGTTCATAGGTGCGGTACTGGACACTTCTGTATGTCGTGCATTCCCTCCACCTCAAAGGATTCACGACATTCAGGAAATGATTCCTTTATTCTATGATGGAGCGGTTGTTCCAGTCCTGAAGGTCCTTCGCCTGCTCGGTCTGATGGCTTCTTGCATTCTGTTGGTCAGTCATGCACGCTGGCACATGAGGGCGCTCCAGTGGTGCCTCCGCAGGCAGTGGTATCAGCACAACGGAGATCTCAGGGAGTCAGTGAAGATCTCCAGGAAAGCTGCAGCGGATCTGTCTTGGTGGGGCGTGGAAGGCAATCTGTCGCAAGGAAAGCCTTTTCAACTGCCTCCATCAGTGGCCACAGTGATAACGGATGCATCCACTCTTGGGTGGGGTGCTCATCTGGGAGACCTGGAGGTCAAAGGTCTTTGGTCTCCGGAAGAAAGATTGTTTCACATCAACCTTCTGGAATTGAGGGCGATACGTTTGGCGCTCAAGGCCTTCCTCCCTTCCCTTCGCAGTCGTTCGGTTCAGGTCCTAACGGACAACACGACTGCGATGTGGTACATCAAAAAGCAGGGAGGAGTAGGGTCGCAGTGTCTCTGCAGAGAGGCTCTGCGTCTCTGGTCCTGGGTTCAGGACCATCAGATTTGTCTGGTGGCAAATCATCTGGCCGGAGTACTGAACGTGCGTGCAGACAGTCTCAGTCGGCAGTTCTCTGCCGACCACGAGTGGAGGCTTCACCCGGAGGTTGTTCACGACATCTTTCAGATGTGGGGGACTCCTCGGGTGGATCTATTTGCCACTCGCGAGAATGCTCACTGCCTTTCATTCTGCAGTCTCCAGTATCCGATGCAAGGAGCATTGGGGGACGCGTTTCAGTTGGGTTGGGGAGATCAACTCCTTTACGCGTTTCCTCCCATACCTTTGATTCCTCGGGTTCTGAGGAAGATTCGTCAAGACCGGGCCCAAGTCATATTGGTTGCTCCGGATTGGCCAAGAAGGGTGTGGTATTCGGACCTACTCCGCCTCTCCTCTCACCCGCCGCTCCGTCTCCCTCACAGGGCAGACCTCCTCTCTCAGATGGAGGGGCAGGTTCTACACCCCCACCTCCAGACATTACACCTTCATGCCTGGAGATTGAACGGGGCAACTTGAGTTCTTTTTCTCTCCCTCACGAGATGGTGGATGTCATTCTCTCTGCCAGGCGTGACACCACTAAGTCCATTTACTCCTATAGGTGGTCAAAATTTGTTTCTTGGTGCAGGGAGAGGGATGTTGACCCTTTGAAGGCTCATTTGTCTAATATTTTACAGTTTGCCCTTTATCTGGCACAGCAAGGTTTGGCTGTGGCCACGGTCAAGGGTTATCTTTCGGCCTTATCGGCGTTTCTTTGTTTGCCGGATCAGCCTTCTCTCTTTAAATCTCCGGTGGTTTTGAGATTCTTGAGGGGTCTCATGAATATGTTTCCTCCTACTCCTTTTATTGTTCCTCATTGGGATTTGAATCTTGTGCTGACCTTTTTAATGGGTTCTCCCTTCGAACCCTTGCACAAGTGTCCATTGAGGCTTCTCTCTTTTAAAACTATCTTCCTCGTTGCAATCACCTCGGCAAGGAGGGTAAGTGAGCTTCAAGCTCTAAGTTCCAAACCCCCATTCCTGACCATTCATGCTGAAAGGATGGTTCTTAGGACCAGGGCTGCTTTTCTGCCTAAGGTGGTGACTCCTTTCCATCTTGGGCAGTCCATTACCCTTCCTACCTTCTATCCTCCCCCTCACCCGTCTAAGGAGGAAGAGAGGCTGCATCGCCTGGACCCTAAGAGGGCGGTGTCTTTCTATCTGGACAGGACTAAGGACTTCCGGATGGACGACCAGCTGTTTGTTGGCTTTGCTGGCTGCAAGAAGGGCAGAGCGGTGCACAAGCGCACTCTTTCCAGGTGGATAATCCTGTGCATCAAGATCTGCTACTCCCTTGCGGGTAAGGACCCTCCTGAGGGTATTAGAGCTCATTCAACTAGAGCAAAGTCTGCAACATCTGCTTTGTCTAGGGGTGTACCTGTTGAGGATATTTGCAGGGCCGCGACTTGGGCCTCCCTCCACACTTTCGCGAAGCATTACTGCTTGGATACCGAGGTGAGGAGGGATGGCCACTTTGCGCGCTCTGTCCTCCAAGACTTCCTGGTGTAGCAGAGTGGACACCCTCCTCCGGGAGTGGGGACTGCTGTGGGAATCTATTCACAAGGTGAGGAATCCACACGGCAGATGTATCTATCAGAAGAACAAGTTACTTACCTTCGGTAACGCTTTTTCTGGTAGATACTATATCTGCCTGTGGATTCCTCACTGACCCACCCGCCTCCCCGTTGTCCACTCTGCTATACCTGGTCTTTCTGTATATATGGTTTATACTATTGTATTGATTTAGTTCTATATGTACTGTGTACATTGTATATTTGCATGTTTGCTATCGTTGGTCCGTCCGTGTGCCTCGAAGGCACGGAAAAAAGGGCGGAACTGACGTCATCACGCCGGCGTGGGCCTGATATGGGGTCGGTGACGTCAGACGGAGTCACGCGCAATGCCGTGCTCCTGTGACGTCGTCCCACGTCGGCGTGCTACGAAGAAAATTTCCGAACGTTGCTGACGCAAGGGGGATATTCACAAGGTGAGGAATCCACAGGCAGATATAGTATCTACCAGAAAAAGCGTTACCGAAGGTAAGTAACTTGTTCATTACAGCCGTCTTCGGCCCGGCTTGCTTGAATCCTGATGGTGCAATGAGCAAGGGACTCACATCTGAGTATACCCTTCCACGCTTATGGTGGACAAAAACGATTCAGAAAAGGTGGTGGTGATGAACAGAGTGTCTGAATCAGGAACAGACTAATTTGCATGTAGCCAGGTTCTGAGCTGGGATGGTGCAGTGAGCTAAAAAACGGTGATGGATCAAGCCCTGATCTTCGGACTGGGTAAGAGTGGTCTGCTTAATTCAGACACTCTGTTCATTACCACCCCCTTTTCTGAATCGTTTTTGGCCACTATAGGTGTGGCAGGGTATACTCAGACATGAGTCCCTTGCTCACTGCACCATCAGGATCCAAGCAAGCCGGGCCGACGACGGCTGAAATGCCAGAAACCGGTCCCCGGAAACTTGTTTCCTTCCCAGTATAAGAATTGGCTTGGTAGTTTGGTTTGCCCTGTTCCCATCATGCACTGGGACAGGAACAGACTAATTTGCATGGAGCCAGGTTCTGAGCTGGGATGGTGCAGTGAGCTAAAAAACGGTGATTGATCAAGCCCTGATATTTGGACTGGGTAAGAGTGGTCTGCTTAATTCAGACACTCTGTTCATCACCACCCCCTTTTCTGAATAGTTTTTGGCCACTATAGGTGTGGCAGGGTATACTCAGACATGAGTCCCTTGCTCACTGCACCATCAGGATCCAAGCAAGCCGGGCCGACGATGGGTGAAATGCCAGAAACCGGCCCCCGGAAGCTTGTTTCCTTCCCAGTATACGAATTGGCTTGGTAGTTTGGTTTGCCCTGTTCCCATCATGCACTGGGACAGGAACAGACTACTTAGCATGTAGCCAGGTTCTGAGCTGGGATGGTGCAGTGAGCTAAAAAATGGTGATGGATCAAGCCCTGATCTTTGGACTGGGTAAGAGTGGTCTGCTTAATTCAGACACTCTGATCATCACCACCCCCTTTTCTGAATCGTTTTTGGCCACTATAGGTGTGGCAGGGTATACTCAGACATGAGTCCCTTGCTCACTGCACCATCAGGATCCAAGCAAGCCGGGCCGACGACGGCTGAAATTCCAGAAACCGGTCTCCGGAAGCTTGTTTCCTTCCCAGTATAAGAATTGGCTTGGTAGTTTGGTTTGCCCTGTTCCCATCATGCACTGGGAAAGGAACAGACTAATTTGCATGTAGCCAGGTTCTGAGCTGGGATGGTGCAGTGAGCTAAAAAACGGTGATGGATCAAGCCCTGATCTTTGGACTGGGTAAGGGTGGTCTGCTTAATTCAGACACTCTGTTCATCACCACCCCCTTTTCTGAATCGTTTTTGGCCACTATAGGTGTGGCAGGGTATACTCAAACATGAGTCCCTTGCTCACTGCACCATCAGGATCCAAGCAAGCCGGGCCGACGATGGCTGAAATGCCAGAAACCGGTCCCCGGAAGCTTGTTTCATTCCCAGTATAAGAATTGGCTTGGTAGATTGGTTTGCCCTGTTCCCATCATGCACTGGGACAGGAACAGACTAATTTGCATGTAGCCAGGTTCTGAGCTGGGATGGTGCAGTGAGATAAAAAACGGTGATGGATCAAGCCCTGATCTTTGGACTGGGTAAGAGTGGTCTGCTTAATTCAGACACTCTGTTCATCACCACCCCCTCTTCTGAATCGTTTTTGGCCACTATAGGTGTGGCAGGGTATACTCAGACATGAGTCCCTTGCTCACTGCACCATCAGGATCCAAGCAAGCCGGGCCGACGACGGCTGAAATGCCAGAAACCGGTCCCCGGAAGCTTGTTTCATTCCCAGTATAAGAATTGTCTTGGTAGATTGGTTTGCCCTGTTCCCATCATGCACTGGGACAAGAACAGACTAATTTGCATGTAGCCAGGTTCTGAGCTGGGATGGTGCAGTGAGCTAAAAAACGGTGATGGATCAAGCCCTGATCTTTGGACTGGGTAAGAGTGGTCTGCTTAATTCAGACACTCTGTTCATCACCACCCCCTTTTCTGAATAGTTTTTGGCCACTATAGGTGTGGCAGGGTATACTCAGACATGAGTCCCTTGCTCACTGCACCATCAGGATCCAAGCAAGCCGGGCCGACGACGGCTGAAATG
Organism: Lissotriton vulgaris; assembly: GCF_964263255.1. Lineage (NCBI taxonomy): Eukaryota > Metazoa > Chordata > Amphibia > Caudata > Salamandridae > Lissotriton > Lissotriton vulgaris. The sequence goes on from NC_141700.1 coordinate 440,853,157, forward strand.
CCAGAAACCGGTCCCCGGAAGCTTGTTTCCTTCCCAGTATAAGAATTGGCTTGGTAGTTTGGTTTGTCCTGTTCCCATCATGCACTGGGACAGGAACAGACTAATTTGCATGTAGCCAGGTTCTGAGCTGGGATGGTGCAGTGAGCTAAAAAACGGTGATGGATCAAGCCCTGATCTTTGGACTGGGTAAGAGTGGTCTGCTTAATTCAGACACTTTGTTCATCACCACCCCCTTTTCTGAATCATGAACAACATTGGGGGGCAGGAGTGTGGAAACATTTAGAGGCTTCTGGGAGGAGTGCTTTAGAGCCCTTAGAGTTAGCAAGTACCATGACCTGCCCCAATATGAAGGAGACCTTATGTCTCGGGTATGGACTTACTCCAGAGCAGTACAGACTGCAGTTTTAGGATCTCTAAGAAGAGAGTGTCTGAGACTTGGATGGAGTGTGTGAATTTGTACTCAAGTGCACTGGAAGGTTGGATGAAGGGCAGTAAAGTAACTGATTTTAAGGGGTTGTTGCATTTAATCAGTTGGGAGCACTTGAGTAGTCTTTGTGTTCCAGAGCTGCACCACCATCTTTTAGACGGCAAGCTGACAGACCCCATTGACCTTCCTAAGGAGGTAGACCGCTGGACCAATACCAGGGTCCACAGAGGAATTGTGGGTACCACAGCCAAAGGTGGGCAGGGCCCCCAGCAGAAGAGTGAGGGGGACAAGGGTAACGAAAAGGAGTTCTCTTGAGGGCCTCAAAATAGTTCCCTGGGAATGGAATCTCAGCCCCCCAGACCTAGACAGCCATAGCCCCCTAGGGGCAGGCGGGACAATAGAGGCAACAGGGGTCCCCCTACCTGCTATCACTGCAATGAGGTGGGCCACTTTGCTCCTAGATGTCCAAAGAAACCTCCAGCACCCACTGGTGCTCCAGCCCCAGGGTTAGCAAGTGTAGCTTTGGGAGGGGATTTGATTTCTAGTGGGGAGGAGGGACTAGCAGTTATGACCCTTGTCTCTTTATGAGACCAAGAGATGGTCCAGGAAACCTTACTGCCCCCTAACACTAAGAAATATGGGCAGAAGGTGATCATCAATGGGAGAGAGATAGAGGCTCTGCGAGACACAGGAGCCAGCGTGACTTCAATGAGGTGTCAGTGGGTGTCTGAAGAGCAGGTCATTCATGATGTATTCCGCCCTGTAGTGGCAGCTGACAGCTCAGTGCGCCTCTGCAAAGTGGCGTGTGTTCCCTTTGAATGGGGAGGGGTCTCTGGTCTCTTGGAAGTTGTTGTCAGTGATGCCTTGCCTGTAGACTGTCTGATAGGTAATGACCTGGAGAGTTCTCCATGGAAGGATGTGGAACACCAAACTCATTTGGAGATGTTGGGTTTGCCTGCGTGGATCTGTGTGACCACGCGTGCTATGGCAGCCAGTAAGGGTGATTCAGCAGAACTGGAGCCTGAAACAGTGGCCCAGAGACCTGCCAAGAGAGGAAGAGGTAGGGGGCGGGAAACCAGCCCTAGCGTTCCCATGGTACAGGAAGAAGCAGAACCTGAGGGGGATGCCCTGGAACCTACAGGGGAACAGGTGGCCAAACTGGGTGACCTGCCTCAGCTGACCCATTGGCAGCAAGAAGGTGGGTCCTCCAGGGAGGAATTCTGCAAGGCGCAGAAAGAGTGCCCTTCCCTCATTGGTGTGCAGCAACAGACTGCAGACCAGGCAGCAGGTGGAGCGTCCAAAAATCATTTCCTTTACTGGGAAGATGAGTTGTTGTTTAGTGAGCCTAAGTTTCCTGAGCCCGATGCAGCCCGTGTGCTGGTGGTACCAGCGCGCTTCAGGAACTTCCTAATGGGTCTGGCTCATGACGTGCCTCTGGCAGGACATCGTGGGCAAGACAAGACCTTCCAAAGGCTTGTCACCCACTTCTACTGGCCCCGGATGAAGAAGCACGTCGGTACCTTTTGTAGAACTTGCCAAACATGTCAGGCCAGTGGCAAGAGCGGAGGAAAGTGCAAGGTACCCCTCCAACCCTTTACTGTGGTGAGCACCCCTTTCGAGCGGGTGGGCATCAACATCGTGGGGCCCCTGGACCCTAAGACAGCCATAGGCAACAGGTTCATCCTGGTCTTGGTGGACCATGCCACCCGGTACCTCGAAGCAGTCCCTCTCAGGACAATCACAGCACCCGTAGTGGGCCGTGCATTGATGGGGATCTTTTACAGAGTGAGGTTCCCTAGAGAGGTGGTCTCCGACCGGGGTACCAACTTTATCTCTAGGTACATGAAGTCTCGTCTCTGTGGGAGGAGTGTGGGGTAACTTATAAGTTCACCACTCCTTACCACCCTCAAGGAAATGGGTTGGTTGAAAGGTTCAACCGCACCCTCAAAGGTATGATTATGGGCCTAGCGGAGCCCATGAGACAGAAGTGAGACGTCTTTCTACCATGCCTGTTGCTTGCCTACAGGGAGGTGCCTCAGAAGTCCTTAGGTGTTCAGTCCCGTTGATCTCCTGTATGGCCACCCTGTAAAAGGACCTCTCACACTGATGAAGGAGGGGTGGGAGAAATCCCGTGGGAAGACACCCCAGGATGTGTCCAGCTACATGCTGGCCTTCTGCAACCACACACAACGCTTCAGGAAGCTTGCACAGGAGAACCTAGAAGCTAGCCAGGAAGAACTGAAAAGATGGTACAACCAGAATACCACTCTGGTCGAATTTCAACCTGGGCAGAAAATGTGGGTGATGGCGCCAGTGGAGCCTTGTGCGCTCCAAGACAAGTGGACTAGGCCACATGAGGTAGTGGAGCGCAAGAGCGAAGTACCCTACCTGGTTAACTTGAAGACTCCCAGTCAGCCCCTGAGAGTCTTGCAAGTGAATCGCCCCAAACCCAACTTTGAGAGGTCTGAAGTGACAATGCTCATGGCCACAGATGCTGGAAGGGAAGAGGATAGTGATCCTCTCCTTGACCTCCTGATAGCCAAGGAGCAAGATAGGTCAGTGGATGGTGTGGTCCTCTCGCCCACCCTGACCCCGGAACAGCAGAGGGACTGTTGCCAAGTGTTGGGTCAGTTCACCTCCCTGTTCTCCCTGACCCCAGGTGTCACCAATTGGTGCGTCCATGATGGACACTAGAGATAGTCTGCAGGTGAAACAGAAATTTTACAGAGTAGCTGACAAGGTCAGGGCCAGCATCAAGGAAGAGGTTTCCAAGATGTTGGAGCTAGGGGTGATTGAGCCCTCCAGCAGCCCCTGGGTAGCCCAGTGGTGTTAGTACCAAAAGCTGCTGCGCCCGGTGCCACTCCAGAACTCCAGTTTTGTGTGGACTACCGTGGGCTCAATGCGGTCACGAAGACTGACGCACACCCCATCCCCAGAGGGGATGAGCTCGTGGATCGGTTGGGAGCTGCCCAGTACCTCAGTACGTTTGATTTAACTTCTGGGTACTGGCAGATTGCCTGAACTTAGGGGGCCAAAGAGAGGTGTGCATTCTCAACGCCAGAGGGGCACTTCAAGTTCCGAGTCATGCTCTTTGGGTTGAGAATGCCCCTGCCACATTCCAGAGACTGGTTAACCAGGTATTGACCGGGCTGGAGGAATTCAGCACCGCATACTTGGATGACTTTGCTGTGTTCAGCTCCATGTGGGAAGAACACTTGCAACACCTCTGTGAAGTGTTGAAGGCTCTGCAAAGGGCAGGTCTCACTATCAAAGCCAAGAAATGCCAGATAGGGCAGGGATCTGTTGTGTGCATGGGACACCAGGTAGGGAGCGGCCTGGTAGCACCCCTTCAGGTGAAGATTGATACCATTCTGGCTTGGGAGCCCCCAATACCCAGACAGAGGGGAGAGCCTTTTTAGGTCTCACCGAGTATTACAGACGGTTTGTCAAGGGATATGGCACCATCGTTTCCCCCTTGACAGAGCTGACTTCCAAGAAGCAGCCCAGGAAGGTGAATTGGACTGAAGCCTGCCAAACTGCTTTTAATGCCCTGAAGACTGCCATGTGCACAGCACAGGTGCTCAAGGCACCTGACTTCTCCAGTGAGTTCATAGTGCAGACAGACGCTTCAGAGCATGGTGTTGGAGCAGTACTCTCACAGATCACCGACGAGGGTTGGGACCAACCTGTAGCTTTCATAAGCTTTTGCTGTGGTCTGGGCTCTGAAGAAGCTGAGGCCCTACCTGTTTGGGACCCACTTCCGTGTTCAGACAGACCACAGGCCCCTCAGATGGTTAATGTAGATGAGGGGTGAGAACCCAAAACTGTTGAGGGGGTCCATCTCCCTACAGGGAATGGACTTCATGGTGAAACACTGCCCTGGCACAGAAAACGCCAATGCTGATGGTCTGTCCAGGTTTTTCCACCTTAGTGAAGAGAACTCCAAAGAGGGTGGGTAGTACTCCCCAATTTCAGCTGGAGGGGACACGTGTTAGACCTGGCATCCTTGGCATTGTTTCCCCCTATCTTTTTGCCTCTACCTCCTGTATTTTTGATTCTGTGCTGGATTGTGTTTTTGCTTGTTTAGATGCTGTGGGCACTTTGCCACTGCTGTTCAGTGTCAAAGTGCAAGTGCTCCCTTTGTAAATTGTTATTGAGATTGGTTATCCATGATTGGTATATTTGTGTCACCAAGAAGTCCCTAGTAAAAGTGCACTGAGTGTGCCAGGGCTGGTGATAACAAATGCTACTAGTGCAGCACTGATTGTGCCACCCAGATGAGTAGCCCTATAATGGTGTCTTAGGCCTGCCACCGCAGTGCCTGTGTGCAGTCTGTGAACTGCCATGTCTTCCTGGTAAGTGCCCCCACTGGCCATGCCTAACCCTTCCCTTTCTGTACACTGTGGTCACCCCTATGGAAGCCCCAAAGTTCCCCCTTGGGAAGGGTGCAGAGTATGTGAAAGGTAGAGCATGTACTTGTACAGGTGACATGCTCTGGTAGTGAATTACAGCCATTTTTGTTTTTCACTATTGTAAGGCTATCTTGCCCCATAGGCTATCATGGGGGATGCTGGCTACAGTGGCTACCAGCATATCTTCCCATAGGAGCAAGATAGGACATAAAAGTCTGGTATCCCTGAACTCAGAATTGAATAACACATCTTTTAGGAAAGGTTGTTTTTAAATCCTGTGTTTGAGAGCAGCACTTTTAGAAAGTTGCTGTTCTTTTGTCTGACCTTTCTGTGTGCCTTGGCCTGTTTGCGAATTGGCTGTCTGGTTTGAGAGTGACAGGGGCTGGGAGCCCTCAGGTGGCTGGCTGAGTCAGCCCTAGGCTGAATGACTGCATCTGCATCTTGAGTGGTGGGAGGGTATAGAACCTGGGCCTGATTAGGGCTGTGCCTGCCTTCCACAATGCTAGCTCCACCTCCTGCTGGGCGGCTGACGACCCAGCCCCTCTCCCTGAAAGGAAAGGAGAGGCCAGGAAAACAAAGTTCTTAAGGAACACCCTGAACTGGTTCAGACCGGGCTCAAAGCCCTCCTGCACAAAGGGATCAAAGACTTTTAGGGCTATAAGTACAGGACCCCTGACTACAGAAAATTAGATCATCCTGGAATCAAGAATGAACCTCTGCCAAGGAGAAAGCTGCAACTGAAGAAGGAAGACTGTCCTGCTGTTGCTTTGCCGGACTGACCTGCTGTTGCTTCGCTGCCAAGGATAAGGGAAGGACTTTGCTTTGTGCTGTGTCCCCTTGCTTGAAGGAATCTCCAAGGGCCTGAGAAGAGCTGGCTCACTGTTAAGAAGTCCCAGGAACATAAGGACGTCACCCCCAGCTTCCCTGAACTCTGCTGAGAGAGTTCTGTCCTTCCTAGAGTGTTTGGCCCAGTTGTGGTGCCTCTGGAAGTTGTACCTGTGTTGGGAATCTGGAAACCAAGATTTTAAAGAGTTTCTGCAAGTTTTATCGCATCGCTCGCTTGCGGAGTGCATCCCCGACAGTGCGAGGAAATTCCCAGCCGCTACGAAGGCTGAGATCATCCCAACACCTGTTGCCACTGCCAGAGTCGTCACATCCTTCGTTTGCGGGACGCACCAGACCGGTGCGGGAAGATTACCATCGCTGCGAGTGTCGTCGCAGAGCCTGTCATCGCTGGGTGAGATTGGACCACATCAGGTCGCTGCGAGTGTCGTCGCAGAGCCATCGCACCGAGGAGCTGCGAGAGGAAGATCACCGCTAGTCCGCGCATCGCCGCCCCGGAGAATGTTGCAACTCCAAAGATCATTGCATCGTGCCTTTGCAAGCTTCTTTCACTATGGAACCTCCACAACAGAATCCATACAAGGTATCACATTCCTCCCCATACAGACCGGAGTCACCGCATCACGCCCGCTACATCGAGCGGGGCTGTCGCATCGCCTCCCCAAGGTCTCAGGAGTGACGCATCGCTTGTTTTCCACTGCACCAGTTTCTGTTTTGGAACTTTGTAGCATTTAAATAGTACTGATGGCTAAACGTGACGCAACTGTGAACTTTTCACGCAACTGTGGATTATTTTATCGCAACCTTAAGAACATTTTTGAAACCATATTCTTGAACTGTGTATGTTGGTTTTTTGTTGTTCTGGTCTTGTGTAGTTTAGATTAAATACCTTTATTTTTCTAAACTGTTGTGGATTGAGTTTGTGGTGTTTTCACTGTGTTACTGTGAGTGTTGGTACAAATACTTTACACATTGCCTTTGATAAGCCTTGACTGCTCGTGCCAAGCTACCAAGGGGATGAGCAGGGGTTATCTAAAGAGTGTATCCTCCTTACCCTGACTAGAAGCAAGGGTCCCTTTTTGGACAGTGGTACCTACCTGTTCCAACTAGAGACCCCTAGTTCTAACAGTCAGGCACTGAACTGGCTTCTGCTCGATCTCAGTTGATATATCATACAACAAGATGGCAAATGTGCAGTCGCTAATCATACGCTCGGACATTGACCCGGGCTTCTCCCAGGGAATACACACCAGCAGAGGCTTCATTATCTTCTTGGCTCTGATTCAGTCCAAAGGACAACCCGGGTTGTCCAACATTGGATCTTTTAGGTATTCACATGCTTGAATCATTCCCCATCCTCAGGCAGGGATTTCCTGGTAAAGTAAAATAGCAGTATATAGTATAAAATATACAACATACTGTATACAGTGTAAAAAGGCCATAAGCGTGAAACAAATTGTATATTTAGTAGCACATCCTTCCACTTCTTTAGAAAAAATCCAAACCTCAACCATTAAGGTAGGAGATTAAGCTCTCCCACGCCACCTAGAGGCCAGCATAGCTCAGATTTCTGCCACACATTGTGTGTGAAGGACTTCCCTGACAGAGTTCTGCTCTAACCTTTCAGCGAACTTTAAATTTGTTACTTTCTTGACCTGCCCTGGATTTGAACCAACGCTATGTACAGCACTAAAGTATTGTAAGTTTTTTTAGGGGGAAGCGGATACAATTCTAGGCCAGGGAGATCTTTCCCCAACTATCTCGATGGCTGACAGAGACAAGAAATCTCTTTTCAAGGTTTGTCCATCCCATGGTCTTAAAGAGGTTTACATTGATGACCCCAATTATAAGTGTATTTATTGCCTTTATCTAAATCGTAAGGCATCCAAAAATGATATTTGAAGAAGTTTTTCAACTAATTCTCTTAAGGAAAGCGGAAGAAGGTCGCCCTTGTATCTGATGGTTAAAGAGAATTTTCTTCTTTCTAAAGGAGATGTCCCCTCTTCAGGAGAAGATTCTGTAAATGGTGCTCATCATAGCACTTACAGGAAGGCAGTGCAATAAAGGAGACTTATTCAGTTTCCTAAATTGGCCTTGTTTGGCGCAGTGCTTGCAGCAACCCCTCCTGTCAGTAAAGAAGAAAATATGCATCTAAGGGACAGACAGAGGATTAACCTCTGAAGAAGGAGTCAAAAATCTTCAAAATTTCAAACCTGGTCATTGATGATGATACCATTGATGACTTAGTTGTCTACGAGACCTTCGACAATGAGCACATCAGCGTAGCGGGCAACTACTCTGTTGACGCAGATCTCGATGATGTCAACACCAATCCCGTCGACAATGATCAATGAATCAACCAGGGGGTTTATAAAGCACGCTACTCACCCGTGAGAGTCTCAAGGCGCAGGGGGCAGAAGCAAATTCGGATCAGTCGAAGATCCAGGTCTTGAGGTCCTTCCTGTACGTGTGCAGGGTGGGGGAGCGTCTGATGTTCACAGGGAGCTCATTCCAGGTCTTGGCTGCGATGTAGGAGAAAGCTCTCCCACCGGTTCTGTTTCTGTGGATGCGGGGGATCTCCAGGGCGAGGACGGCGGAGCGGAGGTCCCTCTTGGGTACTGGGAAGGATACTCTCTCGTTGAGGTATTTGGGTTCGATGTTGTTGAGGGATTTGTAGGTGTGGGTGAGGAGTTTGAAGCTGACCCTCTTCTCAACGGGGAGCCAGTGGAGGACATGTAGGTGTTGGGTCATGTGTTTGTGGTGCGGTGTCCTGAGGACGAGTCTGGCTTCGGCGATCTGGATGGTTTGGAGTTTGCGTAGAAGAGTTCTGATGTTTCCGGCATAGAGGGCATTGCCATAGTCCACTCTGCTGGTTATGAGCGTGTCGGTGACGGTTCTTCTGCAGTCGGGGGGATCCATATGAACGTCTTATAGAGGATGCGAAGGCAGTTGAAACTAGTGGAAGCAATGGCGTTGATCTGGCGGTTCATGGAGAGGGAGGAGTCAAGGATGATGCAGAGGTTTCGTGCGTGATCTGTAGGGGTGGGTGGATCCCTGAGGGTGGAAGGCCACCAGGTGTTGTCCTAGGCGGTGGTGCAGGGTCCTAGGATGAGGACCCCGGTCTTCTCTGAGTTGAGCTTCAGGCAGCTGTCTTTCATCCTGCCTGCCACATTCTTTATTCCTTCCTGGAAGCAGAGTCTGGTGTCCTCAGGATTTTCGTGAGTGAGAGGATGAGCTGGGTGTCATCGGCGTAGGATACGATGCTGTGCCCATGCAGTCTGACGATGGCGGCGAGGGGGGACATGTAGATGTTGAAGAGCGTGGGCCTGAGTGATGATCCCTCGGGTACTCCGCAGTTCATTTCTGTGGGTTTGGAGAGGAAGGGATCCAGTCGAGGGCGGTTCCTTGTATCCCCGCTTCGTGAAGTCTGGCTGCAAGCGTGCAATGTGGAACGGTGTAGAAGGCTGTGGAGTGGTCTAGAAGGATGAGGGCCGCAGTGTGTCCCTGGTCGAGTAGCATGCAGATGTCATCAGTGCCAGCGAAGAGGGCGGTCTCAGTGCTGTGGTTGCTTCGGAATACAGACTGGGAGGCGTCTAGGACGGAGTTCTCTTCGATGAAGGCGGTCAGCTTGGAGTTTATGAGTCTCTCAGTGACTTTGGCCACAAAGGGGAGGAGAAAGATGGTCCGGTTGTTCTTCAGGTCAGTTGGGTCAGCCTTTGGTTTCTTGAGGATGGGTTTCACTTCTGCCCTTTTCCAGTCGTCTGGGCAGATGACGGATCTGAGGGAGGCATTGATGGTCCATCCTAGTTCAGGTGCGATGGCAGCGGCGGCCATGTGGAATATGTGGGGTGGACAGGGGTCCGTTGGTGCTCCTGAGTGAGTTTTCTTCATGGTTGCGGTGCTGAGTTTGACGGTAGTGTGATTCCAGGACGTGATGGTCGGCTTATCGGCGGCAGTGGGTAGGGGGGTGGTGTCCGGAGCCGGTTCGCTGAAGTTGTTGTAGAGGACCTTGATCTTCAGTTGGAAGTAGGAGCTGAGCTTGTTGCAGCGGTCCCGGGAAGGTGTGACGCCCATGGCCTCGCAGGTGGGTTTTGCGAACTGCTGAATGATGTTGAACAGTTCCTTGGCATTGGTCATGTAGGTCTGGACTTTGTCTCTTATGTAGATCTGTTTGGTGACCCTTATGCGCTGGTGGTATGTTTTCAGGGCGCTCTTGTGGTTTTTCCATGCTTCTGTGGTTTTCTCGTTTCACCAGGTTTTCTCTAGGCATCTGCATGAGATTTTGGCTTCTTGAAGTTCTGTGGTGAACCAGGCGGCCTTCGGAGGGCACTGATTGGCGGGGGAGGCCGAGGGGTGCAAGCTTGTCGGCACAGCAGGGGACTCAGTGGTGAAATTCCCTGGCTGCAGAGGTGGTGTTGGTCATGTTGCTGGTGGGGTTTTGACGGAGGGTGGTGTTGAGGTGTTCCTGCGTGACCTTGCTCTGCTTCTGTTGTTGGGGGCGTAGGGCCGGCGCGGTGCGGTGGTAGTGTTGAAGGTAAAGTGGTCACAGTGGTGGTCCGTCCATGGGGGCTGGGTCTTGTGGCTGAAGCGGATGTTTGTTCCTCCCACGAAGATGGGGTTGAGGGTGTGACCCGCTCTGTGGGTGGGCGAGTTGACGAGTTGCTTCAGTCCTAGGTTTGCGAGGTTGTCGAGGAGAGTGGTGGAGTCGGGGTCATTGCTGTTGTCGAGGTGGAAGTTCCGGTCCTCGAGTAGGATGTAGTCTGTGGAGGTGAAGGCGTGGGGTGCGGCGAGCTCAGTGATGGTATATGCGGGCTGGGTGCAAGGTCTTGGTGGTCTGTAGATGAGGGGGCCACGTAGCGTTTTCCTGGGCTGGTCTGGATCTGGAACTAGGTGTTCTGTGTTGGAGTGAGGGTCAGTTGTGCTGGAAGTGGAGAGTCAAAGGGGGGTCTTGTGTGTGATGGCGAGTCCTCATCCTGGGCGGTGCGGGCGGTCCTTTCTCTGGATCTTGTAGCAGTCGGGGATGGCGGTGGCAATGTCGGGCCCGATGTGGCGTTTGTTCAGATTTCCTTGAAGACAGCGACGTCGGGCGAGAGGGCGTCGATCAGGTCCCAGATTTCTATGGTGTGTTGGTGCAGGGTTGTAAGATAAAGGACCCCTATAATTTATTTTAGAGGCCCCGGAGGGATTTGAGAGGGTATATGGAGTACGTCCTCCCAGTGAATACTCTGTAACAAAAAATACTCCAAAAAGCACCCTACTAAAGAAAAATTCAAAGTAGGTTGCGCTCATAGGAAAAGAACGGCCTATGTATGAGGAGGGATTAAACACTGTACCGCTAGGGATGTGTTTGATATGCTAACCATATCTGTGTGTATGGACGGGGGGCAACACTAGTTGTTTTTAGTTACCCTCACACACCCTAGTGGTGTCATGCTTCATCATCGGGTCACCCCGACTCCTATAGGTCAGGGTGGGCTCAACCACAGTGTTGGGAAGCTCTTAAGATAATGAAGGAAAAAAGGGGGGTATAAATAAAATACCTCAATCAGACCCCCGGTATCCCTTTATTCATGGGTCTGGTTGGGTTATTAAAAAAAGAATAAAAGTAGGGTTGTTATAGGATTTTTATGGTCCTATGACCCTAGTGCAATGCCAACATGTTTCATTCCTTATGAGGCCATAAAGGTCCCGGACTTTCTTCAGGGCAAGATTCAGAGACCCCCTTATGTGTGGGGATACTAAAGTAAGGGAATTCCCTACTCTATTTGTATGGCGAGGGAAGAGTAGCTTCTCCTCGTATTCGTGTGGTAATGTTATTAACAATTGCCAGGCTCCATCTGTAGAGAGATTTAGCATATAGAATTTTTAGGAACAGACATTATCTGTATATTCGCATAAAATCCCTGTGCTTGGCATGCTGAGTGAACATGCTCAATTAGTGGAGAACACGTATGATCTCATTCTATGTCACATCTATGTAGTATATAGTGGCATTCTCATTGTGTGACACCCAACGATCTGTGTCAATACATCACACTCCAATAAATTATAATGGTGTGAGGCTGTGAAGTGAGGTATAAAACAAGTGATCGAAGTCTTAAATGGCAGTAAATGAATCACACACACTATCAAACACACATGCATATTCCACCTTAATGTATCACACATCGAAAACATCTGTAAACATACTGCATGCACTGGTTGGTAACTGGTTTGTTCACTTACCCAAATTATGTTGGGCGTAGGCACCTCAGTGGGCGGGGCTTTGGGGCATACTCTCCTAGTTAGAGTATGGAGGAAAGTAAGGTATCGCCTTGAAATGCGAGTGGGTCTAACGTTAGACTATTGAGTATAGCGGGGCTTTGTATAACTAATATGAACCCCCATTAGTCGAAGTCGAGTCTCTACTTACTTGTTTCAGAGGATAAACCCTACCAAATTGTGGTCCGTCCCGCTCGCCGGCTTGTGGCTGCTTTTGCGAGACGATGCAGGAGAATGGACTGTTTATTTCCGCATACGGTATGACGCGTATGGCGTCAACCCCGGAAGAGAGCACGTATTCCTTCGCGAGGGGTCATGGGAAATGTAGTATCAGATCGCGGTTAGCGTTCCGAAATACCGGAAGTACCGCTGAAGATTGTGATTAAAGAGAATAACCCAAAACTAATTAGGGCGGGCTACTCTGTATATCTCTGTTTGATTCTAAAATTTGCCACTATTAATTTTTCATCTTGCAATTAATATTTTTTGGGATAAATTCATTTTATTAAACAAAAGGTTTATCGTGAATTGAGTCCCAAAAGAATTTTTTAGGTGCACTAACATAGTGGGAAAAACAAAACTGTGCATTCGAAGACAGTATGTACAGGTATTCATTCAGCATATAGGTGGATACTTCGGTGTGTCCATATAGACTAACACTGGTAGGCAACGAATGTGTTGTCTTGTGCTCCAATCATTAGCAGGAAAGGTTTGATCTTATACATGAGGGGGACTGTATTGTAACGAGCTGGGTGTAGGTGATCACTCTACTCTGATCATGATCATTTTTGTAAATCATAAGGTGGGTTATGTAAATGTCCATTATTCCAGATACATGTAGCTGGCTCAAAGTATTGTGATATTTTTTCTATCTTAATATCACTTCCTTAATTGAGCCCATGGTATTGAGTCATTGAGGCCTGATATATGAGTCCTGAGATGGTAGACCCATCTCTGCTCTTTCTCTAGTAACACCTTTTGTAGGTTGTTGCCTGGCCTAACTTTCTCAATCACTGTCCATTTAATGTCAGTGTCTTTATGATTGTTTTCAACAAAATGCGCAGTGAGCTTGGTAGCAGTAACTCCTCTTCTTATTGTGCTACGATGTTCGCTGAAAGGTATTCTGATCTTACGTGAAGTCATGCCTGCATAGGACAAATGACAGGGGCACTTAATCAAATAAATTACTGCCTCTGAATTACAGTTTGTGTGGCATCTTTGTTCCCAGGGTGTATTGAGGCCCAGATCTAGGTGTGTGGTGTGTTCAGTGAATTCACAAGCCACACATGTGCCACACAGGTAGTGTCCCATCACTGGAGTGGTGTTCCAGAGTGTGGTCTGTATGTTTGTTGTTGGTTTGAAGCTGTTGGTATGTACAAGTGAGTCTTTTAGGCTCTTGCTTTTCTTGAAAGAAAACATAGGTTTTTCAAAATTTAAGGTATTGGACGTCAAGATATTCCATTTCTTATTTATGATTTTTTTGATCATGTTCGATGAAGAGTTGAATGTGGTTACACATATTAGTTGTTGTCTTTCTGTTTTTTCATTTGTTTCGAGTAGAGATCCTCTTGGTGTGTTCCGTGCTCGTTTTTTGGCTTTCTCAATTATTGTAGTTGGGTACTTCTTTTGTTTCAATTTCTTTGTCAAGACCTCAGCCTCCTTTTTGAAATCTTTGACATCAGAGCAGTTTCTGCGAATTCGCAGAAATTGGCCCACGGGTAGGTTTTCTCTCAAGCTCCTAGGATGAGCACTGTCAAACCTTAAGAGGCTATTCTTTTCAGTGGGTTTGGTATAAAGAGAACTGGACAAACTGCCATCCTTAGCAAAGATATTTATGTCCAAGAATGGTACTGTTTCTTTGTTCTGGTTCATTGAGAAGCGAAGGTAGGGATTAAGACCATTTATCCATTGTTCAAAATTCTGTAAAGTTGTTTCAGCCCCCTTCCATACCAACAAGATATCATCTATATACCTGTACCACCTACAGATGTTATTTGTGTAGGGGTTAGGAGCCCAGATGTTATGGTTTTCAAAGTGGCTCATGTACAGGCAGGCTATGCTAGGAGCAAAAGTACTGCCCATAGAAGTTCCATGGGTTTGCAGGTACATCTGGTCTTCACACTTGAAGAAGTTCTCTGTCAGTGCTAGTTTTATGAGGAATACTATCCATTCAACGGGAGCTGACCATTCCCATTCTTCACTTTGGAGTAAGATCTGGACCACTTCTACACTTTCAATTTGTGGAATACTGGTATATAGTGCCTCTACATCTAGACACACTAGAATGTATTGATCCGGGTCATACTCGATGTTCATGATCAGATTCAGTAGATGTTTAGTGTCTTGTACATAGGAATTGTAACATTTGACTAGAGGACGTAGAAACCAGTCAGTGTATTGTGAGAGAGGCTCCAAAATTGATCCACACCCAGATACTATGGGTCTGCCCGGTGGTGGTACTTTCCCTTTATGGATTTTGGGAATTGTGTAGAATAAAGAAGTTCTGGGTTCTTATTGGTTGAGGAATTTGTGTTCTTTCTTAGAGATCCAACCCTTCTCCAATGCATCCAGTGTTGCTGCGCTAATAGTCTTCCTCAGTCTTTCAGTAGGATCTCTGTTTATTTTCTGGTAGAATTTCTCATCCTGTAGTAGTGTGAGGCATGCTGTTCTGTATGCCTCTGTGTCCTGTATTGCCGTTGCTCCACCCTTATCAGCCGGCTTAATAATTATAGCCGCATTTTTACTCAAATTTTCCAGTGCCATCCGTTCCTTTTTGCTCATGTTGTTGTATGTCGTTGTATTTTGTGGTAGTGATTCAATTTCCTTCACTACCGCCTCCTCGAAGGCTAAAACTTCAGGTGGCATAAGGTTTGTCGGTGGTATGAATGTAGATTTGTTCTTTTTTTTCAAAGTAATTTTTATTGATTTCAAAATCAGAGAAAAAGAACCAATCAAACATAGCGACAAAGATCGATAATTCCCACAGGGGGGACTCCGGGAATGCCCACCCAACAGATCACAAGAATGCGAGAAGGATAAGCAGCACAGTTACTACAAAGCTAGTGTCCATTCGCAACAGTGGCACACATCGGCACTCCATCAGCTGCAGTAATCGATAGGCCAAGCCACCATCCAGGTACATCTCAGCGCCGGAGTCCTCTATAGTCCGTTACCAAATGCCGGAAGTCGCGTAAACAAATAAAATCAACAGTCCCCAACCCAAACCCCTCCCCCCCACCACCACCCCCCTCCCGTGGTGGCGGCTCATTACACATTCATACCTGGGAACATACGTCTCTCCAATCATATCTGAAACAGGTGTAGTGCTCGCAGTGCTGACGGACATACTGCTGATGGAAGACCCCGGGAAAGAAACCTGACTAAGGGACCCCATGTAAACATGAAATTCTTAAAGTTGCCCAGAAAGATATCGGACACCCTCTCCAGACTCAGTAATCGCCACAACCGCGCATGCCACAGTGAGGCCACAGTGAGGCCGCCGGCGCCGTTGGCTTCTTCCACGCCACTGCCAATGTCAATTTAGCCGCACCCAAGCACAGCCAAACAATCCGTTTGTCGGCTCTAGTTTGGTGCGCCAGCATCGGATCACGAAGCCCCAACAGGACATAGTCCATGGACTCCGGGATCGGGTATCCAACCACCTCTTTAATGTGAGCTAGTATCTCTGACCAGAAAGGCTTGATGGTTGGGCAATCCCCTCCAGCACCTGTCAGAGGTCGACGGGAAAATGCGATGCAGCTTGGATGGGTAGAGGTACCAGTCATACATAAGTTTCAAATGAGCCTCCCTAAGGCCAATCGAGTGGTTATGGGCCTTGATATCTCTCCATAACCCCTCCCACTCGGCGTTCGAGATGTCCCGCCCAAGACAAGCCTCCCAGTGCTCCCTATATCGGGGTCTTGGGAATATTACAGTGTCCAGGAGCAGTCTATATATGAAGGAGATCGTCCCCTTCATACAGGAAGTACGGGTGATAAACGCCTTGAAGGACGTCAGCTGTCTCGTGGCCGCATCTCGCACTTCCGGTGAAGTAGCCCAGTGCAGGAGTTGAATATGATGGAACCGTTCAGTGGGTGGGACCCCGTAGTCCCTCATGCAGTTGTGGAAGGAAAGGGGGTCCGCCCCATGGAACAGGTGGGTAAGCGCCCTGCAGCCCCCCTCACTCCACAGCGTAAACGGACCATCGCGCTCTGCCGGCGGAAAGGACGGATTCCTATGGATAGGGGTAAACGGTGACGGAAAGGTGGTCCAACGATCATCCCCAGTGACCGTGTCCCATACTTTCAGGACAGTACTAGTAGGAGTGCATATATAGGCATTCTTGGGCCGGTCCACCTTAGGTTTCCAGGCCAAATCCCAGATGGATCTCCCAGCCACACTACGCTCCATATGTAGCCAATGCTTCTCCGAAAGGAGTTGTGACCATTCCACCAGCACTCTTAATTGCGCCGCCTTATAGTATAATTGCATGTCGGGGAACCCCACCCCCCCTCCCCCCGCAGTCGACGGAGTACTGCAAATGAAAGCCGAGCCCGGCCCCCCTGCCACACAAATGTCATCATCAGGGTTTTCAAGCGCCGGAAGAAATCTAATTCCATAGGTATGGGAAGAGCCTGGAAAAGGTACAAGAATTTGGGCAACAGCACCATCTTGATCGCATGGATGCGACCGAGCCAAGAGATGAACTTCGGCTTCCACTTCTCTAGCTCCCCACGGACCGCCGCTAATGCAGGAGGGAAGTTAGCCGCAAACAACCCACCCAGGGTGGGGGTTAAATTGATACCCAGATAGAGCAAGGATGAGGATGACCACGAAAGAGGTGTAAGCGTTCGCACGTGGTCTACCACGTCAGGGGGCAGTGTCAGATTCAAAATGTATGATTTATCCATGTTAACTTTAAAACCCGCAACCTTCTCAAACTCAGAAAGAACCTCATGTACATGAGGTAACGAGCGAGCCGGATCCCCTATTGACAAGAGAAGATCATCCGCGAACAGAGAGATCTTATGCTGTTCGCCGGTGAAGGGAATGCCGGTAATCTGTTCCCTTTCTCTAATCGCAAGCGCCAGAGGCTCTATGCTGAGCGCGAAGAGGAGCGGGGAAAGTGGGCACCCCTGCCGCGTACCGCGGGAATGGGGGAAGCAAGCAGACCGATGTCCGTTAACCAAAACCCTAGATACAGGCCGGTCATAATTAGCCCGAATCATACGGACAAAGTGGGGGGAGAACCCAAAGGCTTCCAGCGTTAAATTCAAAAACCCCCAGTCAACACGGTCAAATGCCTTCTCCGCGTCCAGACCCACCAATACGGCAGGTAAGCGAAACCGGTCGGCCTTTTCGATCAAATGCGCCACTCGTCGCAAATTATCATGGGTTTGTCGCCCCTTGATAAATCCAGACTGGTCTGGGTGGATAATGGCCGGCATCAGATCCTGGAGCCGCTTTGCAAGAATCGAGGAGTACAGTTTGGCGTCCAGGTTAAGGAGCGCTATCGGACGGTAGGAGGCGCATTGGGTGGGGTCTTTCCCTGGTTTGGGGAGAATGGTGACTAAAGCCTCTGCCATCGATCCCGAGGTCCGCCCCTCTGTAGCCATGGAGTTGAAGAGGGTAACTAAAAATTCGCATAGTTCTCCCGCGAACGTCTTGTAAAACGAAGCCGTGTACCCGTCAGGGCCTGGGGCCTTGTGGAGCTTAAGAGCTTTTATAGCGTCCATCACTTCTTCCCCCGAAATAGGGGCCGAGAGGAGCTCATTCCACTCCCCGGAGACTTGGGGTATAGGGAGGCCAGCTAGGAAGGCGGATTGAGCTGCTCGATCCAGGTCCTCCCCTCTATATAGAGCCGCGTAGAAACGGCTAAAGATAGCAGCCTTGTCCCCGTCCCTGTGTTGGTCCTGTCCTGCCTCATCTTTAATCCCTCCTACATATTCCCGCTCCCGTTTGTCTTGAAGCTGCCTCGCCAGGTGCCTCCCCACCTTGTTCCCCACCGAGTAGGAAGTCCTCCGCAGCCGCAGGAGAGTAAATTCCGCTCTGTTATTATAGTGAGCCCGGAGCTTCCCCCGGACCGCAGTCAACGGCCGCAGGGTCACCCGAGACGGATTGGCTTCATGTGCCTGTTCCAGCGCCGCCAATTCAGATTCAAGAGCCTCACGCTCCTTCCTCCTTTGCCTATTAAGATTAGCATTGAGGCTAAGGCAGGTGCCCCGCAGGGAGGCCTTGCAGGCATTCCAAGTAGTATACACCGAGGTGTCCGAAGGCGGGTTATGCTCCAAGAAATCCCGAATGGCCCCTCTCAGCTCCTTACATGCAACGTCATCCCGAGTTAATGCCTCGGGGAAATACCATTTCTTCCATCCGTCCCCCCCCATTGACCACTGCAACCCGAGCACAACCAAGCTGTGGTCCGACACTGAGAGTGGGAAGATGCTTGATACCTGGACGTCCCCCCTTAATGCTTGGCTTATGAAGATATGATCAATTCGAGAATAAGACAAATGTACATGGGAAAAAAAGGTGTAGTCTTTAGACTGGGGATAAAGGAAACGCCAACTGTCTACCAACCCCAGGTCCCCCACCCGCCTCTGCGTCTCAGCGGTAAAGACTCCCGCCCCGGACCTCTGTGTGCATGAGCTATCCAGGACTTTATCCCACACCATATTAAAGTCTCCCAACATGAACAGCTGGCCTTCCATGAATTCCCCCACTTTATCCAACAGAGTTTGCAAAAAGCCATTCTGCGAAGCATTAGGCCCATACACCACCACAAATGTGCACATACGTCCATACAGCAACCCCTTCACCATCAGCCACCTCCCCTCCTTATCCCCGCTCACCCCCCCCGGCTGGAAGTGGAGGGACGCTCGAAACATTAGGGCCACCCCCCTGTGCTTAGTGGATGCAGATGCCCTGTATATAATCGGAAAGTGCCGATGGCGGAGCCTAAGCTCATCCTTCCTAGCTAAGTGAGTTTCTTGAAGACCAACCACATCCAGGTGGTGGTCTGTCAGGTACTTCCACACCTTCTGCCGCTTCTGCGGGGAGTTGAGACCCTTCACGTTCCAGGTGCCTATACTAATAGTCATAATAAATCAAGGAACGCCCCTGTGCCATGTCACATACAGCCGAGGGAGAGTCCGCCACACTTCTCCACCCCTCCACCAACCCCTTGTCCGTCCCCAACTACCCCGCGTACCCCTCTCCCCACCACCAGCCTGCCCTCCACTGTGAAATGCACGCCAAGTATGTCTCCCAAAAGCCGAAGATCAGGAAGGAGTTGTAAAACACACGTCCAACCCCACACGCAGCACCCCATACACACAGCCAACAGCCGCCACCACTGGCCCCCCATCACCCCCCCCATGCCCCAGCCCCCCAACGTTCCCCCCCACCCCCCCCAAGAACAAAGAACAACAAAATGCAACTCAAGGCACTGAACCTGAACCTCGCAGTCATCAGTTCCAGCAGGTCACGGTTCGGAAGTCCCCTACTGGTCTGGAATCGGGGCAGGGGTGTCAACCTGGTGACCCCCAGGTCCAAGGTCCGGGGTGTCTTCTCCAAAAGTACCATCATACCCCGGGGACCTCAGGCCAAGAGCCCCTCCGACGCCATTCAATGAAGCCGGGGTCACGCTGCTCCAGAACTCGTCTGGGAATCCGCCATGGTGGCGGAGGCCACCGATGCCACTGCGGCCCCTCTCTCCTGCTCACTAGTCGTAGGATCAGGTCGTCGCTGCTCCGGGGATGGGCCCACTCTGTGCCAGGAGGAGGAGCGACGCCGCCTCCGGAATGGTGAGCCCCGTGCCTCCCGAGAAGGTTCAGTTTCCTCGATGCCCAGGAGATCCTTCGCCACCTGTAGGGAATTGATCTGCCTCAGCCTATTCTCCCAGCGAAATATTATCCGGAAAGGATGGCCCCATGAGTAGGAGACCCCGCGCTCCCGGAGGAAGGCGGTCACAGGCCGGAATTCCCTGCGCTTCTGCAAGGTTGTCGCCGCTAGGTCCTGGTAGAGCTGGGGGCGGTGGCCTCTAAATTGCAACGAGGTGATGGTCCTAGCTTTCCTCAAAATCCTTTCCTTCACCTGAAAGTCATGTACACAGACGAGGATATCTGGCGGCGGGCCCCCTCCCCTTCTGAGCAGCCCCACTCTATGCACTCTGTCCATCTGAATGTCACGCACCTCTTCATCCTCTAGGATCTGGATAAACAAGGCCTCAACGTACCCACGCAGGTCCCCCGCTTCACCGTCCCAGGGCACCGCCTTGATACGAATGTTATTTCTCCTGGAGCGGTTCTCTAAGTCCTCTGCGTGGGTCTGCAGATCCAAATTCTGCTCTGTGAGGCGGATGATGTCCTGTTGGAGCTGGTGTACATCATTCGCCATGCTCAGATCGTGGTCCTCCAGCGTCGCCACCCTTTCACCAATCCCATCCACGTCTCTCCTCACCTCCCGGAGGTCCGAGGCCAACTGCGTGCGGAGTTCGGAGATGTCATCTTTAATAGAGACGAAGAGCTCCGTCATGAATGCCTTAGTAGCAGGCGCTTCGTCGTCCGACTGCTTTGAGGATCCACTGGCACCCGGCGAGGCCGGCTGTTGCAACGATTTAGAGGCTCCATCCTTCAACATTTTCCCCCTACGCTGCGAGGAGGTCATGGCGACCGCACACGGCCGTGAGGAACCGCAGTACTCCTGTCCCAAGACTCCGATGCGGGGATTGAACACCAGGCAGAGCGAGTCTCCGTCCCAGCTTGTCCTTTCAGCGACGCAGCCTCACCCTCCCCAGGGCGACCAAGGGCCGGCCAGCGCAGCGAGCACCCGAGGACCTCTCCAAACCCAGAAGCAGATAAGGGGTGGTAAGGCCCTCTCCATGGAGTCAGCTCCCAGCCCGTAGGGTGTGTGTGAGGGCTTTAGGGCCAGTTCCCCCGCTAGCAGCCAATTCCAGGGACAGGCAAGGCCGGACCGCCGAGTGCTGCGAAGCAAGGCCCCTCCAAAATGGCGCCACGTGTGCGTCTGGCAATTGCGTCCCCCTCTCCGGCGGGCGGTGGCGTCTGGCTCACTCGGTCCGGCCTCCGTGCCCCCCCTGTGCCAGTTCACCGCCTCACAAGGGAGCCAATGCCCGGGTCCAAAGATGCAGATACGCTAATAAAGTCCCCTGGGAGATGCAGGCCAGGTCTGCAAGAAAACCGAGTCTAGGGCCCGCCACCAGGGCAGTCCAGCTGAGGCAGCGTCCCGCACCACCACCACCTCAGGTACTGCTCACCCTCCGGCCGTTCCAACACACTGCCGACTCCTTCCACTGATCCGCCCTGCAGTCCGCTCCTCTGCAGGCCAGGCACGCCTACTGACCCCACTTGCAGCAATGGAGGGCCATCAGTTCTCAGGGTCCCCCCGCTGGCCAAGCGCCGCTCAATTCGGGGCCGGCCCCCTGATCACGCAAGGCCGCTGCCGCCCAGGTCCCAATCCGGCTCCACCCCGGCAGGCTCCGGCGGGCACCCAGTCACCCCCGTCCGGTACAGCCAAAGCCTCCGCAGGTCCACTCCCGTTGTCCGCAGCACCGCCGGTGGGGTCAGCACTCCGCTCCCGCTAGGGTCGACGCGGGTACACTAGTCTCCGGTGTCCTCTTACGAGACCAGGAACCGCCCTGTCCTGGGCCGGCCCCCTGGACACGCAAGTCCGCTGCTGCACAGGCCGCGACTCGGCTCCTCGCTGCCGGCCGCTACAGGCTCCGATTCCTCCCACTGACGGCACCGGAGCACTCCTCCAGGGATCGGCAGCCTCCGCCGTCGAAATTACTCCGGTCAGCACTCCCGGGACCCCCGCTATCCAGTGCTTTGTAGGTCTGGCGTCGGAGAGGCTCTAAGAAGCGTCCTACTCCGACGCCATCTTGGCCACGCCCCCCTAGATTTGTTCTTTAAGTCTGTGTAGTTGCCTTCAGTGTTAGCTTCTTCTTTATCCTTGAAAAAAGTTTTTAATCTTATTTTTCGGAAGAACTCTCCCAATTCGCATCTTACATTGAATTTATCAAGAGATGTCGTGGGGACGAAGCCTAGGCCCTTCTCCAGTACTTTGACTTCGTCTTCTGTCAAGGCAATTTTTGAGAGGTTCACAACTACTCCCTCGTTCCACTCGGTCCTGGTTGTGGTTGGCCTTTTGTCATGCTCCTCGTGTTGGGGGTGGTCTTCTCTGTTTGGTCCCATTGGACTCTTCTGTTGTTGTTGTTCCCCCCTCTGCCTCGTCTGCCTCTTCTTCTGCCCTGAGCTAAAACATGATTGTAGTTGGGTTGGAAAAATGGTCCCATCAGATATTGTGGTGGTCCACTAAATGGTCCGGGGGCAAAAGGTACTGGCCATTGGTACATTTGTGGAGGGCCATAACTCTGGTTATATCCACCTCTACGGGGACGTCTTTGTTTTTGATTCCAGTTTTTTCTGGCATTGTCACCCGAGTTGCCACTTTGGTCTGAGTCAGTGGAGCATGAGTTACTACTTCTAGTGGATCCTGTATCTGATTCTTGTTCTCCCTGATAGTCATCTTTGATGTAAGGATATACCTTTTCATGGCTGAACTTTTTTAAGTCTTTTTGTAATTTAGAAATTTTACTTTGCATCAGGAAGTCTTTGTGTTCTGTTATTTCTTTATTGACTTCCTCTAGTTTCTTTTTGTAGATAGTTAGTTTTATCTCTGTAAGGAGGTGATCTTCACTTGTCTTGATTTTGATTAGCATGGCTTCAGATAGGCGTTTGGCTGTATTGATAATTAATATGAGCCAATCTCATGAGCAGCGCCAAGCTATTAATGACCATTCCTTCTTGAATAAAGGGTCGTCCAAAAAGATCCTTGGGGCATTTGAGACCAGCAAGCCTGTTGGTGCCGCATTCCCCCTCAAGTACTCCGTCATGATCGCTCCATGAAGAAGGATACGCATTTGATTGCGTTTCAACTCCTTCAATTCATCCCAATTTTGTGCTTGGGTCAGACTCTGATTGATGTTTGTGTCTGATAACAAGGATGGACCAGCCAAAATGGCTGAGGCATTATCATCCGTATATCCTATGCCCATTAGATCGGCCATGGCACCTATTCAGTTATGTGTGTTTGGGTGCAACTAAAAACTGCCAGAAACCTCTACTACCGGTAACAACTTCACTTCCCGAGTTGCTTGATATTCAATCAATATAAATATTGAAGAAATCCCACAGCTGTACGCTGCTCAGAAAATTGTAAGATAAAGGACTCCTATAATTTATTTTAGAGGCCCCGGAGGGATTTGAGAGGGTGTATGGAGTACATCCTCCCAGTGAATACTCTGTAACAAAAAATACTCCAAAAAGCACCCTACTAAAGAAAAATTCAAAGTAGGTTGCGCTCATAGGAAAAGAACGGCCTATGTATGAGGAGGGATTAAACACTGTACCGCTAGGGATGTGTTTGATATGCTAACCATATCTGTGTGTATGGACGGGGGGCAACACTAGTTGTTTTTAGTTACCCTCACACACCCTAGTGGTGTCATGCTTCATCATCGGGTCACCCCGACTCCTATAGGTCAGGGTGGGCTCATCCACAGTGTTGGGAAGCTCTTAAGATAATGAAGGAAAAAAGGGGGGTATAAATAAAATACCTCAATCAGACCCCCGGTATCCCTTTATTCATGGGTCTGGTTGGGTTACTAAAAAAGAATAAAAGTAGGGTTGTTATAGGATTGTTATTGTCCTATGACCCTAGTGCAATGCCAACATGTTTCAGTCCTTATGAGGCCATAAAGGTCCCGGACTTTCTTCAGGGCAAGATTCAGAGACCCCCTTATGTGTGGGGATACTAAAGTAAGGGAACTCCCTACTCTATTGGTATGGCGAGGGAAGAGCAGCTTCTCCTCGTATTCGTGTGGTAATGTTATTAACAATTGCCAGGCTCCATCTGTAGAGAGATTTAGCACATAGAATTTTTAGGAACAGACATTATCTTTATATTCGCATAAAATCCCTCTGCTTGGCATGCTGAGTGAACATGCTCAATTAGTGGAGAACACGTATGATCTCATTCTATGTCACATCTATGTAGTATATAGTGGCATTCTCATTGTGTGACACCCAACGTTCTGTGTCAATACATCACACTCCATTAAATTATAACGGTGTGAGGCTGTGAAGTGAGGTATAAAACAAGTGATCGAAGTCTCAAATGGCAGTAAATGAATCACACACACTATCAAACACACATGCATATTCCACCTTAATGTATCACACATCGAAAACATCTGTAAACAAACTGCATGCACTGGTTGGTAACTGGTTTGTTCACTTACCCAAATTATGTTGGGCGTAGGCACCTCAGTGGGCGGGGCTTTGGGGCATACTCTCCTAGTTAGAGTATGGAGGAAAGTAAGGTATCGCCTTGAAATGCGAGTGGGCCTAACGTTAGACTATTGAGTATAGCAGGGCTTCGTATAACTAATATGAACCCCCATTAGTCGAAGTTGAGTCTCTACTTACTTGGTTCAGAGGATAAACCCTACCAAATTGTGGTCCGTCCCGCTCACCGGCTTGTGGCTGCTTTTGCGAGACGATGCGGGAGAATGGACTGTTTATTTCCGCATACGGTATGACGCGTATGACGTCAACCCCGGAAGAGAGCACGTATTCCTTTGCGAGGGGTCATGGGAAAGGTAGTATTAGATCGCGGTTAGCGTTCCGAAATACCGGAAGTACCGCTGAAGATTGTGATTAAAGAGAATAACCCAAAACTAATTAGGGCGGGCTACTCTGTATATCTGTGTTCGATTCTAATATTTGCCACTATTAATTTTTCATCTTGCAATTAATATTTTTTGGGATAAATTCATTTTATTAAACAAAAGGTTTATCGTGAATTGAGTCCCAAAATAATTTTTTAGGTGCACTAACATAGTGGGAAAAACAAAACTGTGCATTCGAAGACAGTATGTACAGGTATTCATTCAGCATATAGGTGGATACTTCGGTGTGTCCATATAGACTAACACTGGTAGGCAACAAATGTGTTGTCTTGTGCTCCAATCATTAGCAGGAAAGGTTTGATCTTATACATGAGGGGGACTGTATTGTAACGAGCTGGGTGTAGGTGATCACTCTACTCTGATCATGATCATTTTTGTAAATCATAAGGTGGGTTATGTAAATGTCCATTATTCCAGATACATGTAGCTGGCTCAAAGTATTGTGATATTTTTTCTATCTTAATATCACTTCCTTAATTGAGCCCATGGTATTGAGTCATTGAGGCCTGATATATGAGTCCTGAGACGGTAGACCCATCTCTGCTCTTTCTCTAGTAACACCTTTTGTAGGTTGTTGCCTGGCCTAACTTTCTCAATCACTGTCCATTTAATGTCAGTGTCTTTATGATTATTTTCAACAAAATGTGCAGTGAGCTTGGTAGCAGTAACTCCTCTTCTTATTGTGCTACGATGTTCGCTGATACGTATTCTGATCTTACGTGAAGTCATGCCTACATAGGACAATTGACAGGGGCACTTGATCAAATAAATTACTGCCTCTGAATTACAGTTTGTGTGGCATCTTTGTTCCCAGTGTGTATTGAGGCCCAGATCTAGGTGTGTGGTGTGTTCAGTGCTGTTGGTATGTACAAGTGAGTCTTTTAGACTCTTGCTTTTCTTGAAAGAAAACATAGGTTTTTCAGAATTTAAGGTATTGGACTCAAAAACAAAGACGTCCCCGTAGAGGTGGATATAACCAGAGTTATGGCCCTCCACAAATGTACCAATGGCCAGTACCTTTTGCCCTCGGACCATTTAGTGGACCACCACAATATCCGATGGGAGCATTTTTCCAACCCAACTACAATCATTTTTTAGCTCAGGGCGGAAGAAGAGGCAGACGAGGCAGAGGGGGGAACAACAACAACAGAAGAGTCCAATGGGACCAAACAGAGAAGACCACCCCCAACACGAGGAGCATGACAAAAGGCCAACCACAACCAGGACCGAGTGGAACGAGGGAGTAGTTGTGAACCTCTCGAAAATTGCCTTGCCAGAAGACGAAGTCAAAGTACTGGAGAAGGGCCTAGGCTTCGTCCCCACGACATCTCTTGATAAAATCAATGTAAGATGCGCATTGGGAGAGTTCTTCTGAAAAATAGGATTAGGAACTTTTTTCAAGGATAAAGAAGAAGCTAATACTGAAGGCAACTACACAGACTTAAAGAACAAATCTACATTCATACCACCAATGAACCTTATGCCACCTGATGTTTTAGCCTTCGAGGAGGCGGTAGTGAAGGAAATTGAATCACTACCACAAAATACAACGACATACAACAACATGAGCAAAAAGGAACGGATGGCACTGGGAAATTTGAGTAAAAATGCGGCTATAATTATTAAGCCGGCTGATAAGGGTGGAGCAACGGTAATACAGGACACAGAGGCATACAGAACAGCATGCCTCACACTACTACAGGATGAGAAATTCTACCAGAAAATAAACAGAGATCCTACTGAAAGACTGAGGAAGACTATTAGCGCAGCAACACTGGATGCATTGGAGAAGGGTTGGATCTCTAGGAAAGAACACAAATTCCTCAACCAACAAGAACCCAGAACTTCTTTATTCTACACAATTCCCAAAATCCATAAAGGGAAAGTACCACCACCGGGCAGACCCATAGTATCTGGGTGTGGATCAATTTTGGAGCCTCTCTCACAATACACTGACTGGTTTCTACGTCCTCTAGTCAAATGTATCAAATCCTATTATGTACAAGACACTAAACAGCTACTGAATCTGATCATGAACATCGAGTACGACCCGGATCAATACATTCTAGCGTGTCTAGATGTAGAGGCACTATATACCAGTATTCCACAAATTGAAAGTGTAGAAGTGGTCCAGAACTTACTCCAAAGTGAAGAATGGGAATGGTCAGCTCCCGTTGAATGGATAGTATACCTCATAAAACTAGCACTGACAGAGAACTTCAAGTTTGAAGACCAGATGTACCTGCAAACCCATGGAACTTCTATGGGCAGTACTTTTGCTCCTAGCATAGCCTGCCTGTACATGAGCCACTTTGAAAACCATAACATCTGGGCTCCTAACCCCTACACAAATAACATCTGTAGGTGGTACAGGTGTATAGATGATATCTTGTTGGTATGGAAGGGGGATGAAACAACTTTACAGAATTTTGAGCAATGGATAAATGGTCTTAATCCCTATCTTCGCTTCTCAATGAACCAGAACAAAGAAACAGTACCATTCTTGGACATAAATATCTTTGCTAAGGATGGCAGTTTGTCCAGTTCTCTTTATACCAAACCCACTGACAAGAATAGCCTCTTAAGGTTTGACAGTGCTCATCCTAGGAGCTTGAGAGAAAACCTACCCGTGGGCCAATTTCTGCGAATTCGCAGAAACTGCTCTGATGTCAAAGATTTCAAAAAGGAGGCTGCGGTCTTGACAAAGAAATTGAAACAAAAGAAGTTCCCAACTACAATAATTGAGAAAGCCAAAAAACGAGCACGGAACACACCAAGAGAATCTCTACTCGAAACAAATGAAAAAACAGAACGACAACAACTAATATGTGTAACCACATTCAACTCTTCATCGAACATGATCAAAAAAATCATAAATAAGAAATGGAATATCTTGACGTCCAATACCTTAAATTTTGAAAAAAACTATGTTTTCTTTCAAGAAAAGCAAGAGTCTAAAAGACTCACTTGTACATACCAACAGCTTCAAACCAACAACAAACATACAAACCACACTCTGGAACACCACTCCAGTGATGGGACACTACCCGTGTGGCACGTGTGTGGCTTGTGAATACACTGAACACACCACACACCTAGATCTGGGCCTCAGTACACCCTGGGAACAAAGATGCCACACAAACTGTAATTCAGAGGCAGTAATTTATTTGATCAAGTGCCCCTGTCAATTGTCCTATGTAGGCATGACTTCACGTAAGATCAGAATACGTATCAGCGAACATCGTAGCACAATAAGAAGAGGAGTTACTGCTACCAAGCTCACTGCACATTTTGTTGAAAATAATCATAAAGACACTGACATTAAATGGACAGTGATTGAGAAAGTTAGGCCAGGCAACAACCTACAAAAGGTGTTACTAGAGAAAGAGCAGAGATGGGTCTACCGTCTCAGGACTCATATATCAGGCCTCAATGACTCAATACCATGGGCTCAATTAAGGAAGTGATATTAAGATAGAAAAAATATCACAATACTTTGAGCCAGCTACATGTATCTGGAATAATGGACATTTACATAACCCACCTTATGATTTACAAAAATGATCATGATCAGAGAAGAGTGATCACCTACACCCAGCTCGTTACAATACAGTCCCCTCATGTATAAGATCAAACCTTTCCTGCTAATGATTGGAGCACAAGACAACACATTCGTTGCCTACCAGTGTTAGTCTATATGGACACACCGAAGTATCCACCTATATGCTGAATGAATACCTGTGCATACTGTCTTCGAATGCACAGTTTTGTTTTTCCCACAATGTTAGTGCACCTAAAAAATTCTTTTGGGACTCAATTCACGATAAACCTTTTGTTTAATAAAATGAATTTATCCCCAAAAAATATTAATTGCAAGATGAAAAATTAATAGTGGCAAATATTAGAATCGAACACAGATATACAGAGTAGCCCGCCCTAATTAGTTTTGGGTTATTCTCTTTAATCACAATCTTCAGCGGTACTTCCGGTATTTCGGAACGCTAACCGCGATCTAATACTACATTTCCAATGACCCCTCGCGAAGGAATACGTGCTCTCTTCCGGGGTTGACGTCATACGCGTCATACCGTATGCGGAAATAAACAGTCCATTCTCCCGCATCGTCTCGCAAAAGCAGTCACAAGCCGGCGAGCGGGACGGACCACAATTTGGTAGGGTTTATCCTCTGAAACAAGTAAGTAGAGACTCGACTTCGACTAATGGGGGTTCATATTAGTTATACGAAGCCCCGCTATACTCAATAGTCTAACGTTAGGCCCACTCGCATTTCAAGGCGATACCTTACTTTCCTCCATACTCTAACTAGGAGAGTATGCCCCAAAGCCCCGCCCACTGAGGTGCCTACGCCCAACATAATTTGGGTAAGTGAACAAACCAGTTACCAACCAGTGCATGCAGTATGTTTACAGATGTTTTCGATGTGTGATACATTAAGGTGGAATATGCATGTGTGTTTGATAGTGCGTGTGATTCATTTACTGCCATTTGAGACTTCGATCACTTGTTTTATACCTCACTTCACAGCCTCACACCGTTATTATTTAATGGAGTGTGATGTATTGACACAGAACGTTGGGTGTCACACAATGAGAATGCCACTATATACTACATAGATGTGACATAGAATGAGATCATACGTGTTCTCCACTAATTGAGCATGTTCACTCAGCATGCCAAGCACAGGGATTTTATGCGAATATACAGATAATGTCTGTTCCTAAAAATTCTATATGCTAAATCTCTCTACAGATGGAGCCTGGCAATTGTTAATAACATTACCACACGAATACGAGGAGAAGCTACACTTCCCTCGCCATACCAATAGAGTAGGGAATTCCCTTACTTTAGTATCCCCACACATAAGGGGGTCTCTGAATCTTGCCCTGAAGAAAGTCCGGGACCTTTATGGCCTCATAAGGACTGAAACATGTTGGCATTGCACTCGGGTCATAGGACCATAAAAATCCTATAAAAACCCTACTTTTATTCTTTTTTTAATAACCCAACCAGACCCATGAATAAAGGGATACCGGGGGTCTGATTGAGGTATTTTATTTATACCCCCCTTTTTTCCTTCATTATCTTAAGAGCTTCCCAACACTGTGGTTGAGCCCACCCTGACCTATAGGAGTCGGGGTGACCCGATGATGAAGCATGACACCACTAGGGTGTGTGAGGGTAACTAAAAACAACTAGTGTTGCCCCCCGTCCATACACACAGATATGGTTAGCACATCAAACACATTCCTAGCAGTACAGTGTTTAATCCCTCCTCATACATAGGCCGTTCTTTTCCTATGAGCGCAACCTACTTTGAATTTTTCTTTAGTAGGTTGCTTTTTGGAGTATTTTTTGTTACAGTGTTGGTGCAAGGAGCATACGTTGAGAACGATGCAAGTCAGGGTTTCGGTGGAGTGTGCCTCAGGCGGGCCTTTAGCGGTCATAGGAGCTTTGTTGATGTTGAAGGATCTGCGGCAGGATCTGCACGAGAACTGCGCATGGGTGGTGTTCGGTGAGGATCTTGAGCAATTGGCTAGTATTCCGGGATTGAGTGGGTGGAGGGTGGTTGAGTAGTAGCAGTAGGGTCCTGGAGAGCTAGGGTTGCTGGCATCAGTCGCGGTCAGGTCGAGGACGGGCGCAGACGGGCTTTCTTTAGGCACGCCTTTGGTGCGCCAGAGGTGCAACCGCGCAGTGGTAGCCATTATGTAGGGGAGGGGAGAGCAGCTGTAGGGAGGCGGGCGCGGGGTCGAACGGGAGGCAGGGCTGCAAGGGAAGCAGCGGCGGGAAGATTATGTCCAGTAACGTAGGGAAAAGAAACAAGTGAATTTAGCACACAGGGCAAAGATGAGAACAACACAGTATATACAGCACACAGGGCAAAAATAGGCAAAAGCAAATTATCAAACGAACAAGGGGAAAATACCCCAAAAAGCAGAGCGGACTGCAGGTAAGGTGAAAACCTGTGGTGCAGGGACGGGCTGCCGGCTTGAACCCTGCTCGGAGAAGGGCTCTGTGCTGAAGCGGTCCGGCTAAAGGCAGATCTGCTGGGGAGAGTGCTGGCCTTGGACCAGAGGTCAAGGTATCACGCGCTCCCCCTCAGCGGTCGATATTATGTAGGAGAGGGGGGAGGGAGCAGCTGTAGGGAGGCGGGTGCAGGGCTGAAGATGGGCGGGGCAGCAGGGGCTGCAGCAGCGGGAAGAATATGCCTAGTAACTCGGGGAAAAGAAACAACAAGTAAATACAGCACACAGGGCAAAGCTGAGAACAACACAGCAAATACAGCACACAGGGCAAAAATGAGGAAAAGCAAATTAACAAACGAACTAAGGGAAAATAGCCCAAAAAGCAGAGAGGACTGCAAGCAAGGTGAAAACCTGCGGCGCAGGGATGGGCTGCCGGCTCGAACCCTGCTTGGAGAAGGGCTCTGTGCTTAAGTGGTCCTGCTAAAGGGAGAACTGCTGGGGAGAGTGCTGGCCTTGGACCAGAGGTCAAGGTATCACAACAATGTAACCTGCTTCTTCGGTGATAGGATGATGACACCATCAAAGAATACATTTTTGGGACCTCTACTTTCACCCTTAAAAGAATCAACTTTGCCACCAGTTCAAATTTTACATACTGATCAGGAAGAGGAAGTAAGCAGTTGTGTTTTGCAAACTGCATATAGCTCAGTGCAACTAAGTAGAAGGTATGCCCCCTTATTTTGGAGAGGACGTACACGAAAATGACTATTATTCACATCATAATTTCCAACAGGATTATGTTTCTCATGCTCCAAGATCTCACTTACCATCTAGGCAGCACACACATCCTGAAGTAGTCAAGGTGTCTATGGCCTTTTGATCTACATTACAGCAAATGATGGAAACCTTTGAAAAGTTAGTACCAAAACAGCTGCCTAACACTCAAAAACAGCCTTATCATTTACCAGATAATCTTCCTCCACAGCAGTCACAACTACCTTCTTCACCACCTCCAAGAGAATCAGCCAGAGAGCACTGGTCCCACCAACGCTTGATCCCCGGAGTAAAATAAGAAGGTCAGTGCAGCAACAGGAGAAATGTAAGGTCCTGAAGAAAGGAAGAAGTAATGGGGATGTACATCAAGTAACCCCACTAGAGAGAGGAATACCCTTGAAGAGCAGTAGGATAGTGAGGAAAACAAAGAGCTCTTCTAGCGTGGCGACTATTGAACTAGAGGGAAGATAGGGTCACCAAAAACCACTGATAAGAGTTGTAGGGAGAATAAAATGGTGAAAATACGGGAAAATATGCTGACGGGAAAAGAGAACCTTAGGAATCTAGCTGAGGGCAGAAATATACCAAAAATAGAAGCCAGTAAGAAGAATAAGCTGGGAAGAGAAAACCTGGTTATGATAGCAATAAAAGCCAGTGACAATTTATGGCTATACTTTGAAACCTCTGAAATAGAGAAGGGGAAGAAAAAAACAAGGAAGATCACACCCGTAAATCGATCCCAACTTATATTCTCATTCTCAAAATGTCCAAGTCTGAGACAAATTGGGAAAAAAGATCTGAGGTGGGTAGGCTTTTGCAGTTATGGTAAACACAAGGAAATCACTGAGGTCCAAGTCTATTCAGGGCTGGTAAAGGCAGCAATTTCAAAAGCCGAAAAGGAGATATTGAAAGAAGGGATAAGGATAATGCCAGAAGTGGAATTGAAGGGGGGTAACAAACAAGGTAGCGCCTTTTTGAAATATCCTGCAGGGTTAGGGGAAAGGCAAGTAAAGGTGATAGCCAGGGCATGTGGGGAATGAGAAAATATCAACATAGCTGTTGTGAACCAAGAGCCTAGTAAACCTTGAGGTAACTGGAGTCCAGAAAGTAGCTAGCTAGGCCCTCTTCAGTGGGATCAGAGTGAGTCTGATTGCATCAACGATATTGATGAGAAAAATGGGTTGTCGCATAGCTTGAAAGTGATATCATAGAATGTTAATAGGCTTGGCGGTCAGACAAAAGTTGAAAGTATTAAACGACTAGCCCAGTGTACCGAGATCATTTGTTTGCAGGAAACATGGCTAAGGGATAATACCCCAGTAATTGAAGGCGTTGCCCAACTTCACAGGCCTGCTAGGAAAAAAGGTTTGGCCGTCCCTCTGGGGGGATTTTGACACTCACCTCAACCAGGATTGCGAAAAAAGTAATGTTAATAAATGCATCATGTAAATGGTTGCTCGCTTGCAAGTTATCCCTACTGGTTACAGAAATGAAGGGCGACTACCTGATTTTTGTGAATGTCTATATAAAATGGGGTTCCTAGGTGGAGTATGAGGTGGAAATGGGGCATTTCAAGAATGACATGGATGCTTTGTACGAAAAGTATGAGAATGATTTGATAATTGTATTGGGAGATTTTAATCACAAACTGAGTCAAATAAAACTTGATCTCTGCTTTAAAGAAATATTAAGCTCATATGATATAGAGCCAGCTGAATTCGCCAATTGCACTCTCACTAGACAAGATGTAGCAGTGGGGAAGTACTTGGGGTCAAAGGGGTTATTTAGTTTAAATGGCAGAATGGAATCCGACCACTCAGCCAAACAGACATTCAGGATAGATGCCCAACACTGCACCATTGACTACATGTTTATACATGCCTGTAGTTATGTGTTAGACTCGGCTTTCTCTAGTTGGCAGAGGTATATACTTCTGACAAATAGGGACTCACCTCCTCTAGTCAGGGCAAGGGGATCACACACTTAGATAACCCCTGTTCACCCCCTTGGTAGCTTGGCAAAAATGAAGAAGCGACTGCAGGATTCCCCCCAGCAAACAGCACTCTGGCAGAAGGGGTAGGTAAGTCCTTGGATCAGCAGGCTTCTTGTCCTTGGTTCAGGTTTCCTTGTCGGAATTGACCTAAAGTCTTGGTTTAGGGGTCCTTCTCTTATACCCCTTTTCGGCTTTGATCCCTTTGTCCATGCAGGGGAATTCCCCTCATCCCGGGTTTGTTGTGGGTGTAGCCAGGCAGAGGCACCTGGCCTATTCACTGTGCAGGGCAGGGTCATCAGTCGCCCAGCAGGAGGTGGAGCCAGTATTATCACCGGCAGGGGCAGAGCCATCAGTCGCCCGGCAGGAGGTGGAGCCAGCATTGTGTCAGGCAGGGCAGGCTATCAGGAGCTACTCTTCCCCTACTCTTAATGCAAATGCCTCACTCACCCCACACTGACTCATTCAGAACGCTGGAGCCACCCAGCCCCTGTCACACACACACCAACCCAGCAGAAACCAGTAATAGTTAGACAAGAAAATAGCCACTCTCTAAAAGTGCTATTTTCAAACCCAGAGTCCAAAAACCATCCACCCAAACGGATGCGTTATTAAACCCTGAGTTCAGGGATACCAAACTTGACATTGTACCATGCTCCCCGAGCCCGCTAGGATTATACCATTAATAATGCTGGCAGCCCATTCTAAATTATGAGGAGCAGGTAACCTTACAATAGTGAAAAACGAATATGGCGGTAATTCACTATTAGGACATGCCAACTTCGTCAGGCGTGTCCTACCTTATGCTTACAATGCACCCTGCCCTTGGGGCTACCATAGGGGTGATTAACATGAAGTTAAGGGAAGGTTCAGGGACTGGCAAGTAGGTGCACTTGCGCAGTCCGTGTGACAGTACCAGACTGCACGTAGGTCTAGCAATGGCAGACCTTTAGACATATTTTACCAGGCCGCTTCTGTGGGTGGCATAACACGTGCTGCAAGCCCACTAGCAGCATTTGTATTTACAAGCCCTGGCACTCCTGGTACACTATACTAAGGACTGACAGTAAACCAAATAAGCCAAACATGGAATCCAATCAATATTAATTTAACATAGGGAGCACTTGCACTGTGGCACTGATCAGCAGTGGCACCGTGCCCATATCAATATACCAGAAAAAATATTGTAAACAGAGGAGGCAAACAGAAAAAATGGAGGAGAGACTCAGGCCAATGATGTCAGGTCTAACACGTGTCCCCTCCAGCTGAAATGTGGGGAGAACTACCCTTCACCTAGGGAGTCCTCATCACTAAGGCGGAAAAATCTGGACAGACCATCAGCATTGGCATGATCTGTACCAGGGCGGTGCTCCACTGTGAAGTCCATCCCCTGTAGGGAAATGGACCACCTCAACAGCTTTGGATTCTCACCCCTCATCTGCATCAACCATCTGCGATGCCTGTGGTCTGTCTGAACCCGGAAGTGAGTCCCAAACAGGTAGGGTCTTAGCTTCTTCAGCGCCCAGACCACAGCAAATGCTTCTCGCTCTATCGCACTCCACCTCTGTTCCCTGGGAAGTAACCTCGTACTATTGAAGGCTACAGGTAAGTCTCGGCCCTCTTCATTCACCCGAGCTAGAACAGCCCCCATGCCATGCTCTGAAGCATCCGTCTGGACAACAAATTCTTTAGAAAAGTCGGGTGCCTGTAGTATGGGTGCTGTACACATTGCAGTTTTCAGGGTGTCGAAGGCTGTCTGACAGGCGTCAGTCAGATCACATTTCTTGCCTGCTCCCTGGAAGTCAGCGAAGTCAAGGGGTGCACAATGTTACCATAATCCTTGACAAACCTCCTGTAGTAACCCGTGAGACCTAAGAAGGCTCTCACCTGAGTTTGGGTTTTGGGCGGTGCCCAAGCCAAGATCTTATCAATCTTGGGTTGCAGGGGGGCCACCTTGCCGCTCCCTACTTGGTGTCCCAAGTACACCACTGAACCTTGCCCAATCTGGCACTTACTGGCTTTGATTGTGAGGACTGCTCTGCGTAGGGCCAACAACGCTTCCTGGAGGTGGTGCAAGTGTTCCTCCCAGCTGGCGCTGAACACTGCGATGTCGTCCAGGTAGGCGGCAATGAAATCCTCCAGTCCAGCCAATACCTGGTTGACCAACCTCTGGAAGGTGGCAGGGGCATTCTTCATCCGAAAGGGCATAACCCGGAACTGGTAGAGCCCATCTGGTGTGGAGAATGCGGACCTCTCTTTTGCCCCATCAGTTAAGGCGATCTGCCAGTACCCAGACGTTAGATCAAACGTACTTAAACGGTCTATGAGCTCATCAGCTCCGGGGATGGGGTGCGCATCAGTCTTGGTGACTGAATTGAGTCCTCGGTAATCCACACAGAACCGAAGTTCTGGTGAAGCACCAGGCACTGCAGCCTTTGGGACCAAGACTATTGGGATGGCCCAAGGACTGCTAGAGGACTCAACCACCCCTAAGGCAAACATCTTGGAGACCTCCTCCTTGATGTATGCTCCGACCTTGTCAGTCACCCTGTAGGCCTTATGCTTCACAGGAGTGCTGTCCCCGGTGTCCACATCATGGACACACCACTGAGTGACACCAGGTATCAAGGAGAACAGATCAGGGAATTGTCCCAACAGTTGGCGACAATCTTGCTGCTGCTCAGGGGTCAGTGTGTCAGGGAGGACAACACCATCCACTGACCCATCTTGCTCTTTTGCATGCAGGAGGTCAGGAAGACGCTCGCTCTCCTTCTCCATTCCAGCATCTGTAGCTAGGAGCATGCCCACT
Organism: Lissotriton vulgaris; assembly: GCF_964263255.1. NCBI lineage: Eukaryota > Metazoa > Chordata > Amphibia > Caudata > Salamandridae > Lissotriton > Lissotriton vulgaris. Next base: position 440,889,426 of record NC_141700.1, read on the forward strand.
TCGGACCTTTCTAAGTGGGGCTTTAACCGGTTGACATGCAGGACCCTCAAGGGGTTCCTGGGAGATTTCAAGTCCACCAAGTAGGTGACATCGCTCTTCTTCTCCTCAACCTCAAATGGTCCAGTCGACCTGTCCTTGAGCACACAAGGTTCCACAGGGGACATGACCCAAACCTTCTGACCAGGTTGAAGCTCCACCAGAGTGGCATTCCGGTCGTACCACCGCTTCATTTCTTCCTGGCTGGCCTCCAGATTTGCCTGAGCAAGATCTCTGAAGCGCCTTGTCTGGTTCCTAAAGGCCAGCATGTAACTGTATACATCCTGGGGAGGTTTCCTGGGCGATTGCTCCCAGCCTTCTTTGACCAGACTCAAAGGTCCTCTTACCGGGTGTCCATAGAAGAGCTCAAAGGGGCTGAACCCTAGAGACTTCTGTGGCACCTCACGGTAAGCAAACAGCAGGCATGGCAAGAGGACGTCCCATTTACGCCTCATTGGTTCTTCCAGACCCATGATCATGCCTTTAAGGGTCCGGTTGAATTTCTCAACCAGCCCATTACCTTGAGGGTGGTAAGGAGTGGTGAACTTGTAGGTTACCCCACACTCCTTCCACAGAGACTTCATATAATTGGAAATGAAGTTGGTGCCCCGGTCTGACACCACCTCTCTGGGGAACCCCATTCGGGAAAAAACACCCATCAGTGCCCGTCCCACCACGGGGGCCGTCACTGTTCTGAGAGGGATGGCTTCCGGGTACCGTGTGGCATGGTCCACCAAGACCAGGATGAACCTGTTGCCCAGGGCTGTCTTGGGGTCCAGGGGCCCAACAATGTCAATCCCCTCCCGGTCAAAGGGGGTACTGACGACGGGAAAGGGTTGGAGGGGAGCCTTCTGCTTCCTCCCACTTGCCTGGCAAGTTTGACAGGTTTTGCAATGGATATCTGTATCCCTTCTCATCTGAGGCCAATAAAAATAGGTGACAAGCCTGTCATAGGTCTTGTCCTGCCCCAGATGTCCAGCTAACGGAACGTCATGAGCCAAACCCAGTAGGAAGGCTCTAAAGTGCTGGGGTACCACCAGCACGCGGGCTGACCCAGGCTCAGCAGCCTTAGGCTCGCTATACAGGAGGTCGTTCTCCCAGTAGACAAAATGTGATCCTGACTGATCACCTGTGGTTTGGGCTGAGGCCTGCTGCCTCATACCCACAAGAGAAGGGCACACTTTCTGCACAAAATTCTTCCCTGGAGGGACCACCATCCTGCTGCCAGTGGGTCAGCTCGGGCAGGTCTCCCAATTCAGCAACTTGTTCCCCTGTGGGCTCCAGGGCATCCCACTTGAGGTCTGCCTCCTCCTGGACCACGGGAACTATGGGGGGGTGGTTTCCCGCGCCCCCTGCCTCTTCTCTTTACAGCTGGGTCTTGGGCCATGCTTTCAGGCTCCGGGACCCCATCAACACCCTTACTTGCTGTCATCGATCGAGTGGTTGCACACACCCACTCTGGCACACCCAACATTTTCAAATGTGTCTCTCGCTCCACCTTAGCCCAAGGGGAGTCTTCCAAATCATTGCCCAGGAGACAATCAACAGGCATGGCGGGCCTTACAGCAACTTGAAGAGTACCTGAAACTCCCCCCCATTCAAAGGGAACCTGAGCTACCTCACACTCTTTCTGGGAGTTTTCAGCAGCTATCACAGGGTAGAATGCGTGGGGAACCACCTGCTCTCTGGACACCAAGTGACACTTGACAGCTGTCACACTTGCTCCGGTGTCTCTGAGAGCTTCACTCTGTGGCCATTAATGGTCACCCACTGCCTATATTTATTAGTGTTACTAGGCAGAGGGGGTGGAGGGACCATTTCCATGTCTCCTAAAGAGACCAGGGACATCTCTGCGGGACCCCTCCCACCAGGGGCAACCATCTCCTCCCCTCCCAGGGCTACACTCGCCAACTGACGGGGGTGCACGTGGTGGTGCATTATAGTCCCTCATGGGACACTGGGGATCATAATAACGATTTCCCACCGGCTTACAAACATAGCAGGTCATTGGGCCCCTATGAACAGGTTTACCTGTCGGGGCCCCTCACTTCGTCACAGGGGGAGGCTGGGAACCCTTCCCTTGGTTCCCTTGGGGATTACTTTGGGGCCCTTTCTGGAACTCCCTCTGTTTACCCTTGTCCTCCCCACTCTCCTGCTGGGGACCCTGCCCACCTTTGGCTGAGTCTCCCATTGGACCCTTGTGGACCCTGGTACTGACCCAGCGGTCCGCCTCCTCAGCAAGTTTTCTAGGGTTAGATATCTTGCTATCAATAAGGTGCTGGCGCAGCTCTGGAAAACAGTTATTGCCCCAGTATTGGAACTTTCATAGATTCCCATGCTTTGTATCATTCCCCGTCGTCGGAATGGGAGCCTCGGTAAATAGTAAAAAACTAAAGTAGTAAGCACAAAGTGAAAAAATAGGCCTAGGCCTCATCTCATTTTGTAGCTTATCCACCTCTTTGTGTAAAAGAGACCAAATTTCTGCAGCAGCCAATCAGAGCAGCCTCACCCCATAGAACCTTCCTGAGAGAAGATCAGAGCCTCAGATTTTCTACCGCACGTTGTGCAAGGGAGTCTCCATTGAGCTCTGCTCAGTTTTCTTCAGTTTTTTCTTCAACTACTTGGATTTTTTCTCAACATGTCGGAGAGGAAAGCCCTTTTTAGAGCCTGTGCCACCTGCTCTAAGAAGAGGTTGTTTGTCGAGGACAAACATGAGGATTGTATCTACTGTTTGTATCCGGACCACAAACCGTTAGACTGTCCGATTTGCAGATCCTTCTCAGCCAAGACCCAGAGGGACAGAGAAGGACGTCTCCTCACATGGCTTCAGAAGGTGAAGGACCGAAAGGACATTATCTCTTCGGACAGTGAGGGCTCCTCGTCTATGGTGTCATCCAGGAGGTCTCAAAAGAGGGGTAGGTCCCCCCTTTCTGCTTCAGACGAGTCCCGACACAAGGCCTTACCAGGGACCTCTGATAGGTCTGACAGGCCGGCTGCCCAAAAATCTCCTCACCGAGGTGAAAAGGAGAGGCAGGGTAAGCCTGAGGAACTTCTGACATCAAAAAAGGTGAGAAAGGCTTCTACAGTCTCTTCGCCTTCCTCAGAGAAGGATCGTGGGGTCAAAAAACCTTCAACCCCGATTCAGGAGGTGGCTTCAGACAAGAAGCATAAACCGTCGACGACTAAACTCCCAGGTACGTCGTCTACGAGTGTTAAAAAGGACAACTCTACCAAGGTTGCCTCGTCGACGGGCTCGTCGACGATGGCTGCGTCGACGCCTACACCGTCGACTGCTTTCAAGGCTCCGGAATCCTGCTCGTCGTCGACGAGGGTGACCACCTCCACGTCGACGACAATGTCTGCAAAGCTGCCGTCGACGGCGGTGTCGTCGACGAGGACGACTTCGACGACGACGATATCGACGACGCCGGTTGCCATGCTGATGACGACGAGCTCGTCGACGGTCCCGTCGACGATTCCACCATCGTCGACGATGAGCTTCACCTCGTCGACGACACTATCCTCGTCGACGAAGACAGTTTCTATGTCTACACTTCCACTGTCGACACTGATACAGAAGACCTCCCCGTCGACGACGGCCTCGTCGACGAGGGCCTCGTCGACGACGACCTCGTCGACGATGGAATTGGCGGGAAAACATGTTTTTTCGTTGAAAAGAAAGCATATCACGCCAGAGATGACGTCTCCTCGCCAGGTTCAGAAGCTACCACCAACACTACTTTTGGAGGATGACTCTGAGGAAGAGACTTTCAGTGAATTTGGGCAGGCCTATAGCCCTTCTGACCTCCAGGTTAAGGTGCAGGAGTTTAGCTCTGAGGAGGAGCAGATGGAACGACAGCACTATGCTCCAGAGCATTATTATGAGGAGGAATGTACTGCTTCCAGGCAGGTGCCTCCACAACAACCGATGCGTCAGTTACCCGAGGGTATGGTGGCAATACCATCCGCTTTAGTGACGGATTTACAACTTATGTTGCGGGATTACAAGCAACGTTTCCCGACACCTCCGGAAGGCCAACAAGTGCGCACCACGACACCTCCGCCTCAGACATTGCGTCCTGTGGCAGACCATTCTTTACCCTCAAGAGAGCGTGCCGCTGCGCTGGAAGTGCGCCCTCAAGAGGTAGTGCAGGTGCAGGACACTGATGATGATGATGATGCTGCGTCTTCAGATGCAGACCAGCAAGCGGATCCTGATCAGGATCAACAGACGCCATGGAATACTACTGACCCTATGGATCCGGACAACACCGACCCGGATAATATTACTTCGCCTCCAGCGGATGTTGGAGGGTTTCACAACTTAATGGACAGGGCATCCAAAAGATTTGGTCTCCCAGTGACCACAGTGCAATCGGATTGCTTTTTGTATGACTTTAAAGAACCATTCAGGAAGTCAGTGAGGTCCATTCCAATCATCGAGCATGTCTGGTCTGAGGGCTTGAAGGCTATGCATAATCCGGCTACAGTCCTCCCGGTACTTCCGAGACTAGAAAAGAAGTATAAGGCACCGGATGGCAGTCCAGCATGTTTACTTGGCCAACCGAAACCGGATTCGGTCATTTCGCAGGCTGCCCAGAGCAAGTCCAAGAATCCTTCTGCGCCGATGACTACGCCGCCAGATAAGGAGGGCAGGCGCCTAGACAATGTGGGCAAGAGGTTTTCAGCTATGGCCAGTCTCCTGGTTCGGGCGGCCAATGCGTTAGCGATTCTGGGACGCTATGATCGACAAATGTGGTGCGATCTGGCCCCATTTGTTGACGAACTGCAGGATTCGTCTAAGGAAGATGTGAAGAAGATTTTGCTCGAAGGGGAGCGGGCCTCTTCGGAAGTCATTGATGTGGCAATGGATATTGCAACCACCGCATTCCGTGCACTAGCTGGCTCGGCGGTTCTGCGACGCCAGGGGTGGTTAAAGGCCACATGGTTCAGGCAGGAGGTACAGAATAAGATCTTGGATCTGCCATATGACGGTGAGATGCTATTTGGCAAGCACGTTGATGAGGCCCTGCAGGGAATCAAAAAGGACACGGATACAGCTAAGTCCTTGGGTACATTGCAGTATCGTAAGGTGCCCTTCAGAGGAGCTAGAGGAAGAGGCTTTTCGTCTTACCGTGGAGGTAATCAAAATCGCTACTCCTCTGGATCTCAGTCCAGCCAGTCGTATAAACCACAATACACTCAAAGGGGCTCTTTCTCTCGCCAGCAGCCTAGAGGACGCCAGGGGCAGCAAAGGAGAGACAACACCAGGAAACAATAGCGGCCAGGTGGCTCTTTCCACTGTTCCTGTTCCCTCATTCACATCTGTGGGGGGCAGGATTTCCCATTGCCTACACAACTGGATAATTATTACATCGGATCAGTGGGTCCTCCAGATTGTCAGAGAAGGACACACATTGGAGTTTCAAGACCTTCCTCCAACAAGAGCGCCGGATGCCTTCCTTCCGAAACATCTCAGGCTCCTTCATCTCGAAGCCCACCAACTTTTCACCAAGGGGGCAGTAGAGCCTGTACCTCTTTCGCAAAAGGGAAAGGGGTTCTATTCCAGGTTCTTCCTGGTTCGGAAGACAAAGAACAAGTGGCGTCCGATTTTAGATCTACGGCAGCTCAACACTTATCTCGTGAAGTTGTCCTTCAGGATGGTCACTCTTCAGGACATCCTTCGTCTGCTCAATCCGGGGGATTATATGGCGACCCTCGATTTGGAGGACGCCTACTTCCACGTTCCTATCCATCCAGCTCACAGGCAATATCTGCGCTTTACAGTGGGCAAGAGTCACTTTCAATTCAAGGTACTGCCATTTGGTCTCCGGTCCGCCCCACGGATCTTCACAAAGGTTCTAGCTCCGGTGGCAGCTTTTCTCAGAAAACAAGCTATTCAGGTGTTTCCATACCTGGACGATTGGCTGCTGAAAGCTCCATCTGTTCAAGAAGCGTCCAGTGCAGTCCGGACGTGCAAGGATCTGTTCGAGCGGCTAGGTCTTCGCCTCAACAAGGAGAAATCGGTTTTATACCCATCCAGGTCAACAAGGTTCCTGGGTGCCATCCTGAACACGGACAGTTGCTTAGCCCTTCCATCGGAGGAGCGCCAGACCAAACTAATGTGTTCAGCTCGTCTTCTCCAATCTCGAAAGACACTGACAGTTCGCAAGTACAAATCACTTCTCGGATCGATTTCATCTTGCATTCCTTTAGTTCCGCACTGCAGGCTCAGGATGCGTCCACTACAAGAGCAACTGGACAGGCAGTGGCGGCAAGTCACAGGATCCTTCGACGACAAGGTTGTCGTTACCAAAGAAATGAGAAAAGCAGGCGGCTGGTGGCTGGAAAAAGACAATCTTTCCAAGGGTTTATCGTTCCTCATTCCTCCATCTCCCCTGATTGTAACAACGGATGCTTCCATGGAAGGATGGGGAGCGGTCCTCCAGGAGCTGAAGGTCAGCGGTCACTGGAGTCCAGTGCAACGCAAGTTCCATATCAACCTCCTGGAACTTCTCGCGATCCGCTTGGCTCTTCAAGCTTTTCTTCCGAGGATTCAAAACAGGACAGTGCTGGTTCGTACGGACAACACTACAGCCATGCACTACATAAACAAACAGGGTGGCACAAGATCCTCCACCCTCTCCAAGGAAGCCCAAACGATATGGAATTGGTTGATACAGAACAACGTCGCCCTTTTTGGGAATCTATGAAAGTTACCAATACTGGGGAACCAAAGTTACAGGTAAGTAACTTGTTTTCTTAGACAAGTGCTCCCAAGCAAACAAATCATAAAGAGCTTCATAACTTTCCACTTTGCTGCCCTTTACCCAACCATCCATGGCTCTGCAAAACAATGACACATATTCAACCCACGTAGTACCAGGCAATTTCTTACATTCTCTAAAGGTTTGTCTGTACTTTTCTGGGGTTAGGCCATACCTTAACATTAAAGCATCTTTCATATGAGCATAAGACATCCTATCCTCAACAGGCATGTCCAACGGGGTATATCTCCCCTCATTCACAAAGCGACCCCACAACCCCGCTCCCCAATCCTTTTCAGGGACCCGGTGGGCCAACAATGCTAACTCATATGCTTTAAACCATTGACCAATATCCTCATTCTTCTGAAAATCTTTGATCACATCTTTGGGAAAATAAAACCTACTTTCTGCAGGCACAGATGGGATGCTGCCACCAGAGGGATTCAATTCTAAACTCTTAGCTTGGAGCTCCATTTCCCTCACCATTTTCTCACGCTCAAAAGCTAACTTTTCTCTTTCAAACTCCAATCTTTTGATCTCCATATCAGCAGCTCTCCGTCCTCTTGCATTTTCTAACTCCAACTGCCCTTCTATCTTAAGTTTTGCCATTTCCATGTTGTATGCTCGCTCCTTCTCCCTTTCTTCTCTTTCTTCAGGGGAAAGACCTTTAGAGGACACACTGCTACCTGGAGAGGATGCGGGCCCATTCACTGGCACCTCCTCATCCCCTTCCCCTGGCGGTACCACCACCGCATCAGAGGGATCTCTGGCCGCTAACCAGGCCTCCAAAGATTTGAGAAATTCCCCTTTGTTTTTGCAGCCTTTGGAAGGAACTTTCAACTGCTTGCAATAATGGTCCAATTGATTTCTGCTGTAATCTTTGATCTTACTTCTATCAAATTCCTCCACAACAACAGGGGTAGTGCTTCCGGCATCACTCATGGTCAAAACTGGCAGTGTTCAAAAATCAAGCTCCAGGAAAGCGGAGAACAAAAATAGAATATCCTACCAAAAATAGATTGTGGCTGTGCTATGGTCTGCTTTCACTATGTAGCGCACACTAATCACTGCACATGGGTCATAAATGCAAAGTTCAAATCCTCACCACTGACCCACCAATGTTAGACTCGGCTGTCTCTAGTTGGCAGAGGTATATACTTCTGACAAAGAGGGACTCACCTCCTCTAGTCAGGGCAAGGGGATCGCACACTTAGATAACCCCTGCTCACCCCCTTGGTAGCTTGGCAAAAATAAAGAAGCGACTGCAGGATTCCCCCCAGCAAACAGCACTCTGGCAGAAGGGGTAGGCAAGTCCTTGGATCAGCAGGCTTCTTGTCCTTGGTTCAGGTTTCCTTGTCGGAATTGATCTAAAGTCTTGGTTCAGGGGTCCTTCTCTTATACCCCTTTTCGGCTTTGATCCCTTTGTCCATGCAGGGGAATTCCCCTCATCACGGGTTTGTTGTGGGTGTAGCCAGGCAGAGGCACCTGGCCTATTCACTCTGCAGGGCAGGGTCCTCAGCCACCGAGTAGGAGGTGGAGCCAGTATTGTCACCGGCAGGAGCAGAGCCATCAGTCGCCCGGCAGGAGGTGGAGCCAGCATTGTGTCAGGCAGGGCAGGCTATCAGGAGCTACTCTTCCCCTACTCTTAATGCAAATGCCTCACTCACCCCACACTGACTCATTCAGAACTCTGGAGCCACCCAGCCCCTGTCACACACACACCAACCCAGCAGAAACCAGTAATAGTTAAACAAGAAAATAGCTACTCTCTAAAAGTGCTATTTTCAAACCCAGAGTCCAAAAACCATCCACCCAAACGGATGCGTTATTAAACCCTGAGTTCAGGGATACCAAACTCGACATTGTACCATGCTCCCCGAGCCCGCTAGGATTATACCATTAATAATCCTGGCAGCCCATTCTAATTTATGGAGAGCAGGTAACCTTACAATAGTGAAAAACGAATATGGCGGTAATTCACTATTAGGACATGCCAACTTCGTCAGGCTTGTCCTACCTTATGCTTACAATGCACCCTGCCCTTGGGCCTACCATAGGGGTGATTAACATGAAGTTAAGGGAAGGTTTAGGGACTGGCAAGTAGGTGCACTTGCGCAGTCCGTGTGATTGTACCAGACTGCACGTAGGTCTAGCAATGGCAGACCTTTAGACATATTTTACCAGGCTGCTTCTGTGGGTGGCACAACACGTCCTGCAAGCCCACTAGCAGCATTTGTATTTACAAGCCCTGGCACTCCTGGTGCCCTATACTAGTGACTGACAGTAAACCAAATAAGCCAAACATGGAATCCAATCAATATTAATTTAACATAGGGAGCACTTGCACTGTGGCACTGATCAGCAGTGGCACAGTGCCCAAAGCAATATACCAGCAAAAACATCGTAAACAGAGGAAGCAAACAGAAAAAATGGAGGAGAGACTCAGGCCAATGATGTCAGGTCTAATATTATGCATCAGTAAAAGGGTTCCAGATAATCTGGTGTAATGGCAGTGATCACAATGCCCTGTACTGTGAACTATTAGGGGGCCAGTAAGCCCCCGTCAAATAGTCCTCCCCCAACAAATGGAATACCCTAAACATATGACTTCAAAATTAACAGATTAATATGTAGAGAAACTGGCTATGTTTCAACAGAAATTAAATACGGAATGTGCTTAGGATCAGAAAGTAGCCTGTTTTGTGGAAACTATAGAACTAGTCATACAATGCCTCAGAGTAGAATTAAAGTTGGGCCTATGAAGACAATTAAGATGGTGCAGTCTGGAGTGTAAGAACAAACTCGTTGGGGGGAAATACAGATTAACAACAGCCTAGGACAGAGCTGTGTACTGGCCCCACTACTTTTCGCCATATTTGTACCAGATCTGTCTTCTGTCTTGGAGGCAGATAGAAGTGCTAGCCCAGAAATGAGTAGCAAACAAGTATCCTGTTTAATGTATGCCGATGATGTAGCAATCCTCGACCAGACAGAGATGTGTCTACAGAGGAAGCTAAATGCTTTTAGCATATACTGTGCGGCAAAACATTTAATGGTAAACATGGATAAAACCAGAATCATGTGTTTTGGGATGAAAGACCAGAAATTCAATTGGTATTTGGGCCAAACCAAACTGGAGATTGTAAATGAGTATAAATACCTGGGGGTCTGGTTTGACAAGTCTCTAAAGTGGTGCACGCATTTGGACGCACAGAAAGCACAAGCTCACACATCTGTGTGTGGCTAAAAAAATGTAATCGCAGCTATGGTGATGTCCCACAGACCATCGATAAAGGCCTACAGCGCTATGATACCCCACAATTACAGTATGGAGCAGAAATTCTCTGCTTAGGTGGAAAAAGCACCTGGGATATCGAGGAAGGAAATGCATAAAATCTCTAATGTCATTGCCAGGCTCATCTATGATCCAGGCAATTAGATTGGAGTTGAGCTTGACTTCGGGGAATGTACAGGTGCAAGTGGGCCTACTACGATTTTGGAAAAGATTGGGGACAGGAGAGGAGACGAAAGTGTCACAAAGGTGTAAGAATGAGATTCAGCATAATGACCTAAAATGAGCCAGAGGTCAGAAAGAAATGATACACTATCTGTGAAAATCTAGACATAAGAATTGATCAACAGACTCTTCAAATAGAAGTGACAAAGAGCATACTCAGAACAATAGGGAAGGAATTGTCTAGGCTGGAAGACATGGAGTATCTGAGAAAGAAAGATTCTGTGAAATTTATGAGAAATAGTTGGGTGAAAGAAAATTGGTACCCCTATCTGGATATTCTACCTAATCAATGTCTTAGATTGGAAATACTAAGGTTGAGAATTGGCATAAACCCTGCTATGTTAAATGGCAGAATAAGAACAGAACTGAGGCAAACTGATGGTAAATGTACATGCTGGTTGGGCACAAAAGCGATCATTTACATATCCTGATGGACTGCCTAAAATTGTTAGCTCCCGCAAACAGTTTTTATGCCCTATCTTTTTAAACTATGGTACTAGGCTGCGCACACAAGCAGTTGAACTCCTCACAGATAAAACAAATCTTGAAATTACAATAGCCATTGCAAAGTACATGAAGGCTGTAAAAAGGTTTTTAATGGAATAGGAAATAGTTGGCTGTAAACTAGATCAGAAGCTATGATGGATAGCGATTTTAGGAATTTTTCACCGGTTACCTTTTAAAAACATGCTAGAATAGGAATTTTATTGCTCTTAAAATTATTTATGTTTATATATAGTTGTGTTTAGGACTTACGCATGGAGTGTTGTGTAAAATTGAGAGGAAGTACATGAAAATTAGGCTTCTGCAATGACGTTGGTTGATGAAGTTGTAATGATTTTATAATATTTGCATAAAATTTCATGTTTTTATAGTGTTTAAAGATCAGTGGTCTAAATAAAGTTTACTTTTTGACTTTGACTCTTACCAGAAATGCCAGTGTGTACCTCCTGGCTCTGTAATGCAATCTGGAGTTCATATGGGCCCGGCATAGAGGAAATCTGACAGATGTCAATCCAGATCTCGGAGAATGTGGCTTGCTGCTCAATTTCAATTGGTCCTGTGGCAGGTCTACAGCCCTTCCCCCCAAGAGCTGAAGGTAGTGAGGGACATATCCATGCTGGACTCGAGGCCTGTTGGACTGGTGAAGTTACCTCGGAGAGGTGATCAGATGTCCCTGGCCTCCTATGGAAGCCTAGCTCCATATCATTCTGTTGCAGCTGCAGGTGATTCATCTGCTTTCCATCAAGGGGAGACTGGCGCAGGTTCTCACTTAACAACACTGCTGCCAGATGGAATAGCATCAAGCATGCCAGAGTGGGGTCCGGTGGCAAGACGCTTTGTGCCTCTGGAGTTGGTTGGAGCACCAGGGCATTTCCCTGATCACGAACCACCCGGCATGATCCCTCCATGCCAAAGTAGATGAGTTGAGCAGGCGTCATCTGGCAGATCACGAGTGGTGTATACAACCTGAGGCGGCGTAGGGCAACTTCCAACAGTGGGCAGAACCCTAGCTAGACTTTTGTGCCGCCGTAGAGAACATGCAACATCAAAGGTTGTCTGCACTGGAGTTTCCACAATAATACTCATTAGGAGATGTGTTCTGGCAGGAATGGAACAAGGGACTCAGATATGTGTTCCTGTCCATGTTTCTCCTGCCTAAGTTCTGAAAGATGTAAGGTGCAGCCCCTGAATAGGGGTTGTCCCCCAGTGCACAGCGTAAAATAACAAAAAATTTAAATCCACTTGTGTGACGAGTTCACAATAATATGACTTAAAACCAGTCCATAATCATTGGTTCTTTAATGACCACTTAATGTCAATAGTCATTCATTGTGATATTCAATGTTGTTCATGAAATCGAAATAAATCACTCAAAATTTTCATTCACAGTTGATCAGCAATCCCAATGCATTTCGGGCATTAAACCTGCCCTTCGTCAGGGGACAATCTACGAGCAAACATAATTGAATGGGTCTTATTAAGGAGCATCTCGCTACGTAAAAACAGTAAAAAGTGGGGATAGAAGATATCAGTAGTAGCGTATGATAGCCCAGAGTGTCAGATCCCAAATGGTAAACATGCTAGGAGCAACATGGTGCTGGAGTCGTAAAACAATAAAGTTGTTGAGCAGGGAGTGGAGTGATAAAACGAAAGTCAATGATCTGTGTTGGTAATCTTGTGTGGAAACGCCAAAAGGAAAGCAATAACACAGAAGTGGAAACAGAAATAGAAAAAAGTTGCCAAGAAAACAATACCGCAACCAATAGTGAAAAGTGTGCAGTCAACCGAAAAACCTGCGCTCAGAAAAGAACGTGCACTGCAGTTAGCAAATTAACATGTGTCTCACGTAATTGACGACGCTTCAAGGAGCTGAAGTCGCTGTGAGTAAAACAAATGAGAATACACGGTCAGCTAGGTGCATAAACGCATCGATATTACAGAATCAAAGCTGTAATGTCAGGGATAGAACAAACATAAGACAAATGACTCAAAGATTACAAAGAAATTCCATTCTGTCATTCAGCCTGTTAGGCTGCATTGTGCAAAGATACCGGATCCAGTAGTTTTCTCTCTGAAAAAGTTTGTTTTTATTGTGAACACCTTCTCCTGGTTTGATGACCTCTAAAATGAGGAACTTCAATTGTGAGATTTTGTGTCTTTTTTCAGAAAGTGGGTAGCCACAGTAGATCTCTGGTTTCTCGTTCGAATGTTATTTTTGTTTTCCAGAATTCGAGTGCGTATTTTCCTATCTGTGTGTCCCACATAACATGAACCGCAAGGGCATTTCAGCATATAGATGACATTGGACATGTTACATGTAGCATTAACTCTTAGTTTGATTTTTGTTCCTTTCATTGGATGATGTATAACATTCCCCGGTATTGTGTTGTTACAGTTGCTACAATTCTAGCAATGTAACAGACCCTTATAATCAGTGGATTGTGGATCATCTGCTGATTTGTTTAGCATGTCCTTCAAATTGTGACCTCTGGTGTATGCAAAAATGGGTTTATTTTCAAACAATCCCCTGAAGTCTGGTTCACTGCTTAGTAGTGGCCAATGTTTCAAAATCATGTTGCAATACCTGTGACTGGTGGTCGAGTATTTAGACACTACTACCATGCGGTTTTTGGTATCTTTCTTCTTGACTGTCAAAAGGTCTTTCCTGTTCAAAGACTCACATCTTTTTTGCGCGGACTCCAAGATTTCCTCCGGGTATCCACGATTCCTGAATCTAGTTAACATCTGCTCCATTTGTATGTCATATTCAGGAGATGAAGATACAATGCGTTTGACTCTGAGCAGTTAGTAAAAAGGTAGATTGGTTTTTAAACCAGGTCTGTGGAAACTGTTATAGTGCAGAATGCTGTTGCAGTCTGTAGCTTTACGAAACAGGTTGGTTGAGAGTTTGCCATTTGTTAATTATATTTGAACATCCAAGAAGTGGATTAATCTTTGAGTAAACTCCCATGTAAACTGGATGCGTTCATCTATATCATTCATTTGATGTAGGAAACATTCAATTGTGTCTGCAGTTCCGGACCAAAGGATGAAGATGTCATTGATAAACCGGAGGAATATCTTACCGTGTTCTAACCATGTCTGTTTGTTAACAATGTGCTGTTCTTCAAAGTGCCTCATGAAGAGGTTCGCGTAGGCCGGAGCTGCGCAATTCCCCATGGACGTACCGCACAATTGTAAATACCAGTCATTGTTCAATCTAAAGTAGCTGTGATAAAGTGAGAACATGAGTAGTTCCATTGGAAATACTTGAAGTTTTAAGTCAATGGTGGAGTTGAGCAAGACTTGCTCAACGGCATCTATGCCAAGGTTGTGGGGTATCGACGTGTAGAGGGATTTGACATCCACTGTACATAGTTCCTCTTCTGAACGTATTTGGATGGAATTGATCTTGGTTAAAAAGTCTCTAGTGTCTCGTATATATGACTTGGTGTTAATAACGAAAGGTTGCAAATGCTTATCAATAAACTTCCCGATGGGCTCATGGATGCTGCCTTTGGTAGAAACTATTGGTCGAAATGGTGGTTTGTGTAATTTTTTGTGAATCTTGGGCAACATATACAATGATAGGGACCTGGGGTTTTCTTGAATTAGGAACGTTTTGACTCTTTCCGTGATAGTACCTTCATCTAATGTTTTCTGTACTATGTTCAATAGGATAGATGCAAATGTATTAGTCAGATTGTAATTCAGTTGAGCATAGGTGTTGGTGTCAGATACGTGAAGTGAAACCTGTTCTTGATAATAGACACTGTCCATAATAACTAAGGCGCCGCCTTTGTCAGCGTTCTGGCAAGTTATGGACTGATTGTTGGCAAGTCTTTTGAGTATGCTCTTGTCTTTTGCTGTGAGATTGCAATGTTTAGAAGTTTTTTGAAATTGCAAAGTTGAAATCTCATGTTTGACTAGATTATCAAAGGTGTCGATGATCTTGTGGCTTACTGGAGCCAAAAAGGTACTACATGGTCGTAATTCTTGGATGATATCTTCCTCTTGGGTGGTGGTTTGTACCAAAATGTCAAAATAGTGTCTTAGTCTAATGTTTCTCATTAGTTTAAAGAAACTAACTTCTAATTTGAGTGTATTATTCGTGGTGGTTGGTACAAAGGTTTGTCCCTTCTGTAGGGTGCGTATCTCATGAGATACGCATGTGACATGCACCCTACCCTCCTTGGGACAAACGTCACCGCTGCAGAGCCCGCAGAGGCTGCATCTCTGAATCCACCAGCGCGACCGCAATGAGAACAGTGGACCTGGGACTATAGTTCCCAGAGGGCTTTGCGGGGCGCAGAGTCAGACACGTTGCAGGAGGGCGCCGGAGGCCCTCAAAATCGGCCCGGGCCTCCTGCTGCGCGAAACGCAACAAAGCCTGATCTTGCTGTGAAGGTAACGGCCAAACCACCCCACCTGGAAGAAGCTCGGGGGGAACAGCGGGAGCCTCCCGTCCTTGGGACAAATGCCACCGCTGCAGAGCCCGCAGAGGCTGCATCTCTGAATCCACCAGCGCGACCGCAAGGAGAACAGTGGACCCGGGACCATAGTTCCCAGAGGGCTTTGCGGGGGCGCAGAGTCAGTGACACTGCAGGAGGGTGCCGGAGGCCCTCAAAATCGGCCCGGCCCTCCCGCTGCGCGGGACGCAACAAAGCCTGATCTTGCCGTGAAGGGAACGGCCACACCACCCCACCTGGAAGAAGCTCGGGGGAGCAGCGAGAACCTCCAGTCCTTGGGACAAACGCCACCGCTGCAGAGCCCGCAGAGGCTGCATCTCTGAATCCATCAGTGCGACCGCAAGGAGAACAGCGGACCCAGGACTATAGTTCCCAGAGGGCTTTGTGGGGGCGCAGAGTCCGTGACGCTGCAGGAGGGCGCCGAAGGCCCTCAAAATCGGGCCTGCCCTCCCGCTGCGCGGGACGCAACAAAGCCTGATCTTGCGTGAAGGGAACGGCCAAACCACCCCACCTGAAAGAAGCTCGGGGCAAACAGCAAGAGCCTCCCATCCTTGGGACAAACGCCACCGCTGCAGAGCCCGCAGAGGCTGCATCTCTGAATCCACCAGCGCGACCGCAAGGAGAACAGCGCACACGGGACTATAGTTCCCAGAGGGCTTCGCGGGGCGCAGAGTCAGTGATGCTGCAGGAGGGCACCGGAGGCCTTGAAAATCGGCCCGGCCCACCCGCTGCGCGGGATGCGCGCGGGTGCTGCCCGGGTGAAGCCCAGGCCAAGGACGGGCCCGTCCCGCGCCCGTCAGAGACCGGAAGAGGCAGGGGAGGGCTACCCCCATAGCATCTGGACTTTGAGGATTCCACACTAAGGACTAAAAGGTACTGTGGGGTAAAAGGGGGCTACTTATAGCAAAAGTAAATCAAAATACACGTCCCTGTGTTGACTTGTTCTACTGAGACTAACTACTTGTAAATAACAGACTGAGGCTGTGTTTAGTAACCTATCTTATTAAGCAATGGGAAGAGAAAAACCGTGGAAGGTGGAGTACAATCGTCCCATCCCAAGAAGGGAAAAAAAAGCAAAAAAGGTTATGCATCCTAGATCTAACTGTACTTTGACAAGAATCGAAACTATCGTTAGCGAATTTGAGGAGATTCTGACAGGAATGCCTAGTACCCACCAGGAGCAAAACCCCAACCCACTTTCAGAAGTGTTAAAACAGCAGCGAGGGAAAGTGATCCCAGCTATTTTTAACAAAAAATCCACATATATCCCCCCAATCTGTGAAGTACACAATCCATTAGAAGGTCCTGCCAGGTTAGTCCCGTTAGAGGCATCTAAGGAGATTAATTTACCTAGTGCTACTCCAGAAATTACCGCCCATGGGACACAAGAGAATACAGGGGAGATAGTTATCAACTATGTTAACAGATTTGCTGTTCTAGATGGGGAATCAGGAGACGCCCTGGATGTGATTGCTCAAACTATTGAGAGGGGTGCTAAGGCAAATGGGACAAGTGTTGATGCTTATGGGGGCTGTCAAAAATGTTCATCCTCTAATAGAGTTCTTTTTAAGAATTTAGAGAGGGACATGCTCTCCATAAAAAAAATGTTGGAAGTACTATCCCAGAAGGATAACACCGATAGGGCAAAAACTCCGCAAATTGTTACATCTGCAACAGTATCGACACCATGTATCCCAATAGAACCTCTAATCCCCTGCAAACAGGCAGAAGGTGGGCTCCTAAAGAAAGTGTTCCTGCACCAAAGGCCTCATGATAGGGTCTCTCCAGCTGGCCAGCATAGTCTTAGCTCCAGGTCATATGCTGAAATTATGAGAACACGGGGCACAGCATCTGGAAATAGACTTGCACATTTGAGTTAACCATCTTGTAATGATACTAGGCCGGTTGGTAACGGAAAGCCTAGGGCTGATCCAAACATTTCCCTGCTAGATAATGCTATAAGAAACTCTAATGCGATAGTTTACATGACTGGGGTCCCAAAACCAAACACTAAATCTGGGTATGAAACCAGAGAATCTATCCAAAATAAAGCAATCCATTGGCTCCGACATGTGAGGGGATGCAGATCTATCATCAGGGAGGATTTGACTAGCGTCAGAAGATTGTCCCTGCACAGTTAGCACACAGACTGCATCGAAATCCAACTGTGCAACGAAGCATTGGCAGAGAACTTAGTGGCTCTTGAGTTTCGGACTTGTCCCCCTAAACAATCTAATATCCAGATCAGACGCCTGCCTTCCTGGTCCATAGTGGGGGTTAATGACTACTCAGATTTAAATAGAGTAGATTGACTATCTAAAGACAATCACAGCATCTTTCCGTAATCCAGCCCCATTAAAGGTGTTATGGAAAATACTTGTGGCGCAATCAATGCGTTTTTTAGTTCGCCTCCAAGGGAATTATTGAATCAGGAGAGAAGGGAGCTATACACAGGAGGGGAAGGAAATTTAGAGGTGATCCGGATCCTCTCCTGGAACATTTCAGGCCTCAAAAAGAAACTGGTCATTCCAGAATGGAATAAATTCATCGACAATTACAAGGTGTGCATGTTCCAGGAGACATGGAGCACGACAGCTCTGTACAAAACAGGGTACTCCTCCTTTTTTTATTCCTGCGGTAAGCCAAGGGAAGGGTCGCCCTTCGAGGGGGACTCCATATTTGGGGTAAGGTATCATTGAACTGGGATATCACTGTTCATAACACCAACTCTGAATATATTTTACATCTATCCTTTAAAGGCCCCTTGAATGGCAATAGAGTAGAGCTGTTCAATGTATATGCTAGAGGATCCCCGGGGGCTAAAAATTCGGTCACAATTTCATTACTAGAATTGGCCTTATCAGGTAACCCCCCACGATCTAACATAATTGTGGGAGGTGACCTGAATTGCAGGTATGAACCCTTAAGCGAGGAAGATCTATTGGGGTCTAATGAACAAGATCTGAAACATTCTATTCCTGTATTGACTCTAAGACCAATTAAGAGATGATCAGCTAGGGCACTACAAATTAATGCTCTAACATTGGAATATAACCTACGTGCACTAAATGGTAGAACACCCTCGGACCCAGATGGGGCCATGACTTTTAACAGACTTAACGACCCCTCGCGTATTGATTACATTCTCCTGGACACAAGATTATGGGGGAATGTGGTCGATATGGAGGTCAAGCAGATGCCGGATAGTGATCATAACCCCCTTTGCATGGAAATTATATGAGACTGCAAGAGGAAGATAAGTGGTCCATTATTTACCAAAGAAGTAGTTCCATCAAACTTCAACCGCAGGTTAAAATGGGATAAGGTGGCTTGTCAAGAGAATATCCTGATTAGTATAGGCGACTTGGTTGCATCAAAGAGTGCGGAACTATCCACGCTCAATACTGTGCAGGATGAAGTAAACGAACTAGATCTTAGTGGAATTTATAGGGATTTTATAGTAAATATAGGTTCATATTTTAAGGTTAAAGTTGCTAGAGGACATAAAAATAAATTAGTTAAAAGTGGTAATTTATGGTTTACAGCTGACTGCAGGAAAAAGAGAATGGCCATTTCATTAGCTCTCCACAAAAAAGATCCTATAGCCGTAAGGATGGCCAGAAAAGACTATAATAGAACTATAGAACTAGCAAAACGTGCATGGGAGGAAGACCACTGGCAGGAACTCAAAAGGGCAGCCTCTGAAAAGGATTCTACTCTATTTTGGGACTTAATAAATAAACTCACTAGAAGGGGAACAGAGTCTGTCCCAAATCATATAACCAAACAGCAATGGTATTCCCATTTTTTACACCTCTGTTGCTGCGAGACTGATTCAGAGCAACCATTAGATGCCGAATCAGAATCAGAATTATATCATGTATGTTTCAATTCAGCAGATCCTTTTACACTTCTAGAGGTCCAATCAGCCATTCAAAATATAGCGCCGGGGAAGGCCGCTGGCCCGGATGGCCTGCCAGGCGATTTACTACTACATGATCCCACCCTATGGGCTAATTTCATCCTTCTTTTGATGAACCTTCTCGTCCAGGGCCACCCAGTCCCCGAGTCATGGAAAGGGGCAGAAGTGGTCACAATATATAAGAAGGTGCCAAAGAGGACCCCGCCAACTACAGACCTATAAGTCTGATTGATGTAATTCAGAAGGTGGTTGGCAGGGTCCTCATCTCTAGAATGGTGACCTGGTTAGAGGAGGGAAATATCCTGACCCACTTACAAGCTGGGTTCAGGCGGAAGGTGGGTACGATGGACCAGGTTTTCAGATTTGCTGCGACATACTGGAAAACCGTGTCCATCGGAAAAGGCTCATTATATCTGGCCTTTATAGATCTCAAAACCGCCTTCGACCTTGTGCCCAGTGCCAAACTTTGGGAAGTGCTTCAGGATATGGGTCTCCCACAATACCTCCTAGAGTTGATAAAAAGATTACATGAGGGCACCTACGCACGAATTAGATGGGGGGGTCAGGGCGAACTGACTAAGAGGATACCAGTGAACAGGGGGGTCCGTCAGGGTTGTGCGATGGCCCAGACTTTGTTCTCTCTCTTTGTAAATGGGGTGGCAGACCATTTGAGAGAGGACCCAGCCGATGCCCCAACCCTGGCTGGTGAAAAGATACCGACCCTCCTCTTCGCGGACGATACCCTCTTGATGTCCAAAACCCCCTCTGGTCTTCAGAAACTTCTAGAAAGGTTTAACCTGTTCTGTGAAGAACGTGGACTAATCATCAACACAACTAAAACAAAATTGATGGTATTATCGCAGACCAAAAAACCTACGAAGATCAATGTTGCCCTCAATGGATCTAGGCTAGAGGACGTGGATGCTGTTGACTACTTGGAAGTAAGGGTCAATTATAGAATGATATGGGACACCCATGTGGCTAAAATGCTTTTAAATCTTAAAAGAGTGTCAGGGGCTATTTCAAGAGATCATCGAGCCTCTTACAGTAGACCTATCGCCCCTGCTTTAGCCGTCTATAATGGGAAGGCATTGGCCGCTGCAGTCTACGGGTCGGAATTATGGGGTTTCAACAAGATTGCAGAGCTAGTTAAAGCTGAGAATAAGTTTTTAAGAGACCTAGTTGGTCTCCCACTCCCTATCCCCTTCAAACCACTTCTTCACGACATGGGTCGACGATCAATCAAAGACATAGTTTACCTCCGTCCATTACTATATTGGGTGCGTCTAAGAAGGACCCCGGAGTTGGCAAGCTATGCAGCAGTCTTTGACGAGCTAATTAATTTGAATAGTTCGAAGAAGATCGTATGGCTGAAGAAATTGAGGGAGTTGGTCAACAAACTGGGGTGAGTGAAGCGTTGCTATCCCAGTCCCCCCCTCCCCCCCGAAAGAAACGGTTAATAAAATCTACTGGGAATGGGTGCAAGACAAGGATCTAAAAGACACTAGGTGGGGCACTTTAACTGACCAGTTCCTAGAGCACAAACCGGTGAAGAAGCTGGAACCCTTTCTAGATTTTATTAAAATACCTAGAGACAGAACTCTTTTTCTAAAATTGAGGTACGGGACAATTCCCTTGAATGAATTTCCTAAACGCTGGAAATCCCCCTTGTCCCACCAAGCTACTTGTCCGGGATGTGCAAACCCCACAGAGTCCTTAGCACACTTCCTGTTTGCTTGAAGTGCCTATAGGGGGGTCAGGAAAAGATGGTTAAAACCTGTATGTAGGGAATTAGGAGTGAGGCACTGCACGATGGCCCTCCGAATTTTGAGAACGGACACAACATCTATGATGGTCATTTGCGGAGTAGCAAAGTATTTGGGGAGAGCCTGGCAGATACCCTCAAAGCTTATGCAATCGAAAACGGGCTAGAAAACTAAGACTAATTAATCTGGCTGTTTATGAAAAGATTATCACTGCACTTTATGTCCTATGACCTTTTAAATGTATATACTAATTTTGCATTTTAACATATTTCTTTTTTATTCTCCCTGTATTATGAAATACGACTAATATGAATTTTATTCCTTTATGATGAAATTGTATCTACTTTTATGATAAAAAACTTTATTGAATAAAGTATTACAACAACAGTATTCTCATTTGTTTTACTCACAGCGACTTCAGCTCCTTGAGGCATCGTCAATTACGTGAGACACATGTTCATTTGCTAACTGCAGTGCACACTATTTTCAGAGCACAGGTTTTTCGGTTGACTGCACACTTTTCACTATCGGTTGCGGTATTGTTTTATTGGCAACTTTTTTCTATTTCTGTTTCCACTTCATCTGTTATTGCTTTCCTTTTGGCGTTTCCACAGGAGATTACCAACACAGATCATTGACTTTTGCTTTATCACTCCACTCCCTGCATCGACAACTGTATTGCTTTTCGACTCTAGCACCATGTTGCTCCTAGCATGTTTACCATTAGGGATCTGACACTCTGGGCTATCATACGCTACTACTGATATCTTCTTTCCCCACTTTTTACTGTTCTTACATAGTGAGATGCTCCTTAATAAGACCCATTCAATTATGTTTGCTCGTAGATTTACCCCTGAAGAAGGGCAGATTTAATTCTCGAAATACATTGGGATGGCTGATCAACTGTGAATGAAAACTTTGAGTGATTTATTTCGATTTCATGAACAACATTGGATATCACAATGAATGACTATTGGCATTAAATGGTCATTAAAGAACCAATGATTATGGACTGGTTTCAAGCCATATTATTGTGAACTCGTCACACAAGTGGATTTAATTTTTGTTTTGTTATTTTACGCAGTGCACTGGGGGACAACCCCTATTCAGGGGCTGCACCTTAGATACTGTTTACAACGCTGTTGGGCACAGACAGCGAAGCCCTAGTTGCACGCTACACCTGGCAATTTGAATACAGTAGTCAACTGGTTGTGTGTGTCCCACCCCTTGGTTCATAAGTTCTGAAAGATATCAAGATCAACCAGTTCCAAGTCATCCTAGTAGCTCCAGATTAGGCCAGAGAGAGTGGTAACCAAACTTCTGTGCAGGAGCATTTGTCCTCATATCAGGCTACTACTTCACAAGGATCTTCTGTCACAGCAACAGGGCAAGGTCCTCCACCCAAGTGTGCACAGTCTACACCTGCATGCACAGATATTGAGAGGTAGCAACTGACTCTATTTAATCTACTGCTTTAAGTGGTAGATGCCATCCTTGTCGCAAAATGTAATTAACCCTAATGCATAATTTTGTCATCCCCTTCTACATCATTCTAGTAGTGCCAGACATACTATATTCCGGACTTCTGATTAATGTTTCCTCCTTGTTGCTCTTGTGTAGGGAAAATCTTTGATTGTTGTGGTACGCTTGGGTATTATACATACCACTTCTGGATAAGTAGTCCAGTATTTATGACATTAGTGAAAGTAGAGTGGCAAAGATTTAAGTGCCCAGGCTTGATCCCCACAAAAAGTAAGGATTGTGACAATGAAGACCAGAGATTAGTATGATAAAGATTATCAGTAATTAAAGCATTCTCAGAATTCTGTTAAAAAGTGCTTTCCTTACATTCGTACAACTGATAGTATTGCAGGAGTAAGAGTACTGAAGTATCAACAGTGAATAAACGTTACTTTTTAATGTATTGCAAATACAAAAACTGTGCTAATTATTTTCTCTATTTTATGGATTGGTTCTGTATTTTAGGAAATACTTGATTTGTGGTTGAACCGCTTCCAATCTAAACTTGAGAATTACGATTGATAATTTGAGACAGATTTGTTTCTTTTTAGTGTCTTGAGATAGGAAAGAAGACGGTAGTTGGGAATCAAAATAAGTTTGGACTGATTTACATGTGAATATTAATAAGAAAACTTTAGCATCGGAGAACTCTCAATTATTTACCAGTTACATTATTTGTTTTATTGCTGCAGCAACGTCTTTACAGGAGATGTCCGCCCAGGGAGTGCTTGTCACTGAACTGGATGAAACTGAAGAGGTGGAAACCATTCCCCTAGAGATGCAGAAAAAGCTCTTCATTGACGTCTGTATCACATTGGTTAACTTACATATTTTTCATTGCTCGCTATGTTAATATTTTTGTACGGTACATACTTTATACTAATCCACTGCATGATTCTCAACTATGTTTAAATTTGACCCTCTGACCCAGACACCTAAAATTGTTGCTGACATCACTTCAGTTTGTGAATATTGCAGAACTCCACCTTTTTTAGTTTGTACTTGGGGCTCATTTTTTCCTCTGGGGCTTACTAACAGTAGACAATTACTCGTTTGATATTTTGACCAGATAGTTTAATATATCTATTTACAATGTACCATGTAAGTGACGATCACGTGTTTACTAACTGCTTTTTAAAAACGTTTAGGGATAGTTTGCTCAGCTATGGTCTCACGAGCTTGCTTATTGCAGAGCACTTCAAAGAAATTAGTATAGTTCTAGCGTAATTGATCTTATAGATTGAGTTTTTGTGCCTTGCTATTGCTCCACGAGATACTCACCAGTTGCCTTTCAAATGAGCTTTTGCTATGGCTTTTTCCCTAAATTGTTCTTAATTTATCTTGTAAAATTCTAAATTGATACATTTCTGTCTGCTAATTGTTAACCTTTTAAGTAAACTAGGCACAGGATGAATATTTACTACTTGAGCGTATATAGAGGCCTCACTACTTGAGCATATACAAATTCTTTCTAATACTATGGAGGTGGAGCGAGGAACTGTGAATATATGAGCGGAGTACCCTTAAAATAGAAATTTCATGTAATTGGAAAAGTTAAGGAGAAAAGAAGTTGATAAATGGTGTTAAATAATGTCTTTAGAAAAAATACTTGAAAGTGAAGAGAGTACCTAAATGCTTACGCATAACTCTAATGCCAAGTCATGTTGATCAAACTGATGCCATGTTAGAAGAGTGGGATAATCATATTGTGCATTTATCATTAGGGCTATTGGAAATAAATCATTGTGAAACACACCAAAGCAGACCTGATTAAAATTCCAGAGGAAATAGCCAAATTGGAGAATTAATTTAAACGTATTGATTTCCCATATGATTTGATTAAATGAAAGGACAAGAGTGATGAACAGCTTCTTAAACACGAAGGGGAAGTAGAGGCGAGAAAATTGAATACATTTCAACTAGACATGAAGATTACGAAGATGGGAGAATATTTACGTTTGCAAAATGGTTCTCAGACTTTAGGAGGCAGGAAGTATTAGATAAAATAATTGTGGAATCGAAAACTGAAAGCATTGCAAGTGAATCTGATGTTGACTCAAGTGAAGGGGATGGAGATTCAAGTAAAGTGATAGAAAAGGAACAAAAATTGTCTTTTTTAGACGAAATGAGGTTGCTACATCAAGATCAGCAATTAAGGCACAGAGGAGGTGCAATGAAGGAGAGTGAAGTGACAAGGAGGGGCAAATGAAGAGGAAAAAAAGAACAGGACGTAAAATCAGGAAGAACAATAGAAACAAGGAGGATGACACAGAACAACAAGTAGAATGGAAAGACAAGAGAGAAATGGAGATGGAAATAATAAATTAGCCGAAATGCAAGTTGAGGGAAATGGAAATAAAGGTATTAACAAAAGGCCTGAACTCCTGTCCAACAATGCTCTTTGATTAGGTAGATACCAGAATAGAGATTTTCAAATGCATAAGGAAATTGAAACTAGTAAAATACTATGGGAAGAAACAAGTGAGTCCAAAAGTGACACCAACACCAACAAATAAACGTATTATTGATAATATAGAGATTCTTTGTACCTTAGATGAATTGTAGCAGGATGATTTGTCAAGAGGATGGAATAAACCAGAATCATTACTGAAAGAGGCAGAAATCGATATCTTTTGAGCAGGCATAAGTACAGTAAAATCTAAATCGAGATTTTGTAGAAATATACCGCCAGGGAATAATGTGGATGTATTTCATGAGATGGTGTTTAAAGATGTCTGCAAATTAACAAACAACTTAAAACAAGGAGGACATTGTAAAAGGAAAGAAAGGGAAGCACTGAAAAGGTTGAAGGAAAAGACTGCCTTTAAAAGCAAACAATCCACCAAAAGTGGAAATATAGTTATGTTGGATAAGGAATACTATATACAGGCGGTATTATGACAAGATAGAGAATGCTATGAGAAAATTACAATAAACACTATAAACGAATGAGAGAAATGCTACACCAACAAATTAAGCAATCGGAAAGATCAAGGTTTGCTGGATGAGGATGAATATAGATTTTTAGTACCCGAAAATCTGTGATAGCAACAATTTATTTTTAGCCAAAGATACAATATAGCAGAGTGAACCCACCTGGAAGGCTAATTGTTTCTGCCACAGGATCGATGTTGGAGGAAACTTCAATTTATATGGATTTACTTTTGTCACCAATAGTCAAAGACAAGTTCTTACCTAAGATATACAAGATAACTGGTTACCCATTTGCAGCACATTCCATGGAAGGAAACATGTCATTTAATTGCAATGGATGTGGTATAATTATATACTAGTATCAGACATGAAACAGGTGTAGAAGCCTGTTGCTATTTCCTCAATCTGAGGAATATACACTTTTATGAACATTAATTCATGATTGAAGAACTGATGACGATTTGCTTGAAACATAATATATTCATATTCAATGATGAAATATACAGACAGAACTGTGGGACCTTAATGGGTGTATCATTTACACCCAGCTTTGCAAATCTAACAATGGGCGGTGGGAAAAATACACTGCATGGACGGTAATGAAGAGATACTAAGCAAGATTATAGTTTGGTTGCGATTCATAGATGATTTACTGATCATTTGGGATGGCACTAATGAAGAATTTGAACAATTTACCAGATATTGAACACAAATTATCTAAATCTGAGAGTCATTTATGATATAAGTAATAAAAGAGTGGTATTTCTTGATACAGAAATATTTATTGAGGATTGAATGCTCCAAACAACATTAAATCATAAGCCCACACCCACGAACAGAAAGAATTGGAAAAGTGGAATATTGAAATTATGAATAGATTTTTCATGAGAGGCTACTCAAAGAAGGTGATCAACAAATGTGCGGAAAGATCAACAATATGGAATACTTGGGAATTACTCGTTACAAAAAAACAAATGGTAAAGCCAATAATTAGATAACAAAATATATCAGAATTATTTTGACATTGACTAAGGAAGACTCTCAATTCAAACACATTTCGGAAGGGATTGGGGAATTTTTAAAAGTGATCTCACATTATCCAGAATATTGTGAGTAGTATCAACAATAACATACATAAAGCCAGGAGCATCAACGACATGTACATAGCCACTTCAAGAGAGCAGAAGAATAGGCTTGGTGGAACACACAGACAGGAATTTACAAATACCAACATTGTAAGATCTGTCATATCAAGGTTGACACTTCAGAATTTGAAGTGAGGAATGGGAACAAGAGAAACATTTATTTAGAGAATATCATGCCTGTTTACATTCTGAACTGTTCCCATGAGGCACAGGGTCAAGCCTGATTCAACCCAAATCTGTGACTGAGGGTGTTTGAAAAGTTTCAACACTCTGTCCATCATCTCTTTGTGTTTGCTTTCTTCATCCTAAGTTGACAGGGTATGCCCAAACGTTGGTCCCTTGCTCACTTTGCCACTGGTTTCAAGCTAGCCTGGATGATGAGGGGTGTTACCCAGAAACCAGTCCCAGGATGCTTGTTTCTATTCCAGGGAAGACCTGGCTTGGCAGTTTGGGCTGGACTGTTCCCATGAGGCACAGGGTCAAGACTGATTTGCATATGGCTTGGTCTGAACTGGGGTGGCAAATTGAGCTAAAGAACAATGATGGATTCAAACCAGATCTGTGACTGACGGTGAGTGTCTGCAAAGTTTCAACACTCCATTCATCATCTCTTTGCGTTTGCTTTGTTCACCCTAAGTTGGCAGGGTATGCCCAGACGTGGGTCCCTTGGTCACTTTGCCACTGGATTCAAGCTAGCGTGGCTGATGAGGGATGTTACCCCAAAATCAGTCCCAGATGCTTGTTTCCGGCCTAGGGAAGACCTGGCTTGGCAGTTCGGGCTGGACTGTTCGCATGAGGCACAGGGTCAAGACTGAATTGCATATGGCTGGGTCTGAACTGGGGTGGCAAAGTGAGCTAAAAAACGATGATGGAGTCAACCCTGATCTGTGACTGGGGGTGAGTGTCTGAAAAGTTTCAACACTCCGTTCCTCATCTCTACGGGTTTGCTTACATTCTGAAGTGCCCATGTAAACTGGCGTTTATTGGTAGTACCACATGTGAAATGAAAAAGAGAAAATAAGAACACTCAAGAGCAATAACCAACAAGGACATGATATACCCAGTGACAAGACATTTTGAAATTCACCATAACAGTGATTGGAAACAAATGGGAACCTTTGGAACTGATATGGTGGAAAGAAATGAGAGAGGGGGTGACAGAGAATGAGCACCATTGCATATTAGATTCATGGAACTTTCTCAACATGGAGACAATGACCCCCAAAGGTCTGAGCCAGGACAAGGAGCTTTTCATACATCTGCTTTAGTTTTTGGCTCCGGGATTATTCATGTTTCATAGTTGTGATTTAATGTCACCTCAAATCCATGTAGTAGTGAGAGGGATTTATAGAACACATTGCTGGAAACAAACAAGCACAATTCATTACATGAGATGAATAGTTTTGAAGTTATTGAGTAACAAGTATTCAGCCCACGAGAGGGCGAGACAAATGATAAGAGGTGAACAAGACTGGCCTGGTCCAACACACACCTAAATAATAGCCCGCTTGGGGGTGTTGATAGATATTTAAATGATAACATATTTGTTTATGTTTGAGACTAAATGTGTCTAAATTACTTGCCCATGAATGGGCAACTGGATTCTAATTTTTAAAGTGTCAATATTTTTGGCATAGTGGAACGAGCACACTATAGTTTGTTTAGCTGCAGAAAGTGGCAATTGAACTGGAAAATATTTGATAAATTGACAGTACATTTTGAGATGTGCTTTTATTGATACAATAGTAAGAATGAAAGTAGATATGTAATGCATAAAAAAATAATGCAATATTAATTGCACCATAAGGTGAAATTGTGGTGTGTGTATGTAAATTGTAAATTTGTATGTTACATCACTGTTTTTAAGGAAAAGTGTTACCTTTTAAGAAGTATGGACTACATTTCCCATATTTTACTGTAACTGTAGTAATAGAAAAGATCATGTAATGACAGTAAAGATAAAAGGTGCACTTAATAACTGGCATTCACCCTTAACAAAACCAGTGATGTTCACCACGCAATGATAATTTTGCGCTTTGGTGGGGTAATAAAAGTTAAATACACTCTGACAAGAGTGTGTACGTGTTGTCCATGTTACGAGGGAACTTGGTTGAATATATATATCACTGAAAAAACAAAGTTTAAAGAATCATTACAGCTAGGTCACAATTTTAGTGACAATGTACCATTTTAAACTTTAAAAACTCTGAAATAGGTAGTTATAGTTAGGTCCATGTTTCTATAGGAAAAGTGCTTTTTGACTTGCCTATATCTCTGGTGACGTTTGACGAATCTTCACAAACTTTAAAAAAATAAAAAGTACACAGGTGAATCTCGTTTCATATGGAAGGTTTTCAGGCAATCTGTCAAGTGGGGGCTGAGAAAAAGGGGGTGTTAAAAAAATAGTTTTTTCAATGTTACTTCAATAGTTACACCATTTAGCAAAAAGAGTTCTTTCTGAACCAAGGGTTACCTTTTTGCCAAATTTGGTGTATTTCAGCTCAGCAGTTCGGGCTGTAGCCGTTTCTAAAGTTTCCTATGGGAATTAACATGGAGAAAACATGTTTTGGGACCCCCCTTTTTTCTCAGCCCCCGCTTGCCGAATCACCCTAAAACTTTCAAGATAGGAGATGTCCAGAGCGCCTCATGAGTTTTGAAAATTTTGCCAATATTCGACAACCGGCGCCAAAGTTATTGGGAAAAGAATGTTACGAATTTCATATGGATAATAGGTCCTAACTATAATTACCTACTGGCGACCGCCAGTAGGTAATATATATAATATATATATATATATATATACATACACACCCCGTACACGAACACCGCTCAAAAGGTTGCCGCTCTCTACACAGCGGGTGTCGCAGCTCACGGGAGCGGTGCCGTTCAACGAATCAAACCAGCAGTCAAATAACAATGCTGCGCATTCAGGCGCTTTAGTTACTTTGAAGAATTTATTTTTTCATGCCACTCAAAATGAAGAAGCACTGACAAACTTTCTTTCAGCCGCCTGGCCTTCGTCTGTGTCCCTGGCGGCCGCAACCTCGGGCATTTTTATCAACAATTGAATTAATTGCCTCACACCAGTCATTAGAAATATTAGAAGGACCAAATGCAGATTATATGTATATCAAACAAATGTCGGCCATCTTAGATGGCCTTAAAGATAGCATAATTTGTGTAATTTCTGGATGTTGAATTGTGTAATTTCCACAAAGACCGATATATTAAGAAAATCGCCACCCAAATGTTGGTGTTATTGAAAATAGAGCAATTTACATCAAAAATTGCCCCTACTTCCTGTGCACATTTGGCATAACCCAATTACATTGGTATTCCTAGACCTCAGGACTTCACTTAAATGTTCTAATTGATCCATAAATATGAACAAAATACAAATGATAATCGTCCTTAAATCATGCCCTAATGGGCCTGCCATTATATGTTGCAAGGATATTTCATGTGCCATATATGTGTTCATTCATTTTAGGTCTATGTGCCAATCATGCCCTGAATAGGCTATTTCTTTATACAATTTCATCTCACATCCCACACTAGTATCAACAAAAATGTGTACAAAGGAAAGGTTTTCTCTATCCCACAAAATCCCATAATTCTTCCTCACTATTGAGGCCCCAAGGCATACGTGTCCTTAATTCAACTATTTACCTTGCCTCCAGTTGCCTGAGGAGTTTCACTCTATCTCCCCCTCTTTCTGTGAGAAGAATCTGGTCAAGAAAAAAGTTGCGTAATTTATCACTTCTAGCATTGTGAAATCCAGACAAGTGACTAGCTACGTGGTATGAGGCATCCTTATTGGTGATAGCCCGTGTGTGCTCCAGCACCCGTTTTTTGGCTGGATGGGTAGTACTACCAATGTACTGGAGACCACACGGACACACCAAGCAGTATACCACAAAGCTGGAATTACAATTCAACAGCTTGTTGATACATCGTTTGGTCTTCTTTCCAGGGACTACATAGTCCTTCACATTTGAGCTGTTTCAACAAACCTAGTAAACGGGAAGGATCCTGTGATTAGAGTTTTCATAATCACTGGTTCCTCCGTGAAATGACTGTGCACTAGGATATCTTTTAGTGACGCATTCTTCTTGTATGTTATATCAGGTCTAACTGGTAATAGATGCCCGATGACATTATCAGTTTGCAGAATTCCCCAATTCTTTTGGACCAGATCCCTCATCCTTGGTGACTCTGCTGAGAAGCCAAGAATTAACCTGGCTATCCCTATGTCCTCTCCCGTATCCTGACTATCGACTGGTTTCTTAGTCAATAAATCCTGTCTTCTTTTAAGATGGACCTTGTCCCTGGCACCCTGTAATATTTTCGATTGGTACCCCTTAGCTCTAAACCTTCCAGGGGATTCTTTTTCCACCATTTCATAGTCCCTGGGGAGTGAGAAATTTTGTTTCAGCCTCAACAATTCCCCATAGGGGATGCTGTTGATGAGGCTACGGGGGTGCTGACTTTGTGCGTGCAAAACAGTGTTTCCTGAGGTTGGTTTCCTGTAGAGGTTAGTACAGATTCTATCATCAGACCTGAACAACAACAGATAAAAAAAGCAATTTCCTTATCATTTGTATTGCTTGTAAATTTCAGATGTAGATCATTGTGGTTCAAGTGTTGAATGTGTTCTTTAGCTTTGGCGAGCGTTCCTCTTCAAATGATTAAAAGATCATCGACACATCTCGCTCAAAGCCCTATCTTCTCTACCCAATGGCTGTTGTCATCAGCCCAGGCCACGTGCTTCTCCCACCAGCCAATAAAAAGATTTGCATAGCTGGGGCCGAAGCATTTGCCCATGGCAGTACCTTGTATCTGCCGGTGCAATTGACCAGGAAAAATATCATTGTTCAGGCAAAACTCTGCAATTTGGAGTATCATTTTGCTGGGTGTTGCAAATTTTAAAAGCCTCATTTTTAAAAATGATTCAAGTGCAGACAGTCCGTAGGGGTGTGCAATGAAAGTGTATAAACTGGTGATATCAAGAGTGATTAAAAGAAAAGTTTCTTCCGAACGAATATTTTGGATGAACCGTATAGAATCAGTAGAATCCTGGATGAAGGAACTTAAATCCTTAACCATTGGGAAAAGAAAGAGGTCTGTATAGACTGAAGCTTTTTCAAGTAGGCTGGCTTTGCTGGACACTATTGGACGACCCAGAGGTCTCCTCATGTCCTTGTGGATCTTGGGAAGGTGGTAAAACGGGATGATCCACCATCATATATTTATACTCATCTTCCTCCAAGATACCCTTGCCTCTCCAATTGTAAAGTAGCTCATAGAAGGCAAGAACACTATTATTGTATTATTCTCTACTGATTTTCTTATTGCTACATGTATCTTCCAGGAGACGTAATGCTTCCTCTTTATAAAAATCGCTTGATAAAACAACCAGTCAGTCAAGAAGGTCTTTATTTCGATTTGCATCATAAAAGACATAATACACATCATGCATTTAAGCACATTTCATAATATTAATTAAAAACCATAAATACTATACATACTAAAACCTAAAATGTTAAAACATTATTAAATATTGAAACAAAAGACACATGACTGACTCCGATAAAAAAGAAGATACTCATTAAAATTTTAAAACCACCATTTGCCTCACATACGGTGTTGTATTGGTGTTGTATTGGTGTATTATGAACTCAGGTTCCGTGAACGTATTGACCAAGCCCAGCTAACGAACTTTGACACACCAATAACAATATAATTTGAGGTGCCGTTTTCAATATTCTACTGGCGGTCATTGCAGATCTAGTTCCCAATGAACAACATACAGGTCTTAGCCAGACACGTCTGGGCAGTGAGTACAATGGACAACAAAATAAAAAGTGATCAATAGTTTCTTCCACCTTCACACAAAAGCGACAATTGTCACTGCTTTGTGGCTTCCAGGAACACACTAACCCTCGTAAGGGGAGTGAGCCCACTCTAAGCTGGTGATACAATTTTCAATCTAGTGGCTTAGTTAAAGTATCCCAATAATCTTCATAACTCGGAACATCCTTAATAACAAGAAAAGCCGAGGTCATAGCGATACCCCACTCAGTAGATAATCTCTTATCCTTGATCCTACTCCAATACATTTCCTTAAAAGCCTTCTTCAAAGGAAAGACAGCAGTAGCAGGATTGGCCCATAAGGGCCCTATCCCCATATCCAACAGTGACGCTTTAAGAGCGGATAACCAGGGAACTTAGAAGCGCCCTGTAATCCTTTTATCTCCAAGAGGGCCTCAGCATACATGGACAGTTCCGGTGTTGTCCACAGGCGCCACCAAAACACCAGGGGTCTATACCGTACCATGTCCTCTACAGGATTACATCCTAAGGAACTTATTCTGAGCCACCTTCAATTGGGAAATATTGCTATAACCTCACAGTTCCGCACCATATATAATAGAGGGTAACATTTTGGAGCCATAGATTTTAACCAGAGGGGCCAGGGGCTTAGTATGAGAGTTGGAATGTTCCTTCAGTAGGGCACCCCCAAGCTGGGCGTGCTTAAGGGTCAAGAGGTCTATCTGGGGTTTCCAACTAAGGTTTTCACTCAAGGTGACATCTAGATATGTAAAGACCTGTGTTTGGTCTAAGGTGACCCGCTCATTTTGACCCTAGCTTTAACGGCTCTTGGGCCCCGAAGGACCATGAATTTGGTCTTTCCGACGTTCACCTCCAGCTCATGTTCGCTGCAGAAAAGCTCAAAACGAGACAAGGCAAGTTGTAAACCTTGTCTAGTTTTTGATATTATGAGCGTGTCGTCTGCGAACATGAGCAGGGGGACTTTCCTGCCAGCAAGGGAGGGTGCATGGGTCGAGAAGTTAGAAAAATAGTTTGTCACCCCATTAATAAACCGAGAGAACAGGGTAGGAGCTAACACACACCCCTGTCTAACCCCTTTAGAGACCTCAAACCTATCTGTCACCTCACCTGGCTTGCCCCATCGGACTTTGGCATAAGTATTCGCATGCATGTTGATAAGTAGAGCCACCTGCTCTTTGGCCATCCCCAATAAGACTTCCCACAACTTAGTCCTAGGTACTACGTCGAAAGCAGACCGAAGATCAACAAAGGCCGCAAAAAGCAAAGCCCCCCTAAGAGTACAACTTTCCAATATAGGAGCATGAATCTGAATACCTGTTCGAGGGTACCCACATGTGAACGAAAGCCTGCCTGTAATGGCGTTAAGATATAAAAATCCGACATCCAGCACTGTATACGACCCAAAAGAAGATGGTCCACAAATTTTTGAACCGCGTCAATAAGACTAATTGGGCGATAATTAGCCGGTGCCGAATGGTCGCCTTTCTTATAAATTGGCAGAATTTCGGCCCCCAACCACGAATCGGGAACCACTGCTCCTTTCGCAAGGGCATTAGCTAATAGGGTCAGATAGGGGACCCATAGATCATAATCATGTTTGAACATGTCTGCAGGAACACAATCAGGTCCCGGTGTCCTACCACTAGGAATTGCCTTTAGGACCGCCTTTACTTCACTAGGGGCAAATACCAAAGCTTCATCACGCTTAATGGACGGATTTAAGGCAGTTGTATTAGTCTTAACTTTGAATTGATTGCCAAAATACAAGACCCACTGCTCTGGCTCCACAAAGTTAGAAGGTACCAAGTCTTGAGGACGGTTGCCCCATTTAAGGTAATGCCAGAATTTTATCATATTACGTCCCTGACAAACCTGAAGCAACCCCCTCCAGTCCTGAAGCAACCCCCTCCAGACCTGAAGCAACCCCCTCCAGACCTGAAGCAACCCCTTCGAGGTAAAACAACCACATTCCCGCCCTTGTCCGATTGTTTGATGACCATTGAGTTGTCTTCTTTGAGGGACTTGACAGCAGTCCATTGTGCTCTGGAAAGATTGTACTTTCTCTTAGTAGATGGTTGAATGGGCGCAGTTCGTAAAATATCCAGATCCTTTAAATTGCGGTATTTTCAATAACACTAATTCAACCATCTACTAAGAGAAAGTACAATCTTTCCAGAGCACAATGGACTGCAGTCAAGTCCCTCAAAGAAGACAACTCAATAGTCATCAAACAATCTGACAAGGGGGGGAATGTGGTTATTTGAACAAGAGCGACAGCTTGAAACGCGTATGGCATAATGGGAGGCAGCTGCCTGCTGTGAAGCATTGCTACCTGTGGCGTGCGTGCGGATACCCCTCAGTGCGTGGTGTTTTCTATGAGGTCAACCTGTGTTTCTTGATATATTGTGGCTGAACCAGCCACGAAAATGCCCCACCCCTTGTCAGAGCGCGTCTCGAGCGCTTAGTGATTGGAGTACTCTTAAGAATGGAGGAGGACTACGCTACAGGGACGGACTTGCAAGTGGATGGCAGGTTGGCAATGCCTCTCACCCTACGGGGTTTTGATATTTTGCACGAAGGTGGCAGAGCCCACTTGGGGAGAGATCTTTGTGTCCGTGTGGTATATTTAGACTGCAACTACCAGCATACCACTGTCGCCCATTAGAACGGGCTTACATTTCAAAAAATGTTGTTCTGCAAAGCCATGCCTCCTGTGTGCAGCCAGCCAGTGAACAAGAGCGAAAGCTTGAAACATGTATGGCGTATTGGGAGGCAGCTACCTGCTGTGAAGCATTGCTACCTGTGGCGTGTGTGCGGATACCCCTCAGTGCGTGGTGTTTTCTATGGGATCAAACTGTGTTTCTTGATATATTGTGGCTGGACCGGCCACGAAAACGCCCCACCGCTTGTCAGAGCGGGTCTCGAGCACTTAGTGATTGGAGCACTCTTAACCACATGGCTGCTAGGCGTTTTCCCGTCCTGCGCTGAAGTACCAAAATAACCATTAATCATGACGAGCTGGCCTTGTCATCCGCGCACGGCAGGTAAGCGCCATGACGAGCCCAGCTCGTCATTAGCTTCGAAGGGGTTAAGAACCAAGGGGGCCTAGGCTACAGGGATGGACTTGCAAGTGGATGGCAGGTTGGCAATGCCTCTCACCCTACAGGGTTTTGACATTTTGCACGAAGGTGGCGGAGCCCACTTGGGGAGAGAACTTTGTGTCTGTGTGGTGTATTTAGATTGCAACTACCAGCATACTACTGCCGCCCATTAGGGCGGGGCTTACATTTCAATAAATTTGGTTCTTCAAAGCCCGCCTCCTGTGTGCAGCCAGCCAGTGAACAAGAGCAAAAGCTTGAAACGCGTATGGCGTATTGGGAGGCAGCAACCTGCTGTGAAGCATTGCTACCTGTGGCATGTGTGCGGATAACCCTCAGTGCGTGGTGTTTTCTATGGGGTCAACCTGTGTTTCTTGATATATTGTGGCTGGACCGGCCACAAAAACGCCCAACCGCTTGTCAGAGCTGGTCTCGAGCACTTAGTGATTGGAGCACTCTTAAGAACGGAAGGGGCCTACGCTACAGGGACGGACTTGCAAGTGGATGGCAGGTTGGCAATGCCTCTCACCCTACGGGGTTTTGACATTTTGCACGAAGGGGGAGGAGCCCACTTGGGGAGAGAACTTTGTGTCTGTGTGGTGTATTTAGACTGCAACTACCAGCATACCACTGTCGCCCATTAGGGCGGGGCTTACATTTCAAAAAATTTGTTTCTGAAAATCCCGCCATCCTGTGTGCAGCCAGCCAGTGAACAAGAGCGAAAGCTTGAAATGCCTATGGCGTATTGGAAGGCAGCTACCTGCTGTGAAGCATTGCTACCTGTGGCCTGTGTGCGGATACCCCTCAGTGCGTGGTGTTTTCTATGGGGTCAACTTGTGTTTCTTGATATATTGTGGCTGGACTGGCCACGAAAACTCCCCACCGCTTGACAGAGTGGGTCTCGAGCGCTTAGTGATTGGAGCACTCTTAAGAATGGAGAGGGCCTACGCTACAGGGACAAACTTGCAAGTGGATGGCAGGTTAGAAATGCCTCTCACCCTACGGGGTTTCAACATTTTGCACGAAGGTGGCGGAGCCCACTTGGTGAGAGAACTTTGTGTCCATGTGGTGTATTTAGACTGCAACTACCAGCATACCACTGTCGCCCATTAGGGCGGGGCTTACATTTCAATAAATTTGGTTCTGCAAAGCCCGCCTCCTGGTGCAGCCAGCCAGTGAACAATAGTGAAAGCTTGAAACGCGTATGGCATATTGGGAGGCAGCTACCCGCTGTGAAGCATTGCTACCTGTGGCGTGTGTGCGGATACCCCTCAGTGCATGGTGTTTTCTATGGGGTCAACCTGTGTGTGTGTGTATATATATATATATATATATATATATATATATAAAAGTTTGAAACAATCAGGAGACAAAAAAATCAATAAAGCCACGACAAATACAACACAAGGGCAAACGGATTTAAGCAGTGCAGTCAGTTCAGAAGTAGAAACTGACGCAGAAGAAGGCACGAGTGGGAGAAGTGTAAATTTTGGCCCGGAACCAACGTTGATTGATGAATTTGCTTTTTTAGAGCAGGAACGCAGGTTCAATTTGAGACCAAGGCAATTCGTCCAATATGCAAAACCTCCAAGAGGAAAAGGCAGAGGAACAAAAGGAGGAAAGGCGCAAAATTACTCCGGACAAGGAGAGCCCGCGAAGAAAAAGAAGAACTGATGGAGGAGGATAAAACTTCCATTGTCAATCTAACTGACATTCAATTAACTAAAGAGGAAGAAAAAATACTTAAATTGGGCTTATCATTTTGTCCTGAGGATAACTTTGATTACGTCTCCACAAGAATTGATACATTCAAA
Organism: Lissotriton vulgaris; assembly: GCF_964263255.1. NCBI lineage: Eukaryota > Metazoa > Chordata > Amphibia > Caudata > Salamandridae > Lissotriton > Lissotriton vulgaris. The sequence goes on from NC_141700.1 coordinate 440,926,772, forward strand.
TTCGTAAGAAATTTGAAACTCAAAAAACACTTTGTAAACAGTGCCAATTCAACCAATCTGAATGGGAATCCTACAGAGTTTGTGGAAGACAATTAACTGAGAGTAGATGACATGAATCTCATGCTGGAAGTTTACCAAATGCCACAGGGCACGCAAAATGAGATTGTATCACAGAGAGAGAACATTGGACAGGCAGCGGATATAGCAGCAGAAGAAAACTTGAACATCATGAGCAATGACCCTACATCATTTAGACCAACCTCAAGATTCACCCCAATTACCAGCAGAGACTCCGTTGACATTTACAATTAATTGGTGGTAAATGACTTTAAAGATTTGTGCACGAAAATTCACTCTAAAAATAATAAATTTTCACAGCAGCAAAAAGACTATCATGCATTGGTCAATAAGTTAGCGAATAATTCTAACTGTATTGTATGTAACGCTGACAAGGGTGGAAACGTAGTACTGTGGGGAAGGCAACAATACCTTACGGAAGCGTATAAACAATTGAATAACCGACAAAACTATGTAAAAATAGAAGAGTCGGTCATGATTCACAGCCACTTGATATACAATTGTAAACTATCAGAATGGCATATGCAGGGCCTCCTGAAAAAAGATGAAATGTCATTTCTCAAGATAGACAAGCCTGTCACACCAGGGATGTACTTAATACCGAAAGTACATAAAGATCAAAAAAATCCACCTGGTCGCCCAATAATCTCTGCGATACAAAGTGCTTTTTCTAATACGTCGAAATATATCGATTCATTTCTATGCCCACTCACTAAATCCCTGCCCTCATATATCCAAGATACTGGGGATTTTTTTAAAAGAGTTTATGATCTCCCATGGGAAGAGGACTACCTATTGGCAACCATCGATGTAACTAGCTTGTATACAAGCATAAGACACCAAGATGGTCTTAATGCGGTTAGTTACTTCTTAGGTAGTAGACCAGTAAAATATTAGGCACACACACAAATGCTTGTGTAAATGACCACAATATGTTTACAAAATAATCACTTCCTTTTCAATGGGGAATTATTCCATCAAGTCTGTGGTACTGCGATGGGCATCTGCTTCGCCCCCAGCTTTGCTAATTTGCACATGGGTTGGTGGGAGGAGCAGGTGGTCCGGAAGCAATACCCAGACATTTGGCAGACAAACATCATGCATTGGAGTAGGTTTATTGATGACCTCTTCATTGTATGGAAAGGCACTGAAATACAATTTGTCAACTTCATTAAGGATCTGCAGCACAATGAGTTAAATCTTAAGTTTACCAGTAACATAAGCAAAACTGAGGTCAATTTTTTGGACCTAACGGTCTATATCCAAGATGGTAAACTAGAAACATCACTTTATCGGAAGCCAAAAGCTGGCAACACGTTGTTGCACGATAAAAGTTTCCATCCACAGAACTTGATTCGCAGTATCCCTTATGGGGAGAGTTTACGAACCATACGCAATTGCAGTAATAAAAGCAAATGCAATGATGCCCTTGACAACCTGAGTAGACGGTTCAAAGCTAGAGAATATACCACAGAGTGTGTTACCTCAGCAGTCACAAAAGCTAAGAAAAAACCTAGGGAGGAAATTCTTTTTGGGAAAAGCAATAGTATGAAAAGAAAGGAGAATGAGAATAAAAGTATTTGCAGAATGATTACCACATATAATACCCAACACAATCAGGTCAGAGGTATTTTAAACAAGCATTGGCACCTAATACGAAGTGATCCTATTTTGGGCAAAATTGTCACCAAAAAACCCCAATTAACATTTCGGAAAGCCAGGTGTTTTAAGCAGATGATGGTCAGCAATACTCTAAAAACTCCTCTTCCTAAAATACCAGTGAAATTGTGGCTCACTAAAAAAGAGGGTTTTGTTAAGTGCCAGAAGTGTAAGGCGTGCATCCATGGCAAAAACACCTCAACCTACACGTCCAACCTTCCAGGTAGAAAATTCAAAATCAAAGGACATTTCCACTGCAAAACTGACCATGCTGTCTACGTGCTCCAATGTCCATGTGGCTTGAAGCACGTAGGCAGCACTACTCTCCCTGTACACATGAGAATCTTGCAGCATCTTCGTGCCATAAAAAATTGAGATAGGGCATATCCTGTCGCAAGACACTTTGACAAAAAACATGAAAGAAATATTGCAGGATTGTCTTATTTTGTGGTAGATGCTGTCAAGCAAAATGTTAAAGGTGGGAACTATGAAAAAAAGTTGCGTAAACTGGAGTCAATGTACATAATTAAACTAAACAGCAAGTACCCGGGAGGTCTTAATATGGAAGAAGATCTTCATAGACATTTGTAATTATTTAGCAGCAAAAACTCTCCGATGTTTGCAAGTTGTTTTTAATATAATTTTATATTCTTTTTATTTGAAGGGTCACATTAGTTTAAATGTTTAAAGTCCAGTAAAGAATGATAGACATGAAATGTGTGTTGCTTAAAGGAAATGCCCACTTGGGCTAGATACGTAAACATTCAGCGGCATAAAATCAACAAAATGCAATGTAATGGCTTATATGAGCAGTTGCTCTAAATAGGCCTTCAAATGATGAAATGTATGGCACTATGTCACTTTATTAGATGCTATTCGAATTGAAATGCATTTAAGAATAAGATATATATTTTTTAACAATCAAATTGGTTGGCAAGGATGAGTTATGTTGAAAATGTTGAACAAAATGCATTTGTTGAGGAATGTAAAGCCGTTTCTTAATTTACGTCTCATGAAAACTACGAGTCTGTTTTCCATAACAATGCTGTTGTAGTTTCATTCATGTGATTCAGCGCCAATGGGCTTTAAATACAGCAAACTTTATTTCCACTGTGGTGAACGAGCCCGATGAACAGGTGAAACATGTCCCAGCAGCCGACTTGTGTAATAAAATCTTTGAAAAGCAGAACATGGCGTCGTCTTCCTGTGCTTTTATGTAGAGGATTGTCGAATACATTAAGGACGTGGTCGAGTCAGTCCTTTTTCGACTACGCACTCTTCGATCAGGTGCTGCGGTGGTTGGTGACTCGGCAATTGGAGCCGTATATATATATATATATATATATATATATTACCTACTGGCGGTCGCCAGTAGGTATATATAGTTAGGATTTTTTCTCTATGGGATTTTTGAAAATTCTATGTCTAATAACTTTGGCGTTTGTGGTCTGAATTGGCTGAAATTTTCAGGAAAATGGAACATTTTGTTTCTGAGCAGCCCCTGGCAATTTGGGGGGGTTTCAACAAGGGGGGGCCGAGAAAAAAGGGGGGTCCCAAAACGCGTTTTTCCCATGTTCATTTCCATAGGGCGGTTGGCCTCACTTTTAGCTCGAACGGCTGAATGGATTTGCACGAAACTTGGCAAAATTGTAGGGACTGTTAGCCCGATGTGCCTTTGCTAGGTCTCAATATATGTGCTCCAGTGGATTTTGAGTAATTTAGGTTCAAAAAAAGATATATATCTGGGCGGAGCCTAACCACACATCTGATCTGATTGGCTGTCAGCACTTCATCCAAGAAGTGTTGGCAGCCATCTTGGGACCAATATACATGATAGCACCTCATTAAAAAGCATTGTAGGTAATAGAGGGTTTTAGCACTTTAGTTACATTATAAATCATTTGTTGATGGTACCATACTCGTTTTAGGAATTGTGGTGGGTTCTAAGGTGATTTTACCATGTGAAAAAACCTTCTGCTGTGATATCATGAATATTGTTTGAAAGAAAACTAATATCTCATGATTTTCCCACAGTGGTTTGGAAGGGGATCTATAAGCTAAACTGAAAGCATATTTTCTGTAAATTCACATTATCTTTCTCAGTCATGTGAAAATGAAGTCTGACATTCTCAGTAAAACATGTACATCCAACAAGGACAGAGACTGTCAGTTGATTCCTTTGTGTTCTACTGCAGCCTCCTAGAGTGTTCTAAAGAACAACTAGAGCGCTAACAGTCCTACTTATTACAAAGGTATGGCACACCTGAAGCCATCTTGATTGGAATAAAGTGGTAACTCTTAAAACATTTAATTTAAAAAGAAACAACATGAGGGGGTATATTTTGCCATAGAAAGTATGATTAGTGCTGCAGAATGAAAAATTAGGGCACATTTTGAGTGACTTCTCAAATCCTTTTCTATTTCATTAAAACATTCTGACATGCAGTCTCCCAAAATGGCCACCAGAGACAAAAGAGCCCAAATGTAGCCCAAATATCACCCAGATGTAGCCCAAGTATAGCCCAATGACAGAATGTCCCAGAGTGTTCTAAAGAACAACTAGAGCGCTAACAGTCCTACTTATTACAAAGGTATGTGTCAGAAGCAGTACCTGAAATATCCAGATCTCCGTGGGAGCGAGCGGCTATCTTCGACGATGCTAATTTCCGAATTCCCAAACACCCCTGCACCCGGATTGCTCCAAGCCCAGGAATGGAAGGGAAAGGGGAAGTGGATAACAAACAACAAAGAGAGTCTTCCACACTGGTGTCTTCGTAACTACCTCTGGAAGGAGTGGCTGGGGAACACCTGCAACAGGGAGCAGAACATTACTAACGTTCTAATAAATCATGGGCGACACACTCTCTCACTCCCGACTCTCCTCAATCATACCTGGTTATCGTGTGGAGTTAGCTTCTCTCTTACTGAGTCCCAATAAGTCATGTGAGGGTTGGTACTCTTGTTGCTTGTGTAGAGCGGTAGAAAGGATGATGCGAAAGGTAGAGGTGGTAGACAACAGTATTACCATATGCATATAATATATACTCTCATTTACTTGTCGAATATCTTGAACAGAGTGAAACACTCAAAGTCTTGTCACAAACTGGATCGAGATAGTTCTGAACAGTTCGGAAATTCTATTCACAGGAACGTAATAAGCAGATGACTGGACCAACAGGCACTGGGCAAAGATAGTACCAGCAAGTCTGGAGAACGAAATGTTCTTACCGCAATTCTGAGTAATGCGGGAGGTACTTGCCCACTGGAACGAAACCCAGACGAGGAGCGCTTGACAGAAAGAGTCCGCACAGCCAGACACTGGCCGCGGCGAGGCAGGGGCACAACGCCCGGAATGCAGGAATCCACGGGAACGGAACGTAAACACGCTCCAAGGGTTCCGGAACTGAGTCTCTGTGAAAGCTGACTGGAAAATGAGGGAAACTATGAAAGAACGTGGTGAATTGGCAGGAGCCAAACTCAGGGCGTCTAACTGCTGGAAAGGGACAGTTGAAGTGCGCCACATAGAACGTGCGGAATTAGGAAATGGCGGACAGCTGCAAAAGACTAGAACACTAACCGCATCGAAATGGCGGCACAAGCCGGAGGCGAGCTACACCTCCGACCGACAGTGGTCATGAGCTAATTTCTGCAGGGAACCCCAAAGTGGAAACAGCCTCCAAACAGGAAATCTTCCCCTTGCTGCTGGGACTGACAGAGGTCTCTTAATGGGGGTCGGCATAGTCCTGACAGTACCCCCCACCAAAGCCCCCTCCCTGGGTTTTTGGGGGTGAACCTTGTGGAATTCGCTGACCAATCTGGGGGCATGAACATTGCTGCTGGGCTCCCACGACCTTTCCTCGGGACCATAACCCTTCCAGTCCACGAGGTAAAAGATCTTCCCTTTCTTGAGTTTGGAGTCTAGGATTCTCTTAACCTCGAATTCTTCTGAACTCTGAACTTGAACTGGAGCTGGTGGTTGGACACGCCTGAAGTTTGGTGGGTTTCTTTTAATCAATGACACGTGAAACGTTGGATGGATCTTCAATGACTTGGGAAGAGCCACCCTCACACTCACTGGATTAATCATTCGCACCACAGGGTAGGGACCTACAAATCTAGGTTGGAACTTTCGATTTCCTCTCAACCGCATGTGTCTAGTGGAAATCCACACCTTTTCTCCAGATTCATACATGGGACTCTCTTTTCTCTTCTTGTCTGCCTGTACCTTGTAAGCATCCTTGGCCTTCTGGAGATTGGAAGAGGCTACCTGATAGGATTTCTGTAACTCTTGTATCACCTCTCCGTCTGCTGGGACCTCCACATCTACCCGACCCACTAGCATATTGGGATGCCGACCTGAGTTCAAGTAAAAGGGGGAAAATCCAGTAGACGAATGGACTGCATTGTTGTACGCGAACTCTGCCGTACTCAACAATGAGGGCCATTCTCCCTCCTGATCCATCAAATACAAGCGGAGATATTGTTCCAAGTCCTGATTCACTCGCTCGGTCTGTCCATCCGTTTCTGGGTGGAAACTGGTGGACAAACGAGAGTCCACTCCTAGACCCTTGAGGAAAGCCTTCCAAAATCGAGAGACAAACTGAGGCCCTCGATCGGAAATAACCACCTTAGGAACCCCATGCAATTTTACAATGTGCTCCACAAACAGAGTAGCTAACTGAGAGGCTGTGGGGAGGGACCTCAAAGGGACAAAGTGGCTCATCTTGGTAAACATATCCACCACCACCCAAATGACTGAATACCCTTGGCTAGAAGGCAGGTCTACTATGAAGTCCATGGAGACTGAATGCCAGGGAGACGGGGCAATAGGCAACGGCATTAAAAGGCCCTGTGGGGACTGCCTAATACTCTTGCCTTTAACACAAGGCTCACAAGTGGCAATGTACTGCCTCACCTGAGCGTCCATGCCCGGCCAACTGAAGGTTCTCTTGATTAAGTCCAAGGTCTTCTTAGCTCCTCGGTGGCCTGCTAGCGGGTGGTCGTGAAAATGCTGAAACGCCTCCTCTGATTCTCGTTCCCAGACGAATCGTACATTTTTCTTTAACAGCCTAGTAATTGGGCTCACCTTCTCTGAGAAGTTCAAGATGAAGCGTCTATAAAAATTGGCGAATCCCAGGAAACTTTGGATCTCCTTTACAGATCTGGGCGCCGGCCATGACTTGATCGCCTGCAACTTAGAGTCATCCATGGATACTCCTTCCGGAGACAAAACAAAGCCCAAAAACTCCACTCGGGAAGAGTGAAAGACACATTTCTCCAGTTTGACAAACAGATGGTTCTCCAGCAGGCGTTTCAAGATGGCTCGCACATGATGAACGTGTTCCTCGAAACTGTTGGAATAAATAAGGATGTCATCTATGTAGACCACTGCGAAACGGTCCAGATACTCACGAAGCACATCGTTTACAAAATGCTGGAACGCAGCGGGGGCGTTACAGAGCCCAAAGGGCATCACTTGGTATTCATACAAACCAAACCTGGTTCGAAAGGCAGTTTTCCACTCCTCTCCTTCGGCCATGCGCACCAAATGATAGGCCCCCCGTAAATCCAATTTTGTGTACACACTGGCATCCTTGACTTGATCCAGGAGTTCCGAAATGAGGGGCAGAGGATAACGGTTCTTCTTGGTGGCCAAGTTCAAGGCCCGATAATCAATGCAAGTCCTCAAAGTCCCATCCTTATTCGGAATGAAGAAGAGGGGCGAGGAAACTGGAGACTGAGAGGGGCGGATGAACCTATTGGCTAGATTTTGTTCGATATAGTCCTTCAAATGGAGATTCTCCGGTTCCGACAGTGCGTAGATTCTACTGCATGGTAAAGACACCCCAGGTTCCAATTCGATCCGACAGTCATATTCTCGATGAGGTGGCAACTTCTTAGCTTCCTTCTCATTGAACACCTCTTTCAGGTCCTGATATTCCTCGGGAATCTCTGGGGCCTCCAAGGCACACACCATTTGAACCTGATTGGCCAGGTTTTGTGACAACGTGGAACTTGGGCTCTCCGGAGTCAACTGGAAACAATGCTCAGAACAAAATTCGGAATTCATCTTTACAGAACGCCGTGACCAATCGATCTGCGGGTTATGCTCGGTGAGCCAGGGCAACCCCAGTATGAGTTGGAACTGAGGGGCATCTATGAGATTAAAGCGAATGAAGCTTCGGTGCTCACCGGGTCCCACCACTGTCATCAATTCAGTATCATAAGCAATAGGTCCCGACGACAACTGGGTGCCATCCACTGCTCGCACCGGTTCCGGTCTGGGCTTCTTTTCGAACTGTATCCCCAAAGTCTTGGCAAACTGGATGTCGCAGAAGTTCCCAGTAGCCCCCGAATCAACCATCACCGAAACTTCCTCCTTCTGAGCTTTTCCAAACTCTATCCTACACAGTAAATTCAGATGCGGGGCTGCGGATTGCAGGGTATTAGCTAAAAGTTGTGGCTTGGGAGTTGGCTGGTCACTCGCTCCCACCAGTGCAACTCCGTCTACTGGTGGAGCCGATCTTTTACCCACGAGCTTGCCTTTGATCTCTTCGGACATTCCTTGACAAAATGGCCCGATTGCCCACAATACATACACAAGCGACCTTGTCGTCTCTTTTCTCGTTCTTCCTGCGTAAGAGGGCCTCGAATAGTTCCCACCTGCATCGGCTCTTCCTGATTTTGGCCTTCAGGGTTTTTTACGACCTCCGGTCGAGACCGATCAAATCGAGGCGGAAGAGTGCGGACATCCTTTCGACGTTCACTTCGCCTTTCTGCAAGCCTCTGATCAATCTGCAATACTAGATCTATGAGTTCTGACACATCTGTGGGTCGTTTGGGAATCTGCGCCAAACCGTCCTTCAACTCATCCTTGAGGCCTCGATAGAAAATGGCCGCCCGCTTAGCCTCGGGCCAACTCGTTTCGACGATCAATTTATTGAATTGTGCCAAATAAGCCACCAAATCTCGATTCCCTTGCTTCAATTCTAATAGTTCATTGTCGGTGGTCTGTGAGACATTTCTTCGGTCGAAAATGCGCAAAAACTCAGCTTTGAATTCTTTGAATTTATACAACACTGGATCGTTGCTTGCCACCAAAGGCAAAGACCACGCTGCAGCATCTCCGCTCAGGTAGGACAGCACAAAAGCCACTTTAGACTGATCCTCTTTAAACAGAATGGGCTTACACAGGAAGTGCAATGAACACTGGGTCAGGAAGATTTGGGCCTTGTGGGGATCTCCCTGAAATCTCTCGGGCGGGGCCAACGGAATGGTAGGGGACACTGCATGCACCACCTGTGTGGTAAACTCCGTAGAAGAGGATGAGGAGGGAGCGGAACCAAAGGCAGATGATTTTATACTACCGAAGTTGGGGCGCGGGCTCTCTGCTAGTTCATCTAATCTCTGACGTAAATAACTAGCCTCCTGGTTAGATTTCCTAACTTCCTCCCTCGTCTCACTCAACTGTTTCTGTAGTCCCTCTAACACAGAAGCCAACGCTTTGACATCCAATCCTTCAGCCATCTCGCTCAGACGGAAGATAATTGAGGCACTTCAATCTGTCAGAAGCAGTACCTGAAATATCCAGATCTCCGTGGGAGCGAGCGGCTATCTTCGACGATGCTAATTTCTGAATTCCCAAACACCCCTGCACCCGGATTGCTCCAAGCCCAGGAATGGAAGGGAAAGGGGAAGTGGATAACAAACAACAAAGAGAGTCTTCCACACTGGTGTCTTCGTAACTACCTCTGGAAGGAGTGGCTGGGGAACACCTGCAACAGGGAGCAGAACATTACTAACGTTCTAATAAATCATGGGCGACACACTCTCTCACTCCCGACTCTCCTCAATCATACCTGGTTATCGTGTGGAGTTAGCTTCTCTCTTACTGAGTCCCAATAAGTCATGTGAGGGTTGGTACTCTTGTTGCTTGTGTAGAGCGGTAGAAAGGATGATGCGAAAGGTAGAGGTGGTAGACAACAGTATTACCATATGCATATAATATATACTCTCATTTACTTGTCGAATATCTTGAACAGAGTGAAACACTCAAAGTCTTGCCACAAACTGGATCGAGATAGTTCTGAACAGTTCGGAAATTCTATTCACAGGAACGTAATAAGCAGATGACTGGACCAACAGGCACTGGGCAAAGATAGTACCAGCAAGTCTGGAGAACGAAATGTTCTTACCGCAATTCTGAGTAATGCGGGAGGTACTTGCCCACTGGAACGAAACCCAGACGAGGAGCGCTTGACAGAAAGAGTCCGCACAGCCAGACACTGGCCGCGGCGAGGCAGGGGCACAACGCCCGGAATGCAGGAATCCACGGGAACGGAACGTAAACACGCTCCAAGGGTTCCGGAACTGAGTCTCTGTGAAAGCTGACTGGAAAATGAGGGAAACTATGAAAGAACGCGGTGAATTGGCAGGAGCCAAACTCAGGGCGTCTAACTGCTGGAAAGGGACAGTTGAAGTGCGCCACATAGAACGTGCGGAATTAGGAAATGGCGGACAGCTGCAAAAGACTAGAACGCTAACCGCATCGAAATGGCGGCACAAGCCGGAGGCGAGCTACACCTCCAACCGACAGTGGTCATGAGCTAATTTCTGCAGGGAACCCCAAAGTGGAAACAGCCTCCAAACAGGAAATCTTCCCCTTGCTGCTGGGACTGACAGAGGTCTCTTAATGGGGGTCGGCATAGTCCTGACAGTATGGCACACCTGAAGCCATCTTGATTGGAATAAAGTGGTAACTCTTAAAACATTTAATTTAAAAAGAAACAACATGAGGGGGTATATTTTGCCATAGAAAGTATGATTAGTGCTGCAGAATGAAAAATTAGGGCACATTTTGAGTGACTTCTCAAATCCTTTTCTATTTCATTAAAACATTCTGACATGCAGTCTCCCAAAATGGCCACCAGAGACAAAAGAGCCCAAATGTAGCCCAAATATCACCCAGATGTAGCCCAAGTATAGCCCAATGACAGAATGTCCCAGAGTGTTCTAAAGAACAACTAGAGCGCTAACAGTCCTACTTATTACAAAGGTATAGCACACCTGGAGCCATCGTGATGGGAATAAAGTGGTAACTCTTAAAACATTTAATTTAAAAAGGAACAAAATGAGGGGGTATATTATGCAATAGAAGTTATTATTAGTGCTGCAGAAAGAAAAATTAGGGCACTTTTTGAGTGACTTTTCAAATCCTCTTCTATTTCATTAAAAAATTCTGACATGCAGTCTCCCAAAATGGCCACCAGAGACAAAAGAGCCCAAATGTAGCCCAAATATCACCCAGATGTAGCCCAAGTATAGCCCAATGACAGAATGTCCCAGAGTGTTCTAAAGAACAACTAGAGCGCTAACAGTCCTACTTATTACAAAGGTATGGCACACCTGAAGCCATCTTGATTGGAATAAAGTGGTAACTCTTAAAACATTTAATTTAAAAAGGAACAAAATGAGGGGGTATATTTTGCCATATGAATTATGATTAGTACTGCAGAAAGAAAAATTAGGGCACATTTTGAGTGACTTCTCAAACCCTCTTCAATTTCATTAAAAAATTCTGACATACAGTCTCCCAAGATGACCACCAGAGACAAAAGAGCCTAAATGTAGCCCAAATATCACCCAGATGTACCCCAAGTATAGCCCAATGACAGAATGTCCCAGAGTGTTCTAAAGAACAACTAGAGCGCTAACAGTCTTACTTATGACAAAAGTATGGCACACCAGAAGCCATCTTGATTGGAATGAAGTGGTAAGTCTGAAAACACTCAATTTAAAAAGGAACAACATGAGGGGGTTAATTTTGCCATAGAAAGTATGATTAGTGCTTCAGAAAGAAAAATTAGGGATCATTTTGAGTGACTTCTCAAATCCTCTTCTATTTCATTAAAAAAATTCTGACATGCAGACTGAAACATGCACTTTGAATACCAGCAGCAGACGTCCCTGGTGAGCAGTAGCTTTACTACAGTGATCTAATGTGCAACTAGAGTGCTAACATTCAGAATTTATGGCAAATGTGTGACACATCTGAATGCCTTCTTGATGGAACCAAAGTAAACAAGCATTGAAAATGCAATAGATCTCGCCCTCGTTTAAGTTAAAGCCATTCTGTTTGTAATGACGTGGCTTTTTAGCTTTGCTTTTATTAGTGTTTTTTCAACTTTCATGTAAATAACATGCATCTGTATGCATATAAGTATATGTATGCATGCATTTATGTTTGTATTTATATAGATATACAGATGATATATGTTTATATATGTATGTATATATATATATTCACTGAAAAAACCATAGGCTATAGACCATATATAGTTAGGAATTAGCATTTACAAAACCTTGAAAATTCACTGAAAAAACCATAGGTTATAGACCATATATAGTTAGGAATTAGCATTTACAAAACCTTGAAAATTCACTGAAAAAACCACAGGTAATAGACCATATATAGTTAGGAATTCGCATTTACAAAACCTTATTTTACTCACACAAAACCATTGAAATTCCATATATAGTTAGTTGCACTAACTATATATCGCGCACCCGCAATCCACTGCTGATGATGTCACATATTACATCATTCATGACATGGTCAGTGACATCACTGATGACATCACTGATGACATCTCAAATGACATCACTGATGACATCTCAAATGACATTACTGATGACATCACTGATGACATCTCATTTGACATTACTGATCACATCACTGATGATATCATTCATGTGATAATACGATGAACCTCTTCAGACTCTAATATAACCTTAGATACAATCAGTGTAAACAGACACTCACAGACTGTCACTCATCCATGGAGTTACTCACACACCTAGTCAGTCATGCAAAGAATCAATCACACCTCCATTTCCTCAACTATACAGTTATACAAACTTTACTTATTCAAACATATACTAACACATATTTACTCTCTTATACAATCCCTGATACAAGTTCACAATGATCCATACAGCCACTCACACATTCACTGGCTCTTATGCACAGTTATTTATATATGTCAACTCTCACATGTACTGTGTTTTACATATGTACTTACTTTGACATTTAGCACTGAGATATCCATTCACTCACCAATACACTCATGCACACAGTCAACCGCCCATACAGCTGTTTCCACATGCACTTTTGAAACCATACATCTAGTGAATCAACTGGTCACACATCTATGCACAGAGTCATACACCTCCCAGCCACCCACACACACACTCAGTCTCCCATACAAATACTTGGGCAACCAATTAATAACCCATATAGTTACTCATATAGCTACTTATCAACACAGGCAACAGTTTACAGAACAACAGACATAATGATGCACAAATTAAGACAGTTTAGTCACTAACCCATGCACTCAGTGAGACACATTTAATCACTCACTCATACAGTCAGTCGTGCACCTACTAAATCCTTCATCCAGACACTTATACATCCACTCATTCTTCAATATGTAAGACATATTTTAACTTTACAGAAACATACAGTCACTGGATGTTGTCATCAGTGATGTCATCAGTGATGTCATTTGAGATGTCATCAGTGATGTCATCAGTGATGTCACTGACCATGTCATGAATGATGTAATATGTGACATCATCAGCAGTGGATTGCGGGTGCGCGATATATAGTTAGTGCAACTAACTATATATGGAATTTCAATGGTTTTGTGTGAGTAAAATAAGGTTTTGTAAATGCAAATTCCTAACTATATATGGTCTATAACCTATGGTTTTTTCAGTGAATATATATATATATATTCACTGAAAAAACCACAGGTTATAGACCATATATAGTTAGGAATTCGCATTTACAAAACCTTATTTTACTCACACAAAACCATTGAAATTCCATATATAGTTAGTTGCACTAACTATATATCGCGCACCCGCAATCCACTGCTGATGATGTCACATATTACATCATTCATGACATGGTCAGTGACATCACTGATGACATCACTGTGTACATCTCAAATGACATCACTGATGACATCTCAAATGACATCACTGATGACATCACTGATGACATCTCATTTGACATTACTGATCACATCACTGATGATATCATTCATGTGATAATACGATGAACCTCTTCAGACTCTAATATAACCTTAGATACAATCAGTGTAAACAGACACTCACAGACTGTCACTCATCCATGGAGTTACTCACACACCTAGTCAGTCATGCAAAGAATCAATCACACCTCCATTTCCTCAACTATACAGTTATACAAACTTTACTTATTCAAACATATACTAACACATATTTACTCTCTTATACAATCCCTGATACAAGTTCACAATGATCCATACAGCCACTCACACATTCACTGGCTCTTATGCACAGTTATTTATATATGTCAACTCTCACATGTACTGTGTTTTACATATGTACTTACTTTGACATTTAGCACTGAGATATCCATTCACTCACCAATACACTCATGCACACAGTCAACCGCCCATACAGCTGTTTCCACATGCACTTTTCAAACCATACATCTAGTGAATCAACTGGTCACACATCTATGCACAGAGTCATACACCTCCCAGCCACCCACACACACACTCAGTCTCCCATACAAATATTTGGGCAACCAATCAATAACCCATATAGTTACTCATATAGCTACTTATCAACACAGGCAACAGTTTACAGAACAACAGACATAATGATGCACAAATTAAGACAGTTTAGTCACTAACCCATGCACTCAGTGAGACACATTTAATCACTCACTCATACAGTCAGTCGTGCACCTACTAAATCCTTCATCCAGACACTTATACATCCACTCATTCTTCAATATGTAAGACATATTTTAACTTTACAGAAACATACAGTCACTGGATGTTGTCATCAGTGATGTCATCAGTGATGTCATTTGAGATGTCATCAGTGATGTCATCAGTGATGTCACTGAACATGTCATGAATGATGTAATATGTGACATCATCAGCAGTGGATTGCGGGTGCGCGATATATAGTTAGTGCAACTAACTATATATGGAATTTCAATGGTTTTGTGTGAGTAAAATAAGGTTTTGTAAATGCGAATTCCTAACTATATATGGTCTATAACCTGTGGTTTTTTCAGTGAATATATATATATATATTCACTGAAAAAACCATAGGTTATAGACCATATATAGTTAGGAATTCGCATTTACAAAACCTTATTTTACTCACACAAAACCATTGAAATTCCATATATAGTTAGTTGCACTAACTATATATCGCGCACCCGCAATCCACTGCTGATGATGTCACATATTACATCATTCATGACATGGTCAGTGACATCACTGATGACATCACTGATGACATCTCAAATGACATCACGGATGACATCTCAAATGACATCACTGATGACATCACTGATGACATCTCATTTGACATTACTGATCACATCACTGATGATATCATTCATGTGATAATACGATGAACCTCTTCAGACTCTAATATAACCTTAGATACAATCAGTGTAAACAGACACTCACAGACTGTCACTCATCCATGGAGTTACTCACACACCTAGTCAGTCATGCAAAGAATCAATCACACCTCCATTTCCTCAACTATACAGTTATACAAACTTTACTTATTCAAACATATACTAACACATATTTACTCTCTTATACAATCCCTGATACAAGTTCACAATGATCCATACAGCCACTCACACATTCACTGGCTCTTATGCACAGTTATTTATATATGTCAACTCTCACATGTACTGTGTTTTACATATGTACTTACTTTGAATTTAGCACTGAGATATCCATTCACTCACCAATACACTCATGCACACAGTCAACCGCCCATACAGCTGTTTCCACATGCACTTTTGAAACCATACATCTAGTGAATCAACTGCTCACACATCTATGCACAGAGTCATACACCTCCCAGCCACCCACACACACACTCAGTCTCCCATACAAATACTTGGGCAACCAATCAATAACCCATATAGTTACTCATATAGCTACTTATCAACACATGCAACAGTTTACAGAACAACAGACATAATGATGCACAAATTAAGACAGTTTAGTCACTAACCCATGCACTCAGTGAGACACATTTAATCACTCACTCATACAGTCAGTCGTGCACCTACTAAATCCTTCATCCAGACACTTATACATCCACTCATTCTTCAATATGTAAGACATATTTTAACTTTACAGAAACATACAGTCACTGGATGTTGTCATCAGTGATGTCATCAGTGATGTCATTTGAGATGTCATCAGTGATGTCATCAGTGATGTCACTGACCATGTCATGAATGATGTAATATGTGACATCATCAGCAGTGGATTGCGGGTGCGCGATATATAGTTAGTGCAACTAACTATATATGGAATTTCAATGGTTTTGTGTGAGTAAAATAAGGTTTTGTAAATGCGAATTCCTAACTATATATGGTCTATAACCTGTGGTTTTTTCAGTGAATATATATATATATATATATTCACTGAAAAAACCACAGGTTATAGACCATATATAGTTAGGAATTCGCATTTACAAAACCTTATTTTACTCACACAAAACCATTGAAATTCCATATATAGTTAGTTGCACTAACTATATATCGCGCACCCGCAATCCACTGCTGATGATGTCACATATTACATCATTCATGACATGGTCAGTGACATCACTGATGACATCACTGATGACATCTCAAATGACATCACTGATGACATCTCAAATGACATCACTGATGACATCACTGATGACATCTCATTTGACATTACTGATCACATCACTGATGATATCATTCATGTGATAATACGATGAACCTCTTCAGACTCTAATATAACCTTAGATACAATCAGTGTAAACAGACACTCACAGACTGTCACTCATCCATGGAGTTACTCACACACCTAGTCAGTCATGCAAAGAATCAATCACACCTCCATTTCCTCAACTATACAGTTATACAAACTTTACTTATTCAAACATATACTAACACATATTTACTCTCTTATACAATCCCTGATACAAGTTCACAATGATCCATACAGCCACTCACACATTCACTGGCTCTTATGCACAGTTATTTATATATGTCAACTCTCACATGTACTGTGTTTTACATATGTACTTACTTTGAATTTAGCACTGAGATATCCATTCACTCACCAATACACTCATGCACACAGTCAACCGCCCATACAGCTGTTTCCACATGCACTTTTGAAACCATACATCTAGTGAATCAACTGCTCACACATCTATGCACAGAGTCATACACCTCCCAGCCACCCACACACACACTCAGTCTCCCATACAAATACTTGGGCAACCAATCAATAACCCATATAGTTACTCATATAGCTACTTATCAACACATGCAACAGTTTACAGAACAACAGACATAATGATGCACAAATTAAGACAGAATGGAGAGGTTAAGCATGTAGAGGGAGGCGAGCCCCGGAGCTCCTCCGCGGCCGCCCTCCATAAACATCGATCCTGGCCAGCAATCCTGGAACCCAGCGCCACAGTCTGCGCATGAAGGTCCGGTGCCCCTTTTAAGAGGGTCGACGGAGCCTAGAAGGGCCTAGAAGGGCCGAAAATTGGGGTTCTTACCTCTCTCCCTGCTCGTGAGATCTGCAGGCGACAAGATGGCGCCCGCGACTGTCGAGGCTGGCGTCAGGCAGTAAGGGGACCCTTCGAGGCTGGCGGCAGCACTGGGGAAGCTGGAACCCAGCCGCTGGGACCGGAAGAAAGATTGCTGCTCCCGTTCACGATAGCGGTGAGGAGGTATCGCATGCCGGCGGGCGGGGGCCACCCAGCGACATCTGTTTCCCCCCAGCTGCCTGACCCTAAGATGGCGGCACCCGGGACAGGCCGGACTTTTGCCTTTTAGCGCGAAATCTCCTGCTGAGGGCCCTACGAGATCCCCACTAAGGACGGCGGAGCCCCCCGCATCGCCCTGGACCCAGCACCAAGAGCAGAACGAGGTCAGAAATGGGAAAAGCAGCCGAACCAACACGGACCCAGACGAACATCATTCTGCCTGACCCCCAAATGGCGCCCAAGTTGGGTCACCGCACTGAAAAAACATCTCTGTATTCCCTATCTGCCTGGGAGATAGAGGGGATTAAAGCACACATCCTCCCTCCACAGGACTTACAGGGTTAACCAATCCTGCTATTTCCACGCATTAGAATTAAGATGGAAAAATTGTGCTGGGGAATCTATGGCCTTGAGAAAATCTTTCAAAACAACGAGGTTTCCTGAAGTTTGTCACGTGACATGACCAGTGCGAGCCACCTAAATCCATAATACTAGACTATCATCAAGCGCGGAGAGAAACTTGGAGACAGAGAGCTTACTTGGTTGCTGCTGGGATTGAGACCTCCGTCATGACTTCAAACAAAGTAGTTGTAAAGGGACAGCTGAAATTCCAGGAGCCTAGTCCCGACAGGTCGACGATTTCGAAGGGCTGGAAGAGGTCCCCCGCTACACGGTGGAGGAGGGCACTGGACATTCCAGGAGCCTAGTCCCGACAGCTCGACGACTTCGGAGGGCTTGAAGTGGTCCCCCGCTACACGGCGGAGGAGGGCACTGGACATCGAATGCTGTCTTATTTAAAGCGCTTTGATAACCTATTCGGTTCAAGTTACTGAAATGTGCAACGTAACTGATTCTATGTAAACTGCTGTGTTAACATGTAACGAAACTTGTGCTATGTAAAGCGCTCTGATAACCTAATCGGTTCAAGTTCACGCTATAGAAAACTCTAAAAATAAATAAATAAAAATAGTCACTAACCCATGCACTCAGTGAGACACATTTAATCACTCACTCATACAGTCAGTCATGCACCTACTAAATCCTTCATCCAGACACTTATACATCCACTCATTCTTCAATATGTAAGACATATTTTAACTTTACAGAAACATACAGTCACTGGATGTTGTCATCAGTGATGTCATCAGTGATGTCATTTGAGATGTCATCAGTGATGTCATCAGTGATGTCACTGACCATGTCATGAATGATGTAATATGTGACATCATCAGCAGTGGATTGCGGGTGCGCGATATATAGTTAGTGCAACTAACTATATATGGAATTTCAATGGTTTTGTGTGAGTAAAATAAGGTTTTGTAAATGCGAATTCCTAACTATATATGGTCTATAACCTATGGTTTTTTCAGTGAATTTTCAAGGTTTTGTAAATGCGAATTCCTAACTATATATGGTCTATAGCCTATGGCTTTTTCAGTGAATATATATATATACATATATAAACATATATCATCTGTATATCTATATAAATACAAACATAAATGCATGCATACATATACTTATATGCATACAGATGCATGTTATTTACATGAAAGTTGAAAAAACACTAATAAAAGCAAAGCTAAAAAGCCACGTCATTACAAACAGAATGGCTTTAACTTAAACGAGGGCGAGATCTATTGCATTTTCAATGCTTGTTTACTTTGGTTCCATCAAGAAGGCATTCAGATGTGTCACACATTTGCCATAAATTCTGAATGTTAGCACTCTAGTTGCACATTAGATCACTGTAGTAAAGCTACTGCTCACCAGGGACGTCTGCTGCTGGTATTCAAAGTGCATGTTTCAGTCTGCATGTCAGAATTTTTTTAATGAAATAGAAGAGGATTTGAGAAGTCACTCAAAATGATCCCTAATTTTTCTTTCTGAAGCACTAATCATACTTTCTATGGCAAAATTAACCCTCTCATGTTGTTCTTTTTTAAATTGAGTGTTTTCAGACTTACCACTTCATTCCAATCAAGATGGCTTCTGGTGTGCCATACTTTTGTCATAAGTAAGACTGTGAGCGCTCTAGTTGTTCTTTAGAACACTCTGGGACATTCTGTCATTGGGCTATACTTGGGGTACATCTGGGTGATATTTGGGCTACATTTAGGCTCTTTTGTCTCTGGTGGCCATCTTGGGAGACTGTATGTCAGAATTTTTTAATGAAATAGAAGAGGATTTGAGAAGTCACTCAAAATGTGCCCTAATTTTTCTTTCTGCAGCACTAATCATAATTCATATGGCAAAATATACCCCCTCATTTTGTTCTTTTTTAAATTGAGTGTTTTCAGACTTACCACTTCATTCCAATCAAGATGGCTTCTGGTGTGCCATACTTTTGTCATAAGTAAGACTGTTAGCGCTCTAGTTGTTCTTTAGAACACTCTGGGACATTCTGTCATTGGGCTATACTTGGGGTACATCTGGGTGATATTTGGGCTACATTTGGGCTCTTTTGTCTCTGGTGGCCATTTTGGGAGACTGCATATCAGAATTTTTTAATGAAATAGAAGAGGATTTGAAAAGTCACTCAAAATGTGCCCTAATTTTTCTTTCTGCAGCACTAATAATACCTTCTATTGCATAATATACCCCCTCATTTTGTTCCTTTTTAAATTAAATGTTTTAAGAGTTACCACTTTATTCCCATCACGATGGCTCCAGGTGTGCCATACCTTTGTAATAAGTAGGACTTGTTAGCGCTCTAGTTGTTCTTTAGAACACTCTAGGAGGCTGCAGTAGAACACAAAGGAATCAACTGACAGTCTCTGTCCTTGTTGGATGTACATGTTTTACTGAGAATGTCAGACTTCATTTTCACATGACTGAGAAAGATAATGTGAATTTACAGAAAATATGCTTTCAGTTTAGCTTATAGATCCCCTTCCAAACCACTGTGGGAAAATCATGAGATATTAGTTTTCTTTCAAACAATATTCATGATATCACAGCAGAAGGTTTTTTCACATGGTAAAATCACCTTAGAACCCACCACAATTCCTAAAACGAGTATGGTACCATCAACAAATGATTTATAATGTAACTAAAGTCCTAAAACCCTCTAACTACAATGCTTTTTAATGAGGTGCTATCATGTATATTGGTCCCAAGATGACTGCCAACACTTCTTGGATGAAGTGCTGACAGCCAATCAGATCAGATGTGTGGTTAGGCTCCGCCCAGATATATATCTTTTTTTGAACCTAAATTACTCAAAATCCACTGGAGCACATATATTGAGACCTAGCAAAGGCACATCGGGCTAACAGTCCCTACAATTTTGCCAAGTTTCGTGCAAATCCATTCAGCCGTTCGAGCTAAAAGTGAGGCCAACCGCCCTATGGAAATTAACATGGGAAAAACGCGTTTTGGGACCCCCCTTTTTTCTCGGCCCCCCCTTGATGAAACCCCCCCAAATTGTCAGGGGCTGCTCAGAAACAAAATGTTCCATTTTCCTGAAAATTTCAGCCAATTCCGTCCACAAACGCCAAAGTTATTAGACATAGAATTTTCAAAAATCCCATAGAGAAAAAATCCTAACTATATATACCTACTGGCAACCGCCAGTAGGTAATATATATATATATATATATTCACTGAAAAAAACCATAGGTTTCACACCAGTTATAGTTAGGAATTAGCATTTAAAAAACCTATTAAATTCACTGAAAAAACCATAGGTTTCACACCAGTTATAGTTAGCTGGAAATTTTACTGATATAAAACCATTGAAATTCCCACGTTATAGTTAGTCGGACTCACTATAACTTGCGCGTGCAATGCACTGCTGATGACATCACATATTACATCACTCATGACATGGTCAGTGACATCACTCATGACATCACTGATGACACCATCCTTGTGACACAGTCACAGACCTCCTCTCAGTGTAAAGTAACCCTTGAGACACATATTCAAAAATAGAAACTGAAATTTTTAAAAAATGGACATACCTATATCAGTTACAACAAGCAATTCTGTACTTCCACTATCTATATACACATCCACTCATTCACCAACAGTTCTATATAGTCACTCATACATATACTCACTCATCATATGAAGAGATACACCTATACATCCTGTTACACACCGACATTCATCCAAAAGTTACTCACACACATATTCACACGTGCAAATAAACTATTGAACAACCATTTATTTGAATATAGAGTTATACACACACTTCCACCTTACTTCTACTGAAAATTACACATATTTATTCTCTTAAACAATCACTTATAGAAACACATACTTATTTAAACAGGAAATCTTACAATCTCTTACTCTCACATATACTCACTTATATACATCAATATTCATATATACTAGATTAAAACATATGTAGTTACTGATAAAGACACTAGTGAGACAGTCATTCACTCACTAACAAACACATATAGACACTCATCCACCCATACAGTCCTGTACATATGCTGTCTTCAAAACACATACAAACAAAGAGTCAGTCACTCATGCATCTATGTGCTAAGTAATACCTCCACCAAACCATATAGACACTCATACTGATACTACTAAAAATATCAAATAACCCATATACATACGCATGTAGCTACTTATCAACACATGTAGCCACTTATACACAAAGTGAAACACTAATATATGTATTTAAATATTTAAGCATAACTCACTAATATTTATTTTTCAGAAAGACACATATTCACTGGATGGTGTCATCAGTGATGTCATGAGTGATGTCACTGACCATGTCATGAGTGATGTAATATGTGATGTCATCAGCAGTGCATTGCACGCGCAAGTTATAGTGAGTCCGACTAACTATAACGTGGGAATTTCAATGGTTTTATATCAGTAAAATTTCCAGCTAACTATAACTGGTGTGAAACCTATGGTTTTTTCAGTGAATTTAATAGGTTTTTTAAATGCTAATTCCTAACTATAACTGGTGTGAAACCTATGGTTTTTTTCAGTGAATTTCAAAGGTTTTTTTAATGCTAATTCCTAACTATAAGTTTCACTTTATAAATAAGACTGTTAGCACTCTAGTTGTTCTTTTTAACACTCTGGTACATTCTGTCATTGGGCTACAGTTGGGCTACATCTAGTTGAATTTTGGGCTACATTTACAATTTTTGATCTCTGGTGGCCATCTTTGGGCTACATTGGGCTACTTTGGGCTACATTTGGGCTACATTTTGGCTCTAACATATATTAAGCCCAATGTAGCACAATACATATTTTTATAAAGTTAATTTTTTTACAAACCACTTCAGAATAGGGCTACCTGTCTCTACAATTATCCCATTTTTTTTTTTTTAATTTTTGGGGGGAGCGCTCCCAGAGCGCGCCCCGGAGTGCGCCCCGAAAAGCGTATTTCTGAAAAGCGCCCCCAGGCGCGCTCCGGGGAGCGTCTCGTGAGCGCCAATATCGCAAACGAAAACATGATCGTGACGTATCGCGTAGCCGCGACCGCGTGATACGCACGGCGTAAGCGCACCCGGAAGTACTCGAGCGAATACGATCGCACAACGTAAACTTCCGACGCGCTTACGCTGCGCGCCCCCGTGCGCGTAGCGTAAGCGCGTCGGGTCATGTGAGCAGAAAATAACACTTTTCATTGGTTCATAACAGTTTTAGTTTCATAATGATGAAGCCCCTGGTCTTGTGACCTGAAAATAACACTTCTCATTGGTTCAGGACAGTTTTTTTTTCTAAATGATGAAAGACCCCACCTTTTTTCCTTATTCTGACTTTGTCCTTTGACTGAGGAAGACCTGTTTGTTGCTCTCTCTACTTTTTTGCTCCAAATAATGGCTTCAGTAGTAGCATCAGCTGGTGCATCTGCCCCACCACCACCACCACCACCACCAAGAGGACCAGCTCCAAATTATATTGGTGGTCAAGAACAGGAGGAGGAGGAAGAGGAAGAGGAGGAGGGGAGAAGAAGATGGCTGCCAGAAGAAAATACACCTTACAAACCCAAACCACACATTGTTTGGCAGTTTTTTTCAATTCCAGAGGGGAAAAAAAGGTGAATGCTCCCAAGGTGACTTGCCTCATCTGCAATGATGAACTTTCACGGGGCAACCCAAACAAGAAATATTCTTTTGGTAACTATACCATGATTCGGCACATGACAAGAAAGCATCCAAACAACTACTCTCGTGCAGAGTTCCGGGAACTGGCCAGTAACCTCCCCCAGTCATCAAGGACCCCCTCCCAAAGAAACCATTCCACTTCCTCGCAACCAGAAACATCTGAGGTGATGCCTTGCATTCAGCCGAGATTTGCTGATTTTAAAATTACTTGTACTGCTTGTGGCAAGCTTATCTCCTATGGGGAACAGAGTATTAAGCTCATCGTCCTTGCAGGTGATAATCACAAGTGCCCCAAAAAGAAATAATTTTTTGGGTTTTTTGTTTTTTTGCTCCAGTTGAGCCAGTTTCAATTCCCTTTTTTTGTTTCTCCCCCTAAAAAATACAAAAAAATATATAAAACTGTTTTGAAAAGCCAAAAAAAGTTCAAAAAGTTCCAAAAACACAAAAAAAATATAAAACAACAAAAAGAAGAAAAAAAAAAGTTCTTTTTAGAACTACCTCCAATTTCTAAATAAAAACTTCATTTTTTTAAAAACTCTGTCATCTTTTTCCCTCATTTTACGCTCCCCGGTGCGCTACCTGGTGCGCGCACCGTGCGCTTCCCCCGCGCAAAACGAAAAAAAAAAAAAAATTTTAAATGCCCCGCGGGGCCCTTTTATAGCCCCCACATCAAACCTAGGGGGTCAAAGGGGTCTATCCCTGACGCCTTATGGTCAGTTCCCACTTTGTTTTAGCCACCTCTTATGTCTCGATTTTACCGAGACACAAGATGGCGACCGCTCTGGACTGTTTGGAATGTTTACAGACACCCGAGAGCCAATCAGCTTTCCATGCGCACCTCGCGTCACGCGCCCGGAGCGCTCCCTGGTGCGCGCACCGGTGCGCTGCTATAGATATATATATTTTTTTGAACCTAAATTACTCAAAATCCACTGGAGCACATATCTTGAGACATAGCAAAGGCACATCGGGCTACCAGTCCCTACAATTTTGCCAAGTTTGGTGTAAATCCATTCAGCCGTTCGGGCTAAAAGTGAAATCGACCGCCCTATGGAAATTAACATGGGGAAAACGCGTTTTGGGACCCCCCTTTTATCTCGGCCCCCGCTTATTGTATCCCCCCCAAACTTTCAGGGAAGGACCGGAGCTCGACGAGGCCATTTTCATGAAATTTTCAGGCAGATTCGTCAACCGGTGCCAAAGTTATTCCAAATAGAATTTTGAGATTTAACATTGAAAAAAATCCTAACTATAACTACCTACTGGCGACCGCCAGTAGGTAATATATATATATATATATCACCATAACATCCCTCCAAGAAGAACGCGGAAAGCCAAGGGGATTACAGGTCAGGTAGCACGTTTATTTCTGTCCCCAGCAATGGCGGCTAATGCATTTCGGCTAGAGTAGCCTTCTTCAGCGCCCAGCACTGCAGCATGCAAAGTTCAAAAATGTTCCTTCCTGCTCGTTGTATAGGTTCAGCACATGACGCTCCTCCCCCTTATGTGGTTGACACACCTAGTTTGAGTCCGTTTCAATTTTTGGACTTCTACTCCCAGAGTGCACTGTGGCGGCACCGCTGAGTCGATGGCGTGGGGGAGTGAGGCAGACTGTAGGTCCCGCTGACTGCAGGTAGGTGGGGAAGATCACATGCCTCGGCGAGAAAGAAAATAAACGGCAGCTGTCCTGTGTCCCCTTATGGCCGACCTACAGGGCTGACATGCTATGAGTTTCGAATTTTATATATATATATATATATATATATATATATATATATATATATATATATATATTACCTACTGGCAGTCGCCAGTAGGTAGTTATAGTTAGGATTGTTTTCCATAGGAAATCCTCAACATTCTATTTGGAATAACTTTGGCCCTGGTGGATGAGTCTTTGCGAATTTCTCAAAGAAGATGGCTAGGTTCGCTGCACTCCTTCCCTGAAAGTTTGGGGGGGATTGGTCAAGTGGGGGCTGAGATATAAGGGGGGTCCCAAAACGTGTTTTCTCCATGTTATTTTCCATAGGACCTTTAGACTCGGCTACAGTTCGAACGGGTGAATGAATTTATAAGAAATTTGCCAAAACTGTAGAGTCTTGTTCGCAGATTACGCTTTTTTTGGAATGGTGTAAATCCGTTCAGTAGTTGTTGAGAAAATTAAAGTTAAAGTCAATTATATATCTATAGGCGCGCACACGTGCGCGCACCCAAGCGGCTGCGCGTGAGCGGTATTTTTTTTGGCTGCGTGACGTCTGTTAACGTTCGATTCGAAGGAAATCAGGAAGTTTTGTCCGCCATTTTGTCACTGCGAGTAAATATATTGTTCATTTCAAAGCATTGAAACATGGAAAGGGGAGAAGGTAGAGATTGTCTTCCTGCGTAGGTTTTCTCAGGGTGTGCAGTAAGGCCCTTAAACGCGAAAAGATATAATTTTCCCCGACAAAAATTCGGGGTACGCGCACCCGGTCGCGCACACCTATTTACAAGAGTGTGAAAATGGAGGTAAATCAGAAGTTTGAGTGCTTAGATATAATGTGGCTCTGAAAAGAGCCCTTGTGTTTATTGAGTGTTTTCTGCATTTATAAGTAAGTACCGATGCAGAGCCTGATGTTGCAGAGGAAGATTCTGTTTCCCTCATTCGTGAAATGAACACCGTCTCTCCTATAGACGTCTTGCATGTGGTAGCGCAAGTTGTTGTGGTAAATAGAACCCATGCTATAATCTCTGAGGAACGCAGAAACAGATTTATTTACATGTCTCCTTGCTTTCTCAAATTGTGCACAATGGTGATTTGACCAATTCCATTTCTGTCTTTGGCATATATTGGAATATACCAAGGCAGATCGAGGAAAAAGTGTCATCAATTGTCGAAAGGTGTCTTTTAGAAGCATTTCCAGACCTACCCCAGTGATTGTGCCTAGATCGTTCCCACCACAGTGCACAATTATAAGGTCTGGTTCTGGGAGATGCATAAAAGTTTTCACCAATGGAATCAATTGGTGACATTTCAATCCTCTTTTGGAAATCCATGTTATGTGTACATTTGGTAAGCTGAGGTTGCAAATTCGTCTGCTTACTGCATATTTTTCACTCCAGTGAATATAACTGTGTCCTATTAGCCAGACCTTCATTTTCAAGGGATTTGTAGTCGTCCTCCGATCGGTTCTGGAAGTGGAATGGTAGTTAGAAGTTGAAATTTTTAATAAAGAAAAAGGAAGAGGCTGGGTGTGGTTAAAAAAATAAAAATGATTGGTTGATTGTAACAAGTGGAGAGTGAACAGGTCAATGTTTATGTTAAACGAAAAGTACTATTGGGTGTGAAAAAAAAGACATGTAACAGAGCTGTGGATTGGCAGGTATTTCTGGAGGGAAAACAGTCTTCTTAGTTTGCTGTAGAACGTTGAGACATGAACTTTTGACCTGTGCCTTCAGCAAGGTGCAGAATGAGCTGTAACCATTTAAACAGCCGGAGATGGCAGTTGGTGATGGGTTCACTCTTTGGTGCCTCTGCATCTGAGTCTGTTCTCTGGTGGCTGGCGGACAACTGTTTGTTATTGTGGAGATGAAAGGGTGATAAGGAGAGAAATACGACATAGTGTCTGGCCTGTAGAAGCGTGGGAGCAGTGATTAACTCTGAGTGAAGCGGAACTGTGTCGGTGCTTAGTAACAGTAAAAAAAAATGTTAACAGTGGTATAACTGTCTTTACGGTGCGCGACCTACTAAGAAAGAGTTCACGGGCCGTAATTGGCTTGCAGGTTCTAGTATCAGTAAGTGAGGTCGAGAAAAGAAAACATTCAGGACTTTATTTATGAAGGCCTTGCGCCACCGGTGCGTTACTTTTTCCCATTTTAAAAAATGAGGCACTGGCGGCGGAAGGTCTTCATAAATAAGGTCCTCAGTGACTACAGTTAAGGTTATGTGGAACCCATGAATAGTTTTTCAATATGAAATCATTTCAGTTGAGATTATGGATTAAAAGAGAAACCGTGAATATTTGAAATGTTTATTTAGAAATGTACTGTTTTAAAGGCAAATCATTATGTAATATGAGTACAGAAATTGCAAAAAACACAGTAATTGGTATTGTCAGTAGTACATGGAATACAAACGCTATAGTTGAAGAAAAATGAATATAGTTGGAAAAAAACATTGTACACTCTTATAAGGAAGTATATTATATTTTAATAAATGGAAGAAGGTCTCTGGCCTTTCAGTTTAGGAACGATATATGAAAATGCAAGTGGTTATACATCATTACTTTATGAATCAGCTGTCAAACAACACGAAATCATAATGTCCATTGTTAGTAAAGCAAATAGGTCTTTTCTTCAAAAGAAAATATGGAAAAGAACGTGAACGTATAGAAAACCAAAAGGAAATGAGGACGTCAATGGCTTGTTTGAGAGTTATTGAAGCATTGTTTAGGCAAAATAGGTAGCTTCTGCTTGTAACAGGAAATCAGTTTTATCATTTGAAAGTATGTCAGCTATCCAATGGAAAAGAGTAAAGCAGTACTGATGATCTGTTATAATCGGAGCCTCTTTTACCATCAGAGGGCAGCTCGGTGGGTTTTCGATGTAGCTCGCTGTTAGGAAAGAGTTAACCGTCCATTGTGTAGGCAAAGTATGCAGCAAGTGCCCAATATGAAATCACTGTTATCATCTGAGAACATGTCAGCCATCCAATTGAGAAGATGAAAGGAGCATTCATGATCTGTCATTATTGGAGCGTCTTTTACCATCATAGGGCAGCTCGGTGGGTTTTCGATGTAGCTCTCTGTTAGGAAATCTTGCGCCGCTGCGAATATATTCCAATGACCCAGAACTCCTTGTATCGCTGCAAAGGCCATAAACCCTCCGTTGTAACAAAGCTGTTCATGATCAAGTAACGGATTCATGAGGTGATTGTAATTCGGTTCAGGAGGTACCAAATTGCAGAGACATAAATCCAGGGCCCACGTGAAATCACAGCTCAGGCAATGAAATACAGGCTGCACACAGGTGAAATACGAATATCGAAATGATAATCGATATGATGCATTCAAAGTCGAGAGTGGTAAGATGCCGTAGTAGTCAAGCATCCTCTGGCGAAATAGTTCTAAGTGGCCCGGCTCGTTTGCGAAGGCAGGAGGGACATCCATTTTGAATTTCCCAAGATGGTACAGGAAACGGCGCAGCACCGCTGGTTGGATAGCAACTCCACAGAATTAGGTCGCCGGCTATGCAGTGGAGAGGAGCAGAATGACTTGATACATTTTCTAGGAGTCTAGTCACTTATATATTGCTTAGTGGTTATTAAAAAAGTAGCTTTATTTGAACTGGAGGATGCGTTAAAAAATAAGGGAGTGATTTGAGGGAGTTGTAAAGCAAGGTCAATTTTTTTTACATCAATGCTGTTTTCTGTGAATGTTAGCTTAGTGAAAGATATGTGTGTGAGCAGATGCAACGTTCAGTTTTAAATGTGACAATGGCGGTCTTGTTCATGTCTTCCGATTCAAGGTCGGTATTCGCTGCCAAATACAAAGATTAAGAAACGCATGCGTGGGGTACATAGTGTGCATTCTTAAAGGAAAGTAAATGAAGGGTTATTTTTACCGTGTTAGCATTGTCGTTTAAAAAGTTATAGTGATTTCTATTATATGTGAAGAAAGTGTCACTGATGAAGACTGAAAATAAATCCTTATAAATGATACGGACTGGTGTAGTTTAGAAAAGGTTTGTAACATTACATGAATTGTGGAAAAAAAATTATGTAATTGAAAGTGTATGGTTTGAAAATGAAAAGTAGAGGTTTATAGTTCATGTTTTGAAAGCAGTTCTAGAGGGTCAGAAGAAAGTGTATGGTTTGAAAATGAAAAGTAGAGGTTTATAGTTCACGTTTTGAAAGCAGTTCTAGAGGGTCAGATGCATGATAGATTTATTAAAAATAGAAAATGTTTTTAAATAGTATTTTGGAAAAAATATGTGCCTTTATGTACTATTTACATTATGTGCCTGTTGCGTATTCTTTGAGTTTTAGTAATCCTGTGTCTTATAAGTTTTCTAGGGGCGGTTTGAGGTTCATGGTGGGTTTGGGCAGGGATGGTAGGTTGGGGGTTTGTAATAGGGGGTTCGGCTGGGGTGGAGTGCGGAGTTTAGTGAAAAGTGAGGGGGCGGGGAGTTACGGTGTTTGGTAATGGAGCAGAGTCAGAGGACGCCACATTTGTGTTATGGGCTGCCACGGAAATATGTATTTATTCTCAGAGGTTTATTATATTAAGGATATATATTAGCATGGTGGCTCTTGTCGTTTTGTTGTTCTGTGTATGTTTATAATGCTGGCTCTGTAGTTTTTGTTTATGGACCTTATTGCAACACACAGGGAATCTACGTCGCACAGTTGGAGATCAGAGACTTAGGAAATAAAACTTTATAATTGTAAGGGCTGTAAGCGATAGAAATCGCCCGTTCTCGGTGTAAAAAATATCACCGCTATTGGTGGTATTTTCTACGGTGTTAGTACTCGAAGGAGACTAGTAACATATATGTGAAATAAAATTATGTAATAGGCTCAGCATTTTACATTATCTTGGAAACAAAAGTTGATTTTACATAGCAATAAGTCTCTTATAATTAAGGGACGGAGTGTATATAGTGCTATGTAGTACTCTGCTATGTGATTGATGTCGAATATTTCATAAGAGGAGGCTTTAAAAGATTTACGATAAACTGGTTTTCTAGGGAAGTGGGTGGAGTGTTCTCTGTAAATTGCAGAATAGAAACTAGTAAGAACCAATTGGAAGTGTTGTTTTAAAGTCACATGACTGCACATGCGTGTCTCGACGCGATAGGTGGGTGCGCGCACCCGGTCGCGCACTATAAGAAAGCGGCGAGAAAATATCAGCTAATATGCTCTTCAAGCTTGTTTTGGTACAAAGTTAGTTCTGAAAAGAACTTTTTTTTTTTTTTTTTTTTTTTGGGAAACAAGTGTTATGATGCTTTTGATTTCTTAAAGTTGCGACGACATTTTTCAGTATGTCATACTATCCAAATAAAGTGAAGAAATTTAACTTTTCTTGGAGCATTTATGACTCTCAATTATTTGTTTAATTAGAGTAAAGCTTTGCTCTCCGTATACAAGAAGTTCTCCACAGTTCGTGCATTTCATGTGCACGTTCGCCAGATATGGTCTCAAGTCCATCTCAGCACTCGATGGAGATACAGGTCGTCCACCGGAAGATGTGTTGAATACTTCTGATGGTAATAGCGTGGCCTCCGTTTTTCTTGTCAAAGGTGGTCGCTCATTTTCATCAGATTCGGAAGATGAATGCGGAACGGTAGCCATTGTACCGAAGTCTTCGGGAAGATGTTCGACGTTGTTGTCTCTTGAGAGTAGAAAAGAAAGTGACTGTAGTGGGTGGAGTGCTGCGTGTAAATTGCAGAATAGAAACTACCAAGAACCAATTAGAAGTGTTGTTTAGAAGTCACATGACTTCACATGGGAGTGTCAGGTCCAGTACGCGATAGGAGGGTGCGCGCACCCGGTCTCGCACTAAAATAAAGCGGCGAAAAAATATCTCATAATATGCTCTTGGAGCACGTTTTGGTAGAAAGAGTTAGTTCTGAAAAGAACTTTTTTTTTTTTTTTTTTGGGGGGGAAAGAAGTGTTATAATGCTTTCGATTTCTTAAAGTTGCTACTACATTTTTCAGTATGTAATAGTTTGAAAATGAAGTGAAGAAATTTATCTTTTCTTGGGGCATTTGTGACTGTCAATTTTGAGTTTAATAAGAACGAGGCTCTGCTCTCCATACAAAAGAATTTCTCCACACTTGTTGCATTTCATATGCACCTTCGCAAGATATGGTCTCAAGTCCATCTCAGCACTCGATGGAGATACAGGTTGTACACCAGAAGATGTGCTGGCCACCTCTGATGGTAATAGCGTGGCCAGGGCTCTTGTCGATGCTTTTGCATAATGCTCAGGATGCCTTTGTTTAACATGCCGCTGCATGGTGTGTGCAGAAAAGGAATATTTTTTATTTGGATTTCCCCTTGAGAGCTCCGAATTGCATATCGTGCAGGTTACTTTTGGCGCATTCACTTTCTTTTGATCTTCAGGATAAGTGAAAAATTGCCAAATGAAAGATTCCTTTTTTCTTCTTAACTATGGTCGCTCATTTCCTTCAGATTCGGAAGATGAATCTGGTAGGGAAGCCATTTCAGCAAAGTCTTCCGGAAGATGCTCGACGTTGTTGTCTCTTGAGAGTAGAAAAGATTGTAAGGAAAGTGGGTGGAGTGCTTCGTGTATATTCCAGAACAGAAACTACTAATAACCAAATGGAAGTTTTGTTTTCAAGTCACGTGACTTTACATGCGCTTCTCAGGACGTGTAGGCGGTGACACTATGTA
The DNA here is from genome assembly GCF_964263255.1 of Lissotriton vulgaris. NCBI lineage: Eukaryota > Metazoa > Chordata > Amphibia > Caudata > Salamandridae > Lissotriton > Lissotriton vulgaris. The sequence goes on from NC_141700.1 coordinate 440,958,855, forward strand.
GTTACGAACGTGATTACATACTTAGGAACTAGCATTCAAAAAAACTATGAAATTCACTGAAAAAACCATAGGTTTTACACACGTTATAGTTAGGAAGTAGCATTTGAAAAACCTATGAAATTCACTGAAAAAACCATAGGTTTGACACCAGTTATAGTTAGCTGGAAATTTTACTGACATAAAACCAATGAAATTCCACGTTATAGTTAGTTGGACTCACTATAACTTGCGCGTGTAATGCACTGCTGATGACATTACATATTACATCACTCATGACATGGTCAGTGACATCACTTATGACACCATCCAGTGAATGTGTGTCTTTCTAAAAAATAAATATGTTTTATATATGTATATGTAAAGGTCGAGGGAAGAATAAATGTTTAAATTATTGTCTTAATGAATGTTTTTTTCAAAAAGAAATGATTGGATAACTGGCTTATTAAGTGTACCTTAGTGAATACATATATTAGCGAGTAATGTTTAAATAATTAAATATATGTATCAGTGTTTCACTTTGTGAATAACTGGCTGCATGGGTTGATGAGTACCTACATGTGTAGGTATGTGGGTTCTTAGATGTTTTTTTAGTATCAGTATGAGTGTTTCTATGGTTTTATGGGGGTATTACTAATCACATAGATGCATGAATGACTAACTCTCTCTTTGTATGTGTTTAGAAGACACCATATGTGCAGGACTGTATGGGTGGTTGAGTGTGTATAGTTTTATATGCAAATAAATGGATGTTCAATAGTTTATTTGCATGTGTGAGTATGTGTGTGAGTAACTTTTGGATGATTGTCGGTGTGTTACAGGATATATAGGTGTATCACTACATATGATGAGTGAGTATATGTATGAGTGACTATATAGAACTGTTGGTAAATGAGAGAATGTGTATATAGATGGTGGAATTACTGAATTGGTTGTTGTAACTGGTATGGGTATCTCCATTTTTTTGAAAATGTTAATTTCTATTTTCCAATATGTGTTTTAAGGGTTACATTACACTTAAAGGAGGTCTGTCATCAGTGATGTCATAAGTGATGTCACTGACCATGTCATGAGTGATGTAATATGTAATGTCATCAGCAGTGCATTACACGCGCAAGTTATAGTGAGTCCAACTAACTATAACGTGGAATTTCATTGGTTTTATGTCAGTAAAGTTTCCAGCTAACTATAACTGGTGTCAAACCTATGGTTTTTTCAGTGAATCTCATAGGTTTTTCAAATGCTACTTCCTAACTATAACGTGTGTAAAACCTATGGTTTTTTCAGTGAATATATATATATATATTACCTACTGGCGGTAGCCAGTAGGTATATATAGTTAGGACCTAGTTTCCATAGGAAATCCCCAACATTCTATTGGGAATAACTTTGGCGCTGGTTGATGAATCTTCGCAAATTTCTCAAGGAAGATGGCTCATTCCGCTCCTCTGCTTCCCTGAAAGTTTGGGGGGGATTTGTCAAGCGGGGGCCGAGATAAAAGGGGGGTCCCAAAACGTGTTTTCCCCATGTTAATTTCCATAGGACCTTTAGACACGGCTACAGCGTGAACCGCTGAAGGGAATTACACCAAACGTGTCAAAATGGTAGTGTCTGGTACGCAGATCACGCTTTTAGTTAAATAGTGTAAATCCCTCCAGTAGGTACTGAGAAAATTAGAAGAGAATCAAATTATATATCTGGGCGGAGCCTAACCACATATCTCTGATCGTGAGATCTGATTGGCTGTCAGCATCTCATCGTGAGATCTGATTGGCTGTCAGCATTTCATCCAAGAAGTGTTGGCACCCCGCGATTTTGCGCTGTACTCTGCCACTAGCGCTTTGGGAGCGCTTTATGCTTTATGTATCTTTCAGGCCGGTGCCCACCCGGCATTGCCCGCTGAAATTGTCCCCGCTGTCCCCGCTGTTGCCGCCCGGTCGCGACCAGGAAGTCCGGCAGGCCGGGGGAGGAACTGCGGGACACCACGTGACCTTATTCCCCGGGCCGCGCTCTGATTGGCTGCCGGCCCGGGACAGAACAGAGGAAGCCGGAAGCTGCCGGGAGCCGACCCCGGGATCCGGTGAGTGAGGATGGACCAAGGGAGAGCCCCGGAGCCGCATGACTGGGAGCAGAGCGTAGCTCCCCCTGTGTGAAGAGAGCCCCGCCTACCGCCAGCAAGGTCCCGCGGTCCGGAGCAGAAAGCCAGTGAGTGAAAGCTGGCTTGGGGTGGTAGAGTGAGGCCACGCACCCCGCCGGTGCAACCTCCCCCTAAGCGGCCCCAGTTGCTAGTAACTTTTCTCCTCTAGGCTCTCCTTAGAAATGCCAGCCACCCGGTGAAAATATCTTTGGTTGCCCATCACTGCTACGGAATGGCAGGCCATACTCAGAAGCATTATTGGCAATTCCCATGTTTGCCTTGACCATAAACTTCCCTTGCTTCAGTCCACTGATTTATTCCACAACCATTGGGGTGTAATATTAACAAATGAAGCGTTCTAAGTGTAATCATTTCTCTAGAACCCACTCATGAAGTCAACAGTGTATAACTTGATTTCAAGCAATGGTGTCAAGAACCTAAAGGTGCCACCCTGAGAACCAGCTGACCCTGCTCTCCTTGGCAGGGGGTCCTTACTTAATCCGTGTTTATATCCATTGGCTAACTTCACTGTGAGTGACGTCATTCGGCTCTATGTGCTATTTGGGACCAAAAATATTTTTGTTTTAAAAACATTTTTTCTACATATTGGCTAGGGCCTGGCAGTTCACTCGACTATTACGTTTTAGAATAAATAAAACAAGTATTAACCAAGCCAAAATAGTGCCAGCCAACGCCTGACCTATTGGCTTTGCGAATGGTTGTTTTACTTTGTTTCTCCAGTCGCTAAGCTGTGCGTTTGCCTATTTCTTACAAACAAACATGGGCACACGAACTGAGGGTACAGCTTGAAATATGTGAACGCGTCCTTTCAATAAAAATAGCCACACCTATTTTTAAAAGATGCTCATGTTAGAAATGCTTGCTACCGTTAAATACATTGCCTGTCACTGGCTACAATGTTACATTTTTGCGCTATGTTTAGATTTAATCAGCATGTGATATACGAACTTTCAAATGTAAAAAATACTTTTCGCTACTTTTAATAATGAATAATTCTCTTGTGGCGCCATTCTCCGGCTGAAATGCGGAGCCGCTGTGGTGCGCCTGCGCAGACTGCTTCGCCGGTAGTAATTAACCGCAAATGAAAAGCTAATGTAAGTAAAATTACTGTTAATTAATTTAATGCAAATGGTTTAGTAACTTACATAAGCATTTTAAGTGGGATAGGTGCGGGCGTGTTCTTGAGTCAGGGCTAGAACAAACATTTGTATTTTCACCTAACAAACTAAAAAAAGTTAATTTATGCGCATTATGTCAAGCCAAGGAAACTGACAGTAGAGTGTGGTAACTTCCTGAAGGCAGTAGTAGGGCTTGCAAGCGGCTCACGCACACGCACAGGTGCACGACTGCGGGTCCGCCACAAGAACCCCTGTCCACCCCGGGGTTAACTATGTAAATAATACGAAATCCGACCAGAATGTTTACGTGGTCCAAACAGCCTACGTGTTGCGCTCAGTGTGTTTGCGTTACTCGCAGTAACGTCCCCATCACTGGGTGGTATGTGGTGGGGCTCACTGAGGTGTCCTGTCACAGGCCTGTGAAGTGCGGGGGCACGCCAGTGCCGGCTCGTGCACCCCCAACAAGTGCAGTCAAAAAACCGTGCCTGGCACGAAGCAAGGGCCATGTTGCTCTGGAAGGAGCCGCAGGGCAAATATTGACGTTGAACAGAGAGGTGTGAGACCCGTGCCCGGGGGACGATGCCAGCAGCGAGCGCTCCATTACCACAGCGCTGAGAATTCCACCCCTAGGCGCCACGTACTGTTTCACACACTCACGAGTTGTAGAAGTTGCTCGAATAATTAACTAGCGGGGCGTGCTGAAATGTAGGGGGCTAGGTTACAGACTAGGACTAGCGTCAAGACCCACGCTAGGGTGGCAAAGCCCCGTATGCCCACCCGTGCCAACCTCCTATCCTACCCACCCTCTAAGGACATAAAGAGCGCCTCAGAGCTGAATGCTACTAACTGGGGTGCAGAATGGATGGAGACCTACAGGGCTGACATGCTATGAGTTTCGAATTTTATATATATATATATATTCAATGAAAAAACCATTGGTTTTAGGCCATATATAGTTAGGGATTTGCATTTAGAAAACCATATTTTACTCGCATAAAACCATTGAAATTCCATATATAGTTAGATGCGCTAACTATATATCGCGCACCCGCAATCCACTGCTGATGATGTCACATATTACATCATTCATGACATGGTTAGTGACATCACTGATGACATCACTGATGACATCTCAAATGACATCACTGATGACATCACTGATTACAACATCCAGTGACTCTATGTTTCTGTAAAGTTAAAATATGTTTTACATATTGAAGAATGAGTGGATGTATAAGTGTCTGGATGAAGGATTTAGTAGGTGCAAGACTGACTGTATGAGTGAGTGATTAAATGTGTCTCACTGAGTGCATGGGTTAGTGACTAAACTGTTTTAATTTGTGCATCATTATATCTGTTGTTCTACAAACTGCTGCATATGTTGATCAGTAGCTATATGAGTAACTGTATGGGTTATTGATTGGTTGTCCAAGTATTTGTATGGGAAACTGAGTGTGTGTGTATGGGTGGCTGGGAGGTGTGTGACTCTGTACATAGATGTGTGAGTAGTTGATTCACTATATGTATAGATTCAAAACTGCATGTGGAAACAGCTGTATGGGCGGTTGACTGTGCATGAGTGTATTACTGAGTGAATGTATATCTCAGTGCTACATGTCAAATTAAGTACATATGTAAAACACAGTACATGTGAGAGTTGACATCTATAAATAACTGTGCATAAGAGCTAGTGAATGTGTGAGTGGCTGTATGGATCATTGTGAACATGTATCAGAGATTGTATAAGAGAGTAAAGTAAATATGTGTTAGTATATGTTTGAATAAGTAAGGTGTGTATAACTCTATAGTTGAGAAAATGGAGGTGTGATTGATTTTTGGCATAACTGACTAGGTGTGTGAGTAACTCCATGGATGAGTGACTGTCTGTTTACACTGATTGTATCTAAGGTTATATTAGAGTCTGAAGAGGTTCATGGTATTATCACATGAATGATATCATCAGTGATGTGATCAGTCATGTCAAATGAGATGTTATCAGTGATGTCATCAGTGATGTCATTTGAGATGTCATCAGTGATGTCATCAGTGATGTCACTAACCATGTCATGAATGATGTAATATGTGACATCATCAGCAGTGGATTGCGGGTGCGCGATATATAGTTAGCGCATCTAACTATATATGGAATTTCAATGGTTTTATGCGAGTAAAATATGGTTTTCTAAATGCAAATCCCTAACTATATATGGCCTAAAACCAATGGTTTTTTCATTGAATTTTCAAGGTTTTGTAAATGCAAATTCCTAACTATATATGGAGTATAACCTATGGTTTTTTCTGTGAATTTCAATGGTTTTTTAATAGCAAATATCAAAAGCTGTCAAATGTCAAGTACGTGATAGGTAAAAACGTTTTCGTGTTTATGCACGCTGATGTGCTTTGAACGCTGCCCCCCCCCACTCCCCTCTTTTCTCTTAGTAGTACTCTCTCTTTGCAGATAGTGAACGGTAGTTAACTCAGACCTTTACCCCTGTTGTAATCCGTCGTACCTGCTTGTCTCTCCATTTGATTAATTATTATCCAAGCATTTACTGTTTTACAATTGGTTCTCTTTGGATCATTCTCTATTTACAAACAAGCACAAAGTCGCAATACTCTGTTTAGTCTTTGCAGATAGTGAAAAATCGTGTAAAAAAAGAAAAGTAATCGAGCAAAATCAGTAGACCACTAATTCGATCTCTTTTTAACCTCGGTAAAATACAAACATTAGGAATAACCCTTCATGAGAAATACGAAAATAGTGAAATGAATTGAGCTCCACACCATGAGGGCTGCAAAACAGCTCGACTCCGCCACCCACAACGCCCAAAATAACGGCAAACCCTATGCAAATATTATAAATATACACAACACACCACCAAAGAAACAGAGTAAAACATTTTATTAAATAACTATTTACATAACTATTTTATACTTTTTATTGCCCGATCCGGCTAGCTCAATCGATCGAGCATGAAAGTCATGCACTGATAACAAGCGTTGAGAGTTTGTAGAATGATGGCTTCAGATTTTCCACATACGGTGTAGTGGCGCGAACTGGCAGGGGGCGTTTGGATTCTACCCCTTCTCCAAATAAGATTTTCATACGTGAATGTTCGTTCATGCTTTTTGTCCCTGAGTTGCTTCCATGTCACTGCCTTACATAAATGGCATAAGTCCTGGTTGTTGAGTGCCATACTTCAGAGTTCTAAGCAGCTCTTGTAACACTGTTTAAACCTTATTTGCACCTGCTGCAGCTTCACTATTCAAAGTAAGTGGGGTCCATTTGTGGACCTGACTGCATTGGAAAACAATGTGATACGGTGCCTCCCTAAACCGCTTGACGGAGGCCCCCGAGGGGCGGTGAGATGGCGCGGACTGAGAGGGGGCGCTTGGCTCCTGCCCCCTCCCCAAGTCGTGTTGCCCTGGTGAGGCCTGAGATCGCCCCCGGCATAGGCGGCCGGCTCCCGGGGTCCGGCGGAATTTTTTCCCTTTTGAAGAATCTTTCATTCTGGACCTTGTCCCACAATCCGTTTCACCTGAAGACACGCTGTCGTAGGGCGCCCCTTTACCGTTTTAGTTGCCATTCCGCCCGCTTTTGGTACTCTGTGCCTCTTCCGCCATTCAGCTGTTTACCGCTCGCTCTTGCGACTACAACGTCTCGCTCACCATGTAGTTGAGTTGCTCCCGCTCTTAAGATTTGACCGAACTTTTTGGACTGCTGAAAGCGGTGGAATTCCGACCGCTGGTTGGTGGACACATTTTGACTATATTCTGCACCTGCATTGTCGCGTAATGCGTCATATGACGCGACGCGTTAGCGCACCCGGAAGTGCTCCGGTGCGCAAGGCGCAGCTTCCCGGAAACGATCCAGAGCGCGCCGCGCAGCGCGTAACGTAAGCATAACAGGTCATGTGACTTGTTAATAAAACTTTTCATTGGTTCATTTTACTTTTCTTTTCCTAATTATGTAAGACTAGGTCATGTGACCTAAAAATAACACTTTTCATTGGATTAAAACATTTTTTTTCCCCAAACGATGAAAGCCCCACCTTGTTTCTGGATGTTTCAGACTGAAGCTGGCGTCACCATGAGAGCACCACCATCTCGTAGCTCCGTCGTGGCCATTCCGCAAGCAATCATGGCAGCCGCTCCCCACCGGAAGCCTGCGGGAGTCGACGGCCCCCAAGACTTTTGTACAATCTTCAAGGCTGAGGGGACGCTTTCGAGAATGGAACCCAAGCCCTGGCAGACAAGCGTCCGAGTTCCAAGGTGTCCCAGGGCCATTTTACTGGACCAGGCCCAAATCCGAAGAACCGGCCGCCATTTTAAGAGTCCTGTGGCAGCCGCCTATCGCTGCACCGCAAGAGTGGGAGCAACTCAACTACATGGTGAGCGAGACGCTGTAGCCGTAAGAGCGGGCGCTAAACAGCTGAATGGCGGAAAAGGCACAGTGTAGCAAAAGCGGGCGGAATGGCGACTGAAACGATAAAGGGGCGCCCCACTACAGCAGACAAGCCTCCGCCATGTGCTTCAAAACTGCATATGTATCTCGTGATATCAAGGTTGGGCAACCAGTACAGAACAAGCAGTTACGAGTCCCATTTACACCGGCGCCATTTTGGGCGCGGCCGGGCAGGTCCAGGATCTACTGAAACATAAAAAATGAGGCTGACGTCTCTGAAGCAGTTGACGAACAGCAGGACATAGCAAATAAACATGAACTCTCTAAAGCTGTTAACTCACTGCAGAACAAAACAAGTGAACCTGAAACCTCTGGAATAATTGTCGCTCAAAAGAACAACACACAAAACTCTGTAGAGCCTGAAGAAAAAAAAACAGAAGGGCACTGTAGTTTCAGACACACTTAACACTAATGACTAAACAAAGATATCGTCTGTTTATAAAGCAGTTATCATCTTGACAGAATTGACAAAGAAGTGTACAGACACCAATGCATCAGCATTCTCGGAGATAACATCTTAAGGAACAAAGAAAGACCTGTTCACTCTTGACACCCCAGGTGCTGTGTATATTGCACTATAGTGCTGCATCGAGAAAACGGGCAACCCTATTGATGTGGATTTTTCATTATTGATTATTGTAAAGAAATGGCGACTCCCCCCTTTAGCAGATTAGCTAAATGTTTGCGTAATTTAGGCATAAAAGTTATATTATTGTTGTTGTTGTTATCGTTATAGTTCTGGTTAATTTCAAAAAATGGTTAAATATATTTACAGTTTTTGTTGCGTTCGTTATATTTAAATATTAATAAAGTTTTAAAATGTAACTGTCTTGGAGTACTATATTTTTTTTAAAAATCGGGTGAATGGGGCCTTGAATCGGGTTATTGTCATGTGTGGGCTTTGCAAGTGTACTGCTACAAGATCGGACATTTCAAACTCAAATGCACGTTCTTTTTCTTACCTTTCCGAAGCATGGAGCGCAATAGCAGGCAGAGAAAGGGTGATGCACGTGTTGAACACTGCCTGGCCTGCAAATTGCTGGCATTGCCCCCCCGCCCGCTCCTGAAAGAGGGCACACACACACCGCCGCCCCGAGTACTTCACAAACCTCTAAAAGACCATGCGCTTGTTCAATGGGAAGTGGATAACATGGCTAAGAGCATTTGCTGACTAATGCATGAATATCGCTGACTTTTCAGCGATATTCATGCATTGCGGCCGTTTTTTATCGCATTTGCGATAAACCTTGCTAATAGCAAGGTTTATGTGCGATAAAATTCGCCGAAGTGCGGCGATAATTATTGTCTCTAAACAAGTTAGAGACAAAAATTACCGCTAGTTGTTGGAAATATGCCCCCGGGTTTTTCCTTGCAGGAATCGGGAAGCGAAAGACTAGCACTGAAATCAGTAGTCTCACACCTGAATCGGGAGGGTTGACATGTCTGGATACTCTACAGCTGGGGCCATAAACTACATCCGCAGGGCTAGGTGATAGCCTAGGTCCGGCCTGGACAATCGGACACAGAGGAAGAGGAGTGTCAGAGGGTGCGGTAGTGAATAGGGTGAAAGGGAGGTGTCGAGCGGGCACAGGGTGTGATTCTCAGAGAAGAGCAGCGCAGATGGGGGAAGTATATGGCCCATGCATGAGAGAGAGAGCGGGGGTGACCATTGCGTGGGGGAGATGCGTGCGAGGGTGGGGAGCCATGCTGAGAATCGGCGGCGTGCAGAGAGTGGCCCTGGTCAAGGCATCTAAAATGGCTGCCGTGCACGACAAAATTGTGGCATTGGACAAAAACGCAAGATGGCGCAGACAATGTTTATCAATAAGGATTCATTTATAACAAAATATTTACTCGCAGTGACAAAATGGTGTTCAACACTTCCTGATTTCCATCGAATCGAACGTTAACAAACGTCACGCAGCAAAAAAAAAAAAAAAAAAAGCTCACGCACAGAGCAGTTTTTAGCCATGTTATCCAATGGAAGGTGGATAACATGGCTAAGAGCATTTGCTGGATAATGCATGAATATCGCTGACTTTTCAACGATATTCATGCATTGTGGCCGATGTGCGGCGATAATTTTTGTCTCTAAACAATTAAAACGAAGCACAAAATGGCGAATTCCCGTTTCGCTACCAGTTTGCGGCCCAGTTCGCGGCCCGTGAAGCGCTTCTACCGTGAAAAATCATTTTTTTTTTATTTTCCCCACGGGACCCTTTAATAACCCCAACAACATTCCTAGGGGGTCAAGAGGGGTATACCTTGCCCCCTTTCAATAAATTCCCCCTTCGTTTTTCACCTCTTCTTCTCTCTCGATCCTACCGAGAGATAAGATGGCGGCCGCTCCGGACTGTTTAGAATGTTGACAGACACCGGAGAGCCAATCAGCTTTCTGTTATCCAATGGAAGGTGGATAACATGGCTAAGAGCATTTGCTGGATAATGCATGAATATCGCTGACTTTTCAACGATATTCATGCATTGTGGCCGATGTGCGGCGATAATTTTTGTCTCTAAACAATTAAAACGAAGCACAAAATGGCGAATTCCCGTTTCGCTACCAGTTTGCGGCCCAGTTCGCGGCCCGTGAAGCGCTTCTACCGTGAAAAATCATTTTTTTTTTATTTTCCCCACGGGACCCTTTAATAACCCCAACAACATTCCTAGGGGGTCAAGAGGGGTATACCTTGCCCCCTTTCAATAAATTCCCCCTTCGTTTTTCACCTCTTCTTCTCTCTCGATCCTACCGAGAGATAAGATGGCGGCCGCTCCGACTGTTTAGAATGTTGACAGACACCGGAGAGCCAATCAGCTTTCTGTTATCCAATGGAAGGTGGATAACATGGCTAAGAGCATTTGCTGGATAATGCATGAATATCGCTGACTTTTCAGCGATATTCATGCATTGTGGCCGATGTGCGGCGATAATTTTTGTCTCTAAACAATTAAAACGAAGCACAAAATGGCGAATTCCCGTTTCGCTACCAGTTTGCGGCCCAGTTCGCGGCCCGGGAAACGCTTCTACCGTGAAAAATAATTTTTTTTTTATTTTCCCCACGGGACCCTTTAATAACCCCAACAACAATCCTAGGGGGTCAAGAGGGGTATACCTTGCACCCTTTCAATAAATTCCCCCTTCGTTTTTCACCTCTTCTCTCTCGATCCTACCGAGAGACAAGATGGCGGCCGCTCCGGACTGTTTAGAATGTTGACAGACACCGGAGAGCCAATCAGCTTTCTGCGCGCAAAGTTCCGAAACGCGAAAAGTAAGCGGACCGGATCGCTGCCCGGAGCGCTGTTACAGATATATATCTTGATTTAAACGTTAATTTCTCAAAATCCACTGAAGCACATATATTGAGACCTAGCAAAGGCACATCGGGCTACCAGTCCCTACAATTTTGCCAAGTTTCGTGCAAATCCATTCAGCCGTTCGAGCTAAAAGTGAGGCCAACCGCCCTATGGAAATTAACATGGGAAAAACGCGTTTTGGGACCCCCCTTTTTTCTCGGCCCCCCCTTGATGAAATATATGTGCTCCAGTGGATTTTGAGTAATTTAGGTTCAAAAAAGATATATATCTGGGCGGAGCCTAACCACACATCTGATCTGATTGGCTGTCAGCACTTCATCCAAGAAGTGTTGGCAGCCATCTTGGGACCAATATAGATGATAGCACCTCATTAAAAAGCATTGTAGTTAATAGAGGGTTTTAGGACTTTAGTTACATTATAAATCATTTGTTGATGGTACCATACTCGTTTTAGGAATTGTGGTGGGTTCTAAGGTGATTTTACCATGTGAAAAAACCTTCTGCTGTGATATCATGAATATTGTTTGAAAGAAAACTAATATCTCATGATTTTCCCACAGTGGTTTGGAAGGAGAATTATAAGCTAAACTGAAAGCATATTTTCAGATGGGGGAATGAAGGTCAGCTGACAGCGAAAATACCTGTGCAGAGGGGGGTCCGCCAAGGGTGTGTGATGGCTCCGACTTTGTTCTCCCTCTTTATAAATGGGGTGGCAGACCATTTGAGGGAGGACCCAGTGGATGCCCCCACCCCCACCCTGGCTGGAGAAAAAACACCTACCCTCCTCTTTGCTGATGACACTCTCCTCATGTCTAAAACCCCCTCTGGTCTTCAGAAACTTCTAGACAGGTTTAGTGGCTTTTGTAAAGACCGTGGCCTCATAATCAACACCACCAAAACCAAATTGATGGTTTTGTCTAGAAATAAAAAATTGAAGAAAATTCATATTTCATTGGATGGTACCTTATTGGAGGAGGTTAATGCATTTGATTACCTTGGGGTCAGAATAAATCGTAAGATGAACTGGGATGCTCATATTGCCAAGATGCTGCTTAACTTTAAAAGGGTGACAGGAGCAATTGCTAGAGACCACCGTTTGACATCCAGCAAACCTATTAGCCCTGTCCTAGCAGTGTATGAGGGCAAGGCGCTTTCTGCTGCAACCTATGGCTCCGAACTTTGGGGGTTCGAAAGAATTACTGATTTAGCTACAGCTGAGCATAAATTTATGAGAGAGCTAGTGGGCCTCCCGGTCTCCACCCCTATTAAACCGCTACTCTATGATTTGGGACGTCGCTCCATTAAAGACATTGTCGGTCTCCGACCTTTATTATATTGGGTCCGCTTAAGAAGGACGCCGGACCTTAGCCACTATGCTGCAGTCCTCGACGAACTTATTGAGTTGAATGGTTTTGGGGTGATCCCCTGGCTGAAAAATTTAAGGGACTTGGTGTTTAACATGGGACTTAAAGAAGAATGGCTATCTCAGCAGCCCCCGCCGAAAGACATTGTTAAAAAGTTGTATTGGGTGAGGATTCAAGATAGGGACTCGTCAAACCCGAAGTGGGGTGCTTTAACTGATCAATTTTTATTACATAAGCCTATACCGAAGCTGGAGCCATTCCTTGATTTTATCACCTTACCAAGAGACAGATCTCTGTTCCTCAAAATGCGGCATGGCACCTTACCCCTGAATATCTTTACCAGCAGGTGGAAAAATTTCAAACATCACCAAATGGCATGTCCGGGGTGCCCTAATCCTACTGAAACGCTTGGACACTTCCTGTTTGCCTGTAGAGCATACAAGGGGGCAAGGAAAAGATGGCTACGCCCAGTATGCAGAGAATTGGGGACACGGCAGTGTTCAGTGGCTCTTCGCATTTTGACAACGGACACTTCCTCAATGTTGATAATTGCCGGGGTTGCAAAATTTCTGGGAAGTGCATGGCAAATACGATCTAAGCTGGTGCGATTGAGTACTGGGTAGTCATTCAAATCCTGTTAAATTGTTCGAATTAGCACTTTACCTCCTAGCACCCTTTTTTCTTTTGCTGTGACGTACTCATTTGGGTTCCTCTCCTTTTTTACTAATCTGGAATTTTTAGAAAAACCTATTTTTTAAACAAAATTTATATTGAATACTTTTAGCAACTTTTATCCCTTTTATGATGTAATAGTTTTTAATTCAATTTATGATGTATTTACTTTTATGATACTTTGCTATCGAATAAAGTACTACAACAACAGCATATTTTCTGTAAATTCACATTATCTTTCTCAGTCATGTGAAAATGAAGTCTGACATTCTCAGTAAAACATGTACATCCAACAAGGGCAGAGACTGTCACTTGATTCCTTTGTGTTTTACTGCAGCCTCCTAGAGTGTTCTAAAGAACAACTAGAGCGCTAACAGTCCTACTTATTACAAAGGTATGGCACACCTGAAGCCATCTTGATTGGAATAAAGTGGTAACTCTTAAAACATTTAATTTAAAAAGAAACAACATGAGGGGGTATATTTTGCCATAGAAAGTATGATTAGTGCTGCAGAATGAAAAATTAGGGCACATTTTGAGTGACTTCTCAAATCCTTTTCTATTTCATTAAAACATTCTGACATGCAGTCTCCCAAAATGGCCACCAGAGACAAAAGAGCCCAAATGTAGCCCAATAATCACCAAGATGTAGCCCAAGTATAGCCCAATGACAGAATGTCCCAGAGTGTTCTAAAGAACAACTAGAGCGCTAACAGTCCTACTTATTACAAAGGTATGGCACACCTGAAGCCATCTTGATTGGAATAAAGTGGTAACTCTTAAAACATTTAATTTAAAAAGAAACAACATGAGGGGTATATTTTGCCATAGAAAGTATGATTAGTGTTGCAGAATGAAAAATTAGGGCACATTTTGAGTGACTTCTCAAATCCTTTTCTATTTCATTAAAACATTCTGACATGCAGTCTCCCAAAATGGCCACCATAGACAAAAGAGCCCAAATGTAGCCCAAATATCACCCAGATGTAGCCCAAGTATAGCCCAATGACAGAATGTCCCAGAGTGTTCTAAAGAACAACTAGAGCGCTAACAGTCCTACTTATTACAAAGGTATAGCACACCTGGAGCCATCGTGATGGGAATAAAGTGGTAACTCTTAAAACATTTAATTTAAAAAGGAACAACATGAGGGGGTATATTATGCAATAGAAGGTATTATTAGTGCTGCAGAAAGAAAAATTAGGGCACATTTTGAGTGACTTTTCAAATCCTCTTCTATTTCATTAAAAAATTCTGACATGCAGTCTCCCAAAATGGCCACCAGAGACAAAAGAGCCCAAATGTAGCCCAAATATCACCCAGATGTAGCCCAAGTATAGCCCAATGACAGAATGTCCCAGAGTGTTCTAAAGAACAACTAGAGCGCTAACAGTCCTACTTATTACAAAGGTATGGCACACCTGAAGCCATCTTGATTGGAATAAAGTGGTAACTCTTAAAACATTTAATTTAAAAAGGAACAAAATGAGGGGGTATATTTTGCCATATGAATTATGATTAGTGCTGCAGAAAGAAAAATTAGGGCACATTGTGAGTGACTTCTCAAACCCTCTTCAATTTCATTAAAAAAATCTGACATACAGTCTCCCAAGATGGCCACCAGAGACAAAAGAGCCTAAATGTAGCCCAAATATCACCCAGATGTACCCCAAGTATAGCCCAATGACAGAATGTCCCAGAGTGTTCTAAAGAACAACTAGAGCGCTAACAGTCTTACTTATGACAAAAGTATGGCACACCAGAAGCCATCTTGATTGGAATGAAGTGGTAAGTCTGAAAACACTCAATTTAAAAAGGAACAAAATGAGGGGGTTAATTTTGCCATAGAAAGTATGATTAGTGCTTCAGAAAGAAAAATTAGGGATAATTTTGAGTGACTTCTCAAATCCTCTTCTATATCATTAAAAAAATTCTGACATGCAGACTGAAACATGCACTTTGAATACCAGCAGCAGACGTCCCTGGTGAGCAGTAGCTTTACTACAGTGATCTAATGTGCAACTAGAGTGCTAACATTCAGAATGTATGGCAAATGTGTGACACATCTGAATGCCTTCTTGATGGAACCAAAGTAAACAAGCATTGAAAATGCAATAGATCTCGCCCTCGTTTAAGTTAAAGCCATTCTGTTTGTAATGAGGTGGCTTTTTAGCTTTGCTTTTATTAGTGTTTTTTCAACTTTCATGTAAATAACATGCATCTGTATGCATATAAGTATATGTATGCATGCCTTTATGTTTGTATTTATATAGATATACAGATGATATATGTTTATATATGTATGCATATATATATATTCACTGAAAAAACCATAGGCTATAGACCATATATAGTTAGGAATTAGCATTTACAAAACCTTGAAAATTCACTGAAAAAACCATAGGTTATAGACCATATATAGTTAGGAATTAGCATTTACAAAACCTTGAAAATTCACTGAAAAAACCATAGGTTATAGACCATATATAGTTAGGAATTCGCATTTACAAAACCTTATTTTACTCACACAAAACCATTGAAATTCCATATATAGTTAGTTGCACTAACTATATATCGCGCACCCGCAATCCACTGCTGATGATGTCACATATTACATCATTCATGACATGGTCAGTGACATCACTGATGACATCACTGATGACATCTCAAATGACATCACTGATGACATCTCAAATGACATCACTGATGACATCACTGATGACATCTCATTTGACATTACTGATCACATCACTGATGATATCATTCATGTGATAATACGATGAACCTCTTCAGACTCTAATATAACCTTAGATACAATCAGTGTAAACAGACACTCACAGACTGTCACTCATCCATGGAGTTACTCACACACCTAGTCAGTCATGCAAAGAATCAATCACACCTCCATTTCCTCAACTATACAGTTATACAAACTTTACTTATTCAAACATATACTAACACATATTTACTCTCTTATACAATCCCTGATACAAGTTCACAATGATCCATACAGCCACTCACACATTCACTGGCTCTTATGCACAGTTATTTATATATGTCAACTCTCACATGTACTGTGTTTTACATATGTACTTACTTTGACATGTAGAACTGAGATATCCATTCACTCACCAATACACTCATGCACACAGTCAACCGCCCATACAGCTGTTTCCACATGCACTTTTGAAACCATACATCTAGTGAATCAACTGCTCACACATCTATGCACAGAGTCATACACCTCCCAGCCACCCACACACACACTCAGTCTCCCATACAAATACTTGGGCAACCAATCAATAACCCATATAGTTACCCATATAGCTACTTATCAACACATGCAACAGTTTACAGAACAACAGACATAATGATGCACAAATTAAGACAGTTTAGTCACTAACCCATGCACTCAGTGAGACACATTTAATCACTCTCTCATACAGTCAGTCATGCACCTACTAAATCCTTCATCCAGACACTTATACATCCACTCATTCTTCAATATGTAAGACATATTTTAACTTTACAGAAACATACAGTCACTGGATGTTGTCATCAGTGATGTCATCAGTGATGTCATTTGAGATGTCATCAGTGATGTCATCAGTGATGTCACTGACCATGTCATGAATGATGTAATATGTGACATCATCAGCAGTGGATTGCGGGTGCGCGATATATAGTTAGTGCAACTAACTATATATGGAATTTCAATGGTTTTGTGTGAGTAAAATAAGGTTTTGTGAATGCGAATTCCTAACTATATATGGTCTATAACCTATGGTTTTTTCAGTGAATATATATATATGTATATATATATATTACCTACTGGCGGTAGCCAGTAGGTATATATAGTTGGGACCTAGTTTCCATAGGAAATCCCCAACATTCTATTGGGAATAACTATGGCGCTGGTTGATGAATCTTCGCAAATTTCTCAAAGAAGATGGCTCATTCCGCTCCTCTCCTTCCCTGAAAGTTTGGGGGGGATTCATCAAGCGGTGACCGAGATAAAAGGGGGGTCCCAAAACATGTTTTCCCTATGTTAATTTCCATAGGACCTTTAGACACGGCTACAGCTTGAACCGCTGAAGGGAATTACACCAAACTTGTCAAAATGGTAGTGTCTGGTACGCAGATCACGCTTTTGGTTAAATAGTGTAAATCCCTCCAGTAGTTCCTGAGAAAATTAGAAGAGAATCAAATTATATACATGGCAGAGGGGAACAAAACGACTAAGGAAGGAAAAATTATACTGAGAGAATGCAATTATACAGAAGATGTTAAGGCTTAGGCATTAATGAAGTACAAAAAGGTATTCTTTAAATCACACCTTGAAGATCCATGAAAATATGGAGTAGCCTTCAGAGGTGGTGCCAGACTTTTAGGGCCAATACTAGGTGTACAACTAATTCTTTTGAAAGTCATGAGGGTAAGTTGCTCCACTTTCCCCTGCATGGGGGAAGCCTTCGTTGTGCCCGCCGGGAATTAGCATTTAAAAAACCTTTGAAATTCACTGAAAAAACCATAGGTTTTAGGCCTTATATAGTTAGGAATTAGTCTTTAAAAAACCTTGGAAATTCACTGAAAAAACCATAGGTTTTAGGCCTTATATAGTTAGGAATTAACATATAAAAAACCATTGAAATTCCTCCTATATAGTTAGTTGGTCTAACTATATATAGCGCACCCGCAACCCACTGCTGATGATGACACATATTACATCATTCATGACATGGTCAGTGACATCACTGATGACATCACTGATGACATCTCAAATGACATCACTGATGACATCACTGATGACATCTCATTTGACATCACTGATGACATCACTGATTACATCATTCATGTGATAATACGATGCACCTCCTCACACTCTAATATAACCTTTGATACACCCAGTGTTAAATACAGACTACCATTCTTGAAACTATTGACACACCAATACCACTTACTACATAGGCACTCACTGATTCCTAGGACTACTCACACATCCACTCATTCACCCATACAATCACTCATACATACAGTTACTCATCAATGCAACACTATCATATGTACTCATACACCTATGTAGACACTCACACACTGCCACTCATCCATGGAGTTACTCACACACCTAGTCAGTCATGAAAGAATCAATCACACTTCCATTTCCTCATCTATATAGTTATACACACAACACCTTACTTATTGAAACATATACTAACACATACTTACTCTCTTATACAATCACTGATACAAGTTCACAATGATCCATACAGCCACTCTCACATTCACTGGCTCTTATGTTCAGTTATTTATATATGTCAACTCTCACATGGACTGTGTTTTACATATGTACTTACTTTGACATGTAGCACTGAGATATCCATTCACTCACCAATACACTCATGCACACAGTCAACTTTCCATACAGCTCTTTCTACATGCACTTTTGAACCCATACACCTAGGGAATCAACTGCTCACACATCTATGCACAGAGTCATACACCTCCCAGCCACCCACACACATACTCTGTCTCCCATACAAATACTTGGGCAACCATTCAATAACCCATATAGTTACTGATATAGCTACTGATTTAAACATGCAGCAGTTTACAGAACAACATATATAATGATTGCCAAATTAAGACACTTTAGTCACTAACCCATGCACTCAGTGAGACACATTTAATCATTCTCTCATACAGTCAGTCATGCACCTACTAAATCCCTCATCCAGACACTTATACATCCACTCATTCTTCAATATGTAAGACATATTTTAACTTTACAGAAACATATAGTCACTGGGTGTTGTCATCAGTGATGTCATCAGTGATGTCATTTGAGATGTCATCAGTGATGTCATCAGTGATGTCACTGACCTTGTCATGAATGATGTAATATGTGACATCATTAGCAGTGGATTGCGGGTCCGCGATATATAGTTAGTGCAACTAATTATATATGGAATTTCAATGGTTTTGTGCGAATAAAATAAGGTTTTGTAAATGCTAATCCCTAACTATATATGGTCTATAACCTATGTTTTTTTCAGTGAATATATATATATATATATATATATATATATATATATATATATATATTTTTAAGAAATTATCAGATGTCTTGAGAGGAGCATGTAGGGTCTTTTCTTCCTCGTTCTCCTCTGCACTTTATGTTCCAACCTGTTTCCTGATTGTACTTGTTGAAACGTAAACCCTAAAAAACAAAAGTAGCTGAAGGTTTCAGCTGATTGGAAACATTTGGCTGTCAACTCGACTTTCCGTTCTACAATCAAAACATGCTTTGCTGTGGCCATACTAATGCCAGAAAAGAGTGTAAATGTGTATTCAGTAAGGACATTGGTTATTTACCCGGTACCTCTGGTGTGGCTTCACAAGCCCTTCAGACTCAGGACTTGTTGCTCATAGTATCACGAGGATATCATGATTACTTAGTAGTTCTGCTTTTTATATTTCAGGTAAATTGTATTGATTTATTTGTGAGATTATATACAGTATGGATAAGGCTCTGTGATGTTAGAGTGCTTTACATACAAATCAGACGAGTTACACAGTAAAGCTTAGAAAACAACCAGGAACATAACAGCCTTTAAAGTGCCAGCTCTGGGGGCGTGGCCAAGATGGCGGAGTGAGAGGACACTTCTTCTCGCAGCTCCCCGATCCGGCTAGGACCAAGCCCTGAAATATAGCTTTTTCTCCCCCCGCTGGAGCTCAGCGGCGCAGGGAGAGGTGGCGTAACCCGACGCGAAGACTCTGATCCGAAACTGGCCTCAAATCGGCCTCAGGACAGCCCGTCGGACGGCATTGGAGGTCCGGACCGGGAGTCGAAGGGGGAAGAGGCCGGCCTCCGAAGCACGTGGGAAGGCGACGGAACAGCCACACGCCGTGCCCACCCTCGGCCGGTGTGCACCGCCGGAGGAAGGATTGCCCCACAGCACCCTAACAGCCTTGAATAATAGCCAGAGACCGGTGGGCCTGCTCTAATGGAGCCGCTGTGGGCGGCACTCAAGGTCGTGGCTTCGGCCTAATCGACTGAACGTTCGCTGGGAGTGAACTGAAGCAGACGGGACATTAGCCTGGAGCTCCGACGTGAGTCTTGATTGCCTGGTCTCCCTTGGAGCCCCTCCGGCCTGGTAGGCGAGCAGAAGACGCAGCGGAGACCCCATGCGACCTGGAGGTTCCGGAGCACGGATTAACACACGCTGATCGATCGCCGGCTGCTGCTTTCGCAACGCGCGGCAGGGCTGAACTGGAGTGGCTGGCGAGAGGGGCGGCTTGAGAGGCCTCCGCCAGCAAACGCACCGAGGGGTTCCGAGGCGAACCGGTAGGCCCAGCAGCGCTGCCCCGTCCGGGACGATCGAGGGCTAGCAGTGACGACGGGCGCGGGGGCGGCATCGAGGATTGCAGTTGCGGCCCACAAGCTGGAATTCGAGTGGGGTCTCAACAGAGCGACCTGATCCCTTCCATGAAGCAGAGTGCCTAACAGAGGTTGCTACGACCGGAGACCAGCGGGGCCCAACGGACAGGCGAGTGGTGTAATGGCGCCCGCCGTCGCGGCTGCGGCTGAGGCCTAGTACGGAAGGGCAGGAAGCGACTTTTACCAACATACTCGAGGCTACCGTTGATGCCGGCCGACGGTCCCCTACTCAGCCCAAGAGGACATCCACAGAGCCTGGTGTGTCGAACCGAGGGGACGGGATGACTCGGCCTGCACTCGTTCCAAAATGGCGTCTGGCAAAGGCACCAAAACAGGGGACCGCACTCTCCCGGAAATGCTAAACAGGCCTCAGCAGAGAGGAGATAGGGGACAACCGTCACCAAGCTCCACCGGAGGATCGCAGAGTGCGAGCAGAGGGGAGCCGCCTGTCACTAGATCGTTCCTGGAATCTCTGTTCAGCACCCTCAGAGACGATTTTCAGACACTGAAGCAGGAAGTGGCGGGAGAAGTACGGGAGGTGCGCAGAGAGGTAGATGATTTGGGGGAACGAGTGGCCACGGTGGAATGCACGAACCACCGACTCGACGAGGACATTGTGCAGCTGCAACAGGAAGTGTTGCGCCTGAGAGACCAGCATCTGGATCTTCAAACGCACAACGAGAACCTTGAAAACAGGTCACGGCGAAACAACATCCGAGTCCGGGGAATTCCCTCTACAGAAGAGGGCTCGGATGTGGCTGGCTACTTACGGGACCTGTTCAGGGCTATCTTGGGCGAGCCAGCGGAGTTCCCAGTCCGGATTGATAGAGCACACAGGGTAGGACAACCACAACGTGCATCAGCGCCACCACCGGACATTCTAGCGTTTCTCCCAGACTTCCCGTTGAAAGAACGCATCATGGCTGAGGCGCGGAAGCAACCCTCATTCACTTTTTGCGGTCACTCTGTGGCCCTGTATCAAGACTTGTCCGCTATACCCCTCCAGAAGCGGAAATCATTTAAGATAGCAACTGACTTTCTGAAAGAGCATGAAACATCCTATGCCTGGGGACACCCCTTCCACCTCATCTTCAGGTGGAATGGCACGATGCACCAACTGCGATCACTGCAAGAGACGTGCGAGGTTCTAGGGATCACGGCAGAGGAGGAAGAAACAACTACGCCAAGCCAGAGACGCGGCCCTAGAGACAGTTGGCAGAGGGTATCACGGAGACGGGTGCCTACCACCCCCAGAAGACCGGACTCGCCCACCATTAGAACTGGCATGGCGAATGCAGTTTCCGAAGTGGGCAGAGACACTGCTTCCAATGGTGATGTGGCGCTGACAGCATAACAACGCTCCAGGGGGAGAACACCACAGCCTTACTGATGTTGCAGGTTTGGGGTCCTGGGAGGAGGGGGGCCATGGGCAGGAGTTGGTGGCCACACATCCACTTTAGTAAATCACCACAGACTTGTCCGCCTGGACATGACTGGGACTGGAAACTATTGGGGTTTCAAAGGATTGAGGCAGGGAGGGAGGGGAGGGGGAGGAGGGAGGTCGGTTGTTTGCATGAGGGGTTTGTTGGGGGTAGAGGGAGGCGGGGAGGGGGTGGACGGGGAAGGGCAGTTCAGGGGAAGTTTAAGGGGAGTTGGGGGGGACAGGGTCCGTGCAGTGCTTTTGATACATTCACTCTAGCCTGCCGGTGCTCCTACGCGCTATCTGCACCAGTGCCGCCCCTCCTGGGCCGTGATTCACTGCTTGAACTCCGTTTTCGCCCACACAGATGACAGCCCTTAAGGTCGTCACCCTTAATGTGAAGGGGTTATATAACCCTGTCAAGAGGAGAGCAGTGCTATCCTTACTGGAAAACACACATGCAGACATTTGTCTCCTGCAAGAGACCCACCTCCTAGCCCGAGACTGTCAGAGGTTGCGTTCTCACAAATTCCCAACACAATTTTTCTCATCCAACACTACCAAGATAGCCGGAGTAGCAATCCTAGTGTCCAGAACATTTAAAGGGGAGGTCCTACATAAATTTGCAGAACAGAAAGGTAGACTCCTAGCTTATAGAGTCAAGTCGGGAGGTCTGGTGTTCACCATCGGGTCGGTATACAGTCCCAACGAACATCAGGACCGATTTCTTAACTCGGCCATAGTGGATATCACCGCCACCCCAGACAGGCACATAATCATAGGGGGAGACCTGAACATGGTCTTCGACTCGTCCTTAGATAGATCAGCACAGAGACACCCGCAGACGGGGGAAATTTTGCAGATGGGCAAAAGCCAACTGGAGGAACTAGATCTCCACCACCTCTGGCGCCGCCTCCACCCCACCACCCGAGACTATTCCTATTACTCACACGCACATAAGACCTATGCGCGACTGGACCATCTTCTAGTCACGGGGCCGGTCTGTGACCTAGCCATAGCCTCCGAAATAGGGGTTCTCTCCCTGTCGGACCACACCCCTGTCACGGGCACATTCCAATTGCCACCGATGTTTCCCTTGCGTGGGGTCTGGCGCCTCAGGGATACTCTTTTGCATAAGAAGACGGGGGTGAAGCACATACAGGACTCGGTATGTGATTACCAAATGCACAATGATAATGCTGATACCACCCAGGCGACACAGTGGGCGGCACTGAAGGCAGTGCTTCGGGGGGAATTCATTGTTGTTTCCTTGGCGGAGAATAGAGAACGACAGCAAAAGCAGGACGCTCACCCGTAAAGTGCGAGAGCTGGAACAGGTACACCAGAGGACAAGAGCCCCCAGAATCTGGAAGCAACTTAAGGCAGCGAGGAAACTCCTGTCAGCCTTAGATATGGACAGAGCGGAATATGCTGCATTACGCTTTAAGCACGCGTATTACACGGGCGGAGATAAATGCGGCAGGCTTCTAGCGAACAAGCTCCGAGTGGCGCATCAAAGACATTTGGTAAAGGAGCTATCGATATCCGCTGGGGTGACGGCTACGGAGGATAGCCAAATAGTGGAGGGTTTCCGCCGATTCTACGCTGACCTATACACGGGCGAACCCCCTGCGGCACAGGCAGAAGCAGATTATTTGGACTCGGTTGACCTTCCCTCTCTCACTCTAGAACAAGCAGAGCACCTTGAAAGAGACATTCAAGTTGAGGAGGTGATTACAGCCATCTCCAAGCTCAAACACGGGAAGGCCCCGGGCCCGGACGGCTACACTTCACTTTTCTATAAAACATTTTGCTCCGTGTTAGCGCCGATCCTTACGCGCCTCTTTAACTCATTCTCCTCTTTTGGAGCTATCCCTCCAGATCTACTCCGAGCAACAGTATCGGTCATCCCCAAACCAGGGAAATACCGGACTCAATGCAGTTCTTACAGACCGATCTCTCTTTTGAATATCGATCTCAAGTTGTACACTGCGATCCTTGCGGCCCGTTTGGCACTTCATCTACCGGGACTGGTGGACCCAGATCAGGCAGGGTTTGTCCCCGGGAGGCAAACGGTGGACAATACCAAGAGAGTGGTTCATATCATAGAGAAGGCCTCCCGGATACCTGGGGAGAGAATGTTGCTGGCTGTTGAAGCGGAGAAGGCCTTTGACCGGGTACACTGGCCATATTTGGAGAAGGTCCTATCGAAAGTGGGCATAGGGGAGAAATTTTGCACTCTAGTATTCAACTGCTACAGATTCCCGTCTGCAGTGATGCGGGTGAATGGCTGCAGCTCCTAGA
Source organism: Lissotriton vulgaris (assembly GCF_964263255.1). NCBI lineage: Eukaryota > Metazoa > Chordata > Amphibia > Caudata > Salamandridae > Lissotriton > Lissotriton vulgaris. The sequence continues at coordinate 440,983,106 of NC_141700.1, forward strand.
GGTTTGCGATAGAGAGGGGCACCAGGCAGGGTTGCCCATTGTCCCCGCTGCTCTTCGCACTCTATATGGAGCCCCTTGCCCAAAGGATACACCAAAACCCGAATGCGACAGGAATACGGATGGGGAGGTATACCCACACCATTAGCCTCTACGCAGACGACATCATATTGACACTGGCTGATCCAAGGAGGGCACTTCCGGCATGCGTCGCTGAACTAGAGACCTTTGCTGCTGTCACAGGCTTCAAAATGAATATGGGGAAGTTGGCGGCCCTTGACGTTTCATTGACTGCTGCCACAAGAACCGACTTGCAGGACCAATTCCCCATACACTGGTCTAAAGATCTGGTGCCCTACCTGGGCATCCTTCTAGCACCCACCCTGCCCGCCATGGTGACCGCTAACTATGCCGCCCTGGGAAAGAAAATAAAGGAGGAACTGGGTCGTTGGAGCAGGGGCACATTGTCCTGGTTAGGCAGAATAGCCGCAGTGAAGATGACCATCCTGCCACAGGCGCTATACCTGTTCTGGGCTCTGCCGCTCCAGCCCCCGAAAGGCTGGATCCAACAGACTCAGGCGGACCACGCTTCATCTGGCAGGGTCGCAAACCCAGGCTCAAGAGGGCCCTGTCCACACTGGCCCCTGAGGCTGGGGGGCTGGGCTTACCGGACTTACGCAAATATTTCCAGGCAGCACAATTACGCTATTTGGTGGAGTGGAGCGAGTGGGAGTCAGATGAACACTGGCTTTTTCAAGACCAGGCGGTTGCGGGCCGGACTCTACAGGAGGTGCCCTTCTTACGTAGGGCTCACCGTCCCCCCAACTTATACGCGTCTTATATCACACGGGTCCCGATGAGAGTGTGGGACGCCACTAATGCGATGCATGATCTCACTACCTTCCCCTCGCCATATACGCCATTGGTTGAAAACTGGGATTTCCATCGCGGAATGGAACCTGGGGCCTTTGCGCGCTGGCAGGCTGCGGGATGCAGAGCGCTATTTCACGTGTATACTCAGGACGGCGTCATTCCGTCTCCAGACTTCACTAGGGAATATCAATTGCCTGAGACGGAACGGTTGCGATATATGCAGGTGCGCCACTGGGCGCTGCAACCGCAGGTGCGCGAATCGGCAGACAGGAAACTCCTGCCCTATTATAAATGGCTTGTGACACGGACCTCAGACAGGAAACTCATTTCCGATCTATATAAATTCTTGCAGCCTTCCTCCTCTCATCTTTACAACCCGGGTAGGGAACGCTGGGATCGAGAATTGGGGAGAGCCTTAAGTCACACAGAGTGGGACCATATTTCCTACCGAGCTCGACACTCTGTGTACCACACTGGACTTACAGAAACATTTACTAAAGTGTCCACATATTGGTATTACACACCTGAGAGATTGTATGAAATGAATCGTAACACCGAGAACACTTGTTGGCGGGCTTGTGGGCAGATAGGCACACTCACACATGTTTTATGGGACTGCACCCTACTGTGCCCCTATTGGAAGGAAGCCTTGGATGAGATTGATTCAAACTTCGACATTGAACTGCCTCGCTTCCCTGCATATGTATTGTTGGGCTTACCCAATGGGCTAATGTACCCTCTGAGGTCTCGTAGAGGGAGGCAGATTGCGATAGCGCTGGGCTCTGCAGTTCAAAATATACTTATTCACTGGAGCACCACCACACTCCCCTCCACTACGGGTTGGTTGCATAGATTGTAGCATGTCCTGGGGATGGAGAAGTTGTCACTTATGGTGGCGGGAGAGGTGGAGCAGTTTAATGACCTGTGGCAGCCGTTTCACTCACTACTCGTTAAGGAATTTAAAGAACTTACATGCCCCCGATATCTTCGATTGTTGAGATTGACTTCTCAAGTGGATTCAGATAACTAACGAGTCTAGGATTATGAGCAGCTGAGAGGGAGGGGCGGCTTGGGAAGGGTGATGTGGGAGGGCGACTTTAGCACTGGACGGGAGGGGAGAGGGGGGGTTCGAGGGGATTGGGAGGGGAAGGGGGAGTTTTGAGGGGGTTTGTTTATTTTTGTAGTTATTGTTGTAGCATACGCACCAGGCGTCACACTTGGATGGACATTGCGTTTGCAGAGCCCTTACGCGCTGGTGCGCTACTATATGGTTGTACCATAAGCACTGACCCCTTGCGACAACTGTTTCTTTTTATTTGTAAATCTCTCAATAAAATGCTTTAAACATAAAGTGCCAGCTCTTTGGTTGAATGTCAGAGAAGAACAGAACCACCATTACATACATATATACAGATAGAATATCAAAGACAGGTCAAATCTCCTTAAAAAAACACAGGTCAGACTTAAAAATGTAGTACAGTAAAGCATTTCTGACTGGAGAGATAATAGGCGGGAGGTCGAGGTAGATGGAGGGGGTCGGTATCTAACGAGATAATCTGAAGAGAGCATCAAATATGAGGTCAAATGGGTAGAAAAAGATCGAGAACACGTCAAGGTGAATGATTAAGTATACTAATCATCTACAAGTGATGGATTTGATAATTTAATAGTTTAGTAAAATGTAGTAATCTGCTACCTCATATTTTATGCATGTGTACGCTTACCTTCTACTTTAAATGAATATTCATTTTTTAATGCTTTAGGATCTTCCAGACTTAGAAGACGTTGATGTGAGCGATTTCATGGTAGCAGATGATGCAATACCAGCCAAGGTAAAAGAAAATAGTCAGCCTGCTTATGCATTCTAATGTGCATCTTTAGTTATACTAAGATTTCCTGTAAGAGCTGTGGACTTTGCACATTTGTCTGTTGCTGCAGATTGTTATCTTTTTGTTCAGTATTTGATACTGTATAGTAACTTCTATCCAATATGAACACAGTTTTTTCAATATGATGCAGATCTGTCCACAGGTTCAAAAGTTATCAGCAAATCAAAAAAATGAAATGTGTTTTCTATGTATAGTGCTGTTGAACCATATCTACATTTTTGCTATCTATCCATCCATCCATCCATCCATCATCTATCTATCTATCTATCTATCTATCTATCTATCTATCTATCTATCTATCTATCTATCTATCTATCTATCTATCTATCTATCTATCTATCTATCTATCTATCTATCTATCTATCTATCTATCTATCTATCTATCTATCTATCTATCTATCTATCTATCTATCTGTCATTTGCCATATTAACTCACTTCACTTAAGCACAGCAAAGAAAGCTCTTACCTCAGAACACCTTTCTATTTCATTGCAGGACCTGGCTGCAAACCAGTGTCAATAGTGTTGCAGTAACCTTAGATACACGGGGGTGCAGGCAGTCCAATAGACCGTGAGCTTCATTGTCATTAAGCATCTTAAGTGATGTCATTAGTAATATCAGTGGTGAAGTGATATCAAGAGACACCAATAAGGTCCGCAATGATTTCAGTTGTGACGTCATCTGTGATATCATGTCTTAGGTCATGAGAAGGGCATGGAATGCGTTGCTCACCACAGCTTATGATTTTCACAGGTATTTAGGTTTCGGTTATAGCAATAATGTCCTTTAACTGAAGTTTTTAAATGACTTTCGATATTGTATTTGTATTTTTCATAACAAAACTTATTTTCTTGTTTTCTTCCTTGTGCCAAGAAGAATAACTTCTGTTTATCAAGTGTTTTATATGAATTATTTTGTTTCCTTTTCTAAAATTCTATTTTGGCCTTGACCAGAGTATGAAACAACTACGCACCACACAGTTCAAGCAGACGTAGATGCCAGGCGAGGCCTACGCCTACTTACTGGGTTTCAGAAACCGGTCAGGAAGGCCTTTGGCCATGTGTAGTGGGTGCTGGCCATAGACTGTGACCACTGGCCTCGTGCAACCTCTGTGCCACGTACCCATTATCAAAAATGGGGTATCCCAAACCGGTCTGGGACCTGGGTACAGAACGTTAACAAAAACAGTGGTCCTTGACCTAAATTAATTCAATGATTATATCAAGCAGTATTCCATAATTTTTCTGAATTGGAGCCTAAATAAATATTGCTCTTTAGAAGAGATCTAGATTTACTCATTACTCTGTGATTGCATGAGTAAATCTAGATCTCTTCTAAAGAGCAATATTTATTTAGGCTCCAATTCAGAAAAATTATGGAATACTGCTTGATATAATCATTGAATTAATTTAGGTCTGTGCCACGTACAACACACTGCATGTGCACTTTAGTTACGAGTAGAGAGTTGTAGGCACCTGGCTGTGGCGTAGTGCCTTAACTCTGCCATTTCTCATGGAAGCAGAACCATCTGCACATGGCTTCTGGCCATGCCCTGTGGCCCATTTGTGTAAACCATAGGTTTTAGTCATACCCTAGGCCTATCTTTGAAGTATTTTGAAATTCGCAGACAGCAAGCATTCAAATAAAGCAGACATATGGAAAACAAATCAATGAGAAACACAAAATTTAGCAGAAGGACAGAGGAGAAATGGAGTGTCAGAATGTGCCAGCCAGTGGTATCAAAAAGTCCTTTACCAAGACACCTTTGCAGTTTCGGATGTTGATGTATGATGCAGACTTTGTATTTGTTTAATTGGTCATACTGGCTACATCATAGAGAATTTCTCCAACAATAAAACAAATGATGATACTTTCCTGGAACCTATAGTTTTAGAGAAGTCATGCACAGATTCAGAACTGTTATTTTTGCATAAAGAGATGCCTCATTTTCGTTTTTGTAATTTCAGCCAATATATCGGCCAAAAATTGAAGTCATTTCTGGGGACGACGAAGACAGTGAATCTGAATGGGAGTCATCGGATAAACCGCTGATTGCCGAAATTAAAGAAGGCCTGGCGTCAGACACCTTAAATATGACATCTGGGAACCACAAACACATAAGGCCACTCATAGAAGAAATCAGAGAAGAAGCAAATAATGTCCCAACCTTCATCGAGATGGAGGAAACTGATGAAAGGATTTGGCCAAAAGTATTAATTGAAGAGATTTCTTCTGGGACATTGGACGGTTTGCCAACTTTGTCAGCTCAGAATAAAGTCGAAAATACATGGAAGTCAGAAGTAGATGAGAACCGAGCCGCTTTGTCTGATTTTTCTGGTAAGGTTATGACAGGCTTACTATATATTTGTGTCGTCAGGCATTCCCTTTCCAGAATCATGTGTTGCCCTCATAAGCATTCAAACAAAGGAACATCGTCTATATTTTCTCAACAATGCGAGTTCCTTAATTACATCATGCAGCTTTGTGAAATGGCTGATTTTCAAGAAAGATTTAGATGAGATGGTTCTGCTTTAGAGATGATAAGATTGTCTTGTCTTATGAGAGCCTTGCCATTTTTAATTCTTGAATTTTTATGTTTTGGAATACATTTTTTATCCCCGAAAGGTAGCGTTTAGTCCAAAAATGTGATTTAACCAGGTCTGGTTCAAGATAACGTAGCTTGCCATAGTTCTTTGTAGCTTATGCAACAACAACACTTCTGTAAATGAAAACATTCTCAAGATCTATCTGAAGTGAAATTGTATTTTATGTTGCAGGGTATTCTTTTGTGGTTGCATTTATTTAGCACTTTATATCTTCACGGCCAGCTCCTTTCTGTGTTTTAGCAATCAGCCCTTTTTGCCCACTTCCCCTCAAAGTACTTGGCCTTCTGTTGAGAGAGACTGCGCACCTCCCCCCCCACAATCTCCTGTAGTCACCAACATTGCACAACCCGGACACGGCCTGCTCCTTTCTGTGTGTTCCCCTTAAAGTACGGCTCCAGGAACGCCATTGCAGTGAACCGGGTGTTGGTTGCACTTTTGCCACTCCTCCCCACGGCTCCAGGAACGCCACCTTACTTTTGTTGTTTATGGCTGCACTTTCACCGCTCCTCCCCACGGCTCCAGTGGCGCAGATTGCAGTGAACCGAGCGTCGGTTCCGCGCTCCTCCTCGCGTCACGCCCACACGCTATCGCGTTGTATGCACCAAATGCTGCGTTATGCGCCCATGACGCTGACGCTGAACGCCGCGATCAATCACTGTATGCCTACGCTTAAGGACTACTTTTCCCCAAACGTTCTTTCCCCCCCTAACGTATATGGTGTGGTGATTTATAGCCTATGTCCATCCCCTGGACATCCCATTTCCAACGCTGTATTGGGTGATGTGATTGGTGGTGTACTTCTGGAGTTTACCTGGCCCAAAGGTTCCCAGTTCTCTCTTTATAATAGTAGTATAGATGAGATAGTTTAGAGAGCATCCTTTTGTGTTTAATTTGGTGGTGCCTTCTGTCATATGCTGACGTACTGGGATGTGGACCTTATTTTTACTGCTTTGTCAAAAGGTGAGAGGACATTTTTTGTGCAGACCTCTTTATTCTCCCTGTGGATGCTTAGCAGTGAGCGGTGTTTTGTTTATGTAGAAAAGGTGGGGATTACTGCCAGAAGACCATCCAAAGCACTGCACCGGACAAAGAATGAGAACGAGGGTGTGTTTGAAGATGACACAGTGACAGAACCACTATGTTTTGGGAAGGGACGTAAGAAAAAGAGGCAGAACGCTAGAATACAAAGAGAAGAGATGGGTGCGCAAGAAGGAAGTGTTAAACACGTGGACGAATTTGAGGGAATGTGGCTTGGTGAGGTGTTTTATTAATCAAAGAAATCACAATCTCTTAGCTGAGAACATGTTGATTGGAAGATTAGATTACAGTGCTCAAGAGCTAGGAAGTTATTGAAGATGACTGGGCACTAGATGCAAGCTAAAATGATGCACATAGTTGAAGAGGAAATGAACATGAAAAAGAAATTGGTTACATTTAAATTAAATGGACGTAGACTAAGCAACTGGTTTGAGTCAAATAATAGTGGTGGAGTCATACATTGTACATTCAAAGTTTTCAAAACCATGAGCTGTTATTTCACTGTATGATTTTTCATGGCATTAGTGAAGAGAAACTGTGATATATATATCACAACATTGAGATTAATATTAGTCACCATGTATAATCTTGCACTCGCATAAACATTTTTAATTGATATAGAGGTGGGCAGTAATAGGAAAAAGACCAAAAATGCAGAATTCTGATGGCTGCTTCATCAGTGTGCAGATTCCTCACCTGAATCTCCCTAGTCACCGGACTGGAGCTGGAAAACCTCGCCAATAGCTTGTGTGCACCAATAGGTGGCACCATCGGCTTCCATTAGGACTCATGCTCGCTTGATGTCAGTTCTTCTTTTTCCCTTGTTCCATGTCCTCTGAAACCCTGCTTCTGCCGATTTTGCTACTACTGTTGCTACTTTGTCAAAACACGTTTGTACTTTAACAAAAGGTTTGACAATAGGAGTAGATTTTAGTTAAAGTTTGCCTGTTTTTCGTCAGTATTAAACGTGACTCAAAGTCCTGTCACAATTGGTCACTGATGCCCCCAAAGCCACCAGGGAGTGGGAAGGAGAAGTCTACATCACCGGGAACGAGAACAGGGTTGATTCTTACCTGGGGGGGGGGCAGGGGGGTTCTAGTTCAGATCACCTTCATCATTCAGAAACTTGAACCCGGCGTTGCCTTGCAATTTGGACCCGATGTCGAACCTGAAGTTGATGCAGCCCTACCCTGGGCCATCGTTTACTCCTCAGCAAGTTGAAGCCCTCTAAGTGCCCATACTCCAGTGATTCATGCTGATCTAAGCTCCCTTTGGCGTGCCTTCTGGCTCCACTGACCCAATGGTGGCTCCAGGTGAACTGCTGCTGGCTGACTCAACCCATGGACTAACTGGCCCTGGATAAAGTTAGGCCTCAGCACTTCCAGCACTAGACTGTGAATCCACCCTGGTACCCCAGGTCTAGCTGATCCTTCCGCCATCTGTGCCATTTACTGCTCTGGAGGTGCCAGCTTCACATTGACATTTGACTGCAGCATCAGATTCTGATCCTTCCTCAGCTAGGGCACTTTTCAGAGGACAGGCTTTTTGGAGAAAAGGCAAATGCGGTTATGAAAAATAGCAAAGCCATGGCTTGCTCCTCGGGTGTGCTATCCCTAGATCCCATTTCCACCAGCAGTAGTATAGGAAGCTCTGGGGTTACTCTAGGGGCCTTGCCTTCTGCCAGCAGCAACCATCACAGGCCATCCAGCAATATACAAAGACTTTTTGGGCATTAGAGGCAGAGATAGTGGCACGGGTCAAGGACAGTAGCAGCATCAATCTTCCTGCTGTTTGTCTCCGGGCAATGCTCCCAAACCCCTATTTTTTGCCCTTGATGGGCATCTGGGGCAAGTAAGGTCAAGATAAGACCTTGCTTACCCTGCTAGCACTTTATTACATTGGGCATATTGGTTTTCCAGATTCTCAAAGTAAGTTATCCCCTTTCCTTTCTAGACACCCCTTTTCACATTTTCCCTGTTTTCACCCGGATGTTGTTTTCCACATTAAGATTCTCTACAAAGAGTAGTTGATGTTGTTCACCAAATTGGCTATCAAACTTGTACTTATGACTGATCTTAGACCTCTTAGCTCTGAACTTGTCCTCCAGAAGGCAAGGTTCAAGATGATGATCTTGGTGCAGACTTTGCTGGATTTGGACCACAAATATTGGATGTAGTCGGTGGACCTGGAGGATGCATACATGCATACTATTCCTCTAGTCTTACAGGAAGTATCTCCATTTTGTGGTTGGATTAAACCATTTCTAGATCACTGTCCTTCCTTTCTGCCTTACATAAGTGCCTCATGTATTTACAAAAGTCATGTCTGTGATTGCGACTCATCTTCATGGGGATGCATGTATTTTCATACCATGATGATTTTCTGATAAGTTGATCTCTTCTCAGCAAGTATTGGACCACCTACAGAAAACAGGTCCACTCTAGGATTTCCATCAAGAAGTCAAAGTCTCATCTTCAACCTTCACAGAAGAAGTATTTTATCAAAGCCATTGTGGACACAGCTACCTTGAAGGCCTTTCTACTTCCAGAGTGAGTCAGGCATAATCAAACTATATTCAGGAGAGAGCTACTGCTTTGGCCCTTACAGTCCTGTGGCTTCTGGGCCTGTTAGTCTCAGTCATCTTGTTGGCTTTCCAGGGTCACTAGCATATCTGGTCCCTTCAATGGAACCTACATCTGCAATGGACCCTGCACTGAGGAAGCATCTTGGATAAGACCTGTGTCTCTGAAAAGGCAACTCAGGACCTCCAACAGTGGATGACTTATGCCAGTCTGACCTGTGACAGACTGTTCTCTCTACCCTCTCCGGAACGCATGATGTTGTCTCTAGGTTAGAAAGGCCACTTGGAAGAGTTAGAGAGCAGAGGCTTCTGGCCTCCAGTGGGGTTGTGACATCACATAAATCTCACTGAGATGCATGCCATCTGACTCTCAATGCTTTTCCGCCTTCTATCAAGGGCAGGGCGATCCAAGACAACACAGGGCAGCTTGGGATCATGTTCCCTCATGGTGTCATGAGCCTTCTGTCCAGAGGCCTGACACTTAATGGGATCTCTCTGATAGGAAGTCATCTAGAGAGGTCACTCAACAGGGCAGGTGAAGTCAGCAGGAGTCATCTTGCTGTTCACAAGTACCCTCTACACTCAGAGGTGATGCAGGGCACCTTTGCATGGCAGGGTGAGCCTTTGGACAGCTTTTTGCTATCTCTAAAAACACTCAGTGCCAGATGAGGGTCTCTTGGAGATGTGTCCTGCCTTCAGTGGCACTTCTCCTCCTTGGGCATCTTTCCATGAATTTCTTTGATCCCATGGGTGCTATAGAAAAGCAGGACCAACACACCTCATTCTGATAGCCCCAGACTGGGCTCAGAGGGTTTAATACTCCAAACGTTTGATCTTGAGCATATGCTCTCCAGTTCGGCTGCCTCTTTGGAAGGATATGTGGAATGAGCGTTTGGGAATAATAAGCTCCCAGGTCAGTTATTTTACACACTGCTATTACAAACTCAATCTTGTCAACCACACTGCACAACTGAGGCAGTGGAAAAAAATAGGAGACAACTAATATCAGTGCAGGGCCCATGCTGTCATGATAAAGTGAGGGCCACTGGTGCCATCTGCCAGTGCACAGGAGCTATTACAAACGTTTTACCACATCCTGTCTAGCACATGGGGAGATTCACATGGTGAAACATCAGCAGTTAGATACGATTGTCTACCAGTTACCATAATAACAGGTAACCTAGTCATCCTATCCACCTATCCCTGCATTTTCCACCCTCACTTAGAGTGCTGCGGATTGTGATCTTAAGATTATGGCTCTGCCATCAGGAACACGACATGTGCAGATAAGGGTCACTCGAACAAGGTAGTGGCCTTGCCACCTAATTCAGGTTTGCTAGACTGCCACCGTTTTAAGTTGTGCCTTCTTCATGACAGACCTCCATATAAGCCACAACAGTGTTTTGCAGAACATGCAAACATCCCATATGTGCTGAGAGAATAGTCTGAGGCAACCAGGGACACCTTTTATGCAGGGACTGGAAACATGCCTCTGCTTTAGGTGTACATCTGCATAACCAACACTTTATGAAGATAGTTCCACCATGTCACTTGGGCATGGAGAATTGCATGCACAGAGTTTTACCCCAATGTGTCCCTGCCATGCTGACAGCACCTACATTGGGGAATAAGATCCCTGCCCGAATAGCAGGAATCTCTAAATGTGGCAGGCCCCGATCTTCTGATCATCTCTCACAGCAGTAAATTGGTGATCTCACTTCCAAACTCCAAGTACCCCTTGTGCAAGCAACCCTTGCAAAAGCAAAGCCACAAGAAAACTTTTTGGGCAATTTTATTTTGTCTGGAAGAAGACAGAAATCCATGTATTTTATTTCCGGCAATCTACTTACTCCTAGCTAGAATTTTACCTTCATATCTACACAATCCTTGGTGAATGTCTTCCTTCTCATTTCCGTAAAACGTTGTATAGCATATTGGTTGCACAGTGAAATTTTGCCAAACAGTCAGTTGGAACAAGATGCAGGGCCCCAAGTCAGGTATCATTACTGTCAGCACACTGTAATTCTGCCTATTATTAGTGACGATAAAAGCAAAGAGCACAAGGCAGTGATCTTGGATTTATATCTGAGACACATTTTTTATTTATATATGTTCAGAGCGTTCTCCCTGCTGATTGCAAACTATTTTTGATACAAAGTTGCAACGTGGTAAGAATGGCAAGGTCAAATTCAGCATCATCTCACTCCCTACCACTAAATGTTGTCTCCGTTCTCAATCTATAGTTTTTTTTTTATCCATGTACATTTTCTATCTGACCTCTTGGCCATCTCTTAAAACTGTTTAAGACGCTTCTAGGTTTGCCATCAATTATGGTCGAAGTGGGGAACACATTGGTTTATCTGTGCAGAATATGCAATCACCTTCACTTTCTAATTTATTTACCACTCTTCAAAATGGAGATCCACACCGGCGAGCTTTTTAGCCAAGAATGCTAAGATTCTAAATTCCTTAATTTACCCTGTTTTGAACCTATCTTTGTCTAGCGGCATTGTTCCGCCAGCCTGGAAGAAGGCAATGGTCGTTCCCCTTCTAAAAAAACCAGGCCTTGATCCAGAGATACATGCTAAATATAGGCCCATATCTCTCCTGCCCAGTTTAGCTAAGATCGTCGAGAAGCACGTTCACTCTGTGCTTTCTTCCTTCCTTGAAGACCAAGGGTTACTCCACTCTACCCAATCTGGCTTCCGCTCCAACTTGAGCACTGAGACCGCTCTATTGGAAGTTAATGAAGCCATTAAGGAAGTTCTCGACGCAGGTGGAAGAGCAATGCTGGTGATGTTGGATTTGTCGGCGGCCTTCGACACCGTTCCTCATGAGGCCCTCTTGAGAAGACTTCACGAGATTGGTCTCAGAGGGACGGTGTTGAGCTGGCTGAGATCTTACCTAGCGGGTCGTCGACAAGTGGTCTGGGCCCCTCCGTACTCCGCCGAGGTGCCGCCTATGGATGTCGGAGTCCCACAAGGGTCGGTGCTGAGGCCGACCCTTTTTAACATCTTCATGACTCCACTGGCGGTACTGGCGGAGTCCTTGGGTGCCCAGATCATATCATACACTGACGACACCCAGCTTCTCTTCACCTGCAAGAAGGGCATGGAGTTCGACGGGGAGAGCATCCGTGGTTGCCTTGGGGCTGTCTTCGACTGGTTTCATTGAAGCAGCCTCAAGTGCAACCCTGATAAATCTGAGGTGCTCTTCTTCGGCTGTCAGGCAGACCCGCCTTGGCAGGAATGGTGGCCGGTATGCATGTCACCCCCTTCCTCTTCCTCCGTGGTTGCTAAAAACCTTGGGGTCAAAATCGATAATACCCTTTCGTTGAAAACACAGATCACAGGTCTCACGGGTACCTGTTTTGGTCTGTTAAAAATGCTGCGCAAATTCCTTCCTCTGCTCCCTTTAGCCCACAGGAAGTTGACAGTACAGGCTCTGATTTGTTCCAGGCTTGATTATTCAAATGTCCTCTACTTGGGTTTACCGGATTACCTCCTGCATAAACTCCAGGTAGTACAAAACTCTGCGGCAAGGGCTATTTTTGGCCTACCTCGGCAAGCTAGGTCATCAGAGTTGCTTTCCTCCCTTCACTGGCTTCCTGTTAAGAAGCGAATTACATTCAAAACTCTCACATTGGCCCATAAGGCACTCCATTTGGTAGGGGCCTCATACATTCAGAAACAGCTCTCTCTCTACAAACCCACCAGATCTCTCCGATCTGAATGTCTTGGCCTGGCAACGGTGCCTCCCATTAGGAAAGTCAGGATAGGTGGACGTTCCTTTAAACATCTCGCCCCCAAACTATGGAACTCCCTTCCCGTTGATCTTCGCCGTACCTCCAATCTGTTTGCCTTTAGAAAGGCCTTGAAAACTTGGCTCTACAATCAGTAATCTGTTATGTTTTTGTTTTTTCATCTTCTTTTTTCAGCTATGGGTCAGAAAGCGCCGGGACACTCCTTGGAGTAGCCGTGCGCTATATAAGTCACCCATTTAACATAACATAACATAACTTAAGCTATGACCTAAGTTATGACATAAGTTAACACGCATGAGTTGAAACATCCAAGATAATTTACTTCCAAGATAAGCAACACGACACACCCCCTGAGACAGCATTTTTTTCTTTTTTTCAGATTGTAACCATATTCATGAGTTTATTGCTTTTGTAATCTATTTTGAGGTTATTCCTAAAATCTTGGAAAGTGACCACATGCATTTGTTTAATAATGATACTGAATGAAATATATAATAGTTTAATAATTAAGATTTTCATGGAAACACAAATGTTCTTTGTACATATGTCAGCCATTACAAGCTTATCACTGTTCACATTCCGTATTTTTCCCTCCAATTGTGCAGATCGTTACACTTCAGAAGACAAGAAACATGTTGAAGCGGAGTCTGGAGAATCCAATTTTAACACACAACAGCCTGAAGAAGAGGACATTGAGTATGGCTTAGACTGAGGAAAAGCCCAAAGCACACCTTTAGTGGTGGGAGTTAAACTATGTCTGTAACTTTGGAAAAGAGGAAGACCAGGTCAAATCCTTATTGCCTGTAGTTAAAGCAGGCCCCATTGTTTGTTGGCCACCCCTGGATATTATGTTAAATGCATTATGTTAGGCATGCACTATGTTTTGACTAAATCTTCAAGATTGCCCTTTAAGTTGTTAATATCGGTGCTTGAAATATTTTGTCGATGTTCTATGTCTTCTTCCTGCCCACAGGATGTAGGTTATACTACCTTGCCATCTTTGCTCATATCACCCCCTGGCAAGTCCTGTTCCCCTACCGAGAGATAAATAAAGTCCAACAGGCTCTTCTGTGAACCACTGGTCCCTTGTTCTTGCCTATGGAAGAGGCTGCGAGGGCCCAGCATTAGCCCACATTGCCCAGATAATGCTATACTTTTACGGTAATCATTTACAATGTAAGCAATTCCATTGCACTGGCTCTCGGCGACTAATGTTGGCCATCTGAGACTCTAGTTTGGCTATTAATGCACAAAATAATAAGTGTGGGCAATTCACAACTTTAGACCCACACAGTTGAATGAAGCTAGAGTCATTTACAAAAGTATGGTTAGGCGGAATTCATGATAGTGGTGTGTGAAATCACGTAACTTTTTTGGGGAAACATTCAGCTAATTTGTAGTAAAGGTGGTTTGCCCGTATCACAAATGAAAATTAGACGTAAGGGTTTAGCTTGTGTAAAATATCACGCGAAATAATGGCAGGACATTGTTTCCAGCAGAAAATTACAGTCCTGCAAGACCCTTCTGCACGAACCGGTTTCCCAGACTGGAGATGCGCAAAGTTGCCTGATGTGAAGTTCCAGGAAATGTTGTATAACATGAAATTTGCACATTTTGCCAAATTTCTTCGGTGTAATAAAATTGAATCCAGGCCTAATCTTCTTGACCTTGATGTGGCTAAAAATAGCCATCCATAAAATATTCCCTTTAATAGCACACAATTGCCGTAAACCTGCCAAACATTTTGTGAAGGAGAGGACAGACAGTATTTTTGTGGACGCACTCTGACAAGGCAGCGATAGACGACAGCATTTACCTGAGAAATACTGGGACCATTAGCTGCTGGTAGGTTCAATAATTGTGACAGTGGGCACACACTAGCTCTATACACGTTTCAGAAATGTCTTCCTAAGTGATAATGATAGCCTAATCTACCAGACAGTTTCTAAAGCAGAATAGCAAACAATTAAATTAGGTAGAAAGAAATGAATTAATGTGTTTATTTTTTTATTACCTAAGGAGATATTTGCACATCTATTTTCTTCATTGTTCCTACCTGGTGTACGGGATGTTTAAGGTAAACAAATGTGTTTGTATGCATTTTTTTTGGTTTCTGTAGTTGTTTATAACAATTTCAATAAATTATATTTATTAAATATGATTTGACTTTTCTGTCTACCAAATGCAATATCTCGTCCTTTTTCTTATTTGCCTACCTCTGCCGTTCTGGGAGTTCCATGCGTACAACACTATTTTTCCGAACACTTGAATCGAATCGTACTGGAATAAAAATAAAAAAACAGACACGGCAGTTGACTTTGATTTTGCCGTTAGTATATAAAACATGATGACCACAAAACACATACAAATAAAATATGTCAGGTTGAGCACCCAAGTTTTTTTCGTGGGGGAAGTGCAAGGGGCGTTTTTGTTTTCCCCAGTTGCTATAAAGTCCTCAGTTTCTGAATTTTCCATCTGATGGCAGCATTTTCTAATTGGAAGAGTCCACTGTAGACAGCCGAAGTCTCACTAAACAACATGTCGATTAGGACGTATTTCAGTGCGGAATATGTGTTTGCACACAATCTGGCCCTCACTTACGAGTGATGGATTAAGGGAGTCACAAACACCAGAGCCAATGAGAGCAAAACAACCATGCCTTCCAGTCCTCTGCAAAATACAGAAGTAACTCATCTGGCACAGAGTAAGTGACTCGAACGCCAGTGTGATTTCATGGTCACATGAGCTAGTGCTGTGCCCCTCAAGCATCTCCAGTGCCTGGCTGACCCAGACTTGTCACTCAGCCCCAACTGAACAGTCAACCTTGGTATGTCAGACCTCATGACTGTAAGCTTAACCAGTTACCTGAAAAGTATCTTCCTCGGCAACTTAACGCCCTATGATTTGCATAAATAAAAAAATGAAAGGCAAATTCACTGACCTGCTGCCCACAGCTCACATCAAAAGTCCTCTTTCTGCCAATATAGACCAATGAGTCTTGCATTTCATATGTATCACCACACCATGAAGCCCTCCCAACGGAATGACTGCTCCACCATCACCCAAGACCTGACCAACACATCTCCAACCCACCAAGGTAAACTTAAAAAGCACAAGGACGCTGAGTAGTCATTTAAAAAAATTCTCCTTACAAGCATTCAAGACTAGCCTGACACTCCTGCCAGCCATATTCGGTCCCAAAAGAGCCAATTATTCAACAGCATGCTCCATACAACAGCTGATGGCACTATTCTAATCAGATCCTGCGCCAAGAAGGTCAAACCCTCTCAAACATTGTACAATTACAAGCTGGCGGACAGCAGATGCAGTTTGGGACACCAACAAAACAAGTGGTGGAAAATACAGTCACAACCTTTTCAACCCTGAAACCTCTCACTGAAACAGTCACAAGTAGCATATGATATAATAATTTTCCTAAATGTCTTTTGGTAAAACTTATTTTCCATAACAACTTTTGCAATAATCTTGACATCCATACCATCTTGTGTGCAATTATGTGTGTATTGTGTGTGTATCAATATGTATTTATTTTATTTTATTTTAATTTTTTATATCGCGCTGGACTCAATCCCGTAAGGGTATCTCCGCGCTTTGCCAGCCAGAACATTAACAGAGTCAATGAGATAGACTAGTGGGACTGAGATGCTTCCTGGAAGTGGAGAGTTTTTAATGCCTTTCTAAAGGACAGATGGTTGGTGGTCATTCTCACATCTGTTGGAAGTTTATTCCATAAAGCAGGGCCAACTGAGGAGAATGCTCGGTCTCCCTGTCTGGATTTTTTTGTTGCAGGGGGTTTTAGAAGAGCTTGGTTACTTGAGCGGAGTGACCGGCTGGGTTGATACAGCTCAAGTGATTGAGAAAGGTATTTAGGACTATCCCCATATAAGCATTTATGGACCGTACAGCATATCTTGAAACTGATGCGCTGCCGTATAGGGAGCCAATGCAGCTCATCCAACAAGGACTTAGAGGGAGTCCTAGCCGGTACACTCATGACCGTATGTGTGTGGTACTATGCGTAGTGCAAACCTAGTCAAAAGGTACTGCAGGGCTGTATATGGTCATAGGCAATCCTAGACTCAATAAATGATACAAGAGGTAGCTGGGTTCTGGGAGCAGAAGTGGGCCGCTACTGCACTTTGTTGTATATTGATTCTTCTTGCAATATGTCTGACAGCAGTCATTAGCCCTTCCTTAGTGTTTTCACCTTCTCAGCCTCCCAGAATAACTGTGAGTGTTCTAACCTGTACCAGAAGGTTCTACCTGTGTCAGTTGATGGTCTAGTCAGCTGGCGAGGTATGTACTCAGCTGTGTCTTGGAATAAATCTACATGTAATCAACTAGAAGTATCTTGTCATCTATCACCATCTTATTTACAACATTTTGGCGACGTTTTCTGCTGACCAGACCAGAGAAGAAACCATCAACCACAGCCTGAGCCACACCTCGCAAAAGAACCCACAACAGTCCATCTATCTGCAGCCAGTAACATCATCAAAGGAAGATTGAAACCGGATGAATGATGTAAAGGTCTAAGGAAATTAAAGCAAGTAAAGAACCGTGAGTCCATTTCTCATCCTGGCAGCACTGCGCAACAAGAAGTAAAGAATCATTATCACCCAACTGCGGTTAGAAGTAAGGGGTAGAGAAACTAAGCTGTCAAGTAACCAGAAATCTTTGAATTGCCGTGAAAAATGAAGAAACCAACCGCAAGTATTTTAAGCGCCTAGAAAAGTTAAGAAACCAGTCGCAATTGGCAGCAAAAGTCAAACAAAACTACATCTCAACCAGCTGCAGATAAAACCCAGAATAAAAAAGACCTGCCAATGCTGTGAACCCCTCCTTAAGAATGAAAAGAAATCTTTAACTTTAAGAAATTGATCTCCTCTTCTGTCAGTAATGTTACAAATGGAATGTTAGAGCCTAGAAACGGCACAGATTACAGCCCAGAACTTTTAACATTCAAGCCACAGCTGCTGCCATTAACGAGAGAATCTCATGAAAAGCGGACACACATGCTGCCAAAAATGAGAGAATTGCATGGAAAAGCGGACGCACATGCTGCCAAAAATGAGGGAACCACAAAAAAACAAAATGGACATATGCTGCCAAAAACCAGCGAATTACAGACATATACGGGGAAAGGAAAAGAAGAAACAGTATTCATGTTCTTCTACCGTGAGTCAGTTGTGTGGTGAAATTTACGTTTGCCTGTTAAGGTCGTATGATTGCCTTTGTGCTGACCTGCTCTTCATCAAGACATATTTCATAATGATGACGTGGTTGTATTTCTGTTCAGCGGAGGAGCAGCGCCATTGTTGACGTTGAGTGTCCAGCGTCACTTAAGAGTGGAGAGATAACCAATCCTTGCTGCCTGCCTGAGTGAGACATCCTGCAATGTCGCGCAATGTGAAACGTCACTGCGTGAGGTTAGTCATCCATTTTATATTCTCCGTGTACTTTTGATCCCCTGGCAACGCAGGTACGGGAGCTCAATGAAATGTAATAGACTCGTGTGTGTGTGGCGTGGTGAGAGAGAGCAAAGATCAAGGGTTTCTCTTCACGCTCAATCTCATTTTCTTCTCACTTTCGTGGGACAGTGCACGTTGCTAGATGACATTGCTGCGCTCCAAAGTTCTTGCTGAAAGGTGAGCAAAGACATTGTCATTTTTGTTTTCTAACCTTGGCATTGTTCATCACATTTTTTTTCTCTTTATTGCCTTTTAAGAACAAACAAAGAAACAATGGTCACAGAAGCGGGCCACAAAGGCGCACAGTAGAGCACATACAGCACTATCAAGTACAGACATGCTATCGCAATGGGATTAAGCAACACTAGACAGGTATTCAACTACCTCAGGTGCTGCCCGTCTTGGCTGGGGGGGATCGCATATGTTACCTCTATAATCATTCCATTTGCTCCATACCTCCCCCCATTTTTGGGGGCACCCCCAGGCGACATATACAGTTCTTTCTTGTAGCAATCCATGTCGCACTTCCATTCCACTAGACGCGGAGACGTGGCCGACCCCCAGAGTCTCGCAATGTTCTGTTTTGCCACCATCTGGCCGAGTGTGACCCACAGTTTGCCTCTGCCTGGAAGATCCATTGGTTCCCAGATGTTCAAAATGCAGCACTTCGCCTCTGGGCGCAATTCAGCCCCCCATACCTCCTGCATACATCTCACCACTCTCACCCAGTAGGCCTGTAACACCGGACAGTCCCATATCATGTGGAAAAAGGAGCCACTCATTCCGCATCCCTTCCTACACCTGTCATTCACACTCCTGCCCATTCCCTTCAGTCTGGTGATGGAGATATAGACCCTATGTAAAATTTTTAGTGGAATGAGCCGTATCCTGGATGAGATAGCAAACTCCCTAGGGGAGTGTAATGGCTGGATTTTCTGTTTAGATGGGATCAGCCCCCAGGGGCCCCTATGACCCAGCCAAAACGTACTCACCTTCCCTCCTCAGATCGTATTCACAATGAGTAGATATACAGGTAAATATACAGGTCGCACCTAAGGATGGGGAATGACAATATATGTATGTACGGATTTTCTACAATATCTTATTCACATCAGTTGGTCTCGCGGCCACCCCGACCCAGACCGTTCTACCCTAGGGCAGATCTGACACACAATCCGGTGTGTCTACACATGGGCCTGCAGAACCCAATGCTCCCTTTTCCAAATTGTTCGCAATCCTGCGAAACTACACACTAGTTCAACCTCCTAGTGTTCTCACTTATTCAAGCCACAATCCAGTGGGTATACACACTGGTGATCCCCCCCAGTGCTCTCACTAACGCCGCATATCAACGACGACCACATTCCTATGAACAGTTATCAGGATAATATCTCAGTTACCTACTCGGAATAAAACTACTATAATAACTTTGAATATGGTTCCAGATTAGATAGTGTACTCCCTGCCCTTGGCATCAAAGGTCCACTCACTCCCTCTTTATTCAATCACCATTTACCTGATCGGGATTTCTCATCCGTTCACCCAAACAGTTCCTGACTAGAAGTGCGGTTTACCAAGATTGAACATAAGCACCAGGTACACGATAATTCTATATGAATTAGGGTATTTATTAACAACAAACACAAATCACATTACTATGCCGCATAACTTTAGCAAGAAAAAGGTAAAGATTAGAGTGCACATCCTAGTTGAGGTGGACAGATATCACCTTGTTAGTGGGAAGTCTGGACTCGGCAGTCATCTAGGTTCCCTTCTCGTCTCTGTATCCTGGCTCGCCTTGCAGTCACCCTCAGCCGTCACAAGTACACGTCTGCACCGCTAGGCTCAACCTCGTCTGCTTCCCCTCAGGACACCGGAACCTTGCTGATTATTAGCTACCGTCTCTCTCTCTCTCTGTATCAGTGCGCTCCGCGCTACTTCTCGTTCAGTCTTTCTCAGAGAGTTTCGGTCTTAAATCTTTCTCCGACTTCAAAGATGGCGATTCGTCCACCATGAAAATGAATAATGGCAGAGATGCTAACGGCTAGATGCCGTCTACGGACTAACTGACAAACTGACTAACACCTTCGCTAATATCAAAGCCCGTTCCTTCATGGAAATTCACGGCCAGTAACCTGCCGCCCACCAAATTCTTGTACCTCCCCGTACCAAGGACACTTTCCCAGCCGGCCGGCCTGAAGTTGTGTCTTCGGAGTGGAGAAAAATACATTCCTTCGATAAGGGTCAGCCTGAACCGGTTCTCTCCAAGCGAACAACAGCTTGAAACTAAAACATTACACTTGACCTAGAAGGCCTTCTCAAGCTGCCGGGCAGAAAGCAAAATGGAGTCTGCCTCGTTTAAGGCCTACGGAGCCCATAATATGCATAGCTCCATGAAAAACAGCTCAGCATGTTAGCAAATGAGCGAATCATGACTAATATTTATATATCTATCCCCTAACTTAAATTCATAAGCCTTACTCTAAGGAAAATAATACGAAAATGCCCTTATATATGTAAGACAGGGTCCCTGTCTATCAGCCTAATCCCTATGCTATGGGGGTGATAGGCTGGAGTCACTCTCCATCATTCTCCTTCTCCAAAGAGCTGGCAAAAAGACAGCCATAACATTACACCCCTTGACTCCAGTCTATTAACCACAAACTAAATGGAGCTAACGTCAGTAGACGAATAATATGAAACAAAATTAACTGATCTACGACCCTTACTAAGTCTAAGAAATTGTAGCAGGGAAGGGATACACTGAATAAAGCAACAAATAGCTATGAGGATACAAATGGTAAGAACAACCCCCCCTAAAATTTGTCGTATTAAATGCATGTCAGGGAGCCAGTTAAAAAGCCAGTCAAAGAAACCCTGATCTATATGTTCTCTAATTTCTGCAGTCAAGTCGTGGAGTTTGTTAATGTGGGATTGGATAGCTTTAGAATGGTCAGACAAATTAAAACAGCATAGACCTTCAAAATCAGAACATTCATGTCCATGTTTCAACAATAAGTAATCGATAGCCGCACGATTCTGCAAAATAGCTCTACGTTCACCTTGGGAGTCTAATAATAAATCTGATAAAACAGTAGACGTTTGATTAATCGATTTGACCATCCAGCAGGCCATTTTGCCGATTGTTTTGGCATTATAAACGGCCAATGCAGGCACTCCAATAATAGAAAAAGCTAAACCAAGGTACTCTGATCTAGAATAGAGATGAACAGAGGAGTCACAATCTTCATGCAATGACATCGAATCACGTACAATACGGGAATGTGAAGTAGGATGTGAGGAAAACATTAGCAAACTTAATCTAGTGATGGCACATGGGCCACCAGAAATATTCGCGGGAATATAGGGCCAAGATGAATTCCCACAGGAAAAGAGCCATCCAGCTGGCAATAACATTGGACGATAATGGCTAGTGGCTACTACTAAACGTTTACAGGTCATATTATTCTTAACTGAAAGACATGAATCCGGAAGTCTCTTTGAACATAACAAGCGTTGATGAAATGAAAAAGTAGTAGCGGCTTGGAGCTTCAGCCGCAGGCACTCAGTAATAGCTTTAGGGTTGCAGGTCATTATGAAGCAAAGATCTCCAGGGGTAATATTAAAAGTAGTAATTCTGGAATTAATAGAGACATCAAGGTCTGGAATAAGAGTACATGAGGGACAAAATTCGTGTGCTGCAAAGTCACCCAGAATAACATTAGGTCGGGCATTAGAAAAATTAAAAATATGGTGAAGCGTTTCAGTGGATGCAGGGACAGCTACCAGACAGGTCGCTAAAATGTCAGTAACGCTCTTCATGGGGGTAAGGCAAAAATGCGGAGAGTTCGTCACCCGCTTCGCGAGTGTGATCCAAAAGTTAGACGAAGCAGCCCACGCAGACCGCGGGGCTCGTATTATCCCATCAACCGGCGTCGGTAGATCCTCTCCTCTCCCGGCGTAGCAGGCCAAAAGGAGTCCAGCGCCGACACATCCTGCAGCAGCAATCCAAAGAATGATCTGGAAGAATACAAACACAGGCCTTAATCATTCTCGTAAATAACATTTATCAGCTGGGACAGCTTCCCAGCCATCTTTCCCTGGCTTCATCACCAAAACGGTGTTGTCATGACCGGTCGCAATAATATCAGCCTGTTCAGGAGGATTTTTAGGCGATTGCACCCATATTTTAGCTCCAGGAAGATCAGACGATCCGAAGCCTTTTTGTCCTCGCACAGTTAGCAACGTTGGAGCAGAGCCTTTTTTGATCTCACCACTGAAGACAGGCATAATCAGTAACTGAGCAACACGGTCAGACTTTTTGATGAACAAATCCGTCTCACTGCTATTAAGCAGGAGAATCTTAATCTCTCCCTGATAATCACTGTCAATCACTCCTCCGAGTACTTGTACACCTTTCAGGGCCAGGCCAGATCTAGGGGCAATTAATCCAAAACTACCGGCAGGTATTGAGACACCAATGCCAGTTTCAACAATGATTCGATCTTTTCCTGGAAATCGTGCATCATTTAATGCATGCAGGTCGAGGCCTGCAGAACCTGGGGTTGCTCTACATGGAGCCAAAGCACCGGGGGTAACTTCCCAATACATGACAGTGTTCGCTATAGAATTTGGTTTTGCATCAACATGTGGAGGAAACAAACGCATTAAAGGAGATTCAGCATGTAACAAAGGACGATTATTTAAAATTAACAAAGCTTGAAGTAGGACATCTCTCCACTGGCTGTAACGATCATCAGTCAACTTGCGCAACTGTTCTTTCAACAAGCCATTCATTCTCTCAATCAATCCTGAAGCTTGTGGATAATATGGAATATGAAACACCCAATCAATATTATTTTCCGTACAGAATTCCTGCACCAATCTTCCACGAAAGTGGGATGCATTGTCTGATTGAATCTGGAAAGGGACACCATAGTACAGAGTGATTAGCTCCAGGGTTTTAATAGTATTCACTTGGGTAGCATTCTTGCAAGGGAAAGCGACCAAAAGGCCACTATAAGTATCAACCACTGTGCAAATGTATTGACAATTTCTGCTCATGGGGAGCGGACCAATATAATCAATCTGCCAAATTTGGGCGGGCAATTTACCTCGATGTAAGTGGCCTCGAACAATCTGAGGCACCTCTTTTTTCCTAGAATGTTGGCAAATGGGACAATGTAGAATGACATCTTTAATTAAAGAAAAGGGAATATGAATTCCTCTATCGGCAGCCCACCTGCTAGTGGCTTTCTCTCCAAAATGTCCTGCTTTCTGATGGGCCCACTTCGCCAATCCCGCCAAATCAGAATCTTGCATGTCAACCACTGCCTCAGAAATTTTAGACTGTTCATCTGCAATATTATGAAAAAATTTGTCAAGGGAGTCAATAGGAGTATGAGCATCCACGTGAAAGATTGTTACAGTACTCTGCGGGAGCAATTCCCAAATTTCTTGCCATAGCTCTTTGCCCCACAGCTCCTTGGAATGCAATTCCCAATTATGAGAATGCCATGTAGGTAACCATACCGCTAGTCCATTTGCAGTGGACCAGGAATCAGTGAAAATATGACATGTACCAGGTAGTTCCTGTTTCAAAACTTGGTAAACTGCATAGAGTTCAGCATATTGACTACTCTTACCATCTCCAGTTGTGCTTAACAATTTCTTTGTAATCGGATTAAAAGAGACAGCTTTCCAATGTCTTTTGTCACCAATGAACTTCGCAGAACCATCCGTAAACCACACATGTTTTCTATCCTCCGCGGACAGATCATCAAATGATTTACCCCACTTCACGGGAGACTCCTGCACTACGGGAACCAAACACTCACTTTCAGCCTCATTGGAGGGCGCCTGCGCCACTCGCTCATGTAAAACCGCCACACCTTTCGGACCCACACGTGCCCTGTCCTGAATGTACCATTTCCATTTAATCACACTAGCCTCCTGAGCATGTCCAATTCGATGGGACTTTGGTGAACTCAAAACCCACTGCATAATAGGAATTTCAGGCCTCAAAATCACAGCATGGCCTAGGGTCAATTGCTCGGTATCCACCAGAGCCCAATAACAAGCAAGCAACTGTTTTTCAAAAGGTGAGTAACGCTCACCAGCCTCGGGTAACTTTTTGGTCCAAAAACCTAATGGCACTTTTTTTCTGCCCTGCTTTTGCCATAAACTCCAATTGGCATACAGGCCTTCCACGGACACATTCAAATCCACATCACCTTCACTCACGGGCCACAAATCCAAAGCATACTGAATAGCTTCTTTAGCCAAATTAAAAGCAGTCTGTTGAGGTTCACCCCATTCAAACGCATTCTTTTTACGAGTGACTCGATACAGTGGAGCCAAGATTTGACACAAATGGGGAATATGCTGACGCCAAAATCCAAATAATCCAATAAAGCATTGAGCTTCTTTCCTGTTTCGGGGAACAGCAAAATCAAGTATTTTTCGTTTAACCTGTGGAATCACTTCTCTGTGACCCTCATGCCAATTAATTCCTAAAAATTTTACAGCTTGGGATGGAGTTTGTAATTTGTCAGGATTAATTTCCCAGCCTTTCGCACGCAAACAGTCAATGATTTGATCTAAATGGGATTGTACCTGGTCTTGCGTTTCACCTTGAATCAAAATGTCGTCAATATAATGACAAATCTGAACTTGTGGATTCGTGGGTACTTCAGACAAATGCTCCGCCACCAGCCGGTGACAGATCGTAGGACTATGTACATAGCCTTGAGGAAGACTTCGGAACGTCATTTGACGTCCATTCCATGTGAAACTGAATTGTTCCTGACATTCAGGGGCAATCGGAATTGAAAAGAACGCATTAGCAATGTCAATAGAAGCATACCACGTACCAGGATGCTTTTGAATTCTCTGAATCAGTGTAACAATGTCAGGCACAGCAACAGTCAATTTAGGTGTATGTTTATTCAATTCTCGATAATCAACAGTCATGCGCCAAGAATTGTCACTTTTGCGCACGGGCCAAACGGGATTATTCCAAGCAGATGTGACCGGAGTAATGACTCCTGCGTCAACCAAATCCTGAATCGTAGCGGTAATTTCTTCATGACCACCTGGGATGCGATATTGCTTTTGTGAAATCACTTTCGTTGCTAAAGGTATTTTAATAGGTGGCATGCGTAAACGGCCAACCCGTACGGGTCTGGTCGAAATGTACTGTCGTGTACCAAATTGATAGTACCCATCATCCAGATGCAAAGTCATACCTTTCAAAATGTCAATTCCAACAATGTATTCCAAAAGTGGCACAACCAACACAGAGTATTCTCTACGAGGAATTCTACCAATTTTAATTTCGAGTGCAGTTTGAACTGCGGGTGTCTCTTTACCACCCAGACCGGTAATTGTAAAAGACTGTCCATTAAATTTTCTCGACTTACCATGAATTAAAGTGGCCTCCGCCCCAGTATCAACCAACGCTCGGGCCCTTTGGATATTACGATGTTTCCAAAAAATCTCAATATCTACATAGGGTCTGTAATCTCTGTGGGCCCACTTGCGTACCGGAGCTTGACCTATTTCCTAGTCATTTTTCCTGCGTTCTGTCAACCAAGACAAATCAGGGTAAATGTTCTCAGTTTTCTTTGGTAGTAGAATGTCTTGTTCATATCCGTCTCCAGTACGAAACGGATTAGTGTCAGGTTCAAAAAGTTGTGAGTTGCGGTCAGGGAGTCTGTTACGATCCTCCCTATTTCTTACGTCAGGGGAATAACTCCTTGCATCTCGTCGTCTGCTAGAACCACGATCATCTCTTCCCCTCTCACGATCATCCTCTCTCCCCCTCCCATCATGACGACGAGGGGATCCATCACGTTCATGGCGCCGATCATCACGGCGATCAGAATTCACACGTCGTCTCTCATCACCACTGTCATCCGAACCACGATCATACTCATTCTTTCGCACACGACGGGCACCCTCCTTTCGATCCAAACCACGCTTACGAAACATGTCCCATAAGCGATTATTAGGCTCGCCATCAATGTCTTCTCTTTTGACACCATCAGCAATGAGAGCAAGAAACATGTCACGTCTAGAGAACTTATAGTCCCCACCAGTACGACCCTCAGGTCGAGATTGTCTTTCAGGTTTAAACCATTCACCCAGCTCACCAAGCTGACGAACAGACTCAAGCACAACAGACAAAGGGTTGCCAGTTTGGTTAATCAATAATGTCATCATGACCTGCTTATAGGCAACAGGAGAAGCACGGATTATTCGATTACGCACAGAAGATGTTAAAAGACCATCCAATAACTTATCAGCAGTACTAAGGAAGATACACGTTTTCATGACTTCCTCTTTCAAACGTTGCGACGCATCGCGCAGAGTGTACCAAGGTTTTTCATCAGTAGGCCAATCAGATTCAGTTGGATATTTATGATTACAGCCGTCAGACGCAAGCTGGAGCAAAGAAATTTGACCAGCACCATTATAATTCCGAAAATGATCCTGAATCGTAGAATCAGAACTCAAAGAACAAAAACGTAAGCAATCAACAGCATCGAGCATAATACCGGCAGCGCCAAGCTCATAAAGGCGCACCATCCAGGTAAGCAAGGCTTCACCAGGCCGTTGTCGAAATCGTTGCAGAATGTCACTAACCTCCTGCTGAGTAAAATCTTCAATACAATCAAGAGGTATACCACCCGGATTACCAGGGGCCTGTTGTAATTTTCGTCGAAAAATTGGGTGAGCGGAAACTGCGGGAAGAGCTTCCAAGGAAGCCCGCATCTTAGATTTAACAGCACAATCAGGGCAAGCTACGTCATCCGCACGGGAAGAACGAGCACGGTCACAATCGGGAGTCGAATCAATACATGAAGCAGATTTACAATCACGTCCGGAGCGAGAAGACTCGCGCTTGTCACCCTCCTCTGCCGAGGAGTCAGAAGTATGAGAATCCCAGATATTACCGTCCCACTCATCGGGGTTCCAATCCATTCCAGCTTTTGCTACAACCATACGCACTTTGCGGGAAGACACACGTCCACGACGATGTTTATATTTGTATCGTGCAATACGGACCGCAGCTCTTTCGGCAATGGTCTGATATGTTTCAAGTTTATCGGCAAGCAATTTATTTTGACAACGCAACAAAGTGTGCGCATTTTGCAACTCAACACACTGTCCTTCCGAATCTTTAAACTGTTTCTGTAGTTGAACAAACCTCTCATGCAATATTCTGTATGCATTAAGAACAATCCACCCTCTGCGTCCTAAAATAGGAAGCTCATCACCCTTCACTACTGGCGCTTTCTGTAGGCACGAAACCACATCAGCAGGCTCCGCCTGCTCCAAGCATGAAGACCAATTTTCACTCAAACCAGTAGAATCAGCCCACTCACGGGCCAAAGCCTCGTAAGGCGTACACTCCCAGCCGGGAATCTGAATCGGTAATTTGAAAACCGACGATGATTTTTTCGCAAACATAATGACACGCAAAAAATTATATACACAATTATAAACAAAATTTTATACGTACAAGCCGAGCGCAAACCAACAAGATTAAAACAACACAATGCACACAGGCTTCGTAAACAGTTCGTGACGCCAGATGTAATGGCTGGATTTTCTGTTTAGATGGGATCAGCCCCCAGGGGCCCCTATGACCCAGCCAAAACGTACTCACCTTCCCTCCTCAGATCGTATTCACAATGAGTAGATATACAGGTAAATATACAGGTCGCACCTAAGGATGGGGAATGACAATATATGTATGTACGGATTTTCTACAATATCTTATTCACATCAGTTGGTCTCGCGGCCACCCCGACCCAGACCGTTCTACCCTAGGGCAGATCTGACACACAATCCGGTGTGTCTACACATGGGCCTGCAGAACCCAATGCTCCCTTTTCCAAATTGTTCGCAATCCTGCGAAACTACACACTAGTTCAACCTCCTAGTGTTCTCACTTATTCAAGCCACAATCCAGTGGGTATACACACTGGTGATCCCCCCCAGTGCTCTCACTAACGCCGCATATCAACGACGACCACATTCCTATGAACAGTTATCAGGATAATATCTCAGTTACCTACTCGGAATAAAACTACTATAATAACTTTGAATATGGTTCCAGATTAGATAGTGTACTCCCTGCCCTTGGCATCAAAGGTCCACTCACTCCCTCTTTATTCAATCACCATTTACCTGATCGGGATTTCTCATCCGTTCACCCAAACAGTTCCTGACTAGAAGTGCGGTTTACCAAGATTGAACATAAGCACCAGGTACACGATAATTCTATATGAATTAGGGTATTTATTAACAACAAACACAAATCACATTACTATGCCGCATAACTTTAGCAAGAAAAAGGTAAAGATTAGAGTGCACATCCTAGTTGAGGTGGACAGATATCACCTTGTTAGTGGGAAGTCTGGACTCGGCAGTCATCTAGGTTCCCTTCTCGTCTCTGTATCCTGGCTCGCCTTGCAGTCACCCTCAGCCGTCACAAGTACACGTCTGCACCGCTAGGCTCAACCTCGTCTGCTTCCCCTCAGGACACCGGAACCTTGCTGATTATTAGCTACCGTCTCTCTCTCTCTCTGTATCAGTGCGCTCCGCGCTACTTCTCGTTCAGTCTTTCTCAGAGAGTTTCGGTCTTAAATCTTTCTCCGACTTCAAAGATGGCGATTCGTCCACCATGAAAATGAATAATGGCAGAGATGCTAACGGCTAGATGCCGCCTACGGACTAACTGACAAACTGACTAACACCTTCGCTAATATCAAAGCCCGTTCCTTCATGGAAATTCACGGCCAGTAACCTGCCGCCCACCAAATTCTTGTACCTCCCCGTACCAAGGACACTTTCCCAGCCGGCCGGCCTGAAGTTGTGTCTTCGGAGTGGAGAAAAATACATTCCTTCGATAAGGGTCAGCCTGAACCGGTTCTCTCCAAGCGAACAACAGCTTGAAACTAAAACATTACACTTGACCTAGAAGGCCTTCTCAAGCTGCCGGGCAGAAAGCAAAATGGAGTCTGTCTCGTTTAAGGCCTACGGAGCCCATAATATGCATAGCTCCATGAAAAACAGCTCAGCATGTTAGCAAATGAGCGAATCATGACTAATATTTATATATCTATCCCCTAACTTAAATTCATAAGCCTTACTCTAAGGAAAATAATACGAAAATGCCCTTATATATGTAAGACAGGGTCCCTGTCTATCAGCCTAATCCCTATGCTATGGGGGTGATAGGCTGGAGTCACTCTCCATCATTCTCCTTCTCCAAAGAGCTGGCAAAAAGACAGCCATAACAGGGAGGCCAAAGCACATTTCCACTCCTCTTCATCAATTTCCAAACCATCAGCCTCCCAACACCCCTTGAGGCCATGGAGCCAGTCGGGGAGGTTATTTATCAGTTTCTTGTAGGTGAGCGAGATTGCATTCTCAGGCAGATGTCCGTCCAACAGTCTGCCCTCCAGGGGCGAGGCCGGTGGGGGCAACGTACCTCGTGGGATGTTCTTTTGCAAGGAGTGACAGACTTGAAGATAGCGAAAGTACTCAGTGTTCGAAAGCTTATATGTAGTTTGGAGGGATGAAAAGGATTTAACCTCATTCTTGTCCCACAGCTCCCCAATCCGAGAGATACCTATGAGGTCCCAGTTTCGGAATCCCCGAGTGCGACACAGGAGGCCCAGTCGTTTAGACACCCATAGTGGGGTAGCCAATGTGAGCACATCGTGCCATCCCATCTTCCGCTGAACAATGTGCCAAATTTGGACAGAGTGAAGCGTCTGGCCCATGAGGGCATGTTTGAGCGGCCGTGCGTAAAGCGCGGCTTCGTAGTTCCCACCCGGCAGGAGCCACCTGTCCATGCCGTACCCCGGGTCATTGCCGTCACAATAGGTACCCTGGTTAATCGCTGAGAGATGTGCCGCCCAGTAGTACCTGCGGATGTCGGGTAGGGCTATACCACCATCGTATCAGCCTAGAGTTAATTTTTGTAAGGCAATTCGTGGTGCACCGTCCCACAATAGATTCCTCTACGCCGCCTCTATGGCCGTAAAGTAGGAAGATGGGACAAGATCAGGGTAGTTCTGTAGGGCATACAAGAACCGGGGCAGAGCCATCATTTTAAATAGCGCCGCCCTGCCCAACAAGGAGACCGGAAGCTTCTGCCAGGCGGCAGAGTCGCGCCCAAGCCTTCGAAGGGGCGGGAGCAAATTCCTATCATACATTGCAGCCTTGTCTTTGGATACAAAGATGCCCAGGTACGTAAAACCCTTGGTGACCACCCTAATGGGACAGTCCCGTGGATGAGATAGCAAACTCCCTAGGGGAGGCCAAAGCACATTTGGAATGACTTACTCCAGTTGATAGTATATCCGGAGTTCTTCCCGAAATTCGTGAAAATACCCAGAGCCACAATCAGCGATCTACGGGGTCGCGAGAGATAGAGCAGGATATCATTGGCGTAAAGGGAGAGCCTGTCTTCCCAGCCATCTGCCCATCGGATCCCCCTCAACGCAACATCCTGTCTGATCCAGGTGGCCAAAGGATCCAGCAAAAGGGCAAATAGAAGGGGAAAGAGCGGACACCCCTGGCGCGTCCCCCTCTCCAGGGGAAATGCTTCCGAGACCTTATTGTTGACAACTACCTGTGCCAGAGGTTCCGAGTAAAGGAGTCGCACCCACAAAATGAAACCGGGGCCGAAGCTCATTTTACGGAGTACAGCCATCATGTACGGCCATTCAAGGGTGTCGAAGGCCATTGCAGCGTCCAACGACACCACCACTGCGTCCTCGCTCAGTGTGTGGCATCTACCCAGCACCCCGTTCAGACAGCGGAGGTTGAGTGCAGTGTTCTGGTGGGGCATAAACCCGGAGTGGTCCGGGTGGACCAGAGTGGCAAGGACAGGTTGGAGTCTATTGGACAAGATTTTGGCTTGGATCTTGGGCTCCGCATTTAACAGGGAGATGGGCCTATAGGAGGCACACAGCTCCCTGGGCTTATCTTCCTTCGGAATGACGACAATTGTTCCTAGTCTTTGGTCTCGGGGTAGCACTCCTTTGGACCTACTCGTATTGAACATTCTCTTGAGGTAGGGGCTGATGTCATCCGGCTTGAGCTTGTAGAGCTCGATCGGTAGGCCATTGGGCCCCAGCGCTTTACCAGGACGAAGGTCCCCGATTGCACATTCCACCTCCGCCGTTGTGAGCGGCGCGTCCAAGAGGTCGCGCTCTGTGTCAGAGAGGGTCAGCATCCGCAGATCCGTCAAGAGGGCAACTGAATCTTCCTCTGGGCGGTCAGACCCCTTGCTGTAAACTGCTCAGAAGTGACGGACAAATTCCGTGACTATATCTCGTGGCTCAGTGAGTACTGTGCCACCGGTTATACAAATCTCCGCCACTACTCTTCTTGCATTTTGCTTTTTATCGAGCCATGCAAGGAGCTTACCCGCTTTGTCGCCTTGGTCATAAATTTTACCCTCTCTAGTGGCCGCCATCTTTTTGGCCGCCTCCGTTACCATCGCCTGATATTCCGTGGTTTTTAAAGCCAGTCTGTGGCGCGACTCGGGAGTACCATCCGAGCGTACCACCTCCTCCAACCCCCGGAGGTCAGCCTCCATTTTGATCAGCTGTGCCTCCCTTTCGTTACGTCTACCAGCAACTGCCAATAGTGCCTCTCCTCTGAGGGCTGTTTTGAAGGCCTCCCATAAAGTGACCGCCGAGGACACTGAGCCATTGTTGGTCTCGAAGTAGTTGGCAATTGAGAGAGTCAGTGTCTTTCGGAGGTCCTCATTGCGCAGGTGCCATGCATTTATGGGTGCAACGCACCCCTCCCGCCTGGTCCCTACTGTAATGTGTACCAGGACTGGAGAGTGGTCAGAGATACCTCGCGCCAGATGAGTTGCGGTGGGTACCTCTGTGTCTCGATGCAAGGGGGTGAGGATATGGTCCAGACGGGAGAAAGAATGATGCGGTCCCGAAAAGAAAGTGTACTGTGTGTCCGCGGGATGTGCAAGACAACACAGATCTGTGAGGCCAAACGTTTCCAGGAAGTCTCCCAGCCATCTCTGGCCCCTAGGGGTGTCCCTAGAAGGGTGTCTGTCCACTGCCCCAGAAACTACTGCATTAAAGTCGCCTCCCAGAAACAGCTGCCCATCAGGGAGGGACAGGAGGAGAGCCCCAAGATCAGTAAACGCCTGTGATTGGAGGCCAGGCGGAATATATACGACACCAGTGTTAGCCTGCATCCCTCCCATTTCCCCGAGAGTGTGGCGAAGTGGCCCTGTGGATCAGTTGCAGTGTGTTCCGGTAGGAATGACAAAGAACGTCGGAGAAGGATCCCCACCCCCGGTACCCCGTGGTAAAGCCGGAGTGTACAGCCAGGGTGTAACCATATCTGTTTAGGGCGTGGCAATTGTTACCTAGCAAATGAGTCTCTTGTAACATAACCACATCAGGCTGATGGCGCTTCACGAATTGCTACACAGTCGTGGGTTTGAGCTTATCCCCCAGCCCATTAACGTTCCAGCTCAATAACTTGAGGCTCCTATCCCATCGCTCAGTCATATCCACGTTTCACTTTCCGTTTCGCCCTCCGTGCCTCTGCGCGCCCCCGAGTCACCCCGGGGCTCTTCAAGCGTGACCAATCAACCTGCCCCCCCTCCCCAAAACATCTCACAACATCTCCCCCACTCCCCACAATAAACCCTTCCCGCCCCCCTTTCCCATCACCACCTTCAGTTAAACACTGAACCCCCCACCCTGCTCCCTGCTCTGTAGGTTTCAAACTACCCACGGCCCCAATTAGCAGAGCGCCTATCGCCCAACCCTTAAACACCGGAGTGAGGGAACTGCCCCCCCCCGAGGTAATCTGTGTGGGAGAACGTGAGCCGGCCCCAACTCCGACCACCTTCCTGGAGCTGCCCCCAAACTGGCGGCCCTGCAGCCTTGGAGCATCAAACTACCAGCAATAGTGTCACTAGGTCGGATATAGTGCCTTCCCCCCCGCATTTAGAAAAGGTGTAAACATCTCAAACACACAATACGTTACAGTTCAGCAGGGCCTGGCATCACAAGCAAAGTCTTCAACGAGCTGCTGTGTCCCGGACCGGGTCCCCGCGAGGGCTTGCTGATCTGAAGCGCCAAGACCTCTGACTCCACACCTCCCCCTCTGATTGTTCCGCAGCCGACCCGGGAGACGGGCCCGATTTTCTCTCCAGTTGCTGTGGTCCTGTCGCTCTTGAGTCTTCGGCGCCGCCGTATCAAGCCACTCCTGGACCCCCGATGGTGATGTGAAAAGATGGGATTTTCCTCCTACAATTATCTTTAGATTAGTAGGGAAGAACATCATGTATTTGATGCCCCGATCCCGGAGCGCCACTTTCACTCCTAGAAATGAACGCCGTTCCTGCTGGACCTGCAGCGTGAAGTCAGGAAAGAATCGGATAGTGGCCCCCTCAAATTGCAGGTCTACCTGTTGCCTGGCCACTTGTAGGATGGTTTAATATTTTAGCGATTATTGTCCTGGGCGGGGCCCCCGGTTTAGGCTTAGGGACTGGCACCCGGTGGGCCCGTTCAATGGTAAAGAGCTTGGATAGTCTCCTAGGCTTCAAGTGGTTGAGGATGAGGTCCTCTAGAAACAGTTCCACACTGTGCCCCTCTGTTTCTTCCGGCACAGCTACCACGCGGATATTACTCCTTCGGGCCCTCCCTTCCTGGTCCTCGAGCCGTAGGGCCATTTGCCGGTGCTGGTGGACTAGATCGTTGATCCGACTTTCGAGCTTTTTCTCCGAGGTCTTCAGCTCTTGTATGTCCGTGGCGTTGGATTTGGATCACTCCGTGGTCTTCCACAGGTCTGTGCGGAGGAGGTTCATTTCGATAGAGATTTTGTCCATTTTGGACTCAAGGTTAGTGCCCAGAGTCTGGATAGCGGCCATGATGGAAGTGAGGGAAGGCTCCACCTGGCCCGTCTGGTCAACGGCCTTGGCACCCTTCTGTGCCTGACCTAGAGGCACCGCATAATTATCCAATTTGTTAGTTTGGGTAGTAGTTCCCCCTTTGGGTCGCATCTTGTACCTGCAGCATCCTGTGGTCCAACCACTGGGTCAGCCCTCTTCAGGAAGGTTCGTTGCAACGAAGACCACACCCTCGTATGCTCCGAGTTTGTCGTACTCTAGGGAGGGCTAAACCCAGCACCGTAATTAGCGCCCCTCTTATGGTTCCAGTCTGCTGGCCACTGCCAAGGGCGTAGTCGACACGAATCCAGGTGGCACAGCAGCGGGTTTGGTATGCACCGGACCGCACCGCCACAGGGGGTGTCGCACTCAGGGCCCGGCCGTGCAAAAGTGTACATGGATGTCCGGGGCCCTTCTGGTTGGCCCCACTCCTTTCCGGGGCAACCGCTCCTCCACCTACTCCGAGCCACCGGGGCCAGCGGGCAGTCAATGTGTCCCAATAATTCAGGGACCCGCCTCACCTAGATGGTGCCACAAGTCCGGCCACAAGTCACCAATACTGCCAGTTCGTGGCTACGCTTGCACCGTAGGGCCCCTCGTGGTCAGTGCCAGGTTATGCCTCAACTCGCCAGGCCCGGAGTGCCGCCCGGGGCTCCCTGCACCCCGCCGGTCGCTGCAACAGGCTCCGCCTCTCCGGGTCCGGACGCGATCTAGAGGTGAGACTAGGGCCCTCCGGGGCCACCACAACACCCCACCGGGGGGGGGGCACAGTCCCCTAGTAGTCCGCTTAGTATTAGATCCTCCGGACTTCCCGTGGCCGCGTGGCTCGGGCCACACCACTGGCCAAGACCCAGCGGAAGCTCTGCCCCACTCCGGGCGATCGACAATGTCAGGCCCCAAGCCAAGGCCTCGATTTCAGCCGCCCTCCAGCCACGGAGCTCCGAGCCCCAGGCGCCTGGTCTGCCGCAGCAGGAAGGCGAGCCGCGACTCAGTCGCCGAAGGTGACACAGCTCCGGTTCCTTCACGCCGCAGTAGCTCCTGTGTTCAGGGAACCAGGGCGCCGATGGACGGGCACCCCGGTCAGGATATCTGGCCGGATTTTTGGGGAAAGCTTCAGTCCCAGCGGAGCTCCGGTATTAGGCGGCCATCTTCGCAGGCGCCTGGCCACGCCCCCCCTGTTCATCCAATTTTATTTGTTGGAATGTTTTCTCACCCAACAACGTTCAACACGGATGTCTGCACTCGTTTTTGTGTATTCGAAGACAGTTAATGTGTGGAATTCTTTGCAGCACCGCCATCTTGTGGCCTTTTTAAGTAATCTCATTGGCATTCCAGGGCAAACTATCCTTTTGTTTCAGCAAACCATATCCATTGCGGTTTTGTGAGGACATTTCAGCCCAGAATTGTTCATGAGGAACTAGTATACTGACAGAGAACCTATAGACAAATGTTTATTAACTATCGGTGTATAGGACCTCCAAGAAATAAATGTTTTCGCTTCTGTAAGTTGAAGAGAAGGGCAAAGCTAGGCCATAAGTGCGCCGTCGGACTCTAACTCTAACTGGAAGCTAGTACTTAACCACAACAAAGAAGCAGAAAGGAGACTTTGGTCCCAGGAGCAGTAGGAGGGCAAAGGCCTTGGACATTATTCCACAATCTAGAAGGGTCACATGTCCCAGAACCATGAGGGGACAAAGGTCCCGGATCAAAAAGCAGTCAAAGGTTCTAGAAACAGGTTGGACAGTGGTCCCAGGACCAAGAGGGGACAAAGGTCATTTAAAAAAGAAAATAATAATAAAACAAAGTATGGACAATGGTCGTGCAAGAGGGGACAAGGTTGTCCCGGAACAAGGAATGTCCCAGTACCAAGATGGAGAGCCTGGACAGTAAAGTCCACAACAGGGACAAAGGTTCCAGGTCAGAGTCTGGTCAGAAAGTCCACAACGGGGATAAAGGTCTCAGGACAGAGTCTGGACAGAAAGTCCACAACGGGGACAAAGGTCCCAGGATGGAGTCTGGACGTAAAGTCCACAACGGGGGCAAAGGTCTCAGGACAGAATCTGGACAGGAAGTCCACAACGGGGACAAAGGTCCCAGCACAGAGTCTGGACAGTAAGTTAAAAAAAAATGGAGACAAAGGTCCGAAAGCCTAAATGGGGACAAAGGTTCCAGGATTAACACTAGGAATGGACTGTGATCCAGACAGTGTCAAAGCTAGTCACACCTAGGACTATGTATCCATCTATTGAAGTGAAATCTTCAAGCAAAATTTGAATCTTTTTACATCGCTTGTGATACTGCACTTAGTAATCTTGAAGAGTACCTATGTTTGGAATCTTTAAATTGTATCTAAGTCTGTGGTATTTGTAAAGCACAAAGGCGTATGTTGAACTGTCTATCTTCAACCCAGAGCGCAAAGGGTTGGTGGACGGAAACAGATTTAAGGGAGTTGACTGTCTCTTCCTGTTTTGCTGGTCAAAGACGGACTGGAGAGAGTGGACTCCCTTTTTTGTTTAGTCAATCTAAGGGGAGTAGGTTGTGGTGATGCCTATTAGTTGTTTTGAGTGTTGTGTCTCACCTCACACTTCACTTTTACACTCTTTGCCCCAAAATGCTCTTTTGCCTTCATGAACTAAAATTAGTTCACATCGTCTTAGACCTCCTTTCTGTCTTTAATATCATTGTTGATGTCTCCCATACTTTAAGCTTTATTTTTATGTTTGTTTCATTTCTTTTCTGTAAAGGAGGAAGATGTGTTGTATATTGATTCTTCTTGCAATATGGCTGACAGTAGACATTAGCCCTTCCTTAGTGTTTTCACCTTCTCAGCCTCCCAGAATACCTGTGAGTGTTCTAACCTGTACCAGAAGGTTTTACCTGTGTCAGTTGATGGTCTGGTCAGCTGGCGAGGTATGTACTCAGCTGTGTCTTGGAATAAATCTACATGTAATCCACTAGAAGTATCTTGTCATCTATCACCATCTTATTTACAACATTTTGGCGATGTTTTCTGCTGACCAGACCAGAGAAGAAACCATCAACCACAGCCTGAGCCACACCTCGCAAAAGAACCCACAACAGTCCATCTATCTGCAGCCAGTAACATCATCAAAGGAAGATTGAAACCGGATGAATGATGTAAAGGTCTAAGGAAATTAAAGCAAGTAAAGAACCGTGAGTCCATTTCTCATCCTGGCAGCACTGCGCAACAAGAAGTAAAGAATCATTATCACCCAACTGCGGTTAGAAGTAAGGGGCAGAGAAACTAAGCTGTCAAGTAACCAGAAATCTTTGAATTGCCGTGAAAAATGAAGAAACCAACCGCAAGTATTTTAAGCGCCTAGAAAAGTTAAGAAACCAGTCGCAATTGGCAGCAAAAGTCAAACAAAACTACATCTCAACCAGCTGCAGATAAAACCCAGAATAAAAAAGACCTGCCAATGCTGTGAAACCCTCCTTAAGAATGAAAAGAAATCTTTAACTTTAAGAAATTGATCTCCTCTTCTGTCAGTAATGTTACAAATGGAATGTTAGAGCCTAGAAACGGCACAGATTACAGCCAAGAACTTTTAACATTCAAGCCACAGCTGCTGCCATTAACGAGAGAATCTCATGAAAAGTGGACACACATGCTGCCAAAAATGAGAGAATTGCATGGAAAAGCGGACGCACATGCTGCCAAAAATGAGGGAATCACAAAAAAAGAAAATGGACATATGCTGCCAAAAACTAGCGAATTACAGACATATACGGGAAAGGAAAAGAAGAAACAGTATTCATGTTCTTCTACCGTGAGTCAGTTGTGTGGTGAAATTTACATTTGCCTGTTAAGGTCGTATGATTGCCTTTGTGCTGACCTGCTCTTCATCAAGACATATTTCATAAAAAGGGGGTGGGGTCGCACACTACTCACACACCGGCGGAAGTTGCCCCTAAGGTCTCTGGTCATTGTAGTAGAGTGTTCACGATGCATCATCTTTCGATCTTGCTATCTTCGCTGTCTTTGCCATCCCTGGACACGTGTTTCGAGTTTTCAACCCTCGTCAGCAGGGATAGGCAGTGTTCTGGGGTCGCCGATGGCTGCCAATATCTGCCAGGTATAGTACCACTCCGGCGCGTAGGTGCGGGATCCCAGGCTCGTCAGCCCGCTGCTCAAGGGAGCTTAAAGTTACAAAAAGGGGGTGGGGTCGCACACTACTCACACACCGGCGGAAGTTGCCCCTAAGGTCTCTGGTCATTGTAGTAGAGTGTTCACGATGCATCATCTTTCGATCTTGCTATCTTCGCTGTCTTCGCCATCCCTGGACACGTATTTCGGGTTTTCAACCCTCGTCAGCAGGGATAGGCAGTGTTCTGGGGTCGCCGATGGCTGCCAATATCTGCCAGGTATAGTACCACTCCGGCGCGTAGGTGCGGGATCCCAGGCTCGTCAGCCCGCTGCTCAAGGGAGCTTAAAGTTACAAAAAGGGGGTGGGGTCGCACACTACTCACACACCGTCGGAAGTTGCCCCTAAGGTCTCTGGTCATTGTAGTAGAGTGTTCACGATGCATCATCTTTCGATCTTGCTATCTTCGCTGTCTTCGCCATCCCTGGACACGTGTTTCGGGTTTTCAACCCTCGTCAGCAGGGATAGGCAGTGTTCTGGGGTCGCCGATGGCTGCCAATATCTGCCAGGTATAGTACCACTCCGGCGCGTAGGTGCGGGATCCCAGGCTCGTCAGCCCGCTGCTCAAGGGAGCTTAAAGTTACAAAAAGGGGGTGGGGTCGCACACTACTCACACACCAGCGGAAGTTGCCCCTAAGGTCTCTGGTCATTGTAGTAGAGTGTTCACGATGCATCATCTTTCGATCTTGCTATCTTCGCTGTCTTCGCCAGCCCTGGACACGTGTTTCGGGTTTTCAACCCTCGTCAGCAGGGATAGGCAGTGTTCTGGGGTCGCCGATGGCTGCCAATATCTGCCAGGTATAGTACCACTCCGGCGCGTAGGTGCGGGATCCCAGGCTCGTCAGCCCGCTGCTCAAGGGAGCTTAAAGTTACAAAAAGGGGGTGGGGTCGCACACTACTCACACACCGGCGGAAGTTGCCCCTAAGGTCTCTGGTCATTGTAGTAGAGTGTTCACGATGCATCATCTTTCGATCTTGCTATCTTCGCTGTCTTCGCCATCCCTGGACACGTGTTTCGGGTTTTCAACCCTCGTCAGCAGGGATAGGCAGTGTTCTGGGGTTGCCGATGGCTGCCAATATCTGCCAGGTATAGTACCACTCCGGCGCGTAGGTGCGGGATCCCAGGCTCGTCAGCCCGCTGCTCAAGGGAGCTTAAAGTTACAAAAAGGGGGTGGGGTCGCACACTATTCACACACCGGCGGAAGTTGCCCCTAAGGTCTCTGGTCATTGTAGTAGAGTGTTCACGATGCATCATCTTTCGATCTTGCTATCTTCGCTGTCTTCGCCATCCCTGGACACGTGTTTCGGGTTTTCAACCCTCGTCAGCAGGGATAGGCAGTGTTCTGGGGTCGCCGATGGCTGCCAATATCTGCCAGGTATAGTACCACTCCGGCGCGTAGGTGCGGGATCCCAGGCTCGTCAGCCCGCTGCTCAAG
Source organism: Lissotriton vulgaris (assembly GCF_964263255.1). NCBI lineage: Eukaryota > Metazoa > Chordata > Amphibia > Caudata > Salamandridae > Lissotriton > Lissotriton vulgaris. The sequence continues at coordinate 441,022,905 of NC_141700.1, forward strand.
GGAGCTTAAAGTTACAAAAAGGGGGTGGGGTCGCACACTACTCACACACCGGCGGAAGTTGCCCCTAAGGTCTCTGGTCATTGTAGTAGAGTGTTCACGATGCATCATCTTTCGATCTTGCTATCTTCGCTGTCTTCGCCATCCCTGGACACGTGTTTCGGGTTTTCAACCCTAGTCAGCAGGGATAGGCAGTGTTCTGGGGTCGCCGATGGCTGCCAATATCTGCCAGGTATAGTACCACTCCGGCGCGTAGGTGCGGGATCCCAGGCTCGTTAGCCCGCTGCTCAAGGGAGCTTAAAGTTACAAAAAGGGGGTGGGGTCGCACACTACTCACACACCGGCGGAAGTTGCCCCTAAGGTCTCTGGTCATTGTAGTAGAGTGTTCACGATGCATCATCTTTCGATCTTGCTATCTTCGCTGTCTTCGCCATCCCTGGACACGTGTTTCGGGTTTTCAACCCTCGTCAGCAGGGATAGGCAGTGTTCTGGGGTCGCCGATGGCTGCCAATATTTCATAATGATGACGTGGTTGTATTTCTGTTCAGCGGAGGAGCAGTGCCATTGTTGACGTTGAGTGTCCAGCGTCACTTAAGAGTGGAGAGATAACCAATCCTTGCTGCCTGCCTGAGTGAGACATCCCGCAATGTCGCGCAATGTGAAACGTCACTGCGTGAGGTTAGTCATCCATTTTATATTCTCTGTGTACTTTTGATCCCATGGCAACGCAGGTACCGGAGCTCAATGAAATGTAATAGACTCGTGTGTGTGTGTGGCGTGGTGAGAGAGAGCGAAGATCAAGGGTTTCTCTTCACGCTCAATCTCATTTTCTTGTCACTTTCGTGGGACAGTGCACGTTGCTAGATGACATTGCTGCACTCCAAAGTTCTTGCTGAAAGGTGAGCAAAGACATTGTCATTTTTGTTTTCTAACCTTGGCATTGTTCATCACATTTTTATTTTTTTTATTTTCTCTTTATTGCCTTTTAAGAACAAACAAAGAAACAATGGTCACAGAAGCGGGCCACGAAGGCGCACAGTAGAGCACATACAGCACTATCAAGTACAGACATGTTATCGCATTGGGATTAAGCAACACTAGACAGGTATTCAACTACCTCACGCGCTGCCCGTCTTGGCTGGGGGGGATCGCATATGTTACCTCTATAATCATTCCATTTGCTCCATACCTCCCCCCATTTTTGGGGGCACCCCCAGGCAACATATACAGTTCTTTCTTGTAGCAATCCATGTCACGCTTCCATTCCACTAGACGCGGAGACGTGGCCGACCCCCAGAGTCTCGCAATGTTCCGTTTTGCCACCATCTGGCCGAGTGTGACCCACAGTTTGCCTCTGCCTGGAAGATCCATTGGTTCCCAGATGTTCAAAATGCAGCACTTTGCCTCTGGGCACAATTCAGCCCCCCATACCTCCTGCATACATCTCACCACTCTCACCCAGTAGGCCTGTAACACCGGACACTCCCATATCATGTGGAAAAAGGAGCCACTCATTCCGCATCCCTTCCTACACCTGTCATTCACACTCCTGCCCATTCCCTTCAGTCTGGTGATGGAGATATAGACCCTATGTAAAATTTTTAGTGGACTGAGCCGTATCCTGGATGAGATAGCAAACTCCCTAGGGGAGGCCAAAGCACATTTCCACTCCTTTTCATCAATTTCCAAACCATCAGCCTCCCAACACCCCTTGAGGCCATGGAGCAAGTCGGGGAGGTTATTTATCAGTTTCTTGTAGGTGAGCGAGATTGCATGCTCAGGCAGATGTCCGTCCAACAGTCTGCCCTCCAGGGGCGAGGCCAGTGGGGGCAACGTACCTCGTGGGATGTTCTTTTGCAAGGAGTGACAGACTTGAAGATAGCGAAAGTACTCAGTGTTCGCAAGCTTATATGTAGTTTGGAGGGATGAAAAGGATTTAACCCCATTCTTGTCCCATAGCTCCCCAATCCGAGAGATACCTATGAGGTCCCAGTTTCGGAATCCCCGAGTGCGACCCAGGAGGCCCAGTCGTTCAGACACCCATAGTGGGGTAGCCAATGTGAGCACATCGTGCCATCCCATCTTCCGCTGAACAATGTGCCAAATTTGGACAGAGTGAAGCGTCTGGCCCATGAGGGCATGTTTGAGCGGCCGTGCGTAAAGCGCGGCTCCGTAGTTCCCCCCCCGGCAGGAGCCACCTGTCCATGCTGTACCCCGGGTCATTGCCGTCACAATAGGTACCCTGGTTAATCGCTGAGAGATGTGCCGCCCAGTAGAATCTGCGGATGTCGGGTAGGGCTATACCACCATCGTTTCAGCCTAGAGTTAATTTTTGTAAGGCAATTCGTGGTGCACCGTCCCACAATAGATTCCTCTGCGCCGCCTCTATGGCCGTAAAGTAGGAAGATGGGACAAGATCAGGGTAGTTCTGTAGGGCATACAAGAACCGGGGCAGAGCCATCATTTTAAATAGCGCCGCCCTGCCCAACAAGGAGACCGGAAGCTTCTGCCAGGCGGCAGAGTCGCGCCCAAGCCTTTGAAGGGGCGGGAGCAAATTCCTATCATACATTGCAGCCTTGTCTTTGGATACAAAGATGCCCAGGTACGTAAAACCCTCGGTGACCGCCCTAATGGGACAGTCCCGTGGGGGTGCGGGGGGACTACCCTGGAGGACGTACAGGAATGACTTACTCCAGTTGATAGTATATCCGGAGTTCTTCCCGAAATTCGTGAAAATATCCAGAGCCACGATCAGCGATCTACGGGGTCGCGAGAGATAGGGCAGGATATCATTGGCGTAAAGGGAGAGCCTGTCTTCCCAGCCATCTGCCCATCGGATCCTCCTCAATGCAACATCCTGTCTGATCCAGGTGGCCAAAGGCTCCAGCAAAAGGGCAAATAGAAGGGGAAAGAGCGGACACCCCTGGCGCGTCCCCCTCTCCAGGGGAAATGCTTCCGAGACCTTATTGTTGACAACTACCTGTGCCAGAGGTTCCGAGTAAAGGAGTCGCACCCACAAAATGAAACCGGGGCCGAAGCTCATTTTACGGAGTACAGCCATCATGTACGGCCATTCAAGGGTGTCGAAGGCCATTGCAGCGTCCAACGACACCACCACCGCGTCCTCGCTCAGTGTGTGGCATCTACCCAGCACCCCATTCAGACGGCGGAGGTTGAGTGCAGTGTTCTGGTGGGGCATAAACCCGGAGTGGTCCGGGTGGACCAGAGTGGCAAGGACAGGTTGGAGTCTATTGGCCAAGATTTTGGCTTGGATCTTGGGCTCCGCATTTAACAGGGAGATGGGCCTATAGGAGGCACACAGCTCCCTGGGCTTATCTTCCTTCGGAATGACGACAATTGTTCCTAGTCTTTGGTCTTGGGGTAGCACTCCTTTGGACCTACTCGTATTGAACATTCTCTTGAGGTAGGGGCTGATGTCATCCGGCTTGAGCTTGTAGAGCTCGATCGGTAGGCCGTTGGGCCCCAGCGCTTTACCAGGACGAAGGTCCCCGATTGCACATTCCACCTACGCCGTTGTGAGCGGCGCGTCCAAGAGGTCGCGCTCTGTGTCAGAGAGGGTCAGCATCCACAGATCCGTCAAGAGGGCAACTGAATCTTCCTCTGGGCGGTCAGACCCCTTGCTGTAAACTGCTCAGAAGTGACGGACAAATTCCGTGACTATATCTCGTGGCTCAGTGAGTACTGTGCCACCGGTTATACAAATCTCCGCCACTACTCTTCTTGCATTTTGCTTTTTATCGAGCCATGCAAGGAGCTTACCCGCTTTGTCGCCTTGGTCATAAATTTTACCCTCTCTAGTGGCCGCCATCTTTTTGGCCGCCTCCGTTACCATCACCTGATATTCCGCGGTTTTTAAAGCCAGTCTGTGGCGCGACTCGGGAGTACCATCCGAGCGTACCACCTCCTCCAACCCCCGGAGGTCAGCCTCCATTTTGATCAGCTGTGCCTCCCTTTCGTTATGTCTACCAGCAACTGCCAATAGTGCCTCTCCTCTGAGGGCTGTTTTGAAGGCCTCCCATAAAGTGACCGCCGAGGCCACTGAGCCATTGTTGGTCTCGAAGTAGTTGGCAATTGAGAGAGTCAGTGTCTTTCGGAGGTCCTCATTGCGCAGGTGCCATGCATTTATGGGTGCAACGCACCCCTCCCGCCTGGTCCCTACTGTAATGTGTACCAGGACTGGAGAGTGGTCAGAGATACCTCGCGCCAGATGAGTTGCGGCGCGTACCTCTGTGTCTAGATGCAAGGGGGTGAGGATATGATCCAGACGGGAGAAAGAATGATGCGGTCCCGAAAAGAAAGTGTACTGTGTGTCCGCGGGATGTGCAAGACAACACAGATCTGTGAGGCCAAACGTTTCCAGGAAGTCTCCCAGCCATCTCTGGCCCCTAGGGGTGTCCCTAGAAGGGTGTCTGTCCACTGCCCCAGAAACTACTGCATTAAAGTCGCCTCCCAGAAACAGCTGCCCATCAGGGAGGGACAGGAGGAGAGCCCCAAGATCAGTAAACGCCTGTGATTGGAGGCCAGGCGGAATATATACGACACCAGTGTTAGCCTGCATCCCTCCCATTTCCCCGAGAGTGTGGCGAAGTGGCCCTGTGGATCAGTTGCAGTGTGTTCCGGTAGGAATGACAAAGAACGTCGGAGAAGGATCCCCACCCCCCGGGACCCCGTGGTAAAGCCGGAGTGTACCGCCAGGGTGTAACCATATCTGTTTAGGGCGTGGCAATTGTTACCTAGCAAATGAGTCTCTTGTAACATAACCACATCAGGCTGATGGCTCTTCATGAATTGCTACACAGTTGTGCGTTTGAGCTTATCCCCCAGCCCATTAACGTTCCAGCTCAATAACTTGAGGCTCCTATCCCATCGCTCAGCCATATCCACGTTTCACTTTCCGTTTCGCCCTCCGTGCCTCTGCGCGCCCCCGAGTCACCCTGGGGCTCTTCAAGCGTGACCAATCAACCTGCCCCCCCTCCCCAAAACATCTCACAACATCTCCCCCACTCCCCACAATAAACCCTTCCCGCCCCCCTTTCCCATCACCACCTTCAGTCAAACACTGAACCCCCCACCCTGCTCCCTGCTCTGTATGTTTCAAACTACCCACTGCCCCAATTAGCAGAGCGCCTATCGCCCAACCCTTAAACACCGGAGTGAGGGAACTGCCCCCCCCCGAGGGAATCTGTGTGGGAGAACGTGAGCCGGCCCCAACTCCGACCACCTTCCTGGAGCTGCCCCCAAACTGGCGGCCCTGCAGCCTTGGAGCATCAAACTACCAGCAATAGTGTCACTAGGTCGGATATAGTGTCTTCCCCCCCGCATTTAGAAAAGGTGTAAACATCTCAAACACACAATACGTTACAGTTCAGCAGGGCCTGGCATCACAAGCAAAGTCTTCAACGAGCTGCTGTGTCCCGGACCGGGTCCCCGCGAGGGCTTGCTGATCTGAAGCGCCAAGACCTCTGACTCCACGCCTCCCCCTCTGATTGTTCCGCAGCCGACCCGGGAGACGGGCCCGATTTTCTCTCCAGTTGCCGTGGTCCTGTCGCTCTTGAGTCTTCGGCGCCGCCGTATCAAGCCACTCCTGGACCCCCGATGGTGATGTGAAAAGATGGGATTTTCCTCCTACAATTATCTTTAGATTGGTAGGGAAGAACATCATGTATTTGATGCCCCGATCCCGGAGCGCCACTTTCACTCCTAGAAATGAACGCCGTTCCTGCTGGACCTGCAGCGTGAAGTCAGGAAAGAATCGGATAGTGGCCCCCTCGAATTGCAGGTCGCCCTGTTGCCTGGCCACTTGTAGGATGGTTTAATATTTTAGCGATTATTGTCCTGGGCGGGGCCCCCGGTTTAGGCTTAGGGACTGGCGCCCGGTGGGCCCGTTCAATGGTAAAGAGCTTGGATAGTCTCCTAGGCTTCAAGTGGTTGAGGATGAGGTCCTCTAGAAACAGTTCCACACTGTGCCCCTCTGTTTCTTCCGGCACAGCTACCACGCGGATATTACTCCTTCGGGCCCTCCCTTCCTGGTCCTCGAGCCGTAGGGCCATTTGCCGGTGCTGGTGGACTAGATCGTTGATCCGACTTTCGAGCTTTTTCTCCGAGGCCTTCAGCTCTTGTATGTCCGTGGCGTTGGATTTGGATCGCTCCGTGGTCTTCCACAGGTCTGCGCGGAGGAGGTTCATTTTGATAGAGATTTTGTCCATTTTGGACTCAAGGTTAGTGCCCAGAGTCTGGATAGCGGCCATGATGGAAGTGAGGGAAGGCTCCACCTGGCCCGTCTGGTCACCGGCCTTGGCACCCTTCTGTGCCTGACCTAGAGGCACCGCATAATTATCCAATTTGTTAGTTTGGGTAGTAGTTCCCCCTTTGGGTCGCATCTTGTACCTGCAGCATCCTGCGGTCCAACCACTGGGTCAGCCCTCTTCGGGAAGGTTCGTTGCAACGAAGACCACACCCTCGTATGCTCCGAGGTTGTCGTACTCTAGGGAGGGCTAAACCCAGCACCGTAATTAGCACCCCTCTTATGGTTCCAGTCTGCTGGCCACTGCCAATGGCGTAGTCGACACGAACCCAGGTGGCACAGCAGCGGGTTTGGTATGCACCGGACAGCACCGCCACAGGGGGTGTCGCACTCAGGGCCCGGCCGTGCAACAGTGTGCATGGATGTCCGGGGCCCTTCTGGTTGGCCCCACTCCTTTCCGGGGCAACCGCTCCTCCACCTACTTCGAGCCACCGGGGCCAGCGGGCAGTCAATGTGTCCCAATAATTCAGGGACCCGCCTCACCTAGATGGTGCCACAAGTCTGGCCACAAGTCACCAATACTGCCAGTTCGTGGCTACGCCTGCACCGTAGGGCCCCTCGTGGTCAGTGCCAGGTTATGCCTCATCTCGCCAGGCCCGGAGTGCCGCCCGGGGCTCCCTGCATCCCGCCGGTCGCTGCAACAGGCTCCGCCTCTCCGGGTCCGGACGCGATCTAGAGGTGAGACTAGGGCCCTCCGGGGCCACCACAACACCCCACAGGGGGGGGGGGGGGGCACAGTCCCCTAGTAGTCCGCTTAGTATTAGATCCTCCGGACTTCCCGTGGCCGCGTGGCTCGGGCCACACCACTGGCCAAGACCCAGCGGAAGCTCTGCCCCACTCCGGGCGATCGACAATGTCAGGCCCCAAGCCAAGGCCTCGATTTCAGCCGCCCTCCAGCCTCGGAGCTCCGAGCCCCAGGCGCCTGGTCTGCCACAGCAGGAAGGCGAGCCGCGACTCAGTCGCCGAAGGTGACACGGCTCCGGTTCCTTCACGCCGCAGTAGCTCCTGTGTTCAGGGCACCAGGGCGCCGATGGACGGGCACCCCGGTCAGGATATCTGGCCGGATTTTTGGGGAACGCTTCAGTCCCAGCGGAGCTCCGGTATTAGGCGGCCATCTTCGCAGGCGCCTGGCCACGCCCCCCCTGTTCATCCAATTTTATTTGTTGGAATGTTTTCTCACCCAACAACGTTCAACACGGATGTCTGCACTCGTTTTTGTGTATTCGAAGACAGTTAATGTGTGGAATTCTTTGCAGCACCGCCATCTTGTGGCCTTTTTAAGTAATCTCATTTGCATTCCAGGGCAAACTACCCTTTTGTTTCAGCAAACCATATCCATTGCGGTTTTGTGAGGACATTTCAGCCCAGAATTGTTCATGAGGAACTAGTATACTGACAGAGAACCTATAGACAAATGTTTATTAACTATCGGTGTATAGGACCTCCAAGAAATAAATGGTTTCGCTTCTGTAAGTTGAAGAGAAGGGCAAAGCTAGGCCATAAGTGCGCCGTCGGACTCTAACTCTAACTGGAAGCTAGTACTTAACCACGACAAAGAAGCAGAAAGGAGACTTTGGTCCCAGGAGCAGTAGGAGGGCAAAGGCCTTGGACATTATTCCACAATCTAGAAGGGTCACATGTCCCAGAACCATGAGGGGACAAAGGTCCCGGATCAAAAAGCCGTCAAAGGTTCTAGAAACAGGTTGGACAGTGGTCCCAGGACCAAGAGGGGACAAAGGTCATTTAAAAAAGAAAATAATAATAAAACAAAGTATGGACAATGGTTGTGCAAGAGGGGACAAGGTTGTCCTGGAACAAGGAATGTCCCAGTACCAAGATGGAGAGCCTGGACAGTAAAGTCCACAACGGGGATAAAGGTCTCAGGACAGAGTCTGGACAGAAAGTCCACAACGGGGACAAAGGTCCCAGGATGGAGTCTGGACGTAAAGTCCACAACGGGGGCAAAGGTCTCAGGACAGAGTCTGGACAGGAAGTCCACAACGGGGACAAAGGTCCCAGCACAGAGTCTGGACAGTAAGTTAAAAAAAAAAATGGAGACAAAGGTCCGAAAGCCTAAATGGGGACAAAGGTTCCAGGATTAACACTAGGAATGGACTGTGATCCAGACAGTGTCAAAGCTAGTCACACCTAGGACTATGTATCCATCTATTGAAGTGAAATCTTCAAGCAAAATTTGAATCTCTTTACATCGCTTGTGATACTGCACTTAGTAATCTTGAAAAGTACCTATGTTTGGAATCTTTAAATTGTATCTAAGTCTGTGGTATTTGTAAAGCACAAAGGCGTATGTTGAACTGTCTATCTTCAACTCAGAGCGTAAAGTGTTGGTGGACGGAAACAGATTTAAGGGAGTTGACTGTCTCTTCCTGTTTTGCTGGTCAAAGACGGACTGGAGAGAGTGGACTCCCTTTTTTTGTTTAGTCAATCTAAGGGGAGTAGGTAGTGGTGATGCCTATTAGTTGTTTTGAGTGTTGTGTCTCACCTCACACTTCACTTTTACACTCTTTGCCCCAAAATGCTCTTTTGCCTTCATGAACTAAAATTAGTTCAAATCGTCTTAGACCTCCTTTCTGTCTTTAATATCATTGTTGCTGTCTCCCATACTTTAAGCTTTATTTTTATGTTTGTTTCATTTCTTTTCTGTAAAGGAGGAAGATGTGTTGTATATTGATTCTTCTTGCAATATGGCTGACAGTAGTCATTAGCCCTTCCTTAGTGTTTTCACTTTCTCAGCCTCCCAGAATACCTGTGAGTGTTCTAACCTGTACCAGAAGGTTTTACCTGTGTCAGTTGATGGTCTGGTCAGCTGGCGAGGTATGTACTCAGCTGTGTCTTGGAATAAATCTACATGTAATCAACTAGAAGTATCTTGTCATCTATCACAATCTTATTTGCAACACTTTTCTGTTGTAATGTTATATAAACAGGTGCATCTTTCCTAAATTGGAGCAGTGTTAGGGCAGTCTGTATTATTATGGGGGTGTTGTTCCAGATCCTAGGTGTATAAAAGGAAGAGGCCTGCAGCTTGTTTTTTCTTTTTTTCACTTCTTAGTCTGCAGTTTGATGGTCTTCTGGTTGCAGTTGTGCCAAGAAGTACCAGAGACAATGATCTTATCTGCAAGATAACTGGGCATGCTGGTCGTGATGGCTTTGTAAATGATTTTAAAATGGTGGGGGCCAACAATGGGAGCTAATGACCTTCTACCAGGATAGTGGTGACATTATCATATTTCTTCAGACGCTGAATGAGATATTCTGCGATATGGGGAAAATGTGGAGCCTGTGACACCATTGAGCTAGAAATTACCACCATTCGGATGAAGGAATACAAGGGATTGGGCAGCAGTTCTGAAGTTCCTTTGTGGAAGAAACAATTTCACTTTCTTTAGAGAGAAAGTTGGTACAAGACAATGAGTTCATTGAGTGAGAGGATGATGTCCACTGTGAATCTAGGTGAATTTGTATTCATTGAAAGTTCGGGTTTGAAAATTTCGTATTATATAGCCATGCTTGTACTTTTTCCTGCTTGTTTTTGTCAAATAATAGGAATTCTGTCTTGGTGGGGTTGAGCTTCAAGCAGCTCTGCACATTCAGGTCTTGATAAACTGTGGCAATGTTTGACCCATTGGATGTCTGGAGCAGAAACAACTTCCAAATAGAGTTGTGTATTATTGGCATGCTGGTGAATTTGTATACTATTATCGGTGAGTCCAGCCCCTTGATGCTTAATGTAAAGGTTGAAGGTGACAGGGCATAATATAGAATCCTGGTGGATGGCAGAGGTAAAAGGGATCTTTTGGGACTTAGGGGTGCACAATCAAATGAACAAGTAACTCATCAATAAGGCGTTGATCACTTCCCACAAGAATACCATCAATGTTGCTGTTAACAGAACAAGGCTTTTTTATAGGTGTGATCTTTGCAGTGGCCCAACCTCTTGCTGACTCCAAAGAGAAGTGCACATCTAAAACCAACATCTTCAAGGTTCAAGAACAGATAAACCGGATCAGTCAACACATGGACTTCACACAAGCACACAACATCTCCACAATGGTTCATCTCCACAAAATTAAAATGATTCTTCTCCAACAGCCTTTCTGCAGATTACCAGCCTGGCCTGCTTTGATCACTGAATGTCAAGACATATGAATAAAATGTACAGGAACTGGAGAGCCTTTCCACTTTTTCATGGTGTTGATGGAGCAAGGATTCGCACATTAAGCAACTTGCTTGTAATCATGAACCTCGTTAACCCTAATTAACTAATCAACCTGTTTGTATCATTAATTTGCCCCTTGAATGACATTTGGGTGTCCGAGTGAAGCTTGCTTATGTGTTTATTAATTCTAATACGCTTGCACATTAAAGATGGCCGCTGCTACACGGGAATTTAGTCTGCACATGCGTCGGTCATACCCATGTGACGTGACGTACTCGCAGTTCTGGTGGGAAAGTGTTTGCTCATGCGCAATACAGCTGACAAGGCCGCTTTGTGTTCTCACATGCTCTGAGCTTGCATTGCTGCTTTCGCAAAGCTGTTAGTTATGCACTTACCCTAATGCTATAGTTATTATAAAGTAAGGGGTGTAGTGGAGCCAATAATGGGATACAGTGTAATCTTTTATTCTGTATTTTCTAAATTGTTTTCGCTTGCTTTTCATGTATCATATTCTTTGGGCCTGGGAGGTGCTTGCTACTCCATCTTGAGAACTCGTATGATACCAGTCACGTGATGGGGAAAAGAAAACCATACAGCACTGGAACCCAGCCAGCTGGCAGCCCAGCCAAGATGCTCCTGGGAACCTGAACTCCAACCTAGCTGAAGAAGCTGAACTGTACTAGGATTTGTTACATTTGTAATAACTGCTGCATTCACCATTGTTCACTGTAAAACATATGTCATGAGAAGTTAGAATTTAAGGGGTGGGGAACGAAGATTGAATATTAAGCCTGAGAAAGTCTAAATTTTAGGTGGTGTGATGACCTAACCTCCTCCTTTGTCCAATCAAAATTGGAGATCCTTACACATGCAAAATTGGGGGTGGTACACTGACCCGAAAAACAGAATAACTAGCGCAGGTTTAGCTAGGGAAATTGTCCGACTTGTCCGAATAGCTGACCTGTCACTGACCCAACATACTCTATAGGTAACTGAACTCAGAGAGCTGCGAAGCACTCTGTTGGGAGGTTCGAGAAAACCCATTCGGGGTTTATGCAGACTTAAAGTGCTGGCGAAGCACTTTGCTGGGAGGTTCGAGAACCCAATCGAGTTTATTGGCAGATTGCTTGCAGAGAGGGAGTAGCGCAGGCGTTGCATCCGAAGCTGCGGGTGTTGGTCGTACCCTTTGGTGAAACCGGTCCTAATCCAAATTCTGGGGTTATCCTGTCCTGACTGTCCATGAGCTGTACCTGCTCGCCTACTGGCACCTAAGTCCTTGTGGGTCCTTTCCCGTCTTTTCAAACTGACCCGTGGCCAGGGTTGGTCTTTACTCTATCCTAGGTAAATATAAAGTCTGTGTGGGTGATTGTTTATCTAAATTTGCATTCCTAACATCTCGAATAATTGTAAAGCATAATTGCATATGTTTCTTTTTCCCCCTGTCCCTTTATAAATGAGATTTTCATGCATTATTTGTCTATTAGCATGTTCCACTTTTCTACCTACCTTTAGCCAAATGCTAAATCATTATAGTTTATGTTCGATTCTTACCTACCCTATAGAGAATAAGCACATCTGGATAAATCAAATTGCATAAGTTTCATTTTCTTTGAACCGTTAGTGAATTTCGAAAGTCTACTTTGATTCAGCATGTTCCCTTTCTTTACCGGCCTTTAGTGAAGTTGTGAAAGTCTGTTGAGCTACGAAGAGCTGGTGTTGGCAGGCATCGGTTCCGGAGGTAGGTGCAGGAGTCATCAGGCCCTTGAAGTCGCACACGTTGTAGATCAAACTCCTCGCGGTTGAAGTCGGGAGTGCCAGCAGGCGTCAGGACTGTGGTACGAAGTGCAACAGGGCAGCATTTGGTGCCCTCAGGTCACGGTGCAGGCAGCGGCTCATTGACAGTTGCCAGTGACATCAGTGACTGCGGGGCGAATTGATGCAGGGCTCGCTGCGATTCTTGCTGGTCACGGTGCAAGCAGCGTCATTGTTGTCATTGCTGAAGCTCTGTCGTCAGCTGACGAACTGAAGTCGATGGTGCTGACATGGATAGGCCAAAGCTGCAGTGTGGGATGAGGGCGGTGTGTCATGTAACTTACGAGCAGTGCCCTCAAACAACTACGGGTCCCATTTTGATATACTGAGGTTGGCCTTCTGTCTTGCATCGAGGATATCTTTTTATGGCCCATGTTGAGAGCAGCGAGAGAGGATATCTGTCATCTTCTTTTGACGATTAGCAGATTTGACCTTGGTAAGTCTTTCTCGATCCTTTGCTTGAGCATGGGGGATCGTTAATGGGTTTTGTCACTATACGACTGTCTCAACATTTTTGACATATTTGAATGAATTCATTTTCCTGTTTCTACATTCTTCTCATTCTCTAGAAAACTTCTGGGAAATATTTTTTTTAAAACCTTTTCCGCCGGGATCTCTATATTTAACGGGGGCGAGGGTACATCATTCCCCTGGCACGTGGTCCCAACTGGATTTTGATATCGGGTAGGAATAACCATGATACTCCTGGTTTTTCTTCTTTCTATCTGAGGGTAATGGTCTTGCAAGTCTTCCTGCAACTTCAGTGTCACATTATTTCCCACTTATCACTTTCATATTCGGTTGTTTAGTTACACTGGCTCGCCCTGGACACTTATGTGTGGCATACCTCTCCCTGGTAGATGGGGTCTTCTTTGATTTTTGTCCTTCATTTTTTCTATGTTATGAGTTTCTGCTTATGAGCTGATTTTTCTATTGATTTGTTTTATTTTCTCCTTCGATAAAACAGTCTATTCCAGGCTCTTTATCCTATATATAGATATCGTATGAATATGTATTTGTAATCATGCAGGCCCGGAGCGTCCGTAGGAGCATTATGTAAATTAATTTGAGTAAAAGCATTGATGTGGTATTAAGCATGTATTGTTTTTATATGTATATCTCTTTATGTCTGCAGATATATTGTCCCACACCGAGACCTGAGAAGACTTTGGGCAGCATCTCCAGCACCCCCAAAACAGTGTTCCTCCCTACTGAAGAAGTACAATTATCCTGAAACACGTGTTTAGAGACACACAGCACTGGCTGCACCAACAAGGGTGTACAACTAAAACCTGTCACCGAAGAATGTGGTATCATGCACTGCATTTATTATGATGCATCAGGGCAAAGTCAGTGCTGGAGTATGAGGCAGTGTGCGCCCATCCCCCTACAATTTGAAAAGGCTCCCTTGAGCTAATGAGCTGACAAGCTGTGGTTGAGGCACCTGCGCCCAGCGAGTGGTACTGAGAACTGAGAAGATTTTGGGCAGCATCTCCAGCCCCCCCAAAAAAGTGTTGCTCTCTACTGAAGAAGGACAATTATCCTGAAACACGCGTCTAGAGATACAGAGCACTGGCTGCACCAAAAAGGGTGAAAAAATAAAGCCTGACACCGAAGAAAGTGGTATCAAGCCCTGCATTTATTATGATGCATCAGGGCAAAGTCAGTGCTGGAGTATGAGGCAGTGGGCGCCCGCCCCCCTCCTCTTTGAAAAGGCTCCATTGAACTAACGAGCTGATGAGCTCTGGTTGATACACTAGCACCTCGGGAGTGGTACTGAGACCTGAGAAGACTTTGGGCAGCATCTCCAGCACCCCCAAAAAAGTGTTGCTCTCTACTGAATAAGGACAATTATCCTGAAACACGTGTCTAGAGATAAAGAGCACTGGCTGCACCAACAAGGGTGAAAAAATAAAGCCTGACACCAAAGAAAGTGGTATCATGCTCTGCATTTATTATGATGCATCAGGGCAAAGTGAGTGCTGGAGTATGAGGCAGTGGGCACCCACCCCCCTCCAATTTGAAAAGGCTCCATTGAACTAACGAGCTGATGAGCTCTGGTTGATGCACTAGCACCTAGCAAGTGGTACTGAGACCTGAGAAGCCTTTGGGCAGCATCTCCAGCACCCCCAAAAAAGTGTTGCTCTCTACTGAAGAAGAACAATTATCCTGAAACACGTTTCTAAAGACACACAGCACTGGCTGCACCAACAAGGGTGTAAAACTAAAACCTGACACCAAAGAAAGTGGTATCATGCACTGCATTTATTTTGATGCATCAGAGCAAACTGAGTACTGGAGTGTGAGGCAGTGTGCGCCAATCCCCCTCCAATTTAAAAAGGCTCCCTTGAGCTAACGAGCTGACGAGCTCTGGTTGATGCACCTGCACCAAGCCAGTAGTCCTGATACTTGAGAATACTTTGGGCAGCATCTCCCGCACCCTCGAAACAGTGTTTCTCCCTACTGAAGAAGGACAATCATCCTGAAAAACGTGTTTAGAGACACACAGCACTGGCTGCACCAACAAGGGTGTACAACTAAAACCTGTCACCGAAGAAAGTGGTATCATTCACTGCATTTATTATGATGCATCAGGGCAAACTGAGTATTGGAGTATGAGGCAGTGTGCGCCCATCCCCCTACAATTTGACAAGGCTCCCTTGAGCTGACAAGCTCTGGTTGATGCACCTGCGCCCAGCGAGTGGTACTGAGACCTGAGAAGACTTTGGGCAGCATCTCCAGCACCCCCCAAAAAAATGTTGCTCTCTACTGACTAAGGACAATTATCCTGAAACACGTGTCTAGAGATACACAGCTCTGACTGCACCAACAAGGATGAAAAACTAAACCCAGACACCGAAGAAGTGTTATCATGTACTGCATTTATTATGACGCATCCGGGCAAACTGAGTGCTGGAGTGTGAGGCAGTGTGCGCCCACCCCCTCCGATTTGAAAAGGCTTCCTTGAGCTAACGAGCTCTGGTTGATTCACTGGCGCCCAGCTAGTGGTACTGAGACCTGGGAGATTTGGGGCAGCATCCCCAGCACTCCCAAAAAGTGTTGCTCTCTACTGACTAAGGACAATTATCCTGAAACACGTGTCTAGAGACACACAGCACTCTAGCACACCCCAAAAAAGTGTTACTTTCTACTGAAGAAGGACAATTATCCTGAAACACGTGTCTCGAGATACAGAGCACTTGCTGCACAAACAAGGGTGAAAAACTAAAGCCTGACACTGAAGAAAGTGTTATCATGCACCTCATTTATTATATTGTATCAGGGCAAACTGAGTACTGGAGTGTTGGGCAGTGTGTGCCCACCCCTCTCCTACTTTTATTTGCATATTCACGTAAAAAAGTTGTAATATGTCATTAGACTCCTGTTGAAAACTGCAATTACTGCTACAATTCCATTCCTTGAACGTCTTCAGCTATTACTTCTACATTCCTAGGAACCAGTTTTCCATTTAGAACGGGAGAGCCTTCTTTCACCTCATAACATCAACCACTAGTATTAACTGATTGTACTAATGTGTCCTCTTGAAAATAACTTTCTTCATTAAAGAAAGACTCCTTACTGGAAGTGTGCTTCCATTCACCACTAAAAGTTTTACAAAAGTTACTTCCATTGACAAGTCTTTTCTTTTGCTTTTCTCCTTCATAAACACCATTGTTTTATCCAATGTTCTCATACTTTTCAATATTAATATAAATAATTTTCATTTCAATTCAAAAGCTTTATCTACTACACTTGCAATCTGTTGCTTTTTCTTATAAGCAGCTGATCTTCTTTTATATTTTTTTACATTTTTTTATACATTTTGAATTGTTCTACTTCTAAACATTCTTATTCTTAGATCCTTATGCTCTTTTTGCCTTCTTGTGAAATGCATTATTTTTGCATAAATTGATGTTGTTTTACTGTGGCAATATTTGTTTACCTTCTGATTTGTAAAACTTTTTTTTTCTCTTCAACATTTTTGACATATTTCCGTCTCTGTAGAACTGTTTCAAGAAATTGTTTAGTTATCTTACCAGAAGAGTTTTTTCCTGTATAATCTTCTGCGCATCATCTATTTTCTTCTTTTCAGTCTTCTTTAAGTAGTTTTGTTTTGTTTTTTCTCTTCTCTTTTCATGTTTTCTCACCATATTCAATTTGTGTTTCAAAAAACAAAGAACTGTTTCAATAGTTGGTACATCAATTAATATATGTAAATTATATATATCCTAATATTGATAATAATCAATAAGCAGTTGCTTACAATTACTTTGCCATTTCCTCTGTTACAAATAAATATGTAGGAGAGCTACCTATGCACATTAGCAAAGCTGTAAATCGTATGAAAACATTTATAAATTATTGTGCACTTTTATTTTCTAAATTTGTGTACAAGAAGATATATGCATCACTTTTTCCTCATTACACTAGGCAGTCAGTTTTTGAACTCTATATTCCAATATTTCTATGACGGCTACCTAAGTAAATGATCTAGACTTTAGCGACTAAATGCTGTAGCAGAACTAAGAAGTTGTCAAGCTGTATGTTAACGTACATACTTTTTAAGTTAGGATCTGTTGATGCACAACATGTGTCAGAATACATGTAGAAGTACACATATACCTCACCTATTATAACACGCAGTAATTTAAGCTTGACAGAGTGCACTTCCCATTTCAAGCAGACACCTACATTTATTCAGCCTACTTCAAGTGTACCTTTGCAGACACTCATATAAAGTAGCATAATCAATAGTCCATGTGCCAATATGTTTTAAACCTCACTTTTTTCTTGCAACTTCACTATATACTGACAGATCATAAAGTTAGGCGTAGCCAACGATGAGACGCCACTCTTCTCATGTCACCATTGTAAGTCTCACAATGTTTCTGAAGACATCACTCTGTGTGTCTGTGCATTTTTCTAGTCACATGATATATATCAAAAGAAGCCTTCAAATAGTAGGATACATCTGATTCACACTAAGTATGGGCGGAAAATACGTTACGCTCGCGGATTTTGCGGATTTTTGGTAAATTCGCAATCCACGAGATTTGCGAATTTCCCACAAAGTCCGCAAATTCGCACGCAGCGGATTTTTTTTTTTCTTGGTGATACAATTTTGCGGCGCGCGGCGTTTATCATCGTTTGCCGAGTTATTTTTCTTGATATTTTGCGAGTGCTGCGCCATTTTGGATCTTGCTGCAGGATCCCGCGGGAATTTGGCAAGCGCGATGACGTAATCGCGGCTTGCCAACTTATACAGCGAGCGTTTGTCAACGCGAGTACGCCGTGATCACGTATCGTGGGACTTCGCAATTGCGAGCTTTGAGATGCGGCGAGCAGCAACAATCTTGCACACGCGAAAATATAAAATTTGCAATTCTGCACAAGAAATCCACCAGCAAGCAGCATAAACCTTCTTGAAATGATGATTTTTATCTGAATAACTCCTTAGGTTGACATTTGCCTGCACTTTTTTTGCGAGGAGTCCATTTTGGGGAGGGGGGGGGGGGGTGGGAGGAAGGAAGTGCCCCACAGTCTTCAACTTCCTGTTCCTGTCCAGCAGGCTCCTCCCAGTGCTTTGTAAATGTAAATGTGTAGGCATTTATATAGCGCACTGCTACCCGTAGGCGTCCTGGCGCTTCGACCGCTGCGAAACCCTTCCTGGCTTCCCTGAGAGATGGTCCCTTAATGGGTATCTCCAGGGTGAGACCAGGCATCCCCGGCGGTCTGGGGGGCCGTTAGTGAAGATGAGGCAAGCTAATGCCCAGAGTTGCCGAGTGTGATCGCTGATCAGAGTGGGCACCGAGGCGAGAGAATTATCGAGTCCGCTGACCCTGGTCCAGAAACCTGCCGCGCCGGGAATCGAACCCTGGTCCCGGGCCGTCCTCTGCTCTCGGGTCTGCCGCCTCTAACCAGTGAGCCACACTACTTCACCATTGTCCATCTCCTGGTCACTTTTCATTTGGATCTGGAGCTGGAAGGATTACTTTTTGTGGATGCTGCTGGATATTTGGATTTGAGGCCTTTTTGACTTTCTTTGGATCACTTTTGGATTAGAAATTTCACAAGTAAGTTTGTTTGGGGCATTACAGTTGCTGCAAGTACAATTTTGGAATTTTCGATTTTTGGGCTGTTTTGGGGCCTTTTGCCCAGGGGTACTCAGTGGTGGGTGCACTGAGTCTTTCTGTGGGGTATTTTGAATTTAAACATCATGGAGGGGCTGGGTGGCTTGGGATTGTGCTGATTTTTCTGTGATTTTAGTTTTTTTGGCCTGTTGTGGCCTTTTCACTCGGGGTAGTGAGTGGTGCATGTGCCTAGTCTTTCTGTGGGTTGTCTTGAATGTAAACATCATGGAGGGGCTGGATCATGGCATGGGATTGTGGTGATTTTTCTGTGATTTTCGTTTTTTGAGCCTGTTGTGGATGGACAGGCCATGTGGTTGGGAGCCATTTTGAGTGATGCTACAGGCCCTGGCCATGTGCTGTGATGGAGGGGGCCATTTTGAATGTAGGGAGTGTTCTTAGGCCTGCACCCATTTTGCCTAGCTTTCATCCGTTATGCCCAGGACCCAGGGGTAGTGAGTGGTGCATGTGCCTAGTCTTTCTGTGGGTTGTCTTGAATTTAAACATCATGGAGGGGCTGGATCATCATGGCATGGGATTGTGCTGATTTTTCTGTGATTTTCGTTTTTTTGGCCTGTTGTGGCATTTTCACCCGGGGTAGTGAGTGGTGCATGTGCCTAGTCTTTCTGTGGGTTGTCTTGAATTTAAACATCATGGAGGGGCTGGATCATGGCATGGGATTGTGCTGATTTTTCTGTGATTTTATTTTTTTGGGCCTGTTGTGGCCTTTTCACCCGGGGTAGTGAGTGGTGCATGTGCCTAGTCTTTCTGTGGGTTGTCTTGAATTTAAACATCATGGAGGGGCTGGATCATGGCATGGGATTGTGCTGATTTTTCTGTGATTTTCGTTTTTTGGGCCTGTTGTGGATGGACAGGCCATGTGGTTGGGGGCCATTTTGAGTGCTGCTACAGGCCCTGGCCATGTGCTGTGATGGAGGGGGGCATTTTGAATGTAGGGAGTGTTCTCAGGCCTGCACCCATTTTGCCTAGCTTTCATCCATTATGCCCAGGGCCCAGGGGTAGTGAGTGGTGCATGTGCCTAGTCTTTCTGTGGGTTGTCTTGAATTTAAACATCATGGCATGGGATTGTGGTGATTTTTCTGTGATTTTCGTTTTTTGGGCCTGTTGTTGCGGCCTTTTCACCAGGGGTAGTGACTAGTGAGTGTTGCATGTGCCTAGTCTTTCTGTGGGGTGTCTTGAATTTAAGCATCATGGAGGGCATGGGATTGTGCTGATTTTTCTGTTTTTTTTCGATTTTTTTGGGGTGCATAACTGAACTGATGTTCCTCTGTCTTCCATTACTTTTAGGTGCACAAGACTCAAGAGAACCACCAGTGCCAGGAAGAAGTCCTGCAGCGGTGTGTGTGTGCAGCATAACGTCACGCGACGTCACGTCTGGCCTCAGACAACTCTACAATTGGTGCAACTGCGGCCTGCTGTCTGACCTGCTCTGAAGAAGATGGCCCCAAAAAAAGGTCTCCGTAGCTCCTCTAGCAAGAAAGTTGCTAGTAAGGAGCAGAAGAAGCAAGTTACCAAGGAGGCTGCTGTGCCGGCCGCCGCGTTTTTTGGGAGCAAAAAAAAAAGTACGCCTGCAGCAGCAGCAGGATCTGCTGGGGACCAAGCTGGGAGCAGCACCCCCGCTCCATTGGGTTCAGTGCCTCCACCACCACGCCAACTTAAGTCAAAGCCCTTGAGTGCTTCAGAGGCAGTCAGTGTACTTCTCCAATCACCATCGACCAGTGATGTTGGCTCATCGCAAGAAAGTAGCAGCAATGTCCCTGAATCAACACAGGTTGTTGTAACTCATCTGACAAGTGTTGAACAACCACAGCCACAACAACAACACCATGTGCAAGTACAAGCCCAAGTACATGTGGAAGGAGAGGCAGCGCAAGGAGATGGGCAAGCAGAGGTGCATGGAGGGTCACAAGTGCCCACAATAGTTGTTCCTCCCGAAGTAGGGGCACATCAGGAAATCGACAATGATGATCATTCATTGTCTTCCACATCCCTAGCAAGGAAAAGATCAAGGTTGGTGTCTACATCTTCTTCAAGCCCACCTCCTTCTGACGATCCCATTCTGGATGAAGATTGGGAACCATCATCACGGCAGTCTGAGAGTGAGGCACACCATGATCTGACAAAGGTACCTAAGCGTAAAAGGAAGGTCGTCGAAAAACTCATAGCTATGGAGTGTGATGAGGCTCAACAAGAAGTGACGGATACTGCTGCTGGTGAAGCCTCTCACGATGACTACGAGCCAGTCATCATAAAGGTCACTGCAGCCCCAGCGGGCATGCAGCAAAGAGACATTTTGACCCTATCCCGAGAAGCTGCTGAGTGTGATGATGATGTCGACGAGGAGGCAATGGAAATGGAAACACAACAATCATTAGATTTGGAGTTAACTAGTACACCAACACCTACCGCTTCCATATTTCTTTCTCGCAAGAAGGGACCTCCATCCACCTCGACCTCAATTCGTGGTGGTGAAAGTGAAAAACGTACTGAAGTTCGGCAATCCACATCCTCCACTTCATCTGGCATTAGCAGCAGGACCACCACCACCAGTATCGCCGCCTCCTCCGGCCCCCAAAGACATTTCAAGTCTCCAGTTTGGGACTTCTTTAGTGTTTGCCCAAAAAAGGAAAACGTAGCCATTTGTAGCATTTGTAAGCTTCGAGTTAGTCGTGGTAAGTTTGGTACCAACTATGGTACCGGAGGCCAGAGAGGTCATCTTAGGAGAACGCACGCTGTCCAATGGTTTGCGCACCTAGAGGCGGTCAAGGAAGCCCGAATTGCACGTAATGAAAACGTTGATTTTTCATCTGATGATGACGAGGAGGAAGAAGACGATTCAAACACTTCACTTACACCCAGTACCCCTGTTAGCACCACACCCCATGTGAGCCACACTAAGAGTGTGGGAGAGAGTGAGACATCAATGCGAAAAAGTTCATCAGCGAGCGTAACTGGGTCGAAGATATCATCATCATCCCGTAAATCCTTGGTCCAGGGCAACATTAAAAAGATGTTGTTTACAGAAGCGCAATATGAACGCAACCACCCACTGACGCGTCTGTATAACACTAAGCTGGCTAAAATGCTAGCTCTGGACCTTCTCCCTTTTCTTTTGTAGAAGGGGTTGGTTTTCTAGAATTAGTGGCAGCGCTTTGCCCTAAATGGAAGGTTCCTAGCCGGTTCTATTTTTCCCGAGTTACGGTTCCAGCACTACATGAAGATGTTCTGGAGGTGATTGGGGCAGCTTTGCAGAAGAGTGCTGTTCACACTATACATCTGACAACAGACATGTGGACCAGTGGCGCAGGCGCTGATTACATGTGCATCACTGCACACTGGGTCTCTTTTTCAGGGGCTAAAGCAAAGCTAAACGCAGGTGTTGACTCGGACATTGTTTTTAAAGCTGCTCGGAAACGCCTTTCCCCCGCTGGCCTTGCAAGATCTTGAGCTACTGTTAGCCAAGACTAAGTCCGGTTCACCTTTGGATACCTGCCCACTGAAAGTGATCAAGCAGTGTAGGGAGACCCTCTTACCACCGCTGCTAGAGATAATGAATCTAGCCATTAGGGATGGCATTTTCCCTGCAGAGTGGAAGAAGGCGGTAGTAAAACCCCTGCTGAAAAAAGCCTCTCTGGATCCGGGGGTCCTAAAAAACTTCCGGCCTATTTCCCTGCTCCCTGCTCCTGCGAAGATGCTTGAGACACACCTTAACAAGCATCTTGCAGCCTTTGTGGAAACCTCAGGATGTTTAGACCCCTCCCAGCATGGATTCAGGAAAGAATTCAGCACCGAGTCAGCCCTCACCATCCTGCTTGACAAGATCCGCACGTCAGTAGATGAGGGCCAGACTTCGCTCCTGGTTCTGCTAGATCTAACTGCGGCTTTCGACACCCTCTCCCCCTCAGTACTTACATCGCGGCTGAGGGAGGTAGGGGTGAAGAACGCAGCTCTGGATCTCTTGACCTCCTTCCTCACGGGGAGGGAACAAAGAGTGAAGCTTGGGGAGTTTCTATCTCCATCCCGTCCTGTGCTATGTGGGGTTCCTCAAGGGTCAGCACTCAGCCCGACCCTCTTTAATATCTATGTTACCCCACTAGCCAAATTAATAAGATCATTCGGGATGGAGGTAGTCTCGTATGCAGACGACACTCAAATCCTCGTCTCTCTTCCCCATTCGGATGAACTAATCGCCTCCAAGTTTAGATCTTGCATGGAGGCGGTTGGTAAATGGATGATCCAGAACTCCCTAAAACTGAATGGGGAGAAGACGGAGGTGATGGTGTTTGGGGGGAAAGAAAACATCTGGTCAGCCAATTGGTGGCCTGACTCTCTTGGAACATGCCCTTCCCCTACATCTTCTGCTAAAAATCTCGGGGTGCTATTAGATCCTGCCCTTGACTTAGGCAGCCAGGTGAGCAGAACCGTTTCCACCTGTTGGGGCCTGATTCACACCCTACGTAGGGTCAGGAAATATCTTTCCCTCCAGGCAAGAAAACAGATAGCTGTTTCTCTTATCGGCTCACGTCTGGACTATTGTACCGCGCTGTATGCTGGACTTAATAAAGGACAGCTGCAGCGCTTACAGGTAGTCCAAAACGCCATAGCCAGATTCGTCCTGGATATTCCCAGATGCTCTTCGGCCACTGCAGCCAGGAAAGCGCTGCACTGGCTGCCGGTAGAATATCGTATCCGGTTTAAGGTCCTATGTATGACCTACAGAGCCATCGCCAAAAAGAGCGACACTGGAATAGGATCCATCATCTCCCACTATGTCCCCCGAAGAAACTTGCGCTCCTCCGGGAAACTGCTTCTGGCAGCCCCCCGTGTACGAAGAGCCAAGTGGGGCGGCAGAGCCTTCTCCACCCTTGCTCCTAAGTGGTGGAATGAACTTCCTCTGGATCTTAGATCTCTCCCGTCCCTACAGAACTTCCGCACTGCCTTAAAAACCCTTTTATTTCAGCAAGCATATGTTTAGGGTCTTATGTCCTGTCCTGATCATTCTCTGATCTTTTGATAGGTGCCTTGATACCTTCGGGTTACTGTCTGCGCATTATAAATTCTCTTTCAATTCAATTCAATTCAAACATGCAACACTAGCCATGTTTGGTTTGGAGAAACGTCACACAGCAGAAAACATTTTGGATGTCTTCAACACAAAGGTCCTTGACTGGCTGTCCCCAAAAAAACGCCAGGTTGGTTATGTTTCCACGGACAATGGCTCCAATATAGTTAAGGCCATGCAGCTGGGTGACTATTTCAGAGTGCCGTGTTTGGCGCACTGTATAAACCTGGTTGTCAAAAAATTCTTGGGTGATAAAGACAGTGCAGCGTACAGAGTAGTGGAGACCTGCCGAAAAATGTGCAACCATTTCAGCCATTTTTTTAAGGCCCGGAAGCATCTGAGGAGCCTGCTATATGAACTTCAAATGCCAGTGAAAGCACTCATCCAGGAGGTGGTAACACGTTGGAACTCAACCTTCTACATGCTTGAGCGTCTGTATGAGCAGTATACGGTACTCGATCACTATTTCTTAACACAGGGTACAGCTCAGAAGGAGGACCTGAGGATGGGTGCGGCGCAATGAAACATAGTTAAAAGCCTGATACACATGCTTCGTCCTTTTGAGTTCTTCACGCGTGCAGTCAGCAAGGAGGACTGTAATTTGGGGAAAGCTATCCCATTGTTGTACATGCTGGAGCACCAACTGAAGGAGGTGTGTTCTGTGTTTGAAAAAGATGAAAAAAACCAAGACCCTTTTGTTCTGGCTGAGAAATTATTAGAGCACCTACAAGGTGATGAACGTCTTAAAATGATCCACTCAAACCAGCATTACATTTGTGCTACTATTCTGGATCCACGCTACAAAAAGGCGCTGGCAGGCCAAGCATTCTTTCCTTTTGCTGATGAAGATGTTACAAAGTACAAACAGTGGATAGCCTCCTCAGCCAAGAGGTTTGAAAGAGAACGGCAGCAAATTGAAGGAAAAGGCAGTACATCAGCATCAGCAGGCCATCCCCAGTCACAACAATCCACTTCTGCACCTGTGGCTGCGGCACAAGTGACCTCTCAGCCGTTAAAGAGACCCGCAACCGGATCATCTGCACCACCAGACACAACAGTAACATTGGAGGCTGAAGAGGATTGGCTAGCTCTGCTTGGGTTTGGTTCTCAAAAGGTCACAGCAACAGCTAAGGAAAGTGGAGGAACCTTGGAGGAGAACCTTGATTCGATGGTCAAGGACTATCTGAATGACTCAACAGAGGTCTATGTTAATGCTGACCCATTGGCGTATTGGCATGGGAAAAAAGAATTGTGGCCAAAGCTCACCAACCTGGCTTTAAACTACTTGTCTTGCCCACTCGCAAGCGTGTCTTCTGAACGTGTTTTCAGTGCTGCTGGTGGCATTGTAACTTCCAAACGGAGCCGCCTCTCGCCCAAAAATGTGGAGCGGTTAACAATGATCAAGATGAATCAGCACCTCATACCACCAGATTTCAGAGTACGAGAAAGCGCGCCGGATGAAGACGAGGTGGCCAGCAACATAGATGAGGGAATTTCTTCTCTGTCAGGTGACACTGAGCTCACCCTGCCTGAATTCGCAGAGTATGATGACGAAGCCTTATTCTCATTCATGGACCGTGATACCGAGCCCTGAAAATGAGACAACGAATCAATAACTTTCTTTTTCGTCCTTATTCACTTTTATTCCTGTGTGTCTGTCTTTCTTTGTTGTGCACAGTTAATATAATTCAAACTTTAATCAGATAATCACAAAAACAAGTCCATCAGCAGAACTGTTTTCACTTGATTGCTAATTGATTTGAAGGTGCCGCAGTCTGCATTCCTCAGGTTCACAAGTTCAGAAGAACATGCTCCTCCTCCAGACTCATATTTCCATCAAAGCAGAGGGCTGGTTTACGCCCAATGAAGAAAGACTCAGCACTTGTGGGGGTGTTGTTCTACCTCTTTGCAGGTGAGTTGACGGCTCTGGGGCCATTGCTGGGAAGCTCTAATACCAGATAAAAGTGGTTTGGACCAAATCCGAGGCGGAATTTTTTTTGTGTATTTGCTGACTTGCTTGCCTTTGAGGTGCTCTTAGGGGGGGTTCCGTCTGTTTGTGGGTGAGTTTCAGGGTCTGTGAGCACTGCTGGGACACTCTAATCTTGATTGCATTTGTTTTCAGGAAATCCGTGGTGGCAAACCGGACTTATGGCCTAGCTACGCAGCGCGTTTGGACCGAAGGCCGAGAAATATTGTAAGTAGGAGATGTTGCTTTTGGCCTGTTTGGGGGTGTTATGCTTTTTGGCGGGTGGGTTGGCGGGTCTTGGGCCATTCCTGGGAAGGTCTAATACCGGGTAGAAGTGGTTGGGACAAAATCCAGGCCGATTTTTTTTGTGCTATTTCTGACATTTTGCTCAATGTAGCGTTTTGGGGGGCCTGTTTGGGGGGCTTCCTGGTGTTTGTGGGTGGGTTTCGGGGTCGGGGAGCACTGCTGGCTATGGATACTTTACTTTGCAAGAGGTTTGAAGCAAATCCATGGTGGCAGAGGGGAGTTAGGGCCTAGCTGCAGAGCGCGCGCGGAGTGATTTGGGAAATTTGGGAAAAAATGACTGTCCCCATTTTTGTACTTTTG
This sequence comes from Lissotriton vulgaris, assembly GCF_964263255.1. Taxonomy (NCBI): domain Eukaryota; kingdom Metazoa; phylum Chordata; class Amphibia; order Caudata; family Salamandridae; genus Lissotriton; species Lissotriton vulgaris. Next base: position 441,049,002 of record NC_141700.1, read on the forward strand.
CTCTTTGGCTGTTTGGCTGTTTGGGGGCCTTCTACTCGTTTTCTCCTGGGTTGACGGCTCTGGGGCCATTGCTGGGAAGCTCTAATACCGGATAAAAGTGGTTTGGACCAAATCCGAGGCGGACATTTTTTGGTGTTTTTGCTGACTTGCTTGCCTTTGAGGTGCTCTTAGGGGGGTTCCGTCTGTTTGTAGGTGAATTTCGGGGTCTGTGAGCACTGCTGGGACACTCTAATCTTGATTGCATTTGCTTTTCAGGAAATCCGTGGTGGCAAACCGGACTTATGGCCTAGCTACGCAGCGCGTTTGGACCGAAGGCCGAGAAATATTGTAAGTAGGAGATGTTGCTTTTGGCCTGTTTGGGGGTGTTATGCTTTTTGGCGGGTGGGTTGGCGGGTCTTGGGCCATTCCCGGGAAGGTCTAATACTGGGTAGAAGTGGTTGGGACAAAATCCAGGCTGATTTTTTTGTTGCTATTTCTGACATTTTGCTCAATGTAGCGTTTTCGGGGGCCTGTTTGGGGGCTTCCTGGTGTTTGTGGGTGGGTTTCGGGGTCGGGGAGCACAGCTGGCTATGGATACTTTACTTTGCAAGAGGTTTGAAGCAAATCCATGGTGGCAGAGGGGAGTTAGGGCCTAGCTGCAGAGCGCACGCGGAGTGATTTGGGAAATTTGGGAAAAAATGACTAAGTCCCCATTTTTGTACTTTTGCTCTTTGGCTGTTTAGGGGTCTTCTACTCGTTTTCTCCTGGGTTGATGGCTCTGGGGCTATTGCTGGGAAGCTCTAATACCGGATAAAAGTGGTTTGGACCAAATCCGAGGCGGAATTTTTTTTGTGTTTTTGCTGACTTGCCTTCCTTTGAGGTGCTCTTAGGGGGGGTTCCGTCTGTTTGTGGGTGAGTTTCGTGGTCTGTGAGCACTGCTGGGACACTCTAATCTTGATTGCATTTGCTTTTCAGGAAACCCGTGGTGGCAAACCGGACTTATGGCCTAGCTACGCAGCGCGTTTGGACCGAAGGCCGAGAAATATTGTAAGTAGGAGATGTTGCTTTTGGCCTGTTTGGGGGTGTTATGCTTTTTGGCGGGTGGGTTGGCGGGTCTTGGGCCATTCCTGGGAAGGTCTAATACCGGGTAGAAGTGGTTGGGACAAAATCCAGGCCAATTTTTTTTGCTATTTCTGACATTTTGCTCAATGTAGCGCTTTTGGGGGCCTGTTTGAGGGGCTTCCTGGTGTTTGTGGGTGGGTTTCGGGGTCGGGGAGCACTGCTGGCTATGGATACTTTACTTTGCAAGAGGTTTGAAGCAAATCCATGGTGGCAGAGGGGAGTTAGGGCCTAGCTGCAGAGCGCGCGCGGAGTGATTTGGGAAATTTGGGAAAAAATGACTAAGTCCTCATTTTTGTACTTTTGCTCTTTGGCTGTTTGGGGGTCTTCTACTCGTTTTCTCCTCTGTTGATGGCTCTGGGGCCATTGCTGGGAAGCTCTAATACCGGATAAAAGTGGTTTGGACCAAATCCGAGGCGGAAATATTTTTGTGTTTTTGCTGACTTGCTTTCATTTGAGGTGCTCTTAGGGGGGGTCCGTCTGTTTGTGGGTGAGTTTCGGGGTCTGTGAGCACTGCTGGGACACTCTAATCTTGATTGCATTTGCCTTTCAGGAAATCCGTGGTGGCAAACCGGACTTATGGCCTAGCTACGCAGCGCTTTTGGACCGAAGGCCGAGAAATATTGTAAGTAGGAGATGTTGCTTTTGGCCTGTTTGGGGGTGTTATGCTTTTTGGCGGGTGGGTTGGCGGGTCTTGGGCCATTCCTGGGAAGGACTAATACCGGGTAGAAGTGGTTGGGACAAAATCCAGGCCGATTTTTTTTTTGCTATTTCTGACATTTTGCTCAATGTAGCGTTTTCGGGGGCCTGTTTGGGGGGCTTCCTGGTGTTTGTGGGTGGGTTTCTGGGTCGGGGAGCACTGCTGGCTATGGATACTTTACTTTGCAAGAGGTTTGAAGCAAATCCATGGTGGCAGAGGGGAGTTAGGGCCTAGCTGCAGAGCGCGCGCGGAGTGATTTGGGAAAAAATGACTAAGTCCCCATTTTTGTACTTTTGCTCTTTGGCTGTTTGGGGGTCTTCTACTCGTTTTCTCCTCTGTAGATGGCTCTGAGGCCATTGCTGGGAAGCTCTAATACCGGATAAAAGTGGTTTGGACCAAATCCGAGGCGGAAATATTTTTGTGTTTTTGCTGACTTGCTTTCATTTGAGGTGCTCTTAGGGGGGTTCCGTCTGTTTGTGGGTGAGTTTCGTGGTCTGTGAGCACTGCTGGGACACTCTAATCTTGATTGCATTTGCTTTTCAGGAAATCCGTGGTGGCAAACCGGACTTATGGCCTAGCTACGCAGCGCATTTGGACCGAAGGCCGAGAAATATTGTAAGTAGGAGATGTTGCTTTTGGCCTGTTTGGGGGTGTTATGCTTTTTGGCGGGTGGGTTGGCGGGTCTTGGGCCATTCCTGGGAAGGACTAATACCGGGTAGAAGTGGTTGGGACAAAATCCAGGCCGATTTTTTTTTTGCTATTTCTGACATTTTGCTCAATGTAGCGTTTTCGGGGGCCTGTTTGGGGGCTTCCTGGTGTTTGTGGGTGGGTTTCTGGGTCGGGGAGCACTGCTGGCTATGGATACTTTACTTTGCAAGAGGTTTGAAGGAAATCCATGGTGGCAGAGGGGAGTTAGGGCCTAGCTGCAGAGCGCGCGCGGAGTGATTTGGGAAATTTGGGAAAAAATGACTAAGTCCCCATTTTTGTACTTTTGCTCTTTGGCTGTTTGGGGGTCTTCTACTCGTTTTCTCCTCTGTTGATGGCTCTGAGGCCATTGCTGGGAAGCTCTAATACCGGATAAAAGTGGTTTGGACCAAATCCGAGGCGGAAATATTTTTGTGTTTTTGCTGACTTGCTTTCATTTGAGGTGCTCTTAGGGGGGTTCCGTCTGGTTGTGGGCGAGTTTCGTGGTCTGTGAGCACTGCTGGGACACTCTAATCTTGATTGCATTTGCTTTTCAGGAAATCCGTGGTGGCAAACCGGACTTATGGCCTAGCTACGCAGCGCATTTGGACCGAAGGCCGAGAAATATTGTAAGTAGGAGATGTTGCTTTTGGCCTGTTTGGGGGATGTTATGCTTTTTGGTGGGTGGGTTGGCGGGTCTCTCTTGGGCCATTCCTGGGAAGGTCTAATACCGGGTAGAAGTGGTTGGGACAAAATCCACGCCGAAAAGCCTTTTGGCACTTTTTGTAACTTAGGGTTCGTTAGGGTTAGCCCTAGCAGCAGGATTGCATGTGTTTCGGGGTGTTCTAGATTTTTGCAACTGAGTTCTGGGGTCTTAGAGCACTCGTGAGAATGTGTAATTTTGGTTGCAAGTCATTTGAAGAAAATCCATGTTGGGAAAGGGGGGATTTGGCATAGTTAAAGAAAGCCTTTGCCACTATTCTTAACTTAGGGTTCGTTAGGGTTAGCAGTATTTCTATTGCATGTGTTTGGGTGGGGGGGTTTTCGAGTCTTGGAGCGATGCTGGCTATGGATACTTTTGCTTGGTTGCTTGCAAGTGGTTTGAATGCAATCCACGGTGGGTAAGGGGGTATTTGGGCCTACTTTTACTTTCAAAGTACGTTTTGTCACCAGTTTTCTGCTAGGCCTCGTTTTTTGCGATTTGATTGGGGGTCTTCTACATTTTTGCGACTGGCTTTAGTAAGGGTCTGGGTGGGAGCACTGCTGGGAAGATCTAATTTTGTTCTAAAACACAGTTTACAGTACACCTAGCTTGAGGGGAAAGATCCGCTACATTAATTTGCCCATACTTATTTATCCTTCAAAAGGTGACTCAGACAGAGTACGCACTGTCAAAAATATTGTACTGTCTACTAGGAAAATCAAAGTGTGAGTTTTTGCACTCCACAGCCTACATACCTTATATTTATTTATCAGTGGTGTTGTAATATTATATCACTTCCTGTTTTTCGTTGAATAATTACAGGCCGGCTTTCAGTCTGTGCAATGGGGAAAAAAAGGATGGACTTAGGCTTCACATTAGCGAGCCGCAATTCAGCATCCGCCAGGCAGGCTGTGGACAGGGTGTCTTCTGGTCACCAACATTGATGGACGAAGCGTCAGATGGAATGGAGGAGTGCCGCTAATAAGAGGATTTTTTTTCTGCATGCAACTTACTTACCAAATTCAACAGGACAACTACAACAACATACAGATACAGTATCCATTGTGTTTTTCTATGACTGTGACTGCATTTCTTGGATCTATCTCTGCTTCTAAATTGATCCCTTAACACATCACTTAGTCCACTCCACTATCACATCTGCACCACACATAGTCATTTGTAAGTGCTCCTACGTAATTCGCAAGTCGCAGCACGCCCCAGCCCGTAGAGGACTGGGATGGCCCAAATGATGAAGCATGTCACCAAAGGGCAACCCTGGTGAGTGAGGGGACACCTAGAAAAAGAGCAATGTCTCCTTTTCTATCTACTACACCTTCCAGACCAACCCCATTGAGTGTTGTGAATGGATTTTTAGTGACCAGCAAGGCTCTCAGGTATCTGCAACAGAGACCTTATGTTGAATATAGTTATCAATAATTCCACACACGCCCTGTACTGTCGCATTCTTTCTTCCACAGTTGTCGAAAGTACTACTTACTTTTCACTGACATGCATGCACTAGTGCATGCACTTTCAAAGATTGATGGATAGGTTTGTACCCAAAGATTTGTTTATGTTCAATTGTTTGTCCATGCTGTGCTTTTTTTACAGGGTGTCTTCTGGTGGTGACCAACATCGATGGACGAAGCGTCAGCTGCAATGGAGGAGTGCCGCTAATAAGAGGAATTTTTTTCTGCATGCAACTTACTTACCAAATTCAACAGGACAACTACAACAACATACAGATACAGTATCCATTGTGTTTTTCTAGGACTGTGACTGCATTTCTTGGATCTCTCTCTGCTTCTAAATTGATCCTTTAACACATCACTTAGTCCACTCCACTATCACATCTGCACCACACATAGTCATTTGTAAGTGCTCCTACGTAATTTGCAAGTCCCAGCACGCCCCAGCCCATAGAGGACTGGGATGGCCCCAATGATGAAGCATGTCACCAAGGGGCAACCCTGGTGAGTGAGGGGACACCTAGAAAAAGAGCAATTTCTCCTTTTCTATCTACTTCACCTTCCAGACCAACCCCATTAAGTGTTGTGAATGGATTTATATAGTGACCAGCAAGGCTCTCAGGTATCTGGCAACAGAGACCTTATCTTGAATATAGTTATCAATATTTCCACACACGCCCTGCACTGTCGCATTCTTTCTTCCACAGTTGTCGAAAGTACTACTGACTTTTCACTGACATGCATGCAGTAGTGCATGCACTTTCAAAGATTGATGGATAGGTTTGTACCCAAAGATTTGTTTACAATTGTTTGTCCATGCTGTGCTTTTTTTTCTTGTCTCACAAAAACTTTCCCAAAAACCCCCTTCCCCTCCATTTTTCAAACCCTAACCCTCTTCCCCCGGGCTGTGTGGTTTTGATTGATGTGTGACTAAATTACAGCAATAAATCCACACACTTGCTGGGGAGGATAAGGTGATACCAACAGGCTGGTGAAGAAATCCGAGGATATATTCTTACTCTGCTTGACAAAGACCCATGGCTAATGTCAAAGAACTTCAACCCAATTAGTAGTTATACTTTACCATTTGTTAGGCTACAATGTGGCACTGTTCTAGTGTACTGTCACCTGCTATATTCTCTATTGTACCGTTGTATTGCTCAGGAGGACACACCAGATTTCATTTTCTTTTTTTTCATAGGCATGCAACTGCCACTGTGTCACACCACTAGTACCACCGCTATGAGGAAATTTTATCCGCCCAGGATTGCCAACCTTATTCGCTGTTTCCCGTGGAGCCAGCCCTGGGCCTAGCCCTACTTGCAAACAGAAATTACAGGTAAGATAGGCGTTTGGTTGGAGGTAGTATAATGGAGTATTAGGAGAGACAAGAGATTGACGGTAGTACTACTAAAGTCACAGGACTATTCAGGAAAACAAACTTACTGTTAAACCCCCACCCACCAGACTCAAAAGCTATTAAAAACAGGTATGGTCAGATAAAGTTTCAAAAATTATATTTTTATAGCCCTAACAAAATAATCTCCCGCAAGACCCTCCCTAACCCCAACGATTGTCCTTCAAAAGTCCCCAAAAAACCCAACTCCCAATTCCCACCCCCCAAAAGTCTCTAAAAAAGGGGCAAGGGACACTATGGCAGGGTGCTGTTGCCTTTAGCAGCCAGGGCATCATGCTCCTTGCGAAGGGTGGCAAGTTCGAAGCGGAGGCCCTCCACCAAGTTCTTATAGTTCAGGACCTCCTGCTCCAGGTAGGACAGTCTGAGGGATAAGCGGCGCCGGTGTGCCTTGCAAATCCTGTGGGGGGCAGCTGCTGTCTTTGCTGCTCGGCGTTGGCGTTGGGCTTTGGTAGCCCGGCTACGTACCGTTGGAGCACTGCGCTGGCTGGCAGCCCGCACGGAGGAAGATGCAGCTGTCCCCATAGACATTGTTGTTGTACCAGACTGCGTCTCCTCCTCCTCCAGGGCCACCAGCCGCCGATATTCAGCGACAGTGGCATCCAGCCTCCGTTGCCGGGCCATTCGAGCCAGCTCCTTCCTCCTTGATGGTGTCTTGGATTTGGAAGGAGCAACTACATGAAGAAAGAAAGACATAGTCTGTAACCAATGCTCCTTAAGATTAACACAAAATGATTGAGCAGAAAGTTGTCACAGTACAAGTAGCAAATTGAAAGCACAATACATAACTATTGAGGACAGTATCTATGTAACCTCCGACTTCTTTATCCTTGCTCTAACATTAGTGGGAGTTTAAGGAACAAATTCTACAAGCACTATGGACTTCCATTACAGTCGACTATGACAGTACACCAGTCTTCTTCTTCTTCTTCTCTCTTGTTTAGGAAAATTGGTACGTTATCTTATGCAAGCCGGCATAATGCCAGCGCAGTGAACTTTCACCCGAGAAAAACAGACGCACACCATGGTGAGTGAGACAGACTTGCGTTACTGTACCGGTCCAGTACATGCAGGTGGTGAAGCTCTTACTTTTCTATTACGGGTGGCACTGAGAATACTCTGTTAAAAGGGCTACTGCTTAATTAATTTAGCTTTCACCCTACAGTGCAAATGAGTATTAGAAAAGGAAAATAAAGAAGCTAAATAATCTGATTATCTATCACTTCACATGGGATGTATTTGATGACATATGGGATGACTTTAGGTGCTTTGCTTATTATGGAGTGAACAGTGATACCCCCACACATGAATGACGTACTACTACTAAACTAAAGTTATTAAGAGAGGTAGGGAGTGTCCACCGTAATAACCGGATATATGCTGTGCTTGCAGTTGCAATACAAACTACTGCTACTATTCATGGTAGTATTTGGACAAAATTACAACTTTTTTTCCTTGCCTTTCCTACACTGGGACGGACGTGCGGGTGCGGTGTTACATGCTCTTCAAAGTAACACTTAGTTCATCCAGTGACCGTCTACTCTCTCTAGATACACATATGCTATCTAAGAGTCAGATAGTACCATGAATGATCCAGACATCCATCCATTCAAAGTATATGCACACATACAGTTTCTGTTTCACCCACCCAGGCTGTTCTCCTTACACCCCTCCTTGCTTCATCATTCACCCAGCCATGCACCATACCATATTCTTTCCTTCCCAGCTACCTCGGGGACCAAGCAAAAACATATCATTCTTCTTTGCCAGTCATCATTACATTTCTCGTCCTTCCACACTTACTTACACCCTTCTTTCGCTTTTCGTTCATCCCTTCCATCAAGTTCACCTCAGATCTGATTGGGATTCTTCTCGCCAAAAACTTCACAGCTAAGTCGAAGTACATTTAGAGGAGCCTACTACCTGGTTTATTTATAATACACCCGCGCAGAAAGCACACTCTGCAGTCTTCAATCTCAAATGAGTAAGGAATGTATAGCTTACCTCTGCCCGCCACCACCGTGTCATCCCCCACAGATTTGTCCGGCACTTCCTCCGCCTACTCCCCAGAGTTGTCCTCGTCCAATGCCACCACCACCTCGACGCTGGCCCCGCCTCCAGATGTTCCACCTACAAAGTACATTTAATAATGTTAGAATACACCACTCACTACTATATAATATTTGGTCTAGGAGGAAGAAAGACATGTGAAAAAAACAGCATACAATTTAATAATTTGTGACTGTCTACTGTAAAGTAAAAATGTCCCTTTTTCCAGGGAAGGCTGTTGTCTTGCTGCACTTTTTGGCACAACTGATGTATGCTTGCTTTTTATTTTTAACACGCACCACTTTTTCTCCTAACAGACAGAAGCTTGACTTCTAAGAACACGAGCAGGATCAAGTTCAAACCAGGTAAGAGCTCAGCTCGACCACAAGAAATGTGTCCAATTAATCGTCAGCACTAAGCACTTTTCCATTTCCAGTTAAACGTTTACTTTTATGACAAACTTGATTTCAATAAATGTGTTTACTTTTAATAAAGCTTTTAAACTCAAATAGACTCTGTGGTTTTTGGTCCTCCAGACTACAGTGGATGAGCTAAAGGTTTTGGAATTTTTGCAAGCATAAGTCTGTGCCTCTGCCATCGGTGACTTTGGCAGCTAAATGACTCTGCCACACTATCTAGTCAGTAAGGAGATTGGGGGTTCAACTACAAAGTCTGTTATCACTGAGGTATGTGGAAAGTCTAACAGCACCTATTATAATTGATAAGCTAAGCAATGCATTATTTAGTGTCCATAGTTCTGTTTGTGCAGATTTGTCCCTGCAACAGTAGTAGAATGGATTGTCCTCCTATCCAAACCAAAAGTAAAGTAGTATCTTATTCTTTCTTGGTGGTCATTCACCTTTTTATTGTTGGCAATTGTCAAAGCATAAACATTTAGAATACTTGAAAAGACATTATGGACAATCCCAGAGGACTGCACTCAGTGCATAGAGCTATTGCTGACTAGAATGGGAGTCCAATGGAAATGCCAAATGTGCAATCTTAGTTAGCTACACAGACAGACTAATAAGAATAATCTAGAATTACTACACGGAGTCATAGTCGAGGCAGGATAAGAATTTAGATCCTGTCTACAAGAATATCAAAGACGATTTAGAAAAAATCGAATGAGGAACGCTAGGAAAAAATAAGTACTCTATATTAAAATTAAAACTTACTGGGGCCAGCAAAGGAGCCCTCACCTGCCCGGTCCTGGCCTGCATCGTCAACAGCCCCCTCCTCCTCCTCCTGTGTCCTCCTCTTGCCCCTGGGGGAAGCTGATGTACAACATGAAAGAAAGAAAAACAGAAAACATGGATGATATTTGTCAACCAAATCAAACATTTCAAAAGAACTAACAAAATATTTTTGCAAAATAGCAAATAGACAACTACTCCACGGGATATATTATTGACCAATCTCATGTGGTCGACTACGTTATTACTTTAGTATTGCTTGATTTGCGGACCGTCAAATTGGAAATTACCTTATGTAACTCACTAAACAAAGTACTAAAAAGGTTTGCCTAGGATTGGCAGGCAGCAGTCCGCAGCACGCGAAGTGACAGCCAAAGTCCATCGTGATTGAAGATCAGCGACAACACTAACGTTTCCTACTACATTAACCAGTCATTAAAATACTCAAACTATCAATCCACCACCACTATTTCTTCTTATCGCCATGTGTACAAAGGAAGGACTGGACTTGAGTCTGTAGGGGCTGATTTAGAAGCCCCTTGTGGCTCTTTTGCTCCATTGTTGCGTGACTTTTGTGACGCAGCGACAGTACAAAAGAGGCGCAATGGTGCGGCGTATATTAACAACGTGACGCATATGGGAGATGCATCACGTTGTAAAGCCATGCGCCAATAGGGGGCGTTCTGGCGCAAGGGAGGGCGTTCCTGCGCAGGAACGCATCCTAAAAGTGGCTGAGGGAAATCTACAAGATTTCAATCAGTCACTTTGAGGACAATGATGCGTGACTCAAACCCTGCGCCTGCTTGAAGCAGACGTACGGCTTGACGCAGCATTGGGGAGATAGGGCACCCCAGAGCATTGATGGAGCTGCACCATCGTTTCAACGCAACTCCAGCAATGCGCCGCCTTTACGGCACAGATGCGTAACGCTTTGGTGACGTTTTGGGCCCATGGTGCGCCGCATTGTAAATACGGCGCACCATGGGTGATGGTGGCGTGACGCACAATTACTGGCGCATCCCTGCTATTTTGCAGGGATGCACCGGTAATTAAAAATCTGAACCTTAGTGTGTAGCATTAAGCAGTTCTTTAAACTACACTCATACATAATTTCACAGGCCAATGAAATGAACACAAAATCTAAAACAAATAAGCATAGTAGCAACACTACTGAGAAGAAGGAGAGCAGTGTACCTGAAATGCACAGAAGATTTTGAAATATAATTTACCTACAATGTAATGAGCAGCATTATTGCTCTTGGTAAAAAACAAAAATTTGCAATATAATAACACAGCAGGAGAAAACATAGTAGTAAAGAAATAGCTACTACTACTCACCAAGCCCGGGGATCTCAAGGCCAAGGAGGTCGAGCAGATCTCGCTCACGGGTCAGGACATCCGTCCAGCGGTGGGTGGCCTGGTTGTAGGTGCGCCAGACCCGAGAGTGGTGGTAAATTGCCTGGCACACCTTCTCCCACCGCTTTCGGCGCTCCCGGACCCCGTACCCGGCACTGATCTTGCCGCCTCCCATGATGGTCCTGGGGAGGCGGCGCTGAACATAAAAAATTAGTTGGCCCACCTCCTCCGGGGTAAAGATCTCCCTGGGTACGACCTCCTCCCCCCTCAAACGCCCGCACGGGAGCCGGACACGGGGTGCGGGACCCTTCCTCTTCTCGGGATGCTTCCTGGCTCCCTTCACCATGGTCTGGGTGGAAAGGAATAAAGAAAATAGAATAGGGAAGAGAAGAAAAGAAAAGAGTTTAAAAAAGTAGTTTAAAATGAACCAAAAGTAGCAGTAAACACAAAAATATAGGGCTAGAAAAATAGAGGGATAGATAATAAGTAAAATAGATTAAAAAAAACTTCAAACAAGCAAAGGATGGCAGAGATTTAGAGAGGATACAAAGACCATGCCCAGAACCATAGCAATGAATGAGAAACAAGATGGCCGCGCCCGTTCACGACCGCGCGGGTAAGTTCGCGCGAGATTTTCCTTGTGAACACGCGCAAAACTGTACTGGCAAGCCGCAGACTTTGCGAGATTACACTTCGCGCCCAGAAACGGAAATACGTCAGGCAAACAAGATGGCCGTGCCCTTGAACGACCGCGAGGGTAACTTCGCGCCTTACGCTACGAGCGGCTCGCAAAAACGCACAAAACCTTGCGAACTAACACGCAGCAAAAAACACAAATTGCATATTCGCACGAATTTGCGGCTTCCGAATCCGATCTCGCGAGTGTTCGCGCCCCGCAAATCCCGCGAAATTGCAGTAAAACGTGTTTTGCAAAACTGAAAGCACTCGGCAGGTGCAAGAGTTCAAACTCATCATTAGTAACAATTCCCTGTAGTGCTTCCTGACTGGGGCCCCTCCAGAATTCAGTTGCTAGTTGCAACAATTGTATGACCCTGCTCTGACCCTCACAGCAGGCTCATAGAATAGCTACAAGTAGGCCACAAAGGTCCTGGAAAAAAAAATGCACTGCAACAGAAAGCAAATTACAGATAAGGAAGCAGGTGCCAGACTGGAATTTTAAAACAGTGACACATTAATAAACTAACCCCAAATTAATTCATGTCAGTTGAAGCAGGGCTGGTGTGCTTGCTTTCCCCCCCCATAATCTACAGTGATGATGAACCAGAGGGTGGCATTGATGTAACAGAGGGTTGCAGTGGTGAAACAGAGGGTGCTGGGAACCTGTGATGATGAACCAGACGTAGAAACAACATAATCGCGACCGTTGCATGCCGAAATGTAAGTTCGCAATTGCGAACTGGTACAAAACCCTCACGAACTGGCAGAAATCCTTGCGAACGCAAAAAAACCCGCAAATTTGCTAGAATTCGCGGATTTTGAGGATTGCAAGTTTGCAAATCCGCAAAATTCGCGAACGCGAGATTCGCAAAATTCGCCCATACTTAATTCAGACCACATGCTCTCTAAGTTTGTGTAAAAGCAGGTGTATGTATTCCTTTCTCCTCATAATACAGGACACGTGGCAATTGAACTGTGTATTTGAGGGGTTCTGTGACACCTACATAGGTAACATGTCTGCTTCTGTGACTGAATGATGAAGCAGAACTGAAAAGATTTGTGCACCTGTATGAGAAGCTAAAAGGTTTTTAAGTTAGGATCTTCATATGCACAACACGTATCAGAATACTTGTAGAAGTTCACACATACCTGACTTATGAGAGCATGCAGACATTTAAACTTGTCAGAGTGCACTTCCCATTTCAAGCAGACACCTACATTTATACGACCTACTTCAGGTGTACCTTTCCAGAGACTCATGTGAATTAGCATAAACAATAATCCATCTGTCAACATGTTTTAACCCTCGCTTTTCACTTAGAGCTTCATTATTCACTGAAGGTTTACAGCATTAGGTCTAGACAAATATGAAAGGCCAAATCTTCTGCTTCCACTCTTGTAGGTCTCACCGTGTTTCTCAAGCTATCAATGTGAGTGTCTGTGCCTCTTTGTGGTGACATAATACATCAAAAGAATCCTACACATACCAGAATACCTATGTTTCAAAACATATGCTCTCAAAATGTGTGCACAAGAAAGTGTATGTATTACTTTCTCCTCCTTATACAGGGCAGGTCGGTATTGAACTCTCTATTCGAGGACTTCTCTGACAGCTACATAGGAAACAGATGTCTGATTCTGCGACTGAATGCTCTAGTTGGACTGAATATATTTGTACATCTATATGATAAGCTACATAGTTTTTAACTTAAGGGCACCAGATCCTCGAGCCCATCTCCAAATTCGTGGATGTATTCTTGAAACCGCTGGTTGTGCAAGTGCCATCCTACCTGAGGGACACAATGGACTTTATCAACAAGGTCGAAGGCGTACCATTTGATCCTTCTTGTCAGTTATTAGCTACCATGGATGTGTCTTCGCTATACACCCAAATACCTCAGCAAGACGGCTTGGATGTCATGGAACTCTATCTGGAGGGTCGACCGCGCCCACACAGGGTGCCTACAGAACTAATAATCTCTCTGGCGACGGTGGCCCTCAAGAAAAACTTCTTCACCTTTGAGGACGAAATGTTCTTACAAATTAAAGGCTCAGCGATGGGCTGTCCTTTCGCCCCCGAAATGGCCATCCTGTTTATGGGCCAGTTTGAAGAAAAATTCGTCCTGAATAACAACCCCTACAGAGATTCCATCGGGCAATAGCTCCGATTTATAGATGACGTCTGGTGCGTGTGGAATGGCACATCTATACAATTGGAAGAATTTCATGTGTGGCTGAACAACAGGAGCCAGGATATTAAATTCAGCCTGAGCTATCATGAAAAAACCCTCCCGTTTCTGGATGTTGAAGTCTCAGTGAAAGAAAATGATTTGTCATGCTCTTTGTACCAGAAGAAGACGGATAAGAACAATGCTCTTCATTACAAGAGCTACCATCCGCGCAGCCTAAGGGATAATCTCCCTTATGGCCAATATCTCCGCGTGCGACGCAACTGCACTACTATTGAGCAATTCGAACTACATGGACAAGCCCTGACCTCCAAATTACAGGAACGTGGCTACCCCCAGAAGCTCCTTAAACACTCTATGAAGAGAGCGAGATGGACACCCAGGGAACACCTCCTTGAAAAAAGATCCAAACCCGCGACGGACCGGATGGTGTGCGTCTCCACTTTTGGCCCCCACACCAACCAGCTGCAAAAAATCATCAGACGCAGTTGGCACCTGGTCAAGGAAAGCCTCCCGGACATAGGCGCCCCCCTTTTTGCTCTGAAAAAGAACAGGAGCATTGGGCAGATGATAACATCGACTAGACCACAACCTAAAAGGGATCACCAGAATACCATCTTTGGAGCAAATCCTGTCACAGGGCATCGCAAGTGTGGGACCTGTTCCGTCTGCGAACTCACCATGGAAGGGTCACTATTCACAGATGGGAAGAAGTTCTGGCGCCACAAGGAACACACGAACTGTAAAACCAAGTACGCTGTGTACGCCATCCAATGCCCATGCAATATGCTGTACATCGGCAAAACCACTCAGGAGGTTCGCCAGCGCATCATCCAGCACCGCTCAAGAATCAACAATAAAATCCTGACAGCTCCACTTGTTTCACACTTTTTGCAAAAAAATCATTCCAGTCAAGATATCAGATGGACAGTCCTGGCAGTTATCAGGGGGGGCAGTGGAGACCCTGATCTGCGTTTGTCTCAGAAAGAAGCGTACCTCATTCTGAAGTTTGACACGTCCAACACTGGCCTGAACGAAATGTCTGAAATTTCCAGTCTGTGATCCACTTTTTAATTTCTCGGCTGAGCTTGGTTGTGCTGCTGCTGTTTTTAACTTGGTTGTTCATTTTCTACACTATTCTGCACCTGTTGTACCTTTATGATTGCTGTTGCACTGCCTCGGCACCCTGTCCACCATTTGGCATGTTCCGAGTATTCCAAACTCACTATGTCTTGTTGATATAGTGCACAACTCGTTGCAAATCTGTTTGTAAATACCTATGCCCTGGCACGATCACACATTGAATTCATGATGTCTTGTGGATATAGTGCCCAACAAAAGCCTGTTAATATTTATTTAAAAAATGGCCCGAACTACATGGACCATGATCCTTCACTCACTCCGCCTCCTAGCACTCCCACAAGCCAACCGGCCCGGGAGTTTTCAAATAATCAAGATAACGCTGAGACACACTGACAGACTGTGCGTGTTCCAGCTCGAGATACCCCGAGTGATTGAATCCTACTGACAAAGTAAGTGTACTGCAGGTTCTCTGCAAAACGCGCTAAGCGCCTTATCGCTATGACCACCCGTCCCACGGGAAAGCTTGGTTTAATTACCTTTGCTTTTTTGTAACGCAGGCCGCGGCTCATTTATATACCAGCCCTGAAGTGATTTTGACATCAAACGCTACACGTTTCACAAGCTTCCTACTCAGGTAGGAATTGTTACTCGGCTTCATAACTCACATATTTTGTGTCATACTGAAGTAGTGGTCTAATCTCGCGCACCGATTTCTGTGTGTTCGTTTCAGCTTGCACAACGAAACATAGTCAATATGTAAGCAGTTCCACTCACGTGTTTGTACCGCGCGGCGGACAACCAAATCTTAAAGAATCCGAACCGGCTAACCACAGGTACGAGCTCTTATCCTTGATGGCACTAGGTGATTTGTATCAGCATAGATCTTGATAGTTTCACGAAGGGACTAGGGTGCTAAGCTCCAATTTTGTATGTTTTCACAGAATCAACCCCTTCCCCGGCGATTTACCGACACCAAGGCACATTCTTTGCCACGTGCAGGTAAAAGTCTATCTCATGGTGTGGAGTCATTGAAAAAGGTTTTTCACACAACTATGCTATTTAACCCTGACACCCACTCTGTATATTGTTACAGACTCATTGTTCCCAGTCCCCGTCCTGAAGAGAACCGTCAATAATCTGGTTCGAAACGCGTCGACATTCCCACCCTGTGGTCATTCAAAAGAGTGCACCTAGGAAGAGAAAGTATATACCACCTGGGACCCTAGTGGTGCAACCCAATACAAATATTCAACCACAGTGTTGTCAGGCAGGCAGGCATACTACTCCATCTGTCCCCGCCTGTCCCTTGGTTTTAAATCCCCATGGACTGGTTGTACCCTTGTGTTTTGTATAATTTTCTCATTGTATATAAATGCAATTAATGTTTGAATATTGAATAACGTTATCGCTTTTTTGGTGTGTCATTTTCAACTGTCTTTATTCAATTGTGTTTCTTTCACCTTGTAAATAATGTACATTGGTATGTGTGTATAAATGTAAATACTGTATTCATGTATTCACTGTCGTGACAGTCTTTGGTTGGCCCATGCGTTTTGAAAAATCTGAAAAACCAGATAAAAATTAAATAAATTTGTTTTGGTACAGAAGACCTTGGTTACGTAGTACATATTGACTGCGTTACTGATACTCACGATACTAATTTTCCCTATCCAGCCATTCTGTTCTGTTTACTTTGTTGTTGAGATCCGGGCTGGGTAGACGTAGGATCCAAAACCTTTTTTGTTCTACAGCATTGTAAATACGGCGCACCATGGGTGATGGTGGCGTGACGCACAATTACTGGCGCATCCCTGCTATTTTGCAGGGATGCACCGGTAATTAAAAATCTGAACCTTAGTGTGTAGCATTAAGCAGTTCTTTAAACTACACTCATACATAATTTCACAGGCCAATGAAATGAACACAAAATCTAAAACAAATAAGCATAGTAGCAACACTACTGAGAAGAAGGAGAGCAGTGTACCTGAAATGCACAGAAGATTTTGAAATATAATTTACCTACAATGTAATGAGCAGCATTATTGCTCTTGGTAAAAAACAAAAATTTGCAATATAATAACACAGCAGGAGAAAACATAGTAGTAAAGAAATAGCTACTACTACTCACCAAGCCCGGGGATCTCAAGGCCAAGGAGGTCGAGCAGATCTCGCTCACGGGTCAGGACATCCGTCCAGCGGTGGGTGGCCTGGTTGTAGGTGCGCCAGACCCGAGAGTGGTGGTAAATGGCCTGGCACACCTTCTCCCACCGCTTCCGGCGCTCCTGGACCCCGTACCCGGCACTGATCTTGCCGCCTCCCATGATGGTCCTGGGGAGGCGGCGCTGAACATAAAAAATTAGTTGGCCCACCTCCTCCGGGGTAAAGATCTCCCTGGGTACGACCTCCTCCTCCCTCAAACGCCCGCACGGGAGCCGGACACGGGGTGCGGGACCCTTCCTCTTCTCGGGATGCTTCCCGGCTCCCTTCACCATGGTCTGGGTGGAAAGGAATAAAGAAAATAGAATAGGGAAGAGAAGAAAAGAAAAGAGTTTAAAAAAGTAGTTTAAAATTAACCAAAAGTAGCAGTAAACACAAAAATATAGGGCTAGAAAAATAGAGGGATAGATAATAAGTAAAATAGATTAAAAAAAACTTCAAACAAGCAAAGGATGGCAGAGATTTAGAGAGGATACAAAGACCATGCCCAGAACCATAGCAATGAATGAGAAACAAGATGGCCGCGCCCGTTCACGACCGCGCGGGTAAGTTCGCGCGAGATTTTCCTTGTGAACACGCGCAAAACTGTACTGTCAAGCCGCAGACTTTGCGAGATTACACTTCGCGCCCGGAAACGGAAATACGTCAGGCAAACAAGATGGCCGCGCCCTTGAATGACTGCGAGGGTAACTTTGCGCCTTACGCTACGAGCGGCTCGCAAAAACGCACAAAACCTTGCGAACTAACACGCCGCAAAAAACACAAATTGCATATTCGCACGAATTTGCGGCTTCCGAATCCGATCTCGCGAGAGTTCGCGCCCCGCAAATCCCGCGAAATTGCAGTAAAACGTGTTTTGCAAAACTGAAAGCACTCGGCAGGTGCAAGAGTTCAAACTCATCATTAGTAACAATTCCCTGTAGTGCTTCCTGACTGGGGCCCCTCCAGAATTCAGTTGCTAGTTGCAACAATTGTATGACCCTGCTCTGACCCTCACAGCAGGCTCATAGAATAGCTACAAGTAGGCCACAAAGGTCCTGGAAAAAAAAATGCACTGCAACAGAAAGCAAATTACAGATAAGGAAGCAGGTGCCAGACTGGAATTTTAAAACAGTGACACATTAATAAACTAACCCCAAATTAATTCATGTCAGTTGAAGCAGGGCTGGTGTGCTTGCTTTCCCCCCCCCATAATCTACAGTGATGATGAACCAGAGGGTGGCATTGATGTAACAGAGGGTTGCAGTGGTGAAACAGAGGGTGCTGGGAACCTGTGATGATGAACCAGACGTAGAAACAACATAATCGCGACCGTTGCGTGCCGAAATGTAAGTTCGCAATTGCGAACTGGTACAAAACCCTCACGAACTGGCAGAAATCCTTGCGAACGCAAAAAAACCCGCAAATTTGCTAGAATTCGCGGATTTTGCGGATTGCGAGTTTGCAAATCCGCAAAATTCGCGAACGCGAGATTCGCAAAATTCGCCCATACTTAATTCAGACCACATGCTCTCTAAGTTTGTGTAAAAGCAGGTGTATGTATTCCTTTCTCCTCATAATACAGGACACGTGGCAATTGAACTGTGTATTTGAGGGGTTCTGTGACACCTACATAGGTAACATGTCTGCTTCTGTGACTGAATGATGAAGCAGAACTGAAAAGATTTGTGCACCTGTATGAGAAGCTAAAAGGTTTTTAAGTTAGGATCTTCATATGCACAACACGTATCAGAATACTTGTAGAAGTTCACACATACCTGACTTATGAGAGCATGCAGACATTTAAACTTGTCAGAGTGCACTTCCCATTTCAAGCAGACACCTACATTTATACGACCTACTTCAGGTGTACCTTTCCAGAGACTCATGTGAATTAGCATAAACAATAATCTATCTGTCAACATGTTTTAACCCTCGCTTTTCACTTAGAGCTTCATTATTCACTGAAGGTTTACAGCATTAGGTCTAGACAAATATGAAAGGCCAAATCTTCTGCTTCCACTCTTGTAGGTCTCACCGTGTTTCTCAAGCTATCAATGTGAGTGTCTGTGCCTCTTTGTGGTGACATAATACATCAAAAGAATCCTACACATACCAGAATACCTATGTTTCAAAACATATGCTCTCAAAATGTGTGCACAAGAAAGTGTATGTATTACTTTCTCCTCCTTATACAGGGCAGGTCGGTATTGAACTCTCTATTCGAGGACTTCTCTGACAGCTACATAGGAAACAGATGTCTGATTCTGCGACTGAATGCTCTAGTTGGACTGAATATATTTGTACATCTATATGATAAGCTACATAGTTTTTAACTTAAGGGCACCAGATGCTCAACACATGTCCGAATACATGTAAAATAAACACTTACGTCAGTCGTGATAGCACACAGATATTTAAACTTTACAGACTACACTGCCCATTTAAACCAGACACCTAAATTAATGCAGCCTACTTTAAGTGTACCTTTTCAGACACTCATGAACTAGCGTATTTAATAAACCATCTGCCAACATGTTTTAAACCTCACTTCTCTCTTGCAGCTTTACTATTAATCAACTGCTCACAATGTAATGCTTAGCCAAAATAAAATACCAACTCTTCTAATGTCTCTGTTGTAATTCTCACCATGTTTTTCGAGGCATCAGTCTGTGTGTCTGTGCCATTTTTGAGCTGACATGATACATCAAAAGAAGCCTTCAGATAGTAGTATTCAGGAAGGTGTATGTATTCCTTTCTCCTCATATTACAGGGCACGTGGGTATTGAACTGTCTGTTTGAGGGGTTTTGTGACACCTACATAGGTAACACATGTTTGCTTCTGCAACTAAATAATAAACCAGAACTGAAAAGAAATGTGCACCTGTATGAGAAACTAAAAGTTTTCAAAGGTAGGATCTTCATATGCACAACACTTGTCAGAATACATGTATACGTACACAAATACCTCACTCATGAGAGCATACAGACATTCAAAGTTGTAAGAGTGCACTTCCATTTCAAGCAGACACCTACATTTATATGGCCTACTTCAAGTGTTCCTTTCCAGGCACTCATATGAAGTAACATAATCAATAATCCATCTACCAGCATGTTTTAAACCTCACTTTTCCCTTGGAACTTCATTATTCACTGACAGCTCATACTGTTAGGCCTGGCCAAATATGAAACACCAACTCTTCCCAGGTTACTATTGTAAGTCTCAAAATGTTTCTGAAAGGCATCAATATGTGTGTCTGTGCCTTTTTTCTAGTGACATGATACATAAAAAGAAGCCTACAAATAGTAGGATACCTCTGTTTCAGACCACATGCTCTCTAAATGTATATAGAAGAAGGTATATGTATTCCTTTCTCCTGATAATACAGGGAATGTGGGCATTGAACTATCTATTTGACGAGTTCTGTGACACCTACATAGGTAACACATGTCTGCTTCTGTGACTGAATAATGAAGCAAAACTGAGAAGATTTGTGCGCCTGTATGAGAAGCTACATAGTTTTTTAGTCAGGGTCATCAGATGCAATACATGTGTCACAATACATGTAGAAGTAGACACATACCTTAGTATTTCTTGTATATATGATGTTACAATGCAAACTATCACAACGCATTCTTTTACAACATGATTTTTACAAGGCAACTTCCATTATAATGCATGTTATTACAATACATGCAATTACAACACAGGTAATAATGTAATGCATTCGTTGTAATGGCAGTTTACCAGACTTAGACTTATATAGACTGGGATATAAATTAATACACCTGCCAACATGTTTTAAACCACAGTTTTCTCTACTACTTTCATTACAGACTCAGGAAGCACACATATTTGGTTGCACAACCTATTTCAAATTCATTTCAGTACAATAAAACAGACTACAATACACGTTCCTACATTTGGTAACACATTTCTGGTAGAACTGGGGGTCTCTAGTTGGCAGAGGTAGGTACCATTGTCCAAATAGGGACCCTTGCTTCTATTCAAGGTAAGGAGGAAACCCTCTGAGATAACCCCTGCTCACCACCTTGGTAGCTTGGCACGAGCAGTCAAGGCTTATCAAAGGCAATGTGTAAAGTATTTGTACCAAAACTCACAGTAACTCAGTGAAAACACCACAAACTGACTCCACAACAGTTTAGAAAAATAAAGGTATTTAATCTAAACTACACAAGACCAAAACGGCAAAAATCCAACATACACAGTTCCAGAATATGGTTGCAAAATAGTTCTTAATGTTAGTGGTAAAATAATCCACAGTTGCATGAAAAGTTCACAGTAGCGTCACGTTTAGCCAACAGTACCTTTATATGCGACAAAGTTCCAAAACAGAAGCTGATGCGGTGGAAAACAAGTGCTGCGTTACTACTGAAACCCTGGGGAGGCGTTAACGACAATTCCTCTGGATGTAGCGGCGTGTAGCGATGAATCCGATCTGTATGGGGAGGAAGGCGATGACTTGTATGGATTCCGGTGTGGAGGTTCCGTAGGAAAATGCTTGCAGAGGCACGATGCGTTGATTCTCGGGGGCTGCGACGATCTCCGGGATGAGGATGCGAGATCCAGCGGCAGGGCCGGACTGGGAACTGAAAGCAGCCCTGGCAAATTTTGCCAGACCAGCCCCCGTCCGGCGTGCAGCGAGCAAGCCCGTCTCCCCCCAAGAAAATTTTGGAAAACAACAGACCAAAATGGTGAATTTTACAGCACATTTTTGATTACATATTCAAATTGTATCAACTTTCAAAGCACAGAAAATAGTAGATGATGACCTTAAAGAACATCAGGTTACCCACCCAGTCATATGTACGCATAGGACATTCTTTCAGAAAGCACCAAAAATAGACACAAGTAGTGAATCAGAGTGGACAAAGTGAGACCATCCCCCATACAGTGGGTAGCGAGCAAGCGCAGTGAGCAACCACTGCTAGGGGGAGTTTGGGGAGTTGAACTTCTCCCCCCAAGAAAATTTGGGAGACAGGCCAAAACAAGGCATTTTTCAACACATTTCTCATTACATATTAAATTGTATTAACTTTTAAAGCATAGTAAATGATTACCTTGTAGAGCACCAGGATACCCAGTCATAAATCACAGGTATTCCTACAGAGAACACTAAAAATGAAATGTCGAGCATGAAAGTGCCCCAGCAACTGGTTTGAACCGGGCTATGCATGGGGCACCTGGTGTGCTCCAGGCAGTGTCTCATTTCATTCAACCCACCCTGCCCCAATACACTAATGGCTGTCTGGGGAGGTGCAAGCACCTCCCCTGACAGGAAACCTATTGTCCAGGCCTCAAGGGCTCCCAGCTGCAGGAGGTCAGACTCGTGTCTGTGGCAGCAGCATCCATTTTGTGATGCTGAGGCTCTGGTTAACTTTAACCAGGTACAGTAGTTACAACATGTCTTCTCCCTCTAAAAGGGTGGAATGCTACCCCCGTCGCCAGAACTGGCGAGGGGGTAGTATTCCAAAGCGTATGACACCGTACACAACATGTTTCGATAAAGCCAAACCAAAGTTAGCAATAACCGCTAGGATTATAATGCACTTAAGAGTATATGGTATGGCGATATCATAGAACAGCTATAAGGACATGGTTCCGCAAGCTGCAGAGGGGCTCAGCTCATGCTAGGGCACCCTCTCACACAAAACCAAGCACTCTGCCTCCAGGATTGTTAAGGCCTGCCATAGAAGTGACTTACAGGTTACTATGTGTCTAAATATAAGTCAGATATAGGTATACTATATCTAAGCAAAGGGTGATTACACCACCTTGCCCCAGCTGATTGATCAGCCAGTTCTGTCAATTTAGGAAGGCCAGCCATAAGCATGGGCGGAAAATCCGTTTCGCTCGCGGATTTTGCGGATTTTCGGTAAATTCGCAATCCGCGAGATCCGCGAATCTCCCGCAAAATCCGCAAATCCGCGAGCAGCGGATTTTATGGCTTGCTCGCACTGTTCGCGTGAGTTCGCGGCTTGCCAGTACAACTTCGCACCCCGCGAGTAAGTGCTAAATTGCAGAAATACGATTTTAGCAAAACTGAAACTACTTACCAGGTTCAAAAGTTCAGGCTCATCATTAGTAGCCATTTCCTGTAGTGCTTCCTGAGGGGCCCCTCCAGAGTTCAGTTGCCAGTTGCAACTATTATGTGACCCTGCTCTGAACCTCAGAATAGTTACACATATGCCACAAAGGTCCTGAATTACAGCTAAGGGAGACAAGCAGGAGCCAGGCTGGAAGTTAAAATCCATTAATCAGCCCCTAATTCATTATTGTCAGTTGGGGCAGGGCAGGTGTTGTAACTAATTTTGCAACAATGAAAGCACTTAGCAAGTGCAAAAGATCACTAATCAGGAAGCACTAAGGAAGCAGGTGCCAGCTAAAAAAATATTCTGTGACACATTAATCAGCCCCAAATTAATTCAGGTCACTTGAGGCAGGGAAGGTGTGCTTTGCTTTGCCGAAAATAATGTACACTGGACAACCAGAGGGTGTGGTGATGAAATAGAGGGTGGCATGGGTGGGCCAGAGGGTGGCAGGAGTAGTCAGAGAGTGGCAGTGGTGACAGAGAGTGGCAGTGATGAAGAAGAGTGTCCCAAACAGGCTGGACACGTAGAAACAACAAGTTCGCAAAACTTGCGACCCGACAGGTAAGTTCGCAAATTGCGAAATTGTAAAAACCCTCGCGAACTGGCAGAAACACGCGCGAACACAAAAAAAAAAAATCCGCAAATTCGCGGGAATTCGCGGATTTTGCGGATTGCGAGTTCGCAAATCCGCAAAATTCGCGAACGCGAGATTCGCAAAATTCGCCCATGCTTAGCCAGCCAGGGGTGGCATAATACATGCTGCAGCCCCTGGTAGGCCTTAGGTGCACCTATGCCCTGGGTACCTAGGGTACACTGTACAGGGACTCACAAGGTTGACCCAATATCCAATGTGGCATGTACCTAAAGTCCATGGTATCAATTTAGAGAGCACAGCTGGGCTGCGGGTCTGATTAGCAGGCCCACAGCCACACTAAAATCAAAAACCAGTGGAGCAAAAAGTGGGGGTGACTATAGGAAGCAGACCCTACTCTCCTACAATAGAGATAGAGATAGATAGAGTGGAGAAAGGGAGGAGAGGGAGAGAGAGGTGGTGAGAAATACAGGGATAGAAAAGAGAGAGAGGGAGGGATAGAAAGAGGGATAGAGAGAGAAAAGGATAGAGAGAAAGGGATAGAGAGTGAGAGAGGAACCAAGAGAGATGTGGGGATAGAGAGGGAGAGAGGGGAATAGAGGGAGGGAGAGAGAGGAGGAGAGAGTGAGAGAGGGATAGGTATAGAGAGAGTGAGAGGGATAAATAAGACAGCGTGTGAGGGAGCGAGAGAGAGGGATGGAGAAATAGAGAGAGAGGGAGGGAGAGAAAGAAAGAGTGGGAGGGACAGAGAGAGACAGGAGAGAATAGAGATAGAGAGGGGAGGGAGGGGAGAGAGAGGGAGAGAGAAGGGGAGAGAAATGCAGGGTTAGAAAAGAGAGAGGGATAGAGAGAGAAAAGGATAGAGAGAAAGGGATAGAGAGTGAGAGAGGGGGAGAGAGGGAGGGAGAGAGAGGGGAGAGAGACTGAGAGGGGGATAGGAATAGAGAGATTGAGAGGGATAAAAAGAGTGTGTGATGGAGTGAGAGCGAGGAATAGAGGAATAGAGAGGGAGAGAGAGAGAGAGAGAGAGAGAGAGAGGGAGGGAGCAAGAGAGGGAGAGAGAGAAAGGGAGAGAGAGGGGGCGAGTGTGACCAGAGAACATGGGCCGTTCTGGCAGGTTACTTGCAGTTTAGTTGCATCTCAGTCCTGGTAGATTAGACATAGATACAGGCC
The DNA here is from genome assembly GCF_964263255.1 of Lissotriton vulgaris. Taxonomy (NCBI): domain Eukaryota; kingdom Metazoa; phylum Chordata; class Amphibia; order Caudata; family Salamandridae; genus Lissotriton; species Lissotriton vulgaris. Next base: position 441,073,696 of record NC_141700.1, read on the forward strand.
AAGTTTTGCAAGCAGTTAAATACATTTCCGTTCCAGTTGTTTTGAGAGGGGAGGTAGGAGCTGGATTACACTGCACTTCCATAGCTGGGAGTGCCAGTTGAGACAGAACATGGGCAGTTAATGACATTTCAGTTCTAGAGGGCCTTTTAAATGGTTGTGATAGACAGTGACTGTGGGTGCAAAATAATCTCTGATAAATCAACAAACACCATAAGGCAGTATTACAGAAAATCTAGGAAGTTGCACAAAGAAAAAAAAACACGGGTCAAATAAATTTGCACACATTTTGATGCTGGTCCAAACAGATTATGAAAAAAATTGTCTCTGGTTTACAACACAGAAAAACACTGTTCAAGAAAAACCATCAAAGAAACCGATTCTGAAACACAATTACCACATCCAGAGAGTTTAGGTGCCATGATACCCCACTGGTGATAACTATGTTCTATTGGAATCCTAGGTAACATAATATGGCATCATTTTAACACATTTCAACAAATGGAGTTAATATTTGCGAACTCACTGTTAGTCAGTTGACTTCATACAGATGAAAGGCGGACTCACTACTTAACCCCTTCCACGCTGATGACGAGCTGGGCTCGTCATGGCGTAGCCTCCTCGCACGCTGATGACGAGCCCAGCTCGTCACGTAACATGCGTTTTTTAAAATCTCAGCGTGCGAGCGGAATTCCGCTAGCGCGCATTAGGTTAAATGCTTCAACTTTAAAGGGACACGCTAAAGGCGGAACTATATTACCCAGTGGGATAAAAATGAAGTCAGCTAGGCTAGTTCCTTTTACTGTCAGGCTTGTTGTGGTAGAGGCTGGACTTTGAAAAGGCTGGCAGGGAATTGAAAAAGTAGGTCACAGGCCCGTGCAGTTGAAACGCCAGTTGTGTGCCATAATAACCCATTCCTCTTGGCCTCCCCTTGATATATTCAGTGTCCGTGCCCCTTGGGTCAGATCCTTTATTTAAAAACAAATCCTAAAATAAAGAATAAAATGTGAAATAAATATCAACCCGTCCCTTCAGTTTCCCGCATGCGCGTGACTCACTCAAATCTATGTCTATTTTCATATAGAGCCAAGATTTCCCAGGCATTGCCAGTGCACGTTACACAGGCATGTTACAGGCAGAGGTGACCTCCTACAGGGTACAAGTTACAGGCAGAGGCGGCCTCCTACAGGACAAGAAGGCAGAGGCGGGCTCCTACAGAGCAGGCCGCGGCCTGTCAGCGCGTTCCAGCTATAGGCCTGGCTCTAATTTTCACAGAAAGAGAAGTATTCTTTCTTTTTCATGTTTTTTCCACTGGATGAGGCTTCCACAACATTTATATTATTCCTCCTTTGTTGCTGCTAATTAGGTCTTAAAAATAGCTCGACCAGTAACGGGTGCACAGAAGTCAGTCTTTCTGGGGGGGAAGGCTATGTGATAGGGCCACTGTTTAAATATCACAATGAGGGAATGCCTTAACTTTTAAGGTTCATGTATTTAAAGGTTTGTGGCATTGCTGCTTTCCAAGTATTAGACAATTTCTTTGCATTTGGGTTTATTTGCTTTTGCGTGTTGGAGTATGATAGTTGGTTTGTGGGTATACAATTTGTGGGTATTTGTTGGATAAAGACAAGTGCTGCAAACATCACAGTGCACATCCCTGATCCGAGGGAGTCTCCGACCCCCTGGCTCGCACTAACCATAAAATCTAGCCAGCTCGCCTTTGAATGGCAGAGTAATGGAGCCCCCGGGATTTGATGAAGAGTGGATCTGCTGGCCTCTGGACCAGCGAACACATGCTGCAGGCCATGAAGTAGACGACATGGTAATGATCACTACTTGGATGGAAAATAGAGGATCATGGGGGCTGGGAAGATGCATAGCTGCCAAGGTTTCAGATTCTATGTGTGACATTTGTGACACTTTCTTGTGAGCACAATTAAGCAAAGACGCCGAGGGAATCATATAAATATCAGAAATTACAACCATTTGAGCAACAAGAAACCCTTACAAGGTTTTAAAACTACTGCAAAGCACCAGAAATTGAAGAGCACTTTAGCCCTTGTAACCAGATCATACTGTTAAACGAATGTGTAACCATGATATTAAACACATTTTTCAGAGGCAGTACTTTATTAAGTTCTGTGCACATAAAATAGAGATACACCTGGGTTCGACAGGAGCACATGCTGAGGCAGAAAGCCATAGGACTGCGCTGCCTGAGCCTGGTTGGACTCATTGATGTGTTGCCTGACGGATCAACAGAAAAGCCAATTAACAACCGATTGCCATAGTCAGGCTTTTGAGTGAGACCTCATACTCCTCCCAGGTCCCTGGCTATTAATGATGCGCAGATGCAGCCCTTCACAGTGTGGACTCCAGTGCCTCTCTGTCCCACGTGGGACCCGGCCCAAACAGGATGCGAGGCCCCAACAACATTCTCATCCCAGCCTTTAGTAGTGTTGCAGGGTGGGCGGCAGAAAAACAACTTTATTCCTACCTCAGCCAGCTTTGCCCACTGGGCCCCCAGGATCCCCGTCTAGGGTTCAATCAAATTCAATAGGCCTTGTCTTTGAGGACTATTGGCTCTACCAATCCATTATCCTGTTCTCTTTACAGCAACAAAGAGAAAAGAAAAGGTGTGATAGCGCATATGTGATGTAATATATGTGTCTTTATGCAAGCGCCTTGTGCATGACCATGCATGCACGCTTCCAAATTGACGCAAGTGCCTCTTTTTTTAGGAATCGGTAAAGTATAACATAAAAAAAAAAAATTTAAAACATAGGACTGAGTGGTGGGGGAATTGGAGGTGCAGTTCTGGGAGGAATGAGATGGGGAGGGGAAAAGCAGCACACAAGGAAGAGGAATACTGTGGGATCCGAAGGAGCATACAAACGAATGAGAATAACACGGAGCGTGGGAGAGAGGAAGAGAAGCACTCAGGTGAGAGAGAGAAACATGGAGCTACTCCCATGCTATAGATTATTTGTGTGCACAAGGATTATTAGTGCACGCTACAAAATTGTGATACTTCCCTCAAGGAAGCTGGTGCGCCTACTGCTCATAATACCGCTGTTTTATGCAAGGAAGCGTGAATGGCACCTAAAGATGTTGCACCTTTTCTATTTGAAAGAGGATTTTCAATTCCATTAATTTGTGCATAGCTCACCCAGATGAGGTTTGTTTTTTGGTTCTTCTAGTTCTGAATTTACACAAGGTAAAATATAGAACTAAAATACAAGGAATGGAGAGAAAAAAAAGGATTGGTGATGTGAGGCCCTCAACAACGCAAAATTCGTAATTTTAATTACGCACAGCAGCTGAGAAGATGGAGAGCCTTCTCAGCTGCATTGCGTAATTAAAATTAGGAGTCAACAGTCAGCTGACTCCACACACTTCCGTGGTCTGGCACTGGGCAAGGCTGAGGCACACATATTGAGATAGGTGGGTCGGGCGCTGTAGAGTAGTTATTTAAAAACTATTACTACTCTCAGGCCAAATCAAATCATGACCTGAAGCTGTCACAATCGGTGCGCCGCTACCTTCCCAGCCCCACAGGCACTGCAGCCAGGGGTACACAGTTTAGCTCCCAGCTGCTTAATTTACAGTACAGAATCAACACCCAACAGTCAGTACTAAACTCGCTGACTCGAGAGCAGCACTTCCGGGCATTGATTAGGCAAGCCTCAGACTGAGTGAGGCACTACAACAGGCACTGTAATTATTTCAAAATGCGCTGGGCAGCTCATCGCTACATATCCAAGTCCTGACAAGTCTCTTACTGTGTGTGTGTCTGTGACCGACATTAGAACTTTACTTAGATGTGGCAGAACTCGACTTACAGGCCCATGGCAACTGTCATTGATAAGTACACCTATCCTATCTCGCATGTGGAGGTTGGAGCAGCAAGGCACCCGGGATCTGGACTGCTGATTATCAGATAATTCTCCATCGGTAATCTGAAAAGAGTTGCCAATATGGTGCGACCGTACCTGAGCAGGACACTGAGCCCCATCATTGCTGCAGCATGGAAAGCATTTTGCACTCAACTGGGCAGAGTGACATGGGCCTGTAAATACTCCTACTGTGCTCCCTCGCTACGTGTAAGACCGTTGCTTCGCTTTTGTGGCACTGGACTCGAAATTCACCATTGCTAATTATTGCCTGCCATCTACCACAAAAACACGCTAGAGAACTTAGAGTGGCAGCCACACGGCACAATTGCTCTTCACATACAAAGACAGTAAAATATACATCGCATTGTCAGACCTTTGCTAACTCACCCATTCTGACTTAAGGTAACAGAGGGAAGCGCCTGTTTGTCACACTGACTAAAACCACGCTGCGGTCGCGGAACCAGGCCGGGGCCTAACCAGGCTTTAATTGCTTTTAAATCTGGCCCGGTCACGACACGACGCCCCTAGACAGTCACAGTGCCTGCCCATTAATTAAATGATAAGGGTAATCACTCACCTGTTGGCGCTGGGTGGCAGCCGGCAGACACGGCCAGGGGACTGAGGCAGGCTACAAATAATTTAATTATGGGGCCTCTCGCTCACTCTCTGGCCTCCTCTACGTCGCAGTCACGCGCACTTTCGATTGCACGACCCCAATGCGCTTGCGCATGATAACCTCTGACCACTGACTCCAGACCCACACCCCCAGCATAAGAGTTAATGATGCGCCACGCCCACGCAGACGTGAAGGCGGATACTACACCGCGCATGGTGCCGACGGTCAGACCACCCGGTGAATTTTTAAATAAATAATATGCTGCATTGCTGGACACGGATGGACAAGTGCGTGCAGCACCACAAGGCAGCAGCTGCATTTTATGCAATAGTTGTGTGCTTGTCCAAACCGGCCCCCTCTCAAAAAACCAGCCCGCACGAAACCGTCCCAACCCCATCCAGCCTACCGGGGGATTGCCCGGTGCCCGGAATTGCCAGTCCGGCCCTGTCCAGCGGCGATCTTCCTCTCGCAGCTCCTCGATGCAATGGCTCTGCGACGATTCTCGCAGCGACATGATGCGGTGATCTCACCTAGCGGCGACAGGCTCTGCGACGATGTTCGCAGCTGCGGAAATCTTTCCGCTACCGAAGGGTGCGATGTCTTCAGACGATCTCGGTCCTCGTAGCGGCAGATATTTTCTCCCTCAGCCGGGTTTGCGACAAAACTTGCAGAAAGTTCTTTAAAAACTTGGTTTCCAGCTTCCTAACACAGGTACAACTTCCAGAGGCACCACACATGGGCCAAGCACTTCAGGAAGGACAGAACTCTCTCAATAGAGTTCAGGAAAGCTGGGGGTGAAGTCCTTTTGTTCCTGGGATTTCATAACAGGGAGCCAGATCACAACAGGCCCTTGGAGATTCCTTCAAGCAAGGGGACACAGCACAAAGCAAAGTCCTTCCCCTCTCCTTGGCAGCAAAGCAACAGCAGGTCAGTCCAGCAGAGCAACAGCAGGACAGTCTTCCTTCTTCAGTTTCAGCTTTCTCCTTGGCAGAGGTTCCTTCTTGATTCCAGGATGATCTAAGTTTCTGTTGTCAGGGGTCCTGTACTTATACCCCTAGAAGTCTTTGTTCCCTTTGTGCAGGAGGGCTCTGTGCCCGGTCTGAACCAGTTCTGGGTGTTCCTGGAGCACTTTGTTTTCCTGGCTTCTCCTTTTCCTTTCAGAGTGAGGGGCAGGGTCGTCAGCCGCCCAGCAGGAGGTGGAGCCAGCATTGTGGAAGGCAGGCACAGCCCTATTCAGGCCCAGGTGCTATCCCCTCCCACCACTCAAAATGCAGATGCAGTCATTCAGCCTAGGGCTGACTCAGCCAGCCTCCTGGGGAATCCCCAACCCCTGTCACTCTCAAACCAGACAGTCAATTCACAAACAGGCCAAGGCACACAGAAAGGTCAGACAAGATAACAGCAACTTTCTAAAAGTGTTATTCTCAAACACAGGAGTTAAAAACCTCCTTTCCTAAAAGATGTGTTATTAAATTCTGAGTTCAGGGATACCAGACTTTTATGTCCTACCTTGCTCCTATGAGAAGATATGCGGGTAGCCACTGTAGCCAGCATCCCCCATGATAGCCTATGGAGCAAGATAGCCTTACAATAGTGGAAAACGAAAATGGCTGTAATTCACTACCAGAGTATGTCACCTGCATAAGTACATGCTCTACCTTTCACATACACTGCACCCTGCCCAAGGGGGTACCTTGGGCCTTCCATAGGGGTGACCAATGTGCACAGAAAGGGAAGAGTTAGGGACACTGACCATGAGGACATGCAGTTCAGAGACTGCCCACAGGCACTGCGGTGGCAGGCCAGAGACACCATTTTAGGGCTACTCATGTGGGTGGCACAATCAGTGCTGGTCGGTCCTCGGATGCTTGATTCCGTTCTGGGAAGGACATGGCTTTTGTAGTTCGGACTGGACTTTTCCCATGGGGCAACAGGGTCAGAGCTGATTTGCATATCGCCATTGTCTAACCCAGGGTGGTGTGGAGTGCAAAAAAATGATGGATTTGGGCCCAGATCTTTTGACTGGGGGAATGTGTGACATTGATCCACATTCGGTCCATCACTTGTTGTTTTTGCAATTGCCGCCCTAAGTGCGCTGGGGATGCCCAGACGTGGGTCCCAGGCACTCCACACCACTTGGAGTCAAGCTAGCCGGGCTGATGAGAGGTGTTACCTCGAAACCGGTCCGGTCCTCGGATGCTTGATTCCGTTCTGGGAAGGACATGGCTTTTGTAGTTCGGACTGGACTGTTCCCATGGGGCAACAGGGTCAGAGCTGATTTGCATATCGCCATTGTCTAACCCAGGGTGGTGTGGAGTGCAAAAAAACGATGGATTTGGGCCCAGATCTTTTGACTGGGGGAATGTGTGACATTGATCCACATTCGGTCCATCACTTGTTGTTTTTGCAATTGCCGCACTAAGTGCGCTGGGGATGCCCAGACGTGGGTCCCAGGCACTCCACACCACTTGGAGTAAAGCAAGCCGGGCTGACGAGCGGTGTTACCTCGAAACCGGTCCGGTCCTCGGATGCTTGAATCCGTTCTGGGAAGGACATGGCTTTTGTAGTTCGGACTGGACTGTTCCCATGGGGCAACAGGGTCAGAGCTGATTTGCATATCGCCATTGTCTAACCCAGGGTGGTGTGGAGTGCAAAAAAACGATGGATTTGGGCCCAGATCTTTTGACTGGGGGAATGTGTGACATTGATTCACATTCGGTCCATCACTTGTTGTTTTTGCAAGCCCACTAGTAGCATTTGAATCACCAGCCCTGGCACACTCAGTGCACTTTACTAGGGACTTCTTGGTAATTCAAATATGCCAATCACGGATAACTAATCACAATAACAATTTATACAGAGAGCACTTACACTCTGGCACTGATCAGCAGTGGCAGAGTGTCCAAAGCATCTAAACCAGCAAAAACAAAATCCAGCACAGCAACAAAAATACAGGAGATAGAGGCAAAAAGATAGGGGGAAACCACGCCAAGGATGCCGGGTCTAACATGTGTCCCCTCCAGCTGAAAGTGGGGAGAACTGCCCACCCTCTTGGGAGTTCTCTTCACTAAGGCGGAAAAACCTGGACGGACCATCAGCATTGGCATGTTCCGTGCCAGGGTGGCGGTCTATCGTAAAGTCCATTCCCTGTAGGGAGATGTACCACCTCAACAGTTTCAGGTTCTCACCCCTCATCTGCATTAACCATATGAGGGGACTGTGGTCTGCCTGAACACGGAAGTGAGTTTCAAACAGGTAGGGCCTCAGCTTCTTCAGAGCCCAGACCACAGCAAAAGCTTCCCTTTCAATTGCACTCCAGCTCTGTTCCCTGGGGAGTAGCCTCCTACTAATGAAAGCTACAGGCTGGTACCAGCCCTCGTCGTTGATCTGTGAGAGTACTGCTCCCACACCATGCTCTGAAGCATCTGTCTGCACTATGAACTCACTGGAGAAGTAAGGTGCACATGGCAGTTTTCTGGGTTTCAAAAGCAGTTTGGCAGGCTTTGGTCCAATTCACTTTCCTGGGCTGCTTCTTGGAGGCCAGCTCTGTCAAGGGCCAACAATGGTGCCATATCCCTTGACAAACCGCCTTAATACCCGGTGAGTCCTAAGAAGGATCTCACCTCTGTCTGGGTCTTGGGGGCTCCCAAGCCAGAATGGTATCAATCTTTGCCTGTAGGGGCGCCACCTTGCCACTCCCTACCTGGTGTCCCAAGTACACCACTGATCCCTGCCCTATCTGGCACTTGCTGGCCTTGATAGTGAAGCCTGCCCTCTGCAGAGCCTTCAACACTTTGCAGAGGTGTGTTGCAAATGTTCCTTCCACATGGAGCTGAACATAGCAATGTCATCCAGGTATGCAGCGCTGAATGTCCTCCAGCACGATCAGTACCTGGTTAACCAGTCTCTGGAAGGTGGCAGGGGCATTCTTCAACCCAAAGGGCATGACTCGAAACTGGAAGTGCCCCTCTGGCGTTGAGAATGCTGACCTCTCTTTGGCCCCATTCGTTAAGGCAATCTGCCAGTACCCAGATGTTAAATCAAACGTTCTGCGGTACGGGGCAGCTCCCAACCGATCCACGAGCTCATCAGCTCTGGGGATGGGGTGTGGGTCAGTCTTGGTTACCGCATTGAGCCTACGGTAGTCCACACAAAACCTGAGTTTTGGAGTGGCACAGTGTGCAGCAGCTTTTGGGACTAAAATCACTGGGCTATCCCAGGGGCTGCTGGAGGGCTCAATTACCCCTAGCACCAGCATCTTGGAAACCTCTTCCTTGATGCTGGCCCTGACCTTGTCAGCTACCCTGTAAAATGTCTGTTTCACAGGCAGACTATCTCCAGTATCCACAACATGGACGCACCAATTGTGACACCTGGGGTCAGGGGGAACAGGGAGGAAAACTGACCCAACACCTGGCGACAGTCCCTCTGCTGTTCTGGGATCAGGGTGGGCAAGAGGACCACACCATCCACTGACCCGTCTTGCTCTTTAGCCGCCAGGAGGTCAGGGAGAGGATTACTATCCTCTTCCCCTCCAGCATCTGTAGCCATGAGCATTGTCACTTCAGACCTCTCAAAGTGTGGTTTGAGGCAGTTCACATGCAAGGCTCTCAGGGGCTGCATGGGAGTCTTCAAATTAACCAGGTAGGTGACTTCGCTCTTGCGCTCCACCACCTCATATGGCCCAGTCCACTTGTCTTGGAGCGCACAAGGCTCCACTTGCGCCATAACCCACACTTTCTGCCCAGGTTGAAATTCGAACAGAGTGGTATTCTGGTCGTACCATCTTTTCATTTCTTCCTGGCTAGCTTCCAGGTTCTCCTGAGCGAGCTTCCTGAAGCGTTTTGTCTGGTTGCGGATGGCCAGCTCATAGCTGAACACACCCTGGGGGGGTTTTCCACGGGATTTCTCCCACCCCTCCTTCACCAGTGTGAGAAGTCCTCTAACAGGTTGGCCATACAGGAGTTCAAAGGGATTGAACCCTAAGGACGTCTGAGGCACTTCCCTGTAGGCAAACAACAGGCATGGTAAAAAGACGTCCCACTTGCGTCTCATGGGCTCTGCTAGGCCCATAATCATATCTTTCAGGGTGTGGTTGAACCTTTCAACCAACCCATTTCCTTGAGGGTGGTAAGGAATGGTGAACTTATAAGTTAATGTGAAACAAAAAGAGAGAAAGGGTCAGAAAGTCACTCTTATACCCTTTAGAAATATTCATCCAAATCAACAGAATAGTGGCTTGATAAACAAGAAAAAAGAGGGGGCAGTAAAATTGTGAAATTACAAGATTACTACCACCAAGGTAAGAATACCGGACCCAGAGAACAGCAATACGATGGGTTTTGCATGCACAGTGTAGAAAAAGAACCCTCAGGCACCAACTGAAAGTCGGTTGCCAGTTGTCTTCATTGGGTTCTTGTTTAGAAAAATTATCTCCAACAGTGATAGAAAAATGAGTTAAAAAGGAGCACGGGCTACTCCCCAAACCGTTTTAATAAAGGGGTAGCTCTGACTCCATTAAAAACAGTAGTGAAGGACGGACATAAAAGTGGTTGAATTAGTTTGAACCAAGATGTCCTATACAAATAAACACACAAAAGGTGGACATGATTCTGCTAAACAGACCCAAAATTACGCTCAGCATTCATCAGGACCAAGATAGACCTCACCTCATGGGTGGCGCACGCTAAGGCGTCGCTGCCAACTGAGGTGGGGTAAACAAGAAGATTACAAACTTGTATGTAATCGATGCATAGGTACTTCCTCGTACGTTCCCCGCACTGCGTGAGGGATGTAGACTCTATAATAAATCAAACACAAAACAAGGGAAAAAATAATACACTGATAAACATTTCCCAATTTAGCCGTACATTAGCAATAGTACAATTATTATTAAAAGTGCAGAAAGCAGAACCCACCACATACCCAGTGGAAGATGGTAACTTGATATAATCTAATGTGTACTACAAACACTATGGTGTATTAATTAGATCCATTGAGCCAAAATGACATTCATATTAGTCAAATGTCTTCAATAGTCACTGCATCAACTTTGCGGCGTTACTGGTGATATAGTCACCTACAGGATATCAACCTCATCTAGGCATACACTATCTGTTATGATTAGTAGACCAAGAGGGATTGCCATAATCATAGTTAAACAAGTGCCCGTTGAGAATTATTAAATATATAAAATATACACCTTCAAAAATAGAAAACCGCTAAAAATAAAACCTTAAGATATCACACTCACTCGTGCATAATAGGAGAAATGCCTCTTAGGCTCGTGGCAGGGGGAATTCTTCACGCCAGGAGCAACTAAAGAAAGGGGAGAGACCGGGTCAGACAACCACGTGATTCATCTGATTCAAGTCTCTCTCAAAAAAGTACAAGTCGCCCATAACGAAACGAGCAGCACACGATATAAAAATAAAACAAGTTCACATCGTCGGCAGATATGTCCATCACAGCACATCACCTTATCTTTTTACTTTTTTTCATTAGAAGGAGAAATGGACAAAACTCTGGGACCAGAGTAGATTTATGTTGACGTACTGGTGGAACAATTCCCGTCGCATTACTGAGCCCCAGGGTATAGCATCATTGAGTCCCTGTGTATGTGTGTAAAGACGGTAAATCCATCTTTGTTCCTTCTCAAAGATGCTACTTTCACTACTCTGACAATGCTGTGAGTTGCTGTATAAGTAAACACTGGCGAATTCTAACTAGTAACGGGCGAAATTGGCAAAAACCGTTATTTTCCTATAAACGTGAAAGGAGTCTGCAAGATGCTCTCGTCCACACCCGGCGTAGAACTAACCCCATAACTCAGGAGAACAATGTGCTTACCACATGGGGTTTACCCCCGGTTAATGGCTATTTCCCATGCGGAGGGTGCAGCGTCTGCCACCTTACCACTGCAACTAAGACACTGAACTTAGAGGATGGCAAAACTTTGGCATCTCAAATGACACACGAACTGTAATTCAAGTAATGTTATTTATCTCATCAGTTGTCCCTGCAACCTTAGATATGTAGGGATGACGACGAGAAAAATAAAAATGCGTATCGGGGAACATCGCAGCAATGTGAGGTGTCGTAAGAGCACTACAAAATTAACTGCTCACTTTCTGGAATTTGGCCACTGTCCTAACGATATCAGATGGACAGTGATAGAGCAACTTAGTCAGAGTAGTGAAAGTAGCATCTTTGAGAAGGAACAAAGATGGATTTACTGTCTTTCCACACATACACAGGGACTCAATGATGCTATACCCTGGGGCTCAGTAATGCGACTGTGATTGTTCCACCAGTACTTCTAGATAAATCTACTCTGGTCTCAGAGTGTTGTCCATTTCTCCTTCTAATGAAAAAAAGTAAAAAGATAAGGTGATATGTTGTGATGGACATGTCTGCTATTCGTTTTTTACCATCACTGAATGTCAGCTACTATTATTATACACTTCCCAATTCCAGGCTGATAAGACTTATGAATGTCAACCCTCTCTGTCTAGGATGGCTCACTGCCTGTGTGATTTTCACACACATCCATTTCTCTTTTCTCTTTACTTGTACAAACTACGAGCTTCTGGTTGTATTGAACATTGGGGGTTCCCACGAACTTCATTTAATATTAATGATTGGATCAAGCAGTCATAGCTTAAAACAACTATTAAAAGTTTTTTTCATAATTGTGTCCTTTTGCTCTAATATGACACCTCACCTAGCTGTCTGAATATGCTCATGGTAAATACATCGCACGCATCAGCAAATGGCAATAAGTAGTTTCGTTTCATGTCCTCATGGCCTCACATTAAAATGAATGGTCACATTGATAAAGTTTTCCATTCAATGGAGATAGTTGCTATATACATGCATTACCCCAACATGCAAAAATAGCTTGGCCCCTTTAAGCATTTAGAACGGAATGGCAGTCACGTGATCGTAACAAACGCCGATCACGCACTAACAAAACTAATGTCTTTCCCCCCGGCTCCGTTGTATTCGGGCTGTGGATGTGGACACGTCAGGTTCACAGGAGGGCAGTCGCTGGGACAATAGTAAGTCAAACGACGATGTGAACTTGTTTTATTTTTACATCGCGTGCTTGCCGTTTCATTATGGGCGACTTGTACTTTTTTGAGAGAGACTTGAATCAGATGAATCACGTGGTTGTCTGACCCGTTCTCTCCCCTTTCTTTAGTTGCTCATGGCGTGAAGAATTCCCCCTGCCACGAGCCTAAGAGGCATTTCTCCTATTACGCACGAGTGAGTGTGATATCTTAAGGTTTTATTTTTAGCCGTTTTCTATGTTTGAAGGTGTATATTTTATATACTTATTAATTCTCAACGGGCACTTGTTTAAACTATGATTATGGGAATCCCTCTTGGTCTACTAATCATAACAGATAGTGTACGCCTAGATGGGGTTGATATCCTGTAGGTGACTATATCGCCAGTAACGCTGCAAAGTAGATGCAGTGACTATTGAAGACATTTGACTTATATGAATGTCATTTTGGCTCAATGGATCTAATTAATACACCATAGTGTTTGTAGTACACATTACATTATATCAAGTTACCATCTTCCACTGGGTATGTGGTGGGCTCTGCTTTCTGCACTTTTAATAATAATTGTACTATTGCTAATGTACGGCTAAATTGGGAAATGTTTATCAGTGTATTATTTTTTCCCCTGTTTTGTGTTTGATTTATTATAGATTCTACATCCCTCACGCAGTGCAGGGAACGTATGAGGAAGTACCTATGTATTGATTACATACAGGTTTGCAATCTTCTTGTTTATCCCACCTCAGTTGGCAGCGACGCCTTAGCGTGCGTCACCCATGAGGTGAGGTCTATCTTGGTCCTGATGAATGCTGAGCGTAATTTTGGCTCTGTATTGCAGAAACATGTCGACCTTTTGTGTGTCTATTTGTATAGGACATCTTGGTTCAAACTAAATCAACCACTTTTATGTCCGTCCTTCACTACTGTTTTTAATGGAGTCAGAGCTACCCCTTTATTAAAAGGGTTTGGGGAGTAGCCCGTGCTCCTTTTTAACTCACTTTTCTATCACTGTTGGAGATAATTTTTCCAAACAAGAACCCAATGAAGACAACTGACAACCGACTTTCAGTTGGTGCCTGAGGGTTCTTTTTCTACACTGTGCATGCAAAACCCATCGTATTGCTGTCCCTCTGGGTACGGTATTCTTACCTTGGTGGTAGTAATCTTGTAATTTCACAATTTTACTGCCCCCTCTTTTTTCTTGTTTATCTAGCCACTCTTCTGTTGATTTGGATGAACTTATAAGTTACCCCACACTCCTCCCACAGATATTTCATGTACCTAGAGATGAAGTTGGTACCCAGGTCGGAGACCACCTCTCTGGGGAACCCCGCACGGGAAAAGATCCCAATCAATGCACGGCCCACCTTGGGTGCTGTGATTGTCCTGAGAGGGACTGCTTCCGGGTATCGGGTGGCATGGTCCACCAAGACCAGGATGAACCTGTTGCCTAAGGCTGTCTTGTGGTCCAGGGGCACCACAAAGTCGATGCCCACCCGCTCAAAAGGGGTGCTCACCACAGGAAAGGGTTGGAGGGGTGCCTTGCACTTCACTCCAGTATTGCCACTGGCCTGACATGTTTGGCAAGCTCTACAAAAGGTACTGACGTGCTTCTTCTTCTGGGGCCAGTAGAAGTGGGCGACAAGCCTGTGGTAGGTCTTGTCTTGCCCCAGATGTCCTGCGAGAGGCACGTCATGAGCCAGACCCATTAGGAAGTTCCTGAAGCTCGCGGGTACCACCAGCACACGGGCTGCACCGGGCTAAGCAAACTTAGGCTCACTATACAACAACTCATCTTATCAGAAGATTATGTGATCTCTGGATGCTCCACCTGCTGCCTGGTCTGCAGCCTGTTACCACATACCAACGAGAGAAGGGCACTCTTTCTGCTCCTTGCAGAATTCCTCCCTGGAGGGCCCACCTTCTTGCTGCCAACGTGTCAGCTCAGGTAGGTCTCCCAGTTCGGCCACCTGTTCCCCTGTAGGTTTCAGGGCATCCCCCTCAGGTTCTGCTCCTTCATGGACCGTGGAAATGGCTGGGGTTGGTTTCCCGCTCTCTCTGCCCTTTCTTCTCCTGACAGGTCTCTGGGCCACTGTTTCAGGCTCCAGTTCTGCTGAATCACCCCTACTGGCTGCCATAGCACGCGTGGTCACACAGATCCACGCAGGCAAACCTATTATCTCCAAATGAGTTCTGTGTTCTACATCCTTTCATGGAGAACTCTCCAGGTCATTACCTAGCAGACAGTCTACAGGCAAGGCATCACTGACAACAACTTCCAAGAGACCAGAGACCCATCCCCATTCAAAGGGAACACGTGCCACTTTGCAGAGGCGCACTGAGCTATCAGCTTCAACTACTGGCCGGAGTACATTGGGGATACACTGCTCTTCAGACACCCACTGACACCTCACGGATGTCACGCTGGCTCCTGTGTCTCTCAGAGTCTCTATCTCCCTCCCAATGATGGTCACCTTCTGACTGTATTTCTTAGTGTTAGGGGGCAGTAAGGTTTCCTGGACCATCTCTTGGTCTCCTAAAGAGAGACAAGGGTCATCACTGCTAGCTCCCCTGCCCCACTAGAAATCAAATCCCCTCCCAAAGCTACACTTGCTAACCTTGGGGCTGGAGCACCAGCGGGTGCTGGGAGTTTCTTGGGGCACCTGTTGATAACATGGCCCACCTCATTGCAGTGAAAGGAGGTAGGGGGACCTCTGTTTTCCCATCTGCCCCTAGGGGGCCATGGCTGTCTAGGTCTGGAGGGTTGGGACACCTTTCCCTGGGAACTATTTTGGGGCCCTTGAGAGAACTCCTTTTGGTTACCCTTGTGCCCCCACTCTTCTGCTGGGGACCCTGCCCACCTTTGGCTATGGTACCCAGAATTCCTCTGTGGACCCTGGTACTGGTTGTAATGGTATCCAGGCAGGTTCCGCAGGAGCGTCAGGAATCCGATGATAATTCCACAGCCTTCCCCTACGGCCTTCCGACTCTATCAAACACTAGAGTATCGAGAGGCTCGCCAGGGGAAAACAGGGAGACAAAACAAGGAAAGGCGGGGAAGAACAAAAGAAGACTTGACTGTAATCTTCTGTGATGATTGGACACCTTGTTATGCTGAATTAAGGAGGACGTCGGGCTGAAAGACAAATATGTATTTCTAACAACAGTTTCTACCATACATAAGCCTCTATATTCTCTATAGCAATCTAACATACCACCTTTGTTTTGTCTGATGTCCCGGATGGGTGTACAGGATGGAGAGGTTTTTGTCTTGAGCTACAACTAGAGTAATGAAACAGGATTGAGTAATAACACTTTGTTTACCCAAAACACACAATGTAAACTCTTGAAACACAAAGCTCTCTCACTGGTTCTGAAGCACAAGGCTGTCCAACATAAACGGTGTTCAATAGTACACTTGACAGGAGATAAATGCCAACACCAGCACTGGGCGATGAATATCTAAAGATCAAAACGCATGTATAAAAACTAAAGCACATCAAATGTCTGGAATAAACAAGTAGGCAGCGCACAGCGCTGTTACCGTGATTCTGAGATGTGTCTGTTCTGTCTTGCGCCTCCAATGGAAACCACGCAAGTATCCCCAAGCACAGTGGAATGTTGACCCAGATGATGGTGGATGAGGGGCCAGCCGTAATACAGTCAAGTAAAGGAATGAAAGGGGGCAAATGAAAGTGGGCCTGCCGAATGGCCGAGGAAAACCCCAGCCAAAATGAGGACGAGGTGTAACAATAACCTAAATACCTAAATACCTAAATAAGGAGACCCTCAGACCACCCGGCCGAATGACGGGGAACAAGCCCGGCCACCAGGCGGAGTAGCCAACCAATGGGTCTTTAAGGGGTAAAGGAGTGGAGCCCAGCCGGACGGTGGAGACCAAGCCCGGCCGTCGGGCGGAGCAACAAACAGGAGTGGGAGCAGAGCACACAAGTGCCCGGCCGGACGGTAGAGACCAAGCCCGGCCGTCGGGGCGGAGCAACAAACGGGAGTGTAGGCAGAGCAAACAAGTGCCCGGCCGGACGGCGGAGACCAAGCCCGGCCATCGGGCGGAGCAACGGGAGTGTAAGCAGAGCAAACAAGTGCCCGGCCGGACGGCGGAGAACAAGCCCGGCCGTCAGGCGGAGCAACAGGAAAGGCTGATAGAGTCAGCGGGCTTCAGAAGAGAAAGTAAGCGAAAGCCTCGAAGACTCTAAGGCAATACGAAGGACAGCAGTCCTTCGGCAGCACTCCAAATGAAGGTGAACAGTAACTGGCAGTCAGGCACAGGAAACAGGACGGAACAGGAACACGGAGCTAGACGCAAGAACGTAAAGCGTCACTCCCAGGGCTCATGACTGATTTATAGGGGCTTGTCTGTTAAAGGGGCAGTACGTGTATTCTGCAGGTCGCGATTCTCGGGGCATGACAGCACACTCTCCCCACAATTCCCCTCCCCTGCTTTGGGTTTGTCTGAGTGTTTCAGATGGAATAAACGTATCAATCGAGGTGCATGTACATTTGATACCGGTTCCCATGACCACTCTTCTATCCCATACCCCTTCCAATGGATCAAATATTGAAGGTTCCTTCCTACAAGACGGGAATCTAGAATCGCCTCTACCTCGTACTCCTCCGAGTCCTGAAGGACCACAGGAGCTGGTCTTTGAGGCAATCTTGTACCTGGTTCAACCGGCTTCAACAGCGAAACATGGAACATGGGGTGGATCTTGAAGGAAGGTGGAAGTTCCAATTTCATGGCCACAGGATTGATCATTTTCACCACCTTATACGGGCCAATGTACTTGGGGTTAAACTTGCGTGGACCCCCTAGAGCTATGTATTTAGTGGAAAGCCATACTGCATCTCCTGGCCTGTAAATGGGTTCTAATCCCCTATGTAAGTTTGCCCCTTCTGTATACCTAATTTTGCCATCTCTAGACTCTCCAATGCATCCTTCTGTACCTTATGTAGTCTTTCTAATCTGTCAGATGCAGCAGGGGTGGAACAGTCAATAGGGGATCCAGTAGGCAACAGTTTTGGGTGAAACCCATAGGTACAAAAGAAAGGGGTGGTGTCGGTGGATGAGTGTGGACTGTTGTTGTACGAGATCTCTGCCAACCATACAAACTCATCCCAATCCTTCAAGGAGTGCAAAAACTGATTACGTATGTATTGCTCAAAACACTGATTAACCCTTTCTGTTTGTCAGTCTGTCTGGGGGTGATGACTTGAGGATAACCTAACCTCTATCTGGAGCAAAGAACACAAACATTTCCAGAAACGGGACACAAACTGGGCACTCCTGTCGGAAACCAGGACGGAAGGGAACACATGGAGTCGGATTATGTGTTGCATAAATACAGAAACCAATTCACTTGCTGTAGGCACCCTCGGTAGAGGTACAAAATGAGCCATCTTAGTGAACAGATCAACCACTACTAACAAAGTGTTGTTTTTCATCTTAGTGAGAGGCAACTCTACAGTGAAATCGAGAGACACAGTATGCCACGGGTCAGGAGGAGATGCTAATGGCATGAGTAGACCCACGGGATTAAGACGTGATACCTTGGTCTGAGCGCAAAGTGACATGTCTTTACATAGAACTCTATGTCTCTGAGCATGTCAGGCCACCAAAACTGATCTCTCAAATCCTTGGTAGTCTTCTTTATCCCTGGATGGCCCGCTACAGGATGAGAGTGATACCATTGCATAGCCTGTTCTTGCAATTCTTTAGGGGGTAGAACCACTCCCCCCTGTACACAAACCAATCCACCCTTAACAGACACTTCTCGGGATCCCACCAAGGATGTAACATCCACTGCGGCCTGACTGTTCTTTACTTGAGCTAGAAAAGCTTCTTCAGTTGAGGTTCCTCCAATGATACTAGGTCTGGGAATGATGTAAGGTGGCTCTACAACCTCTGTGGGGGAATCAAACCCTAAGCATGACAGAGCGTCTGCCTTGCCATTCTTCTTTCCCGGTCTGTAATGGACGGTGAACTCATACTCACTAAAAAATTGTGACCATCGTAATTGTCTCATAGAAAGGGCCTTGGCGGATTTAATGTATTGCAAGTTGCGATGATCTGTATATATACCACTGCCGGATATTTGGCTCCTAACAAATACTGTCTCCATTCTTCGAATGCCTTTTTAATGGCGAGAAGTTCCTTATCTCCTATTGCATAGTTGTATTCTGCTGGGGTGAACTTATATGAACAGTAGGCCACAGGATGACACTCGCCCGTTGTTGTATCCACTTGAAACAGTACTCCTCCTACCGCCACCTGCGAAGCCTCAATGGCCCCTCTCCTTCAGTCCAAGAGTCCAGGGGGGTTTCTGGCCGCGATGCGGGACCCGCGAAGCGGGTTCCGCGAGGTGTGGCGAAGCGGCACGAGTCCACAGAGAGCAAAACAGGATCCCAATCAGATGCGAGGTATTCAGCGTCCCGCCTGACTACTGAAGACAGAGGACCTTATGGTCGTTGGTGGGTGTGCCGTCACGAGCAGGGAGAGCGGCCCAGGTGGCAACAATCAGGGCTAGCAGGGACTCCTGGGAAATGGAGTCCCAAGCCCGCCGCTCGCAGTCCTGCCCCACAGCTCTCTCCCACAACAGCCTCCTCAATGGCCCCTCTCCTTCAGTCCAAGAGTCCAGGGGTGTTTCTGGCCGCGATGCGGGACCCGCGAAGCGGGTTCCGCGAGGTGTTGCAAGGCGGCACGAGTCCACAGAGAGCAAAACAGGATCCCAATCAGATGCGAGGTATTCAGCGTCCCCGGTGCCACTCGAGGTAGGGTGAATAGGGATAGCATGCAGATATGCTAACCTGTGGATGACCAAGGGGCACATACCTTGGGAGGATTCCAGAGCGAGTGAAAAATGGTCAGTGCCCCACTATCGGGGGCCTGATAATGCTCACTGTGGGGTAGTATTCTGAAGAAATTAAAAATTAAATTAAATTAAAGGAGAGTCAATTGAATGAGGTAGCTATCGAGTAGCCAAAAATCCTCCAGCAAAGTGCTTCATGGCCAGACTGACTAGAAGGATGGAAGACAGACCAGGGATCAACTGCAGATTAGGCACCCTGCATCGGGGCCCAATGCTAAGAGTGAGCTGCTGAAAAATAACAGAAGATAAAGTCAACCGGAATACGAAACCCAACTGGTGCTGGAAGGTGGAGGGTTGTGAGCCAGGCTTACCTTGGATTCAAGAAGTAATTCTCAATATTACAGAGGCAGGCAAGACAGAGGGTTTTATCAGTCAAAATGAATTTCTTTATCTGAACACCAGATCGCCAAGAACACCAGTGATTTACACGCTTCCCAAAGTACACAAAAACACAAATGACCCACCAGCACGCCCTATAGTGACCAGGTGTGGTTCTATTTTGGAACCACTTGGGTGCTATGTGGACAGTTTTTTCAAAGACTTTGTTCCAAACAGACAATGTTATATCAAGGATACCATGGGCATGATCAACCTAGTTGAAGGCCTACCATTTGATTCTGCCAATTGCATACTATGCACTTTGGACGTCAAATCTCTGTATACTAATATCCCACAGGAGGAAGGTATTGATGTAATTCAAAATGTACTTGTCTCTAGGAGCCGCCCACACTCGGTCCAAACACCATTTATTATTTACCTGCTTAAGATTTGTCTAATTCACAACTTTTTTTCATTTGATGGCACATTCTTCCAACAAATTAAGGGAACATCCATGGGAGCAGTTTTTCCTCCTAATTTTGCCATACTGTATATGGATTGGCTGGAAACTAACAAAATCCTATCTGAAGCCAACACCTTAATGTTGAAAATCATAATGTAGAAGAGATATATCGACAATATTTTTATGATTTGGCAAGGCTCTGAAACTACCTTGATCATGCTCCATGACTGGCTGAATGCCCATTGTAATGGTTTGAAATTCACCATAACACAGAGTAGATCCCAGATAACTTTTCTGGACCAACTCATCATCTCCCACGAAGACAATTATACACCACCCTCTTTTGGAAACCCACCGAGAGAAACACCTTATTCTCATCACCTCTCGGCCACCACCCATGCGCACTAAGAGATTATTTACCATTCTCACAATTTTTGCGCATAAGAAGGAATTGTTCCTTCAAAAAGGACAATTTGCAGGCAGCCAACAATCTGTCACAAAAACTCATGAACAGGGGCTATCCGTGCAAACTTGTCATTGAAACAAGCTCGGTACTGCCCACGTGAAGCACTCTTGACACCGAGGTCCAAAACAGAGAATGACCGTTTTGTTGTGTGACTACCTTTTCTAAATCCAATCAGGTCAAGAAATGTATTTTAAAGCATTGGCCTATACTCAATGCTGGCAGCATGTCATTAGAATTCCCACTTTTAGCCCTCCACAAGAACAAAAACATCAGAGACCATTTGGTCAGAGCAGCCCTACCGACACAAAAAAGTCCCAAACACTCACTGATATGTGGGTCTTACCACCTGCGCTGGGACATTTTAAAGGTGGAGGTTGTAGCGTCTGCCATATGACCATGGAAAGCAAAGAGTTTACTTTAAGAAACATTAATATAACATTGAGCCATTTCTCAAAGTGTAACACCAACAATGTTATATATCCTATCTTTTTCACCTGTAACATAATTTATACAGGTCAAACAAACTCAAAAGATCAGAATCCAGATCTGCAAACATCGGAGCTGCCTGAGGTGACAAACACCAAACACACCACTGGTTGAGCACTTCACAAACCTAGGACACACAGAGGATGACTTAAAATGGCAAGACATTTTTGGGATCCAACCACTGCCAAGCAGCTCAGACATCAGCACTATCCTCAACAGCGAAGAACGGAAATGGATATTACAGACTAATAGCCTAAACACTGGACTTAACAGAACAGAGGATTGGACCAACCTGATTTAATTTGTGAACCGCTCCAACAATTTGAATATCGCCAGCCCTCTGGCCCTCCAGCCTTTTTTTCTTACCTCTAGTCACTCTTTTGACACCAGAATTTTTTACCTCTAGTCACTCTTTTGGCACCAATGCAGAACAGACTTTTAACAAAACAGCCAGTGTATTTGATGACCCTAAGAAAGTATGAATGATTTTTCTACATTTTCTATATGGTTATCATCTCTGAAATATGATTTCTCCATATATGCCTATGTTTCGGTATATGTTTAATTTGGTACGTTGTATTACTTGCTTCACATTACTTTTCCTTTTGTCATCTTTTCACTATATCCCGTTATCTTGTAACGCCTTACCGATATAATTAGCTATGTTGAGTAACTAACCTCACTGTACGCTACATTTGATCGAAATTCTGATACAATGCTCTGCTTTTTACTTTTCATTTGTTCAATTCCCCCTATTCATGCTGTATGTGTTCTGTCATGTTCTTCTTTCAGGATTACCTTCATGCTTTACCTCAATTGGGTTTGGCCTTCTCGGCCCCTCTAGGTAATTCATTGTTCCCAATCTCCAAATTTCATTTTCTATGGCACCTCTCCTCCTGCACGTACTCCCGTGGGTCGTCCATCATAGTGTCTGTCTTTTTCCCTCTAGTTCTTCGCGCACCAGAGTTCTTCTGTGTACCTTCAAGCATCGCGCTCCAGGACGCCGCGCTACTTTTAACTTGTGTGTCCCGGTTAAGCACTTTGGACTCCGGCTTGATCCTTCCACTGCGCGTTGTAAGGTAATCCGGGCTCACAATCCTCCGCTTTGCAGCACCAGTTGGATTTCGTATTCCGGATGACTTTATCTTATGTTATTTTTCAGCAGCTCACTCTTAGCATCGGCCCGATGCAGGGTGCCTTATCTGCAGCTGATCCCTGGCCTACTGTCTTCCATCCTTCTAGAAAATATCGGTCCACTCCAATAATTTGTTGGCGTTTGTTTAGTTACTCGATAGCTACCTCATTCAATTGACTCTCCTTTAAGTTTATTTAATTTTTAATTTCCTCAGAATGCTACCTCATAGTGAGCATTATCAGGCCCCCAATGGTGGGGCGCTGACCGTTTTTCACTCGCTCTAGATTCCTCCCAATTGAAGTGCCCCTTGGTCATCCACGGGGTAGCATACCTGAATGCTATCCCTTTTCACCCCACCTCGAGCGCCATCGTGCTTCTGCCGTGTTGTTTGTGACGCACCATGACGTGCATCGGAATTCCCCCAAAGGAATTTTCCTTTTTTCACAAACCGGCTAGCCTAGTGGCATGCCAGATGCCAGATTATGTTCTTACTCATCGTTCAAAACATATTAGTATCCGCTGATGCACCGCCATTCACACTGGTATATTACTCCTACGGCCTTTCTAATCTCATTCTCTTACTTTTTCCTCTCTTTTCCCCAGTTTTGTGTGACTCCAAACTGGCTCTTTTGAATTCATGTGGAGCACAAGATGGTTTTTGTATTTTGATTGTTCTTTATATGCATTTACAGATGAAGTCACTATGTGTGTAAATACCTGAGGTTTGGAACTCTGTTGACTTCCAGCCTTTTACCCACGGAATTGTGTATATTTTGCTTTGTGTCTTTTGATTGTGTGTTTAATAAATACGTTGTCTCTCCATTTGGAGAATTTTGATGCAGGTCTGTGAACCATTGCCCTTAAACTCTTTGGAGAGACCGCTGTCTCTTATAATACAGTTTCATCTGAAGGCCAATTTAAAAGCACATTTTAGATGGTTTTACTTGAAGTTTAAATCTGGTGGGTTACTGGTAGCAAACTCAAAAGCACCCTGTACTAGGCAGGATGCCCACGGACTAATCTGGCCTTCATTTAACAATAGTATGCAAGACTTTCCGTATGTTTTATTTGTTTGCCAAAGATTAAACTGGGCATCAGAAGAACATAAATCGGATATCTTTAAAGGGTAACATTAGGACTGTATATTCAGCACTGCTATTAGTTATCTAGGTTTAACAGTCAATATTTGCTTTCACTTATTTAGTGCTTTCACTAATTTAATAGTTTTTTAACAGGCTCCTGGAAATATAAAGGATATGAATGAATATTCAAGGAAGAGGAGTAAAACTTATTTTATTTAGGTTTGGTGTTATTAGTTTTAATTTGTTTAGAATGTATCTGAATTTTGTACTTTTGTCTAATAAGATATTTAAGATAACAATGTAGACTTAGGGGATGTTGTTACTCTTGTTGATGGCTTAAAATACACTTACTCGAGTAGGCTTTTGACTCTGTAAAAGTGTAAATATTCTTTTCGTTCCCCTTTGGTGAACTAATTTGTATTTTAAATGTTATTTCATTATTGAATGATTTTTTTACTTGTGTTTGTTAAGTGTGTTTTACAATTGTGGTCATTAGTAAGGACTTTCCATTCTGATGATGGAAACATTAAATATGGATTGCTACTAAAATAGCTCAGGAGGTTTTGCATCTGCTTGTGTATGCCACAGGTCAGGTTAGGGATTACATCCCTAGCAAGAAAGTTAACTAATATAATGCACTTGGTTCAGAGATATGTTTTGAATTTTCATAGTTGGGGTTTGAATTCTGGAAGGTCTGTCATTGCCTTTCATCATTCCACTGATTATGAAAAAGCAGGATGGAGTTGGATGATTATAAGAGTTATATCGAGCCGGAAAAAATAATTCAGCTTGTTGTGAGCACTAAATAAACGTTATTACTGGTGTATAATTGTTCTTTTTCATGCAGTTTGTGAATTAAATCTGTGTTAATGCAAAGATGTTTCGTAGACTGTTTTTCTTGACTTTTCAAGAGATTATTCTCTAATTATTCTACGATTTTACAAAAGATGTTTATCTCTGTAATCTGTTGAGGGACACCTACCAATCCGAAAGTGCTTGAAGGTGCTCGGTTCCTACAGAAATCATGCCATATTATTCACAAAACTGTGTCTAACATATATTATACTCATTGATTCAAAAGGGAAGTATTTCAATTGCTCTATTCTTCTTGCAAAAATATTTTGAGAGAATTCTAACATTTGCATGATAGTTACATTGTCTAGAAAATCTCCTTTTACTAGTGAATCAGTCTGACAGCAAATGACATTTACATAATTTTGCACATTTTTTAAAAGTCATTCCCACCCCCCAAAAAAAGACAATTTGATTCCAGTTCTGTCTCTAAAATGGAATCTGTATTAGCAACGTATGATATGGGAAATGTTTTCAAGTAGCAGTTGTTTGCCACTTTTCTGCACATATGATTTTGAGGTAAACCAATATTAGAACATTGGAATGTTGGGAGCTCCGTTGAAAACAATGGAGTGCCCTGGGCTTATAATGGCTGGTATAAGCCTGGAGCTCCAACATTCCAATGTTTCTTTGTTCACAGCTCTGGCTGTGAACAAAGGGTTCAGGGAGCCTGAGGGGATTCCAATAATAATAATAATAATAAAGGGGTTTCTAAAGCGCCTGGTGACGCCATCACGGCAATCCCCTCACGCTCCCAAAAGGCTTTGTTTTTTTCGTTAGAACATTCTGTCCTCTAGTGACAGAATGTTCTAATAGCCTTATAGCCCTTCGTAGATGGGCTATACCGCTATTAAAGTCCCTCGCCTTCGGCTCGGGGCCTTTAACGCTGGAGAGGGCCTTTAATAGCCGGTATAGCCCTCTACGGCGGGCTTTAAGGCTATATTGTTTGCACATTTTCTACCATAATACAACCTAAATTTATAGTGGGACCGTATCACTATGGGATACTTAGCACATTGATGTATTGAATGTGGCATGTATTGTATCTAACAAAGGTCTTCTCCAATACAGTGATAATCTTCAGATTTTGTGAAACCTTCAGAAGTGTGCTAGAGACTTTGGGAGCTAGAAGGCACCATCACCTTCTATCCTTCTTTTTTCTTTTGAGCAAATGCAATCTTAGAGCTCTGAAAAGGTTCCTTCAAATTCCTTTACATATCCTGCAGAGATGCTGGGGGTAAGCTGGAGAGAGACTGATTAAGTCTAATCTATCACATCCGAAAAGCAAGTATGTAACCAAGGGAGACTTGGATGCTATTTTCAACCAGAAATAATGTTTCTGTTTAGAACACAATGCGACACAGAAGCAAGGTTAGAGTGATTTTCTTTAAGCGCTCATCCCGAAGCCAAAGCATAACCCAAGCAATTTCTTCCATGAGTACTGTTGCTGTAAATATTGATAGCTGCTGTTTATATTTATTGGATCAGCCTTTCCACTGCTGAGTCTTATACAGGACATAGGGACCGTTTTAAGAATACAGTCATAACTTATGCCACTCATAAGTCACTCTACTTTTGAATTTATTCATACCTCTATAGAGTATTTATTAAATGTCTCTTTCTAAAAACATTTACCGAGCTAAGAACAGGCATGACTGGCAGACGTTGACAAAATACACATTTCACTTGAGTTCAGAGCCATACATGTGCCTATTTTACATACTGCATAAAATAAATGCATGTAGTAGTATAAGAATCCTTTTTCTTTTGAGCTCAAATTAATTTTATTACATTTTTATATAGACAATACAGAAAATATGAATGAATATAAGATAAAGATTGTTATATGTAGAAACAATCATATTTATCAATCAATACCTTATTAAGAGATAATTCAACTCATAAAGCACAACATTGAGAGATAAAATAAACACTTTAAAATCAAATAGATGGGTAAATGAAATAGAGCTGCCAATATAATATATAGATTATATTAATAAATACATTGTTAATCAGGCATTATTAAAATCACATATGAGATTATAGTAACATATCCAAATAACCATTAGTTGGTTTCCAAAACAGTTGAAATTAGAAGTTTTAAGAAATCCAATAATGGAAACTTTCATCCTTGTCTCGTAAAAGTTATCCAGGAACATCATCTGAGTTCTGAAACTGAATATACAATTGTTCATTGTCAAATCTCATCATTTAAAAGTGTTGTGCTTCTAATGTATGTTTGAAATCATCCCTGCACATTACCGACCAGATTGTTTCTGCATTATTACAAATAAAATCATTTTCAACAGAGGTTAATGCCTTCAATTCATTATTATCATTTAAGATGACTCTACATTCATTTTACATCTGGAAGAAAAAACTGTGAAATTATCAACCTTAAGAATGAGACATATCATAGCATGGTAAGACATGCCTAGTTGTCCAATTTTCAGTTCTGAAATAATGGAACAAACTTTTTTTTTTATTAGTTCTAGAATGAGAAAAATGAGAACTAGAAAAGAATGTACATTTTTTATGTGTTCGAAAATTAACCCTCCAATGAGGCATCAATTTATCATTTTTAAAAGAAAGGTCTTTCAAATCTGGGAGGATTTTGAAGGTCTGTATTTAACAGTATGTATTCTAATAGAGCAGGGTTCTTCAAAGTCGGTCATGGAGAGCTGGATCCATGCCAGGTTTTTAAAATAATTACATTTATCTAAATGGGGATATGCTAAAAATCTGGCATGGACCGACTTTGGAGAATCGTGCAATAGAGGATCATTCATCAAGTTAAAATCACCTCCTACATTGAGAGGAACATTATCAAGACCAATGACCTCAGTAGTCATGTTTTTCCAGAGTAAAGGGTTATCTCCTATATGGCCATGCATGTTAAGTAAGTGTAAACAAAAACATTTTAAGCTTAAGATAAAAGTATCTAAGAGTTATCTATCTTGAAGGGTTTTTAGTAAGTCAGGAAGCATGGTGCTCTGCTCTGTGAACGCAAATGTCAGTGAGCTCAGTTGTGTATGGTGCTACCAGGTAAGGGGAAAATCCCTTTAACCCCTAAAATTTGTGTAGGGAAACCCTGCATTAATACATATACAACATGTCGCAGTGAAAATATATCAACACATTTCAAGTAAGGTCGTAAGCAAAAGTCAATTGTTCTGGTCGGTAGAACATTTCTTTGTTTTTTTCCATTCTCCATTAAGCAAAAAGAAACCAGCCAACACATGTTTCTTCGCAAATGGAAATTAATTCTGTGACTTCCTCAGTGCTGAATCCTCGAGAAAGTGATGTTGGTAGTCACTCCGCCAGTGATAAATCCGACCCGGCTGGCCAAGGTACAGTCCCAGAATAATGGACTGATTGAAAAGTAAAGATGCACCACAGTGATGGTGATCAAGTTATTGTATTTACTGTGAGACTGCCAAACGTGATGGGTAGTTCGTGACTGGCATGTGAATCTCTAGTGTGTGCACTGTGGTTCTTCATGGCAGTCTGTGTCCGTTCCGAGTGTGTACCACGCGGGTCGGAATTATCACCAGCGGAGCCACTACCAACATCACTTTCTCGAGTATTCAGTCCTGAGGAAGTCGCAGAATTAATTTCCATTTGCGATGAAACACCTGTTGTCTGGTTTCTTTTCTCCCCTCCAGAACAACTGACTTTTGCTTATGACCTTACTTGAACTGTGTTGCTATATTTTCACTGTGAAATTACTTGATGTGTGCCCAGGACTTGGTTGTATATAGAAACGTATCTAACATCACCATCTAAATGTTGTCTAAGATCTGTAGCTGAATATTCTCAGTCAGAAAAAAAGATTACTACAACAGATGGAGAGGAAACAATTTCTCCTACGCACCCCATAGTCATATAGGCCAAAATCTTGTCAGCAAATTCTGTGTCTTGGAATAAACAGATATTGCTTTTCTGTCTGGCCAGAGTATCTAACATCTTTCTGTTTTTAACAGGATGCACTAATATTTGAGCATTTAGAAAAACTATCTTAGCTGTATATGAATTATGAATAAAAAATACATAAGGAAAGGATAAAACAGTGAATATTATAGAATTGAACCCAGCATAAAAATAAAGAAAAAGTAGAAGAGGAAGGTAGCTAATTTTAAAATAGTAAAAGACAGAGACAGGCAAATATCCAATAAGTGTGAACCTATAAATAAAGTATGAAGTACTAAAGTGTCCATTCAGAATGACAGCACTCCTACCCACCTAAGCACTTAACTATGCATAAATAGGATCATACATCATTACACACATAGCCAGGCTTCAACCAGTCAATTTCTACATAGATCTTTTGAGTAATGAGTATCCATAGATAGGGTGTGATGTTGATCCAGGTAAGTAATAAATGCAGTTGGTTGATGAAATGTATGGAGATGATGTTCTTCTAGATCCTCATGGTGGAAGAGGCAAAAGGGCCATATTTTTAGCCCCAAGCTCTTATCGAGGGCCTTAAAGCTGCGAATTCCTTTCTAATAGAGCCAGTTTCTATCACAAAATCTTGGTGAAAATAAATTGTATTTCCTTCAATTATTAGGGATACAATTTCGATGGGTATGTGTTAAGACTGAAATGACTTGTCGATCCTTGACTTAGATTGCTTTGAGCTTAATCAGTATAACATTTTTCTCTAAATAGTATATTCAGCAACGTAGGTATCAGGTTCTCCAGTTATACTCCACAGTCTGGCCTTTATCTATTTTCTGGTAGATTGAAGATTCTTCAATTGTATTATCTATTACGATTCTCTAAATCCAAAAATAGTTTCTTCATAGAAAGGATTTTAGCAGTGACTGGAAGCATCTAGTCACTAACAGCTTTGGTTTTTATGTAATTATCTGGAACATGTATTAACCATCAGATTCTCCAGGATTTCACAATTTGAAAAAAAAAATGAAATCAAGAGTTTGGATAAAAGCCACCTCACAAAAGTCACTGTGAAATTTGGAGAATGTGGTGATGCGGTGGGCCCAGGGGGCAATAAGAGGAAAGTGAGATGGAGGATAAATAAACTATTTCTGGTCTTTATTGGAGACTGAGCTGAATGCATGGTTGTTGAGGTAGAAGAGACGGGACTGGAGGAAACGGGAAGGGGGATTTTTCAGAGTCAATTATGTTTAAAGCGAAATGGAGACCATGATCTTTTTAAATGTTACACATACTATTAAGGCGACTAAGCTCACAATTTGCAAATTTGTTCTCCAGTGCTTGGCTGTAGGCACTAGTATCCTTATGTATATCTGTACAGGCCACGAGTCGGGGGTACACGCAGGTGGATGGCGTCCACCCACTTTTTTCCCAGGGTGGACGCCGTCCACCTTGCCAAGAAGTTGGGCTCCACTGAAAAATGTGCTGGACTCATCCTGGTGTAATGCCCAAACCCCAGGACACTTTAAGCAGTGCTTGCAGGTTGTTATCTGCTTTCCATCCACAACAACATGCAGGCGGGGCCTTCTTATTACTGACTCCTGCTAGGCCCATAACAAAGGCCGAATCCAAGGGGACATCAGGCCTCCTTTTGCTGGAGTCTCCTGGCTGGGAGCAGTCAGGAGCATCACACCTAGAAGCAAATGCAGTAGAGGGGAAACAAAGGCTCACACCTTGCTAGCACTTCACACATACTTACAAGAGGCAGCTTTTCGCTTTGTTCAGGCTCTGTTTAGGAGATATGCATGCACTGTAGTAATGTCAGATGTGTCTGTCTTTCCCAGTATTTGAACAAAATAAATAGCATTTATATAGTGCTTACTACCCTTGAGGAGGCATTGTAATACTTAAAATATCACTATTTTTTCTTTTAAAGCACTATGGCTAGAGGAAGCTTTACGCTGACAAAAGCCAACATTGGTTTATGTGTAGTGTACAAAAGTGTGAATCTTCTGCCTAAATAAGGAGGGTTTACAAGTATACTAGAAATGTGCTCAAATATACTCATGATACACTTGCTAAACATATATGTGAGGGCTTAAGATCTGATGTCACTTCTTGTGATGCCACTTCCTTTGATTTCATGCGCTGTGATGTCACACGCCTCACGGGCTGCAATGTCATGCGCCGTGATGTCTGGCGACGTAATGCCACTTGCACTCTGATTAACTAGGTTAGTCCCCCCACTTCTTTTTGTAGGACTTGTGCCCTGGATCTGTAGCAGATTATTTAGGTCACGTAATGTACCGCTCCTTTCTAATTTCGGTAGGTCCACTGCTTTCTCCGAAGATTAATAACGAATGCACCAGTTAATAAAATGACCAGGAGGGGGCGCAAGTGCATTATGTCTGGAGAGAGCTGACCTCGGACATTTTGTATCTCTTTTATATATGTATTTTTAATTATGCTTTTGATTATGCAACTTAGAACTTGTTTTCACTTCAAAAACAGTTACGTTCGTAAGATGCTGCGCACGTAAACCATATAGTAGAAAACCAGTTGGACGCGATACCCACGCACATGTTGAAAGAGGAGGCCCCACGGCTGGCGTTATATAGTGATTCCTTAACCATCAGGAAGAGACTGAATCTAGGGCCTGTCACCAATGGGGCACGCTGCAGGCCCAGGAGGGCATTATTTTATGCAGAATACCAAATAAGGTGCTTCAAAATGACCCCAAATTCCTAAATGTGTCCTGCAATATTTGCTATTACATGCCGCAATATCATGGAGGGTCTAACAGCGCGGCTATGTCTTTCTAAATGTTTTTATTATAGTCACTAATACTATTAGTATTTGTACGAACCACGTAGCTTTCCTTCAATATTGTGCTCAATTAGGAATTAGCAGCTTCCATTACTTTAGATTTAATGGGTGATGGAGACCCACTTTGCTTTCTTTTGTTCGAGTGCTGAGTTATCGTTGTCTGTCTCATTTTGTCCAATGTGAATGAATGTATCATTTAAAAATAATAATAATTCCTTCAGAAAGAGGTATCATATAAAACGAAAAATAATGTAATGTCAAAAAAAAGGCAAAAGCTGTTCTTTATATTTCAGCAAAGAAATAGTCAAATAGCCCATTTAAAGAATTGACCAGCTGCAGTGGAGGAGGATCTTTTAAGAGCTGCCACAAACCTCGCATTCAAGTTCAAGCCCTTGGTGACAGGACTCTCGGAGTGTACTGCACAGACAAACTGGTCACTGTTTTCTGCCCAGGATTTTCTGTTCTCATCTCTTAGCAGCGAAAAGCAGCCCCAAATAACCAGCAGAACAAAGTAAAAATCCACAGCATAGTTTAAAGAATGTTCAGTTGCCCTGAAACATCTTTGGAACATCGTGTTTTTTGCGGCGACAGGAGCAAAAGAGGTGTTACCATTCCTCTGCCTACACTCGCGCAACTCCCTGGAATCATTTTGTTGTAATCGGATCTAGGACCCTATTTAAATATTCCAGATTCATGCCCTTATGCAGTTATGACAAATCATATCCTTATAAAGGCATAAGAATCATATCCATATTTAGTCATAGCCAATGCAGTCCAAATACGGCAAGGCTATTCCCATAGACTTCTAGAAAGTACAACGCGTTCTTAAACAAACCAAGCCTCCTGCAGCCCAGGAATTCCCCCTGCTTTTTTTTTGATTTGTCCTAGAACTCCTGAGAGTCCTGAAAGAACTGCCAGTTCTTAATGACGTCTTAAGTCCAACCTTACGTCAAACTCAGCACCTTCCAGGTATAAATATACCAGCATCTGCCTTAAGCAAACACACGGTGGTTTGGAGCAGATCGGCTATCTACTTATCCGAAGCCCAGCTGATGCGAGTGCCGAAGGAAGCCGACCCTCCCATTGACGCACTGAGAGAGAAGCTGTCTTTTCTCCTGCTGAGAAAATCCAGCTCCAGTTTTTCCAGTCACCCTTGTGGGTTGCTGGGAGATCGAGTCCTGAGAAAAAGATACAAGACCTCCTTCATTCTATAACCAAGGTAAGGAGCTGATTAGATCCTCAGAGAATTCTTGATTCAGATTCTTGGCAAAAACGAACTTAACTTAAACTGCAGCTCACTTACTCCTTCCCACGTACTAGGCTTAGGTTAGGTACACCGGGGTAGGCGTATCTGAGAAGCACCAGTTGAGCACGTTTAGTCAATGATTTTAAGTATGGATATATTTTATCCATTTTAAGTATCTTATAGCTCAGAAACCATAAAAAATGCTTTTACAGTATTATTTCATAATACTTCTTTTACTGTACGCACTTTACTTCATGATAAGTATTGCAATTGTGGCAATTCATTTCTCTTGCATGAGAAAGAAGACGGCTCAATAAATAACAACTTTTATTGAAAACGCCCGTCTCTCTATTTCTCTGCACTCCTGGTGAAACTAAGCATGCATGATTGACTGAGTGAAATAGCTCTCTAATGTTTTCACACGACTCTGGAGATATACTCCTTATTCTAGGGGGAGCAAAGTTGTTATGTTTATGCGGTTGTCAGAAACTAATCCTTTCTTGTATATTCGGGAAAGTTAACTCCTTCCTGTTCACTCGAGAAAGTTTCTAGTGACATTTGAGCTAGCTGGCATACCTAATTAAGTCTAACATATTCAGTAGAAACCTAGTCGACCTCAGTCCTACGTCTAAACTACTGTTTATGTTATTCCAATGCGCAGAGCCTATTGGGAGTATAGGATCTACACTACAATTTTTCCAACTTAAAAAATATGCCTGAAATGTTCCATCTTCCTGGCCATTTCCCCTCCTCATTTTTCTACATTTTTTGCATCGCTTACCCGTTGACATCAATTCACCAAAATTGTAGAGGTAGCTGAAGTGACATCCCATGTCCTTTGACTTTCACTCACACACACACTTACACATACACAAAGATTCATACTTACAAATACTCTAGTCTATCTCCCATACTTTCACCCACAATCAAGCACCCAACTTACATTTAAAAGCATACTTTTTAACCTACTTCATTTGCAAAGGAATGCTAATTGTACTCCATTTTTAATACACTAATAATGAATAATGCAATATTGTTCATTACTAGTGTAATAAACAAATTGACAGAAAACAATGCGAGTGAAGCTGCAACCGACGTCCAAAAGGACAAGCTGCCTCAGCTTTTCTGGCATTGATCTTGCCACCTCTGAACAAGGGGTCGCAAAGGTGCTGCCAGTGGTCGCAGGGGGCAAGCCAGGGGCCACAGCTGCAACCACTGGCGATCTGTATATGACGACCATGCACTTACCAGTGACGTATATTAAGAAGTGACCTTATGATTTCAGTCTCAGTGAAGAGAGGTGTATTGCTTGAGCCACTAAAGCCAGTTACATGGGGTACTGCATGTCAGAGCTGAGGGGCACTGACTGGCAGAGCAGAGTGTGGGTTTGAGGACTGGCACTGTGAGGCTGCTGCTGCTCTAGTCATGATCTAGGCACATTAGCAGAGCTTTCTGTAGGCCTTAATATTGGAATACCAAGATCATACAGCAACCCAGGACTATGGTGATCTGACAGAATATTGGTACATAAATTAAACAGATAAAGTGTTGCAGGTCAGGCTGTGCAACCTTTCCTGAGCCATGTGCGGTCCAAACAGTAAAAACATAACGGCCAGGATTAATGCCGACCAGAATTGAGGTGCACAGGCAAAACTGTCTTTGTTCACCAGTTCTGGGATCCAATGGATGCTGCAGATCAGAACTGAGGAACACCGCAAAGCTCGGGGGGGGGGCGGGGCAACATGGTATAGCAAAAATGTGACAGGCTAGGACTGAATTGCAAAGATTTTGTAACTGCAAGAAGTCACCAAATTATAACAATGGTTTAAAATTGGTCTTCTTGCTAGGGAGAAGGGGAGTGCCCAAAAGTCAAGATGGAATTTTGCCTGCCAGGAAACCTTGTGCCAAAGCTGTAGGATGCCTCACATTTTATGTACTATGCTGGTCAGTGGAAACCCGTTCAGGGGTCTGAGGGAGCAGCTACCTGAGAGACAACCAGGGCATAGTGAGTGACACAGTGGAGAGAGAAGAGCTAACTAACGGTGCAAAGGAAAAGTCAAGGGAAAAGAGAGAGAGGGGCTCTCTAAAAAAGAGAGGGGGGTGTTAAGATGGCTGTAAAATGTGCAGAAATTAAGAAGCAAGGGAAATGAGGTTACATGCGGAATGCAGCAATGGAAGGTAAAGGCTGAAGAAATAAATAACTTGACTACATTAATGAACCCACCATATACCCTGCACTAAGTGGGTTGGCTAGGACAGACTTACAACCTTCCCCTGAAAGAAAAAGGCTATTGAAATTGGTTATCTAGGGCTTTTCTATTTTTGTCTTTGTTGTTTCCAAATGCTTAACATAACTAGGAAAACTAGTTTGATCAAATTATTTTTTTCAGTCGTAGGACAATTGCGAAGACAATAAATGATTTATTCCTATACAATTACAACAATTTTCCTTATGCCTGAATTTTCTATGTGTGGAATCACTTTCTCCTCTGGATTACTTGAATGAAATCAAATCAAATTCATAGTCTGACCAGCTGGAGTATAGAGAAAACAAAAGAGGTACATTGGTAAATATAACTTATACATTCCCTTTGTGCTATTCCATCAAACATGTTGTCTGTTTATTTCTAGATGAATTCTTCAATCTGATATCGCTCCAAAATACCACCGTCCATGTACCTCGTTAGAGCTTTGTTGTTTGAAAAA
Source organism: Lissotriton vulgaris (assembly GCF_964263255.1). Lineage (NCBI taxonomy): Eukaryota > Metazoa > Chordata > Amphibia > Caudata > Salamandridae > Lissotriton > Lissotriton vulgaris. Next base: position 441,108,641 of record NC_141700.1, read on the forward strand.
AATCATTCTACGTGATAACTATTTAAAACATTTTAAAGTAAATCTTATGAATTCTCGTTTTCAGCTAGTGAGAGGAAATGAGTAACCCTACCTAGAGATCCTTATAAAGACACTGCCTTAAGCTAAGGCACCTATATGACACTGTTAAAACTGAGTCTTACATCTCTCTAATTAACATTTCCTCAATCCCAACTGCTGTTTGGTGCGTAAACAAAAAAATAATGGTATAAAACTGGTCTGCGTGTTTTTGTTAGGGATGCTTTGATGGTAGTCGTAAGATTTGGTGAGCTAATGTTCTCGATATGAATGCCACTGTGCAGGACCCTTTAAATCTGCCTACCCAGAGTTACCAAAACTAGGGGTACATTTTGCTGTGGGGAATGAAGTTAGTAGGGATTTCTAGGTGGGGTCTGAGAGCCATATCAGAAATGTAGAAAATGCTAATTCTAATAACTTATTTCCCCGCAGAATATCGTCCAGGGAGTTCAGCTGCTGAAAGCCGGAATTCCACATACCTCCTATTACCAACAAGGCCAAAACCTTTAACTGTAGCACTAACATCTTTGAAATGAATAAGGCCACTTATGATGTGGCCTATAGTTTATACAGAATAAGTAAGTATAACAATGTTATTTGGGCTAACCCCGTCTCCCAGCGGGGGTTGGGGAGCACACTTCCTAGTCTTACCCATCTCTTGGCTACCAGCTCTCTACCGAAACAGTGTTCTTTTCCTTCTGTAAAGAGTAGATCTCTCATGCAGAAACTCGCACCCAATGACATTCTTTGTTTACAGTAACAAAAGGACTTTATTGTAGGCCTGAATATGATTCACTCTTGGGTAAATTTCATGATAACTTTGCATTTTTGGAATTGGGAAAATTTAGTACCCAAGGCATGTTCACATTGGGAATTGTAGGTCAGTTCTGGAAGCTATTCTGTACAATGAATTACATGTTTATCCAGTTAAACATTAAAATGTAGGCTGACTTACATTATCAACTCAGAAGTAAAACACAGCAACACTCATCGCCAAACCTGTTGCAAAGATTCTGATATTGCCACATTCTCCCAGACAAGTGAATTATTGAGCTCAAAACGTCATATCCATATTTAAGCTGTCTCCAATTCTCAACATGACACCCTCAATAACTCCATATCTTCCATAAAGAATCTCATAATGTGCAATGTTGTCATATTCCCCCAGATTAAAGTACCATTTCATGCAAAAAGTTTCATCCCTGTGGAATCATCCTCTGAAACCATTCTTACATGCTACTAAAAGCCAAAGAAAATTGTAGAGAGGGAGTGAGACAAGTCATAAAAAGCGAGTTGGTTAGGTCTTCTCTACCTTTGGTGTTGTACAAAAATGATCTATTTCGAATCAGAATTGAGAAACATTGCTTATAGAAGGAGATAAAATTAAACCGCTTAGTTTGTAGGATCTCTATGTAGAGGATACATTAAGAGAAAAATGAGAGAAGTGCAATTTGGACTGTGAAATTGTATGATTGACTCTCATATGCACTTACACATACTCAGGTTCCAACAAACAAAACTAATAGTGACAATAATTGTTGTGTGTGATACTTAGAATTGAAAAACATTAGAGGAATAAGAAGGATATTTCACCCAAAGGAAAAGAAGATATATAACTAAAGGTATACTAAAAAAAGGAGAATAACACACATTTGTGAGTGAATCTGTCTGAATTGGAGAATTCAGACAGAATTAATTAGTGTGCGGTGTTCAGATGGCCCCCAGCCATCCTGAACACACTCCCAGCGTGACGTAGGATGGCCGGGGGCCGTCCTAAGCATGCAAGGGGTTACGCCCCCTAATTAAATCCCCACACCACTGCAGAATCAGTGCCACAGGGAAGGGGTTAAGCAGAGGATTAGCACAGTGCCAAGCTGAAATCAATAAAGGCAAGACACTTGTTTCACTTTCATTGGAGCTCTTCAAAGAGGTATAGCTTAGTCCAGACACAATAGTAGGTAAGATACATATAAAGAAAAGGCGGCAGGGTACAAATATCCTGACCTACCAAATATGGTGGAGAGAGTCCTTCCGGCACCCTGTGGGGGTCAAAAATAATTATTTTTTTTACAAATTTCGCTGCAAACTCAAGGGTGTATTTGCAAATGTAAGGCAAAATACCAAAAATGATGCAGCTTCTTAGTTATGCCCCAGGGCGGGCCAAATCCTGGGGGCATGAAGGAGGAGGGCTCATGCCCCCCCCCTCTTTGGCCTATCCCAAATCCCCACCATAGGGTACCCTGCTGGGGTAAAACTTTTTTTTTTACAAATTTCGCCACAAACTCAAGGGGGATCTGCAAATCTATTTCAAAATAAAAAAAATATGCAGCTTTTTTGGAAAGCCCTATGGTGGGCAAAATACTGGGGGCATGAAGGAAGAGGGCTCATGGGGCCCTGCTCTTTGGCATATCCCAAAGCCCCACCATTGGCCATCGGTGACCGCCATCTCCCCAGGGCGGTAAACAATACAAATACGGGGGCCCGCTTGGCCTCCCTCTGCAGCACTATGTACCGTCACCTCATAGAGGCACACTGTTTCTCTGAAGAAATATGGGGGAGGATCTATGGCCTTCCCTCAGGGCACATACATTATTAAAGAAAATGCAGGGGATGCCATAGCAGACCACCACCTCCCTGGGGCACCTAATAGGAATGCAGGGGGGTCCTGCACAAAGTATTAAAATATATAAATACTGTGATATCATATGTCGACAGTGCTGCTCATCATGCCAACTTTTCAAGACACTATTTCTCATTACATTGTCCCTCATGCCTAGTATCTTCTGCCACTTACTACCACCATTTTAAGTCTTACTTCTATATATGTAGACCATTTTGTACAGGGTGCAGTGTATTTAAAAAGTTGGATGTGTACTTTTAAGTTTTACATGTCCTGGTAGTAAACCTCTGTTTTTCACTACTGTGAGGCCTGCCTCTCCCATGAGATAGCATTGGCTTGCCTTATTACAGTTAACCCCTTAAGTGCTGCCTCGGTGCATTGGCCGACGGCAGCACTACCTCCCCAGTGCTGCGCACAACCATTGGACGTCCATTCAGCACTAGTTCCAATGGACAGCGCAGCACTGGGGAGGAATGTTTAATAGCATCTATGAGGTTAATACATGATAAGGTGTGATTGGGAGCCTAGTAGGATAGTTTGGTGTTGGAGGAATTGTAATTTAATAACCTCTTTAATGGTAAAGTTGGATTTTAGGCCACAATTCTGAAAACGCCACTTTTAGAAAGTTTAAAGACACAAAAATGATGGACAAAATGTGGAACAAATCAAACATTCACCCCCAGTCAAGAGATCTGGGTTAAATCCATAGTTCTTTTTCTCACCATGCCACAGCACTGCTACCTGACAAAATAGGTAGGCACACTCAGGAAAAGGAAGGAGCATCAAGATTTGGAGGAGTCGAACAATGTTCTGGGATTAATGATCAAATATAACTTGGAGACTCCATAAGCTTTTCATGGTTAATCTAATCATCATTTGGTCCCCCCTTCCTGTTGTTGAAATATATATTATCAGTTAGATTAGTTGCCAAACTCTGAGAAATTCGGTTCATCTATATTTTTGGCTCTGGTCTCCGTGGGCTATGGCTCGCTCTGAAGCTGATACTTGGCAATCTAGAAGTATTTTCAACTTTGTGGCTGGATTCGTAGGCCTATTCATGTTTTGGAGTGCCTGCTGTGGCTACTTCTATCCTACTAATAATAAAGCCTCCGCCTGTTTGGTAGTGTGCTATTCTTAACATCATGCTAGCAAAAAAAAGTAGAGAAATTTGAAACATTTGCAAGAAAACTTTCCTACAATCCTGGCACAATGAGCCTCTAAGAAGAGTTGACCATAAAGCAAAAGCTTAGTTATATCACACTATGAACAACCAATGGGTAGGTTTTAAGAAATCAGAGCTAGGAAAAAAAGTATCTACCTAGATTTTACATCTTCATGTCAGTATAAATATAGAAATTAAATGTATTTGCAAAACATTTGGCTTTGAAATACACAGATCCAGCCTTTGCCAACGTATGCTATGTGTATAAAGAAATACAATGATCACTTAATCTTTCAATGTGTTCACCATGCATTCAAGATATATTATAATGTGGCTGAGGAAGCACTTCATGCACTTGTATTCTGGCTGTCCGTGCATGCAGGATACAATCTGGTAACTACAGAATTACATACATACATAATATGCAGCAGGCGTTTTATCCTGACCATACAATAAGAACAACACATAGCATAGTCAAAACTGTAAGCACATACAGTACCAAGAAGAACCTGTCCAAAACAAAAGCAACCATAAACCATTCAGATTTCCTTTCTTCATTCTTAGTGGTGTTTATCATCTGCCTTATTTTTAGCATCTCCAACAAGATCCTCTTCAGGACCTCAGCTTCAGTGCTTTCTCCTTCCTTGGATGTAAATGTTGACGTCAGTAATGCTGTGTCCCGTGTTGAATACATTTCTTCATTCTCTGTATAAGATAAGAAAGTATTTTTAGGTTACTTAAGCAACTGGCTGGGCTGTCGATTCTTACTGATGGTCTTTGAGGCCAAAACCAAGTCTATTTTGCAGTACAATCAATGAACATGCAAATGTTCTTTCATTAAGATTAAGTCTATGTAAATTTAACTCATGAATATTGCAGAAACCCTTTAGACGTGTTGCTGCTTTCGAGGATTGTCAGCACACATCATGGACCTAATTCACTGAAATGTCTGGGGTAGTTTAAGTGATATCAGACACCCTTTGACCTTCAATGATATCACTTGATTGACCTCTATTCTCATCCTTAGCTCCTCAAAAGCCTCCATTTCACTGCTGAAGGGTTAGCCTAATGTTTCTTGTATTGCCTTCATGACCCCTGAGAAATAATAGCATATCTCAGGGTTATCAAAGGCTAAATAAGAAGTTGCAGCTCCGAAATGACATCCATGGTGAGCACCTACATATTGCAAACTTCAGCAAAGGAATATATATTTTTTCAGACATCATCATGGTAAAGTACACACTTGGGACTAATTCATATAGGTAAAGATTTACTACTACACCTAGGTGTAAATCTTCACTGTTTCACAATTCACCATTTCCCCGTGCAAAATTACACCTAGGTGGAACACATGTCTCATCACCTCTCTTTAGGGAGTGGAGGAGTTTAAGACTGAATTTACTAGTGTAAAGTTACTACTACTAACATTTCGCACATAGGTGGAAATCTCTGCCACAGTGACAGGGATCTTCCCACGGAAAAGTATTTAGGAGAAATATTAAAGTTGATTATTTAACAAAAAACATTTAAAATATTTAATTGTAAAATATAATTGTAAACATTTTTTAATTATTTATTACAAACCTAGAAATAATAAAATAAAATGTTACTTTACCGTATACATATGTACTAATTAATTAAAGGATATTTAATTAAATTCCAAATAATATTTAAAAAAAACTTCTCATCCATTGTAATATTTTTGTTTTGATTTAATACGTTATATTTCATTGAACTGTATATTTGAAAATAAATTAGATTAATTTTATATTTTTACCATAAGTTTAATACTTTCAATTTGCTTTTAAAATAAGTTTATTACATTGAAAAATGTACTATAATAATATACAGCTATATATAACTATAAATATATATATAAAATTATAAACTATAACAATTACATCATTGCATATATATACAATATATATATATATATATATATATTCACAGAAAAAACCATAGGTTATAGTGGATATATAGTTAGGAATTTGCATTTACAAAACCTTGAAAATTCAATGAAAAAACCATTGGTTTTAGGCCATATATAGTTAGGGATTTGCATTTACAAAACCTTATTTTACTCGCATAAAACCATTGAAATTCCATATATAGTTATAAGCGCTAACTATATATCGCGCACCCGCAATCCACTGCTGATGATGTCACATATTACATCATTCATGACATGGTTAGTGACATCACTGATGACATCACTGATGACATCTCAAATGACATCACTGATGACATCACTGATGACATCATCCAGTGACTGTATGTTTCTGTAAAGTTAAAATATCTCTTACATATTGAAGAATGAGTGGATATATAAGTGTCTGGATGAAGGATTTAGTAGGTGCATGACTGACTGTATGAGTGAGTGATTAAATGTGTCTCACTGAGTGCATGGGTTAGTGACTAAACTGTCTTAATTTGTGCATCATTATGTCTGTTGTTCTGTAAACTGTTGCATGTGTTGATAAGTAGCTATATGAGTAACTATATGGGTTATTGATTGGTTGCCCAAGTATTTGTATGGGTTACTGAGTGTGTGTGTGGGTGGCTGGGAGGTGTGTGACTCTGTGCATAGATGTGTGAGCAGTTGATTCACTAGATGTATGGTTTCAAAAGTGCATGTGGAAACAGCTGTATGGGCGGTTGACTGTGTGCATGAGTGTATTGGTGAGTGAATGGATATCTCAGTGCTACATGTCAAAGTAAGTACATATGTAAAACACAGTACATGTGAGAGTTGACATATATAAATAACTGTGCATAAGAGCCAGTGAATGTGTGAGTGGCTGTATGGATCATTGTGAACTTGTATCAGGGATTGTATAATAGAGTAAATATGTGTTAGTATATGTTTGAATAAGTAAAGTTTGTATAACTGTATAGTTGAGGAAATGGAGGTGTGATTGATTCTTTGCATGACTGACTAGGTGTGTGAGTAACTCCATGGATGAGTGACAGTCTGTGAGTGTCTGTTTACACTGATTGTATCTAAGGTTATATTAGAGTCTGAAGAGGTTCATCGTATTATCACATGAATGATATCATCAGTGATGTTATCAGTCATGTCAAATGAGATGTTTTCAGTGATGTCATCAGTGATGTCATTTGAGATGTCATCAGTGATGTCATCAGTGATGTCACTAACCATGTCATGAATGATGTAATATGTGACATCATCAGCAGTGGATTGCGGGTGCGCGATATATAGTTAGCGCTTATACCTATATATGGAATTTCAATGGTTTTATGCGAGTAAAATAAGGTTTTGTAAATGCAAATCCCTAACTATATATGGCCTAAAACCAATGGTTTTTTCATTGAATTTTCAAGGTTTTGTAAATGCAAATTCCTAACTATATATCTACTATAACCTATGGTTTTTTCTGTGAATTTCATTGGTTTTTTAATAGCAAATATGAAAAGCTTTAAAATGTCAAGTACGTGATAGATAAAAACATTTTCGTATTTATGCACGCTGATGTGCTTTGAACGCTGCACCCCCCCCCTCCCCTCTTTTGTCTTAGTAGTACTCTCTCTTTGCAGATACTGAAGGGTAGTTAACGCAGGCCTTTACCCCCGTTGTAATCCGTCGTGCCTGCTTGTCTCTCCATTTGATTGATTGTTGTCCAAGCATTTACTGTTTTAGAATTGGTTCTCTTTGGATCATTCTCTATTTACAAACAAGCACAAAGTCGCAATACTCTGTTTAGTCTTTGCAGATAGTGAAAAATCGTGTAAAAAAATAAAAGTAATCAAGCAAAATCAGTAGGCCACTAATTGGATCTCTTTTTGACCTCGCTAAAATAGAAATATTAGGAACAACCCTTCATGAGAAATACGAAAATAGTGAGATGAACTGAGCTCCACACCATGAGGGCTGCAAGACAGCTCGGCTCCATCACCCATCCCGCACAAAATAACGACAAACCCTATGCAAATATTAAAAATATAGACAACACACCAGCAAAGAAACAGGGTAAAACATTTTATTAAAAAACTATTTACATAACGTTGGTTTATAAGATGATGTCAGTAGTGGACCGATGTGTGAATAGGTCGAAAGCAGCACAAGGCTCCAAGATCCGGATGGCAAGCTCCTGGATGTTGGGTGCCATAGTTCAGAGTTCTGAGTTTGAGCCTTTTTCAATGCCTGTGCTTTGTTGAATCAAAATGGCGGCTTGACACAAAGCTGACTCAAGCGTTGCTACTGATGCTATGCAGACCAAAACTGGTTTTCAGTTTGTACATTTTTCTAGATTTTTCAATCCAAGTTTGGTTGACTTTGTAGAACGATGGCTTCAAATTTTCAACATACGGTGTGGTGGCCGTGACTGGGAGGGGGCGCTTCGCTCCTGCCCCCTCCCCAAGTAAGATTTTCATACGTGAAAGTACGTTAATGGTTTTGGTCCCTGAGTTGCTTCGATGTCACTCCCATTCTCAAGTGGCATAAGTTCTGGATGTTGGGTGCCATAGTTAAGAGTTCTGAGCAGTGCTTGTAACACTGTCTGAAGCTTATTTCCACCTACTGCAGCTTCACTATTCTCAAAGTAAGTGAGTGTCGTTTGTGGACCTGACTGCATTAGAAAACAATGTGATATGTTACCTTCCTAAACAGCTTGACGGAGGCCCCTGAGGGGCGGTGTGATGGCCATGGACTCGGAGAAGACGCTTGGCTCCGACACCCTCCCCAAGTCTTATAGCACTGGTGTAGCCTGAGATCGCCCCCGACATAGGCGGCCGGCTCCCGGGGTCCGGCGGAACTTTTTGCCTTTTGATGACTCTTCAATTCTGAACCTTGTCCCACAATCCGTTTGACCTGAAGACACGCTGTAGTGGGGCGCCCCTTTACCGTTTCAGTTGCCATTCCGCCCGCTTTTGCTACACTGTGCCTCTTCCGCCATTCAGCTGTTTACCGCCCGCTCTTGCGACTACAGCGTCTCGCTCATCATGTAGTTGAGTTGCTCCCGCTCTTGCGGTGCAGCGATAGGCGGCTGCCACAGGACTCTCAAAATGGCGGCCGGCTCTTCGGTTTTGGGCCTGGTCCACTAAAATGGCCCTGGGACACCTTTGAACTCGGACGCTTCCCTGATAGGGCTTGGGTCCCATTCTCGAAAAGCGTCCCCTCAGCCGTGAAGATTCTACAAAAGTCTTGGGGGCCTCCGACTCCCGCAGGCTTCTGGTGGGGAGCGGCTGCCATGATTGCTCGTGGAATGGCCACGACGGAGCTACGAGATGGTAGTGGTCTCATGCTGACGCCAGCTTTAGTCTGAAACATCCAGAAACACTGTAGACTACCAATTCGATCAGTTCCGGTAGCGCCCCAACATGACCCGGAAGAGAAGAACTTGCCCTCCCCTCTTTGACTGATGGTTCTTGTTGCCTGTCCCCTCTATTGTCATTTAACAGAACTTTTTGGACTGCTGAAAGGGGTTGTGTTCCGAACGCTGGTTGGTGGAGACATTTTGACTATATTCTTGACCTACGTTGTCGCGTAATGCGTTATATGACACGCCGCGTTAACGCACCCGGAAGTGATCCGAGGCGCGGCGCGCAGCGCGTAACGTAAGCATAACAGGTCATGTGACTTGTTAATAAAACTTTTCATTGGTTCATTTTACTTTTGTTAATTTAATGATGAAAAGCTTGGTCATATGACCTAAAAAATACGCTTTTTATTGTTTTCGAACAATATTTTTTTTTCAAACATATGTTATAATATTCCAGGCTAATGTACTTTCCCGGAAAATTTACAACTGTCTTGCAAGTAAAATATATTCCTTTTTCGAGAAAAAGGGCGTTTCTTCCTTCCATGACGGAGCCGTTGAGTAAAAGAGATTCCGCCTGCTGTCCTAGTCGCCGATACGTCTGATTATCAGATTCTTATCGATCACTTTATGTTGCAGACATGAAAAACACAACTGCCCTTGACCATTTATCTTTACTGCGTTCCTACATATTATACCTTTTATCCGTCATGTAATTGGACTGCTTTATTTCACTTGCCTTTTACTGATTCGAAAACAGTGACTAAAAGTAAAAACTTTACCAATATAAATACTACTACCGTGTTTTGTTTTAAAAACCTTTATTGTGAAAATGTCAGTATACAAATACGGGCCTATAACCACGTGGGCCGGCCACGGAGCAAACTGAAATCATATATGATGAGGAGACATTTACACTGTAGAAGAACGTAACGAGCGGGCCATTAGATTGCAAGAACAAAGGTGTCTAACAGTTGCGGAATCGGTGGACGTACATTTTGTAATTAAAATAAGACAGGGCCACTTACAATAACATTTTCTAGATATACATTTGCGGGCAAGGAGTTACGAGTCCCATTTATACCGGCGCCATTTTGGGCGAGGCTGGGCAGGTCCAATATATAGTCAAAATGTCTCCACCAACCATCACCCAGACCAGAACCCCTTTCGGCCCTTTATGCTACAAGATGGTGTCTTCCATTCAGAAAATATTGTTGGCAGCATTTTGAAAGGAAACAGAAACAGCCGTTCTCCTAGTGAGTTTCACATTGTTACATTTAGGAAGAATGTTGAAGAGTAGTATGTGGAAAATCTGAAGCCATTTTTCTACAAACTCTCAATCAGACTTGGATGGAAAAAAAAACCTGAAGAATGTACAAACTGAAAACCAATTTTTGTCTGTATAGCATCAACAATAACGCTTGAGTCAGCTTTGTGTCAAGCCGCCATTTTCATTCAATCAATAGCGTCCCCCTGCACACATTCAGGGACCTGGTCGTGTCTTCAGATGAAACGGATTGTAGGAAAAGAAGCAGAAAGGAAAAGGAAAAAAGTTCCGCCGGACCTCGGGAGCCGACCGCCTATGTCATGTGCGACCTTTGGCCACACCAGGGTAATAGTGAAGCTGCAGCAGGTGCAAATAAGCTTCAGACAGTCTTACAAGCACTGCTCAGAACTCTCAACTGAGGCACTCAACATCCAGGACTTGCCATTCGGATCTTGGCGCCTTGTGCTGGTTCCGACCTATTCACACATCGGTCCACTACTGACACCACCTCATAAGCCAACGGGGCACCCCACGCCGACTTTCGGCGCAGCATTGTAGGATGGCCACACCAGTGCGGCAACTTGCTGGACACCACCTCGGTGCCATCCGGATCTCGGCGCTTTCGAGTCACTGTGCCGGAAGAGTGACCGGAACTCAGCTGAACACGCCGTCTTTCGGCGCAGCATTGTAGGATGGCCACACCAGTGCGGCAATTTGCTGGACACCACCTCGGTGCCATCCGGATCTCGGCACGTTCGACTCACTGTACCGCAAGAGTGACCGGAACTCAGCTGGACACGCCGTCTTTCGGCGCAGCATTGTAGGATGGCCACACCAGTGCGGCAATTTGCTTGACACCACCTCGGTGCCATCCGGATCTCAGCGCGTTGTGCTGCCTTCGGCCTATTCGCACATCGGTCCGCTACTGACGCCGCCTCACGTGCCATCGGATTTTCTACGCTTTTTGTAGCCCTATGCCGCATAACAGGTCATGTGACTTGTTTATAAAACTTTTCATTGGTTCATTTTACTTTTGGTTTCCTAAAGATGGAAGGCTTGGTCATATGACCTAAAAATAACACTTTTCATTGGTTTAGAACATTTTTTTTTCCCAAACGATGAAAGCCCCACCTTGTTTCTGGATCATTCAGACTGAAGCTGGCGTCAGCATGAGAGCACCACCATCTCGTGGCTCCGTCGTGGTCATTCCGCGAGCAATCATGGCAGCCGCTCCCCACCGGAAGCCTGCGGGAGTCGGGGGCCCCCAAGACTTTTGTAGAATCTTCACGGCTGAGGGGACGCTTTTCGAGAATGGAGCCCAAGCCCTAGCAGGCAAGCGTCCGAGTTCCAAGGTGTCCCAGGGCCATTTCAGTGGACCAGGCCCAAAACCGAGGAGCCGTCCGCCATTTTAAGAGTCATGTGGCAGCCGCCTATCGCTGCACTGCAAGAGTGGGAGCAACTCAACAACATGGTGAGCGAGACGCTGTAGCCGCAAGAGCGGGCGCAACTCAGCTGGATGGCCGCCACCTGGGGAGGCCCGTTCACGCCGCCTCCCCCACGCCCCCCCCCCCCCCGGGCCGCCGCACGCCAATTTTCGGAGCAGCATTGTAGGATACCAAAACCAGTGCGGCAGTTTACTGGACATCACCTGGGTGCCTGTCGTACATGTTGTGTCAGCCATGGGACACTGGACACAGTGCCATCAACATCTCAACGCGTTCTGCTGCCTTGGGACTATTCGCACAACAGACCGCTACTGACGAGGCCTCCCCCCGCACCACCCGGGACGCCCCACGCTGTTTTTCTGTGCTGCATTGTAGGATCCCAAAACCAGTGCGGCACCCAGGCGACATCACCTGGGTGCCGTCCAGAACTCTGCACGTTGTGCTGCCTTGAGACTATTCGCACAAAAGACAGCTTCTAACCATTGTTGCTTTTTGGGTTGAAAAATGTTTAAATGTTTTTAGTTTTTGTTCCGTTCATTATAGTTAAAAGTTAATAAAGTTTTATAATCTTACTTTGTTGGAGTGTTATCTATTTTTTTAAAAACGGGTGAATGGGGCCTTGAATCGGGTTATTGTCATGTGTGGGCTTTGGAAGTGTGCTGCTGCAGGATCGGAGATTTCAAACTCAAATGCACGTTCTTTTTCTTACCTTTCCGAAGCATGGAGCGCAATAGCAGGCAGAGAAAGGGTGATGCACGTGTTGAACACTACCTGACCTGGCAAGTTGCTGGCAGTGCCCCCCCGCCCGCTCCTGAAAGAGAGCACACACACACCGCCGCCCCGAGTACTTCACAAATCTTTAAAAGACCATGCGCTTGTTCATGAGGCTTAAATGGTTTATCACCTCTTCTAGAACCCCTGCATCGACCCTCTGACGTTTCCTGGAAAAATTACCATGTAACACAATACCAAGCCCTGTCAGCTGAAACCCCCAAGGAATCGCGGGGCATATTATCAAGAGGGTTTATCTCCGCTTTTTTGGCTTTAAAAGCCATGAAAGCGGAGATAAAATTATCTCCCTATTACCAAGCTGTCGCTAACACCAGTTAGTGACAGCTAAAAGGAGATAGCGACCATCTTGGGCCCCGCTTTGCATGTCAGTGATACTTATCACTAATGACATGCAAAGTGGCGTGCCAAGATGTTAGCGACTGGAAACAGTCCCTAACATCGCTATCTCCTATTACCAACTTTTGGAGATATTCGCGCTAAGCGCGAATATCTCCAAAATCTAACACCTGCCCTGAGCAGTTCTTAGCCATGTTATCCAATGGGAGGTGGATAACATGGCTAAGAGCATTTTCTCGATAATACATGAATATCGCTGACTTTTCTGCGATAATAGCAAGGTTTATCTGCGATAAAAATCGCCGATGTGCGGCGATAATTTTTGTCTCTAAACAAGTTAGAGACAAAAATTATCGCTAGTTGTTCGTAATATGCCCCCGGGTTTTCGCTTGCAGAAATCGGGAGGCGGGAGACTAGCACTGAAATCAGTAGTCTCACGCCTGAATCGGGAGGGTTGGCATGTCTGAATTCTCTACAGCTGGGGCCATAAACTACATCCGCAGGGGTAGGTGATAGCCTGGGACCAGCCTGGCATCTAAAATGGCTGCCGTGCACGACAAAATTGTGGCATTGGAAAAAAGGCAAGATGGCGCAGCCGCTGGAAGAGATGTATCAACATATATCAGCCTCCTCAGCCACCCTCAGGAAACATAGGGGATTAGGATACGTCTCCTGCACCCCCTTATACCTAGTAATTTAATTAACGAAGCACAAAATGGCGAATTCCCGTTTCGCTACCAGTTTGCGGCCCAGTTCGCGGCCCGTGAAGCGCTTCTACCGTGAAAAATCATTTTTTTTTCTTTTCCCCACGGGACCCTTTAATAACCCCAACAACATTCCTAGGGGGTCAAGAAGGGGATACCTTGCCCCCTTTCATTAAATTCCCCCTTCGTTTTTCACCTCTTCTTCTCTCTCGATCCTACCGAGAGACAAGATGGCGGCCGCTCCGGACTGTCACGCAGCAAAAAAAAAAAAAGCTCACGCACAGCCGCTGGAAGAGATGTATCAACATATATCAGCCTCCTCAGCCACCCTCAGGAAACATAGGGGATTAGGATACGTCTCCCGCACCCCCTTATACCTAGTAATTTAATTAACGAAGCACAAAATGGCGAATTCCCGTTTCGCCACCAGTTTGCGGCCCAGTTCGCGGCCCGTGAAGCGCTTCTACCGTGAAAATTTTTATTTTTTTATTTTCCCCACGGGACCCTTTAATAACCCCAACAACATTCCTAGGGGGTCAAGAGGGGTATACCTTGCCCCCTTTCAATAAATTCCCCCTTCGTTTTTCACCTCTTCTTCTCTCTCGATCCTACCGAGAGATAAGATGGCGGCCGCTCCGGACTGTTTAGAATGTTGACAGACACCGGAGAGCCAATCAGCTTTCTGTTATCCAATGGAAGGTGGATAACATGGCTAAGAGCATTTGCTGGATAATGCATGAATATCGCAGACTTTTCAGCGATATTCATGCATTGTGGCCAATGTGCGGCGATAATTTTTGTCTCTAAACAATTAAAACGAAGCACAAAATGGCGAATTCCCGTTTCGCTACCAGTTTGCGGCCCAGTTCGCGGCCCGTGAAGCGCTTCTACCGTGAAAAATCATTTTTTTTTATTTTCCCCACGGGACCCTTTAATAACCCCAACAACAATCCTAGGGGGTCAAGAGGAGTATACCTTGCCCCCTTTCATTAAATTCCCCCTTCGTTTTTCACCTCTTCTTCTCTCTCGATCCTACCGAGAGATAAGATGGCGGCCGCTCCAGACTGTTTAGAATGTTGACAGACACCGGAGAGCCAATCAGCTTTCTGCGCGCAAAGTTCCGTTTCGCGAAAAGTAAGCGGACCGGATCGCTGCCCGGAGCGCTGTTACAGATATATATCTTGTTTTGAACGTTAATTTCTCAAAAACTACTGGAGCACATATATTGAGACCTAGCAAAGGCACATCTGGCTAACAGTCCCTACAATTTTGCCAAGTTTCGTGAAAATCCATTCAGCCGTTCGGGCTAAAAGTGAGTCCAACCGCCCTATGGAAATTAACATGGGAAAAACGCGTTTTGGGACCCCCCTTTTTTCTCAGCCCCCCTTGACGACCCCCCCCAAATTTCCAGGAGCTGCTCAGAAACAAAATGTTCCATTTTCCTGAAAATTTCAGCCGATTCCGTCCACAAACGCCAAAGTTATTAGACATAGAATTTTCAAAAATCCCATAGAGAAAAAATCCTAACTATATATACCTACTGGCGACCGCCAGTAGGTAATATATATATATATATATATATATATATATATATATATTACCTACTGGCGGTCGCCAGTAGGTATATATAGTTAGGATTTTTTCTCTATGGGATTTTTGAAAATTCTATGTCTAATAACTTTGGCGTTTGTGGACGGAATTGGCTGAAATTTTCAGGAAAATGGAACATTTTGTTTCTGAGCAGCCCCTGACAATTTGGGGGGGGTTCATCAAGGGGGGGCCGAGAAAAAAGGGGGGTCCCAAAACGCATTTTTCCCATGTTAATTTCCATAGGGCGGTTGGCCTCACTTTTAGCTCGAACGGCTGAATGGATTTGCACGAAACTTGGCAAAATTATAGGGACTGTTAGCCTGATGTGCCTTTGCTAGGTCTCAATATATGTGCTCCAGTGGATTTTGAGTAATTTAGGTTCAAAAAAATATATATATCTGGGCGGAGCCTAACCACACATCTGATCTGATTGGCTGTCAGCACTTCATCCAAGAAGTGTTGGCAGCCATCTTGGGACCAATATACATGATAGCACCTCATTAAAAAGCATTGTAGTTAATAGAGGGTTTTAGGACTTTAGTTACATTATAAATCATTTGTTGATGGTACCATACTCGTTTTAGGAATTGTGGTGGGTTCTAAGGTGATTTTACCATGTGAAAAAACCTTCTGCTGTGATATCATGAATATTGTTTGAAAGAAAACTAATATCTCATGATTTTCCCACAGTGGTTATGAAGGGGATCTATAAGCTAAACTGAAAGCATATTTTCTGTAAATTCACATTATCTTTCTCAGTCATGTGAAAATGAAGTCTGACATTCTCAGTAAAACATGTACATCCAACAAGGACAGAGACTGTCAGTTGATTCCTTTGTGTTCTACTGCAGCCTCCTAGAGTGTTCTAAAGAACAACTAGAGCGCTAACAGTCCTACTTATTACAAAGGTATGGCACACCTGAAGCCATCTTGATTGGAATAAAGTGGTAACTCTTAAAACATTTAATTTAAAAAGAAACAACATGAAGGGGTATATTTTGCCATAGAAAGTATGATTAGTGCTGCAGAATGAAAAATTAGGGCACATTTTGAGTGACTTCTCAAATCCTTTTCTATTTCATTAAAACATTCTGACATGCAGTCTCCCAAAATGGCCACCAGAGACAAAAGAGCCCAAATGTAGCCCAAATATCACCCAGATGTAGCCCAAGTATAGCCCAATGACAGAATGTCCCAGAGTGTTCTAAAGAACAACTAGAGCGCTAACAGTCCTACTTATTACAAAGGTATGGCACACCTGAAGCCATCTTGATTGGAATAAAGTGGTAACTCTTAAAACATTTAATTTAAAAAGAAACAACATGAGGGGGTATATTTTGCCATAGAAAGTATGATTAGTGCTGCAGAATGAAAAATTAGGGCACATTTTGAGTGACTTCTCAAATCCTTTTCTATTTCATTAAAACATTCTGACATGCAGTCTCCCAAAATGGCCACCAGAGACAAAAGAGCCCAAATGTAGCCCAAATATCACCCAGATGTAGCCCAAGTATAGCCCAATGACAGAATGTCCCAGAGTGTTCTAAAGAACAACTAGAGCGCTAACAGTCCTACTTATTACAAAGGTATAGCACACCTGGAGCCATCGTGATGGGAATAAAGTGGTAACTCTTAAGACATTTAATTTAAAAAGGAACAAAATGAGGGGGTATATTATGCAATAGAAGGTATTATTAGTGCTGCAGAAAGAAAAATTAGGGCACATTTTGAGTGACTTTTCAAATCCTCTTCTATTTCATTAAAAAATTCTGACATGCAGTCTCCCAAAATGGCCACCAGAGACAAAAGAGCCCAAATGTAGCCCAAATATCACCCAGATGTAGCCCAAGTATAGCCCAATGACAGAATGTCCCAGAGTGTTCTAAAGAACAACTAGAGCGCTAACAGTCCTACTTATTACAAAGGTATGGCACACCTGAAGCCATCTTGATTGGAATAAAGTGGTAACTCTTAAAACATTTAATTTAAAAAGGAACAAAATGAGGGGGTATATTTTGCCATATGAATTATGATTAGTGCTGCAGAAAGAAAAATTAGGGCACATTTTGAGTGACTTCTCAAACCCTCTTCAATTTCATTAAAAAATTCTGACATAGTCTCGCAAGATGGCCACCAGAGACAAAAGAGCCTAAATGTAGCCCAAATATCACCCAGATGTACCCCAAGTATAGCCCAATGACAGAATGTATCAGAGTGTTCTAAAGAACAACTAGAGCGCTAACAGTCTTACTTATGACAAAAGTATGGCACACCAGAAGCCATCTTGATTGGAATGAAGTGGTAAGTCTGAAAACACTCAATTTAAAAAGGAACAACATGAGGGGGTTAATTTTGCCATAGAAAGTATGATTAGTGCTTCAGAAAGAAAAATTAGGGATCATTTTGAGTGACTTCTCAAATCCTCTTCTATTTCATTAAAAAAATTCTGACATGCAGACTGAAACATGCACTTTGAATACCAGCAGCAGACGTCCCTGGTGAGCAGTAGCTTTACTACAGTGATCTAATGTGCAACTAGAGTGCTAACATTCAGAATTTATGGCAAATGTGTGACACATCTGAATGCCTTCTTGATGGAACCAAAGTAAACAAGCATTGAAAATGCAATAGATCTCGCCCTCATTTAAGTTAAAGCCATTCTGTTTGTAATGAGGTGGCTTTTTAGCTTTGCTTTTATTAGTGTTTTTTCAACTTGCATGTAAATAACGCACCGTTTTCACCAAATCGACTTTGCCCAAGCACACCCTTCCCTTCGGCCAACAAATCCCAAAAATTCGGCACACCTGCCGATCCACTCTCCCTACAGCTCACCCAAGCCCCGTCCCTCTAGCGCAACTGGAACATCCCAAATTCACCTTCTCCATGCGCACCAAAAACTCCCATTGAATAACATGACAATTCGCTACTCCGCACAAAAATTGCTCTTTAAAGCACTTCCACTGCTCCGATCCGCTTCAAACTTGGCTGGACACTAGTTCCAGCGATTCCCTAACATCTCACCAAAAATCAGCTCAATCCATCCACTGGAACGGGGACGAATTTCAACCCGAATACGCACCCCCGCAAACACAAAAAAAAGCCATAAAACGGCCAAATCTCGACCAAAAACCGCCAAAATCCCTCAAAACCTTGCCAACACAAATACGCACGAAACTGAACCGGCCCCTCAGCCCTAGGCTCCGGGAACCCTACTTAATTGACCCAAAAGCCCTAAAAAAGCAACATAATACACACGAAAACGCCCTAACAACCCTAAAATGCATATAAGTATATGTATGCATGCATTTATGTTTGTATTTATATGTAGATATACAGATGATATATGTTTATATATGTATGTATATATATATATTCACTGAAAAAACCATAGGCTATAGACCATATATAGTTAGGAATTAGCATTTACAAAACCTTGAAAATTCACTGAAAAAACCGTAGGTTATAGACCATATATAGTTAGGAATTAGCATTTACAAAACCTTGAAAATTCACTGAAAAAACCATAGGTTATAGACCATATATAGTTAGGAATTCGCATTTACAAAACCTTATTTTACTCACACAAAACCATTGAAATTCCATATATAGTTAGTTGCACTAACTATATATCGCGCACCCGCAATCCACTGCTGATGATGTCACATATTACATCATTCATGACATGGTCAGTGACATCACTGATGACATCACTGATGACATCTCAAATGACATCACTGATGACATCACTGATGACAACATCCAGTGACTGTATGTTTCTGTAAAGTTAAAATATGTCTTACATATTGAAGAATGAGTGGATGTATAAGTGTCTGGATGAAGGATTTAGTAGGTGCATGACTGACTGTATGAGTGAGTGATTAAATGTGTCTCACTGAGTGCATGGGTTAGTGACTAAACTGTCTTAATTTGTGCATCATTATGTCTGTTGTTCTGTAAACTGTTGCATGTGTTGATAAGTAGCTATATGAGTAACTATATGGGTTATTGATTGGTTGCCCAAGTATTTGTATGGGATACTGAGTGTGTGTGGGGGTGGCTGGGAGGTGTATGACTCTGTGCATAGATGTGTGAGCAGTTGATTCACTAGATGTATGGTTTCAAAAGTGCATGTGGAAACAGCTGTATGGGCGGTTGACTGTGTGCATGAGTGTATTGGTGAGTGAATGGATATCTCAGTGCTACATGTCAAAGTAAGTACATATGTAAAACACAGTACATGTGAGAGTTTACATATATAAATAACTGTGCATAAGAGCCAGTGAATGTGTGAGTGGCTGTATGGATCATTGTGAACTTGTATCAGGGATTGTATAAGAGAGTTAATATGTGTTAGCATATGTTTGAATAAGTAAAGTTTGTATAACTGTATAGTTGAGGAAATGGAGGTGTGATTGATTCTTTGATTGACTGACTAGGTGTGTGAGTAACTCCATGGATGAGTGACAGTCTGTGAGTGTCTGTTTACACTGATTGTATCTAAGGTTATATTAGAGTCTGAAGAGGTTCATCGTATTATCACATGAATGATATCATCAGTGATGTGATCAGTAATGTCAAATGAGATGTCATCAGTGATGTCATCAGTGATGTCATTTGAGATGTCATCAGTGATGTCATTTGAGATGTCATCAGTGATGTCATCAGTGATGTCACTGACCATGTCATGAATGATGTAATATGTGACATCATCAGCAGTGGATTGCGGGTGCGCGATATATAGTTAGTGCAACTAACTATATATGGAATTTCAATGGTTTTGTGTGAGTAAAATAAGGTTTTGTAAATGCGAATTCCTAACTATATATGGTCTATAACCTATGGTTTTTTCAGTGAATATATATATATATATATATATATATATATTCACAGAAAAAACCATAGGTTATAGTCGATATATAGTTAGGAATTTGCATTTACAAAACCTTGAAAATTCAATGAAAAAACCATTGGTTTTAGGCCATATATAGTTAGGGATTTGCATTTAGAAAACCTTATTTTACTCGCATAAAACCATTGAAATTCCATATATAGTTAGATGCGCTAACTATATATCGCGCACCCGCAATCCACTGCTGATGATGTCACATATTACATCATTATGACATGGTTAGTGACATCACTGATGACATCACTGATGACAACATCCAGTGACTGTATGTTTCTGTAAAGTTAAAATATGTTTTACATATTGAAGATTGAGTGGATATATAAGTGTCTGGATGAAGGATTTACTAGGTGCATGACTGACTGATTGAGTGAGTGATTAAATGTGTCTCACTGAGTGCATGGGTTAGTGACTAAACTGTTTTAATTTGTGCATCATTATATCTGTTGTTCTACAAACTGCTGCATATGTTGATCAGTAGCTATATTAGTAACTGTATGGGTTATTGATTGGTTGTCCAAGTATTTGTATGGGAAACTGAGTGTGTGTGTATGGGTGGCTGGGAGGTGTGTGACTCTGTACATAGATGTGTGAGTAGTTGATTCACTATATGTATGGATTCAAAAGTGCATGTGGAAACAGTTGTATGGGCGGTTGACTGTGCATGAGTGTATTAGTGAGTGAATGGATATCTCAGTGTTACATGTCAAAGTAAGTACATATGTAAAACACAGTACATGTGAGAGTTGACATCTATAAATAACTGTGCATAAGAGCCAGTGAATGTGTGAGTGGCTGTATGGATCATTGTGAACATGTATCAGAGATTGTATAAGAGAGTAAAGTAAATATGTGTTAGTATATGTTTGAATAAGTAAGGTGTGTATAACTGTATAGTTGAGAAAATGGAGGTGTGATTGATTTTTGTCATAACTGACTAGGTGTGTGAGTAACTCCATGGATGAGTGACAGTCTGTGACTGTCTGTTTACACTGATTGTATCTAAGGTTATATTAGAGTCTGAAGAGGTTCATGGTATTATCACATGAATGATATCATCAGTGATGTGATCAGTCATGTCAAATGAGATGTTATCAGTGATTTTATCAGTGATGTCATTTGAGATGTCATCAGTGATGTCATCAGTGATGTCACTAACCATGTCATGAATGATGTAATATGTGACATCATCAGCAGTGGATTGCGGGTGCGCGATATATAGTTAGCGCATCTAACTATATATGGAATTTCAATGGTTTTATGCGAGTAAAATAAGGTTTTCTAAATGCAAATCCCTAACTATATATGGCCTAAAACCAATGGTTTTTTCATTGAATTTTCAAGGTTTTGTAAATGCAAATTCCTAACTATATATCGACTATAACCTATGGTTTTTTCTGTGAATATATATATATATATATATATTACCTACTGGCGGTCGCCAGTAGGTATATATAGTTAGGATTTTTTCTCTATGGGATTTTTGAAAATTCTATGTCTAATAACTTTGGCGTTTGTGGACGGAATTGGCTGAAATTTTCAGGAAAATGGAACATTTTGTTTCTGAGCAGCCCCTGACAATTTGGGGGGGGGTTCATCAAGGGGGGGCCGAGAAAAAAGGGGGGTCCCAAAACGCATTTTTCCCATGTTAATTTCCATAGGGCGGTTGGCCTCACTTTTAGCTCGAACGGCTGAATGGATTTGCACGAAACTTGGCAAAATTATAGGGACTGTTAGCCTGATGTGCCTTTGCTAGGTCTCAATATATGTGCTCCAGTGGATTTTGAGTAATTTAGGTTCAAAAAAATATATATATCTGGGCGGAGCCTAACCACACATCTGATCTGATTGGCTGTCAGCACTTCATCCAAGAAGTGTTGGCAGCCATCTTGGGAACAATATACATGATAGCACCTCATTAAAAAGCATTGTAGTTAATAGAGGGTTTTAGGACTTTAGTTACATTATAAATCATTTGTTGATGGTACCATACTCGTTTTAGGAATTGTGGTGGGTTCTAAGGTGATTTTACCATGTGAAAAAACCTTCTGCTGTGATATCATGAATATTGTTTGAAAGAAAACTAATATCTCATGATTTTCCCACAGTGGTTTGGAAGGGGATCTATAAGCTAAACTGAAAGCATATTTTCTGTAAATTCACATTATCTTTCTCAGTCATGTGAAAATGAAGTCTGACATTCTCAGTAAAACATGTACATCCAACAAGGACAGAGACTGTCAGTTGATTCCTTTGTGTTCTACTGCAGCCTCCTAGAGTGTTCTAAAGAACAACTAGAGCGCTAACAGTCCTACTTATTACAAAGGTATGGCACACCTGAAGCCATCTTGATTGGAATAAAGTGGTAACTCTTAAAACATTTAATTTAAAAAGAAACAACATGAAGGGGTATATTTTGCCATAGAAAGTATGATTAGTGCTGCAGAATGAAAAATTAGGGCACATTTTGAGTGACTTCTCAAATCCTTTTCTATTTCATTAAAACATTCTGACATGCAGTCTCCCAAAATGGCCACCAGAGACAAAAGAGCCCAAATGTAGCCCAAATATCACCCAGATGTAGCCCAAGTATAGCCCAATGACAGAATGTCCCAGAGTGTTCTAAAGAACAACTAGAGCGCTAACAGTCCTACTTATTACAAAGGTATGGCACACCTGAAGCCATCTTGATTGGAATAAAGTGGTAACTCTTAAAACATTTAATTTAAAAAGAAACAACATGAGGGGGTATATTTTGCCATAGAAAGTATGATTAGTGCTGCAGAATGAAAAATTAGGGCACATTTTGAGTGACTTCTCAAATCCTTTTCTATTTCATTAAAACATTCTGACATGCAGTCTCCCAAAATGGCCACCAGAGACAAAAGAGCCCAAATGTAGCCCAAATATCACCCAGATGTAGCCCAAGTATAGCCCAATGACAGAATGTCCCAGAGTGTTCTAAAGAACAACTAGAGCGCTAACAGTCCTACTTATTACAAAGGTATAGCACACCTGGAGCCATCGTGATGGGAATAAAGTGGTAACTCTTAAGACATTTAATTTAAAAAGGAACAAAATGAAGGGGTATATTATGCAATAGAAGGTATTATTAGTGCTGCAGAAAGAAAAATTAGGGCACATTTTGAGTGACTTTTCAAATCCTCTTCTATTTCATTAAAAAATTCTGACATGCAGTCTCCCAAAATGGCCACCAGAGACAAAAGAGCCCAAATGTAGCCCAAATATCACCCAGATGTAGCCCAAGTATAGCCCAATGACAGAATGTCCCAGAGTGTTCTAAAGAACAACTAGAGCGCTAACAGTCCTACTTATTACAAAGGTATGGCACACCTGAAGCCATCTTGATTGGAATAAAGTGGTAACTCTTAAAACATTTAATTTAAAAAGGAACAAAATGAGGGGGTATATTTTGCCATATGAATTATGATTAGTGCTGCAGAAAGAAAAATTAGGGCACATTTTGAGTGACTTCTCAAACCCTCTTCAATTTCATTAAAAAATTCTGACATAGTCTCGCAAGATGGCCACCAGAGACAAAAGAGCCTAAATGTAGCCCAAATATCACCCAGATGTACCCCAAGTATAGCCCAATGACAGAATGTATCAGAGTGTTCTAAAGAACAACTAGAGCGCTAACAGTCTTACTTATGACAAAAGTATGGCACACCAGAAGCCATCTTGATTGGAATGAAGTGGTAAGTCTGAAAACACTCAATTTAAAAAGGAACAACATGAGGGGGTTAATTTTGCCATAGAAAGTATGATTAGTGCTTCAGAAAGAAAAATTAGGGATCATTTTGAGTGACTTCTCAAATCCTCTTCTATTTCATTAAAAAAATTCTGACATGCAGACTGAAACATGCACTTTGAATACCAGCAGCAGACGTCCCTGGTGAGCAGTAGCTTTACTACAGTGATCTAATGTGCAACTAGAGTGCTAACATTCAGAATTTATGGCAAATGTGTGACACATCTGAATGCCTTCTTGATGGAACCAAAGTAAACAAGCATTGAAAATGCAATAGATCTCGCCCTCATTTAAGTTAAAGCCATTCTGTTTGTAATGAGGTGGCTTTTTAGCTTTGCTTTTATTAGTGTTTTTTCAACTTGCATGTAAATAACGCACCGTTTTCACCAAATCGACTTTGCCCAAGCACACCCTTCCCTTCGGCCAACAAATCCCAAAAATTCGGCACACCTGCCGATCCACTCTCCCTACAGCTCACCCAAGCCCCGTCCCTCTAGCGCAACTGGAACATCCCAAATTCACCTTCTCCATGCGCACCAAAAACTCCCATTGAATAACATGACAATTCGCTACTCCGCACAAAAATTGCTCTTTAAAGCACTTCCACTGCTCCGATCCACTTCAAACTTGGCTGGACACTAGTTCCAGCGATTCCCTAACATCTCACCAAAAATCAGCTCAATCCATCCACTGGAACGGGGACGAATTTCAACCCGAATACGCACCCCCCGCAAACACAAAAAAAAGCCATAAAACGGCCAAATCTCGACCAAAAACCGCCAAAATCCCTCAAAACCTTGCCAACACAAATACGCACGAAACTGAACCGGCCCCTCAGCCCTAGGCTCCGGGAACCCTACTTAATTGACCCAAAAGCCCTAAAAAAGCAACATAATACACACGAAAACGCCCTAACAACCCTAAAATGCATATAAGTATATGTATGCATGCATTTATGTTTGTATTTATATGTAGATATACAGATGATATATGTTTATATATGTATGTATATATATATATTCACTGAAAAAACCATAGGCTATAGACCATATATAGTTAGGAATTAGCATTTACAAAACCTTGAAAATTCACTGAAAAAACCGTAGGTTATAGACCATATATAGTTAGGAATTAGCATTTACAAAACCTTGAAAATTCACTGAAAAAACCATAGGTTATAGACCATATATAGTTAGGAATTCGCATTTACAAAACCTTATTTTACTCACACAAAACCATTGAAATTCCATATATAGTTAGTTGCACTAACTATATATCGCGCACCCGCAATCCACTGCTGATGATGTCACATATTACATCATTCATGACATGGTCAGTGACATCACTGATGACATCACTGATGACATCTCAAATGACATCACTGATGACATCACTGATGACAACATCCAGTGACTGTATGTTTCTGTAAAGTTAAAATATGTCTTACATATTGAAGAATGAGTGGATGTATAAGTGTCTGGATGAAGGATTTAGTAGGTGCATGACTGACTGTATGAGTGAGTGATTAAATGTGTCTCACTGAGTGCATGGGTTAGTGACTAAACTGTCTTAATTTGTGCATCATTATGTCTGTTGTTCTGTAAACTGTTGCATGTGTTGATAAGTAGCTATATGAGTAACTATATGGGTTATTGATTGGTTGCCCAAGTATTTGTATGGGATACTGAGTGTGTGTGGGGGTGGCTGGGAGGTGTATGACTCTGTGCATAGATGTGTGAGCAGTTGATTCACTAGATGTATGGTTTCAAAAGTGCATGTGGAAACAGCTGTATGGGCGGTTGACTGTGTGCATGAGTGTATTGGTGAGTGAATGGATATCTCAGTGCTACATGTCAAAGTAAGTACATATGTAAAACACAGTACATGTGAGAGTTGACATATATAAATAACTGTGCATAAGAGCCAGTGAATGTGTGAGTGGCTGTATGGATCATTGTGAACTTGTATCAGGGATTGTATAAGAGAGTTAATATGTGTTAGTATATGTTTGAATAAGTAAAGTTTGTATAACTGTATAGTTGAGGAAATGGAGGTGTGATTGATTCTTTGATTGACTGACTAGGTGTGTGAGTAACTCCATGGATGAGTGACAGTCTGTGAGTGTCTGTTTACACTGATTGTATCTAAGGTTATATTAGAGTCTGAAGAGGTTCATCGTATTATCACATGAATGATATCATCAGTGATGTGATCAGTAATGTCAAATGAGATGTCATCAGTGATGTCATCAGTGATGTCATTTGAGATGTCATCAGTGATGTCATTTGAGATGTCATCAGTGATGTCATCAGTGATGTCACTGACCATGTCATGAATGATGTAATATGTGACATCATCAGCAGTGGATTGCGGGTGCGCGATATATAGTTAGTGCAACTAACTATATATGGAATTTCAATGGTTTTGTGTGAGTAAAATAAGGTTTTGTAAATGCGAATTCCTAACTATATATGGTCTATGACCTATGGTTTTTTCAGTGAATATATATATATATATATATATATATATATATATATATATATATCTTGTGATTGGGAGCAAGTAGGACAGTTTGGTGTTGGAGGAATTGTAATTTAATTAGCTCTTTAATAGTGAAGTCTGATTTTAAGTCACAGTTCTGAAAATGCCACTTTTAGAAAGTTAAAAGACACACAAATGATGGACAAAGTGTGGAACAAATCAAACATTCGCCCCCAGTCAAGAGATTTGGGTTAAATCCATCATTCTTTTTCTCACCATGCCACCCCAGTTTAGACCCAGCCATATGCAAATCAGTGTCGACCCTGCTCCTCATGGGAACAGTCCAGCCCGGACTGCCAAGCCAGGACCTCCCTGGACCAGAAACAAGCATCCTGGGATCGGTTTCAGGGTAACAGCCCATATCAGCCAGGATAGCTTGAATCCAGTGACACACTGAGCCACATCTGGGCTTTGTTGGCACACTTAGGGAGAGAAAGCAAAAGACACACAAATGATGGACAGAATATGGAACAAAGTAAACATTCACCCCAGTCAAGAGATCTGGGTTAATTCCATAATTCCTTTGCTTTTTATTTTTAGAACGTTGGTATTTTCTTGTCCTAACCATTTGTTGTATGCAGCTTGTTCCTGGGTCACATGATTAGGTGTAGTTGGCAATTGGCATTTCTCCTAGACAGTATCACAAAGTAGGGCCTGGGTGTTGTCAAGATGGGCCAGCTCAAACACTAGCCTATTGCGCCCTCAGACAGACAGATTTCTGTGGAGGGAGACTCAAGAAGCTTCAACAACATCAAAGTGTGCACCAGTATAAAAAGGGAACCCTGAGACCCACTCTTCAGTACACGCCCGTTCCTGTGGATTCTACAGAATACAAATGCCTTGCTACCCTGATGATTGAGGCCTGTCCTGTTGTTTGGAAGGAAGACTGGGCCTGCACTTTTCATCTCAGGCTGAAGTGACTTCAAGGGTCAACTGAATGACCTCCTGTTCAGAGCCACATGGACATGATAGGATCCAGAGGACTCCCTGCAACGGCCCAGCTGACCTGCTGCACTGGACCTGTCTGGACCTGTAACTAGACCTACCTGCCTTCTGGTCTCTTCTGGAGTGAGTTTTCGATTCCCAAGAGGTATCCCTCAGGTCCTGGATCCTTGTTATGGCATCCTGAAGCTTTGCGCTATTTGTGAACGCAAACGGGTATGTTCGCACCACGATCTTACCCCCCTGTGCTGAACACAAAAAGTAAGCTCTGGTGAATCTGATTCTTTGCATTTCAGTGACCACCAGCAATGACCGGCACCATGAGACCTGTACTTTGTGCTACAGCCTCGATAGCCCCCGGTAATCACCAATGCAAAAAATCATCAACACCATCTTCGGTGCCCAACAAGATCTTTGCACTACAGCAATGACTTTCCACAACACTCAGATTGCTCTTTGTAATATATATATGGCCATCCGTTCTGCTCGTTGCCTCCTCCACTGCAAATGGAATGATTCATGCTAGACTTTAGAAGGTAGGTTCAAGTCGGTTCGAATTTGTGACTTTCACCCGGTCTTGCACGAGTTGTGCTTTGTGCTTTTAGGTTCTATATTTACCTTAAATCTTTAAAAATGCATATCTCTGGTCCTAATGATTGGATTTTTGTTATTTTAGTGTCAAATAATGTATTACATTTTACTCTATTTTCCTTACTTGGTGTGGGATTTTCCTTGTGTTGGGTTTCCACTTTATTACTGTTTGTGCACTGTATAAACACTTTGCCTATATGGTAAGCCTGCCAAAAATTATTTTCAAGGCTTTCTGATGGCCCTTTCAGTGCATCTATCCAGATATTCAATAGCTATCCATGCATCTATATAGAGGGTTTCTGTGGAGGCTTAACCTTCCTTCCAGGATATCAAGGGAGATTCTTCCATCAATGAGTTTGACTGTCTGGCTCTTGAGCACCAACAGTTTCGAGAGCTGAATTTTCCTGATGACTGCAAAAACTTCAAAGGAAATCAAACATCCTTCTAACAGATAATGTTATGCCTTCAAGTGGAAGAGGTACTGCATCTGGAGATCAAGCAGACTATTGCCTGCAAGAAACACCACAGCTTCTTTATCCGGCTATATTTCAGTTGTATTCACGTGTTCTTTTAAATGCAGTTATCACTTACCACAAATTCCCTACCTAGAAAATGTTTTTCAGGACCATCGCCATTAGTTGCTTTCAAAAAAGTGTACCTAATTTTACCAGAAGACGGCTAATAGGCATCTACTGTGTAAGCCTAATGCTTCTTTCAACAGGGGAAAAGCCACCCTATTTGCTATGATGGAAAATGTCCCCATTCTAGATGCTTCCAAATACACACTTAGAGATCAGTTTATATCTTTGCTATGTATGAATTCATTGATCCTGACTTGAGATCAGACACTCTGGTGATGAGACACGCTTCCCTCCATAACTTGTTTGTGTAATGGTTCTTTTGATGGGACATCTTAAGGATTTTGGGGTCCCTGGGCCAAACGTGTTTTGGGGCCCCCTGTTTGGGACACCTTTTGATTTATGTTTCAATTGTAGCTCTTTTATGGCCACTTTGACCAGGTCACTGACAGTGCACATGCACACTTGTTCAAAATCTAAACGTATTTACATCTAATATCCTGGGATGGTGATATGTGTTTTCAGTATTGTAACACAGCAGCAGCTCACTAATATTACTGCAAATAATCTCTGTGACACCCTCACATTTCTCATAAGTGAGTCATGTTTTGATCTAAAAAAATGTTTTTTATGAATGTTGCATGAAAATGGCATTTAAAACAATCTATTAAAGGACTATAGAAGGTCACCCTGGCAAGAATCTCTGAATAACAGAGTGGGATCTATCAGGGGACCCCCGAAAAGCTGGGGCCCTGGGCCAGAGCCCACTTTGCCCATGCATTAAAACGTCTCCACTTAAATGTGGGTTTAGCTTGCTGCTTTAGCCGTTGTTTATGGATATCAGGGAAAACTATGTGATTCAGAAGGTAAAAATTATTTACTCGTAATCTAGTTTTCCATCATGAGGTTTCTCTTCATTCATAAGCATTTTACGTTATTCTGTGGGACCAGGGCCATGTATGTATAGGGACTTCTGCAGATTCTTAATCAATCTGACATCTGGAAACTAGCTGCTTCACTGGTCCTGCTTGTGATTTATGGAAGAGCTTCCATCTCTAATATTTACAAAAGGACAGGGTTAGTTTTCCATTTGGTTGCACCTGATGCTGAGAAAAACATTTCCTTCTTTGTATTTTTCTACTGTCTACTATTTTCTTTTGCAAACTGGTGTTTTTAGAATAATGTACCTTATTCGGTGAATGGAGTCTGGAAAGGTAAAAAATAAATGAAATATTTTCTTGCCTCTATTATACTTGTGTTCTTCTATAAATTGTTTCTGATTTACAATTTTAGATATTTAAAAAAAAGTTAAAGAATCCAGGACATGGACGAAGACTTTAACTTTATGAATTAAAGAAGAATACCCATTATGGAAAATAATAATTGAAAAAAAGCAACTCTTACTTATTCAGAAAGAACTCCACAGGAATGCATTGAACTGAGGGTCGCTCACTTGTCAGGCACCATGTGTCTGTACAAATATTGCTTTGCTCAGACAAAATCCACATGGATCAAAAGTAGTTGGTTGCAGTGTCTTAGAAAATCAATGCAATAATGTGCAAGTCAATAAGACTTTCAAATCAGAGTAGTTTATTTCTTGGCCATAACTACCTAAAAATGAATTGAACTGAAGGTTGTACATTTTAGGCTTCTTCTCATTACAATCCTGTGAGACTTAGGCAAATTCCACACTGGTAGGAAAACGGGTGCCTCTTTTATAGATTTTCTTTTCCATTGTTGAGCACAGGACTGCATTTCCATCCATGCACAGCGATCTAAAAATAAGTTAAGTGGCAAACAGTGCAATTTTTCCTAGGAAAATGTTGAATTGAATTTACAGAAGGGGAATGCCTGGTGCACGAATTACTTAGGTAATATCACATTTATCTTGCTACTACGTTGGATACATAGTAATTTCCATACCAAGTAAATTCCTAACACAGGGGTAATGATATTTATCTAGTGCAGAAAATACCCCCTTCCAATCTGGCCCATGATTGGTTGGGTCCTATGAATATTTATGAACCAAACTGACCTAAAAAGGAAATGACGTGGTACGGGTTAGCTCAATCAGAAATCATTGACTTGAGTAGGACATTTGGCACTATGTTTTGGACTAAGGTTCAAACCCTTTAGATCACATAGATGGATGTCTTTATATATGTCAGTTCGGGCTGGATTGTTCCCATGAGGCACTGGGTCAAGACTGATTTGCATAAAGCTGGGTCTGAACTGGGGTGGGGAAGTGAGATGAAGGATGATGGATGCAACCCAGATCTGTGACTGGGGGGGGAGTGTCTGAAAAGTTTCAGCGGTCCATCCATCATCTCCTTGTGTTTGCTTTATATAGAAATCAACATGAATATTTTTGAGTCAATGTGATTTCCATTAAAAATATATGATTAGTTATTCTGAGACTGACGTAGAGGAATGAATTGAAGTTCACATATTTAATGCCAGATGTTTGGGAGGAACACAAGCTCTAAAAAACCACAATAAATCACTCTTGTTCTCCCACCAACCATTGAGAAATACCACTCTATGATAGCTGCTAGCCCTTTTAATGTGTACATTGTGGTAATCTACTGCTCCCCTGGCATCACTGATTCATTCTTAGATGATCTTGACCCCATCTTGGACATTGTATCACCAAAACCCTTATCGTCCTGCTAGGTGATTTCAGCCAGGGCCGGACTGGGAACCAAAACCGACACTGGCAAAGTGCTCGGCCCAGGGGGATTGGGGTGCGGCTTAGCTGTTTGCCAGGGCTGGTTTACCAGGGTTGGTTTTGGCCGATTTTGCTACAGAGGGCGATTTTGCAGCTATGCTGCAAGAACGCCCCTGCAAGAAAAACGGTCCCCAGGAGCCAAAACTGGCCCCCACCCTGGCGGCCCACCAGGGAAATGCCCGGTGCCCGCTCCGGCAGTTCGGCCCTGATTTCAGCCATGATCTCAACACTCACTTTCTACACACACTCATGGTAAATTACTCAATCTTATCTCCAACACTGTCAGTCCACGAAGTACCAACCTCTCCACATTTCACCAGGTCATCTGGCACAAGAAAATCACAATCCCCACTACTCACAAATCCTCCTTGTCGCAACTCATATCCAATAGAACATTCACTTGAAGAGGTCTACCATTATTCCTGCACCAAATACACACCATCACACATCTACATCACTTGCTTCAGTCAACAATTTCAATTACACTTTAAGGACAGTGTTTAACAATCACTGCTCTCTTCTAGGTCCACCTCCTTCATCTCATCTTTCCCTCCATCGTCTACACTAGGAAACAAGAGCATTCCCAGCCCAATGGCACACATTAAAAACCGCAAACACTTCAACGCCTACAAAACTGCATTGAGTCAGCTTACCTCTGAAATAAACAGTCCTAAATCTATAGACTTCCAAAATCTTGTGACCGCCCCAAATACACTTCCTCCCACTGTGACATACCCACATATTCAACTGCCTCTCCCCATCTTGATTCCAACTTACTCAGGCCTCCCACCCCATTTCTCCTCTACAAACTAAAGATCAGGACACTATCTTAATTCACTCTTATGAGCCTCTTCTCCATAGTCATATTCTCCACTTCTTATCAATGCTTTAAAACTAATCAGCAGATATACTATTATTTCAGGCAATGCAGCAAGGAAATTTGCTGAGCTGTGTTGTGTGAAAGGGAGAGGGCGCTAATGCTCAATACTTACAATGATTTGAATCATTTCTGCTCTGTCCCTGTGCTGGCACACAGTGTTCTGCCTAGCACCAATGCAGGCACCCTTGCATCATAGAGCAAGGGTACTTTCGTTACGGGCACAATTGTTTTTGTGCAGGAAAGTACACCTTTGTGCACATAAACAATCCTTAGAGGCATATTCCTTTTTCTATGTGCTCTGCAGAATTTGGAAAGATGAATAACTAAATTAATGAGGAGAAATAAAGATATTTCTCTTTGTTATGCTTCTGTTGGGTAGGCACACTAATTTGGCGCAAAGTAATGTTTACATGCCTTTATAAGTTTGAGTTTGTGTCAAAATAAATGGGTGTATGCATGATAATACCCATGCTCCCTCCACGTAAAAAACAGATAAAAACTCCTCACTATTGTTTCAAAGTTTTCACCCTATGTCTCTAAAAAACATTTACCGACTTCACAATTTATCAGAATGAAAAGAATTACCTCTAATGAGGGAGAGCTGACAAATGTTTTGCAAGAACAAATAATCAAATACCAGTCAAGAGGATATCCAGATGATGTGTTGCAAACATCGTTAAAGAAAGTGGCTACTCAATCTCGAACCAGCATGTTAAAAGAGACAACCAAAATCCAAGAAGTAAAAACAGTATGTGTGTTGAAATTTTCTACGGATGCATCTAAAATTAAAAAAATCGTCAATAAACATTGGAGATTAATTCAGCAAGAACCTGATTTAAAAGACTTATACAACGAGAAAATAACTTTCGCGTTTCAAAGGTCTAGAAACATTAAAGAACTCTTGAATACTCCGAAGAAATCTACAATGACCTATCGAGGCATGCAAAAATGTCAAAATTGTACCGACTGTGGAAATGTTATTGTGGGAAATCAATTTACTCACCCCACCAAAGGACAACAAATAGAGCTGAAACATAACAGCACATGTGACACAATGAACTGCATATATGCAATTAAATGCCCTTGTGGAAAAACATATGTGGGCCAGACCGAAAGAAAAGTTAAAACACGTATAACTGAACATAAGAGCAATATAAGACTCATGAATTCTAAAACCACCATAGCATGCCACTGGTTAGAATCCAGACACCAAATCTCTCAACTACGTTTCATGGTTTTGGAGAAAATCTCACCACGCAAAGACCAGGATCATGTTAAACAAAGACTCAGATGTGAATATTTTTGGATAAAAAAACTTAACTCTGCCCACCCCATTGGGCTTAATGACCGAATTGAATATTCACGTTTTTTGTAAATTTCTCCAACATCAGGCTTGTAATGCATCCGAAACTCATAATTAATTTAGGTTTCATTCACAAACATGCCTTAAATTTTTGTATATGTTTCATATAAACATGTTGTTTATAGCACTTTTCTAGTTTTGACTATTGGTTTACCAGATATGCTTTCATTTTGGCCATAGTTATTGTTTTCTCACGGGTTGTTCGCCCTTAGTATGTTTACATAGCTTACTTCCTTGAAGCCAGAGTAGACCGTACCATGTGACCAGAGCTTAGCACCTCTGTGATTGGAAGGTTTTCCGATCACATGACCGGAACTACAATTGCTTCGTTTACTAATAAACATTTGGCGCGTAATTGTGAGAACGCCAAGACGGTACACTCCGTACAGCAGACCCGATGGGCGCAAGTAAGTAGATCCGCCGTTAGGCTGCTAGTTTACAGCTACGCGATTACGAATCGAATGGCTAAGCAGTTAGTTATTTAACAGTCATCCCTTATGTTACAGACAGATATTTGATATTTTAAGGCGTGTTTCATTATGTTTAGCTAAATATGAACGCATCGCTAAATTGACTATGTGCATTTTTTGATTATACTTGTTCCTTAATGATGTTAATATAACTTTGTTGACATTGTGACCATTGGACAGTGAATTAATTGGTCCTGTTTATTTTCATTTCATAGTCCCCTGACGAAGGGTCTATTCTTTTTGGACCCTAAATGCATTGGGTGTTAAAGATGTATTGACCATTGGCAAGATAACCGTTAATGAACTGTTTTACAAAACCATAACGTATGGATAACTAAATGGAACTTTGATTTACAAACGTTGGAATAAACATAGATGAAATTCAAAAAATGTGGTGAAGAAACCCGAGTGTTTCATTGTAAATCGAGCGCACTCATTTGTGGGAGGGAGTTTCTTTCCACACTACATACTGTGCCCTCCACGTAAAGCCCACCCGATGCAAAGTAATGCGAGGCAGAGCTATGTGTAGCTATGTGTAGAGTTGTGTTAGCATGTATTTATTAAACCACACAAAGTGGGTTAGTGTGGCTTAGTACATCCCAGTTTGCAACAACTTGCATCATGTAAGGACAACGCAAGTCTTCAGTAAATCTGCCACTGATTGTTATCTACTTGACCTCACCGGCTAAATACACCAATAAATCAAAAAAGCCAGTGACTCTTGAGCCCCCTCTGACCCTTTCAGTGTTGAGATCATCAAACCACTAATCCTTTCATCCTGAATCCTAGCCTCTCTGACATCACTCTGTAAATATTCAATCATCTCTTACCCTCACTGCTTTGAGAGAGCTATTGTCTTATCATGGCTCAAGAAAGCAACTGCTGTCCCAACAAACACCGCAAACTATTACCTTGAAACACCCAATCTTTACCTACCTGCCTGCTCATAACTTATCCTATCCCATCCAGCTCAGCTTTAGAACTTCACAGTGCACAGAAACTAAATGCTTCATGTCTCTAAATGCTTCACATTGTCGCACCATAAAAAACTGTCATCTATACTTATATTACTCAACCTTTTGCCTGCTTTCAGCACTGTTTGCAACCCGTCCTACTGACTACTATCTTTCTGATCAATCCTTAAGTGTTTACTGCTGCTTATCTCTGTCATGGGGAAATCTGTATTTTATTTTATTTTAGGAATTTTATATAGCTCTGACATGACCCGAGGGTATCGGAGTGCTTTACAACAGTGAGATTTGAAAATTACAATAGTAGAGGAGTCTTAAACATAGAGATTCTGGATTCAACATGTGCTGTGGATTCATGAGGTAGTAAATGGGTCCTAAGGTAGTTTCATTGAATGCATTCTTTCTTGAGTTAGTGCAAGAGTTTAGCAGCAGCCTCGGCTTCTGGGTCAAGGATCAACTGGATCAGGGTTGGCGTGGAGGTGGCAGTTATCCATTTGGGAGGGAGAGGTTGAGAAGGAGGGCTTTTAGGAGTTTTTTTTATTTTGTGAAGGACGGGGTGGTCCTGATATCTGCTGGGATGGAGTTCCAGATTTTGGGCTTGTTTCCGGCGAATGATCTGGCCGCGTTTTTTTGTTTGCCTGCTTTCATGGGGATGAGAAGGAGGGAGTTGGAGCTCCTGAGGTTCCTTGTTTGGCCAGCCCTCTTTAATTTGGTGGCCAGGTAGTTCGGTTTTCCTGTGTGTAGGGCTTTGAGTGTGAGGCAGGCAGTTTTGAAGTTGGCCCACTGTTCCACAGGGAGCCATTTTAGTTCTCTTAGTGCTGGTGAGATGTGGTCATATTTCCTGATTCTGGTGACCATTCTGGCTGCCACATTGAGGGTTGGTTTGAGGGGAGCTAGGTGGGATTTACCAGTGCCGGTTAGGGTTGGGTTACCATAGTCTAGTCTGGATAGTACCAGTGCTTGTGTAGCTTGTTTGAGGTCTTTGGTAGGGATGAATGGTTTACTTTTGTGGAGATGTTTCAGTTTAAGGAAGGCAGTCTTTGCAGAGTTTTTGATGTGGTGGGTCATTTCCAGTTTTGGGTCAAGGATGATTCCCAGAGATTTTACTGAGTTAGCCATGGTGGGACTGCTGCTTAGAGCATCCATATCCTTGAGACATTCTGCAATTTGTTGGTTCTCTTCCTTGGTGGAGATTAGGAGGAACTCTGTTTTTACTTGATTGAGTTTGAGGTGGTTTTGGGACAGCCATTGTTGAATGTCTTTAATGGTGTTATTTAGTCTGGAAATGTCGTCTGGGCAGTTGGTGTACATGAAGGCTCTGCTGTAGATACACTTTATATTTGTCTCTTCACACGACTTCTCTATGAGCCATTATCTAAGCATTTTGAGTTTCTTACCAATCATATGCCAATGATTTTCACTCCAATCCAAAGACTCTCACTAAGTCACAGCAATCCATCATTGGATGACTGCCCATTTATGCTTAACTCTTGTAATACAGAAATCATCTACTTCCTTGACAATTCAGTACCTGCAAATCTGAAAATGTGTTTGCTCTTTACCCCCAACACACTCATCCCGGACTCTCAGCCAGAAACCTTGTAGTTTCGTTCAACCCAAACATGTACCTAGAATCCTTTATCACTTCCATTGCCATAGCTGCCAGATACCACAGATCTCCACAACATTTCTAACACATCCCCTTTCCCTACTCTGTGTGCTTGTCCTGAGCAAACCTCTACAGCATTCTAGTTGGCTCCTTCACCACTTCTCCATTCCATTGGAAAAAGTCTTAAACTTTGACCAAAAAAACTTCTATTTCGTTCCTATGCATATTCTAAATTCTTACTGTTTTCATTCAATTTGACTGGGTACCAGCAAGGAACAGGGCAAGTTACAGTCTTAATCACTGATCATAATCTTATATACAAATCTCAAACGCTTACCATCCTTCACCTTCCCTAATACAACTCAAATCTTTTTGTCACTCCAAAGCCTCCATGCACAACTTTAAAATGTTGTATTTTCATGCTCCTTGGCCTCTACTACTGGAATTTTCTTCCAGTAGAACTCTACAATATTCTGTCTCTTCCTGCCTACAAATCTGCACTCAATCTCATCTACTTATGCTTCAAAGAAAGCACAAACAATCCTCAACCCTCTCTCTGTTGTAACCTTCAACCAGCATACAACTTAAATATGCATATATTTCTCTAACCCTTCCTGCCTCTCAACCAATATCTAACATTCATTTTCTACACAAACATCTATTTGTTAACACCAATATTGCTAAAGGTCTTGTGTACTATGTTGTGTTGCTGTAAACAGCATTTCTTGTTGAAATGCTTCTTCAACCTTATCTTAAATAAAATAAATATATAAACACACATAACACACACACACGAACACACACACATATATTCACTGAAATAACCAAAGAATAAAGTAATGTTATAGTTTGGTGAGAATTTCATTGACAACGTAACATTTTGAATGTATAAAACCACAGGAATTCACCAGCTATAGTGGTACCCAGGGCTTCCTAGAGACTTGGGGAGGGGGCCCACACCCCCTTCCTCTTTACAAAGAATGGGATCCTTGGGACTTTTTTAGGCTCTGGAGGGGGTCCACGTACTCCCTTCCCTAAAAACACCTATTTACTACCCACACCAGGAGATCTTTTTTTACTGTGAATTCATGGCACAATTTAGAAAAAAATATTTTTGGACCCCAGGCGGGGTTGCTCTGGGACAACACCACCAGACCTAGGGGGTCAAGGTATTCCTACCATGTCCCCGATGTCTTTTTTTTTTTTTAAGGATTCAGAACTGAGTCCCAAGTCTTAAGATGACTGGCAATCAGATTTCAGCAGGAGATCTCCTGGGTTCCCGTGGCCTCTGTGGCTTGAAATATACAAATATTTTAGCATTAATTGCTCAGAAACTACTGAATAGATTTACACCAAATCACAAAAAAGTGCTCCTTCTGGACCAAGATATAGCTTTTGGCCAAATTTGGTGTAAATTCGTTCAGCGGTTTGGGCTGTAGCTGTTAAAAAAAGTAACTGGGGCAAACAGGTTTCGGGACCCCCCCCCCCCCCTCTTTTTCACCGTTGTAGTTAGGCTCAGGTTTTAGTCGTACAAAACCAGAAAAATTCAGCAGTTCTAGTTAGCTGAGCTAACTATATCTTGCACCCCGCATATTTCAAATATCAGTGTTTAGCAACTTGCATCCATGGTTACCCACTTTTTATTGCTTACCGAAAGTACATAGGAACAAGACCCATCCAGGGGGATGGCCAATAGCTTCATCCATTGCAAGTCTAACCGAGAATATTTCCACATACGTGGATCACTTTTTGTTTCCCTTTGTATCCCAATTGACATCATACTCAAGGGGCTCCAAGGACTTTTTCAGCCAGATTGACTGAATATGATTGGACACAGACTTCCTGATGATATTACTGGTTGTTTCCAGCCTATATGCAAGCATAGCCCACAAAAATGGACTAGAGACTGTAAAATACTTTTTGAAGGGATGCCTATTGAAATTTATGGAACATAGTGAGATGCTAACAGAATTTGTCAATTTTTGCCTGCATAACAATATCTTCATTTTCTAGGACCAATTGCACATACAAACACAAGGAACAGCCATGGGCACCTGCTTTTCCCCCTACTATGCAAACTTGTTCGTGGACTGGTAGAAGAAGTGGGTGGCCTGGTCATATACCTATGATGAGTGGCTTGAAAAGATAATAGTCTGGAGAAGATATATTGATGACTTATACATCAATTGGCAGGAGACTGAAGAGTGAGCCAGACAATATACAGCATGCCTGTACAGAAAAACATCAATCTTAGGTTCACCAGTAAGAGCAGCTCCACACAGGTTATTTTTCTTTATCTAAAAGTATTTATAAGTGACCACAAGATCTGCGAAGCTTCATACAGGAAGCTGACAGCAGGCAATTCGGTATTACATGCAGCAAGTAGTCATCCCTTATATTTGATAACCAGTATTCCATACTGAGAATTACTATGCATAAAAAGAAACAGCTCTTAGGCACGTAGACTTTCGAAAAGCGTCTGAGGAAAGTATAAAAAGATTCAAAGTGAGAGGCTACCAAAAGGGGGAACTGAACAGAGCAAAGCTTCTTACCCGGTATTGGGCCTCTTGTTGTGCTTTGCCAGAGGGAAAATGGACCGGGCTGCTCCATGCCCGGTATTTTGAGGCCGCCCTGTAGGGTGTGATGTTTAAGAATGGGCGTACAATCCGTTCCGCTCAAGGAATTTGCGAGTTTTTGGTCGGAGACTTTGCTGAAAATATTTGACCTGGAACATGACCCACTCGATGCTGTGATCCTTAAGAAGGAATGCTATTCTGCTAAAACACAGCGTTTTGAAGGAAGGGATTCAGAGAGAGGGGGACTCTCTCACTCTGATCCTGCCGGAGCGGAGGCATTTTGGCAGGCAACCATGGAACATAAGCACCATGCTAAGAGACAATTTTCACGTGACATAGTGAGTGATTATCCCACTTCAAGATGAAACTTGCCCTGTAAATAACTGGACACCTGAAATGTAAAAACGATCTATTAAGATGTGATTAGAACGTAAACTACCAGTGCAAATGCATCATGGGACTTGTATTTCTTGATGTCTGTCACGTGACTTTAGGAGTTTTAAAAGCGTGCCAAGTTGCACTATGCTAATGACTCTCTCCCCCTGGGACCAAGGTTGACGCCGAAACGCGTAAGGGAAATGGAGAAATATTTGGTTGCCGAGCCTGTCAAATAAATGCTTCTTACCTGGTATTGGGCCTCTTGTTGTGCTTTGCCAGATGGAAAATGGACCGGGCTGCTCTGTGCCCGGTATTTTGAGGCTGCCCTGTAGGGTGTGATGTTCCTTTGCTCGGAGACGTTGCTGGAAATATTTGACCTGGAACATGACCCACTCGACGCTGTGATCCTTAAGAAGGAATGCTATTCTGCTAAAACGCAGCGTTTTGAAGGAAGGGATTCAGAGAGAGGGGTCTCTCTCACTCTGATCGTGCCAGAGCGGAGGCATTTTGGCAGGCAACCATGGAACATAAGCACCATGCTAAGAGAAAATTTTCACATGACATAGTGAGTGATTATCCCACTTCAAGATGAAACTTGCACTGTAAATAACTGGACACCTGAAATGTAAAAATGATCTATTAAGATGTGATTAGAACGTAAACTACCAGTGCAAAGGCATCATGGGACTTGTATTTCTTGATGTCTGTCACGTGACTTCAGGAGTTTTAAAAGCGCGCCAAGCTGCACTATGCTAATGACTCTCTCCTCCTGTGACCAAGGCTGACGCCGAAACGCGTAAGGGAAATGGAGAAATATTGCGTTGCTGAGCCTGTCAAATAAATGCTTCTTAGCCAGTATTGGGCCTCTTGTTGTGCTTTGCCAGATGGAAAATGGACCGGGCTGCTCCGTGCCCGGTATTTTGAGGCCGCCCTGTAGGGTGTGATGTTTAAGTATGGGCGTAAAATCCGTTCCGCTCGCGGAATTTGCGGATTTTTGGCAAATTCGCAATCCGCGAATTGTCCGCGAATTTGCCAAAAATTAGTACATTCGAACGCAGCGGATTTTTTTGCTTGGTCGCGCTTAACAAATACAATATTGCGGCGTGCAGCGTTCACTTACCGTCATTCAGCGTTTGAAGAGTTGTTCTTCTCCATGTTTGCGTGTGCTGCGCCATTTTGGATCTTGCTGCGGGATCCCGCAGGAGTTTGTCGACCGCAATTAAGTCATCGCGGCTTGCCACCTTGCACAGCGAGAGTTTGTCAACGTGAGTACGTCATAAAGGCCCGTGATCACGCATCGCGGGGGTAAACAATTGCGAACACGTAGATGCGGCGGGCAGCAACAATCTGGCGTTTGCGAAATTGCAAAATTTGCAATTCTGCACAAGAAATCCACCAGCAGGCAGCATAAACCTTCTGAAAATGATGATTTTTATCAGAATAACTCCTCAGGTTGACATTTGCCTGCACTTTTTTTTGCAAGGAGTCCATTTTGGGGGGTGGGGGGTGGGAGGAAGGAAGTGCCCCACAGTCTCCAACTTCCTGTTCTTGTCCAGCAGGTTCCTCCCAGTGCTTTGTTCATGTCCTGGTCACTTTGATTTGGATCTTGACCTGGAAGGATTACTTTTTGTGGATGCTGCTGGATATTTGGATTTGAGGCCTTTTTGACTTTCTTTGGATCACTTTTGGATTAGAAATTTCACAAGTAAGTTTGTTTGGGGCATTACAGTTGC
Organism: Lissotriton vulgaris; assembly: GCF_964263255.1. Lineage (NCBI taxonomy): Eukaryota > Metazoa > Chordata > Amphibia > Caudata > Salamandridae > Lissotriton > Lissotriton vulgaris. The sequence continues at coordinate 441,149,907 of NC_141700.1, forward strand.
TGTAACTACAATTTTGGAACTTTTTCAGAACATTAAATAAAATATATTGTGGGTAGCCACAGTATCCAGTAGGACCAGGGTTAGTTATGGGGGCATGATACAACTGTTTTGTTGAATTTCAACATGATTTAGAGCATGGATGGCATTGGATTGTGGTGATGTTTGTGTGTTTTTCGATTCTTTGGCTGTTGTTGGGGCCTTTTGCCCAGTGGTACTCAGTGGTGCATGGACTGAGTCTTTCTGTGGGGTCTCTTTAATGTAAACATCATGGAGGGCATGGATGGCATTAGATTGTGGTGATTTTTGTGTGTTTTTCGATTTTTTGGCTGTTGTTGGGGCCTTTTGCCCAGGGGTACTCAGTGGTGCGTGGACTGAGTCTTTCTGTGGGGTCTCTTTCATGTAAACCTCATGGAGGGCATGGATGGCATTGGATTGTGGTGATTTTTGTGTGTTTTTCGATTTTTGGGGTGTTGTTGGGCCTGGCCATGTGGGTGGGGGCCATCTTGAGGCCTGGTACAGCCTGGGCCTGGCCATGTGGTGGGGGTGAAGGGGCCATTTTGAAGGCATGCAGTGTGCTCAGGCCTGCACCCATTTTGCCTTGCTTTCAACCGTTATGCCCAGGGCTACTCAGTGGTGCATGGGCCTAGTATTTCTCTGGGGTGTCTTGAATTTAAACATCATTGAGGGCATGGATGGCATGGGATTGTGGTGATTTGTGTGTGTATTTCGATTTTTTGGCTGTTGTTGGGGCCTTTTGCCCAGGGGTACTCAGTGGTGCATGGACTGAGTCTTTCTGTGGGGTCTCTTTAATGTAAACATCGTGGAGGGCATGGATGGCATTGGATTGTGGTGATTTTTGTGTGTTTTTCGATTTTTTGGCTGTTGTTGGGGCCTTTTGCCCAGGGGTACTCAGTGGTGCATGGACTGAGTCTTTCTGTGGGGTCTCTTTAATGCAAACATCATGGAGGGCATGGATGGCATTGGATTGAGGTGATTTTTGTGTCTTTTTCGATTTTTTGGCTGTTGTTGGGGCCTTTTGCCCAGGGGTACTCAGTGGTGCATGGACTGAGTCTTTCTGTGGGGTCTCTTTAATGTAAACATCATTGAGGGCATGGATGGCATTGGATTGTGGTGATTTTTGTGTGTTTCTCGATTTTTGGGGTGTTGTTGGGCCTGGCCATGTGGGTGGGGGCCATCTTAAGGCCTGGTACAGCCAGGGTTTGGCCTGTGGTGGGGGTCAAGGGGCCATTTTGAAGGCAGGCAGTGTGCTCAGGCCTGCACCCAATTTGCCTTGCTTTCAACCATTATGCCCAGGGCTACTCAGTGGTGCATGGGCCTAGTCTTTCTCTGGGGTGTCTTGAATTTAAACATCATTGAGGGCATGGATGGCATGGGATTATGGTGATTTTTGTGTGTTTTTCGATTTTTTGGGCTGTTGTTGGGGCCTTTTTCCCAGGGGTACTCAGTGGTGCATGGACTGACAATTTCTGTGGGGTCTCTTTAATGTAAACATCATGGAGGGCATGGATGGCATTGGATTGTGGTGATTTATGTGTGTTTTTCGATTTTTGGCTGTTGTTGGGGCCTTTTGCCCAGGGGTACTCAGTGGTGCATGGACTGAGTCTTTCTGTGGAGTCTCTTTAATGCCAACATCATGGAAGGCATGGATGGCATTGGATTGGGGTGATTTTTGTGTGTTTTTCGATGTTTTGGCTGTTGTTGGGGCCTTTTGCCAAGGCGTACTCAGTGGTGCATGGACTGAGTCTTTCTGTGGGGTCTCTTTAATGTGTGGAGTGGAGAAGTGTGGCTCACTGGTTAGAGGAGGCAGACCTGGAAGCAGAGGTCAGCCCGGGACCAGGGGTCAATTCCCAGCTCTGCGGGTCTTGAGTTCTAAAATGTCCACGGACTCGACAATTCTCGCTCCGGTGCCTACTTGATTCACGGGTTCACACTCTGCGACTCTGGGCAATAGCTTGCTTAATCTCCACAACGGCCCCTCGCGGTGGGATGCCTGGCTTTCACCTTGTGGATACCCTGTCGGGGTTATCTCACAGGGGAATACCAGGACAGGTTCCCTAAGCAAGCGCTTAGATACCGGATCGGTGATTTGCGCTATACAAATACATGTACATTTACATTTACATTTAATGTAAACATCATGGAGGGCATGGATGGCATTTGACTGTGGTGATTTTTGTGTGTTTTTTGATTTTTGGGGTGTTGTTGGGCCTGGCCATGTGGGTGGGGGCCATCTTGAGGCCTGGTACAGCCAGGGCCTGTCCATGTGGTGGGGGTCAAGGGACCATTTTGAAGGGAGGCAGTGTGCTCAGGCCTGCACCCATGTTGCCTTGCTTTCAACCATTATGCCCAGGGCTACTCAGTGGTGCATGGGCCTAGTCTTTCTTTGAGGTGTCTTGAATTTAAACATCATGGAGGGCATGGATGGCATGGGATTGTGGTGATTTTTGTGTGTTTTTTGATTTTTTGGCTGTTGTTGGGGCCTTTTGCCCAGGGGTACTCAGTGGTGCATGGACTGAGTCTTTCTGTGGGGTCTCTTTAATGCCAACATCATGGAGGGCATGGATGGCATTGGATTGTGGTGATTTTTGTGTGTTTTTCAATTTTTTGGCTGTTGTTGGGGCCTTTAGCCCAGGGGGACTCAGCGGTGCATGGACTGAGTCTTTCTGTGGGGTCTCTTTAATGTAAACATCATGGAGGGCATGGATAGCATTGGTTTGTGGTGATTTTTGTGTATTTTCCGATTTTTGGGGTGTTGGTGGGCCTGGCCATGTGGTGGGGGTCAAGGGGCCATTTTGAAGGCAGGCAGTGTGCTCAGGCCTGCACCCATTTTGCCTTGCTTTCAACCATTATGCCCAGGGCTACTCAGTGGTGCATGGGCCTAGTCTTTCTCTGGGGTGTCTTGAATTTAAACATCATTGAGGGCATGGATGGCATGGGATTGTGGTGATTTATTTGATTTTCTGGCTGTTGTTGGGGCCTTTTGCCCAGGGGTACTCAGTGGTGCATGGACTGAGTCTTTCTGTGGGGTCTCTTTAATGCCAACATCATGGAGGGCATGGATGGCATTGAATTGTGTTGATTTTTGTGTGTTTTTCGATTTTTTGGCTGTTGTTGCGGCCTTTTGCCCAGGGGTACTCAGTGGTGCATGGACTGAGTCTTTCTGTGGGGTCTCTTTAATGCCAACATCATGGAGGGCATGGATGGCATTGGAATGTGGTGATTTTTGTGTGTTTTTCAATTTTTTGGCAGTTGTTGGGGCCTTTTGCCCAGGGGTACTCAGCGGTGCATAGACTGAGTCTTTCTGTGGGGTCTCTTTAATGCCAACATCATGGAGGGCATGGATGGCATTGGATTGTGGTGATTTTTGTGTGTTTTTCAATTTTTTGGCTGTTGTTGGGGCCTTTAGCCCAGGGGGACTCAGCGGTGCATGGACTGAGTCTTTCTGTGGGGTCTCTTTAATGTAAACATCATGGAGGGCATGGATAGCATTGGTTTGTGGTGATTTTTGTGTATTTTCCGATTTTTGGGGTGTTGGTGGGCCTGGCCATGTGGTGGGGGTCAAGGGGCCATTTTGAAGGCAGGCAGTGTGCTCAGGCCTGCACCCATTTTGCCTTGCTTTCAACCATTATGCCCAGGGCTACTCAGTGGTGCATGGGCCTAGTCTTTCTCTGGGGTGTCTTGAATTTAAACATCATTGAGGGCATGGATGGCATGGGATTGTGGTGATTTATTTGATTTTCTGGCTGTTGTTGGGGCCTTTTGCCCAGGGGTACTCAGTGGTGCATGGACTGAGTCTTTCTGTGGGGTCTCTTTAATGCCAACATCATGGAGGGCATGGATGGCATTGAATTGTGTTGATTTTTGTGTGTTTTTCGATTTTTTGGCTGTTGTTGCGGCCTTTTGCCCAGGGGTACTCAGTGGTGCATGGACTGAGTCTTTCTGTGGGGTCTCTTTAATGCCAACATCATGGAGGGCATGGATGGCATTGGAATGTGGTGATTTTTGTGTGTTTTTCAATTTTTTGGCAGTTGTTGGGGCCTTTTGCCCAGGGGTACTCAGCGGTGCATAGACTGAGTCTTTCTGTGGGGTCTCTTTAATGCCAACATCATGGAGGGCATGGATGGCATTGGATTGTGGTGATTTTTGCGTGTTTTTCTATTTTTGGGGTGTTGTTGGGCCTGGCCATGTGGGTGGGGGCCATCTTGAGGCCTGGTACAGCCAGGGCCTGGCCATGTGGTGGGGGTCAAGGGGCCATTTTGAAGCCAGGCAGTGTGCTCAGGCCTGCACCCATTTTGCCTTGCTTTCAACCATTATGCCCAGGGCTACTCAGTGGTGCATGGGCCTAGTCTTTTTCTCAGGTGCCTTGAATTTAAACATCATTGAGGGCATGGATGGCATGGGATTGTAGTGATTTTTGTGTGTTTTTCGATTTTTGAGCTGTTGTTGGGGCCTTTTGCCCAGGGGTACTCAGTGGTGCATGGACTGAGTCTTTCTGTGGGGTCTCTTTAATGTAAACATCATGGAGGGCATGGATGGCATTGGATTGTGGTGATTTTTGTGTGTTTTTTGATTTTTTGGCTGTTGTTGGGGCCTTTTGTCCAGGGGTACTCAGTGGTGCATGGACTGAGACTTTCTGTGGGGTCTCTTTAATGTAAACATCATGGAGAGCATGGATGGCATTGGATTGTGGTGATTTGTGTGTGTTTTTCGACTTTTTGGGGTGGTGTTGGGGCCTGTCCATGTGGATGAGGGCCATTTTGAGGCCTGGTCTGGGGCCTGGCCATGTGGGTTTGGGTCTAGGGGCCATTTTGAAGCCAGGCAGTGTGCTTTGTTGTGCGATAGGCCTGCACCCAGTCTGCCATGCTTTCATCCATTATGCCCAGGGGTACTCTGTCAGTGGTGCATTTTATTGGTCTTTCCATTTTGGGGGGGTGGGTATAATAAAAATGCTTACTTGCAAACTATTATTTAAGCGCAACATTTATTTAACTGATGTTCCTCTGGCTTCGTTTGCTTTTAGGTGCAGAAAGACGAATCATCAGCCTCATCATTCCTCATCAGTGCCAGGAAGAAGTCCTGCTGCGGTGTGTGCAGCACAACGTCACATGTGGCCACAGACAACTCTGAAACTTGTGCAACTGCGGCCTGCTGTTCTGACATCTGAAGAAGATGGCCCCAAAAATTTGCCCGTAGCTTCTCTAGCAAGAAAGTTGCCAGTAAGGAGCAGAAGAAGCAAGTGGCGCCACTTACCAGGAGACTGGTGTGCCGACCGCCGCATTTTTTGGGGAAAAAAAAGTATGCCTGCAGCAGCAGTGGGGTCTGCTGGGGACCAAGCTGGGAGCAGCACCTCCGCTCCATTGGGCTCAGCGCCACCACCACCACGCCAACTTAGGTCCAAGCCCTTGCGTGCTGCAGAGGCAGCCAGTGTAGTTGTTCAATCACCATCAGCCAGTGATGTTGGCTAGCAGCATCCCTCAATCAACACAGGTTGTTGTAACTCATCTGACGAGTGTTCAACAACCACAGCCGCAACAACAACCACATGTCTAAGTACAAGCCCAAGTACATGTGGAAGTAGAGGCGGCGCAAGGAGAGGCGCAAGCAGAGGTGCATGGAGCGGCACAAGTGCCCACAATAGTTGTTCCTCCCGAAGTAGGGGCACATCAGGAAATCGACATTCAAGCTGAGGTATCATATGAGGAAGCCACTCCTCCTGATGATTCATTGTCTTCCAGATCCCCAGCAAGGAAAAGGATCAAGGATGGTGTCTACATCTTCTTCAAGCCCCCTTCCTTCTGATGATTTGGATGAAAATTGGGAACCACTAGTGCCGTCTGAGAGCGAGGTACACCATGATCTGACAAAGGCAGCTAAGCGTAAAAGGAAGGTCCCCGAAAGTCTCATAGTTATGGAGTGTGATGTTGACGTGACGTGATGTGACGCATACTCCTGCTGATGAAGACGACGACGACGCAGTCATCATAGACGTCACTCCAGCCTCAGCGGGCATGCAGCAAACAGACATTTTTACCCTATCCCGAAATGCTGCTGAGCGTGATGTTGGCGACGTGTCAATGGGACCACCACCAATGCAGTTAACTAGTACACCACCACCTACAGCTTCCATATTTTCTCACCAGAAGGGACCTCCATCCACCTCAACCTCAATTTCCTCAATTAGTGATGCTGTAAGTGCACAACGCAGTAAATTTCGGCAACACACATCCTCCACTTCATCTGGCATTAGCATTCCCAGTATCACCTCCTCCGCCCCCCACAGACATTTGAAGTCCGCAGTTTGGGACTTGTTTAGTGTTAGCCCAACAAGGGAAAACATAGCCATTTGTACCATTTGTAAGGTTCGAGTTAGTCGTGGTAAGCTTGGTACCAACTATGGTACTGGAGGCCAGAGAGGTCATCTTGAGAGACAGCACACTGTCAAATGGCATGCACACCTAAGGGAGATCAAGGCAGCCCGAATTGCAAGTCAACAAATTGTATCCGTTGATGTTTCATCTGATGATGACGAGGAGGAAGAAGTGTCAAACATTTCTTCAGTTACACCCAGTACCCCTGTCAGCAGCACACCCCCTGCAAGATATATGAGCCACACTAAGAGTGTGGGAGAGAGTGAGACACCAATGCGAAAAAGTTCATCATCACTGAGCGTAACTGGGTCGAAGAAGTCATCATCATCCAGTAAAATGGTCCAGCCCACCATTAGAAGCATGTTGGTTTCAGATGCGCCATTTGAACGCAACCACCCAACGGCGCGTCTGTATAACACTAAGTTGGCTAAAATGCTAGCGCTGGACCTTCTCCCTTTTTCTTTTGTGGAAGGGGTGGGTTTTCTTGAAATGGTGGCAACGCCTGCCCTAAATGGAAGGTTCCTAGCCGGTTCTATTTTGCCAGAGTTGCGGTTCCAGCACTACATGAAGATGTGCTGGAGGTGATTGGGGCAGCTTTGCAGAAGAGTTCTGTTCACACTATACATCTGACAACAGGCATGTGGACCAGTTGCCAAGCCCTTGATTACATGTGCATCACTGCACACTGGGTCTCTTTTTCAGGGGTTAAAGCAAAGCTAAACGCAGGTGTTGACACAGACAAAGTTTATAAAGCTGCTCGGAAACATGCAACACTAGCCATGTTTGCCATGGAGAAAAATCATACAGGAGAAAACATTTTGCATGAGTTTAACACAAAGGTCTATCAATGGCTGTACCCAAGAAAATGCATGATTGGTTATGATTCCACGGATAATGGAGCCAATGTAGTTAAGGCCATGGATAAGGGTAACTATTTCAGAGTGCCGTGTTTAGCGCACTGTACAAACCTGGTTGTTAAAAAATTCTTGAGTGAAGAAAGTCCAGTCTACGAGTTACTGACCACCTGCCGAAGAATGTGCACACATTTCAACCATTCTTTTAAGGCCCAGAAGCAGCTGAGGTGCCTGCAACATGAACGGAAAGTGCCAGTGAAAGCACTCATCCAGGAGGTGGTAACACGTTGGAACTCAACCTTCTACATGCTTGAGCGTCTGTATGAGCAGTATGCGGTAAACTGGGTACACCTATGATAGACCTGAGGATACAGGTGGAGCAATGGGAGCTAGTTAAAAGCCTGACAGACATGCTTCGTCCTTTTGAGGTCTTCACGCGTGCAGTCAGCAGGGAGGACTGTAATTTGGGAAAAGCTATTCCATTATTGCGCATGCTAGAGCACCTACTGAAGGCGGTGTCTTTTACGTTTCAAAAAGATGGAAAGCAAGAAGCATTTGAGTTGGTGGAGAAGTTATTACAGCGCCTACTTCGCGATGAACGTCTTGAAAAGATCCACACAGAACAGCATTACATTTTTGCTACTATTCTGGATCCACGGTACAAAAAGGCAGTGGCAGGCAGAGTATTCTTTCCTTTTGATGACAGTACAAACATTTGCTAGCTGTGTCAGCCAGTTGGTTTAAAAGAGAACAGCAGGAAATTGAAGGAAAAGGCAGTACATCAGCATCAGCAGGTCATCCGGAGTCAAAAAAATCCACTTCTGCATCTGTGACTGTGGCAGAAGTGAGTGATTTTCCCTCTCAGCCGTTAATGACACCAGCAACCGTATCATCTGCACCAGACACATTGTGTGAAGAAGAGGATTGGCTAACTTAGCTTGGGTTTGCTTCTCAAAAGGCCCCAGAAAAAAGTAAGCAAAGTGGAGGAACCCTGGAGAACCTTGAGTAGATGGTGCAGGCTTATCTGAATGACTCAACAGAGGTTATGTTCATCATGACCCATTGGCGTATTGGCATGGGAAAAGAGATGTGTGGCCAGAGATCACCAACCTGGCTATAAATTACTTGTCTTGCCCACTCGGTAGTGTGTCTTCTGAACGTGTTTTCAGTGCTGCTGGTGGCATTGTAACTTCCAAAAGGACCCGCCTCTCGCCCAAAAATGTGGAAAGGTTAACAATGATCAAGATTAATCAGCACTTCATACCACCAGATTACAAAATACGAGAATGCACGCAGGAAGGAGATGAGGAGGACACCAACTTAAGTGAGGGAGGTTCTTCTGTGTTAACTGACCTACTCCCGTCTGAATTCGCAGAGTTTGAGGACGAGCTCTTCTTCCCTGACACCGAGCCCTAAAAATGAGTCAATGAATCACTAACTTTCTTTTTCGTTCTTATTCACTTTTATTCCTGTGTGCCTGTCTTTCTTTGTTTTGCAAAATCTATATAAAAAACTTTAATCACCTAATCACAAAAACAAGCCCATCAGCAGAACTTTCTTCACTTATTTGCTTATTGATTTGAAGGTGCCACAGTCTGCATTCCTCAGGTTCACAAGTTCACAAGAACATGCTCCTCTATCCTCCTCCTCCAGACTCCTATTTCCCTCAAAGCAGATGGCTGGATTACGCCCAATGAAGAAAGACTCTGCACTTTTGGGGGTGTTCTACTTCTTTGCGCGTGAGTTGACGGGTCTGGGGCATTGCTGTGAAGGTCTAATACCGGATAAAAGTGGTTTGGAGAAAATCGGAACAGAAAAAGTTTTTGCGTTTTTGCTCACATGCTTGTCTTTGGGGTGCTGTTTGGGGGCTTCCAGGTTTTTGTGGGTGGGTTTTGGGGTCTGGGAGCACTGCTGGCACAGTCTAATGTTGATTGCATTTGTTTTTCAGGAAATCCATGGTGGAAAAGGAGAGTTGGGGCATGGCTGCACAGCGCATTTGGACAGAATTAAAGGTAGGCCCATTTTTGCTTTTTGCCTATTTGGGGGTGTTCTGCTTTTTTGCGGGTAGCTGCTGGGGTCTGGGGGCATAGCTCGGAAGGTATAATATCGGAATCAAGTGTTTTGGACCAAATCCATGGTGAAAAAGTTTTTGCGTTTTTTCTCACTTGCCTGCCTTTGGGGTGCTGTTTGTGGGGCTTCCAGGTTTTGGGGTGGGTGTTGGGGTCTGGGAGCACTGCTGGCACAGTCTAATGTTGATTGCATTTGTTTTTCAGGAAATCCATGGTGGAAAAGGGGAGTTAGGGCCTAGCTGCACAGCGCATTTGGACAGAATTGAAGGTAGGCCCATTTTTGCTTTTTGCCTGTTTGGGGATGTTCTGCTTTTTTGCAGGTGGTTGCAGGGGTCTGGGGGCATAGCTCGGAAGGTCTAATATCGGAATCAAGTGTTTTGGACCAAATCCATGGTGAAAATGTTTTTGCGTTTTTGGTCACTTGCCTGTCTTTGAGGTGCTGTTTGGGGGTCCTCCAGGTTTTTGTGGGTGGGATTTGGGGTCTGGAGCACTGCTGGCACAGTCTAATATTGATTGCATTTGTTTTTCAGGAAATCCATGGTGGAAAAGGGGAGTTAGGGCCTAGCTGCACAGCGCATTTGGACAGAATTGAAGCTAGGCCCATTTTTGCTTTTTGCCTGTTTGGGGTTGTTCTGCTTTTTTGAGGGTGGCTGCAGGGGTCTGGGGGCATAGCTCGGAAGGTCTAATATCGGAATGAAGTGTTTTGGACCAAATCCATGGTGAAAAGGTTTTTGCTTACTTGCCTGTCTTTGGTGTGCTGTTTGGGGGGCTTCCAGGTTTTTGTGGGTGGGTTTTGGGGTCTGGGAGCACTGCTGGCACAGTCTAATGTTGATTGCATTTGTTTTACAGGAAATCCATGGTGGAAAAGGGGAGTTGGGGCCTAGCTGCAGAGCGCATTTGGACTGAATTCCAGGTAGGCCCAAAGTTTTCTAAGTGTGGCTTTTCCCGGGTTTTGCCTTTTGGCTTGTTAGGGGTGTTAAACTTGATTTCGCCCGGGTTGACAGTTCTGGGGCCATTACTGGGAAGGTCTAATACCCGAAAGAAAGTGTTTTGGAGACAATCCCTGGGGAAAAGTTTTAGCATTTTCGGAGATTTCGCTCACTCTACCGTTTTCGGGGGGCTGTTTGTGGGGGTTCCTGGTGTTTGTGGGGGAGTTTGCGAGTCTTAGAGCAATGATGGGTATGGATACTTTTGCTTGCTTTCAAGTGGTTTGAATACAATCCATGGTGGGTAAGGGGGGATTTGGGCCTACTTTACTTTCAAAGTACGTTTTGTCACCATTTTCTACTAGGCCTCTGACAGGTAGCAGTATCGCACGTTTTTTGAGATCTGATTGGGGGTCTTCGACATTTTTGTGACTGGGTTTAGTATGGGTCTGGGAGCACTGCTGGGAAGGTATAATTTTGTTCTAAAACACAGTTTACAGTACACCTAGCTTAAGGGGAAAGATCCGCTAAATTAATTTGCCCATACTTATTTATCCTTCAAAAGGAGACTTAGACAGAGTACGCACTTTCAAAAATATTGTACTGTCTATTAGGAAACTCAAAGTGTGACTTTTTGCACTACACAGCATACATACCTTATATTTATTTGTCAGTGATGTTCTAATATCACTTCCTGTTTTTCCATCAATAATTACAGGCCGGGTTTCAGCCTGTGCAATGGGAAAAAAAGGATGAAGTCAGGCTTCACATTAGCGAGCCGCAATTCAGAATCCGCCAGGCAGGCAGTGGACAGGGTGTCTTCTGGTCACCAACATTGATGGACGGAGCGTCAGATGGAATGGAGGAGTCCCGCTAATAAGAGGAATGGTTGGATGCTTGCAACTTCCCAAATTCAACAGGACAGCTACAACAACATACAGAGACAGTATCCGTTCTTTTCTAATTATCTTTTAAGTGATGTTATTGCTGTGAACTTCTATGAGTGTGACTCTGCATTTCTTTGATCTCTGCTTCTAAATTCATCCCTACAGCCATTGTCCAGGTTTTACTTCTGCTATTTTTCAAACCTAATTTAATGTACGAAGTGTTTCTCTGAGTGCAGAGAAAGGCAAGTGAAAAGTAAACGCATAATTACTGCAGCCCTGTACTGTCGCATTCTTTCATTCACGGTTGTCGAAAATACTACCTACTTTTCAGTAACCATGCATGCAGTAGTGCATGCACTTCCTTTATGTCACTTAAAAGATTTATGGATAGCTTTGTACCCAAAGATTTGTTTATCTTCAATTATTGTTTGTCCATGCTGTGCTTTTTTTTCTTCTCTCAACAAAACTTTCCCAAAAAACCCCATTCCCATCCATTTTCCAAACCCTAACCCTCTTCCCCCGGGTTGTGTGGTTTTGATTGATGTGTGACTAAATGACAGCAATAATTCCACACACTTACTGCGGAGGATAAGGTCACAGCAACAGGCTGGTGAAGGAATCCAAGGATATATTCTTACTCAGCTTGACACAGACCCATGACTATTGGCAAATGAAAGCAGGTTTTCATGTGCGCCATCAACTTGATTGATCATCAAGAACATCCTCCTCCTAGACGTGGCAAATGATTACGCTGCTGTGTCCATCACCTTCAGTACTATTTCTTGTAGTAGTAGCCAATATCAAAGAAATTCAACGCAAGTAGTAATTATACTTTCAATACTTTACCATTTGTTAGGCTACATTGTGGCACTGTTATAGTGTACTGTCACCTGCTATATTCTCTATCGTACCGTTCTAATGCTACGGTAAGGACAAACAAGGTTTCATTTTCTTTTTTTCAGATGCTGCAACTGCCACTATGTAACACCACTAGTTACACCACAATGATGACATTTCATCCGCCCAGGATTGCCAACCTTAATCGCCGTTTCCCGTGCAGCCAGCCCTGTGCCTAGCCCTATTTCCAAACACAAATTACAGGTAACATAAGCGTTTGGGGGAGGTAGTATAATGGAGTATTAGGAGAGACGAGAGACTGACAGTAGTACTAGTAAAGTCCTAGGACTATTGAATTCACTTACTCTGTTTGAGACACTTAGTTTTGAAAACATTTGGGCAATTACTAAAACAACTTGAATCAAGATGCCACTTAAGTTTCAGGAAAACAAACTTACTGTTAAACCCCCACCCACCAGCCTCAAAAGCAGTAAAAAACACGTATGCTAAGATAAAGTTTAAAGTATATTTATATCCCTAACATAAATAATCCCCCGCAAGACCCAACCCACCCCCCCTCCCTAACCCCAACGAATGTCCGTGAAAAGTAAAAAAAAAACTAACTCCCAATTCCCACCCCCCAGAAGTCTTTAAAATAGGGGCAAGGGACCGTCTCCTCCTACTACTGGCTGCTGTTCACTTTTCGGGCCAGGTCGCCATGCTCCTTGCGGAGGGTCTCGAGCAGGGTTTTGGTGTTCAACAGCTCCTGCTCGAGGTAGGACACCCTGAGTGAAAGGCAGTGCAACCTTTTTTTGGTACTGCTGTGGGGGGCAGCTGATTTTTTTGCTGCTCGGCGGTGGTGGGTGGCTGCGGTACCCCGGCTCCGTACCGCTGGAGACCTGCTGCGCTGACTGGCGGACCCAGGGAGTGCGGAGGAGGATGCAGCTGTCCCGGTCGATGTTGTGGTCGACTGAGTGTCCCCCTCCTCCTGGGCCACCAGCCGCCGATATTCGGCGGCGACAGTCGCCTCCAGCCTCCGTTGCCGGGCCCTTTTAGCCAGCTCCTTCCGTGTTGGTTTGGAAGGAGCATCTATATGAAGAAAAAAAGACATAGTTGTTAAAGTTATAAAAGTCAATGACCAGGACAACAGTATAAGTAGGTCAGTTTATTAACCATCCACTCTCCTCACTGGAGAGTGTCCCAACATTCCATGGCAAGCTTCAGGGCAGGGCATACCAACTGGGTCATAGGGGAAGGGGTGGATGGGACATTCCATTTGGGAGATTAAATTACAACACATCTCCTTTCCATTGGGTGACACAGAGCAAAGAACAGGACCCCACCATGGTGGGATAGGACTGTACCATGGCATCATAAAAGGAAAAAAAATGAACACAGAACATTACTCATGCGCATTTACAATTTTGTCAAAGCTCCACCATTGGCCATTCTCAAGTTGAACCACATTCTTAAGCACTTTAGCAATTTTACAAGGCATGTAATATTTACTTTGGGTAGCTCCTACTTTGATGTTCTTTCTGACTTGTACCCTATCACCTACCTTCCACTTGGAATCCTTCACTCCGTGCTTAGTGTCATACCACCGCTTGTAACTGTCTTGGTGGAGTTGGACTTTCTCTGCCCTTGCCTCCTGGTCCACTGCCCTGGGCTCACCCCCACTCAGCCAACTAGGATTCAACTTGGTGCAGGGTTCTCACCCACGCAGTGCTACAAAGGGTGAAATGCCTGTGACCTTATTAGGGGGGGTGTGATACGCCCACAGACACCTTCTAAGGACTCTTCTATATCATGCCCGTTGGTTGCTGCCAATTGGATATGTTCCTTTATGACTCTGTTTGCTCGCTCAACTAGACCATTGGCTTTAGGGCAATATAAGGCTGTGGTCTCATGTTTGATGTCCAAACCCTTGAGAAATGCACGCATCTCTTCCGAGCAAAACTGCACTCCGTTATCTGTTACTAAAGTAACTGGAATGCCCTCTTCAACAAATACTCTGTTCAAGAACTCAACCACTGTCCTTGTGATGACAGAGTGGACAAACTTCTGCTTGATCCAATGGGTTGTGTAATCGATTAACACCAGCATGAATCTTCTCCTCTCTCCCAGTTCTTGCATAGGCCCAATAATGTCCATGGCCAGCTTGCTCCATGGATTGGTTGGCACTTCCACTGGAGATAATGGTGCTTTCTGTACTGCTTTAGACTTGTCGCTTTTAGCGCACGCCCCACAATGCTTAACGGCTTGTTCAGTCATGGCATCCATCCTGGGGAACCAGAAACTGGATCTGACTCTGGCTTTAGTAAGGCTGCACCCTAGGTGACCTTCATTTGCCAAGTTGATGACCTTCTTCCTGAGGCCTTTGGGAGGAATCACTCTATGATTACGATAGATTCTGCCTTTTATGAAACTTAGTTCATTTTTCACTTCCCAATACTCTTCTATGCTAGCCTCGAGTTCACTCTTCTTGCTCGGCCATCCTTTTTCCATGTACTTCTTCAGCACGTTTATTTCCTTGTCATCTTTTGTCTCTTTTTCCCATTCCTCTTCCGTGATAGCAGGTGTTTCTGTCACTAGAATAGGACTGTTGAGGGCTTCTTCTTTTTCCTCCACCTCTGGTAACGGTGACCTTGACAGGAAATCCGCAATTTTATTCTCCTTTCCTGGCACATACTCCACTTTGAAGTTATAGTGCTCCAGCCCTAAGATCCACCTGCTGATGCGAGGTGTACAATTCTCTAATCCCTTCACGGAAAAGATGAAGGTGAGGGGTTTATGATCGGTCCGGATGGAGAACCTTAAACCCCACAAGAAAAACTTGAAATGTCTAACAGCCCAGACACAGGCCAGGGCCTCCCTTTCAATGACAGAGTAGTTCCGTTCTGGGTTTGTGAGACTCCGGGATGCAAACGCAATGATTTTCTCCTCTTTACCATCCTTTTGTATGAGTGTTGCACGCATGCCCTTGTTAGAAGCATCTGTGGCTAGGATGCTTTTTCTTGATGCATCAAATGTTCCTAATGCTGGGGAGGCTATCAATTCCTCTTCCAGTGATTTAACCACAGCATCATGCTCTTTGTTCCATTGGAAATCCTTGTTTTTCTTCATTAATTCCCTCATGGGCTCACACTTGGCCGCAAAATTGTCCACGTACTTTGACATATACTCTAAAAGTCCTAAGAAGGACCTTAGTTCTTCTTTGTTCTTGGGGCTAGGTGCTTCCTTCACAGCTTGGATTAAACTGCCCTTTGGTCTGAAACCATCTTCTGTGATCTTGTGGCCTAAATACTCAACTTCCTTCACTTTTATTTTATATTTTTCCTTCTTCACAGTCAGGCCGGCCTCCATAAGTCTGCTCCATAACCTGTCTCATGACCCCATCATGTTCTTCCTCGGTTTGGCCATAAACCAGGATGTCGTCCTGGAAACACATGGTGTTCTCTACTCCTTCCAGTATCTTCTGCATCGCTTTCTGGAAGATGGCTGCTGCAGACGCCAGGCCAAAAGGCATCCCTTTGAACATGTATGCTCCTGATGGGGTGATGAACGCCGTGAGGGGCCTCGATTCTGGATGGAGTTCAATTTGGTGATATGCCATGGACAGATCAATCACACTGAAGTATTTAGCTGGACCCATGATGCTCAGCATCTCGTTAATTATGGGCAAGGGATGTCTTTCCACCCATATATTGTCGTTGAGGCTGCGCAAGTCCACACAAAGACGAATACCTTCCCCACTGGCTTTGGCTGCGATAACAATCGGAGCCAACCACTCAGTGCAGGTTACAGGTTGAATTATATCCAACTCACAAAGTTTGCGCAATTCCTCTTCTAGGGGTATCTTCAACTTGAGGGGCACAGGGCGTAGTTTATGTACAACTGGTCTAGCGTTATATTTCAACTTGATTCTGTGTTGGAACATGTGTAGACAACCAAGTTTTGTCCCTGAATAGTTGCCCAAATTCATCACAAATGTTTTCACCTCCCTGGGACCTGTCAGTGAGCAAAACCTGTTCAGTACTATTAGGATCTAGGATGATACCCAGCTTTTTGTGGTGAACCCATCCCAGTAAGTTGGATCCTGATTCCACTAAATACACTGGACCAAAAGTTTCCCTGTACTTAAAGCGTAGATGAACATTTTTCATGCCCACTAATGGTATTTTACCCTTGTTATACCCTGTGGGAGAAATGTCAGGCATTTTCAACTGTTTTACATTACAATTTTTCATGGACACAAAATCATCTTGTTTCAGTAAGGTGTAAGCCGAGCATGAATCTGCATACATTTCTACACATTGGCCATCGAGGAAGACATCACATTTTGGGTAAATTGCATTTACAGACCCATCTATGTCTTTTACCTGCAAAATTATTTTCTCGCTTCTTGGTTCTATGCACCTTACTTCCCTGGTTGCACTCTTTTCCATACTCCTACCGTCATTTCTTGTGTGTTGTTCACCATCTCTACATACTCCCGCGAAATGCCGTCTCCTATTACATCTTTTACACGTGACAAACCTGGCAGGGCACTGATAAAAGGTTGCAAAATGGTTATTGCTGCCACACCTGTAGCACTTAGGACCCTTCTCCTTTGGGTCTCCTCTCACACCGTAATTTTCTTTAGACCTAATCTTACATACTTCATTACAATCCTCTTCATCTTTTACAGAAGCTACTTCCTCCACATTGGTTTTCATCTCCTTAATGCCTCTAGCTGTGTGTTCTACAGATTTGGCTATTTCAATGGCTTCTCTTAACTGCAGGTTTTTTGCTAGCAACTTCTCCTGGATGCGTGGGTTATTGGTACACCTTACGAGTTGATCCCTTATAAAGGAATCAGTTAAGTTACCAAACTCACATAGCTGTGTTAAGCCCCACAATGCAGCAATGAAATTTTGCACGGACTCTTGCTTCCCCTGACATCTTTTGAAAAACGTATGGCATTCCAACACTACATTTATCTAGTCCCCAAAATGTTTTTCTAACTTTTCCATTGTTTGCTCATACACATCCACACCTGTTTCATCCTGTCCCTCCTGTTCTAACATTGGTAGAGACTCATATACTTTTCGCCCTTGCCTACCCAAATTGTGTAATAGAATGTGTTTTTTCCTTTCTGGCTTGTATTTTTCACCACCAACAGCGATTAAATACGATTCAAATAGTTTCACTTACTCCTTCCAACTGATTTCTGGTTCCCCTATTTCATTCAAAAAGGGTGGGGGTTGGCTCATGCTTGCTGCTGCCATGGTTGACCTTTAGCAAGAGGAAAAAAAACCTTTAACCTAGGTGTACACCACCAGCAAAAGACTATTGAATTTCCAGAGAGACACTTTTAAGAGTTTCACTTTAGCATGCAGTATTAACTATAGAGACAAAAATCTATCAATAGAGGTCTAAGCCTAGTCAATGGTGTTAAATTATGATAGTTTTCCAGGCTTCACACTCCCTGTACGATGTCACACATTCCAAAATGACTTGGGACAGAGTCAATGCATTAATTTGGTCGCTTCGATATGCCCACAAAACAACAGTACAGGGCAGCAGGCAGCGTTCACTGTTTGTTATGGGTTAATAATTTCTCACAAGACTACCGGCCCTTAGCTGCTGGTGCGCCGGGGGACGTCCTAGATATCCGGCTCGAGGACGTTCAGAGACGCTGACAGGAATCTTCGTGTACACGGCCCCCAGCTCTTCACGAACTCGGCGCAAAGACGAACCAGGCTGCCAAGATCCACACAGACAGCGGACCGCTGCAGACTGAGTCAGCCTTCCCTCAGTCCGTCGACGTCCCGTGGCTTCCCCAGAGCTCACATAGACGCCAGCAACCGCAGGCACTCGGAGGCAACAGGACCCGGCACGGCGCCTCACCAGTGCGAACCCGGGCTCCGATGTCACCCCAGGCGGCAACTACTTTCCTGGACAGATGCAAGGCTCTCAAACGAACAGGTGGGCTTCTTGAATAGCTTTATTTTCTTTACAAAGGGAACGACGAAAACAAGCACTTTGACAGCCACTTCTACACGCCTAGCCCGATAGGCAGTCACAGGGCTTAAATACGCGTCAGTCCCATACTTCAATCTGCCACTGCATACAAAGGTTCGCACTGAGACGGATGACAGCTGGGATATAGCGCACCACAGAGCCTCGCAGAACGCCACAGAAGCAGGTTGGCTCTCACCTCCTGAGCTTGTACTTCCCCATCAGTTACTCCGACCGCTTCTTCCTTGAATTTCGTGTTCTCTTTTCATACAGCATAGTTTCCATAAATCGCTGACCATATGCCAGAGAGTCCTTATATCTTGATAGATTCTTCCCACACAAGACTTCCTCTTCCTCTTGTGTGTGTGTGTGTGTGTGTGGAGAGAGCACTCAAAGGGGAGATGGTTAACTTCTGCCCCCTGCGCAGTCCGTCGCCAGTGTTAAGGTTATAAAAGTCAATGACCAGGACGACAGTATAAGTAGGTCCGTTTATTAACCATCCACTCTACTCACTGGAGAGTGTCCCAACATTCCATGGCAAGCTTCAGGGCAGGGCATACCAACTGGGTCATAGGGGAAGGGGTGGATGGGACATACCATTTGAAAAGATTAAATTACAACAATAGTCTGTAACCAATGCTCTTTAAGATTAACACAAAATGATTCAGCAGAAAGTTGTGTCACAGTAGAACTAGCAACTTGCAAGAGCAGTACATAACTATTGTGGCCCGTATCTATCTAACCTCCCACTTCTTCATCCTTGCTCTAACATTAGTGGGAGTTTAAGGAATCAATTCTATGAGCACTATGGACTCACTCCATTAGAGTCGACTATGACAGTACACCAGTCTTATTCTTCTTCTTCTCTCTTGTTTAGCAAAATTGGTACGTTAACTTCTGCAAGCCGGCATAATGCCAGCGCAGTCTACTTGCACCCAAGAAAAACAGACGCCCGCCATGATGAGTGAGACAGACTTGCGTTACTGTACCGGTCCAGTACATGCAGGTGGTGATGCTCTTACTTTTCTATTACGGGTGGCACAGAGAATACTCTGTTACAAGGGCTACTGCTTAACTAATTTAACTTTCACCCTACAGTGCCAATGAATACTAGAAAAGGAAAATGAAGAAGATAAATAATCTGATTATCTATCAATGCACATGGTATGTATTTGCTTACATATGGGATGACTTTAGGTGCTTTGATTTTTATTGAGTGAACAGTGATACATCCATACATGAATGACCGAGTTCTACAAAACTTATTAACAGAGGTAGTGAGTGGCCATCGTAATAGCCGGATATATGCTGTGCTTGCAATACAAACTACTGCTAATATTCATGGTAGTATTCGGACAAAATTAAAACTTCTTTTTCTTGCCTTTCCTAAACTGGAACGGACGTGCGGGTGCGGTGTTACATGCTCTTCAAAGTAACACTTAGTTCATCCAGTGACCGTCTACTCTCTCTAGATACACATATGCTATCTAAGGGTCAGATAGTACCATGATCCAGGCATCCATCCATTCAAACTATATGTCAATCATTCTTCTTCATGTCTCTCATCTGGACCTTACGTTTTCTCACGGGAAAACAACCTTTTCATTTTATTTGGGAAACCGCAAGCCATACATCCGTGCTTGACTTGCATTTGAATTTCAACCAAAGGATATATTGCGCACACATACAGTTTCTGTTTCACCCACCCAGGCTGTTCTCCTTCCACCCATCCTTGCTTCAGCCTTCACCCAGCCATGCATCATATTCCTTCCCAGCCACCTCGGGCACCAATCAAACACGTATCATTCTTCTTTGTCAGTCATCATTACTTTTAACTTGCTCGTCCTTCCACACTTACTTACACCCTTCTTTCGCTTTTCGTTCATTCCATCCATCAAGTTCATCTCAGATCTGATTTGGATTCTCGAAAAAAAATCACAGCTGAGTTGAAGTAAATTTAGAGGAGGCTACTACCTGGTTGATAAAAACTTTGTTCTAAATTTGGAAGTCTTCCTAACAGAATAGTAACTTAACTGTACGACATATATACTACACCCGTGCAGAGAGCGCACTCTGCAGTCTGCAATCTCAATAAGTAAGGAATAAAAGAGCTTACCACTGCAGCCACTACCGTGGCAACCCTCACAGCAGTTTCCTCCGGCACTTTCACCACCTCCTCCCCAGAAGTGTCCTCCTCCACCTCCGCGCTGGCCCCGGCACCAGATGTTCCACCTACAAAGTACATTTAAGAATGTTAGATGTCATAGACATACACCACTCACTATTATTTTGTCTAGGAATGAAGAAATGTGAATACAGAAACCAATCTAATAATTTGTGACTGTCTACTCTAAAGTAAAAATATCCCTTTTTCCAGGGAAGGGTGTTGTCTTGCTGCACTTTTTGGCACAACTGATGAATGCTTGCTTATTAACACGCACCATTTTTCTCATAACAGACAGAAGCTTCACTTATAAGAACAAGAGCAAGTTCAGATCATCATCACTAGGACGGAGTGACCAACGATTCAGCACCAAAAAGAAAAATTAAAGTTCAAACCAGGTGAGGGCTCGTCTCGCCCACAATAAATGTGTGAAATAAATCACTAAGCACTTTTCCATTTTTAATCAACCGTTTATGTTTTATGACACACTTGATTTTAATAAATGTTTTTACTTTTAATAAAGCTTTAAAACTTAAATAGACTCTGTGGTTTTTGGTCAAGAGTGACTGAGCAAAAGGTTTTGCAATGTGGAAGCATGAATCCGTGCCTCTGACACTTCTGGACTCTGACTCAGTACTCTTGTCCTGCGTGGGTTAATCATCATTGGGGATCAATCATCAATGAATTCGGGAGCTAAATGACTCTGCCACACTATCTAGTCAGTAAGGAGAGTGGGGGTTCTTCAAAGTCTGTTATCACTGAGGTATGTGGAAAGTCTACCTGCACCTATTATAATTGATAAACAATGCACTATTTAGTGTCCATAGTTCTGTTTGTGCAGATTTGTCCCTGCAACAGTAGTAGTATGGATTGTCCTCCTATCCGAACCAAAAGTAAAGTAGTATCTTATTCTTTCTTGGTGGTCATTCACATTTTATTGTTTGGAATTGTCAAAGCATAAACATTTAGAAGACTTGAAAAGACATTATGGACAATCCCAGAGGACTGCACTCAGTGCATAGAGCTATTGCTGACTAGAATGAGAGTTTCATTTTAAACCTTTTTCCAACTGTGCAATCTTAGTTAGCTACACAGACAGACTAATAAGAATAATCTAGTTATACCACAGGGAGTCATAGTAGAGGCAGGATAAGAATTTACAGTCTACAAGAAGATCAAAGACGATTAGAAAAAATCAAATGAGGAACGCTAGTTAAAAATAGGTACTCTATATTAAAATGAAAACTTACCAGGGCCAGCAAAGGAGCCCTCGCCTGACCGATCCTGGCCTTCTACAGCAGCAGCAGCCGATACCACCTCCTCCTCTGTCCTCTTGCCCCTGGGGGAGCTGATGTACAACATGAAAGAAAGAAAGACCCGGAAACATGGATGATAGTTGTCAACCAAATCAAGCATTTCAAAAGAACAATAACAAAATATTTTGGCGAAATAGCAAATAGACAACTATTCCACTGGATATATTGACCTATCTCATGTGGTCTACTATGATATTAGTATTGCTTGATTTGCGGACCGTCGACTTGGAAAGTTATGTAACTCACTAAACAAACTACTAAAAAAGGTTCGCCTAGGACTGGCAGGCAGCAGTCTGCAGCACGCAAAGTAACAGACAAACTCCATCGTGATTGCAGATCAGTGACAACACTAAAAAGTTTCCTACTACATTAACCAGTCATTAAAATACTCAAACTATCAATCCACCACCACTATTTCTTCTTATTGCCAGGTGTACAAAGGAAGGACTGGACTTGAGTCTGTAGGGGCAAATTTACAAGTCCCTTGCGGCTCTTTTGCTCCATTGTTGCGTGACTTTTGTGACGCAGCGGCAGAACAAAAGAGGCGCCATGGTGCGGCATATATTAACAACGTGACGCATATGGGAGATGCATCACGTTGTAAAGCCCTGCGCCATCAGGGGATGTTCCGGCGCAAGGGAGGGCGTTCCTGCGCAGGAACGCATCCTAAAAGTGGCTGAGGGAAATCTACAAGATTTCAATCAGTCCCTTTTAGGACAATGATTTGTCACTCAAACCCTGCGCATGCTTGAAGCAGACGTACGGCTTGACGCAGCATTGGGGAGATAGGGCACCGCAGAGCATTACTGGAGCTGCACCATCGTTGCGACGCAACTCCAGCAATGCGCCGCCTTTACGGCACAGATAAGTAACGCTTCGGTGATGTTTTGGGCCCATGGTGCGCCGCATTGTAAATACGGCGCACCATAAGTGGTGGTGGCGTGGCGCACAATTACTGGCGCATCCCTGCTACTTTGCAGGGATGCACCGGTAATTGCAAATCTGCCCCTTAGTGTCTAGCATTACGCAGTTCTGTAAACTACACTCATACATAATTTCTCAGGCCAATGAAATGAACACAAAATCGAAAACAAATAAGCATAGTAGCAACGCTACTGAGAAGGAGAGCAGTGCACCTGAAATGCACAGAAGATTTTGAAATATAATTTACCTATAATGTAATCTGCAGCATTATTGCTCTTGATAAAAAACAAAAATTTGCAATATAATAACACACAGAGCAGGAGAAAACAGAGTAGTGATGAAATAGCTACTACTACTCACCAAGCCCGGGGATCTCGATGCCGAGCAGGTCGAGCAGGTCACGTTCCCAGTCCAGGAGATCCGTCCAATGGTGGGTTGCCTGGTTGTAGGTGCGCCAGACCCGAGAGTGTTCATACATGGCCCGGCACACCTTCTCCCACCGCTTCCGGCGCTCCCGGAGCCCGTAGCCGCTTGCAATCTTGCCGCCTGCCGCGATGGTCCTGGGGAGGCGGCGCTGTACATAGTACACTAGTGCGGCCACCTCCTCCGCGCTAAAGATCTCCCGTGGCATCACTAGCTCCCCCCTCAAACGCCCGCACGGGAGCCGGGCACGGGGTGCGGGACCCTTCCCCTTCTCTGGCTGCTTCCCGGTTCCCTTTACCATGGTCTGGGCAGAAAGGAAGGAAAATAATAAATAAGAAATAGAATAGGGAAGGAGAAAAGAAAAGAGTTTAAAAAAGTAGTTTAAAATTAACCAAAAGTAGCAGAAAACACAAAAATTTAGAGCTAGAAAAATAGAGGGATAGATAATAAGTAAAATAGATAAAAAAAACTTCAAACAAGCAAAGGATGGCAGAGATTGAGAGGGGATACAGAAAGGATGCCCAGAACCATAGCAATGAATGAAAAACAAGAGGGCCGCGCCCATTCATGACCGCGTGGGTAAGTTAGCGCGAGATTTCCCCCGCAATCACACGCGAACATGCACTAGCGAGCCGCACACTTCGCGAGATTACACATAGCGCCCGGAAACGGAAATACGTCACGCAAAAAAGATGGCCGCGGCCATGTACGACCGCTAGGGTAACTTTGCGTCGTTGCGCTACAAGCGGCTCGCGAAAATGCAAAAATCCACGCAAACTAACATGCCGCAAAAAAAGCAAAGCGCATATTCGCACGAATTCGCGGCTTCCGAATTCGATCTCGCGCAAATTCGCGCCCCGCGAATCGCGCAAAATTGCAGAAAAACGATTTTTGCAAAACTGAAAGCACTCAGCAGGTGCAAAAGTTCAAGCTCATCATTAGTAACCATTCCCTGTAATGCTTCCTGAGGGGCCACTCCAGAGTTCAGTTGCCTACTTGCAACTATTCTATGACCCTGCTCTGACCCTCACAGCAGGCTCAGAGAATAGCTACAAGTTTGCCACAAAGGTCCTGTTAAAAAAAATTACACTGCAACAGAAAGAAATTACAGATAAGGAAGCAGGTGCCAGACTGGAAGTTCAAATTCAGTGACACATTAATCAGCCCCTAATTCATTCATGTCAGTTGAGGCAGGGCAGATGTGCTAACGAATTTTGCAAAACTGAAAGCACTTAGCAGGTGCGAAAGTTCAAGCTCATCATTAATCAGGAAACACTTACAGCTAAGGAAGCAGGTGCCAGCTCAAATTCAGTGACACATTATTCAGCCCCAAATGAATTCATGTCAGTTGAGGCAGTGCAGGTGTGCTTTTCCCCCCATAATCTACAGTGATGAACCAGAGGGTGGCAGTGATGAAACAGAGGGTGGCATGGGTGAACCAGAGGGTGGCAGTGGTGAAACAGAGGGTGCTGTGATGAACCAGACATAGAAACAACATGGTCGCGACCGTTGCGACCCGACAAGTAAGTTCGCGTTTGCGAACTGGTAAAAAACCCTTGCAAACTGACAGAAACCCTTGCGAACACAAAAAAAATCAGCAAATTCGTGAAAGTTCGCAAATTTTGCGGATTGCGAATTCGTAAATACGCAAATTTGTGAATCGCGAATTTGCCAATTTTGCCCATACTTAGTGATGTTCCTTTGCTCGGAGACTTTGCTGGAAATATATATATATATATATATTCACTGAAAAAACCATAGGTTTCACACCAGTTATAGTTAGCTGGAAATTTTACTGATATAAAACCATTGAAATTCCCACGTTATAGTTAGTTGGACTCACTATAACTTGCGCGTGCAATGCACTGCTGATGACATCACATATTACATCACTCATGACATGGTGAGTGACATCACTCATGACATCACTGATGACACCATCCAGTGAATATGTGTCTTTCTGAAAAATAAATATTAGTGAGTTATGTTTAAATATTTAAATACATATATTAGTGTTTCACTTTGTGTATAAGTGGCTACATGTGTTGATAAGTAGCTACATGCGTATGTATATGGGTTATTTGATATTTTTATTAGTATCAGTTTGAGTGTCTATATGGTTTGGTGGGGGTATTACTTAGCACATAGAAGCATGAGTGACTGACTCTTTGTTTGTATGTGTTTTGAAGACAGCATATGTACAGGACTGTATGGGTGGATGAGTGTCTATATGTGTTCGTTAGTGAGTGAATGACTGTCTCACTAGTGTCTTTATCAGTAACTACATATGTTTTAATCTAGTATATATGAATATTGATGTATATAAGTGAGTATATGTGAGAGTAAGAGTTCCTGTTTAAATAAGTATGTGTTTCTATAAGTGATTGTTTAAGAGAATAAATATGTGTAATTTTCAATAGAAGTAAGGTGGAAGTGTGTGTATAACTCTATATTCAAATAAATGGTTGTTCAATAGTTTATTTGCACGTGTGAATATGTGTGTGAGTAACTTTTGGATGAATGTCGGTGTGTAACAGGATGTATAGGTGTATCTCTTCATATGATGAGTGAGTATATGTATGAGTGACTATATAGAACTGTTGGTGAATGAGTGGATGTGTATATAGATAGTGGAAGTACAGAATTGCTTGTTGTAACTGATATAGGTATGTCCATTTTTTAAAAATTTCAGTTTCTATTTTTGAATATGTGTCTCAAGGGTTACTTTACACTGAGAGGAGGTCTGTCACTGTGTCACAAGGATGGTGTCATCAGTGATGTCATGAGTGATGTCACTCACCATGTCATGAGTGATGTAATATGTGATGTCATCAGCAGTGCATTGCACGCGCAAGTTATAGTGAGTCCAACTAACTATAACGTGGGAATTTCAATGGTTTTATATCAGTAAAATTTCCAGCTAACTATAACTGGTGTGAAACCTATGGTTTTTTCAGTGAATTGAATAGGTTTTTTAAATGCTAATTCCTAACTATAACCGGTGTGAAACCTATGGTTTTTTCAGTGAATTTCATAGGTTTTTTAAATGCTAATTCCTAACTATAACTGGTGTGAAACCTATGTTTTTTTCAGTGAATTTCATAGGTTTTGTTAATGCTAATTCCTAACTATAAGTTTCACTTTATAAATAAGACTGTTAGCACTCTAGTTGTTCTTTTTAACACTCTGGTACATTCTGTCATTGGGCTACAGTTGGGCTACATCTAGTTGAAATTTGGGCTACATTTACAATTTTTGGTCTCTGGTGGCCATCTTTGGGCTACATTGGGCTACTTTGGGCTACATTTGGGCTACATTTTGGCTCTAACATATATTAAGCCCAATGTAGCACAATACATATTTTTATAAAGTTAATTTTTTTACAAACCACTTCAGAATAGGGCTACCTGTCCCTACAATTATCCCATTTTTTTTTTTTTAATTTTTGGGGGGAGCGCTCCCAGAGCGCGCCCCGGAGTGCGCCCCGAAAAGCGTATTTCCAAAAAGCGCCCCCGGGCGCGCTCCGGGGAGCGTCCCGTGAGCGCCAATATCGCAAACGAAAACATGATCGTGACGTATCGCGTAACCGCGACCGCGTGATACGCACGGCGTAAGCGCACCCGGAAGTACTCGAGCGAATACGATCGCAAAACGTAAACTTCCGACGCGCTTACGCTGCGCGCCCCCGGGCGCGTAGCGTAAGCGCGTCGGGTCATGTGAGCAGAAAATAACACTTTTCATTGGTTCATAACAGTTTTAGTTTCATAATGATGAAGCCCCTGGTCTTGTGACCTGAAAATAACACTTCTCATTGGTTCAGGACAGTTTTTTTTTCTAAATGATGAAAGACCCCACCTTTTTTGCTTATTCTGACTTTGTCCTTTGACTGAGGAAGACCTGTTTGTTGCTCTCTCTACTTTTTTGCTCCAAATAATGGCTTCAGTAGTAGCATCAGCTGGTGCATCTGCCCCACCACCACCACCACAACCACCAAAAGGACCAGCTCCAAATTATATTGGTGGTCAAGAACAGGAGGAGGAGGAAGAGGAAGAGGAGGAGGGGAGAAGAAGATGGCTGCCAGAAGAAAATACACCTTACAAACCCAAACCACACATTGTATGGCAGTTTTTTTCAATCCCAGAGGGGAAAAAAAAGGTGAATGCGCCCAAGGTGACTTGCCTCATCTGCAATGATGAACTTTCACGGGGCAACCCAAACAAAAAATATTCTTTTGGTAACTATACCATTATTCGGCACATGACCAGAAAGCACCCAAACAACTACTCTCGTGCAGAGTTCAGGGAACTGGCCAGTAACCTCCCCCAGTCATCAAGGACCCCCTCCCAAAGAAACCAACCCACCTCATCAGAACCAGAAACATCCGAGGTGATGCCTTGCATTCAGCCGAGATTTGCTGATTTTAAAATCACTTGTTCTGCATGTGGCAAGCTTATCGCCTATGGCGAAAAAAGCGTTAAGCTCATCGTCCTTGCAGGTGATAATCACAAGTGCCCCAAAAAGAAGTAATTTTTTGTTTTTTTTGTTTTTTTGCTCCAGTTGAGCCAGTTTCAATTCCCTTTTTTTGTTTCTCCCCCTAAAAAAATACAAAAAAAATATAAAACTGTTTTGAAAAGCCAAAAAAAGTTCAAAAAGTTCAAAAAACACAAAAAAAATATAAAACAACAAAAAGAAGAAAAAAAAAAGTTCTTTTTAGAACTACCTCCAATTTCTAAATAAAAACTTCATTTTTTTAAAAACTCTGTCATCTTTTTCCCTCATTTTACGCTCCCCGGTGCGCTACCTGGTGCGCGCACCGGGCGCTTCCCCCGCGCAAAACGAAAAATAGCCCCACATCAAACCTAGGGGGTCAAAGGGGTCTATCCCTGACGCCTTATGGTCAGTTCCCCCTTTGTTTTAGCCACCTCTTATGTCTCGATTTTACCGAGACACAAGATGGCGGCCGCTCTGGACTGTTTCGAATGTTTACAGACACCCGAGAGCCAATCAGCTTTCCATGCGCACCTCGCGTCACGCGCCCGGAGCGCTCCCTGGTGCGCGCACCGGTGCGCTGCTATAGATATATATATTTTTTGTAACCTAAATTACTCAAAATCCACTGCAGCACATATCTTGAGACATAGCAAAGGCACATCAGGCTACCAATCCCTACAATTTTGCCAAATTTGGTGGAAATCCATTCAGCCGTTTGGGTTAAAAGTGAAATCGACCGCCCTATGGAAATTAACATGGGGAAAACGCGTTTTGGGACCCCCCTTTTATCTCGGCCCCCGCTTGACGTATCCCCCCCAAACTTTCAAGGAAGGACCGGAGCTCGACGAGGCCATTTTCAGGAAATTTTCAGGCAGATTCGTCAACCGGTGCCAAAGTTATTCCAAATAGAATTTTGAGATTTAACATTGAAAAAAATCCTAACTATAACTACCTACTGGCGACCGCCAGTAGGTAATATATATATATATATATATATATATATATATATATATATATATATATATATATATATATATATATATATATATATATATATATATATATATATATATATATATATATATATATATATATATATATATATATATATTCACTGAAAAAACCATAGGTTATAAACCATATATAGTTAGGGATTAGCATTTACAAAACCTTATTTTACTCGCATAAAACCATTGAAATTCCATATATAGTTAGATGCGCTAACTATATATCGCGCACCCGCAATCCACTGCTGATGATGTCACATATTACATCATTCATGACATGGTCAGTGACATCACTGATGACATCACTGATGACAACTCAAATGACATCACTGATGACAACATCCAGTGACTGTATGTTTCTGTAAAGTTAAAATATGTCTTACATATTGAAGAATGAGTGGATGTATAAATGTCTGGATGAAGGATTTAGTAGGTGCATGACTGATTGTATGAGGGAGTGATTAAATGTGTCTCACTGAGTGCATGGGTTAGTGATTAAACTGTATTAATTTGTGCATCATTATATCTGTTGTTCTGTAAACTGCTGCATGTGTTGATCAGTAGCTATATGAGTAACTATATGGGTTATTGATTGGTTGCCCAAGTATTTGTATGGGAGACTGAGTATGTGTGTGAGTGGCTGGGAGGTGTGTGACTCTGTGCATAGATGTGTGAACAGCTGATTCACTAGATTTATGGGTTCAAAACTGCATGTGGAAACAGCTGTATGGGTGGTTGACTGTGTGCATGAGTGTATTGGTGAGTGATTGGATATCTCAATGCTACATGTCAAAGTAAGTACATATGTAAAACACAGTACATGCGAGAGTTGACATATATAAATTACTGTGTTTAAGAGCCAGTGAATGTGTGAGTGGCTGCATGGATCATTGAAAACTTGTATCAGTGATTGTATAAGAGAGTAAATATGTGTTAGAATATGTTTCAATACGTAAGGTGTGTATAACTGTATAGTTGAGGAAATGGAGGTGTGATTGATTCTTTGCATGACTGTCTAGGTGTATGAGTAACTCCATGGATGAGTGACAATCTGTGAGTGTCTGTTTTCACTGAGTGTATCTAAGGTTATATCAGAGTCTGTAGAGGTTCATCGTATTAACACATGAATGATGTCATCTGTGATGTTGTCAGTGATGTCATTTGAGTTGTCATCAGTGATGTCATCAGTGATGTCACTGACCATGTCATGAATGATGTAATATGTGACATCATCAGCAGTGGATTGCGGGTGCGCGATATATAGTTAGCGCATCTAACTATATATGGAATTTCAATGGTTTTATGCGAGTAAAATAAGGTTTTGTAAATGCTAATCCCTAACTATATATGGTTTATAACCTATGGTTTTTTCAGTGAATTTTTAAGGTTTTGTAAATGCAAATTCCTAACTATATATTCTCTATAACCTATGGTTTTTTCATTGAATTTCAATGGTTTTTTGAAAGCTAATATCTGTATCTGTAAAATGTATTCTTCTTTAAATCTTAAAATATATTTAACATGTTTTTTATACATTTAAAAAAAAAAAAAAATTTTGTTGCGCTCCTAGTCCGCAAACCGGTCAGCTTCCCGTTAGCTCAATTTAAAGCCGCGACTTGGTGCGCGAACCGGTAATCGTTCCTTTAGCGTAACTGTTACGTTTTCATGACGTTTTGCGTTGTCGCGTAATACGTCTTCGGACGCGCCAAGTTAGCGGACCCGGAAGCGGACCGGAAAGCGTCGCAAAGCGCGAAACGTAAAGACAGCAGGTCATGTGACTCGGTAATAACACTTTTCATTGGTTCATTTCACTTTTGGTTTCCTAATGATGTAATACTAGGTCATGTGATCTAAAATTAACACTTTTCATTGGTTTAGAACTTTTGCTTTTCCCAAATGATGAAAACCCCTCCTTCTTTCCTCACTCTGACTTTCATCTTGGTGAGAGAAAGACCCTTTTACATTCTAGAGAAATGGCTTCAGTTGTTGCTTCTGGTAGTGTTCCCCCACCACCACCTCCACCTCCTCATGGAAAGAAAGGACCACCTACTCAACCAATCTTTGAAGAAGAGGAAGATCAGGAAGAGGAGGAAGAGCCTGAATTTTTGCCTGAGGAGCCCAGGAGGTACAACAAAAAGGAAAACTTCATCTGGCAATTTTTTACATTTCCACCAGGGCAAAAGAAAGTCAATGCAAGATATGTCTTTTGCCGTATCTGTGATGATCGCCTTTCAAGGGGGACGGACAAAAAATATAGTTTTGGAAATTTTACAATGCACAGGCACATGAGTAGGTGGCACCCAAATAATTATAGTGCTGCTCAGCTTCGCAACGAACAACAAAATCCCCCGGCAATAGCAAGAAGATCTGTCGTGCCAGAAGTATCGGGACCAGAGGCAAGGGAGTTGATCCCGAATATTCAAATGGACATGGGGGAAGTGAAACAAGTGTGCGTGTGGTGCAATCAAATATTATGCTACCGAGAAAGTAGCATTACTCTTATAATAAGAGCAATCAAAAATCATGTATGTCCAAAACGCCCCAAAAAATAAATTCTTCTTTTTTTTGTTGCTCCTGTTGAGCCCTCTTCAATGAATCATTTTTGTTTCCCCCTCCCCCCAAAAAATAAAAAAAATTACAAAATGTTCAGAAAAAAACAAAAAAATATAAAAAATGTTCAGAAAAATAATAAAAATAAATTTAAACAACAAAAACCAAAAAAAAGTTCTTTTCAGAACTACCTCCCCATTATAAAAAAAAATTGGTAGAATTTTTGGAACTCTGCCAAGCTCTATTTCTTTTAGTTCGCTCCCAGTTCGCACTCCGGTACGCGAACCAGGAGCGAACCAAAAATTTTTTTTTTTTAAAAAACAGTAAGTATAAGGAAAGGAAACAGACAGTTATGTTACAAGAAAGACAGCTATAGGGAGTAAAGAAAAGATACTGTTACCCGCAATTCACTTCTGATCATGTCATATATTACATCATTTTTGACATGGTCAGTGACATCATCAGCAGTGGATTGCGAGTAACAGTATCTTTTGTTTACTTCCTATAGCTGTCTTTCTTGTAACATAAATGTCTGTTTCCAATCCTTATACTTACTGTTCTTGTTTTAAATTTTTTTTGAGATCATTCAGAAACAGTAACATTAATAGAGACAGAATGAGTGAATAATAATGAAGAGGTATGAGAAGAGAGGGAGTGAGAAAAATACTGGAAGGAGTAGAATAATTAAGTAATAGAGAAAGGAATGAGAGAAGTAGCAAACACAGGAAAGTAAAGATTAAAGAAATGAAGCAGTAGAACTAATAGATGTTAAATGTGATAGAGTAAATGATTGATTGAGGGTGACGATAAGGTGTGTCCTCTCTAAAAGTTTGTTTAAGGTGAAGCCTACTCTGGGTTGCATATCAAATTTATGCTTGTTGAAGAATACAGAGGAGATAATACATGTGAAGACCTACCATTGTAGTAAAACATGCCCACTTATTATATCATTCATAACATAGTCAGTGACATCATCATCAGTGGAATGCGGGTTAAAAAAGTAGAAAACATTTACCATATAATTCTTGTTAACTTTTAAAGAAAATTTTTCATACTTTCAATCTGTAAAAGAGAGAACAAACATTTCCAAAAATATTAAAACATGTATTTAAAAATTAGAAAAAAGAAGGGAAAAGGTTCAAGAAGAAACAGTTTTTAAACAACGTTGACACTTACAGAAGCCTCTGCTTCTCTACGACCCCTACACAATCCTAAAGATATTTATTTTAAACAAACAGTATCTTCATGCTGATGAAATGAGGCCTATTTTGGAACATGGTGCTTCTTTTGCATTGCTGATGTCTCACAATAGTGATGCAATAGCAGCGCAAAAGACATGTAAAGCCATCATAAAATTGTGTGTAACATTGTAAATGATTGTTTCAGGATGCAAATAAGATGTGTCCTTTCAAGAGGTTTCTTTAATGTGAGGTCTATTCAGTTTTCAAAAAAAAAACAGTACCCAGAAGTACTGCACTGTAAGCATAAAAATTGACACTTACAGAAGACTCAGTTTCTCCATATCTACCTCACATTTCTAAATGTATATCATAAGTACAAAAAGGAGGACATTAATTATACATGTTAAATGGTTTATTTTTGCTGTTCTCAGAATGTATCAAATTTCACTTAAATCAGTGACTTGAAGATATTCATCATGTAACAGCGGGGAAAAAAAAACACAATCAAAATGATTGTGTTTAAAAAACCCATACAACCTAAGAAATCTGAATTCAAAACTCCTTAAAATTAACTTACTTTCAATGACGTCGAAGGATGTCCTATGAACAGCGTCCACTCTGTTGTGTTATAAATATTTTCAGCCCGCCACTTTCTGAAAGAAAACCTCCATCGTTCTGAAAAATATGTTACATACAAGAAAAGACTTCTCACATTCTACCACATGTTTCCACTTGGCCAAATCATGTTGCAGCGATTCACAAGTCTTGTAATTCTTCCAATCAAATCCCGTCATTTTCTATTTTCGCAACTTTCAAAAAGAAAACATTTGAGATTATTTTCACAATCCTGGACTTCTAATATCTTACTCTTCTTTGTCACTCATGTTCTCCTTTTCCTATGACACTGATACTGCTTACTATGAAGCAGACTTACTTGCATCAGGTTTATATAGTTGGATTTTTAAATTGACATTATAATGAAAAGTTTTGGACCAATAATCTAGACAGCATTGCAGACTTACATTCCCTCTACTTGATGAACCTTTTGCAATTCCTCACAGGAAATCCCAAAATTCTTTCTTTAAAATTTTGGTTTTAAAAACACCAAGTAAGAATTTTTAAGGTCAAACGGCAATTTTTTTTTGAAAGTTACAACAGAATCATTGCAGAATGACCAGCCGTTTTGAGACTTTAAATAAGCTGTATAATGTCCTAATGTTGTTGAAGGACCATTGTGATAGATAATTGCTACAGTTACAAAAGTCCTTCCTGATATTGACAGCTGAGAAGCCACAATTTTTTTTATTAAAGTTGACAATTTTGATCCATCAGGCCTACATCGTTGGATCATTAAAATGACATACTGGCCATATCTACGTATAAATAATGTTGACATCATTTCAGATTTACATTGGCTACACTCCATGTTGTGATCCGCTGCATTTACTAGCTTATTAAAGGACACTGATTTACTGTCTGGCAAAGTTAAATATATAAATCTTTCTGAGTCTACACTAGTAGTACTTGATACCATACAGTTCTCGCAGTCATGCTGCCATTGATAAGAAAGCCCAAACAGGTGATCTACATCTACACCCTCATCTTGCAATACATCAAGCATATACATTAAAAACTCCTGACAATCTTGCTGATTATTTTCAGAGAAGTCTGTTTGACCTGAACATTCATCTAACAGATAACGAACTTCAGACACACTTTCTACTTTTGTTCGATCAGTGCTACATTTCTCGAAAACAGAATTCAACAAACAGCATAAAATTTGTTCTGAATTCAACAGAATCTGTTCTTTTAAACTCTCTAGTGAAAAGAGAACATTAACCACTACATTTGCATAGCAGTTGACACCAGAACTGTTTTCAAATTGAAAACCGACAACATCTTCAACAGAATCCACTTTCTTTCTGCTAACAATTTTCGGTTCATCGACTTTTGGTCTTTTTGCTACAACCTCCCTACTATTACTGATATTTCTACGTATCCGGCCTACCACACGTTTCTCAAACAAAGGATATTGAGGCAAATGTGGCGCATACTCTCTTCTTAACATATTGTATTCCTTAACACAATCTAGATCCGCACAAATGTTTGTGACATCACAGTCAATCAAGTACAATCCCGATAAAGTTCTAACTCGTGACAATGCCACATATGCCATACCCTCCTTGAACACAGAACTGCCAATATTCACCAATGCACTGTCTACACTTAAACCTTGCGATTTATGGATTGTCACCGCATATGCCAAGCAAACAGGAAACTGTTTACGGCGAACATATAAGTCTTTAACAAGCAAAAACCTAGCAGAACAACGACCAATTAGCTGTACTTCCTCAATGCCATCAAATTTAATTTTTAAAAATTCTATTCCATCTCTATTTCTGTATTTCTCAAAATCAACAACATTACCCATTGATCCATTTACCAGACCTCTTTCAACATGTAAATTCCTTCTCAAAATAATTCGGCAATTTAAACACACATTCAAAGTCTTTTCAAAACCTGCTGTTTTAGATATAGTCTTCTCTAATGAATCCAATTTTGATTTCAAATTCTCTGACAAAATAATTGTTGATCCCATATGCTCTATTTTGTCAATAGCTTCAAGTTTCACAATCTCCTGCTTTTCTAAATTCAACATTTTGTTGTTGAAGATGGCACATTCTGCAAGAGTTGGCATCAAACATATTCCGGATTTCTTCTCAGTAATTTTCTGAAAAATATTCTCAGCCACAATCTCTTGTTCGGGATATAAATTTGAAAGTAATCGTGCATTTAAAGCTTCTTTTCCATGCTCGGTCACTTTTCCAATTCTAATATCTTGTAGAATATTCTTGTAATCTTCATCCTTCGCCTGACGCATATTTTCATGCAGTTCAGCATAATTGAAGTTTAACCATATATTGACGTTGCCAATGCTCCCTAGGCACTTCCTGGTATCTTCATGCGTGAGTATTTTGAACACAGGTTGTCCTTTTACTGGTGTCAGCTGCAGAAGATCTCCGAAAACAATGATGTGTTTGCCACCAAATAACACATCATATTCAGTTTTAAGTACTTCTTGCATTCTCAAATGCACAAAGGCAAGCATGACATTGGAAACCATGCTTACTTCGTCAATGATAAGTAGTTTCATTTTCCTCAAGACTCTTGAAACTTCACAGCAAGCATCCCCAGATAACTTGTGGTATTGTAATTTGTTGTCATGCTCCACCGGCAGCATCAGTAGACGATGCAAAGTAATACCTTTAATGTTATGTGCTGCAAGTCCAGTAGGAGCGGTGACAACACAAGACAGCGATGACTCAGTCCTTTCCTGCAAATAACAAGAAATTGCTTTAATGAGGAAACTTTTTCCAGTTCCCGCTTCTCCACTCACGTACAGTCGGACAGGCTTCAACGATGTACATGAGCACTCTTTCTTCTCATGACTTAATCCATGCTCAATTTGCTTGGTAACTTCATCATATATTTTCCTCTGCTCAACGTTGAGTTGTTTTTCCAAGTCTTCTAAGTTAACTGAATCCTCCTGAGCATGTGCCATGGCTCTTTCCACTTCATTCATAGCAGTGGCAGCTTCATTTCCGATAATAGGTCCTCCAAGTGGATCTTGACTCAATGAAACAGAACTCTGACTGTCCTGAGAACTGTCTCTGGCAATCTCGGCTGCAATCGTTGCTTCCTGCTCAATTTCCAAAGTTAGCATTTCTTGATATTTGGGAAAAGCAGGACATTCTATGGTCTCCTTAGCAGCAGTGAAAGAGTCTTCGTAACAGAGGAAATCTCCAAGCAGTTCCTCTTCTGCACGCCAAGGCTTGAAAAGTTGCAAAAGTGCTAAATAGAAAAACTCCTTTTTTTCTGGAGATTCGCCACTCAATTTTCGATGGTTTACTAATTGGCATTTTCTTTGCTTGACCAGGCTTCCCTCACTTCCAATTACAGCATACACTCCTTTCTCAATATCTTCTTTGATGTTCCTCTTGAATATATAATTTTGTAGAACCTCATATAGACAAACATTCTCAAGGTGACTGCTTCGATTTGGATAATATGTATCCAACATGTTGGTCTTCAAAATGTCGGTACTGTTTGGTTCCTTTTCTGCCAAATATTCAATTTCCCGGACAGGTTTTAGAACTCGATTTCGCGTTGCAGCAAGACCAAGACTCGCCCAAACAATACTCCTGGATTTGGCATAGAGACTTGCTGAAGACAATCGATCCGAACATTCGTAAGCTCCGATTTCTCGATGCGACAACATCTTCAGACTGAAACTGTACAACTTCTTGCTGAGGCTCTTTTCATGGGAAATGTCCTCCCACATATCCTTCAGTTCTGTCTTTTCTTTTTTGGTGATGTAAGATGTCAAATACCGAGCCACAGCCATACAGTTGTCAGCCACAAACTGTATATCCATGTTAGCATTCCACATGGACAAAATCACTGGGTTGTAGTCGTTGATGTACTTGGACTCTTCGTTCCTTTTCAAATTGTATGTATTTTTGGGTGATTTCCTCGTCACATTATGTCGCAGTGAAGACATCAAACTGTTCACTCTTCCTTTAGAAATCACCGGTCGTGGAAAGTTGAAACGACATTTGGTGTAGAACTTGTCCTTGTTTCTGAATTTACGACGACAGTACTTTCCACAACGATGGCTTTGGAAACGTAGAACTTGTTCTCTTAGGCTTTTCTTCTCTGTTGCGTTTGGAACAGCACACGTAGAATACTGTTCTATGAAATTCATCACTAAGTCATCCGGATCTGTTCCAAATTTAGGTGCATCCTTGATCCACAACAACATATGTATATGAGGAGCACCTCTTGCTTGGTACTCCTTTCTCCAGAAGAAATCCAACACCTCTCCAAGAGGTGGATTCTTCTTATTTGTGATGAAAGACATCATAGCTTCAAATCTATGATTGAAGTACCTGCATACATTCACTGGATCCAAAGAACACAGTTCTCCAGGTGTCTTGAATTCAATGTTTTCAATATTTCCATTTGCCTCTCGTAGAAATTCAAGTAAGTCTTCCCAGCCATACTCGGCACAGCTCAGAGTGAGGAACCATGTCGGAGTTCCTAAGTTCCTCAGCATACATTTTAAATCACCATGACGACGGTACCAGTACTCATTAGTACCACGCTGACACGCCATGAGATTAATTAAGTGAGAATCCAAAATACTGTCTTGGACATTGACTTTATGCATAAAGTCCCTTGCCGAGATATTTCGCATCTGTATACCACTTTTTAAGATGTGGTTCACTGCATATGACAGTCCAGACAGATCGCTTTCAAACAGGAGATGAAACAAATAGGGAATGCATTGACGAAACCTAGGATCTTCTGCATACAATCGTAAAGTTCGGTATTCAGACGCAGGAATTTGATGAGATCGCTCATCATATCTTCCTCCTCGACCTGTGGGAAATAACTGTGGGAAACACCGAGCTTCCAAACTTTCCTCCCAAACACTAATGGGACTCCCTTTGGCTTGTTTCATTTGAAACAACTCAATAGCATTCCCCATGACTTCCTTGGAATGCAAAGGATGAACACTATAATGTTCATATATTTCTTCACTTTTAGAGGCCTCTACTTTCTCAATTTGGCCAGCACACAAATCGCTATCCTCTTCATCACTTACTTCCTCTTCTGCAACATATACATTCTTATAGTACTTATTATTTTTCTTCAAATACACTGTTGCCTTTTTGACTTTCCTAACATCCACTAAATCTTGCCATATTTTCTTATTCTTTGTCGGAACCCCATTAACCAAGATAACCAGAGGTTCCTCTTCCACTTTTTCTACTCCAATTGTGTTAATGTTTTTGTTCAAATCTAGAGGCAAATAAACAACTCTTCCCTTTAATCCTCTCTGTAAATCTGCTGGAGGCAACTTCCCTGTCTTTGGCTCCATTCTTACAATAGCCTGAAAGGGATGGATACTTTGAATCAAAATAGATTCATAAGTATTTAAATCCTTCAATTCAGAAGGAATCTCAACCAATTCCAGATTATTATGAACTGCCCTAGCAGGCATCTGGTTTTGGTTTAATTTATTACAACAATAAGTACACACACGTTGATCCGATCCCAAATCAAAATAATTTTCTACCATCAAGTATGTGGCAAAATCCTTCCATTCACTATTATTTTCCCTTTCACTTTTTGCATATAAATCCACTACCTTAGTCTGATTCTTATAATAAGTGCGTCGACAACATACACAAGTGATATTAGGCCTCTCACTTGATTTCATCTGAAACGTGGCAATTTCCTTTTGAAAATTATCTGTACTGGAAACCTGTACATTATCTTCAACATTACCCTCTACTTCAGGGTCAATTTGAACATTCTCATCTTTACTACCAAAGTAACAAAACTCAATTTCTTCACAAATATTCTTCACATCTATTTCAGAACCATGCAAAAGAGCAGCACATAATTGTTTAAGCATAATTGCTGGACTCTTAGCATAATACAACATTCTCACTAATTTTCTCACTTTATTATGATGCACTGCTAGCATCCTGAAATGATGAAAAACACTCTGGCATACTCTCCTGGAAAGACATGCCAGTGAATGACCACGCAAACCTGTCATTTGTCTCACTCTGCAAGGATCTAAATCTTGCAACAACTTCATTTTCTGCTTCAAACTTTTCTTATTAAATGTCCGTATAAAATCACAAAGCAAATTGATGGAAACCTATCGCACACTGCAAATAGAACTACACTTCCAAATGTACACAGGACCCTTAGGACGTCTTCCTAAAACCTCATCACTTAGCGCCTCTTCTGTCTCAGTTGTCACAAGTTTTTCTTTTTCAACTGGACAACCATCCTTCACTTCATAAGCTCGACCACTGGTGTCAACTGCAAACACCAAATCATTATCCTGAAAATAACTCTCCTCATTAAAAAATTCCTCACAACTTGAACTATGCATCCATTCTCCGGAAAAAACTTCACAAAAGTTAGTACGATTTACTACTCTCTTCCATCTACTTTTTGTTTTGAAATCAGAAATTACCTTGCTTAGTTTCCTAATTCTATTGATTACCAAAATAAACAACTTTCGCTTAATTTCAAAAGCATGATCAATAATTTTCTCTACATTTTTCTTCTTCTTATAAAATGCCGCTTTCTGTTGGCCTTTCTTAATATTTTTTAATAAATTAACTATTATCCTGTTACGGAACATTCGATTTCGAATGTCCCTAAACTGTTGTTTCCTTCTACTATCATGCACAGAGTTATCTCTTCCTCTACCAGTAACATTTTTGATGGGTCTTTCCTTTCCATTTAAATTGCTTTTCTTTTTCTGAACTGAAACATTTTTTCGATAAATACTTTTTTTACTAAAAATATTTCTTAAGAATGATTTTGTGCTCTTACCCGGAGCTTTCTTGGTGTTTTGATAAGTATTTGGGGAAGAGGACTGCTGCAATAAAAGATCATCCTGCTGTCTTTGACGTTTTCTAGCCTTTCTAATTCTATTTTTCGTAGGCATTTTTCAAAATATGAAAAGATCTGCAGTTGAATCTGTGGTAAAATATAATAAAAAATGTTATTAACCACTATTACCAAACAGTAAATGAATAACAGACATCAAAAACTTAATGCCCTACTTATTATTTAACATAACAAATCTTTTGCACCAGCACTGCATCACAAAAATGACACACAGTGGTACAAAACAGGCATACAACAATCATAAATCTCTCCCTAATATTTTAAATGATTAATTCAGGATGACGATAAGGTGTGGCCTATCTAAAGGTTTGTTTAGGCCCAGATCTTTGGACTGGGGTGAATGTGTGTCATTGATCCACATTCGGTCCATCGCCTGTTTTGTTTATTTGAGGTGAGGCCAACACATGGTTGCAGATAAGATTTTCACTGAAGAAAACAAAGGAGATAATACATGTGAAGGCCTACCAATGAAGTAAGTCATTATTTGAAATCAATTACATTTCTGGATATGTACTGCTAAAGCTTCATAGGTTGTTTTGGGTCATATTTATAAGGCATATGAGTGTGTATGATGTTATTTTTCCTTTTAAATGGAAAGCGTTCTTCATGGTGCAAGTTTCTTGTAAATACGCTCCCACTTGCGCTTGGCAAATTTAGATTTTGATTATGGGAGTTACATAGCCATGTTAATAATGTCAAAAAAATGGTGCTAGGGCATTCCAAAAAACGCTTTCATGTGTCTCAAGGACATTTTCAGTCATTTCCTCTTGAATGCAGGTATACAATTGATTTATATGCTGTGTTTAAAAACGATTATTTGAAATCAATTACATTTCTGGATATGTCCTGCTAGAGCTTCATAAATACGCTCCCAGGTATACAAATGACTGAAAATGTCCTTGAGACACATGAAAGCGTTTTCTGGAATGCCCTAGCACCATTTTTTGGACATTATTAACATGGCTATGTAACTCCCATAATCAAAATCTAAATTTGCCAACCGCAAGTGGGAGCGTATTTACAAGAAACTTGCACCATGAAGAACGCTTTCCATTTAAAAAGGAAAAATAACATCATAGACACTCATATGCCTTATAAATATGACCCAAAACAACCTATGAAGCTCTAGCAGTACATATCCAGAAATGTAATTGATTTCAAAAAATCGTTTTTAAACACAGCATATAAATCAATTGTATACCTGCATTCAAGAGGAAATGACTGAAAATGTCCTTGAGACACATGAAAGTGTTTTCTGGAATGCCCTAGCACCATTTTTTGGACATTATTAACATGGCTATGTAACTCCCATAATCAAAATCTAAATTTGCCAACCGCAAGTGGGAGCGTATTTACAAGAAACTTGCACCATGAAGAACACTTTCCATTTAAAAAGGACAAATAACATCATAGAAAAGAATCGTTTTTAAACACAGCATATAAATCAATTGTATACCTGCATTCAAGAGGAAATGACTGAAAATGTCCTTGAGACACATGAAAGCGTTTTCTGGAATGCCCTAGCACCATTGTTTGGAAATTATTTACATGGCTATGTAACTCCCATAATCAAAATCTAAATTTGCCAAGCGCAAGTGGGAGCGTATTTACAAGAAACTTGCCCCATGAAGAACGCTTTCCATTTGAAAAGAAAAAAAATAACATCAAAGACACTCAAATGCCTTATAAATATGACCCAAAACAACCTATGAAGCTCTAGCAATCAGCGACGGCTCGTGGAGGGAGTTACGGTGGGGCAGGAGGGTGGGGAGGGGGCGGGGCAGGACGGAGGTTGCTAAAAACCGGCATATGGATAATTGCAGGTAAGTAAACAATTTAATTAATAAAACGAATTTCGTAGCTCGCACTGCATTGCATTTTGCGATGCAAGGCGCACTACGAAATTCGTTTTATTAATTAAATTGTTTACTTACCTGCAATTAACCATATGCCGGTTTTTAGGAACCTCCACCGTGCCCCTTCCCACCCTCCTGCCCCACCGTAACTCCCTCCACGAGCCGTCGCTGCTAGCAGTACATATCCAGAAATGTAATTGATTTCAAAAATCGTTTTTAAAAACAACATATCTGTTTCAGCTTACATAAGAGACCATGGAATGGGCTTCATGTACAACAATAACTTGTGTTACTGCATGCCAGAATTCTACACCGAATATGCAATTACAATTTCTCAAAGAAACAAAATCTACATGTATATCACTAGAGACAAAGCCACATTTTAAAAACACAGCTTTCTTCATCATTTTCTCCTTAAATCATACTATTCTCTATCTAAATTAAATAAATCTTTTCTCACCTTAGCAAATACTTTTTGAGTTTTGAAAACAGTCTCAGAAATACACCAAATTGTCTTCAGCAGAAGAAAAAGGATGCACTCTAGAGGCTGCAGCTATTGAAAGCACAGAAATACAGATATTCATTTCACATATCTCTCATATTAGCCAATCATAACTCTTCCCTCACTTTTTTCAAATCAAAACCCTTCCCCCCTCTGCCCTCTCTGCCTTTTTTCCATAGAAACCACCTCCTGGAAGACCTCTCATGTTTGCAAATTCACACAACAATGTTTCAATTGAACTCTGAACTCTCAGTGCACCTGCGTATCCAGTGCAATCTTTCATTAAATGTTTCTTCGTTGACCATTCAAATTACATCTTTCAAAGAACACATCCATGCACCCTAACTTTCTGTTTTCAGAAATGGAAATGCACCAATCACTGCTAATGAATCATTAGCATTGGAAATCCACAGTTTTTTTTCTTTACAAACTCCTACTGTTTCAACTGCCCTTTCATTACCACACTTCATCTGACTGCAGCACAACCTTCTCCCACCATGTTTAATGTCTGGATTGTTGGACATAGTTACATCCACTGGGCTCAAAGGTATGCTGAGAACAGAAATTTACCTAACCTCAATTTACAAGATGTGGAAATTAAGTGGTTGGGCCAAAGAGGATTAAAATGTCACCAATTGATACCATTGGTGAAAACCTTTATGCATTTGCCAAAACCTGACCTGTTAATTGTGCACTGTGGAGGTAATGATTTGGGCACTTTGACTGGGGTAGGTCTGGAAATGCTTTTAAAGGACACCTTTGAGCAATTAACGGCACTTTTTCCTCAAACTGCCTTGGTATATTCCAATATATGCCAAAGACAGAAATGGAGGTGGTCCAACCAATTTTGTCCACAAATTGAGAAAGCGAGGAAGCATGTAAACAAATCTGTTTCAGCTTACATGAGAGACCATGGAATGGGCTCCTTGTACAACAATAACTTGCGTTACTACATGCAAGATATCTACAGAGGAGATGGAGTTCACTTCTCAGATGAGGGCAACAGAATTTTCATTCTGAATTTAAGACTGTGCATTGGTACCCACTTATAAGTACCTAAATGTACCATAAACCCAAAAGCTCTTCTCAGAGCTACCCTTCATCTGATCACTCACAATTATTATTTTTCTCTAACTTTTTTCTGTAATTTTCAACAAACTACGCTCAAAGAGCGCTACCCGGTACGCGAACTGGAAGCTAACCGCGCAAAATTTCAAAAAAAAAGTTTTTTCTTCGCACATATGGTCCTCCTCAGCCACCCTCAGAAAACCTAGGGGGTCAAAATACTTGTACCGTGCCCCCTTCTACCCATTCTGAACATTCTTTACCCTCCATTTTATATCTTAATTCGACCGAAACACAAAATGGTGGACTCCCGTTACGCTCCTAGTTCGCGGACCGGACCGCTTCCCGGGAAACGGTCCAAAAAAAAGGTGGGAAAGTAATTCACAAAAAAAAGACTGGAGACACTCTCACCAAATATAGATTAGCTTATACTACATAACAATCCCTTTCTTTTTCACAAATTTGATTGAAATTCTATTTAGCCATTAAGTCTATAGACCTCTCTAAATACCGTGAGGTAAATTACTTCACAAAACACATCTGAAGTGTTGGAATTGACAACCAATGAAAATGTTACTTTCATTTTCT
This sequence comes from Lissotriton vulgaris, assembly GCF_964263255.1. NCBI lineage: Eukaryota > Metazoa > Chordata > Amphibia > Caudata > Salamandridae > Lissotriton > Lissotriton vulgaris. Next base: position 441,193,442 of record NC_141700.1, read on the forward strand.
ACTTTTATAACCTGACATTTGATTGGTTAAATACCTGAATATATATAAAGGAAGAGAAGAAAACACAGCCATTTTGACTACTACTTCTTGTTGTACATCACATTTCAATAGCTTCCAAAAACTTCAACTTCTTTGTGAAGGTAAGTTATAATTTTTAAAAATGAAATATATTGTGCACTATAACTTAATATAGTAGACTTTTTCTGATAGATATACACTATCCCTCTGTAGTAGTTATGGATTTAGATATACTTCTCTGTTATAGTTATGAATGGAGTTAGGCTTCTCTTGGTTAAATCACATACACTTTTTTATAGTCCTATTTCCACTCTGATACTATACACTACCAAAAGAAGAATTCACAGATAAAAACTGCCTATCTAACATTAATCCCAACAGTGCCCTATCTCTACTAATATATATTTTTTTATTCAAAATTTCAGGCAAAATGGAAGGCGAGCAACAAGTTACATTTTCAATTGAACTGAAGGAGAGCAGCCAAGACAAAATTGATGATTTTATGGATCAAAGTAGAGACCACGAACTTCTACAATGTGTTGAAGCAGTGGATAACCTGCTTCAAAATGAGAAAATGTTACACCCTATATTCAATTTTGACATTTCTGACACTGAAATGTTAGAAAGTTTAATGAAGTATGAAACACAATCAAAATAAAAAAATAAAGAAAAAAAAAAAAAAAAAAATAAAAACAACAAACAATTAACATTCAGTATTAAAAAAGTCTATCATTCTATTATCCTTATAGTACGCTGTCCAGAACGCTTTCCGGTTCGCGTACTAGGCGCTCACCACGCAAAAAAAAAATTTTTTTTTTGCCCTGCTGGAACCTTTTACAACCTCCACATAAAACCTAGGGGGTCAGGGAGGATCTACTATGCCCCCTTATGGAAATTTCCCCCTTTGTTTTGGCCTCCTCTGTCTCTCGATCCTACCGAGAGACAAGATGGCGGCCGCACCGGACTGTTTAGAATGTTGACAGACACCGAAGAGCCAATCAGCTTTCCGTGCGCAAAGTTCCGTTACGCGAAAAGTACGCGAACCGGATCGCTGCCCGGACCGCTGTTACAGATATATATCTTGTTTTAAACGTTAATTTCTCAAAATCCACTGGAGCACATATATTGAGACCTAGCAAAGGCACATCGGGCTAACAGTCCCTACAATTTTGCCAAGTTTCGTGCAAATCCATTCAGCCGTTCGGGCTAAAAGTGAGGCCAACCGCCCTATGGAAATTAACATGGGAAAAACGCGTTTTGGGACCCCCCTTTTTGCTCGGCCCCCCCTTGCCGAACACCCCCCAAATTTTAGGGGCTGCTCAGAAACAAAATGTGCCATTTTCCTGAAAATTTCAGCCGATTCCGTCCACAAACGCCAAAGTTATTAGACATAGAATTTTCAGAAATCCCATAGGGAAAAAATCCTAACTATATATACCTACTGGCGACCGCCAGTAGGTAATATATATATATATATATATATATTCAATGAAAAAAACATAGGTTTCAGCCACGTTATAGTTAGGAATTAGCATTTAAAAAACCTTAGAAATTCACTGAAAAACCATAGGTTTCACACATGTGAACGTTCCAAAACTCCACACTTAGAAGAATTTCCAAATGAAACCAGTCAATGTTAGCCTTTGGAAGGAAATTCAAGTTGCTATAAGTATGGTTAGAATTACTTTTCACGATCAATAGTGGGCTGAAAGATGTAGCACTGAGGTCTCTCCTGATAACAGGTGAGTAAATCGAAATTCGTAGTTGGGCTGATTTTAGAGGAATATTTGTAGATTTCAAAAATAGACATTTAGAAACTTTTCTGGTGCAAACCACACATAGATTCCTATGGAAGTAAATACAAGTTACTGGTAAGTACGCTTAGATTTACTTTTCAGGGTCGGTACTGGCCTCAAAGATGCAGCACTGACGTCTCTTGTGATAACAGGTGAGTACATCGGAATTCATAGTTCTGCTGATTTTAGAGGAATATTGTGCTCAATAGTCAAGGAATGGGGTGGGGCCTGAGAAGACATGTGTGCAAACACGCCCTGTGGCGCGTTTTAGATTGGGGAATTAATTCCTCTTCAGTCCCCTGTGAGCCAACTAGCCCACCAGGTACCTCCAGTATGCACAAGGGAGCTGTGTTGCAGAGAGGTGTTCAGAGGGCACGCCCCCTTTTTACAACATGCTGCGACACAGCTCCGTGGTGCTTAATGGAGGTACCTGTTGGACTAGTTGGCCCCTAGGGAATCTCTGGATTGAAGAGGAATTAATTCCCCAACTTTAAAACGCGCCACAGGGCATGTTTGCACACATATCACCTCAATCCCCGCCCCTACATTTACCACTGTGCAAACGTGCCCCGTAGCGTGTTCTAAGTTGGGGGGATTAAGTCTCCTTGCATACTGGGGGTCCCTGGAGGCCAACTAGCCCACCAGGAACCTCCAGTATGTGCCAGGGGGCTGCGTTGCAGAGAGATGTAAAAAGGGGCGTGGCCTCATTACACCTCTCTGCAACACAGCCCACTGGCGCGTTTGCAGAGGGAGAACTAATTCCCCTTGCATATTGGGGTCCCTGGGGGCAAACTAGCCCACCAGGTACCTCCAGTATGCCTCAGGGAGCTGCATTGCAGAAACGTGTAAAGAGGCCACGCCCCTTTTTACACCTCTCTGCAACGCAGCACCCTGGTGCATACTGGAGGTTCCTGGTGGGTAGTTGTCCCCCAGTGACCCCCAATATGCAAGAAGAATCAGTTCCCCCTCTGTAAACATGCCAGGGGGCTGCGTTGCAGAGAGGTGTAAAAAGGGGCAGACCTCATTACACAGCCCCCTGGCGCGTTTGCAGAGGGAGAACTAATTCCCCTTGCATACTGGGGGTCCCTGGGGGCCAACTAGCCCACCATGAACCTCCAGTATGCGCCAGGGGGCTGTATTCCACAGAGGTGTAATGAGGTCTGCAGAGTGGTGCAGGGAGGGGGCAAGGCTTGAGGTGACGGATTGCACCACTCTGCAAACGTACCCGCTGGCGCGTTTGCCGAGGGGGAACTAATTCCCTTTGAATACTGGGGGTCCCTGGAGGCCAACTAGCCCACCAGGAACCTCCAGTATGCGCCAGGGGGCTGCGTTGCAGAGAGGTGTAAAACGGGGCATGGCCTCTTTACAGGTCTCTGCAAGGCAGCCCCCTGGTGCATTTGTAGAGGCAGAACTAATTTGCCTTGAATACTGAGGGTCCCTGGGGGCCTACTAGCTTACCAGGAACCTCCAATATGTGCCAGAGGGCTGCATTGCAGAGAGGTGTAAAAAGGGGTGTGGCCTCATTACACCTCTCTGCAATGCAGCCCCCTGGCGCGTTTGCAGAGGGGGAACTAATTCCCCTTGCATACTGGGGGACCCTGGGGGCCAACTAGCCCACCAGGAACCACCAGTATGCGCCAGGGGACTGCGTTGCACAGAGATGTAATGAGGCCACGCCCCTTTTTACACCTCTCTGCAATGCAGCCCCCTGGCGTGTTTACAGAGGGGGAACTAATTTCCACTGCATATTGGGGTCCCTGGGGGCCAGCTAGCCCACCAGGTACCTCCAGTATGCACCAGGGAGCTGCATTGCAGAGAGGTGTAATGAGGCCACGCCCCTTTTTACAACACTCTGCAAAGCAGCTCCATGGCCCTTACTGGAGGTAGCTGGTGAGCTAGTTGGCCCCCAGGGACCCCCAGTGTTCAAGGGAAATTACTTCCCCCTCTGCAAACAGGCCAGGGGGCACATTTGTAGAGTGGTGCAGGGAGGGGACAAGGCTTGAGGTGACGGATTGCACCACTCTGCAAACGCACCCGCTGGCGCTTTTGCCGAGGGGGAACTAATTCCCTTTGAATACTGGGGGTCCCTGGAGGCCAACTAGCCCACCAGGAACCTCCAGTATGCGCCAGGGGGCTGCGTTGCAGAGAGGTGTAAAACAGGGCATGGCCTCTTTACACGTATCTGCAAGGCAGCCCCCTCGCGCATACTGGAGGTTCCTGGTGGGCTACTTGGCCCCCAGGGACCCCCAGAATTCAAGGGGAATTATTTCCCCCTCTGCAAACGCGCCAGGGGGCGCATTTGCAGAGTGGTGCCTTTATGGTTTTGTTTGGGATCGGCAGTGTACGAGTCCCCTGCATTTATCCCGGGATTTAAAAAAAAGAAATACATTTTTGGGCCTTGGGGGTCTTTGTGGGATCCTCTGAGCAGGCCTAGGGGGTCAGGAACCTCCAGTATGCGCCGGGGGCTGCCTTGCAGAGAGGTGTGAAAAGGGGCATGGCCTCTTTACAGGTCTCTGCAAGGCAGCCCCCTGGTGCATTTGTAGAGGGGGGACTAATTCCCTTTGAATACTGAGGGTCCCTGGGGGCCAACTAGCTTACCAGGAACCTCCAGTATGTGCCAGAGGGCTGCATTGCAGAGAGGTGTAAAAAGGGGTGTGGCCTCATTACACCTCTCTGCAATGCAGCCCCCTGGCGCGTTTGCAGAGGGGAAACTAATTCCCCTTGCATACTGGGGGACCCTGGGGGCCAACTAGCCCACCAGGAACCACCAGTATGCGCCAGGGGACTGCGTTGCACAGAGATGTAATGAGGCCACGCCCCTTTTTACACCTCTCTGCAATGCAGCCCCCTGGCGTGTTTACAGAGGGGGACTAATTTCCACTGCATATTGGGGTCCCTGGGGGCCAACTAGCCCACCAGGTACCTCCAGTATGCACCAGGGAGCTGCATTGCAGAGAGGTGTAATGAGGCCACGCCCCTTTTTGCAACATTCTGCAAAGCAGCTCCATGGCACTTACTGAAGGTACCTGGTGAGCTAGTTGACCCCCAGTGACCCCCATTGTTCAAGGGAAATTACTTCCCCCTCTGCAAACAGGCCAGGGGGCACATTTGCAGAATGGTGCAGGGAGGGGGCAGGGCTTGAGGGGACGGATTGCACCACTCTGCAAACGCACCCCCTGGCGAGTTTGCCGAGGGGGAACTAATTCCCCTTGAATACTGGGGGTCCCAAGAGGCCAACTAGCCCACCAGGAACCTCCAGTATGCGCCAGGGGGCTGCGTTGCAGAGAGGTGTAAAACGGGGCGTGGCCTCTTTACACGTCTCTGCAAGGCAGCCCCCTCGCGCATACTGGAGGTTCCTGGTGGGCTACTTGGCCCCCAGGGACCTCCAGAATTCAAGGGGAATTATTCCCCCCCTCTGCAAACGCGCCAGGGGCGCATTTGCAGAGTGGTGCCTTTATGTTTTTTTTGCGGATCGGCAGGGCACGTGTACCCTGCATGTATCTAGGGATTTTTTCCAAAAACATTTTTGGGCCTCGGGGGTCCTTTTGGGACCCCTGAGCTGGCTCAAGGGGTCAGGAACCTCCAGTATGCGCCAGGGGGCGGCATGCCAGAGAGGTGTACAAAGTGGAGTTGCCTCATTACAGCTCTCTGCAATGCAGCCCCCTGGTGCGTTTGCAGAAGGGGGACTAATTCCCCTTGCATACTGGGGGTCCCTGGGGCCAACAAGCTCACCAGGAACCTCCAGTATGCGCAAGGGGGCTGCGTTGCACAGAGGTGTAATGAGGCCCTGCCCCTTTTTACACCTCTCTGCAACGCAGCCCCCTGGTGCGTTTGCAGAGGGGAACTAATTCCCCTTGAATACTGGGGGCCCCTTGGGGCCAACTAGCCCACCAGTAACCTCCAGTATGCGCCAGGAGGCTGCATTGCAGAGATGTGCAAAAAGGGGCGTGGCCTCATTACGTCTCTCTGCAATGCAGCCCCCTGGTGCGTTTGCAGAGGGGGAACTAATTCCCCTTGTATACTGGGGGTCCCTGGGGGCCAACTAGCCCACCAGGTACCTCCAGTATGCACCAGGGAGCTGCAGTGCAGAGAGGTGTAATGAGGCCACGCCCCTTTTTACTACACTCTGCAAAGCAGCTTCGTTGCACTTACTGGAGGTACCTGTAAAATTATATAAATATTTATGCGACAAATAAATGAATGAATTTCTTTTATGCTGAGGATTGAAGCAAGATCTGCCACAGAATCTTGCATCAAATGTACTACCCTTAAATCATTCTTTATAGTCAAGTCAAAATAAATATTAGGGGTGGACAAAATGTTCTTTTCCGCTGGCAGAATTGGCAGAATTTTGGTGACTCTGTGTTACTCTTGTAATGCAGAGTTTTGGCCACCTTAGGGGTTTCCTCAGGAGGATCTTCTAGACTGTAAGTTGGCGAGTGCAAGTGAGATTTGGCGTCCCCTAGCGCAATTTCCAGATGCTAGGAGGACATCTGGTGCGATTTTTCTAATGCGGGTGGTCAAAACCTTTTCAAGTCAAAAGGCTGCCGCTCAAAAATCTAGTCAAAATCAACTCGAGTAGCTGTGCCCTCTGGCGCGCCGCATGGTGCCATTCACACTGTTCACAGTGGAGCACATATCTTGCCCTAAATCACAGCGCAAGCAATGCGACATGCCTATTTCCGCTCATTGGCGGAACTCCGCAGAATCTCAAGGAGTTTTTATGGGACTCCATGGAATTCCAGGGACTAAAATTCCATGCGTTCCGTCCACCCCTAGTATTTAATAATACCCTATTTTGCTATGTGAAAATTACATTGGCTCAGAAGGTACAAACCTGTTTTCATACAAACTTCAGAAAAACAGGCATTACATTGGGGACATGCCATCGAGCTCCCATGGACATAAAAAAAATTCCTTTAGTCTACAAGTCAAAGGATTGTTATTTTTGCATGTATGTATGCACAGAACATGCTACAATGCTGTTTCCAAGAATATAAAAGATCTTGTATATGACACCATAGTTCTGTCTTGTACGTACTGCACAGTCTTGAATGCATGCATTAACACAAAGAGTAAATAATCTGTTTTCCACGTTTATGTAGCACCACTTTTCCAAATGGTGAAAAATTAAATATACCAAAGGTACATATTGCTTAATCAAATATTGCTTAATCAACCTATCAGTGAATAGACATTTGTTTTTTTAAATGCAACCTCTGATAATATTTGCTCATCTGAACAAGGCGGCAGCTATTGAAAAATAGGATAAATACAAAACATTGTGATGCACTGCGCACTTTAAAACAGTTTTGACAAACTGAACTAGTTTAAAAGTATAACTAACTCTGATAAAGTCATTTGTCGTCTGCTTTAGCTCTGCAATTGGTAGTAGAGCAGATAAACAATATGTTAGTAATATATTTAGAATGTTGGACAGAAAAGTGGATGATTCTAAAGTTTTGTCCTTGCATGTCTCGGAGTGACAGCATCCTGTGAGTGTCAGCATACAAGTCAAATAATGTGGTTGACACAGGCAAGTTGTGTGCAAACAATTCACAGCAATGTAAACGTTGTGACTGAAATAAGATTTACCCCAGCTTCTTGTTACAAACCGTCTAGTACCTAACAGGTTTGTCAGATGCTTTCCTCAGTCCGGGGCAAAAGAAATGATGCAGGGCCCACATGGCATTATCTGCTACCATGTAGTGATTCAAACCATATTAGAAGCCATCAGTAACAAGCATTGATATATGCAATAGGTTTTGCCTATGTGATTATTAATATTGTTTGATGTTGTAAGTTTCAGCTTGGTGAGCAGGTGCAAAACTCATATGGTAAACTAATATTTGATCAGGAGTCACCCGAATGCCCACTATGTTACAAGGTAAGAGAAAGGGATAAATAAAGAGAACATCAATAAAGGAAAGCCTGAGAGACTGAGGAAGAAAGCAAGAAGATAAGCAAGGGTTCAAGAAATAAAGAAAGAGAGGGCCAGGGAGCAAGTGCAAAAATCAAAGAGAAAAGAAATGTGTGAAATCTGGGTAGTGAAAAAGAAAGAACGGAAATGTGAAGTTTTAGATGAATCAGGATTTTCTGGTCACAGCACCTACTCTCTGGGCAGGACAGCTGCAAGTAAGAAGAGTCACTCGATAGCGCAGCAATAATCACATTGCAGTGATACTGTGCCTTAAGAGGAGGTCATAAAATAAAAAGAGAAAAGGTGGGTGAAGGGAGAAGGGCGCAACAAGGAGCATGTGAGGTAAGGCCAGACACCAAATGGGAAAACAGCACATGAGGGAGAGAGGAAGTGGATTGAGGGGGAGTAACAGGAAGCGTGCACCCGACGCTATCCAGCCGAGCCCACAACAGCTCAGGACCTGTGTGTGTCCTGGAAACTGCAGGAGCCCGGGCAGAGACACAGAAAGGAGGTGGGGGAGGCAGGGAAGCCCTATGGACGAGGCACTCCTGCTGAGGATTGTCTCAGTGCCATCCTTCACAGAAAACAATACCAGTCTCTGAAGCAAACACCAATTACAGGAAACTGAATATAAATTGGTTAAACTTCTAAGCATTTCAATTCAATTCAATTCATACGCTTTTATTCGATTTGAAAGTACAAATCATACAAGCAAAACATTAAAATACGATTCCTTATATGTACAAAAAATGACTCAAAATGTACACATGGATAGTGCAAAAAAGGGGATAGGAAACATGTACAACAATTAGTGGGCAACAGTTAATGGTTTAGAAATATAAGCAATATAAAAGTTATACAAAAGATCATGTGTGTACAGACAGGAAAACAATATATTTGTCACACCAAGTGATATTTCCTGGCAGCTGTACGTTAAAACAGAGGTCCGGACGGCTCGAATGGGCATTGGAGGATAAATCCTTCATTTTGCTTGAATAAGCTTTTGAAATTAATTTAAAACAGCACTAAATACGCTTAATTTCTTCATTTTTTTTGTAAATATCTTTTTATTGCAGCAGGGTAAGTGATACATACAGTATATTCAAGCCATTTCCATTGGTGCTCAATTTATGTGCAACTTCCCCACACCCGTGTCACACAGCCATTCAGTTCACACCCCGGAGGTTGAGCGGCAATGTCATGGGGAAAGAGCTGCGCTGGAGAATACTGTGTTGGTCCATAACCACCAGGTGTTTGGGAAATGGCAGTGCTGCTTTTCAGCCCTCACGCTCCATCTTCCGTGCCCCAAGTTCAATCGAACCAAGAGTCACTCTTTACCATTACTGAACAACCAGCCCCCCGTCCCCCCTCAACTCTCCCATCCCCGCCTACCCCCTTTCCCTCGCCCAGAAACGCCCCCCCACCCCCGCCCGCACCCCCCACCCCCCAGGCGTGCTAGAGTACCACTAAACCGAGTCCTCAACCCTCCCAGCTAAACCAGATCCGAAGTAAACCACCAGGATTTATCAACAACCATCAGTAAGTCATCACAATGGAATGGAAATAGGGGAGCAGCAGAGGGGGCCTAAGTCATCCCCACGTCAGGCGGGCGCTCTGCCGGAGCTGGGCTATGCGCTGGGGTGTCCTCCTCGTCCACGTCCAGGAGCGTAAGGTCCAGGACCAGCCCCGCCCACGCCCTGGCCCTCTCCAGTGCCACGTCATTGCCTGCCCTGAGTGCGGCCTGCAGACGAAGCTCCCCCTCACACCGGGCCCATTTATGTATCTTAGCCTGGTTGCCTTCCATTGGGACGTAATGGCCCGCTTCGCCAGGAGGAGCCCCAGGTCCAGAAACTTGCTAGTAATCTTGTTTTTTGATGTGTGCGGGAACCAGTGTAGGATGCAGTGCGCCATGGTGAGTTGCAGGTCCCTCTCCATTACCTCCCTCAGAACCTCCACTACCTCTCTCCAAAAGGAACCCAGCTCAGGACAGGACCAGAACATATGTTGGAAATCGGCGGGATCCGCCGGGCAACGTGGGCAGGACGCCGGGTGGGCTGGGAAGTATTTATGTAGTTTGTCAGGGGTCAGGTAGGCCCTGTGTAGGACATAAAAGTGCACCAGCTGGAACCTTGCGTTGCGCGTCCCGTTTCGGGCCCTTTCCAGTATGCCATTCCACGCCTCCTCAGGGATCTCAGTCGCCAAGTCAGCCTCCCATTTCGCCTTCAAGGCCAGCAGTGGGGCGACGGACTCCGAGACCATGCGTCGATACAGGCATGTGACAGCCTTGACCGTCCCCGCCATCATCACTACGTACTGGCAGCCCAGAGACAGCGGTGACTCCGACAAGCCCGTCCTCCAGTGTTTGCGGATCGCCGCCGTTAGCGCCACGTGAAGGAGGAAGTCCCCCCGCCAACTCAAAGCGGTCCTTCAGGAGGTCGAAGAGCAACAGCACCCCGTTTTCGTAAAGGTCACCCATGGATGACAGCCCCTGCAGGTCCCAACCATCAAGCCCGCGCCACGAGCCTCTGTGTGGAAGTGCCCGGCAGAGTTTGAGTGGGATCTCGGGTGCGTACGGAACCGTAATACCGCCCCTTCGGCGATATCTGTTCCAGCATTTTCGGGCTGTTGCAAATTCCTGAGTGAGGTGGAAATCCCCCATCGGGAGTCCCAGGACAATCCGGGACAACACCTGGACCGGGCCCGTCGGTTCTCCCGACCCGTCCTCCCCTCTTCTGGCTCTTGCCACCCATTGCGTTAGCCATTGCAGCTGCGCCGATAGGTAGTAGAGCTCATAGTCTGGCACTGCCAATCCTCCATCCGCCCGAGGGTGGAGAAGTGTGTCATGCGCCACCCTGCGCCTGCCCGCTCCCCACAGAAAGCCAATAACCATCGTCCGCAGCCGCCGAAAGTAGCTCGCCGGGATCCAGATCGGGAGGGTCCCGAAGAAGTAAAGCAGTCGCGGCAAGGTCACCATCTTGAGTAGCGCCACTCTCCCCATGAGTGACAATGGGAGCGTGCTCCAAAAGTCAAAGTTCCCTTTAGTGTGCCTAATTGCCGACCCGATGTTTCCCTCAAGGATATCCGCCCTGTCATGGAAGATCGAGGTGCCAAGGTATCGCAGGCTCCTCTCCTCCCACGTCACACGCTCTGTGGTTTGTGGGCATATTCTCCGTGAGTGGGCTGGGAATAGGTGGGACTTCGCCCAGTTCAAGCGGAGGCCCGATACTCTGCTCAACGATTTTAGGAGGGTCTTAGCTCCATGCAGGGAGTCAGCCGAGTCCGCCAGGAACATCTGCAGATCATCTGCGTACAATGCGATGTGGTGCACCTGTCTATAGACGTCCAGTCCCTGATACGCCCGGCCCAGCCGGGCTCGCGCCGCAAGGGGTTCGACAGCCAGGGCAAACAGTAGGGGGGAGAGAGGACAACCCTGGCGGGTGCCCCTGCCCACCATGCACATCTCAGAGATAACCCTCCCAGTTCTGACCCTCGCCGTCGCGTTCTGGTAGAGCAGCATCGTCCAATTCACGAAGCCCTCGCCGAGGCCCAGCGCGTGCAGAACATGGAAGAGATAAGGCCACTCCAGGCTGTCAAAGGCCTTCTCCATATCGACAGCAAACACCACTGCCTCGTCGCCGTCATAGGTGTCAGCCTCCAGCACATGTAGGAGGCGCCGCACGTTAAGTGCCGTATTGCGGGTCGGGATGAAGCCCGACTGGTCCGCGTGAACCAGCATGGGCATGTGGGGGAGCAAACGCGTCGCCAAGATCTTACTTAAAATCTTGTAGTCTAGGTTGAGCATGGACAGTGGGCCCGGTTTCAGCAGGGGGACGATCAGCGCCTCCCCCGTGGTTGCAGATAGGCGACCCAGCCGCCTCGACTCGTGTATAGCCACGTCAGCGCAAGGAGATCGGCATAGGTGAGATAAAATTCCGTTGGGAATCCGTCGGTGTCCGGCGTCTTGTTCCTCGCCATGCTCTTGATGGCGACTCGCACCTCTCTCTCCTCGATCTTGTCCCCGAGCCACTTCGCGTCCTCCTCTCCCAGTTCTGGCAGCTCAAGATCCTCCATAAAGGCCTGGAATTCCTCCAGCGATGGGAGGACCCTGCTGCGGTAAAGCTCCGTGTAGTAATCATAAAATAACTCATTGATCCCCTGTTGATCAAATCTCGCCGCCCCCGCGTGGTCCCTGAGCTCAAGGATGACCGAGCTCCGGCGAGCCGGATTGGCCAGCCAGGCCAGAAGAGCTCCTGACTTGTCGCGTTCTGAGTGCGCTCGTGTAAGGTAGGCCTTGTAGTCAAAGCACCGGAGGCGCTCCACCGTCGCCGCCATCGCCTCTCGTGCCTCCAGCAGGGCCTCGTGAGTGTCCGGTCGTTCAGGCCTTGCCCTCTCCAGCCCCCGTAATTTCTCGTCCTCCCTCGCGATGTCCTCCAGTAGCGTTCTCCGCACCCCTGATGACGTCGCAATGCATTGACCCCGCATCACAGATTTGAAGGCGTCCCATTCCGTCACGAGTGAGCCCGCTGTGCCCGCGTTTACCTGGAAGTACGCTTCGATGCCCGCGGCTTTTGTGGTTCGGAAGAGCTGGTCGTCTAACGCCTCGGGGCGGAGTTTCCAGGCTGGGATCCTCGGGCGGAATTGCGACCAGCGCATCCGCACGAGAAGCGGGTTATGGGCAGAGATCGAGCGTGTGAGATACTCACTGTGGCACACCTCTGCGTGCACGTCCTGGGAACACAGGAAGGCATCTATGCGGACGTGCAACTCTTGGAGAGCGGAGAAGAATGAGTAGTCCCTGTCCGACGGGTGGTTAGCCCTCCACGAGTCGACAAGTCCCCACTGGCGTTGCCAGGCGGAGCGCGCAAGTGCCAGTTTGCCAGCTGGTGCATTCGGTAGGGGGGGTGCGATCTGTCCAGGGCAGTGTCAGTCACACTATTAAAGTCGCCGCCCAGGAGCAAGGGTTCCACTAAGAACGGGGCCAGTTTGTTGGATAGTAGGGAGAGAAATGCAGGCTGGTCCACATTTGGGGCGTACAAACAACCCAAATTAAGGTCCCTCCCATCTAGTTTGCCTCGTACCATTATGTATCTCCCCTCCGGGTCAATCACCTGGTGTGTGCACTGGAAAGGTACCCCCGCCCGTATCCAAATGGCCACCCCCCTAGCATAAGCAGAGTAGCCAGTGTGGTAGACTTGCCCCCTCCAACGGCGCTGCAGCGCCTTCCCTTCCTTAGCTAGCAGATGCGTTTCCTGAAGGAAGGCGATGTGAATTCCCCCCCTGACTAAATAGGAGTGGATCTTGTGTCGCCTATGCATCGAGTGCATCCCCCTCACGTTCCATGTGAGACATTTGTAGCCTAAGTCGGATCCCATTGCAGAGTCCGCCGTGTCCTATCTACCCTCGCAGTGACCCCCCAGCACGCCCAGGTCCCACCACCCCCCCCAACCAGTGAAATCAAACTACCCCAACTCCCACACCCCAGGACAGACAACCAACATGGAAACCCCATCCAAACTCAAGTAGCAAAAGCGTATCACTGCAGAATAGGGCTAGAGCGGCCGCGACGCCGACCCCAGGCAGGCCCGAAGCCCTCCGCCCCTGCCCCACCTCCCCCAAAAACACTCAGGAAAGGCCTCCCGACTCTTCCCTCCCCCAAGATCTCAGTGATAAGTCCCGGGGGGTATCCGCACCTCACTGCATAGCGTCCAGAAGCGGCCCCCATCCATACCCCAGTGCCTTACATATGCGGCCAGTGTCCTGCGATCCAGATCAGCCAAGGATTCCATCTGCCGTTTGGGGAGTCACCACCGGCAGGTCCGTCTCTGAGAGCTCGTGCCCACTGCTGGAGCCAGGGCTGGGAGCACTGGCCTTCGACTGCTCCGATGCGCTACTGGAGGGGCCGGCGTCTCCCTGGCTGATGGCCGCCACTGCCAGCACCGCCTTGGCTCGTTCCTGCTGCCATCCTGACGGGGAGCCAGATCGTCGTGTCGGCGTCGTTTCCGTGGAACGTCTCCTGGGTGAGGTCTCCGGCGGGGGATCTGTGCCCGACTCCCCTCTGGCATCCAACCAGCTCCAAGCCTCCTGTGGTGTTAGGAAAAAGTGGGTGCGCTCCCCAGCGACCACCCGCAGCCGCACCGGGAACAGCATGGAGTAGGGCAGCTGCAGCGACCTCAGTTTCCGCTTGACCGCCAGGAAGGAGGCCCGTTGTTTTTGCACGTCCCTAGTGAAGTCCAGGAAGACCATGACCCTGCTATTGTCGATTCTCAGGTCCGGGAGGTCTCTCACCCTCCGCAGGATGTGATCCCTGTCTCTGAAGTGCAGGAGACGCAGTACTATCGGACACGGCGCCCCCCCCCCGGCTTGGGGGGCCGCGCAGGGACTCTGTGTGCCCGCTCAATGGCAAAGAACGGGGAAAGTCCTTCTGGGGCCACCTCAATCCGCAGCCAGCCCTCCAGGTAGGAGACTGCATCCTGCCCCTCCACCTTTTCGGGGACCCCCACGAGGTGAAGGTTATTGCGCCGAGAGCGCCCTTCGCTGTCCTCAGCTCTGAGCTCCAGTACTCGTACCTTCTGCGCCATCTCTGCCAATGATGTCTTTAGTGCAGCTGCGTCCCCAGGCAGACTTTTCAGGGTAACCTCCGAGGTCGCTACCCGTTCCTTCAGCTTCCTATGGTCATCCTTCAGTAAGGTCAGGTCCGATCCAATGGTGTCCATGCGCTTTTCGAGGGCTTCCCGCGACGCCACGATCGCCTGCATGATGTCCCCCAGGGAAGGATCCCGTGGGTGTGCCGAGCTCCCTGCTCCAGGCCCCGGTGTATCGTCTTCCACGAGGTGGCCCCGGTCATCCAGCTTCAGGGCTTCAAAGCCCTTCTTTCTGCCTCCCCGCACCATGCTGGCGGGCAGCTAACTTTGTGTGCCCCTGCGGTGGCCGCCGGCGCTCCCGCTCTCCACACCAGCTCCGTCACGGGCACTCCGCTCTCGTGTGTCTCTGGGCCCGTGTCACGAAGGGTCTAGGTCTGTAAGCAGCCCAAGGAGCAGGTCCCGCTCAACCAGGACTGTGGGGCACCAGTGCTCTGTGTTTGGTCGCTTGGCAAGGTCTCCCTCGTCTGGGAGTTCCAGGCTGACCTCGCGCCTGCAAGCACCAGTCCCGATGCGGCCCTCGGTACACAGGCGTCTCTGGCCAGGTAGCCACCTCTTCCCGCCTTCAGACCAGGTGCCTCCCAGGAGCGGGCAGCCGGTGCCTCCTCTCCTACTCTCCTCGCCGTCACCGTCCGAGCGCCACTGGCTTGCAGGTGATGTGGGCTCCGTGGCTAACCCACCATCAGGAGGGTGGACTCAGTACCCCACGAGGTCCCAGGGGCTCTGCAATCTGCCGCCAAGGCAGTCACAGGCACTCGGGCGTCGCCATCTTAGGGTCAGGCAAACCGGCCGTCCCTCGCCCTCCGGTCCCGCTTATGCTGTGGTGCCAGCCAGCGCTCCTCACCTCCGATGGGTGCAAGGGGTTCTCCGCCAACAAACTGCCGGCCGCCACAGCGTCCCAGGGCTCCTCGTCGCTGCCCGGGCTCCGCCGCCAGGCGTTTCAGGTCAGGACGGTGGCCGCCATTTTGGGCCCTCGTGTCTCCGGGTGCCTCGCTCTCCGCCAAAAGTTCTGTGGGGGCAGGTCCAGGGGCCCCCAGACCTCCAGGTTCCCCCTACACGCTCCTGGTACCCTCCTGGATACTTTTGTGGGCTCGGGGTCTGAGCCGGGACGCAGGATATGTGGTGGTGCGAGGTGGGCGCGGAGGAGCTCCGGAGTCCCGCTTCCACCTACATCGGCACCTTAGCCACGCCCCTACGCTTAATTTCTTCATGCACCTCGTACTTAAAATGTATAAGCCAGAATGTTACAATACCAGAAGTTACGGATTGTTCTCCCTGTTAGCGTTGCTGATCTTGACATAAAAATATAGACCAGGATGGTAAAATACTGGCAAGATGGCAAGTCTACTCTCTGCACTGCACCCCATCTGCAGCAAACGTTGTATTATTACATGTTCAAAGTAAAGACATTTTCAGCAAGGTAGGTTAATAGGTTCCAAGACCGCTGAGTTGCTACGGATCTGAATCGGCTAGCGACCCGAACGAACTGCCTGGGGGTGGGGAATCTGCCTATTCCTGCCAAGTCTAATCTGTTTAAAGGTCTTTTGGCAGTTTCAATAGCAGGGATCCAAGTTATCATGTTTGACAAGCTGAGGTGGCCGCCTAGTCAAGAACATGCATGATATTGCTTAAACACCAGAATTGCCAAGTGATACGCGGAAAGACAGAGTGCCACGGGCAGATGCTCACAGGTATACTGAGTACCTGCACAGCTTTCCTTTAGGAAGGGAGAGTACCTGCACTTCTCAGTAGGTGTCCAATACTAATAATGAGAGTGTACCTGCACTTCTCTTTTTTTATTTTTTTATTATTGAGAATATGCTGGTACAACAAAATCCAATACATACATAATTCACTATCATATGGAAATACAATCTACCCAAGAAGTAAGAAATAAAGTAAAAAAGAAAACAATAAAAAGAAAAGAAACTTAAATTTTTTAGGATATTGTACGATATACAAATAAGATAATAGAGATTATATGATAGTTCATTGTATGATCGGCCAATCTGAAAATCCTCGTTTACAACTTCCTACATATCAAAATTACAATAATTTGCTTCAGTTTTGAGATTAATTTAGGCTTATAAATTATGTTAAATCTGTCCGTCCCTCCACTTTTTTAGCGGGGCCCACATCTTTAAACCCATCTCGTGTACCTTTCGTCCCTTACCCCCATACAGGGAGGATTCAATATTGTGTATGCCAAGAAGTCTCGTCAGCCATACTAGCATAGATGGTGGGCATGTGTCCTTCCAGCCCGCAGAAATAAGAATCCTTAAAACAGAAAGGCATAAGAACACAAAATCTTCCACCTCTTTCCGTAACTTCAGCCTATTATCACAACCCAGTATCATTAGTGTGGAGGATATTACCACTTTCTGGGCTAGTTGTTCTTCCCAAAATATCTCGATTTCTCTGAAGACTGGCTTGAGCTTTTCGCAATCGTGAAACATGTGCAAAAGGTCCGCTGGTCCTTGGCTGCACCTACAACATTTATTGTCCTCCCTTTTGCCCCACTTAAACAGTTTATCAGGTGTGTAGTATAGATTAAAAAGCGTTTTATAGTGTTGAGCCCTTAGATTGGAGGACCGGAGTATTTTTTTGTCTAGGTGCAGTGCCTTGTCTTGATCCACATCCGGGTTATCCAATTTCTGCGCCCAAGAGGCCTCCCATTTCTCAATATCATCTTGTAGCTCATTCATCAAAATCCCATAAATTATTCTAATCCTACTACCTCCCCTTAAAAGAAAATCCAATAGACTACTTCTAACCCCCAGTAAGATACGGGGTCTCATAGCCTTTACTGTCTGGGATACCTGTAGATATTTGAACCTCTGATTATCCGCTATGCCAAATTTCTGTTGGATTCTCTCACAACTGAGAACTGCGTCATCCTGCATAATGCCTCCTATGGTTCTAATACCTAATTGTTCCCATTGTCTGCACATACCGTCCCTACTGATTTGTGGGAAAGTCCCAGATTGCCACAACAGTGAAAATTTATTAATTTTAGAAATTACACACACCTTTTGTATCGATTTCCAGACCTCCCATGCACTACATATAACCTTATATCTACTTTTCCTGTAGTAGCACCGCTCTGTTTTCCTCAGTAGTAGCCCATACACTTCCCTACCTAACAATAATTCATATATTGACGGTGGGCTTTGATTCTTTAAGGGTATGTCGGCTCCTTCGGTAGATGATTCAAACAATATCGCCATCTGCGAGATCAAGCATGCCCAATGATAATGTCTGAGATTAGGAATTCCGAGCCCTCCCTGTTCCTGAGGTAATGACATAAATTTGATAGCCCTTCTAGTCTTGCCATATTGCCACAAAAAATTCATAAATATTGTTTCCATTGAGTTCAATATGACTTCCTCGATAAAAAATGGTATTGCTCGGAGGATATACAGGATTTTTGGGAACATCGTCATTTTTAAGATATTTGCTCTACCTATAAGGGACAAGTGTAGTACATCAATTCTTTTAAGATCAGCCGCAATTGTTTTTAACAGTGGTGCAAGATTGTCTCCTGTAATTGACTCAATAGCTGTATTTATTGTAACCCCAAGATAAACTGCCGATTTGACATATCTAGCATCTGGCTTGACCATATTGTTGGTACAAATTATCTGGGTTTTGCCCTCATTCAATCGGTATCCTGACTTTACGCCCGACCCCCGTGATCTCAACAATTGCCCGCATTGCCGACACTGGTTCAGGGGTGATTACCGCTAGATCATCCGCATAGGCCAGGAGTTTCGTGTCAAACCCATTAGTGATTATCGGCTTGATATCCCTACATGCCAATAACTTCCGAATCAGTGGGTCTATGTACAGTGCAAACAGTATGGGTGAGCAGGGACACCCCTGACGTGTCCCCCTTGTGATGGTTATCTTCTCTGAACCCTCACCCTGGCCGTTGGATTGCTATACATAGCTTTAAGAGATTTTACTATCTTTGGTCCGAACCCACTCTGGGCCAGCACTCCCCAGAGATATTCCCATCTTACACGATCAAACGCCTTTTCGGCGTTGAGGAGGATCATAGCCATCCATCCCCCCGTGGCAGCATGGAAATCAAACAGAGTGATGGCACGTCTTATGTGGTCAGTTGTTCCGCGACCTGGAATGAATCCATGCTGCCAAGGGGAGCAGATCCCCCACCACCCTCCCCAGTCTCTTGGCCAAGATCTTAGCATAGACCTTCGTGTCCGCATTTATCAAAGATATCGGACAGTAGGACCCCGGATTTTCCTTGGGTTTACCCTTTTTGTGGAATATGACGATATTAGTCTCTTTCCACGTATCCGGGATACAACCAGTATACATTTTTCCATTAAATAGGTCTAAGAGTTTTGGGGCTAATTCATTTGAAAGATTTTTATATAACTCCAGGGGTATGCTATCTGGCCCTGCCACCTTACAATTAGCCAGTTCTTGTAGCGCCTCACAAACCTCCTTCAAGGACACATCACGCTCTAAGAGTTCTTTATAAACTTCATTGAGTTCCGGGCCTTTCTCTTCCTCTACTACATCAGATCCCTCTGACACCCCCTCTTCCTGATAGAGCTTCTGATAAAAAAATGTAAATACTTTCAGGATATCTGATGGTTCCCCATATTCACACCCATTCTCCTGTATGTTGACTATTGTGTTTTTATTAGCTTGTTGTCTAATTTGTAGCGCCAAAGCTCTCCCTGCTTGTTCTCCTGTTTCATACAGATTGCACCTATTGGCTCGATATTCATTAGCAGCCTTTTTTGCCATACGTTTATTGATCTCTGCCTTAATAGACATGATTTTCTGTTGACTCCCCTTTCCATCCCTTCCGGACAAGATATCGATCCCATGCTCCTCCTCAGCAGCTGCCAAGAGCCCCAGCATCCTATCATTCTCAAATCTTTCCTGTTTCTTCATATGGGCAACATAGCTCACTGTTTCCCTTCTCAGGGCGGCCTTAAAGGCGTCCCACACAACATTTCTCGATGTACTGTATCGGTTCAGATCAAAAAATGCCACCTCCCAGTACCTTATATGCTCCATGTACCTATTATCCCCTAATAACTTTCTATCAAAAGTCCATTTAAATTGCTTAGTCGTCGTCAATCCCCTATCATAGCTCAATATGAGAGGGCTATGGTCAGAGATCACTTTAGGTAGTTTACTTATACTGACTTTCCTCATCTCAGGCAGGGATATTAGAAAGTAGTCCAGTTTTGTGTACCTTTGATAGGGACATGAAAAATAAGTGAACCCTGAATTATTAGGCTTCTTATTTCCCCATACGTCTCCTAGCCCATGTGAGCTAATCAGGGAACTTAGCGCTTTAAAAACCCTGGGTTTTCGGCCTGTATATGGAGCTTTACTGACGAGATCGGCCAAGATGTTTAGATCCCCACAAATAACGATGGGAGTAGGCCAGTTGGTTAATTCACTCTCTAGTGTATTAAAGACCTCAGGATCGTCCTGGTTGGAGCCATAAATCCCGCAGATAGTGACCCCACATGAGTATTCTGCTAGCGCCCATCTACCAAGTGAGTCAGCCTTTTCCCGTTTAATACCCCCTAATGAGGTTTTGCCAAGGATTGCTACACCTCTAATTGTTGAAGTCTGGGAGGAACAGGCCAGGATCTAGAACCCTTTAATATTCAGCTAATGTCAGCCAATGTATTTTACCCCATGGTAGATGTGTCTCCTGTAGACATAGGATATCTAGCCTTGTTGTCCTTACAAACTGTGTCAACCTTTGCCTTTTATATCAGTTGTTTAACCCCCCGACATTAAGGGTACATATATTAAGCTTGGCCATTATTCATTCTGTTTTTACCAGTTTGATTATACATTATCATCGTTGTGTATGCAAGCTTAAAGCATCTTGAGTTAAAAGAAATAATCAGGACATAGTACCATATATTCTCCTTCTTTGATGACTTTCCCCCCCCACCCTGCCCCTTTCCCCTCCAACCTCTCACCCCCCCTCCCCACCTCTCAGCACCCCCTGAGAGTGCTCAGACCTCTGTGCATGTGATGGATAGAGCGGTGGTAGACTGGATCATATTATAACACGTAACATTACCCCTACCGGAACCCATGAATCATTCAATTGAATAGAGTGCACTAAGAAATAAATACCCACCATGAAGTCTTCACCCCACCAATTTGTCAGCTTATCGTAGAGCTAAACTACAACTAAACTTAGCATGCTTCTGACAAAAAGAAAAAAGAAAATTTACTAAAATACCCTCATAGCGTCCCCAGGAAGTCTTTGGCTTTGATTTCCGAAGAGAAGTATCTGGTCCGGCCATCATGTATCACTTTTAACTGTGCTGGATTGATAAGATACACCTAAGCTCTCTTCTCCAAAAATGGACTAATCAGTTGCCATAGTCTCCATCGCCTTTCCACCGTTGCATGGCAATAGTCAGGGCGTACGAAAAAAGAGATCACCCGCTTGATCTTTTGGACTCAGGTCTGGCCTTCTCTGCAATGGTCTGACGCAGTAAGAAATTGCCTAAAAAGATCAAAATAGCCCAGGGCTTTCCATCCCCCTTCCAGTGTCATGAATTTTGAATGGAGTACGATGCACTCTTTAAACCTCAACAGCCCAATTCCACCCAGACATCTCAGGGAAGGCAGACTTAAACAACTCGATAATGAAAGCCCTAGCATCTGGCCCTTCTGCCCCTTCCTGGATAACTAGGACTCTGAGATTGTTCCTCTTCTGCCTGTTCTCAAAGTCCTCAAGCTTCCACTGGAAGTCGCTAATTTGGGCGCTATGAGCTTCTGCTTGCTGAAAGGCATTGGACGCTTCCGCCTCCGTTGAAACAATCCTTTCTTCCAGGTTAGTCACTCTTTCACTAGTATGGGAACAGGCTTTAGAGAGCTTCTCACCACCCCCTGCATTTTTCTCATGGCTGCCTGTGCCTTCCTGCTGTCCTGGCGCGTCTCCTCTCTATGGGAGAGTATAGCCTGATTTATAACATCCAACGTGGCTGTGGATGTAGAGGTAGCAGTATCCGACGGAATCTTGCCAGCAAGAGGTGTACCTGCAAAATAATACCATTTTAGGCTGTTTCTATTGCCTTTTCCTGTGTTTACCAGAGGGTCTAGTTTCTTAGTAGTACTTGGGGGGCCTGTATCGTTCCTTCCGGGTCTGAATCCAGTTCACTATTCCCTGGGGATGAGCTCAAATCATCAGACCATTCTGTAGAGGTAGCAGTATCCGACGGAATCTTGCCAGCAGGAGGTGTACCTGCAAAATAATCCCATTTTAGGCTGTTTGTATTGCCTTTTCCTGTGTTTACCAGAAGGTCTAGTTTCTTAGTAGTACTTGAGGGGTCTGTATCGCTCCCTTCCGGGCCTGAATCCAGTTCACTAATCGCTGGGGATGAGCTCAGATCATCAGACCATTCTGCCCCTTCAGAAACTGGCAAAAAGCAATCACTAGGATCATTTTCTTTATCTGGGTCTGAATCTGTGTTAGTTCCTGGAAGAAAGATCAGCCCTGCTGTTATTAACCTGGTATTTTCCTCCGCCAGCTTATGAGGTGTCTTTATCTCTGTAATTGCCAACACATCCGGGGCTGTCATATCCTCAGTAATAGTAGCAATTTTGGGAATACTTCAACCCCCTGCTACATTATTGCCACCCGGGATAGCTCCCCCTGGGGTTTCTCCTGGATCACCATTGTCTCTTGACACCGGGAACACCGCTTCGCATGCTTCAGGTTTGTTTTTCAATATACTGCCACTAGCTTGCTCTTTCCCTTCTAGTGGGGAATCCAATTCAGCCAGCGGTCTCGATCCTGAGGCTTGTTTACTGTTATCTATGGGGAGGACTGTACTGTCTACCTTGCATATGCTATCAGTGGCTGCTCTCTTATTACAGGCAGACTTAGACTGGCCAGATTGGTCTCTCCCCCGCCTGAGCAAGTCCATTACAGTCTGTTTGTTCGTCCAATTTTTCAGCGTGGCCCCCCTTGCCTTTTCTCACCGGATCAGAGAGTGATGACCGACGTGCCTCTGCGCTGGCCTCTGCTGACCTCCGCTCGGCTGTGACTTCTCCCCGCAGTTTGCGCGTTGCAGCAGCCACTGCTGCCACCGCCGCCTTTGATCCGGCGTTTGTAACTTGCTTTGGAGCCATTCCCGAGCCTGCCAAGGATGTCAGTAGGTAGGTGAGCCGATCCCTGACTGCCCGCTCCGCTATCCTCGAGCAGGCAGCCCACAGCCTGTGCTGCAGTCCTCGCCTCGACTGCATGCAGGTTTGTCACTTTCCTTCTTCTTCTTCGCTTTTCCCCTTGCCGTTTTATTTCGTTATCTTGAAAAAAAACAATCCGGATCCGTTGCTGGGTTTATCCGTGTTATCCCGATGTTATTCACTTGACAGAGCATACATCATAAATCCGTAATAACCCCGTGGTTCCGGGATACAAGAGAGACAAGAGCCAGTCTGACCAGCGCTCCTTAAGACCTTACTGCTTGGTCGTCATCTTGTATTGTATTGTATTGTATTGTATTGTATATTGGATTTATATAGCGCTTATCACCCAGGGGTCTCTAAGCGCTTGCCTTGGGAACCCGTCCTGGCTTTTCCCTTTGAGATAGCCCCTACAGGGCATCCCCAAGGTGAAAGCCAGGCATCCCGCTGCGGGGGGCCGTTGTGGAGATTAAGCAAGCTTAATGCCCAGAGTTGCAGAGTGTGAACCCATGATTAGGTCAGGCACCGAAGAGAGAATTATCGAGTCCGTGGACATTTGAGCTCTAGACCCTGCCGCGTCAGGAATTGAACCCTGGTCCGGGTCTGACCTCTGCTTCAGGGTCTGCCTGCTCTAACCAGTGAGCCACACTTGCTCCGTGTACCTGCACTTCTCAATCGCACACAACCAGGGAGGTGGTAAACCCCTGCTTTAGCAGCTACAGATCGGCTGGGGTTCTTTATGGGCCTCTTCTGTCTACTACTCGGCAGACAAATGGTCATAATGAATGCTATAGAAGAATACAACATTAATAGAAGAGCAAGGAAGAATGAAAGATGGGTAAATAGGAAAGGGAACTATGGAAGGAATATTGAATGCAAGAGAGGGAGGATGAATGATTGGATGGATGAATGAGTGGGTGATTGAATGGGTGAAAGGACGAGTGAATGGATGGCAAAATAAAGGGATGATGAATTAATACTTGGGTGTGTGAATGGAAAAGGGATGGATAGGACAAGGGTGGGAGAGTAAATGGATGGTAAAAAGATAGGTGCAAGGATGGCAGAGTCAAAGGATGAATGGATAAAACGATGAGTTAAATGATGGGAGAGTGGATGGATGAGTGACTGGATAGCAGAGTGACTGGATGGATGGGTGAAGGGCATAGAGTATGGATGTATGAAGGATGGGTGTAAGGATGGCAGAGTGAATGGACGGATGGAATAGGGAAAGATTGAATGATGGATGAAAGAAAGAATGGGTAACAGAAAGTAAAGATTAAATAGTGGATATCAGCGGATCGATGTAACGGTGAAAGGCTGAATGGATAGATGCTTGGATGGAAGAGACAAGGGAGCTCTTCTAGGGCAGGAAGGGCTCACTTGCTTGCTGCCATTATAGAATTAGTTTTAAGTGGGGGTATTTTAATTTCCTGGTTACTCCCTTGCACACAGCTACTCTGGGACAGTGAGTACCTACACCTATAATTCGATTTCAGCCACTAACTACAACACAATACATATCATGCCCTTCAATCTTATGGGATACGCTCAGCTCCTACAAGTTCAACATGGAACATAAAGCCACCAGATGAAGGCAGATGGCCAAATTGGTGGCATTGAGACATGTGCGTTCAGATGACCATTACTGTGCCCACAAGGTTTAAATGACTAACGGTGGTTGAGCTTCTAGGATTTGCTTGACAAGAGGTAGTTGGGCCACCAGAGTTTATTTATGTATATATTATTACAGATTTGTATAGAGCAAACTCGACTCAAAGGTATTGAATCATTTTACATGAGAACCGGTTACATTAGTTAAGGATTGATGTATTTATTTTCTTTAAGCATAGGGAAATTAAGTGATTTGCCCAGAATCACTGAATGTTCAGCTGATGCAGGTTTCCAACCTGGTTCCTTAGTTCCTAGGTCGGC
The DNA here is from genome assembly GCF_964263255.1 of Lissotriton vulgaris. Lineage (NCBI taxonomy): Eukaryota > Metazoa > Chordata > Amphibia > Caudata > Salamandridae > Lissotriton > Lissotriton vulgaris. The sequence continues at coordinate 441,217,954 of NC_141700.1, forward strand.
CGCTCTTTTCTGTGTTAAGGTGGATCCCCAATACGAGGCTGGAAGTTATCATGTAGGGGGCTGACTGTGACATAGGAAAAGTTGTCAAGCTCACAAGGCTGAACTCTATAAAATTACTGCTCCCACCTCCCCCATCATCCCTGAGTCCAGAGGTAAGTTCCTGAATGTGCACCTTATCTTGGCCAGAAGATATTCAAAATGTGACTACCTTTGCTTTGAACTCTAACTAACTTCAATTACACAGAGCCAATGATAGAAAACTGACAGGCGAAGCTTTGGGGATACAGTTTTTCTTAGTCTCACAATTGGAGAAAAAGAATTAGCCGTGTGGCCTGTGAAGCACCTTTCTCGTTGCTGCTTCGGAAGTTGTTAGCCCAGCCGCACGTTGGCCAGTGTTGTGTAATACCTGGCATCCCTATAGGATCGTATATCCCCTGCTCTTCAGGAGACATCGGAAGTCTGGCATATTGGACAGCAATTGTAAACTTACACAAAGTTTACCTTTATGAATCAGGACCTTAGTGGTTTTTGCACAGGCAAAATATTGGTAATTTCATGTGTCTCAACAGGTGAATGTGGTGTGTATAGTAAAATATGTTAGGCTTTGTGAGCAAATATGTTTTTCCTAGATGAAAATATTCAGACATAACTGCATCTAAATGCATTTATTTGAGGGTAGAATATTTGATGCATTGTTTTGCTCTGGCAGCATCCATATGGATAGAGCGGAGGAGTGCTCCATTGTAGCCTTAGAGCCCCCGATAGCGGGCTCTACAGGCCATTAAAGGCCCCTTCCAGTGTTAAAGGCCTCAGCCAAAGGCCAGTATAACCTGCTATGGAGGCTAATAGAACATTCTGCACCTAGGCAGAATGTTCTTATTTGTAAAAACAAAGGCCTCTTAGAGCCTGATGGGGTTTAAATCCTCTTGGGCTCTGAGATGCCTTTTTTCTCAGCTGGGGTCGGGTTTAGCTCTGTGAGACAATGTTTGTTGGCACCCCCAATGACCACCTCTGCCAAGGATTCCCTCACCAGCAACTTTAAACCGTGCCACTTAAGTCTCCATGACCACTCTCCCTCAGATTAATTTAGTTTTATAGCGCCACTCTTACTATTGCAATTTGTCACTTTAAATCAGACACACATTGCACAGAGACATAAGACAGAGGACTACAAGGCGTAAGAGTCACATATCATCCACACTGGTAGGCAGTATAGTTTAAGAGTCCTTGGTCTGGAAAAGCACCAATTCAGAATTTAAAATGTAACACGATTGTTAGGGGTTCTCTTTATTAATAAGAGTTGATTTCTACCAAATGAACCCTTTTAGCAAGATTAGGATAATGAAAAACAGGCCAAAAAGACACATAGCTCTAATGTATACCTTGCAGTTTGCACGTATATCCTTGATGACAGTTAGTAGCTTACTGTTCTATATTAGGATTTCAAGGAAAAACTGCAAGTAAGAAAAGGATCTTGGAAACAAAAGCAGTAACCCACCAACCTATTTACAATGCATGCATTTTGTGATCTGCCTGGTAAACGTTCCCTGCAGCGTCACACCCCTCTCTGCAGCTACTCTTGTTCCCTTCTCTAGGAGAATCTTCTCCTTCAGCAAAACTCCCTAATTCTTCTTTCAGAGTGCTCAAAAAGCCCTCTGAGGTCTGTGGCATCAATGATTCTGCTTCAGCATACGTTGGGTCAGTGACAGGTCTTTGACAAGTCGGACAATCTAACTGACTAAGCCTACCTTAGTTATACCATTTCCAGGGACATGTACCACCACCCAATGTTGCAAATTTGCGTGTTCCCTTTATTTGATTTGTCAGAAAGACAGGGAGAGGTCATCACACCATACCAGTATGAAGTAATTTTCCTTATTTCAATTGAACTAGATTCCCACCCATAATTTTATTTCCCATGTCTTTTATTCCACCCAGCAACATTTATTTTATTTAATATACAATGTTTAAAAATTTGCAGTTCTTCTTCCCCTCTTCGGGTCACGGGGTGAGTTTCCCATGCACATCATGGGTAAGATGGGACGTGGCTGCCTTTCAATGACAGAGCTTCAAGGTTTTCAGTGTTTGAATGCGCACGCGCACCAATTTCAAGATGGAGATTTGCGGCACCCTTTAGGCCCAAATACGAGCTATTAATAAAATTAAAGAAAAACACATTTGAATCCAAAATTAAATGAATGCACTGTATACCACCTATTTCTACACTAACCTCATTACTTTATTTTAACTATAGCATTAATGATTAGCAAGACACACAAGGTTTTAGCTTAAGCGAAAACATGTGCATTAGCATGTGAGGTTTGAAGTGGCCGTTTTAGGCACTATTGCGCAGCTTCAAAGAATTCACACTAAAAGCGAAAGACGTCATACTACGTAGATGCAGTAGACTCATGCGCTGAGGAGATCCCGCGTTTTCGATGGCCAATTTAGGACACTCTGGTTACTGTTTAGTAAAACACATATGCAAGCTTCCTCTACATAAAATAAATGTTGTGGTGCAATTATTAGTACTTGAAAAACATGTGGGTTAATTTGTTACATGTTATTTCGACAGGATTGAATCTGAGCAAGTTTCTTTGAGTATGAAGCCTTGCTCCATCAATCCCCTCTTTGATGGCATTCTATGCCATCACTAATTTCTAGAACCAGATGCCAACTTTAACAGTTTCTCAATTCAATTTCTTCTATTACTTTAAAGTTTCCTCTTACTCTTTTCTTTTGGAAACCTTTCATTCTTTTGTAAATATCTCCTTTCAGTACTTCAAGTTGAATTTCATCGTATTTTTTCTTCCTTCTCTTTTCATTCACAGCATACCACTTTCTGTTTCTGCAGCATTTGCACCAAATCATTATCATCAAAACTAATAGGGCTATTCCCATTATTGGCATCAGTATTCTACCTACAATACTTCTTCCAACATTCGAAAACCAACTACCTACAGAGGAGAGACCATTAGTTAGTCTCTTCCATGCACTATCAACCTCCAGTGGTTTCAATTCTTCTTCCAGATTTGTGATATTTCTGACATATTTCCCAATTTTAATACCTTTGTCAGGTTTGTAGGTGCAACAATGTTGCGCCTTCAACATTCTCAAAGTCAAAGTCATATTATCTTTATTCGGATTGTAAAAAACATCCATAAAAGTACAGCATAAAATTCATCAGTAATATAAAACACAGATTCCGTCCCACATATCCGAATATGTATCCACATACAATTTAAAAATGTCCAAAAATGCAATTCTTAGTGCAAAAATAGCATTGTGCAAATAAGCAGAGGTGCAAAGAATTCACATGGTGCAAATGTTCAATCTATTAGCAGAGAAGCACGTGATCGAACAGCTGCTTTGAGAAAGCTGCTTACTCTGAAGATGGCTTCGTCAGTTTTTAACATTAAAATATCAGTAAAAGCTAGGTTAAAATCAGTCAGAGCATTTTTTATGCAGTACGGCATTATAAAGTGTAAAGTGTGCAATCTATAAAAACCACAAAAGAAGAGGAAATGGAGCAAACTTTGTGTGCCACCGTGATTACAAGGACATTTTGTACTTTCCACATATTTGTTAAAACCCAGCGGAAAACAAAGTAAATTTATGATGCTTCCATCTCTAAATCGAAATAGCAAGCTTCTGTTCCATATGCCTAGTTTTAAGCGTAAGTAACTCTGAGGCGGGGCAGATGGTTTCTCGCATGGCTCCATAAAGGCGGTATATCTAATTATGGAAGGTTTTGTCAGGTCACGCCTTAGCCTGTCCTTGCGATAACTTTCGTGTAGAGCCCTTTTTATTAAGTTTTTATGTGTCTGGTCAATCAGTTGTGGGGATGTGAAAAGGTGACCCAGGCCCACACTTGATAAACTATTTTCTACAGCCCTGAACCAGGGTATAGCTCAGCCTTCTCACATTTTAAACAATCCTTGATGATATCACGTGACAAGGAAGCGGCAGGGTTGCACCAAATTTTTATCCAAAATAGTGCGGGTCTAGATCTTATGAAATCTTCAACGTAGGGGAGGTTTAGTTCCCTGTGACAAATATGAGTTGGTGCACTTATTACCCCCCCTAAAATCTTCCGTCAAAATCTATTTTCTTCGGACTGTAACTGTTTACTATTGGAATAACCCCATATCTCGGCACCATAGGTGCCCACAGGCAGGCATTGTGTTCTATAGATTTGTAGAAGTGACACAATTACATCTGCTTGATTGGGTTGGCGAAGGGAAGTTAATGAATTGATAGCCTTGCTCATTTTATTCCTACCCAGGGCGACATGGGGTTGCCAAGAACCAGTATTAGCAAATAGCAGACCGAGATATGGGAAAGTGCAAGTGCATTTTAAAATATCATCCCCTGATTGAATGTGACTTATTTGATAACTTTTCGGGCCGCAAGACATTATGAATGATTTTTTAAAAATTGGTACAAAGCCCAAGGTCTGCCATAAATTTGACAAAACCGGAAATTAAAATTCGCAAGGCATTAGGGGTGCGGCCCATGAGGACCGCATCGTCCGCGTAGAGCAATGCGGGGACTAGATACCGTTGACTTGCGAAACATCAATGGTTAATTTGCTCAGACAGGTGCTCAGATAATTAATGTACAAAATAAAAAGTAGGGGGGCCAGTACGCAACCTTGTCTGACCCCCCTACCAATTAAAATATCATTGGAAACTTCGCCATCATTGTTTATACGGACACAAGCTTTTAAATCGCTATGAAGGTATGCCAGAAAATAAACTAAGGATTCATCTAAACCATAAGTTAACAAAACTGACCATAAACGAGAACGATTAACAAAATCAAACGCAGAACTCAAATCCATAAAAGCAAAATATAAGGGCGATTTCTTTGCAATGGTATATTTGGCCATGATTAGGTTAAGGTTCAAACACTGTTCCACCGTGCCCACTTTACTCCTGAACCCTAGCTGGCAGGGGTGTAGGATGGTATGTTCTTCTGCCCAAGTACTAATTCTATTAAAGAGAACCCTGCCTAGAACTTTTAGAGTGTTATCAATTAATGATATTGGGCGATAGCAGCCAGGGTCCAGTCTATTGCCTTTTTTAAATATGATTCTGAAAAGGGGGTGGTGATGAACAGAGTGTCTGAATTAAGCAGACCACTCTTACCCAGTCCAAAGACCAGGGCTTGATCCATCACCGTTTTTTAGCTCACTGCACCATCTCAGCTCAGAACCTGGCTACATGCAAATTAGTCTGGCCCTGGCCCAGTGCATCATGGGAACAGGGCAGACCAAACTACCAAGCCAATTCTTATACTGGGAAGGAAACAAGCTTCCGGGGACCGGTTTCTGGCATTTCAGCCGTCTTCGGCCCGGCTTGCTTGAATCCTGATGGTGCAATGAGCAAGGGACTCACATCTGAGTATACCCTTCCACACTTATGGTGGACAAAAACGATTCAGAAAAGGGGGTGGTGATGAACAGAGTGTCTGAATTAAGCAGACCACTCTTACCCAGTCCAAAGATCAGGGATTGATCCATCACCGTTTTTTAGCTCACTGCACCATCCCAGCTCAGAACCTGGCTACATGCAAATTAGTCTGACCCTGGCCCAGTGCATCATGGGAACAGGGCAGACCAAACTACCAAGCCAATTCTTATACTGGGAAGGAAACAAGCTTCCGGGGACCGGTTTCTGGCATTTCAGCCGTCTTCGGCCCGGCTTGCTTGAATCCTGATGGTGCAATGAGCAAGGGACTCACATCTGAGTATACCCTTCCACACTTATGGTGGACAAAAACGATTCAGAAAAGGGGGTGGTGATGAACAGAGTGTCTGAATTAAGCAGACCACTCTTATCCAGTCCAAAGATCAGGGATTGATCCATCACCGTTTTTTAGCTCACTGCACCATCCCAGCTCAGAACCTGGCTACATGCAAATTAGTCTGACCCTGGCCCAGTGCATCATGCGAACAGGGCAGACCAAACTACCAAGCCAATTCTTATACTGGGAAGGAAACAAGCTTCCGGGGACCGGTTTCTGGCATTTCAGCCGTCTTCGGCCCGGCTTGCTTGAATCCTGATGGTGCAATGAGCAAGGGACTCACATCTGAGTATACCCTTCCACACTTATGGTGGACAATCATCACCACCCCCTTTTCTGAATCGTTTTTTAAATATGGGCACAATGGTGCTGCAAGACCATGTTTTCGGTGCAGCCGTGGTGGTTAAGTTGTTAAATACGTTGCATAACAGGGGTGCCCAGAAGTCAAATTCGCATTTGATTTGATCGATGGATAAGCCATCTGGGCCGGGGGCCTCATTGCCAGCGCTTTCAGTGATTGCATCTTCCACTTCAGTCAACAAAATATTTAGTGGCTGAATGGCAGGGTTGGTTATAGTTGGATTGCCAGTCGCAGGGGCGTCATAGATCTTAGAAAAGTGGTCAACCCACGCATCCCCCGTGATGTTACAATTAATAGGACTGATGTTAGAGCCCAATGACCTAAGATTCTTGACAGCCCTCCAGAATCCTCCGGTGTCTCATAAAGCTGCAGTAGAGACAAGGGAGTCCCAGTGATCTTTTAGTAGTTGGTCTGATCTGGTTTTTAAACAAAATTTGTACCTGAGTCTCAAGGTCCTAACCAGAGATAGGTCTCGTGGTGTTGCAGTTAGGGCCGCCCTTAGTTCCCGGTTGGCTTTGGAGCAAGCGGTATCGAACCACCTGGGATTATTATTAGTATGGGCTGGGACTGGTTTGGAAATGTCACCTTTTATAGCCTTGCATAACTCACAGAAAGAATTGACAATATCAGGCCCTGTATTAGTGGTTGATAGGCATACCGAGACTAGAGTAGGATGTTTTTGAATGACACTCGCCAAGACTCCTCGGTTGTCTATCCCCCTCCATGCCACCCTTAACCTGTCTGTGGATGCTATTAAGTTTTTTGCCCCAATTTCTATTTTATTTATTGGAGTTTTGATAGATTTGAGGCAAAATAAAATCGGGTAGTGATCGCTGTATGGGGAAATAATGACCTTAGATTTCAGAAGGAGATCCTCTAGGAGAGATGAAATAAAAACATAATCAATAGTAGTGGAGCTCCCTCGGCCAATATATTTGGGGGCAGGTACATAGATCACACCCATGTCCAGTTTCTCCATAACATCAACTAAGTCGCGTGTTGCTAACAGATCTAATAATTCCTCACCTCTCCTACAAGGCGTGGAGCTATGATAAATGTGAGCATTAAAGTCGCCCCCTAGGCAAATGCCATCATAGCTTCGGTATTTTTGACCATCAACTACATCATCAATAAATGTAAACAAATCCAAAAAAATTGACATTAGGATGGGTTATAAAATCATTATTATAAAAATTATTAAAGCATAACTTCAGACGTCCATGGTATTTCAAGGCCATAACATTTTTGTTGTTGGTTGGCAATAGTTCGGTTTTGACTCCGGCTGTGATTTTCACCCAAATTGATAGCCCTCCACTTGGGCGACCAATAGCAGGAGATGGAACAATCAAATTGTGGCAGCTATAACCCTCTAGGAGTAAAGATCTTGTACACCAGGTTTCCTGCAGCATTAGGACATCAAAGCCTGTTACCCAATCTATCCAAGAATTAATGTTCATTTTAGCATTAAGGCCGGCAATATTCCAGCTCAGAACAGAGAATTCATCCGGGACCATGGTAGGTGTATGGCCAGAGACGCCTTTTTTAGGGCAAGATGACATCCTGCACCTGTCTGGAGAATTTGGTGGTGTTGCACTTGGGCTAGTAGGGATAATGCCAACAGTGGCATCGTTGTAAGTGTGTTCAACAGCTTGTGTGTGTAGAAGAGTATCTAGTGGTCAATCAAAGCTCCATGTATCTGCCAACGCAGAGAATCTGTTAAAAAGTGGGAAAGGCGACTGTGGTGGGAAAGGTTGGAAAGGATGGGGGGCAGAGAAAGTTTGCATGGGTGGGGGCCTGTAAAAATAGCCCAGAGGCAAGAGAGTGACAACTGTTGAGGGACCGGTATTAGGGCTATTATGATTGAGTATATATTTGGCAGTGCCGCGGTTCCTAAAATTTAGGACGATACAGTCCCCAGTGAAATCTTTACGTAAGGGACCGATCCAGCTCACACGGCGGGCAGACAAAATTTAATTCCTAATATCATAGCCAACCCCCTTATGTTTGCTCAGCCAATCAATGCACTTGTTATGCAGCTGGACCCAGGATTCCCCCTGTCCTTCTTTTAGTGGTGGGACGCCTGTCAAAACTAAGACGTAGGGGCAGGCGTCAGGTGGTAAATGAAGGGTGGATCCTTATAATTTTCTGGGTCTATTAACTGTTGATTGGCATTATTGCTGTTTTGTGCCGCGTCATTTACAGTGGGGGTGGTTGTGTTGTGACCCTCTTGTCTAAGGTTGTTGGTTAGAATAGTAGGGTTGGGTGAGCCTGCAACTGCAGAGGTTACTGGCTTTGCTATAGTGGCAGGTTTAGTCTGCCCTGAGTTAGTGGGCCGGGATGTGTTATTGACTATAGAGGTAATGCTAGCTGGTTTGGGGACCTCCTTCATACAGCTACTACTGATACTGGGCGCATTACACAGAATAGCCTTACTAACAGACTCCAGGTCCTTCAAAAGACGCTCGCCCCTAAGCTGGTCAAGGCTAATCGCCCCCTTCCTTTTTACCTCTTCCTTTTTAACTACATTTTCTAATTTATCTAACCTTTTAGAAACGATATTAAATTGCTTTATCATTTGACATTCTAATTGTTTAAAAACAGTGTCAACTATTGTTTCAATCAAGTTCCCATTGGGCTTAGGTTGAATAATACTGTCAGTAAATAGCTCTGTCTGTGTGCCCAAGGAATTGTGGTCGTCACTAGGAATGATTATGGGCGGGGCTAGTCCATCCAGTTGAAGTGGATCAGTAGTGGCAATTTGTTCCACAGAATGTTGATTTTCCCTCTGGTCCACATTCTACTGACTCCACCTTCTTTTGCCAATAATATATCAAGAGCAAGTCGATTTTGCAAAACTATAAATCCTCTAGCAGTGTCAGTCGATAAGTGATCAACCACTGTGGATAATGTACAAATTCTTTGCGTATTCAGAATTACTCCCACTGGAGGTATCAATGCACTAAATATATCTCCTACAATTTCAGAAAAACAAGCTCTTTTCTGTCATGTTAGTCCATTATTTTCTTCATTGCTTCCAGTGCTTCTTTTCACATGAAATACCTTTGGGAATACTATTCCGATATAGCAACTCCCATACCAATAATCAGGCAGCTTAAAGTAAGCTTTGTTCCCACAAATATAATAGACTCCAGGAAACACTGGATCAGTTCCCTCTTTTAGTCCCCAACCCCCAATTATCAGGAAATTGTGTTCACATTTACTGGAACCAATGAATACATTGTTATACTCTGCTTTAACCTATGGAGGAAGATTTTGCCCTTCTTTTCAAGCATAGCATAGCAGCATGAGTCTCGCCAGTTGCAATACAATCCTCTCTCACAGCCCATTTAGGTATCTGAGGTTTCAGTTCATTAGCCCTTCTATGGAAATCCTGTCTCCTTTTCTCTACTAAATTCAAAAATATCTTCTCTTGCTTAAGCTATATCTATTGTTTTTATTGTTAGAAAATATTCACCCATATACTGTGAGTCTGTGCTGCTAAGGACAGGGTTCATGTTTCTGCATAAAGGTATTTCCGAAAAAATCACATCTATGTTAGAATAATAATATTGTAACTTCCCAGTTCTATCAAACAAACTAGCTAAAATACTACATGGAATACCATATGTCAGTGGTAAATGATGATATGTCACTCCTTCTGCTAATGATGCGGGTAATTTCATACATACACAGCAATCACTAACTTCCATTGTTTCCACATAATGCACTAATAGATTAGCGAAAACATTTAAATCTGTCTCATTTCTTTTTATACTGTGGTGTAAATCTGTCTCAACTGGTGCTTGTAATTCTAGTCTGCCTTGCTTAAGGTTAGCTACCTTTCCATGTGCACTAGTGTCATTCTGTTTATTTGCAGCCATTAAATAAGGTATCACTATTGTCAGTCCTAGTCATGCTATGAGCACTATCAATATACAGGTAATCAAGTGGTGGAATGGACACTTGTAACTGCTCAACCTTTGGTTAGCATGGATCACCCTCATAAACGCTATGTCGCTCGAATGCGGTATATTACTGTACTCCGCCCCACATTAGCATTGTGGCATTGTCATTGGATGTCCAATATCGTGCTGTATGCCAGCCTCACCCAGAGGCAACCTCAGATTCTGGCAGCAGTGTCCAGAGAAAAAGGAAAGGTGGGTATAGATATGAGAACAAGTTACTGGATCTCACTGTACCACTTCATGAATAGCGTCATGAAGTGGTACAGTGAGATCCAGTAACTTGTTCTCATATCTATACCCACCTTTCCTTTTAAGGACAGACTTAACCTCTTTCTAATAAAGTATTTTTAGGTTAAGTTTTGTTTTTTAAACACAATTTTCCCTTATATTTTATTATTTTTCTCTGGACACTGCTGCCAGAATCTGAGGTTGCCTCTGGGTGAGGCTGGCATACAGCACGATATTGGACATCCAATGACAATCCCACAACGCTAATGTGGGGCGGAGTACAGTAATATACCGCATTCGAGCGACTTAGCGTTTATGAGGGTGATCCATGCTAACCAAAGGTTGAGCAGTTACAAGTGTCCATTCCAACACTTGAATACCTAAATATCGAAATGGGGAAATGAATGGACAACAATTCCTCCTCCCCCTCAGTTGATTACTCACTATCAATATACTACATATGCATATTCTACAACATGTCTTTATACACTTTCTTTTTGGATTTCCTATTATCAGCCATTTCTAACTAAGGAGAATTAGGGCCAGATTCATCAAACAAAAATCCACTCGCAAAGGGCCAGATTCTGAGAATCTGGCCCTTTGCGAGAGTTATTTTTGCATTTGGGATGCATCATCCCAAATGCAAAAATCGCAATTTTAGAAATCACTAAATTGCGATTATTTGCATTTAAGGAATCTCAATTTGAGATTCCTTAAATGCAATGCATGAAAGTGTTTAAAATAGCGAATTCGCTAATAGGGCACGCAAATTACCATGAAGTACAACTTCGTGGTAATTTGCAAAAACTTTGAAAAATGCACTAAAGTGCATTTTTCAAAGTTTCATGTTGCGCACACACATGCCCTAAGGGCATGTGTGAGCGCAACATATGTGCACATTTCAATTTCAGGGGTGCAACAGGGTGTCCTTTGGACACCCCTGCATCCTTGAAATCGCAATCTCAATTTGCGAATTGCTAATTGAGATTGTCTTCCCATTCATTCCTATGGGCCTCTAGGCCCATAGGAATGAATAGGGAGGTATTTCTTAATTACGACTCGCAGTTTGCGAGTCGCAATTAAGAAATTCTAAGAAATCGCTATTTTTTAAGTGATTTTTTGATGCATTCCATTTTGCAATTCCTTAATAGCGAATCGGTATTTTTCGCTATTAAGGAACCGCAAATTGGGTTGTTGATGCATCTGGGAGTTGATCCCCTCTTTGAAAATCTTTCACAATATATTGAATGTGAACTAAATTTTCAAGTTGGTCTCACTTCTTCATCAATTCGATCAGTAAGCAATTCTTCATCACTGTCTCCACTTATTTCCAGAATTACATATGTCCATTCGGGGCCTTTGAATGTATTATTCAGTCTTTTCAAACGCGGATTTCTCCTTTTTGTTTTCTCTGTTGATGGTCCGGACCGGCTTGTTATTTCATCTACTTGGTCTTTTTCTTCATTTATTGTCTTAAGACGCTATTTCAGTCTCTTGATAACACTAGGCCAAGTATCACCTTTTCTGAGTCTTTTAGCTCGCACTATGCTTTTATTTTCTTTGAATGCTTTTTTGTTTTCATTTTGTTGTGGCACACTTTGTTTATTTTCGTCTTCAGTTTTCCTCTCTATCTGACCTTGTCTGGGGCTTATTACCTTTGCCGTTTCCACCTGGATGGGTTCTTCTACACTAGTCTGGCCCTGTTCAGGAGATTGTTTGCTTTGACTTTGTTCTCCGTCTTCTTACTGAACTTGTTTTTCTTTACCTAACTGGTCCTGCTCAGGTCTTATAATTTCTTGATTGTCTTCTGCCTGTGTGTTTTCTCTAGTATCTATCTGTCCCTCCTCAGACCAGGGAGTGCTGTTTCTACTTTCTTCTAAGTGTATGGCTCTTTCCTTATTTGTTCCTCCTCAGATTTTATATTTGCTTTTGTTTCTGTAATCTGAGTGTGTTCTTCTATTCCTGTCTCATTCTCACTATCACTCTGACTGCCTAAATACGTTTGGCTTACTGTTACTTCCAGTATGTCTATTATTGGGATTCAATCGTCCTGATTTGTGCTCGGTCGTTCATCGGCTACTTCAGGATCCAATTCTTGTGATCCTTCAGCTGTACAACCTTCAGCCTCTGCTCCGTCAGGTTCAGTCACTCTTTTGGTATGGCTGGCATGAATCCAATTAGGTATACCTGCACACTTTACAGGTGTAGTGGTAACCAATATGACTTGATGTGGTTTTCCCCACCTGGGTGCTAGGCACGATTTTTGGGTGCAATCTTTAATCACTTCCCAATCACCTGGATTCAAATCATGTGCTTGAGTCGACTGTCAGGTCACAGTGTTTCCCCAACCTGGTGAGAGATAGAACGCACTTGATCAGCCAACACTTTGCAATACTCCAATACAAAATCATCAGATATATTTAACAGCTTGTGTTCTGGCACACAAGCTTGCATCATTGCTGTTCCCATGAGTATTTCATGGGGACTGAAGCCTGTATTTCTGTTTGGAATGCTTCTGAGTCCCATCAGGACAAGAGGTAAAGCATCAGGCCACTCCAATGGGGTGGATTCACACACTTTTCTCAGTCTTGGTTTTATTGTGCCATTCAGTTGTTCTACCACTCCAGAAGCTTCTGGGCGGTATGCTCAGTGCAGCTTTTGCTCAATTCTGAATGCTTCACAAATTAATTAAATTATTTCATTATTAAAATGAGACCCTTGGTCTAATTCAATCGTTACTGGAAATCCAAACCTAGGAATGAGTTCCCTCAATAAGAGTTTGGCTACAGTTAAACTGTGATTTCTCCTGCTGGGTAAGGCCTCCACCCACTTGGAAAATAAACAAACAATAACAAGGACGTATTTCAAGTGGGCAACTGAATGAAATCAAGGTTTTAGTTTGTGGGAAGTATGGCGCTCAGCTTGTTGACGTCGGTGTCTGAGATTGAGAAAATGTGAGGTATGGTGATAGCTGGGAAGGGGAAACCTTCTTAACCCCTTATTCTGTGTAGAGAAATCCTACTAAGAAAACATAGCGCGCCCAAGGGTTAAAGAAAAACCAAACTTTGTACCCTACCATGACGGAAACCAGAAAAGAGAGGGTTCTATGGAAGAGAATGCTACCTCTAGACCCCTGTAAGTATTAAAGGATAACCATCAGTAGCTGTCCTGTACCGCCCTATTCATCATTTGGGCTTCCTCATATCATCTTTCTTAGGTGTTCACCCACAGGGACCAGATGTATATATCCCGTAAGTTGTCGTGAACACGATAGAATGAGACCAGGATGTAAACATTGGATCTACTGAATTGCAGTGCAATGAAAATAGTGAGAAAAAAGTAAATCTAATGTGTAATTGAAATTGGAATGGGAGAAAAACGTTTTAATAGTATCTCTCATTTGTCCAAAAGGCAGAAATCTCATACCTCTTATCTAATGTGCAGGAGGGATTTGCCTCACCTCACCTGGCTGTGGTTCAGGCAATAGGAGCACCGCTCTGAAAAGGCAGAAATGATGTATGGACTTAGCAAATATCTTTAAATCCTATTCTGTACCTCGTATGTGTATGTTTAAAAAGGAAGTAACCGTTCCTTAGGACTAGATTAATAGAGATTCAGGTGAAATAGTTTTTGATTTACTTTGATTTATTCACTTCATTTTGCAGTTGCATTAGCACCTTTCTATATGTCCTGATGAAGGCAGAGGACACTAGTGTCCACTAGGCTGCTGAAACATGTTGACCACATATTAGATATAGCAGATATTTGTTCGCACTGCTATTTTTGCACTGTTTTTAACGTTTGGACGAATGAGAGATACTATTAAAACTTTTTTTCTACCATTCTCTCCAATTTTAATTACACATTAGATTTACTTTTTTCTCACTATTTTCATTGCACTGCAATTCAGTAGCTCCAATATTTACATCCTGGTCTCATTCTATCGTGTTCACGCCAACTTACGGGATATATACATCTGGTCCCTGTGGGTGAACACCTAAGAAAGATGATATGAGGAAGCCCAAATGATGAATAGGGCGGTACAGGACAGCTACTGATGGGTATCCTTTAATACTTGCAGGGGTCTAGAGGTAGCATTCTCTTCCATAGAACCCTCTCTTTTCTGGATTCCGTCATAGTTTAGTACAAAGTTTGGTTTCTCTTTGACCCTTGGGCGCTCTATGTTTGCTTAGTATGTTGGTGTGGGGGACGCTGCCCAATAGGTCATTAAATATGCCCTCGGACCCTCACTAAAAAGTTGTTTGTGATAGAGAAATCCTACAACAATTACATGTACCTATTTCCCGTGCACACATACATTATTACAACATGACGTATAAGCGTTAGTTAGAACAAATTGGAACAGTATTCTTTGTAGATGTCTTTGGTTCTTTAATACAAGTTGTATAGCGCAGCCAGCCGACACATGTTTTGTCAGGGAAACAGGTAGTTACCTGACTCTTCAGGGCTGGGAATGATACAAAAATTGGCTTTAGAAAAGGTACAGGGTGACAAATGACTGGAGAACACATGTCCTCCCCACTGTGTTATTTATTACGTCACCCCATTACTCGTGGAAACCAAGACGCAGAGAAACCCACAATAACAGTGTGATGGGGAAAAGCCCCTTATATTTTACTACTCGAATATGGAGGAAATTGCTAAAATATCAGTCATACATGTTGGAAGACACACACACCAAAAGAAACCGCAGTGGCTATAGCTAGGGGATGTCAAGCACCCATGATAACGTTTAAAAGGCTGAAGAGACAAAGGGGGATGAAAGGTGAAACAGGTGGACAGTGATTAATCCAATAGGAAAAGCAAAAAAAGAATGATTTTCCCATAAATACCTGTATGGTAATACCAAAACTCAGGGTAGTCTGTATGGTGACAAGTAAAAGAAAGGTTGGGCGGTATTACTAGACGTAACGTTGCGTTTTAAAGCTTTATTCGACATTTGTCATAAAAGCATTCACCTAGCCCTAATACAATAAATACTACACATAAAAAATACTTTCTAAAAATACATATTAAACATGAAATGTCGAATAAATACATGATAAAAATACATCAAATTATCACACTTCTTAAAAAGTAGATTTTTCTATAAAATAAAATACAATAATCCATATGGCAAAGTGCAAAATTAAGAATGTACATAATTTCATTACGATGCAATTGCCATTAGTGATCGGGTACGAATTAACCATGACCAAGCCAGAAATTTTGCTACCCCAACCACAAGCAATATGGAACAATCTGTTTCAAGTATCCTAAGGGCTTCAGATTGGCTACGGGTTCCCATATTTGAGCACACAGGTTTTAACCATTTACGTCTGGGGGACGAGTACAGTGGGCAACAGAACAAGAAATGGGAAATGTGCTCAGTTTGTTCATTACACTGGTGACAATGTTCATCCCATGCTGGAGACCAGTGCTTCTTAAAAGCATTCACCGGGAGTGTACCTATGCGAAATTGAAAATAAAGTTTTCTGTCATAGGGTTTTTCAATGATATCCCAAAAAAATTCGCAAGAAGGGTACATTTTTATATCCAAGAAGCGAGATGTTAGACTTGTACTTGTGCCGTCACTAAACATTGTAAGATATACCATTTCCCAATATAGTTCTTTCAGCTTTGCCTTCGTAGGAAAGCAGGTTACATCTTTGGTATCCCATAGATAGTCCAATTTCAGTGTTATAAGGAGTCCCCGGAGCTCCCTTAGCCATGGGATACTATGGAAACGGTCGAATTTAATGACGTCCGTCAAGGACGCCGCATAGTGACTTAGTTCTGGGGTCACCATAATCCGTCTCCAATATAGAAGAGGGCATAGCCTCGCTATATCCTCTATACCTTTTCTTCCCAGATCCAATTTTAGTGGGATTGTGGGTGTGCTTTGGGGGACCATCACAATCCCTCGTAGAAACCTGTTTTCTGCTCGGCCCAGTTCTCTCAAATTAGAAAACCCCCATAATTCAGAGCCATATAAACAAGCCCCCAGGACTTTCATAGAATAAATTTCCAACACACAGTTTACTGGCTTTGTTAGCGAGGTACGATGTTTTAAGGTAATTGCGCCTGCTAGCTGCCTAT
Organism: Lissotriton vulgaris; assembly: GCF_964263255.1. Lineage (NCBI taxonomy): Eukaryota > Metazoa > Chordata > Amphibia > Caudata > Salamandridae > Lissotriton > Lissotriton vulgaris. The sequence continues at coordinate 441,234,415 of NC_141700.1, forward strand.
ACTTTAGTAAAGTTGTAGTTATATGTGGGTTCCAGCTCATGTTTTCTTGAAGAGTGATGCCTAGGTAAGAAAAAGAGTCCACCCTTTCTAGGGGTGTACCTTTGTATTTTATTACACCTTTGAAGGTGGACTGCTGGTTGAGGCACATGAATTTTGTTTTGGTGGTATTCAGTTCAAGGCCCCTCCCGTCACAAAACACACCAAAGGCATCAACCACTTTTTGGAGCCCACTGGGGGTACGGGAAAGTAAGAGCGTATCGTCCGCAAACATGAGGACGGGTACACGAGAGCCTGCGATTACTGGGGCGTCACTAGCAATCTTCTCTAGATGTTCAACAATACCATTTATATAAATTGAGAAGAGGGTCGGCGCTAGGACACACCCTTGTCTCACCCCACGTTCTACCGGAAAGGGATCAGTTACTTCTCCTTGCTTGCCCCATCTTATTCTTGCAAAGTTATTTTCGTGGAGACGAACAAGGAGTGTAAGCAATTCCTGGCTTAAGCCTACGTCCGCCAGGGTCTGCCAGAGTTTTTCTCTGGGGACCAAGTCGAAAGCGGCTTTTAGGTCCACAAAGACTGCATACAATGTCCCCTTCTTTAAAGTGACGTTTCTCCAGTAGATGGTTAGAAAGTGGAGGACTTGATCAACGCTACTAGTTGAAGGGCGAAACCCAGCTTGGTAAGATGACAAAATATTTTTTTCGTTAATCCATTGCTGCAGTTTGTTTTGGACTAATCGGCCCATTAGTTTTTGTGCTGTGTCGATCAGACTAATGGGTCTATAGTTTTTAGCCAGGGTTCTATCACCTTTCTTAAATATGGGAATAATTTCAGCTCCCTTCCATGAGGCAGGCACTTTCCCTCCCATTGCCACCGCATTAGCCAGCATTGCAAAATAGCTACACCAGGACTTCCGATCCGATAGAAATATATCAGCCGGAATTCCATCCATGCCTGGAGCTTTGCCCCCTGCTACACAATCCAATACAATACTCACATCCTTTTCAACAAATAATGGAGATTTGTAGTAGACTTGTGGAGGAGGACAATCATTGGTAAACATGGGATTACGGGCATACTGTGGTTGGAAGAATTCTACCCAATTGCTTTTCGGGACATGGTTCATAGGCTGGGATGCTACGCCACCCTTTTCCCATTTTACTGTGGCCCAGAAACGCTTGGAATCCTTGGAGGCACATGCCTCCTTGAGTTCGCGCCAGCAATCCTCATCCCAACGCTTCTTTGCCAATTTTTGGGCCTGTCTATACTGGTTTCTCGCCAGCCTTACTGCTGCTGCATTTCCTATTCTCAATTCCACGCTAAGATTATCTCGTGCTATCCTGCAACTCTTGTCATACCACCCTATACTCTCTTGGACCTTTTTCTTTTTATTTGAGACTACTGTTTTGACAAAGAAACTTTGAATTTTGGAAAATAGTTTCTCGTGGGCACCCATCATGTAGTCTATAAAGTCAATCATCCCATAATGGGACTTAATCTTAGAGACTTCGTCCACCACTAATTCCTTTAAAGTCTCTAAATTGGCAACGTCTTCTAGGAGCATACTCCACTTCAGGTGGCGAAGGTTATTTGAACTTACAAGATCTTGCGTCACCATTTGATTCCCTCTTGGATGATCGGACACTTCATGGTAGGGATGGAGTGTCAGGCACAAAGGATTGTGATCACTTTCTATTTTGTCTTTCACTTCCATATCTACCAATTTATCCCAAGCCCTTACATCCAGTAGTATATAATCTATTCTGCTGGCTGCTCGGCCGTTATCAAATGTATTTTTCCCCATTAAGTCAGAGGGTGCCCGTCCATTGACTGCTCTAAGCCCTCTTGAGAGACAAAAACTCTTCAGTTGAATTGCTACTGTGCTCCATTTTCTGATTACTGGGATGTCTAGTTGAGGAATTCTCCACTTGGTATCCTCATCTTCGGCCAGGATCCTATCCTCTTCGCCCAAAGGTTCAAAGGTAGTATTAAAATCCCCGCCTATTATTACATGGGGTGGCACTGGTAGCATTTCAATATGATACTCAAGGGTCGTTAAGGTCTCTTATGGTTTGCCCCTACCAACTCCCCTGGAATAGAGATTAAACAGGGCTATTTGTTGGTCATTTTGCCAGCTAATGTCAAGTGCTAGAATATCATTAGAGGGTATAGACCTTTGCTTAACTGAGCAGTTCAATGTTTGGCGTACCCAAATTAACAGGCCCCCAGAGGGTCGACCCACTCGGTTTCTTATAGCTGGGACATAAAAGTTCAAGTACCCTTGCCGGAAAATTGGGGTGAGCGACCAAGTTTCTTGCAGCATAATAATATCATAATGGTCGATAAAGTCGACCCAGTCTGGGATGTTTAGCTTGTTTGTGATGCCAGCTATATTCCAAGAGACAATAGATAATGGCGGTATATCCAATTGATGGTGTATCTGGTCAATATCAGGAGTATTTATTGCTTCTTCGGGTTCTATGCCTGGAGCTAGGCCTCCACTCAGTGTTGGTGACTTCTCAGTTACCTCTAGTACTCTTTTTTGTCCCTTTAGAACTCTACTTAGTTCCTCTGGGGCAGGAGTGAAGGATACCTTAGCGACCAGGGTCAGTTTATCTGATAAGGGCTCGTGTGGGATAAGAGTCCTATCATGTCCCTGGTGCAGCTGGATTTTAGGAGGGACAGGAGAAGCACATACGAGTCAATCACACTCGTTTAAGTCTGATAGCGCAGAGTAGTGGTTATCCAGATTTAACCCCCACTCGCATAATGGGTCAGCCCTGGCCCTTCTGTTTCCCACAACTGTCCACTTTGTTCTCAGTATGCTAGGTTTAGCTACTAGACCTCTTCTACTATAGAAGAAATCCAGTGTCAGTGGTATTATTTCTGCTGTTCTATGTTGTGGAGGGAAGATGTTCCGTAGGACATCAGGTAATACTTCAGGGCCCTTGAAGTTCAAAACCACACAGTCCCCTTGGAATTTCTTTGTCTTAGTGCCTATCCACTTAACCCTTCTTGCTGTGAGCAGATCATCAGATAGTTTTTCCTTGCCCCAGGGAGATATGTGCATGTTGTTACTAAGCCACTGCAGAGCCTTATTTCGTAAGGAATCCGAAGACTCGATCTGCCCTGTTTTCAGTGGTGGTGTGTTTGCAAGTACTAGAATCAAGGGGGAAGCTTCGACAATTAATTCAACTGGGCCGGTTTCTAGGTTGCGAATCTCAGAGGTAGTATTGCCTACTGCTTGTACTGGATCTAAAATTAGAGCAGTGTCAGGGATGTCACCGTGTCTAGAGCTGGCTTGTTGAATTTGGTCAGGTGGAACTTGTGGGCCTGCATTCATATTCCCCCCAAGTGTTTTCCCTGCAGCCTCTATGTGTTCAAGTTTGGTTATTATTAAATTTGGTATTTCCCCCACCCCCTCATTGGTTTTTCTTAGGAGGGTCTCTAATTTGTTAACTTTATTAGCTAGTTGGTCTATTTTTGATATAAGGGGTTTCATTAACCCTGATAATTTGGACTCCAGTATGCCCATGAGCTTATTTGAGAGGGTATCCTCCCAGTCTACACTTTCGTTCTCTTCCTCCCTTATCCCTTCTTCCGCCCTTTTCTTTGTTCTTCTAGGTGGAGTTACAGGTTTATTCTTACAGGAACGTAGGCCACCTCTTCTAGGCGGTGCCTTGGTAATCCCTTTTTTAGCTCTTGGTGCAGGGACAGGAGTGGGAGGGGTATTGCTCTCTGGGTCTAGCTCCACAATTGTATCGGATTTATTTGGCTCTTCTAAGATAAGTAGATCAACAAGAGGGTCAGGTTGTTGGACAATAGAAGCCGTGGATACATTTATTGTGGAGCAATCATTAGGGTCCTCAATCGGGTCGGTGGTGATAATTTCATCACTGGCAGACTGGGATACCCCTGATTGGTTAATTTGGGCACAAGGTGGCGAATCCATAAGTCCCAGGGATGACCTCCGATCATTGTTGATTTTTGCCACTACCTGGACCAAATAGTTGTCCATTGTGTTCGCCGGGGTGGCAGGTGTTTTTTGCCTCGACATAATGATCAGTCAAATCTGAGCAGCAGTGCCCTGGAGGTGAATATAGCAATAGTAGGCCAATTACACTATGAATATAAAAGCATGTCGCCTTACCACAGGTAGATTTGTAGGTTAGGGGAAAGAGGGGTGGCCCAGCCCAGTCTTTCACAGTCTAGAACGGGCTAAAACGGGCCCGCCCTTGGCCCGGGCTTCGCCCGGCGTCCCGCGAGACGGGGGTGACAACAAATTTATGCGCCTCCTGGTGCTCGATTGGCGCGGACAGCGTCGCCGGGAATGCTGGGAAATGTAGTTTTTGGCAGTCCCCAGCACCGCGCTCCGCTCGGCGGTCAGACCCACAGATGGGACAAGGGTCAGGCGGCGGGAGGCGGGTGGGCGAAGGCTCAGCTTCCTCAAGTGCTCGTTCTCCTCAGACCAGCAATAGGGTATTATGGCAGCAATTAGCTTTCTGGCAGATCCCCCACTCGACCGGGGTGACAACAAATTTATGCGCCTCCTGGCGCTCGATTGACGCGGACAGCATCGCCGGGAATGCTGGGAAATGTAGTTTTTGGCAGTCCCCAGCACCGCGCTCCGCTCGGCGGTCAGACCCACAGATGGGACAAGGGTCAGGCGGCGGGAGGCGGGTGGGCGAAGGCTCAGCTTCCTCAAGTGCTCGTTCTCCTCAGACCAGCAATAGGGTATTTTGGCAGCAATTAGCTTTCTGGCAGATCCCCCACTCGACCGGGGTGACAACAAATTTATGTGCCTCCTGGCGCTCGATTGACGCGGACAGCGTCGCCGGGAATGCTGGGAAATGTAGTTTTTGGCAGTCCCCAGCACCGCGCTCCGCTCGGCGGTCAGACCCACAGATGGGACAAGGGTCAGGCGGCGGGAGGCGGGTGGGCGAAGGCTCAGCTTCCTCAAGTGCTCGTTCTCCTCAGACCAGCAATAGGGTATTTTGGCAGCAATTAGCTTTCTGGCAGATCCCCCACTCGACCGGGGTGACAACAAATTTATGCGCCTCCTGGCGCTCGATTGACGCGGACAGCGTCGCCGGGAATGCTGGGAAATGTAGTTTTTGGCAGTCCCCAGCACCACGCTCCGCTCGGCGGTCAGACCCACAGATGGGACAAGGGTCAGGCGGCGGGAGGCGGGTGGGCGAAGGCTCAGCTTCCTCAAGTGCTCGTTCTCCTCAGACCAGCAATAGGGTATTTTGGCAGCAATTAGCTTTCTGGCAGATCCCCCACTCGACCGGGGTGACAACAAATTTATGCGCCTCCTGGTGCTCGATTGACGCGGACAGCATCGCCGGGAATGCTGGGAAATGTAGTTTTTGGCAGTCCCCAGCACCGCGCTCCGCTCGGCGGTCAGACCCACAGATGGGACAAGGGTCAGGCGGCGGGAGGCGGGTGGGCGAAGGCTCAGCTTCCTCAAGTGCTCGTTCTCCTCAGACCAGCAATAGGGTATTTTGGCAGCAATTAGCTTTCTGGCAGATCCCCCACTCGACCGGGGTGACAACAAATTTATGCGCCTCCTGGCGCTCGATTGACGCGGACAGCGTCGCCGGGAATGCTGGGAAATGTAGTTTTTGGCAGTCCCCAGCACCGTGCTCCGCTCGGCGGTCAGACCCACAGATGGGACGAGGGTCAGGCGGCGGGAGGCGGGTGGGCGAAGGCTCAGCTTCCTCAAGTGCTCGTTCTCCTCAGACCAGCAATAGGGTATTTTGGCAGCAATTAGCTTTCTGGCAGATCCCCCACTCGACCGGGGTGACAACAAATGTATGCGCCTCCTGGCGCTCGATTGACGCGGACAGCGTCGCCGGGAATGCTGGGAAATGTAGTTTTTGGCAGTCCCCAGCACCGCGCTCCGCTCGGCGGTCAGACCCACAGATGGGACAAGGGTCAGGCGGCGGGAGGCGGGTGGGCGAAGGCTCAGCTTTCTCAAGTGCTCGTTCTCCTCAGACCAGCAATAGGGTATTTTGGCAGCAATTAGCTTTCTGGCAGATGGAGGCGGTAATACAAAAGGGAAATAGGAATGACTGGAGGTAAAAAGCCTGAGTGTGCTCTTACCCCTGTACCGGTGATAATTCCAACCCAGTAGGGTACAAGTTGCGCTGTTGAAACGTGGTGGTGATGTCGCTTGGTGACTGAAAGTAATAGATGGGGCGGGAAAAAGGGGAAAGAAGAGCTGTAACCACATTTCATGAGTAAAAGAGAAAAGGGAACAGTAAATCAAAGGAAAAATAGACGCCGTCTACATGTTGGGTGAGTCACCGATTGGTGTAATCTGTGGACCACAAATGGAAGAAAATAGGGAAGGGGTCAAAAGAGGAATGGACAAAGCAAGGGCGACATAGGTACCAATATCAATTTCACAAAAGAATGTCTCACCGTAATGCCTGTGATATTTCCAACCCGGCACCACTTTGCTAGGTTCAATAACGTCATTGAAGAGATTGATTCAATCTAAAGAAAAAGAGTATTGAGCAGCGTTCAGATTCATGTGTCAAAAGAAGAGACCACTACAACATGAGTCTAGTCCAAAAACCAAGGTGAAGAAAACCCAGGTCACACGTTCTCTCACCTTTGTTTCGTGGGAAGGTAAATAAATGCCCCCAGTATGGTCACAGGTTGTAAACTAGTGTCGTTTACCTAGGGTTAGAAACAAAAGGGAAAGAGAAGGGCGGTCGTCAGGGGAGGGTTAATTCGTAAAACCGAAAGTCATGCTAATCGTTAAAATAAGGGGACACATTGCCACTAACAAAGTTCAAAATGGAAGGTGGTGTGCTCGTATACCTTAGACACTAATGTGTGTCTATCTACTCCATCTGCAGATAGGACACAAAAAGAGGTACAATACCACGCGTTATAAATGTGCGGCACAAAATGTCATTGATGCCCAACACAATGACATTGCTAAATTAAGTTACTACAGTCAGTCCAACAACTTACTTGGGAGAATGAGAATTCATGGCGTCCTGGTGGCTCTGTCGTAGGGTAGTGAGACTATACGTGGCCGCCCGGAAGTGACTAAATGGTCACAAAACATCAAAACAACTAGACCGCGTATCGGAGTTTGTGTGGTGTGGATATACATGGAAGTCACATTCGCGAATGATTTAAAGTGAAGCACGCAGCCTAAAGTGACATCAGTGTAGCATAGAAAATAAACTATTGTGTACCAGAATCATGAAAGAACGAGTGTCACTAACGTTATGGGCATTAAAAATGTGCACCAATACTGGACTTAGAAAAGAGGCATCACCGGACATGGAGGTATCTAGTGTGGGTGAAATAGCACTCCCGCCTAAAGCATGAGACTAATGGCCGTGGTCCCGGTATGGTTACCACAAAGAAGTAACTTGGAGAAAAAATTTATATAGTGGCACCACAACAGTTACTTAGAAAAATGGCCACATGTCAAGACATGATGAAGAGCCACCATGGGGGGAAGATCCTTCTCCTTCCTGGCAGCCAAAATGTGGGACTCCCTCCCCATCCAACTCCGTCTTACCCAAGACCACCTCTCCTTCAGAAAGCAACCCAAGACCTGGCTGTTCGAGCAGTAATGGACCTCCCTCCCCCCAAGCGCCTTGAGACCCTCGGGGTGAGTAGCGTGCTATACAAATTTCATGATTGATTGATTGATTGATTGAAGACATGCAATAAGTGGGAATAAAGGGTGTGGTGCACCCAGTTGCTCAGAAATTGAACTACAAGCGGAATACCGGTAGAGAGGAGCAGAGAGGAAAGGGGAAAGGCTCGGTAGGAAAGCTTCTTGCAGTTTCCACTAATGTGTGTGAAAACTATCAATTTTTTAGTAGGAAAATTACAAACGATGCGGGCAAATCAAATATGTCATGGTATTTGCTTCTGAAAGGTTAGAGAATTAGGTTAATATAATACATAGATTCGACAATTTAGAGATAATATCTGTTAATCACAATCAACCAGATAAGTAAGTGGAAAAGTTTACAGCAGGAGTTCCACTGATGAGTGTGACACCTGTCAATTTATAAGTCAGAAAATTACAATCCTAATGGAAAACAACACAATAATGTCATAGTATTTGCTTCTGAACAATTACAAATTTGAAGTAGATGTATAAAACATAGTTCAGGCAATAAGGAAATAATATCTGTTAAGAATATTCGACCAGATACTTAAGTGGAAAAGTTTACAGCAAGAGTTCCACACCTGGAAAGAGGAAAAAACAAAATGTTTGTCAGAATCACATCATTTTGAGAAGAATTGAAAAGACACCCACATCTGGACTATGTCGGGTGTCCTCAATCTCCCAAGAAATATTGCATCACGGAATCACAGTTGAGACCTTGTTCCACCGTGTGCAAGCGCATGATCCACATTGCTTCATTACGTCTCAGATGTAATTCTCTGTTGCCCCCATGTTGACTTGGATCAATGGATTCTATTCCAAAAAAATGAGAATTTTTTATGAAGGCTCTGTGCTGTACATAAGGCAGCATGTGTTTCTAAAGTGTTTCTGACATCTTGTTGGTGTAAGGCCCTCACACGTTCCCCAATCCTATCTTTGAGCAGACTGATTGTACTACCTACATATTGTTTTCCACATTTACATACAAATATATCAACCACAAATCTGGTAGTGCAATTTATATTTGATCTTATCTCATATGATTTGTTGTTGTGACTGTGGAGCGTCTTGACTTTGTGTTGCGCCCATTTACATACACCACAGAAACCACATTTGTGGAAGCCGATGGTGTGAGGGGTGAGCCAAGAATGTGATCTAACTGCTTTTGGTACCGTAGGGCTCAATCTAGTTCTTAACGTTCTGCCACGTCTGAACTCGATCTGTGGGCGATTGATTATGCAGCTTGCTAAGGCACTATCCACCAAAAATATGCCCCAGTGTTTAGTCAGACTCTCCCTGAGGGTGTGGCTGAGATCATTGAAGTCCGTAATCATGCGGACTATTTGGTCACCAGTTTTTGACTTGTGTTTGTTTTGTAAGGTTTGCTCCTGTTTTACACTGGCGATTCTGTTCTTTGCCTGTTTTAGATTGCTTGAGGTATAACCTCTTTTCTGGAATCTTATTCTTATGTCTTTGATGCAGCTCTGAAATTCTGTTTCTTCACTGCAATTTCTCTTGGCCCTGGTGAATTTGCCATAGGGAATGGATCTGATTTGGTGTGTAGGGTGGTGATTATCTGCATGTAATACAGCACTACAGGAAGTGATTTTGCGAAAAAAACGACTGTGTAGTTTTTCATCTTTGATATACAATTCCAAATCTAGAAAATTGATGGAGGTCTTGCTACATTCCATTGTGAATTGCATGCCAAAATTGTTGCTGTTGAGAAAGGTACTGAATAGTTCCAAGTCTGATTGTGTGCCTGCCCATAGTAACAGACAATCGTCAATATACCGACCCCAAAAAACGATGTGATCAATCCATGCCACACCTTTAGTGTGATATTGGGTTCCCAAGGCCTACATGCTCCGCAGAAATACCCACTTACACCAAAGAACTGTTGGCACGGAAACTGAAAAGTACAAGAGACAAGTTTATTAAGACCCCATGGGGTGGTGGTACATTCCTACAGCACCCTTCGGCAATGCAAGAAGTATCACACCGAACGTTGGTGCGAATCCTTCTTTTATACATTTTTACAGGGAATAAAAGATAGGCGGTACAAGGTTACAGAATATATGTACATATATGGTAATTTTTGGAGCACAGCCAACTCATGGGAGGGGTTACAACTTCACTGGTCAGTTAGCGGAACATTCATGTGGGGTGACTGGTCAGTTGGGACTGCGCATGCACAAGCTTGACCCTTACTAAAAATAGCCTGTTGCTGGGCAAACTCGAGTGGTCAGCGGCACGGACAAAGGACTAAAGGGCGTGCTGACCACGAGGCCGCTCATTCCCTAAAATGGCCGCCATAGCATACAAAATGGCGTCTTCGAATAAGGCCAAGTTAAGGGAAATAACGTGTAGCAAAGCTAAGTGCTAACCCGGCCATTGTCAAATTACGACAGACGACCCTTTTAGCGTTTAGCTGAAGCTACCTCATAGTGGACGTAGTCGGGATATTCATCTTCAATATCTATTGACATTATCTGAGCTACTTCTTTATGAAGCATCAATTCATTTTGAGCAAGAGCTCGTCTAGATGGAATACATGCTGATAAACACATAGAACATAAGGCAGGGCCACATTGTATACATAAACATACAAAGAATAGTATCCCAACCATGATACATAAAATCGTTAACAGTTTCCAGCCCCAAGTGCTAAGCATTGACCAGAACCACCCCGAAAGAGTCCATGTACCATTTTCCGGGTGTATTTCAGCAGCGATTTTGTGAAGCTTAGAAATCGCATCATAAACAGATGGCAAATTATCTGGCACGTACACGCAGCAGCTACTTCCGATGATTCTACATGCCCCCCCTCGATCAGCTAGAACCACATCTAGAACCATACGATTCTGGAGCGTAACAATTCTAGAAATTTGAAGTTCTTCCGTTATATTCCCCAGTGCAATAGCAGTATCATTAGCTACAGCCTCGACAACACGAGTCAGTCGTCGTATTTTCCGACTGTTCAAAGCAGCCCCCACAAAAGAAAACAATCCCAAATTAAAGTCTACATATTGCTGTAAGGCAGTATCAGTCTGGTCAATATCGTCCAAAACCACAGTACGTATAACTCGATTTAACACAAAATCGTGGTAAAGCACGTAATCATTGTGATACATTGGTGGGGCAATGAATACAGGGGGCAATACAAAAGATACATAACATGTTCCTAGCCATCCTAACGGGAGCTGATGATAGCCTTTATTACCACAAATGAAGTATGTATTTCGGGATGCCACAAATGATATGCCATTCGGACTGTCAAATGTAAGTGTGGTGTTACATTCACTTTTCCCAACCGGGATTGTACCTTTATTACGTATGCAGAGATCAGCCTTAGTATTTATAACATTAATGACATGTGAACTAGACATATTAATGTTCCTTTGATTGCTGTAAATTCGGGGTGCAGACATATTATCGGGCGGTACTCTTCCCATTCAAATCGAGTACCTTCAGCTCGTGGATAACCATCCCGATCATGATAACATATTTTATTCAAACGGAAAAGCACCCCCCCTTTCGTTGGCCATCGTAAAGTGAATAGGAGAGTATACCAGGCGTTACAGGACCCATTGTGGGAAAACGGGAGTGGGATGAGCGGGGTGCCCCCTTTCTTCTGATGACCAGGCAACATCCCACACACCCAACAGTTGGAAGTGTTCGTCATATTATGAGTATGATGCAAGATCTGAATGAAGCTATTGTTCAGATAAGTCTGTCGGTGTCGTTCTTCATGGTAGGTTAAGGTGAAGTGAAAATGTTCAGATGGAGCCGGGGTAGTCGGCAGCAAATGTTCTCGTACAGGCACCACAAGTTCTACTAATAATAATAATAATAATAATAAACTTTATTCGGAATTTCAAAATTGGAAATCCATAAAAGCGGTACATAATAAAAACAGAAGTGCAAAGTGATTGCATATAACAAAAAAGTTCCATATCTAAGTTATAAAATCATTAATTTGTTGAATAAGGTTAGTTTAAAGATTTTTTCTGTGTCTATATATACACTTCAAGAAGTTAAGAACATGGTAACAGGTGGCTTCAGTGTCCAAGAGCTGTAGGCTCAACATGGCAGGACGGCATTGCCTAAGACCCCAGGATTTTAGGAGTGTCAATAGCCAAACTTTGCGATGTTCCTGATAAAACGTACAGAACAAGACAGTGTGGAGGGTGGTTTGTGTTGATTTTTCGTCGCAGGGGCATAAAGGTGGATTTGAATCCCAGACGTTTGGGGTTGGAAAAGCTACCAGCTTGTGAAATATATTTAGTCTGAGTCTTATCAGAAGGTAGCGATCAAAAGTGCCAATGTTAAGAGTTAAGTAGGGCTGGATTGATAAGGTGGATTGGACCATTATTGCATGTTGAACGGAAGGTTTCCCTGCTTCAGATTGTAATCTTAATTTTTCCAAGTGTCCCAGGGCTAATGCTTTTAGATTGTTCTTTGTGAGTTCTCCAATTTTTTTAGGATTTAAGTAGTATTGCTCTGCCCCAAGGTCAATGAAAAAGTTCCTGATATAGGCTAACCATTTGATTTTTAAAGCATGGTCCAGAGACATTGCATCTGCCAGTATCGTCTTTGTAAGTTCATTTTTTTCTGAGGTCCAAATGCGGCGCCATAGGAGTAGCGGTTGTATTTTTGCAAGATCTTCGATATGTGGGACGCCAAGTTCTGCGTGGCAGGCATAAGTTGAAGATCGCTTTGGGGCCGACAGGAGAAATCTAAAAAAGTTATTTTCTGCTACTTGCAAGGATGTGACATCCGTATGACCCCATAAACCTGCTCCATATAGAGCTGTCGATTGGCAAGTTCTACTACCCAGGCTATTACTGCTATCACCACAATTGTCAGTACGAACAAGATAGCACCAAGAATTCTCTTGTCTCGTGATGCAGAGGACGCCATAGTTCAAAGAGTTCACAATGTCTCAAATGTATATACCTAGAAAAAATAAAAAAATAAAAATGGTGCTGAGCTCCGAGGTAGCCGTTGTTTTCTTCTCCGGGGTCAAGACGGGTGTCGCTACTCTTGGCAGAACTGATCCCCCCCCCCTTGAGATTCCCGGCTTCCGTCTCACAAACCCCAGAGCGGTAACCAACCAGTCTTGTACAAAAAAGAAAATCTTCTTCCTATCTTGGCCGCAAATCGTAGCGCTGTCGTCCAGAAACAGTGTGGTCCGGGAAGGCTCCCTCAGATTCGGCCGACGTCACAGCTGGGCTCTTTTCTTTGTCCAAGATCTCTTTGTAGTCGGACAGCACAGTAGGATTCACCAGGTCCGGAGAGACGCGGCGGCAGTGAGTTGAATGCACCCACCGCTTTCTATTGGTCACTCGCACAGCCGTTCGAGTTGCCAAGAGGACCTGCTCGGGGCCACGCCACCTCGGTTCCAAGCTGTTTGCCCTCTCAAACGATTTCACCATCACATAGTCCCCAGGACGGAGACTATGGGCCTCTCCAATGGAGTTGTCAGGGAGCGCTTCTCGATCCTGTTGATGAATAGAAAGCAAATCATTTGTTAATCGTGCCAAATAATCGTTCATCATTATACAAGGCACATCATGTATCAATCGCGGCTTAGGAACTCCCCATATATTCATAGGCCTTCCAAACACCACTTCATACGGTGTGAGGCCAGTTCGAGAGGGGGGCACTGATCTAAGAGAGAGCAATGCTAGCGGTAAGGCATCCGGCCACTTCAATGACGTGGACGCCACAATCTTAGCAAGTTTTAATTTCAACGTGGCATTGTACCGCTCGACAAGACCTGCTGACTGAGGATGGAACACAGCATGAAACTTCTGCTGGATCCCCAGTCCCTTTAGCACATATTCCACTATTTTCCCAACAAAATGAGGCCCATTATCGCTCCACAAAAATTTGCAAACTCCGAATCGAGGGAAGTACTCCTTGAGCAAAACCTTAGCTGTTGTCAAAGCTGTATTATCTTTCGTGGGGAAGGCCTCAACCCATTTGCTAAAAGCACACACCACCACTAAGACATACTTAAAGTTATTCCAGCGCTCAAGCTGGATGTAATCCATTTGAAGTACCTCGAATGGTGCAGAAGGTGGAACGAACCCTCCTTTCGGAGTATGGGTCCCTTTTGCAGGATTGTGCTGTAAACATATCAAACAGGTCTGCACTACTCTCTTAGCAGTATTGGCAATCTCGGGATGCTCCCAAACTCGCGTTAACAATCGAGTGATTGCAAGAGCTCTCACATGCGCTAATCCGTGTGTCATCTGGACCATCGCCTGCAAGTAAGCTGCAGGCAATTTCCATCTCTCCATGTCCTTACTTCTCCAACAACCCTCATCATCCAGTACCCCTTCAGCTGCCCATGCTACAAGTTCTGCTTCAGTCGCTGATTTTTGGATGTCTAGTATCTCCGCTCTAGCATCATGCCATCGCTCGGCCTGTGACTTCGCTACATACATGGGGGAGTCATTTCGAGACATAGCTGTTTGTCTTGCTATGCTGTCTGCAAAGGCATTGCCTTGTCCCACTTTATCAGTGATCTTTTTATGCGCACTGCATTTGATTATCGCTACTTTCTTTGGACAAAGCAACGCGTTTAGGAGGTCACGCACTAGTTCTCCATGCATAATGTGTACTCCATGAGAGGTCAAAAACCCACGCTCTCTCCAGAGTAAGCCAAAGTCATGCGCTACTCCGAAGGTGTACCGGCTGTCTGTGTAGATGTTCACACATAGGCCAGCACTCAGCTCGCAGGCTCTTGTTAAGGCTATCAGCTCTGCCGCTTGGGCCGATTTCTGTGGTATTCGTGCTGTTTCTACCACTGTCTTAAGTGTCGTGATCGCATATGCTGCGGAAGTCGTACCATCTGGCAGCCTCAAACACGATCCATCAACCCACAGTTCCCCGTCCACCTCTGGAAGTGGCATATCCTGTAAGTCGACACGACCCTTTGTTTGTTCCTCAGTCAGGAAAACACAATCATGATGTTTTTCCTCCTGACCTTCTTCGACCGGATAAGGCAATAAAGTGGCAGGGTTCAGGTTAGCACATCTTTTCAGTGTGATATGTGGCGCCAGAAGTGTAAGCTCATATCCTGTTAAACGTGCACTCGTGAGATATTGGGTCTTTGTTTGATTTAACAGGGCATCTACTGCATGGGGAACTAGCACCAACAATTTGTGCGATAACACTATTCCCTCACTCTGCCGTATAGCTACTGCTGTTGCTGCAACTGCTTGGAAACACCTAGGTAACCCTCGTGCTACAGGATCAAGGATGGCTGAGAAATACGCGCATGGCCTCTGCTTGTCCCCGTGTGCTTGCACTAACATTGATAACGCGCACCCATCTTTCTCGTGCACGTACAACGTGAAAATATTTGTGTAATCTGGTGTACCTAACACGGGAGCAGAGCAAAGGGCCTGCCTCAATTGTTCAAAAGCATTCTGACATTCATCTGTCCATTCAAGGGGCATTGGTGTAGTTTTGGACAGTAACGCTAACAAAGGTTTTATAATGTGCGAAAACCCCATGATCCACTGTCTACAAAAGGACGTTAGTCCTATGAAGGCACGTACATCTCTCTGAGTGCGGGGGACTGGCGTATCTAAAATTGCTTGAATTCGGTCTGATGTTAATGCACGCCCCTCCTTAGACAAAAGATGACCGAGGTAGGTCACCTTGGGTCTACAGTATTGAAGCTTTTTCTTAGAAACTTTATGATTGTTCTGAGCCAAAAAGGAAAGCAAAGCAAGTGTACTCTCCTCACATTGTGCATAAGTGTCTGCAGCCAACAGGAGGTCATCAACATACTGTATAAGGGCTACTCCAGATTGCAATTCAAAAGAATCAAGCTGTCTTTTTAAAGCCTGGCTGTAGATGCTAGGACTCTCAGTGTAACCTTGAGGAACACGACAAAATCTATACGATTTATTATTTAACGTAAAACCAAATAAATATCTGCTATCAGGGTGGATGGGGATGGAAAAGAACGCATTTTTGAGGTCAATGACAGTAAATGTCGTCGCTGTTGGAGGGACCAATGTAAGCAATGTCGTGATATCAGACACCACAGGATATTGATGAATGACAATTTTGTTAATTTCTCTCAAATCAATAATAAATCGGTAGACCTTGTCGTCAGTGTCTTTCTTAAGAATCAGGAGAATAGGGCTATTACAGACATTGTAAGGAACTTCCTCCACTACTCCTACAACAATCAAATCCTGAACGATGTGCGTCAGGGCAATTTCACCTTCCCTAGAGATCTTATACTGTGGTACGCGTGGCAAAAGTACTCCCTCCTTGACAGTAATTCGAATAGGTGGAATAAGCATCTGTCCCACATCCGTATCTGAGGTCGCCCACAACGTATGAGGGAGAGAGGCTAATGCTTCAATTTCCTGTATGGTACAAAATCTGTCTGAATCTGGGTAATTGTCATTCAAAATAACTCGCACTCCTTCAGGAGAGCAGCGTATCGTTGCTCGAAAGTATTTGAGCAAATCAATGCCCATAATGTTATCTGGGGTGTGAGGTGACAACAAAAATGGACCAAAACTGAAAAACTTATCAATACAAAATGCAAGAGGTTGTGATAATGGGCTAGGAGAGGGTGTGCCATCAAACCCTATACATGTTATCGTTTCGCCAGACAGGGGAGCCCTTGGAACCAAGTTTTTGGACAAAGCGCTACGAGTAGCTCCTGTGTCAACTAAAAACTGATCAGTAGAACCCAAAATGCCCGCAGATACATATGGACCTCTTTGATCTACTGGCACTTCAACTGATTCCGTACCCCATCCTACGCAGTCCTATGCATGCACATAATCCTGATGCTCCACATTCTCACCCTCCGATATCTGATATTGATTTCGTCTATCAAAGGTATTACGTTCATCCTGACCACGGCCCCTCTCTTCAAATCTACCACGATCACTTCCGCCACCTCTCGCCCCCGAATAACTATTCCTCGACCTTCCGCCTCCTCGACCACGCTGACTACGTTGCTCACGAAGTACCGGACAATCTTCAGCCCAATGCCCAAACTCCTTACAATAGGCACATTGGTCCTCCGCTATATCAGTATGACCATACGACGCATTACTCCCTCCTCGCCTACCTCTATCATTCCCTCTAGATTGCGTCCCACGAACCTGTGCCAACATCACCTTTGTTTTCAATTCCTTTGTTTTCTTATCAACACTTTCTTTAGCCTCTAATTCCTGCCGCTCATAATACTGAGCCATAGTTAACAAAGACGCAGGGGTCGCCGTGGCCCAGGAACTTTCACTCGTCTTTAATCGTTTTGCAATCTCCGGTAGGAGATTAGCCACATACTGATCTACAAACAGATGCCTACCCGTATCATCTGTTAACAATTGACCACTGTAATCGTGAAACGCCTCTTCGAAACGTGTAAAGAAATCTGATACCGATTCATCTAACTTTTGTTTGCAGGAAGCTAACATAGTTCAATCGATCTTTTTAGGAGGAACAAGAGTTTTTAATTTAGCTAAAATAGCCGCTGGGAGTTCTGAAATCATATCGCATGGTTTACATGCAGGTTCCCTGTCTAAGTCAGCCTGGTTTAGTTCTTTCCAAGTTGCCCCAAGCGCCGTTTCATCATTAGTTTTACGAATCGATCTCCACATATCGGGCGGAAGAATTAACCCAAAAAATAGATCTATATCAACAAGAGTCATAACACAAGAAGAAATGGCCCCCTCCACCCCTTCATAGAATGCGGCTGGATTTTTACGAAGATCGGGTAAAGAATTTTTTAACGCCATAACATCTGCTCTATTCCAAGGCGTATAAACCCAATTATACACAAAGTACCCCTTTGCATCCTTCGATGTTTTATCTTCATCCGTACCGTCCCCCTTAGGGGGAACATACAAAGGTGCAGCTTCACGCATAGGCATAACATGCACTTTAGAATTCTTAAAAAGGTATCGACATCTGCAAGAACAAATACACCTTTATCCAAATTCTCACGATGAACTGACACAGCCTTAGGTTCTAAAGTCTCTGAATGTTTACGAAATTTAGTAACAACTTCATCGGCAAAAGTATTAAAAAAACACATCAATTCTCGTTCTGTCCATTTACCCCTCTCGACCGACAACAACGTCGGACACAGTTACATGATTTAAATTTAATTTCCGGGCCCAACTACGCAATTCCGCGGATCTCTCCGCAGATAACCTGACACTTGACTTATCCCCTTTTCCCGACTTATCCTGATCATCCTCACCAGAATCTTCAGTCGGAGCCGTAGGAGGAACGTCCGGAGGCGGCGATCGATCTAATAACGAAAAATCATCAATTTCATTATTAAGGACAGGATAAAGCGGTCGTCGAATAGGAAATTGACCGGTCGTTTGCAAATTACGTTCCCGTGCCTCCCTCTCTTTCTTTTCCTGCGCCTCCTTTTCCTCAAGCTGTAAAGCTTTATCTCGAGCAGCCTTGCACTGTTCTTTATCCGCCAAGGCAACTTCACGCTTCATACGTTCACGCACCGCTTTCTCCCACATTCGTACACAATCAAACATATTCTGTCTAGCCCTGCGCTGAAACAAACATTGTTCCACAAATTGAACCTTTCGCAAATCAAACGACCCATGTAGTGGCCATTGCAACTCGGGATCAGTTCTAGTATATTTATGCCATAATTTACTGTACAGTATAGGGGGAAGGCCGAATTTAACATACATCTCACGGTTTGGAGTTCCTTCTGGGGGAGCCGGCTGTGATTCCGCTAACCTAATTGTGGTACCATTCCCAAAACAGCACATCCCTCGGAGTGTGCTTAAAACAGGCATGTTCAAAAAGTACCACGAAAGCGTGATACCATAAAAATGGCGCTTACAGTACTTCACACAAATGTGCCGCTCAGAATACAAATTAAATTAGAGAAACATCTCTACATGCCTGCCTATGTGGAGTGCACTGCACATATATTCAAAGTTCACAAGTCAAAATGTTAGCTAACTCAAATCATAGTCACAATCATAGAACTTCAGTAAGCGTCCGTAGACTACCTTACCGATCACAAATCTTACCCAAATCTCAAAGTCCAGATTCCAACTGCCAAGGTCTTTAATCGAATCAGCCAAACGGCACTATCCAGCAACGCAGACGATCAAGATCTCAGTCGGAGACCGGCGCCACCTGGAAGGTCAGATCAGAAGGAAAGGAAGAAAACACCGTGGGTGCCAAGACTCGGGTCACTCGGTGGCAGCGTACGCGTCCATGGCGAGTTTCCAATCCTTCGTCACGACCTCTCCTTCGGGCATCCGAGTCGCCGATGAGTCCCTTCGTGGTCGCCAATTTGTGGTATTGGGTTCCCAAGGCCTACATGCTCCGCAGAAATACCCACTTACACCAAAGAACTGTTGGCACGGAAACTGAAAAGTACAAGAGACAAGTTTATTAAGACCCCATGGGGTGGTACATTCCTACAGCACCCTTCGGCAATGCAAGAAGTATCACACCGAACGTTGGTGCGAATCCTTCTTTCATACATTTTTACAGGTAATAAAGGATAGGCGGTACAAGGTTACAGAATATACGTACATATATGGTCATTTTTGGAGCACAGCCAACTCATGGGAGGGGTTACAACTTCACTGGTCAGTTAGCGGAACATTCCTGTGGGGTGACTGGTCAGTTGGGACTGCGCATGCACAAGCTTGACCCTTACTAAAAATAGCCTGTTGCTGGGCAAACTCGAGTGGTCAGCGGCACGGACAAAGGACTAAAGGGCGTGCTGACCACGAGGCCGCTCATTCCCTAAAATGGCCGCTGTAGCATACAAAATGGCGTCTTCGAATAAGGCCAAGTTAAGGGAAATAACGTGTAGCAAAGCTAAGTGCTAACCCGGCCATTGTCAAATTACGACATTAGTACCCCAGATCCAATCATTTTCAAGGCAACCCATAAATAGATTGGCAAAGGAGGGTGAAAATGTAGACCCCATTGCTACACCTCTGTTCTGTTTATACCATTTGTTTTCAAAAAGAAAGAAGTTGTTATGAAGAATGAGGTGCATCATTGTAATTAGCATCTCTTTGTGTAACCAATGTGCAGCTGGTCTGTTGCTTGAAAAGCGTGTCACTGCCTGTAGACCTAGTTAAGGTTGAATGCTGGTGTAGAGAGATACCACGTCATGGGTTGGTAGGATCATTCCAGGCTGCCAATGTAAGTTAGAGAGTAGACTCAATATGTGTTTAGAGTCCTGGATATATGAGGCTAGATAGATTACGTACCAATGGTCTTAAAAAGAGATCCACATATTCAGACAATTTCTCTGTTGGTCCCCCTATACCTGACACTATCTTTCTGCCTGGTGGAAAAGGGAGATGTTTATGGATTTTCGGCAGCATATAGAGGCATGGGTAATTAGGTCTAAATACTTTCAGATGGGCATATTCGTCATCATCTGAGAGTCCCTTAGTATGCCAATCAGTCAGGTGTTTGTTGATCAGAGTGCCTAAAGGCCCCATTGGATTGTGGTTGACTGGTTCATAACATGTGTCATCATTGAGTTGGGACATGATCTCTTTGTTGTAGTCGGCACGATTCATGATGAGTACATTCCCCCCTTTGTCCGCTTCTCTGATCAATATTTCATTATCGTTGCTCAAAGTCCTAAGGGCCCGAATATGTGGATTTCTTTTTAGGACCATTGGTACATAATCTAGCCTCATGTATCCAGGACTCTAAACACATATTGAGCCTACTCTCTGACTTACATTGGCAGCCTGGAATGATCCTAGCAACCCTTGACGTGGTATCTCTCTATGGGTTGCCTTGAAAACGATTGGATCTCGGGTACTAAAGGTGCGCCATGGATTGATCACATCATTTTTTAGGGTTGGTATATCGACGATTGTCTGTTACTATGGGCAGGCACACAATCAGACTTGGAACTATTCAGTACCTTTTTCAACAGCAACAATTTTGGCATGCCATTCTCAATTTAATGTAGCAAGACTTCCATAAATTTTCTAGATTTGGAATTTTATATCAAAGATGAAAAACGACACAGTCGTCTCTTTCGCAAGAGCACTTCCTGTAGTGCTGTATTACCTGCAGATAGTCACCACCCTACACACCAAATCAGATCCATTCCCTATGGCGAATTCACCATGGCCAAGAGAAACTGCAGTGAAGAAACAGAATTTCAGACCCGCATCAAAGACATGAGAATAAGATTCCAGAAAAGAGGTTATACCTCAAGCAATCTAAAACAGGCAGAAAACAGAATCGCCAGTGTAAAACCGGAGCAAACCTTACAAAACAAACACAAGTCAAAAACTGGTGACCAAATAGTCCGCATGATCACGGACTTCAATGATCTCAGCCACACCCTCAGGAAGAGTCTGACTAAACACTGGGGCATTCTTTTGGCGGATTGTGCCTTAGCAAGCTGCATAACCAATCGCCCACAGATCATGTTCAGACATGGGAGAATATTAAGAATTATATTGAGCCCTATGGTACCAAAAGCAGTTAGATCACATTCTTGGCTCACCCACACACCATCGGCTTCCACAAATGTGGTTTCTGTGGTGTATGTAAATGGGCACAACACAAAGTCAAGACATTTCACAGTTTCAATAACAAATCATATGAGATAAGATCAAATATAAATTCCACTACCAGATTTGTGGTTTATATAATTGTATATAAATGTGGAAAACAATATGTAGGTAGTACCATCAGGTCGCTCAAAGATAGGATTGGGAAACATATAAGGGCCTTACACCAACAAGATGTCAGATGCCCTGTAGCAACACATGCCGCCTTATGTACAGCACAGAGCCTTAGTAAAGAATTCTCATTTTTTGGAATAGAATCCATTGATCCAAGTCCACGTGGGGGCAACAGAGAATTCCATCTTAGAAGTACTGAAGCAATGTGGATCATGCGCTTGCACATGGTGGAACATGGTCTCAACTGTGATTCCGAGATGCAATATTTCTTGGGGGATTGAGGACACCCGACATAGTCCAGATGTGGGTGTCTTTTCAATTCTTCTCAAAATGATGTGATTCTGACAAACATTTTGTTTTTTCCTCTTTCCTGGTGTGGAACTCTTGCTGTAAACTTTTCCACTGAAGTATCTGGTCGAATATGCTTAACAGATATTATTTCCTTATTGCCTGAACTATGTTTTATACATCTACTTACATTTTTAAGTGTTCAGAAGCAAATACTATGACATTATTGTGTTGGTTTCCATCAGGATTGTAATTTTCTGACTTAGAAATTGATAGGTGTCACACACATCAGTGGTACTCCTGCTGTAAACTTTTCCACTTACTTATCTGGTCGTTTGTGATTAGCAGATATTATTTCTAAACTGTCGAAACTATGGATTACAATTACCTCATTCTCTAACCTTTCAGAAGCAAATACCATGACATATTTGTTTTTCCCGCATCGTTTGTAATTTTCATACTAAATCATTGATAGTTTTCATGCACAACAGTGGAAACTGCAAGAAGATTTTCTACCGAGATTTTGGATTATGTTCCTTCAACTGAATGTTTTGAGCCTTTCCCCTTTCCTCTCTGCTCTTCTCTACCGGTATTCCGCTTTTAGTTCAATTTCTGAGCAACTGGGGTGAACCACACCCTTTATTTCCACTTATTGCATGTCTTTGCGTGTGGCCATTTTCCTAAGTAACTGTTGTGGTGCCACTATATGAATTTGTTCTCCTAGTTACTTCTTTGTGGTAACCATACCGAGACCACGGCCATTAGTCTCAAGCTTTAGGCAGAGTGCTCTTTCACCCACTCTAGATACCTCCATGTCCGGGTGATGCCTCTTTTCTAAGTCGAGTATTGGTGCACATTTTTGTTGCCCATAATGTTAGTGATGATCTTTCTTTCATGATTCTGGTTCACAATAGTTTATTTTCTATGCTACACTGATGTAGCTTTAGGCTGCGTGCTTCACTTCAAATCATTCGCGAAAGTGACTCCGGGTATATCCACACTGCACAATCTCCGATACGTGGCCTAGTTGTTCAGATGTTTCGTGACTATTTTGTCACTTCCGGGCGGCCCGCATAGTCTCACTACCCTACGACAGAGCCGCCAGGACGCAATGAATTCTCATTCTCCCAAGTAAGATTTCAGACTGACTGGAGTAACTTAATTTAGCAATGTCATTGTGTTGGGCGTCAATGACATTTTGTGCCGCACATTTATAACGCATGGTATTGTAACTCTTTTTGTGTCCTATCTGTAGATGGAGTAGATAGACACATACTTGTGTCTAAGGTATACGAGCACATCACCTTCCGTTTTGAACTTTGTAAGTGGCTATGTGTCCCCTGTTTTTGACGATTAGTGTGACTTTCTCTTTTAGGAATTAACTCTACCCTGACGACCGCCCTTCTCTTTCCCCTGTATTTCTAACCCTAGGTAAACTACACTAGTTTTCAACCTGTGACCATACTGGCAGCATTTATTTACATTCACACGAAACAAAGGTGAGAGAATTTGTGACCTGGGTTTTATTCACTTTGGTTTTTGGACCAGACTCATGTTGTAGTGGTCTCTTCTTTTGACACATGAATCTGAACGCTGCTCAATACTCTTTTCCTTTATATTGACTCAATCTCTTCAATTATGTAATTAAACCTAGCACAGTGGTGCTGGGTTGGAAATATCACCAGCATTACGGTGAGACATTCTTTTGTGAATTTGATATCGGTACCTCTGTTGCCCTTGCTTTGTCCATTCCTCTTTTGGCCCCTTCCCTATCTTCTTCCAATTTTGGTCCACAGATTACACAAATCGGTGACTCATCCAACATTCCTTTGATTTATTACTATTCCCTTTTCTCATTTACTCATGAAATGTGGTTACAGCTCTTCCCCCCCCTATTACTTTCAGTCACCAAGCTACACCACCACCACGTTCCAACAGTGCAACTTGTACTCTACCGGTTTGGAAATATTACTGGTATAGGGGTAAGAACACGCTCAGGCCTTTTACCTCCAGTCATTCCTATTTCCCTTTTGTATTACCGCCTGGATCTGTTACGTCTAGTAATACCGCCCAACCTGTCTTTTCCTTGTCACCATACAGACTACCCTGAGTTTTGGTATTACCAAACAGGTACTTATGGGAAAATCATTCTTTTTTTGCTTTTCCTATTGGATTAATCACTGTCCACCTGTTTCACCTTTCGTCCCCCTTTTTCTCTTCAGCCTTTTAGACGTTATTATGGGTGCTTGACATCCCTTAGCTATAGCCACGGCGGTTTCTTTTGGTGTGTGTGTATTTTAACATTATGAATGATATTTTAGCAATTTTCTCCATATCCGAGTAGTAAAATACATCGGGCTTTTCCCCATCACACTGTTATTGTGATTTTTTCTGCGTCTTGGTTTCCACAAGTGATGGGGTGACTTAATAAATAACACAGTGGGAAGGACATGTGTTCTCCAGTCATTTGTCACTCTGTAGCTTTTCTTAAGACAATTTTTGCATAATTCCCTGCTCTGAAGAGTCGGGCAACTACCTGTTTACCTTATAAAACACATGTCAGCTGGCTGCGCTATACAACTTGTATTAAAGAACCAAAGACATCTACAAAGAATACTATTCCAATTTGTTCTAACTAACGCTTATACGTCATGTTGTAATAATGTATGTGTGCACAGGAAATAGGTACAACTGAATGAAATCAATGTGGAGTCTTATGAATGGACCCTCTGCTTTTCTAATCTTTCCAGGACAAACTACTGTTTTCCTGCCTGGTTTCATTTGTTAACTAATTAAGCATCTCTGGCAAAGACTCTCAGCTATGTTCCTGAACCTTACGTTAAATCAATCCTGTCTAAACAGTCTTATCATTGCATTTCTACTTATGTGTGTGTCTCCATGGTACGTTCTAGCCATGGATGCAAGCATACAGTCAGGTAAAACGGGTCTTCCATCTAGGTAAACTATACACCATCATCAGTTCTTCTCTGATACCCTTTTTTCCCAATCTTCCTTTGCTTTGGGCTGTGCTACATTTTGTAAATCTCGCACTTCCTCCCATGTTCTTACACCCCCTAGAAGCAAAGTTGGCTGCTGATTCCGCATCCATCAATTTTCTTATTTACTGCTATTTTGTATTTAGCACAATGTTGGGCAACTTGGTCAGCATAACGATTAGCAGCGGTCACTTTGTTGTTTCCAGATTGGTGAGCCGCATATTTGACCACATCCACTTTTTCTGGTAATTGAATTGCTTCAATTCATTCTTTTACAAAATGTCAATTTTTAATAGGGGTTCCTGAAGAAATCATGAAATCCCTTTGCATCCAGTGTTGGCCAAAGTCATGCACAACCCCGTAACTATACTGACTTTCCAATTTTTCCCAATGTTGCAAGCTTTGATTAAGGCTACCAATTCGGCTATTTGTGCAGACTTGACTCCTGGCAAATAGGATGCTTCGACTATTCCAGCCAATGTTCACACAGCGTATGCTACACTCAAACCTCCTTCCTCATGACGCTTGCACGAGCCATCTACAAACAGCTCATGTTCTGGATTCTTTAGAGGTTCTTCTTGTATATCTGGGTGTGGTTTAGCACTGTATTGAGTGAGGTCGATACACTCATGTTCTACGTCATTTTTTACTTCTTCAAAGTGTGAATCAGGTAACAGAGTTGCAGGATTCAAATCAGTACATCTGACTATCGTCACATTTTCTGCAATTAGAATAACTCACTCATACTTAGTCAGCCGACTAGGATTTAGGTATTGTGTGTGAGTTTGCGTTAGCAAAATCACAACTACATGTGGGATATACACTGTTACAGGGTGTCCCATTACAATAGATTCACTTTGTTCAAGACTCATGCACATTGCAGCTACAGATTTTAAGCACCCTGGTAATGCAGATGCCACTGGGTTCAAAGTTGCAGAGAAATATGCCATGGGACATTGTATCAGACCATGTGTCTGCATTAGGACTGAGAGAGCACAATTGACTCTTGCATCACAGAATAATGCAAATTCTTTAGAATAATCTGACATCCCTAATGCCGGTGCTTTGCACAGACAGTTGCGTAATTTCACAAAAGCGTTCATGCTTTCATCATCCCATTCAACTGGATATTTTGCTCTTTTCTTCTTTAATTGGATCAATGGTTTTGCTAGCACTGCAAATCCCACAATCCACTGCCTGCAATATCCTACAACTCCGAAAAATATCCTGCTTTCTTTCTGTGTCTGGTGCCATTTCATATTTCTGATTATTTTGATTCATTCTGTTGTTACTCTTCTGACCCCTCTTTCTATTTGGTGATCCAAATATTTAACTGAAGTGGTACAAAATTGCAATTTCTCAGGTGACACTTAACAACCACCTTTAGCCAAGTGATTCAGTAATGCAATTGAATCAACAATACAGTCATTTCGAGTTTCAGACGTGACTAACAAGTCGACGATGTACTGGACCAAGACAGATTGTTTGGGCAGCACCAAAGATTCAAGATATTTTTTAAAAATCAGATTAAAGATCGATGGACTTTTTGTGTACCCTTGAGGAACACGATTCCAAACATAAACATGTTCATCAAATTTACATGAAAATAAGAACTGACTGTCTGAATGCAATGAAATGGAGAATAAGGTATGGCACAAATCAATAACAGTTAAACATTCTGCACTCCATGGTATCTGATATAAAATCTCTTCTGGGTTCGGTACTATTGGACAACATGGTACAACAATTTTATTTATTTTCCTTAAAACTTGGACCACCCTATATTTGTCGTTTGGCTTCTTTATGCCAATTATAGGTGAATTACAAGGACTGCTCATTATCTCTTTTAATATGCCTTGTTCAACCAAACATTCAATTTCTACTGCAACACCTGCTTTTATTTCAGGGCTCATTTTGTATTGTCGAATATTTGGGTAAACTGCACCTTTGTTTACAGTCACCTTTACCGGATCTACATTTGCCATTAAACCTACTTCTTTTCCGGTAAAATCCTGGACTTCAGGATTTACAGTATTTTGGATTTCTTCTGGTAACTCATTCAAGGTCATCCTTTTAGTTGTGTCATTTACAGCAGTTCCCTCTCTGGCTAACATGATTTTGTACACTCCATCTTTGTCAGGAGTCTGAATTGCGACACCATCCGGTGTGGAAAAAATTGTGCAATTCCTTTTGCACAATAAATCTCTTCCTAACAGGTTTACAGGACTTGAGTCACAGACGACAAATTGATGCATTTCTTTAAAGTTGCTGATACATACCTCCATTGGTTCGGTAATAGGGGTCCTAATCTGTTTATTAGAAACGCCCACTACTTGGATCGCTTCTCCCGAGAGGGGTAGGTTTGGGACATCTGCTGTTCTCACAGTAGAAGGGGTAGCACCAGTGTCTACCAAGAAGGTGATGTCATTCCCTTCAACCTTACCTTCAATGTAGGGTCCTGACTGATCTACCGGTAAGGATGCACCAAGTATGCATGCCTTTTCCCCCCTCTCAGGCACCGTCATAAATCTCCCTCATCAAAAAAGGGTCCTGTAAAAGAAACTGTGGAGTTACCAAGTTTTTCTTACCACTTCCCTCCCGGAATCCGGTGTCCACAATGTACGTGGCTTGACTCACAAAATATGGCATGGGGCAGGTGGCAATTGATTCTATATTACCTGTTGTGGCTATTTGGACATTATTCTGTATAAGTTTACACTCGTTTTTTCAATGCCCCAATTTACCGCATCCGTGACAGGGAAAATTTTTCTTAACCTCTTGTTTGCTCATTTTCCCTATAGGTTTGGCCCCACTTCTCTCACTTTGATTATTTGCCTGTTGACTCAACTGAAAATTCTGCTGTTCTGCTAATTTAACTTGAGCCCACATTACTTTTTCTTCAAATTTCTTTAGCCTGTTATCAATTTCATCCCCATAGTATTTTGCATACTTGAGGATTTCATCTATAGGTTTAGCCTGCCAGCATAACTTATGCTCTTTAATCATTTCGGATATTTCTGGTTTTAGTCCGGACACAAAACGATATATAAAATGTATCCTATCCTTATTATCAATGTTTTCTAATTTACCGTACTGTTTAAATACCTGCAAAAGGCGTTCATAGTTTGCATGTACAGATTCATCTTTATTGTGGGTGGTATTGTCTATTTTTGTCCAATCTGTTTTTTTTGGCGGAACTTTTCCCTTCAAATAAGTTATTACCTGATGATTATTTCTCATCACATCATCTGATGGGGCTCCTGTCTTTGCATCTCTTGGGTACTCGTCATTAGGCCAATCTACTGAAATCTTACATTCAGTCCATAAGTCAGCAGGATCAACTATATCGAATAACCCATCTAAATCTTTCAACAATACTTTCAAAACATTCACAAACATTTCAAATTGTCTCTACCATTCTACTGGTTTCTCTCTAAGCTTTGGGAAGTTATTTGTGAATGATAAAATATCCTGTAGGGACCATGGGACATGTTCATAACCTCCTCCTGGAACTTCAACCTTTTCTGTTTCTTTCATTAAATATTCAGAAGTCGTTCGATTTGCCTGTGCTTCCTCCTTTTTTTTTGTCCACCTTGTTTTCCATCTGTCTAATTCTCCCCATTTTTGCAATAATGAAAATAATTATTTTATCTTCAATTTTCTTCTTGACACATTCATATTCTCTAAATCTTTGTCGGAAAATTCTGCCCTATATGGTTTTTGCAATACATTTGATTTGCCTATATCAATTCAACTTTCAGAAGCCAAATTCATGAAATATTTTTGTATTTCGAGTGATGCTTTTACATAGGAATAACAAATCTTCTTCGGTAAAAGAATTCAATCTCTCTAGCCCTGCATTTCCACCTACCATTTCTCCCAATTCTACCCTTAATTTGAAAATGTCTAATACTTCTGGCTGTGATTTTGACTTCCCTATATCTCGTGTCCATCTTTCTATTTCTTCTGGGGTTACTACAGTGGCATTCTTCGTTCCTGTGGATGTTTCAATCTGTACCTCTATTGAGCCTCCAGCATTAACTCTTCTGAATGAATCATTTATTTGCTCTCTTATGGGGAAATCCATTAAGGAAATTACTGACTCACACTTGCCTGTTCATCAATAATTATGTTTGTTTTCTGGGTTGTGTGATTGGAGTAGTCAGAACGGGAGTTTTAGGACTATTTTGTTTGTCTCCCTATAAAGGAACAACTAGGCCTATAGTCACTGGGATCATTAGAGCGTCAGGACTTGTATTCAATTGGGTTATTTTCTGAATTAACTCACTTCTATGTTTATTTATTGCTTCTCTTTCTTTTTCTTGCAACACTTTTTCTATAGTAGTTTCATGTACAATCTGTGGAACCAATGGTTTTTTAAAGACTGGAGCACTAGGAGTAATTCTATTTGTATCTTCCTGATAAGGTGGAGGATTTTTCTTTAACAGGTCTTCAAGATAATCCTCTTCTAAATCTCCATTACCAATCATTAAATGCTTTGTTTTCTCAGTACATTTATGTCCTGAGGGTTCTTCTGTGGTAAACACAGGATATAATCCTTCCACTATCATGGACTGTCTCCATTGTTTCATCTGCTTATCTCGAGTCTCTCGTTGAAATCTAGGATAAAATGTACTTAAGTTTCTTTCACATCGAGATCTGTCTCGCTCAAAAGCCTCAGTCTCCAACTCTTCTAAAGCTTCATACTTTGTTAATCTAGGTCTGGGTTCTAATTCGTTTATACGAGTTCTCAAATTGTGAAAAATTCTTCCATTAAATGTTCCATACTCTGGGAATGCTAATATTCCATCATCTTTTGTGTATTCTAACCAATTTTCTAACCATACACAAGTGTGGTAACCTCTTTCTATCATCATGTATGATGCAGGCGTTTTTGGAGGTGGAATAATACCTTTTCTTGTTTTAACAGGTTTATCCTTTTTAAAATAATTCTTAATTTTCTGCATTAAGGACATTTTTGTTTTCTCCGTTCCTGATGTTTGGCCTTCCTCTAATGTACGGTTCGGTTTTTAAAAAAATATTTTTAGTTTATTGTTTTTTTGCAAGGAAATACAGCAGTAAAAAATACATAAATGAGAAGATATCCACATTAAATACAAACAATATACACAATTTATACAATTCAAATGATATGAATAAATCCATTCAGCAATAGGTGCCCAAATTTTCTCCCCCAAAGCTCTTCTTTTGACCCCCTTTAACTTATAAATAGCAGACTCGATATTATACATAGACAATAATTTTTCACGCCAAGTAAAGAATGAAGGGGGATCTGGACTGATCCATTCCTCAGTAATACAGGACCTGGCTGCCGCCATACATATAAATAAGAAATAAGATATTGGCTTTAATCTAGAATGGATATACTCGATACCCAATAACACCAGCTCAATAGTTACAGTAATCTCACATTTAAGAACGACAGAAAGAAAGCTTTCAATTTGTTGAAAAAACGCCCTAAGTTTGGGGCAGGAAAAAAACATATGTAATTCATCAGCTTCAAAAAACCCACAGCTGCAATTCGTTACAGTAGTCGTACTCCACTTAGCGACTTTACTTGGAGTATAATAAAGGTTATGAATACACATAAAATGCTGAGATTTCATCATCCCTGTAATCAAACAGTCTGAAGCAAATTTAATAGAAAGCAAAATATCAATATCAGGGATGCCTTATTTATTAGCCCATTTCAACAGGCATTGTCCCAGATCATCCCCACATTCTTGAATCAAACTTAGATAAAGAGCTCCTATACGAGGCTTTTTCTGCAAAAGTTCTAATAAAGGAATTTTCATCATTCTAACTGATGTGGTAGATAGATAACTGTAAAAAACTTCGAAATTGAAGAAATTTAAAAAAATTGTTTCTTGCCAAAGAGAAGTTGTTCTCTAATTCCTGAAATGAAGCAATTTGGCCATTAAGGAATAAGTCTCCCAAATATCGTAATCCTTTCTGCTACCACCTATACATCGTTAAATCACAGAAAATGGCTGGTGAAAGACCTGACGATGTTAAAGGAGTATAGAAGTTTAATTTAGATAGAGCTAAATGCTTTCGAAACTTTTTGCCAGACTCCAAAGGCTGCCTTCAATGTCTTATACTTTGTTTTTTTGTGGTAACTGGGCTCAACAACCTTAAGAAATCTACCCTTCACTTTCTCGCCCATAATCATTTCATATATCGATGGGGTTTGACAAATCGGTACGGTTCGTGAGCAAAACCTATATATCTTCTTTCTGGACAAGTCCCTATTATAGTTGGAGCAGGGCTCCACATATATTCACCACTATCTATTAACACTGAAAATCCTATTTTTGCAATTTAATCAACTGTTTACTTTTAGAAATGCTTCTCCTATTCCAGCACGTTTCTTATTTTAATGACCAATCAACAGTTGGTTTACAGAACTCACTAACCAATGCTTGCGCAGCTTTTCTGTGACGAGAGTTTCACTTTCTATACTCACCCCTCCTTTACAATATTACCTCAGCTACAATCCCGCTGTCGCAACCAATCCCAGCGCGGCTCTCAGTGACGTCTCCTTTGCAAGGTAATACAACAGCTCAATTTCTTTTAATTTTTAATTACAAATTTCATTCATTAACATGAAAACATTCACTACTGTGCCTGATTGACTAAAGTTCAAAGGAAAGAGAATTCTTTTACAACATGTAACCCTTTTCCGTTTACCCTTCACACACTACGAGTAAAACCTCTTCTGTGTACTCTTCACACAAGCAAAAAGAACTTGCTACTCCTTCAGACTTACCCTTTCTAGGTGATATAAGACCAAAGTTTCACCAGAGAACTCCTTTGCTATCAATCCCTCTCACTTTTATACAAGAAAATAATACCTAACTAGTGCTTCAAGTTTTACCTAACTATCTGCACTTACTTCATCAAGGCCAGTAACCTTACTGCAGTGTGGCTTCCATTTACCAACCGCTATTCAATATCCCCGGGGATTTCTAGACAACATGTAACAATACACACAGGTTTTGGTTAATACAGAAAATCAATTTTTAAAAAATCAATACACAACTAACTACTTATCTTAACTAAAACCAAACCATAGCTCTGCTACCAAAGAAATACTGATATTGTGAGATTAACAGACAGGATATTTTCTCTAATACCATACTCACCTGGGCCCATAAACATACACACTTTGAACCAGTAATCTAATTTCTCCTGCCTATCAGTGATTTTGTA
This sequence comes from Lissotriton vulgaris, assembly GCF_964263255.1. Classification (NCBI taxonomy): domain Eukaryota; kingdom Metazoa; phylum Chordata; class Amphibia; order Caudata; family Salamandridae; genus Lissotriton; species Lissotriton vulgaris. The sequence goes on from NC_141700.1 coordinate 441,266,304, forward strand.
TGTTACAACCGAACACCATAACTTACTAATTCCTTGACACTTAACTTATTTTAATCACTTAGGTGATTGATTCTGGCTTTTAGAATAGGTAGGATAACAATTCACCTTTTCATAAAATAACCACAGACTCGGGGAAGTTTTAAAACCTATGCAATAATGTGAGTCAAGTACCAGTTCATACTTATAAGCAATTTCTCAAGAATAAAAACAATGATCAAAGCAAGAATCATTAGAGACTTAGTTAAACTCCTAGACATTGGTACCCCGGAAAGGTGAAAAAGGTAAACGGTACAAGGACATACCACAAAGATTTATATTTACCTAGATTGGTGCAAGGACCAACCCCTGGCCAAGGGCTGGAAAGAAAGAGCTTCTGACTAATCAGGAGCCAACAGGTCAGGACAGGTGCAAGACAGGACAGGTAACCTTCGCTAAGTGAAACGCTAGCGTCACACCCCTCTCTGCAGCTACTCTCGTTCCCTTCTCTAGGACAGGGTCTTCTCCTTCAGCAAAACTCCTGATTCTTCTTTCAGATTGCTCGACCAGCCCTCTGAGGTCTGCGGCATCCATAATTCTTCTTCAGCATATGTAGGGTCGGTGACAGGTCTGTGACAAGCCGGACAATCTAACTGACTAAGCCTACCTTAGTTATACCATTTCCAGGGACATATACCAACCCCCAGTGTTGCAAATTTGTGTATTCCCTTTATTTGATTGGTCAGAAATACGGGGAGAGGTCATCACACTATACCAGTATGAAGTCATTATCCTTACTTCAATTTAACTAGATTCCCGCACATAATTGTATTTCCCATGTCTTTTATTCCACCCAGCAACATTTATTTCATTCAATATTCAATGTTTAACAAATTTGCAGTTCTTCTTCCCCTCTTCGGGTCACGGGGTGAGTTTCCCATGCACATCGCAGGTAAGACGGGACTTGGCTGCCTTTCAATGACAGAGCAGCAAGGTTTTCAGTGTTTAAATGCGCATACGCACCAATTTCAAGATGGAGATTTGCGGCACCCTTCAGCCCAAATTGAGCTATTAATAAAGTTTAAAAAAAGCACAATAGAATACAAAATTAAATGAATGCACTGTATACCACTTATTTCTACACTAACCCCATTACTTCATTTTAGCTATAGCATTAATGATTAGCAAGACACACAAGGTTTTAGCTTAAGCGAAAACATGTGCATTAGCATGTGAGGTTTGAAGCAGCCTGGTTAGGCACTACTTCGCAGCTGCAAAGAATTCCCACCAAAAGCGAAAGACTTCATACTACGTAGATGCAGTAGACACATGCAGAGAAGTATTCCCGCGTTTACGGCGGCCATTTTAGGACACTCGGGTTACTGTTTAGTAAAACACATATGCAAGCTTCTCCTACGTAAAATAAATGTGTGGTGCAATTATTATTACTTGCAAAACATGTTGGTTAATTTGTTACGTGTTATTTCGAGAGGATTGAATCCAAGCAAGCAAGCAAGTTTCTTTGCGTATGAAACCTTGCTCCATCATCGGTCAGAACCCACATTGGCTATTTAAATGGTTGCATTTGTCAAAAATTACAGTATAACTGTTTCTTGCTTAAGCTGATTTTCATTAAGGAAAACAAGGAGTATGCATTTGATTAAATTCACTGGAACGCATTCATCAAACGTGGCACGCAGATAACCCCAGCAGACAGCAGTTGTCAGGATTCGGGTCTGGGGAACCCCGGCACAGTGAAGCAAGCAATGATAGGGACCAGTGGTAAATTAAGCAGGCAGGTAGCCCTTAGAGAAGGCCAGTGACATAAAAGAGCATGTAGAGACTAATGCTGTCAAGGATTGTAGAAGAGAATGTAGGCACCGACAGATAGTGACAGGTAAGGTTTGCCAGAGACATCTAGTGACAGGGATGCACTGATATCACAAGAGCACAAGAGCAGATAGGGAAGCAGCACAGTTAGTGATGGGCTAAAAGGGTTGCAAACATTTTATCCATTTTGGAAAAATGAAAAGCTGAGTTAGACAACCAAGCTTCCATGTCTAAAAACAATGGCAATAAGATGATTTTCTTTTTATTGATTGTTTGTTTTTCCCACTTATCAGTATGTGCTCTGCCTGAAATGTAATGTTGCCCTGAGGGGTTTGGCATATTTGGCTGCTCTTAAATGGAGCCAGTCGAGAGTGTGAGAATTGAGAAGAAGGATACTGACACTTAGCACAATTGTCTCAAACATTTGTTTTTTCATATAATCCCAGACTTTTCATTAAACGTAATTTATGAAATATTTCAGAATATGACAGACACCCTATGATGAATTAGGACAAAAGATAAGTAGGTGCAACTACAATACAAGCAGACACTAGGGGTCTTATTACATGTTGAACTGCAGTGGCTGGTTGCAAAACATGCATGATAAATGTAGGTTACTAGGCTGTCACACTGTGCTCCTGCTATGCAATTACAAGTTAAAAAAAACTGTGAAATGGGATAACTGTATGGGACCAGATTTACCAATCGGGAAACCACACAGAGGGGCTTATTTACAAGCATCTTGCGCCACCTTTGCTCACTTTTTCTCATTTAAAAAGTGATGCACCGGCGGCGCAAGGGGCTTATAAATAAGCCCCAGGATTCATAATCGCATGCTGTCTCAGTCAAATCCCAAAACAAAGTTTTGGGCAGAATTACTGCCTGGTATGGCTGGGGTGGTATACCAACACCTGGGAAAACTGGTTTTGGAACACTGGCCCACTCAGAATCAGGTGGAGTGTAATATGATGTGGTAATTCCGCCCTGGCCAGGAGTCATAATCCGGGCCAGTGACAAATTAAGGTTGCAAACAAACTAGTAAATTAAGTAGGTCTGATGGCATGATCTGACATATACTTGCTAACTTAGAGGAGTGGAAGCATGAGACATGTCCTATCTAGTCCACAAAAAGTCTGAAGAGCAGTAGAGGATACAAATTAGGTCTTAAAAGTTGCTAAAGCAAAGAAGGTTCTTGGAGTGAACAGATCTAATGAACAATGACCTTGAGTTTGAGAAACATTTTTGTACAGGAGCTAGGAGAGCAAGAGGTAAATTAAGCTCCATGTGGTGAGGGACACACACAAAGTGTGGTTCTCAGGTTTCTTGCCAGGCTCCCATTTCCAGTGTCCTTATTGTTTCATACAAAATCATTTGGATATTGTGTTTTTTATGAGTCTTATCCCATGTTTGTGACAGTACACGCATTAAGTCATGTGTTGGATCACTTGTACCGCAATGACCATAGTCGTAAATAAATTAAAAGCAAAATATTGTCTTCGCTGTCCATAAACATGGCAAAAAATGTAATTCAGAAAATACACTACTTACTGTCGTCATCATTTGTTACTTTTGTATTAATGGCCAGTATGCGTGCAAGATGCTTTAACACGACGATCCTCACCCACCGGGGAACAGAGCGGTATTCAGACTGTTGTAGCAGGTATGATATGAAAATAGCATCAACGATGCTGGTTATCATGACAATTAGACACACCATACAAAAAACATCTGGAAAGAAGAACAACAGAAAACACAACTCTTTTAGTGTACTGTATCAGTCTGTAATAACCTTTTTATGTAGTTCTTCATACCTCTGCCATTTCTAAGATCTGTAAATATCAGATGTTACTTACTATTACCTACTCATAGTATTTATATCACCACTTTGTTGAAGAAACAAATGGTCAACTCCTTGAGTTATCCCTCCAGCTCTGTACATTTTTCTGATCACAGCAGCACTTTGTAAATGCCCATTGTAAAATATTCTCCACACTTGGACGAGTGTCTTGTCTGGACTGCTCATCAAATGGGGTTACCCACTGTTGGACCTTCCCGCCTGTCAGGCAGAGTTCCACTTGCCAAAAAACCTTTGTGTTGCTAACTAGAGAGTCCAGGAAGGCAGACGGAGCAAGATGGACTTTATTGACCGTCGGAGTCTGCGTGATGATATACCTATTCTAAGCGTGGGACAAGAACATTGAGTTATTAGCACACATTTGCAGGCAATGGCCAAAAAATAGGATTAGTGCTGAGATCTGATAATAAGGTGATCAGCTTAAAGATTTCTTGAGCGTGGACATTATGGTGTACAGGTGTGTTGGAGGTCTAATATAGGTTTTGAACAGGAAGGGTACCCTTTCAGTACAAAATCATAAGGTTAGGCAATTTCTTAACACTTTGCACATTGGATGTGTGCTGTACAGTGCAGAACACATGCTATGAGTTAAATGTTTGGCAAAAGCAGAACATTTCTCAGACTTTAGGAACTTTTAGGAACGGCCGACACTAATAACGGCCGAGTCCATAGAGTACGAATGCTGTGACAAACAAAGAGTGGTTCCGCGTCACGGCTAATTTGATTGGAAAAACACAAACTTTCAATATAGAGAGCGCATGATCCTGATGAGAATTCCATACTAAAGCGCGAGTTCGAAACGCGTAGACCCTTGAGATTTTGAGCCATAAGATTATTGAGAATGATTTTCGAATTATTGTGATTTGTGTTAAAACATATGATCTATGGCATTTTTGTGAATATTGTATTGTAAAATGTAAATAATGGTGATGTGTGTGTGTATGTGAGAATGAGTATGACTGAGAGCTGTAGCTACTGTGAGTTTGTTTATTGAATGGGCAGAGGGGGGTGTTTTATAAATGAATCAATGATAATAATGATATGTTGTTTTGGATATGTCTTTTGAAATACGAAAATTGGTGAAAAATAACCAAAATGACAAAAAACTGAAATGAAAATAAAAAAAGTGATTTAGTCATACAATAAATGGTGTTCACACATAATGTTCGAATCAGTTTCAGTTTCAGTTTTTTAACGTCTTTATTTCGAAGTTTTCTTCATAAAAGACAAGCAAGTAAAATATATACAATAGTACAACACATAAGTACAGGTCTTAAAAATACAATACAGACAATCACATATCCGTTTAAAAAAGTCAATTAAATAACGTGGAAAGACGTTTTTTCCAGTTAATAAGAATATAAAAGTTCATTCAATTGGACATAAATTTTAGTATATCTCATTTATCATTTATCACCTTGTAAACACCTGGCTCTGATGGTCCAAGCCCATCCAAGATATTTTGCCATACCTATGGCCAACCATTCTGCTGTATTGAATCTTAGAATTAACAGCGCCTCTTCACACACTCGTGTGTTGACCCTTCTGCATATTGGTTTTAGCCATTTCCGCCGCGGTGCGCAATATGCTGGGCAAGCAAAAAGAAAATGTCCCAAAGATTCACTTTGCTCACTACACCAGGGTCAGTACAAAGACGGTATGTTATGCCACTTATTTGTAAATTCCCTTAATGGCAACGTCCCAACTCGAAATTGATGATACAGTTTCCTATCAGTACTTTTTGTAATGGTGTCCCAGTAGGTCTCAATGTGCGGAACCACTTTGTGGATCAGGAATGTACCTGTCAAATTAGGTTTCTGTGAGAGCAAGACCAGGTCTTCTTTTACTGTGGCCCAGAATAAAAGTTTAAATTCTTTTTTCAACGGGAAAATATAATTTCCCGGCTCTATCCACTGCATGTGAAGACCCATTCTAAAAAAGTGTAGTCTTTATTGATTTGAACCAGGATATATTCCCTCCCGCTTGTATCGATCTCACATCCAGAATCTCATTGGCAAACATGGATAATTCCGGAGTGGTAATTAAACAAAGAGAATCCTACTTCCAGTGTACACCACAGGGTGGGGGACACTCAGTGTTGTGTAAAATACCCCTCACACACCAACAGGCCCCTTGGTGTCATGCTTCATCATCGGGGTCTTCGCACCCCGCTAAAGGGATGCGGCACGCTGCGACCTGCGACTACGCGGGAGCGTTAACAAGGTTGACTATGTGTGGTGTGTGTCAAGTGCAAGTGAGGGGATATATGTGAGTGAAGGGTGTGGTGAAAAATTAAAAAGTACCTGGCTAGTGGGTGGTGTGAAAAAACTTTATTCAGAACCCCTAGCTCGTGCTATTAAAAAGGTGTGCAAAAAAGCGAGGTCAGTTGTCTTAATTAGGGACAAAACCTCTGGTGTGCGTCGACATGTTTCGGAACTGGTGTTCCTTCTTCAGGACGGGGCACAACTTCCCAACCCTACTCACGTATTTCTATATGAAAGTGTTATCTACAAAAATTTATTATTTAAAAAGTGATAACGATTTCCCGGAGGCTAACAATGTGCCTACAGCGGTATTTTTCAGTTCATGCAATTGCATGCCCTGTAAAAAGAAAAACCAAATGAGTTTGGTTATCACACAGGATTGGCTCAAACAGGTGCAGTCACCAGGAGCCCCAAACAGTTAAATAAACCTGTAAAAAAAGGGGGGAAAAACATAACACACAACATAGAGAACACATTTATAGTTTTTGTATTTGTTCTGTAAGACATACTCGTAATCACTGTTGTGAATAGCATCATGAGCATATCTTGAACATCAAGGTAGGTAGGTGGATCCACAATCTGCGAGGGTAAAGAGTGGATTTCAGTGTTTTTACTCTTTTTACTCACAGTTCAACTCCACGCTAAAAACGGGGTATCTGGGAGTTGTTTTCCTGTAATATACTCACGAAATCCGCCTGAATTGGCCTCCTTCTACCACCCTGTGCTGCTCCGCTGTCAATGCGTTAGCTAGCAACACAGTGGTATATATTGGTTATTCAGGTGTTGTTGGATTGGTTAATTGGCGGACATAGGCAGCAGACCATATATGGGACATCCGTGTCACAGCCTATAGTGAGCATGTTCACGGTCTAAATGTTACATGCATTGGCCATGCCTCATCTCATTGGTTGATTACCGGGATATTTTACAGACCAAATAAGGAGTATCCGCGTTGCTGCCTATCGTGCGTCCGGACACGGGTTTCCCCATGACGCGTGTCTTTTGCTGGGCATGCCCGGTTGATGAGTGTTCCGTTTCAGACATGCGCATGCGCATATCGCATTTGTCCCGTTTTGTTTGTTTACCGCGCTTGCGCAGTTGTTTGTTTACCGCGCTCGCGCAGTTAGACGGATCGTCATTCTGCCTTCAAAACATCTTTCCAGTTTACCGCATGCCTCTGTTTTGTAAAATTGGTTATTCAATCGCCGGGGGTTTCTTTTGGCAATGGCAAGATAAAGTCAGAGAAAAGTTCATTGGCATAATTTATGACACAGTAGATTCATACATTTCTGAGGGACATTGTAAGGTTCATTTTGTGATTCCATTGTTTATTCTCCATGAGGAGAAAAGCACCCAGTTGATCTACGTTTGTTAGTCCCTTCTATTCATGAGACAGACAAAAGAGCCCTCTTTGTGTGTCATATATTTCTATTATTATCCAATAACTTGGCTCCATGGAATATCGTCATTGAGACCTATGACGTGGGTTCCCAAACGAAACACCCATCGTTGTTCCTTTTGAAACAAGCCTGTTTCTGATGGCAAACGTTCAATTACTGTCCAGCGTAGGTCATTTATGCAGTGTTGGTGTTCCAAAAAATGTGATGCCATCTTTGTAGTTGTCTTTTTACAGCGTATATTGCTTTTATGTTCACCTATCCTCACCTTTACAGGGCGGGTGGTCATACCTATGTATTCTAGGCCGCATGGGCATGTTATCATGTAGACCACGTTCTTAGTTTTGCAATTGGAGAATTGACGTTGCTCCCATGACATGCCATTCCTAAAGGTTAGGGTTTTGCTTTTCTGGGTTTGGTGGCAACAACTACAGTCACCACAAGGGAAGTGTCCTTGGACCCCAGTCACATTCTGTCTGCCAGGGGGGTTTTGTCGTGGTCTAGTATGTACCAACATGTCTTTAATGTTTCTGCCCCTTCGGAGTGCATACATTGGTTTTTCAAAATTTAGGTCTCCACAATTTAGTATTCCCCAATGTTTGTTTATAACTTTTGATACCTGGTTCGATATGGATGTGTATGTTGTAACACAAATTGGTCTTTTGCTTGCTCCCTTGTCTTGTGGATTATCCTCTAGGAGTGCCTCCCTGTGGTTGTTCCTTGCACGTTTCATTGCCTTATCAATAGTTTTGACAGGGTATTGTCTCTGTATTAGTTTAGTTTTTAGATCCTTGGCCTGTGCATTGAATTTGTTCAGTTCTGTGCAGTTTCTTCTGAGGCGTAAGAACTGTCCATACGGCAGGTTCTCTCTCAAGTGTCTTGGATGGAAACTGTCGTATCGTAGTAGACAGTTCCTTGAGGTGGGTTTGAAATGGGTGGTACTCTTCAGCCTTCCATCCTCAGTGTATATATCCAAATCCAGAAAGACCATTGATGTGTTGGACATCATGCTTGTAAATTTCAGGTATTCATTCTGGTTGTTGAGCCAGGTTACGAAATTCGTGGCACTGTTTACATCCCCATTCCATATAATAAAGATATCATCTATGTACCGTTTCCAGGTGTTAATCTGGGAATGGTACAGATTGTCTTCATGTAAGATCTTGTGCTGTTCCAGGTGGTGAACGTATAGTCCAGCTAGACTTGGAGCAAAAGTACTGCCCATGCTCGTTCCATGGTTCTGTAGATACAAAGTCTCTTTATATTTGAAAAAATTGTCTTTTAAGGCCATGGTGATGCATTCCAGAACTAGGTTTCTTGGAGTCTGGTACTTCCATGTATTACTGAAGAGCACTTCCTCTATGATTTGTAAAGTCTCCTCGTGAGGCAGGCTAGTGTATAAGCTCTCCACGTCGAGGCTTAGTAGGAGCTGTGTGGATGGATCAAATTCTTTGTCTTCCAGTAGTTGTAACACCGCCTTTGTGTCTTTTAAATATGTGTTTGTTGATTGTACCATTGGTCGGAGGAAAGCATCAGAGAATTTGGACAGGGGCTCTAGAATTGACCCAATCCCGGAGACGATCGGTCTCCCAGGTGGATTGTTGATGTTTTTATGGATCTTCGGGATGCAGTAGAAGTATGGTATCCTCGGAGTGGGTTGTTGTAGGAAGTCAGCTTCCTTTTTGCTGAGCCAGTCATGGGCTAGACCTTCTTCTACCATGCCGCCAATTCGGATCCGAAGTCCTTCCGTTGGGTCTCTTTCCAGTACTTTGTAGTTCCGTTCATCCGCTAGTAAGCGTTGACACTCATTATCATATGCCTCAAGGGTTTGTAATACTATCGCTCCCCCTTTGTCTGCTGGTTTTATGACAAGCTCGCCATTGTTTGTTAGTTCTCTCAGGGCTTTTTGTTCTTCTCCACTTGTGTTATAAAAAACATTCTTTCCTTTCGTATTCAGTTGGTTGACCTCAGTGGTCACTGCCTTTTCGAAGTTCAGAATCTCTACAGGGATTGTGGAATCTGGTGGGGTGAAGGTTGACTTCAATTTTAAGCCCGTGTCTGTTTTCTCTTCTGGTAATGGTTTGTCTTTGAAAAAAGCTTGTAATTTCAGTTTTCGGAAAAAATCCTGTAACTCCATGTTGAGTTTAAAGATATCTGGTTTTTGTGTTGGTACAAACCCTAGGCCCTTGTTGAGAACATTCTTTTGTGTCGTTGTTAGTGTCATAGGTGTGAGATTCACAACTAGGTCCCTCTCTTGCTGGTTGACGGCTGGTTGGGTAGTGATCCGGTCATGCTCCGGGTGGTCCGGGCGTTGGGCTGTTCCTGGTCTTCCCAGGCTACAGTGTTGCCTTTCCGGTTTTTGCCTCGTGTGTTCTGGCGTGCCCCTAAAAAAGGTTGTTGTGGTCCTCCATATTGTTGTTGTTGACCGTAGTAGCCATCGCTGTATTCTTGATTCCATAGTGGTCCATAGTGGTCCAAACTGGAAAGGGTTGAATTGTGGTGGGCCCATGAACTGCGGGAATTGATTTGGTGGTTGATAACCACGCCATCCTCTTTGTCTGGGGAACTGCTGTCTCCTTTGTCTCCAGCCTCCTCTGCGTTGTCTATTTCCCCTATTGCCGCTTGAGTTTGAACCTGACGAGCCATTATCCGAAGTGTCGCTATCTGCGTCGCTGTAGGTGCTTTTGGAAACATAATCCACTTTAGTGTATGGATATGCATTTTCGGCGGTGAACTTCGCCACATCATTGGTTAGTTTATTAGTCTTACTCTGTTTTAGAGTGAACTCGAAATCCGTCATTTGTTGGTTCAGTTCCTCGAGTCTGGTTTTTAACTCTTCAGGTGAGATGTATGTTTTTAGTTGGACCTCTATTTTGTTTATTTCAATTTTGAGTTCCTGTGTAATCCTAGTAGCCGTCTTAATTATAAGTACTAACCAGTCTCTTGAGCAGTGCCATGAAATCAATGACCATTCTTTCTTAAAGATCAAACCATTTTGAAAAATGAGTGGCTCATTTTTGACAATCAGACCAGGTGGTGCCATTTTATTACGGAGGTACTGAGTCATAAACAAACCGTGTAGGGCTGCTTTTATCTGGTTGCGTCTCAGATTAATTAACTCGTTCCAATCATTGGTTTGTGGGCCTGTTTCTTGGTTGCACAGGCCTTCAAAAAGGTTGGTGTCGGATAAGATCTTGTCGATTTCGTCTTCAGCAAAAGTGAGGCCGTGTTCATCTTCCATTATAAGTGGACCGCTGGCTTCTTTTATTATACCTAGGTGTATGTGTCTCTATGTGTGTGATGATGTGAGTCTGGAGAAAAGCTCCCACAGCTCTGCGCTGCCTAAAGACTGAAATAACAACGGGGGGGAGGTAGAGTAAATAGATAGGATTCCTACTCCACAGGCACTGATAATTAAACAAAGAGAATCCTACTTCCAGTGTACACCACAGGGTGGGGGACACTCAGTGTTGTGTAAAATACCCCTCACACACCAACAGGCCCCTTGGTGTCATGCTTCATCATCGGGGTCTTCGCACCCCGCTAAAGGGATGCGGCACGCTGCGACGTGCGACTACGCGGGAGCGTTAACAAGGTTGACTATGTGTGGTGTGTGTCAAGTGCAAGTGAGGGGATATATGTGAGTGAAGGGTGTGGTGAAAAATTAAAAAGTACCTGGCTAGTGGGTGGTGTGAAAAAACTTTATTCAGAACCCCTAGCTGGTGCTATTAAAAAGGTGTGCAAAAAAGCGAGGTCAGTTGTCTTAATTAGGGACAAAACCTCTGGTGTGCGTCGACATGTTTCGGAACTGGTGTTCCTTCTTTAGGACGGGGCACAACTTCCCAACCCTACTCACGTATTTCTATATGAAAGTGTTATCTACAAAAATGTATTATTTAAAAAGTGATAACGATTTCCCGGAGGCTAACAATGTGCCTACAGCGGTATTTTTCAGTTCATGCAATTGCATGCCCTGTAAAAAGAAAAAACAAATGAGTTTGGTTATCACACAGGATTGGCTCAAACAGGTGCAGTCACCAGGAGCCCCAAACAGTTAAATAAACCTGTAAAAAAAGGGGGGACAAACATAACACACAACATAGAGAACACATTTATAGTTTTTGTATTTGTTCTGTAAGACATACTCGTAATCACTGTTGTGAATAGCATCATGAGACCAATTTGTGTTACAACATACACATCCATATCGAACCAGGTATCAAAAGTAATAAACAAACATTGGGGAATACTAAATTGTGGAGACCTAAATTTTGAAAAACCAATGTATGCACACCGAAGGGGCAGAAACATTAAAGACATGTTGGTACATACTAGACCACGACAAAACCCCCCTGGCAGACAGAATGTGACTGGGGTCCAAGGACACTTCCCTTGTGGTGACTGTAGTTGTTGCCACCAAACCCAGAAAAGCAAAACCCTAACCTTTAGGAATGGCACGTCATGGGAGCAACGTCAATTCTCCAATTGCAATACTAAGAACGTGGTCTATATGATAACATGCCCATGCAGCCTAGAATACATAGGTATGACCACCCGCCCTGTAAAGGTGAGGATAGGTGAACATAAAAGCAATATACGCTGTAAAAAGACAACTACAAAGATGGCATCACATTTTTTGGAACACCAACACTGCATAAATGACCTACGCTGGACAGTAATTGAACGTTTGCCATCAGAAACAGGCTTGTTTCAAAAGGAACAACGATGGGTGTTTCGTTTGGGAACCCACGTCATAGGTCTCAATGACGATATTCCATGGAGCCAAGTTATTGGATAATAATAGAAATATATGACACACAAAGAGGGCTCTTTTGTCTGTCTCATGAATAGAAGGGACTAACAAACGCAGATCAACTGGGTGCTTTTCTCCTCATGGAGAAGAAACAATGGAATCACAAAATGAACCTTACAATGTCCCTCAGAAATGTATGAATCTACTGTGTCATAAATGATGCCAATTAACTTTTCTCTGACTTTATCTTGCCATTGCCAAAAGAAACCCCCGGCGATTGAACAACCAATTTTACAAAACAGAGGCATGCGGTAAACTGGAAAGATGTTTTGAAGGCAGAATGACGGTCCGTCTAACTGCGCGAGCGCGGTAAACAAACAACTGCGCAAGCGCGGTAAACAAACAAAACGGGACAAATGCGATATGCGCATGCGCATGTCTGAAACGGAACACTCATCAACCGGGCATGCCCAGCAAAAGACACGCGTCATGGGGAAACCCGTGTCCGGATGCACGATAGGCAGCAACGTGGATACTCCTTATTTGGTCTGTAAAATATCCCGGTAATCAACCAATGAGATGAGGCATGGCCAATGCATGTAACATTTAAACCGTGAACATGCTCACGATAGGCTGTGACACGGATGTCCCATATATGGTCTGCTGCCTATGTCCGCCAATTAACCAATCCAACAACACCTGAATAACCAATATATACCACTGTGTTGCTATTTAACGCATTGACAGCGGAGCAGCACAGGGTGGTAGAAGGAGGCCAATTCAGGCGGATTTCGTGAGTATATTACAGGAAAACAACTCCCAGATACCCCGTTTTTAGCGTGGAGTTGAACTGTGAGTAAAAAGAGTAAAAACACTGAAATCCACTCTTTACCCTCGCAGATTGTGGATCCACCTACCTACCTTGATGTTCAAGATATGCTCATGATGCTATTCACAACAGTGATTACGAGTATGTCTTACAGAACAAATACAAAAACTATAAATGTGTTCTCTATGTTGTGTGTTATGTTTGTCCTCCCTTTTTTTACAGGTTTATTTAACTGTTTGGGGCTCCTGGTGACTGCACCTGTTTGAGCCAATCCTGTGTGATAACCAAACTCATTTGGTTTTTCTTTTTACAGGGCATGCAATTGCATGAACTGAAAAATACCGCTGTAGGCACATTGTTAGCCTCCGGGAAATCGTTATCACTTTTTAAATAATAAATTTTTGTAGATAACACTTTCATATAGAAATACGTGAGTAGGGTTGGGAAGTTGTGCCCCGTCCTGAAGAAGGAACACCAGTTCCGAAACATGTCGACGCACACCAGAGGTTTTGTCCCTAATTAAGACAACTGACCTCGCTTTTTTGCACACCTTTTTAATAGCACGAGCTAGGGGTTCTGAATAAAGTTTTTTCACACCACCCACTAGCCAGGTACTTTTTAATTTTTCACCACACCCTTCACTCACATATATCCCCTCACTTGCACTTGACACACACCACACATAGTCAACCTTGTTAACGCTCCCGCGTAGTCGCAGGTCGCAGCGTGCCGCATCCCTTTAGCGGGGTGCGAAGACCCCGATGATGAAGCATGACACCAAGGGGCCTGTTGGTGTGTGAGGGGTATTTTACACAACACTGAGTGTCCCCCACCCTGTGGTGTACACTGGAAGTAGGATTCTCTTTGTTTAATTATCAGTGCCTGTGGAGTAGGAATCCTATCTATTTACTCTACCTCCCACCCGTTGTTATTTCAGTAATTCCGGAGTGGACCAGATACGTCTCCATAAAGCAACCATCCTATATTGGGCATGATGTTTAATGGATTGACAGCCCATATCTAACGTAAGGGGAAGTGATGGTGTCGATAGCGGGAGACTTGCCAAACTACGAAGAAACTTATTCTGGATTTTATCCAGAGCAGCTAGATCTACATTTCCCCATAAATCTGAGCCATAGAGTATGGCAGAGCTAATTTTTGCATTATAGATTTTAAGCGCCGGCAAAACTCTTTTTGTCTGGGAACAACGATGTTCTTTCACAAGACACCCTGATAAACGGGCAAATTTTAGGCTGAGTGCCTCGATCTGTTCCTTCCAGCGTAGCCTGTAGTCTATTACTACCGCTAAGTACGTCATTACCTCTACTTGTTCCAAAATGGTCCCATTCATGGTTGCATGACCCCTCAATGGTTTGTTTTTGGTCAGAACCATAAATTTTGTCTTTGAAACGTTAATTTCGAGGTCATTTAGACTACAAAAGTCCACAAACTTATTTATTGCTGTCTGGAGACCCACTTGCGTTTTTGCCAAGAGTAAGGTATCATCGGCAAAAATTAAAACTGGAAATCTAGTCCCACCCAAGACTGGTGCATCTGTCAGTGTAGCTGAGAGAAACTGAACTACTTGGTTAATGAAGAGTAAGAACAGGGTTGGGCCAGAACACACCCCTGTCTCACTCCTCGAGTCACTGGGAAGGATTCTGTCACCTGACCCTGGCTGCCCCATCTTACTCTGGCAAAATTTTGTTCATGTAGCCTAATGGTAAACTCGAGAAGATCAGATGGTATTACCATTCTCCTTAGCGCTGCCCACATCTTTTCTCTCGGGACCAGGTCGAACGCAGATTTAAGATCCACAAACGCTGCGTATATTGTGACTCCACCTAAAAACACAGTCTTCCAATAGATCATAACAAATCTGAGCACTTGGTCGACTGTGCTTATATTAGCCCTAAAGCCAGCCAGCAGTGGGGACAGAATATTTTCTTCGGTTATCCAAGACTGCATTCTGCCCAACAACATTCTAGTGATTACCTTCTGCAGAGCGTCAATAAGGCTAATGGGGCGGTAATTTCCCGTATTAGTCTTGTCACCTTTTTTATACACAGGTAGTATCTCGGCCCCTTTCCAGGAATCTGGAATTCTAGCGCCTTTAGCTATAGCATTAGCCAGAATAGTTATGTAGGGGACCCAATTTTCCATGTCATACTTAAAAAGATCCGCTGGAACACAGTCCATACCGGGGGATTTACCATTTTGGACCTGCTTTAAGGCGTTTACTGTCTCAGATTCCTTAAAGACTATGTGATCACAAAAAGCAGCAGGTGTCGGAGGCCGGTTACTCTCCCCTGTAATATAGATTCCCATCTCCATACCGCTGAACTGGGCCGAGAAATCCTCAACCCAGATCTCGGCTGGTACATGATTAACTGGGGCGTGCAGGTTCCCTGCCCCTCCCCACTTCACTACCTGCCAAAATTTTAACTGGTTGGTAGAGAGGCTAGCCTCATATAGATCTAGCCAGCATTGATCATCCCATGCTGTCTTTGCTTGTTTTAGCACCTTCTTGTACTTTGCCCTCTCTATTTTAATATCCATTGTTACCCTGGTTTTGATGGCAGCTATCAGGGAACTATGTGCTTTACGGCAGGACTTGTCATACCATTTGGCACCTAAGTGAATCATACCAGTTTTTTTTAGCTCTACCTGGTTTAATAAAAAAGGTTTTGATTTTGGCAAAAAGTGACTCATGGATTACGCCGATTTGCTCCAGTGACCCCACATCATCCAGTAGTGGCTTTGCCTTCTTGGTCGCTGCCGAAACTTCTATTGATATATTATCAATGATACCAGGATCTTCCAGAAACCTAACCCAGCGTACCCTACGACAGTCATTTGTAAGGATTGTCTCGGCTGTGGTATAGTTTGTTGCATTGTTTCTAAGTAGGCCACTGTTTGCTTTCAGGTTTATTGATAAGGGATTGTGGTCACTTTCCGGTCTTACAATTATTTCCATGTCCTCTAATAGACTCCAAAACTCCGTCTTAATTAAAAAATAGTCTATGCGGCTGGTACTGTAACCATTATCAAAAGTAGCATTTCCCGCCAGATCGGACTTAGTCCTCCCATTAGCAGCTCTCAAATCCCACTCCAAAAATAGACCGAGCCATTGCATAACGGCCTCAGTAACCTTTTTTAACAGGTGGGATGGCCAAGCTAGGGATATTCCATAGCTGGTCTGCTTCGCCATAACACCCGTCATCCAGAGTGGGTATAGGTTCAAACGTACAATTAAAATCCCCAGCCATCATTACACACTTATCTCTACCAATGTTATTCAATAGGGGATCTAGATCCTCAGCAGTTTTAGATATATTCCCTCCTGGTCACCCCTTTGCATATATATATTGATTAGGAAAAAATCTTGATTATTTACACTGCTAAATTTTAGCCCCTGAATATCATTACTTAAGGTAGGCAGTTCATAGATCTTATGACCTAGAGATTGTCTAGTCCAAATAACAAGACCCCCTGACGGGCGACCCGTCGGTCCTTTGTATGTTGGTTTGTAAAAATTCAAATAACCGAGTCGATATATGGCGTCGACTGACCAGCTTTCTTGGAATACAATTATATCAAATAGTTCTACAAAGGACCCCCAATCAGTCTCATCCAATTTCCCCTTCAACCCCGCGTTATTCCAGGATAGTATCTTAAGTGTATTTGCAGGTGCTACTGGTGTCTTGTCAGGTAAGCTAACATTCCCCCCACTTCCCTCTTGTATTGGGGAGTTGCTTGTGTATTCATCCGTCAATTCTATTCCTAGGGGGGCATTTCTCAACTGATCCTTCAGCATATCTACTGTATTCGTGATTTGATTTTCGGTGGAGCTATCTAACACCTGTAAGTTTAAAGAGTGTGGAGATGTTACACCGGTGGGCGATCTGGACAGCCTGTAATCTAGAGACCCATTATTAAGTCAGTCAACTCCACCCAGCCCCAATAATGGTGCAAAACGATTTGAAAGGTGGGGCAAGAACATTGGATAGATAGGTGTTTCTGGAAAATATCTATCTCTAGATCTATAGTTTTGGATGGAATGATTATGGTGTGATTGGTCTCTCGCTAAGTTGAGTTTAGGGTAGAAGTAGTGCAAGGACAATGTTTGGACGTCACCCAATCTTCCAAATCTTGGTTCTCTGCGGATAAAATCAGCTACCCATGACTCCCTAAAGCTAATAACCACACAATCCCCCTCAAGATCTTTTTTACTGAATCCCACCCAATCCACCCTCCTGACATTAAGGATTTCTGTTTTGGACATTGGGGGGAGAGGTTGAATCTTGTTTAACCAAAAAGCTACTTTGTTATATAAGTCTCTGTGGGTTTCCCTCTTACCCTTTCCCAATGGGGCCACTCCGGTTAAAATTATGGTATAGGGTAATGACTCCGGGGGGAGATTCACACATTGTTTTCTAGGTGGAGATTTTTTCCTAGTCCGTATATTTTGGTCTATTTGACGGGAAGATTTGGGTGATTTTCTAAGAGTGGGCTGTAGATTAGAAACAATATCTACCTTTTGTGATATTGCGTTCGCAGAGGTCTGCTTGTTTTTATCAGAGACAGGTTTCTGCTGGGGGGCTCTCGAAGAAGAAGGTACAGGTTTGGCCTTATTCCCCTTATCCCCATTACTCAAAAGATTTTTCTGGGAATGTGTTGGATCTGACCCCGTGGGGGCAGTAGACAATTTAGTCTTTTTCGTTATTGCTATGTTTTCTCTTACTAGTGATTCCAAGATATCCATCTTATCATTTAATAACCTAGTCCGTTCAAATAGGGGCAGGAGAAGAGATTTAATCAATAGTTCTATTTTATCCAAAAGAGTGCCTTCTACATCATTTCCTATAATTTTGTTTTTTGCTGGGGGATTAAATAGGGCTGATGTAGTAGTCAGTAGAGGAGATGTATTGTTGGTTCTCAGGACCTTTTTATTGCCCTCCTTATGAGTCGAATCTTCCTTTTCCTTTTACTAGGTTTGTGTGCAGGCATGCACTCAGGATTTGGAGATAGAGTTTCTTGCTCGGGCTTGAAATAATATTAGGAGAGTCTGAAAGACCAGTCTCAATGTTAAGTAAGTTACGGTATAGGGAACTGCCTTCCGATGTAGAGTCTTGGGCAATATCAATAACACCCCCCTCTAACTCCAAGTTTTGGCTGGCGGGTACGGTTTCTACTTCTATATCATTGTTAGCGTTGGTAGAAATGCTAGTCAGTTGTGTTAGGGGAACCGGGGAAACAACCTCGCGGATTTTCCCTAATGAAGAACGCTTACCCGTGACCAGGTCAAGCGATAAGCGTTTTTCTTCTAATGCAATTTCTTTTTCCAAAATACAGGTGGAACGTTTGAAAAATTGGTCGATAGTGCCTGTAAAGACCCCATTTGTGGTGGATACTTGAACCTGCCTTTCCTTGCCTGAACGTAGGGGCATTTTGGTAAAATGTACTAAACTATCCTTCTAGCAAACCTGAGTTAATAGGACCATATAGAACACAACCATATATACGAGCAGTCTTTACCCAACAATCTGCCTAAGCCAGATACCAGTAATAACAGTATACATACAGTAAAATGAAACAAAATGAAAGGGGGGTGGCCCGACCCGACCTCTGTCGGCCCCCGACGGCCACAGACGGCCCCGCCTTTGTCCCGGGCTTCTCCCGGTCGCTCCCGCGCAGCGGGACTGGGGGAGTACAATTATAGGTACTTAGAAGGGTGGGGAGGAGCAGGCAGGGAGAGCGGCCCAAGTGCTGACAATCCTGGCTGGCGGGCGCTCCTGGGACTCGTAGTCCTGACCCGCTACACGCTCGCAGCCCTGTCAGCTTCCTTAACACCCACAATCCACAATCCAAGTCTCGGGCAGAGTCCGTAGAGAGCACACAATACCCCCCACGAAGCGGGACCCGCGAAGCGGGTTCCGCGAGAGGTTGTCGCAGCAGAGATTAGCTCAAGTGGAGGTCACGAGCACAGGGATCCAGCGGTGATTTTTAATATTAACAGCAGAGCATCCCAAGTAGTTGCTGGAGGCTGGCGCTTAAGAACACGAAGGGCGGGGAGGAGCAGGCAGGGAGAGCGGCCCAGGTGCTGACAATCTTGGCTGGCGGGCGCTCCTGGGACTCGTAGTCCCGACCTGCTACACGCTCGCAGCCCTGTCAGCTTCCTTAACACCCACAATCCACAATCCAAATCTCGGGCAGAGTCCGTAGAGAGCACACAATACCCCACACGAAGCGGGACCCGCGAAGCGGGTTCCGCGAGAGGTTGTCGCAGCAGAGATTAGCTCAAGTGGAGGTCACGAGCACAGGGATCCAGCTGTGATTTTTAATATTAACAGCAGAGCGTTCGAATCATATGTGTAAGAGAAGATAAAAAGAAATTAGAGATACAGCATTGGCAAATTCTTTTTTGTAATATTGGCAGTGGCTTGGCCTTGCTGGTTGGGAGCCCATACCCAGTGGCGATTCTTAGTTCCTAATTTTAGCATTTTCAAGTCTCTTGATCCCTCTCAGCCCGTCTGACAGAATTGGGTTTACCCTCTGATAGTAAACATTACTTTTTCAGAAGACCTTACGTCCTGATACCACAGCTTTCAAGTTACACCTCACTGACAAAGATGAAGCCGGTATGGGGTTACTTGTGTTCAGAGGGTTCCTGGCTTGGCAGTTCGATTGAACTGTTCCTATTGGGCAGGAGCAAGACTGATTTACATAAAGATGGCTGCCTGAAGTGGCATGGTGGGTGAAAACCATGAACTGGAATATGGTCCCAAGAGATTCACAGTGGCTGAGACTATTTGCAAGCATTCCACTCACTATTTTGTGTTTTCCTCTTTACTTTCTGAGTAACTATTGCAGGCAGGGGTGCTCAAATCTCTGCGTGAATCCATAAAAAAGATAGAGCGAGAATTGGTGGGACTGGAGCGGCAGTATGAGGAGGTGTCCGCCAAATTCTATTTTAGCTACTATACGTTCGCATGTGACTGAGTACAATGAGCTGGCAGATCAGGAAGTGAGGCATCTGTCGAGGAGGTGTAAAGCTCATTATTATGGCAAGGGTGGGAGACCGGGGCCTGCTTTGGCTGGGAGAATTGTGGAACCCTGGGCACGGTATTGCACGGTACAGGAGATTACAGAGGGGGGTACTTCTTACTCAGACACTGCCAGTATCCTTGATCAATTTGTTAAGCATTATAAAGATATGTATGGGAGCAGGCGAACGGCTAGTAAGGAGGACATAGCACAGTACTTGGACGACGTAGCCTTGGTTTGGTTGTCTAATGGTCAACAAGATTTTTTGATGCATCCGCTGACAGCAGATGAAATTAAAGATGCCATCTCCTCATTGCCTAATGGTAAAGCAGCGGGCACTAATGGACTCCCACCTAAGTTTTATAAAGAGTATGTCAAAGTGTTGCTGCCCCATTTAACGGCTATGTATGATGAGGCCTTCGAGCAGCAGCGAATGCCCGACTCACTTAATGAAGCGTTATTTGTTGCGTTGCTAAAACCGGGCAAGTCACCAAAACGGTGTGAGTCGTACAGGCCGCTGTCACCTATGAACATGGATGTAAAAATACTAGCAAAAGTTTTAGCGACCCGTTTACGTTTGTTGCTGACTGTAATGATACTTCCGGACCAGTCTGGGTTTATTCCTACCCGCTCCACGGCACACAATTTACGGGCACTATTCGTGGTCATGCATCTCCTAAACCCCAAACTGCCCGCAGCTGTGGTCCTTTTAGATGCCGCAAAGGCATTTGATTCTATTGCTTGGACTTATATGTTTACTGTGTTGCATCGAATGGGGGTTCCTTTCTTTTTCACCAGTTGGATAAAATTACTGTACACCGACCTGGTAGCCAGGGTCGTATTAATGGGCACATGTCAGAGGGGTTTCTGATTAGGAGGGACACCCAGCAGGGCTGCCCGCTGTCCCCCTTACTTTTTGCGGTTGTGCTCGAAACCCTTGAGTGTGTACTGCGGCAGAGGAATGCAAGGTCAGCACTGCGATTTCACCAACGGTCAGTGGCAGTTATCATGTATGCTGATGACATGGTCCTGTACATGAGGTAACCAGCACTATATTTAGAGCAGGTTATAAGAGAGTATATTCGGTTTGAGTGGTATTCTGGGTTAGCCATTAATTGGAACAAGTCTATAATATTTTATCTTACAGATTGCACTGAGACGTTTGTGTTGAATTCCCCCCTGGAGTGGGCTACTGATCCCGTTAAGTATCTTCGGGTGTGGATTCACAGGGACCCACAGGTAGTCATTAGAGAGAATTATGGTAAGGCGATATCTAAGTTCGAAGATCAGGTGGCCCGGTTGATTTGCCTGCCTCTTACATTCGCCGACAGGGTCGCGTTACTCTAAATGGTAGTGCTGCCAACATTTTTGTATCTGTTTATAAATGTTCCCATAAATTTAACGCATCATTTTTTTACTACATTACGCTCGCTCTTGATCACTCTCAAATCGGGGGGGCAAGAAATCATGAATTAGCTAGGAAACTCTGACAAAGCCAAATGCGATGGGTGGTTTCGCAGTGCCAGATATGCACCTATATTATTTATGTGCGCAGGCACAATTTTCCTATTATTGGCAGAATGCGCCACCATTCATGTCGCATGTGGCGGTTGAAGCTGGCGCTGTTTGCCCCTTACCCTTGAAGGCGATGATTGTAAATCCTTATTCGGTGTTTGAGCGGGATGAGGTGGACACTGTTAAATGTACAGCTCGGGCATGGTATGAGTTGGGAAAGCGGGCACAGCTTCTTCCGCTGTATGCTCTGGCTATGCCTCTGCTTCATCCTGCTGCACTGTCTGTGATGGGGGAGGCGGGAGCCATTAAGGTGCTACATGCTGCTGGGCTACACAACATGGGTGATGCCTTCCCAGGTGGGGCATTTATCTCCTTGCAAGATTTTCTGAATGATGGGGCAAGTGTGGCTATGTCCACATTTACATACACCAGGATTCGATCCGCCAGGCGTAGCCTATACCCATGCTTTCCTGGGGAACCCTCAATGCTGGGGGCTTTGCAGCTCATTTATACTGCACAAACATTGAATAAATTAGTTTCACGTTTATATCATGCCTCACAACTAGATGAAGGTGCAGCACTGAATAGTTCCAGGGATAAATGGGATGCATGCTTGGCACAACCGCTTACGGATGAGGACTGGGAAGAAAGCTGTGGGATGACTGCAATTAATGGAAACTTTAAACTCATTCATTACAAGTACATTCATCAGATGTATTATACACCAGCACAACTGTATAAATATGGTCTAAGAGACTCGTCTTGTTGTAAAAGGTGCGGTATGGACAACGCTGATTTTATACATTTAGCATGGGCATGCCCAAAATTGTCTGCTTTCTGGGATACAGTGGTAACAGCGTTAACTGAGATGGTTGGTGTCCCAATTGTATGTGATGTGAAGCTGTGTCTCCTGGGTAATGTGTCCAAACTCCCGACAGGTTTTCGTGAACTGGTGGCGCTGTCTATGCAACTAGCTAAACGTAGAGTCGCCTTGAATTGGGATGGTAGATCAGCACCTATGCTGCGGCGCTGGCTACATGATATGGCTTACTGTCGTGATCAACTCACTTGTTATGCAGAGGAGCTGCCTAGTGCATCAAGGCCCCGGGATGTTTGGGCTCCGTATACTGCCTACATGTTGACCCACTCTGAGCAATATTTTATATACAAAGTGGTATTGTTAAACTGCCTTAATTCCCTGACTTCATGAATTTTAACCAATCTATGCATTGTTTTCTTTTGGCGACTACAGACGTGTATGAGATATTGATTGACTGTACAAGTATCAGCTGTACTTTGTTTACAATTTGAAAATTCATAAATGAAATAAAAAAATTAAAAAATCTTTCTGAATAACCATTAGTATGACTGTTTCTAGGTACTTTAGAGCATTCTCCCTCCAGCAATTATCAGCAGCCTTTAGCAAGTCATAAGAACATGTCTGCTTTATGCCATTTTCATGCAGTGTTAGCTCAAAACTAATAATTTGCTTACATGTTGAAAAGAATGTAAATCATGTCTTTTCTCATTTGTACCATTTACACCAGAGGTTGAATTACTTTGAGAGTTTTGACTTTTCCTCTGTTTCACGTAGTCTTGCCTTGATTCCAATTGACTTTTGTGTTAAGTGTTTAGCCCTAATACCTTATCCTGCCAACATTTCTCCAATGTTTGCAGTGCTTCTGTGAGGAGCACAATTTTTGTTGGGGACAACTTTTTTACTTCTGCAAAAGAATCATGCTCTTGGTGCAGGCGTTGAGGTTTTGGATAATTTCCTGATCTCCCATTCTAAACCATTTCTAAACTGTGACCACTATTATTGGAACACACATTTTACAATCCATTATTATTAGGCCCATTATTATCATTTTTTTGAAAGTCTGCCTTCTTTAGACTGATAGAGTGTAATTGTGCTCTTTCATTTGTAATTGTGCATCATAATCATGAGTAGTTAGCACCCGCATTTATTTTTATGTTGTATTAACATGGGACAGTTGAATGTGTATTGCAATAATTTAAAGAGTGTCGTGTTAGGGATAATTTTCAGATAGTGTGAAGAAAATTAATGTTGCAATGCACACATATTTAGTTGAAAACATGAACATGCAGAATTTGTATAAGCGGCTTACCAGTATTCATATATTTGATGTGCACGTCACGTGTTGACTTAGAAATGCTTGGAAAATGTTCATTATATATATGGGTTTGTAAGGCCTGTGTGCCATGTTTTTATGTTGGAAGATTACTGTGGGCCTGAAAGGCATTCTCCCTGGATGCTCTCACATTTTTGATTAATAGTTGAATTTCATATGCATGTTGGATTTGTTCTTTTCTCAGTTTCTGTTGCAATGAGGTGAAACCTGTCTTTGTTAGTTAGAATAGCGATTTTGTTTCAGGAGTTAGGCTCAGGGGAGGAGATGATACATTCATGTAAGAAATAGGGATAATGTGAGACAGAGTTCTTTCTCACTGTAGAAGGCCTTGGAATCAAGGTCATTGAGCCCAGAATATCGAAACGAAATGGAAAATACCTATAGGGAGTACTCAGCGGGATGAGGCAATCAGATGATGCCCAATGGGTTTGTTTTGTGATTTTAGTGTTGGAATTAGGGACAGCGCCACAGGGGTGGAGTCGAGAGAGGAGAGGAGATCAATGGTGAGGAAGGAGCATCTTAGAACGTGCTCTGTAGCCTTTGGCTACTTGACCCATACAATGTGAATGTACTTCTTAGGAAGTCTTCACTCACTGACACTTTTTCCCGACTTGCCTGGGAAATGCTAAGTAGGGATGTCACGCTAGAGGTAGTTTAGAGATAGACTAATCCTTTTCACTTTCGAACCGTCAATGAAGTCTGATCTTGAAGTGCGGGCACTTATTGCTTGTGTCCTGGTCCTGGAATTCGTCATTATTTTTCAGGATCCAGTGACAGAGAATTGCTCATAAGTTTGGCTTTGTATTAGTCCCAATGTATTTCTACAACCTTGTCTTGAGATGCTGTATGTCCAGTTATTTTGTGCTTTGTAATAAACCTACTAAATTTAGAACCAGGAGTCTGTGATTCATTGGAGTCATACGTCATTGTGCTTTCAGATCTGATGTGAAAAGTTATTTCTCCCCTCAACACTTCTAAGCAAGCACCAACAGTCCATTGACCGAGGGTTCCAGAGTAGATTGGAATCAGGGAACCCGGCCCCATCATTTGGTAGCAGAGGATGGTTGGCTCTTGGAGTGAAGGGAGAATCTAGAAAGGCTAGGGAAAATCTAGCCATAGATCCCAAAGAGCCCAAAGGATGAGAGCCCAAAAGATCGAGAGTGGAGAACGATGGGACCGATGGAAAGTGACAGTGCGGTGAGAACAGCAGTTCACAGTGCAGTGAGTATGAATAGGGATGTGTGTGTTAGATTGTGGTGATGTTTTGATTGTGTGATGTCTTGCGGAGTTGGGATGAGAGTCGAGTGATATGGTTTCGGGCCTAAAGCGCGGTCCATGTGATACGATTTGATGATTTTGATGTCAGGCTCAAAGAGTAGGTTAAGATCCTGGGATAGATTTGAGGTATAGAAGACACCGAGTGATGTAATTGTCTTACCTGTGATTGTGGGAGTCATGAAGCGCTATTGATGACCCATTTGAAGATAGGGAACGTGTGTGAGAATAGTATTGGAAGCTAGTGCACAAGGGCGGACCAAAGCAATTAGGATAGCCAGCGCACGTCATAGGTCACTGTGTGTGGATGTTATTGAGAGATTGGATTCTATCAATTTCAATTCAATTCAATTCAAATTGAATTGGATTCTATCAATTTTATTTAGATGACTGTCCGGTCATTTTGTGGACAGACACACTGATATGTAGCTGCCTGGTCATTTCATGGACAGGCAGTTACTAGAGGTGAGGCAGACAAATTACTCTAGACTGTCCGGTCATTTAGTGGACAGTCGGATATGTAACTGGCCGGTCAATTGGTGGACAGACAGTTGCTAGATTCTATGAGTGAAGTGCATGAATGTGTAGAAAAAGATTGTATTGGAGGGTGAACTGTTGAGTGAGGAGGAAGAGTGACGTCAGAGTATGCCGTGCTGCGATTGGTGTAAAGCTGCACTGGTATTGGTGGAGTGTCACCAGGAAGTGGAAACAAAAACATCTTGTGGATAAAAGAATTTGATTTAAAAATGTGATGCTTTAGAGTGTTGTGAGATCTTTGTGGGGGATTAGAAGCACATTGACTCAAGAGGGAGAGGAAGCACCAACCGAGGATACACCAGCACATTACATGGCCACAAATGTAGGACTCCATACCATAATTTGCCTTCAAAATTGGCAAAAAGTGACTAACAAAGAGGGAGATTTGGCTTGTCCCCATTATGGTTCATTTAAATTAGAGGTGCTTAATCAGTAAAGGGGAGAGATGGCTTTATTGCGACTGCCACCTAGACCAACACAGTTTGAGGCACTAGATGCATGAATGGGAGCAGCAGAGGCAAAGAGCAGAGCGCCAAGTTAGGGAAGGATGAAAAAGGCAATGAAGGCCTATCAAGAAGCGTGATTGAATGCACAATTGAAGAAATGGAGAGTAGACACCATTGAGGGAAAGAGGCTATTCCCACTATTAATAAAAACAGGAGACAGTTGGAAGAGGAAAGAAGAGGATGATAGTGATACTGATAACAGCTTGTTAGATAGGGGAGAGAGGTTGCTAGCAGAGCATCCACCTCCATACAATCTCCTCCATACAATCTAGATTCAGAAGAGGGAAGGCAAGCACTTACTGAGAAAACTGGAGAACCACATATGGTACCTAGTGTAAGAGTAGTGGCAAAGATTTCAAAAGGAATGGAAGGAACAGGGATACCAGCATCTAGCGGTACAGGGATGAATGGAGCTAATGTTGCTACTCGGTTGCCAGAAGCCCTTACGGTACCGGTCACCATTGGACCCATAGTGTCAGTATATGATCCAAGTCAGGGGGAAAAAAGTAGCCAGTCAAAGTCAGGAGCAGAAGAGAGGATCAATCTCGAAGGAAATGGTACTCTGAGTAGAAGTGGTCCTTTCTTGGTGCCTCTAAAAGCTAGTACTCATTTGCCGGCTACTGCAGACCTCTAGACGGTGTGTTGGGCCTAATGCAGTAAGAGCAGTGTCATTGGCAGATTCTCGGTCTGACTTGAGGATGTGGGAAGCTCCAAATAGAGAACCCATGGGAAGGATAACAGGAGGAGTTGATCAGGGAAATTCTGGAAGTCAATATGTTCCTCAGAACATGGAGGAAGGAAATTCTCATAGAAATCAGAGCAGTGAAAGCAGAGAATCGAGTAGTGCATCAAGTACGGGAACAATCAAGGCTGCAGTGAAAGCTAAGGTGCTGGATGTAGTGAGGTTAAAGGTGGAAATAGATGAGATAATAAGTAGAAATTTTCCCCTGGAAAGGATAGAACTTTATGAACAAGATGAGCTGTTGTTTGTGGCTAAGGATGTTACCCGTAAGGCAAGGAAAGCACATGAGAAGCTGACAGAATTGGTACAGAGGTATAATGTGGATTGGTCTAAAACAACATTTTTCAGGGAGGTCATAGGTTACATTACAGTGATCAAGAATTGGAAGAGAAAAGAGTCGTAGGATTGAAAACCCACATTCAAGAGTTAAGGTAAGATAGGTAAGAGGTAAGATAGTACTTTTTTTTTTTGGGTGTAAGACGTTTATTTTGCATCAAGGAAACAGAAGTCATACACTGCGTCACGCCAACAACCCGGAGGCAGGCCGCTATCAGGTGTTCAATACATCAGGTACAGTAAAATGACGTGGGGGCCGTATTCCGGACCATTACAGTGCCCCCAGCCAGTTTAACCAATACAGTGATATCTTAGTTGTAAGCAGTTCAACTTCAGCACGTAAATGGTCTTACTTTTTCACACAGTGTTGTAGACACATACATATATCAGGAAGTGATCAGGCCGCCTCGGAGTGGGCAGCTGTCGCAACCAGCTGCAGCGGCGTGCGGAAAGGATACGCCTAACAACACTGTTTTTCCACCCAACATACCCCGCCAACAATCAGAAAACTAAAACAACGTGTTCCGGTGCAAGTACAAACAGTCAGTCATACAACGCAGCAGCCATCCATAAGGTCCTACGACACTGCGCTGGGTCATCATGAGCAAAGACTAGCAATGGTGAGGGTAGGGGCGCGGAAGATGTGGGGGGGGGGGGATAGGACCTTGATTGGGGTCAGCAATCCAGTTGGAGATCTCCTGGTGGTCAGCGGGGAATAGGTCAGCGGTATACACAGGAGCAGTGGGGTCTCAGGTCAATATTTCGGGGCTGGGTAAGGCAGGCCTGCAGCTATGCAGGTTCACCGATTAGCAGGCAGTCGACCACATGAAGGGCACAATCAGCCCATGTCGTCTGAGACGCTCGCAGTAGGTGACTTCCCGGAAGTGTCCGAGCATTCCCTCTCCCTAGTCCACTGTATAAATGGTTCCCAGATGTCAGTAGGCCTGGAAGCGGTGGGCATGGACTCCCAGTATTGTGTGAGTTGTGTATGGCCATATGTCACATCTCTAATCCACCCTGTAAAGGAGGGGAGAGCCCTCCTGCCCCAATTCAATGATATCTGCCGTTTGGCGTAGAGAAGGAGCAGTGCGTGTAGTTTCCTGTCGCAAGGTTCAGTATCCTTAACATAGCCCAGTAATCCCAAGAGTGGGGTCGGTGTATCATTTCTGTGTGTGATGTGATTAATGGCTGTGAAGACCTCAGACCAGTATGCAGCCAGCTTGGGGCAACTCCATGCAACGTGGATAAAGGACGCATCTTCCCCTCCACATTTCCAGCAGGAGGCATCTGCGCGGACGCCCATTCTGTGTAGCGACAGTGGCGTGCGGTAATAGCGGTGCAGGAATTTGAAGTGTATGAGCCGCAGCCGGTAGTTCGGAGAAAGTGCCGTGAGTTGCTTACAGCAGTATTCCCATGTGTCATCTGAGAACGGGTCACCTAAGTCTGCAGCCCAAGCCTGTCTTGCCGTGGCCACTGTCAGTGGAGCCTGCTCCTGCACACAATTATATAATCTCGATACAAGTTTTTTGGGGGAAGGCTTTGAAAGCAAATTTTGGAGGGCGTCCAGGGTGCACGGCTCTTCCGGGAATTGGGGCCCAATCTTCTTGCAGGATTCCCGAAGGGAATGGTACAGTAATGAGTCTGCAAAAGAATCGGGTTGAGTGGTCTGGCCCGCGCCCAGTTCGATAAAGTTACCGTCAGGGTATAGGTCTGCAAACGTGATTAGTTTTTCCCCACGGAGCGTGAGGACATCTCCTCTGGTGGTTAAGCATGGAAGCATCGGGTTTCCCCGTAGAGGGATGGCCGGTGCATAGAGCAAGGAGAGTCCAGCCCTCTTCTGAAGTTCGCGCCAGGCCCATCGAACCATCTCCACTGTGTCCACTTCTCGTGACGGGCATGTAACTTTCCCGTATAGCGCCACTCGCAGCGGCAATGGGGCGACCACTGCTAATTCCACCGCCACATGTGGTTGATAAGGAGTGGGGTAGGCCCAGAAATGTAGAAATTGCGCTTGTGCACAGAGGGAGTAAAGCTTCAAGTCTGGAGCCCCAAGGCCTCCCTGTCTGAGCGGCAGTGTGAGCAAGTCCCAGGAAATTCTTGCTTGCCCACCGGCCCACACCAACTTCAAAAGCAGCGAGCGTACACGAGTGTGGAAGTGTGCAGTCATTGGTAGCGGGACATTTACAAACAAATACAGAAATTTAGGGAGAACCACCATTTTCGCCAAGGCTATCCTCGCAACCAGGGACAGAGGTAGTTTGTTCCACACCTCAATCTTCCCTTCCAGCCAATCCACCGCCCTCCCGAAGTTCAATGACCACAGTTCTTGCACATCTCGACTTATCCAGATCCCCAGATATTTAACAGCTTCCGTCTCCTACCGCAGAGGGTAGTCCGGTGTTGGGCGAGCAGTCTTCTCCGTCAAGGGGAAGGCCACCGACTTAGACCAGTTAATGGAGACGCCCGCCAAGCCTTCAAACCTTACAAATTCACGGAGTAACGGATTCAGGTTATCCTTAGGATTAGTGACGTACAGGGTGACGTCGTCCGCGTATAGCGAGATGAGCAGGCTCCTAGAGCTGAAGCCAATGCCCCTTGCAGTGTGGTGTTGCCTTACCCTAGCCGCCAGCGGCTCCATTGCAATAGCAAAAAGGAGAGGGGATAGTGGACAACCTTGTCTGGTCCCTCTGGAGATGTGAAAGGGTTTGGACACAAGGCCGTTCACGCTCACCCTGGCTCTAGGTGCAGTGTAGAGTAGCCTGATCAAGGTCATGAAATTCTGACTGAAGCCCATTCTTTCCAGGACCCTAAAAAGGTAAGGCCACTCTAAGGAGTCGAATGCTTTGGTGGCGTCTAGGAACACCACCGCCGCCTGTACAGAAGGGTGCAAGTAATGGAGTACAGAGAAAATAGTTCTGAGGTTGTGTGACGTCGCACGGCCCGGGATAAAGCCCGACTGGTCCGGGAGTGCAATCATGGGCAACATCGGCTACTGATGGAGCTGGGCATTTTGCAAGAGTTAATGATGAGCCCATGCAATTCCCCTATAATAGGACTGCAGAAGTCAAGTGGGAAGATCAGGATCGTGCTAGACCTGCGAAATGTCAACACGATTGTAGTTTCATGTTGTCCCGTGGTACCGAATTCAACTGTGATCTTGTTTCAAATTCCTTGTGAAGCTGAATGGTTTATAGTGATTGATCTGGGCCAGGCATTCTTTTCGATACCCTTACACAAAGAAAGCCAATTTCTATTTGCTTTCCATCTGGAAAATCGTGTGTTAACAAGGTGTCATATCCCACAAGGGTATACTGAGGGTCCATCCATTTTCAATCAGATCTGGAAGAAGAATATCAAGAGTTTGGTACTGCTGCGAAGTTCAGTTCTTGTGCAGTAAATTGATGACCTCTTGTTTGCATCAGAGACAGAGGAGACTTGTAGGATCTATACTGTTGCATTGTTAAATCACCTGGGAAAGAATGGACATATGGTGTCCCTGAGCAAACTCCAGTACTGTTTGCCTGCAGTTCAATATTTGGGTCATCACATTGAGAAAGGTAAGGGGAATGTGTCACCAGACCGCATCGAGACAATCATGAAAATGAATGCGCCTACCACACAAAAGGAAGTCAGGATATTTCTGAGAATGGCTGGGTACTGCTGTCAGTGGATCTCCAATTTCTCATTGAAGGCAAAACCTCTGCAGAGGTTGACATACAAGGATGTGAGTGATCCTGTATCATGGGATAGCGATTGTTTGGTTGCCTTTCTAGAGATGAGAAAGCCTGCATTTTGGTCCGGCTCTAGGAATACCTGATTACAATAAATCATTCTCATTATTTTGTTGTGAGAGAGATTGGTGTACACTGTCAGTACTCACATACACTCATGGAGTCGTCCGTAGATCAGTTGCCTACTTCTCGGCTACCCTAGATCCGGGAGCTTCAGCGTTCCACGGATGTCTCAATTCCGTTGCTGCAAAAGGTATAAGCATTGAAAGATGTGAAAGCATTGTGATGGGTCATACTCTTACTGTATATGTTCCACATTCAGTTGAGCTTCTGATGATGAGAACCAAAACACAGCATTTGACAAATAACAGACGCACACACTATGAGCAAGTCATACTTGTTTCAGAGTATGTGACTCTAAAGAGATGTTCTGTACTGAATCCTGCTACTTTGATGCCTATTCCAAATGTTGATGATGAAGATAGTGAAGACCATGTCTGTCTCGATGTGACTGATCTATGCACCAAACTGAAACCTAACCTTCTTGATGAGCCTCTGCCTGAATCAGATGAAGTCCTTTTTGTAGACGGTTCATGCTCAAGAGACAATGCAGGTTATTTGAGAGCAGCGTTTGCTGTCTGCACAATTTCTGGAGTTGTGGAAGCTTCTTGTTCACACGGAGTACACTCGGCACAGGTGGCTGAAATCATTGCACTAACAATTGCATGCCTGGTTCTGATCAAATCCGAGTCATCATCTACACCGATAGTCAATATGGGTTTGGTGTGGTTCATGACTTTGGACAACTATGGTCACAGAGGGTGTTCTTAAAGTCACCAGGCTCTCTCATCAGAAATGGGGAATATGTGAGACAATTGTTGGAGGTCTTGCATCAAAAAGAAGAAATAGCAGTGGCTAAATGTGTCGCACATGGGAAAGGGGACGACTTTGTGACCCCTGAGCAAGGGTGTTTTTTCAATGGGGAATATACTGGGGAGAGCACAGAGAGAACCAAGCTCAGCATGATGCTAGCCATGGCGGACACTTGGGATGAGGTTAAGCATCTGCAGGGAGAAATGTCAGAACAGGAAGAAGCTGGTTGGATTAAAGCAGGTTCTGAGAAAAGAGATGACAGCATTTGGGTTTCAACTGATGGTTGAGCAGTGTTGCCAGATGATCTATTGAGCCCTATGATGAGGAGCAGTTCACATTGAAAGAGATGCCACGATGCAAGTGTTCAGCCAGACGTGGTTTAACCCACGGTTTTGTGGCACTGTTGAAGCAGTGTGTCACAGATGTGTTACGTATCAACAGATGAATGCTGGGAAGGTGACTGTGGTTGCATTGAATCACATTGGGAGATCTGAGGGTCTCTTCAATAGGATCCGGCTTGATTTCATCTAAATGCCTAGGTGCAATGGATTGAGGTACATTCTAGTGGTGCAGTGTATTTTCTCACGGTGGGTGGCAGCATTTCCAACGAGAAGGTGTGATGGTCTCACAGTGTCGAAGCTGCTCCTTAGAGAGCTTATACTGTACTTCAGATTTCCAAACTCATTGGAGTCAGATAGAGAAACTCACCTCCATAGTGATATTATAAAGCTGCTTTCTACTGCCTTACAAGTTGATCAGAGATTGCATTGTAGCTACAGACCCGAGGCATCCGGCCTTGTGGACCAAATTAACGGAACTCTAAAGATGCGAAGGTTTGTTCATTCACTTCCCTGAAATGGCCTGATGCATTGCCTTTAGCGCTGATGAGTGTGTGTAGCATCCCCGATAGGAGGACAGGACTCTTGCCACATGAGATCCTGATGGGGAGGTTGATGTGGTTGCCAGCAGTGCCATCTATAGCATTGATAAACATCACCAATGATTTGATCCTTGATTATTGCAAAGGACTTGCTGACGTGGTCCGGTCTGTGTCTCACCAGGTTGAAACTCCCACAGCCCGACCTCGAAAGACCCCTGCCACAACAAGTGTCTGTTGCTTTGATGGCAGCCAAGATCTCTGCGGATTATACATCAGATCCCAATTGACTGATCCGTTTATCTGAAAGTTTAGGAATATTCATATTTGTGAAATATTCCTGGATCAGTAGAATAACGTTGGTAGAAATATTCCAAGAAGATCTGGGGGATCTTGCCGCTATTGACAACTTCACGACCAGTATGAGGGTCGAGCACTTTAGATATCGTGGCTGCTTCTTGTTGAATTTGCCAAGAATTTATCAACTAGCAGGCTTTCTTCGTAGTCCCTTTGTTGATATATTTGAGAACTACAGATTTCCTCTAGAACTAAAAAAATCCCTTAACGCCGTTCTTGCCTGCTCAAGCGGATTAGGGAGTAGCTGAAGTTGGGGGGCATACTCTTTTTCCACTGCTATTTGTAATCTAGCTATTTTAACCCTCTGGGTATTTCACTGGGAGGTCATAAAGGCTATTATTTGACTGCGGGCTGCCGTCTTAAACCCACCCTATACTGAGAAGGGCTCCGCGGTCTTCTCATTAATCTTAAAATATTCAGAGATCCATTCTCTAAAACTTTTCACCCAGTCCTGATCCTGCAGGAGGAGACGGTCCAGCTGCTACCTGGGCCGCTCCCTACTCCCTCCCCCAAGCACCATTTCTAGCTCAACATAAGCGTGGTAGGAGAAAGGATTGCACCCAATATCAGCCTTTAAAACCTGGAGGGATCTAGATATGAGAAAAAAAAAAATTTGTGACGTGGTCCAAAAGCGGTGCGAAAAGCAGGTATAAAATTCCATGTCTGAATTAATTTCCCGCCTCGGATCTACCAGTTGATATTCTTGTCTAATAGCTTCCACTAATTTTTTGGTATTTGGTTTCAGTTGTTTTTTGGTTTTATTTGAAGTATCCTTTCTTAAATTCTGTATAAAATTAAAATCCCCTCCAATAATAAACTGATCAGGGGCTCCCATCAAAAGCTCACTAATTTTGACCAGGGCTGAGATGTCATACGAAACAGGACCATAATAATTTATAAATTTCAAGTTCTTGCCCTGTACCCTTCTTGCCACCCATATCCATCTCCCATGTGGATCCCTATGTACTTGCATGAATTCCCAAGTAAGTTTTCTAGAAAAATAAATGGCAACCCCTCTCATAGCAAGGCCTGCGGATCCCCAAAAAAACATTAGAAAAGACCTTGGGTAAAAATAACTTAGGAGAATTAGATTTTAAATATGTCTCCTGTAAGAACAACACTTGGGGATTAAATGATGTCAACCATCTGATAAGAGCACCAAACGTTTTTTTATTTAGAATTCCATTAGTGTTGACTGATAGGATCTTACATTTACTGGTTTCTATTATTTGTTATTTCTCTAGAGTAAACTCCTGGTTTACTCAGTACCAAAACTTTAAGTTGTATGTTGTCTGTACCTTTTGCTCCTACTCTTTTTCTGCAGTGAACCCTATCCAAACCCAACACTTCCCACCCCTAAAAAGAAAGACCCACCCATCGAAATGTGGAAAAGCCCCTGCTGACCACGCTAATCACATTTCGCCCCTCCCATTTAACCCCCAGGGTGTCATGAAATGACACCCTCAGTGGTCCCACTAGCCCTGCATACCCCCAACAATACCCAAAAATGACCAGAAATTGACTAGCTCGAAAGCACACCTTACACTAAAGAAAGGAACGCCCTTTTCGTTACCATATGACAAATCTACATATAAACCATTCCTTTAGGCACAAGATCCTTGCGAGATCTATTTTAATAATGCCTGGGCTTCTTCCAAATCAGAAAACATAAAAAACTTCCCTTTAACTAAGACTCGCAATATCGATTGTTGAACAGTTGATGCTTGGACACCATGGACTTTGAACAGATGAAGGATCTTAACATACTCTTTCCTTCTACGTGCAGCAGCAGCTGTCATATCAGAAAATATACAACACTTAATAGTCTCATTTACTAAAAACTGCCTCTGCTGAATCGCCTTCGTCAAGATTCTTTCCTTAATTCGAAAGTTTGCCAAGTTCAGCAAAATTGTTTGCGGCATCGTGGAATTGGGGAAAGGTTGGGCTGGGACTCGATGTGCCCTTGTGGTAGCGAGATCACCCTCAAACTCAGGAAGAACTTTGTGCTTAATAAAGGAGTTGACCCATTGGAGAGTTTGGGAACCTTCGATACCTTCGGGAACCCCAACGCTCGTAAGGTTAGACCTCCGAGAATGGTTCTCAAGATCCTCCAATTTGTTCTCTAGATAGTTCTTATTTTTAGCCGCCTCTTTCACTTCCCCAATAAATAACCATATTCATTTGATCTTGCAACACTGCAATTCTGGCTTCCGCCTCCTGCAGTTTGATAGGGAAGCATGTCATTACTTCTTCGATTTTCCCTAACCATTGGTGCAGAGAGGAAATTTCCAGTTGCTGAGTTTTTTTTCATTTCACGAACCTCTTCTAATATTAGATCAAGCATGTGTCTAATATCTAGCTGATAGACACCCACAGTGTCCGTATTTTGGCTGGTGTTGCTTTGCAAGTCAACAGTACCAGGGCTTGTGTTGCCGACCATGGGATCATCCTGGGCCATACACCTTCTGGCAGTACTCGCCCCTGAACCAGTTGGAGTTTGGGTTGTGGCTAGAGTTTTGTTCGGGGCGACATCAAGTTTAAAGAGATATCAATAGCTATCCTTCTGTCTTCATCTGTTGCTCCTTGTGTCTGGGAAGAATTTTGACTTGAAGCAGTTGTTTCAACCCAGCACAGGGATGTTGAAGATGTTAAAGAAGCCGCCGAATCTTTGGCTTGGGCTTGACCTTGATGTAACACCGGGACTTCCGGATGATCAGATACAAAATTACATTGAAGTCTTTCCTGATCTTTTGGAGCTAGGTCTAATAATGATACTGGAAGAGCCGGCCCCGGCGATGGGCCTTTAGATGTTTTTAGAATTGGGCTTTAAGAGGGGGGTTGTAAGGTAACTTTCTTTAAAAACAAGGGAAATTACTTTGCCTCTTTTAAGCCTTTCTTTACGCCATCTAATGCTGAATTGTCCTGCTGAGACTTGGGCGACACAGCTGCGGCTTCTATAGACTTTGATGCAACATTGGCCTGATCGATCCCCAATTCCTCCCGTTCTGGAGAGACGGTAGGGGGCAACTCCCCCTCAGAGCTCTCGGCCATAGGATTTGGAGTTGGAAGTGTTCTCCTTATTGGCCAGACGTGCAGCTTCTTTTGCCTGGGATAGGCGTGCCTTGGGTTTGAGATGGGCTGCAGAATCTATTTTGACGACTGCATTGACATTTTTCAAGGGTTTGCCCATTTTTCCCCTCTTTATTTTCTCCGTAGCTTTTAAAAAAAAGAAAATTATATCCCTTTAGTGTCTTTTTTTCTGCCCCCTCAAGCTCTATTAATCCACTTGATCCCCCTGATGTCTCCCCTTAAATCCTCCATACCTGAATTATATATTCCTCCAAGAGGCTTCATGTCAAATTCCATCCAATTCCAGCGGTCCGCCTAACTGCCGTCTCTTTGTAGACCAGGATATTGCCAGCACTCCAGTTGTTTCCCGGCAAGCGGGCCCCCAAAAGACCAACAAACACAGGGAAGACAAGCTGTTATCCGGATGCCCGATAGGAAGCCACTTAAGACCAGGTGCACGCCCGTGGAAAGACTTCACCGCCGTTCGGGACACAATCACCATCCTCCAGCCTGTCACCTCCACTGATGGCGCCTAACTCCCGATGGCGTATGATTTCCGAGATCTCGGGACTTTCTGCGATAAACGCGTAAAACGAAGGAATCCTTGCCTCGCCTCGTGTCTCAGGTATATGGAACCTGTCACCCTCCAGAACAAACCGCAAGAATCTCAATCGGCAGGAGTCCGATGAGAATCACCAGAACGCCAGGCAGGTACGAGTCGCCATTGCCCGGGGTGGAGCAGCGGGTCACCTATGGCTACTCGGGTGCATGATTCTTCGTAGCCATTGAAATTCTGTAAGGTTTGATATATAATGTAAAGAATGTCATACTAATCATAGTTCTACATGAAACTTAGCCTTTTGTAATATTTTGACCCTTATTTAACAAAAGAACAATACATTGGAAATTGTATGAATGCACTCATGATCTTGTTAGCTAAGCATCTAGATTTCCAAAGCTCATTTCTTGAGGAACATCGCCAAAGTTTCTGTAAAGAGTGAATGGGCTCTTTGAGTTGTTTACATATTGTAGCTGCTTTAAGTTGGATTTCTATTTTAGCCGAACAGTAGAAATACATTGAATACATTTTAGGAAAGTGTGCGTGGCGTGTTGATGCACATTTAAAAACTGCCACTGACCACTTGTGTCTATTATTAATTGAAATTCTGAAAACAAAATGTGTCCTTTCATTCCTCTTAAAGTTACTCATGCAGTGAAATATGACCTAAAACACATTTCATCATGGTAACTAAATGCTAAATGAACAGGGGAGCAGTGAAAAGATACAAAAAGTACCTAATATCGGTGTGCCCTGGGAGCTGGGTAGTAAATCATTTAAGATCAGCAGGAGAACCGAGAACCCCAGAACCACGGTTATCTTGAAGCCCAGTCTCTCGCCGCTGTTCATTGGTATGAACATGCTGGCCAGGTCAACCATCACCAGAAAGCAGGCCGGGATTATCAGATTTACAACATAGTGGCTCGGGGTCCTCTCTATGGTGATCTGTAAAATAAATGTAACATAGAGTGAATATTTCTAAATGTAGTATATCTTACCTAGTAAACATAAGCACATAACAACTCGGACACACATAATTAACAGAACACTAAATAACAGGCAGGGGAGTTCAAAACAAAGAGAGAGAGAAAACAAGAATTGGCAAAGCCAATTGATCTGGCTTGCATTTTCAGTTTCAGCTGGCTCAATTGGCTTTTCCCAAGCTGCATTGCTCACTGAATTCATAGTTCATCTTCAGCCCAGTGACAGGCGCATGCGCGCTGCCAGGTGCATTGAATCTTTTCAGCGATCTCCAGCTGAATGTGTTTGCTTGGTACGCCAAAAGGTTTTCTCTCTAATGAAAAACAATAATGGAACTACTCTAAGCAATTACTTTGATTTGCCACAGAGTGAACCACTGTAGCATACAGTGCATAAAGAAAACAAGGATTATTTTCTGTATACAATGCACGTATGAGATACAGAATAGAATGTGACAAAAAGCGTGATGATGAAGTGTACTTTTCAAATTCTAAAATAGTCCCTTGTACATTGTAATGTAATCAGTTCCTGGGGTAGTCATCCCCATCTGGCATGCTCTCCCCTATATCACTTATGGGCAGATGCGCAACTTGAGCCAAATTTTGAGGGGGTCTGATAAAAATTTTGGGGGGGGGGCTAATTCTTCCAGCCGAAGGGGTGAAAAAAAAATCAAAAAAAGTCTTGTTAACAAGTAAATGGTCTTTTAAAGACCTGTGAAATACTCGGGTGCAGCTGGCAGCTCAAAAACTGTCTGTGTGTGCCTGGGAACCTGTCTCCGCCCTGGCTGACACACATGATGGGGTGGGGGCGGCTATGCACGCCTGCATAGGACAGATAAGATCGGAGTGTAAGGAAAGATGATATGGACCAGAGACCTGTGAAAGAGACCATAGTTAAAGGGTACGGAAAGAGAAGTGAGGGCGGGTAACGGCTGAGGGTAAAGACACAGGTGAGAGTAATGGGAAGAGACGAGAGACGGTGTAATGAGAAGGCTAGAGAGTGCATGGAGGCACTGGTTCCAGCAGAGGCGGTGAAGGGGGCACAGCCAGCACAATTCAGAGCCTCCACCCAACTCGCGACAGTGCCTCGCCCGTACCCTACTCAGTACTGTATGTTACCTTTGCTGGACCAGTACATGCTGTGGACTGGGAGCCGCGGGGAGGGGTGAGAGGCTGAGAACCCGTGGCACATCAGGTACTCGGTGATGCGGCGCCCACTTGGCTCCTATCTGGTCGTTTTAGGGGTCCGAAGAGCCTCTGTGGAGAGGGGCCTTTTTGACAACCCGGCGCACAGATGGGGGATGCTTGTCTCTTGGTCATTTGGAGCATGTTTGGGCCCCTGGAGGCCCCCCTGACTTTCAGAGGCTTTCATCTTGTTGGCCAGACTGGGTGGAGATGCCTTGTACCTAATGCTGCAGGGTTTGGAGAGGGGCCGAGCCTGAAAGGCCTGCCAGGGCAACCCGGAGAAGACTGGGGCAATGAAGTCCCACTCTCCCGCCGTATACTTTCCACTCCCCTACGTACTCCACTCTCTCATTTACTCCAATATGCACCCCCCCACACTCTCACCTTTTCACACAATCTCTTTTCTCAACTCTACAATTCAACCTCACGTGTATTCCCACGTGCGGGTACTCTACACTCACCCTCCAAATCCACTCTCAGCCTAACACCCCACTTCTCCTTGCGTTCCCCCACTTTACTCATGCACAGCTGGCACAAACATGGTCTTACAGCTTATAGTCACAGCAAAGAGTCCTATGACTAAATGGGAAGGGGGTCTGATGGGCAGTGCCAGCTACTGACATAAGTAAACAATGTGACAAACCGACCCTGTCGGACATTGGGAGATGCTGCCACTGATAGACAGCATGAGGGACTGGCAATTGGGGGCATGTGAGGATCTCCCCAAGTAGGCAGTATGAAGAATGGGCAGTGGGGGCAAAGTGTGTAGTTGCAAGTGATGGGCAATTCAAGAAGCTGCCACAATGAACATTGTGAGACAGAGGCTGTGGGGTTCAGAATAGTAAAGTTACATTGGTGAATAGTGTTATAATGTGGCTCTGTTGGGTAATGTGAAGAACTGGGGAGGGTAGTGTGAACATCTGGCACTGGTAGCCAGGGTGAGGAAAAGACAGTGATGGGGGGATGGGGGGGCTGAAGCCCGTTGAGCCCAATGGGTTTTGCGCGCCGGCTTCTGGGTGTGTGAAGCGTCCCATTGTGCCAGAGTGCTTCGCTTTATTAAGGTGAACTTGGGCCGTGTTTAAGACTGTTGCTCCTGCCTCCGGGTGCCTTCCCCTATGGAATGTGCATTGCATTACTTGGGTCCTCGCTTTCAGCGACCCCTTGTCTTCAGGTTCACGCCAGAGGAGGAGGGAGTGGGGGAGGAGTGCATTGCTTTATTGTGTACACATTTTTCGCAGCCCCATTGTTACATGGGGAAACACTTTGGGCTAGTTAATACATTTAAATGCTTTCAGTGTGTAATCCTGGACGCTGCATCAGAAAACAATCGTGATTCTAAGCTTATCACTTCATTTCCGCATGCCTGTAAGAAATGCATATGAATAGGTAAAATTGAACTGACACTCGGGTAAAGCTCTCCAATACCTCTGGACCAGTTCCATTATACTTTGTGTTGGCTCCGGGGGAAGAATGTTTTTGATGCTGGCACAAAGCATTTTGCAACCCCCTCCCCTCAAAAATATGAACACTCACCTTGTGTTTTAGCAAGTTATAGGTAGATATTTATCCAGCATTCCGTCCATCAATTGTTTGTTTTGCATTTATCATAGTGTACACTAGAAAATTATCTCCCCCGTTTAAAAAAAATGGAAGAAAAATCTGTCAAAATAGTACCTATGTAGACCTTAACCCCTTCCATGCTGGTGACGAACCCCAGCCGTCATGCACTACGGTGCTCGTGTGCTGATGACGGCTGGGGTTCGTCATGGCCCGCCCGTGTTCGGCCGGCGGCCGCACACGGGAAAAAAAGCGGCCGCATCGAAGGGGTTAATAATCCCAGGGAAATTGTTTTGCAATGAGAAAAAAGAATAGGTTGCTCCCTCAAAGAAACAGCTTGACATTTGACCTCTATCTTTGGAAGGCACATCAAATGTGACAAGAGAAAAAAGGATTTAAAGGTCCCTAAGGTGTACAACCCCACAGTAAAGGTTTCCTCAAGCTAGTTACTCAAGGTCTGTTTAGACCTATGTCCTCTTTAAATTATTTTGGCAAAGTTTTCAGATGAATATATTGTGTTTACCTAATTTGATGTATATATAAATATATCTAAACCTATTACAACTGACTGCAAGTGTGCATTGCCTATTTAAATAAATGTGGAAAACTACTGGCTGCTGCGTCATCTTTTGCTTGTGACAAAAATAAATGTGGATGAATACAAATAAAATGACCAGAAAATAAATATGGATAAATACAGACGGAAATGTCAAAAAAGTAAATACCATAAAACCGGGAGCCCTAATTGTAAACAACAAGTATGCAACTGCAGCAATGTCAAGGCAGACTTAAAAAGTTAGCTAAGAATGAACATTTTGAGCTGCTATTGATAGAACACCACCAAGAAACCATCAACCCTTACACTCTATCAAATTTTAGGCATAATGGGTTACATAGGCAGAAAAAGGCAGGGGTAATTGGGAAGCCATATGGTGGTCAATAGGGGATAGTGAGAGACGTTTTGTACTTTTGTATAACTTCCCTGCTCACTTCATTGCTTGCAAATGATGTAGATATAAATGGGGACAGGCATGTGACACCCACCTCTTCTCTCACAGAGATGCCAGCCAGGTTATTGTCTGTTTTACTGTGTCTCTTCTATCGGTGCAGTCCATGGACCACCTCAGAAGCGAGGAACATAGGTTACTAACTCGTTGATGCTAATTCATGCAGACGCCCAATGCTTTCCATATATGATTTGGATGTAACAATTGAAATCACAATATGGGCCCCATTCGCAGACATCTGCAGATTAAATTAATGCAATGGATCACTCCCAACATCTTAAGATGTCCATATGAGAATACACCACTTTAAATGGTCTCCTTCAGCAGTCCCTACTCTTTGTCATCGGGTCAGACTACACAGGAGCGCATCACGCCTCTATGTCTATAGCAATGATTGGTGGTGGCAATGCATACATCTTGACCAATGCTGGGTATTGTGTAGAGCTGCAGTTTTCCTTTTTATGCTTGGGTTAACAATGCAGTTTATGGAAAAACCTATTGCTTAAAGTGCATGTACAGTAGGGTTTGGGCCATCCCCCTTCAAGGATTGGCTTACTTAGAGCCGCTTCTTTCAGCCATTGTCGTAAGATATTATCAATCACATATTAGATAAGCCCTTTGAATATTTATCTCCCACTGTCATGCCATTGACTAGTTGGTAGTTTGTTTCGCCTCCTATAGAGGGCTTGCATTGCATTGCAATCCCTGCAGCACTATTTTACATCGAATTGGTATACTCAATTTTCATCCATTTTGCTACTTTCAATTCATACACAGAAAGCAAATCTTTTTACTGTAAAGAGACATTTATTTAATGCTTTATCATTACTCAAATGTGAGACCTACACTAACAGGATCTCCTAATTGCTTTTTGTTTATCATGTCAGATGGCCATCTGGTGGTCAGGCTGCCTGGATATAATCAAAAAGCAATTAGGTGCTTCAGGCATATGAGGTACATGCTTACATGTGGTCATTTTATTAGAATCTACAAGACCCCAACCACTAACACAACACCCTTTCCCGCCACCAATTCCATCACTAATGCTGTCATCCCCAGTATCATGTGACACCACCACTAACACCACCATCTCAATTACCAGGACCACTAATATTAACATCATCAGTATCACCATTACCAACATCCCTGCACCATTAACAGCACCTCCATCTCATTTACTATCAACTCACAAATTTCACCACCACAATACACTAACACTATCACCAACTCCACTACTCACTGCAATTCCAAAACTAATAATCCTTCTAGTACCACACCAATATCAACACCAATATCACCACCAAAACTACCACCAAAACCAACACTGTCAATATCAGTACTACTACCACCACCACCATTACCAAACTACTCACACCATTCCCATAAATTGGCTAAAGCCAACAGGTCTGCCTTTTTGGACTTCCTGTTATTTTTCTTTTAGTTCTGGCCTAAACCACTATTGCCATCACATAATAAACAACAGACACCAAAACGTACAACATACACCACAAAAAACAACTTACACCTGCATAAAGATAGATTTACAGAAAGGGGGTTTAGGAGAGCCTCCTTCAACCAAAGCTGGACTGGGAACCCAAAGCAGCCCTGGATAATATTTTCAGACCAGCCTTCACAGGATGCATATCAAGTGAGCGCAGCGAGCAAGCCTGAAAACTTGAAAAGTGGGGACTTCTCCACCCAAGACAATTCGGAAAAATATGGCAAAAACATCTACAGCACATTTTTCATTATATATTTGAACATATTAACTTGTAAAGCTCTGTAAATAATGACCAGACAGGGCACTTCAGACAGATCGTCCCAAATTAGTTTTAATGCTTTGCGATCTTCTAAACATTGGTAGTGAGTAACTATTACCCAGACAGGTAACCATGAGTGGGTGTGCACAGATCTGCTCAGCTTCACTCCACCCTCAGGAAACATAAAGTCTGCTGTATCGTCACTGTGCCTTGGCAGCCTCCTGGACTGATCTACCTTAATTAGACAGCTCAGTCAGGTAAACACCTGCCGTGGATAT
Organism: Lissotriton vulgaris; assembly: GCF_964263255.1. Classification (NCBI taxonomy): domain Eukaryota; kingdom Metazoa; phylum Chordata; class Amphibia; order Caudata; family Salamandridae; genus Lissotriton; species Lissotriton vulgaris. Next base: position 441,309,552 of record NC_141700.1, read on the forward strand.
CAGTAGGTGACATAAAGGAGACCCCATCGGAGACGAAACAGCCTTTCACACATCCCAGGATCACAATACACAAACCAGTACAGTGATGTAAATATAATACCTATTATTTAGGTGCTCTGTAACTGCAATGTGGACAAGGAACCTTGATTCCCTGAATGTGAGGGACTCTTTACTAGCAGCCTTTCTGAATTTAGGGTTGCCATGAGTCTCGCAGAAGGTAAGTAGAGCCAGAACTCCATGAAAAGAAAAGGTTAAAAAAAGCCCACAAAAAAGCAGCGCGACCAATCCTAACTCTTAAGAGATTGTGAGTGTCCCATCCTTCCCAGAGCTGACATTCAAGGCTGCCAGGTCACTCATTCACTACCTGGAAAGGAAACTCCCTGGTTGCAAGTTTGGCACAAAGTAACTCTAGAAAAGAGTTCAATAACATGAAGCAACTTAAGCTCCACAGACATTAAGAAATGCCCTAAGCAGCAATTTCTCTGAGGACAGGACCCCTTGGTCGCACATCATTCTTCACAAAACTCCGCCATAGGACTACTGAACATATAGAAATGTCACTCTATTTTGAAAAGACAACTTGACACTAAAAGCGGCTTAAAAAGCTCCCTGCAGTACCTGCAGTGTGTGTGTGTGGGGGGGGGGGGGGGCAGGCTTACCCATACTGGAGGGGGCCTCCTCAGCCCCTACTGATGTGAGTTTGAGGGGCCCTTTCAGTATATCTTGCAGGGCGGGCCACTCACGTATTGCCACTGGGCACTCACTGTAGCTGGCTGGCCTACTTGCTTGGGGTCTGGACTAGGCCTGCCTTCATGGTGATTCTCAGGGCTTTAAGTGGGATGAAAATCCTGGGGGGTCTCTCAAAGGGGCGTGGCTTACAAACATGTAGGCTACAAATCTATGCTTAGCATAGTGTGCTGCCCAACTTGTATTTTTCTGTTTCTATCATTGGATCCAGATATATGATACAACAAGTAACATACCTACAACAAATCGGAACTAGTGCCTTTGTCAATGGTTGTTAGTTGCATAAGATAAATAAGCAGCAACTATGGCTTGTATATAATATTGAAAAAGCTTCCACTTAAAGCCATTGTGACACCACGAGGATGTTGCTGATCCTGATTTTCAAAAAGAGAAGGGAAATCCAGAGAGAAAATGACTTACTTTAAAGGATTTCCCTCCCCCTACAATGCTCACCTGGCATGACATCATGCTTGTAACTTCTCCACTAGTGAGAAGTGAGCAGTGTGAGCACGCGCACAACGAAGTGCCTGCTGTCACTGCAATAAAAAAAAATGGACCGCCTGTGCCAGGACATAAAACAGAGCCCGATAGAAAACCGTTTCGAGCCCTCCTTTAACCCTTTCGCTGCGGCGGGAATTCCGCCGCAGTGCTAGGGGGCCACACGGCGCTCCCACGCTGGTGACGGAACCGTGCCTCAGGTGGGCTGTGCTTGTGATGGAGCGGTTCCATCACGGCCCCGCCCGCTCAATAGAACGCGCCGTGCAGGCACAAAATCAGCTCTGCGCAGGCGCGGCAGGCGGACCGTGACGGAACCGCTCCGTCACCAGCACAGCCCACCCGAGGGACGTGACGGAACAGTTCCGTCACCAGCGTGGGAGGGATTAAAACACTGCTGGTGCTCAGCACCTGTGAGACCCGGCCCACTTAAAGCCCTGGGGATTCTTAACTGCGCCAGACCGTCGCCCTCCATGGTCATCTGCACTGTGCAGCACAGCTGTCTGTCTTTTATTTCCACCGCAACTGCAGTCATGGATGTAATGGACAAGTTAGTTTGCCCAACTCGAATATGAAATCATCATTCAGGCAAGCCTTGTCATAATGCAATGACTTTGTGAGGCTGGAAAATAGCTCAGTGAAGGGTGACCTGCGGATTTTGTTACTATGGGGTGATTTTGCAAAATTGCTGCAAAATCGACCCCTAGTAACAAAATTGGCTCCTGGCAACAGAATCAGCTCCTATCCTTCCAGTCTACAGGGGAAATGACAAGAGCCCAGTACTGGCAGCCGCGCAGTTCCTTCAGCCATCAGGCTCTAGGCTTATGGCAGCCCTGGGCAGGGAGCGTAGGTAGGAGGCCCTGGATGAGGGGGTCCGGGCGGGCGGAGCCCCCCGGAGCTCAGGAAGGTGTTTTAATAAAACGCCCAGAAAAGGCGTTCGATGACCAGTACCTGCGGCAGCTCCTACCCTTCTGAATTCATCTCAGAATGATAAAATTTAGGAGGAGGAGGGTATTGTGGCACATGACGTGAGGGACTGGCACAGACGGCTGCAGTGCCAGGCTAATACATTAATAATACAGTGAGTTGTAGTGTGAGTGGCCTCATACATGTGGTGATGACTAGAAATGACAAAAGGCCCACCTGTAATGGCTGGTCATGGACTGCCCGTCGGGGCTCAACGTGAAATGCAGAGTGTGGCCTAAAATACGTGCGCCTACTCACACTTATTACTGGTACTGGCAAAGGTTAAAATGGCTAGGTAGGGGCAACATGATTTAAACCAAATGCGGGGCGTGCTCGTGTTTCATAAATGCTGGCAATGGTTACACAGTCAAACATGGTCATTGTATGCGGGAAGGGGCCTCCTGAGTTAGAAAAAGTTCACCGCCCGGCAAAGGTTTACAAAAATGGACACATGCTATTGCAGTATTATTTAAAGGTGGGGGGGAAGCCTCCTGATAAATGAGAGAGGTGGGGGCGGTAGGCCATCGTCTAATCCTCAGACGGGACAAGCAGGGTATCGTGCAGCAAAATGAATCAGTAAAAGTCCGGTTCAAATATGGGTGTGTGCCTTGTCAGGCGCAGCGTAGGCCAAATGAAGCAGAGGGGTATTGAGCAACAAGCTCGCTTACCTTACAATGCCGCCCATAGCTCAGGGTTTAGAAAACGCCGGTGCCAATTGAGGATCCAAAATATAATTGGTGTGTGCGGGAGGACGCATGAACGTGCGACCTCATAATTTCTCACACTTAGGCAGAGTCAGCACAAGACTACAGTATTGCCGTGGCCGCCCCTGGGGTTTGGCAGCCCTGTGCAGCTGCACAGCTTGCACATGCCTAAGGCCACCCCTGCAACCATTTGCTCCAGTTCAGGTAGTTTTAGGCTTGGCAAAGAGGGCTGACTCTCTTAGCTTTAGTATCAGCCAATAGCATTCCATGGATGGCCTGGTAGCTTCAAAACGTTTCCGGGATGCTTGTTTGGCTTTCACACAGTTTATTTGTCCATAGTCGTTATGTAAAGTAAAAATAGGCAAAATGGGAACTAGTCCATTGCAATGGGTGCTTTGCAATGTATGCGCAAACATGCACACCTTTGACCACCATCTTAAAATGCGATTTCATACCATTCCGAAATGGCTGTAGTGCAAGGCAACTCCAATGCAAAGAAGCATTGGCAAAGTCAATAGGTCAGCATTTGTCTTTCAAAGGTGAGGCCTACTGACCTTACCAATGCTTCTTTGACATAGCAGACAGTCCTAGGACACCCCCGCGCCGCACGGCCACCAGCTGCTGCGTGTGCTCTCCCTGCCTGACTGCCTCGCTGCCGCCGCGTGACCACGCCCCCTGCCCCCGAGCTGCGTGGTCCGTGCTCGCCTGACCTGCCCCTGTTGTTTTTGCCGTGTTATTCTTCTTTTGTCTATTTATATTGCCTGTTTTACTGTTGTTTTTGCCGTGTTATTCTGTATTTGTCTATTATATTGCCTGTTTTATTGTTTTTGTATCTTCCTTCCTGTTTGCCGGTTTTGCTGCCGTCCGTCCTCCCTCCCCGCTCCCCGCTTCCCGCCACCGCCGCCGACCCCGCCCCTTTTTGCCTTCTGTACCCTCCCCGCTCCCGCCTCCCAGCTGCTCCGCCCCCCGCGCACTTCGCCATATATGGCGACCGTGCGAACGAGCAGCGGTCACGCGCAGCGGGCGCGCCGATTGTGCGCCGAAGGCGCGCCAAAGGTAAGCTCGTCTACGCCCGTCCGCGCCTGGACCGCGCCCAGTGCCAGGACCCCTGGACCCCACCGACGGAAGACGACCCGACAGTCCTACGACGCCGCAACACTCATCGCACTCAACACCGGCCGAATCCCGGGATGCTACCGAGCCACCCCGAGACGCACCCACGGACCCTTCAGCTGCCACGCCTGCAAGTTCACCTGCATCCGGACCTGCCTCGCACAAGCACCCGCCAAGCCGAACACCAGCAGCAACCACCTCAAGTGCATCCTGCTCAACACCCGCTCCGTCCACAGACACGCCATCGAACTCTGGAACCTCCTAGACGCCACAGCCCCTGACGTTGCCTTCATCACGGAGACCTGGATGAACACCTCTTCAGCGCCCGACATCGCCATCGCCATCCCAGAGGGCTACAAGATCACCCGGAGGGACCGCACCGCCAACCAGATGGGAGGAGGCATCGCCATCATCCACAGGAACACCATCCGAATCACGACTAGCACCGACAACACCCTCACAACCGCCGAACACCTGCACTTCCAGATCCACACCGACCCGAAGACCACCCTCAGAGGCACCCTGATCTACCGACCCCCGGGACCACGCACTCAATTCAGCGAGGACATCGCCGACTTCGTCAGCCCGCATGCCCTCCCCTCCGCTGACTACATCCTCCTGGGGGACCTCAACTTCCACCTGGAGAACAACAACGACCGCAACACCAGCACTCTGCTCGACAACCTCGCCAACCTTGGACTCAAGCAACTGGTGAGCACCCCCACCCACCTCGCCGGACACACACTTGACGCCGTCTTCTCATCCAGCAAAGACATCGCCTTCAGACACGCCACGGAACTCCACTGGACGGACCACAGCTGCGTCCACTTCACCATCAGAGGAACGACGATCCACCACCACCAGCAACAGGTTGCCCGAAGAAACTGGAACAAGATCACAGCCGACCAGCTCGTCGCTTCCCTGAGCCAGCACCCTCCTGCCAGCTCAGCGAACCCCAGCCAGGCCGCCGACAACCTCACGAAGTGGATCAGCAACTGCGCGGACGAACTCGCCCCTCTGAAGACCCCGCCCAGCAGACCCGGCAGCAAGAAAGCCTCATGGTTCACCGACGAACTCAAAAGCTCCAAGAAGAACTGCCGAGCCCTCGAGAAAGTCTGGAGAAAGGAACCTACACCGGACAACATGACCGCCCTCAAACTCGCCACCCGGAAGCACCACCAACTGATCCACGCCGCCAAGAAAACTGCATTCAAGAACCGGCTGGACAACAACGCACACAACTGCAAGGAACTCTTCAACATCGTGAAAGAGCTCTCCAACCCCAACGCCGGAAACAACGACATCACCCCTTCGCAAGACCTCTGCAACTCCCTCGCCTCCTACTTCCACAACAAGATCGCGGACATACACAACAGCTTCAGCACCCATCCTACGCACGCCACAACCACAGCAACGCCACCCACCACCACCCTCCGAGCCTGGACTCCGATCAGCACCGATGACACCGTCCGCATGATGAACTCCACTCGGATCGCCGACTGACCTCTGCCCTCACCACGTCTTCAACAAGGCCGACGCTGTCATTGCACCCCACCTGCGGGACATTATCAACACCTCCTTCGACACCGCCACCTTCCCCGAGAGCTGGAAGCACGCCAAACTCAGCGCGCTACTCAAGAAACCTACAGCAGACCCCACCGAACTCAAGAACTACCGCCCCATCTCGCTACTCCCGTTTCCAGCCAAAGTCATCGAGAAGACCGTCAACAAACAGCTGGCCGCCTTCCTGGAGACGAACGGATCCCTCGACCCCTCGCAGTCCGGCTTCCGAGCCAACCACAGCACCGAGACCGCCCTCATCGCCGCCACCGACGACATCCGAGCCCTGATGGACAACGGAGAAACAGCGGCCCTCATCCTCCTAGACCTCTCCGTGGCCTTCGACACCGTCTGCCACCGCACCCTAGTGCAACGCCTCAGCAACGTCGGAGTCCAGGAGAAGGCACTGGAATGGATCGTCTCCTTCCTCGACGGAAGAACGTCCGCCTGCCACCGTACAAGTCAGAGGCCACCGAAGTCATCTGCGGCGTCCCTCAAGGATCCTCGCTGAGCCCTACCCTCTTCAACGTCTACATGAGCCCCTTCGCGGCCATCGCACACCAACACAACCTCAACATAATCTCCTACGCCGACGACACCCACCTGATCCTCTCCCTGACCAACGACCCCGCCTCCGCCAGAGCCAACCTGCACGAAGGGATGAAGGAGGTAGCCGAGTGGATAACGACCAGCCGCCTGAAACTGAACTCAGACAAGACGGAGGTCCTCATCCTGGGCTCCACACCCACCGCCTGGGATGACTCCTGGTGGCCCCCCGCCCTGGGCACCGCACCCAAACCGACAAACCACGCACGCAACCTGGGCTTCATCCTGGACTCCTCCCTCTCCATGACCAGACAAGTCAACGCCGTCTCCTCGGCGTGCTTCAACATCCTGCGCATGCTACGGAAGATCTTCTGGTGGATCCCCATGGAGACCAGGAAGACCGTCACCCAGGCCCACGTCACCAGCCGACTGGACTACGGCAACGCCCTCTACGCCGGAACCACCGCCAAGCTCCAGAAGAGACTCCAGCGGATCCAGAACGCCTCAGCCAGACTCATCCTCGACATCCCACGAAACAGCCACATCTCCGAACACCTGAGAGACCTGCATTGGCTCCCCGTCAACAAGAGAATCACCTTCCGGCTCCTCACCCACGCACACAAAGCCCTACACGATCAAGGCCCGAGCTACCTCAACAAGCGAATCAACTTCTACGCTCCCAAACGCCACCTCCATTCCACCAGCCGCGCACTCGCCGCCGTCCCACGCATCCGTAGAGCGACAACAGGAGGAAGGTCCTTCTCCTACCTGGCCGCCAAGACCTGGAACTCCCTCCCGGCCGACCTGCGCCTGACCCTCTCCTTCAGGAAGAAGCTCAAGACCTGGCTGTTCGAGCAGTAACGGCTCCCCCCCCTAAGCGCCTTGAGACCCAACGGGTAAGTAGTGCGCTCTATAAATGTCCTTGATTGATTGATTGATTGATTGACATCCCTGTGCCCCTTGTATTTTTGTTTTTCTATATTTAACAGCTGTAAAACTGTTGTAATCCACATTCTGCATATAGCCACACAACATTCTTTTCAACTCTTTTATGGGACAATACAGTAGAATTCAAAAACCTAACATTATACAATGTTCACAGCTCGGAAACAGCAATTCCAACGCGATCTTAACCAAGCATGCAATTACAGCGTAAGCTTAACAACGCATGCATCGTTACCACACTGTTTTTTACCACATCCTCCCTTTACAACACATGCCATTACCATGCAAAGTGTACATATATATCATTTTTAGGGTTTAGGGTAGGTATGTGTTTTTGGATAGAAGGATTTTTTTAGGGTTGAAGGAAGGTGTGGATTTTCGGGTGGTAAGGGAATTTCTTGGGTGGGTTAGGATTTTTGGGTGGTTGGGATTTTTAAGAGTTTAGGATGGGTATGGGTTTTTGGGTGGCAGGGGCATTTTAGGGTTTAGGGTGGGTATGGGTTTTTGGGTGGCAAGGGAATCTTTAGGGTTTAGTTTGGGTATGGGCTTTTGGGTGACATGGGAAATTCTAGGGTTTAGTGTAGTCATGGGTTTTTGGCTAGCAAGGACATTTGTAGGGTTTAGGGTAGGTATTGGTTTTTGGGTTGGAAAGGATTTTTTGAGGGGGATATCCGGAGGAAGGTTTGAGGGTTGTTATGGGTAATATATATATATATAGACTGGGCACCGCTGAAACATATGGAGATGCGGTGAGGTGGTTATGGCATAACATCATTTTGTTAAGGGGTCGCCCTCAACCCCGAGTTTTAATTTGATTAGAATCACATCCATGCTGCCTGGTATTTGCCTCTGCCCCAGTGCCATCCATTTATTCAAAAGTCCGACCCAGCGCAAATAACAATTGTTGACTTGTGCCTGGTCCCAGTAACCGTCCATCTGTGGGGCATTATGGGACCGGTAGTCCCGAGGGGTGGATTGCACTGGCCCAAACATTGACATTGAGTTTTAAATACATTTGATGTTGGTAATGTGACCCCGAGGTGAGATCTTTATCATCCGATCCCGTCACCAATAATTGTGGCAGCATGACAGGCAACCTGCTCAACAAGCTTTAATGCGTGCAGCTGAGGGCTAAGGACACGATGTACAGAAACAATATCAGCTCGAGGGAACTTTCTGGGACTAAGGTGCCTGACCTTGTGGAACAACAATTAAGTTCGGCAGCATGGATTTTTAAGTACATTTTAATCTTATTACTTAAAACAGACGTTAAAGGACTACAAGTTTGGCTGCAGATTTTATTTGCCTATAGAATTCCCACTGTGACGTAATTCATGGCATGTGTGTGATTTACTCTGTCTGCTTTAATGGGATTTCCCATCAGTTGATTTTACATAATTCGTGAAATTTATTTTTGCGTTATGTTTGACCTGCTTTATTGGAGACTTTAGGCTGTACTTTACAGACACACACATGCATTATCAGAGCCATATAACGAATGGCTACACATGAATGTGTTTTCTATGTCTATGATGAGGTCCAGGGGGAAGGGCTATTTAATGTGTTTGATATATGGCGCCAAACTAGATCGACAAAGGCCTCTGTGCAGGCCGAAACGCGTCTCTTGTACCTGGGATTGAGGACGACATGATTGATTAAACTGATGCCAAATCCTGAAACCACTTTGTACCTGTACCTTCTTCCATGGAGTTCGCCTTTGTGGGAGCTGGATGTTCTGTTCATATATTTATTTTTATATATATATATATATATATATATATATATATATATATATATATTCACAGAAAAAACCATAGGTTATAGTGGATATATAGTTAGGAATTTGCATTTACAAAACCTTGAAAATTCAATGAAAAAACCATAGGTTATAGGCCATATATAGTTAGGAATTAGCATTTACAAAACCTTATTTTACTCGCATAAAACCATTGAAATTCCATATATAGTTAGCTAACTATAAGCGCTAACTATATATCGCGCACCCGCAATCCACTGCTGATGATGTCACATATTACATCATTCATGACATGGTCAGTGACATCACTGATGACATCACTGATCAAAACAACCAGTGATTGTATGTGTCTGTAAAGTTTAAATATGTTTCACATATTGAAGAATGAGTGGATGTATAAGTGTCTGGATGAAGAATTTAGTAGGTGCATGACTGACTGTATGAGTGAGTGATTAAATGTGTCTCACTTAGTACATGGGTTAGTGACTAAACTGTCTTAATTCGTGCATCAGTATGTTTGTTGTTGTGTAAGCTGCTGCATGTGTTGATCAGTAGCTATAAGAGTGGCCATATGGGTTATTGATTGGTTGCCCAAATATTTGAATGGGAGGCTGAGTGTGTGTGTGGGTGGCTGGGAGGTGCGTGACTCTGTGCATAGATGTGTAAGTAGTTGATTCACTAGGAGTATGAGTTCAAGAGTGCATGTGGAAACAGCTATATGGGCGGTTGACTGTGCATGGGTGTGTTGGTGAGTGAATGGATTTCTCATTGCTACATGTGCAAGTAAGTACGTATGTAAAACACAATACATGTGAGAGTTGAGATATATAAATAACTGAACATAAGACCCAGTGAATGTGTGAGTGGCTGTATCGATCACTGTGAGCTTGTATCAGGGATTATATAAGAGAGTAAATATGTGTTATTATATGTTTGAATAAGTAAGATGTGTATAACTGTATAGTTGAGGAAATGGAGGTGTGATTGATTCTTTGCATGACTGACTAGGTGTGTGAGTAACTCCATGGATGAGTGACAGTCTGTGAGTGTCTGTTTATACTGAGTGTATGTAAGGTTATATTAGAGTCTGAAGAGGTTCATTGTATTATCACATGAGTGATGTGATCAGTGATGACAAATGAGATGTCATCAGTGATGTCATTTGAGTTGTCATCAGTGATGTCATCAGTGATGTCATTTGAGATGTCATCATTGATATCATTTGAGTTGTCATCAGTGATGTCATTTGAGATGTCATCAGTGATGTCATCAGTGATGTCACTGACCATGTCATGAATGATGTAATATGTGACATCATCAGCAGTGGATTGCGGGTGCGCGATATATAGTTAGCGCTTATAGTTAGCTAACTATATATGGAATTTCAATGGTTTTATGCGAGTAAAATAAGGTTTTGTAAATGCTAATTCCTAACTATATATGGCCTATAACCTATGGTTTTTTCATTGAATTTTCAAGGTTTTGTAAATGCAAATTCCTAACTATATATCCACTATAACCTATGGTTTTTTCTGTGAATTTCATTGGTTTTTTAATAGCAAATATGAAAAGCTTTAAAATGTCAAGTACGTGATAGATAAAAACATTTTCGTATTTATGCACGCTGATGTGCTTTGAACGCTGCCCCCCCCCTCCCCTCTTTTGCCTTAGTAGTACTCTCTCTTTGCAGATACAGAAGGGTAGTTAACGCAGGCCTTTACCCCCGTTGTAATCCGTCGTACCTCCTTGTCTCTCCATTTGATTGATTGTTGTCCAAGCATTTACTGTTTTAGAATTGGTTCTCTTTGGATCATTCTCTATTTACAAACAAGCACAAAGTCGCAATACTCTGTTTAGTCTTTGCAGATAGTGAAAAATCGTGTAAAAAAATAAAAGTAATCGAGCAAAATCAGTAGGCCACTAATTGGATCTCTTTTTGACCTCGCTAAAATAGAAATATTAGGAACAACCCTTCTTGAGAAATACGAAAATAGTGAGATGAACTGAGCTCCACACCATGAGGGCTGCAAGACAGCTCGGCTCCATCACCCATCCCGCACAAAATAATGACAAACCCTATGCAAATATTAAAAATATAGACAACACACCAGCAAAGAAACAGGGTAAAACATTTTATTAAAAAACTATTTACATAACGTTGGTTTATAAGATGATGTCAGTAGTGGACCGATGTGTGAATAGATCGAAAACAGCACAAGGCTCCAAGATCCGGATAGCAAGCTCCTGGATGTTGGGTGCCATAGTTTAGAGTTCTGAATTTCAGCCTTTTTCAATGCCTGTGCTTTGTTGAATCAAAATGGCGGCTTGACACAAAGCTGACTCAAGCGTTGTTACTGATGCTATGCAGACCAAAACTGGTTTTCAGTTTGTACATTTTTCTAGATTTTTCAATCCAAGTTTGGTTGACTTTGTAGAACGATGGCTTCAGATTTTCAACATACGGTGTGGTGGCGCTGACTGGGAGGGGGCGCTTCGCTCCTGCCCCCTCCCCAAGTAAGATTTTCATACGTGAAAGTACGTTAATGGTTTTGGTCCCTGAGATGCTTCGATGTCACTACCATTCTCAAATAGCATAAGTTCTAGATGTTGGGTGCCATAGTTAAGAGTTCTGAGCAGCGCTTGTAACACTGTCTGAAGCTTATTTCCACCTACTGCAGCTTCACTATTCTCAAAGTAAGTGAGTGTCGTTTGTGGACCTGACTGCATTAGAAAACAATGTGATATGTTACCTTCCTAAACAGCTTGACGGAGGCCCCTGAGGGGCGCTGTGATGGCCATGGACTCGGAGAAGACGCTTGGCTCCGACACCCTCCCCAAGTCTTATAGCACTGGTGTAGCCTGAGATCGCCCCCGACATAGGCGGCCGGCTCCCGGGGTCCGGCGGTACTTTTTGCCTTTTGATGACTCTTCAATTCTGGACCTTGTCCCACAATCCGTTTGACCTGAAGACAAGCTGTAGTGAGGCGCCCCTTTATCGTTTTAGTTGCCATTCCGCCCGCTTTTGCTACACTGTGCCTCTTCCGCCATTCAGCTGTTTTCCGCCCGCTCTTGCGACTACAGCGTCTCGCTCACCATGTAGTTGAGATGCGCCCGCTCTTGCGGTGCAGCGATAGGCGGCTGCCACAGGACTCTCAAAATGGCGGCCGGCTCTTCGGTTTTGGGCCTGGTCCACTAAAATGGCCCTGGGACACCTTGGAACTCGGACGCTTGTCTGCTAGGGCTTGGGTCCCATTCTCGAAAAGCGTCCCCTCAGCCGTGAAGATTCTACAAAAGTCTTGGGGGCCTCCGACTCCCGCAGGCTTCTGGTGGGGAGCGGCTGCCATGATTGCTCGTGGAATGGCCACGACGGAGCTACGAGATGGTAGTGGTCTCATGCTGACGCCAGCTTTAGTCTGAAACATCCAGAAACACTGTAGACTACCAATTCGATCAGTTCCGGTAGCGCCCCAACATGACCCGGAAGAGAAGAACTTGCCCTCCCCTCTTTGACTGATGGTTCTTGTTGCCTGTCCCCTCTGTTGTCATTTAACAGAACTTTTTGGACTGCTGAAAGGGGTTGTGTTCTGAACGCTGGTTGGTGGAGACATTTAGACTATATTCTTGACCTACGTTGTCGCGTAATGCGTTTTATGACACGCCGCGTTAGCGCACCCGGAAGTGATCCGAGGCGCGGCGCGCAGCGCGTAACGTAAGCATAACAGGTCATGTGACTTGTTAATAAAACTTTTCATTGGTTCATTTTACTTTTGTTAATTTAATGATGAAAAGCTTGGTCATATGACCTAAAAATTACGCTTTTTATTATTTTCGAACAATATTTTTTTTTCAAACATATGTTATAATATTCCAGGCTAATGTACTTTCCCGGAAAATTTACAACTGTCTTGCAAGTAAAATATATTCCTTTTTCGAGAAAAAGGGCGTTTCTTCCTTCCATGACGGAGCCGTTGAGTAAAAGAGATTCGGCCTGCTGTCTTAGTCGCCGATACGCCTGATTATCAGATTCTTATCGATCACTTTATGTTGCAGACATGAAAAACACAACTGCCCTTGACCATTTATCTTTACTGCGTTCCTACATATTATACCTTTTATCCGTCATGTAATTGGACTGCTTTATTTCACTTGCCTTTTACTGATTCGAAAACAGTCACTAAAAGTAAAAACTTTACAAATGAAAATACTACTACCGTGTTTTGTTTTAAAAACCTTTATTGTGAAAATGTCAGTATACAAATACGGGCCTATAACCACGTGGGCCGGCCACGGAGCAAACTCAAATCGTATATGATGAGGAGACATTTACACTGTAGAAGAACGTAACGAGCGGGCCATTAGGTGACAAGAACAAAGGTGTCTAACAGTTGCGGAATCGGTGGACGTACATTTTGTAATTAAAATACGACAGGGCCACTTACAATAACATTTTCTAGATATACATTTGCGGGCAAAGAGTTACGAGTCCCATTTATACCGGCGCCATTTTGGGCGAGGCCGGGCAGGTCCAAGATATAGTCAAAATGTCTCCACCAACCATCGGCCAGACCAGAACCCCTTTCGGCCCTTTATGTTACAAGATGGTGTCTTCCATTCAGAAAATATTGGTGGCAGCATTTTGAAAGGAAACAGAAACAGCCGTTCTCCTAGTGAGTTTCACATTGTTACATTTAGGAAGAATGTTGAAGAGTAGTATGTGGAAAATCTGAAGCCATTTTTCTACAAACTCTCAATCAGACTTGGATGGAAAAAAAAACCTGAAGAATGTACAAACTGAAAACCAATTTTTGTCTGTATAGCACCAACAGTAACGCTTGAGTCAGCTTTGTGTCAAGCCGCCATTTTCATTCAATCAATAGCGTCCCCCTGCACACATTCAGGGACCTGGTCGTGTCTTCAGATGAAACGCATTGTAGGAAAAGAAGCAGAAAGGAAAAGGAAAAAAGTTCCGCCGGACCTAGTGAAGCTGCAGCAGGTGCAAATAAGCTTCAGACAGTCTTACAAGCACTGCTCAGAACTCTCAACTGAGGCACTCAACATCCAGGACTTGCCATTCGGATCTTGGCGCCTTGTATTTTTGTTTTGTTTTTGATGGAGGGGAAAGAACAAAAAACAGACATTGAAAAAGGCTCAACAGTGCAGGGCGCCTTGTGCTGGTTCCGACCTATTCACACATCGGTCCGCTACTGACATCACCTCATAAACCAACGGGGCACCCCACGCCGACTTTCGGCGCAGCATTGTAGGATGGCCACACCAGTGCGGCAATTTGCTGGACACCACCTCGGTGCCATCCAGATCTCGACGCGTTCATTCATTCAATAGCGTCCCCCTGCACACATTCAGGGACCTGGTCGTGTCTTCAGAAGAAACGCATTGTAGGAAAAGAAGCAGAAAGGAAAAGGCAACAAGTTCCGCCGGACCTAGTGAAGCTGCAGCAGGTGCAAATAAGCTTCAGACAGTTCTACAAGCACTGCTCAGAAATCTCAACTGAGGCACTCAACATCCAGGACTTGCCATTCGGATCTTGGCGCCTTGTGCTGGTTCCGACCTATTCACACATCAGTCCACTACTGACATCACCTCATAAGCCAACGGGGCACCCCACGCCGACTTCCGGCGCAGCATTGTAGGATGGCCACACCAGTGCAGCCACTTGCTGGACACCACCTCGGTGCCATCCGGATCTCAGCGCGTTCGAGTCACTGTGCCGGAAGAGTGACCGGAACTCAGCTGAACACGCCGTCTTTCGGCGCAGCATTGTAGGATGGCCACACCAGTACGGCAATTTGCTGGACACCACCTCGGCGCCATCCGGATCTCGGCGCGTTCGAGTCACTGTACCGCAACAGTGACCGCAATTCAGCTGGACTTTTCGACTTTCGGCGCAGCATTGTAGGATGGCCACACCAGTGCGGCAATTTGCTGGACACCACCTCGGTGCCATCCGGATCTCGGCGCGTTGTGCTGCCTTCGGCCTATTCGCACATCGGTCCGCTACTGACGCCGCCTCACGTGCCAACGGATTTTCTACGCTTTTTGTAGCCCTATGTCGCATAACAGGTCATGTGACTTGTTTATAAAACTTTTCATTGGTTCATTTTACTTTTGGTTTCCTAAAGATGGAAGGCTTGGTCATATGACCTAAAAATAACACTTTTCATTGGTTTAGAACATTTTTTTTTCCCAAACGATGAAAGCCCCACCTTGTTTCTGGATCATTCAGACTGAAGCTGGCGTCAGCATGAGAGCACCACCATCTCTTGGCTCCGTCGTGGTCATTCCGCGAGCAATCATGTCAGCCGCTCCCCACCGGAAGCCTGCGGGAGTCGGGGGCCCCCAAGACTTTTACACAATCTTCACGGCTGAGGGGACGCTTTTCGAGAATGGAGCCCAAGCCCTAGCAGGCAAGCGTCCGACTTCCAAGGTGTCCCAGGGCCATTTCAGTGGACCAGGCCCAAAACCGAAGAGCCGTCCGCCATTTTGACAGCCATGTGGCAGCCGCCTATCGCTGCACTGCAAGAGTGGGAGCAACTCCACAACATGGTGAGCGAGACGCTGTGGCCGCAAGAGCGAGCGCAACTCAGCTAGATGGCCGCCACCTGGGGAGGCCCGTTCACGCCGCCTCCCCCCCCCCCCCCCCCGGGCCGCCGCACGCCAATTTTCGGAGCAGCATTGTAGGATACCAAAACCAGTGCGGCAGTTTACTGGACATCACCTGGGTGCCTGTCGTACATGTTGTGTCAGCCATGTGACACTGGACACAGACCGCTACTGACGAGGCCTCCCCCCGCACCACCCGGGACGCCCCACGCTGTTTTTCTGTGCTGCATTGTAGGATCCCTAAACCAGTGCGGCACCCAGGCGACATCACCTGGGTGCCGTCCAGAACTCTGCACGTTGTGCTGCCTTGGGACTATTCGCACAACAGACCGCTACTGACGAGGCCTCCCCCCGCCCCACCCGGGACGCCCCACGCCAATTTTCGGAGCAGCATTGTAGGATCCCTAAACCAGTGCGGCACCCAGGCGACATCACCTGGGTGCCGTCCAGAACTCTGCACGTTGTGCTGCCTTGGGACTATTCGCACAAAAGACAGCTTCTAACCATTGTTGCTTTTTGTGTTAATAAATGTTTAAATGTTTTTAGTTTTTGTTCTGTTCATTATCGTTAAAAGTTAATAAAGTTTTATAACCTTAATTTGTTGGAGTGTTATCTATTTTTTGAAAAACGGGTGAATGGGGCCTTGAATCGGGTTATTGTCATGTGTGGACTTTGGAAGTGTGCTGCTGCAGGATCGGACATTTCAAACTCAAATGCACGTTCTTTTTCTTACCTTTCCGAAGCATGGAGCGCAATAGCAGGCAGAGAAAGGGTGATGCACGTGTTGAACACTACCTGACCTGGCAAGTTGCTGGCAGTGCCCCCCGCCCGCTCCTGAAAGAGGGCACACACACACCGCCGCCCCGAGTACTTCACAAATCTTTAAAAGACCATGCGCTTGTTCATGAGGCTTAAATGGTTTATCACCTCTTCTAGAACCCCTACATCGACCCTCTGACGTTTCATGGAAAAATTACCATGTAACACAATACCAAGCCCTGTCAGCTGAAACCCCCAAGGAATCGTGGGGCATATTATCAAGGGGGTTTATCTCCGCTTTTTTGGCTTTAAAAACCATGAAAGCGGAGATAAAATTATTTCCCTATTATCAAACTGTCGCTAACACCAGTTAGTGACACCTAAAAGGAGATAGCGACCATCTTGGGCCCGGCTTTGCATGTCAGTGATACTTATCACTAATGACATGCAAAGTGGCGTGCCAAGATGTTAGCGACTGGAAACAGTCCCTAACATCGCTACCTTCTATTACCAACTTTTGGAGATATTCGCGCTAAGCGCGAATATCTCCAAAATCTAACACCTGCCCTGAGCAGTTCTTAGCCATGTTATCCAATGGGAGGTGGATAACATGGCTAAGAGCATTAGGTCGATAATACATGAATATCGCTGACTTTTCTGCGATAATAGCAAGGTTTATCTGCGATAAAAATCGCCGATGTGCGGCGATAATTTTTGTCTCTAAACAAGTTATAGACAAAAATTATCGCTAGTTGTTCGTAATATGCCCCCGGGTTTTTGCTTGCAGAAATCGGGAGGCGGGAGACTAGCACTGAAATCAGTACTCACACGCCTGAATCAGGAGGATTGGCATGTCTGAATTCTCTACAGCTGGGGCCATAAACTACATCCGCAGGGGTAGGTGATAGCCTGGGACCAGCCTGGCATCTAAAATGGCTGCCGTGCACGACAAAATTGTGGCATTCGAAAAAAGGCAAGATGGCGCAGCCGCTGGAAGAGATATATCAACATATATCAGCCTCCTCAGCCACCCTCAGGAAACATAGGGGATTAGGATATGTCTCCCGCACCCCCTTATACCTAGTACTTTAATTAACGAAGCACAAAATGGCGAATTCCCGTTTCGCTACCAGTTTGCGGCCCAGTTCGCGGCCCGTGAAGCGCTTCTACCGTGAAAAATCATTTTTTTTTTATTTTCCCCACGGGACCCTTTAATAACCCCAACAACATTCCTAGGGGGTCAAGAGGGGGATACCTTGCCCCCTTTCATTAAATTCCCCCTTAGTTTTTCACCTTTTCTTCTCTCTCGATCCTACCGAGAGACAAGATGGCGGCCGCTCCGGACTGTCACGCAGCAAAAAAAAAAAAAAAGCTCACGCACAGCCGCTGGAAGAGATGTATCAACATATATCAGCCTCCTCACCCACCCTCAGGAAACATAGGGGATTAGGATACGTCTCCCGCACCCACTTATAACTAGTAATTTAATTTACGAAGCACAAAATGGCGAATTCCCGTTTCGCTACCAGTTCGCGGCCGCGCTTCTACCGTGAAAAATCATTTTTTTTTTATTTTCCCCACGGGACCCTTTAATAACCCCAACAACATTCCTAGGGGGTCAAGAGGGGGATACCTTGCCCCCTTTCATTAAATTCCCCCTTCGTTTTCCACCTCTTCTTCTCTCTCGATCCTACCGAGAGACAAGATGGCGTCCGCTCCGGACTGTTTAGAATGTTGACAGACACCGGAGAGCCAATCAGCTTTCTGCGCGCAAAGTTCCGATAAGCGAAAAGTAAGCGGACCGGATCGCTGCCCAGAGCGCTGTTACAGATATATATCTTGGTTTGAACGTTAATTTCTCAAAAACTACTGGAGCACATATATTGAGACCTAGCAAAGGCACATCGGGCTAACAGTCCCTACAATTTTGCCAAGTTTCGTGCAAATCCATTCAGCCGTTCGAGCTAAAAGTGAGTCCAACCGCCCTATGGAAAAATGAATGGGAAAAACGCGTTTTGGGACCCCCCTTTTTTCTCAGCCCCCCCTTGACGAAACCCCACCAAATTTTCAGGGGCTGCTCAGAAACAAAATGTGCCATTTTCCTGAAAATGTCAGCCGATTCCGTCCACAAACGCCAAAGTTATTAGACATAGAATTTTCAAAAGTCCCATAGGGAAAAAATTCTAACTATATATACCTACTGGCGATAGCCAGTAGGTAATATATATATATATATATATATATATATATATATATATATATATATATATATATATATATATATATATATATATATATTCACTGAAAAAACCATAGGTTATAGACCATATATAGTTAGGAATTAGCATTTACAAAACCTTACTTTACTCGCACAAAACCATTGAAATTCGCATATATAGTTAGTTGCGCTAACTATATATCGCGCACCCGCAATCCACTGCTGATGATGTCACATATTACATCATTCATGACATGGTCAGTGACATCACTGATGACATCACTGATGACAACCCAAATGACATCACTGATGACATCACTGATGACATCAATCATGTGATAATACGATTAACCTCTTCAGACTCTAATATAACCTTAGATACATTCAGAGTAAACAGACACTCACAGACTATCACTCATCCATGGAGTTACTCACACACCTAGTCAGTCATGCACTGAACCAATCACACCTCCATTTCCTCAACTATACAGTTATACACACCTTACTTATTGAAACATATTCTAACACATATTTACTCTCTTATACAATCACTGATACAAGTTCACAATGATCCATACAGCCACTCACACATTCACTGGCTCTTATGCACAGTTATTTATATATGTCAACTCTCACATGTACTGTGTTTTACATATGTACTTACTTTGACATGTAGCACTGAGATATCCATTCACTCACCAATACACTCATGCACACAGTCAACCACCCATACAGCTGTTTCCACATGCACTTTTGAACCCATACATCTAGTGAATCAACTGCTCACACATCTATGCACAGAGTCACACACCTCCCAGCCACCCACACACACACACTCAGTCTCCCATACAAATACTTGGGCAACCAATCAATAACCCATATAGTTACTCATATAGCTACTGATCAACACATGCAGCAGTTTACAGAACAACAGATATAATGATGCAGAACTTAAGACAGTTTAGTCACTAACCCATGCACTCAGTGAGACACATTTAATCACTCTCTCATACAGTCAGTCATGCACCTACTAAATCCTTCATCCAGACACTTATACATCCACTCATTCTTCAATATGTAAGACATATTTTAACTTTACAGAAACATACAGTCACTGGATGATGTCATCAGTGATGTCATCACTGATGTCATTTGGGTTGTCATCAGTGATGTCATCAGTGATGTCACTGACCATGTCATGAATGATGTAATATGTGACATCATCAGCAGTGGATTGCGGGTGCGCGATATATAGTTAGCGCAACTAACTATATATGCGAATTTCAATGGTTTTGTGCGAGTAAATTAAGGTTTTGTAAATGCTAATTCCTAACTATATATGGTCTATAACCTATGGTTTTTTCAGTGAATATATATATATATATATATATATATATATATATATATAAAAATAAATATATGAACAGAACATCCAGCTCCCACAAAGGCGAACTCCATGGAAGAAGGTACAGGTACAAAGTGGTTTCAGGATTTGGCATCAGTTTAATCAATCATGTCGCCCTCAATCCCAGGTACAAGAGACGCGTTTCGGCCTGCACAGAGGCCTTTGTCGATCTAGTTTGGCGCCATATATCAAACACATTAAATAGCCCTTCCCCCTGGACCTCATCATAGACATAGAAAACACATTCATGTGTAGCCATTCGTTATATGGCTCTGATAATATGTGACATCATCAGCAGTGGATTGCGGGTGCGCGATATATAGTTAGCACAACTAACTATATATGCGAATTTCAATGGTTTTGTGCGAGTAAATTAAGGTTTTGTAAATGCTAATTCCTAACTATATATGGTCTATAACCTATGGTTTTTTCAGTGAATTTCAATGGTTTTTTAATAGCAAATATAAAAAGCTGTAAAATGTCAAGTACGTGGAAGGTAAAAACATTTTCGTATTTATGCACGCTGATGTGCTTTGAACTCTGCAACACCCCCCCCTCCTCTATTCTTTTAGGAATATTCTCTCTTTGCAGATAGTGAAGGGTAGGTAACACAGGCCTTTGCCCCCCGTTGTAATCTGTCATGCCCATCTACTCCCCACTGATTGATAAACTAGTTCCACCCGGACCATTTATTAGAGGTACATCATCTGGCTCAACCGGAGGGTGCCCCTAATAAAGAAGACATATGTAAAATACGAAGTAATCACTGTATCCTGTTAAACAGAAACTTTAGCATGAAACACACTTGAAAAGGAAGGGAAAGAAATCGAACAAAATCAGTAGGCCACTGATGAGTTTTTGACTTCGCTAGAAATAAGAAACATGAAAGTGGTGGGAGAAGCCAAGCTTGACGTTACGGCAGCCACGAGGTAGCTAGGCTCCGCCACCCCCCCACTGCTCCAAGCATGTCTGTCCCACCGCCCGCCACGCCCAATAACCGTAACATGAAATAGATACAAATCAGCAGATACCTACCCCCATTCCGGAAACTCCCGAAGTGAAACAGGTTCGCGGCTACGCACATCCGGAAGACGAGGCCTTCGGCACGTGTAGGGCGGGTCGTGCTGGCAGCCGTCGGCCGGGGAGGTCGTCGCGTAAGGTGGGCCAGGAGAGGAGCCGAGGCCGACGGGATCCCTTGTCCCATCCTCTTCTTTCTTCAATGATGGCTGCGACAACGGGGGGGGGGGATGTCTTGCATATGCCACCGACCCCCCCTCCCCTCGTATCTCCTGGTCTGGCCCCGGCTTGGTATGAGCTCCCCGTTCGGTCCTGAAGCGGTGCCCTGTTGGCCACAGGGGGGATGTCTTGCCTCTGCCTCCAACCCCCCCTCCTCTTATCGCCTGGTCCGGACATCACAGATATCAACGCCAGGTGTCGGCGTGGGGTGCGCTGGGAGGGAGAGGCGGCGCGAATGAGCCTCTCCCACCCCCCCAGGTGTGGGCCCCTCAGCTGCACCCCCAACGCTCCACTCACCCAACAAAAGGTCTCGTCCACTATTGCGAGGCAATGATGCTCCGCTCACCCAGCGGGTGTCTCGTCCACTGTTGCGGTGCAACGGCGCTTCTGAGTTCAGCTAGAAAATGAGTCCTGCGTCCAGAAACCTTCTCCTCGACTTTGAAGATTCTATAAGAGCCACGGGGGCCCCCAACCCCCGCAGACACCCCCGATGGGGAATGACTGCCATAATCACCCACGGAACGACCACGACGTAGCCGCGGGACGTCGGCGCGCTCATGCCGGCCTAGGCCTCAGTCTTGAAATGACCAAAATCCTGCAAGACTACCAACTTGATCAGTTCCGGTGGGACACCAGTATGACCCGGTAGGAGAGATTGTTGCCTCCCACCCCACTTTGACTGATGGTTCATGTCGCCAGTCCCCTCTGCTACCCTTCAACGAAAAATTTTGGACTGCCGAAAGAGGTCCCGGTCCAACCACGAGTTGGTGGAGACATTTTGACTATACTTGGACCTTCCTGACCTCACCCAAAATGGCGCCGGTACAAATGAAACTCTCAACTCCTTGTTGTGCCCTGATTGCTCAGCCTTGATATCATGAGATATGTATGCAGTTTTTAGCACATGAACTGATATGGGATAAGACTGATTATATGTTCGGACAATGAATTGATCCGGGATGGGTATTGATTATACGTTCAAACAATGAATTGACATGGGACGGGTACTGATTACACGTTCGGACAATGAATTGATATTAAGTTCTAATGCATCATTGATTACTGTATTTATTGAAGGTTCGAAATGTCGACACTTTTGGTACTTGCTCACAATGAATTATCGATATGATTTTGTTGCACTTGTCGCACTTTTTACTATGAAATCAACGACCACTGACTCTGTTATGTTTTCCACAAATAAATACCCCCCCCCCATTTACAGTTCCAGCCTGCTCCGTGGCCGGCCCACGGGGTTGTAGGCCCGTATTTGTGCACCAACATTTTTATTAAAGGTTTTTGAAAAAGCAAACGTAGTTGTAACGCGTAGATTGGTAAGTTTCGAATAAATGGCCACTGTTTCCGATATAAAAAAAAAAAAAAAGCAGGTGAAATAAAGCAGCTCGATTAGTTAAGGGTTAAAAAGTATAGTACGCAGAAACATTGCAAATATGAATGGTCCGGGTTTGTTGTATGTGTTTTTCATTTTTGTACAGCATAAAGCAATCGATAAAGATCCTGGTATTTAGCCTCTACTTTATATGCTACCTGTATCAGGGAAGTTGTTTTAAATGCCCCTAAGCCACCCCGAAGGAATGTTACCTGGCCCCCCTAGTACGAACGAAAACGACCCCGTACCACTGTAGGTTATCTCTCTTCCTCAAAGGAGAGCACGAGCTCGCCCCCACTTTACACCGACTGCCCTTTGTTTTGACCCTCCCCTGCACACGATCCGTAATGCCACACTTGGGCGACCTATGCTATCCACAGGCCTCCGATAATTATCTCTCCCACATTACCGGTCCCCCCTGGGCTTAAACGCCGTGATGGTAGGGACTGCATCCCGTGGAGATAGGCCGAGTATGTAGTAACTAAAAGCCTTTTCGGGTTTATGCGCGCTGATGTGTTTTAAACGCTGCCCCCACCCCTTCTTTTTCCCTCTTTTCTGCAGGTCACTTCGGAACGTCGATTAAAGTACGGAAAAATGGTGATTTAACGGCCGATGGGATGGGAAAAAGGGTTTGAATATGGTGCCTATACACGACGAGCAAACAATGGCTATGTCTCTCTCTGAACCCAGCGCTTGGGAGGACAGCCTGAAGCAGAAACTTGACGGGTTATTACAGGATGACAAAATATGACTTCGCTTGGCACCCCGAATAATACAACCAAGAATGACGTGCACCAATGAATAAATTCCTACGTTTAACTAAATAGGGAAAGTTTAAGGAATATTCCGAGGTGAGGTTTACCCAAGTACCCTCCGTCTGGAGGACTAGGAATGTTGCCAATGTTTAAGATTTACCACCTCCTTCTCGCACCCTTATAGACATGAAACTCAAAGCTGCCCCATTGTTCTCCCGACTGACACCTACCGTTGCCTCAGCCTTGAAACCCATTCGCTAAAAATTATTCGAAGATCCCCCCTGAGTATTAGCCCGACCAGGTTAGTTCCCGACCAATTGGCAAAGGTGTAAGTATTTGCAACCAAAGCCACCAGCGAAGGCAGCCGACGATAAGAGAGAAGAAAAAGGTAAAAAGAGCTCAGCCCCCAGATGAATTAAGTAGGATGCTAAGGATGGGCAGCATGCAGGAAGAGATCTTTTTGGCCAGCAACTGTTCTATGTTTTGTCTTGGACGTCACGATCGGCGGCGTGCAGAGAGTGGGTCTGGTCAAGGCATCTAAAATGGCTGCCGTGCACGACAGAAGTGTGGCATTGGAAAAAAAACAAAATGGCGCGGACAATGTTTATCAATACGGATTAATTTATAACAATTATTTTTAACAATATATTTACTCGCAGTGTCAAAATGGCGGTCAACACTTCCTGATTTCCTTCGAATCAAACGTTAACAGACGTCACGTAGCAAAAAAAAAAAAATGTTCACGCGCAGCCGCTGGAAGACAAGTATCAACATATATGAGCATCCTCAGCCACCCTCAGAAAACATAGGGGGTCAGGATACGTCTCCCATACCGCCTTATACCCATTTCTCACATTGTTTTTCCTCCATCTTGTAATTTAATTAAAATGAAACACAAAATGGCGAATTCCCGTTTCGCTACCGGTTCGCTACCCAGTTCGCGAACCGGAAAGCGCTTCTTCCGCAAAAAATCAAATTTTTTTTATTTGCCCCACGGGACCCTTTAATAACCCCAACATCATTCCTAGGGGGTCAAGAAGGGTCTACCTTGCCCCCTTTCATTAAATTCGCCCTTCGTTTTTCTCCTCTTCTTGTCTCTCGATCCTACCGAGAGACAAGATGGCGGCCGCACCGGACTGTTTAGAATGTTGACAGACACCGGAAAGCCAATCAGCTTTGCTTCGCAAAGCTCTGTTACGCGAAAAGTACGCGATCTGGAGCGCTATCCGGGACGCTGTCACAGATATATCTGTTTTTTAAAACGTTAATTTCTCAAAATCCACTGGAGCACATATATTGAGACCCAGCAAAGGCACATCGGGCTAACAGTCCCTACAATTTTGCCAAGTTTCGTGCAAATCCATTCAGCCGTTCGAGCTAAAAGTGAGGCCAAACGCACTATGGAAAAATGAATGGGAAAAATGTGTTCTGGGACCCCCCTTTTTTCTCGGACCCCCCTTGACGAAACCCCCCCACATTTTTAGGGGCTGCTCGGAAACAAAATGTGCCATTTTCCTGAAAATGTCAGACGATTCCGTCCACAAACGCCAAAGTTATTAGACATAGAATTTTCAAAAGTCCCATAGAGAAAAAATCCTGACTATATATACCTACTGGCGACCGCCAGTAGGTAATATATATATATATATATATATATTCACTGAAAAAACCATTGGTTATAGACCATATATAGTTAGGAATTAGCATTTACAAAACCTTAATTTACTCGCACAAAACCATAGAAATTCGCATATATAGTTAGTTGCAATAACTATATATCGTGCACCCCGAAATCCACTGCTGATGATGTCACATATTACATATTTCATGACATGGTCAGTGACATCACTGATGACATCACTGATGACATCTCAAATGACATCACTGATGACATCACTGATGACAACACCCAGTGACTGTATGTTTCTGTAAAGTTAAAATATGTCTTACATATTGAAGAATGAGTGGATGTATAAGTGTCTGGATGAAGGATTTAGTAGGTGCATGACTGACTGTATGAGTGAGTGATTAAATGTGTCTCACTGAGTGCATGGGTTAGTGACTAAACTGTCTTAATTTGTGCATCATTATGTCTGTTGTTCTGTAAACTGCTGCATGTGTTGATCAGTAGCTATATGAGTAACTATATGGGTTATTGATTGGTTGCCCAAGTATTTGTATGGGAGACTGAGTGTGTGTGTGGGTGGCTGGGAGGTGTGTGACTCTGTGCATAGATGTGTGAGCAGTTGATTCACTAGATGTATGGGTTCAAAAGTGCATGTGGAAACAGCTGTATGGGCGGTTGACTGTGTGCATGAGTGTATTGGTGAGTGAATGGATATCTCAGTGCTACATGTCAAAGTAAGTACATATGTAAAACACAGTACATGTGAGAGTTGACATATATAAATAACTGTGCATAAGAGCCAGTGAATGTGTGAGTGGCTGTATGGATCATTGTGAACTTGTATCAGGGATTGTATAAGAGAGTAAATATGTGCTAGTATATGTTTGAATACGTGAGGTGTGTATAACTGTATAGTTGAGAAAATGGAGGTGTGATTGATTCTTTGCATGACTGACTAGGTGTGTGAGTAACTCCATGGATAAGTGACAGTCTGTAAGTGTCTGTTTATACTGATTGTATCTAAGGTTATATTAGAGTCTGAAGATGTTCATTGTATTATCACATAAATGATATCATCAGTGATGTGATCAGTAATGTCAAATGAGATGTCATCAGTGATGTCATTTGAGATATCATTTGAGATGTCATCAGTGATGTCATCAGTGATGTAATTTGAGATGTCATCAGTGATGTCATCAGTGATGTCACTGACCATGCCATGAATGATGTAATATGTGACATCATCAGCAGTGGATTGCGGGTGCGCGATATATAGTTATTGCAACTAACTGTATATGCGAATTTCTATGGTTTTGTGCGAGTAAATTAAGGTTTTGTAAATGCTAATTCCTAACTATATATGGTCTATAACCAATGGTTTTTTCAGTGAATTTCAATGGTTTTTTAATAGAAAATATGAAAAGCTGTAAAATGTCAAGTACGTGGTAGGTAAAAACATTTTCGTATTCATACACGCTGATGTGCTTTGAACTCTGCCCCCCCTCCTCTTTTCTTTTAAAAATTTGAAGAAACAAAAAGTATTCCCTTCCATAAATAACCCAAGACTTTTATTTTGTTATGGCAAGGGAACGAAATAGAGAATAAACTATAGTTGGTCACCATGGGGTTTAAAGAAGGGATGGTTCTTCACCAGATTAGATATTTTCCCAGACCCTCATTCTCCAATGTGATGAACTAGGCTAAAATTCTTCTGGTGCCTGCACCCTGTCACAGAATATCACCCTAAAACATGGAATCTCCCAAACACCAGATTGAGTTCAACCCTACAGTAAGCCTTATTTCTTCAGGGCCTCAGAATTTCTTTTGCTTTGCTCATGGAAATTGTGGGATATAGGAGAGATAAGGTGTCACCATTAAGAAAGGGTAGTATTTAAATTTGCATATCAATTATGTTAAATCTTTTAGACATATGATATGCTAGCTTGAACTTATGCATTACATTTGAAGCCGAATTCAACAGCTTAAGTAAGTAGGTTTTCGTAGTTGTAACTTTAAAGGGTGATCTAGCAAGCTGTAAAGATTTTCTAAAACAGTGGAGCGTATTTAGTTTTTTGATGTACATGTTTATGAAACGATTACACAAATGAAACATTTGTGAGTTTTAAATTTCCGGAGAAGTATAATTCACCAATAGCTTTCTCTGTAGATGTTTTTCCATTAACAATCCCAGTTCCATCACCCGCCCAGGATATCACTACTGTTAGTTGTCATTGTTGCTTCTGTTTTAATAAAAAATGTTTTAAGGTGTTTACTGTTTTTGTTGCGATGTATATATTTATAAGTTCTTAAAGTGTTATAATCCTACTAATTTTTTATCGATTATTGCTCTTTGAGATATTCCCTGTCTACAAACAGAGAAGAATAGGAATATTCTGTCTCCCTTTGCAGATAGTGAAGGATAGGTAATGCGGACTTTTGTCCCCTGTTGTAATCCGTCATGCCTGTTTTTCTCCCCACTGATTGATTGATTGGCTGGACATTTATTGTTCAAGGAATAGTTCTTTCGAGGTATTCTCTGTTTGCAAATAATGTGGAATAGAAATATTCTGTCTAGTCTTTGCAAGTAGTGAAGGGTGGGTAATGCGGACCTTTGTCCCCCGTTGTAATCTGTCATGCCCATCTACTCCCCACTGATTGATAAACTAGTTCCACCCGGGCCATTTATTAGAGGTACATCATCTGGCTCAACCGGAGGGTACCCCTAATAAAGAAGACATATGTAAAATACGAAGTAATCACTGTATCCTGTTAAACAGAAACTTTAGCATGAAACACACTTGAAAAGGAAGGGAAAGAAATCGAACAAAATCAGTAGGCCACTGATGAGTTTTTGACTTCGCTAGAAATAAGAAACATGAAAGTGGTGAGAGAAGCCAAACTTGATGTTACGGCAGCCACGAGGTAGCTAACCTCCGCCACCCCCCCACTGCTCCAAGCATGTCTGTCCCACCGCCCGCCACGCCCAATAACGGTAACATGAAATAGATACAAATCAGCAGATACCTACCCCCATTCCGGAAACTCCCGAAGTGCAACAGGTTCGCGGCTACGCCCATCCGGAAGACGAGGCCTTCGGCACGTGTAGGGCGGGTCCTGCTGGCAGCCGTCGGCCGGGGAGGTCGTCGCGTAAGGTGGGCCAGGAGAGGAGCCGAGGCCGACGGGATCCCTCTTCTTTCTTCAATAATTTCTGCGACAACGGGTGGGGGGGGGATGTCTTGCACATGCCACCGACCCCCCCCCCCCCCTTGGGCCAGGAGAGGAGCCGAGGCCGACGGGATCCCTCTTCTTTCTTCAATAATGGCTGCGACAACGGGGGGGGGGATGTCTTGCACATGCCACTGACCCCCCCCTCCCCTCGTATCTCCTGGTCTGGCCCCGGCTTGGTATGAGCTCCCCGTTCGGTCCTGAAGCGGCGCCCTGCAGGCCACGGGGGGATGTCTTGCCTCTGCCTCCGACCCCCCCCTCTTATCGCCTGGTCCGGACATCACGGATATCAATGCCAGGTGTCGGCGTGGGGTGCGCTGGGAGGGAGAGGTGGCGCGAACGAGCCTCTCCCACCCCCTTAGGTGGGGGCCCCTCAGCTGCACCCCCAATGCTCCACTCACCCAACAAAAGGTCCTGAAGCGGCGCCCTGCAGGCCACGGGGGGGGATGTCTTGCCTCTGCCTCCGACCCCCCCCCCTTATCGCCTGGTCCGGACATCACGGATATCAACGCCAGGTGTCAACGTGGGGTGCGCTGGGAGGGAGAGGCGGCGCGAACAAGCCTCTCCCACCCCCCTAGGTGGGGGCCCCTCAGCTGCACCCCTAACACTCCACTCACCCAACAAAAGGTCTCGTCCACTATTGCGAGGCAATGATGCTCCGCTCACCCAGCGGGGGTCTCATTTACTTTTACGGTACAACGACGCTTTTTAGTTCAGCTAGAAAATGAGTACTGCGTCCAGAAACGTTCTCTTCAACTTTGAAGATTCTATAAGAGCCATGGGGCCCCCCGACCCCCGCAGACACCCCCGATGGGGAATGACTGCCATGATCACCCACGGAACGACCACGACGTAGCTGCAGGACGTCGCCGCGCTCATGCCGGCGCCGGCCTCAGTCTTGAAATGACCAAAATCCTGCAAGACTACCAACTTGATCAGTTCCGGTGGGACACCAGTATGACCCGGTAGGAGAGATTGTTGCCTCCCACCCCACTTTGACTGATGGTTCATGTCACCAGTCCCCTCTGCTACCCTTCAACGAAAACTTTTGGACTGCCGAAAGAGGTCCCGGTCCAACCACAAGTTGGTGGAGACATTTTGACTATACTTGGACCTTCCTGAGCTCACCCAAAATGGTACCGGTACAAATGAAACTCTCAACTCCTTGTTGTGCCCCGATTGCTCAGCCTTGATATCATGAGATATGTATGCAGTTTTTAGCACATGAATTGATATGGGATAAGACTGATTATATGTTCGGACAATGAATTGATCCGGGATGGGTATTGATTATACGTTCGAACAATGAATTGACATGGGACGGGTACTGATTACACGTTCGGACAATGAATTGATATTAAGTTCTAATGCATCATTGATTACTGTATTTATTGAAGGTTCGATTTGTCGACACTTTTGGTACTTGCTCACAATGAATTATCGATATGATTTTGTTGCACTTGTCGCACTTTTTACTATGAAATCAACGACCACTGACTCTGTTATGTTTTCCACAAATAAATACCCCCCCCCCCATTTACAGTTCCAGCCTGCTCCGTGGCCGGCCCACGGGGTTGTAGGCCCGTATTTGTGCACCAACATTTTTATTAAAGGTTTTTGAAAAAGCAAACGTAGTTGCAACGCGTAGATTGGTAAGTTTCGAATAAATGGCCACTGTTTCCGATTTAAAATTTTTTTTTTAAAAAAAAGCAGGTGAAATGAAGCAGCTCGATTAGTTGAGGGTTAAAAAGTATAGTACGCAGAAACATTGCAAATATGAATGGTCCAGGTTTGTTGTATGTGTTTTTCATGTTTGTACAGCATAAAGCAATCGATAAAGATCCTGGTATTTAGCCTCTACTTTATATGCTACCTGTATCAGGGAAGTTGTTTTAAATGCCCCTAATCCACCCGAAGGAATGTCACCTGGCCCCCCTAGTACAAACGAAAACGACCCCGTACCACTGTAGGTTATCTCTCTTCCTCAAAGGAGAGCACGAGCTCACCCCCACTTTACACTGACTGCCCTTTGTTTTGACCCTCCCCTGCACACGATCTGTAATGCCACACTTGAGCGACCTATGCTATCCACAGGCCTCCGATAATTGTCTCTCCCACATTACCTGTCCCCCCTGGGCTTAAACGCCGAGATGGTAGGGACTGCATCCTGTGGAGATAGGCCGAGTATGTAGTAAGTAAAAGCCTTTTCGGGGTTATGCCCGCTGATGTGTTTTAAACGCTGCCCCCGCCCCTTCTTTTTCCCTCTTTTCTGCAGGTCACTTCGGAACGTCGATTATAGTACGGAAAAATGGTGACTTAACGGCCGATGGGATGAGAAAAAGGGTTTGAATATGGTGCCTATACACGACGAGCAAACAATGACTATGTCTCTCTCTGAACCCAGCGCTTGGGAGGGCAGCCTGAAGCAGAAACTTGACGGGTTATTACAGGATGACAAAATATGACTTCGCTTGGCACCACGAATAATACAACCAAGAATGACGTGCAACAATGAATAAATTCCTACGTTTAACTAAATAGGGAAAGTTTAAGGAATATTCCGAGGTGAGGTTTACTCAAGTACCCTCCGTCTGGAGGACTAGGAATGTTGCCAATGTTTAAGATTTACCACCTCCTTCTCGCACCCTTATAGACATGAAACTCAAAGCTGCCCCATTGTTCTCCCGACTGACACCTACCGTTGCCTCAGCCTGGAAACCCATTCGCTAAAAATGATTCGAAGATCCCCCCTGAGTATTAGCCCTACCAGGTTAGTTCCCGACCAATTGGCAAAGGTGTAAGTATTTGCAACCAAAGCCACCAGCGGAGGCAGCCGGCGATAAGAGAGAAGAAAAAGGTAAAAAGAGCTCAGCCCCCAGATGAATTAAGTAGGATGCTAAGGATGCGCAGCATGCAGGAAGAGATCTTTTTGGCCAGCAACTGTTCTATGTTTTGTCTTGGAGTTTTGTATATAATACATGTACTGTCTCCCCCCGCCCGAGTTTGTGTGTATGTATGTATGTTTTGAAATGACAGGCTCTCCTCATGAGAAATAAAACTCTGTTCTTGTGTTCCTGCTTCCAGCGCCCGTCTCTTTATTTGCTAACCATTCAAGATGGGAACTAAGTGGCGTCTTGTGCCAGCAGCCTGGGCATCGGTTGTAATCTGGGCTGAATTTTCCTCAGCACGGGGTGTGATTCTCAGGGAAGAGCAGCGCATATGGGAGGAGGTTTATGGCCCATGCATGAGAGAGAGAGTGTATGTGACCAATGCATGGGGGAGATGCTTGCGAAGGTGGGGAGCCATGCTGAGGATCGGCGGCGTGCAGAGAGTGGGTCTGGTCAAGGCATCTAAAATGGCTGACGTACACGACAAAAGTGTGGCATTGTTAAAAAAGCTAGATGGCGCAGACAATGTTTATCAATACGGATTAATTTATAACAATTATTTTTAACAATATATTTACTCGCAGTGTCAAAATGGCGGTCAACACTTCCTGATTTCCTTCGAATCGAACGTTAACAGACGTCACGCAGCAAAAAAAAAACGCTCATGCGCAGCTGCTGGAAGACAAGTATCAACATATATGAGCCTCCTCAACCACCCTCAGAAAACATAGGGGGTCAGGAGACTTCTCCCGTACCCCCTTATACCCATTTCTCACATTATTTTTCCTCCATCTTGTAATTTAATTAAATCGAAACACAAAATGGCGAATTCCCGTTTCGCTACCAGTTTGCGACCCAGTTCGCGAACCGGGAAGCGCTTCTACCGTGAAAAATCACATTTTTTTTATTTGCCCCACGGGACCCTTTAATAACCCCAACATCATTCCTAGGGGGTCAAGAGGGGTCTACCTTGCCCCCTTTCATTAAATTCCCCCTTCGTTTTTCTCCTCCTCTTGTCTCTCGATCCTACCAAGAGACAAGATGGCGGCCACACCGGACTGTTTAGAATGTTGACAGACACCAGAGAGCCAATCAGCTTTGCTTCGCAAAGCTCCGTTACGCGAAAAGTACGCGATCTGGAGCGCTATCCGGGACGCTGTCACAGATATATCTGTTTTTTTAAACGTTAATTTCTCAAAATCCACTGGAGCACATATATTGAGACCCAGCAAAGGCACATCGGGCTAACAGTCCCTACAATTTTGCCAAGTTTCGTGTAAATCCATTCAGCCGTTCGAGCTAAAAGTGAGGCCAAACGCCCTATGGAAAAATGAATGGGAAAAACGCGTTTTGGGGCCCCCCTTTTTTCTCGGCCCCCCCTTGACGAAACCCCCCCAAATTTTTAGGGGCTGCTCAGAAACAAAATGTGCCATTTTCCTGAAAATTCCATCCGATTCCGTCCACAAACGCCAAAGTTATTAGACATATAATTTTCAAAAGTTCCATAGAGAAAAAATCCTAACTATATATACCTACTGCCGACGGCCAGTAGGTAATATATATATATATATATATATATATATATATATATATATATATATATATATATATATTCACTGAAAAAAAATTAGGTTTTACACACGTTATAGGTAGGAATTAGCATTTAAAAACCCTAAGAAATTCACTTAAAATCCATACGTTTCACACATGTTATAGTTAGCTGGACATTTCACTCATACAAAACCATTGAAATTCCCCCGTTATAGTTAGTTCAGCTAACTATAACTCGCGTGCCTGCAATGCACTGCTGATGACGTCACATATTACATCACTCATGACATGGTCTGTGACATCACTCATGACATCTCAAATGACATCACTGATGACATCACTGATGACATCATCCTTGTGAAAGAGTGGCAGACCTCCTCTCAGTGAAATGTCCAGCTAACTATAACATGTGTGAAACATGGTTTTTTAGAATATTTCTAAGGTTTTTTAAATGCTAATTCCTAACTATAACGTGTGTGAAACCTATTGTTTTTTCAGTGAATTTCTAATGCTTTTTAAATGCTAATTCCTCACTATTACGTGGCTGAAACCTACGGTTTTTTCAGTGAATTTCAAAGGTTTTGTGAATGATAATTTTTAAATGTATTAATTGTTATTTTTTTATACTGATTTACTACATTATTTTAAATGATTTATTCTTAAATATTTTATTTTTTAAATTACATTACATATTTTTTATATAATTTGAAAAAACATTTTTTTTTAAATATTGAAATTGTAATATTTTTTTATTTAATATTATTTTACATTTATATATATTTTATATATCAGGCAATGATATCCTATGGAAGGACATTCAAGTTACTGTTAATATGGTTAGAATTACTTTTCAGGATCAGTAGTGCGCTCAAAGATGCAGCACTGACGTTTCTTGTGATAACAGGTGAGTAAATCGGAATTCGTAGTTCGGCAGAATTTACAGGAATATTTTGCTCAATAGTGAAGGAAGGGGGCGGGCCTGAGGTAACATGTGTGCAAACACGCCCTGTGGTGCGTTTTAGATTGGGCAATTAATTCCTCTTCAATCCTGAGGTCCCCTGTGAGCCAACTAGCCCTCCAGTATGCGCAAGGCAGCTGTGTTGCAGAGAGGTATTCAAAGGGCACGCCCCCTTTTTACAAAACTCTGCAACACAGCTCCATGGCGCTTACTGGAGATATCTGTTGCACTAGTTGCTCCCTAGGGGACCTCTGGATTGAACAGGAATTAATTCCCCAACTTAAAACGCGCCACAGGGCATGTTTGCACTCACATCACCTCAAGCCCCGCCCCCTACCATCACCACTGTACAAACGCACCCTGTAGCGTGTTCTAAGTTGGGGGATTAAGTCCCCTTGCATACTGGGGATCCCTGGGGGCCAACTAGCCCACCAGGAACATCCAGTATGCGCCAGGAGGCTGCATTGCAGAGAGGTGTAATGGGGCCACACCCCTTTTTACACCTCTCTGCAACGCAGCCCCCTGATGCGTTTGCCGAGGGGGAACTAATTCCCCTTGCATACTGGGGGTCCCTGGGGGCCAACTAGCCCACCAGGAACCTCCAGTATGCACCAAGGGGCTGCATTGCAGAGAGGTGTAATGAGGCCATGCCCCTTTTTACACCTCTCTGCAACACAGACCCCTGGTGCGTTTGCAGAGGGGGAACTAATTCCCCTTGCATACTGGGGGTCCCTGGGGGCCACCTGGACCACCAGGAACCTCCAGTATGCACCAGGGAGCTGCATTGCAGTGAGGTGTAATGAGGCCACGCCCCCTTTTACATCTCTCTGCAATGCAGCCCCCTGGCACGTTTGCAGAGGGGTAACTAATTCCCCTTGCATACTGGGGGTCCCTGGGGGCCAACTAGCCCACCAGGAACCTCCAGTACGCGCCAGGGGGCTGCGTTGCAGAGAGGTGTAATGAGGCCACACCCCTTTTTACACCTCTCTGCAATGCAACCCCCTGGCACTTTTTCAAAGGGGGAATTAATTCCCCTTGAATACTGGGGGTCCCTGGGGGCCAACTAACCCACCAGAAGCCTCCAGTATGCGCCAGGGGGCTGCGAGGCAGAGAGGTGTAAAAAGGGGCGTGGCCTCATTACACCTCTCTGCAAGGGAGTCCCCTGGCCCATACTGGAGGCTTCTGGTGGGCTACTTGGCCCCCAGGGACCTCTAGTATGCAAGTGGAATTGGTTCCACCTCTGCAAACGCGCCCCTTGGCGTGGCCTCCTCCCAATCCCGTTTAAAAAAAAAATTATACTTTTAAGAAGGGGGGCTGTGTAGCCCCCCTTCTTTTTCTTTTTTTTTAGCCCTGGGGACCCCATCCCCCTGGGCCTGCCCCCAATTCGTTTTTTAAAAAAAATTTTGCGGAAAGGGGGCCCCGTGGCCCCCCTCCAGTTTCAGATTCCGGCCCCGGGGACCACATCCCCTGGGGCATGGGCAACATTTAAATTTATTTTTTTGTGCAGGTGGGCTGCATACCCCCCTCCTATGCCCCCTTAAGGCCCCGGGGACCCCATCCCCCGGGGCCTGCTTTTTTTTTTATATCAATGGTGGAGGGGGCCGCCTGGCCCCCCTCCTGGGCAACTTATGGCCGCAGAGACCCCATACCCCGGGGCCTGCCCTCTCTGTTGGGGACTGTGGGGGTGTCCCCAAGCCCCCCACGGTCCCTGCTGGCTCCCTGCATCCTGATTTTCTACTTGGGGAGCAGCTAACATGCTTCTCCCCATGCAGAAAAGCTCCCACCCTACCATAGCAAACAGCAGTCTTCCCGGGGGTAGGCACCCCGGGACACTGCAGGAGCCCGCCCTGGAGAGTGGCGTTCCCAGGGCCATCACACGCTTCAGGAGGGGGGGCCGCGTGGCCCCCCTCCCACCTGTTAAAAGCCCCAGGGGTGGTGGTCCTTGGGGCTGGGGGGGTCCGTCACGGAACCCCCTATTTTACTTATTAGAGCCCCGGAGTGGTGGCGGTCCCCGGTGCATGTGGGGGCCTTAGATGCCCCTCAACATACATATACAAGGCCTGGGGGTGGCAGTCCCCGGGGCTGCAGGGGGCCCGTGTGCCACCGCTATTATAATTACTTTGCGCTGAGGTGGCGGTACCCAGGGCAGTGTGGGAGGGAGTGGGCCCCCCACATTTCTTTTTCACTATGCCCCCGGGATTTGGTCCCCCCGGGGGCTAATTTGAAAAAAAGCAGACTGTTTTTTTTCACAGGTACTCGTACGTATGGGTACTCCGTGATTTCATTTTTTTTTTGGGAGGGGGGGGCCTTTGGGGTCCTTGTGGGACCACCTGAGCAGGCCTAGGGGTTCAGGGTGTTTCTAGCCTGCCCCCTTTTTGCGTTCTACACGTTTGTTTTTCTGCTTTCTTGTGCCTTGGTCTACCGAGCACAAGATGGCTGCCAACACTTCCTGGTTTGGAGTGTTGACAACCAATTAGCATAAAGCTCGTACTCGGAAAGGTACACGTACGTACGCGTACGTATGCGTACCCCGCAATTTTTTTGGTGAACATTTTTTGGGGGGGGCCTTGGGGGTCCTTGTGGGAACCCCTGAGCAGGCCTAGGGGGTCAGGATGTTTCTAACCTGCCCCCTTTTTGCATTCTACACGTTTGTTTTTCTGCTTTCTTGTGCCTCGGTCTACAGAGGCACAAGATGGCTGCCAACACTTCCTGGTTTGGAGTGTTGAGAGACAGTTGACAGCCAATGAGCATGCAGCTCGAGTTTGGGAAGGTACGCGTATGTACGCGTACGGTACACGTACCTGTACGCATGCGGTAAGCGCCTATAGATGTATCTATGATTTTACTTTTGTTTTCTCAGGAACAACTGAACAGATTTACACCATTTAACAAAAAGTGTGATCTGCGAACCAAACTCTACCTCTCTGCCAAATTTGGTGTAATTCCTTTCAGCCGTTCGGGCTGTAGCCCTGGCTAAAGGACCTATGGAAAATTGCATGGGGAAAACACATTTTGGCACCCACCTTTTTTCTCAGCCCCCACTTCACGAATCACCCCCAAACTTTCAGGGAAAGAGCGGAGCAGGCCATTTTCTTCGAGAAATTCACCAAGATTTGTCAACCGGCGCCAAAGTTATTCCAAATAGAATGTTATGGATTTCCTATGGAAACTAGGTCCCAACTATAACTACCTACTGGCGACCGCCAGTAGTTAATATATATTTATATAAATAAAAACCTTTAATTGAACACCTCCAGTGCCTCAAACACCTCCGGCATAATGCATTTCTGCCACTGACCATGTCATGAATGATGTAATATGTGACATCATCAGCAGTGGATTGCGGGTGCGCGAAATATAGTTAGTACAACTAACTATATAGGAGCAATTTCAACGGTTTTTTAAATGCTAATTCCTAACTATATAAGGCCTGAAACCTATGTTTTTTTAGGTGAATTTGCAAGGTTTTTAAAATGCTAATTCCTCACTATATAAGGCCTGAAACCTATGGTTTTTTAAGTGAATTTGCAAGGTTTTTCAAATGCTAATTCTTAACTATATATGGCTTGAAACCTATGGTTTTTTCAGTGAATTTGCAAAGTTTTTTAAATGCTAATTCCTAACTATATCAGGCGTGAAACCTATATTTTTTTTCAATAAATTTCAAAGGTTTTGTAAATGCTAATTCTATTAGCGGATAACGTTTATATATGTTATCATCCTTCTGGGACCACCTGATCAGCCATCTTGTTTCTCATGAGAATTGAGGCAGAAGAGAGCACAAAACAAGAGTGGAAAACACGAAAAGGGGGCAGGGTTGAGACCCCTGACCCCCTAGCCCTTCTCAGGGGGTCCCAGAAGGACCACCAAGTGCAAAATGTTTTTTTTTTTTAAATCGCGGGGTACGCGCACGGTACGCATACCGTATGCGTACGGTGTGTGTACCCCATGATTTTTTTGAATTTCTTTGTATTTTTTTGCACTTGGGGGTCCTTTTGGGACCCCCTGAGAAGGGCTAGAGGGTTTGGGGTCTCTACCCTGCCCCCTTTTCGTGTTTTCCACTCTTGTTTTGGGCTCTCTTGTGCCTCAGTTCTCCTGAAAAACAAGATGGTGGCCAACACTTCCTGGTTTGGACAGTTTGGAATGTTGACAGTCGACTGCCAGTCAATGAGAAACTCGCTCGCGCATGCAAGGGTACCCGCACGTACGCGTAGGGTACGCGTAGGGTACGCGTACGGTGAGCGTACGGTGAGCGCATATAGATATATAATTTGCCGCAGCGTGGAGTTCTGAGGGGCGGTATTTTGTCAAGTGGGGCAGCGGAGCCCTTTGCAGAATCTGCCAGTGTTTTGGAGGCAAGACTGAATGACATTCTCAACCTGGGCTTGTTGAAGTCGCGCCGGAACACCGAGGCGGACTCCAAGCTCCAGGATCCTTCAGCGGATACCACCTGGCCCGGGGACAAGACACGCCCCCACCTCCCACTCTACATAACAGCACCATAATCCCCGCGACGCGGGAGCGCGCGGGAGAAGCCCGGGACAAGGGCGGGACAGTCCTTGGCAGTCATCGGCAGAAAGAGGCAGGGCGGGGCCACCCCCTTTCCATTCACCTTCAATATGGGTAAGCGTAAAACATTGCCAGTATTGACGAAGGGGGTAAAAAGCCTAAGGTGGCCAGACAATCGGAATATATTATGACATATTTGACTACTGCGGTAGGGGCCCTATCCAAGGAGATAGAAACTGCACAACAGGAACTGGGATTACGAACAACATCTCCTAACACATCACACCCGAACCCCCAGCAAGGTCTCCCCTTGGAACCTGATATAATCATACTGAAACCTACCCCAATTTCTGTTCAACCACAAACACAAGTTTGCACCTCAACAGCTTCTCCACTTACCCTGCCTTCTAATCCGGTCGCTCAAATAAAGTCAACATCCAAGAAGAGAAAGAAAGGAGAGGGGGACACTACTGCTAAGTGTATACCGGCGGACACTCTTAAAGAACTTCTTGATACCCTCTTTGAGGAACGGATTGAACCTCTGTTAGTGGATATCGCTAAGGACATTGTTAACACTATGAACACTTGCCTTGAGGGGTTGTTGAAGAAATGTGTACTGATTGACAATTTGGTTAAAAAATTGGATGCTCCCAATTTACAACAGCTACCACAGATATTGGGAGTTAAGGGACCTACCCAACCAGCAGTTAAATCATTACTGCCCTCAACTATGAATATATCGACAGCTGTGACTAGTGTAGGGATGCGCATGGCTGACAAACACTGTAAAGTAGGCATTGCCCAGTCCAATTTAGTAGGGCCCAATACAGCTATAGAGGCCACAATAATAGCAGAGCCCCATACTCACATAGAATCCAAGAAACATCTAAACCTCCCCCCAGCAGCAGTTCCCTTTGTGGCTGTTTTTCTGGGGGTTCCAGCGTTAGCAGAAGTGGAATCCGAATCCACTACAACTTTAATTCAGATGGCTAAAAAATGGTGTGAGAAGAATAGCAGTGGAGGTACAAAAATATCAGATAGCATAATTTTTGCCAGAAGGGTGGGTTGGGTGGGTTATCGCGCAAAAACTGTGAGAGGTGACTGCGTTGTAGTAAATTTTAATAGCATGCAGTAATCAGACAGACTTTTCTGGGATGGCTCAGAGATACGAGAACATGACATTATCAGAGCAGTCCCATTAGAATTTTTTTACCCCCCTCATATGAGTAATACTCCTTCCAGAATATACCCATGTACACTCTCCAAGACAGGTACAGTGGATAACGCATGGCAAACAATACCTCATAGGCCAAACCAGGACAGAACTGTCCCCGCTATTTCAAATCACAGTTTAGATTTGGCAAATAGATTCGCCCCTTTAGCTGACTTAGACTCCAATGACTGACAACCAGCACCAATACAGAAAACGACACAAGTTCTACCAGGGGAGGTGGCCCCATCCCTATGCAAATTTCTTAGTTGGAATGTGGCAGGCACAAGAGCCAAAAGGTTAGACCCTGCCTGGACCAACTTTATATCTAGTAACCACGTGATAGCTCTCCAAGAAACGTGGGAAACCGCGCCAAGTTTTTGGCTAGATTGTTTCTCTAGTTTCACTATACCGGCAATACCGAGCAGTGCAGGAAGAGCGAAAGGGGGCCTAATTCTACTTTTTTCTTTAAAATTGGTGGGGACTTTTAAGCAGCTAGAGTCTGGCTCCCCAAATATTTTAATAATAGAATGGAACATCTCTCCAGGTTGTATCCTTTTGGTAATTAATTTCTACAACTTGTGGGTAAGAACAACGGACACGGCCCATGTGGACCTCCTGGAAAATCTATATAACTACAGCCAAAATACACATATTCCTTTTGAGCTCATTATATTGGGCGATTTTAATATCCACCAATGCAATCTGTCATGTAATGTAGAAGCTATTGAGGGTCTCAGTCATACTGATAACCCACAGTTTGCCCATACCAAAGCAGGGGAGGCCCTTGAACTCTTGCTTGCTAGTTTTAATCTGTACGAACCCCCTAGTACGGGGGGTTGCGAAACGTTGCCCACCTATAAAGGCTCGGACAACGGGTTGGTGATTGACTACATCTTTATTTCCCATGGACTCATCTCTAAGGTAAAAGAATATAAGGTAACTGCCTCACCCCACAGTGACCACAACCCTCTGTCAGTTGAGCTGCACTGGAGTGACCTATGGAGCAAACAATTGGGTCAACCCAGGGTTTGCACATCAACGGTGCCCAGTGACCAGGGCAGACGACTCAAGTGGGGTTGGGTGGTACAGGAAACCTTTATGGCGTCCCTACTGCCCAAAATAGAGGGGTCCATGGCTATCTGTTTGGACCAATATGCTCCGAATAGTCAAATTATAGTGGCTTTTGATTTTATTAGTGCACAAACTGCTAGAGATCTCACAGTTTCTCAATCACGACTTCCACCCAAGCCACATAAATAGTTTGATGCCAATTGTTCACGGGCCTACAGACACTTAAAACGCACACTAAAGGCAACACCGAGGGACAAGATTCTAATTTCCAACCTGAGACGGGAAACTAAAACAATTGTTAAGGCAAGAAAGAACACCATTAAAAATAACGGTTGGAATGATCTCCTCACCATAGATGTCCTACGAGATAGTAAGAGATTTTGGGACATTATAAATAAACCATTTTTCTCGGGGGACGTCAATTCTATCTCAGACTGCGTCATCCCTGACGAGAAATGGGTACACCATTTTAGGAACATATATGGTGGTAATGACGGTGTGGAACCTGGTAGCATAGGGGCGGGTCAGGGGACACCGGCAGTGGAGTTTAGTGAGGAGGAGGTGTACAAAGCCATAATGGAGTCCACTAAAAACAAGGCGCCGGGACCAGATGGTGTTCCAGTGGATTTCTTTAGATACTCCCCAACAATTTGGACCCAAGTACTTACCAGAGTTTTCAGGGCAGCAAATGAGGGTATCTTTCCAGAAACATGGGCAACATCTATTATTGTGCCCATCTTCAAAAAAAGAAATATGGAGGACCCAGGGTGTTACCGACCTATTTCCCTCATTGACTCTGCCTTTAAGATCTTGGGCAGAGTATTACTAACTAAATTGAGGGCTAACCTGGAGCAATGTTCTAATTTACATCTCTTAGTCTCCAAATATACGGCGGCTGGGGGGGGTCAATATATTTGGCCTTTATGGACCTCTCCTCGGCCTTCAACTTAGTGAACAGGTCCAAGTTGTGGTCCCTTCTGTATGAGCTTGGTATTGAGGATTCCTTAGTAGCTCTTATTGCAAGTTTACATCAGGAGCTTTCAGCCAAAGTCCGGGTTTCTAGGGAGGGCCGGTGCACAGAGAGCTTTAGGTCAGAGAAAGGGGTGCGCCAAGGTTGTATCCTGGCCCCCCTTCTCTTCACTATCTATATTAATGGCCTGGGGAAATCTTTGGAAGCTGGTAATGCAGACGTGCCGCGTGTTGGAGGAAAGCAGGTCCCAGCACTCCCATATGCGGACGATGCCGTTTTAATCGCTAACACGGGCATCGGCCTACAGATTCTTTTGGACCTATTTGGCTCTTTTATGGGAAACCTAGACTTGAAGATAAACGTAGCAAAGTCACACACAATGATTGTCGGCCCACAGAAAAGCAAATTGCGCACAAAAATCTTTACATGCAATGGCGAGGTCCTATCAGGGGTCCCAGTTTTTCCATACCTAGGGATTCTCTTTGATGAGAGAGGTTCCTGGGCCCCTCAGATTAAGGTGAAGAATATTTCCCTAGCTCGGTCAACATCAGCCTTGTTGGCTTTTACAAAAAGATTAGGGGCTAGACCAATGGAGGCAGTTTTAAAGGTTTATAAAAGTAAGTGTGTTTCCATTGCCATGTATGGTTCCGCTCTGTGGGGGTATGTAAATTTGGATAAAATCCAGAGGGTAGAAAATGGGCTCATTAGGCAAATTTTATCCGTTCCCAAATCCACGTCCACTTACTCTATTCATGAGGAAGTGGGCCTCCCTTACATTATGGATGGGTTGAAACTGGCTCCTTTACTTTTTTGGCTTAAAACATGGTTAAATTTGGAGTTAACACTAAACCATGATATCCTTAAAGATGTGATCTCAAGGGAGAGGGGCATGAAAATATCATGGTTGAAATATATCAAATCTTCATTTGCCTCCCTTGGGAGACCCAAGCTTTATTCAGTACCATCAAACATCAGGAGGGAAGACATTAGGTGGAGTAAGCAGGAATTTTTGGGGAGGGCCCGCCTAGAGAGAGAGGAGATTGAAGTTAGAAAACCCTCAGTAAGAGCTCACTTGGTTCTTTCCACTTCTCCCGCTCTGGAACCATACTTAAAATATGTTACTAACCCCCTACATAGATTTTTGCTGACAAGATTGAGGATGAATCTGATCCATTACTCGCTAGGATGTTTTCCAGTTTGGGCAAAACCAGAGTATGCACCACCCTGCGATTGTGACCAGTTCTCTAACCAGGACACCCTCCATTTTATGTTTTTTTGTGGGTTATATACCATTGAGAGGGCAAAATATTTAATACCTCTGCTTAAGACCATGGGCTTTTCACAAGTAAGTACTGCGCTAATTTTTCTCCAATCACTACCTGACACATATACCACCTT
The DNA here is from genome assembly GCF_964263255.1 of Lissotriton vulgaris. NCBI lineage: Eukaryota > Metazoa > Chordata > Amphibia > Caudata > Salamandridae > Lissotriton > Lissotriton vulgaris. The sequence continues at coordinate 441,352,175 of NC_141700.1, forward strand.
CTGTGTTGCAAGCTTCCTAACAGCTGTCTTTAGAGCAAGGAACAAAAGAATCCCTCGGAACGTGTTGTTTTAATTAAGAATGTATTAACAAATCAATTTTAAATTATTTTTAACTATTTCTTATTAGATTACCACTTGAGTTGCTAAGATGTTGTATATAAACGTATTGTGGTTTTTAAAAATATTTTAATGTATGCTTTGTATTTGCCTTTTATGATTTTAACAGAAATCGATGAAAGTGTATTTTGACTTATTGAATTTGCTCAAATTCAATTTTCTCAACAACTACTGGAGGAATTTTCACCAAATATAGAAAAGGCACTACTGCATACCTGTCCCTACCATTTTGCCAAGTTTGGTGTTATTCCGTTCAGCCGTTCGGGCTGTAGCCGTGTCTAAAGGTCCCATAGAAAATGCCATTTGAAAAATTTTAAATTCAATTTTCTCAAGAACTACTATAGGGATTTTCACCAAACATAGCAAAGGCACATCTGCATACCAGGCCCTACCTTTTTGCCAAGTTTGGTGTAGTTCCATTCAGCCGTTCGGGCTGTAGCTGTGTCTAAAGGTCTCTACAGAAATTAACATGTGGAAAACACGTTTTGGGACCCCCCCTTTTTTCTCGGCCCCCGCTTGACGAATCCCCCAAAACTTTTAGGAAAGGAGCGGAGCGGAGCTGGCCAAAATTCTGGAAAATTACACACAGATTTCTCAATCGGCGCCAAAGTTATTCCCAATAGAATATTGAGCGCATATAGATATATAATTTGCTAAAATTCAAATTCTCAACAACTACTGGAGGGATTTTCACCAAATATAGAAAAAGCACTACTACATACCTGTCCCTACCGTTTTGCCAAGTTTGGTGTAATTCCGTTCAGCCGTTCGGGCTGTAGCCGTGTCTAAAGGTCCCATAGAAAATGCCATTTGAAAAATTTCAAATTCAATTTTCTCAAGAACTACTGGAGGGATTTTCACCAAACATAGCAAAGGCACATCTGCATACAAGGCCCTACCATTTTGCCAAGTTTGGTGTAATTCCATTCAGCCGTTCGGGCTGTATCCGTGTCTAAAGGTCCCTCCGGAAATTAACATGGGGAAAACACGTTTTGGGACCCCCATTTTTTCTCGGCCCCCGCTTGATGAATCCTCCAGAAACTTTTTAGGGAAGGAGCGGAGCGGAGCGAAGCAATTTTAACGAAAGTTACACGCAGATTCCTCAATCGGCGCCAAAGTTATTCCCAATAGAATGTTGGGGATTTCCTATGGTAACTAGGTCCTAACCATATATACCTACTGGCGACCGCCAGTAGGTAATATATATATATATATTACCTACTGGCGTCTCGCCAGTAGGTATATATAGTTAGGATTATTTGTCTATGGAACTTTTGAAAATTCTATGTCTAATAACTTTGGCGTTTGTGGACGGAATCGGCTGAAATTTTCAGGAAAATGGCACATTTTGTTTCTGAGCAGCCCCCGAAAATTTGGGGGGGTTTCGTCAAGGGGGGGCCGAGAAAAAAGGGGGGTCCCAAAACGCGTTTTTCCCATGTTAATTTCCATAGGGCCTTTGGCCTCACTTTTAGCTCGAACGGCTGAATGGATTTGCACGAAACTTGGCAAAATTGTAGGGACTGTTAGCCCGATGTGCCTTTGCTAGGTCTCAATATATGTGCTCCAGTGGATTTTGAGAAATTAACGTTCAAAACAAGATATATATCTGTAACAGCGCTCCGGGCTGCGCTCCGGTCCGCTTACTTTTCGCGAAACGGAACTTTGCGCGCAGAAAGCTGATTGGCTCTCCGGTGTCTGTCAACATTCTAAACAGTCCGGAGCGGCCGCTATCTTATCTCTCGGTAGGATCGAGAGAGAAGAAGAGGTGAAAAACGAAGGGGGAATTTAATGAAAGGGGGCAAGGTATACCTCTCTTGACCCTCTAGGAATGATGTTGGGGTTATTAAAGGGTCCCGTGGGGAAAATAAAAAAAAATATATTTTTCACGGTAGAAGCGCTTCCCGGGCCGCGAACTGGGCCGCAAACTGGTAGCGAAACGGGAATTCGCCATTTTGTGTTTTGTTTTAATTAAATTACTAGGTATAAGGGGGTGCGGGAGACGTATCCTGACCCCTTATGTTTTCTGAGGGTGGCTGAGGAGGCTCATATATGTTGATACATGTCTTCCAGCGGCTGTGCGTGAGTTTTTTTTTTTTTTTTGCTGCGTGACGTCTGTTAACGTTCGATTCGATGGAAATCAGGAAGTGTTGACCACCATTTTGTCACTGCGAGTAAATATTTTGTTATAAATGAATCCTTATTGTTAAACATTGTCTGCGCCATTTTGCCTTTTTGTCCAATGCCACAATTTTGTCGTGCACGGCAGCCATTTTAGATGCCTTGACCAGACCCACTCTCTGCACGCCGTCGATTCTCAGCACGGCTCCCCACCCTCGCAAGCATCTCCCCCACGCACTGGTCACCCCCGCTCTCTCTCTCATACATGGGCCATATACTTCCCCCCATCTGCGCTGCTCTTCCCTGAGAATCACACCCTGTGCCCGCCCGACACCTCCCTTTCACCCTATTCACTACCGCACCCTCTGACACTCCTCTTCCTCTGTGTCCGATTGTCCAGGCCGGACCCAGGCTATCACCTAGCCCTGCGGATGTAGTTTATGGCCCCAGCTGTAGAGAATCCAGACATACCAATCCTCCCGATTCAGGCGTGAGACTACTGATTTCAGTGCTAGTCTTCCGCCTCCCGATTCCTGCAAGGAAAAACCCGGGGGCATATTACCAACAACTAGCGATAATTTTTGTCTCTAACTTGTTTAGAGACAAAAATTATCGCCGCACATCGGCGAATTTTATCGCAGATAAACCTTGCTATTAGCAAGGTTTATCGCAAATGCGATTAAAAACGGCCGCAATGCATGAATATCGCTGAAAAGTCAGCGATATTCATGCATTATCCAGCAAATGCTCTTAGCCATGTTATCCACCTTCCATTGGATAACATGGCTAAAAACTGCTCAGGGCAGGTGTTAGCTTTTGGAGATATTCGCGCTTAGCGCGAATATCTCCAAAAGTTGGTAATAGGAGATAGCGATGGTTAGGGACTGTTTCCAGTCGCTAACATCTTGGCACGCCCACTTTGCATGTCATTAGTGATAAATATCACTGACATGCAAAGCGGGGCCCAATGAATCCTTATTGATAAACATTGTCTGCGCCATTTTGCCTTTTTGTCCAATGCCACAATTTTGTCGTGCACGGCAGCCATTTTAGATGCCTTGACCAGACCCTCTCTCTGCACGCCGTCGATTCTCAGCACGGTTCCCCACGCTCGCAAGCATCTCCCCCACGCACTGGTCACCCCCGCTCTCTCTCTCATGCATGGGCCATATACTTCCCCCCATCTGCGCTGCTCTTCCCTGAGAATCACACCCTGTGCCCGCCCGACACCTCCCTTTCACCCTATTCACTACCGCACCCTCTGACACTCCTCTTCCTCTGTGTCCGATTGTCCAGGCCGGACCCAGGCTATCACCTAGCCCTGCGGATGTAGTTTATGGCCCCAGCTGTAGAGAATCCAGACATACCAATCCTTCCGATTCAGGCGTGAGACTACTGATTTCAGTGCTAGTCTTCCGCCTCCCGATTCCTGCAAGGAAAAACCCGGGGGCATATTACCAACAACTAGCGATAATTTTTGTCTCTAACTTGTTTAGAGACAAAAATTATCGCCGCACATCGGCGAATTTTATCGCAGATAAACCTTGCTATTAGCAAGGTTTATCGCAAATGCGATAAAAAACGGCCGCAATGCATGAATATCGCTGAAAAGTCAGCGATATTCATGCATTATTCAGCAAATGCTCTTAGCCATGTTATCCACCTTCCATTGGATAACATGGCTAAAAACTGCTCAGGGCAGGTGTTAGCTTTTGGAGATATTCGCGCTTAGCGCGAATATCTCCAAAAGTTGGTAATAGGAGATAGCGATGGTTAGGGACTGTTTCCAGTCGCTAACATCTTGGCACGCCCACTTTGCATGTCATTAGTGATAAATATCACTGACATGCAAAGCGGGGCCCAAGATGGTCGCTATCTCCTTTTAGCTGTCACTAACTGGTGTTAGCGACAGCTTGGTAATAGGGAGATAATTTTATCTCCTTTTTTTTGGCTTTTAAAGCCAAAAAAGCGGAAATAAACCCCCTTGATAATATGCCCCACGATTCCTCGGGGGTTTCAGCTGACAGGGCTTGGTATTGTGTTACGTGCTAATTCTTCCAGGAAACGTCAGAGGGTCGATGTAGGGGTTCTAGAAGGGGTGATAAACCATTTAAGCCTCATGAACATGCGCATGGTCTTTTAAAGATTTGTGAAGTACTCGGGGCGGCGGTGTGTGTGTGCCCTCTTTCAGGAGCGGGCGGGGGGGCACTGCCAGCAACTTGCCAGGCCAGGCAGTGTTTAACACGTGCATCACCCTTTCTCTGCCTGCTATTGCGCTCCATGCTTCGGAAAGGTAAGAAAAAGAACGTGCATTTGAGTTTGAAATGTCCGATCCTGTAGCAGTACACTTGCAAAGCCCACACATGACAATAACCCGATTGAAGGCCCCATTCACCCGATTTTTTAAAAAAATATAGTACTCCAAGAAAGTTGGATTATAAAACTTTATTAACTTTTAAATATAACGAACGCAACAAAAACTGTAAATATATTTAAACATTTTTTGATAAAAAAAAACAACAATGGTCAGAAGCTGTCTTTTGTGCGAATAGTCCCAAGGCAGCACAACGTGCTGAGTTGTGGAAGGCACCTAGGCGAAGAACCATCCCTTCTTTAAACCCCATGGTGACCAACTATAGTTTCAATGAGTGCTATGTCCCAGGTTTTACATAAAGTAGTGTTTACCTATGTAGGACACTCTGAATGGAAATTAACCAGAACTATAACGATAACAACAACAACAACAATAATATAACTTTTATGCCCAAATTACGCAAACATTTAGCTAATCTGCTAAAGGGGGGAGTCGCCATTTCTTTACAATAATCAATATGGAAAATCAACATCAATAGGGTTGTCCGTATTCCCGATGCAGCACTATAGTGCAACATACACAGCACCTGGGGTGTCAAGAGTGAACAGGTTCTAGCTGCTTAACCAATGACTGACAAATGCTATATTAAACACTTACTATGTATAATACTTGCGTTCACAATAGTTTTACTTTACAAAACAGAACAAAAGATGTCCCCTGTAAGTAAACCCATATTAGCTGTTTCAGTTATTGAACATCCTAAGGTTTTATGACATGGGGAACAGTGGTGATATCCTGGGCCACCTATCCGTAGCCTCTCTAATCTCCATTACAATGTGTTTCTTTGTTCCTTAAGATGTCATCTGTGTCAACCTCTTCCGAGAATGCTGATGCGTTAGGGATTTCCTTGTGTTTCTTAATAGCATTGGTGTCTGCACACTTCTTTGTCAATTCTGTGAACATGACAGCTGCTTCATAGACAGACGATATCTTTGTTTAGTCATTAGTGTTAAGTGTGTCTGAAACTACAGTGCCCTTCTGTTTTTCTTTCTTCAGGCTCTACAGAGTTTTGTGTGTTGTTCTTTTGAGCGACAATTATTCCAGAGGTTTCAGGTTCACTTGTTTTGTCCTGCAGTGAGTTAACAGCTTTAGAGACTTCATGTTTATTTGCTATGTCCTGCTGTGCGTCAACTGCTTCAGAGACGTCAGCCTCATTTGTTATGTTTGACTAGATCCCGGACCTGCCCGGCCAGTCCCAAAATGGCGCCGGTGTAAATGGGACTCGTAACTGCTTGTTGTGTACTGGTTGCCCAACCTTGATATCACGAGATACGTATGCAGTTTTGAAGCACATGGCGGAGGCTCGTCTGCTGTAGTGGGGCGCCCCTTTATCGTTTCAGTCGCCATTCCGCCCGCTTTTGCTACACTGTGCCTTTTCCGCCATTCAGCTGTTTACCGCCCGCTCTTACGGCTACAGCGTCTCGCTCACCATGTAGTTGAGTTGCTCCCACTCTAGCGGTGCAGCGATAGGCGGCTGCCACAGGACTCTTAAAATGGCGGCCGGCTCTTCGGATTTGGGCCTGGTCCAGTAAAATGGCCCTGGGACACCTTGGAACTCGAACGCTTGTCTGCCAGGGCTTGGGTCCCATTCTCGAAAGCGTCCCCTCAGCCTTGAAGATTGTACAAAAGTCTTGGGGGCCCTCGACTCCCGCAGGCTTCCGGTGGGGAGCGGCTGCCATGATTGCTTGCGGAATGGCCACGACAGAGCTACGAGATGGTGGTGCTCTCATGGGGACGCCAGCTTCAGTCTGAAACATCGAGAAACAAGGTAGGGCTTTCATCGTTTGGGAAAAAAAATGTTCTAAACCAATGAAAAGTGTTATTTTTAGGTCACATGACCTAGTCTTACATCATTAGGAAAACAAAAGTAAAATGAACCAATGAAAAGTTTTATTAACAAGTCACATGACCTGTTATGCTTACGTTACGCGCTGCGCGGCGCGCTCTGGATCGTTTCCGGGAAGCTGCGCCTTGCGCACCGGAGCACTTCCGGGTGCGCTAACGCGGCGCGTCATATGACGCATTACGCGACAACGCAGGTCCAGAATATAGTCAAAATGTCTTCACCAACCAGCGGTCGGAATACAACCGCTTTCAGCAGTCCAAAAAGTTCTGTTAAATCTTAAGACCGGGAGCAACTCAACTACATGGCGAGCGAGACGCTGTAGTCGCAAGAGCGGGCGGTAAACAGCTGAATGGCGGAAGAGGCACAGAGTACCAAAAGCGGGCGGAATGGCAACTAAAACGGTAAAGGGGCGCCCCACTACAGCGTGTCTTCAGGTCAAACGGATTGTGGGACAAGGTCCAGAATGGAAGAGTCATCAAAAGGCAAAAAATTCCGCCGGACCCCGGGAGCCGGCCGCCTATGTTGGGGGCGATCTCAGGCCACACCAGGCCAACACGACTTGGGGAGGGGGCAGGAGCCAAGCGCCCCCTCCCAGTCCGCGCCATCTCACCGCCCCTCGGGGGCCTCCGTCAAGCGGTTTAGGGAGGCACCGTATCACATTGTTTTCCAATGCAGTCAGGTCCACAAACGGACCCCACTTACTTTGAATAGTGAAGCTGCAGCAGGTGCAAATAAGGTTTAGACAGTGTTACAAGCGCTGCTTAGAACTCTGAAGTATGGCACTCAACATCCAGAACTTATGCCATTTGTGTAAGGCAGTGACATCGAAGCAACTCAGGGACCAAAAGCATGAACGAACACTCACGTATGAAAATCTTATTTGGGGAAGGGGCAGGATCCAAACGCCCCCTCCCAGTTCGCGCCACTACACCGTATGTAGAAAATCTGAAGCCATCGTTCTACAAACTCTCAACGCTTGCTATCAGTGCATGAGTTTCATGCTCGATCGATTGAGCTAGCCGGATCGGGCAACAAAAAGTATAAAATAGTTATGTAAAAAGTTATTTAATAAAATGTTTTACCCTGTTTCTTTGCTGGTGTGTTGTCTATATTTATAATATTTGCATAGGGTTTGTCGTTATTTGGGGCGGGGTGGGTGACGGAGCCGAGCTGTCTTGCAGCCCTCATGGTGTGGAGCTCAGTTCATTTCACTATTTTCGTATTTCTCATGAAGGGTTGTTCCTAATGTTTGTATATTAGCGAGGTCAAAAAGAGATCCAATTAGTGGTCTACTGATTTTGCACGGTTACTTTTATTTTTTTACACGATTTTTCACTATCTGCAAAGACTAAACAGAGTATTGCGACTTTGTGCTTGTTTGTAAATAGAGAATGATCCAAAGAGAACCAATTCTAAAACAGTAAATGCTTGGATAACAATCAATCAAATGGAGAGACAAGCAGGTACGACGGATTACAACGGGGGTAAAGGTCTGCGTTAACTACCCTTCACTATCTGCAAAGAGAGAGTACTACTAAGAGAAAAGAGGGGAGTGGGGAGTGGGGGGGGGGAAGCGTTCAAAGCACATGAGCGTGCATAAACACGAAAACGTTTTTACCTATCACGTACTTGACATTTGACAGCTTTTGATATTTGCTATTAAAAAACCATTGAAATTCACAGAAAAAACCATAGGTTATAGTCCATATATAGTTAGGAATTTGCATTTACAAAACCTTGAAAATTCACTGAAAAAACCATTGGTTATAGAACATATATAGTTAGGAATTTGCATTTACAAAACCTTATTTTACTCGCATAAAACCATTGAAATTCCATATATAGTCAAGGTTTTGTAAATGCAAATTCCTAACTATATATGGTCTATAACCTATGGTTTTTTCAGTGAATTTCATTGGTTTTTTAAAAGCTAATATCTATAGCTGTAAAATATATTCTTTATTACGTGACGTATCACGTAGCCCGTGAGACGCCTCATGATGCATCGCATAACCGTGACGTATCGTCTCTGCAGCGTAAACAAAACCGCAATCGCAATTTTTTTTTCTTTTGCCCCGCGGGGAACTTTAATAGCCCCCTCATCAATCCTAGGGGTTCAGTAGGAGTCTACCTTACCCCTTTCCTTCATTTACACCTTTTTTTTTTCCACCTCTTGTCTCTCGATCCCATAGAGAGACAAGATGGCGGCCGCTCCAGACTGTTTACAATGTTGACAGCCAATCAGCTACTCCTCAGACTCCCGTTACACTGCCGTTTAGCTTCCCGGTTAGCTGCCCGGTTAGCTGCCCGGTTCGCGTACAAAGTCGCGTCTCTACTGGATTTTTTTTTTTTTGGGCCCCGCGTCGCTCTATAATATCCCCCTCATCAATCCTAGGGGGTCAGAAGGGGTCTACCTTGCCCCCTTTCCTTCATTTCCCCCTTTGTTTTGGCCTCCTCTTGTCTCTCGATCCTACCGAGAGACAAGATGGCAGCTGCTCCGGACTGTTTAGAATGTTGACAGACACCGGAGAGCCAATCAGCTTCGCATCGCAAAGTTCCGTTACGCGAAAAGTACGCGAACCGGAGCGCTGCCCGGAGCGCTGTTACAGATATATATCTTTTTTTGAACGTTAATTTCTCAAAATACACTGAAGCACATATATTGAGACCTAGCAAAGGCACATCGGGCTAACAGTCCCTACAATTTTGCCAAGTTTCGTGCAAATCCATTCAGCCGTTCGAGCTAAAAGTGAGGCCAACCACCCTATGGAAAAATGAATGGGAAAAACGCATTTTGGGACCCCCCTTTTTTCTCGGCCCCCCCCTTGATGACCCCCCCCCCAAATTTTCAGGGGCTGCTCAGAAACAAAATGTGCCATTTTCCTGAAAATTTCAGCCAATTCCGTCCACAAACGCTAAAGTTATTAGACATAGAATTTTCAAAAGTTCCATAGAGAAAAAATCCTAACTATATATACCTACTGGCTATCGCCAGTAGGTAATATATAGATATATTACCTACTGGAGGTCGCCAGTAGGTATATATAGTTAGGATTTTTTCTCTATGGGACTTTTGAAAATTCTATGTCTAATAACTTTGGCGTTTGTGGACGGAATCGGCTGAAATTCTCAGGAAAATGGCACATTTTGTTTCTGATCAGCCCCTGAAAATTTGGGGGGGGGTTCGTCAAGGGGGGGCCGAGAAAAAAGGGGGGTCTCAAAACGCGTTTTTCCCATTCATTTTTCCATAGGGCGTTTAGCCTCACTTTTAGCTCGAACGGCTGAATGGATTTACACGAAACTTGGCAAAATTGTAGGGACTGTTAGCCCGATGTGCCTTTGCTGGGTCTCAATATATGTGCTCCAGTGGATTTTGAGAAATTAACGTTTAAAAAAACAGATATATCTGTGACAGCGTCCTGGATAGCGCTCCAGATCGCGTACTTTTCGTGTTACGGAGCTTTTCGAAGCGAAGCTGATTGGCTCTCCGGTGTCTGTCAACATTCTAAACAGTCCGGGGCGGCCACCATCTTGTCTCTCGGTAGGATCGAGAGACAAGAGGAGGAGAAAAACGAAGGGGGAAATTAATGAAAGGGGGCAAGGTAGACCCCTCTTGACCCCCTAGGAATAATGTTGGGGTTATTAAAGGGTCCCGTGGGGCAAAGAAAAAAAATAGATTTTTCGCGGTAGAAGCGCTTCCCGGTTTGCGAACCGGGTCGCGATCTGGTAGCGAAACGGGAATTCGCCATTTTGTGTTTCGATTTAATTAAATTACAAGATGGAGGAAAAATAATGTGAGAAATGGGTATAAGGGGGTACGGGAGACGCATCCTGACCCCCTATGTTTTCTGAGGGTGGTTGAGGAGGCTCATATATGTTGATACTTGTCTTCCAGCGGCTGCGCGTGAGTGTTTTTTTTTTTTTTTTTGCTGCGTGACGTCTGTTAACGTTCGATTCGAAGGAAATCAGGAAGTGTTGACCGCCATTTTGACACTGCGAGTAAATATATTGTTAAAAATAATTGTTATAAATTAATTCGTATTGATAAACAGAAAGGAGAGGTAATAATATGGCAAGTTACAATCGTTTTCGTTCCAGTCAATTTTGACAAACACCTTTGTGTTCGAAGAGACCCAATTAGGTTTGTGCCGATGGGGCACAGCGTTACCACACAAGGGAAGAGGGAACAGGGGGACCCTCGGAGAGAGAGTCGTCCGCACTCTAAACGAACCATTCGGTACACGTACGACATGGAGATAGAGAGAGAGAGAGAGAGAGAGAGAGAGAGAGAGAGAGAGAGAGAGAGAGAGAGAGAGAGAGAGACGTGTACAATAATAGGCCATTTAGTGCGCACACAACACAGAACAGCAGGGGTCAAGTAATATGGAAACACAGGCAGAGGGACGACGTAGATCCATACATTACGTACACACAAACTCGGGCGGGGGGAGACAGTACATGTATTATATACAAAAATCCAAGACAAAACATAGAACAGTTGCTGGCCAAAAAGATCTCTTCCTGCATGATGCGCATCCTTAGCATCCTACTTAATTCATCTGGGGGCTGAGCTCTTTTTACCTTTTTCTTCTCTCTTATCGTCGGCTGCCTACGCTGGTGGCTTTGGTTGCAAATACTTACACCTTTGCCAATTGGTCGGGAACTAACCTGGTCGGGCCAATACTCAGGGGGGATCTTCAAATCATTTTTAGCGAATGGGTTTCCAGGCTGAGGCAACGGTAGGTGTCAGTCGGGAGAACAATGGGGCAGCTTTGAGTTTCATGTCTATGAGGGTGCGAGAAGGAGGTGGTAAATTTAAACATTGGCAACATTCCTAGTCCTCCAGACGGAGGGTACTTGGGTAAACCTCACCTCGGAATATTCCTTAAACTTTCCCTATTTAGTTAAACGTAGGAATTTATTCATTGGTGCACGTCATTCTTGGTTGTATTATTCGGGGTGCCAAGCGAAGTCATATTTTGTCATCTTGTAATAACCCGTCAAGTTTCTGCTTCAGGCTGCCCTCCCAAGTGCTGGGTTCAGAGAGAGACATAGTCATTGCTTGCTCGTCGTGTATAGGCACCATATTCAAACCCTTTTTCCCATCCCATCGGCCGTTAAGTCACCATTTTTCCGTACTTTAATCGACGTTTCGAAGTGACCTGCAGAAAAGAGGGAAAAAGAAGGGGCGGGGGCAGCGTTTAAAACACATCAGCGCGCATAAACCAGAAAAGGCTTTTACTTACTACATACTTGGCCTATCTCCACGGGATGCAGTCCCTACCATCTCGACGTTTAAGCCCAGGGGGGACCGGTAATGTGGGAGAGATAATTATCGGAAGCCTGTGGATAGCATAGGTCGCCCAAGTGTGGCATTACGGATCGTGTGCAGGGGAGGGTCAAAACAAAGGGCAGTCGGTGTAAAGTGGGGGCGAGCTCGTGCTCTCCTTTGAGGAAGAGAGATAACCTACAGTGGTACGGGGTCGTTTTCGTTCGTACTAGGGGGGCCAGGTGACATTCCTTCGGGGTGGCTTAGGGGCATTTAAAACAACTTCCCTGATACAGGTAGCATATAAAGTAGAGGCTAAATACCAGGATCTTTATCGATTGCTTTATGCTGTACAAAAATGAAAAACACATACAACAAACCTGGACCATTCATATTTGCAATGTTTCTGCAGACTATACTTTTTAACCCTTAACTAATCGAGCTGCTTCATTTCACCTGCTTTTTTTTTTTTTATATCGGAAACAGTGGCCATTTATTCGAAACTTACCAATCTACGTGTTACAACTACGTTTGCTTTTTCAAAAACCTTTAATAAAAATGTTGGTGCCCAAATACGGGCCTACAACCCCGTGGGCCGGCCACGGAGCAGGCTGGAACTGTAAATGGGGGGGTATTTATTTGTGGAAAACATAACAGAGTAAGTGGTCGTTGATTTCATAGTAAAAAGTGCGACAAGTGCAACAAAATCATATCGATAATTCCTTGTGAGCAAGTACCAAAAGTGTCGACAATTCGAACCTTCAATAAATACAGTAATCAATGATGCATTAGAACTTAATATCAATTCATTGTCCGAACGTGTAATCAGTACCCGTCCCATGTCAATTCATTGTTCGAACGTATAATCAATACCCATCCCGGATCAATTCATTGTCCGAACATATAATCAGTCTTATCCCATATCAATTCATGTGCTAAAAACTGCATACATATCTCATGATATCAAGGCTGAGCAATCGGGGCACAACAAGGAGTTGAGAGTTTCATTTGTACCGGCGCCATTTTGGGTGAGGTCAGGAAGGTCCAAGTATAGTCAAAATGTCTCCACCAACTCGTGGTTGGACCGGGACCTCTTTCGGCAGTCCAAAAGTTTTCGTTGAAGGGTAGCAAAGGGGACTGGTGACATGAACCATCAGTCAAAGTGGGGTGGGAGGCAACAATCTCTCCTACCGGGTCATACTGGTGTCCCTCCGGAACTGATCAAGTTGGTAGTCTTGCAGGATTTTTGTCATTTCAAGACTGAGGCCGGCGCCGGCACGATCGCGCCGACGTCCCGCGGCTACGTCGTGGTCGTTCCGTGGGTGATCATGGCAGTCATTCCCCATCGGGGGTGTCTGCATGGGTCGGGGGCCCCCGTGGCTCTTATAGAGTCTACAAAGTCGAGGAGAACGTTTTTGGATGCAGGACTCATTTTCTAGCTGAACTCAGAAGCGCTGTTGCACCGCAACAGTGGACGAGACCCCCGCTGGGTGAGCAAAGCATCATTGCCTCGCAATAGTGGACGAGACCTTTTGTTGGGTGAGTGGAGCGTTGGGGGTGCAGCTGAGGGGCCCCCACCTGGGGGAGTGGGAGAGGCTCGTTCGCGCCGCCTCTCCCTCCCAGCGCACCCCACGCCGACACCTGGCGTTGATATCCGTGATGTCCGGACCAGGTGATAAGAGGGGGGGGGGTCGGAGGCAGAGGCAAGACATCCCCCCCCGTGGCCTGCAGGGCGCCGCTTCAGGACCGAACGGGGAGCTCATACCAAGCCGGGGCCAGACCAGGAGATACGAGGGGAGGGGGGGTCGGTGGCATGTGCAAGACATCCCCCCCCCGTTGTCGCATCCATTATTGAAGAAAGAAGAGGGGGGGGGTCGGAGGCAGAGGCAAGACATCTCCCCCCGTGGCCTGCAGAGCGCCGCTTCAGGGCCGAACGGGGAGCTCATACCAAGCCGGGGCCAGACCAGGAGATACGAGGGGAGGGGAGGGTCGGTGGCATGTGCAAGACATCCCCCCCGTTGTCGCAGCCATTGAAGAAAGAAGAGGATGGGACAAGGGATCCCGTCGGCCTCGGCTCCTCTCCTGGCCCACCTTACGCGACGACCTCCCCGGCCGACGGCTGCCAGCAGGACTCGCCCTACACGTGCCGAAGGCCTCGTCTTCCGGATGTGCGTAGCCGCGAACCTGTTGCACTTCGGGAGTTTCCGGAATGGGGGTAGGTATCTGCTGATTTGTATCTATTTCATGTTACGGTTATTGGGCGTGGCGGGAGGTGGGACAGACATGCTTGGAGCAGTGGAGGGGTGGCGGAGCCTAGCTACCTCGTGGCTGCCGTAACATCAAGCTTGGCTTCTCTCACCACTTTCATGTTTCTTATTTCTAGCGAAGTCAAAAACTCATCAGTGGCCTACTGATTTTGTTCGATTTCTTTCCCTTCCTTTTCAAGTGTGTTTCATGCTAAAGTTTCTGTTTAACAGGATACAGTGATTACTTCGTATTTTACATATGCCTTCTTTATAAGGGGTACCCTCCGGTTGAGCCAGATGATGTACCTCTAATAAATGGTCCGGGTGGAACTAGTTTATCAATCAGTGGGGAGTAGATGGGCATGACAGATTACAACGGGGGACAAAGGTCCGCATTACCCACCCTTCACTACTTGCAAAGACTAGACAGAATATTTCTATTCCACGTTATTTGCAAACAGAGAATACCTCGAAAGAACTATTCCTTGAACAATAAATGTCCAGCCAATCAATCAATCAGTGGGGAGAAAAACAGGCATGACGGATTACAACGGGGGACAAAAGTCCGCATTACCTATCCTTCACTATCTGCAAAGGGAGACAGATTATTCCTATTCTTCTCTGTTTGTAGACAGGGAATATCTCAAAGAGCAATAATCGATAAAAAATAAGTAGGATTATAACACTTTAATAACTTATAAATATATACATTGCAACAAAAACAGTAAACACCTTAAAACATTTTTTATTAAAACAGAAGCAACAATGACAACTAACAGTAGTGATATCCTGGGCGGGTGATGGAACTGGGATTGTTAATGGAAAAACATCTACAGAGAAAGCTATTGGTGAATTATACTTCTCCGGAAATTTAAAACTCACAAATGTTTCATTTGTGTAATCGTTTCATAAACATGTACATTAAAAAACTAAATACGCTCCACTGTTTTAGAAAATCTTTACAGCTTGCTAGATCACCCTTTAAAGTTAAAACTACGAAAACCTACTTACTTAAGCTGTTGAATTCGGCTTCAAATGTAAAGCATAAGTTCAAGCTAGCATATCATATGTCTAAAAGGTTTAACATAATTGATATGCAAATTTAAATACTACCCTTTCTTAATGGTGACACCTTATTTCTCCTGTATCCCACAATTTCCATGATCAAAGCAAAAGAAATTCTGAGGCCCTGAAGAAATAAGGCTTACTGTGGGGTTCAACTCAATCTGGTGTTTGGGAGATTCCATGTTTTAGGGTGATATTCTGTGACAGGGTGCAGGCACCAGAAGAATTTTAGCCTAGTTCATCACATTGGAGAATGAGGGTTTGGGTAAATATCTAATCTGGTGAAGAACCATCCCTTCTTTAAACCCCATGGTGACCAACTATAGTTTATTCTCTATTTCATTCCCTTGCCATAACAAAATAAAAGTCTTGGGTTATTTATGGATGGGAATACTTTTTGTGTCTTCCAATTTTTAAAAGAAAAGAGGAGGGGGGGGCAGCGTTCAAAGCACATCAGCGTGCATAAATACGAAAATGTTTTTACCTACCACGTACTTGACATTTTACAACTTTTCATATTTGCTATTAAAAAAACATTGAAATTCACTGAAAAAACCATAGGTTATAGACCATATATAGTTAGGAATTAGCATTTACAAAACCTTAATTTACTCGCACATATATATATATATACATATCCAAAACACAGTATCCCACCTGGGGCCAGCCGAACTTGCGGCGGGTGCAACCGGGAAGCTGTGGTGGAAACCGCTTGTAACACAGCAAAAACTAGGAGTTCATGGTACTCCCAAGGTCCGGTGCACGCTCGGGTTGTGTGTTCGCTAGAAAGAATCCGCAGACGCGTTTCTGGCTCTTGCCGTCATCAGTGCGGAAAGCCGTCAGTAAAGCGGCACAGTTATTTAAACGAAACTGCCATGTGGTTGGTGGATCCTTGGCCAATGAAAGGCTGATGGCGCTCCCATAGCGAAAAACTTTATTTGCAGCCGTAACAACTGTGCCTGCACATCCCCTTGCCTGCCGCTAATAGAACGAAGACGCTGTGAGTGTCACACAATGGTGGAGCACTCTAGCTTTGTATAAGCCACAACCTGCATGGGTCAACAGCGTCCGTAAGCGGCGTTTCGGCAGCCCAAATTGAATCCAAAACACAGTATCCCACCTGGGGCCAGCCGAACTCGCGGCGGGTGCAACCGGGAAGCGGTGGTGGAAACCGCTTGTAACACAGCAAAAACAAGAGGTTCATGGTACTCCCAAGGTCGGGTTGTGTGTCGGCTAGAAAGAATCTGCAGACGCGTTTCTGGCTCTTGCCGTCATCAGTGCAGAAAGCCGTCAGTAAAGCGGCACAGTTATTTAAACGGAACTGCCATGTGGTTGGTGGATCCTTGGCCAATGAAAGGCCGATGGCGCTCCCATAGCGAAAAACTTTATTGGCAGCCGTAACAACTGTGCCTGCACATCCCCTCGCCTGCCGCTAATAGAACGAAGACGCTGTGAGTGTCACACAATGGTGGAGCACTCTAGCTTTGTATAAGCCACAACCTGCATGGGTCAACAGCGTCCGTAAGCGGCGTTTCGGCAGCCCAAATTGAATCCAAAACACAGTATCCCACCTGGGGCCAGCCGATCTCGCGGCGGGTGCAACCGGGAAGCGGTGGTGGAAACCGCTTGTAACACAGCAAAAACAAGGAGTTCATGGTACTCCCAAGGTCCGGTGCACGCTCGGGTTGTGTGTCCGCTAGAAAGAATCCGCAGACGCGTTTCTGGCTCTTGCCGTCATCAGTGCGGAAAGCCGTCAGTAAAGCGGCACAGTTATTTAAACGGAACTGCCATGTGGTTGGTGGATCCTTGGCCAATGAAAGGCCGATGGCGCTCCCATAGCGAAAAACTTTATTGGCAGCCGTAACAACTGTGCCTGCACATCCCCTCGCCTGCCGCTAATAGAACGAAGACGCTGTGAGTGTCACACAATGGTGGAGCACTCTAGCTTTGTATAAGCCACAACCTGCATGGGTCAACAGCGCCGTAAGCGGCGTTTCGGCAGCCCAAATTGAATCCAAAACACATATATATATATTCACTGAAAAAACCATAGGTTATAGACCATATATAGTTAGGAATTAGCATTTACAAAACCTTGAAAATTCACTGAAAAAACCATAGGTTATAGACCATATATAGTTAGGAATTAGCATTTACAAAACCTTATTTTACTCACACAAAACCATTGAAATTTCATATATAGTTAGTTGCACTAACTATATATCGCGCACCCGCAATCCACTGCTGATCATGTCACATATTACATCATTCATGACATGATCAGTGACATCACTGATGACATCACTGATGACATCACTGATGACATCTCAAATGACATCACTGATGACATCACTGTTGACATCTCATTTGCCATTACTGATCACATCTCTGATGACATCATTCATGTGATAATACGGTGAACCTCTTCAGACTCTAATATAATCTTAGATACACTCAGAGTAAATAGACGCTCACAGACTGTCACTCATCCATGGAGTTACTCACACACCTAGTCAGTCATGCAAAGAATCATTCGCACTTCCATTTCCTCAACTATACTGTTATACACACCTTACTTATTCAAACATATACTAACACATATTTACTCTGTTATACAATCCCTGATACAAGTTCACAATGATCCATACAGCCACTCACACATTCACTGGCTCTTATGCACAGTTATTTATATATGTCAACTCTCACATGTACTGTGTTTTACATATGTACTTACTTTGACATGTAGCACTGAGATATCCATTCACTCAACCATCAATACAGCTGTTTTCAGATGCAGTTTTGAACCCATACATCTAGTGAATCAACTGCTGACACATCTATGCACATAGTCACACACCTCTTAGCCACCCAACCGGAAAGCGAACTAAAAAAAACAGCTTGCCAGAGTGTTACACTTTCTAGCAATTTTTGTATAAAGGAGAGGTAGTTCTGAAAAGAACTTTTTTTTTATGTTGTTGTTGTTTTTTTTTTTTCTTTTTTGAACATTATTTGTTTTTTTGTATTTTTTGAACAATTTTATGTTTTGTTTGTTTTTTTGAAAGGGGAAGAACAAAAAACAGGTATTGAAAAGGTCTCAACAACAGTAAAAAAATAAAATATATATTTCTTGTGGCGCACACCCGCAATCCACTGCTGATCATGTCACATATTACATCATTCATGACATGATCAGTGACATCACTGATGACATCACTGATGACATCACTGATGACATCTCAAATGACATCACTGATGACATCACTGATGACAACATCCAGTGACTGTATGTTTCTGAAAAGTCAAAATATGTCTTACATATTGAAGAATGAGTGGATGTATAAGTGTCTGGATGAAGGATTTAGTAGGTGCATGACTAACTGTGTGAGTGAGTGATTAAATGTGTCTCACTGAGTGCATGGGTTAGTGACTAAACTGTCTTAATTTGTGCATCATTATGTCTGTTGTTCTGTAAACTGCTGCATGTGTTGATCAGTAGCATAATGATTAAGTATATGGGTTAATGATAGGTTGCCCAAGTATTTGTATGAGAGAGTGAGTATGTGTGTGGGTGGCTAAGAGGTGTGTGACTATGTGCATAGATGTGTCAGCAGTTGATTCACTAGATGTATGGGTTCAAAACTGCATCTGGAAACAGCTGTATTGATGGTTGAGTGAATGGATATCTCAGTGCTACATGTCAAAGTAAGTACATATGTAAAACACAGTACATGTGAGTTGACATATATAAATAACTGTGCATAAGAGCCAGTGAATGTGTGAGTGGCTGTATGGATCATTGTGAACTTGTATCAGGGATTGTATAACAGAGTAAATATGTGTTAGTATATGTTTGAATAAGTAAGGTGTGTATAACAGTATAGTTGAGGAAATGGAAGTGCAAATGATTCTTTGCATGACTGACTAGGTGTGTGAGTAACTCCATGGATGAGTGACAGTCTGTGAGCGTCTATTTACTCTGAGTGTATCTAAGATTATATTAGAGTCTGAAGAGGTTCACCGTATTATCACATGAATGATGTCATCAGAGATGTGATCAGTAATGGCAAATGAGATGTCAACAGTGATGTCATCAGTGATGTCATTTGAGATGTCATCAGTGATGTCATCAGTGATGTCATCAGTGATGTCACTGATCATGTCATGAATGATGTAATATGTGACATGATCAGCAGTGGATTGCGGGTGCGCGATATATAGTTAGTGCAACTAACTATATATGAAATTTCAATGGTTTTGTGTGAGTAAAATAAGGTTTTATAAATGCTAATTCCTAACTATGTATGGTCTATAACCTATGGTTTTTTCAGTGAATTTTCAAGGTTTTGTAAATGCTAATTCCTAACTATATATGGTCTATAACCTATGGTTTTTTCAGTGAATTTCATTGGTTTTTTAAAAGCTAATATCTGTAGCTGTAAAATGTATTTTTCTTTAAATCCAAAAATATATTTTATATGTTTATGAATCACTTTTTTAAAATATTTTTTTTTGTTCGCTCCCGGTTCGCGAACCGGGAAGCTTTCCGTTAGCTCAATTTGATGCCGCGACCCGGTCCGCTAACCGGTAAACGTTCAGTTTGTGTAACTGCCGCGTTAGAAATCAACATCGTGACGCGTCGCGGAAGCGCGACATATCACGTTGCCGCATAATGCGTCTTATGACGCGCTGCGTTAGCACACCCGGAAGTGCTCCGGACCGCGAACGAGGCGCGAAACGCAGCTTTCCGGAAGCGAACCGGAGCGCGGCGCGCAGCGCGTAACGTAAGCGGAACAGGTCATGTGACTTGTTCATAAAACTTTTCATTGGTTCATTTCACTTTTGGTTTCCTAATGATGTAAGACTAGGTCATGTGATCTAAAAAAAGACTTTTCATTGGTTTAGAACTATTTTTTTCCCAAATGATGAAAGCCCCCACCTTTTTTCTCACTCTGACTTTCAACTTTGAGAAAGGAAGACCTATTTTGGAAAATGGCTTCACTAGTTGCTTCAGCTGCTGGATCCCCACCACCACCACCACCACCTCCTCAAAAGAGAGGACCACCTCCACAGTTCCTGGCAAACCTAGAGGAGGAAGAGGATGTAAAAGAAGAAGAAGAGGAAGAACAGGCACCACAATTTTTAAAAGAGTCGCCCCGGGTATCTAAAAAAAAAAACAGTTTTATTTGGCAGTTTTTTTCAATTCCAGCAGGAAAGAAAAAAGTGAATGCAGTTATGCGACGTGCCTAATTTGTAAGGATGAATTATCTAGAGGCACTGAAAAAAAATATAGTTATGGGAACCACACTATGCATCGTCACATGCAGAGGTGGCATCCTCTGAATTATAGCCGGGCAGAGATGCGTGACCTGCAAGATAACCCTTCAACTTCTGTGGCCAGGACATCAGGAGAAATATCTCTGTCGGTTGCAGAAGAACGAGATACAGTGCCAAACATCCCAAAAAATTTTGTACATATGAAAATTGTTTGCTTATATTGTGGCGCCTTATTTTCATGTGCGAATATGAGTGTTAAATTAGTTAATTTAGCATTTGAAAAACACCAATGCCCTAAACGCCACAAGAAATATATATTTTATTTTTTTACTGTTGTTGAGACCTTTTCAATACCTGTTTTTTGTTCTTCCCCTTTCAAAAAAACAAACAAAACATAAAATTGTTCAAAAAATACAAAAAAAACAAATAATGTTCAAAAAAGAAAAAAAAAAAACAACAAAAACATAAAAAAAAAGTTCTTTTCAGAACTACCTCTCCTTTATACAAAAATTGCTAGAAAGTGTAACACTCTGGCAAGCTGTTTTTTTTAGTTCGCTTTCCGGTTCGCTCGCCGGTACGCGAACCGGGAGCAAACCCCAAATTTTTTTTAAAAAAAATAAAGGAGTAAGTACAAGGGAAGTAAACAGAGAGTAATGTTAAAAGAAAGACAGCTATAGGGACTAAACCAGAGATGCTGTTTAATAGATTTATTTACTGAAGAAAAGATGGAAGAGGATATAATTGTGGAAAACAAAATAGATAAGGAAGTGAAAAAATCAAGCATTGAAAATGCAATAGGTCACACAATAGATGAGTTTGTCCTTTTGGTTTTGCAAATGGATGAGTGGCGTTGCGTGGATGAGTGGCATTAAGTGGATGATTGGCATTGCGTGGATGATTGGCGTTGCGTGGATGAGTGGGGTTGCGTGGATTAGTGGCGTTGCGTGGATGAGTTGCGTGTGTGAGTGGCATTGCGTGTGTGAGTAGCGTTGCGTGTGTGAGTGGCGTTGCGTGTGTGAGTGGCGTTGCGTGTGTGAGTGGCGTTGCGTGTGTGAGTGGCGTTGCGTGTGTGAGTGGCGTTAGTGTGGGGAGGGGGGGGGTCGAGAAATGCACACGGCGGACAGGGGAGGGGATGGAGCGGGGAGAGCAGAATGAGGGTGTAAAGCAGCTGGGGCCTTTGAAGTGAAGCTAATCTTCACTTCAAAGGTGTGGGTGGAGTGCGGCTGAGGGAACAGATGGCGATTTGGTAATGTGCACACGCATTTTAGGTCAATGCACTTGTGCATTGACCTAAAAGCCAGGGGCACAGCTCCAAATTTCCACATTTAGTTAAACTTTGTTTAAAGCTCTATAGTTTGAAGCTCTATAGTAGGTGAATGTGATAGAAATGTAACGAAAAGAGTAGAAAACATTTACCTTATAATTGTTGTTAACTTGTTCACTTTTTTTCATATTTTCAATCTGTGAAAGAGAGAACAAACATTTGAAAAATATTAAAACATGAATTTAAAAATTAGAAAAGACAAGGGAAAAGGTTGAAGGACAAACAGTTTTTCAACAACTTTGACATTTACAGAAGCCTCTGCTTCTCTAGGCCCCCTACACAGTCCTAAAGATATATATTTTAAGCTAACAGTATCTTGATGCTGATGAAGTGAGGCCTATTTTGGAACATGGTGAATCTTTTGCACTGCTGATGTCTCACAACAGTGATGCAATAGCAGCGCAAAAGAGATGTAAAGCCATCATAAAATTGTCCCTAACATTTTAAATGATTGTTCCAGGATGCAAATAAGATGTGTCCTTTCCAGAGGTTTGTTTGAGGTGAGGCCTACTCAGGTTTCAAAATAAAACAGTACCCAGAAGTGCAGCACTGTATGCATTAACTTTGACACTTACAGAAGCCTCAGTTTCTCCATGTCTACCTCACATTTCTAAATGTATATCATAAGTACAAAAAGTAGAGAATTTATTATACATGTTAAATGGTTTATTTTTGCTGTTCTCAGAATGTATCAAATTTCACTAAAATCAGTGACTTGAAGGTATTCATCATGTAACAGCGGGGAAAAAAACCCATACAACATAAGAAATCAGAATTCAAAACTCTTTAAAATTAACTTACTTTCCATGATGTCGAAGGATGTCCTATGAACAGCTTACACTCTGTTGTGCTGTTAATATCTTCAGCCAGCCACTTTTTGAAAGAAAACCTCTATCGTTTTGAAAAATATGTTACATACGATAAAAGACTTCTCACATTCTACCACATGTTTCCACAAGGCCAAATCATGTTAGAGCGATTTACAACTCTTGGAATTCTTGTAAGCAAATCCTGTCATTTTCTATTTTCGCAACTTTCAGAAAGAAAACGTTTAAGATTACTTTCACAATCCTGGACTATTAATATCTTACCCTTGTTGCTCACTCATGTTCTACATTTCCTATGACACTGATACTGCTTACTTTGAAGCAGAGTTACTTGCATCAGGTTTATATTTTTTCATTTTTAAAATGACATTATGATCCAAAGTTTGGATAAATAATCTAGACAGCATTGCAGACTTACATTCCCTCTACTCCATGAACCTCTAGAAATTGCACAGAACAAATCCCGAGATTCTGTCCCTAAAATTTTGGTTTTAAAAACACCAGGTAAGAATTTTTAAGATCAAAAGGCAATTTCTTTTTGAAAGTTAAAGCAGAATCGTTGCAGAATGACCAGCCGTTTCTGGACTTTAAATAAGTTGTGTAATGTCCTGATGTTGTTGTAGGACCGTCATGAAATATAATTGCTGCAGTTACAAAAGTCCTTCCTGATATTGACAACTGCGAAGCAACACATTTTTTTATTAAAGTTGTCAATTTTGTTCCATCAGTCCTACATCGTTGGAACATTAAAATGACATACAGGCCATATCTTCGTAAAAATAATGTTGACATCATTTCAGATTTACATTGGCTACACTCCATGTTGTGATCAGCTGCTTTTACTAGCTAATGAAAGGACACTGATTTACTGTCTGGCAAAGTTAAATATATAAATCTTTCAGAATCTACACTAGTAGTACTTGATAGCCTACAATTCTCGCAGTCATGCTGCCATTGATAAGAAAGGCCAAATAGATAATCTACATCTACACCCTCATCTTGCAATACATCAAGCATATACATTAAAAACTCCTGACAATCTTGCTGAATATTTTCAGAGAATTCTGTTTGACCTGAACATTCGTCTAACAGAAAACGAATTTCAGACACACTTTCTACTCTCGTTTTATCAGCACTACATTTCTCTAACACAGAATTCAACAAACAGCATAAACTTTGTTCCGAATTGATCACAATCTGTTCTTTGGAAGTCTCTAGTGAAAAGAGAACATTAACCACTACATTAGCATAGCAGTTGACACCAGAACTATTTTCAAATTTAAAACCAACAACATCTTCAACAGAATCCATTTTCTTTCTGCTTATAATTTCAGGTTCATCAACTTTTCGTCTTTTTGCTATAACCTCCCTACTATTGGTCACATTTCTTCGTTTCCGGCCTACCACACGTTTCTCAAACAAAGGATATTGAGGCAAATGTGGCGCATACTCTCTTCTTAACCTATTGTATTCCTTAACACAATCTAGATCTGCACAAATGTTTGTGACATCACAGTCAATCAAGTACAATCCCGATAAAGTTCTAACTCGTGACAATGCCACATTAGCCATACCCTCCTTGAACTCAGAACTGCCAATATTCACTAAAGCACTATCTACACTTAAACCTTGCGATTTATGGATTGTCACCGCATATGCCAAGCAAACAGGAAACTGCTTACGGCGCACATATAAGTCTTTTACAAGCAAAAATCTAGCAGAAGAACAACCAATTAGCTGTACTTCCTCAATGCCATCAAATTTAATTTTTAAAAATTCAATACCATCTCTATTTCTGTATTTTTCAAAATCAACAACATTACCCATTGATCCATTTACCAGACCTCTTTCAACATGTAAATTCCTTCTCAAAATGATTCGGCAATTTAAGCACACATTCAAAGTCTTTTCAAAACCCGCAGTTTTAGATATAGTCTTCTCTAATGAATCCAATTTAGATTTCAAATTCTCAGACAAAATAATTGTTGCTCCCATATGCTCTATTTTGTCAATAGCTTCAAGTTTCACAATCTCTTGTTTTTCTAAATTCAACATTTTGTTGTTGAAGATGGCACATTCTGCAAGAGTTGGCATCAAACATATTCCAGATTTCTTCTCAGTAATTTTCTTAAAAATATTCTCAGGCACAATGTCTTGTTCTGGATATAAATTTGACAGTAATCATGCATGTAAAGCTTCTTTCGCATACTCGGTCACTTTTCCAATTCTAACATCTTGTAAAATATTCTTGTAATCTTCATCCTTCGCCTGACGCATATTTTCATGCAGTTCAGCATAATTGAAGTTTAACCATATATTGATATTGCCAATGCTCCCTAGGCACTTCCTGGTATCTTCATGCGTGAGTATTTTGAACACAGGTTGTCCTTTCACTGGTGTTAGCTGCAGAAGATCTCTGAAAACAATGATGTGTTTGCCACCAAATAACACATCATACTCTGTTTTAAGAACTTCTTGCATTCTCAAATGCACAAAGGCAAGCATGAGATTTGAAACCATGCTTACTTCGTCAATGATAAGAAGTTTGATTTTCCTCAAGACTCTTGAAACTTCACAACAAGCATCTCCAGATAACTTGTGGTATTGTAATTTGTTGTCATGCTGCACTGGCAACATCAGTAGACGATGCAAAGTAATACCTTTAATGTTGTGTGCTGCCAGTCCAGTTGGAGCGGTGACAACACAAGACAGCGATGACTCAGTCCTTTCCTGCAAATAACAAGAAATTGCTTTAATGAGGAAACTTTTTCCAGTTCCCTCTTCTCCACTCACGTACAATCGGACAGGCTTCAACGACGTACATGAGCACTCTTTCTTCTCATGATTTAATCCATGCTCAATTTGCTTGGTAACTTCGTCATATATTTTCCTCTGCTCAACGTTGAGTTGTCTTTCCAAGTCTTCTAAGTTACCCGCATCCTCCTGAGCATGTGCCATGGCTCTTTCTACTTCATTCATGGCAGTGGCGGCTTCATTTTCGATAACAGGTCCTCCTAGTGGATCCTGACTCAATGAAACAGTACTCTGACTGTCCTGAGAACTGTCTCTAGCAATCTCGGCTGCAATAGTTGCTTCCTGCTCGATTTCCAAAGTCAACATTTCTAGATATTTGGGAAAAGCAGAACATTCTATGGTTTCCTTGGCGGCATTGAAAGAGTCTTCGTAACAAAGAAAATCTCCAAGCAGTTCTTCTTCTGCACGCCAAGGCTTGAAAAGTTGCAAGAGTGCTAAATAGAAAAACTCTTTTTTTTCTGGAGATTCGCCACTCAATTTTCGACGGTTTACCAAGTGGCATTTTCTTTGCTTGACCAGACATCCCTCACTTCCAATTACAGCATACACTCCTTTCTCAATATCTTCTTTGATGTTCCTCTTGAATATGTAATTTTGTAGAACCTCATATAGACAAACATTCTCGAGGTGACTGCTTCGATTTGGATAATATGTATCCAACATGTTGGTCTTCAAAATGTCGGTACTGTTTGGCTCCTTTTCCGCCAAATACTCAATTTCCCGGACAGGTTTTAGAACTCGATTTTGCGTTGCAGCAAGACCAAGACTCGCCCAAACGATACTCCTGGATTTGGCATAGAGACTTGCTGAAGACAACCGGTCAGAACATTCGTAAGCTCCGATTTCTCGATGCGACAACATCTTCAAACTGAAACTGTACAACTTCTTGCTGAGGCTCTTTTCATGGGAAATATCCTCCCACATATCCTTCAATTCTGTCTTTTCTTTTTTGGTGATGTAAGATGTCACATACCGAGCCACAGCCATACAGTTGTCAGCCACAAACTGTATATCCATGTTAGCATTCCACATGGACAAAATCACAGGGTTGTAGTCGTTGATGTATTTGGACTCTTCGTTTTTTTTCAAATTGTATGTATTTTTGGGTGATTTCCCCGTCACATTATGTCGCAGCGAAGACATCAAACTGTTTACTCTTCCTTTAGAAATCACCGGTCGTGGAAAGTTGAAACGACATTTGGTGTAGAACTTGTCCTTGTTTCTGAATTTACGACAACAGTACTTTCCACAACGATGGCTTTGGAAACGTAAAACTTGTTCTCTTAGGCTTTTCTTCTCCTTTGCGTTTGGAACAGCACACGTAGAATACTGTTCTATGAAACTTATCACTAAGTCATCCGGATCTGTTCCAAATTTAGGTGCATCCTTGATCCATAGCAACATATGTATATGAGGAGCACCTCTTGCTTGGTACTCCTTTCTCCAGAAGAAATCCAACACCTCTCCAAGAGGTGGATTCTTCTTATTCATGATGAAAGACATCATAGCTTCAAATCTATGATTGAAGTACCTGCATACATTCACTGGATCCAAAGAGCACAGTTCTCCGGGTGTCTTGAATTCAATATTTTCAATGTTTCCATTTACCTCTCGTAGAAATTCAAGTAAGTCTTCCCAGCTATACTCGGCACAGCTCAGAGTGAGGAACCATGTCGGAGTTCCTAAGTTCCTCAGCATACATTTTAAATCACCATGACGACGGTACCAGTACTCATTAGTACCACGCTGACACGCCATGAGATTAATTAGGTGAGAATCCAAAATACTGTCTTGGACATTAACTTTATCCATAAAGTCCCTTGCCGAGATGTTTCGCATCTGTATACCACTTTTTAAGATGTGGTTCACTGCATATGACAGTCCTGACAGATCGCTTTCAAACAGGAGATGAAACAAATAGGGATTGCATTGTCGAAACCTAGCATCTT
Organism: Lissotriton vulgaris; assembly: GCF_964263255.1. Classification (NCBI taxonomy): domain Eukaryota; kingdom Metazoa; phylum Chordata; class Amphibia; order Caudata; family Salamandridae; genus Lissotriton; species Lissotriton vulgaris. Next base: position 441,379,398 of record NC_141700.1, read on the forward strand.
CTGCATACAATCGTAAAGTCCGGTATTCTGAAGCAGGAATTTGAACAGGTCGCTCATCATATCGTCCTCCTCGACCTGTGGGAAATAGCTGTGGGAAACACCGAGCTTCCAAACTTTCCTCCCAAACACTAATGGGACTCCCTTTGGCTTGTTTCATTTGAAACAACTCATTAGCATTCCTCATAGCTTCCTTGGAATGCAAAGGATGAACACTATAATGTTCATAAATTTCTTCCTTTTTAGAGGCTTCTACTTTTTCAATTTGACCAGGACACAAATCGCTATCCTCTTCCTCACTTACTTCCTCTTCTGCAACATATACATTCTTATAGTACTTATTATTTTTTTTAAATACAATGTTGCCTTTTTGACTTTCCTAACATCCACTAAATCTTGCCATATTTTCTTACTCTTTGTCGGAACACCATTAACTATGATAACTAGAGGTTCCTCTTCCACTTTCTCTACTCCAATTGTGTTAATACTTTTGTTCAAATCTAGAGGCAAATAAACAACTCTTCCCTTTAATCCTCTCTGTAAATCTGATGGAGGCAACTTCCCTGTCTTTGGCTCCATTCTTACAATAGCCTGAAAGGGATGGATACTTTGAATCAAAATAGATTCATAATTATTTAAATCCTTCAATTCAGAAGGAATCTCTACCAATTCCAGATTATTATGAACCGCCCTAGCTGGCATCTGGTTTTGGTTTAATTTGTTACAACAATAAGTACACACACGTTGATCCGATCCCAAATCCAAACAATTTTCTACCATCAAGTATGTTGCGAAATCCTTCCATTCACTATTATTTTCCCTTTCACTTTTTGCATATAAATCCACTAACTTAGTCTGATTCTTATAATAAGTGCATCGACAACACACACAAGTGAAATTAGGCCTCTCACTTGATTTCGCCTGAAACGTGGCAATTTCTTTCTGAAAATTATCTGTACTGGAAACCTGTACATTATCTTCCACATTACCCTCTTCTTCTGGGTCAATTTGAACATTCTCCTCTTTACTTCCAAAGTAACAAAACTCAATTTCTTCACAAATATTCTTCACATCTATTTCAGAACCATGGAAAAGAGCAGCACATAATTGTTTAAGCATAATTGCTGGACTCTTAGCATAATACAACATGCTAACTAATTTCCTCACTTTATTATGATGCACTGCTAGCATCCTAAAATGATGAAAAACACTCTGGCATACTCTCCTGGAAAGACAAGCCAGTGAATGACCATGCAAACCTGTCACTTCTCTCACTCTGCAAGGATCTAATTCTTGCAACAACTTCATTTTCTGCTTCAAACTTTTCTTATTAAATGTCCGTACAAAATCACAAAGCAAATCGATTGAATCCTGTCGCACACTGCAAATACTACTACACTTCCAGGTGTACACAGGACCCTTAGGACGTCTTCCTAAAACCTTATTACCTAACACCTCTTCTGTCTCTCTTGTTACAAGTTTTTCTTTTTCAACTGCACATCCATCTTTCACTTCATAAGCTCGACCACTGGTGTCAACTGCATGCACCAAATCATTATCCTGGAAATAACTCTCCTCATTAAAAAATGCCTCAGAACTTGAACTATGCATCCAGTCTCCTGAGAAAACATCACAAAAATTACTACGATTAATTATTCTCTTCCATCTACTATTTGTTTTGAAATCATAAATTACCTTGTTTACCTTCCTAATTCTGTTGACTATCAAAATAAATAACTTTCGTTTAATTTCAAATGCTTGATCAATAACTTTCTCAACTTTTTTTTTTCTCTTATAAAAAACCACTTTCTGTTGACCTTTGTTAATATTTTTTAACAAATTGCCAATTATCTTGTTGCGGAACATTCGTTTACGAATGTCCCTAAACTGTTCTTTCCTTCTGCTATCATGCACAGATTTATCTCTTGCTCTAGCAGTAACATTTTTGATTGGCCCTTCCTTTCCGTTTAAATTGCTTCTCTTTTTCTGGACTGAAACATTTTCTGTAGAAATACTTTTTTTACTACAAGTTTTTCTTATGAATGTTTTCGTGGTCTTACCCGGTGCTTTCTTGGTGACTTGACAAGTTTTTTTTGTAGAGGACTGCTGCAGTAATTGATGGACCTGCTGTCTTTGACGTCTTGTAGCCTTTCTAATTCGATTCTTAGTTGGCATTTTCAAATTTTTAAATAATCTGCAGTTGAATCTGTGCTAAAATATAATAAAAAATGTTATTAATCACTATTACCAAACAGTCAATCAATAACAGTCATCAAAAACTGAACACCCTGCTTCTTATTTTAACATAGAATAATTTTTAGTGCATTGGCAAATTTAGAAATCACAAATAGTAGCAATTGCTAATTGTTTTACCTGTGTTGTTTTATATGTGAGCATATTTGATTATTTTAATAAAGACACTACAAACATACTATTTTTGAACTATTGTTTAATTTTAAATGAAATGGTTTAAATTTTTACTACATAGGCTCAAGCAGATCAGCTTCCCACTTTATATCATACAATTCTGACAAATCAGCATTCTCATCATATTCTTCATCATCCTCAGGATTTAAATGATCTAAAGGATCTACTTCCACTGACGTTTCAATGACAAGTTCAACGATAAGATCGAGATCAACTGATTGCTCATTATCACTCATGCTTGATGTTGTTGTTATCTTTAAAAAAAGAGAACAACAATGAGATGTTGGAGACTAAGACACAAATCTCAGAGGCTAAGAATAGTAAAATTGTTTAACAAGAGAATCATATTGCAGCTATTATTTAGCCATGTCCAGCGATGCTGAAGAGGTGAGGCCTATGTCTAAGTCTTCAGTAAACAGGACTCATCTCTTCTTAACCTAGGATAAGCCTCACCGACTCTGTGTCCCCTACACATACTTAAATGTATAGGGACAGATTTATATTAACACATCCCCAGGAATGCACCAGTTAATGTGCACCACTGCTCTGCTACTCATGCTGTGGCACATTTACATTGTGGAACACCATTAAATAAAAACAGCACAGATGCGTCACGCATCGGTGCCGCAAAAGCAACACATTGCACAAGTCACGTCGTAAACACGACATGTCTACTGCAATGCACAGGAGGAAGCCACACATTGCATGGTGCTTCACTCCTTATGCCTCTTTCAAACAGCCATAAGGATTTGATTCAGAAATGCTATAAAGCTGACTCTGTGAAATCTTCTAAATTTCACTGTGTTACTTTTACAGGACTTTCATGCAAATGAATGCCCACCCTGCAACAAAACACCTATATGAAACCTGACGCAAGTTTCATGTGGCAAAGGACTTTACAGCATGACACATCTGTCTAGATGCATCAAGTTGAAAATATGTCGCCACATAGCAAATCTTTTGCACCACCGCTGCAGAGTACAGAGGAGATAATACATGTGAAGGCCTACCAATGAAGTAAGTCATGTCCACTTGACTCTTGAACAAAGGCCAGACCTCTTTTGTGTCCGTGGACAGACCTAAACTTCATCTGCACAATGTTATTCATAAACTTAGGAAACACAGGTGATGTAATTGAAAAATGTGCAGTTTCTTTTCCTCATTGCACAATCACATCACCTTTTATTTCCTCAGTGACTTAAAATGCCCCAAGACACATGAAAGTGTTTTTTTAAAGCCTTTGCACCATTTTTGGATCACTTTTAACATGGCTATATAAGTCAAATAATCAAAATCTAAATTTACCAAGCACAGGTGGGAGCATATTTACAAGGAACGTGCACCACAGGGAAAGGTCTTAAATTAAAATGGGAAAAATAACATCAGAGACACTTAAATGCCCTATAAATATGCCCCAAACAACCTATGAAGCTCTAGCAGTGCATATCGAGATATGTAATTGATTTAAAAAAAAACGTTTTTAAACACAACATATAAATCAATTGTATACCTACATTCAAGAGGAAATGACTTAAAATGCCCTTAAGACAGATGAAAGGGGTTTTTGATTGCCCTTGCACCATTTTTTGGGACACTTTTAACATGGCTATGTAACTCAGAGAATCAAAATCTAAATTTGCCAAGCACAGGTGGGAGCATATTTACAAGGAAACAAGCCACACGGCGTAAGCTCTTCAATTAAAATGGGAAAAATAACATCAGAGACACTCAAATGCCTTATAAAGAAGCAGACACCATTTTTTCCTTGTGATAAATTTTAAAAGCATTCCTTTTCCTCAAAAACGATTTTCAAATAATAATTTGAAAACACTGCACAGCTCCTATGTACAAAAACACCCTGACAGTGCTAATACTTCACATTATTTTCAATTACAATTTCTCAAAGAAACAAAATCTATTTGTAAAACACTTTAGACAAAGCAACATTTTTAAAACACAGCTTTCTTCATAATTTTGTCCTTAAAGCATACTATAGTCTATCTAAATTAAATAAATCTTTTCTCACCTTAGCAAATTCTTTATGAGTTTCAAAACAGTCTCAGAAATACACCAAATTGTCTTCAGCAGAACAAAGAGTATGCACTCCAGAGGCTGCAGCTATAGAAAGCACAGAAATACAGATATTCATTACACATATCTCTCATGTTAGCCAATCAAAACTCTTCCCTCACTTTTTTCAAATCAAAACCCTTCCCCCCTCTGCCCTCTCTGCCTTTTTTGCATAGCAACCACCTCCTGAAAGACCTCTGATGTTTGCAAGTTCACACAACAATGTTTCAATTGAACTCTGAACTCTCAGTGCACCTGCGTATCCAGTGCAATCTTTCATTAAATGTTTTTTCCTTGACCATTCAAATTACATCTTTCAAAGAACACATCCATGCACCCTAACTTTCTGTTTTCAGAAATGGAAATCCACCAATCACTGCTAGTGAATCATTAGCACTGAAACTCCACAGTTTTTTTTTCTTTACAAACTCCTACTGTTTCATCTGCCATTTCATTACCACACTTCATCTGACTGCAGCAGAAACTTCTCTCACCATGTTTAATGTCTGGATTGTTGGACATAGTTACATCTACTGGGCTCAACGGTATGCTGAGAACAGAAATTTACCTAACCTCAATTTACAAGATATGGAAATTAAGTGGTTTGGCCACAGAGGATTAAAATGTCACCAATTGATACCATTGGTGAAAACCTTTATGCATTTGCCAAAACCTGACCTGTTAATTGTGCACTGTGGAGGTAATGATTTGGGCACTTTGACTGGGGTAGGTCTGGAAATGCTTTTAAAGGACACCTTTGAGCAATTAATAGCACTTTTTCCTCAAACTGCCTTGGTATATTCAAATATATGCCAAAGACAGAAATGGAGGTGGTCGAACCAATTTTGTCCACAAATTGAGAAGTCGAGGAAGCATGTAAACAAATCTGTTTCAGCTTACATGAGAGACCATGGAATGGGCTCCATGTACAACAATAACTTGCGTTACTGCATGCAAGATATCTACAGAGGAGATGGAGTTCACTTCTCAGATGAGGGCAACAGAATTTTCATTTTGAATTTAAGACTGTGCATTGGTACCTACTTATAAGTACCTAAATGTACCATAAACCCAAAAGCTCTTCTCAGAGCTACCCTACATCTGATCACTCACAATTATTATTTTACTCTAACTTTTTTCACTAATTTTCAACAAAGTACGCTCCCCGGAGCGCTACCCGGTACGCGAACCAGAAGCTAATCGCGCGAAATTTGTAAAAAAAAATGTTTTTTTCCCGCACATATGGGCCTCCTCAGCCACCCTCAGAAAACCTAGGGGGTCAAGTTACGACTACCGTGCCCCCTTCTACCCATTCTGAACATTATTTGCCCTCCATCTTGTATCTTAATTCGACTGAAACACAAAATGGTGGACTCCCGTAACACTGCTGGTTCGCGAACCGGGACGCTCCCCGGGAAGCGCTCGCTTAAAAACAGGTGGGAAAGTAATTTACAGAAAAACGACTGGAAACACTTTCACCAAATATAGATTAGCTCATACTACATACCAATCCCTACCATTTTCATAAATTTGTTTGGAATTACATTTACGATTCAGAAAAGGGGGTGGTGATGAACAGAGTGTCTGAATTAAGCAGACCACTCTTACCCAGTCCAAAGATCAGGGCTTGATCCATCACCGTTATTTATCTCACTGCACCATCCCAGCTCAGAACCTGGCTATATGCAAATCAGTCTGTCCCTGGCCCAGTACATCATGGGAACAGGGCAGACTAAACTACCAAGCCAATTCTTCACCAGAAAGGAGACAAGCTACCGGGGACCGGTTTCTGGCATTTCAGCCGTCTTCGGCCCGGCTTTCTTGAATCCTGATGGTGCAGTGAGAAAGGGACTCATGTCTGAGTATACCCTGCCACACCTATAGTGGCCAAAAACGATTCAGAAAAGGGGGTGGCCATCTTGTCTCTCGGTAGGATCGAGAGACAAGAGGAGGAGAAAAACGAAGGGGGAATTTAATGAAAGGGGGCAAGGTAGACCCTTCTTGACCCCCTAGGAATGATGTTGGGGTTATTAAAAGGTCCCGTGGGGCAAATAAAAAAAATTAGATTTTTCACGGTAGAAGCGCTTTCCGGTTCGCGAACCGGGTAGCGAACCGGGTCGCGAAACGGGAATTCGCCATTTTGTGTTTCGTTTTAATTAAATTACAAGATGGAGGAAAAACAATGTGAGAAATGGGTATAAGGGGGTACGGGAGATGTATCCTGACCCCCTATGGGATTGGTGTCAGTACAACGCGAAATATTACAACGCATTCCGTTACAACGGAATTTTTACAACGCAGGATCCATTACATCGGATGCCATTACAACGCATGGCATTACATAGCAGATGGTATTACAACGCATGGCATTACATCGTAAGTATGGGTAAGTATACCTTTTTTTAAAAATGTTAATAAGTTAATTTAATTAATTTAATTTAATTAATTTAAATAAAATACATATTAAAATAGCCATTAATTTAATTAAATAAAATAATATCTATTTAATAAATGTAATTTTAATAAAAAATGGGAATAATTTAATTTAATTTAAATAATAAAATTAACTTAATGTACATATTTTAAAAATTGATATGAAATTTAATTAATTGAAATAATTTATTTAATTTAATTAATTTAATTTAAAAATGTAATTAATGAAATAAAATTAATTTAATTTAATAAACATATTTTAATTAATTTAAAAATGGTAAATATAATTTAAGTAACCCAAAACACAAACCCCTGTACCCCAAAATCCAAATCCTGCCCTTAAACCTAAAAACACCCCTGTACCCCAAAACCCAAACCCTGCCCTAAAACCTAAAAACACCCCTGTACCCCAAAACCCAAACCTTGCCCTAAAACCTAAAAACACCCCTGTACCCCAAAACCCAAACCTTGCCCTAAAAATTAAAAACACCCCTGTACCCCAAAACTCAAACCCTGCCCTAAAACCTAAAAACACCCCTGTACCCCAAAACCCAAACCCTGCCCTAAAACCTAAAAACACCCCTGTACCCCAAAACCCAAACCCTGCCCTAAAACCTAAAAACACCCCTGTACCCCAAAACCCAAACCCTGCCCTAAAACCTAAAAACACCCCTGTACCCCAAAACCCAAACCCTGCCCTAAAACCTAAAAACACCCCTGTACCCCAAAACCCAAACCCTGCCCTAAAACCTAAAAACACCCCTATACCCCAAAACCCAAACCCTGCCCTAAAACCTAAAAACACCCCTGTAACCCAAAACCCAAACCCTGCCCTAAAACCTAAAAACACCCCTGTACCCCAAAACCCAAACCCTGCCCTAAAACCTAAAAACACCCCTGTACCCCAAAACCCAAACCCTGCCCTAAAACCTAAAAACACCCCTGTACCCCAAAACCCAAACCCTGCCCTAAAACCTAAAAACACCCCTGTACCCCAAAACCCAAACCCTGCCCTAAAACCTAAAAATACCCAAACACCCCAAAACATATACATCAGTACCCCAAAACATATACTCCTATACTCATACTTATTTTAAAAATTACTTAAATTAATATATTTAATTTATAATATTTAAAAACGAAATAAATATTTTTATTTATAATTAATAATAATTAAATCAATTATAAAATATTAAATAAAATAAAAAAAAATTAAATACTTACCAATACTTACGATGTAATGGTATGCGTTGTAATAGCATCTGCTATGTAATGCCATGCGTTGTAATGGCATGCATTGTAATGGTATTTCTGTTGTAATAGCTGCGTTGTAACAGCATTACATTGTAATAGTTGCGTTGTAAGAGTAACACACCCCCCCTATGTTTTCTGAGGGTGGCTGAGGATGCTCATATATGTTGATACATGTCTTCCAGCGGATGCGCGTGAGCGTTTTTTCTTTTTTGCTGCGTGACGTCTGTTAACGTTCGATTCGAAGGAAATCAGGAAGTGTTGACCGCCATTTTGTCACTGCGAGTAAATATATTGTTAAAAATAATTGTTGTAAATTAATCCGTATTGATGAACATTATCTGCGCCATCTTGCCTTTTTTCCAATGCCACACTTTTGTCGTGCACGGCAGCCATTTTAGATGCCTTGACCAGACCCACTCTCTGCACGCCGCCGATCTTCAGCATGGCTCCCCACCCTCGCAAGCATCTCCCCCGCGCACTGGTCACCCCCGCTCTCTCTCTCATGCATGGGCCATAAACCTCCCCCCATCTGCGCTGCTCTTCCCTGAGAATCACACCCTGTGCCCGCCCGACACCTCCCTTTCACCCTATTCACTACCGCACCCTCTGACACTCCTCTTCCTCTGTGTCTGATTGTCCAGGCCGGTCCCAGGCTATCACCTAGCCCTGCGGATGTAGTTTATGGCCCCAACTGTAAAGAATCACCCCTCTTCAAAGGAGTTACAGTAGATCAAGGCCCCCCACCCCATGAGATCCGTCACACCACACGCGTTTCTACTATCTGATAACGATCCTGTATTGTGATTGGGGAGGGGATTCTCACTGTGAGGGTGTGTGGGACTGAGCCTGAAGCGGAAGATTCCAGGGATGCCTTTTTGTACATCAAAGTCTTCACAATTATGTGTCACATTAAAAATATATAGCACTCCAACAAAGTAGTAGGATTATAACACTTTAATAACTTATAAATATATACAACTCTCCAACAAAGTAAACACGTTAAAAATTTTTTTTAAAACAAAGCAACAATGGGCTGCTTTGGTCTGTCTTTTAGTCGGCAAAATCCGTCTGCCTGTGAGGTGGCGTCAGTAGCGGTCCGTTGTGCGAATAGGCCGAAGGCAGCACAACGCGCCGAGATCCGGACGGCACCCAGGTGATGTTCAGTAAGTTGCCGCACTGGTCTTGGCATCCTACAATGCTGCGCCGAAAAACGGCGTGGGGCGCCCCGGGGGGGGGGAGGCAGCGCGAACGGGCCTCCCCCGCCTCCCCAGGTGGAGGCTCCTCTCCTGCAGTGGGGCGCCCCTTTAGCGTTTCAGTTGCCATTCAGCTGTTTACCGCCCGCTTTTGCTGCACTGTGCCTCATCCGCCATTCATCTGAGTTGCGCCCACTCTTGCGGCTACAGCGTCTCGCCCACCATCCAGTTGAATTGCGCCCGCTCTTGCGGCTACAGCGTCTCGCCCACCATCCAGTTGAATTGCGCCCACTCTTGCGGTGCAGCGATAGGCGGCTGCCACAGGACTCTTAAAATGGCGGCCGGCTCTTCGGATTTGGGCCTGGTCCACTAAAATGGCCCTGGGACACATTTGAACTCGGACATTTGCCTGCTAGGGCTTGGGCCCCATTCTCAAAAGCGTCCCCTCAGCCTTGAAGATTCTACAAAAGTCATCGGGGCCCCCGACTCCCGCAGGCTTCCGGTGGGGAGCGGCTGCCATGATTGCTTGCGGAATGGCCACGACGGAGCTACGAGATGGTGGTGCTCTCATGCTGACGCCAGCTTCAGTCTGAAACATCCAGAAACACTGTAGACTATCAATTCGATGACTTCCGGTGGAGCCCCAACGTGACCCGGTAGGGAAGAACTTGCCCTCTCCTCTTTTGACTGATGGTTCTTGTTGCCTGTCCCCTCTGTTGTCATCTAACAAAACCTTTTTGGATTGCCGAGTGAGAAAAAAAAAGGTGGGGCTTTCATCATTTGGAAAAAAAAATGTTTCAATCCAATGAAAAGTGTTATTTTTAGGTAATATGATCAAGCATTTCATAATTAGGAAACCAAAAGTAAAATGAACCAATGAAAAGTTTTATAAACAAGTCACATGACCTGTTATGCGGCTTTGGGCTATAAAAAGCCTACAAAATCCGTTGGCCTGTGAGGCGGCGTCAGTAGCGGACTGATGTGCGAATAGGCGAACAACGCGCCGAGATCCGGATGGCACCGAGGTGGTGTCCAGCAAGTTGCCGCACTGGTGTGGCCATCCTACAATGCTGCGCCGAAAGACGGCCTGGGGTGCCCGGGGGGGGGGAGGCGGCGCAAACGGGCCTCTCCCGCCTCCCCAGGTGGAGGCACCTCATCTGCAGTGGGCGCCCCTTAGCGTTTCCCTCGCCGTCCAGCAGAGTTCCGCCCGCTCTTGCGGCACAGTGCCTCACCCCCATCCAGCTGAGCTCCGCCCGCCCTTGCGATACAGCGTCTCGTCCACCATCCAGCTGAATTGCGCCCACTCTTGCGGTGCAGCGATAGCGGGCTGCAACAGGACTCTCAAAATGGCGGCCGGCTCTTTGGATTTGGGCCTGGTCCACTAAAATGGCCCTGGGACACCTTGGAACTCAGACGCTTGCCTGCTAGGGCATGGGCCCCATTCACGAAAGCGTCCCCTTTTTTGACTGATTGTTCTTGTTGTCTATCTCTTCTGTTGTCATTTAACGGAACCTTTTTGGACTGCCGAAAGGGATTCTGGTCCGACCGCTGGTTGGTGGAGACATTTTGACTATATCCTGGACCTGCCCGGCCTCGCCCAAAATGGCGCCGGTATAAATGGGACTCGTAACTCCTTGTTGTGTACTGGTTGCCCAACCTTGATATCACGAGATACGTATGCAGTTTTGAAGCACATGGCGGGCAGGGACGAGTACTGATTGAACATTTGGACATCCCTATTGATATTAAGTTCTGATGTGTTATTGATTACTGTACTATTGAAAGTTCGAATTAACGTCACCCATGGTACTTGCCCGCAAATGTATATCTAGATAATTTTATTGTAACTGGCCCTGTCGTACTTTAATTATAAAATGTACGTCCACCGATTCCCCAACTGTTAGACACCTTAGTTCTTGCAACCTAATGGCCCGCCCGTTACGTTCTTCTACAGTGTAAATGTCCCCTCATCATATACGATTCCAGTTTGCTCCGTGGCCGGCCCACGTGGTTATAGGCCCGTATTTGTATACTGACATTTTCACAATAAAGGTTTTTAAAACAAAACATGGTAGTAGTACCTAGATTGGTAAAGTTTTGAATAATAGCCACTGTTTTCGAATCAGTAAATGGCAAGTGAAATAAAGCAGCCCGATTACATGACGGTTAAAAGGTATAATACCCAGGAACGCAGTAAAGATAAATGGTCAAGGGCTGTTGTGTTTTCTACTCCTGCAACATAAAGTGATCGATAAGAATCCGATGTTCATGCCTATCAGCGACTAAGACAGCAGGCCGAGCCTCTTTTGTTCAACGGCTCCCTCATGGGACGAAGAAACGCCCTTTTTCTCGAAATAGGAATATTTTACTTGCAGGACAGTTGTAAATTTCCCGGGAAAATACATTAGCCTGGAACATTGTTAGTGATAAACTGTAAATGCATCTGGGTCCTTTGCTTTAAAAGTCAGAGTGAGAAAAAAAAAAGGTGGGGCTTTCATCATTTGGGAAAAAAAAATGTTCGAAAGCAATGAAAAGTGTTATTTTTAGGTCATATGACCAAGCCTTTCATCATTAGAATAACAAAAGTAAAATGAACCAATGAAAAGTTTTATTAACAAGTCACATGACCTGTTATGCTTACGTTACGCGCTGCGCGCCGCGCTCTGGATCGCTTCCGGGAAGCTGCGCCTCGCGCACCGGAGCACTTCCGGGTGCGCTAACGCGGCGCGTCATATGACGCATTACGCGACAACGCAGGTCCAGAATATAGTCAAAATGTCTCCACCAACCAGCGGTCGGAACACAACCCCTTTCAGTAGTCAAAAAAGTTCTGTTAAATGACAACAGAAGGGACAGGCAACAAGAACCATCAGTCAAAGAGGGGAGGGCAAGTTCTTCTCTACCGGGTCACGTTGGGGCTCCACCGGAAGTGATCGAATTGGTAGTCTACAGTGTTTCTGGATGTTTCAGACTGACGCTGGCGTCAGCATGAGAGCACCACCATCTCGTGGCTACGCCGTGGCCATTCCGCGAGCAATCATGGCAGTCGCTCCCCACCGGAAGTCTACGAGAGTCAGGGGTTCCGGTGACTGTTGTAGAATCTTCAAGGCTGAGGGGACTCTTTTGGGAATGGGGCCCATGCCCTAGCAGTCAAGCGTCCGAGTTCCACGGTTGCCCAGAGCCATCTTTGCAGGCCAGGCCCAAGTCTGTGGAGCCGACCGCCATTTCGTGAGCTCCGTAGCAGCCGCCTGTCGCTGTACCGCAAGATTGGGTGCAATTCCGTTGGATGGCGGGTGAGACGTTGTAATAGCAGGAGCAGGCGCAATTCAGCTGGCCGAGCGAGGCACTGTGTCGCAAGAGCGGGCGCAAGTCAGCTGGTCGAGTGAAGCGCTGGGGTGTAGCTGAGAAACCTCCACCTGGGGAGGTGGGGGAGGCTCGTTCGCGCCGCCTCTCCCTTCTAGTGCACCCCACGCCATCTCCTGGCGCAGGTATATGTGATGGTCGGACCAGGGCACCGCAGGACGTGTCTTCAGGTCAAACGGATTGTGGGACAAGGTGTGGAGCAGGCACAATTATCTCGGGGGCCTCCGTCAAGCGGTTCAGGGAGGCACTGCATCACATTGTTTTCCAATGCAGTCAGGTCCACAAACAGCCCCCACTTACTTTGAGAATAGTGAAGCTGCAGCAGGTGCAAATAAGCTTCAGACAGTGTTACAAGCGCTGCTCGGTACCCTCAACTATGGCACCCAACATCCAGGACTTATGCCATTTGTGCAAGGCAGTGACATCGAAGCATCTCAGGGACCAAGCAACATACCATATCCAGAGTCCTACCCACAACCTCTGCCTTCCTTCTTACCTAGTTATTGTTCTTTCACTCCCACTCCAGGCTTTTAGTCTGTGGATGGAAAACCATGAACCTACACTCACCTATGAAAATCTTACTATTGATGGTTGATTTTGAGCCCCAAATACAAAGGCTTGTTTGGATCGATGTTGCAGCAGGCTGCCATGTAAATAGATATTTAATAAAACGTTTTACCCTGTTACTTGTTGATTTTGAGTCCCAAATACAAAGGCTTTTTGGATCGATGTTGCAGCAGGCTGCCATGTAAATAGTTATTTAATAAAACGTTTTACCCTGTTACTTTGCTGGTGTGTTGTATATATTTATAATATTTGCATAGGGTTTGTCGTTAATTTGGGTGGGGTGGGCGGCGGAGCTGAGCTGTCTTGCAGCCATCATGGTGTCGAGCTCAGTTCCTCTCACTAGTTTCGTATTTCTCATGAGGGGTTGTTCATAATGTTTCTATTTTAGCGAGGTCAAAAAGAGATCCCATTAGTGGCCTACTGATTTTGCTTGATTCCTTTTGTTTTTTTAACGATTTTTCACTATCTGCAAAGACTAAACAGAGTATTGCGACTCTGTGCTTGTTTGTAAATAGAGAATGAACCAAAGAGAACCAATTCCAAAACAATAAATGCTAGGATAAAAATCAATCAAATGGAGAGGGAAGCAGGCACGACGGATTACAACGGGGGCAAAGGCCTGTGTTACCTACCCTTCACTATCTGCAAAGAGAGAATACTCCTAAAAGAAAAGAGGGGGGGGGCAGCGTTCAAAGCACATCAGCGTGCATAAACGCAAAAATGTTTTTACCTACCACGTACTTGACATTTTACAGCTTGTGATATTTGCTATTAAAAAACCATTGCAATTCACTGAAAAAACCATAGGTTTGAGACCATATATAGTTAGGTGAATATTTTAATCATACAAAACCAATGAAATTCCCATATATTGTTAGTTGCACTAACTATATATTTCGCGCACCCGCAATCCACTGCTGATGATGTCACATATTACATCATTCATGACATGGTCAGTGACATTACTGATGACATCACTGATGACATCTCAAATGGCATCACTGATGACATCTCAAATGACATCACTGATGACATCTCATTTGACATCATTGATCACATCACTGATGACATCATTCTTGTGCTAATACGATGAACCTATTCAGACTCTAATATAACCTTAGATACACTCAGTGTATACAGACACTCACACACTGTTACTCATCCATGGAGTTACTCAAACACCTAGTCAGTCATGCAAAGAATCACTCACCTCCATTTCCTCAACTATACAGTTATACACACCTTACTTATTCAAACATATACTAACACATATTTACTCTCTTATACAATCCCTGATACAAGTTCACAATGATCCATACAGCCACTCACACATTCACTGGCTCTCATGCACAGTTACATAGGTTTGAGGCCCTATATATAGTTAGGAGTTAGCATTTAAAAAAACCTATGAAATTCAATGAAAAAACCATAGGTTTCACACCAGTTATAGTTAGGAATTTGCACTTAAAAAACCTATTAAATTCACTGAAAAAAACATAGATTTCACACCAGTTATAGTTACCTGGACATTTTACTGACATAAAACCATTGAAATTCCCACGTTATAGTTAGTTGGACTCACTATAACTTGCGCGTGTAATGCACTGCTGATTACATCACATATTACATCACTCATGACATGGTCAGTGACATTCCTTCAGCCTGACTCGCTACATGAATACACGGATACTCACTGAATGACTAGAGTAGTCTAAGGAGAGACACTCAGTGAATTTATAATTGCTTAAGTTTTCCTTCAGTGAATGGATTAATACATGGTGCTGAAAGGGTCACTATAGGATTGCATGAGCAGTGATATGGTATTTGCTAAAGTGTGTGGATACTGACTGGGAATTGTAGGCCTGAAAGACAATTGTGTACTTGGTTAAGGCACTACATGCATAGGGCATAGGAGTTTGAAGCAGTCCATGTCCTAAAGCCGGACTCGCTGCATCACTACATGGATATCGACTGAATGATTTCTGTACTATAAGGAGAGACACTGAGTGAATTTATAATTGGTTAAGTTTTCCTTCAGTGAATGAATTAGTACACGGTGCTGAAAGGGTCATATATATATCTATACTATTAGTATAAAGAGAGAACAGAAACCTTTTGGCAAAGTAAACTCTGGGAACCACAGCGCCAATCCACACACCCAATACATTGTTGGAATCCTCAGGGTGTGTAGATGGACATAGGCGACTTAAAATAAAAATAAAACGTAAATTAAAAATTAAAATTTACAAACAAAGTAGTCCCCTAAAACTAGCACCGGCCACAACGTAGCGCTGACCGCGACCTACACCTGCGTGATGACGACAGGCGGGGAGGAGCGGTGACGAGCAGCGAGGAGTGGCACGGCAGCTCAGGTAAGGGGAGGGGGGAGGCGGTCCGGGCAATGTCGGGGCGGGCGGGGGCCCGGGAGTGGCGGTGATGTCCGGAGCGCGGCTGAGGTAAGGCAGAGGCGGGAGGCAGGCGGGCGGGAGGCAGGCGGGCGGACGGGGGGCGGTATAGGCAATGTCGGGGCCTGGGCCCGGCAGGGACTGCACAAAAGCCCAAAATGCTCCCGCACGATATATATATATCGTGGCCGTTTTGCCATTTTTAATACACTATTCCAACATTGCAGACAGCTATTTCAGGCTGGTATATTTAAAAAAAAAAATATTTGTGATGAGTATCAGTGGAAAAACAGCATTGAAAAAGTCAACAGGTTGACACTCGCCTTTTCAAGGTGCTACTTATTAGCTTTGCCAATGCTGTTAACATTTTATTTTCAGTGAATTTTGCAAAACAGTTTGTTACTACCAAGTTTAGCAACTCGTGGCACCATGTAGAGCATAAACCTGGGACCTCTCATAACCTGTTTTGCAATCAATACAACGGTTTTAATTCAGTGAACATTATTGTGACCAATTAGGCAATGCAAGGAAAAGTACTGGATCTGAATCCATAGACCCCACTCAAAGTGTTGCGATCAACAGAAATCTATGCCCAGAATGCCTCTCTTGCATCTTCAACAGCGAAGGTATTCTATTTATAAGCATTCTCAAAACAATAAATACCACTAAGAAATAATGCATACACAAAACATCTAATAAAACACAATACATCAGTATTGTGTTAGGATTTCATCTGACATGAATATTGTGTCTGGCATTTACAAAAATATCATACCATTGCAGTTGATAAAAGGAAATGTACATTCAATTGGATGATATTTTTTAAATTATATCTATGGCACCATATTTATGCATACTGAAAATAGCAAAGGAGCAACTCTGAACCAGAATATTTGAAACCATGCTAGGAAGTTACACAACTACAGCGCTGTTAAGTCATACTCATAGCAGAATCTGGACTACATAACTCCCTCTAGGTTTAAAAAGCTTTATTGAACAGATAGAACAAGTGCAAATAACAATAACAATGAGAAATAACCGAGTTATAATCCAAAGAATTATGAAGAAGAAATAAATAAGAAGTATAATGCAAGAAATTCAACACAATTAAGTATAGCATATCACAGAGAATATACAAAGAAACGTAATTTGCAGTATACAGCACACATCTTTTTGTATATTTTAACATTTCTGAGTAGAGAGGGGTAAAGATAAATGTGTTACAGGGTAGGAGGCAAAGGATAAGTGATACTGGCAAAAACATTAAAAGAAAGAGACATGTTGAAAAGTATGTGATAAAGTGAAAAATGTGAATGAAGCGGAACAAAATAAGAGTTCATGGAGGTTTAGAAACCTCAACAGTTCTAATATTTGTTGAGTTATGGGTAGATGAGTAGGAAGTCAAAGAAAACCATTGCATGTTTCTTTTGATGGCAATTTGCAATGTGGGTAAATGAGCAGTGTCCAATCGGTGATTATGACAAATCAAGTTCCACCATATAAGAAAATAAATGTTTTTTTAGCGTTCTTCCAATTAGAGGTAAGAACCTGAAGACCACTGCCAGGAGTAGATCAACCAACGTTCACTTAACCTTGTCACCTGACTAAATATCTGAACAACTACCAAGAAAAATTTGAAGACTGGGATAAGGAGTAGGAATAGAAAGCAGTTGGGATATCTTGTGCAACACCTGTTTCCAAAAGGAGAGGACTTTAGGACATAAAAAGAACAATAAAAGAACATATGAACAAAGTCCACATGAGAAGCATGACAACTGCAACCATTATTCAACACATTATGACTCTGAACTGAATAGTATCTTGCATTAAAGCATACCACTGTATAATAGCAAAGAAATGGCTATTTACTCATGTATATATCAAAAATATCTTTTCATTTTACTGATTTGTTTAAAGAATATGATATTGTTATTTTAATACTTGTTTCATTCTCAACTATACAGTTGCACATAAACGGTACATGACAGACGTAAAGATGACGGAGGCAGTGCGGCAGGTGTCAACAACTACGCGTGTTTCGGCAAACATGCCTCCATCAGGTTGCCGTCCATTACACATATATAATTATTTAATGCCAGTTTTCGGGGTTCACAGAGGATAGATTCTTCAAGAACTTGATATAGTTTCTGTAAATAGAAATGGAAAAACGTGCTACATGGCGATTGCGATGATACACTGGATGGTTCAGATATAGACAAACCGGGTTCAGGGATAGAAATCTTTTCTTGATGAATCTTCGATTTGTAGTTTTCTCTTCACTAGGGTTATACAGCGAGCGATTGGCTGCCGGCAAATGAAAGATATTTTTGATATATGCATGAGTAAATAGCCATTTCTTTGCTTTATAAGTTGGTATGCTTTAATGCAAGATACTATTCAGTTCAGAGTCATAATGTGTTGAATCTATGCCTAGCTAATATCTTCCCCCTTTTTGCTTAATTTCCGTTTGTTTACCTAGTCGTTATATAGGGGTCCCTTGTTTTCCAAATTAACTGCAACCATTATTATTAGGCAATTGTTTGATTCTAAAAAGAAAACAAGGAGTTAAAAACAACCTGTTGTGAAAAGAAATGCATGGTTTGAGTGGAACTGGCAGAACGAGAAGTATGATGAATTTTGTTCCATAACGGTATGGTAACGGAGAACTGCAAATCTTGTACCCAAGACTCCTCAGTTTTAGTTTTAGTCCTATATGAGACTGAAGAGGAAAATTGCTTGTATATAAACAAGGCCTTGAGAAAAATTGTGGGGAGGAGCGGGAGTGCTGGGAGATCAAGAAGAAATTGAAGAAGGGGCTATCACCCCCTGTCAGAGAATATCTAAGAGGGTGTTACATTTGGTCTGT
The DNA here is from genome assembly GCF_964263255.1 of Lissotriton vulgaris. Classification (NCBI taxonomy): domain Eukaryota; kingdom Metazoa; phylum Chordata; class Amphibia; order Caudata; family Salamandridae; genus Lissotriton; species Lissotriton vulgaris. The sequence continues at coordinate 441,397,973 of NC_141700.1, forward strand.
GAAAGTGCGAATGTAATTCTTCGAAGGACAGGAATTGATTGTCATGAACGATCTGGGATAGTGATATGAGACCATTACTCAAACAAGGAGAAAAATGAAGAACCTTGTGAGCAATAGCAATATTGGGATTATACCAAATAGGAATTAAAAGCAATAATTGACAAGGAGTATAGATGAGGTAAATACATGTTTAACAATGCTGCTAGAATGTTTCAATAGAAGAGAAAACATTGCTCTGACATTCTGACCCATAAGGGAGAATTGAAGAAAGGAAAAGGGAGAAATTAATGAAAGCTCAAGCACTTGCCAAAGTGGATGGGAAGTGGAAGGTGAATTACCTAAAGGAGATGAAATCTGTGTAAGGGTGAAAACAGAATGATATTGCGTGAAAGTAGGAAAATTGACTCAGCCAGATGTTTTGGAGTGTTTGAGTTTGGATGAAGATATCCAAGGGGGTTGCTGTTCTAGATGAATTTGGACAGGAGACCATCATGGATCTGAACAAAGTAATTGGTAACTGAAGAGTAAGCATTTCAAAATAAAAATTGATGATAGGCAAGAACATCATTTTGTCAAACTTTTTTTTTAATTATCATTTCATTTCGTACATTTCATACATAGCAATGCATTCATATTCATTCATCGTCTTTGCTTGTATCCATTGTGAAGCTATTTCTTAGTACAAAATCATCTCTTTAAATGCTAGGACATGTAATACCATGAATTGTACAACTCGTTTCTATCTTTTCCCAAGAAATTCAGTTTCCCTCCCCCACCCAGTTTCATTAATTTATCGTGAGGCTGAGTCCGCCCTGAACCTTTGTCATTGTGTTGATACCATGTGTTTGCCTAGGGAGAGGCAAGTTAGAGAGAGATATAGAATTAGGATACAAAAGAAAGATAAAGAAAGCAAGATAAAAGAAAAACATAAACTTAAAATAAAATGGCCTAGTTGAGAACCTGGGTGATATTGGGTTGTATCTTTAGCTGTGAAAGGGGCTCTAGCAGAAGTGGTTGCCTAGCTCAGAATTGGAAGTTATGTAGTGCCCTGACACTTCAGGGGCAGGTGGTTAACGGAAGCCCCTTAGATATGTAGCTGACAAGAGGGCCCCAGGCGTTTTCACAATTTTTATATTCATCCCTGAAAATGTCTCTCATGCGTTCCATAATGAGTGCCTGCCATAAGCGTGTGAGCCATTGAGTCAGAACAAGGGCCTCTTTCTTTTTCCAAGAAGTGGCTATGGCCTTCATGGCTGCCCCCAAGCAGAGCCGCATTATAACTTGAGCGGTTGTCATTTGATATTTCAGGCTTGAGTCTCTGAGACCTAGGAGTGCAAAATCTGGGGTTTCTGGGATTGGGTAACCCTGAATCTCTTTCATTTGGGCTAGGATTTCCATCCAAAAAGTCCAGATTGTCGGGCAGTCCCACCATATATGGCGAAAGTCCCCCAGCAGGCCACAACCCCACCAACAGAAGACCAATGTGTGCGGAAATATCTTTTTTTAATCGGTCACAGATTATTTTGTAGTGTGCTTCCCATTGTCCTAAAGAGTGGTTGTGCCATCTGATGTCTCTCAACAAACCCCTCCATTGTATCTCTGTAATGTTGTGGCCTAATGTAAGTTTCCACAATTCAGGGTGTAGTGGGGGTCTAGATGGTAGAGTTTTTAACAGTAGCGAGTAGAGGGAGGATATAGCCCCTTTTATTGCCCCGCGCTCCTTACATAGCGTTCTATTGTTGTGAGTTCCCTCGTGGCTCCTTCCCTGATGTCAGGTTGGAGGACCCAGTGTGGCAATTGGATTTAGTGGAAGTATTCTGTGTGTGGGATATTAAAGTCCCTTTGGCAATTTTCGAAGGTCAATATGTCCCAGTTATGGAAGATGTCAGCTAGAGTGGGGCATCCCCCCTCTTTCCAGGCATCAAAGGGCCATGACTGAAGTGCAGGAGGGAACATCGGGTTGGGATGTATGGGGGTGAAGGGCGAGGGAAATGTCCTTTCTGTCTGTTTTAGTATCATGTCCGATATCTTTTTTTATTTGGTGGGATACAAGTACCAGTCACAGAATATTTTGTAGTGTGCTTCCAGTTGTCCTAAAGAGTGGTTGTGTCATCTGATGCCTCTCAACAAACCCCTCCATTGTATCTCTGTAATCTTGTGGCCTAATGTAAGTTTCCAGAATTCAGGGTGTTGTGGGGGTCTAGACGGTAGAGTTGTTAACAGTAGCGAGTAGAGGAAGGATATAGCCCCTTTTATTGTCCTGCCCTCCTTACATAGCGCTCTATTGCCATGAGTTCCCTCGTGGCTCCTTCTCTGATGTCAGGTTTGAGGACCCAGTGTTGCAATTGGATTTAGAGGAAGTATTCTGTGTGTGGGATGTTAAAGTCCCTTTGCCAGGTTTCGAAGGTCAATATGTCCCAGTTATGGAAGATGTCAGCGAGAGTGGGGCATCCCCCCTCTTTCTAGGCATCAAAGGACCATGACTGTAGTGTGGTAGGGAACACCGGGTTGTGATGTATGGGGGTGAAGGGCGAGGGAAATGTTGTCCATTCCGTCTGTTTTAGTATCATGTCCCATATTTTCAAGGTTGTCCTAGTGGGTGTGCTTAGGTAGGCATTAGCGCGTCGGTCCACCTTCGGTTTCCAGAGAACATCCCAAATCATTCTCCCACCACTGCCCAATCCATGTACAGCCTATGTTTATCTGAGTCAAGTTGGGACCACTCTACCATGATGTGTAGTTGCGCTGCTTGGTAATAGAGTGTCAGGTCTGGCAATGCCAATCCTCCCTTATCTGACGGCTTCCATAATAAGTTAAAGGGGAGCCTTGGTCTTTTATTTTACCATATACATTTCTTAAGGGGAGTGTGTGCTCCCTGCAGATAGCCTCTCTCTAGGTTAATGGGCAGACTCTGGAATCAGTGCCGAAATTTTGGGTGGACCACCATTCCGATGGCATGTATTCTGCCAATCCAAAATAGGTATAATGGTGCCCATTATTTGAGGTCTGCTTGGAGCTGGTGTAAGAGTAGGGGATAATTAGCTGCAAAGAGTTCCGAAATTTTAGGAGTGAGTTTTATGCCCAGATAGGTTAATTTCTTCTTGGCTCGTCAAAATGGGGTTGTGGCCACTAGTGCCTCCATTTCCGTTTCTGTTATGGTCAGGTTGATAAGGAAGGATTTGGGGAGGTTAAGATGTAGTCAAGTCACCTCCTCGAAGCTTCTCAGCTCCTCCTGGAGTGTTGATAGGGAGCGGTATGGTTCTGTAGGAGTAAGTAAGATATCATCGGCGAACAAGGAGATCCTGTGCTCATCTGCACCAAAATCAATTCCCTCGATCAACGTTTCTCTCTCATTTTTGCTGCTAAGGGTTAAATGTTGAGGGCAAATAGGATAGGGGACACTGGGCACCCAAGCCTTGTCCTCCTCCCCAGCATGAAGGTGTCTGAACTTGTCCCATTGACTAAGATTCTGGCGCTTTGGGCCTCAAAGTTGGCTCTTCTCATGTTTAAGAAGGTCTTACAGAAACCAATCCACTGGGGGGCTTGAAAGAGAAATGGCCAGTTCACTCTGTCAAACGCCTTCTCCGCATCTAGGCCTAACAGGATTGCAGGGATTTGTTTTTTAGTAGTCTTTTCTATGAGGTGTATTACCCTGCGGACATTGTCATGTGTCTGGCTGCCCCTAATGAAGCTGAACTGGTCTGGGTGTATCAGTCTCGCATTAAGTCCTCTAGGCGAGTGGCCAGGATTTTAGAGTATAGCTTGGCATCTAAGTTGAGGAGGGCTATGGGGCGATATGAGCTGCATTAATATGGGTCTTTCCCTATTTTAGGGATCACTGTAATAAGTGCCTCTCTTATAGAGTGTGTAACCTGCTGGGTGTTCGCAATGTGGTTAAACAGTGTTGTCAGATGGGGAATCAATTCTGCACTGAATGCTTTATAAAATTATGTTGTCAGGCCATCTGGGCCTGGTGAATTGTGCAGTTTTAGTCCTGCCAGAGCCAAACGCAATTCGTCCTCTGGTATGAGATCACCTAGTTGTTCCTTTTTGGATGGGGTGACTTATGGGAGGCCTACCTCTTTAAGGTTATCTGCTTGCACTTATAGGTTACGTTGGTCGGCTGTGTACAGTGTGTTGAAGAAGACCCTGAATATGCGTGCTTTCCCTGAGTCTTCCCTTGACCTGATCCCTGATGGTCCTTCAATGTCCCCAATGTATTCCTTCTCTCTCTTGACCCGCATCTGCCGGGCTAAGTGGGACCCCACCTTGTTGCCCTGAGCGTGTGAGATCTGTCTAAGTCTCAGTAGTGTCATTTCCGCTCTGTTGGAGTAGATTGCCTGCAGTTTTACTTTTTAGGGCAGTCACCTTTCTCTGTAGTGCCAGTGTGGGGTTAGATTGTGGGTACATTCTAGAGTTTTCAGTTGTTTATCTAGGTTTTTCCTTTCCTCAGCTCTATGTTTGTATAGGGCGGCCATCAGTGTTATGCATTGACCCTGCACCACTGTTTAAATACATCCCATGTGGTGTCCCATGACGTGTCTTGAGGGTCATTTAAGTGGAAGAACTTTCTGATGGTTACTCTAGGTGTGTCTATTGGTGCTTTAACCTGACTGAGCTAGTGCATTGGGGAAGAACCATCTTCTGAAAGTTGGTGCAGGCAGTGCCTTTTCAGGAAGACTGACACTGGTCCGTGATCAGAGATTAGAATGCGATGTATGGTGGCGTCTCTGATGTATTTGTTTAAGGCTTGACTCATACAAATGTAATTGAGTCTAGAGTAGGTGCAGTGGATGTGGGAGAAAAAAAGCATGATCTTTGTCTTCAGGGTGTGTGTCTCTCCATGTGTCTCTTAGGCTAATTTCAAGAAAGTCTTGTTTCACTTGTATCGGGAAGCACCCTGTGGGTGACCTACTTGGATGTGTGCTGTTTGTCCCTGAGTGCCAGGTGAGATTAAAGTCCCCCATCATAATTATATCTCCCACTGCAAATCCCCCCAGTAGGGCTAGTGTGTCGTATATGAACGTCGCCTGATTAGTATTAGGTGCATATACTAATGTTATTTTGCATTGTTTCTCCCAAATCCGATCTCATTCTATAATTATTCTCCCCTCCGTGCCTGCTTTGTAATCTTCTGGTTGGAATTTGAGTGAGGAGTGGAATGGGAGAGCAACTCCATTATTTTTTGTGGATGAAGAGGATTTGTATATTAACGGGTATGCCTTATGTTTTACTGTGGTCTTCTGCTCTCTTAAGATGGGTCTCCTGAAGTGCAATTATATTGTAGTGTTGGTCAGTAAGGTATTTCCAGATCTTCTGGTGTTTGGAGGGGGCGTTCATGCCCCTGATGTTCCATGAGAGTGTGGTGAGCACCATTACGATGATGTGTACCTTCGTGCACGCTTGTGAACCCCCTTTTTGCAACCCACATTCCCCTCTTTTCCTACCTCCCAGGCCTTGCCCTTCTTCTCTTGATACCTCATGCCTTCCTAGCCACGTTTTGTCACCTGATTGTATACTCACCTGTGTCCCCTGCCACCCAGGCCTCTGAAAAAAAACACCAATATAAAAGAGAAAAATTAAGGATCTAACTATAGAATACTAAACGATGGGACAAAGGGTCCCCAAATTAGTCCACCATTGTAGTAATGGGTATACAAAGGAGGCGAATTGGACCAATGTTCGTCGCTGAAATATCTGCAGACGTTCATATTATGAAGTTACGATCATTTTTCCTTATTTGGTCTTGTTGATGCAGTTCGTAGGCATGTTTCCTGGGTGTTCGGCTGATGTAGGGTTCGTGTTTGTTGTGGTCTGGTTGCAGAGTCAATGTAAGGGCTATTTCGCATCTGATCTTTTTACTGTATCACTATTGTCTGCTTTTCGGCCCAGTTTACAGGTCCATTAATGAAGAAGCCCCCATTCCACTGTGAGTCTTTTCGGCCCTGCTTTTTCCAGAGGTTTCTGGTAGCCCTTGTTTCTTCTGTGCTCTGGGCGATTGATGAGTTTGTCAGGCATTTCCATTCCTTGTATCTGGGGGCAGTGTTTCCACATTGGTCTCAGCTGTCCAGAATGGTATTGTCTGTCAGGATCAGAAGCCCCAGAATGGTGTGTGCTTTCTTGATGTCTGTTATGTGGCATAGTTTTTTGCGGAATTCAAAATCCAGGCCAAAGGGATAGGTCCATCTATATTTAATGTTCTTGTGTCTCAAATTTTCAGTGATTGATCTAAATTGCTGTGGTCGCATCAGATTTGCTATATCCTGGTATATGTCACATTTGAATCCCTGGAACCCACTATGTCCTTTTTCCTGGCAGCTTGTAGGACGGCTTCTTTTGCTTTTATACTGTAATTTTGCCAGAATGTTACGTGGTCGGGCCTTCTCGCTCTGGTTAGGTCTTCTAACTCTATGCGCTCTTTCCAGTTTTATTTTAGTAGTTGGTGTTGCCAGTGTCTCTGCAAAGAGACCGATTAAGAAGGCCTCGAGATCTGGGCCCTCTGCCCCTTCTGCCAGGTTCCGGATTCTTATGTTCTCACATCTTGACCTGTTCTCCAGATCTTCATTTTTCAGGTGGGCCTCCTGTAGTTGAGTCTGTAGCTCCTTCGTGGTGGATGGTATGTGTTAGATTTGCTGTTCAAAGTATGTAGCCTTGGTCTTACATCCATCACTCTGGCTCCCACCGAGTCGACATCTTGTTGGAGCATCATGAGTCAGCCACTGAGGTCCTCCATTAATGTTTCTAAGGAGTATGTCACGGCCGCCTTGAGCTCCTCCCATAATTCCTGCTTGAACTCCCTGAGTGACACCAGGGGATCCTCCTTGGTCAGTGCCATATTACGTCCCCCCCTCCTGGGGTCGGCTGGGGATCTTTGGAACACGTGGGGGTGAAGTACGTGGAGATTCCATTGTTCTGCTGATTTTTGGGCAGCATAAGGGCGCTCCCTGTTGCGCCCACATTTTTTGGTTGCAGTCAGAGTCCGCCGGGGATTGATGTTAGCAGTTGTGCGGTCTCTTTGCTTTTTCAGTGCCCCCGGTTGTTCCATCCTGGTTTGCTTGGGGTGCTGATGATCGCCGCAAGGCTTTTTGGGAGGGCTTCTCGTTATAACCTGGGTTTAGGTAATTCACTGTTTTCTGTCTTGTTCCTTCGGCCTCTCTCTTCGTGTGGGTTCCGGCTTTCTCTTAAATCAACCCTGCGGGTCCTCACCCCACCGCCTTTGCTCATGGAGTGCCTCTGTGTCTTTGTGTCTCAGGACATTATTCTGGTTGAGCTTTAGGTGTTCCTAGTGTGGGTGTTTGCTGCTCAGGGGACTGCCTGTACTTTTATCTTTAAAATCTGAGTTGTTTGCCATTGGTGCCCGACTGCCTGATCATTGGACAGGTTTCTGCCTTCTCATTGCGCGTGCAGCACTTGCACCATTTTAGGGTCAGGCATGAGAGAATCATTGTTGGAGACCTGGTTATCGCTCTACCGGCATTGCTGGTACGCGCTGTCTTGCAGGTCGCTATCTTCCTTCTGCCCCCCCCTCAGAGCTTGGGTGCTTTTTGCAGCTCACTCGCCAATCTCTTAATGCTGGAGCTTGCTGCTCTGCCATGCGGTTCCAGCTTTCCCCCCTCACCGCATCTCTGTGGCCATTCCCCTGTGTTCCATGTTGCGCAGGAGGGAGGCGTGTCACTCAAATTCCCCACTGGAGTGAGTAATTCCTTACTTTGCTGCACAAGATCTCCTCTGACATGGATGTAGGCTGTCTCGTCCGCAGAGCCTGCCTCTTGTCAGCTCATCTTCAATCTGTCACCATCTGATCGCTGCCTCTCTGGTTTTGCCATCCCAGACGTGTCCTGACCACCTGTACTCTGCTACGGGGTAAGGATCACCTGTTTTCAGAGCATATGCCCTATGTCGTATTTCAGCTGCGGAGCCGTCGTAGATCACTTCCACACACCAACTTGGCTTAAGAACATAATTTTAATTGTATCTAATCTAACCCAACAGGATATATAGAAAAGTGACCATAGACAGAGAAAACCTGAGGTTTTGAACATATCTTTAAGGCAAAACGTACTGAGTGGCATTAATTCTCATTTATAAATGTTAAGACGATAACCGAAGACTGCAGAATAACAAGATAAAAACTGAAGAAATTAAGGAAAAGAAGCATGAGGATTGGAAATATACAGTACAATATTGTCAGTGTATGCAGTGAACTTAATAAGGGTTTGATTAAGAGTGTATCCTATGAAAATCTGAGATCTTCCAATAGATTCTAAAAATGGTCCCAAAGCAAGGATAAAAAGTAATGGTCATAAGGGGCAACCCCTTCTTGTACCTCTGGTAAGGGGAAAATATTGTGACTGTGAACCATTAGTGAAAACCGATGTGGAATTTTAATATATTAAAGAAATTTGGGTCCAAACCCATGCCATTTAAGGGCTATGAACATAAAGTCCCAGTTAACATAATCAAATCTTTTTTTGGCATTCAAGGTAACTGCAGCTAAAGGAGTCTTACAACAGGAGGCTTTGTGTGTAATATTTAAAAAAGTGCAAGAATTGTGAGAAATGTTACAGTCTTTTACATAGCCATATTGCTTGATACTGACAAGAGAGGGGATAAGCTCATTAGCATTAGTGCCATAATATTAGAAAAGATTTTATAATATGCATTAATCAAGGATATTGGCCTAAAGGTTTTGCAATCTGCCAAGTCCTTATCGTTTTTCAGAATTAAGTAAATGTTGCTTCAGAAAAAGAACAGATTGTGGTATTAGAAGTTAAGAAACAAGGGTGTTATTCACAAACTGCAAGTTGTGCAAAACTCTGCTACTCGTTTGCTTCGCCAGATCCCTAAAACAACCCCGGTCTCAAGTTCCCTGCGTGAACTCCACTGGTTGAAAGTGGAAAACCGCATCAAATTTAAAACTCTAACGTATATGTATAAGATCAAAACAGGCAAGGCCCCTCAATATTTGAATTCTATTGCCAAACTTTACGATTCTTCTCGTTCTCTCCAGTCAGCAAATCAAGCAAAGTTTTTGGTCCCGAGGTAAAGACTGGCCAGGGTAGGTGGTCGCTCTTTCTCATACCTGGGCCCCACCTTGTGGAATTCTCTTCTGCTATTACTGAGGAATGAAACCAGCCTTGGTTATTTTCGCAGAACTTTAAAAACCTGGCAATTTAATCAAAAGGTCCTAATTACTCCTTCCCCTGGTACATTCAGGCGGTGCCGGGAAACTCTTGGGTAGCTGTTCGCCTTATAAAAGCAAATAATATAACATAACATAACAATGTTGTATGAGGGTAAAGGGTTTGGATTCAGAATATGAGAGACTTTGGAATAGAATTTGATTGTAAAACCATCAGGTCCAGGAGCCTTATCTTATGGATTTTGGAGATGACTGAGCAAATCTAGGCAAAAGAGATGACCGCCTCAAGCGAGAAAAAATTAGTCAAGGAAGTCTGACGTTTAGGAATAGTACTAAAAAATGAATCATGGGAATCTTGAGTATGAGGATTGTCTTCAGAATTGACATTAGAATAGAACTTAGCAAAACAAGTATTAACATCCTGATCTTTAAATAATTGTTTACCAGAGTCATCATGGATGACTTTGTTTTTGGATTTTTGTTGTTTAACCTATAGGTAGTTAACAGTTTGCCCATCTTATTGGAACCACCATAATATGTTGCGCTAGTTTTAATAAATCATCCATAAATAACGCTTGTAATACTCTTTTAAAAATTAAGCTTAGCCTGAATGAATTTGTCTAGTACGTTTTTTATTAGGGGAAGAATAATATTAATGTTCAAGTTTTTTATTATGTTGCAAGAATTGGGAGGAATACTTGGCAGCAATTATTTTCTTCTGGGAGACATAATTAATAATGTAACTACATGCAGAGGCTTTGAAAGAATCCCAAACATGGTGGAACCCAACGTCAGGAAAGGTATTATTATGGAAGAATTCAGTGATAAATTGTTAAAAATATGTGACAAATTGGTGATCTTGCAACAACCAATCATTGAAACGCCATCTACTGGAACGTGTAGAGGAATGAATCTCCTCTAAGTCTATTATCACTGGAACATGATCAAAGATCTAATTCCGCATGAATTAGATGTTGTGTGAGATCTTTGTCAAGAAAAACATAATCTATTTTAAATGAGGAGTGGTGGGTGGGTTAAAAACGGAAGTCAAAATGATATGGGATATAAATACGCCAAGCTTCAACACCACCTCTGTCGAAAATTGTACTATAAAAAGCCTTTTGCATATTATTAGGAATATATTTAATAGCTATCAAAAACTGATAAAACAACTGATTACACTCACCACCTAAAATGAAATTAACATTTTTGAGAGAGATAACAATTTCATAGAGAGTAAATCCCAGAATTGTGAATCCACACCATTAGGTCCATAGACATTAATAAAAGTATGAAGACAACAATTAAGTAGAGGTATCTACCATCAGCATCATTTTTTGTTTTAGAACAATTATAGGTAGAGTTTTATGAAATAATATAATCACACCATTAGTGTGAGGTACTGCTTGAGAACAGTAAACAGAACCAACCCAACCTTTTTTAAGCAAGTGAATGTCTCTTTCAAGGAGATGAGTCTCCTGCAACAAAGCAACATGACAGGAGGATTTCAAAAGGTGAGTAATAACTCTCTGTCTTTTAACAGAGTGGTGGAGACCTTTGACATTCCAAAAGATAATTCTGAAACTACTCATGTAAGAAGCTGTAAAACTTGATACATAACAAAAACTTCATTAAAAACATAGGAAATGCAATAAAAAGATGCATGCAAACCCCTATACCAATAAGGATCATAGGAAAGAAAAGAAATAGGATATATGATGAAAATAGAGAAATAAATAAACAAACAAGAAAATCAGAAAAGACAACCAGAAGAAAACCAATAGAAACACAAAAAAAGAGAAACGAGAAGTAAAACTAGAACAATGCCAAAGAACAAGAAAATAGGAAGAAGGGGTAAACAGGAAGGAGAGAAGAAAGGGGAAAGGTTGATGAGTTAGAAGAAGACCCAACAAATTAGAGACCAAAAACGTATGGAAGAGAGAGTCCAAAGGTCCAGGGTCATAGGGGAGAAATTGAAGAGAGAAGATAAATTGAAGAAAGAGCACCAAGGAATGCCATAAAAGACTAATCAGCCAATGTACCCAGCCCGGGAATATAGAAGTAAAATAAAGCAATAATAGGCCAGAGTAGAGAAAAAAGGAAGAAAGGGAGGATGGGGACAATAGCAGAGAGCAAAAATGAAAAAAACATGCATAACCCAATTAACGGAATGATGACAACAATGACTATATAACTCACTCTTACATGATATTTTTTAAATAGTTACTTTGTGTTCATGAAAGTACCTTGTATATGTGCTTTTTGAATTTTGATTGTAAGCCTGTTATAATAAATCAGATTATTTAATTCCTGTATAAACTAAAGTCACTAATTTCCCACTAAGTCTCCAATTACAAAGGCGTCCAAACTCCACTATTATAAGGCTATTACAGTTGAGTTCTGACATGACAATGCCTGCTGCCAGAGCCAGCAGCTAAGGTCAAAGGCAGGTCAGGTCACAGAGAAAAATCGAAGCAGCTATTAAGTAACAAAAAAGTAAACATTGCTTTTCTTTCTCACACTCTATTTTAACAGATTACAATGTCAAGCAGAGAGAATATGTTCATTTTTTGCACTTCTTAAATAGAGAAAAGCTTGAATATTTCTGTTTGTTTCTACATGTCCGAGCTACTGTATTTTTTTTAACTGACTTGTATTGTACTGTTTCTAATATCTCTTTGCAACAAACATCTAATAGGTTTTTGATGTATTTAATTGTGCACTTAAGTTTTTTTTTATTCTTCATGTTTGCAAACATGCTCACTCTTTCATATCAAAGAGCCACACACCAAGGTTTTAAGTGATTTGTGGGAAAGGTGATGATGATCCTTGTATTATATGGTATAAAGCAGTGGCGTAACAAACCTTGAGGGGCCCCCCCTGCAGGGTGTGTGAAGGGGCCCCCTCCGGACTCAATGTAGAGCTCCCTAGCAGAAGTGCGGTGCTGACGGAGCCCCCTGGAGGGTGAGGGCCCTCTGTGTTACGCCCCTGGTATAAAGTAACCCGTGGTGTACATGAAAAGGATATTTGCACATCACCTCAGAGTTCCATAACCTTATAAAGGAACTCTGCCTCGTCCCTCTACATGGTTAGGGAACTCTATGCTGACTTGCAATATCCTTATAATGTACAATAGGGGGTACTTTGTTCCTTTTATAAATGTGTTCATGTAGTCTTTCCTTGTGCTGCAGTGGCTCGTCCTGCTTTATGATCAAAGAAGCATTACCCAATTTGCCCAGCAGTTTAGCATTTTTTGATATGCATTAGTTAAATGGGCTTACCTTATACACAACTTGGCTCCATTCACTGCCTCTATGACTATAGTTGTGACTTTCAACATCTATACGCACCAGGCTCCAGTCACCTTTGCTGGCAAAGGCTTCCTTAGACACTTTGGTTGTGACACTTGAATTTTCTTCTGCCCTCACCACTATTTCATCAACTGAAATCACAAAATAAAAGAAAGAAATATCATGATAGTTTTCTTCAATTGGGGTTTAAACCCTTCAGCCGGGAGATAAACATCTCAAGTTTCAAAATACAACTAACACTGTGTCTGAAAAAGGAATGAAAAAATTATAAATGTAATACACACAAAATAATATTTTACACATGTAACACCTTTACATTTATTGAGAATAAGCTTTATTGTGTCAGCGTTTCTGATAATAATTTAAGAATAAGTTTCCCTTTTACGTTTTTTAAAGTTATACGCTTTTATTTAAGTGTTCGACTGAAAATCAATGAAGTGTAAAACGTTGATTAGTAATGAATCACTGCGAGGATGAATGGATGAATGGATGAAGGTTGTGTGTATGGAAGGATGAATAGCACTCATAATTTTAACATTGCCTGAATTCACTGCTAGCTACCACAAGAAATATGGGTCAATCTACTCTTCACCCCATCATAAAATTGTTTCTACCGTCTATCCACAGCTTTACCTGCATTTAAGTACCGCTTGCTAATGGATGCTCCCAATAGGCCAAGAATTGAGGCAATGCTGTCACGGCCATAACTATTCTAAAACAAGCCTTGGCAAAGCCTAGAAGAATGGCATGATTTCCAGCATTTCAGATTTGCCAATGCTTGTTTTATCATGTTTTTGTAAAACTTTATTTTTGAATTGCTTCCAGGCCTTTACCAATACAAAATATAAGCATTGTTTAAAAATAAATGTATGCTTTAGCCTCGCAAACCACACTTTGCTATAGTAGTCCCTTATACTGTAGGAACTGCGCTATCACTCACAGTGGGGTTAGACTGTGGCTGAAGATGGCTGCCACATGCTGTATGCTGTAGAGAATCAGACAATATGCTAAGAATTACCACCATAATACCAAGGACAACGACAGCCAGATGTGGGTATCATCATTGTGACCAGGGTTGTACATAATGTTCCTTCTACATGTAAAAATTCTGCCCTACAGGTAGTGGCTGGGGATTTCTTAATTTTCTATAATTGTCCAATAAGTGAATGGCTATGCTTGTCAATTACTATTTCCTGCTCCATGATGTTCCTGGACAGGAGCAGAGGGCGCAAAGCAGGGGACGGATGGTGCTGAGTAATGCCAGAGCCGCCCCCACTCCCAAGAAGATTTCTCTTTTTTTTTTTAACTACACGTTGTGCTTTGCATAATCAGTTGTTGTTTAGAATATATTTATTAGTTACAAGCTATGATGATCTTTGCATGAATAAATGTATGAATGTATGTTTGTACTATGTAGTATTTGTAAAGAACAAATCTAACAAAAATGTAGCAGAGTATTGTAAAGAGTGATGGCAGACATTTGATTTGAAAGTGACTGTAACAGGGATTCTGCGCAAACACAGAACTGTGCACAGAGACTTAGGACATCAGTGAATTAGGGTGTGCCAAAACTCACCTTAGTACCCCAAATCCCTTACCAGACTAGCAATCAGTGTCACATTAGCTCTTCGTCCTATAGCAAAGAAACCAATAATTAGAAAACCTAGAACATGCAACTTAGGACCATCTCAGGAATGGTGGGAAGTGAGAACACTCTTTTGTTATACGCTCATACCAGTCCACAAGAGGAGTCAAATAGAGACACGGTAAGGTTAAAATGTTTATTTTAACGACGTGATCTCAAGCGCAGTATTTTAATCAACATCAACATACATATGGATAATAATAATATGGACAGCATGGTTACAATTCCATAAAATACAAAAGGAGGAATCATGTTACAATGATAGTGCAAACAGGTGATACAAAGCGCCTATTTAAAGCACCCTCCCTATCTAGGAACTAGATATTATAAAACTATAGAAGGTCTCTTGAGCTTTTTTAGAGGGACCCCATTTACCTGTCCGCTCTGTAAGTGTAAATTACATCAGGACCAGTTAGTCTCTCTGCATGCCTGGAATCTTTCAAGTGTGTTCAATTCTGACAAGTGTGGTATGATAAAGGCGCCAGAATCCTACTCGGCTTGCAGCTGCTAAATTGTTGTGTCTAGAATGTGTTACACGGACACACCGATAAACAGGCTCACACGTTGATAACCTTGGCGGCTTAGCACTCACTGTACAGACTGGGACAACGATGTATGTCTAGAGATGTCAAAAAACTAACCTTTTCTCATGTATAGGCCTTGTATAGGCCTTCGTAAAAGCTAACTCAGCAAAAACAGCTAAGCAGTGTTGTGTGCAAAAACAGCAAAAAGGAAAAATGGCGTTTAAACTTCAAATAAGCCATGCCAACTTAACATGCACGCAGAAAGAGGCCCATAAACCATACTACACCCCTCCATGTTCGGGGAACACACAGCACTCAGGGCAAACATGATAGAACACAGAGTTCAAGCTCGAGGAAGGCAGAACAAAGTTCAGAAAGTTTACTGAATCTGAATTTTTGGAGTGAAAACCCAAAAGATACCAAATTCAGTGAATATAAACCACATGTGGCAATGGTGTAGGAAAAACTATTATCTATGTCATGAAAAAGCAAGAATTTTTTTAAAAATATTCACGAGTCCAGCACGTGTCTATGAAGTAAAGAAAAAAGTAACACTTCAGTCCAACAATGTGTAAGCACCAAATGTTGGAACTGCTTCCAACAAGAAGTCATTGTTTTCATCCATGGACATTTCAGCCATCCAATCAAGCAAGTGGAAAGAACATGCATGTTCCTCGATTGCTGGAGCCTCAAGCATCATCAGAGGACAACTCGGGCTTAGTTCAAGATAACTGCGATCCAGAAAGTCATCGGTCACAGTCCAAACGTTCCAATTGCCTAGAACCCCATGTGCCGCTGCGCAGGCCATAATCCCAGGTACCAGAACAGTCTATTTCATGAGCAACTAAGGGACTCATTAGCAGAACAAAATCCAGATCAGGAGACACCGTGTTGCAGAGACACAAATCCATGGCCCATTCGAATTCACAATTCAGGCAATGAAAAACAGGCTGCATGCAAGTGAAGAAGGCGAACCGGAAGGTTAAACCATATGCTACACTGCGAGTTGCCATGGGCAGCACTCCATAGTATTCTAGCATCCAGTCACACAGGTGGAGCAGCCGGGACTGAACGTCGAGGGGCACATACTGTGCATCCATATTGCCATAGACAAAGTAAGAGCAGAATGCTGGTGCCCAAAGCCAGGAGCAAGGGGAAACCTCCAAACACACTCGACAAAAGTGGATGAAAAAATGCTGGGATCACACCGAATATAGTCTGAAACGAGGTAACAAGGCCAGAGCATACTACTTTAAAAAAATTAGCCAAGCCAGTAGTCGACAAGGCATTCAAGATTGTGTGGGTCAAAGCACCGAAGTGCAAGGGCAGGTCCGTGTTTAATAAAGCATTCACTTCTGTGTGAGTATTTGCAATGTGAAGGACGAATGTCTCACACGCAGATGTAAGGGGAATTTCCTTCTGGGACAAAAGAGCTCTTATTCTGCTCATCTTGTTGAACTCTGCTTTCAAGGTCGGAATCGAGGGCCAGATGGAAGAATCAAGCCTGCCATGTGGAGGAGGGAACAACACATTCTTGCAACAAGTAAAACGCTGGGAAACCGTAACAATTAAACAATACCGGCGTGCAACCCACAACACTCTTAATTATTTATTAATAAAGAACTACCATTAGCAAGCAGTGTGAAAGTATGTGTAATGGCCGGGACTGGGGTGCCTTTCAAAACACACGCTAAATTGGGTGCAAGTATATTACAAGAGCTGTGCAACTGAAGATTTCTGCACGTTAATGAATGGTCTGGTGTAGTGATGCAATCTTCGCCATTTAAAAATACTTCTTTACCATCCCTCAAACATCTGTACGTGAATGGGAGGTTCCAAACTTCATGAAGATATGCTCGACCCAGGGGCACAAATCTGCCTATATCATAGTGTTTCATGCAATTCTAGAACTTGAAAAGAGAGAAGGGTAAGGTTATTAACCTTACCCTTCTCCTGGATAACCTGGATAAGCTACACCGCCGAATTTGCCTCTACTAGAGAAAAAGGCAATGGTTCTAACTTTTCAATATACAACAGGAAAAACGTGGCATCTTTCATTGACATAAATTGCTGTTTCAAAGTCAAATTAAAATGCAGAAGCAACAAGCTCGTGTTCATGTAATCCTATGGAACGCGACCATTTTTAAGTGTTTGCAAAGTCCAGGCAAACTGCATAACAGAACGCAATTGATTTTGCCCATGATATAACACTGCAACATCTTCTAGTACAATATCAACCACAGATGATACAATATTATCTAAAGTGTAAATTCGGGAAGAAAGGGTGTTAATGCTATTGTCCACTACAGCTAGCACTTTTTCTAAATTAGCTTGATCTATAGCTCTAAGCCTAGAAGCAGCTTCAATTTGAGACAGTTTCCAAACTTCATTATATGCAGCATTTATCCATCTTTTTGATCTGCCACCCCCAGCGGCTTTTACAAAATCATTTAAATCAACAGTGTCAGAGAGCTTGGACAAATACGACTTAACAGACGCTAAGGATAAATGTCTGAGCCAACTCTGGCACAATTTGCCTACAGAATAGGTGGTGCTAACAGGAATCCGCACTTTTTTGCCATAGCAACCAGCCTTCAGAATTAATGCTGGAAACATTATAAGAGGAATTACTAAACAGTGCCTGGATTTCACTCAGGGATGTACTGGTAAAATGATTCCAATCGGGGTATTCACCCAAATCAGGAAAAGAAGGAGCATTTACTTTTTTAGAAGTAGCCACTCCAAAGCATGTCGTTTGTGAAATAGTATCATTCAGAAACAACATATGGTTTCGGATGAGACATGCACGATGCAAAGCCTCAGTGCCTTGCACTTGCCAACGTTTAGAACCCCAAACAGATTTAAGATCAATAGTATCTATTGACAGTTCATAGCCCCCAACAGCCAACTGGCCAATAAAGGGCTTCGAATAAAGTAAATTGGTGTGGGTAAGTCTAACCTTGGAAAATGACTCGGTTCATTTAAAATAAAATGCATTTGGGTTGGATTTATCAAAATCTGTAAAATAGGAAAACTTTTTAAGGAATGTCTTGGAACTGCCTTCTACTGGTGCGGGACAATGTTCCCACTGTGTGAAATTAACCATGCTCCTGAATGAGCCAGTCTTATGCAGAAAGTGATTGCCAAAACGTTGATAACAGTACAAATCACCATAATTTGTGGACTCTCAATATAAATCTTCAGCATCGAAGCCAGCATAATATTTCAAATCAGTAAATAAAACTTCAACCGCTATAACATCCCAATCATCAGAGCGAATATTCTGTTTAACCGCATCCCTCATAGAAACACGGAGCATATTGGGAACATTAATAACCTCTGTGGGACCATGAATCTGGAACTTTACAGTTTCCATACAATCCAATCTAAAACGGGCCAAGCAGTTATATTAACAAAAGTCTGGCCCCTCTTCATGATGTGCGAAGAGGAGTGGGGAGCCAAAGTTCCATCAATCACTCGAATTGACGTTCTTTCTACAACAGTGTCCATTGATAAAACGAAAAAAATATACCACAAATCCTATGGACATGAACAAAAAAATTGCAATCAGAACCAGCCAAATGTAAATCCAAGGTGGGATCAA